>NC_092459.1:19617794-22117794 GCF_047495875.1 Pithys albifrons albifrons | reverse complement strand
TAGCCCTTACTGACTTTCCTCTCTACTTTCAGGTGTTCCAGCTGTTCACTTCCTACCATACTCTCAACACTAGCACCATTTAACCTCTTTCCTTTGATTACCATCAATTTAGCAAGGACAACCATATCTGCTGAGGCCTCTGTCACCTCCGCTGCTGCTGCCTCGGCTGGGTCACTTAGGACTTGGCTTTCCCCAGTGCTCAGATTCTGCCTCTTCTCTCTCCAAAGGCAGGAATATAACAGCCATGAGACATAGGTAAAAATTAAATGCAAGGTATAACTTATATCTGCCCTAGCAACCCTTCTGTCTAAATCCCTGATAATGTTTAATTTGCCCTTCTCTGAACTCCAGCCTCCTTGATTCCACTCTGATAATGAGGTCTCTGAAGCCCATCCTGAGCAAATACACCAGCAGCAATTTCATCAGTGTTCAGTGAATAGGTCAATGGCTTTGCCTTTACTCCTAACAAACCTGCAAATGCTCTAAGAGAATGGGGGTGATGCTGGGACTCAGCACATCTGCAGCTCAGAATGACACTAGCCAGCTCCTACCCCTCATTAAATGCCAAAAGTTTAGTGCCAAAACATTTGGCATTGTTTGCTTAGTTGTCCCAGATGTATAATTCTGAAATTACATTTCCCATGCTGTGACCTTGCCTTTGTTCTCTGACTAGTAACAGCATGAGCACTTTGGAGAGGCCAGGAGATGGAAGAACCAGCAGCCCAGCAGGCAGGCAGAAAGTCTCATGCTGGAGACAGGCTGGCAAGGCCAAAATTCCACCCCAGCCTCATCCCTTCCCCCATCGGCACCTGTGTCTTCCCTCTCCAGTGTCAGCTGCTTGACACCACAGGCATACAGAGCCTCACTAAAACCCACCACCAAGCACGAAAAGGAATCTTCACAGTAAAGGGAGCTGCTGCAGGTATGTGCCAGCCTCTAGTGGGCTTGGGGCACACTCCCCAGCCAGTGGGACACAGCACTGGGACCAGGAAGCAGCACATCCCTCCCCTGCACAGGGTGCTACTCATTCCCCAGCTACCACCAGCCTCTCTGCTTACACTTCCTATGCCCTGCTCCATCCCTTGCATCTCAAGTCTTATTTTTTATGTTTAAACAGCCAGATTGAGTCTTAATTATTTAAGCACCTTCCAGATTCAGAAAGCTGTTTTGGCTGTGAAAGTAACACTCAGTGCAATCATCTCTCATCAATAAACCATGGAAACAAATGTGTACTCAACAAAAGTGTTGGGAAGGAACTTTATTTAGAGCACATTGAAAAGAGCTTTAAATAAAGTGTGAAAGATGTGAAAAGACCTAATGCTGATCAGGTTTCAGTGACCTCAGAACATTTTAGCTCAAGTGAGAAAAAAGGGAATTTGCGCCTTATTCCACTAATTTTACTATAAGCAAGATGGCTTGACTTCCCTCAAGAAAGAATGGATACCTTGGAAATATCCAAAATAATCTTGGCAAAGGGCTTTCAGAAAGGCACACTCACTTGAGAGTGGGGTTTTTTCTTTTTTTTTTTTTGGGGGGGGGGTTCTGTTGTTTTTTTTTTTTAATCCTCAAAATGTTGAGGCAAGAACAGTTGTGAGTGCTCACACCTTACTGAAACCTGCAAGAAAGCCTCAAATCACACACACACACAAATCATACAGGGGTTTGATTCCTCAGGGAAATTGAGATTTGGGCTTTTAAACAAAAAGAGGCTGAAAAAAGGAGACAAAACATCACCAGCTGGTCAAGGGAGTTGATGGCCCCTTTCTGCTCTGCACTGGTGTGGCCTCTTGAATATTGTGTGCAGTTTGGGTCACTGCAATATAAGAAAGATATTAAGCTCTTAGAGAGTGACCAAAAAAGGGCAGTGAAGATGATGAAGATCCTTGAGGGGAAGTCATATGGGGAGCAGCTGAAGGTACTTGGTGTGTTCAGCCTGGAGAAGAGGACACCGAGGGGAGACCTCATTGCAGTTACAACTTCCTTGTGAGGGGCAGAGGTGGGGCAGGCACTGATCTCTTCTCTGTGGTGATCAATAATAGGACCCCAGGGAAGAGCCTGAAGTTGTGTCAGAGGAGGTTTGGGTTGGATATTGGAAAAAAGTTCTTCACCCAGAGGGTTGTTGTTGCTGGAACAGACTCCCCAGGGAAGTGGTCACAGCACCAAGGCTGACAGAGTTCAAGAAGTATTTGGATGATACTCTCAGACACATGGTGTGACTCTTGGGAATGGTCCTGTGCAGGGCAATGATCCTTGTCAGTGCCTTCCAACTTGGCATATTCTGTGATTCTATGAAAAAGCTCCAACAAATCAAACGGCATTCCTATTACCATCTTACTCTAATAAAGAAATAAGATTAAACAACTATGGCATAGCTTCGATGTGTGCTTCGGAGAGAGATCTTTTTCTTGTCCCAGTAAGAGCTTAAGGAAGATCATTTCTGATCCCACTAGGAAACATGCTGTGTTATCATGTTGCACAGCATCACCTCTGGGGACTCTGCACACTGAGCTTCAACCAGGTGAGGTGAGGTGAGGCCGCAACATGCTGCTTCAGCTAAATGACCATGGATGTGGGACCAGTGTATTACTGCCTCAAAGAAGCTACTGGACACTGGATTGGCATAGCTAGTCTTAATGGCTTCACCTATATGGCTGCCTTCTACAGCCAAGAGAAAGCTCCAGGAAACCCTTTTTTTACTCCAGCTTTCTAAAATTGCTAACTGCTTCCCATGGAGTGCAGATACTTGATCTTAAATAAACCCCATGCAAATTGCTGTTTGACTCCTCTCCTTTGCAAAGCAAAGCTGCTCTTTATTTATGTAACATTTTCATTTAATTAGCAAAGAGATGGTACAAACTCTTAGGGGTGGAAATTAAAAGGTCACCTTCCACCATTGGGGAGTATGTGATGGAGGGAAAGTAACAGACTACTTTCTTGCTGTTGGCCACACCAATGCCAAGGCACCCTTGCTATTGCCCTGTTAGGCCCTTGTGGAGGTAATGAAGTGTATGGAGACGGTGAACAGGACTTTTCTTCCACTCTGGAGCATCCAGACCCTTGGAGAGAAGTCAAAGAGGATGCTTTGACATTCCTTCCTCAGACACCCGACACTGGGGATGGGCTCAACATACACATGTAAATTACACAACAAAACCAGTGGTTTTGTTATACGACCAAGTTAAAATCATATTTATTGCAGCAAGAGGTTGTATTCAGCAACGCTGTATCGTTGCAAAGCCCACTACTTCAAAACACAGGGAACAAATCAGCTGTACCTGCCCGGGACCTTTAATGTGGGCCCGTGGCTCCGCTCATTACGGCAGTCTTTAATTACATGGCCCTATTGTGTTTCACGGGGTCCGCTGCCCGCCCGCCCGCGGCGCCGCTGCTGTCCCGGCCCGGGCGCGGGTCCGACCCGCGGGACGCGCTCGGAGCCGCTCGCGGGGCGGCGGGAACGGCGCGCGCGGCCGCTCCCGGGCCTTCCCCCGCCACCGCATTGGCTCCCGACACCCCGTGACGTCATAGCGCCCCTCGGCCGCTGCCCGTGAGCCCCCCGCACCACTCTGACGTCACGGTCAGCCCACGGCCGGCAGTGGGGCGGGACCCCCCGCCCCGCGCCCGCCCCCGGCCCCGCCCCGCGGCGCCGCAGCGGGACAGACCGGCCGGTGCCGCCCGCCGCCCCCAGCGCCACCGCCGCCGCCGCCAGGTAGGGCCGCGTCCCCGGGTGGCAGCCAGGGCAGTGCCGGCGCCCCCCGCCCCGCGGCGGGATGCGGCGCGGCCGCCCGGGCCCGCAGGGGGATGCGGGGTACAGGGGGGGGTCGGTACCGGGCGGGGGCCGCGGCGGGCGGGGGGCGCCGCTCCGCGGGGCGCGCAACAAGTGCGGGGCAGCGCCGGCGGAGCGGAGGGCTCGGCATCCGGCAGGGAGCGACCGGGCTGGGGCCAGGGCCGGGGCCGGCAGTGGCGGGGAGGCCGGGGGAGGGAGGGGACGGGGCGGCGGAAGGGCCGGGGCTCTCGCCGGGAGCGTCTTTCCCCCGGTGCAGTTCGAGAGCATGATGCAATCCCGCATTGCCATGGATACTGCATCCCGGGCGGCGGCAGCGCCTTCCGCCGTGGCGGGGCATGGGGTGGGGAGAAGTAACGGGCAGGAAGGGAGGAGACCCGCACCTCAGCCTCTATCCTCGGCGTGGGCTGCTTCCCCGGGGAGCTTGGGGAGGGCTGAGCGCGGCCACGGTTCCGGACAGAACCTCTGACTCGCTTTCCCCGCCGTGGCGGCCGTGCGGGGTGCGCATCCCGCCAGCCCGGCCCCGCAGAGGAGCCACTGCCGGCGGGGGCAGCGGAACAGCCCGGCACGGGGCAGCGCAGCGACTTGTCGGGCGCGGGAGGGAAGACTCCTTCTCTCTCCCTGAGCTCTTGCCCAGAGCCCCTGACCGCGTTGTTGGTTTGGAGCTGGAGGCACTGGCACGGGTAATTCCCGGGTCTGTGTGTGGGATGGGGCAGGCGCCGCGTTAAAGCAGCGCCATGGAGATGTGCGGTGCTTCTGAAAGGTGCCGGCCCGTTTTTAAATCCAGGTGCTTAAAGGGTACAAGCATTAGGGAATGAGCAGGGCATGCGATAGAAATGTGTCAGTATGTCAGATGCCTGTGCAGAGACTTTCTTAAAAACTTTGACTGCTTTTATCTCTTCCATCTCCTGGAAGCCCTTGAGCACGAGCAGCATTAGAAGTCGGCAGTGCTCGGGATTATGCGAAGTATTGTCTTGGGCAGTTGATAAGCGTTTTCTCCTTCCCTGCCTGCGCGTGCTGTTTTTCTGCCCTCATTCCCTTGCCCTGATTCCCAGGGATGAAGCAGCTGAGGGTCTGACCCCAGAGAGTTTTCCGGCACCAGTCTGTGCTGTGAGTCTGCAGACAAAAGGCCAGTTTTGCAGACCTGAGCAGGAATAGCAGCGCCTTGGCTTGCTCAGCAAGAAGGGCTCCTGGCAGGGGACACGAGGCGTTTCTCGCTCCGGCAGCTGGGTGGGTGCACCGCCTGCTCCATGCATGGCTCAGCCACAGCTGAACGGCAGTGCCCCGTACGGCTCATTTGTATTCTCAGTGCTTGGGTGATCTCTGATGCTCTGGGATTCAGTGCCATGGCAGAGTACTCGGGGTAGTGAGGAAAAACGCCAGCCAAGAGTTCAGCCGGCTGCCAGCGATGGTGAGCGAAAACAAGGCAGGGGCATGGCTGCAGTTGGGATGCTTCCGATCAGGAAGTCTGCGAAACCGCTCAGTGCAAATGGAAACACGCCCTGCAGCTGAAACCATAGGAGGACAGGCGTGCAGGCGGCTCCCGGGGCGGCACAGCCTTTCGCCAGAGTTTTGGGCCAGGTTGATTCCGGGGTGAGGATATCTCTGCCAGAGCAGCTCCCTGCCAGGACCTGGCAGCTGCGGGCCTGCCTTAAGCCTCCGATTTAAATTATCGCCGGTGGCCGTGGCTGGGTGGAGGGTTTGCAGCCGCGAAGTTTTTGTCGATGTGGGTAGACGGTGCTGCTGCATCAGTATTAAGCTGCTAGTGTAAAAAGAGGGGATTTAGTTAGTTTTAATAAGAACTTGTGAAGAACACTGAGGAGTTTTGCAGTATATTTCACTCTGAACTTTTGTTCCTTCCGTGCAGTTGCAGCCTGAGATTTTTCTCTGCTGTTAAAATACTCCATTGCTAGAGATAAGTACTGGTGCATTCTTACCGCTGCTAACAGCAGTGGAAGCTGTGTCAGGGAGAGTAAGCCTGTGGCACACGTGATGGTCTGATCCTGCTTATAAAAGCTAGAGTTTTTTATAAAAGTATTCATGTATTTAGGGTGCACTAAACGTAGTCTGTTTTCAGAACAGCAAGTAGCCAAGGCATCTACGCTGCCTGGGGGGAAGCTGTATTTGTATGCACAGAGGGAGTATTTCACCAGCAAACTTGTGGTACCTGGAGATGGCTGGGGTTAGCTGGATGGAGATCCCTTGCCAGCTTTATGTGAACTGAGGAGCAAATGAAAAGGACCACTGTGCTGAGTTTGCTGAAGTTAAGAGTGGATTTGCCTTCGAGGATGCTGTTGCCAGCTGACATGGGTCAAGAGCCCTAAAAGACATGCCAAAATTTTGCTTGATTTTACTGAACTTATTACAAGGTACACGTTGTGTACTTAATGTGCGCTGGACACCCTACTTTTGGGGTTTATCAGTAAGTACTATGATAAGTCATCTACCTTAAATCTCTTGTGTTTTAGCATTCAAATGAAACCAGAGAGAGCAGCAGTGAAATGCATATGCAGTGTGGCTTTGTCTTGCAAGCTGGGAAGGGGTCTGGCTGATAGTCTGCGTGCCTCACTCTGCTTTTTAAAAAGCAGTGACACTTTTTGTGAGTTAGTGCCTTTTATAGAGCAGTAGCTGATCAGATGGAGTATCTTTGATTAAAGCTCATGCATACTTGGTACTTAAATATAGCATCATTAATGATACTTAGTTTATGTGCTATCTGACCTGGGTTTATGTATTGCAATATTTTTAGTAAGTTGATATTGTTCTTACATTTCTGAGCAAGAATTTTTCATGTTGTTTTCCTTGCCTTTTGTACAGCCAGAATTGAAATAAAATGTTTTGAATTCTCTGGTCTAATCTCTTATTTGCTTTTTGACCTTTGTTTTTTGTTGTTTACAAGAGGCATTAAAGAAGGTAAGATTAACAGAACAAAAAAATGGAAATAATACTGTAAGTCCATCAGGCCTCCAGACAATTCCTTTAATTGCTCATTCTTTTGCAACTTGTTAGGAACAGAATTTTGGAAATGTGTTTGAAGATTCAGACTTTTGGGAATGATGGGCGAACTGACAATATTTGAGGATTTCAGGCTGACCTGGTGCTTGAGTCTGGCAGCCATAGATGGAAAGCCCCAGTGCTGAGCCTGATCCAGAACTATCCCCTTGGGAAAGCATATTCCTTGTAAGTGACATTCGGTTGGTAATTGGTTAAATGCTCTCAAGTACTGAGCTGACCTCACTCCTTTACCTTCCTCATTTTTGGGCAGTAAACATTGCAACATCAAAATCTCCTGTTTCTGCTGAGCTCAGGAGAAAAAAACCACCCATACAGAGCACAAGGTTAAAATGTCTTCTGCCTTCTGGTACTCTCAGCAGCCCTCATCCGTGGCACACAAAGCAAATCTCCCAGTTAACACTGTCTGCATCCCACCTGAGACAAATTTTTGGGAGAGAAACAGCAATTGGCTACAGTGCCCTGTTAACATGGTGTTGTGCCTCTGTGTACTGTTGTCCTTCTGTCCCTCTTGGAGCCAGCACTAAAAGACTGTCACCAAGGGGTGTTTGTCCTTGCTCCTGCTCAACAGGCAGGGCAGGAGCGGTGTGGTGGTTGTAGGGCAGTGACTGAGTGGGAGGGTGGGCTCAGTGACATGTCAGGTGTCACCTTCCAACTGACACAGGAGGTGGCCTAGTCAGCTCTCTGGATCTGGAGTTCCTCTCACAGCAGCAGGAAGCCAGAGCTCCTGTCCTGTGCACAGAGCCATCCCTTGGGACAAGTCATGCCAGAAAGGCCCTTTTGGACTGGGAAAGCCTTTTGAAGGAAATGGGTTCACAGTGGCATGTGTTTTTTAATTCCAGACGGGAGGGTTTTCTGACTTCGGAGAAAGAGAGGCAGGGGTGTTCTTTCATTGATGAAGAGCAGAGCCTCAAAAACCTCTGCTTGTTATTTCTTGGCATGTTGTTTCACTTCTGTGTGTGGCATGCTGTCTTAAAATGGATCACAAGGGAAATGTTGACTCTTCACAGCTAAGGTCCGCTTAGATTAGGCAGCTCTTATAGTTTGTGAAGGCATGTATAGGTAATGATGCTGTTTACTGTAACCTCCACTGTATAACTGAACAAATCATTTGTTTTGTCCTCTTAATCCCAATCCTCTTTCATTGCCCTGTCTCGAATTACTTGTGTAGGGGTGAGATCTATGAAACTGTTCAGCCATAGGAATACTTTGGGTGCTGTTTGCCTCAGCTCTTTGCAGTCATGCTTTTGTTTTCCTGTTTTTATAATGTACAAAATCATGTTCTTCCAGGATGCAGCATAAGCTTTTCTAAGCTGTTTGACTACATAATAGACTGAAGTTGATGCTTTCTGCATGACAGTCGGAGCTCGCTGCTCCATGTGCATCCAGACACTTCACAAAACTGACAATAATCCTTGTAATCTGTAGCTGTTTGTCATATGTAATATAGTTGCTAATTTGTGATTCTTAAATGTGTTAAAATCAGAAGAATCCTGCAATACAAACACCTTGCATTGGAAATGCTTTTTTCCTTAAATGGAAGAACAAATACAGGGACAAATAAAAAGGGTAATCAATGAATTACATACAAATTGGTCTGTTTAAAAACTCATTTCCAGGTCAGATTGCTTTGCTGTGACCTTTCCTAAGGCTGTTTCAATTTGATATTGCAGCAATACGGTTAAGAGGGCATTGCCTAGGCTGACATCCCTGCAGTTCCTAAATGCTGACTCGCAGAAGTGATTTATATCTGGATTCCTGAAGGCACTGAAACCTGTCCCCATCATCCAACAGGACAGCAGTTATATCTGTTTGATAAAGATAATGCAAACAGTGACATGAATCGATTTTTTGATTGACAAGGAAATGCTGCCTCTGAACTAACTAGGGAAAATAACTCGCAGAGTTGTTGTGTACAGAGTGGCTCTCCTTAGATGTGTCAATTGAAATTAATCTCCTGAAATTTATTGCCTTGTTTTCTCTTTGTGTTTTGGCATTTAGGACACATTATCTTACAGGGTAAATAAGAGCACAAGAGCAAACTTGCCTGAAGGATGTTGTCAGTAAATGTTTTCCTGCTGTATTGGATGTGTTGGAGAATTATTTCAATTCCTTGGTGAAATGATTGACTCCTGTGAAACACAAACCAGTGTGCATTTAGAAAGCACAGTGCTAGTCAAATAAACTCCCTTACCAGGTGTAGAGATTTTACAGATGCATTAGCTATGGGGGTTGTGCTTCGTTTATGATAACTTTGTTAATGACTAGTACCCTATAGAGCAGGTAGAAATATAAAAACATTTCATGAACTTGTATTTATGCTAAAGTTGTCTGGATTTGATTGACCTCCATGTCAAAACTTTGTACTGAACATTTGCCTGCCAGGTGAGATGCTTTGGGCGATGACTAAATACGATGAGTTGCACTAATATTTACAGGAGATAAAACTTGCTTGTTCATAGCTACAGCAAATATGGAAGAAAACTTTTGCTACTTTCTCAAATTCTGCCCTGCTCTTTGATCCTCACATAACCCTCCCCTTTGAGACACTGGGTTAGTGATATGAACAGTGACCGTTCTTCTGTTATCACCTAAAAGTGCTCCTCTCCCTCTGTGACCTTGAGAAAACTGATTCTCCTCTTGCCAGTTGTCTCTGCAGTGACTGGAGGGTAATTGCTTTCTTTGTATGCGCCTGTCCAGGCTCCCTGCTGTAAAACATATACTTGAGTTCACAAAGGACGATGTCCTTGTTTCAGGTAACACTTCAGCTTTTATGCCTGTTGATGGACGTTTTTGTTATGTCATCTTAAGGATGCTACCAGTGTTAGACAAAAACTAACAAGTGTTAATTTGCAGAATAATGTGGTTTAGCTTATTAAACCACATCATACACCTCAAAGTGTCCTATGGTCTTGATCCATATGTTTAGTTAGTTAATTCTTAAGCTAGTTTGGATTGCTCCCTTTTGTTTCCCCCTCCCCTTACCTTCATGCTGTTATAAACCTGCTGGAAATAATTTTGGATTAAAGCAATATTTCTGCTGTGCCCATGCTGACTAAGGAGCCCTTAGCAAGTGCTAGTTACGGGAAAATGCCTTCTTCCCTGGAGCAGACCATAACTTCATGGAGGAGCAGCTGAGTGAAAACCATGGCATCCATATTCAAATAGAGATCTTGAAGCTGTTAGAAGTGGAAAAAAGGAAACCTAGTCTTATGTTTGCCATTACTGTATCAATTGTCAACTAATTGTTGGAATGTGGGGGCCTAGTTCTTGAGCTGGTCTTGTGTCCTCAGGTTGGTTCACTTGAGCTGATGAAGACTTGAGGAACTATAGGCCTTTATACCTTAATCTATACAGGCTTCCCCTTAGATATGCTATTTCTATGCAGATAATTGAAGCAGAAAGGTTCTGTTAACCTTTTCCTGAAGGAGTATTTCCTGCTCTCGCGTTCCTTCTAAAAATACTAGTGTTTTGAATGATCATTTTGAGAATCATATCCTTGCCAAACAGTAGGAAGAACCTTTGACTTAAATAACAATAATTAAACCTTTAACCAGTTAGAAGGATGACATTCTCCAATGTTTAACATCGCCCTGCCCTTTAGAGAAAGAAACCTGAGAAACCTTTTTGCATGTTGAAGTTCAAGTGATATGCTACTTCGGGTGCATGGCACGTGTGCTTACCAGAAAGCATCTACAGGTTCAGTTCTTTCATGTGGCTGCTTGTGTGCTTTTGAGCAAGAACTCATGTTATGGCTCCAGGACAGTGTTGGTAGAGGTACACAGTTCAGGATTTGGCTTTGAAGGACACAGTGATAGTTGTGCTTGCATTTTTGTGTGTATGTGTCTTGTGGATTGTGGGGTAGTAGATGGCTATGGTGAGTGTCTGATTGCAGTTTGGTGGTTCACTTCTCTCTTGCTGTAGTGGCATGGAGAGGTTGGTCTTAGCTGCTCACAGACCCTGTGAATTGGTGCAGACTCTCGGCTGGCTGTCCTAGTTGCAGTCGTGCATTGATCCGTTGTAGTTTATCCTCTCTGTTCTTGCATGTACAGTGGCCTTTTGGTGTGTTGTTAAGGTTTACATTAGTCTTGTGAGCTTGACTTATTGCAGGCATGAAGCCTCACTAATGGGGAAATACCTGCACTTGTTATGCAGTGCAGAATGTTCTTTTTTATTAACATAGGTGATGTAGTGTCACAAAATAAGCTGCCAGTCCACCAGGCCTGGCTACTTAGGGGTTTTCTCTGCCTCTTTAACAGGTCTAAGCAGAAAAGCCTCTTGCAAAAGATTTAAGCAGGTTTTTTCATATTTTATTGAATTCTGACTTGTGTGCCACTCAGAAGGTGCAGGTTAGACCATGGTCTCCACTGCAGGCCCCTTGTTTGCTCCAGCTCTAGAAGGGATGGCTGGGCTTGCCTGGCCCTAGCAATCAGCCTAAGCTGTGGGCTGGGAAATTTGGGATGAGCATCCCTATCACCGTCTGCAGAGGTTGAAATGCAGTGTAAGGGCTAGAGGAAAACACAAGTGCAAGGGAACAACCCCAGCAATATAGAGGGTGACAGAACCCTTAGACAGAGGCAGAGAGCAAGGTGGTGGTGTTGTGGTTGTGGTTGTTTTGTTACTGTGGTTTTGTTGTTGTATTGATGATGATGATTAACTTTAGTTCATTTATTAAACTGTTCTTACCTGGACCCACAGGCTTTACTTTTTTCCGATTCTCTCCCCCATCCCACCAGGGGTGAGCAAGCAGCAGCAGTTGCCAGCCAGGGTCAAACCGTGACCCTCTGTCCTCAGCTTTTGCAGCCTTCATTAGGTTCCCAGGCAATTCTCCAGAGGCCATACTTGATCCTCCTCTTTTACTTGACAGGTTCCCAGAACCTGTAACTTCCCTACCTTTTCTGTTGCTCTTTCAAACTGCCATCATCTCCCTTGGAAGCACAAGAAAGAAGGCTGCAAGTCTGGCTGTGCCTTGCAGAACAAAAATAATATCCTTTGGTACTTTGTTGTATTGATTTCTTATTCTATCACCAGTGCTAAGTGGTTTGCATTATGGTACAGGAAGAGACTGCTAATGTTGTTTTCAGGGGTTTTTCTCGCTTTTTTTTTTAAGTCCATCTTGATTGGCTCATTCCTTCTGAATTCAGTGCTGAACTTGTTTAGTTCAAATATTCAGATATAAACTCTGGTTGAACAATTGCAAAGCTATCATGATTTCAGGTTGTGCAGACTGAATACTTATTGGTTTCACAAAACATGTCAGGCTCACACAATGCACCAAAGCAAGTATCAATTGCCTATCGCACAGTGCAGTTTCTATGTGTTCATGGGATTTGGCTTTGTGTATTAAAATACACATTTATGAAGCTGGTAAAATACAGATTTGAGTCCCGAAGTATGCACTTCATGAGAACACAGGGCTGTATCCAAGTTTTAACCACTGCTTACAGTGTATGAAAAATGATCATTTCAGAGTAAGTGCTTTATTTACATCCTTTCGGGCTGTGTTGCCTCCAAAGGAGATGCGTGGCCTTTGGAGAAGGTGACCGTCTTTGAACCTGCAGTGAGGGACTGTGAGTTGCCAGTTGCATCTGTGAAAGAGCTTAGCAATGAAGTTAAGGGGGTTTTCACCCTTCCCCTCACTTTGTTTTTCCTTGCTGTGCCTTTTCACACTTCCATATTTCTGTTTCTATCTATTTTTCAGGCTTTGCTTTTTAAAAATCTAATTCATCCAATGCCCTGAGAGGTTGTTTTGCAGAACAGAGGAGCAGGGCTGGGTTTTGTGCTGAGCCAATGAAGAAACCCTAATCAGCCATCAGTGGCTTTTGACACTTCCTCCCTTGCAGCATCATCGCTGTTCTGACTCTTACCCAGTTCCCACCTAAGCTGAGAGAAGAATGTTAGCAAAATCTGGGAGTTTGGTGGGATTTTAGTTTTCATACCCTATTCTTCCACCATGCACCAGTTCCTGCATGGGGATATGAACTCGAGCATTTACCTTCCCTGGTCCAGAATAGCACATCTATTTAAATGAAGAGTCCCTTTGCAGCTGTTTGTTTAGAGATGACACATCAGTGTGGAGGGCTTATATTACAGGGAAATAAAAACATAGTGGAAGAATAACCTGCAGCCACTGGAATTGTCTTTGATACTTGAAAAATTGGTTCATGGAACAGTTTTTTGCACAAAAGCATGTTTTGCTTTTAGCATACAGTAAAAACAGAGTTGTGGTGGTGCTGAGATTCCAGAGGGGAAAGCATTCAGAGAGCTGCCAACATGAATAAGCAATTTCATTGCCTGAATCATTATTCTGTATCCTACACAATCTGTACAAAACATGTGTGAAATAGGTGCACTCAGAACGTAAAAGTTTGGATTTACCTGCTGAGCAACTTTTAATGTGTTGTCATCTTTATAATTATTGTGCACAGAGTCTTGCTATAGAGGGTAAAGAGTTGCTTTACAAGTGTGGCTGGTGAATCACAACTTAATTCTGTCCTATCTTTCACTTCTGAAAAAACATGAGCATTTAAAAATGCACTTCAAGGCAGGTTTTCACTTTCCGGAAATGAGCAGCGTAATGAAAAAAGTTTGGTTTTCCATATGTAAATCACAAATTATATAGCAGCATATTTTTCTCATATAACAAATTTAATTATAAGCTCTGAGCATTAAGTAAAAAATGCTTGATATTATCAGAGAATCAAACTTTGCATTGAAATTTAGTCTTGCGCTACTGTGCTCAAGATGTGTCTCAAATCACTAGTAAGTTGTGTGTTATATCTCACCGTATAACATGCTTTAAGGCTGAGAATCAAAGGGAGTTCTTCCTCTCTATCCTCACAGCCCTCAGCTGCAGGCTGGCCAGTATGTAGCAGGAGGTTTTGGTCATACTCACTGTCTGTTTAGCTTTTTAGTTCAATCTTTTTCTGTGTATCAATTTTCATTAGCTCTGTTTCTGTTGGAATAATTTTGCTGTGTTTAAACGTAATAAAACATTCGGGTTGCCTTGTTTTGAAAACACCCCTATTGCTGATCTGTCTGTTGGGTCTCTTGATGGTCTCCTGTCCCATATCCCCCTTGCCTTTTTCCATCTGACCTGCCTTGAACATTTAAGGGTTGGGGGCTTTTTTCATTGTTTGCCCTTTACAGTGCAATAATCTATCAGTTCATGCTACTACAATTATATTTAAGAAATCTCTGTAAGTCAGCTTTTCATAACCTTTCCTGTATGATCTTTTGTTATTTTTATTTTTTCTTCAATTCTTGTGTTTTATTCTGGCCTTTTCTTAGTAGCTTTTCAGAATTCTGGTTTAAACATTTTGTCTGTCTGTTTTATTTGCCTTTCTTTTTGCTACGGGTCCTTGCTGGGTGCAATGTGATGGCTCTGCAGTCGGGCAAAACCTCTTTTGTCACCCACCTGCCTGCCTTGTGCTTCTCCTGCAGTGGATCAGGCAGTGGGATGGACCCAGCTGAAAGCTGATCTTGGTTGGTTTCTTTGGGTCTACCTCAATTTTTCCAGGTTCTCTTCACTCAAACAGGATGGAGAGTAGGGAAGGAATGAAAGCAGCCTTTGCAGCGGTGTCAGATCTGTTCTTCGTTGCTCGTTGACACCTCACATGCCTTAGGTATGGGTTTATAGCTATGGACCTGGATGAATGGAGAAGTTAGAGGAAGGATGAGATCATAGAATCGATTGGGTTGGAAAAGACCTCCGAGATCATCAAGTCCAACCCTTGGTCCAACTCCAGTCCATTTACTAGATCATGGCACTCAGCGCCACGTCCAATCTCAGTTTAAAAACCTTCAGGGATGGTGAATCCACCCCCTTTCTGGGCATGCCATTCCAATGCCTGAGCACTCTCTCTGGAAAGAATTTTTTCCTGATATCCAACTTAAATTTCCCCTGGCAGAGCTTAAGCCTGTGCCCCTTGTCCTACTGCTGAGTGCCTGGGAGAAGGGACCAACCCCCACCTGGCTAGAACTTCCCTTCAGGTAGCTCTAGACAGTGATGAGGTCACCTCTGAGCCTCCTCTTCTCCAGGCTAACCAATCCCAGCTTCCTTAGCCTCTCCCCATAGAACTTATGCTCCAGTCCCTTCATCAGTCTCGTTGCTCTTCTCTGGACTCGCTCCAGCACCTCAATATCTTTCCTGAACTGAGGGGCACAGATGATGTGGTGGTGGCTGTTAGCCTGATGGTTCCTGATGGGCACGAGCCAACACCACAACTGGAGTGAGTAGCAAAAATGCCATGTGAACAGAGATGCTTATCTTTAGGAATGAGGAAGTTGCTGAAGATGTTCAAGACAGACTTTGCACAAGCAGTGAGGCAGAGGATGCATATCTGGTGCTCCCTTTCCCAGGAGACTGCTGCCCTGCAGAGGACAGGATAGCTGCAGGGTTGGGCAGGAAACCTGTTGCCTGCTGTTGGTGTGGATATTGGTTTGTCCCTGTATTGAAAGCAGATACATTACTTCAAATTCGAGTATTGACCATGCCCTTGCTGCAGTGCTTTTGAATGTATGAAGCAAGTGTAGTAAAACCAGGAAATATGGGTTAGAGGAATGGATAGTGAGGTGGATCAAGAACTGGCTGAATAGCAGAGCTCAGAGGGTCATGATGAGTGCAGTAGAATCCAGCTGGAGGCTTGTAGTTCGTGGTGTTCCCCAGAACGTAGCGTACTGCACCTGGTGAAGAATAACGCCAAGTACTAGTATGGGTTGGGGGCTGACCTACTGGAAAGCAGCTCTGTACAGAAGGATCTGGGAATTCTGGTGGATGAGACATTGCTCATGAGCTGGCATTGTGCCCTTGTGGCCAGGAGGGCAAATGGTATCCTGGGGTGCCTTGGGAAGAGTGTGGCCAGCTGGTCGACAGAGGTGATCCTTCCCCTCTATTCTGCTCTAGTGAGGTCATATCAGTAGTACCTTGTCCAGTTCTGGGCTCCTCTGTACAAGGAGGACAAGGAACTGCTGGAGAGGGTCCAGCAGAGGCCACAAAGATGATGAGGCGTCTGGAGCCACCTCCCTTATGAGGAGAGATTGGAGGAGCTGGACCTGTTTATCCTAGACTGAGAGGGGGTCTCGTTAATGCATGTAAGTATCTCAAAGGCGAGTGCCAAGAGGATGATGCCATACTCTTTTTGGTGGTGCCCAGTGATGAGACAAGGAACAGTGGCCATAAACTAAACCACAAGAAGTTTCACCTCAGTGAGGAAGATCTTCTTTCCACTGAGGGTGGCAGAGCACTGAAACTGACTGCCCAGGGAGGTCAAGGAGTCTCCCTCTGGAAACATTCCAACCCCACCTGGTTGCGTTCCTATGTCACCTGCTCTAGGTGACCTGCCTTGGCAGGGGAGTTGGACTGGATGAACTCCAGAGACCGATTCTAACCCTTCCAATTTTGTGATTCTGTGTTTCATACTTGCCTGACTTTTGTTATTATTGTTAATTGTGGATGATGGTACTGTCTGGCATGATGTTCAGCATCTTAAAATGATGGCACCAGGTATTAGTACAGCTGCAACTCATGTCTCACGGGAGTACAGCAGGAAAATAGAAAAGTCTTAAGGTTGCCTTAGCTTAGCATGGCTGGCCATATGAAGAAATAGCAGCAAAGCAAGTGAGTGCATTTACATTTGTCAGTTTGTATCTTTTCTTCCTTTAGGTAAAAGTGTAGAAATTCACTTCACTTCTGTTGAAGAATGTAACTAATTCAGTGTATTACTTGTAATTTTATGTGTAAATACTTAACATACTGTAACTTACCTAAGGGTGACTTGTGTGCTGTTTCAATGTGATCTGGTTTCCAAAACACGAGTGGTTCTCCGAAAGGTATCGGTTACCTACCTGAACACAGGGGTTGTAGTTTCACATCTTAGCAGGGCATCTTAATTCAGGTTTTGTGTGTGTTTATCCCTGTACTGGTCAGATTTGCATGGTGTAGCATTACCTTTGTGACTGTCACCCTCAGCTTCGTGATATTTTTTAAATTTCTCCACTTTCTATTTGATTGCTCTGTCTGGTCAGCATGTGACCCTGAGATAACCTTTTTATGGCTAAACCTTGTTTCCTGGGTAGCTGCATGCAGGCATTTTCTGCTTTGTACAGTGTTTCACATATGCAGAAGAATGTAAAGTACTTCTTTGGGTTAGATAGTAAATTTCATGTGTCAAGCTATTAAATGCAAAAAGATAACCAGGAATTGTAGATCTGTCCTATACTTCCAGTTTTATTCTCGAGATGTCCCCTGGGTTCAGAGCTCAATGCAGCAGGATTTTGGCAGGAGGAAGGGGCAAGCTGGTGGCAAAGGCTCTCTCAGTGCTCAGATTCAGTGCCAGAGCTGCACCATGTTGGAGGAAATGAGGGTTCATGTGAAGGAACAGTCCCACTTGTAACTTTTTTTTTCTCTCCTTCTTGCTTTCTAAATTTTGTTCAATTGTGAGATGTGGGCATTTAAAGGAAAGGTAAATTGACGCTTACTGTCTTGAAGGTACGCAGTGCTCTTGAGCTCTGCTATTGGTAATGATCATTCAAGGCTGGGCTTCCCTATCCTTTGATCTTGCTGGCTGTGGTCTCATCAGCTCTGTTGTTAAAAAATGCAGTCTTTTGATCAAGAAAGCTCATTAAAGTAGGCTTTGGGACTGTAACTTTATTTTTCTCCTGTGGAAGTAGAAAGCTGATTTCAGTGACGTACACAGACAGAGATTACAGGTGTCCTGTTATTTAAGGGGAGAAGAGTTTTTCAGACCATCTTGCAGGTGGCACTTGAATAAGAGAAATGAGACCAGAAATGAAAGCTGAGGTCCTTATGGCCCTTTGGACTTAGCTTTTCACTCCTTCACCTTCTGAGCTCTCTTTAGCTTCCCAGGCTTCCTGAGGCTGATTTTCCATTGTGAGTTGCACTAAAAGGAGTGAGTTTCAGATTCTGAGTAGCTGTTAATAAACACTGCCATCCTGCTTGGGAGCCTAGCTGTGGGGCAAAACTATGTAGCAAATGCTCTGCTTTGGCTTTCCTTACAAAAGAGTCAACTTGTCACTCTTGTGCCATGTACATATTCTCCCTGTTTCCATCTAACCTAGTTTGCTACAGAGCCTCTCTTCTGTTTCTTTCCCATTTAAAAAAAAACAACAAATAAAAAGAATGGAAGCAGTTCTTTAACTACACACAGGAGTTGTCTGTGCAGCATCCTTGCACATTTTACAGTTTCAAGCTGTTACAAACACAGCAGTTGAAAAAACCTGCATGCTTTGACTTTTCTCCCTCCATGTTTTATTTCTGTAAATACTTCTGCAATCTGCACGGTGTTGCTCTAACAGTACCGGGGTATAAGGTGGCAGCACCAGGGAAGTTTACGCTGTCGCGGTGCTGGGATGTGGGTGCAGTGTCTGGGCACAGAATACACCAATGAACACTTTATTCCAGGAAAATGTATGTGTTGAGAAAACTGTAGTGCTGAGGGTTGCCAGTTCTACTGCTGCCAGGGTGGGCTTTGCAATAATGGAAGATCCTTATTTGTAGGTGGATGCTGGATGCATCCTTCTGGGATGGAGAGACAGTGATGACCCGGATCCTGCACTTTGGCCACAACAACCCCCTGCAGCGATACAGGCTGGGCACAGAGTGGCTGGAGAGCAGCCAGGCAGAAAGGGACCTTGGGGTACTAATTGACAGGAAGCTCAACATGAGCCAACAGTGTGCCCAGGTGGCCAAGAAGGCCAATGGGATCCTGTCCTGTATCAAAAATAGCGTGGCCAGCAGGACCAGGGAAGTGATCCTTCCCCTGTACTCTGTGTTGGTGAGGCCACACCTTGAGTATTGTGTTCAGTTCTGGGCCCTTCAGTTCAGGAAAGATATTGAGGTTCTGGAGCAAGTCCAGAGAAGAGCAACAAGGCTGGTGAAGGGACTGGAGCACAAGTCCTATGGGGAGAGGCTGAGGGAGCTGGGGATGTTTAGCCTGGAGAAGAGGAGGCTCAGAGGTGACCTCATCACTGTCTAGAGCTACCTGAAGGGAAGTTCTAGCCAGGTGGGGGTTGGTCTCTTCTCCCAGGCACTCAGCAATAGGACAAGGGGCACGGGCTTAAGCTCTACCAGGGGAAATTTAAGTTGGATATTAGAAAAAAATTCTTCCCAGAGAGAGTAAAATCAGGCATTGGAATGGGCTGCCCAGAGAGGTGGTGGATTCACCATCCCTGAAGGTTTTTAAACTGAGATTGGACGTGGCACCGAGTGCCATGATCTAGTAAATGGACTGGAGTTGGACCAAGGGTTGTACTCGATGATCTCGGAGGTCTTTTCCAACCCAATCAATTCTATGATTCTGTGATTTTCCACTGATTCTTAGTACGTCCGTGGATGTCTTTGTGTGATTGGTTCCAGCTTGCTCTTCCTGCTTGGCCATTGCCTTTGGTCTTTTCCCACTGCTTGAAATAATCCCTTGCCGTATCAAGTGCTGTTTACTGCAAGGGAATGAATTTTGTGTGAACATCCCAATTGTAGGATGCTCAAGCTAGTTTAGATCTGCTGAAAGTGTGAATAAAACTGCAAGGACCTACAATTTTTCTTAACTCTTCTATGTAAAGATCATTAGATTCTGATTTAATGAGTTACTGGGTATGGAGCACAACTAGTTACTCTGTTTTGCAGTATTCTTTCTTGTATTTGTTTCTATTCTGTAAAGTAATTACAACTGTCTTTATGTATGAAGGGAACTGTTACTGAAGGATTTGTTGGGGGGTGGAATGATAGGAAAAGTAATGGCATGAAATTGCCTCCCTGTAGTTAACTGTCCAAGTCTTCTTTACCCTCTGCATTTCCAAATGGTTTGAAATCCCATTGAGGTTAAACTGTTCAAAACTTGCTTCTCTCCTTTGTCCTGCAGTTTTTATGCTTACCTGAATTTTATACAAATGATTTATTTCTCAACTTCCTTATGCTGGTGCTGCAAGGCAGTGTGAAAGCTCAGCACTGCGGGTCCCGATGTGTCAGCAGCAAGCTGGAGGGTTTGCTGCTGATGCAAGGGGGCCAAAAATCTGCATCCCTTTGCTAGAGATGCAGATGCAAAATAAAGTTTAAAAATAGTTTCTTGTATTTTAAGAAAACTAAAGTGCAAAACCCACAGCACATACACTTCACCTGGTTTCCCATAAAAGAAATGTACCTACACTTTCAGATCAACATGCACTATAATTTATTCTGATCTGCTTTTTTATTGCTAACATTTATCGTGCTTGGGACCTAAGAGGGTATTCAGAAAGGGGAAAAAAGGATAATCTGGGGTTGGCAGGAAGTTGAAAGGCAAAGGGAATACATACAAGGGGTGGTTAACACTTTGGGAATAGAAAGGAGAAACTGGACAGCTTTGGCAAATGGACAGAAAATGGTTGACAGCTTTGATTATCAGTGCTGTCTTCCAGCTCTCAAGCAGCTGAGCATTTTCAATTCCAGTACATCTACAAAAGCAAACAGCAGAGTGATCATTGGGTTTTTTTAGAAGAGCTTTGTGCGTTTGGAGGAGGAAAAAGAGGAGTCACCTCTGCAGTGTCAGGGGCTGGGAAACATCACTTAAACAAGAAAACACAAACCAAATTTCCAAAAACAAGTGCCTAAAATTAGCTTTGAAAGTCCTAATTTAAGAACGGTGAAAGTGGCTGTTTTCCAAGAAGGTTGAGCAGCCAGGCCTGACAGCGGGTTGCTCTCAGAAGCCAGCACAATTATTTAGATGCCTATTTTGGGGATTTTTTTTTGGAACTCAAGTTCAGGCACTTAGATGTGAAAGCTGGGATCTGTTTCAGGGAGTTCTTGAGCAGCAGGGGGAGAGCTGGAGGATCCTGCTTAAAGGGAGCAAGCTCCTAGTGCTGCTTTGAACTTTCAGCTCAAAATGGGGTTTTGCTGCTGTTTGATTTGCTTAAAAAGTGGGCCATGGAGCAAAGGGCAAACATTTATATTTTTGTGCATCATCTTTGCACCTGTTACTCCAAGAAGAAACTCAAGAAACAACATTAAAATGTGACCAAGAATTCTTAAGTTCCATTTTGGCATAAACTCCCCAGGATGTGTTTTCTATGGAAAGTATAGGAGAGACTTTCCTTTTGGAGGGCAGGAGCTGATTGACATCCTTCAGTATTTGGTAGCCCTCTCCTCAAACAGTATTGGTATGCATTAGAAGAGCGAGTTGTCAATACTTGTAGCCTGTAGGAAATGCTTTTTATAAATGAACTTTAAAAAACATATATTGCAAGAAAAGGCTTTGTAGTGTATTTTTGATTGTCACACCAAAAAGCACCAGAGCCATCCGTGCCTGGACTGAGCAGCCAGGGCAGAGCTCGCATCTTCTGCCCAGACACATGGCTGGCTGCTGGAGCATGAGGCTTGTCCCAGCCCATAAAGCCAGAAGTGAAGCAAGGATGCAAAATG
This sequence comes from Pithys albifrons albifrons, assembly GCF_047495875.1. Lineage (NCBI taxonomy): Eukaryota > Metazoa > Chordata > Aves > Passeriformes > Thamnophilidae > Pithys > Pithys albifrons. Next base: position 22,096,588 of record NC_092459.1, on the reverse strand, counting down.
ACCTATGGATGTCCAAAAAATACTGTCTGTCAAAGTCCAGAGGATTATTGAAAAAGTAATAACTTTAATGGTGGGGCTTGACTTTGTTGGGGCAAGGTGCAAGTTTTAGCCTTTGTTATGTTTGTGTTGCAGAACTGAAGTCCAGTAATCTTGTTTTGTTTAAAACATCAGATAGGTGTTTTTTTCTGGGTTGGAGGAGTGAAATCTTTAGGTGGTAAGCCCGAGTGCTTCCAGACTCTGATCCAACTTGGTTTCAGAGGCCTTACTGCACTGGTAAAATTTGGGAGCAGAGAGAATGATTTTTTTCCTGTGCACTGTAGAAACTCAGGTAAGAAAAAAATACTGGTGCATATAGAGGTACATGTTTTAAAAAGTACTGTCTGTCATAATTGGGTCATCTTTTCTTTCTGACTGTAGGCACTGAATAAGACTACAGACATCCTCTGTCTGCTCTCCTGTAAGGCCTTTGACATGGTCCCCCAACAACATCCTTCTTCTGAGTTGGAGAGATACGGGTTTGATGGGTGGGCTGTTTGGTGGATAAGGAATTGGTTGGATGATCACATCCAGAGGGTAGTGGTCAGCAGCTCAGAGCCCTGATGGACAAGTGGTGTCCCTCAGAGGTCCATACAGGACCAGTACTGTTTAGTGTCTCCCTCAGTGACACAGACAGCAGGATCAAGTGCACCTGCAGCAATTTTGGCAGCATCACCAGCTGAGTGGGGTGGTTGACATGCCCGGGTTGGTGTCCCAAGGGACCTGGAGAAGCTCAAGAAATAGGCCCATGGGAACCTCATGAGGTTCGACAAGACCAAGTATAAGGTCCTGCACCTGGGTAGGGGCAATCCACAGCATGAAGATTGAAAGCAGCCCTGCTGAGAAGAACTTTGGCTGCTGGTGGATGAGGGGCTGGACATGAGCTGGCAATGTGTGCTCACAACCCAGAGTGCCAATTGTATCCTGGGCTGCATCAAAAGGAACAAAGCCAGCAAGTCAAGGGATGTGATTCTCCCCCTCTACTCTGCTCTTGTAAGACCCCCGCCAGGGGTACTGCATTCAGCTCTGGAGATCCCAAGACAAGAAAGAAAGGGACTTACAAGAGTGAGTCTAGAGGAGATCATAGGGCTGGAGCACCTCTCCTATGGAGACAGGCTGAGAGAGTTGGGGCTGATCAGCCTGGAGAAGAGAAGGCTCTAGGGAGACCTTATTGTGGCATTCCAGTACCTGAAGGGGGCCTACAAGAAAAATGGGGACAAACTTTTTGATAGAGACTGTAGTGATAGGACAAGGGGCAATGGTTTTAGACTAAAAGAGGGCAGATTTAGACTAGATGTAAAGAAGGTTTTTACAGTGAGAGTGTTGAACCACTGGAACAGGCTGCCCAGAGAAGTGGTAAATGCCCATTCCTGAAAACATTCAAGCTCAGGTTGGGTGGGGCTCTGAGCAACCTCATTGAGTAGATGTCCCACCTGTGGTTGGGGTGGTTGGACTAGATGACCTCTAAAGCTCCTGTCCAACACAAACAATTCTGTGAGTCTGTGAATAGTGTGCCTTGCTATGGGATGACTCCCAGGTAAAGGGGCATTGCTGCTGATCTGCTTGTACATGTGATCGGCTGCAGAATTTGCTTTACTTTCAGTATTAGGAAACATGTCGATTGCAGTGTTTCAAATGGCCAGTGGTTTAATTTTTCTGGGAGTCGATGTTCCTCTGAATTGGTTAACTATTCCAATTAAAAAAGAACCCTTGTAGTTGCTGCCGTTGAAGCAGTGTTTAATGTTGTGTGGCTGTTGGCAGGAGACTTGATGCATTTTCACATGACCCCCTCTGGAACAAAAGCAGATTGTTTCCTTCTGTTTTTCTGTTACACAAATGAGTTCCTTTTGAAACAATTTCTGCAAATTCTGGAAATCGACACCAGGAGTAATTTTTCCTTTGCTGTGCCTTTTACAGTATGCTGTCTGATAATGCTGGCTCAAAAAGGCGCTTTGGGGTACCAGCCCAAAAAAGCTGAGACCTCTGCAGAAAGACTCATTCTGTTGGAGAATGAGTTTTATTTCCAATTTTATGGAAGGGTTGAACATGGAGTTTCATTCTTCCTATCTTTGCTATAGCTAGGCAGAGTTTGTTTTTGCTTTCTTATTTGTCTCATTTACATTATATGCATTTTTAGTGTCAAGGAAACAACAGTATGCAGCAAGTCAGTTCTGAATTGAGAAGGTTTTATACATTTTTATGTAGTGAGCCCTTGTTTTTGAAACTCCCCAGTCTGAAGCCTTCCCCTGTGAGAAGGGGAGTTGAAGTCAGATGCAGATTATTGGCTGATGCAGCGCTGAGTAACCAGATCAATGGGTACTGGATCAAAGGAGCAACAGACAAATAGAGTAAGTGGGGATTTCAAACAACCAAGTTAGTTATCCGCCATGGAGTGCTTTTCCTGGCAATATTTAATAGCTGACAGATTGTAGAGGAAAAAAAAGAGGTGGAGTGAAAGAAGAAAAAGGTTCTTTCTCTAGCTGTCTTTCTTCTCCTCGGAATTACTCATTTCTCACAGCCTTTCTGATATTCCTGCTTCTGATAACACAGCATAGGCTGTCTCACTTAAATTTCCTTAATCCTGGGACACCAGTGTGCCAGTGCTGTGGCCATTCACACAAATGCTCACAGTTTGTGTACCATAGCTGGTGAGGTGAGGTAATCCCAAAAATGCACTTTCTTGCAAAGTGTTTACTTACTTGGGCTGGACTTCTTCAGTCAGAGAATAAAACCGGCATGAATTGGAACTACAAAATAGTTTTAACACTTCTGCTTATTTTAATCTAGCTCTTTTGTTTGTGCCTGGTGACCAGATTCCGGGGATGTTTCTGTGGCTTTGTGTGGTCCAGAGCGGTTCAACACAGAGTGGAAAGTCTATTCTGTGTGCCCCTGAGAGCCCTGCAGGGAAGAACCGTGGGTTGTGGTGCTCCAGAAGTCCTTAGGAGCAGATCAGCCTCCTGCCTGGGGCCCTGCGGTGGAAGGGATGTACTTCCCTATCGAAGCCCACATGATATAAATGCATATGTCTAAGCCCCTTGTGTTTTCTTGGTCCCATGGGAGGTCAAAGCCCCTGTGGTTGCTGGGAGGCTCCTGGTCCTGCTTTGGACTGGGGAGAGACCACTCTTTGCATTCTTACTGGCTTTTCTTGGTGGACCTGGAAGAAATGGAGCTTTCAGTCCTGGCTGACTGAAACCAGAGGACATACTATTAATTTGACTTGTATAACTCAGAAAAGCCCTAGAGGCAGGGTTTTCACAGGTGGAAGAGGGATGTTTGTTTAGCTAGAACTGAAAAAAATTGGAGGTTAACTGGTGTAATTGTTTTGGTTTGAGCTGTGAGTATGCTGACAGCTTGCATTGCTTATGTTACTTCCCCATAACTAAAAGTTGCTGTTAATATTATTACTTTAGGAAAGGAGAAACACGAATCAGTGAAAACCATCCTGTTAAAAATGGATAAAATTTAATTAGTGAAAGCTTAATGCAGTTCTGGGTAGAAAAGAGGAATTGAAAGGGTTGGGATTTTTTTGTTTTTTTCTTAATAAAGAAGAAAATTACTTCCTGTTCTCTTGAGAACAGCTTCGTGCACAGTTGTCTCTGCTGGTGGAAAGTGTTGCTGCTTTCCTTCTTTACCCTTAGGGAGCTGCAGCAGTTCAAGTACCCCGGTGTGTTGGTCGGGTATGATACTGGCCATGTGAGAAGCTGACAGATGACATTTGAATTCACTCTACTAATGCTGGATGAGTTTTATCTGGTAGTGTTTTACCAGTAAGCAGTTTCTGGAACTGAAAGTGCTCATGCCACGACCTACATTGTTTCCTCCCTCGCCTCTCAGCCCTCTCTGTAGGTCGGTGACTGTTGATCCTTTGGTTTTATGGGCTGTTAATCAGGGCTGTAATCAGTCACCTATCTGCAAGTGATAACGGAGCCAGTTTTCACTTTTTTCCCTTCCCTGCTTCTCCCCAGCTAGTGTTGCCAGCTATTTGAGGTTGTTAAAAGTTTCATAGTATTTATTTGAAAATTTCAATGTTGCTGGCTTTCTCAAAGTCCAATCCTCCTTTTCACTGAGGGATTTTTCAAGATTCCATTTTTTATTTGAGAAAATACAGAATTAAAAAGAACTTCAGGTCAATCTGTACTCATTATTTTAAGCTTCTGTGTATCTAGATCTACAATTAAATACTTTATGGGAAGTACAGCTCACACACCAGTGACTCTGAGATTGAAATAAGCATTATGTACTTAGTATCTGCTGAGAAAGTCCAGCATGTTTGCTGGAATTTTTGCATGCTAGTATTTTCTTTGTTAACCCTAACAGATGGTGTTCAGATAATTAAACTATTTTCGAGAGCAGAAGAACTAACTTTGTCCTCTTCTTTCCATTTCAATAGGTTGTAGAATGGAAGTTCTGGATAAAACAATCAATAGTTACTTTGATGTTTGGCTTGGACCCAGAGGTAAGATTTCTCAGAGGATGAACACATAAATAAAACTGATCTTACTGGAACATAAGAAAGATCTTCCCTCTAACTTGACATTGACAGGTGACTACTTTAAGATTGCAAAGCATCAAAATGCATGTCAGTGTGATAAACAAAAGTCCATTCGGTGCTTCTGATCTTTTGACCTGAAGACCTGCTAATTTTTCAGCTATGTCCATTAGAGGTGCTGTTCTTCTATCAGTTAAGATCCTGTTGTTCCTCTTAGTGACTGAATTACCTCACTCAGTTCTTTGCTGCTTTTTTTTTTAGATTTTAATAATAGCTTTTATTAAAGAAACCGTTTCAATTTGCATTTAATTAAATAAACATACTCTTGCCCTCATAACTAGAGCTGCTCCGAAATTTTTCAGTACAAGTATCTGTAGCTTTTGGAGAGCATTGCTGCTTTGAAACCATTCTGTTTCAAAGAGGCAATGTGCTTGGTAGGTTTTTCACTGGGAAAAAGTCTACAGGTGGAGAACAGCAATCCTGGTCAGCATGAGAAAGGGAGACGTGGTGGGACCTGGACAGGCTTCATGCTGAGGGCTTGGGTAGGGATGGCTCCCTTCCTCTTGGTCCTGACCAGGGAGGATTAAGTGTCAGCATCTCATGTGGAGTGTGCATGGCAGTGCTGCACAGAGCCTGGTGCTTTCTTCTGCTGCAGTAATGCCTTTCCTGGCTCGCTCTTTGTCCCAGTGAGGCTCCAGTGGTGGTGCCTCTTGTTTGCAGGACACAACTCCACAGGAGGTGAAACAAGCATCTAATTCTTCAAAGTGTGTTTTCTATTTGCTTATGTTAGTATCTTTGGTGCCCTTGTTGCCCCTCTCTTCATACTAAGCCTGTTTAAATTAGTCTGGGTGTTCTGATATCTCTATTTTCTGTATGTTAAAAATAATGAACCATAAAGGTGACAAATCCAAACAATTTCCAGACCCAACCTTCATTTTAAGGCCTTGTTTCTTACATTCAGGATCCACGTGTGACTGCTTTAAAATGAAGTCAGGACTGAATGCCAGCAATACTTGAATCATTAATTTATAGTTTGGTGAACTTTGTTTCAGTACTTTGGGCTGACTTCAGTGAGAGGAGTGAAATACTGCGCTGTTGCTGGATATGGACAACACAGTTGTAGTTCAAAAGAATCACACAGTTGTTCCAAGTGTTCCCTTGAAACCCTCTCATTCTGTGTGGTTTACATGCTGTCCCTGACAGGTCAATGTGTTGCTAGCTGGACTGGGTACTCAGACTGGACCCACTGCTCTGTGCTTCGTTGCTTATGCACTGACTCCTAAACTTAATTCTTTCTAATAGCACATAGTAAGTCTAATTGTGTTAGTAATGATTAGAAAATAATAATTGGGATCATGCACTGATAACCACAAAGGTATCTGCTTCACTCCTAGGTTTGCTGATTCTGTAGGAAATGAGGGGAGCACCACTGGGAAGGGTTGGGGCAAAGATTTGTTGAAGCTTTTCTTTGTAGTTTAAGCTCATCTGCAGTATTCAAGTGGATGACAGTTCTGAATGGTAATGAGTATTTAAAAATAATAGTGATAATAACTTCAGAATGTTTCTGCCTTAGGAAGAGAATTATTTCTGCTTTCTTTAACAACTGTACAACTAAAATCTTATTGTTTGCAATTAGCAATGTGGCCCTTAACAAAAGGGCTTGCTGTACTTCCATCATCTTTCTCTGGTATTGCAGTGCTGGAAGCATTTTGGCTACAGCTCTTTTTGTATGCTTTGAATTCTTCCCCTTACAAAATCTTAAGTGTTTGTGTGTTTTTGTTTGTTCGTTTCAGACCCCAGAGTAAAAGGATGGCCTCTTCTGGAAAACTACACACCTACCTTTATCTTCTCAGTCTTGTACTTACTAATTGTTTGGCTGGGACCAAAATACATGAGGAATAAGCAGCCATTCTCATGCAGGGGTATTCTAGTGGTCTACAACCTTGGACTTACACTGCTTTCTCTGTATATGTTTTATGAGGTAAGAGAAGAGAAGGGGTTGGGCTATTTTGCAGTATCTGTTTTAATTATATTGACTTGTTGAGGACAGTGCTCCTAAACTTGGTGTAGCATTTGCAGTATTGCAGCTGTTTTCAGTGTCACTTCTCTGGGGAGAAAACTGTAGTCGTAGTGTTTCCTGTAAGGATGGTGTGAAACCTTGCCTTAAACGTCCTTGCTGACTTTGGTTACAATGTTTGAAATGCATTTTCCTCAATGGAAGTGAAGGCCTGATCCTTCAGCATGAATCTGGCTGCTCCCTCAGTCTTAGAAGTCTTGTTCAATGTGATTGTGCTGGTGGACTGTGCAAAGTACTTCATAGCAAAACTGTAGCTTGATCTGGACAGGAAAACGTGTTTTATTGCTTGTGTTTAATCATGCACTCCTCACATCTATTTAAGTAAGCTCTCAATAGCTTGTTTTGCATACTCTTGCTGGGAAAAAAAAGTTGCTGAAATGACCTCGTTGTGATTCATGTTTCTTGGAACTTAAAATCTAAACATACAAATGAATTGAACTTTCTGTGGACTTATTTTCTTTCATAAAAACCCAAAGATTTAGGCAATGTAAAGTTTTCCACTTCTCAGAGAGCCCTTTAGCTGCATTTACTCAAAACCGTATGTTCGTATTCAAGTGATAATGAAAAACTATGGTAGTCTAAATAACAATGTGGTCAGAAAATTACTGTGTTGCTTTAATGTACAGAATACTCTGGACTGCTTTTAACCAAAGTGTTTCTCCTTCCTGTAAGGAGATATTTAATTTTCAACATCCTCTGTTCAATTCTTTCAATATGCTCCTTTCGAATACAAGCTGGTGCTAAAACTAGAAGTGTATATAAGCTATAATTCTCCTTTAAGTTTGTAGTTAATTCTACAGTGCTTGCAAGGTGAGTGTTGAGAGACGAAGTGATTTAAATGTGATGTTACTTCTCTTGTGTAGTGAATTGTCTAATCAGCAATTACTGAGTTGGGTTATTAAGAACTTTGATATCTCATTGTTACATTGGGAGCAGGTTTGAATTCAGTAGGTACTTGGAACAACTTGTTTTCTTGGTGTGCTTACCTTTCTAACCTCCCTGTCAGGATGTTAAAATGCAGAAAAAAATACTTGTCAATGTATTTAACTTGTCTAAACTTAGTGTTAATGTGGACTTCAATGTACATTTGCATTATTTTATGCAGATATTATTTACAATTATGTAATAATCTATTGTTTTAACCTCCAGTTATATTACTTAGGGTTTATAAGTGTAGACTTTCCCTCAGTTGTACCAAGTGTGGATAGAACTCTCAGGACAGCCAATCTTTTTTCTTTGAATACTTGGAATAGCACTCATAGTTTCCAAATTACTGTAACATTTTGCCATGTTACAAAACCTTCTGATAAATTTAAATAAGAGGAAATACCTGAACTGTTGATTTTATAAATGCCTTTTTTTTGCTAACATTAAACTGCTGGTTACCAAGAAAGAACTGTTTACTATTATATGCCAAAGAAGTCCTCATACTTGTAACCAGATGAATAGCTTTTATATGTGAAGCAGTGAGACAACTAAAATACAGTGAATATTAAAGCTCCTTCTTCCTATATAATGAAATGCTTTACATCAAAGTGAGTGTTGCTCTTAATCTAACATCCACATGGATGTGTTCATTAGTATTGTTCTTTTAAATGGGCATATGTGAAGCCAGAGCATTATGAAGATTATTAAACTCATGATTGTAGCAATGAAATGTGGTTGGCAGCACTTACCAGCTGGATATGAGGACAATCAATGCTCTGCAACAAGGTACTGATCCCCTAAAAATGCTGCAAAGCAGAGTCTTGTGCTGGCATAGCACCACGTTGCTTGATGTTTGCAGGGAGAGAGCCAAAGGGCATAGGGAAAAAATCAGGTTCTTGAACCTTCAGGTGTATTCTGTAGCTGAAGTGCCTACACAGTTACCTCTGTTAGTGCACACACAGCATGTGATGCCCTCACTCTGATCTATTCCGTCTTGGAAATTCAGATTTAAAGGATTAGCCATGTATCAGTAGCACTTTACTGGGCACTTACTTGCTTTTAAAACAAAATGGTGATGAGCAGCATTCAAAAAATTTATGTATCTCCCTGTTCTCTTTCTTGTTATTTTGAGTTTCAGTTTGATTAAATTTTTTTCAGTCCTACTGAGGAAAGTCATAAAACATCACCATTTAGGAACTTGTTTAGTAGCCTGTCTAAAAAGAGGTTGCTTTAATAGCTTCTGTACAATACACCTGAAACCCAGCTTTGGAGTTTTTCCTGAGTTACAGCTGTGGTGATTCAGATCATGATTCATGGCATCACAGCTTAGTTTACATATTATATGACCAAAACAAGATGTTCTAGTGAGGCATCCTCCCATCTAGGATTAAAAGGATGATCCGCTTGGTTTTCTGATTATTACATCTGAATGTTTGTAAACAATAACATGGGGAGAATTTGCATTGTAGGATTTATATAATTCTAGGTATTGTATACTTGCACCATTTGGCCTACCGATGAAAAATAATGCAACCTTGTACTAAAATCACTAGAAAACATAGACCACTTATTTGGAATTCCTAATAGTTTCTGTGTGTACTTGCTGTAACTTGTTTGGGTATTTAATGACCAGGCTTTGGGACTAGCAGAACAAAGTAGTGGACTGCACTTGTCCCAGGCAGTATAAAAGGCAAGGCAGGTCTAGGGCAGTGTGAGAGTCTTCTCCAGGCTGATCTGTCACTCCCCATACTTCAGGAGGAGGAAGTGTTCTTTAGGGACAAACCATGTTTCATTATGTAAAAATCTGCAGTGCTTGGGTGTTGAGGAGAAATAACACTCCTGTGTCAGGCAGGGGCAGCAGAGGTGGCCTCTTGTGCGGCAGAGAAGGTGTGTGGCAGGGCAGCTGGCAGAGGGGCTACAGGAGATGATGGGCTGATCTCCTGCTGGCTGGCATGGCTGTGTCTCAAGGAGCCGTGAGAGCAGCTGAAACAGCAGAGGTAACGCTGCTTCCACCTGTGTCGCTGCTCTGTGTCGCTGCTCTGTGTCGAGATCACGAGTCAAGTTGTCCTGCAAGTCTGTAAGTAAAGCCTGTGCCTCTGCTCAGGTCTCACCTGGGTAATTTAGCCACAGAGTGCCAGCTACCCAGTTACATGGCACAGAGACCTATGTTATTTGGGGGATTTTTGTCAGTAAAACTAACCAAGTGATCTGAACCACCAAGGCTTATATCAGGGAAAACAGGTGAATGAGCTCTTAAGTGATCTCTTTACTGTCTTTTTTCTTCATCTGAAAAATTAATTCCCCACTGAATTGGTCTGAGAAAAGTCTTGGGTTTTCTTGATGAGGGAGGGAGGTGTTGCATATGCTCTAGGAAAAGCATCCGAAGATCCACACCCTGTTTTAGGAAAGATGGGACTCTGTGAAGAGGTGCCATGGCACATGAGCCACAGGTGGCAGCTAGGCTGCTCTTTCCTCTCCGCTTTCTTTGTCTACCTTATCTCTGTCCTGGAACAACTGCGTTCATGTAAAGATAAAACTCATATCTCTGCAGGCATTTGCTTTCTCTGATCAGACATGTGAACTTCTGTTTCTCTTCACTCTAATCTAGCTCTATTTTGAAGCTCATAAACCCATCATGCCTTGACAGAGTGATGCAGTGCTGGGTCCCTTATCTGCCTGTCTCCAGTGAGGCTCATACTTCAGTCCTATCATGAGAAAAAACAAAATCCTCCCCAGTAGCACCTCTCCTACAGCCCAGTCAGACTGGTGTTAGTGTGCTGGTTTATTTTGATAGCAGAGGTGATAAAAATCATGCCGCAGTGTTTTAAAGAATTCAGCAATGGAATTGCAAAATGAAAATAATAATGAAAAAAGAACATTTCAGTGCAGGGGAAGAAAGGTGAGTTGCTTGAGCATAAAAGTGACCTCGAGCCTGGGCTCCTGCCAACCTGGAGATGGAGGACTTCCTCGGGACAGCAGGCAGGAAAAGGTTATCTCAAGGGTGGGTTGGCTGAGGAGCCACCAGGCTGTTGTTGGGCAAGTTTCAGACCTGCTGTACAGTGGCTATAAGATGGCATTGGAAACTATGGCCATCGATGGAGCAGACCCACCACAAGCATGAGCAAGAACTTGAATGCACTAGCTGGCAATGTCTGACCCCTCCTTATTGGTTTTGTGGTGGCAGGTGAGCACCGCCCTGTGGCTGCTACACATGTGCATAATGGAGCTATTTGGGAGCCATTCATGGTCATGTCTCAGAGTGACCCACTGGATTGGTTTTCCAAAGCTTTCCAGCATGTGCTGGAAGTATTGTGGGTGCAAGAAACAGTGGAGCCAGGCAAAGGAGCAGCTGGGTAACAGAGGAAAATAATTACTTGCATATTGCACCAACCAAGTTTGTGGGCAGCTGTAGCAGCTTTTTACCAATCAGAATTCTATCAGTTGCCTTCTGGAAAGGGAGGGATTAAGTTATTTTTGTAACTATAATGACTCTTTATATGATAAAAATTGTTAGCATTTTCTACAAATGTTGCTTTGCTTCTGTCTTTTAAACCCCCATGGCTATGAGAGGTTTACAGCTCCGAGCATGTAATACATTCTTTTGGAAACAAGGGAGTATTCAGGTTTAGCTGAAGCTACTGCTTACAGCCACTCTGGTGCCATTCCCTTCAAAGAGGCGGGATCCGTGCAGACACCTGTGGTTGTGTTATACTTTGGGTGGTGAACCTATATTGCTTGCAAGAAAAGCACTTTTGGTTTCACTGTAAGAAGAGAGAGAAGTTGATGGAATGCAGCATTAGTGATGGATGCTGTTTGGATTAATTACAATATAAACAATGTGAGTATCCTTCTATTTCTAACACTTCCGAGAACTGTATGAAAACGTGTAAGCTCTTGACAACATGTGACAGCACAATGTGGTCTTCTGTCTGAGGGACTGGTGGGCACTTGCAAGGGCACAATCTTTCCCTCAGTGCCCTGAGAGTTGCTTGGTGCAAAGCTTCCTCCAGGACGTGGCTGGTGCTTCAGAAAGGTAGCAGTCTTAAACTGGTGTCCTTTGCACAGACATGCCTGCCCTGTGGCTGGGAGAGGAGTCCTTCCATGCCTCCCTTGCCTTTGCTGCTTGGGTAAAGAAACTGCCTGGGTCTACTCCTGGTGTGCCCTGCTCTCCCTGTGGCTGGGTGCTACTGATTTATCCCTAATACAGGAGGTAATTCCAAGCCTGTATGTTATGATACAATTGGATGTCTTTTTTTTCCCCCCCTGAATAGTGGTAATAATTCTATCTCAGAAGGTCAAAAATAATGACTTAGGCTGACTGGGTATTTTAAAAGCTAATTTAGGGGGAAAATGAGGCATGAAAGAAATAACATTAGGCAAAGGTAGATCATTTGAGTGATAACCTTTATTGTACCTTTTAAAATTAGCTTCCTATTCACGGTTCTGAGCAAGATTTAGTCATACCAGTTTTTGTAGTCCTTTAATCAAATGATCATTTTAAATGACTTATGGTACAGGGTGTTTCCACTGTAGCTTTGCAAAGCTGGTTTTTCATCCTGCAGGAGCATAGATGAGGTGAAAAACAGACAGGCTGCTTGTGCAGGATCTGTTCCTGCCTTTCACCTGTTTTTTTTGGATACCTAGAAATTCTTCTTTTCACTTAGGAATTCTCTAAAGTTGCTACTCCTCTCTTCATTCTATTCTCAAGAGGAAAAATATCTTTATAAACTATGTCCAGTGATCCCTTTGGCTGAGATATTAAAGGGGAACTTGCTTATGTCCTTGCAGGTGCTCCCTCCTCCCATTCCACCCTCAGCCTCTCCCTTCATCTCCTATGCATGAAAGGGTGAGATGTGAATATCCAACTTGCATCTTGCTTCTCTGGAGATTTCAGCTAGCCCCTCCACAACAGGCACCCTGTCATCCTCTCATGACTAATAGCTAGTTGTTACTCTTATTAAAAGTAATTCCATTATGTTTGAGGTGTTACTTGTTATGCCAGGAAGTCAGGCAGACAGTGGCATATCCTGCAGAGGAAGTTACTTATACTGGGAAGGATGTAATGTGCTTGGGATGAGTGAATTGCTGGAAAAGATCTTGGAAGAATCACAGTGCAGTGAAACATCCATTGTTAGTTGTTAAGGATAGCAAACGTGAAGATTTGCTGTGTTACATAGCTGAGAAAATTGTAGTCACATCTCTGTGTTTAAAATTTCTTAAAAATATAGCTTTTTATTTCCAAAAATAATCAGAAGAAAAGTATATTTACTTTACTTTGGTAGTTTACTTTCTCCAACAATGAGATCATCAGCCAAGAAGATTTCTTGAGAATCTGTGTGGGATAAGTGGCCATAAGGTGCTGCCTCCTGTTTATACTCTGGTATAACCCAATTGGAAGAATTTATTAATTCACCCTCCACTATGATTGGATCACAGCTTGGAACTTGAGTTCAACCTAGTGCCACACTCTAGTGCCCATGCATCTCTCAACACCAGATGTCTGGGTAGAGCCACTGTGGAGGTTTACAGGTGTTGTGGGGTTCAACCTTCTCCCCAAATAACAGTTTATTTTTTTAATTTCCTCAGCTGGTGACAGGAGTATTGGAAGGAGGATACAATTTCTTCTGTCAGGATACACACAGTGGAGGAGAAGCTGATATGAAGGTACCATAATCTAGACTTAGAGCTGGTAACATTTCAAATTGTCCACTTGAGTGTAATTGAAGAGCAGAACATCATTGATTATGCAGATTTTGCTTAAACTATGTGCTTTTTTTTCTCCTTTTGCAATACAATGAACAGTGCACTGCCAAACATAATAATTAATCTACAGTATATTCAAGACTGGTATTTTTGTGGGTGATTATGTGTAAATTTTGAAGTATTCCCAGGTCAAAAAACAAGGACCTGGTCTTCAGACTGTGTCCAACCACGGTGTGTTATGACTTTCCTTTTCTTTCTGAGATGTCACAATTTCTTCAAGTCATACTTCTGCCCTCTCCTTTACAGAGAGCACTGTAGCACCAGCTCTGGTTAAATACTTTCTTGCTTCTCCCAGGACACCTCAGGTGCACAGCAACAGTCTGATAAAACAATCTGTCATCCTGTGTTCAGCTGTAGCTATGGGGTTGTACTTGGATCTCCTACAGAGAGACCTGAGGTAGAAGCATTACAGAACATCCCAGCAGTGTAGTGCTGGACAGAATATGGATTTTAATTACTTAGATAGCAGAAGGATTGAAAGCCCCCACAATGTGAAGTGGTTCTAAAACTTACTTTCTCCTTTCCAGATCATACGTGTCCTCTGGTGGTACTATTTCTCCAAACTCATTGAGTTCATGGATACCTTCTTTTTCATTTTGAGGAAAAATAATCATCAAATCACTGTTCTGCATGTCTACCACCATGCAACGATGCTGAACATCTGGTGGTTTGTTATGAACTGGGTGCCTTGTGGTCACTGTAAGTACTGTGTTATGGTGGGGAATGTCTGCAACACAGGCTTTGTTTTGGTTTTCTTGTGGTCAAACCAAGCATCTCTGGTACCTTCAGCTGCAGGATTTGTTCTGTCTCATATTAAGCTGCTTTGCTGAATTGCAACTATTGCAGACAGTTGCAGGAATTAAACTGCCAGCACAGCATCTAGAAAATGAATGTCTTACATAGTTTGAAGAATTTGTGTGGCATTTGTCAGCTGCAGTAGCCCAGGTCAGATAGCCATTAATGTTGCGCTCTCTGTTTTTGTGGTAGTTGCAGACTCTCTTAATGAAGTCACTCTTTTGGAAGTCAGGACTGGAAGGTTGTTTCAGCTGCAGGATGGCTATTAGTGACTCTTGTCCCTGTATCTGTCAAGTTCACTTGAGATGTTACTTTCTTAATTTAATCTCATTATACCACTAACTAGTTATTTCACTTAAAATCTTGTTCCCTGAGCACTAATGAATATGACCAAGTGCATCTTCAGTGAAAGATTTCCATGTCTCTCCTGTCTAAATTCTGCTAACCTCTGGCAATCTGGCTTTGATTCTCTACTTTCATTGCACTGAGCAGGCATCCAGATTCCGAGCTGCATTAGCATGACTTAGTTGTGGTTCAGATGTGCAGTTTATAGATACTGGCTTTGTTGAACACTCCCTCAAAGAGAAACCTTTTCAAATCAATGGATGTGAACTACTGGCAGTGCAGCCCAAGAGGTTGTGTTCCTCAGAAGTCTGCTCTCTGAGCCAAACAACATAGAAACTCGTATTTGTTTTGTGTTGTCAGCACAACAGTGAGTAATGCTGAACTTATAAAAAGTGTGCATCTGGAAACATATTCTTCTCCAAGGAAGTCAGTCCCTGTTTATATAGCAGTGAAAACTGCAGACACTTAAGAGTCTGTTTTGTGTTTGTGTGGTCTTGAAAATACTTTTGTGCTACTTTTCTAGGCATGTGTTTTTCTTCTTCCAAGCTTTTTATTATGCTTGGTCATCACAGTTCTATGCAGTTCAGTTTAAGCTAAAAGTTTCTTTAATGATTAAAGGTGCTGTAAACAAGGACAAATAAAATAGCTAACTTGCATTTGTGAAGATACCTATGGTTTTTGGTTATAAATAACAAAATATGCTCCTGCATAGAAGGAAGTGAAATAAGCCTAAAAGTAGATGGGTGAAGCTATCAGTTGTTGGGTATGTGTGTGCCTCCTTTTTACCAGCTTCTTCAGTTCCCTTGAGAAACCATAATGTAGATGTGAAAGATTGACTCAAGGAAATAAACCAGAAAGCTGGTATAAAGTATGCAGCTGTAAAGTAGCTCAGCTACTCTACTGGGTGAGCAGAATAAAAATCAAAGTGGAAAAAAACCCCTCTTGCTTTTCTTGTAAGAGAAATCATATTTTAAATAGTAACATTTTGAACTTGTTATTTTTGTAGTTCCATGAAACAGCATGTTCCCTCCTGATAATGCAGTGTACTTTCTTTTTCCCCTGCCCTTTTTTTAGCTTACTTTGGTGCCACACTGAACAGCTTTATCCATGTCCTCATGTACTCCTACTACGGATTGTCTGCTGTTCCAGCAATGCGTCCTTATCTGTGGTGGAAGAAGTACATCACTCAGGGGCAGCTGGTGAGTGATTTGCTCTTCAGTGCTTCAGCAGGCTCTTGTATTCGTGATGAGGTCCTTTGGTCTTCACTGAGTTAGGAAATTTTGGCAGGGGGTAGAAGGGAGAATGAGGGTTAGTACCTTCTACATCCTGTAGTGCTTAAATCACCTTAGAAATGCAGTTCTGCACATCTGTTTGCTCCTGTTTTCAAGACCATCGGAGCTGGGGACTGACGATGTACATGAATCAGTGCTGAGATCTGTGGGATCTTTCTTCACTTCACCATGTTGTATGGCTAGATGTATTTGGGAGTTGCAGTGCTGGATTTTCTGGGACTCAGTAGCCAGGGATGGGGGAGAAGTTTTTCTTCCAGGCCCACTTGAGCTAACATGCTGTTCCCTGTGCTTGGTTGGTCAGGCTCATGACAGACCAGAAATCAAGTGCAATGCAGTCCACAACTACCAAGGCCTATTCTAGTCCTTTGGGACAATGCTTTTCTGTCTCACTTTTGCATGCAGTAGCAAATGGTTTACTAAAAACTATTCAATATTTCTGCTCTCTTTCTGCACTTCAAATGGGCAGATTTTTTTCTCTTGCAGTTCTGTGTTGGACTCCTTGTATCCATTTGCATTGTTTCTCACATATACAGTGATGAAGCCTGAATGCTATGTAGTGGATGTGAAAAGAGCAGTGAAATTCAGATACATGGCACATGTTGTAGTGATACTGCACAAGAAGCAGGTTTCCATGTGTGCAACATATCAGAGCACCACAAAGAAATGTGCATTAGTGTTGTGTCTTGCCCATTTTGTAGGGGAGAAAGCTGAAGCCTAGGGATAGACTTTTTTGTTATCTCCCTCCCACCCATCCTCCGTTAGCATCCTCTCAGAGTTGTGAATTCTTTTAATAACATTTTCTGGTGATGATTAATATCATTTGCTGCCAGCAATTCAGAAGTGTTGATTCTCAACCTCGTCATTTTTTTAACACTCTCCTCTCTAAAGAATGGCTAAGTGTTTTAGCTGTGGGCTCATTTTTTTCCTGGGAGGGGTGGGGCAGTTGCCTTGGTTTGGGATTTGTTTTTGTTTTTCCTTCCAGATTTAGGCTCAGTTCTTCATCCTGGTTGTTCAAGTGCTACACAGTGCAGTGTCTCAGTGCTTTGGTTGCTACCCTGGCTATTGTCATAGCTGCTTTCACTTCCTTGCCTGCTCTTCATGCATAGCTGTTGGGGCAGCAAAATAGCAGAGCAGAACAAACAGTCTTTCCCTTTTTAAATAAACATTCCCTAATCTGGTAGCCTTCATGTAAGAATGAATTTTGCTTAAGGTCTTTCACAGCACTTAAGCCCAAACTCTGTTTTTCCAAAAGAGATAATTGAGGATAACTGGACCCCAGTCCTCCTCTCTGACTCCCCCCCATCTTCCCTGCAGCCCTTACCAAAAATTCTTCCACTGGAGGCATGTCAGACAGTTCCTGTCTGTGGGACAGGATTGCATGGTCTATGTGTAGACCAAGTGACCCCAAATCTTTTGCCACTAAAGCAGGGAGGTGCAGATCAACTTCATTAGGATGGTAGAGTTAAACCCCATTGAGCTCTCACTAGGAATAAGGTGGTCATGCTTCTTAGGATATTTATAAGTCAATTCTGTATTACTTACTCTACTGCTATAAAATGTAACAATATTAATCAAATAAACAGGCTTAAAGGACAGAATACCACAGTCTGAATGTCTGCTAACTCAGCTTTACAGAAAAGATAAACTTGTTAAAGGCATAATGTTATGTATTTTTTACTTGTTTTGGAAATAACTGGTGATATCTTGGTCACAAATTTTTTTTTTTCCTTCCATTGATATGTTCCATTTCTCTTTTTTTTTTTCCTCTCCCCAGATTCAGTTCGTCCTGACAATCTTCCAGACCAGCTGTGGTGTTGTTTGGCCATGTGCATTTCCTCAGGGGTGGCTGTATTTTCAGATTTCTTATATGATTTCTTTGATTATCCTCTTCACAAATTTCTATATTCAGGTAAAATTAACATTTGTCAACTCTTTCTAGCATTCTTCTGGCTGTATCTCATGTATCAGAAAGATACACTTGAAATGTCCTTTTGCTATCTTCCACTAACATGCATGTGGTTCATGAAGTACTACACTTGTTGACCTGCTCCCTATTTTCAAATCTTCCAGTGTTTTGTATCTGTAATTCAGAATGATCAGTAGTTTTAGTAAGCAGGGGAATCTGGTTCTGATTCCCCTTTACAGGCATTTGTTTGTATTTTGGAATTTTCATACAGCAAATTAGAGTTTTGAGTTGGGTTTCTACAAAGCTCATTTCGTGCCTGAGCAGATCCAGACTTGGTATATGTTGTTCTGAGCAGTTCATAATCGGGCTCTGTAGGAAGTTGTACCCTTCAGAAAATCAAACCAGCACAGCCTGCTGCCCCCAAACAAGCAAACTCTGTTACATGTTTCAAATGTGTTTTGAGAGATTTGAGCATTTTGGTTCTGGTAAGAATGATTTGTGTCAGGAAACACTGCAGGCTTCCCCACCTGATCCTTGAGTACTTCTTAAAATCAGTCCCAGGTTTTCTATAATTTTGTGCATACAAAGGTGCTAATTAAACATTATAGTGTA
The DNA here is from genome assembly GCF_047495875.1 of Pithys albifrons albifrons. Taxonomy (NCBI): domain Eukaryota; kingdom Metazoa; phylum Chordata; class Aves; order Passeriformes; family Thamnophilidae; genus Pithys; species Pithys albifrons. The sequence goes on along the minus strand of NC_092459.1, from coordinate 22,078,346 downwards.
TTCCAAATTTACTTGAATTTTTTCATTCATTTTACTCATATTTTAACTTTTAACCATTTAACTTCCTTTCACACACAGAAATTTTGGTAAACATGATCTTGACAGGCAACAGAGCCCCTTTGAAAAAAGCTTATTAATGTATATTTTTCCACTTTTTTTTTAGACAGAGTTCCCCTGATCCCATTAGTTTTTGATTCTCATGTTGGCCAGTGGAAATTCGTTTCACATTTCTGTCTCTGAACTTCCCTCACTGTTCTTGTTTACCTACTTCTTGTTCTGGCTTTGTTATTGTCACCTGCAGTGCCTCAAACCTCCTTCCTCACTTGTCATTTGAAGTATATTCTTATACCATAGTCTACTCATAAATTCGCTTCCTTTGTCTCTGATTTACAATTAACATAACACTATCATCATACTGCCAAGCCTTTTTCTTTTCAAGTGAACCAATTCTGCTGTGATGAATGAAAGGCGTAGTATAGTCTCATACACAAGAAGTGGTAGAGCTTCTTAGACTCTACCACCAGCACAAGGTCTTTAAAAATGATGAATGCAGGTTTACTTTTGTGTTTCTAGAGTTACTGTGAGGAAGTGGTTATTTATGTCTAATTAAGCAAAACCATGTGTGTTCCCCTATATTCTAGACTTACAACAAGAAGGCATCCTCGAGGAGGAAAGAGTATCAGAATGGCTCTACGGCCACTGCAAACGGGTACACAAACAGCTTTTCTTCCCTTGAGAACAATGTGAAACAAAGGAAACAAAGGAAGGATTGAAGACCAAACTGAAAAACCATTTTGATAACCCCAACAACAAAATCATCTGATTGTAAAGCACAATGAGAGTTGTGCACTAATACTCTAATGGCTACTGTAACTATTCCTGCCTAGAATAGTGTGATTTATGTAGGACTTAACCAGTGCAAACACCCTAGAAACTGTATACAGAACATAAAAGTAGGTTAAAGTTTAAAAGTAATTCTGGGCTGTCACTGACCCTGCTATAGACTGTGGAAGGGAGTATTATCATATTATCTGACACTGCTGTTGCCTTACTAGTCAATATGATAGGTGCTGAATTATGATTCACAATTTGAAAACACTGTTATTTAAACCTCCATTTTTTTTACTATAGATCATGCATGTGATTGTAGAGGTAATTTGTATGATGCTGGTTTCAGTAGATAAACACACATGCCTTAAATTGAAAAGCAGGGCCCAAAGCTTATTACCAGTTCAAAAATTAGGGTATGTTTCAACTTTTCAGTTGACTGACTTTTTATTAAAAAGTCATTTAGAAGAATCCATTGATCATTTTACTGTTCTGTATGTGATACACAATGTTACGTATCTCTTACTCGAGACAGTGAAATTGGAAATGGCGCATTTAGTTTTGTATATTTGGCTTTGACTAAACAGTCACAAACTAGATGGAAAAGTTATTTTACCTTTTTAATAGATCTTATTTTTTTATTTGAAGTATGTCACTAATGTAGAAGTAATTGGCGCTTACACAGTCCAGGAAGATTTAAATATTATCTCTAAGGTTTTAGAGCATATACAGGGTGGACCCATCTTTTCACTTTTTTTTTCTTTTTTTTCTCTTTCTTATTTCTGAGTATTCTTAAATGCTAAATGAAGAGTGGTTTTTAATATGAAACTGGCAGAGTTTCTAGTGTTATTACCATAGCCATATCCACATTTTAGCAGCTACTGTTTAAGTCTGTGACATATCCAAAAGCGTATTTGAAAGTGGAGACAGAAAGATGCTTTTCTGATGGAGTTGACTGTATTTAAGTTGGTATTTGAACTGTTCTTCATGTAGCATATGTTCACTTTTAAAATGTGCCTAACACAAAGGTGGTTTTTTCCCAAACAAGCAAGTTTAAACAGTTTGTCATAGCTAATGTTTTCTAAATGTTACTGAAATGTGCTGGAAATGTCTGTTTCTGTAATGTGAGTTGTGTATATATCACTGGTAATGTTTTGGCTTGTTATCTGAGGATTTGGTTTGAGTGCTGGTTAAAGTTACTCCTTCTTGCAAAATCTTGCCTTGCACATTCGAGGAGTCAGTTGCAAAGCCAGTATCTGTTGCTGGTATCTGGTATTGCTGGTATTCTGGTATCTGCCATGGTGGAGTTTGGCTTATGAATATTTTATTCATTAAGCTCTTAAAAATTGAATTGTGCAAGACATTCTGCTGGTCATTGCTCAAGTTTAACTATTTGTTTTTTTGATATTTATATAAATGCCAGTTTTAACATGTTTAATTGTTTTTAAATCTTTTTTAAAATTTTTGCACATCTCTTAAGGAATTAATAAGTTCTCCTACTAGCCTTTTGGATTTTCATTCCTTGTTTTGAAGGAGACAGTGTCTTTTATGTTTACATTATCAAAGCTTGTGCGTGTGTCTTCATTTCTAGGTACTGGTTTGCAGAGTCTTTACATAGCTCAGTACAGCAGCTATAATGTTCAAAATAGGCTGTCTAAATGTGCTAGAAATAAACCCTTGGCTCGTCTGAATATACTTCATTGTTAATGTTTGACATGGTTTAATCATTAAAACACTTTTGATGATCTCTGCCTGAATTCCGTGGGTTTGTACAGATCTAATGCATTGCCCCATCCTGTGTCAGGCCAAGGAGGGGCCACCATGATGGAAGAACAGCTGCAGATAATCAGAGACTTTTAGTGTACCAGAGATTTGGCAACAAATTCTTTACAGAAACCCTTGGCTGTCACTAAACACTGTTCCTTGCCTGGCTGTAGAAATACTGGTCCGTGTGATGGATTAAACCTCCCACTGGGATTACTGACTCACTGAATAGAGAGCAGCCAAAATAATTCCAAGATGATGAGTGCCTGGACCAAAGCTTGACATGTCCGAGAGGGACTCTCTGCCTCAGCTATCCTGTCTATAAAGTGGGAATAATACCTCTCTCCAGAATAGGAGCATTTTTGCAATTACCTTACAGCTCCCCTTGCCCTGAAGTGACTGTTTTGGAGCCTTCTCCAACTTTAGTGTTTAATCAGGACATTACAACAATCCCAGATAGGCTGGTGATGGACTTGTAGCTGTCTGCTTCTCACTTGCAGGCTCTTAAGGCAAGAATCATAGACCAGGAAAATGGGTTTTACACTTCTTGTGAAGGGCTCAGAGGTTTCATGCTATGCAGGTCTCCTCTGGGAGGGTGCTCTGAATGCCTGAGGTAGCTGCTGTTTCCTCTTCTTCAAGTGCCAATTCAACCTTGAAAATTGAGTGTGTTCCTAAGCAAGGCTCAGTAAAGTGCAGTTCTTTGGAGATAAACCAAATCTACAGGAAGTACCTGGAAGACATAAGCCACATCACCAACTTGACCTTCCCTGCTGTGTCAGTGGAGCCTGAGCTGCTGCGCTCCAAACCTCACCTTCAAGGTCAGTGGCAAAACGTGATGGCTTTGTCATTGTTATGCAGCATGTGGACCCTGACTGTCTAAAACTGGCAGGAGATGTGTTCCTGGGAACAGCATCAGTAGTGTTCACACCTGCATGGAGAAGATTGTGGCTCCTGGCCACTCTTCTACACTATCAGCAGCAACTGAAAAGTGTCTGAGATGGGTCTGTAGGGGTTAGATCAGAAAGCATCTTGCCATAACTGATGGACCAGGGCAGGAGCCTTGGGTCTGCCCACCAGGCTGAGCTTCCAGTGCATTTCCCTGACCTGGTACAGGTAACAGCCTTTGAATTGCTTCAATTCCCTCATCACCTGCACTTTTCCTTACAGATACAGCTGTGATTAGTGCATGGAATTATAAGAGTCCTCAGAAAGAATTTCCTGTGTTGTAAAGGCAGGATTGATGAAAAAAGACTTAACTGCTGCCAGCAGGATGGAGAGGTTTCATGTAAAGTTGGCTGAGGAGAATGAGACAGTTCAGTACCTATTTGCAGAGGGAATGACCAAGCTGCAAACTGTCAAGAGCTGACCAAATCCCTCCCTGTATTCAGGCCCTACAGTCTGAGTGATGGAGAAGCGTTAAGCTTTTGTTAAGCTGTGAATGGGATAGTAAGCTCAAAAGCCCATAAGATAGCTTTTCTTAGGGTGGTCCTAGTATGGAGATCCCAAGTGCTGTGGCACAGATGTGCAAACCACCCCTGCGGCTGGGGGTACTCAGGCAGTGGGATTCCTGAGCTGGCAGCAGGAAGAAAAACAGAGGAAACTCTGGAAATCATGTAAGGCAGATACTAAGTAAGCGTCGCAGCTTCTGATAGTACAAAACTGGAGCAAAGAAAGCCCCAAACATAGTGGGGAGCAGATCTGGGGGTTTCTTCTGCCTTTGGTAATTGGTAGCTGTCTTGTGTTGATAAAATGTGTGCCTCTTGTATGAGACTGGAATGTATATTGTTGAAAGGTATGCATTATTCAAAAAAGAGATGTAAAAGTAATGTGGATGCTGAAGAAATGTAAAGTTAGAGGCCAAATTACTTTGTCTCTGGGTTCTGCTGGGAATCCCCTGGAGGCAGTGCAGGAGATGATAGAGATCTCCTGTTAGAGAAATGTGGCTCAGAGTTGCATTAGTACAGAAGATTAACTTACGTTGTCACTGTCATCTCTTGCCAAGAATTACTGAACCAACCAAGGTGATTAGTTGCTGTAACCATCAGGATGTTTCAAAAACTGGCTTATAAAGCAAACCTGAATTCAATTTTCAACTTTTAATCCATTTAATTTAAATAGATGGATATAAAAAAGCCAGGTCCATATGTTTCTCAGTTCAGTAGAGCACACTTGGATGAGCAAGGGAAACTGGGTTCCCATGACATAACATGATAATAGTAGAGGTATTAGATTTTAGGTCAAAGGTGCTAAAATCACCTTAAATGAAAATTTGGAGTGAGAGCAACAAAGGTCTGGTTAAAAAAAAAAGTGTGTTTTATTTAAATCACTCAAAAACTGGGATGTGGAGAAGGAGGAGAGTTACACATTTTATGTTTCAAGGATATGTAATACAGATAGTACATTCTTCTAATGGAAAGTGGTAGCTGGTAGACTTGGTACTCTGATTTCAGTATGATGAAAGGTTTCAGAATAAATGAGAAGAATAGTTGAGTACAAGGAAGTAAAAGGAAAATGGGAGAAAATGTAACACAGCTTTTCTGGAAGTAATCACACCTGACTTATACATATTGATTTTTAATAAAAAGTACAACGTAGATAAAGGAAATATATCTTTCATCCATCTGGAATAGGCAGTATTTTTAATCTTAAGAATTATTAGCTAAAGTAGATGGTGTGGTGACCAGCAACGGGATCCATGGACAAGCAACATCAGACTGATGAGCGTTTGGTTTGTTTCAATGCTTGCAGCCTGAATTGAGCTGAAAAATATTTTAGGACAGAACCTGGTACAAAAAGCAGGACTATGCAGCAACATTTGGAGATGACAACATTGGGAAGCACTGTCAGTACCAAGGCAGCAACAACCAGATGACCTTGATGGCTGCAGTAAGAGATGGGATTATTGTAAATCCCCCTTAGGCATGAGTAACAGAATTTCAGCTGTTTCTGTGGGAGTTTTAGTTGAACATGACTGAAGAGGAGAGAAGAAAAGATATTTTGAGAACCATCTGTTCAACAACTTACAGCTGCTACTAGGGAAAAAAAAAGGGAGGGAAAGCCTTATTTGTTAATCTGTCCATTTTCAGTAGAAGAAGGAATGTGCTAGAGTGGGAGGATGAGGGTGAGGCTCTGGTGGGACTTCCTTTTGATGACTACACTGCTCTCAAGAAAACTGATTCTAAAAGAGTGTACTGTACAGAAGAGTTACAGGGGCGGTGGAGAAATGGAGGAGTCCTGCAAAAGAGATATTTAGCAAGAGCAGGGTTGAGAAGGAATGTAGTTGCACCCAACACAGACAACACAATGGGAGACAGCATGAAGGAAAATGAACTATTTTATGTGTGTGACACAAAACAAATGGGTGTAAGCTACCCAAGCGTCAACCTAGGCTACAAAGAGGGATAGGGCCTTTGTTAGTGTAGCACTTTTCCCATGTCTAGTGTGAAGGCCTGGGGGATTGCTTGAAGACAGGGCACTATCCCTATCCCCTTCTAAAGCTTGTAGAACCACAGGTTGGGACTCCCTGGTGTCCTCCTCTGCATTCTGCCAAAAAGCAGCTGTTGGTGCCTTCATGAAAGTATATTTAAGAAAGGGCAAAATGCTGCTCAGCAGAGTGAGGACAAAAGTGTGAGAAACAGACCTGCAGACACTAAGGTGGGAGAGGGAGGATGGGGAGGAGGTGAGCCAGGGGCCAGAGAAAATTGCCCTTCAGCCCATGGAGGAGACCACATCAAAGCAGATATCCACACTGCAGCCCATGGATGACTGCATGGTGGAGCAAGTGGATGTGTTCCGAAGAAACTGTGGCTTACGGAGAGTCCATGCTGGAGCATGTTTATCCCAAGGGACTTCAGCCCATGGGAAAGGCCCACACTGGAGCAAGAGTAGGAAGGCACAGAGAAGAACTGCTATGGGCTGATCATAGCCACCCTCACACCACTTGGGGCAGGGAGGAAGTAGGAGAGTCAGGAATGAAGCCGTGAAACAGCCTTGGAAGAAGGGCGTAAGGAGAAGGTGTTTGGAGGTTTGTCTCATTATTCAATTCTATTTAACTGGGAATAAATTATTTTTCCCAAAACCTGTTTTGGCCATGATGATTATTGCTGAGTGACCTTCCTGTCTTTATCTCAAACCTCAAGCTTTTTATCGTATTTCCTCTCTCAAGCCTGTTGAGAAGGGAGAGAGAGCAGCTGGGTGGCTGTCTGGCAGGTGGCCAAGGTCACCCCATGCCACCTGGACACTTCGTCTTCTTACAAATCCAACAGTTCGGGCACAGGGCAGCTTCCATGATTGTAAGGAAGGTCTACCAATGGCTGTGAGATACCACGGCACCAGAAAGCCTGAAGGCCGTCATGATACAGCTGGAATTCATGTAGTCTGGGAAAATATGCTCCCTGGAGTGAAGCAATTGCTTTTTAAAAATAATTTACCTTCTTTTTTCCAAGTCTAATACATTTTAAAGCAACGCCTTTTCCAGGAATCTGGCCCACAATTCTTGGAAAGTTTTTCAAGGCAGTGGAGGAACCTCCTGCTTGCTGAAGGAAGGTACAGCAATGGCACACTGTGTGAAGGAAGCCCGTGTTCAGCAGAAAGGTCCTGAATTTCCTCATGAGAGGAATTGCCTCACACACTTCAGAGGCAGCTGGAGCCCCAGCTTTTCAAACAGAGATGGTCCAGCCATGTGACAGCAGGAAATGGAAAGTGGTACTGTTGGCATTTCATTTGGAAACCGGTGAAGCTTCAAGGGAACTGAATCTGTTGACATAAAAATGAGTTATCTACATATGAGTTATATACATATGAGTTATCTACACCTGTGCATTTGCTCCTCTGAGCTGGTGTAATGGGGAATGCACAACCCCTGTGACACAATTACACTTTTACTGCCTTAGACTTGTCTAAGTGGATAGTCACAGAGTTTCCACTGGATTAGCCAGCACCGGACGTAATGCTACGTGGTGATAAATTACCTGGTAAAAGTATTTAAAGGGAAACCAAGTGAAATTTCTTCCACACATACTGAAGCAAGATAGCATGGTATTCATGTAATTCATTGGACATACAATATCTCCATCCTATTTAGCAAGCAGGAGACATGTCTTCATCAATTGTTCTGTCTGCCACGGGAAGCCAAATATTCACTAAATGCTATGAATTCAATTTTACCAGCTGTTGTAGGAAATCAGAATCTCAGCTCACCTAGCAGAAATAAGAGCTTTTTGAAAATAAAATTAAAAAGAAAAAAAGAAATCTGTAGCCTATGCATTTAATTGCCTTGCTTCCTTTAAAATCAATGGCCTCTCAGTGCTTTAGGGCCTTTCTAGGTCTAAGTGCTAACACCTTTCTGTGTCTTTAGAAAGGATTGCCTCTCTGAAAGATCTTCTGTTAATTTATCAATATGCTTTGCTTCTCACAGCACTTGGTGTTGGGAGTGCGAGAGCGGCCCTTGGTGTGCTGAGCTAGCAGGGACTTGAGATATCTTCGATGCAAATACACTTTTGCTCAGTGGAATAGTGATGAGTTTGCTGAAAAGACCAGGAAATACCTCCCATGCATACAGATGGCATAACTATTATCAGCTAACTGTTGGTCAGTGTGCCATTTTACTTTATGAAGCAGAAGTAAAAAAGTCCCCAAACCAACAGAACAAATACCTTCCCCTCAAGCCTCCCACAGTCAAAATCCATCCTTCCCACCCTTCCAGAATAATACTAAAGCAAAACAAATCAAACAAAAACCCCAAACACAACTATGTTCAGTTTCGACTTTTGGCCTCAAAATTGGAGAGAGCAGCTCTAAGAAACATCTGCAGAGGTAATTTACCTCTTATGCAGATGATTTTAGGGAGGTTTAAGAATGGTGTTAAGTAAGCACTTGGTTTTTAAACCAAGTCCTCCAATAGTCAGGTCTGGTTAAAACCAGAACTGATGTCCCTTTCCGGCTGAGAGGGAGAAGCAGAGGAGGTGGCTGTGGGTCCCGGTAGGTGCGGTGAGCACCAAGGACCAGAGCCGGGAGGGAGTCAAACCCGAGGGGATGCGCTGTGAGCCAATGCCCTCTCCTGGTGGCACCTGTGAGGTGACAGCTGGGGACAGTCTGCTGCTGCCTGCACCCTGGAACCGGAAGGATTTCATAAAAACTAGAGCCGACACCAGTGACAAATATGCCAGCATTTAGTACAAGCAAGGATGGTGGATCAAACTTTATATCGTGATACAGATTTCACAACCAGAGACTTTTTTTTGCAATTGCACTATACTATGTTCTTCAAAGACCATGTTTAGCCTCTTAAAAGAGGAGGACTGGGCAGAAAGATTAAGTGTTAGGTAAACTCCTAACAGTGTCAGAACTCCTGATTTGTATTGGAAACATCTGCACAGTAGTTTCTAGCAGTAGCAAAGCTGATCAGGGTATAATTGATTTTGAATAGCAGATACAAGAATAAACCATTATGCTCTCTTTTGTTTCACTCCTGCAAAGACTTTGTAATCAAGAGCATTTCCTAGTGTGGAAACAGGAGTCATAAAGGAGGAGGAGATTAATAGCTTTTATGATGCACCTGACCTTGATTGCACAAATAACCTTGGGAATGTTGGCTTTCGGCAAAAAGCAAGAGCTGGTTTTTTTAGAGGATCAGAATGCAGATCTGTGTATCCTGATACCCAGGACTGCTTCAGAGCATTTTATAAGTAGAGGTGAACTTATGTTTTTAAGGAGGGAAGAAAAAAAGTAACAACTCCAACTCAGCCAAAATCTCAAATCAAATGCATTTTTTATGTTAAATCTTAGCCTGTAATGGTTATTAACATAATACATGGCCAGCTGTCCAGCACATACAAATGGCTGGTAATTATTTAATAGCATTCGGTATTTATTGTGCTTTATACTACATAAATTTAGGTAAGCAAACCCCAAAATGTCTGGCCTTGGAAGAGGACCATGAGGGCTGGTGCTAGGACAACATCCCCTCTGTATTACAGAAGAAAGCATCCTCCGTGCTCCGACACCTCAGAATAACAGGAGGCTAGTTTAGAAAAAAAGAGGAAACACAGTTCACAGGAAAACATTCACAGTAAGCAGAGCACACACAACCTGCCTGAAGAAAAAGCTAATGAGAAGACAGACTCTAGCAGGCAAGAAATGTGTTCTCATGGCAGTTTGAGAAGAGGGACACGAAGAGAAACTGGAGAATATGAACTGAATTGCTCTAATTTTCAGCAAGGCGGATGAGATTCTGCACAGAAAAGAACACACCACCAAGTAAGAATTCTGATTGGCTGCAGTTACTGTCTGTCTCAGCAGTAGCTGTTTGATGAGCACCTGAAACCATTCCTGCTCTCTGCAGAGCAGCTGCACCTCAGGCTTAATGCAGGGGTAGGTTTTCTTCAAGCAGCCCTAAGAGACTTTACTCCATTCTTCCTCTGGCCTTACATCAGATGGCCACATCCACCATCTAGGCATGGGTTTGCTTCATAGAGTGTTGGTCTGGGTCAAATGATTACCAGTTCCACTGACAATCATGCTGCATCTCTTCCTCTTGTCTGTACAGAGACCTGGTGCTGGACTTCCACCACACACACTGATGTTGCTGTTTTCTAGGAGCGCCTTCTGGACTAGGTTACCTGGTAATATTTTGTTTGGTGAAAGCAATTCTGCATTTTATAACCCTTGTCTCCAGTCTTGATGGCTCTTGTTGAGCAGAATCGTTTAAATATCTATAGAGGGAGTAATAGGTTGTCATGAGAGAAGCATGAATAGCATCCCAATACTGATGCTGAAACAAGTGCCACAAATCTTCGTGGCCATGTTACCTCTGGATGCCTTTCAGGTGGTGCAGTTTGGCTAGCTGTAGGTTGTCTGGGAACACCTCTCTCCTGGCAGCTGGCTCTGTCCTAGGCAATGGGAGCTCAGCACAAGCTGAAACTAGTCCTGGGGGGAAATTGAAATACAATGGAACGTGGGGACAATGGAAGAAGAAAGAAAAAGGTTGCTGGTCTTCCTCTTCAACTCAGTGCTACTGATCTTCCTGGGCCCATCCTCAGCACTGTGCTCTGCTGAATCGCCCCACAGGGAAGTGAAGATGGCCAGTATGTGGCAGTGAATTTTCATTCTCTCTCTCCTTGGTGATGCTCCTGCATTAATATACTGTCCCTTCAGATGCACTCATTGCAGTGGTCTGACAAGGTCCCTGGGAATCCTCCCCCAGGGAATACGATATCCATTGCCTGAACACCAGGTGTCACTGAGGCTTTAAGACAACATTTTCTTGCTCTTTATGTTAGCTGATATTTTTCAGGTTTTTTATTGAAAGTATGGGTGTTTTTTTCCCTATGGAAAAAAGTACATCTCCATTTCTGTCAAAGTGATCTATAGAGAAACAAAGCACAAAAATATTCTTCTACAAGCAGTACGAATACATAAATTGAAAGAAAACACACACTCATAAGTTTCCAGAAGTCTGCTTGATATTTGTCATACTAGATCAGCTGCCTGTAAAAGCAAGCCTTGTCCTGTCAGCTGCTAAAAGATCAAATCATTTCAGTGAATCAACTTTTTCTCAAAATAATGATCAGAAACATATTTATGATGGGACTGGAAGTGCATTTTGGTTGCAGAACTGTAATAACTTTGCTGACTGTTGAGATGCAGGTTCCTCTCAAGGGAAAGGTTATACGTTAATCATTCATGGTATAATGTGAAGAAACCAGGTCATAAGGAGACTGAACACATTCTAAAAATAACGTAATCTGGTGGGGAAATGAAGATATCTGCAAGATGCGAAATTAGAGGACATTCTGGCTTGACTCTTTTGTCCTTTGAAACTGAAGATCGCAGGTCTAATCCTACCTGGGTCTTTAGAAGCATGAGAATGGAATATGTAAGGGTAGCATCCCATGTTTAACTTTTAATTGAGAGAGGCTGTATACCCAGGCCACTAATGTTCAGTGAGGGTGACCATTTTTCCTGACCCACTGGGCTTTTAGGCAATATTAGATATTTGGAAGCAGCTTGTTTTGTACTTAAGATGTTTGAAATCTCAATTGTCCTCACTTTTTGAGGATGTCTGTTGGCAAAAAGCCTATGTTTCTGGGTTCTCTGTCTACCAGAGACCCTTGAGATTCAGGCAGATGTAAAGTGAGGGACAACTCACTGCTCTCTTCAGCTGCATGAGAGTGATAAGGAGGAATTTTTTTGGAGAGGCACAGCAGATCAAGAGGTACAATGAAAGAACAAATGCATAAGTTGCAGCAAGGGAAATTGAGATTAAATATAAGGAAAAAAGTCCTTCACAATAAAAGAAGTCAAAGGTCTGGCACAGGCTTTCCAGAGAGGCTGTAGGATCTCCATCCTTGGGGGTATCCACCTGATGGGACCCTGGGCATCCTGCTGTAACTTTGAAGTTAGTCTTGCTGTGAGGTAAGTGATCTCCACAGGGGCACTTTATCCCAAACTATTCTGTGATTGTGGCAGTGCAGAGAGGCAGAAGAGACAGACATCTGAGATCTAGTTTATGGGTGGGAGCAACTGCAATAGCTTCGCTACTCCAAAAAAAGTGGAATGCAGTACCCTGGACTCAGCCCAAGCCAAGCGTGCCCCAGTGGGAGTTGCTGCAGTGGAAGGCCAGTGACAGCTTTATAGCATATGAACTTTGCATAGATGAACTCTGAGAGGAACTGAGACATAACCTGGTTTGTAACAAGCACTGCTGAACTACCCCATTAGTAACCACGTGGTGCCTATCTGTTCCTACTTCCTGCAAGGATTCAGTCTAATAGAGAACTGAGCTTTAAAGAAAGACAAGTTATAAAGATGAAATAGAAAACAAAGCTGGAAGATAAACGTCTTGCAAACTTGGGGATAAGGGAATAAAATGTTGGTAAGTGTTTGCAGGTAATGGTTTTGGAATTTTTTTCTCCAAGGGAACAGCCAGCTATCTCCAGTTGAGGGAAATAAAGGCATTTATCTAAGATATGTTTGTCTTCTTCCACCATGCTCTGTTGGATCACAAATGGGAGAAGCTGCCACTCTTTGTGACAGAATCCTGGCTGATGGAACCTACAATTCTTTCTGTTACTGATTACATGGTGTGCTAAACCATGCCTATCAACTGCTCTTAAACTGGCACGCCTTTCAGTCCTGACTGTCAACCCTTGCTGTCTCCAAGCTTCAAGTGGTGTGGAAGACAGCTTTGTTCCTGTCCCGGGACACTTTGTCCTCCTGCTCTGTCACAGCCCGAGGGAACATTGCTGACTCTTTCCTGTAATTGCCTACAAGTGGCAAAGTCAAAGACTCCCAAGATCAGGGAGCCCGAATCATGTTTGGTGGGGTTTTGTTCTCATTCTGTCCATAGGTTGTAAAATACACAGATCTCTATCAGTTCAATGCTGTCATGAAAGTAAAAGCACGTGAAAGAAGACAAAGAAAAGAAGATGCCCGGGGCAGAGGGCAGGTTGGGTGCGGTGCACCCCATGAGTGCAGGGACCGAAGTGACTCACGGATACAGCAACGCGGAGTCAGGGGGAGCCTTTCCAACATTTCCAGCTAGCGAGATCATTTATTGTAGTGAAATGATTCAGTGACCTTAAGAAGCAGCCAGAGGCTTTCTCTGGAGACTGCTGGAGAGCCAAAGTAACCTAATAGATGGGAAACTGCACTGAATACATTTTTTCTTGGTCTGGTTAATGATCTCAGCACACACAGCCAATTTCAGCTCTGAAAATAGCTGGCAAGTTGTTCTTGAGATTTTCCAATCACTTTAGGGCTGGTACTCAATTACCACTGAAGAGTATAAAGCATATTTTAGCTGTGTAGTGTTTACTTTCCAATGTAATTTTTGAGACCTTTGTTAACATAGGTGTCCATTTCTTATTTATTAAGGTCACTACAGAGCACTTTCCTCTAAAATAATGAAAATAAAAATCCACCCTAAGGCAAATCTGGAAAAACACTGTGTATTTGGGCACAAACTGCACAAAGCTTGGAGCAGAAAGCAGCAATACAGACAAGCAGTGAGTTTAGGTGACTTTCAAATTTTTTTACTCCCAACATTACAATTCTGGAGCATCTTTTAAATTTCAAGCATCTATGCTAAATACAAAGGAACAGCACATGAAACAGGGGCTAGTTACATCCAGAACGAGCAGACAGTGTCTGTCCATAAAAAAATTTGAGCACCTTATACACACCCCTTTCAAACTTGTGCTTAGGGAGTTGCTTCCAGTTCCCACTCAATTCAAATGGGAATTTGCCCTTTGGGCAGCTTAGATGACATGGTGATTCCTGAAGTTATGCTGGAGCACCTCCAGCACGGTAGGGCCCTCCATGCCATCTCTGTGGAATTGGTGATTTCTCAAGATCCTGAAGGTCAGCCCAAGTCTTCTGCTGTCTGTAGACTACAGCAAAGCTCTAGTTTTGTACTAACAAGTGGCCAATATCAAGAAAGAAAGGAAAGCAGGAAAACTGACACCAGCAGCTGACTGCCTCACAGCATTTTAACCAGAGGTACTTACTGGGCCTGTTTAGCCAAGGAAGGGCTTGAAGACGGTTGGAAGCAGTTTTACCTAGTGAACAATCTCTGCAAGCTGTCAAAGACAGTGGTGGAAAATGGACCAGAGCAATATGTAAGGGCATGTTGTGCATCTTGCACCTGCACAAAGTCCTTTCCCATCTTGCCCTCTTGTTTTCTCTCTGTGTTGTGTAACGTGGTGGATATCGTATTAACAGTGGACATTTAACCCAAATCCAGAAATTTATTTGATTAATTTCCCTCAGAAGGTGTTTGTTCTGAATGAAATGACTGTGATTCAATTTTTTTTCTTCTGAAGAGTTTCCTGAATGGAAGTGAAAGAGGCAGCTTTCCCTGGGTATGTAACCACTTAAACTTTGCATTTCAAGTAGTTTCATGTTTCTGCATTTTTTCTTTTCCATTGTTATGTGACTAATAGATGTAGTCATCGCTGTAGTCATAGCTGAAAAGCCCCTTTGCACAAGTTCTTTATATATAAATAAGTGAGTTTCATGGCTTAAAAAAAAGAAGCCTTAGTGAGCTCAGCTATTGCTGACAGTGGCAGTTTCCATTTCTAGGATGGTCACTCACTAAAGACCTGATACCCAATCCCAATCCTCCCTTTCCACATGCACCTCAGAGAAGCTGCATGCCCAAATCTCAATGCCAGCAGCCAGTATGACCCTCTACTTGATGGTGCTTTTCTCTATTTTTCTGTACCAGAACTTCTTGGGATTAATTTCTGTGATTTGAGTGCCTTAGGGCTCAATGCATCATAGAAATCTTATGTGCCCCAAAGATGCACAGTAACAGCAAGATTACAAGACATCATCTTTATGTGCAAGGTAATTTATAAGAGCATGTCTTGCCTTTACCTATTAAAACTTGGATATTTCAAGTATTTTACATTTTACATCAGAAGGAAGGTCAGCAAAATGAAGTGGGTGAACAGCAGCTAAGAATGGAAATCATCATTTGCAAAGCTAGAGGACTAATCTGTAGTCAATCCATGTGGAAAGGAGAGAGGGTTCACCTGGTGAAGAGTGGGTAGTGGGAATTTGTTTCTGACCAGGGTGCCAGCAGCAAGCTTTTGAAGAAGGCATGAAAACTGCTGGCAGTTAGAACACTAGGACAGCACTATTTTAGAAGCACTCTTGAAGTTGTAATTCCTCATATGGAGCTTTCCAGATTAATTTGCTGCCTTTTTCAAGGTGAATTAGAGTCATGCATATTCTGTGGAAGAAACAGACAAGAACATCCTGACTTTCTTTGTCCTTCTCCCTTTGCAAGAACTTCTGCTTAGCAGCCTTGAAGGTAATTGAGAAGGGTGTAAAAAGCAATATTCACTTGTCTATCAATAACAGTAATAATGGCATTTTTTCCATAAAATTAGGTGATTCCTAAAGAAGCAATTAGCTAAAATCCAGCTAGAAGAAAGGTAATTCTGAAAACAGCAGTAAAATTATTTTGGTATCAGTGCTTTGGAGTGAGCTGTACAGCACCATGGGTCCATTGTTCCATATGGTTAAGACGTATAAATAACACCACATAATCAGTAAGAGTTCCTGCCATACCCAGGCTGTGGGTGTCCCCACAGGCTTCTGCCCAAACATACAAGTTCCCTGTCTGCTACCACCTCTCATTTGCTGTGTTCCTGCTCCTGTGGCCCCACAACAGGGAACTGGTGCCAAGGTCTGGGATTTCAGGACAGTTGATGACAACTTGCATTTGATCAATGCACACCATGCCGTACCTTCTTTCCTTGATCTCTGCTGTTCCTTGTCAATGCCAGTAGCTAGGTCCTTGGATCTGTGGGACCAGGAGCCTGCTGCACAGTGCTTTCCCTCGCTGCTGTCACAGATACAAGTCCAGAGGCTTTAGTTCAGTAACAGCCTGTGGAGAAAAGCTGCTGGGCTTCATCTTTGTGAAGGACAAATGAATAAGAAAAATGCAGAGAAAATGAAAGACAGGCTTGTCCAGCTGTGCTGATAGGAGTATGAGGTGTAAGGAAACCCAGTGGTACTTATCAAACTCCCACTGCAGTTTCTGCCACAGCATGACAATAGGCAATCACTGGAGTGTGTCATCAAATTACCCAAAAATTGCTGCATTGTGTTATTAGATATGCTGAAAACTGTACTATATCTAGTTTCAAACACAGAGTCCATCTTCTGCAAGGGCAGTGGTTTGTTTGGAGCAGACATGGAACAACCTGCAATACCATGCCACTCGTGTGGGTGGACTTTTATAGCAAGGCTGCTCTGACACTCATCAAACTCAGCAGAAAGACAGAAAGGAATTCTCCAATCATGATGCAGTGCCAGACAGAAAAACTACAGTCAGTAGAGCTAAGTAATCTTGGAACAGCCATCTGGTAATGCAACTGCACAGCTTCTAATACCTGACAAGCTACCTTGCTTTATAGAGATATATCCAGCTTTTGGTGAGTTTGGGGTTCAGGTTGCAGGAGTGCCTGACAGGTTAGTCAGTCATTCTACAAATATGACTCAAGCAAGGCAGAAGAGGGGAGATCAGCCTCAGAGTTAAAGAACAAAGCAGACATCCTGAGCTGCTAGTTTTGTTGCCTATTATTCTACATGTAAAAACAAATTGGAAAAGCTGTAGGTATTGTAGACACTGTACTGTGCACTCTTCAGTGGGGACATAGGTGAGTGTGAGAGGAGAAAGAAAGTGGGACGAGGGATGTGACATGTGGAACAATGCTGCTCTCATCACTTCTAGGAAATTCATCTGTTAGTATGTGAGTACCTCAGCTGCAGTACAGAATCTATTGGATTTTTAGAGAACAAGGTGTGGTCTTGCACCACTGGATTACGTGATTGAGTTACAGGTGTCCTAATATGAATCCAAGCCAATGAAACAAGGTCTGCCAAGTGGCTATCACAGACAGAACCAGGAGAAAATACAGGACAGTGCAAAGGCCTTTTGTAGAGAACAGAAAACATGGGAGTAAATTCTTTCCCATGGGGATATTTTGTGAGTCAGACACCAGCTCAGAAGACTGAGAAACTCAGTCAGGCCCCTTGCTCTTGGGGGAGATACGATGGCAAGGACAGGCAAAACTTATAAGAAAGTAGATTTTTTTTCAAGTCAGTCTTGAGAATGAGACAGCTTAGAAGTGCACTAATATGATCGATGTACATTGAACTAGAAAAGAGCATGTTGGTCATGATGTTGACAAAGAGAGGCAATAATTGTTGCCTGATCAGTACAATCAGAGACTGTTCATGTGGGTGGACATATCTGTCTGGATCCGGCTTGTTTGCAGTTCCCATAAGGCAGAAGAGCATCTGGCCTTCGCAAGTGTTTCTAAGTACCTACATAAATAGTTGCTGAGGGCTGCTATGAAGGCCAAGGAAAAAATGTTTGCATAGAGGATATTGGAGCAGCTTTTGTTGGGTTGCAGCAGAGGAGGCCAATGGCATGGAGGGAGCTGAGGAATTTCAAGGTGTGACAGAAACAATCTCAGGAAGCTACTCCAGACTGCCAAGCCTAGGCTTACACCTGGGATTCCTCTCTCCTAAAAACAGCACAGATAGCACTTGGAACCAAACAGATAGTCAAGTGTAATCTGGCATGCCTCAAAATGTAGAAGATCTGATCTTGTCTCACTGTTAAAATTTCCACCAATCCTTTGGATACTGAGTCCAGCCTAATGGGAAGAATAGCTCTGATTTTTCAGGAATAAGGCAAGCTATGCCATGTTCCAAAGAAGCGACCAGAACAAAACTCAGTTTCTCCCACATGATGAGAGTTGCTCAGGCTTGGGAAAAGTTCCTCTCATTCTTGAAAATGTAGCAGACAAAATTAGTTCAAGTTTTATAATTCTGACTGAACGCTTGAATCTATGAGATAATGTAGTCTATAGAAAGGGGAACACATATAGCATCTCCAAAGCAGCTGATTATAACATAAATGTGGCTGTTCTGAAGTTAGGGCATGATTAACTGAAAGGAATTTATTTTGGAATTCCCTTCAGCTGAGGATGGATTCAGTAGATATGATAGTCCATCTGATCATGAAGAAAAGCAGCACGTGCTGTCAGAGGTATCAGAAATGAGTCTGTTCCTACAACATAAAAATTAGAATGCACATTGCAACAACAGAGTGGGAACAAGGAAAACAATAATCATAGTGAGATACCAAAATCCTGTTCTGAAGCAGATGGACATGAAAGACAACTTATTTAGCAATTACACATTCTTTAAATCACAAAAGGAAAAATTACAGATCTGCAAGGAAGAGAAAAGCAAGTGTCAATCCAGGAGATGTGATTTTGCATGCATGTGATGTTCATGACAGGCAGAACTGCAAAATTAAGTATATTTGCACCAGATGCAAAAGCAAGATGAGAAGTGGGATGTCAGAGGGAGAGACAAAATGAGTGAATGCACTAGACTTTGAAAACTAGCAAAACAAGAAAGCGGAATGACCATAAACTAATTTTTTAATTATGTCATAATACTGTCACTAAGAGATTGTAATAGTTAAGCAATGAACCACAAAAAGCATTCCAACTAAAATATTAGATAATGCCTAAAGGCCAGTGATTTCAGCTAAAGTGTTTGAATTTATGATCTTAGTGAAAAAAGCAAACAAACAAAAACCCCCAAACCAACAAAAAACCAAAATGAAAACCAAAAAAACACCAATATATAAACCCCAATTTACGCAGTTTATACAGTCAGGAAGAGCACAGAATCACAGAACATTCTGAGTTGGAAGGATCCCAGAAGGATCATCAAGTCCAGCTCTTAAGTGAATAGCCCATATGGGGAACAAACCCACAACCTTGGTGTTGTCAGCATCATGCTTTAACCAACCGAGCTAAAACCAAAGTTTAATCCAGACCTAAGTATACAACAGCGTCACAGCATTAATGCTATTATACTACCATGGTGGGTTTGCATCTGTGGAATAGTTACCATGAATTTTACCCCAGGAGGTAAATACAATGTGTGGAACATCGCATGCTTTGCAAAGTGTCTTGAGATGTGAAGAGAAAAAAGATGAAAGAGATAAATAAAGTGAATTAAAAGCTAGACTTCATTGCCAAAGCATTACAGCTCATAACTGCCAAGAAATAAAGTAAATATGTATTTGCAAACACTCAAGCATCCCAAATAGATGATTAAAAGGATCTGAGCTCCCAAACCTTTCACTTGGAGCTATCTTCTTCACATGGAATAAAAAGATATATTTGTAGCAGTTGATGCAAAAACACTGCTGTGGCCAGAGAAAAAAAGAAGTTTCAAAGGATTTTTGATAGCGTTCTGTTCAATAGTAAGTCATTCAACTAACAGGTTCGCAGCTGAGAACACTGCTTGGGCGAAAATGCACAAGTGGAGGAATTACCAGTTTCCTCAAGAAGAGGGAGTGAGAGGCCTGGCAGAGATAGTTACTCTGTGATAGAAGTGGGTGCACATGAAGCTTATGTGGCAGAATCTCTGACAAATTTTGCCCATAAATGCATCTTTCTGATGTAAATACCCAGGGAAGGAAATAGAACATGCAAAATGAGACTATTGCAGCTGAATGGCTGTTCAATGGACACAGAGGAAAAACTGAGATGATTGCAGGACATTCAGTAAGAGCAGTTCAAGAAATTACCATCTCAACAGCAGGATTTGAAAACCCACTTATTAAGGTTCTACAGTGGTCCAAGTGTGCATCTCTGGTCTGTGCAACAGGGGCAGACAACACACAGCACCTCCCAAGTGCTCTGGCAGAGCCACCCTGAGTACCTGTACTGAGTAGCGACCTAACCATGAGAGTAAGGGTGATGCAAGCTACACATTTGCAGCCTGAGAAAAAAAAGAGTCCCAGACATTCATCAGTGTTTGAGCTCTGAGATGAATTCTGTGCTAATCTGTCTGGTTTATAATCTGTGGCATAGATGTGTCTGTTTTACATGATGTGACCACCAGAGAACCCTGAAGGATACGTCACTTGAGACAGCGTTCTAGGAAGATGGTGTCTGGAGAAGGTAGGAAACTACTTTTTAAAATAAAAGCATTTTTTAAACATTGTTCAATGAATGTGACTGAAGCAGCAAAGCTGGAAGAGCTACACTACCTACAACTGACTTCTTATCTAGAACAGTCCAGAATTCAGAAATATGGTAAGAAAAACATGTGATCATCAGCTGGTTCTGATCTCAAGGGCCAGTTTTGAGAAAAGAATTAAAAAGAAACAAAAGACAAACAAAACCAACCAAGGATTTAAGAGTTCTTCCATCTCCAAATGTGTCATCTTTCTTTCAAAGAGCCAGACCAGGGGGCAGAAGCTTTCACTTTTAGATACTGAATGGTGAAGACAGCATAAGCTTTTTCAAATGATGTCGAATATAGAGGTAGTCAACTTGAGGACATATCAGCACAATCTGGGAACAAAAGCTTGTCTCCAGAAAATGAACAGCATTCTCAGTGCATTTTTCCACATGCAGAAAATGTCTTCTCATTACAAATGAGGTGTCTATTTATAGTGAGTTTATGCTCCACATCTGGGAGGTAATCATATTGTTTCATCCTCCTGCCACAGCTGATCAAATAGCAAGGCTGAACTGGAAGATAAAACTGTTATTTTTAAGTTTGCAGAATGTTTTTTGAAAAAAAAAGTCTGGCCAGTTTGGCGAAATACTCCTCAAGGATTATCAGTAGCACTTTCATATAAGAGCTTTGTCATCCAAACATGTTTGTCCTTTGGTTCCTGTGGTGCAGCACCACGAAACTACAGTAATGAAAGTGCAACCAAAGAAGGAAGAGAAGCAAGCAAAGGCAAACACCTGCAGTGGAGGAGAGGTAGGAGAGCTCACATCAGCACGGAGAAACTTTCAGTGTCAGAGAAAATGATGCACTTGAAGGCAAGGCACAAAGGCAGCCACAGAAGATAATGTAATATAGGCTGATGGTGGGACAGATAACTCAGCCCATGTAAAGGTCCACTGACTGCACTTGAGTTGAGTTAGAGGTTGTCATTGCTGAAAGATGACACCAAAGAGCAAAAGGAAGACTGATGGGAGCACTGAAAAAAGCATATTCTTTGCAAAAAGTATATTCTTGGTTAAAAGATACAAGAAAAGAGCCAGACTGCTCTGTGAGAGGTGATATCCACATCTTCCTCGTGCCAGCCACATAGAGCTGGGCATCCAGACAGCAGTGGGCAACCCCTGCAGTGACAGCTGCTTTCCCCAGTGCTCCTTGGCAGGGATTGCACAGCCCTCTCCAGAACAGGAGCCTGAATGAAAGAAGATTTTTACAGCTCCAGGGCTTTTTCCAGTCCTTCATCTGCTCATAGATGGCTGCTGAAGAACTCCTGACATCTATCTGTCCTTATGGTCTGCTAGACTGCTCTTCCAAATAAGAGCTTGCAGACTATATTGCATTATTTTAAGCTGTAGGCTCATGCAAATTGGTAATACAAATCTTCTGAAACCTTACTAGAGGGGAGAAGAGGGGAAGGTGTTGTAGTTTGGAATTATTATGTAAATTCTCTCCCCTGCCACTAACTGCCCATGCCAGTAGTTAACAAAAAAAAAGTAGTTAACTGCTGATCACTTGGGTGGGGGCAGGTTTGTCTCTTTTGTTCTTGGGGACTACATGGGAGGTGGGGGGGAGTTGGGTGTGTGTGCGGGGTTGAGGAGAAGCCAGTTTGCTGCTGCTGCTGCCTGCCCCAGGACTGTTTCTGGCTGCTCGTGTTTCTGCTTCTTGGACAAGGAACACAGGGGGAAGAGACAGAGTTCATCTGAGAGCTCACCACTCCTCTGTCTCGCTGGAGAGGGACTGGAAACTCACTCCGCAGCCAGCCGGGCTGTGACATTGACACTGCCTAAGTGTAACTTTCCTCCCGTAGGAAAACCTGCTGGGTTTTGTTGTTGTTTTTTTTTTCTCTCTTGTGGTGTTGGGGAAGTGGTTTGCACTAGTCTGTTTACATATATATATGTATATATATATATATATATATATATATATATATATATATATATATATATAATAAGAACAGTTATCCTTCTTGTATTAAAATTCCTTTTCTTAAATTTGATAAAGAGTGGTGTGATTCCACCGCTTGTGGGTAAACATTTTGGTTTTTCCCCTCAAAGCAAGACAGAAGGGAAGGGAGAGGAGGAAAAAGGAGAGGAGGAAAAAGGAGGGGAGGAAAAAGGAGGGGAGGACAAAGGAGAGGGAAAAAAAGCAGGGGAAAAAAGCAGGAAAAAAGCAGCGGAAAAAAGCAGGAAAAAGGAAAAAAATATATTTCAGGCCTAGTAAGTTATAAAGCAACTACATTTAATTAATAATTAAAGATACACAACAATCACAAATTTGATATGCCACAGCATTCTGCAATTAGTGCTCAGAGTTTTTGCTACTATTTCTGCCTTTGCCTGCAAGTAACTAAACATGTATGATTCCCTAACTTCATTTTTTGTGTGTATTATTATAAAATTATCTGTGTCTTTCGTTAATCTTTAAGATAATATTTAATTGTTGTTTTATCTCTATCAATATAATATGAAGATGAAATGCTCCGTTTTCTCTAATGAAGAAAATTAAAAATCAATTTCCAAGCCATCTCATTCTGAACAATAATGTTAAAAGCACTGAGGCTATCATTGTGGATTGAATAACAAATCACTTCATGTTTTAGAGCACACAGTAGTCAAGGGTCATTTGTTCAGCAAATTGAACTAGTTTTCTAGTGCAGCTCACATTTTGTTTGTCCTGACTTTCCTATCTCTATCTCTGTTGTAGCACAATATGAAAACACATGAAGACCTGATGTGTCTTAAAGCTGTCTATATTCCTGAGTGGTTATGTTCCCTTCTCCTCTGGTGTAACACCTCCTTTGAACCTGTTAGTTGCCCTCCAAAAACAGCCTCAGTACAGATTCCTGAGCACACTCTTGCTGCCTGCCAGGCACCCCTCTGAGAGAGTCTTTTTCCATGCAGGATGTTTTGTTTCCTTCTCCCCCACTGCCACAGTCTGAGCCAAGACATGGGGCAGTGGAGCTCTGACTATGCTACCAGAGCACCATACAGCCAAATGTCTGCAAATATCCACAAACTATTCCTTTAGAGGCAATAATACAGCATGAGAAATTAAGATTACAGGTATTCTACAAATGAAGGCTAAATCACTTTCCAAAGATCATGCATATGCAGAGACAGAAATAACAAATAAATTATTCTTAATAAAGTCTATGAAATAGAATTGCATCAAGCAGATTTCACTTCTACCACTACTCAGCAGTCTTTAATAAAACCTTAAATGGCATAACTACAGTGACCTTCCTGAAAATATTGAAGCTTTACCAGTTTCCAAGAAGAGAAAACTGATTTGCCTTTTCTTCCTTTAGCAAAAAGAACAACATTTTTCATGCGTGTAATCCCTGAGGATCAAAAACAAAAACATCACTATATTATCAGCCCTATGTTAGCACAAATCAAAACCACAGCCCCTCTACTAGCCACTGTGAAGAAAATTAACTCTACCCCAGACAAAACCAGCACAATAGGTTATTAAGCTAGTCTGGCGCTGAAATTCAGAATAGGGTAGCCACATGCTTTATAAGATTTCAGGCAAAACCTGTAGGTTTGAACAAACATACCTTGGTGGTTTGGTTTTTTTTCAGTCTGCCATTGAGACAGGAAAATGCAGGTAGCCCAACCTCCTTTTCTACACTTCCCTCATGCAATTGGTAAACTCTCAGATACTAACGGTATTTTAAATGGTTGAGCACTACTTCACCTGAAGTGATGAAGCAGACCCTTCTTGTTGCTCACCTTTGTCACATGCAATGCACAAAGTATCTAATGGGTAAGCCGCGGCTCAAAGGCCTCTTAACAGCTGCTGAGCTGTTCAGTCAGTTTGGCTCTGGATATATTGAGCCAGAGTTGAATCAGATGGACAAAGAGGCTCTGAGCAGTTACATGACTATAAGCTTGGTATGACAGGAGATGGAGCAAAGCAGAACAGATGACACAGGCACGATTTGCTTGCCGCAACTGATGTCTCTGTAACATCACAGGCTATCTCTAAGCTATATTTTCCACTGCCTCGCTGGCTTGCAAAACTTTTAATGGAACAAGTTTTTCTGGCAGAAGAACACTGATTTTTATCTTTAATGAGCAGCCTCTCTATCATTTAGCTTCAGGAAACAGCTTCCTGGTTGTAAACTGCTTGAGAGTGCTGACAGCCAGGCAACTTCAAAAGCAGCCAGGAGAGACTTTCTCGCTAACTTTGGGAAGGAATTTAAAAATGCTGAAAGGTGCAGATGAAGCTGTTGTGGAGCAAGAGGACTCTGCTTCCCAACAGGGAGAAGTGACAAGTTGGGATATCAATGACATCAAACTTCCCCAGGTATGTGTCTTAGAACTTTATTTAGTTTTGACCAGTCAACTCTACCACTGATCTTAAATGCTCTCTCAGTCATCTATCCCTCATTGCCTTTATTCTCTTTTCACCTCCAGGTATGGGGCAGTATTTTCCTGAAAAGCTAGAAAATATTGACATTGTCACACATTTTTCCTTAAAAAAACTATTGTAAGAGCTGTTGATGCATAAAAAATAGCAATGCTGCAGATACATTACTTTTCTAGTCCACTGGTGGGTGGGGTGCAGGGAAAGCAGGGGGGAAAGTTGCCCTTCGCTTTAAGCTTTCAGTTAGAGGTATCTTGGGCTTGTTTTTGCTCTGGGTAGGACTTTATGAGAAAGAAATAGAGCACCCACAACTGCCTTGTGACTGTGGGTGCTCAGTCTCACTGTAGATTGGGCTCCAGGCAGATGGGCTGTCTTCCTGCGTGGAGCCAACAGTCTTCCATGAACACCTGGAAAAACCTTACT
Organism: Pithys albifrons albifrons; assembly: GCF_047495875.1. Taxonomy (NCBI): domain Eukaryota; kingdom Metazoa; phylum Chordata; class Aves; order Passeriformes; family Thamnophilidae; genus Pithys; species Pithys albifrons. The sequence continues at coordinate 22,053,392 of NC_092459.1, read as the reverse complement.
TCGTGTTTGCAGAGATTTGCTGAGAGGCAGAATAGTGATCTTCACCTGCCTCTGTCCTTTTCTAGTACTCTTATCTAAAAGTTTCAGCCATGCTCTCCAGTGAAAGCACACACACCCTGCACACCAGCATCAGGTCCCTGTTCCTCACCCCAGTAGGTTTCTTTCAGATTTCTCCTGCTGCCTCCTTTAGCATCCAGCTCTGCCATTCACCTCCCAACCCTGTCTTCTAACTGCATCCCAGCCTCTTCCATATTGTACCAGTGCTGTTTGCCCAAAGCCTCCATGTTTCAGGTTGTCTCCTTCCCTGTTCTTCTCCTCAAGATCACCTTCACCTGCTTTTCAATGTGGAGGCTTCCTTGACACCTTTCCCTACATTATCCAATGGCTACCAAGGGAGCATGGGAGTTAGTGGGAGTTGATTGATATTCTTACTGCGATCACGGATCTCAGTGGCTGGGATTAGGAATTTAGAGGAAATTCCTACTAAGTTTTTGTACCCATTACAAGATCTTTTCCCTCAAAACCCTTAGTAGGTATGTTAGGTCCTTTATAACTTACTACATTTTACCGTGTTGACTGTACCCATTGAGAGGATGTGTGTTTGTTCCTTTGGGGGTTTTTCCAGTTTTATTTTTTATTGTTCTTTATTGCATTGTCCTTGGGGCTTTCTTTTAGTTCATAGCAGTGAAAATAAAACCTGACCATGATGTTGGGTTTCTTTGTTTTGGACTTCAGAAAAATCCCTGTGCAAGTCTTTCATAGCACTTAGGCCAAAATGAAACAAAGTCCAGAAGTAAAGACTTACAAATATGGACATAGTCTCCATCTGGTTTTGCCCTTTTTCCAGCAAGTTGAGCCGAATCAAGCCACATAATTTAGTGTAACACTCCTTTGAATAGACTGAAAGGCATAGCAGGATCTCTGCCATGAAAACTAACAGAGCTTAGCCAGAGGGTGACTACTGCCTGCAAGGACAGTCTCTGCTCTTCTACATCAAGCACCTCACCTCACCTTCCACTCCTGAGGAGGTCCTGCCCTGAGCTGGACCTGTGGGTGAACGAGAACCACCTCCTGGCCAGGCCTTCTCAATGCTCTGGGGCTCATGGGGAGATGCAATGAACTGTTTTTTCTGCTTTCCCTCCACTGCTCCCTCTTGACAACCAGTGTCACATGCTGGGATACTGGAGTTACCCAGGCTGGGGGACACCCAGCAGAGCACCAAATCTGCATGGCTCTTGCACAAGTTCTTCTCTTCGCCAGCCTAAAACGTGGCTTGCTTTGGTCTTTCCACAGGATGTAAGACAGATAGATTGGTTTCAAGAATGGCCAGATTCCTACGTAAAACATATCTATAGCTCAGAGGATAAGAATGCTCAGAGGCACCACAGCAGCTGGGCAATGAGAAACACCAACAACCACAACTCTCGCATCTTAAAAAAATCCTGCCTCGGGGTGGTGGTTTGTGGCAATGACTGCTCGACTCTGGATGGAAGGAAGATCTACCTCAGACCAGCCATATGTGATAAAGCCAGGCAAAAACAACAGCGTGAGTATGAACACGGCTGTTCATTATATGGTGGTTCAAAAGTGAACTCCACATAAAAGAAATAAAAGTATTGGATACCTTTTGGATTATCCACCTTTCCTTCTGTCATTCCTTATATTCCAATGCAACTCCTGATTTTGAACAATGCATTTTACATTTCTTACTGTTGGGAAGTAGTTGGCTGCTTGCTTATTTTCTTCTTTTTTTCCTAATCCTTTTTTCATCTCTATTTCTGATGGTTAGGGATTCTTCTCAGGCCCATGAGAGAGGTTACTGAGAAACCTGTGCAGTGCAGACATCTTCCTGCTGTGCTGTTCTTGCCGACCTGAGTGTTGACTTCATTAATGCACTGGCCTGGGAGTAACTCAGGAGGCAAGTCTTGCAGGAAAGAAGTTGGTCATAAACCATGGTGACTGGAAAACAGGCCTCACAGTCACATCACTGGAGCAAGACAATACAAATAGAGAACAAGAGCTGCACGCACAGTCTTCAATGACACCATTCCAAACAATTGTGATTGCTCAGTAGAGCTAGCACATACTGATTTCTGAATCTAATGTACATTTTGACTAAAGAAAGGTATTATGCACTCACTGAGGCCAGAACAATGTCTTCCAGAAAAGTCAAGACAAGAACACATATGACATTCCAAACACTGACAAGAGAAAAACAACTAAAACTGACCATGATAATAAGTGATAAAATTGTAATAAAGCTGTAATAGAAATAATTGTTGACAGTTATATTAATAATGGACAGAAAAAAGACAATTATTAGTTTGTTTATATTGATTTTTGCTTGTGTTTGAAAGCTTTTTACAGTTTTTCTCAGTGTAATTTCTGAGCCCCAAACCAGAAGTGGCAATCCACTACCAATGAACCATTGTATCACATAGAATTCATCTGATCACTGCTGTATAGAAAATGTTTCCCACTATCTTTGCTCCAGGAAAATGCTGTCCAAACTGCAATGGACCACTGCGACTCCTTTCCTGCCGAGGCCATGGTGGTTACCCAGTTACCAACTTCTGGAGGCATGAAGGCCAATTCATATTTTTTCAGGTTGGTATAAAACTGCCTAACATTATGCAGGCTAATTTGAAGTACTGTTTTTGTAAGTTTTATTAAGCAAATTTTTTTGTTCCAACAAATAAGAGTCATTGAATATGACAAAGTCAAATGACTGTAAGAAAAAAGAATTCACAAAGTCCTAAGCAAGCTGATATAACTCTGAAGTTAGTCCTGCCTGAGCAGGAGGTTGAGCTAGACCTCCAGAGGTTCCTTCCAGCCTAAATTAGCCTATACTACTATGATTTTACAGCATAATGTAATTTTTATTTAGGCTCCTGGGAAAATATGTTTATTTTGAAGTGTTTTGCCTCAGGTACTCAAGAACCAAGAAGTCCTCAGAAAGCCAGAAATACCATGTTATCTCTTGTCCTTCTGCAAGGCATCATGCATAAGCATGAGGTTATCTTGCAGCAGAAAATGGCTGTACCCAAGGGATTGTCTTTGGAAATGCCATCTCTGCTTTATGTGTAACTTATATCTGGAAAACAGTGTGTGCATGTGTTTAAAGAATGGACACTATTTCTGGAAGATGTAGTCCTGGTTTAGACCCGTAACAACAGAACTGTCTCCTGCTTTCCAGTCTTTCACTTATGTACAGGCTAAATAAAATGAGTTCTCAGTGGAAGCTAATGGAAACTAATGACAAATGTGAGAAAAATGGAAATAACTGCAGGGACACTGTAGCTAAGCTGCAGAAGACCTTGTGGCTTCAACTGAGGCTCTAGTGTGCAGAGACTCTTCTGCACATAAATGTGATGCACTGGTTTTATGATTTCAGAGAACTTCTACCTCATCCCACTTTATGTGAGATATGTTTGTTACTTGTGCTCACATTAAATAAATCCTATTAAATACAAAGCATTAATTTAGGCCATTTGTGTGGGTTTGGCCTGTGCTACAAATTCTGCTCCGTTAAGATTAACAACAAGGTTGTTTCTGACTTTAACATACCATAATTACTTTCTAAAGTCCAAAGGAGCTCATGACCATCCACGTCCGGAAACAAAACTAGAAGCAGAAGCAAGAAGATCAATTCAAAAAGCACAGACAGCTTTTTCTACATCTTCTCTAAGATTAAAAACAATACCAGAGGTTGAGGTAACTCTTGTTATTGATTCATGAATTTTTGGGGTCAAAGCTCTGTGGTTCAAGGCACAGTGGAGGCTACCTGGGCTTTGGGTCTGGGTGAGGGCAGGCTTAACATCATCACATTCTGCCTCTCTATGATAAAGCCAAGAAGGACTAGGGCTGTCCTGAGCATCCTGGCCACCTCAACACTGTCATCCACTGCCACTACTTCCTCTCTGGAGCTAATTTTGGCCTGGTGGTAGCAGGAGATTACATCTATACTGGTAAACAAAGCGAGGCTGGAGGGCAGGCTCAGTCATGTCACCATCCACGTGGTCCCTGACATGGATTTGGTCAGTACTAACTTATGCTCACAGACAAAATGCCCTAGCACTGGTCAGAAGGACAGTGTGTGCCAGAGACCATTTCCTGGCAGAATTTTGGACAAGGTTGAATCAGGTTTGGGTCCCTTCACTGTACACAGCTGGCTTTGAACCTACCTGTGCCGCTACGTGCCATCGTGCTACAAGACACAGGCAATTAAGAATCTCAAGCTGATGCTGTCAAAAACAGCCCTTGGTGGACTGCAACACAGCCCTTGCATCATTTCTCTTCAGGTCCAGAGGTTGCTCAAGACCAGGAGTTAGTGTGGACACTGACAGGCCATATTTTTTGGTCCTTGTTACCAGTGTGAGTCCTCAGCCTCATTTCATTTAGCTGTGTGGAAATAGCTTTAGAGCATCAGCTCTTTCCTATTTTAAATGCAAGAGTTACCTTTAGAAAAATTTCCTACAAGTTCTTTGTTAGTGCTGCTCCATAAATAAAAGTAATTGCAAAGAAATCTGGGAATAAAGTAATTAGATATTTAGTCTAATTAGTATTGACATTGAAGGAGAATATTAGCAGGTTTTAATTGGTTGTAACTTCTAATATTGATTGCCCCACTCCATGAGAAAATTGTAACAAATAAACAATTGAGAACTGGAAAATACTTTTGGCAATAACTGAACTCAGGAGGAAGATGTGTGTGTGTGTGTACACATACACACAGACACAAACTGTTTACTGAGTCCACTGAGGACAACAAAGATGATTAGGGGACTGGAGCATCCCTCTAACAAGGATGCTTCAGCAGGGAGATTGGACTGGATGACCCACTGTGGTCCCTTCCAATATTATTCTCTTTGTGTTTCTGTGAAAAGGGATTTTAATATAGGATACAATATATGGCATTACCTGTAGGTTATGCCTATCATATACTGTGTATATCTTGACAAAACAAACTTACTATTAACAAGACAAATTCAGAAATCCTTACTTCTTCCCGCAGTCCCCCAGCCTTACTTTAGAAAACCCACTTGCTTCAGTATCAGGACTGCCTTGCTTTATTCTCAGACTTAATGTCCATCAGGGAGAGAGATGCTCTCCTGCAGGACAGCTGTCCCTGAGCAGGATTTGGCCACCTGCAGACCATTAGGGGCTGTGAGGACATCCTCAGATACAGGAGGCAATGCCCCACCCTTGGACAGACAGGAGGAGGTCATGTTTTCTCCATACTGACATGTGTCCCAAGGTCCTCCACTGACACGGAGAAGGTGCTGTGGAAAAGTGAAGGCACACTCCACCTCTGCTTATTCCCCTTGGGTTTTGCCAGGATTGAAATAGTCAGAGTTATATCATTTACCCTCAGGTGACTTTCCAGCTCATGCCACTCCAGCAGGTTTTCCTTGGGAATAACCCATCACACTTGCATTCTGCCAAAATCGGCTGTGATGCAACTAATTCTGGAATCCGATTTGACATGCAGAATCTGTGCCACTCAATCTGCAAAAATGTATTCTGAAAGGATTCAACTTTAATGTGTTCACAAGAGACCAAGGAAGGAGAACTTTGGAAAAAAGATGAGCCCAGAATAGAGTGAGAGATATATAGGATGTTCTTTCTATGTCATCAATGGATCTCTTGCTAAAGGTGAGCTGAGTCCTACACCAGACTGTTGGAATTTCTTCTCATGGTGAGCGGAGAACAGCTGAGAGAAGCTTTGCTACTCTGGCAGTCTGAAAAATCACTATAATTAAAAAAGTGAAAAGGCAGAATTATAAAGAACAGAGACCTGCAAGTACACATCAGAAATGATAGCACAGAATGAATATTCTGAAAGGAATTACAGTTTTCATAATTATAATCCAATAATTAGGGCAATTAAAGAAGTTGTGAAATATCCAGAACAAAAGGCACAGAAGAATAATTCTTGGGTGCTGATCCCTCCCTGAATAAAATTCCTGCTTTTGGAATAAAAAACCCTTAAAAATAGGAAAATTTTATTTAGAAATAGTCTTGAAAACTGAAGCTTATTATTGTAGTGAAAAGGCCACTTCAACACAATCAGATTAAAAAAATCATATACTTAGCTTTTCAAAACTCTATAGGAAAAAAGTAATTCCATGGTGTCAAACTCATCAGCATAATTTAATTCTTACATCCTTCCTCAGTACACACTGGCAGTGGATCCCAAAGGCTGTAAATGTGAGGTGTAAAAAATTCTTTCAGAGTAAAACAGGTTTTGGGCAAACCCTGGTGAAACAAATCCAGATCCATGAGCTGGGAGCCCTGTTTGGTTTGCCCCTAAATCCCACAGGCACTCCCCTACAGGGAGGCTCTGTTACACCCTCTGCTTTGTTACCTGTATTAATTGAGTGCATTTGGGAGAGACCAGACTGTACCTTGTTTTACTAACCCATTCTTTGCTTTCCCAAGTCTCTGACAGGGGCAGTGCCAATGCCAGAAGAGTTGCCTTTGCTTCTTTCCAAGCCGGATGATTACCTGCTACCTGCTCATTTCAGGGGACATTTAAGCAAAAGCTCCCAGGAGCTGACGCTGAGCAGCTCTGGGCAGCCACCATACCCCAGGGCGGCTGGGCAGGATGGAGGCTCCAGAGAGGAGCTGACCTGGAGCCACAGCTCATCCCTCAGGAGGATGCCCAGCACCGAGAGGCTCTGTGGTGTCCCTGCTGTGCCCTGCACAGCCCCGTCCTCCCAGCACTGCACCCACCTAAGCACTCAGCACGTCCTGCCCGTGACAAAGGGTATGCATGGTGCCTTCAGGCCTGACACTGGTCCTTTGGGAGATGGATCATGTGGGGAGAAATCCCTGCTGACCTACCGCAGCAGCTGCGTCTCTCTGCTGCCCTACCCCGTGGCCCAGGGTGGCCCCTGCCCCATGGCGAGGGGGGCAAAGCCCCACAGCCAGCTCTTGGAGCCTCCGAGGGGAAGTGAAGGAGGCAGGGCCAAGGGAAGTCCCCAGGTGGGTCCCCGCTACTGCAATGATGACATGTTTTCCGACCTGTACCCATTACGGTGACCGGGTGTCCATGTCCCCACTCACCCCTCCTCTGGTAGGGGGCCCAATTCTTCACCATGCAACATGGATGTGAAAGTGCTACCACACCAGTTCCTGCTTTAGCTTCCCTGGCAGGGTTCGGGAGCGGCTTTCATACCTGAAGGCTTCTTCTTGTTCCTTTTTTTAACTGTTGTATTTCCCCCCACCATTTCACTGATCTAATAAAAGTATCAGATCTTCTTACAGACTGCCCTGCTGCCATTCTGATTTGGTAGCATTTCAGCCCTCCTCGATGCATGGTTAGTTCAAGTCTGTGGGACTGTGGAAGGTACAAATGGATGATCTCAAGGACCACAGCTATCATGTATAGCCTTCTACACTCTTCCAGCTTCTTCACGCAGTGGAAGAAATCCCTCCACTGCACCAGCCTTGCACACATGTTGTGTAGAATCATCACAGAATGGTTTGGGTTGGAAGGGTCCTTCAAAAGTCATCCAATCCGTGCCCACTGCCATGAGCAGGGCCATCTTTTACTAGGCCAGGCTGCTCAAAGCCCCATCCAGCCTGGACTTGAACATTTCCAGGGATAGGGCACCCACAACTCGTCTGGGCAACCTCTTCCAGTGTCTCGCCACCCTCATAAAAAAATTCCTCCTCAAGTCCAATTTAAACCTACCCTCTTTCACTTTAAACTGATTGCTGCTTGTCCTATCAGTAAAGGTCTTGGTACAGAATCTTTCTAATAAACTCCCTTCACAGGCTGAAAGGCCCCAATGAGATCTCCCCCAAACCTGCTTTTCTCCAGGTTGAACAAGCCCAACTTTCTGAACCTGTCTTCATGAGAAGGGTGCTGCAGCCCTTTCGTTGATCAGCTCCATGGCCCTTCTTTGGACCCTCTCTTGCAGATCTTCATCTTTCCTGGCTACTCCAGAACGGGATGCAGAAATCCACATGGTATCCCATAAGACCAAAGTACATGTGAGAATCCCCCTCCTTGACCTGCTGACCACACTTCTTTTGATGCAGTCCAGGATGCAGTTGGCTTTCTGGTCTGTACACGCACAGACAGATCATGTCCAACACACCATCACCCCTAAGTCCTTCTCAGCAGGGTTGGACCCAGTTTCATATATGTATATGTTCAAGGTGCCTCACTGCTTTTTCCAGACACTCTTCATTCCTTTTATTGGAGACTGCAACAAATCCTTTAGCATCTATTCCATACATCACCCCCTTTTTTGACCACTACCATAAGCTGTACTTTAGCAGGAGCTATCAGTTCTCTACATTTCTTTAAAAAAGTAGGGTGCCAAATATGAATTTTCTTGCCCAAACTTAGTGGCCAGCTCAGAGATATTTGGCAAAGATTCCTTTACCTTTTCCCATAATTGACATGTGCATGACTCCTGCATAACTGGCCTCTGCTGCTCTCTGGACTGGATTCAGGGGCTACCTACCGCCTCTGCAGAGGGAGGCACTGAGCACATGCCTGCTGCCACCTCTGCAAGGAAGAGCTGAGGGATGTCATGTATGGAGCCACATCTCATGGCTGGTTCCTTTAACTACCGAAGGTAGAGAGCCTCAGCTCCAGGGGCTGACCAGTTGGCCATAACTATGCCCTACTCTGCCTGTAGAGCACGTCATGCCCCAGAGATCCAAGGCAAAATAAACCTTTCATTGGAATGAGTCTGGGAGGACAGTATTACCAAAAAAGTGGCAATAAAAACTTCACAGTACCTGTGTTCAGTCTTATCTTTTTTTTCCCCTTCTCATTTTTATCTTTTTAGATACTCTCTCTTTTTTTTCCTTTTCTTTTATTTCCTTTTTTTTCTTTTTTTTTAAGACTTTGTAATATGTTACTAGGTAAACCACTCTCCTGGTGAAGGGTGTAGTTCAGAGACACTTATGAGACAAGAACAAATTGTATTTATAGAGTGTTTCAAAACGTATATTGCAATTTGTGAAACAGGGGATGCAGAGCGTTTTGGCTTATGTGAGAAAAAATCTAAATGTAGATTACAAATTAGCATAGTGCTATTGTAGGTGAAGGTCAATACACCAAACTTTTATTTAGTCAGTGAGTTACTCCCACACTAGTTCCAGACTTTGTTTTATAATGATTCTTCAGATCAGTAACTAGGAGAAGGAAACTTTGATCAAGGTTTGTAACAAGCCCCACCTCTAAGACAGAAAAAGGAAAATCAAGAGGAGCCATAATAACTTGTGCTTCGGGAGGTAAACTGCAGGCTTAGGGACAGACAGGGCCCCTGGGGCTGTGTCCCATAGCTGAGATTCCTCTCCAGCTGACAAACCAGTCACACCAGTGAGGGATCACACAGGGCATGGACCCTGCCCACTGCCATCTGGCTCTCTCTCATCTTGCCTCTCCTCTGAATTCCTTGCCTCTCTGCTGCAATGCTGCCAGCACCACCTCTCTCAGCAACAATACCATACAGATGTGCAGCTGGGAGGCTCTTGGACACTGTTACCACACCAAAGCACCACTGGTTCCTTTTACAACCACCAACCACTTCCACCATTTTTAAAAACTTCCAGCATAAGGAATTTGATAACCAATCCCATAAGCTGTTCCATGGCTTCACTGTCCCAGTCCAAACTGTTGGCAGTTTCTTCATCATGTCTGATTTCTTTTCCTGCAGATCAAGCATTTTGTCAAGCCTTTGAAGAAGGGTAGCATCAAGTTACTAAGTTTCACAGGCTTCTAAAGGACTGTTAGTACCAAAGCTGCCCAAAATACAATTACAACCAACCTTTCTTTCTTCCTGAGAAGCAAGAAACTTTTTGTTGGTTTGCCTTTAAGTCTGAATCAAAAGGTTTCCAAAATGAAAGCTATTCCTGCAATCACAGCTCCAATTAGTAGATACCTGCTATGGAAGGGCTGTGCCTTCTTGCATCTTCCCTGCTTGTAACCCTTTGCAACCAGGACTGTCAGACAATTTAGGGAAACACTCAGTCCCTGTTCATGCAGCATTCATCATATCCAGCATGTTTTGGAAAGAAACACATTGCAGGCTCAAGGAGGACAGGTCATTAATTTTTCAAAAGGAAGAATCTAAGATTTTATGACTTTTCTAAGGTTAAACACAGAAAGGCTTTTCAGATTTATAAGCTGACTGGGTCATTTTGACCTTTTCATGTTCTTGTAGCAACTTCTGTGCTGGCAGCAACTCCCTCCACTTTAGGTACATTCAGCACAGTGGGTCAATATAGCACCAAATTCATATTGGCTTGAAATACAAAGATACCAATCTCAGCTCTGATCTTCACAACAATTACTTTTTGCAATGTATTTGGGACACATGAAAAGAAACATATATATGTCACTGCTGTAAGCCTTTTTAACCAGCTCGGGGCAGTGATAAGAATCATAAAATGCTTTGGATTGGAAGGGACCCAAAAGATCATCTAGTTCCAACCCCACTACCGTGGGCAGGGACACCTTCCACTAGATCAGGTTACTCAGAGCCCCATCCAGGCTGGTCTTGAACACCTCCAGGGTTGGGGAGTCCACAACCTCTTCGGGCAGTTTCACCACTCCTATAGTAAAGAATTTCTTCCTAATATCTAATCTAAACCTACCCTCCTTCAGCTTAAGGCCATTCCTCCTTGTCCTTTCCCTACATGCTCTCACGAAAAGTCCCTCTCCAATCTTCTTGTAGGTCCCCTTTAGATACTGGAAGGCACTCTAAGGTCATCTCATAGCCTCCTCTTCTCCAGGCTGAACATCCCGAATTCTCTCAGCCTGTCTTTGTAGGAAATGCTTGTGAACAACTTAGTGGCCTCCTCTGGACTCATTCCAACAGGTCCATGCCTTCATTGTGTTGGTGGGGCCCACACCTTGATGCAGGACTCCGGATGTAGTCTCACAAGAGCAGAGTAGAGAGGGAGAATCAGAGGTGAAAGAGCACTGGATGCATTATCCTCTATTTTAAGAAAATACACTGAACACTGAGGTTACTCAGGGGAGCTTCATGAAGAAACACCAACTGATCTATGAGGTTCCACCCACAGGTAACCCTGTAACCTTATTCTCTGCTGCAGAAAATTATTTTCTGCAAGGTACAGCTGCAGAAAAGCTTTAGAAAGGCAGCAGAGATGCAAGCAGGTCAGGATGTGGATGATTACACAGGCAAAGTGGTTTGTTCTGGCTTATTAGTGTTTCTGATAGGTGTAGGTACTGCCAAAGCTAACACAAATAACCATACACAGCACAGGTGATCTACACTACTTTACCAAGGTCTTAGCTCTGAAAGCATCAGCCTCAGTATTTAAGGCTAATTCTTTAGGAGTAATCTCTGTGCTTGCTCCAAAGCAAGTTTATTCCTATATAAGGGCTTCTCCAAGGCCATCAGAGAACTACAGCAATGTTCCTCAGAACCATTCATTAGCCACACTGTATCTTACAGAAACACAGCTTTTGTGTTTGGAGGTTTTTTTGACTCATGCAGCATTTAAAGGTGAAATCTAGATACATAATAGTAGGAACTATCTCAATAATGCAGCAGCAGCTGGACAACTCCCACTTTTTAATGTATTTATCCTGAGAATATAAATTTAAGAAAGAGAAATGTTTCTATATCACTTACACCAATGAGGAGGTGAGAAAGGCAGAACAGGGATTTGACCCACATCTTTCCAGTACTGGCAACATACCCTGTGTTTCTTCTGGCCTTCATCTCCTCAGGGTCACTGGCTTTGCATGTGAAAAGAATTGCAGGTCAGACTGAGCACAGCCAGATATTTTCCCCATCAATCCCTTGTACAAAGTTTTTGCCCTTTGGCTGACTGGCAAGGCTATGGACTATTTTTTTATGGGACTAAATACTTTCTCTGTAATTTTAAATGAAAAAAAGTGTTTCAAAATGCTGGTGGTAGAAAGAACTGCAGGTAAGGAAGATTTAGGGGATACATCCTGAGTCATTCCAGAGAGTTTTTCTTTCCTTGTGACCTTTGGGATGTTTAATAATCTATGAGTCTGGTACTCCTGGCACTTTTGCTCTGCTTCCCCTCAAAGTAGTAATTTGGGGCTTTTTAATAATTATGGCCAACAAGTTAGTGTTTTACTTCATTGCAGACAATATGTAGAAGTGCCCACCACAGTGGATTTCAACAGAGATATGGCTTGTCTGTGCCAGGAACAGGCTTTACATGTCTGGTGTAGGGACTCAGGGGAGGCAGAGGAGGACTGGAAGGTGGAGATTATTTAAGAAGAGAAAATTAAGGACGTCTGCTGGTGACAGAATAAAAATAGATGTAATCAGTAATCAAAGCAGAGCATGAATAGGATACTAAAATTGTGCACCTGAAGCAGCTTGGTCCTGACTTGTGTAATCTATGCAGACTGGCCCTGATTCAGTACATTGCATCTGAGCTGCTGCAGGCCCCAGGCACTGAAGTGTTTTTGTCTTTCATAAGGTAAACTTCACCAACATTGCTCACCTCCTGGAGCAAGGAGGACTCACCATCCATGCAGGAGAAACAGGTAAGGGAATACTTAACAAAGCCAACACACATAAGTCCATGGGCCCTGATGGGATGCACCCCTGAGCACTGAGGAAACTGGCAGGTGTTATTGTGAGGCCACTTTCAAAAACCCTTGAAAGGTCTGAAGAAAGCAATGTCACTTCTGTCTTCAAGGAGAAAAGGAAGGAAAATCTGAGTAACTATAGACTGATCAGCCCCACATCAAAATTTGTAAAGGTGAGAAAATCCTCCTGTAAACTTTTTGCAAATACACATCAAGTGATTAAGAGCAGTCAGTACAGATTTATGAAGGGGAAATTACGCTTAACTAACCTCAGAGCCTTCTACAATGAGATCAGTGTCTTGGTGGATGAGGGGGGAGCAGTGGATGTTTTTTATCTTGATTTTAGCCAGGCTTTCAGTAGAGTCTTCCAAAACATTCTCACAAACAAGCTGATGAAGTATGGGCTTGTCATGTGGACAGTGCGGTGGACTGAAACCTCAGCTATTCTGTGATTCTGGGAACACTGACGGTCAGCCATAGATCTTCTCATACCAGACAGTTGCGGTCTCCAGATGTTGCTGCTTGAATTAGTTGTGTATAGTGTGGCACATCTGGAAAGTCATCCAGAGGTCTGGCATATGAGGAACACAGCTGACAGCAGTATCAGCAATCTGAATGCCACGAGCATCCTTTGCTCTCCTTGTTGGATTATTTGATTTCTGTGAGTAACATGAGATGATCTCCTGTATGGCACAGACAGTCTCTTAGACGACAGAGCAAACCAGGAAGGTCTTTGGCCAGCTTTTCATTCTGAGCTCATTCCTTCTGTTTCGTTAGTAACCAAGGAAGCAGAATGGCCTTGGAAGGCATGTCTCAGAACAAGTGTTTTTCATTTCTCAGAATCAGTTGTGTCAAGATTCACACTTCACATCATTTGGGAATTGTATCATTAGTGACATGGTTTAAGTGCTCTCTTACCAAGAATTGCCCAATCTATCTGTTCTTCTGAAGATAGATAGTCATAAAATATACAAACCACAGCACATGAGCGTCCAAAGGCCCCCAAAAGCATGTCTGCTTGGCCTCCAACCTTGCCCCAGCAAACCTGGACTCTCAACAGAAACGTTCAGAGCAGGGCAGAGACTGAAATGATGGCTGCTGCTTTGGGGAACATAAACCCTCCAAGTGGCAGCGGTTTAATACACTTCTTTTCAGTGCATCATCCCTCATAAGGATGTTCCCACTTCCCATATTGGCTGCCTCGGATCCCATTTGGAAGTCAGGATTCTGTGATTCAGATACTTAAAACCCCTTTGAAGAACTGGCCTTTATGTTTATTCCCATTCAGTTGGTATTATTGTGGATGTCTTACCAGTGGAGAAACCTAAGGAGATAAACACCTGGCAGGCTAAATGTGATGTGTAAGAATTGCTCGGTCCATTTCCTCTATTTTTCCTGGAATGTTCCCAAATTTTAAATAAGCTGTACGGAAGAATAAATATACTTTGTTCATGGAGTACAAAGGAAAACTTCAAACTGTGGTATGCCACCTCGTGGCCGAACCGTGACAGTGCCACCGGCACCAGCAAACACAGGAGGAAGCTGCATCCCGAAGCTCTTATTTAGTACTAAGCTGCAACAACCTGCACAGGTAGCACTGTCTCCGGAAGAAAATTAAATAAAATGGAAAAAAAAAATCAACCAAGTAAATTCCTTTGCCAAAAAAAAAAAAGTTTGCAGACTAAACCAAGAAGAATTTCTGTTTCAGCAACTTTAGCAATCTCTTACCCTTACAGATGTAGAACTAATTAAATTTACTTAGTGTGTAAATTGAGTATGGAAACATGTCAGGATCACAATACTTGCACACACCTTCTCAAGGGAAAATTCACTTCTTCAGAAATAAAATGGGGGGGGGAAAGTGTCTACTCGTGTTGGTCTTCCCCACTGAAGAATAATTTAATTTGGCAGGATTTAATAGCCATACTTTTCTTAGCTCTGGGTCACATCCAGCTATTTCTCATAGAGCATTCCAAGGCTAAATTAATGAATGTGCTACAGATATCTTCAAATGATGTAAAAAAACTTGCAATTGCCAAGGAAGGCTGTCAATCCCAAAAGATGCAGGAACATTGTCTTCAGAAGCAGTCATGTTTCATGGTTTTTTGTCTATTCACACTCTGAACATGTGTTTTATAAAATCCCACTACACTTAACCAAGAGGGTGGCTGAGCACTGGAAGAAACTCCCCAGGCAAGTGGTCACAGCACAAAGGCTGACACAGATCAAGAAGTGTTTGGACAATACTCTCAAGAATATGGTGCAGTTCTTGGGGCTGTCCTGTGCAGCGCCAGGAGTTGGACATGATGATCCCCGTAGGTGCCATGCAACTTGGGTAATTCTACAACTCTATGCAACTTCAGCACCTCTCACTGTCTTGAATGAAAGGTACACATTAGCATGGTGTACGTGGACTCTTTCAAACAGGCTATGCTACCAGAGCTGAAAGCAGTTTTAGCTAAGAAAATACCACTTTTACACATCCCCAGAAGTTCCATTTAATGACAGGCTCTAGTTTCTCTTTCAAATCCTCTGTTTCAGTCAACATTATATAGGACTTCTGGATCCAGCAATTATTTTAAGGACTCAGGAATTAGAGTCTGGACAGGACAGAGGCAAAGCAAAGCCCTAATTGTTCCTTTCAGCATAAAGGACAAAGCTTGAATCCAGGCTAAGTGACTATCACATGTAAATCTTGATTTCTTTACAGGTGCTATTAATACTAAATGACATGTAACATGCAGTTTTGAAATTCAAACTATTTGCAAATGTATGTACGTAAGCTTTTATGTTTTTCTCATCTTGGATGGTAGAAAAAACAGCGATGCACCTCAATAGTTCAGCCATTTTAACATTACCAAGGTTTCCAAATACACTGGCACACATTCCAAGGGAATTCTTTTGAATTAAAAAAAAAACAAAACCAACTCTATTGTTCTCTTTCTTTAAACAAAGAACCTTGTGTAAACACCATATGTTTTTGAAATTCTGACCAGCTGGCTTAGGGTTATCGAGTGAATCAGGAGCTGAACCAGCAGATGGAAAACATCCACCTGCAGGTCCTTTGCTCAGGGCGCTGCTGTTGGTCACCTACAGCCCACGTTACACACTAGGGTTTAACTGGTGCCAACCTCCAATCAGACTGAGACAAATCACCATAACATTTGGTCACCTGAGTATCTTCTCTCCACAAATCTCTGCACTCTGTTGTCTTTAATCCAACACACAGAAGAGATCTACAGCTCCAAGAACCATGTTTCTTGTACCTGTCCTTCCATTTTTATACGGGAACTTGTCTCAACTTTATCAATAAATGCTGGAAAAAAAGAACTCTATAGATGTACACCTTATTCTTTTGTTCAAGTTCTAATATAATTAGTAAAGGACAATTTCCCAGCAGTAAACTAGTTATACCAACTAACGTCATTACATGGTAACGAAACAGACAATAAAAATAAATCTAAGAACATAGAGCCTCTAGTAATTAAAATCTTGGACTACTGAAAAACACTAGATAAGAGTGAAGGAAAAGCAACTAGTCACCAATTCTTTGCTGAAACAAGTACTATACTAATAACTGGATGTGAACAAACAGTAGTAGTATCTGCTGATAAACCATTTTGAAGGCCAAAATCCTGACTTTCTTATATCACAAAATGCAGAGGAACAAGCACATGTATCATAGCTCAGTCTTACAGACAGAAGGCTCACATAACTGTCTTGGTGAAGGCATATTTCATACAATCTCAAAATAATCATTGCTTCACACTCTGTTGAAGCAACATGTCAATTTGTAACTAGTTAGCTTTTACTTTACAACTGTATTTCAAACACACGCCCAAGGCAAGTAAAAAACCCAAAAGATCAGAAAAAGCAACTAAGTCTTGGTATGAAAAAAGCTCTGAATGAAAAGGCTCCTGTATTACATCCAGCTTGGTTACTGGACAAAACTGTACCTAAACTAATAATCAGTATCATCTTTTGACTCTGCTGCCAAACCTTTTGACATTTCTCACCAGGCAGAATCCAATCTTTACCTTTCTCCCTCAACAAAAGTTAAGGTAATTAACATGTTCCCTGGTTACACACTTAGCAATATTTCAAAACATGAACCTGATATTCTAAGCAGTCATTTTTCCATTCAGCAATGACAACACAATACACTCCTTATTAAATATTCTGTATGAAGTAACAGTGCAACTCCAGAGCAAATAGGGTTGTAGGCAGAGCCTTATTACACTAGCCAGAAAAATCATGAAGTTTTAGATACACACATCCTCATTCAGAACTCATGTACCTGAAAACTTCTCTACTTTCCTCAGATAATCTGTAAGTAACATAATAAAAAGTCATTAAGAGGTTAATTCTACCTGTCAGTCTTGCCTAGCATGTACTTTATGCATTAGTTAATGACCTAACTGTATGAAAGTAATGATTTCTTGGGAAAATAACAAAACTGCCAGTAGGATTGCATGTTCAAAATAATGATTTATTGATGTCTTTTTAATCACGTAGCTCCTTGCAAAGATACACTTTATTAATTATAGAACAAGTACAGTTCTTGCCACAGCTTTCACATTTTAGTCCTCAAGTCCAGGTCAGTATTTTGAAACAAGATGGTCAAAGGTGAATTATGCAAAATGGCTTAAAAAAAACTACACTGAAAAGCTTCATTTCTTTCAGAATCCAAGATACACACATAATAAGCAGCATTACAATGTCTGCACCACCCCCCCAAGCGACATATGCAGGAGAAGCAGCGTACAGCACCTGCACCAAACCTCAAGGTACACTTCATGATTAGCAGTACACAGCACCTGAATGTCTACAGCAGCCTCGAAGTTTATGTGAGTACAACAAATGCTCAAAGGGTTTACAGCATCTGTAGCGAGGTTAGACGAAGGGTTATAACACATTACAGTCCTGCCCAAGCGAGCCCTGCTTACCTGCACATTCAGACCTGGCCCAAGCACCAGCATTTCACCCTTGCACTGTGACACTTCCCAAGCAGGACCACGTACCTGCGAACTCATCCTAGAGTACAAGGAAACAATGCACTGCCCACATCCCTCTCCCCTCCACGCAAATCCCGTGGAGAAGGCAGGCTCCACTGAACCTCTGCCAATACCAAATTATAGTCATGATCAACTGACAACACTGCATTGGTGGGGATGTACCTCTGCAGTTAAATTTTACACTTCGTGCTTGCCCTTGACTGACTTTCCTTAAGGTTGATGTTGACAAAGTGCCAGATCTTAAAGGCAAACAAAATAAGTTTAATTTAAAGAAAACATTTATTTGAAGTTCTTTTAATTCACACAGTTTAAAAGATGACAACTTTCTCCACATTTCAAGCCTTCACCAGAGATCACACACACTGTCCCATGGACAGTGAGATTTTCCTATGGTTCCTTTCGAACAAATCAAATGTTTAGGCAGATGAAGACCCACATTTTAAGCAGACTGAATCATAAAATCTGTTTAAAAAACCCCAAAACCAAGACAACAAAACAAAATTTTGTTATTCTTATCACAAATAAAAGGTGTAAGCTTGATCTGAAAACAAAATCCCAGCCATTCATAATCAAATAGAACACACTGCCTTCATAAAATTACCCAGAATTTTAAAATGTTCCAAATATATACACATTTATAACTTAAGTGCTTATTAGCTACAACCTTTAACTCATGCAAAAGTTGTGAGAGGAGATGGTGTTTCTTAGAGTGGCTTTTCTGAAAACGCAGTAAAACTCTTCACTCGTGCAAAGAACAAGGGGGTGTACATTTTGTCAATGTCAAAAGTCGTAACAGCTGTCTCACCAGTTGATCTGTAAAGAGCATTTAAAAATTAAATTAAACACAAGTTGCTGTTCGAGTCCCTCAATAATGCAGTCAGTGCAGTACAGCACAGTGTGTGCAACAAACTCCAGATGGAATAAAGTGTCTTTTGTACTGCCTTGTTCTGAAAACATTTGAATGTTGGCCATATCACACTATATTGAATTCACTTCTACTTTCACATCGAAGAAACCAGTTTCCATTTTGACTCTTATTATTAGCTCCAAGACTTGAAAACAGTGCAGGATATTAAAGTCATATTAATATTGAAGTAAAAAAATCCCCTTTTATTTGTTTCACTTAGAACCCTGAATCTGAATACAAAGTGACAGTAAAAACTTGTATGCTCACTTTAAAGAGAAGAAACCCAAGTATTTCTGGTCGTGGACAAGCACAGATCCTCTTAGCTGTGTTTTATACTCATCTTTATTGTAGTTTCAAAAGGGCACCATCATACTGAGAGCTAGAGTAGAATCTGAGCAGCACAGAAACCTCCTGCTGAAAAGAATGTCTACAATGTTGTCACTTCTTCATAAATTAGGTATGACAATATTAGTTTTTGTAAAAGCAATTTTTCTGTTTAAGGAAGTTTTCTATACTTCCAACCACCAGCAGTTTATTTCCTATATTTTACATTCTCACAAATGAGCTATGTCCCTACCAAAATACTGAATATATAGATTAAGAACACTGGAAGACAAGGCCTAAATCCACCCAACAGTAAACATCTGGAGAATCAACCTGCCAGTAATTTAGAACATCAGCTGCAAGTGCAGTGGTCATGGCTCTTGCCTGGTTAGTGATAAGAACAGCTGGTCACACACAGATATTCTACATTGCTGAATTAAATAGTCTGCAAATGTTACAGTTCTCACATGATGAGTGCAGACACCTCTAGCTTGAACACCCACAGTGGAAAAGAAACATCCCTTAATGAGTCCATTTTCCATGCTCTTTCAGTAGCACTACACTAAGTCATTCAACCCTGATTCAGTTTTGAAATCAACTGTACATAAATCCTTTAACAGGCTAAAATACTGTAGCACTACTACTTAGGAAACTGCCTATTATCATTAGAACAGGCTACTAAAATCTTGGGATTTTTAAATGTAAAAGTTCATTTTGATGTATCAAATCAGGACCAGTTACTGTTTTCAGGACATTTTGTTAAAGCCGCTTAAGTCTCAGTGTCTTTACATCTTCTGTACCGAATATTGGACAAATTAAGATCACATGTATTTTAAGTATACTTCTTTACAGGGCGGTCCCGTGGCATACAGGAGAGCACTCTGGACTCTGAATCCCAAGGATCTGAGTTTCAGTCTCAGTAGGGACTGTCCCTGGCAGTTCAATGCCTCCCTGACATCGCATCCCGTCAGATCTCAGATGCTCAGCAGGGTCAGCCCCGGTTAGTACTGGGTGCTGTGACAGTCCCGAGGACTTCACTGTCACTGTCCAAGCTCACTCGGCCGTGGCAAACAGACCTCAGGACTTAAGACGGTGGGGCCAGTTCTACACACGCTGTGCCTCACCTAAAAAATCCACTGCACAGGCTGGAAGGGCACACCCACGTGAGGAGAGCCCATCCCAAATCTTCGTTCACGAATTTTGGCCATACATACACATACTTCTTTGCTCTTTTTCTCCATTTACTCACCTGCAAGTTATGTGACAAGAGTGATGTATCCACACAAGTTTGTTGAACGTCTGGCGCCCACTGGAGCACAACTGGAGTCCTACATGAAAACTGTGATCTGTTTCTTGTGCAGGAACACGGCGGAAATACCTGTATTTGTGGTAGTCAACTGGTTTCTGTACAGAGAAATAAGGAGTTTCATGACATTGTGCAACTCTTTATCCTGAGGCCTAAGTACTTGTGAGGCCAGATTGTTAAACTCTCATATTTAAAAGCAAGTACTGGCATTCCTTGAAAATACACAAATGTAGATGACACAGCAAACAATGTAAGCATGGAAGACACCACTCAGACTGTGCAAACTCACTGTAACACTTTAACTCTTCAGAAGTTTCTCTTGACAGGCACTTTGGTAATTAGAAAATTTTGTGATGTAAATAAGTTGGCAAAATAATTCAGAATTCAATTAACAAATATGGCTTATCTGGTTTTATTTAATGTTCTGGAACCTAACCACATACAGTCAAACTGGATCTCAGAAAATGACCTCCTTCATCCTTCCTTCCTTTTAACAACCCTGACACCTAGTAGTACCACACATGGCAATTAAGCCTAAGGGGGAGAACCATTGTTCAAAGGTGAACAAGGTATCTATTCGCCTTAATAAAAGATTATTACAGATTTGGGGGAAAAATGTAAGAGACAGCACCATACTTATTTACATTTTATTTTCAAACCATTTAAAAAATTAAAATAATTTTTAATCCTTTGGTGTAGTGCAACCTTTGGGTCCTATAAAATATTCAGCTTGAGAAAAAAATGTTCAGTTTGAGAAAAAACTTATTAAAAAAAACCCTCCCTGACTCATTTATCCTCTACTTCATTCTTCTACCTACCTCTTCCTTTTTCTTCATTATTACAGCAAATACTTTGGTTTGATTGTCTGTTTCCTGGGAAAGGCGATAATGACCAAGCAAGATTGCATCCGTTCTGGAAGGTTAAAAGGAGGATAATGTCAAGGATGTAAAACTACTCTGTGTCTCAGAAGAGCGATGTACTTGTAATACAAACACCAGCAATGAAATGAAGACTGACAGCATATCATAATTAAGGAAACTATCTCTTATTTCTATTTAGTAAAGTGCCAGGCTCATTGATGATACTAAATGCTGAAAACATTTTGTTAAGTTGCTTCTAACTCTCCTAAATAGGGCAATGAAGATAAGTTAGATAGTTCTACTTAGCTGACTGCTAAATATTTTCAGATTTCTGACAAACAGTTCTGTTCTGAAGATGCAAATAATTTTCTATGGTTTTATGTGCAAACATTAAGAAGAAATAATTTAGTAATATCTCACCAAAATCTTCACTTTCCTTCAGCCAAGGAAGTGAGAAGGCAGTCAATAACATGACAGTGTCTTTAGAAGAATTCTAAAGCCACCAAGTTAATAGCATGTAGTCTTCCATCTACTTCCCTTAAAAATTTAAAATCATATAACCCACAAAGGAAATTGAATCAAGCCACTAAAATGCAAAATATCTTTGCATAAAAATCAACATTTTGGGGAGTTTTTACAAGAAAATATAAACACCTGTAACACACTATAAAAGGCACTGTGTTTTTACTCTTGTTTTGCTAAGCTAGGATATAGAATCTGAGATGAAAGTAAATCGAAATTGCTAGGTAAAAGCAAAATGAAAACTGTGGGGGCAAATATTTTATTTCAGTAACCTTGTGTTTTTAGTCCGTAAGCGAGGAACTATCGATTGAGGATCTTCAGGAGTTGTTAGCATCATCACTTGACCATCTGGAAAGAATCTCAAATACCTGCAAAAACATAATTACACAAGACAAACCTAGAAAACATCTAATTTTTCTATTGTTTTTGTTTGTTTGTTTTTAAAATCACAGGATGTTACCTGAATTGATAACAGCACTCAAAACCATGCTTCTTCACACATAACAGAAAAAAGAGATCAGAAATCAAAGGAGAGTTTTGAAGATTAAAAGATCAAGTTATGAAAAGTTACGAAAGAGGGCAGAAGTTGAGAAGTTTTGTCACCTCTATCAAAGCAAGGCAGCTACCCTGGAATCAAAACTGACCTCTAAGTTTCTCCATTCCTAGCACTGACTGAGACCAATGCAACAAAATCTTGGTTACAGTACCAGTACAGAATGGACAATGGCATATGAACTTTTCCAGGTTCTGGGATCTGATCAGTTTTTACAGTACTCAGATATGGTGCTAATGTTTGTGAGGCTATAGAATAGCCATGAGAGTCAATGATTTCTATGAAAAGCTTCCTGCCTCAGAACAGACAGTAGAATGGAACAATAAATGCTGGGAATAGCAAGATGAACAACAGCAGAAAAACAGGCTGAGGAAACAAATGGCAAAGCATTTACAAGCTGAGAAAATCCAGTCTCTTGATTTTTACAACTGGCTACAAATTAGCTATTCCGTGCATAATCATGTGTATTCTGTGTCATGTATTATATCAGAAATGCAAAGCAGAAGTGGTTTGGGGAAAGAATTCTATAGCTGAGTATTACTGCTGTTACTGTTTAAGCTTCATCCACATGATATGGGATAACTGAGGATGAAATGTGTTTCTAAGCTCATTTCTAATTGTCATAATAAATCCTATTTCTTAAGATCTATTGTCAAAAAGTATACATAGCTTTATACACTGTAGCAGTTCCATTCAGTTTTACGGAATCATTAATGTCTGTGATCTCAAAGGCTGGATTTAAAGAACTTAAGAGAGAGAAACATTTCACTCACTCATTGTACTACAGCTCTACCTGTAATATTCCACTTGGTGCCACGCTCTATAGAAACCATCAAGAGACTGTTCTCCTTGACGTATGTATTTTGTCTTGCTGACATAGACACCTGTAGAAATGGAAAATATGAGTATATGAATGTTTTAGTTTCGGGGAAGTAGAAACATTTTGTTGTTATACTTTCTGTTTCCTGCTGGGTGTCTTTCGGGGTGCTTATAGATCTAGAGGGATGGAATCTGTTTTCAGTGGAAGGTAGAAAATTGTTATATCTAACTTGTGTATGTGTGTGTTATATTGTAGTTTGCTTTTAATTTTCTCTTTTCAGTATAAATATATATCTCTAGTTAGTTTAAGTTTAAATCTAGTTTGAGGGTTTTTTCTCTTTCTCCCTTTTCTCAGCTGGGAAGGGGAGGGAGACTGATTCTGTATTGGGCAGTTGGCATTTTGCCAGCTCAACCCAAGCTAATGAATAAAAATTAGGAACAAAATATTTAAGGTAAAAAAGCAATAATCTAAAAATTTTGAGTATACTTTTGTTACTTAAAAACACCAAAGTTTTTATTTTCATCCCTTGCACCCTTCCTTTCTCTTTGCAGATATTCCACAAATTCAAATGCACAAATTCAGCTTAGGTCTAACAATGCATCAAACCCACCCGATTGCTTCTGTCACAGTTACATACGACTGTTTCCAAAAGTACAGCTTACCATCAAAGCGAACACGAGGTCTCTCCAAAAACATTTCTCTCCAGGAGGCATATGGAACAAGTTTATTGCAGCTCCTGCCCCATATTTTCAAACAGACTTGATGCCAGATTTCAGGATCTCTAGAGAAAATGAGAAAAATGCAAACCCTGTAACTTTCCTACAAACCTTGTTTAGCTTTTATGTATCAAAGAAACACACTCCATTATTTAGTTTGGATGCAACTGAAAGAAACTTTCTTGAACAAAAATAGCTCCCAGTTGAAAATCATGGACTAATTTATTAATCCTGAAGTGTCTGAAAGCCATTTCCTCTTTCCAATGAAATCCAAGGACACAATGCCACTTTCAGCAAAGGGCAGAACCACAACACTGCAGCTCCTGGCACTTCCCTGTGTGGCCATATGAGGATGACAACACAACAGACCACATACTTGCAAACAAAGTAGAACCAGCAAGACATTCTGCTGCATTTTTTATTACAGTGCAGTCATCTATCTAACATACCATTTACTAGTGTATTCAAAGGCTCATTAGCACTGGGAGGAACATAACATGAAAATGTCCATGGCAAGGAAAAGCAGGACATACTTAGTGCAAAGAGATGCTTCACTCAGATACATTATCTGCAATACCTGGCACAAATGTAAAATCCTCGACAAACAAGAGATAATTGCTCCAACGATCTTAGATCCAGGTCACTTGAAACCACCCATCGGAAAATGTACATTAGTACTTCCATAGGCAGTGCTGCAAAGAGAAAAGAAATCCTTGTTAGATGGCAACCCATAAATCAATAGGTTATCTGTAATTCCAGGTCTGGCTTTTGACTTTACATAAAAAATCCCCACTTTTTCACATCGTAGCCAGATACCACAGAACAAAGAAAAAAACCTTTAATTTTAAAAGTCACTATATATTAGAAAAAAGTCACATAAAAAAGGAGCAAAACTCAAGAGCTGAGATTGCATTATGGTAAGAAGATTAGATAAAACATTGGTTTAGACTACAAATATCCACACCTATAAGGTGTGATGCCAAAATTTCAACATATGCATTGCACAGTGCCCATGAAGCAGTATTTTCTTCAAACTGACCAAGTGTGGAACATTACCTCAAAGCATACTTTTGCCTGAAAAGCTAAATAAACTCAGGTCAGGTTCAGTATTTGATATGAGGTCCTAAGAACAAACTATTCAGTAAAAAATGGAAAAGATATCACTGTTATATTTTGTGGTATGGGTCCAATGATCGAAATGGTATCACATAGCACTGCTGTATAGAAAGACTTTCTCTAATGTAATACAAAATCCTCATCGAAGCACCATTAAGTTTGGTGCTTTGATCCTATGATAGTTTCCCTACCATTAAGAGTTCAGTGAGAAAGCTCTGGGAAATAAAGCCAAAATTCTTTCTAATAACTTTCTGCCTTCCTAAGTTTTCTCTATTATTCACTTGGGTATTAATTTTATTTACCGATCTTATACCATCAGGAATTACACTTCAAGTATTTTAAACTACTGCTGCTTTCCAGAGCCTATGGCTTGATCTGTATCTCCATGTGCCCTTCAGACTCGATAATTTTACTCAGTATAACTGCACTGAGATCAACGGAAAAAAATAGCTGAGAAGCACAAAGGTACATTACACAATAACTAGCTGTAAAGACCATGGTAGAGACTGCAACTTAACAGAATTCTGATTTTTAGTGAAAAAATATGCCTTTATTTATAAAAAGGTGTTGCTGCCCTCCACAAATCCAATGAGACTGTTTTTTCCACAAAATTCAATGAAAACTGCAGTTTCACATTTCATAATGATACAATGATAAAAAGTACATACACCTCACTAGGTATCAGTTTGTGTATTCATGTAACACACATCTTGTTTCATGAATCTGAGTTAATTCTATGTTTTACTATTGAGAATTCATAAATTTGCTATAGTGATAGAATTTGCAACCATCAAATTGTTGTTGCAGTATGAACAAAAATTGTGCTGATCATTGCTGCAAGGTACAAACCAGTCTCTGGCAACTTATGAGATCTTTGTTATGTGAACTCCTGGTGTCTTGGAGAATGGGAAATACCAAGACTTAGAAAACTGCAAACAGGTATTTATCTCCCATTCTGATAGTCATCACTCATCCAAAGCCTTTGATTACCTGTCTTAGCATCCATGTTTCTAAGTTTCTAGTAAACTTGGGGTTGTTTAGACAGTTTGCTTCAGATACTGGGCACATCCTGTAAGAAACATTATTACAGTATTTCTGGTGAAGAATGTGATCTTGGTCCTAAAATTTTACTTGTATAAAGAAAAAAAAAACAACTATGAAAAATTGTGCATATACTAGGGAAGGGAAGTAAATATATGCAGTATGTCAGTTACATAGCAGAGGTCTGACCCTGTCCTGCCAATAAAATGTAAAATGGAACACAGGATATCAATTCAGCCAAATCCACTGCTTTGTATTGTCTAATTTTTCCTTGGGCTCCTGAGGTCTGTGACTGTTGTACTCCTGTGACGTCCATAAACACCTGGATTCATTTACTTTCTTTTCTTTCCTTGAGCAGGACAGAGGAGATCAGACCAAGATTTCCAAGAGCAACTGATAATCCAGGATGCAAAGTAAACATGCTTTAGAGGCATCTGTTTTTAAGAGACTTCATAGTTTATATACGCTCTCTACAACTATAACTGTTCTAGAATTGAAGCATTCAAATTATTAACCTTCAAAAGCCTTTCTGGCTTTGCTATATAGTCTTGCTGAACTTGAAAACACTTATTGCAAAAATCTACAGAATCAGATAAAGAAATGCAAAGATGCATATTCTCTTACTCACACTTAAAAATTTTAATAAGTATTTGCAAGCCAAACAAAGAAAAACTGGTAGGAAAATTGGAATGTTTACTTCAACAATGCTGTTCCTAGAAGTTGCTACTTTTAAGGATGACTCTGATCCTGAAAATTCTACTCAGCAGTAGTACTACATGTAAAAAGCTTGTGTGATAAAGGCAAGATCATGAAAGAGATCCTGTGTGAATTTCTTTAAAGGTAACATTTCATTGTTGAAGGCATGTGTTTTAATAGAGTAAAACATCTCTGTAAATTCTGCCTCTGAACTCTTACAGTGTATCTTAACTCCTACCTGAGATATGGGTCTGGCTGACATCGACCTCAGGCTGACAAAGTTTCACTGAAGATTCCTGAAGACTTAACTGCTGTTGGAAATCTGACAGGAGATCAGCCATTTTGTCATCCTCTTTGTTATCCTCAACACTAGAAAAAGAGGAATGCCAACACTGTTATAATGGACAAAATGTACCAACACGTCCCCATCCTGGCATCAATCCACTGCCTTACCCTCATTCAATAGAGTTGTGTCCTGTATGTTTTTAAAGCAATCTTATTTTACCATATGATAAAACAACTACTGCAATATTATCAAGTCCATTTATACTTCCCTGGAATCCCTCTGACAGTAACAACTGGAGTTTTTTCATTTACTTCCCATTTCAGGTTCTTTCTAGATTTGAGAGTTCATTGTTCACTTTTTGTTGAAGTCACTGAACAATTTCTTGACCCCATGAAAAACAAATCTCGTCTTTTACATTGTCTAAGATATGGCATATGCAGAAGATAAAGTGTCATTAATGAAAAGTTTTATTTTGTAATCTTTGTCACAATGTAAGATACTGAAAACAATTAAGGTTTATTTTTTACTCTTGTGTTATTCACTGAACAGTGATATAATGAAAGAAAACTACTTTTTTACCTATTGTGTAGATAGGCAAATATCACAAAGTTCAGGAGCCAGAACAAAGCAGCAGAACAGAAAGAGTAAACTTGAAATACTACTAAGAGATAAAAGAACCTCACCACATTAAAAAAATCTAAATTCAAGTTGTATGTCATAATGTCCTTTAATAGCTGTGTGCTGGTTTGCACCAAAGAACCACAAACTACACCAAGTCCTTGACCTCATCACAAAATACCTTCTTTTCCCCTTACTTGGTATACATGCTAGTTAAGAGATCTTCCAGTCACTTTTTAATACTATTCAATTCTACTCTAAACAAGCTTAATAGAATGAGCTGAGAATATAAGCAAGCAATTAGTAGACCTATCAGTGGGTTTTGAAGTATAGAAAAGACAATTATGTTTGGGCACATCATAAGTAAGACTACAGCAAGATGTTGCACTGAACATACCTTCCTTTATTTTGATGAATGAGTCCCACTACATACAGGCCACACTCTAAATTTTTTTTCCAAATGTAATTGTGTAATTTTTTTACTTATCAAGATCATATGAAGCACCTACGACAGTACTTCAGAAGGCAAAACCATCACAACCAGAATCCCTTGAAAAACACATCTCTGTAAGTATTGCATTTAAACAATTGTGAATGCTGGTTGGCTTTCCCTCACTGTCACGTAGTGCTGGGAACAATGCAGCAAGATTTAAAAAAACAAATAAAAATTCAAAGAATCATTTAGGTTGGGAAAGACCTCTAAAATCAAGTCCAATCATTAAACCAGCACTGCCAAGTCCACCACTAAACCAGGTCCCTAAGAAATCTACACATCTTTTAAATACCTTCAGGGACAGTGAGTCATACGCTTCCCTGAGCAGCCTGTTCCAGTGTTTGACAATCCTTTCTGTGAAGACACAGAATTTCACTAATATTCAATCTAAACCTTTCCTGACACACCCTGAGGCCATTTCTTCTCATCCTACTACTTGTTATTTGGGAGATCAACCACCAACCACCTTGTTACAACTTCCTCCTTTCAGGCAGTCATAGAGAGCCACAAGGTCTCTCCAGAGCCTCCTTTTTTCCAGCTCCCTCAGCCACACCTCATAAGACTTGTGCTCCAGACCCTTCTCTGGACATGTCCCAGCACCTCAACATTTTTCTTGTACTGAGGGGCCCAAAACTGGACACAGCACACAAGGTGTGGCCTCACCAGTGGCGAGGACTGGGGGATGATCACTGCCCTGGTCCTGCTGGTCACACTGTTTCTGATCAGGCCAGGATGCCACTGGCCTTCTTGGCCACCTGGGCACACTGCTGACTCAGTCACTGTCCACCAGCACCCCCAGGTCCTTTTCCACAGGGCAGCTTTCCAACACTCTGTCCCCAGTCTGTAGTGCTTCCTGGGGTGGTTGTGATCCAAGTGCAGGGGGCCCAGTACTTGATCTTGTTAAACCTCACACAACTGGCCTCGGACCACTGATCCAGCCTCTCCAGATTCCTCTGGAGATCCAGTTCCTCTCTAGATTCTTCCTATCCTCCAGCAGCACAACACTCCTGTCCACTTTGAAGTCAGAGTCTTAATGGAGTAGAGAAAATTATGCTAAAATAAGAAAATAATCTTAAGAAAACCAAGATATTTATGTGACTGTACTGTATCATCCAGTAGTACTCCTAGCACACAAATGCAAAGACTTCATGCCAGCAACCCATTTGGAAACTAAAGTAACAAATGTAAACAAAGCACTTAGCTCATCTTACATTCTTTTATACTGAGTCAACTGCTGCACTGGAGCTGTACTGCCCTGGGGCAACAAGACTGAACTAGTGATCCCAGAGGGACACGGTTGTACTTTCCCTTTTATTCTACATTTTAAAACTCTTCATTTCTTGGAGCTATCAGGAGCATCCATGGCTGCTGAGTAAGCAATGGACCAGGAAGCTCTAGTTCATAAACTTGTCTTCACAAGGCTATGTGAGCTGCAACAGGGGTTTTGGCCCTAACCTGAATTCTGTCCTCAAACACAAGTCATGTCAACTTTAAGAGGCTACACATGCAGTGTATTGAGGCTAGGGGTATTCTGATGCTTGTAATGCTGAAAGACAAGACTACCCAGATTACAATATTTCAGCTTCTAAAAGTATTGCTTTACTTATTGAAATTGCTTTCATCTAGTTAGTCGGCACGAGAACAGTAGATTATTCCCTTGCTTGACTAAGATGCTTATTCAATAGTATGAAGCTTTTACAAATTAATCTTTTTGCCACCTTCACCTTTGTAGATGATCCTAAATCTGAAAACCAGTGACTGACAAAGTGACTGATGTTTTTTGCCTTTTTTTGAAGTAACAAAGTAACTATTTGTAGTCCTTCCAACTGAAATTAACTAGCTCCAAACAAGACTGTAACTAACCCTCTTCGAAGGACAGTATAGAAAAGCCCTCCTTGGACTAATGAATCTGCAAACTTTCTGTGAAGCAGTCTGTTCATCTGAGAGGAGGTAAGTATTCCAGATATTAAGAGACTTACAACTGCATATCACAGCAGAGTACTGAAATGCTTCAGAAACAAAATATCATGTTTCAATACTCCTATGCACTTAATTAGGAAATTTTGATACTTACCACCTCTTTCCAACTCCATCACCATCCGGGGACCGTGTGTAGGTGATCTTAAACTCTATGTCAGGTACAAGCTGCATGGCTAGACGATAAAACTTGATGGCTGAAAATAAAGGTTTGATGTTTAAGCATATCTGATGCCCACACAAGCTTATCAAAAGACTGTTTTCAGAGAGATGGCTTCAGCTAAAAGCACTAAAAAGGTGGAAAACGCTTTTGCGTAAGAAATCTTATTTAGTCTAAACTGTTTAGGTTTAAATTAAATACAGAAGAGAGGAACATTAAGCACCTATTTACAAAACTAAAAACATCAAGTAATTTTTCAGAATAAACAGCTATCTCTGATGTGCTTCAGCTTTTACAAATTTACTTTAACTACTACAAATTCATCTATGGAGTACAAAATTTTACATTAAAATGTTACGAAGTCCTGATGTTGTTTGTTGCCCAGCACTTACAAAGCTTTCTCAACACGCCATAAAGATTTTAGGAAGTGTATTCATAAGGAACCACAAGGAACACGAAAGAGAAAAATTACACAGGTACATGACATTCCTGGTATACTACAGGTGTTCAGACATACACAGTGTTACACGTGTAAGAAAAATAAATAACATATTGTTGTAATTTAAAAACTTCAACAACAAACACAAACCAGATCAATTTCACTATGGCAAACCCCTTGGAACTAAAGAAGGCACAGAAACAAGCCACTTAAACACTGAGGGTGAGGAAAGTAACCTTGCACAAGACTATGGGGCATGAAA
Source organism: Pithys albifrons albifrons (assembly GCF_047495875.1). NCBI lineage: Eukaryota > Metazoa > Chordata > Aves > Passeriformes > Thamnophilidae > Pithys > Pithys albifrons. The sequence continues at coordinate 22,022,710 of NC_092459.1, read as the reverse complement.
ATAAAACTGACAGATTGGGTTTTGCACACTATTCTTGAACACAAAGAAAGTACTTCTGCCTTTAGCACTTCAAAGATCCTACAAAACTGAGTAGAGAAGGAGGTTCAGGAAAATCCCCCTGTGCCAACAAACTTATTTAAACTGCAGAAAGTCTTCTGATTCAACTCCGTGAATCCTTCTTCATTTAAATGAATTTGTTGCATTTACATTCAATCTTTTTTAATACCAGTATTAAGACCATGTATTTATACATCTCTTTGTTTTCCCACATGGAAAAGATCAGAGAGTGCTTCTTCCTCAGTTTGGACCCTTAAAATCAAAACTCAAATAAAATACCAGTGAATGTGGAGCTCAGAATTTCTCTAATGAGTTTTAAGAAATCTCAGATTGGGGCTAGTAAGTGTTCCTATTTCCTTGAGCTCATGTCAGGGCCAGTGACTGACCAGTAGTATTGTTTGGCTGCTGAGGATGAAGAATACCAGCAGTCAGCTAAATAGAGATCAGTCTCAACTTTAGCATTTAATCTTGCAGACAAGGCCAGGACTGTACTTAAGCAAGAACAAGCTGCTGCACATAAGAGTCTCACAAATGTCAGGTATTAGCAGATTTCAGAAGCTGCCTGAAATGCCACTCAGATTCTGGTGATCTGAGCCAGGCTAGCAAATGAAAGTCTGGTCTGAAAAAAGATGACCCAACGTGCTCAATAATATATCTGTGCCTAGCACAGGACTGTGCCTCTAAGGTCCAGATGTATGTGTAGAAACAGTTTAGTTTCTTTAAGTCTCAAGTCAAATTCAGTTGAGAAAGATGGGTTCATATTCACGCAATCCAGATGCCTGAAATACCCTTGTGAATGCAACTCTTTCAAATGTTACTACTCTACTTTGTTTAACATACAAGGAGTGCACTCAAGTACATGAAGCCACAGCTTTCATTTTATACACATAATGTTTAAACAGACTGCTTTCCTCACTTTTTTTAATTTACACAGAAAAAACTTCACAGTCTACTGCACAATTTCCTAAATGGTAGATTACATACAAGATTTCTAGTTCTAATCTATTTTTTTACTGTGCATTTAATCCTACACACAACACCCAACATACCTTTGCCTAAAGTAAATTTTCCTTGGAAAAACATGAGGTAAATTAAAAACTGAGACAACTCATTTTATTACCTACAGAGGACTCATATTTCTCTCAGTTTATCTGAGATATGAAACAACCACAAATCCCTTGCAAGGGAAGGGTGTTTCCCATGGTGGAGACGAAATTTTGTATTCAGCAGGTGGCTGAGCTCAGGAGCTTCCATAGTACTCTCAGACTTGCATGTCTCAACTTTGAACCTGCACTTCAAACACAGTGGTCAAAACCTCTAGTGGATAAACAGGATGGTACTTATATTCTTTGTTTTTTGTATGAAACAGAAACCTGGTATCTCCACTACTGACCCAGCGGACTTGGACGTTAGGGCAGGCTTCTTACTCTATGTACTCTGAAAACTAAATACGAGAAACAAAACTTTGAATTTCCACTTTCACTAGGGCTGATAGCAAGAGGGCAAGCAAGCTAAGAACTGAAATATTTATTGCAAGCCTCACATGACTATCGGATTCAATACTCACTTCAGGAATTCTTAAAGAAGCTATCTTAACATGCTATAGTAATTAAAAAAAACAAACAAACAAAAAATCCCCATACAACCACCCATAAAACCAAACCAAAACCAACCAACCACAACACAAACAAAAACCCACAAACCCCTCAAAAAAAAATCATAAATCCCCCCCTCAGCCAAGCAACAAAGAATTCCATGGATTAAGTAGTTCTGTTCACAGTGAAATGAGGACAGCTGTAAGGATGTGAAATATAGTATATTGCCTTGATTAATCATTATACTAATTTTATGTTACAGAAGTCACATAAAGAAGCTCTCTATTTGAAGAGGCAATCCAGGACTTCACTAAATCACAAGATTTCTAGATACTTTTGCTTTGTCTGAAAGGTAGAAATTCTTTCTTTGCTCTCCCTTCAACCTTAACCTTAGAACTTTGATATGATGATTGCTTTTATAGCATGTTTGTTTGTTTATCTGAATAACTGAGCTCTCAAATGACTACTGTAGTTTAAGTTCACTGACATCATGCAGACTTGCATTTAAATGAGAGGGTGTCAGATTCCTTTGCAATGAGGGTGTTCACAACAGACTTCCATATTACCTTCGTAAAGGGCCCCATTTCGTTCTTCTTCCACTGCCTTCAGGAAAAGTTCTTTTGCCTGCACAATAAATTACACAGAACATTTCTTAAATTCCTTATAAATACAAGTGCAATGTTCCTTGACTTCAGAATTATTTTTGATCTTACCCACTGTACCCTTTGAAGGAGATGAATAAAATAATTCCACAGGAAGACACATTTATGTGCTACAAGCCATAACTGAAATTCACAATCAACAAGCACATTCCAGCTGCTTGTCCCTTACCTACAGCCTTTCAGAAAGCAGATTGTTACATGGTGACACAAAGCCAAACATAAAAACTAGAAAAACCAGTGAAAGATTATGGAAGCCATCACTGTGGAGAAAACAGGTTAATGACCTCTGTCGTTTCTCTAGATTTAATTCAGCTTTAGCTTTTAGGATGGTTACACTGCATCAGTTACACACACAAATAAAATCCTAGAATTGTACATCTATTTTTCTGTACCTTTTCCTCTTTTGCGATCTCCTGTTTCCCTCTGGCATCTACAGACTTTACTCCAGGCCCTCTGGAAGATGCTCTGCATGGCAGAGGTTCCAACCCACTAGAACTCACACCTGGGGCAAGCTCAAACATCCACTGAGCTCTGAACATCTGGAGCTCTGCCTAAAAAAAACAAGTGATTATGACTTAATAGCATGTATTCAAGACAGTACATCTTCTGAGGAGAAATTATAAAGTACAAACACAAAAAAGAATTTCAAAATTATGTTTTACACTTCCAAGTCTTAAAAGGCTTCAGTGAATTTGGACACAGAGAGTTAGCAACTGTTTCACAATACATTTTTAAAAGTGCACAAGTACTTGTTCAGTCTCATTCAATAACATAAGTGTTTTTTCCTGGATTGTTCAGCTCAAAAAAAATGATGGCATTTCAAGAAGGGGTTATTAGTACTATGGTTATGACCTAAGATTCCATAGAAAAGTTCTTTCTAGACATGATGTTCCTGTTTATGAAGAGTTATCTTAAGCAAGAAATCAATTATTCTTGAAATTAAAATATAGAAAACCTATTTGTACACAAACATAGTAAGCTTTATGATAATCAAGGCAGTCATTTATATAGTATACAAATAAGACCTTACTCCTTTCTCTTAAAGGTAATGACTATGCTCTGTGAGAGAAGACAAGTTGTAAGTCCTGCCATGCATTTGTTCAGCATCTTTTAAGTTACACTTTACATGTTTCTTACAATCATCATGACTTCTGGGAGCAACTACACAGAAATGAGTATCGTAAGAGAACGTGCTTTTCTACTTGACTGCTTTTATCACCTTTCTGCTCTAAGAGAGAGTGACAACTCAAACTGGAATTTGATCCATACAGAAACTGCTGTCCAATTTCCATAGCTCTTCACAGAAATTCCGAATCTATCATAAACTTTCTTTTCATCTACACAGATAACTAAGGATTGAACTTGACACCTGGAACACAATACAAAATTTCTCTATCTCACTTTTGGACAGACAGACAGATTAAGCTTTGCCAGATCAACAAATGTGTGGTAACTGAGGGTAAGTGATGCAGCTTAAACCACAGCAATACCATGTTTGTTAAAAAAATACTAGTATGAGAGACATACCTGAAGATTTGCTTCACCAGATCTGTCATTGTCATCGGTTCTTACCAAATCAGTGTGACAATCTTCTTCAGCTTCTGCCTAGTAGAGAGCAGCCAAATGTGATTAGGGAGTCTGCACAAGGCCTTGCAGTACATTCACAAAGCACAACTGTCATGGTGACCCATTAAAAAAATAAATTAGACATACTCCTCTTTTGATGATAAAAATTATTTTAAAACTACTGGTACTGGTTGCACTTCCCAGTTAATTCAGTGAAAGTGGGTTTTGCATTTTGAACACCTACATCCAACACAGATTAGTTATGTATGACTTGGAGGCTTCCATGCATCAGTACTCTGGCATCATACCTGAATAAACACACTCACTGTCAATGTCAAAGCATAGAACCAAAGCTTCAGTATTGAACAGTTGTGTGCTTTGTAGAACAACTTAGAATTTCATCACTATCTTCTCATTGTAAAGAAAACCAGCAGTTCTGATTTGTTTAATATTCACAAAAGCACAAAAGACCAGTGCTTTGAGTAAAATAGGTACTTTGTGAAAGCTATGGGATAATAGGGGCAATCTCACAATACAGATGTGAAACTAAACAAGAAATGTACTGGAAAATAAAATAAAAAGCTAGCATGAGAGTTTGGCAGCTGGTTTTATTTACAGTACTGCTGTGAGACAGGTTAAACAAATAAGACATTAAATAAGACCTTTGACAAAATAGGGCTCTACACAGGAAGTTAAAACAGCCAGTTTAAGAGGAAAACTTAAAATATGCAAATGAATTCTCATTGTGAAATATACTGAAATTTATGGAATCTATAGTAAAACAACAGAAAACAAACTCTGAGTATCAGTGACAAGCCACTACAATGACAAGAGCAGCAAGATGCCTGTAAGGAAAAAAAAACCCCAAAAACTTGACTAAGACATTTGTTTAAAGTTCTTCCTGCAGCTGAAGCTCATTTCTCTACCACTGCCTGCTGAGTTTCACATTTACAGTTCTGTAAGTACATAAAGCAAAGTGAGATTACCATCTGGAAGTTCTGATCAAACTACAGAATACCGGCAAACCTGATGGGAAAGTAACATTTAATCTCTTTGTTTTGGTGACAAGCACCTCCCTAGAGCTCAGTTGTAGCACATCTTCAGTTTTCCCAAAGACCAGAAACTTCCTGGCTTGTCATCTGTAAAAGTGTTTTCACCGATGTCTCGGTTAATTTATTGTTTGTAATTGATAATGCAGACAGGGTTGGGTGGTTGGTTAAATAGATACTGTGCCTGTTTCTACATTCTCATTTTAAGGCTCTACATTTTTAATTTCCCAGTAGAGAAAACAGGTGAGCCAAAACACTCCAAAGCAATAGTGGCAGTAAAACTGAACAAGGAGTAAATAACTTGCAATTTTCATGGGCTTTGATTCCAGAATTTAATTGCAGGCACTTAATGCTTTATGATTTACAGCAGTCCTACCACATTATTTTAGCATCCAGGAAATATGTTTATGTTGGCCAAGCAGGGATAGCCCAGGGATGAGGTAACACTGAAATGGATGTCTGTAAATACGTTACCACAGCACTGGGCTGACATGAATAAGGCCTAATTCTGCCTCCAGAGAGTGCAAGGCTTCTGGTTTGTAGCTGTATTATCATAGAATCACAGAATTGATTGGGTTGGAAAAGACCTCTGAGATCATCAACTCCAACCCTTGGTCCAACTCCAGTCCATTTATTAGATCATGGCACTCAGTGCCACGTCCAATCTCAGTTTAAAAACCTCTAGGGATGGTGAATCCACCACCTCTCTGGGCAGCCCATTCCAATGCCTGATTACTCTTTCTGCAAATAACTTCAATTTCCCCTGGCAGAGCTTGAGCCCGTGCCCCCTTGTCCTATTGCTGAGTGCCTGGGAGAAGAGACCAACCCCCACCTGGCTAGAATTTCCCTTCAGGTAGTTCTAGACAGTGCTGAGGTCACCTCTGAGCCTCCTCTTCTTCAGGCTAACCAACCCCAGCTCTCAGTCTGGGCAGAATAAGCCTGGTTTTAGCTGCAAAATGCAGAAACTAGCAATTTCTAAACTAAATCAACACACTATCTTCTAATGCATAAAGGCACGCCCACTAAAACCTTATCTCATGAAGTCTGTAAACAAACTAATTTAAGAGTTAAAATTACTTCAGAAGTTCACCTCATGTTCAGAAAGCTTATGTTTCACTAATCTGTTCAACTGATTTTCCTCCCGTCGTGTCTGTTCAACTGCCCTACCTCTTCATGTCTGAGTCACAGTCAGACGTGGTACTGACCAACTGCATCCAAAATGTCATTTGATGCTCTTTAAAGCCTAAACCTCAATTCAAACAAAAATTTCTATGAAGACGTAGCCCACGGTCTAAAGCTGCCAAAGAACATCATACCAAAGTTTGACTTGTCATTACCTCCTCTATACTGTGTTCATATGTGATCTGAAGTCTCTCTCATGTCAAAAGTCTGTCTTCTGTCAGCAGTAGCCACCCCTCTAAATTTACCAGTAAAGCAATTAATTGCTACCACACACTAAATTGGACTGTAAAACTGTTCTCTGCTAACAACCTTTCCACAATTTGTCTGATTTGCTGAAACCCCAAGGTTTTGGTACAACAAGCAAGCAAACACTGGCACTGCTGAAGAAAGGACCTTCAGTAGCAGAGAGCTCATGAGATCACATGCAAAGCTCACTGTGACGTGAAAAAATTGGCTCCTTGCCCCTGTTCTGACTTAAGTCGTAGTTATAGTTTCTAAAACTCACAGAACACTGTATTGTAATCCCTACTTAGTGGATAAATCTGGAGTGTTCATCTTTATGCTGCTGGTCTTCTGACTGCTGCAAAGTCAGCTGTCACGTGGAGCATTGACTTTATCCTGATTGAAAGCAAGACATGATTGTGTGTACAGATCAGCTCGATTAATTTTCCATGAGAAAAGTCATAGACTGTCAACCCACTAAAAGGTCAACATGTCAAAAGTAAACATCCAAATTCAGATGGTGAGCTGTAAAAAAAGAAGGCACATGAGTAGATTGATTCTGATTTCCTTGCAAAGCTTTAGAAATCATTTGCCAAATACAAAACAAGTTTATCTGCACAGTTCAGTTTTGTTTTGCAATCAATAATTGCATGTTGATTTTCTCAGAGTACAACAACCGCTCACTAAACTGACTGTGATGCCAGGTCCTTTAAGAGTTCTGATCTCTGATTCAGCAAAATAAAGCCATGATCAGAAACGGTTCTAAGCTGTCACCAGTTGAACAGGGCCACATGTGAACGAAACAGAACTCAGGAAGAAGCAAGCACGACAAAGTGACCATCAACTAACACTCCTCTTGGTTTTATTAAAAAAATGAGAAAGTCGCTCCATTTTTCGGTCAATATGTTAGAAGCAACACCGTGTTAAAAGATAAAAGTTTTAATCGCAATGGTGAGCCGTTTTAAGAGCTCCTCTGTGATGTAAATGGTTTAACTTCGAATGGTTGAGTCCTCATCATGAATACCTGAATCCACACAAAGGTGCAGTCAAAAAAGCAATACTGAACCAAGCTGTATTTCTGATACGTTAAATGACAAACCCAAATACTGGAGTGCTTGGCCGATGAAGCCCTTTAAATAACCGAACGACTGCACGCTATCAGGTTTTCGAGGGGAGAAACAGACAGGCAGGGCACGCTGCTGTGCAATGACGCTGCTTTGCTCAGGTGTTCCCAGGGAGCGCTCGGTCGCTCCGGAGCCGCCCCCCCAGCCCGGTGTGCTGTGCAGGGGCGGCCGCGCCTCCCCGGGGCGGGGTGGGACCCCCGCACGCTCCCTGAGCCGCCGCCCGGCATGCAGGGCAGGGCTGCGGGGCAGCAGCTCGTCCCAGGGGCCCGCCCCAGGCACATAGCGCTGTCCCGGTCCCGCCGCCCGCCCCCGCCCGGCGGCCGAGCCCCGCCGCCCAGGCGCGCTCACCATGCTGGCGGCGCTGTCCCGTCCCGGGGGTCTCCTCCCCCGCTCGGTCCGTGTGTCCTCCCTGCCCGCGGGGGGCACTTAGCAGAGTTCTCGGTCGGAGAAGCGCACCACGCAGCGGGAGTCCCTGCGGGCCCTGCGGACGGCAGCCATCTTCCCGGCGAGCGGGGCCGGCGGCGGCAGCGGCGGGACACGGCCCGGGCGAGACCGCCAGGCCAGAGCGCCGCCCCCCGCGCGGCCGCTGCGACGTGCGACAGTGCGGACTCCCCGCCCCAGCGCGCACCGCGGCCCGCGCAGCCTCTGCCGCCCGCGGCGCGGCGCGCAGGGCCCGCTGGGGAGTGTAGTCCGCAGCGGCGCCCCGGGGGAAGGACGGCGGAGAAGAGGCTGCCGGGAGCTGTAGTCCCGCAGGCGGCGGTCCCGGCAGGCGGCATGCCGGGGCGGGCGCCGAGGGAAGGCAGTGATGTCTGGGAACCGCGATTTCCGCCGTGACCGCGGTCAGGCCGGGGCCTTGTCACAGGCGAATTACCGACGGATTAACGAGGGAGCGCTCAGTGCCGCAGTGGAGATAACAGTGGTGCTGTGACCTTTGAATTCATGGCCCTTCCCTTTGCCAGTGCAGCTCAGTGAGCACAGGTACCACCTGCTATCCGCACACGCCTCGTCAAGTTTTCTAAAATAGGACTAAACTCGTCTTTTTGAAAAGCGTATCACAGTCATTTTGTTCTATAAGAGAACCACGTGTAGGAATCTTTATGTAGGACCTGTGCACCACCGTGCTTTTGTGCTGCGCTGAGTGTTTCCCGGAGGAGGAGGAGGAGGAGGAGTGTGAGTGCTCCGGAGGGGCAGGTGAGCTCGGCGTCCCTCGGCAGCGGGGAATGGCGATGCAGGGGCCAGCAGTGGCTTTCGGATCCAGCTGTCTGTGGAGCTGCTCTGTGGAGAGGAGAGTGCAGGGGATAAGGGGCTGCCTTGCTGGGCCGGTGCCGATCCCTGGCTGAGCAGTGGGAGGCGGTGGGAGCTGGGGGCTCTGGTTGCCGCTGGCACCATGGTGGGCCCTGTGTGAGCAGCTGAGAGGACACAGCAACACCTCCTGAGGCTCTGAGATGGTCTGATCCAGGTTACAACTGGTTATCATTAGTGCTGCTTCTCGTTTGGGGTGGGAGCCAAAGCTGCTTTTGTCCTGCCTGAGTGTGCCTCTCCTTAGATATTAAATATTAGATATTAGGGAAAAAATCCTTCACTGTGAGGATGGTGAGGCACTGGCACAGGTTGCCCAGAGAACCTGTGGATGCCCCATGCCTGGCAGTGTTAAAGACCAGGTTGGATATGGGTCTGAGCAAGCTGGTCTAGTGAAAGGCGTCCCTGCAGGGGGATTGGCACAAGATGATAATTTAGGTCCTTTCTAGCCCAAATCATTCTGTGATTCTTTTGGGAGTGAAGAAGCCCTGCCTATGAAAACAGCAAAATACGGACAGGACTGGGTAGGTGCTAATACGTGATTGTGTACATGGGATGTGATAGGGGTGGCTTAAAGTAGAAATCTCATGTGAGTAAATGTAAACCGCTTCTCCTGGCTTCTCTGAGAGTCATGCCCATCTGTAGGAGGAAATGTAACTCTTTTTATTACTATTTATTCATGTAGGTGTAAAGCCTACCTTCTGATGGGGGGGGAGGGGGATGTGGGACAGCATCCAGAGCTTTGTTTTTCCCCACATCTTTTCTAATGAATTGTCAAACGCTGTGGTCCTGAGTTACAGCACCAGCTCACCCTGTCTTTGCAAACCCTGGAAAATAACTTTATGCTTTATTTGTAAAAGCTAAATGATGATGTGTAAAAAGAAGCTAAGACTTGCTGAATCATTATTACAGTCAGTTCTGATAACCAAGTGCTTGAGGCCAGTATTTGTTCCTTGTTTCCCTTTTTCTGTCCCCCTCCTATGTCTTAGGCTGACCCTGTCAGAGCCAGGGAGAGCTGCAGGTGCTTAGATGAGGAAGGCTGAGACCCTCCAGCAGTGCTTAAAATGTTGATATTCTTCAGCAATCTAGTATTTCTGTGTTCCCATTTTGATATTTAAGCTTCTCTCTGGAATGTGAGAGAGGCTGGTCATCAGCACGGGGTTTTTGTTTGTTTGGCTGGGTTTTGTTTCCACAGAATCACAGAATTGTGAGGGTTGGAAGGGACTTCTGGAGATTGTCCAGTCCAACCCCTGTGCCAAAGCAGGTCACCTGGACCAGGTGACACAGGAACGAGTTCAGGTGAGTTTTGAATGTCTCCAGAGGGAGACTCCACAACCCCTCCCTGAGCCTGTTCCAGTGCTCTGCCACCCTCGATGGAAAGTTCATCCTCATGTAAAGGTGAAACTTCTTGTGGTTTAATTTATGGCCATTGTTCCTTGTCCTGTCACTGGGCACCAACGAAAAGGGTCTGGTGCTTCTCTTGGCACCTGTCTTTTAGATACATACATGGGATGAAGTTCAGTAAGGCCAAATGCCGGGTCCTGCACTTTGCCCACAACAACTCCCTGCAGCGCTACAGGCTCCAGAGTGGCTGGAGAGCAGCCAGGCAGAAAGGGACCTGGGGGTACTAATTGACAGGAAGCTCAACATGAGCCAGCAGTGTGCCCAGGTGGCCAAGAAGGCCAATGGGATCCTGTCCTGTATCAAAAATAGCGTGGCCAGCAGGACCAGGGCAGTGATCCTTCCCCTGTACTCTGCATTGGTGAGGCCACACCTTGAGTATTGTGTTCAGTTCTGGGCCCCTCAGTTCAGGAAAGATATTGAGGTGTTGAGCGGGTCCAGAGAAGAGCAACAAGGCTGGTGAAGGGACTGGAGCACAAGCCCTATGGGGAGAGGCTGAAGGAGCTGGGGTTGTTTAGTCTGGAGAAGAGGAGGCTCAGAGGTGACCTCATCACTGTCTAGAACTACCTGAAGGGAAGTTCTAGCCAGGTGGGGGTTGGTCTCTTCTCCCAGGCACTCAGCAATAGGACAAGGGGGCACGGGCTTAAGCTCTGCCAGGGGAAATTGAAGTTGGATATCAGAAAAAAATTCTTTGCAGAGAGAGTGATCAGGCATTGGAATGGTTTGCTCAGAGAGGTGGTGGATTCACTGTCCCTGGAGGTTTTTAAACTGAGACTGGACATGACACTAAGTGCCATGATCTGGTAAATGAACTGGAGTTGGCCCAAGGGTTGGAGTTGATGATCTCAGAGGTCTTTTCCAACCCAACCGATTCTGTGATTCTATGATTAATGCAATCCCCTCCAAGTCTTGGCTTCTCCAGATAAAACAGGCCCAGCTCCTGCAGTCTCTCATCCTAGGAGAGAAGCTCCAGAAATGTTTTGTTTTCCTTTTTTTATATATTTTCGTTAGGGCACAGCTCCGCGCCCGCTCTGCTCCCCCTGCCTGGCAGTCGTGTGGCGCTGTCCCCCCGCGGGGAGCCCCGCCGGGCCGGGGGCTGAGCAGGGGCCGGGCCGAGGCCGCAGCGGGGCCGCCATTCGGGGCCCGTCCGCAGGCCGGGCTGGGCCGGAGCGGGACACGCGTCCGCGGTGAGTCCCGACGGGCAGCACGGGCACGGGCACGGGCACGGGCACGGGCACGGGCACGGGCACGGGCACGGGCACGGGCGTGGGCGTAGCGGGGCCGGGGGACCCGCGTTCCTGCACAGCGAGGGACGGCGGCGGCGGCCGGGCCAGAGCCGGGACCGGAGCGGGCCTGAGCGGCGGAGCCTCCGCTCGCCTCCCCGCCATGGCGCGTCTGCCCCGCGGCTCCTGCCCGGGTGTGCAGCCCGCGGGGACTCCCAGAGCCCTCTGGAGCAAACAGGGCAGCCGCTGGGACCGCACCGATGGGCACCCGCGGCTTCGAGCCGCGCCTTTCTCTGCGCATCCTGCTTGAACCGCGCCCTTCGCGGTGCATCCTGCCAGCAACGCCTTGGGGTTATTGCCAGAGCACAGGACAAAGTTTGAAAAGGCACATGCGGATTGTTTACTGTTTACGTTCTCAGCTGTTGCAGAGTGAGACAGTTTTCCTTTCAGTTCACGGCGCTTCAGCGCTTCAAACGGGAGCGGATACTTGTGGTAAAGGATAACTAAGCGAAATCCTGAGTTCGAGTTGTATTTAAGAGTCAGAAGGAGGTCTCGATACATTGACTTAGGCTTCCTGTTAAAAAGGCTTTGTTTGTTGATTTCTGCGGGGAAAAAAGTTGAGGTGCAGTCTCAACACTGTGCTACAATATGGTGAAAATAAGGTTTTTACATTTTAGTGCCAACACACTCTGAGATATTTTTGCAGTTTATATCCGTAATGATGTGAATTTGCATAGAATGTAGTTCTAGACTGGAATCTAGACTAGATTAGATTTGTTGTAGCTGTAGCTGTGATTCGTGCCTTTCACAGTGATTTCAGTGCAACTCAGGTGGAAGTGTCCGGAGGCAAAAGTTCGGTTTATTGCTGTACTTGAAGGTGAGAGAGAGCATAAGGTGATAAGGACACAATATAAGTAAAGTAGATTTTTACAAACGTCTTTGCTATTAAGCTCAACAAGAAATGATGCCGATTGAGTTAACCAAAGAAGACTTTATTTAGGTTTTGGTTGGTGGATTTTCGTACAGGTGGATTTGTGCTTCCATAGGAGCTATGTTGACTTCTATGCATCCTGGCTTTAACATGCATTCCTCACTGAAACCTGTTTTCTGTCGGGTTTATTTTCCCTCTCCAGACTCTTTGCCTCTGCTTTATGCCTCAGAAATATGTAAATTAATTTGTCTGTTTTGGTCACACTTGACACCAGAGCTGAATTCGCAGAGATAATTTCTTACAAGTTTTGTGAAAATTGGTGGTTTAAATCAGTATCCTCAGTAAGAAATAGGAAATTATGTTCACCACTTATCTGTTCAAGGACTTTAGACAAACAATCTATCCATGAGAGCCATTGGTGATTATTACAGTAGGGTGTGCTAGCAGTGTTATTCATCTTTAGGTTTGCTGAAGTTATCAAACACGAGGCTCCACTCTTCAGTCAGAATCCCCCGAAACGGATTTGTGGATGATAAGCCAGGGACAGTACAATGTTCTGTGAATTGTAAGTCATCACATCTGTTGTGATTACAGTTTCAGAACTCTGTCATTAAGGGAGTATGTTCTGAAAAGTTTGCAAGTCCCATCCATGTTGATTTGAAATTACTGCATAAAATTATTTGTATGGATATTAATAAATATTAACTTTGCAAACTAGGAGACCATGCTAGGCTTTGTTGTTTTTTGAAATTTTTTGCCAAGGATCTGAATAAAGGCTTTGGAGCAAGGGCTTCTGAGTAGCCATCCAGTTATTGACCAGCTGGAGTAACCAGGCTAGGTTTTTTTGAACCTGGATGCAGACCATTGCCCAGACATACCTTTATGCTGTGTAGGTGCACAGACTGAAAACCAGGCAAAAACAAACTGGTACCCCAAAGTGCTGTTTTTACAGACAGGCTCCGTGTTCCTTGGCAAGCAGTACAAAATGTGGGACTATGTCTCTAAGGTGCTCAGTCATGGTTTTATCCAGTAGTGTAAGGAGAGAAACAGGTACTGCTAGGCAGGAATTCCTCCTGCCTGTGTGAGACACCACACGTTGTCTGAGATAGAGACATGCTGTTTCTTTTTCATGCACGATGTGTAAAATTGTTAAAAGGTGTATTAACATCGTATTTCCTAATTTTTTTCTGTATCAGTATTAGAGAGGCTAATAGGCTTAGAAGATTGAAAACAAGGGATCTTCACAACATCTTGCATCTACAGGATTGTGGCTCTGCATTGATGTCAGTTCAGAATTCCAGCAACATAATCCCTTTTAAAATTATCATGTGGCTTTGTGAAATAAGGCAAAATGGAGGAGAGGCTGCTACAAAAAAAAATTGTGAAAAGGTACTTAAAATACAGGTTACAGAAGGCAAAATTCACCAGCCAATGAATATTGCTACCTTCTTAGAGACGGAAGAAAAAAATGCAGGGACAAAACCCTCATTGCTGGGGAATTCTGTTTTATTCCAATTGTATGATTAATTTACACAGAATAGATCACATTAGTTCTAAACTATAGTGTAGGAAATATCAGCAAAAGTGACATTAAATGAGGAATAAGAACTTTCTTGCTGTATTATTATCCAGGAGAGAAGCTGTGCATACCCTGCCCCTGGAAGGGTTCAAGGCCAGGCTGGATGGGCCTTTGAGCAACCTGGATACTAAAAGGTGTCCCTGCTCATGGCAGAGGGGTTAGAACTGGATAATCTTTTAAGGTCCCTTGCAACTCAAACTGTTCTATGTTTTTTTTTGTTGATGCAATGTCAGGACAAGAGATCAGATAGATGATCTGCTGTAGCCACTGCTACCAGAAAGTGATTCATGCTTAGGGCTACTGAAGTGGAATACATTTGATCTTACCTGACATGAGTATTATACTCTTCTTCAGAACACTTTGTTTAAGGAAACACCTCTGTCTGCCCTCTAGCATAGGACCTTATGGAAAGTCAGGAAATTGGTTAAACTGATGGCAGGATGACTTGTGAGATGGTGACTTAGATGTCTGATAATTTGGCTAGAACAGATCCACTCATATCTTACTATAAACCTTCATTTTTTTGGATAGCAGGCTATTTTCTCCAAGCTTTCTCCTTTGCTTTTTGATAATAGTGTCTCCCATTAGGGCTATGTGCAAGCTTGCTGTAAAGTGCCTCTGGCCAGCATAGGAGTGGCTTTGGGGAGCACACCCAGTTACAGCCAGATGCAGCCTGGCCCTTTCTGGTGAGAGACCAAGGCAAGTGTTTGTGTACAGCTGCCAAGGACTGTCTCTTGGAGGAGTGTGGAATCTGCAAACAAGCGATCTTGGAAGGGTACAGAAATCAAATGGATTGTGTTCTGTGCTTTCAGACCAAAGACTAAGTCTTGAAAACATGATTCCTGCAACTGTTCACACTGTCCTGAGTGCTCTATATTTATGCTGCCACAGAAAGAACTGGTTACAGTCGGAGGAGAAACACAAGAAACACTAAGGACTGAAATGTGCTTGCAGCTAAAGTGTCCTCATCATGAATAGGTACACAACTATCAGACAGCTCGGTGATGGGACCTACGGCTCTGTCCTCCTAGGGAGAAGCATTGAATCTGGAGAGCTCATAGCCATTAAAAAGTAAGTATTTGCATACGTTACTTAACTGTGGGTAGTCCAGGTTTTTCCTTTCTAGATCCACATCAACTTGGTCATGCTGGTTCGAGTACTTCAGTCCATGCACATTTTGTTTATGGAGTTGTACTGGCACAGCATGCAAAACTCAAGTTCCTTGTATCCTCCAAAGCTCCAGCAGAAGATAAAGAGCGCGAGATATATGTGCTTATTATAATAGTGTTCTGCTTTTATGTGCAGTCAAACATGTATTTTGTATATTACTTAGAGTATTCTGAAATGCTGCTTTGCAATCTGCAGCCTCTTCGCTGCTACTTAAGTGGGACATACATTTCATGGTCTAATTTTCAATGTAATGTCAATACTGCAGTGATAATGAACACAGTGGGTCTCATTGTCCATTATCTGTATCTTTATGTGTTATTATGTATTGCTCTTTTCAGCTTAAAGTTTTCTTGAACTTTCTTGAGGAATTAATTTAATTTTCTCTGCTGCCTCAGCAGTGACCTTAGTTTGTAAATGGCTTATTTGTCCTAGTTGTGGTAAGAAACAGCTGTAAAGCATTGCAGGCACCTTCCTGGAATACTGACCATGACTCAGGGACATACTTATTGAAAGAGCTTTCATTAAAATGTTGTTTTGTATGAACAGTCAATAGCTGGCTTTATCAACTTCTCTAAATCCCCTGTGTTTACAGTATTTTTCCTGTATCAAACATTGCCAGAGGCACCTTTGATTTTCATTTTGGAATGTGGGAGATTCTCAAAAAATTCAGAACAAACCAGAGGATGGTATTCTCTTAGTTTGCATGTAATGCCAGGCCCTTATAAAGAACAAACATGGACTGGTGGCTGAACACACAGGACAGTAACTGCAAAAACACTGCTTAACAAAAAAGTAGTTTAGACTGTTTCATGACATGCAGGGCTCATAGTTCTTAAACTATTCTAATTGTAAGAGCTAATTTCAAGCTGGAAACTTGCTACATTAATAATACTCAATTATTATTAAGTCTGGAAAAGATCTTCAAAGGGTGCCCAACTCCCTCTGAAATTCACACTCTAAGCAGTCGAATTTTTTTTTATCTGTGCTCTCCTCTGTGTGTGTTTGTGTGTGCGAGCCTTTGTCCTGTTGATCCTAAAGCATAGAGTTTCATCTAAAAAAAAGAGTAGTAATCAAAATGTGTATGAACAGGCAGGACCACATGTTACATGGAAATACTCTGTTGAGAGTTACATTCTGTCTCTGGAGAAAGCAGGTCTGCCACGCAGTTTGTTTCTGTTAGAGCAGAGTTGCTTACAAGCTTGAAAGGGAAGGCAGAATTGAAAGAGCAGTTGGCATGATAGAGGCACCTTGCAAAAGAGAGAGAAACATGGGGAGCAGTGGACACAGCAAAATGAGGGAATACAGCTTAGAGGGGAAAGCTATTAAAATTACAGAGAAAATCAAAATACAGAGAGGAGGAGCAAGGAGAAGATGATAAAATTGGATCTTCATTTGATTGTTTCAAAACCTTCCTTTGAGTTGTTCGTAACTGCTGTAACTACCTTTGTTCTCTTTACAATCAGGCACTACCTCCCTGCTCCCATATTGTATAATGGAAAGAAAAACAGAATATTGAAGGCTCTGAATTATATTCAGCAAGCTATACATATATATATATATATATATATATATATGCACGCACACACACGCACACACAGATAAAAAAGCAATCCTCTGTAATGGTATGTACTATTCAAGTGTAATTCTATTTGAGTGTGTATTCTAGTACTTTGAGTGTACCTTGTCTAGAGATGTGAAATTTTTTGACAAAGGAGCTAACACCTTATATTTTGTTAACAATGCAGTTAAGATGTAATGAGACTTAGAGGTCTAAGACCAGCTGATGTTGGCCATGCATTAATTGTTACTTTCCCCTCTACTATTGTAGAATGAAGAGAAAGTTTTATTCCTGGGAGGAATGTATGAACCTTCGAGAGGTTAAGGTACTTGTTTCATTCTATGGTTGATTTCAATTAAATGATCCCTGTCACATTTTGGAGTAACATCAAATTCTTCCTGTTTATACAAAACTCCCTCCCACAGAAGCTGTGGCAGTTGATGTTACAGTTCTGGTTCCTGAGTCTGCATTTGAATGGAATGTCTGGGAGTTTTATAAAAATGCTTATTAAATTTCTGAAGTCCTACAGAAAATCACTTGATTGTGAAATGGGAGGTAAAGGTCTGTGGCCAGGGCCTGAGGCCTGGCTGTGTTAGCATAACCTTTACAACTCAGCATGAGTGTGACTGTGCAAAATGTACCCACTCACAAGCAGGAGAACTGCCCAACTGATAGGGAAAGATAAAACCTAGAAAGTGGCTCTTGGGCATGTAGCTGTGGTAATCAGTGGCTTTACAAAGGGGCCGGGGGATGTGTAGCTGTTTGAAATGATGAGACTGTTGGTAACAACCATTTGATAGCAGGTATAGGAAATAGGTGACCAAATGTATAGTTAGATAAGACGACCACAAACCAAACTTTGTACCAACTCACGAAGGATGTGTGGGATAGATAAATTCCAAACTTGTTTGTTCCAGGGTATAAAACTCCCTCAAATTTTGACACATGAGACATGTACATGGAGGGGCCAACCCCTGTGTGTGCCCCAGCTGAGTAAAGGGGTGCTTTCCTATGCAGTGCATACTGTGTAGTGGATTCCTTTGAATCAGTTGTAGAGAGCTGCTGCTTCCTTGCAGTGAGCAATGTGTGAGTGAGAGCTTTCCTATCACAACACCTGGAGTTGATTGGTGTTTGTTTTTCAGAGCTTGAGAGCACATGCCCTTTGCGCAGCATTAACTTTTGTACATGTTTCTCTGTAGTTGGCTTGAGGACAGACATTTAACATGGAAATTCTGATGCCAGCAAAACTTTAGGGGTATGTTCTAAGGACCTCCTCAATTTCTAGTTCGCTGTTGAAAACATGCAGAAAACCTAGGTCACTTTTCTTACAGAATGTAGTGATACTGCATTGGTGCAGCAAAAATGTGTTGAATACACTGAAGATCTAAAAAAGAAGGGAGAATGAAGATCCATGTTTCCTAGTTTTGGCTGGGGTAGAGTTAATTTGCTTCATAGCAGCCTGTATGGATCTGTGTTTTGGATTTGTGACCAAAACAGTCTTGACAACACAGCAATGTTTCAGTCATTGCTGAGCAGTGATTGCACAACCTAGGCCTTCTCTATTTTTCATGCTTCCCTGCCAGCAAGTAGTCTGAAGGTGGGCAAAAGGGTAGGAAGGGGCACAGCCAGGATAGCTGACTCCAGCTGACCCAGGCAACATTGTGCTCAGCAACAAAAGCTGGGGGAAGGAGGAGAAGGGAGAGACATACAGAGTGATGGCATTTGATTTCCCAGGTCATTGTTACACATGATGGGGTCCTGCTCTCTTGGACATAGCTGAGCACCTGCCTGCCCATGGGAAGCAGTGAATTAATTCCTTGTTTTGCTTTGCTTGCATGCTCAGCTTTTGCTTTACCTGTTACACTGTCCATCTCAACCCATGAGTTGTCTGACTTTCTGCCATTCCATTTATCTTCCCCATCCCACTTGGGGGGATGAACAAGGTCAGCTGCCCACCAAGGTTAATCCACAATACCAAGGAAGACTTTCCAGAGTTCTGTTTAGTCTTGACTCTAACCTGACTGTTGCCAGTGCCAGCACAGGAAGAGTGTGAATTCTGCCAGTAGGAAGTTACTCATAGAGAAAATGCAATTGTTTAGGTGCCTACAGTGGTACCAGATAACTGGCTTTTGAATGACCAGAGCATTAAATTAATACATAGACTCTATATGTATCTGGTAATACTTGGAAATCTTGTCTTTGTGCTCAGAGCTGTCTGATTATTTAAAATATAAAAGAGTTTTTTAAGTCAATTCTTATGCATCAGTGAAATAAGGTGCATTTTTTTTCTTTGTCATTAGAGTAAGACCCTTGTAAAATCCTGTTTGTATTTTCTTTTTCTAGTCTTTGAAGAAATTAAACCATGCCAATGTAGTAAAGCTGAAAGAAGTTATCAGGGAAAATGATCATCTGTACTTTGTGTTTGAATACATGAAGGAAAATCTTTATCAGTTGATGAAGGAGAGGTATGTAACAGCATCACCCATTCCTCATACATTGTGTAATGTACCTTTAGCACCCCTTTTACTGTTTGGAGGACTTTGGATCATTTGTTTAGGCTTAGATCACTATGTCTTAAAGCTGCATGCTGCAGTAGGAGCTGTGACTGTCACCTTTGGGCATATCCTGGCTAGTTTAGTGAAAGTTTCCAATGTCTTCCCAGATTAGCCTGGCACGTAAGTAGGGTGCTCTTTTGAGAGTTAGAAGTGCGGTCTTTGAACAGCCCTTTCAGTGAGGAGCCAGTGAACCTAGAACTTCTGATTTCTACATAGGTACTCCAACCATGCTTTTTCTGTAAGAGCGTGGTAAAACCTCTTCTTTTATGGCTTCCTGAAATAAATCAACTAATAGAGAGTGGTTGAAACAGTAACCAAGAGGGATGAAATTTTGGATTGCTTTCAGAAAATATTTTTCTTTGCAATTTGAGCTGACATGTCCAAAGACTGCCTGTTTCATTTGTCACTGTTATGAATAAAATCTAGATTTTTATATTTGCAGGAGCATTAATAAAGTCTTAATTATAGCCTTTGGGCCATGATGGTATCCTCCAGAGGATAACTCTGGGCAAAATTGCTGCCTGCTTTGAATTATTCTCTGAGGAGGCCATTTTCTCTCTATGGACCATAGTTATCAGCATGGGAAATGACAGTAATCTTCCTTGATTTAACAAATAAAGGTTTTTGTTATAGTATACCTGTGTGAATTTTACACAGAATACCTTTTTAAGCATAAAAATACTTATTTTGCATGCACAGATATAGAGCAACTTTAAGTAAATTTGTCACATATATATGGATGCCAATTTTTAACTATGTAAAATAATGAACTATGAAGAAATGGTTCAAGTGTATAACATAGAAACCAGCTCTCTTAAGAAATTTCTTAGAAATGCTTGATATCCTACCTCCTGAAAACAGAAAGGGGAGATGTTTCAAAAAAGTCTGCTGTGGATCGTAGTCTCTACAGTTCAGCTAGGCCTTTGACTTCTTAGACATTGTATTAATCAAACCATTAAGAATGTGATTTATTTTCTTAATTCTTAGTTAAATTGCCAGTCTTGCTTGAAAGTACTGTAGAGGATACAAGGCCTTCTGCTTTAATTAAAAAAGGAAGTAGGAAAATAGAAAAAATCTGACTAGTAGCTGATCTCACTTCTGAAATACATAATGGTCAGGGTTTTTTGAGAGGAATCAAGCTCAGGAATTTGAATAAGGCTGAGGCCATCTTCTTAATTTATTGTTAGGCTTTTTGAATGAAATTGTCACTGTTTTCTGCCCCAAGCCATCTCCATGTACTGAGTCAGCTGGTAGAGAGCTGTTAGATCAATCAATCAATCAGTGAGGGGGGGCACCTGATCTTCCCACCTGAACATTATGAGGAGAAGAGCCTCTGGTTTTCAGTGATAGCACATGAGACTTTTTTTCAGATAAGAGAAAGAAGTAGCACATCAATTATTAGATAACAACAAGGCAAAATCAAAAGTACCTGTTGTATGTGCTCTAGATGAGAGGCCAGAAAAGACTGCATGAAAAGCACAAAATTAACATGAACCCTTGCAGTCTGGAGGAACATGCCTGATTTGTACATGTCCTAAAGTAAAGTACAAGCACAAGGCTGGGCAGAGAATGGATTGACAGCATCCCAGAAGAGAAGGACTTGTGGGTGTTGGTGGATGAGACCTCAGCATGACTCTGCAATGTCTGCTTGCAGCTCAGAAAGTCATCCTGGTATTCACTGTCCCACATAGGCTTAACATGATATCATCTAATATCATTTGGCAGTTCTGCTAACACTGTATAAATTTTATCAGAAAAATAAACTACTCAGGAGTGCTTAAAGTATATCAAGCAGTTTTATTGTCATTATTACCTTTTATCTTTGGTTCATAGCATAAGCTAATGTGTGAATTTAATCATTAATACGTATTTCTTCCCTTCTATTCCACAGAAACAAACTGTTCCCTGAGTCTACAGTTAGGAATATTATGTATCAGATTCTGCAAGGGCTTGCATTTATCCATAAGCACGGTAGGTTATGTTTTAACTGTAAACATTTTGAATTGGAGCCATATAGCGTTGGTGAAAGTTTTTTAATGAATACACTAACAATTACATTACTAACTTTAGTAACAAGAATGATCATAAGGATGACACTATGTGGGAGATTCAGATTACTGAAAATACCTGTTTTATAGTTGTCTGATACTTTAGTCTGTAGATTTGCTCAGTTCCTTTTCTGTAGATTTCTGCTTTCTTAGACTGACATCTCGAAATAAACTTTTAATGTTCTATATCCATCCAAACTCTTAAACATCCTTTCATATTTGAATAAACAATTGATAGCTCTTTTTACAAGTTTGCCATGAAATACATTGCCTCACAAGCATTCTGTCAGTGCATTGCATGTCTGTGTAGCAAAGTACAGAAGGGATTGTACTAAATGCTAAGCACAGTCTTGATTGCTCTGTCTGGTACCTTCCATAGAGAGGCAGGAGTTCAGGCTGCCACCAGAACATCTACTTAATATCCATAGGAAGGACACAGTCTGCTGGTAGTAGTACCTACAGCACTGTGTATTCAGGGCTGTCATACATTAATTTAACCAACAAAACTTAATATATACACACCAGACAAAGTAGACACATCCTGTGTGAATTCTCTGTGGGAGCATATTCAAAGCCATGATACATATGAGCATGTTGGAGGGTCTCTGAAAAGGAGGTCATACAGCTCTATTAAGGTACTACAGAGGAAGCTGTATATAAAAAATGGTGGTCTCAGAGCCCTGCAAGAAAGAAGCATAAGGACAAGTTTTCCAGGCTAATGGTAGAAGCAAATTTCAGAGACAGATGTCAGTGATATTCTAGCCCTCTTCTCTCATTTGTATTCAGAGAGCTCTGGCCAAATGCTCATTTGTGATCAGGTTTTGCTGAATACAGAGAGCACTAAAGAGAACCATTGAGATCCTTTGATAGGATAGTGAGTAGCTGAGTGCTTGCAGATGTTCTCAGATTTAAAAAATTTAAAGTGAAGGAAACCTCTTTGTTTAAACTTTTATGCTGTTCAAAGTAACATTTTATGCCATTTATTGATATCTTCATTGGACAGTTTCCAATTAGAATGAAACTAACATTAAATAGTGTAAATTTTTTTATGTTAAAGAAATGTCACTTGAAAGGGAGCTGTCTGACTGAATGCTCTGAATTGTTACAAGACAGTCAACTTGTATATACTGTTCTTCACAGTGTGACTGAATAACCATTGTACTGATCAGCTCTGTTGATCACATAAGACTTTGATCTCTCTGTGGTGCTATTCCAGCTTCAACACCTGAGAACTAAAGCAGAGCAATCCAGGTGAAAAATAAAGGATAAGCTGTGGGTGACATTGCAATCCACATCAATATTTCATTTGAATTTTAGGGTTCTTTCACAGAGACTTGAAACCTGAAAACCTGCTTTGCATGGGACCAGAACTTGTGAAAATAGCAGACTTTGGTTTAGCCCGAGAAATCCGATCTAGACCTCCTTATACTGATTATGTATCCACGAGATGGTAAGTGCTAGGACTCACCTACACAGTGGGAACCTACAATCAACCCTTTAAAGTAGTACAGTATTGAATTTATGCTGATACCACTTTCGATGCCTCCTCTTTATGAAACTTTTATTTAAGCTTGGCATAATTTGAAAGGCTTCAGTTTGTGCAAGACAGTTTACAAAGGGCAGCAGCACAGGAACAAAGAGGGAGTGTGGTAAGTCAGGTGGGACATACTGGGATTGCTGCATGTCAGGCAGAAAAAGGCTTACAAGAGCTTATGTATGTTTTAATTCTAGGAAAAAATTGAAGTCTTACATATAGGATAGGAGAGGAATTTTTTAAAAGAAGTTTTCTCTTAAGGTAAAAAAAAATGAAGAGGTCAGTGGTACTGTGTATGTCTGTTTGAATGGTGTTGATGGGATTTGTTTCTTTTTTTTTCCCCCTTCTTCTTTATTACAGGTACAGGGCACCTGAAGTCCTTCTTAGATCCACCAGCTATAGTTCTCCAATAGATATTTGGGCTGTTGGTTGCATAATGGCAGAAGTTTACACACTGAGGCCTCTCTTTCCAGGGGCCAGTGAAATTGATACTATATTCAAAATTTGCCAAGTCTTGGGGACGCCAAAAAAGGTAGATCAAGTGACATTCCACACTGCACTAATTCTAGAGCTGTTGTACAATACAGAATGGCACAGTAGCAGTACACATAAAAGTAATAAATTTTCCTGCTTACTACTAACTTAGTATAATCTCAGATATAGGAAACTAAAACTTTTTTTCTGTGTAATAAGCATTAATTAATTATGCTATAAAGCCTGACATTTAGAGGAGGAGAAATAGAGCCCTGAGCAGGAAACAAAGTCTTTAAACTGATTTCATTAGGGAGAAATTTCATTTTCTCTTGCACATTGCATATAAACCTGTGGTTTAAGAGGCTAAAAATTGGAATCATGGTAAGACTCCTGTCTCCTGATTCCATTTGTGCCCTTGGCTTGGTTGGATGTAAAGCCAAACTTACCTCTCACAGCAGTTTGTGGTGAGGATTTCCACTGAAATCTTTACTAAAGTCTAGAGTAAGCTGGACACAGTCTGTTACTGATAGGAGAATATATGCTAGTGTGCTTAGGCACTGACATTTGACTGCTGGACTTTTTCTGTGATTGGATTTTCCAGAATGACTGGCCTGAAGGCTACCAGCTCTCAGCTTCGATGAATTTTCGCTGGCCTCAGTGTGTACCTAA
This sequence comes from Pithys albifrons albifrons, assembly GCF_047495875.1. NCBI lineage: Eukaryota > Metazoa > Chordata > Aves > Passeriformes > Thamnophilidae > Pithys > Pithys albifrons. Next base: position 21,998,812 of record NC_092459.1, on the reverse strand, counting down.
CAACCTAAAAACTCTCATCCCTAATGCAAGCAGCGAAGCAGTGCAGCTCATGAGAGACATGCTGCAGTGGGACCCCAAGAAACGGCCAACAGCTAGTCAGGTTTGATTTTGGCTTTTTTTTTCTCACATCTGCATGTGATGTTTCCTTTCGCTGTAAGGCACCTTTTATAGAAAGTCATTTAGCAGTTGCTCACGGCTGCAGTTCTTAGAAAGGAGAAGAGCAGAAGCCAAGAACAATTTGCAAGGATGGTGATTAAAAGAGAGGAATCAATCTTTTGCATGCAGCATCAAGTGTTTGGGGGGTGTGCTCAGTGATCAAAGGTGTGACTACAGCATGTGTAAGTACATCTGAATTAAGTATAATCCAGTCACTGTGAATACAGCAGAGTGAAGGGGGGATATATGGCTGAAGGCTGTGAGGCCATTCTTTCATTGCTGTTGATATGTGCCACAGAATCACAGGAATCTGGTCTAACCCCCTCACCCTAGGCAACCTGTACCAGTGCTCAGTCACTCTCAGAGTAAAAAAGTGTTTCTTGATGTTCAGAGGGAGCATCCTGATTTTTAGTTTGTACCTGTTGTCACTGGGCACCCCTGAGACTTGCTCCAAATTATTTGCACCTTCCCTTCAGGTTTTTGCATACCTTGATAAGATTCCCATGAGCCTTTTCTTCTGCAGTCTGAACAGTCCCAATGCTCTCAGTCTTTCTTCCTATGTGAGATGCTTCAGTCCCTTAATGACCTCTGTGGCCATTTGCTGGACTCTCCATTATGTCCATCTCTCCCTTCTGCTGGGGAGCCCAAAACTGGACACAGCACTCCAGGCATGGCCTCACCTGCGCAGAGGAGAGGGGAAGGAACACCACTCTCAATCTGCTGGCAACACTCCTACTCATGCAGCCCAAGATACTATTAGCCTTATTTCCATGTTCAACTTGGTGTCTACCAGGTCCTTTTCTGCAGAAGTGCTTTGCAGGTGTTTGACCCCCGCATGAACTGATACATGGGGTTATTCCTTCCCAGGTGCAGAACTTTGCATTTACCCTTGTTGGCTTGATGTAGTTCCTGTCAGCCCATTTCTCCAGCCCAGCAAAGCCCTGCCAGATGGTAGCATGACCATCTTGTGTATTAGCCCCTCCTTCCAGTTGTGTTAGCAGCAGACTTGCTGAGGGTGCGCTCTGCACTGTCATTAATGGTGTGAATCTCTGGGGTACACTTGTACCTCCTGGCCTCCAACCAGGCCACCCTCTGGGCCTTGCCATTCAGCCAGCTTTCAGTCCACCTTACTCTGTTCATCCCGCCCAGTGTTGCCTGGATAAGGCTCCCTTTTGTAGGACGCTCTCCACTGAAGTGCCCTGCAGATACGTGCAGACACCCTGTGCATAAGCATTGCCCAAGCCATGAGTATTGCACGTACTACAACGTGCCTGTTGGTGGTAGTGGGAGCCACTGCTTTCAGGTACCAGTACTGTCGTAATGGTACCCAGCTAAGTAAATGAGCAGGGCACCTTTTGAAAAACAGATATGATCTGGGTTCAAATCTGACTTGCCTTCAATAGGACCATAGTTGAACCTTTGTGATTAAATTAGACCTTCAGTACAAATAGTAATAAAAACCTTTAAAGCTCCTTAAAGCAGTTAAAAAGTGAAAGAGATTAGGAACTCTCAAAGGTAATGAAAAGCAAAAGGTACCGACTATATTAAGAGCAGTAACAAATGTTTTACAGTAACATGCAAATATGGTGAGGAATCTGAGCTTCTAGAAGCTTTTTGCAGTGAGAAGCCTTTGGGAAGGGAAAACCCTGAAACAGCAAGATGGGCAGAGATTAATTGCCTTTATCAACAAAAGCTGAATTACTTGTAAGGCAGGATAAAAATATTTTTACCTACATGTCTTTCAGAAAAGAGAGAGGCTAATTTTCGTACGGGTTATATTTCTTTCACTTGATTCAGTCTTGGAACCGGGGAATAGAAGAGATGGGATGTCTCTGAGGCCATTAGACTTTTGCTGGCTGAATTTGTGATGCCAGTGGTGTGTGTATGTTTGCACATAGGCATCCACACAGACATGAAGAGACAGCACATAATGAAACATGCCCTGAGATGCCATATATCTGGTTAAATATCTTACTTCTGCAGAATCTTTTCCTTTTGTACAAGTCCACAGAGGATTTCACAACTTAGTATCTGTCTGTTGAAATCTTTCTACTATTGCATTTTTCTAGAGTGGATTGTGCTCTCTAGAATCTAGTGTTGAAAGATGGGTCTTCTGCTGTTTTCTACTTTACTGAAAAGGAAATTAAATTTCAACTGAGACGTAGGACTGGGGTAAACAAAAAACTTGGGTTTTCTAAGCCTAATATTTTCATTACTTTTTAGGCACTTCGATACCCATACTTCCAGGTTGGGCATGTCCTGGGTGTTCAGGAACTGGGAAAACCAAAGGAACTGCATAATAAATCATCTCTGCATATTAAACCTGTCCCTCCAGTACAGCCCCCACTGAAACCTCATGCCCGAATTTCATCAAGGCCTTTTCAACAAAGCCAGTCTTCTCAGCACTTGGTGTACCCTTTTAAGACAGACAGCTCTGGGGCTGAGCACAGTAACTGCTTACAGGAGGACAAGTCTAACCAGGTTCTTCTGCCTGCAATACACAATAAGGTTACTCAGCAGGTAAAGTTCCGTCCAGCATAAGATGAGCTTCCTGATATATTACCTGATTTTTCCTTAATTATGTTTCTTTTTCTTGTTCTCTTTCAAGGTCCTTGTAGTAAAAAGACAGTGAATGGGAGTAAAGATAGTTACAACTTTCTGCTAGGAACTGGAAGTCTGTTGAAATCTAAATGCAGTTGCTATAAAACAAGGAAGTTGATTTCTCATTTCAGAGCCATGTCGTGCTTCCCGTGGTTGCAGCACACCACTTAAAGGATGACACGGTGATTTAATAAGTAAACAAGAATGTACAGTATTCAAAATATTAACAGGATTGCTACCAGAGAGAATAGTATTAAAGTAAATAGTATTGAAATAAGGGGGAGGAGGCTATTGCTTTCATCCTTTTACGGTATCCAGTGTATTGACTGGGAATAGCAGTCCTTTTGGACTAGACTGGACATGGAAAACAGCAGATTCTTCTTTTGGTGTAAGAACCTACCCTTTCTGTTGACTGTGCAAGGAGACTGAATTCGTAAGATAGATGATGAGAGCAGACAGTGCAAATGCTGCTGAGAGGTTGGCCATAAGTAGGGTCTGCCCTGGCCACGAGTCACACAAGGTTGAAATGTACTGGTGAGCCTTAATGACTGAAGGCACACACATTTGTACCTGTGCTGTCCTGCAAGAGGAATACATTTTGTAAATGCCTAGACACAGGCTTGTGGAAACATAAACATGCATGCTGTTTTGTACTCCCAGCAGGGGTCTAGAAGTAAAAATTGAGCGTAAGCAAATCTGGGAGGTGCATATTGAAATATAAATACAATTGGAATGAGACCTAAGAAATATCTTCTGTCAGTTCAAGATACTTTATTACAGGATGAAATGCAGAAGATATGGAATAATACCTACGGTCTACAGATTGTGTTCTTAGCATGTTTAATGAAAGATGGGGATTGTGTTGTTACAGTTCCACTTACCACTATTACTCTCTGACACTGTGAAAAAAAAGTCCTCTTTGTGCCTGTCAACTGGTTTATGGTCTAATCACATGGGTTTGTTTCTTTTCAATCTTTATAACAGAAAACGTCTTCTGGGTCTGAAAATATAAATGGTGAACTTAAAGCAAAAGCTAGGCGAAGATGGGGACATCTTCCTAGGACACTGAAGAGTTCTGAAGACTGGGATGACTTGGAAGACCTTGACTTCACCTCTTCCATCATAAGAATGGACTTGAAAAACAAGAGGCAGAATGATGAAACTCTTTTTAGGTAAGGGTTTTTTTATGTCCATTTACTATTTGGTGTATTTCGTTAATCTTTCCCACTTTTTTATTGGTGTTGCTCTTTATGCTTTCTATGGATATAGTAGCATGTATCTATACAATTCCATGTTCCTTTTTTTTGCCACTGAAAATGATGCTTTGTTTAAATCTCCCCAAGTTAGTGTTTGAATTAATATTTAACTTGTGGACCATTTTTACATATTCCATGTATATGAACTGTTTTGGACAACTCTAAGCTGCAGTTTCCATGGATTGCATACAGTAGAGAAAAACCTGCCAAGTGATTTATAAGAACATTAAAAGCAGTGTATAAGTGAACTAAAAGCACAGATCTGATTTTCAGAGGCAGTTGCATGGCTTTGGGCTGCAAATATTCCCCAGTTGTGTGTTTATGGTGTAGCAAACAGTATAAGGAAATGATTCCTAGAGATGGGGTGAAATTGAGAAGGCCAACTGTGAATAAACATGTGGTGTAAGAACTCGACCAAGTGTAGCAACTTTTGAATTACAGATTTGAAAGCATTCTGGACCTGAAGCCTTCGGATGCCGTAGGCTCTGGCACCAGCGCACGAACTTCCCATGCGACCTTTTCGCGGCAGGACACTCCCACATTGCAAGTTTCTGCAGCAAAGCAACACTACTTGAGACATTCTAGGTACCTACCTGGTTAGTAAAATCTGCTTCTTTGGTTTTCTTCCTGCCATGCTAACAGAAGTATGAAATGGTCATTGATAGATTAGCCATTATCCTTTGAGCTTGTGTAGGGAGGTTACTGCTTAAAGAAAATGAGGAGAGCAAGAGCTTTGCTAATGTAGCTGGCCGGCCATGATACAAACTGCATTCTGGCAGTCTGTCAACTGAGAAATGCTGCTTCCAAAGAAGGGGACAGGTACTCCTCTCTCCTGAGGAATACTCTTATACTTGGAAGTGTGTTAGAAAAGGCTGTAAATGTGCCAAACTATTCCCTGTTTCCATATAAAGGATGAATCAGGTCTTCTAGACTGGAAAAGAATGTGCTGTAGGTTTACATCATGATTGTATAATACCATAAACAACAGGCTGATGGTTGGAATATGTTTTGCTGTAGCTTATGGTTCAATGGAGTCATAGAATCATAGAATCAATTGGGTTGGAAAAGACCTCCGAGATCATCACGTCCAACCCTTGGTCCAACTCCAGTCCATTTACTAGATCATGGCACTCAGTGCCATGGCCAATCTCAGTTTAAAAACCTCCAGGGATGGTGAATCCACCACCTCTCTGGGCAGCCCATTCCAATGCCTGATTACTCTCTCTGGAAAGAATTTTTTCCTGATATCCGACTTCAATTTCCCCTGGCAGAGCTTGAGCCCGTGCCCCCTTGTCCTATTGCTGAGTGCCTGGGAGAAGAGACCAGCCCCCACCTGGCTAGAACTTTCCTTCAGGTAGTTCTAGACAGTGATGAGGTCACCTCTGAGCCTCCTCTTCTTCAGGCTAACCAACCCCAGCTTCCTCAGCCTCTCCCCATAGGACTTATGCTCCAGTCCCTTCACCAGCCTTGTTGCTCTTCTTTGGACCTGCTCCAGCACCTCAATATCTTTCCTGAACTGAGAGGCCCAGAACTGAACACAACACTCAAGGTGTGGCGTCAACCACCACAGAGTGCAGGGCAAGGATCACTTCCCTGGTCCTGCTAGAATGCAGATCCATGTCTCTGTAGGGGATTACACATCTGTCTTCATGATAACCTCTGCTATGAGGCCAGTGCTGCGGCAGGATGAAGTACAAGGGAGCAGACACGTCTGCCTGTATTTAAAATGGGGTGAATATAAGTGTATTCTTTTTCATAATTTCTGTTTATAAAGGCAGTGTTAGATATTCATTCACTTGTAGTACTACAAAAATAATTAAGTAAACTAGAAGATTTTGTGACAGCAAACTCAGTCTTTTTTCCTGAAACAATTATTTGACTTTCAAATTGGCTCACTTAAGCAGAGTTTTGGTAGCTGAAACTTCTTCTACTAGAGAAGGTTGTAAAACACATTGATCCCAAGCCTGCTTTGGCCTTAACCATAAATTGTGAGTGCATTGTTGCATGTTATGTACCCTGCTTAAATATGGAATGTATATTAACTGCAAATAATAGGTGACATATGAACCCTGCTGCAAACTGTTTGCATAATCAGTAGTTCCAGTAGAGACACCAAAGAAGAATACAGCACTATGAGAAATTGAGTTGCCATTATTTGCTCTCAGTTTATCTTGTTGCTGTTACGCTTTTATAAGAAGCATAGATTTCATTTACTTGGCCAGGTTCATCCTCTGTGACTTGAGAATATGTGTGGCCTTGATGTAAGGATCCTGTCCTGTGATACAGGCAGCCATTGATGCTAGTGGAACTATTTACACTGATGTTTGCAGGATTAGGGCCTGTGGGTAGCCATAGCATTCCCGTATTATGAGAGAATGGCAGGTGACCCACAGAGTTACTGAGAAGGGAGGAGTTTTTGGTTAAGTTGAACTGGACATCTGCTCTAAGACTGTGCATCAGGTGGAATGACTGCAAGCCTGTGTGGCAACAGAGATTTCAGCATAATAATCTTTGAATTTTTGCAATAGGAATAACCACGAGGAATAGCGTAGTCTCCACTTCAAACAAGGAGTTTGTTCCATCTAATCCCTGGCCCAGTTCTGGTTTGTCTGGAAAAACTTCTGGTTTGGGAGGAAGTACTAATAGGATGAATTCAGGTAAGAAGCTGTGCTTAACACCCTTGAGAAATGATAATAAGTGATGTCTCTGGAATTCTGCACAGATGTATTTTGGGGTCCCTCATTTCTAGAACATTGTGAGCTCTGAAGGTACTTGCTACCCTGTCTTTTCTTTTTGTTTAAATCAGTTACTAGCACTGTTCCTCGGATTTGGAGACTGTCTTAAACTGAAACATAGTAATTTGTTTTACTGAATCTCCTAAAGTCTGTTTTGAAGTACCTCTGGCGTAGAAGATTGGGCAGCTTAGGTCTGTTCAATCTGAAATACTTCATCTTCCTTTCAGTTTCCCTCTTCAGTTTTTGTAAGTTATACTTTCTGGTTTCCAAATTATTTCAGCCTAGCTGGTGCATAACTGTCTTTAGAGGAGGAAGCTGGTCTAAATCAAAGTAACCATACACATCACATTTGTTACATGAATAAAGCAAAGAAATTCTCTCATCATGTCTTTTAATTGATGTTGTTTAAAATAATGAAATAATTGGAGCTTTAAAATTTCAGAAAAAAGCAAAACTCTTCAATTTTTCTTCTTCAGGTTTTTTGGGCATTTGGTATTTCAGGTATTTAATCACTGTTGTTTGATTTGAAGTAATTAATTGGTAGACTTTTACATTAGATTGTACCAGATAAACATGTCCATGTTTCTAGATTGTGTCTGTGTATTTCCTTTCTCAATCTTGGCTTCGGGTTTTCATGTGATGTTACAGTTCTGCAGTACCATACTTCTTTTGCATATGTTGGTTTGAAAAGGTTTGAGAAAATTTACATTGATTCTTGGCCCAGAGTAACATTTTGGGACTTTAAAAAGTCTAATTTAAACCCCCCCAAAATAACCAACATAAAATTTTGAGTGTAATTAAATCAGAAAATTGTGCTTTAAAGATTCAAGGTAGGAGGACTTTGTAGATAGCTAAACAACATGAGAACCTTTATATAAGTAGCACGTCTCCTTCCTGGCTCTTCTACAAGTTTTTGCTGCTTTTGTAGCTGCATAGGATATTATTAGATTTTTCCTTTTTTATTTATTACCATCATTTCCCACAATATGCTTTGCCACTGCTCTAGTACATCATAGGCACATGTGCAATGGCTCTAGTCTGTGTATGCCAACTAGTGTCCATCTGTGCTACAACTCTACACTGTTTTGTTCCATTTCTATGACTTATCATACAGGCCAGTCAAGTCTGCTCCTGCTCATCTTAGGGTCAAGTTTTGTAGCTGACTTTGCAAATTTGGAATGTGAATCTGGACCAAACTTTTAAGCTCTCACTGGGCTTCAGTAAGAGCTTTGTGCAGCACCACAGCCCCTTGCTTCCCTGCATAGAAATCAAGAGTGAATATATTCCTAGGACACAGCTGCTGAAAGTCAAACAAAGTAATTCTAGGTGAAATGCTTCATTTTGAGAGCTTTGAGAAACCTTGAAAATGCTGAGATGTCAGGGAGAATTGCAGTTCTTCCTGACAGGTAAAATTTGTGCCTGTGTTCTGTTTATCTGTCCCAAATCTTCATTTGCGAAGCCCAGCCATGAATGAATCTGGTTATCTGTAATGCCCTCTGATGCTGACAGTCTCCTGAATGCAGGTACATAGAGAAACTGTGGATTTCTAGTGTCTTCTGTTAAGTTCTTGTTTTCATCAGTCCATGATCAGGCTTGTTCTTGTACATGACCCATCAGTGCACCCTTTGTTGGTAATATGAGGCGTTCCTTGCCATTTCTTTCAGGGCCCGTAGGATCAAGCGGTGTAACTAGTGGTTATATCCCTTCATTTCTGAAGAAGGAAGTAGGTTCTGCTGAGCAGAGGGTTCAGATAGCACCAGTTGTGGATCCATCTTCTGGTAAGTCTGGTACCAAAGTTTTCTTGGTCCTTTGCTCAGTACACCAGTAATGCTGTGTGTGTGCAGCACTGAGCTACTTATCTTTCCTTTACTTAATCTGTCAGTATTTGACTTGAACTGTTGTTTCTAATCTTGCAGAACTTCATATGGAGAAAGATGTGGTTTAATTCTACTTCATTTGTTAAATACTTGGGTTTGTCTACAGCATATTTCAGTGGGACCTAGAGGCTGGTGTGAGAGCTGGCACAGAACTCACACTTGTCAAATCAATTGTATAACTACTCCTTGTCTGCTGAGGTTTTAGGGATGTATCACATCAGCAAATTCTGTTAAAAAAGGAGGCTTATTTCCTGAAGAAGTCAGGATCTGGATCTGCATCCACTTGCTGCTCAGTGTGAGAGCTCTCACTGAACCTTTCTCTCATGGCATTTTCTTTTGTCCTCTAGATTTTGCTTCTCTGGCATCAGTCAGACCCCATCTTGGATGGCCATCCTTCAGTTCACCCACAAAAAGCTCCCCGAGGTTAATGCCTCTCCCACCACCAGCTCAGCCAATCCACGGACGCATTGACTGGTCTGCAAAGTACAGCGCTCACCGGTGACCTGTGGAAATGCTCTCTGACCAGTGCGTGTTTCCCATTAAGTGGTGGTCAACATAAGACAATTTGATACTGTTTTATATATCTGTAAATTTAAAAGAAGCAGATCTTCTATGAATAAGACATTTTGAAGGGGTTTTTTTTACTTATTTGCATTAATTTGAATGGAGTCTTACACCTTTTTGTATAAAAATGTTTTGTTATATAATTGGGTCCAGTTATTTTCATAAAATGATACATTTTGTATATATGGCTTAGGGGATTTGGCATTTTTATATAATAAATTTTTATAATGAACTTTTTAAAAATTTAACTTTTTTTTATTAAATTGAACTTTTTTATACAAATGGATAAAAAAGTGGTGCAATATTGCAGTGGAAAAGAAGTACTGAAAAAGGGGCATTCGTTAGACATTTTCTGAAGTTTATGTGCTAAATGAGGCTGTATAATTTCAGTGATGCCATGTTTCGATGCCATGCTTCTCTTGTCCTGTGCTCATTTGCTTCATACTGATACCAGAGGAGGAGTAGGTGACTTAACAGTCTAAACTCTGCTTTGCAGTAGCTGAGACTGCTGAAATTCAGTGGGATGCACTTTTAAAAAAATTTATTTTTGCCTTTAAGATGTCTTTGTTGAACTGCTATCCAAATTTACCAAATCTGGGGAATCTTCTTGTTTGGTGAAGTGTAAATACCCTTCTGTAGATCTGTTTTCTGACACAGTGCTCCTTTATTTGCTTCAAAGTTGCTCTATGGTATTGCTCACAATGAAATAGAATGTGGACCTACCCCTGTTAAATTCATTTAAATGTTCTAGTGATTTTCCTCAAATGAGATTCTGTTTCTTCTTTTTATTTTGTTGTGAATTTAAGATCTGAGGACATACTTAAGACAGTATTAACAATTATAAAACTGGTTTCAGAGTAAAAAAATTTTAGTGATGCAACAGAGTTTAAGGAAAAATTATCTATGCAGCTGATTTTTCACAACTGTCTTAAATGATTTTTGGGGGCAGGGAAACCAAAACCAAACCAGAACAACCCAGAGGAAATAAGTCCATTTAAGCTTACGTAAGTTCTTAGTCAGTCCTTCTTCACTTCAATACATCTTCATTAACAATGTGAAGAATATGTCAGCTTCCATAAATTAGGCCCGAGGCTCTACAGGGAAAAATGGGAACTTACCTCGTCCTGTTGAGAAAATGTAAAACTGTGATTGATCTCACAGATATCGATACAGACAGCCCTTTGAAGGGCAGTTTAACTCAGTTTGTAGTGAAAAAAAATAGCCCCATGGTCTGGTTTAATTCTGCTCTGCAAAGGAGTGCCAGACTCCAGCCATCAGAAGAAGATTCATTTACATCACAGTCAGCATTTGGCTGTTTCTGCACCTTCTTCCACAGAAGGAAGATAAAACAGTTCAGTGCTGTATGAGAACATCTTTTATAGCTGTGTTTTGAAGTAGCCACCAAAGCTGAAGTTTGCTGAGAGAACGTATCTTCCTGCAGAGGTGTGCAGAAATGCTCATCTTTCTGACCTCATTGTGTATAGGCAAATTCTTTATTTAAAGAGACTTAAATCCCACCAGAAGGGATCAGAGCAGGAACGGTTCTCAGCATCCAGCTGTTCTGCAGGAACTGTCTTGGCAACACCCTCTCCATGGGAGCTCCTGGCATGCACAAGGGGCAGCTGCTATGGACTGGAGCCTGAGAACAGATTCAGGCCTTTCAGTGCTTCCCATGGAGAATGTGTTTCAAGGAAACCATATCCTCGAGTAGGCTGCTGGCTCAGTGCTACAGGGAGAACCAAAGGGAGCACCAGTCACTGTTTGCTCTTACGGGTTCAGTCCACAGTGAGACAGTACAAGATAAAGAGGGAGCAAAAGTGTGCATCTAAGACACACACATGCCAAAGACATGTGTCCCTCTGCTTGTTATCTGTGCATAGCAAGTAGTAACACCAAACCATACCTAACTGCTTCCAAAGCAGTGATGCCAATGCTTAGCAGTAAAGTAAACCAGCCATTCCATTACTAAAGCAGACACTGATGGTGTCTGTGGGTAAGTGGAAAGGGAAATATGTATATTTGTGTTAGAACTGGATAGTTGTTTCTCTTGATGGAAATAAATATCTGTATTTATGTCTACATATCATTTAATTTATTTTATCACGGTCTCAAGAACGAACACCCTGAACCTATCCTAAGTATCCCTAGACCTAAGTAGGCAATTTAACTAGTCGGGGTGTACACTTACTTCCTGTGAGTACAAGAAAGAGTTGAACAGGCTGCTGAGGCTTGGATTCATCATTCCTAACCCTGAGTTCCTTTGTTGTGAGCTGACTCTTTAAACCTGTGGTGAGTAAGAATCATCTGGAAAGAAATCTCTCTCACCTGAGAATCTACTAGCACTCTGGAGACGCCTGAGTCTCTCCACTAAGCATGGGGACAACTTGAAGAGATTCAAGTAACATTGGAGGAATCTGAACCTGGCCTGTAATCTCTCAGCCCTTATCAGACCTGCAGTGGTTTTTTTGACTATAGCGTTCAGGCTTTAGTCAGTCCAGCAAAAAGATTAGAAAAAGAAGTTGTATTTTTATTGTTTTGGCATATCTCCTCCTTTCCCAAGGTAAAGCCTTTATTTTGGGAAAAAAGCTAATAATCTTGACATTCAGTATCACTTGTGCTAGTTTTAACTTAGTGACACAGAAATCTAGGGAATTATAATGGCAGCACCTGTATCCTTTACTCAAGCAAATTTCTACTGAAGTTGGAAAAGTTCTTCTTGAGCAGGATGGAACTGACTGAGTATGTATTTTACTGTGCTGTCTCAGTGTGCAATACAGATATGGAAAAGATGGAGGTCCTTATTATACTGAAATCTGGACAAGCAGCATATCTGAGAATTTATGATACGTAACTTACTACTTTGTGCTTTAATGTTTAGCAGCATCTTTATGCAAAATGTTTTTAGACTTGTACTGTTTAGGTTTCCTCAGGCTTAGGCATAACATGTAATAATAATGACCACTGGAAATAAAGGAGTCTGACAGTGGATTCATTCACCTCTCTAATCCAGATTTTCCTAAAGGTATTGTGTAAGTGCCATGATGTTAGCATAAAACACCCCTTGTCAGAAAAACCCTTCCATGGTGTTTCTGTATCTGACTGTTGATATGAATAGGATGTTCCATAATGTGAGGAGGAAAGTTTATATTCTGGAAGAACATTTTAGAACTTAATGTGGAAGGAGGGAGTGGAATTGTCAGAGAGAAAAAACAATGGTTCTTGTTTATTCAGTGTTTTTGTTCAAAAACATTTTAAATGTTTGTTTCATTCCTTCTGTGTCAAGTGTCCTGCCCAGAATAAAGTTACTCTTGAAGAACTAGTACTGACTTGAGTCTTGGTCTTTTATTCAGTTTTTAATAAAAGCACTTTAGTTTGCCCTTTTGTTTTTTAAGTTGCAGGTTGTGTCTTTTTTTAATAAACCTTCCCTGGGGTGCCTTCTCTGAGGGGGCATTGCAAGTTCACGGGCTACGTGGTTTGAATCTAAGCATGTAAGTTTTTGCAGTATACTGTGAGCTCTGTGTAAAGCTATTTGCTTAGTCCTTTGATGTCAGCTCCTCTTAAACTACCTGCAATGCTGAATTAAAACTGAATGTGCAGAAGCTTCAGAAGGACAGGTAGTTGGACTAGATTGGGGGTCCCTTCTCAAACCTTCCATTCCCATTTCTATTACTATCTCCATTTCTATTTCTATTCTATTCCTATCTCCATTCCTATTTCTATTCTAAATTGTTCTCAGGGTCTTGTGTCTCATCTGCTTGGCCTTCTCTCCTGGCTTTCAAGGCAGCAGAAGCTGAAGACTGTTGATAATTTACAAGCTCCAGCCCTTTTGTTAGCTCTTTAGGTGGGCTGTAAATCAGTCGTACAGGTGAAAAACTGGGTGAAAAATACATTGAGAAGTGCAAGGATGCTCATTTTAACTGGTGTGTGTGTAATGTGAGGAGCTCATGGATTCATAGGGGACTGGGTAATTGGAGAAGTGCTAAACTGGGTCCAGAGAAGAGCAACAAGGCTGGTGAAGGGACTGGAGCACAAGTCCTGTGGGGAGAGGCTGAGGGAGCTGGGGTTGTTTAGCCTGGAGAAGAGAAGGCTCAGAGGTGACCTCAGCACTGTCTAGAACTACCTGAAGAGAAGTTCTAGCCAGCTGGGGGTGGGTCTCTTCTCCCAGGCACTCAGCAATAGGACAAGGGGGCACGGGCTCAAGCTCTGCCAGGGGAAATTTAAGTTGGAGATCAGAAAAAATTCTTTGCAGAGAGAGTGCTCAGGCATTGGAATGGGCTGCCCAGAGAGGTGGTGGATTCACCATCCCTGGAGGTTTTTAAACTGAGATTGGCCATGGCACTGAGTGCCATGATCTAGTAAATGGACTGGAGTTGGGCTAAGGGTTGGACTTGATGATCTCGGAGGTCTTTTCCAACCCAATCGATTCTATGATTCTATGGAAAAAAGTGAATGTGTTCACAGCCCATTGCAACAGTGCATTAAGGATTTTCTGAGAGTTATAATGGGGTTTTGGCGGCAGAAAAAGAATGGCAAACTGCCCCATGCAGCGCCTCACTTGGATGTGTCTGCAGTCTTGGAAGCTTGACTACCCTACGTTCTCCTACAAATGGACCTTGAGCTTGTTTGGAGGTTCTAGCAGGGGAGCGCAGCTACCGTATACCCTTGACCGATGAACGGTACCGTCTCTATCGGGGAGGTCGTCCTCTTCGACCGAGCGCGCAGCTTCGGGAGGGACGCACATGGAGCGTTGAGGGAGGAAGGGGACACCCGCCTAGCCAGCCAGATCAGCCGAATCAACCCTGGCGATCAATGGGGTGACAGATGTCGCAGCCAGATCGCCCTCACATCCAGAGCAACACACAGCCCGCAAAGTAATTTATAGCTCAATCTTTCCTGCATGTCTTACCTCACGGTGCGCTTCTGTGGCTGAATATTCGGTGACAGAGAGAATGAAATCACCAAAACATAACAACAAAACCTTTCGAAACAGATCTGTTTAAAGGTTGTGCCCATATTTTACGTTTTAATTTCTCCCAGAGGCCTTTGCAACATATGCAGATTACTGGCTTCCCATTGGCGGCTGCTCCGCTCGCAGCCGCCCGCGGCGCTGGGCGGAGCCGGACGGGGGCGGTGGCGGCGGCGGTGGGCGTTGCTGGTGCAGGTAGGTGGGAGTGCTGCGCTCGCCTGTGGTGGCTCCTCTGGCTCTCCGTGTCACTGTGTGGTTCTGGGAGTTCTCTCTTCACGGTGCCCTTGTCTCGGGTGATGCGAGGTCTGCGGGGCCGTGCAGCGCAGCGCGATGACTCCCTGTGTAACAGCGGGGCCCGCGTTCATCTCGTGTGTGCCCGGAGCTTGTCCCCGGCGGAGCGGGAGCCGATGGCTTCGGGCTGGTGCCTGTGGCCCCCGGAGCAAGGGACGTGCCCGGGGTGCTGTGCCGGGGTGCGGGGGGCACAGCGGCCGCTGTGGGCCGGTGGAGGTGAAAGCAGGCAGGGAAAATCGGGCTCTGGAGCCTCGGATCCGCCGCACATTCCAGGCACAGCTGGGCCCCTCTTCGCTATTCTGGTCCGTAGCTACCGTGGGAGCGATCGCTTCTTGCACTGATATTTGTGTTTCCTCAGTCCCCCTGTGAGCCCAGATGGCTTTAATAAATCGCAAGGGAGTAAATTCAGTTCCTTTTTTGCCAAAGTGTCTTTTGCTGTTGAGATGTCAGGCTGAGGAGAATGGTCTGAGCAGTACGTGCGATTGTGGCTTCTGGTTGCAAACTTAGTTTCCCTCCTGTTGAGCAGAGCGGGGAAGGGAGAAGCTCTTGGCTCATCCTCGGGATGCTCTTTCCGTCCGATTTCGGTTCACAAGTGGGACTTTCTCTTCCAGTGTTGCATGGCAGGCTCAGTCCCGGGAACCAGAATGCTACAGCTCTCTCCAAAGCCTGTCTATCCCCCGGTATTTACAAGACAGGCACTCACCATGTCTTTACCATCCTTTGCGTTGATGTGTGACTTGGTTATGTCCTGTGACCTGCAGCTGGCCTGCTAGAAGCAGGTCTCACGAAGGTGCACTGAAG
Organism: Pithys albifrons albifrons; assembly: GCF_047495875.1. Lineage (NCBI taxonomy): Eukaryota > Metazoa > Chordata > Aves > Passeriformes > Thamnophilidae > Pithys > Pithys albifrons. The sequence continues at coordinate 21,983,565 of NC_092459.1, read as the reverse complement.
AAAAGTGACTCTTCTGTTTATTTAGTTTTTTAGACTGTGAGTTTAAAATCACCTTTGCCTTTTTTAATACTTCTTTTGTGAATGTAGCTGTATTACAAGCAGCTCTATGTCATTCTGTTCTTTCAGGTAGTTCACACTGATACTTTTCTGCAGTCTTTATTTCTCATGCACAGTTATATTTATTAGCAGTATAGATACTATTTGGCAATGTTTTAGTTCCCAGTGACAGCTAAGAGCAGTCTGAGCCTCTAAGCAGACGTGGCCAAATAGCCTGGCTCGCTTGAATTCTGTGCTGTGACGCAGTCTCATCTTCTGTGTTCTGTTTTCGTGCCTGTTGGCTCACAAGTGGATCACTTGCCTCCTGCATGCTCAAGGTCTCTTTTTTTCCCCTGCTTATTAAGGAGCTCTTGGAACATTGGAAACTGGAGTTTATTGTTTGTATGCCAACAGCTTCTTTTCGAGTATTACTTGAACTCTGGCTTGAAGAGACAAGAAATCTCCCTACAGAGGGAAAATGGCTCTCAGTTGCAGCGAAGACTTGCTATTATGGAGTTCTGAATATGAAATGTCAGCGTGATGAAATTTGATTGCTCTCTTGGCTTACGGCTCTTCAGTGGAATCTCATTCCTGCTGAGACCTAAACACTAGTCTATTCAAAAAATAACAATTAATAGCCTCATTTATGAAACCATTAAAGAACTAAAATGCTGTTTACAAAGCATGGTGTATTTGATCAACTGAAAAATCCATAAAGTTTTGCTTAGCAACAAGGTTTATTAATAGAAAGAAATGTGACCTGTAGAAGGATCAGTAGTGAAAGACTGAATCTGTATTTTAATCTGGATTATTACAGAAGAAACAGGCCATTCTTTTACAGTTTTCACTGATTCTGGATCACATGCTTATCCTGCATCACCACAGCTAGAAAGAAAAGTCAGAGGTTTGAAAATACATTCCCATACTTCTCCTAAGCATGTGTAGAATTAATGTTTAGATACTTTTGGCATTCTTTGATAAAAGGAGTGCCAGTTTTGGAAAACCTATCTACTGCCTCTACTATCTACTATCTCCTTTTTGATCAAGACTTGGCTTTCAGTGGTGACTGTGTAACTTCTGTGCTAAAACTTGTATTTCCTAAAAGTTTAAAGGATTTTCTGAGTGGTGGCTTTTTATTTTTTCAGTTATCTTCTAGTTAGCAACTTGATGTTTACTTTCCCTGAATTTCAGGGAGACAAAGAGTCTGTGAAATAGTCTGAATTGACTGTGCAGCAGTCAAACCAAATCATTTTAGACTGGAACTTTGCTGAAATACTTTGTGTCGAAAATTAACTTAGATTTTTGTTTTGTGAATAACCTGTGAACCATTATTCCAGCTGACATCAGATTTTTTTTAATAATTATTAACATACTATCTTTTAAACTCTTTTAGGTAACAGGAAGTTTGAAGTCATGTCCAAAAAACCAAAACTTTACTACTTTAATGGAAGAGGGAAGATGGAGCCCATTCGTTGGTTGTTGGCTGCAGCTGGGGTCGAGGTTTGCTTTAGTGATTTTAACTTTTAGCTGCATGTTGCTAAGCTTGTCTTTGAGGCAGATCACAGGTTATTAGCCAAAAAGAAAAGGCATCCCAAGACACAATAGTAAATGAGCATTGGGTATTCAGTATAATTAAATACTTTTACTTTAGGCACACAAAAGCATGGCTTCAAGTTACAGTGTCTTCTGAGCAGCAACACTGTAAACCAGTTTCTTGCTTAATGCAAGAATGTGTAATCCTTAATTAAGCATTTGTTTACTGCCTCCAGAGCTGCTGAGCTGATAGCTGTTTTCCTGGCATAGCAAGTGTTATCTGTGCCAAATTTACTTTCTTTAGTCTTTCTGTTTTCAGTTGGATGCTCACTCAGAGATTTTTAATTTATTTTTCGCTCCACTGACTGCATCCTCCACACTGAGCTGTAGCACAAAATATATTGTCTTGCTTGGATCATTTAGATAAAGCTTAACAGGGCAAAGTGAGCAAACTGACCCACATGTGTAGGGAAATTAGAAATCTTAGAGCAGGAGGAAAAATATTTGGGTAAAACAGAGAAGCAAGACATCACTTTAAAATACTTTTTTTTTGATAGTATGTGTTTTACTTATTTGGTTGCCATCTATCTTGGTGATAAACTGATAATTCAGTTTGAGGACAGAAAGGACTTGTAGTTGCTCTGAGTGTCCTCCTGTATACAGTAAGCTGTTCAGTGCATACAGTTACTCCTGTACTGAGCCAAAGAATACAAGCTTTCAAAAAGGCCACCAAGCTTTTAATTGAAGGCCTTACAGAAGACACAACAAGCTGCTTCTTGCATGGTTTGTTCCTACATTTGAAGTCCCTCTCTCTTTTCTTTTTCTTTTTATTTTTTTCCCAACTTAAAAAGAAAAAGTGTTGATGGGTACTAGTTTTTCTTGGGATATTCTTTTCCCAGCTTCTCATCAGCAGAAAGCTGCGTTCTGAGTTTTAGACTGTGATCACATTTGCTGTGATTAAACATTGGCCATGTATTTATAGGTCTATTCTTCCATGGTTTACCTAGTATAGCAAGTCTTAATTATTAAATTAAGTGGCACAGATGTTATGAGAGAGGCTGACTGAACTGAGCATCTGGAGATTGGTAACATCAACCATTTTCTAGTCTCCATGTTCTGCATTGACCATAGACATGTATGGCATATGCAACAATGTACATGTAGATGTCTAACTTTGATGTCTTAATCTTGAACTCACTTTCCATGTAATTGGTACTGATTGGGCCAGCCATCCTCAACCATATTGAATATAACCACATCACTCTAATCAAAGGCAATTCTGTAGGGTTTTGTTTATCATCCTGTGAATAATTCATCTTTAGGTGTCCTAAACATGCTTCTGTACTAAACTTCCTGCATAGCTTACTACTTTTACATTATTTTGTAAAAGCTTTGTTTTAACTTCCTAAGAATTTTTCCTGTCTAGCTTTCAAATATCCCACAGCAGATCTTTTTTTCCACATTCCAGAATGCATTTTAAGGACAGCCTAGACTGTATTGTTGGTTGTTTCACATTGAATTGCCGGTTCAATACCAAACAACTCATCCTCACTGCAATTCTTATTGCCTGTCCTTCTGCTAAGGTTGCCTTTAGCAACATTTATCAAATATGACAGTCTGAAGAGATGGTCTTAGGGCCTGCACTTCTGTCCTTGGTATCTTCCTCCTTAGAGATAATGCCTGGAATAGAAGGAACCGTAACGTATATTCTTTTCCTTTGATGCTTACTTCTTCCTCACTCTCTTTTGTCAGTTTGAAGAAGAGTTTTTGGAAACCCGAGATCAGTATGAGAAGCTCCTGCAAGGTCAGTCCATGTGGAACCTCAAGAAAAGTGTGACCAGACTTTACTTAGAGAAGATGTGTGAAGTCTTTGAAGGCTCTGTGGGACTTTCTTTTCCCCACCATAGAGATGAGAGTAAAGCTGAGAGCTTTAAGCAGCTGCAGAGGCTGATTTTGTTCCAAATGCAAACAGATGCAATTGAAATTTTAATGTCTTTCCAACATGGAGGGTTTCTCAGCCGTGGGTTCTTCTGTTGTCCATTTGTCTATGTGTCCCACAAACTTACTCTGGGCTTCAGTAACTTGAAAAATGTATCCTAAAATTTCATTGAATGTCCTGATTTAGCTTTTAAATACTCACCCTGAGGCAGAAATTTGTGAATCTGACATTTGCTTCAAATAGGATTCAAATAATGGTACAGAATTTTTTACATTTCTTAGAATTAGACACTTTTTACTCACTTGATACATTTAGTGTGATTGTCTCCACTGTATTTCATTCAGTATAAAAGCTGCTGTACAGTCCTGACTGCGTATTCAGTTAATTTTTTTTTAACAAAAGTATGTTAATCAACAGTAATTGTGTTCTGCAGTTTACTTTGTCTGCACCACTGTAATTTATTGTGTGTGTGTAAGAACTTCAGTTTAATTCAGTGACTACCCACAGCAAACTCACCATAAAAGTTCAGATCTTCTGAAGACAGCAAGAGATCTGACATGGAGTTACCAGATCAGTTGAATAATGTGTGTCTTTCCCTTTAGATGGATCCCTGCTGTTTCAGCAAGTGCCCATGGTAGAGATTGACGGGATGAGGATGGTGCAGACCAGAGCCATCCTGAGCTACATAGCAGCAAAGCACAACCTCTATGGGAAGGACCTGAAGGAAAGAGCCCTGTATGTAACAGTTCCTGAATTTATTACAGTAGCTCAAATACATCTAGAATTAATTGCACACACAGCGAATTACCTGTGTGCCTTAGTGGCACAAAACTTTCAGTGAACCTGAGGGGCCACAGTTAGATGCAAGCCAACTGATTCATTCTAACTTGATTATTTTGGATCAGGGGTTTACTGTGCTTTAGTGAAAGATTAAGACAGCCTGGCACAAGTATTTGAGAGGTGACTGGTAGGTATATGCTGAACTACTTTGGTAAACAGAAAACTTGGGAAAGAAATTGTTAGTTTCCTGACTTATGACTGCAAAATAAATCACAGAATCACAGACTTTTCTGAGTTGGAAGGGACTCATAAGGATCATCCAGTCCAACTCTTAAGTCAATGGCCCACATAGGGGATTAAACCCATAAGATCTGTCATTTACATTATCTGTCATCTCATAATGTTCCACAGCACTGTAAAAAGTGTGTGGTTTAGGTTTTTGAGAGCTGAGGAAAGTATAGCTAAAAGCTATTGGAAAACTATTGGGTTTATGTGAAATTAAATCCAGACCTTTTGATATTGTGAGTGTGTGAAGGAAAAAAATGTGATTGGGCTACCTCAGTATGTAGCATTTTAAATGTCCATTTCCTGTTGTTTTTCAAATGAAGGAAAACTAAAGGTCAACTAGTAAAGCATGTTACTTTACAGTGTGTGTGTGTGGCTCGGCTTCGCGAACGAAGATTTGGGAAGGGCTGTCCCCACGTGGGTGGGCCCTTCCAGCCTGCGCAGTGGATTTTAGGTGTAACCTGCTATTAAAAGGTGGAAATGATTGGAAGAATTCGCTGAAGCAGGTTCAGGGAAGTCACCAAAGAGAATAAGTATTCAGACAAGAAAGTCAGTCATAGCTTATAACTTCTTTGTGTTATCAGCCTTCATTTCCTGTAGCTTGCATTCCATGCATACCTCCTCCCTCAAGCACAGTTCTCTTCCATCACATTTTAGATTAGCCTGGAGCCCGTTCCTGCTGTCTTACCAGCAAATATAGATGAAGTGTTTTGTTGATTTCTTCTTGGGCAGGTGATGGTGGGAGGAGGGGAGAGGTGAAAAGCACCAGTTTCGAGGAAGGTTTGCTGTGAGTACCTCCAGGTTTAAGTACTTCGGATAGCTGGCCTTGTACAGCGAGGAAGAGCAGTTTTGGAAGATTGGATAGATGCAGGCTAGAAGCTGACATACAGTAAGGCTTGCAGAAACATCTGATAGCTTCTTACTGTACATCGCTTGTTCAGTATTACAGAGGCTATAATGAGAAGATGTGTGACACCAAAAACTGTGGTGAGCCTTGTTACACAGCAGGAACTCAAACCTTTTACAATAAAGGATGGTTGAAGATTTTATTGGACTGTTTTACTGGATATTTTATCCATATTCATGAAGACTTAATTAGTCTAGTCTACAGTACAAAACTGCTCTCACAGCTCTGGAATATGGAGGAAAAGGGCAATCTGAAGAACTGCTGTACTAATTAGCTGGATGCAGAACCTGGTGCACTTCAGACTTTCAACCCTATTATTAATCTGTTTGGCACCACATGGACTTTGGATGAAACCCTGAAGGTGGGATACATCCAGACAATTAAGTCAATTGAGGATGTCTTCTTGTGGTGCTGTGTGTTTCTTTGGTGAGTCTGAAGTGATCTATAACACCAAATTTACACTTTTTTAGTTTCTGTACAATCTTGTTTAATCCTGCACCATGAGGCAAGTAAAGTGCCAACAACACTACAAATATGAGTGAGACTCAGACTGTGACATACTTAATTGCAAAAATAATTTTCATGAGGGGTATGGGAAATTAAATTTTTACTCTCATAACACCAATCTAAGAAATTTCTGCTTGTGAAGGTGCCTTCTTATTTAAGGTTTTTGTATGCTTTGGTTTTAAGGATTGATATGTACGTTGGAGGAACTGAGGACCTTATGGGCTTCATTTTGATGTTCCCTTTCTTATCGGCTGAGGATAAAGAGAAACAACGTGCTTTTATTGTTCAAAAGGCAACAAGCAGGTATTTCCCAGCATATGAAAAGGTGTGTAGGATCATTTCCTTTTTATTATTATTCATTTTCCTTATTCTGGGGGGATAACAATGGGAACACTGGGTATTTTAGCAAAGGCAGAAAAAACTGAAGTGTCAGTGCAGTACTTAAAACCAGGGCATCATACTGTCTGCAGGCTGGAGAGACGAGAGGGAGATCAGAGCAGTATGAGACAAATTGGGCCCTTTCAATGTATTTTCCCTCTTGTGTCCAGCTGAGGAGGGGAGCAACAGAGTGGCTTTGGTGGGCACCTGGTATCCAGCCAGGGTCAACTCACCACAGGAACTCACACTGCAAAAGCAATGCTAATTGTCATCTTTGTTTAACATTCCAAATACATCTACATGGTTTTTTTAAACACAATGATGCAACTAGTACTGCTGTCTTCTAGCCATGCTAGAATCTGCTTAAGCCTGCTGCTTAAGCTGTACTGGAATCTTGGTGTTTTGCTAACTGGTGCTTTGAGAGCTAGGATTCAAGAGATACTCTCAAGGAAAATTAGTATACACAGACAGGATGATCTGGCAGGAACAGCTGTTTCTCTGTTTTAAAGACTAAAAAGAAGACAGTTTTCCACTTTGACAGGTCTCCTGTAGTGGCTGCCAGAGTGCATTCTGCCCTAGATTCCACCGGTTGCATCTTAGCCCCAGTGTTTTAGGCTGATCATCACCTCTCCTTTACCTTTTCTGTTTTCCCACTGAAGCTGTAACTACACACAGAAAAATTCAAGATTTATTAGACTTGAAAGGTGTGAATGCCAAGGAGGTATGTAACCTTGTAGTGCAGTACAAAGGCTACTTAGGGCTGTAGGAAGGAACAATGGCTAAGGAAGATCCTGGGATTCTAAATTACAGCTGCAAAATGATCACTGGCTGCAGGCACTAGGCCCACATCCCCCCCACACTAGTAGCTCCATAGGACAGGGGAGTGAAAAGGAGACAGTAAGGATAGTCAAAGAAGGTGTGCCTGTGCATTTTGGAAACAGGAACCCCAGATGGTTCTCCTAATCCGAATGTTTTCATCTATGACATTTCTAGGTTTTGAAAGACCATGGGCAGGATTTTCTTGTTGGCAACAATTTTAGCTGGGCAGATGTTCATCTTCTTGAAGCCATTTTGATGGTAGAAGAGAAGAAGTCAGATGTGCTCTCAGGCTTTCCTCAATTACAGGTACCTTGCACTAAGAATATGCTCATATGGCCGTAAATGTGATAAATGATATTTCAAAGTATGTTATGTGTGGATAATTCCATAAAACATTTGTTGCCTTTTCATTGTAGTCTCATTCTTCTTGCTTTAGGAAGAGCCTTGTAATATATTTTATCTAGAGAATCTGTTATTTTCTAGAGTAAATCTTGTATACATCTGAAGAAATGCACCCTCTGTCTTTTTCCTCTCCTTTCCAGTTCTTTGGTACCTCTAGGCAGAAGATATTTCTGGATCATAAGTCCTGATTTCAGTAATATACAAATCAGAAACCACAGATAACTGTTTCTACTTTATCCCAAGAAAGCTGATTTATTCCTGTGGAAAATAGGAGGGTTGAAGTCAGGGGGAGTAAAATTCATCCATGGCTAAAACTGTATTTTGTATCATCTACATATACAATTTGCTAAAGGATGTTACACAAATCAGTAAAATTGTTTTTTTCTTGTGTTACTTTCTGTCCTTTAAATACACATACTTACTATTTGTCTTCTAGGCATTTAAAGCAAGGATAAGCAGCATCCCCACAATAAAGAAATTCCTAGAGCCAGGAAGCCAGAGGAAACCTGTTCCTGATGATAAATACGTGGAGACTGTGAGAAGAGTTCTGCGCATGTATTATGATGTGAAAGCGAATTAGTGTGCCTGGCTAAACAACAGCTGTGCTTGGCTAAGAGAGCGGCCAGGCTGCACTGTACAGTTACCCTGCGAAGGAAGGCAAAGTGTGTTTGAGAGGCCTTTCAATGGGCAGTATCTCATGCCCTCATACAGCACACAGTAGGCAGGTATCTTCTGTAACACTGCAATACTAGCCTGTTTTTAACTTTCTTCATCTTGAGATTTTTTCTGGTAATTTTAAGCAAGTGAAATGGTAGCAAGTGCAGTGTCTTTCTGGAGAGTTGTGCAATAGCAAAGAAGATAGAAATGTGAGTTGCGGACTAACAGCTTTCAACATGTTCTACTTCTTCTGAGGACTTTCTTCTGAGATCCAGATCAGATTTTTATATGAAGATTGCTTCCAATTTAGGCCTTTATTGTTTTTAATATCAGCAAATGAAATGAATTTTTAAAAAAGTAGAGGAAAGTGTTTGTCTTGCCTTTTCTACTGGACATCAGTGACTTGTCTGAGATGTCAGCATTATGCCTTTATAACTAAGCTGCACTTTTATTACTGAATTAGGAAATAAATTTACTTCCAAATAGCATTTTTGTTTAACCACTGTACCTAGAGGATCTATTCTAATCAAATAAACTTTTTATGTGGTCACATTGTCCTGTTGTCTCATCAATGAAAATTGGAACTTGCAAGCATAATTTTTACTTTTCTTGGAGGGTAAATTCTTTATATTTGATATGAAGGTTAACACATGCCCCTCATGGAAAGGCGTATTTTGTTTGTGTTTATAAACAAGAAAATGGAGATGTGAAGGAGAGGTAGTTAACCATCACAGAAACTTGATATAGTTCCTATCTAAGGCTTAGTACTGGCCAAACTCAGAATGTTGTTTCTTTAATCTTTTTTTTTCTAACCCTGTGGTTTCCACAGACAACTCGACAAAGGAATTTAGAATGTTTTTAATCACTTCAACAAAAGTGCTTGTGCTTTGAAAAGCTGCTCTGCAGGATGTTATCTTGGGATTTCATATCTGTTATTTATAGTTCTATATTAATGACAGAACTTCCATGAAACCACTTCTGCTCAAACCCAAATGGCACTGGTTTATTTCTGTGTTAGCTGTGGGTTAAGAAATAAGATGCTACTTGATGTCAGAATGCAGTGAGCACACTTATCTGATACTTGATGGACAAATTGCCCATTTGAGCTCATTAGTCTCCTCAGCTTCAGCACAACAAGTTTTCAGCATTACAAACACTTTTCTTCTCTGAAGTTCCACAAGCACAGATACAGAAGATGGAGGAGGTAACTCTACCAGTACTTGGTGGTAAGCCTAATAGTTGGTCATACCTTATAGTAAATAGGGTGGCCCAGCAGCAATGACTGTGAGCTGAACAGTTGGTACTGAAGCCTTGTCATCAGCACTGTATAAGTTTGGGACAGGGTTATCTTCAGCCTAGCTCAAGAGTTGTTGACTGAATGCCATTTAAAGTGCATTTGTTGTACTCTTGGAGCTGGAGCACATTTTTCAGTTTAATTTCATCCAGAAGAAATCCAGTTTGTGCACTCCAGGATCACACTGTGATGGGAGCCAAAGCACGGTTAAGAAATTAATTTTTAAAACACTCCTGTTGTAGGCTACTAATGTAGACATCCTCTCTAGTGCTCCAGGTCTGGTCCAACTGATGGATCATTTCTAGGTATTTCAGTAAATTGTTTATTGTGTTTCTTTATTCTTTGTCTTCTTTATTTGGATTGAAATGATGATGGCTAAAACTTTTTGTATATGAGCTAGTGTTCTACAGCCATTTTGCTTATGTTGTGATGGCAGGGCTTATGGTGTGACACAGTGTTGTGGGTTAACCCTGTCTGAGAATGTAGCACTTCTTATTTTGATTTTCCCACACAGGTTTGTCAGTTTAGTTTCTACCCTGTACAGAGCGACAGGTCTACAGACTATAATTGTGATGTTCCAAATTCTGGGCAAACTAGGGACAAAATTATCTTAGATCTAAGCCTTTTGAAAAGATACCCATATTGAGCATCCTTGAGTCCTGGTGCAGCACTGTAGCAGTATTTATTTAGGTTGTTAGCTGACTTCAGTAATGCTTTCAGGACACATCAGGACACTTCAGTTCTGTTACAAGCCTTCAAGACAAGTAGTAAGCAAATAAAATATACCAAGACTTGTTGCTGTTTCTCCTATGTCTCTCAGTGTTGCTGGCCCAATAATTCCTGGCTCAGAATTAGTTAAGAATGCATGATAACCTCAGGAATTGTTCTGCTTTTAACTGTGACAAAGGCTTAGGTGTTAGACAGGCAGTTTTGATGTGTTTTCCAAAAAGAATTTGGATTTGTCCTCAACCCTTGCTCAAGTAAGACCTATTTATGTACAAGTCAGCCTAAAGCATCATTCTGATAGCCAGGTAAATTATGCATAGTGGGGGTAAAAGTTGTGATCCCACATAACCTGTTTTGGTTTAAAACACTCTCTGGCCATGGAGTTGCAAGTTCATTTCAAATTAAAACACTGAGATAGTTCTCATTGATTAATAGTACAGAATATAGGCTTTAATACAAGTTGTGGTTTCTGATGACTATATCTGTGATCTTAATGGATTACTTTGCATTGTGTTTGCTTATATTTTGATAGGTTGCAGTTAATTCCACTGGAACTTTACTATCTGAGTGAGCACCTCTGAAGGTGCAAAAGAAGTATCAGCTATTCATAGGGATTTTGCAGGTCTCCTGCATGCTTCTTGTGTCACTTCTTCACATCTGACTCTAGCAACGCTGTCTGAAAAAAAGCCAGATGCCAAATTCAGGGAAAACTAGCTGGAGTGACTGACCAGAGTGCTCCTACCACTGCTAACAGCAGGCATTTGACAGGTATTCCTATTCCTGTGCTTAGTATCACTTGTCAATTTTTGCCATAAGCAAAATAGACTTGATTTGGGGAAAATTAATTCATTACTATTTAATGCAGTTAGATGTTGAGAAACAAGGGCTTGAACCCCTTTCTCCCACTCCTTCCCAGACTCAACTTTCCTCCTTTGTTACCAACTTCTCTACTTCACCGCCTCCATCTCCTCGTGATGATCACGAGGCTGTTTTTCCCTGACACTCTGGGGTGGGTGGGTTGGAGGCAGGTAGAACTACCAGTGCCTGGCATGGGGCAGCCCCCATCCCTGCACAGAGCTTCCCGCAGCCTCTGGGGACCAACACCCTGTACATCAATGCCTGGTTTTATGTCGTACAAATACGCTTGTCTCTCAGCAGCTTTCCTAACCGGTCATGGGGATCCCGGGAGCTGCTGGTTGCCCTGGAGCTGGCGCTGGTGTGCGCTGGCCACAGCTTTGAGGTCCAAGAGGGTGAAATTCATGTTTCTGGTGAGGCATGTAGGAGCTGGATGCCAGGTCCCAGCCTGGTCACTGCTGGTGCAGAGGAGTTCTCATTAGCCTGCACTCGGAACCCGAACTCTGGAGTTGCATTAAACCTCAGTCTTGCACCAAGGAAAAGCTCTTCTATAGCTGCGGGGAAAAATTTCATTCGCAGGCAACTCCTTGGTGTGTCCCTGGGCTCCATTTCAACACAGTAGGGGCTACGGGCATGGAATTAGCCTGATGTTACTTTTCCTGCCCCCAGGTGGGGCCCTGCTCCTTCGGTAAGTGCCCTCCGTGGGCACTGGAGGGATGGAGATGGTGCAGCCCAGAGCCATCCTCATTCATACAGCCCAAAAAGTACCACCTCAGTGGGAAAGACTTAAAGGATGGAACCCGGTACAGTAACTTCAAACCTCTAAGCACCAGATGCCCACTTTTGAACTGTGACTACATTTGTAGTCAGCAGAAAAAATGGCATCACCAGGTGGCAATGTATCTGCAAGGCATGGTTAACCTCTCAAGCATGTCTGCAAGCCACCTCAGAGTGCAGGGCAGAGAAAGGCATATGTATCCATATCTCCAGTGGCCTCTTCCAGCCTTTGTCCTGTAAAACTTTCATTGCTGGTGTCTTGGAGTTTCTTATGCTGCTGCCTGTGCCTGTTGTGTCTCCTGCTTTCAGTATGGTTCTCTGAGGAAAGCCTGGTCATGAGCAATTGGGCATGAGAAAAAAATGGGAGAAATGCCATCGTCTCTGTGAGGGTTGCTGAGACCAGCTGCCCTGTCTCCTCTCACCTCTTTGGACAATGTAGAGGTAAGAAAACCATGTAGTCTCTCTATTCCATATCTTATACTTTACCCTCTTATGATGCCTATTACTTTATACATTCTGTGTTATACTATGCCTGTTACATTATACCTTATAAAGTACCTTATACCCTTCTAATATGCTTTCACTTTTACCTCACAACTACTTTGATGCTAATTTCACTAGGATATATCTCTACTCTACAGGCACCTTGTTTACTAACTGTGTTTTGCTACTTTAATACTAATAATTATAACTTGCCTTACACCTCGAGACTTACTAAGTATGTATCTTACTTTATATTAGTGGTTGTGCTCCTTAAAGGTGTGTAGCTCTTTTTTAGCACATATGTTAATGGCAAATACAGAGAAGGTGGTGTGCAGGTCACTTTGTTGCTCTGTGTTACCGAGGGGGGTTCTTGATTTGTGCTTTAAGTTGTTGTGTTTCTGGTTAGTAGTTTTCTGTGATTTGTTGTCGGGGGTTACACTGCTGCATTGAAACTTAAGTTTGGTGTGCTTGTCTCTATAGAATGTGTTTTGTGCTGGTTTCTTTTGAGGTTTTTGGTCATCAATTAAATACAATCATGCAGCTAAACATTATCACTGGCAATGCAAACCCCACAATAACTGCCACATACTTGTATTAATAAAAGCTATTTCAGGAGATGCTGTGGAGAAAGTTCTTTTCTTGCTCTTAAGTGTGGTCCTCACAGCAGAGTGCTGAAGACTCTTCTAACCTGTGTTCTGTCCATGGTTTGACAGGCAGTGTTAGTTTCATAAGACTTCGATGTTCTAGGACGCTTATAGGTAATAACTTTATATTAATAAATCTTTGCATTTCTGCCCCTCCTTTTCACGTGACACCTCATCCTTCAGCCTCAGGTGCCATAACTTAGTACATATGACCCATCACTGCCAGCCGACTTGGATACATATGAGTTCAAGCACAGAACATGCCTCCCTCACTTTCTCAAGGAAGTAGTTACCTTATTTAACTCTTCAGCAGACAGCTTTGCAGAAGGACAGCTTTAGTCAAAGGATTATCTGGGAGAGAACTGTTCGTTCTGGATTCCTTTGAAAACTTGCTTTGAATAATTATTTCTTACAAAGTTTTTTCTCAGAAGGGATTGCATAGAGACAGGTTTGACATGAGCAGTGATTCTCACACTTTTTAGAGTATGTAATTGTTTTAAGTCCCTATAAAGTATGCCCACACAACAAATCAGATGTAACAGGTGTGTGTGTATCTTAATTAAACAAGTACAGTGTTTGGTTTTCTAGTGCCATGGTATTTTCTTGCCAGGAGTAGTAGGTGCTAATACGAATGCGGTGCAGTGCTGAGGCTGGAGAATGTACATCTCCAGGATCTGGGTGTCATTTTTATCCTACAGGAGGAAGAGACTAAGACTCCATTAGTTGGATAGTGTCCTGGATCTCCTTGAAGGCAAGAGGGATGCCTCTTCAAACCAGCCTACTTCAGTGTATAGGTTTGGGCCTCAAAGATTGTTCTGCCTTTTCTGCTCATTGCATTGTGGAGGTTGGGAATCTCCACATACAGCAGTGAAATAGATCCCCATCAACACTTTTCTAACATGAGTGTATTTATTGTATTTTATTATTACAACTTGATTACCTTGTGTATAAAGACCATAGATGGTTTTAGCCTGATTCTCAAGCACACCAAAGCCACCTTTCAATATTTCTGCTGTGGCAAGGACAGTTCAGTTCTCTGTATACATTCAATTTCACCTCTCACTGTTGAGGCTGATGTAAAGAGGCTTATTTATGTGTAAGGGAGCTGTTGCCTTTGTGAACTGAGCACTGAGGTCTATAGTGCTGCTAACTAGGTGGGCAAGATGAGCCAGATTCCTATTTCATTATCAAACTTGAATTGAAAACCTCTATTTGAGAACAAGAAAACAAAAGCAAGTGAAGGTTTGTATCTGACCCAGTGCATATAAGACTAATGACCCATCTTTCCCCTTACTTCTATTATAAAAGAGATGAAAGCCTCTGTTACTGATGCCACATGTAGGTTGTATAAATAATGTGTCACTAATCCTGTTTCATTGACTCTTTTCATGCCAACAGATCTGTAAGAGGATTTAAGGGACAGAGACAATATTTGTCTTCAAACAAAAATTAATGTTGAAATCTGTATAATGGTTATAGGATCTCATGAAAATTCTGATGAACTCCAGGGAAAAACAAATTTCAGTGAAAACAAAAAGTGTTTTATAAGAGAAGAAGCGGATTTGTGATCAATAAAACATATTTCTCTTTGTATGAGAAGTATAAATAAATCCAGTTTTATTTTAAAAGCACCAGAACAAGCAAAAAAAAATACAGCATGAGAGCTGATTTTAAGCTTATTCAAGTGATCAGTTTTTAACTGTATTTCAAAAAGTATTTTTTAATTGGAAAAAAACTCCAAAAATTATTTTCCAGCTTTATAGTTGGTCAACATCAGATAAAACTAGGATTGAAATTTCTGCTTTGTTTCTTTACCCCTTCGTTTGCAAATAAAAAGATTCTTTAAACCTAAGTTTAGATTATTAGTAGTTTTAGTTGTAACAATACCCATAAACTGAGAGTCTTAGAAAGTTTCCCAGAACATACCAGAGACCAGATGGAGAAAACATACAGAAGTTTCTATGAAAATATTAAGTCATTATAATACATGAGCTATTTAAGATAAATATTTCACAATTAAATTTGTACTACTAAAGTTATTTTTTAGTTGACTTTGAAACTTTGATCTTGCCTATCTTGTGCCTAGATAAATCAGCCCTTTGACCCCTCTGAGATAGTTAGATCAATAAAGGCTAAACAGCCCAAATTATAACGTTCTGTAAACAGCTCTCCATTTAAGCTCCCCTCACCAGCAGCACAATGGGTGTAAATTAGAATTAGGGTTACTGTTTTCAGACTTTTCTGTGCCAGTGGTCTGTCTGCCAAACAACTTACAGGAGTATGCATGAGGGTAACTACAGGCTTGGTTAACCTTGTCTTTGGGAAGGCAGTAAAGCTTCCTGGACAGAACCAGAGCAGTCACTGAAGGTTTGCAGCCAGTCTAAGCTTAAGTGATGAATGACTTGTTCTAACTATTCATGTGGACTAAAATTATTTTTGTCCCAGTGGTGGTGTGCTTCAGTTTAAGAGTGCAAAAAGCAGCATGGGGAGAATCCTCCTACCCTCCTGTGTTTAATTCTTTAGTGGCAATTAGTGATGTACCCTGAGCCCACCTCTGAGAGGATGATGTAATCAGGCATGGTCCCCCAAGCCAGCTGCTGAGTGGTTTGTGAGGATTGCAGGTAGGTACATTTTGAGAAGACTTTGAACTTGTTTAATCTAAAGCACAAGGAAATGTGACCACAGAGCACAGTGGGAACTTGACATGCCCAGGGCATGGTATACACTCTATTTAAAATCTGCCTGTGCCCAGCCCCAGAACACTTTAGTGGCACCTGGGCCACATGCCCACTGCCTGAAAACTCATGGGTGTGGCTTAACAAGTCATGTATAAAAGAAACTTATTTTCTTTCTGCTCTAGAGGTTCAGAACAGCTATTCAAGTTATAGAGAGCAGTAACTTCATTGTTACGATACTTTCAGATGTCAAAGGAGCTTTGTAATTACATTATGAAAGACTGTGCTAGAAGCAAAACAAAAACAAGGGGGAAAGTCTTTCTGTCAAACAGAAATGGGTAGAAGGTGACCAATAGTCAAAGCTGGATGTGGCCATGTTCAGCAAATCCAAAAAGCATCAGAACACTTTTGCGTGACCACTCATCCCTGAGCCTCAGATCAGGGATCTCTTCCTCCCATTCTTTTTTGCCATCCAGCCTATTGCTGCCATTGGCAGCATCTGAGATTGCAGAGAGGACAAAGTGACAACATTCACTTGCATATTCTTCTGTGATCACTGTTCCTGAACCAACTCCTGCACTCAGGTTCGTGCTGATGTCAAAGACCTCAAAAGCAGGAATAGATTCATCTTGACTCAATACTGCCATCACAGACAGATATGAACAAATGTTTCTTTCTTAATCACCTATCTCTCTCTGTATGTGCCCTATTCCTACTTCAGCCACATCTACATTGCTGGTTTAGACATATGGGGACCATTGACTGCTACTGCTTCCAGCTAGTGGGGTATGGCATACATGACACCATGCTCAGGTTTTCCAAGGGTGTTGTGCTCATGCTGCCTGCTGGGAGCTCTTTTGGGCCTCTACTGGACTTCTGTCCCATACTTGGCATTTTTCTGTGTGGTAACCTGATGGTAACTGGGTTTGACATAGAAACAATACAGAAACATGCATTTAATGTTATGCTTTACCCACTAAATGATGAACTTGAGAGGGAGTAAAAGTTAAGCAAAGTGTAAAGAAGCATCATACAGGTTGTTTTGGTTTTTTTACTGACACAATCAACCTGTGAAGCACATAAATTACAAATTTGCAAGAAGCCAGTGTTGGAAGTGCATCTTCTAGAAGAGTCTGCCAGCAATTGCCAGGCAGAGAAACCATAACAAAATTCCAACTGTGAAGAAAAAGAAAGTAGCAGCTTTGGAGGGATTTCCCCAGGACAGTTACTAGAGACTTTTGTCCTAAGATTTCCTATTGTGAGGTGCTGTGGCTTCAGACAAACATAATTTTGACATTAGTGTGCGTTCTGTCAACAGATCTTCAGATTAGCTCTACTGACATCTGCTGCAGGTGTGTAAAGGGATGCCCAGCACCACATGGGGGGCTCTGTGAGAGGAGAGATGCTGATCCCTTGGCACCCAAATCACAGCTTCCATTTGATATGCCATCCTTATGTCTGTTTTGGTATTTTCATGTGCAATACAGATAGAAGAGCTGGAACAGTTACTTTTTGTGGAAACTGGGTAAGAAAATCATACTTTATTTCATCTCTGGGTATTAGCCATGTACATTCTATTTCCAAAATCAATGCTATTGTCTTAAGACATGGGGTGAGTTATGACAAAAACTGCTTATATCAAGTTAGCACTAAGTAAGTGAGGTACTGTATTTCAAAGTAATGAAGCACTGTTATCCCATACTTTGGGTAACTTTTCTGTACCATACAGCTCTGAAAATAAAAATTTGGGTTACTGCTAAATAGTAAAATAAGCCTAGAAACTTCAGTGGTTTGTCTTTAAATGGTTACTATTACTCTAAATTTGATCCAGAAAAATTTATAATTTTCTCAGTGCTTCAATGTGTCTTGCTCTTGTATTTGGGTAAAATGCCATCAAAAGTCCAAGAGAGCAGTTCAAACAGATGGCTACCATAGAAACTATGGCATTACCTTCATGGTACAGTCAAATCAGCAAACTGAAAGACAGTCACTGCCTTGGGTGTCAATTTTTGGAGCCATACGTCTTTAAACTGGGTAGTGTCCGCTTAACAGCATTGGGAGTTTTTCTCTCTAATTGGGTATGGCTGGAAACTCCCCCAAACTGCAAAGTTTAAACAGCCCTGGGCAACCTGCCTGTGCTGGGTGGAGACTGAATAAAGATCAGAAGGTAAGTACTAACTTACAAATTCCTTTTTCTTAAAGCATTTGAGTGACTCTTTTTAGTGAAACTACTTCCAAATTTCCTGGGATAATGTAAACTCTCTACTCTCTTTAGTTTGTGTGCCAGGGAGACTAAGCATGGCTTGATAGTTAATCACCAGCTGAAAGCTGCAGAAGAAAGAATGCCAGAGAAGAATGTGTTTTAACCAGGAAATGAATCCCGCAGTGCAGCCCAGAGCTGAGCAAGGCAGCCATGAAACTGCTGAGGGGACAAAGTGAGGGAATGTGAAGGCGCGTGGGAGGGCACAGTGCAAGTCTCTAGACCTGCTGGTGTCATCTGGGTTTGAGCAGGGAAGCTGGCCCCCTGGGAATGCTGGACTCTGATCCCAGCTCCAGGGCTAAAGGGCATTTCACACTGAATGCAGGTACTGCCATGTCGTCTTTAGTAGTTCTTGTACCCTTGAGATGCATGCTCAGAGGAATTGGGGGCAGGCACGTTATTAAGGCTTACTAAGAACTAGGATGGAAATATAGAATTTAGACAAAAACAATAAAAATATTTATATATAGTCAATTTTTTTGGTTGAGGTTTTTGCTAGGTATTAGGGTAGTGCATACAAGATGCAGTTACTTATTTGGCTGCAGCATAAATACCTGACATGCACCAATTCTTCATCAGTGTTGGGCAGGAGTCCCAAAATGCCTTGGAGGGTGATGCATTTTTGCTGTGGTAATCAGGTATTGCTTAGGTAAATTAGGAAGGTTTTCCACATCTGTTCTCCACAGTCCCTGGGAAACTTTGGTTACTTCTACCTTTAGCAAGAGTCAATTTCTTCCACAGAAATAGTCAGACATATATTTTCAGGAGCAAGTAACACCAGGTCAGATCACTGGAGTGCCTGTAAGCCCAGTGGTTTGTACGGCTGTGGTGCCACAGCTTTAGTGACAATGTCTGTTAGACCATTTTTAATCTCTTCTTTTGTCCTTCTGGTATGGTCTGGCTGATGAATGATAGTACATCTCTCTGGCAACTTCATAGCTTTTAACAGTTGCGTAATTTGTGGAGCATTTGATATTTTATTTCCACTAGAAGTTATAAACCCACACAGCTTTCATAACTGCCCAGTAGAATGGTGTACCCAAATGCGTATTGAGAATCAGCATAAATATTTAGTCTTTTCTTTGTACAGCTGATAGATTTTTGTTAATGCAGTGAACTCAGCTGTTTGTGCACTCAGCCTCAGATTGGGTGGTGAAGCCTTCACTGCTTCACTCACAGCAGTTATTCAATAACCCATATTCTAGTTGCTACTCAGATAATATGACCACCTACCTACAAACATTTCCAGGCTGGGCTTTAGAAACAACACATCTGTTAAATCTGCTTGAGCCTTTTATGCTGTGTTTACTACACAGTCATGATGGGGTGTTCCTTGTCCAGGTGAAAGGAGTAGAGTAGCAGGGTTCAGCATGTTAGTTACCATCCCAGAGGCTATTCCTTGCCCTTCTTGTGCAAACAGGGTAAAGTAGTCTAGTAGTCTAAGACAAGTGCAGCTTGCCTCAAAAGCTTGTCTGTTGTCTGTTCTCCACCATCTCAGGTAATAATTAGTATTGGGGGTTTTGCTATTTGCTTGAGTTATCCTGGAGTGGCAGAATCCTACAGCTCCTAAAAAGCATTTGTTTTTAGTAGCTGGTCTTGGAAGATTTTCAATGATTTTAATGTGGTTTTCAGATAAATGCTACTCCTCTTGCTGAAAAATTCAGCAGATATCCTGCACTTCTCTTATAAAAATTGTAACTTATGTGAAGAGACACTTTTCAGCTGAGACAAACTGTAAGGAATGTGTGACAGCTATACAAGATTATCTTGTTACTAATAAAGCATCAACATACTCTATCAAAAATGGATCAACTTTTTTAAACACTACATCCTGCAAGTCTTTTACTAAAACTAGAAAAATTGTGAAGGTCTGAGTGAAGTCCTGAGGGAGCCTTGGCTATGTCAGATGAACCTTTCCCCAAGTAAATGCCAAAAGGCATCAAGAGTCTGGATGAATAGGTTTACTGACTTAAGGTAGAAAACGTTGCCCAGTTTCCTGTAAGTTTTAGGTTGTATCTGCTGGAATCTCACGTGTCAGTAGTTACATAGGAATGGGCAACTAAACTGAGCCCTTGGGGCAAGACTCAGGTCCAGACCCATGAACAGAAAGTAGCTGTCTGTATGTGAGCAACCAGTGTACGGTCCCTATATAGTCAATGGAAATACATTCAGCGGATCTAAAGATTGAGAAACTTAACCAAAACCCAAGGGTTTTTCTTCCTTTCTTCAAGGCTTAAGACAACTAAAATCCACTCAGAGTTGACAGTTATTCTTAATTAAAAAAAGAATAATCTGATGACAAGTTTTCAATCTCCATTTGTTATTGCTCTTCTCACACAATTTAATGTCCCATACAATTTATTTTTTATGTAAAATGATACCTAACACCTTTTACCCCCTCTACTTTTGTTGTGCAAGCAATAGATAATTTTTTCCAAGAGGATTAAGTTTAAAATGCTTGCTATTGCAATCACTGGCTTTTTAAATTAAAAGTCTTTAAGTTTCTGTCCATTATGAGTTGGGGCAATGTGTGTTGAAATGATATGGATGCAATGTATCTGAGAGGTATGATAATCAAAGAGGCATTAGTTGGCTGTTGTGAACTATGTAGATAAATGAAAGCTAGACACACTACTTGTAGAAATTAGTAAAACTCTGTCCTAGAGGCAAAACATTGTAATTAGAAACAGCTATTCACTTTAACACTGGACATGATACTTTTTCCCCCAATGCATATTTAGATTATGTTTACTAAATTAATAAAAATATCCCTATTTATTCTAGTAACATGACTTGTTACTGAAATTACTCAAGGGGGAACTCTCAATTTTGTTTTTCAAAATCAAGTATTGGCAAATTATGTTCCAAATGTACTTTAAGTACACTTACAAAGCACTGTGACTTGACGAAAGCATACACTAGAGTGTACTGAGTCAGATTCAAATGAGAGATGTCAAGTGGATGCAAAGTCTGACTGACATAATGTTGCCGGTTTGGCTTTTAGTGCTAAAAAAATTGGGGTCATCTGTAAAATCACTTTTTAAATTGAGACACTCTACTCTGAGCCATTAGGACATCCTTAGGATATCTATTTTAAAGGTGGAGGTTTTTTATTCCAGTCATTAGCGTGTGCTACAAACGTCTTTGTGAAGGGGACTGCTAGTCCCGTTCTTTTAGTAATTAGGGCAATGAAGCACAGAGAAATTAAGGCCTGGAGTTGGACATGCTTATACTTGTGTCCGCTCAGTGCAGCTGGTTGTCCCTACATATGAAATAGCTCTGTACAGATGCTGTCTGTGCTGCACACCCTCCGAGGTGCTGTTACAGCAAGCGTCAGACAGCCTCGGGGTGCCACTTCCATGGGCACACAGGTGCCCCGTGCCCTGGGAATGCCTTTGGGAGCTCCTGAAGCCAGTGCAGTGAGGTTCCAGATTTAGCTTTGAGGGACAATGCAAGGCTGACAAAAGCAGCAAGGAAACAGGCTGTAGCCATGCAGGATGACCAAGGAAGCACATCCTGTTTCATGGAATAAAAGGAATATTAGTAATTCATTTGCCCCTATTTGAGGAAACAAGTGGACTTGTTGAAGCTGCAAAATGCACACATGGCTAACAAATCTAGACAAATTTCAGCACACCAGTAAAACACATTTTTCTTTCCTTCTTTTCATCTTTTCAATGAGGATGATGTCAATGAGGGTAAGTGAGTAACTTCCCTGAGAATGTGGTTGGATTTCCAGTGGCTTTGTATAATTGTCTTGAAATGCAGCAAGGCTCCCTCTGTAGTTAGGGACTTATACGACTTGTTTAAACATGTCTGTGTTTGCTTATAATCATAACAAACCTCCCTAGTAGCACTGGGGAAGGCTTTACAGGTTCACACATATTTCTTTTCCTAGCAGAGGCACTATGGTGTCATTGGTCCATCTCTCATTTTATGTTTTAAACCAGATAAAGTTTAAACTTCAACAGGCATAGTGAGAATAAAAGGTGGTCTTTCCCCTCCAGAAAATCGTGCTTACATCAGTTTTAAGATATACTGTTTTCTGCTTAATATTTTTTTCAGGAACCAGGAGCTCAGAAGCATGTCGGGGAAGCCCAGGCTTACCTACTTGAATGGAAGGGGGCGAATGGAGCCCATCCGATGGCTGTTGGCAGCAGCTGGCGTGGAGGTGGTTTCACATTCTGTACAGTGTTACAGACTGGTGTTCTCAACTGGCCTCACTGAGGAATAATTTAACATGTAGCTGTTTATCCTCCTTGTGCATGAGGGTGGCTGAATTAATTTGGCCAGTGGCATTTTTGTAACTGCCTTGTTTGGTGGTTGATACTTGGGATGCAAACTCAGCAGAGCTTAGAGTTTATTAGGGCTAGTATCAATACTCTGAATAAATTACTTATGGGCCTTTAAATAAGTCCCCATTTTGAGCCACTATGATTAATCTTGACTCTTCTAGCTGTGTAAAACCACCTTAACTCTGTCTTATTAACTGGGGTGGGGTTAGAAATATTTGATTTACTTTGTGCATTCCTTGGCATTGGCTCCAACCTGTCTTGCTCCTGTAGATGCTTGCACCCTGTTTCTACCTGCATTTAGATTATTTCTGAATCAGTGACCTGATTCAGAAGTGGTCAGGCCCTTCTGCTCCCCATCAGCTGTCAGGGTGTGTGTGGGATCCTCAAGCCATCTGTGCTCATACAGTGATGTTGAAGATCCGGCCCATTACATTTTGCTTGACTTCATGTTCTGTGCATGCCTATGTGCAGTCACTTACAGAAGACAAGTGTTCAAATATGGTAGTGTAACACTATTCTCTTTCCTTTTCCAGTTTGAAGAGGTTTTTTTGCAAACAAAAGAGCAATATGACAAGTTAATCAAAGGTAAGAATCCCAACACCTGGGGTTTAGTCCCTGAAAATATTTCTCTGATTTAGTTAAATTTGTGGTTTAAAAATAGTTTATTAAAAGCAATGCAAACTTATAGGTGCACACCTTGAATACTGTAATACTAGTTTTGAATAACCTGATATTTCCAGTGCCATCTAACTCCTATAAGCTAAAAGCTATAGCTTCTGTGACTGTCTTTATTTTAGTACATTAAACAGGCAAACATTTCTATTTAATACATCTTAATTATCTGTGCTGTTAAACTTTTAGCATGGTTTCTGGCACATTTTTGGTCCCTGGCAAATAGCACTCCCCAGGCAATTCTTTGGCATCATTTGGTAGTTGTCTCAGACCAAGGGCAGTTTCCAAGATGTCATTTAGATGTAACCATCATGCTTTATAGGCAGAGAGAGCAGAATAGAGTCAATGTGGTCAGCCAGCTGGCATTGATGGGTACAAATGTACCTCTATGTTGCTTCTGAATGCAGTGAGATAAGCCTCTAAATGAAACGCTGTTGTGGCCCCAAAATCTCCAGGAAATCCAGTTTCCTTTGGGGTAGGCTCTGTATGAACACACTAGTGACAGTTCTAAGCAGAATAAGCCTAAGGTGTGAAGCTTCCCATAGTTAAAAACAGGGAGCCAGTACAGAGACATAGTCAAAGCAGTAAGCCACAAAGACTTCATGTCACCCTTAGGAGAGAGACCAGTTCCCAAACACCAAGGCACACCCCCAGCGACTGCCCTTGATATCTGGGCAGATGAAATCCACCAGTGAACCCCACCACAGCCCCCCTGGAAGAAGACCTCACTGCCAAGGTGGCAAAGGAGTTGGGACTGTGAGAAGCACTACATAATGCACCTGTCCCATAGTTTAGCTGGTGCCCAAGACATATGAGAGAAACCTCACAGCAGGCTGAGCTTGCCAAGTCATACTAGGAGACTTGGAAGAGGACTTAACAGCTTTGTGACTGAGCTCAGAAAGGTAAAGCTGTATTTACAGAAATTCTGACAGGAAAGCTAAAATAAACAAAACTAAAAAGGAAGTGGTATCAAATAGATCAGGATTAAATTTGCCAGTGGAGCTGGGTGAGACTAGGACAATGTGGGAGGGCGGTGCAGTGTAAAGAAACCAGTTATGGCTCTAAATATGCTAGTGCAGGTACTGAAATCTCAAATCTCTGTCATTCACAGGACTAGTGAATCCAGACAAAGTGATGCAATCCTGGATACAGCATCTGAGCTTATTTCTATTAGAGAGAAGAATTAAATGGTGATGAAAAGGATAGGAAAGGTTTTTATAAAGAAGGGGAAACATTTTATGTCTATATATTGAGCTTTACATAGTGAGAACACAAGGAAAAAGGTGCGGTTTAATATAATGTGTGGAAGAAAGACAAATGAGTTAGGCATCCTGATAAAGGGACCTTTGGAATATTGCCAGTTATGCAGGCAGTACAAAACAGAAATAACTCCACATTGCTTCCTCCTCTAATTATTTTTCTCTCCCTACCAACATGCTTTTTGACAGGGTATCCTGTGTTTAGACACCACCCGTATCATTAGACTGGTCCAGGCATGATTTTGGCCCATACCAGCTGATGATCCTCTAAGCAATGCCCCAGCAGTGTCAAGATGATGCCTCAGCCAGGGGCTGTTCTCGACAGGCAGCTTGAAGACAGACAGCTGTTTTGGAGGCTCAGAGAGTTAAATAGCTTAGGTCTGGCAGACTCGTACCCACTGGTCTGAGGGATGATTTGCCTAGCACAATCTGTAGCCATAGGCTATTTGATCTTTCCCACAATGTTAGTTTACTTTTACAGTTATGGCAAGACATTGGTGGTCTCCTACAGCAACAGAAATGTGCTCAGTCTCTTGCTCTCCTGTACAGCTGGCAGTCCAGGAGGAACTAACAGGCTTTCCCTCAACTTCCTACCCTAGATGGCTTCCTGCTGTTCCAGCAAGTACCTCTGGTTGAGATTGATGGGATGAAGATGGTGCAGACCAGAGCCATCCTCAGCTACATAGCAGGGAAATATAATCTCTATGGGAAAGACTTGAAAGAGAGAGCCCTGTATGTAACACCTCTTTTCATTTAATGAGCAGTCTGTTATTTGATAGCTATGTTGTATAAACCAAATTCTATCCTATAAATCCAATATAAAGCATGAGAAAGGCTAACACAGTAAGTTTTAACAACTGCTTCTGAAATCTTCCTCAACAGAAACAGGCTTTTATTCTTTTTGAAAAATATTTAAGTTTAGTTTGTGTTTAGTTTTGGCTGTGAAAATTGGCACTATATTCATGTACTAAATTCCTCTAAGTTGCCTTAGATAATTGGAAAACAGATGAAATAATTTCTGTGTTCTTTTCTACTGTCTTCCCCTGACCAACAGGATTGACATGTATGTGGAAGGAATATCTGATCTGATGCAAATGATTTTGATGTTTCCTTTCTCTCCACCTGATGCAAAGGAGAAAAATCTTGACTCAATTAAGGAGAAAGCAACTAATAGATACTTTCCAGTCTTTGAAAAGGTAAGTGAAAAAAAGGATGTATTTATAATAAGATATATTGTATTTACAATTATAAAAAAGTTTGCTCAAAATAAGTACATGTTTGTAATGGAGGTCAGTTCCAAATCCTCAGCTTTCTTGGCTATCTCAAAGAAGGAGAAATACAGCAACTATTTTCCTCTGTTTGCTAGCTTGTGTTGTCAGGGCTATGGTATTTGAACATCTACAAAGCAATATGCTGTTGGCGATACAGCAAAACTTTGCACTGAAGTCAAAGCAAGCACAGATGATTTCTTTTTTTCTTGAAGGAATAATTCCATACTTATACTTGTGTAGAACACATCTCTCTGCTGTACTAAATTTCATCTGAAACAGTTTCACTGGAAGAATGCAAAAATCGCTTGCAAATAAAACAGATAGAGAGATTAGGAGTACTTCACTAAAACATAGTCATACAGATTTCTACACATCCCACTTTGAAAAATAACAAACCAAACCCATATGATTCATGCATTTGGCAACATATTCCACTTTTGTAACATTCATCTTTTTTGATGGAAAACAGTAACAAAAGATGAACTTCACAGAAGTGCATACAACTATAATAACCTACTCCCAAAGGCAGGGATTTTCCTTGGTTAGATATTGTCATTCTGCATTTCTAAGTTTGCTTTCTGGTATCAACATGGGACATGACTTTTAATGGAATACCTAAATGGCAGTTTTACAAATTCTCTGAGTTGCTCATTAGTTCCTCAATTATCCCTATTTCTAATTCTGTGACTCTTACTAGCCTACTTAAGCACATGTTTTTGCCTCTGTTCCCAGTGCCTATCATCATTCATCATTCCCGAGTGACTGGAATTTGTAGTATGTGTACTAAGAACATGAAATGAACAAGAGTTAATTTCCCCCACCACCAATAGTGAACTGATTTA
The DNA here is from genome assembly GCF_047495875.1 of Pithys albifrons albifrons. NCBI lineage: Eukaryota > Metazoa > Chordata > Aves > Passeriformes > Thamnophilidae > Pithys > Pithys albifrons. Next base: position 21,957,269 of record NC_092459.1, on the reverse strand, counting down.
GGCTCACAGCTTCCAGCTGAAAACTCCACCCTGAAACTTCAGATATAATTGCTGTTCAGCTCTACAGCTGTGCTGTGAGGCTTAGGCCCAGGCAACATATGTCCCAGTCTCATCTGCAGTTCACATTCTCCTGTGTTCTCCAGGTTTTGAAACAACATGGCCAAGACTTTCTCGTGGGCAACAAATTCAGCTGGGCAGATGTTCAGCTAATTGAAGCCATTTTAGCAGTGGAGGAGAAAATTCCTGCTGTGCTGTCAGGGTTTCCTCAGTTGCAGGTAATTTTGTTATTGAACATGCCTGTATTCAGGAGCTAGAGGGCAATCCTGAACTGATCATCTACTCATGCTGTGTAAATCACGTTTTTGTGGCTGGAATTTCTGTCATATTCTGCTTTTCTTTATTATTTTTTAGGCATTTAAAACCAAAATGAGCAATATGCCTACAATTAAGAAGTTCCTGCAGCCTGGAAGCCCAAGGAAACCTCCACCAGATGACCATTATGTAGAAACTGTGATGAAAGTTTTTAAGAGATGAAAGCCTTGCCACCTTTGGTGAGATCCAGAATATTGAAGAGAAAAAGACAAAAAAAAAAAAGGCAAAACATCAACCCCAAACCCTAAGCCAAAGCAAGAGGAAGTAGGAAGCTCAGTAAATCAGTATTGTTGTAAAAACCAGTGCTAAAAAACAAAACAACCAAAAACCCCAACCAAAAATAAAGCATTCTATTACTCTGGCAATGTGACAGCAGCTTTGTTTATTGATATCAAATTCTTAGCAAAACATGAAAACAAAGCAGTAGGGAAGCAAAGAACTACTTGTAGGGCAGGGAATTTATTCACTTGGAAAAAGATCAATGCAGTGTTAGTATGGTCAGAATGTAACACAGAGAGGATATTTTCTGCAGGAAAATAAGCTTCAGAAAAAGATCTAAAGCAGAAAAGGAAGAGAAGACCCATTGTGTCACTTATCCTTTAAAGAAGTAGACTTGTTTAAAGCTACCATCTTTAAACAAAGGCTTGTAGATGAATTGGATATTTGAACATCTCTCTGCAACATTTTTCTTGCAAAACTGATTATTTTTCTTCATAAATCAATTACTTAGAATCCTGGGTATGATCTTGACAGCAATTCACTTGTGGGTTACAAATATATTATCTTTTAAACAAAGTATAATGGAAGAAACTGGCAATCTGTTTTGCAGAGCCAGGTAAGATAGAGGTGGTTTATTTCTACAAATTTAGGACAGAGCAACAGAGATTCAGGTTCCACTGACTTTCAAATAAAAATATTAGTGTTTACATACACTTACAGCTTTGTGAAGGGGCCTCATGCGAGAGAGAAACATCTGGATAGAAGGAAACTTTGTTCTAACCAATATCAGTAACAATATCTGATGCTTAATATTACCATGAAAGAAGTGTAGAAAAAAGAAAATTAGAAAAAATATTGGAAAACAAGCCTGTCAGGGAGAAAAAAGAATAGCAATTTCTGAAATGCTTTAGAAACTCAGTGAAGTGACATTTCAAAAAGTCCTCCTAAGTTAGGGGACAGATGGTTATGGATTTTTCACTTTTATTTAAGCTACTGACTGTGTTGAAAAGGACTTGCCTGAAATCTTGATGCACACTTCTGATGAGGCAAGAGATCTAAGTGCTGGGATAGATCATGTTCTGAGGAGTTCTGCTCTTATCCCCTACCTCTAAGGGAAGGTTGAAAGGACTGCCTTCACCTAAATATTTGACTGCCTCAGTTGAGACAGAATCATTTTGAGTAGCTCAGATATCAGTTGTAACTCCTGCACAGGGTGAGGGATTCCTCCTGAATTTAGACCTACTTAAGGAAGACTAGAGAGCTAGACCAGATGTAGTTGTCTACAAAGCTAGGTGAGATGAATTTTTCCAAGTTATCTACACTGTAAATAACTTCCATGCTGGAACTCATGTTTCTTACCTTGCAGTCCTCTGACACAATGGATGTCACCTCCTTGTAGGACTGGTCATTGCACATGGCATGTCTCCTAGAGTTTATCATAAATAAAGCCTACAAATTATTAATCTAGCCAAGCTAACTAAGAGCAAGTTTGAGATTGTGTAACACTATCAGATGCACCTTGGTGCACGTCTATGCAGGGAAAGCTGCAATCACCCACATTATCCTGGATTCTGCATCATAAACCCATTCTGTTCCAAATTGCATAAAGGCTGTTTCCAACAGTGTAGTTTACACTGCTTCTCTTAAAAAAAACTCTGCTAACAGCAAAAGTCATCACTCCCAGAAGCCCAGAGGGGAAAGCAGTTACTTCTCAAGCAAGCAAATAAAACATTCCTAGGCAGAGTTCTGTTTCATTATAAAATATGAACAAATGATTTTGAGTTGGATGTTAACAGAAAGCAATGTGTGCAGCTTGTGCTTCTATAGCAGTACCAAGAGTGGAGTTCTGCTGCACATAGCAGAGAGGCCTTGGGCTCCCTATGACAGCCCTGTAGTGCTGGCCATTGTGCCACAGCACTGGCCACAGAGCTGGGCTCTCTGGAGCAGCAGCTGGAGGCCAGCAGATGCCCTGGAACGTGTACAGTGGTGTGGACACCTCTGCACAGGTGACTCAGCCCCACCTGAAGGCTTTCAGACACTGGAGAAAAGAACCTCCCCGAATGAAGGCAGGGGACAGAGGGATATAAGGAAGAAAATAGCCCAAACAAGAAGGCAGAGGCTACCAGATGTGTCACTGTCAGTGAGCAGCCCCTTTCTGTGAAGCCTGGCTCTCTTTATTTGCCATATAAGGTACAGAGCGTTTCGTTCAGGCACTGGGCATATCCTAAAAGACCATACATTGCAGTGGTGTCTCTTTTGATGCCATGTCCTTCTGTGGTTCTAGTTCTAAATAAGTGTTAAGCTTACTTTTATGTTAAGCTGTGGATCACATTGGTCTGTTGGGTACCAGTGATGGAGATTGATGGGAGGAGGATCATTTTCAGCTGCAAAGCAGCAAAGCACATGAACAGGAAGGACTTGGAGGAGAGAGCCCCCCTGTGGAGTAATATCTCAGGGTTTTTTTCTATGATCAGGGCAATTCAGAAGAATTTACATAGACATTGACCTTGACTGCAGAGTGTGGCTACAAGTATTAACCAGCTAGATTAGATAAGCAGGATGGTGCACGAGAGTTCATCTGCATTGACTTTTGAAATCAATACAGTTGCCAGAAAAAGCAGCAGGAATGCAGAGTGCACTTTGCCTTCTCAGGCTGTTCTTCATTCCCTGCCTCCTACATTTGTCTTTGGTGAGCATTTTCACCAAGTCAAATTCAGGGAAACATTATTGACAGAAAAAGAAAATACATCCTTGTATGTCCCGGAATGAGAGTCAGTGGAAATGTCCTGAAGGAACATCCCCCATCACTAAAGCATGGGACAGGAGCTTAGGAAGGATTCAAGCAGAACTAGGCAATGTGACCTGTGTAAAGCACAAGTTAAAAGCAAGAAATCAGAAAGTATTAAGATGAAGGTGAGACTGGCATAACAGTATTTTTTAAAACTGTGTGAGCTTTTCAGCCATCATGATTATTTTTAACTAGCAGGTGGCCAATCAATTAAAATAAGAAGCATACCATTTTGTGCTGGTTTGGTGTTCCCAATGATTATGACCTCTCATCCATCTTATGTTTGTACACAATCAGCATTACTCAGGACATTATTTTCTGTAGGTGAGAAGTAACTAAACAGAGATAACTTTTTATTAGCTCGAGGAGGAGGAGTTTCCTCTTCCCAGGGAGACGTTGGCAATTCTTTTTGTAGGAGGAGCTACAGAATTACATAACCTCGAAGCAAAGTTACTGAGAGCTGAGATTGAGTTTTACTGTGCACAAGGTAAGTTTTTTGGATTTTGGACATGCATAGGGAACTGCTATACTTGAAACTAAGTCAGTGAATGGCTTTTACAGATTAAATGTGTGTGTGTAGTTTCTTTACAGACCTGGTTTTATGCAGCAAATGTTACAATATTAATCAACTGCTTTCTAGGTGTATAGAATTAAGAAAAAGAAACCTAGATCTCAGAAGTATGGAGTGTTTCCTCTCCTCCTTTTCCTATTTTAGAGAAGCTGACATGTTATATACAAGGGGAATTTGGTTGGGGTTTAGCCCTTTTTCCTTTGCTGCTCTTAATGTTTTAATTTTATTGTTGACATGTTGTCAGTAACTGTGAAGTTGGTATAAACGAAACACTTGTCTGCAGGTTTGTCTCTGCTGTGCATGCATGGTTCCAAAAGGGATGGATAGTGGTCTGCCTAGGCACTATTACTGCTTTATACTCCAGCAGAGTTGGAATTGAACTGAGCAGGCATTGCCCTTTGGCTCTGCCTGAGGAAAAGGCAAATGTGATGTTATCAGAGACAAAAAGAATTTCCATGTCTTTGGAGGTTTGTCTAAAGGAATTACTGGAGCAGGGACTATTGTCAAATTATGTGACTGAATGCTTACAAGGGGGAAAAATATTCCTTTCTGCCACTTTATAATGGAGCATAATGTCTGCTGGAGAAAACACAGCAATGCTGAGTTCATACGGTGTTTCTGATTAAACAGCATACTGCATTCTGAGATACTGCCAAAGCAATAACAGAGTATTTGATCAAAGGAGAACCCTTTGGATGCAAACGGGTTTGATTTGGTTGTCCTCTGATGTGGGCCAATGGCTCTTGGTACAGAGTTCTGCTTAACTAACCTGCATGTATAAGAGACATTTTAAGGAAAAATTGATGCAGTCCCTCAATGTAGTCTAAGTTTTACCTTCTTTATTAATTTGATGAAAGTCTTGGGCCATAAATCATTGGTTTAGACATAAGGGACTGTTAGCAACTCAAAACCAACATTCTAAATCTTTATTTTGCCAACCTTATTTGTTTATTGCACATAGGAGGAAACAATCAGGCACGTGGAAACATGTCTGGGAAACCCAAGCTGCACTACTTCAATGGACGAGGCCGAATGGAACCAATACGGTGGCTGTTGGCAGCAGCAGGGGTTGAGGTTTGCCTCTGATTTTTCTACTAAGAGCATTTGGCAAATATGTATTTTAATGTTCCTTACGAAAAATATGACTGACCTGCAGCTTCAAAGTCTGTCCAAGCTGACAGAGACCATGACCATGACCTTAAGCAGAGGGGAAGTTCATGCCTCACTTGCACACATATCCTGTGCGAAGCCTGCTGGTAGCACCACAAATACCTCTCTCCTGTAGCTGGCTGTAGCAGGGTGACCCTGGCTGGATGCCAGGTCCTCACTAAAGCTGCTCTCTCACTCCCCTGTGCAACTGGACAGAGGAGAGAAAATATAAGAAAGGATTCATGAGTTGAGATAAGGGCCAGGAGACATCACTTACGATCACCATCACAGGCAAAACAGACTCAAAGTGGGGATATTAATTAAATTTATTACTAACAGGATCAGAACAGGAGAGTGAGAAGTAAAATAATCTTAAGAACATCTTCCCCCCACCCTTCCTTCCTTCCTTCCAGCAGTGCAGGGAGACAGGGAATGGAGGTTACAGTCAGTTGTTGTTTCTGCTGCTACTCAGATAGGGGAGTCCTTCCCCTGCTCCCATGGGATCTTTCCTTCAGGAAACAGTCCTTTACAAACTTCTCCAGAGTGATTCTTCACAAACTGATGCCATGTGGGTCACTTTTCTATGGGGTGCAGTCTGGGCACAGGCTGCTCCAACGTGGGTCACAGGGTCACAAGTCCTACCAGGAAAGCCTGCTCCAGCATGAGCTCCTCTATCCACAGATCAGCAGGTCCCTGCCAGGACCCTGCTCCAGCACGGGCCTCCCCTGGAGTCATAGCCCTCTTTGGGCATTCACGCAGTCCAGCATGTGGATCTTTGCACCCCCTTGGTCCTCCATGGGCTGCAGGGCACAGCAGCTGCTTCAGCATGGGCTGTGGGGGAACCTCAGCTCTGGTGCCTGGACCACCTTCTTCCCCTCCTTGTCCGTGACCTTGGTATCTACACTGTTGTTCACATGTTTCCACTCTGCTCTTCTCTGGCTGCAATTTTCACCTGGGAAATATTGGTTTTTCTCCTTGTTTTACAAGTTGTCTCAGACGTATTCCTGTCCTTACTGAATGACTTGGCCTTGGCCAGAGGCAGGTCTGTCTCGGAGCTAAATGACTTTGGCTCTGCTGGACATGGGAGAAACTTCTGGCAGCTCCTCACAGAAGTCACCCCAGTAGCCTCTCCTACCAAAACCTGGCTAGAGAAACCCAATACACCAGTGAAAGAAAGAAATGAAGAGCACAGCAACAGAATCTGGCTTCTTAACTTCACACCACAGAGATCGAGGGCTTCCCATTCTGAAGAGCTTCAGTTAAATTTGAATGTTCAAAATAGCAAAAGACTATTATTGCTACTTAGCCCTGAAGGTACTGTATCTTATATACCACAGAGTTATTCCTTTTTTTAATCTCTAAGAGATTCTGGTATTGAAGCAGAGAGGAGTGTTGGGACCTGTGTGTTTTTGAGAGCTATGAGTTTTTGTCATGGTGATGGCCAATGTGCCAGAAAGCTTTCAAATATTATTTATTTTTTAAAAGTGAAAATGCCCAAAAGACAGCTCTTTGTGCTTTTATTGTCTAAATGAAGAAGTGGATAAAACTTGGAATGACAACTGAACTTCTGTATTTCTTGCAGTTTGAAGAATCTTTTCTGGAAAAAAAGGATGATCTGACAAAGTTACAGAAGGGTAAGATACCTTCACTGTGCAATAATAACAATAATAATGACAACAATAACAACAACAATAATAATTTGTCTGAGAAGACCTAACAAATCTGAGCATTTTGAAGACAAAATCTAGACTGCATAGTGCACGAGGTACAACAGATACACGCTGCAGTGTGTTAGGTGGTATCATCCACCCAGTTGCTTTAGTCTTCACTGAATCGCAGAAGGGCTGAGCTCAGAAGGACCTCTTGAGATCATCTATTTCCTGTCCCCTCCTCAAGAAGGCCTCTTACAGCCGGTTGCCCAGGACCATGTCCAGCTGAGTTCTAAGTGTCTGCAAGGATGGAGACTCCCTGAGCAACCCATGCCAATATACAGTCACTCCCCACACTAAAAGGGCCTTTCTTTAAGTTCAGATGATTGGCTATCCTTTCATCCAGTTTGTGTCTGTTGCCTCCTGTCCTATCACAATAAAGGCTTTTCTCATCATGTCATCTTGAAATTCCTTAAGATTTTAGGTTGCGTACAAAGTTGGTTTTTTATAATCCATATGTAAACAGAGTTCCAGACTTCCAAGTTTAACTTGTACCTCTGTTGCATTCACGTTTCCCAAGGCAACTACTCACCTTCCTAGATTTAGTTTTCATCTTTGTGAACATGATCTTCTCATTTCCTCCAAACCAAATTACGTGTCTGTGCTCTTCACTTGGCTTTTCAAAAATGTCTGAGTTAGGGTTGGCATTTGCAGTCCTGCTCTCTTTAAGGAATAATGACTTGATCCTCCTACCACCTGCTGCCTTTCAAAAAGTCTTTGGAGACACAAGCAGAAATACAAGTATGCTCTTAATAGCAGACAGTGTCTCTGCATGATCTCCTTACAGTGGATAAAAAGACAGACATAGCCGATCAGTTATTTGATCTGAAATACGATTCCATAAAGCAAAAGTTCTCACTTCCTTCTCTGATCTGATGATCTCTTTCTGGGGTGACTTTTACTTCTTCCTTGCTAGGGCAAGGCTTCTGCAGACTCACATCAGTTTATACTTGGGTCTTGCAGGAATCTCATGGAATTCACCTGTTATTTCCCACTTTCTCCCTGTACACATGAGAGGTCATTGTGCAAAGTCAATATAGTAGTCACAAAGATATTATATGCTTTTATATTCATATTATATGTTGAAAAGCCCTTAAATGGTCCAGATTTTAATACTTACCTAAAGCATGACAGAAACCCACTGGATCACATCCTTCAGTCCTTCTCATCTGTATAAATCACCATTAAAATTATTTGAGTTAAGGCCATGTAGCACATGGCTTTTTCAGTGTATGACAGCTAAAAGTTGTGCATTTGGGTGCTTGCTCAAATCAGAAGAAACTTAAGGAAGTTGATTGCTATAATATTAAGTTAGTTATATGTCACTAAGAAATGGTTGGTTCATGGTAAGAATTTTCCATACCTTCTTGTAGGAATGAGGAAGATTGTCACCAAAGGGTGGTCAAGAATTGGAACAAGCTTCCCAGGGAAGTGACTGAGTCACCGTGTGTAGATGTGGCCCTTAGGGACATGGGTTAGTTGTGGAGCTCGGCAGTGTTAGGTTTGCAATGATCTTAAGGGTCTTTTCCAGCCTAAATGATTCATTGGTTCTAAATATGAAATAATATATGTGGTTACTTTTGCCTGACACCCACTAGTGGTTCTGCTTCAGAGACTGAGTGTCTCCCTGTCTGATCCCCTTTTCCCCAGATGGATCCCTGCTCTTTCAGCAAGTGCCAATGGTGGAGATTGATGGAATGAAGATGGTGCAGACCAGAGCCATTGCCAACTACATAGCGACGAAGTACAACCTCTATGGGAAGGACCTGAAGGAGAGAGCCCTGTACTGTAACAGTACCACATTTTCTTGTTAGACCACAGCTCACACTACATCTCTGTGTAACACAAGAATGTCCCAGTTCATAGCTCAGTTCAGGGTGACAGAGCAGCAGATCACAAAGCATGTGTTGACTGTGACTGGAGGTGATGTCTAGGGCAGTGATAGCCAGCTAGATTAGATAGACAGCAGGGTGCATGGCATCTCACGAATCATCCATCAAGGGTCGATACAGTACTCAGAAGAAAGCAGTCAGGAGTGCAGACTGTCTCACTTTTGTAGCTCTTAATTTTCTCCTGCAGTTGTCAGCAGCAGGCATTTTCAACACATCAAATTCAGGGAAATGTCTTTGATGGAAACAAAAAAATTCCTCTCTTTAATAACTAGGAATTAGAATAAAATTAGAACTAACAGCTGGATGTTTAAGGACTGGATACTTAGGGCACATGGTTTGACCAGAGCTATATTTAAATGCTTCAAATTTAATGAGCACTGGTAAACACATGCTAAGATATTTGTTAGGAATTGTACTGACCCGCTGTTTACCTCACCATGTCTGATTGGATTGGATGACACATCTGCCAATTTTGTACTGAGGTTCAAAAAACCCCACAATACAGTGAAGTATCATCCCTAGTGTGCAGTGGAAGGGATACAGTCTTTAGGTTTGGGTTAGGCACTTTGCACTTATATTTCACCCAAGGTCCTTACCTGTGCCCTTATGCAACTGCATTAAAGGTGGAACTAATCTCAGCTATGCATGTAGGATAGAAGAGGTGGAGATTTCCCAGCATCTCAGTACGGTTATGCAAGTTAGCTATTGAGGCATTCAGAGCGACTGTGTTTGACTTGACCAAATGGATCTATTCCTTTCAGGATCGATATGTATGTGGAAGCAATGTTCGATCTTAATGAGCTACTCATGAGCTATGGTTACCAACCAGCAGACAAAAAGGAGCAACATTTTACGAATATGGTGGACAAGGCCACAAACAGATACTTCCCTGTCTTTGAGAAGGTGTGTGGCAAACATGCTGTAGCTAAATCAATACTGTTTTCCTGAAAGTCCGTCCTGGATCTACACCAATAATTTTTATTGAGGAAAACTCTTTTAAGATAAGTGGTCTGGTTTCAGTGGGGCTGGGATAAGGATGGAGACACAACACTACAGAGGGGGCAGAAGACACTACAAATCTGGGAGAGATGTAAAGCTGCAAAACCTCAGGACATGCTGAGCTCCAAAAACGTCCATGTTTTAGTCTGTATGTTGTTTCAGACAAAAGAAACTATAGCATCTGCTTTTGCATAAAGTTTCCTCCTGACGTACAGATGCCCCTCTACCATGCAAGCTATGTAAAAGTATTACAGCTCCTTCTGTATCTCACAAAGCTAAGCCTTCAGCACAGCAGCGATGACTACAGAAGTGAAGACAAGAGGAGTACAGCTGAGCTGCCAGAAAAACATGCAAGAGAAAGGACTGATAAAGTATGCCTAGGGTGATCAGACCAGTTCTTTGTACTACAGATCTTTGTGATACATTTCCTTCATCCAGGGACACCTTCATGCAGTGTGTGACCATTCTTTGAAGATATATTAAATAACACAGAGAAAAAAAATCATCTATTTCTGATTCTCTGTTTTTAGGTTTTGAAAGACCATGGACAAGACTTTCTTGTTGGCAACCAGTTTAGCAGGGCAGATGTGCAGTTACTTGAAATCATTTTAATGGCAGAAGAGTGCAAGTCTGATATACTTGCCAAATTTCCTCTCTTGCAGGTAAATGAATGTACTGTTTTAATGGATGAAACAGAAGGGTCCATTGATTTAAACTGGCTGAGGAAAAGGGAGGAGTGGGAGGGTGAGGAGAGAGGTGACATAAAAATAATCAAGTATTCTAAGAGCTTTTAACTGTCCTCAAATACTGATGATTATTGCCACCTTCTGTCACTGCAGCCACAAAAGCATAATAGGGAGAAGCATATAGTTCCTTCTGCAGCATCAATGCATAATGATACTTTTCGAGCGTGGATAACATCAAGACATCTGACAGTTAATATGGTTCTAAAGCACAGTGCTGTTTTGGTTTTGTTTTGTAGGGTTTTAAAGCAAGAATAAGCAATATTCCCACAATAAAGAAATTCCTGCAGCCTGGCAGCCAGAGGAAACCACCAGTACGAGAGGAAGAAGTACCCAAAATAATAAAGATTTTCTACTGAGCAGCAGCCTAAGGCCACAGAAACTGTTTCATTGTTTTTGCTGATAATGAGAAAGTGAAATGAATGAAAACAATGAAAAGGGGTTTGATCTCTTTTTCCTTAGCTACAGTACTGGTTTTAGCCTACTGCAAACACTTCCAGGGGAAATCTCTATGAGCATATCAGAAAATGGAAGAGTTCATCTCTTAGGGAGTGTATTGGACAATGCAAGATGTCTTCAATTACTGAAAAGAATACCTGAAATAAAGTCTTCCTATTCACACTCAAACCCAGGTTGTTAATTGACTTCTTGATGCTACTTCTGTGTCTAAGTGCTCTCTGGTTCTGCGGTTCCCATAAATTGCTGGAAAATGAAGAGACTTCAGCCCAAACAGCAGGTGAGGTATCTGTTCTACAAAATGCCAGGCAAAGCCTGCAGGTTCTGGTTAGATGGTGATGACGGGTTAGGATTTAGCTTTCCTCTGAGCTTCACTTGGGGAATGCTGGGACCAGAGGTCATACTGCACCTCTGTTTTTTGATTGGATAGTTAAACTCCTGTACTGCAGCATCACCAGTATTTCCTTTAACAATGGGAAGCAGCTAAAAGCACTTTGCAGGCTTGACTGAGAAAAAAATGTATGTCACTAACTGCGAAGTTTAAAAACTTGTTGTTTGAGGAAATGTCAGGTGAAGGGTGGGAGTTTAGATTTTTGTCTGTTGGTAAGCTTAAGGAAATTCAAGACTCTGGTGTCCAACAGTCTGTCAGTGTCTTGTGATAAGACTCTTCACCAAGAGATTCACAGGGTCAGAGTGTACTTCGATGACCCTTTTAGGGAGGGCTCAACAGAACAAAGACCCCTCAGAAGGTCCAGCCAATGTGTAATCTGCTACTGGCAACTGCAAGGACTCACTTTAACAGGTTACAGAATGACAGTTTTTGTTAATAGAAATTGTGACAGATTAATACTTTTGAAAGTTGTCAGTGATAGTGTCTACTGCAAAGATAGGTTTTAAAGCAGCCTACTGATACATATATTAAGCAAGCACAAGTTCTGATATGAAGCAATCTACTAATATGCTATGGGGTAAGCACAAGCAAAAGCCTTAGTCCTAAAAGCAGCATTTAACACGCAGAGAGTATCATTCTCACCCAAGGCATCTCTCTGGGTGGGGAGAAGATGGACTCAGCCTGTTGACTGATCCCAACAGTTTCAGTGCAGGTCTTCTCCCACTTTCCCCCTATCCCCCACTTACTTTTATACTATTTCCATTTTGTTTGGGTTGAGCTTGAGTGGCTCCAGTCATAAATACCTTTTATCTCTGATTGGTATACCTAATGGGAGGGGGTGGTGGTTGTGGTTTGGCAGTTGAGGAAGGGGTTTGACATGGTTGTTGGCTTCATCAGCAGAACATCTTGATTCTACTTTGTCAGACAGGTACTGTACGGGCTCAGTAGCAGAATGTTTTCCCATTCTGCTGGGATGAGAATGGAGAGGGGTCACATAGTCTCCACGTGGTTCCACATTCCATTCTGTTTCTCTGAGCAGATGTTTATCATTGTATTGGGGAACATGCAGACCTCAGTCTGTCCAGGGAGATGCAGCTGCTTTTTACCCTAAAATTCTGAATCCCCTCTAGGTTTAACTCTATCCATCATCCCACAGGAAGGAGAAGGCAGATTGGTGTCTCAGGTGTTAAGAGAGACCTTGGAATGTAGGATTTTATGCTGACTTGCATCACTTCAAATTTAACTAAGTTCAATATAAGTTGTCTTTCAGCTGTTCATTATAGTCACGTAAATCAAGCTCTGCTACTGAGAGGTTAGCAGGACAGTTGAACATGTAAATATGCATACTAGTCTAGAGGAAGCTGTTCCTACCCAGGGCAGGAGGGCTGAAACTAGATGATCATTAAGGTGCCCTCCAACCCAAACCATTCCATGATTTTGTGATATTGCTTAAACACCAAATAAACCAAGGATATAAATGAAAGAGCCAGTGCCTTAAAAACAACTAATGCCCTAGTACTGGCGGTTTTTAGCTGGGCAAACTCCCGACACTGCAGCTCCTGCTGACAACAACAGTTTCTTTATAGGAAATATCATGCATCTGAAACCAGCTTTTATCATCAAAAGAGGACAAACCCCAACATTTTCCTGCAGCAAAATATGTATTAAACCATGTTGTTGCATGAACTATTTCCCTCTCTCCTCACTGAGGCTTCTGAAGAGCCCTTGCAGCTGCTGAGCATTGTCAGAAACTCGAGCCAGAAATTTGGGTCGTGGCTGCCGACTCCATGTCGTGCAAGCTGCAGACACGGCCAGGCGGTTCCAGGATCCTGATCATGGACCCACTTTGGCCATGCAGAGCCCCCTGCACAGCGACCGCTCAGCACCCACACAGGGGGCTGCGGCCCCAGCCCTCCCCAGTCATGACACCCCTGGGACCCTGCTGCCACCTCAGGGGCCTCCAAGCCTGTCCCCTGCCTCCTCCTGCTGTGGCCATGTCCCTGAGGTGCAGCCGCTTCCGAGCCAGCCCAGTGCAAGTGTTGTCCAGAAAAACTGGATTTTCCACATGGTGTGCAACAAGCAAGTACCTACACAGTTGAGAAAGACATGGATTATTTATTTCAGAGTTGCACAAGCCTCGATGCTCGCTGGTATTTCCGCAAGTCAAGTACAGCCACTATCAAAACTTTTTACTATTTATACATTTTAGCCAACAAAGGCATTATGTTGACTGGCTACAAGTTACATCGTTGTCTTATTAATTAGAATTCTATCCTATGCTGTAATTCCCTCACTTTTCCTATAATTAGTCCACATGCTTGGTCTTTTCCCTGTTTAGGGTCAGTGGGTTTCCTTATGAGCCTTGAATCGGTTGTCGTGATCTCCCCCTGCCAGAATTTGCTTTTACCCAGTGGGAGCTGACTCAGCACAGTCGCTGGGTTGGCTTTATTAGTTCCTTTCTTATCTTGGGAGTTCTGCCAAATGTCCTTGTGGCCCACAACTTCTGCATTTTTATGCCCACTATCAGTGGCACATTCTTCTTCCCAATTTTTGTTAACCTCCCCCTAGACCTGGGATCACTGAAACCTGTTGAGCCCTAAACTTTAAGAAGGCACATCTACCAATAAGTAATTTTGCTTTCACTTAGAGTTAGCTGCTGCTTCATGCATTAAATCTCCTTTCTTGTTGAAAGTAGACAAAGATCAAATATCAAAGACCATCCTTTCTTAAGCGAATTTTTACATATTTCACATTTTGCATTGGAAACAGCCACTCCAGAAGACTCCAGAAACAGGCTGAGATGGCTTATCCAAAGTCGAAGGGCTTTGGGATGTGGTGTGACAGCAGAACGTAGGTCTCTACAATCAATGTTAGGTGACATAAGTTTTCCCAAGTTGCATACTCTATTAATAATTTTCATTCTAGAACTCATGTTTTCTTACCTTGCAGTCCTCTGATATAATGGGTATCACCTCCTTGTAGGACTGGTCATTACACATGGCATATCTCCTAGAGTTTATCATAAATAAAGCCTACAAATTATTAATCCAGCCAAGCTAACCAAGAGCAAGTTTGAGATTGTGTAACACTATCAGATGCACCTTGGTGCACGTCTATGCAGGGAAAGCTGCAATCACCCACATTATCCTGGATTCTGCATCATAAACCCTTTCTGTCCCAAATTGCATAAAGGCTGTTTCCAACAGTGTAGTTTACACTGCTTCTCTTAAAAAAAAACTCTGCTAACAGCAAAAGTCATCGCTCCCAGAAGCCCAGAGGGGAAAGCAGTTACTTCTCAAGCAAGCAAATAAAACATTCCTAGGCAGAGTTCTGTTTCATTATAAAATATGAACAAATGATTTTGAGTTGGATGTTAACAGAAAGCAATGTGTGCAGCTTGTGCTGCTATAGCAGTACCAAGAGTGGAGTTCTGCTGCACATAGCAGAGAGGCCTTGGGCTCCCTATGACAGCCCTGTAGTGCTGGCCATTGTGCCACAGCACTGGCCACAGAGCTGGGCTCTCTGGAGCAGCAGCTGGAGGCCAGCAGATGCCCTGGAACGTGTACAGTGGTGTGGACACCTCTGCACAGGTGACTCAGCCCCACCTGAAGGCATTCAGACACTGGAGAAAAGAACCTCCCCGAATGAAGGCAGGGGACAGAGGGACATAAGGAAGAAAATAGCCCAAACAAGAAGGCAGAGGCTACCAGATGTGTCACTGTCAGTGAGCAGCCCCTTTCTGTGAAGCCTGGCTCTCTTTATGTGCCATATAAGGTACAGAGCGTTTCGTTCAGGCACTGGGCATATCCTAAAAGACCATACATTGCAGTGGTGTCTCTTTTGATGCCATGTCCTTCTGTGGTTCTAGTTCTAAATAAGTGTTAAGCTTACTTTTATGTTAAGCTGTGGATCACATTGGTCTGTTGGGTACCAGTGATGGAGATTGATGGGAGGAGGATCATTTTCAGCTGCAAAGCAGCAAAGGACATGAACAGGAAGGACTTGGAGGAAAGAGCCTTGCTGTAGTGTAACACTACCATTGATACACCTATTCCTACAACCTCATGTGTAACATGAGGAAAATATCCCAGCTTGCAATTATGTTCAGGGCAATTCAGAAGAATTTACATAGACATTAACCTTGACTGCAGAGTGTGGCTACAAGTATTAACCAGCTAGATTAGATAAGCAGGATGGTGCACGGGAGTTTATGCTGCATTGACTTTTTGAAATCAAGACAGTTGCCAGAAAAAGCAGCAGGAGTGCAGAGGGCAGTTTGCCTTCTCAGGCTGATCTTCATTCCCTGCCTCCTACATTTGTCTTTGGTGAGCATTTTCAGCAAGTCAAATTCAGGCAAACATTATTGACAGAAAAAGAAATTACATCCTGCTATGTCCAGGAATGACAGTCAGTGGAAATATCCTGAAGGAACATCCCCCATCACTAAAGCATGGGATAGAAGCTTAGGAAGGATTCAAGCAGAATTGGGTCATGTGACCTGTGTAAAGCACAAATCAGTTAAAAGCAAGAAATCAGAAAGTATTAAGATAAAGATGAGACTGGTATAACAGTATTCTTTTAACCTGCCATCACGATTATTTTTAACTTAGTAGGTTGCCAATCAATTAAAATAAGAAGCATACCATTTTGTGCTGACTTAGGGTTCCCCATGATTATAATTTCTCATCTATCTTATATTTGTACACAATCAGCATTAGTCAGGACATTATTTTCTGTAGGTGAGAAGTAACTAAACAGAGATAACTTTTTATTAGCTCGAGGGGGAGGAGTTTCCTCTTCCCAGGGAGACGTTGGCAATTCTTTTTGTAGGAGGAGCTACAGAATTACATAACCTCGAAGCAAAGTTACTGAGAGCTGAGATTGAGTTTTACTGTGCACAAGGTAAGTTTTTTAGATTTTGGACATGCATAGGGAACTGCTATACTTGAAACTAAGTCAGTGAATGGCTTTTACAGATTAAACGTGTGTGTGTAGTTTCTTTACTGACCTGGTTTTATGCACCAAATGTTACAATATTAATCAACTGCTTTCTAGGTGTATAGAATTAAGAAAAAGAAACCTAGATCTCAGAAGTGTGGAGTGTTTCCTCTCCGCTCCTTTTCCTATTTTAGAGAAGCTGACATGTTATATACAAGGGGAATTTGGTTGGGGTTTAGCCCTTTTTCCTTTGCTGCTCTTAATGTTTTAATTTTATTGTTGACATGTTGTCAGTAACTGTGAAGTTGGTATAAACGAAACACTTGTCTGCAGGTTTGTCTCTGCTGTGCATGCATGGTTCCAAAAGGGATGGATAGTGGTCTGCCTAGGCACTATTACTGCTTTATACTCCAGCAGAGTTGGAATTGAACTGAGCAGGCATTGCCCTTTGGCTCTGCCTGAGGAAAAGGCAAATGTGATGTTATCAGAGACAAAAAGAATTTCCATGTCTTTGGAGGTTTGTCTAAAGGAATTACTGGAGCAGGGATTATTGTCAAATTATGTGACTGAATGCTTACAAGGGGGAAAAATATTCCTTCCTGCCACTTTATAATGGAACATAATGTCTGCTGGAGAAAACACAGCAATGCTGAGTTCATACGGTGTTTCTGATTAAACAGCATACTGCATTCTGAGATACTGCCAAAACAATAACAGAGTATTTGATCAAAGGAGAACCCTTTGGATGCAAACAGGTTTGATTTGGTTGTCCTCTGATGTGGGCCAATGGCTCTTGGTACAGAGTTCTGCTTAACTAACCTGCATGTATAAGAGACATTTTAAGGAAAAATTGGTGCAGTCCCTCAATGTAGTCTAAGTTTTACCTTCTTTATTAATTTGATGAAAGTCTTGGGCCATAAATCATTGGTTTCACGTAAGAGACTGTTAGCAACTCAAAACCAACATTCTAAATCTTTATTTTGCCAACCTTATTTGTTTATTGCACATAGGAGGAAACAATCAGGCACGTGGAAACATGTCTGGGAAACCCAAGCTGCACTACTTCAATGGACGAGGCCGAATGGAACCAATACGGTGGCTGTTGGCAGCAGCAGGGGTTGAGGTTTGCCTCTGATTTTTCTACTAAGAGCATTTGGCAAATATGTATTTTAATGTTCCTTACGAAAAATATGACTGACCTGCAGCTTCAAAGTCTGTCCAAGCTGACAGAGACCATGACCATGACCTTAAGCAGAGGGGAAGTTCATGCCTCACTTCCACACATCCTGTGCGAAGCCTGCTGGTAGCACCACAAATACCTCTCTCCTGTAGCTGGCTGTAGCAGGGTGACCCTGGCTGGATGCCAGGTCCTCACTAAAGCTGCTCTCTCACTCCCCTGTGCAACTGAACAGAGGAGAGAAAATATAAGAAAGGATTCATGAGTTGAGATAAGGGCCAGGAGACATCACTTAAGATCACCATCACAGGCAAAACAGACTCAAAGTGGGGATATTAATTAAATTTATTACTAACAGGATCAGAGCAGGAGAGTGAGAAGTAAAATAATCTTAAGAACATCTTCCCCCCACCCTTCCTTCCTTCCTTTCAGCAGTGCTGGGAGACAGGGAATGGAGGTTACAGTCCGTTGTTGTTTCTGCTGCTTCTCAGATAGGGGAGTCCTTCCCCTGCTCCCATGGGATCTCTCCTTCAGGAAACAGTCCTTTACAAACTTCTCCAGAGTGATTCCACCACATGGGCAACAGTTCTTCACAAACTGCTGCCACGTGGGTCACTTTTCCATGGGGTGCTGTCTGGGCACAGGCTGCTCCAATGTGGGTCACAGGTTCACAAGTCCTACCAGGAAAGCCTGCTCCAGCATGAGCTCCTCTATCCACAGATTAGCAGGTCCCTGCCAGGACCCTGCTCCAGCATGGGCTCCTCCACAGGCTGCAGGTGGATCTTTGCACCCCCTTGGTCCTCCATGGGCTGCAGGGCACAGCAGCTGCTTCAGCATGGGCTGTGGGGGAACCTCAGCTCTGGTGCCTGGACCACCTTCTTCCCCTCCTTGTCCGTGACCTTGGTATCTACACTGTTGTTCACATGTTCCCACTCTGCTCTTCTCTGGCTGCAATTTTCATCTGTCCAATATTGGTTTTTTCTCCTTGTTTTACAAGTTGTCTCAGACGTATTCCTGTCCTTACTGAATGACTTGGCCTTGGCCAGAGGCAGGTCTGTCCCGGAGCTAAATGACATTGGCTCTGCTGGACATGGGGGAAGCTTCTGGCAGCTCCTCACAGAAGTCACCCCAGCAGCCCCTCTTACCAAAACCTGGCTAGAGAAACCCAATACGCTAGTGAAAGAAAGAAGTGAAGAGCACAGCAACAGAATCTGGCTTCTTAACTTCAGACCACAGAGATCGAGGGCTTCCCATTCTGAAGACCTTCAGTTAAATTTGAATGTTCAAAATAGCAAAAGGCTATTATTGCTACTGTAGCATAGCTTAACCCTGAAGGTATATTATAAACAACAGAGTTGGGTTTTTTTAACCTCTAATTGTTTCTGGCATTGAAGCAGAGAGGAGTGTTGGGATCTGTGTGTTTTTGTGAGCTATGAGATTTTGTCGTGGTGATGGCCAATGTGCCAGAAAGCTTTCAAATATTATTTGTTTTTTAAAAGTGAAAATGCCCAAAAGACAGCTCTTTGTGCTTTTATTGTCTAAATGAAGAAGTGGATAAAACTTGGAATGACAACTGAATTTCTGTATTTCTTGCAGTTTGAAGAATCTTTTCTGGAAAAAAAGGATGATCTGACAAAGTTACAGAAGGGTAAGATACCTTCACTGTGTAATAATAATAATAAGGACAACAATAGCAATAATAATAGCAATAGCAATAACAATTATAACAATAATAATCATTTGTTTAAGAACATCTAACAAGTCTTAGCCTTTTAAAAATAAAATCTAGACTGAGCAGGAGGTATGACAGATGCTCATTGCAGTGTGTTAGGTGGTATCGTCCACCCAGTTGCTTCAGTCTTCACTGAATCGCAGAAGGACTGAGGTCAGAAGGACCTCTTGAGATCATCTATTCCCTGTCCCCTCCTCAAGAAGGCCTCTTACAGTCGGTTGCCCAGGACCATGTCCAGCTGAGTTCTAAGTGTCTCCAAGGAGGGAGACTCTCTCGGCAAACCACGCCAATGTACGGTCACTCCCCACACTAAAAGGGCCTTTCTTTAAGTTCAGATGATTGACTATCCTTTGATCCAGTTTGTGTCCATTGGCTCCTGTCCTATCACAATAAAGGCTTTTGTATCTCTGCATGATAGCCTTACAAGTTGTGCATTTGGGTGCTTCCTCAAGTCAGAAGAAACTTAAGGAAGTTGATTGCTGTAATATTAAGTTAGCAACATGTCACTAAGAAATGGTTGGTTCATGGTAAGAATTTTCCATATCTTCTTGTAGGTATGAGGAAGATTGCCACTAAAGGGTGGTATTAATTGGAACAGGCTTCCCAAGGAAGTGGTTGAGTCACCATGTGTAGATGTGGCCCTTAGGGACATGGGTTAGTTGTGGAGCTTGGCAGTGTTAGGTTTGCAGTTGGACTCAATGATCTTAAGGGTCTTTTCCAGCCTAAATGACTCATTGGTTCTAAATATAAAATAATTTGTGTGGTTACTTTTGCCTGACACCCACTAATGGTTCTCCTTCAGAGACTGAGTGTCTCCTTGTCTTATCCCCTTTTCCCCAGATGGATCCCTGCTCTTTCAGCAAGTGCCAATGGTGGAGATTGATGGAATGAAGATGGTGCAGACCAGAGCCATTGCCAACTACATAGCGACGAAGTACAACCTCTATGGGAAGGACCTGAAGGAGAGAGCCCTGTACTGTAACAGTACCACATTTTCTTGTTAGACCACAGCTCACACTACATCTCTGTGTAACACAAGAATGTCCCAGTTCATAGCTCAGTTCAGGGTGACAGAGCAGCAGATCACAAAGCATGTGTTGACTGTGACTGGAGGTGATGTCTAGGGCAGTGATAGCCAGCTAGATTAGATAGACAGCAGGGTGCATGGCATCTCACGAATCATCCATCAAGGGTCGATACAGTACTCAGAAGAAAGCAGTCAGGAGTGCAGACTGTCTCACTTTTGTAGCTCTTAATTTTCTCCTGCAGTTGTCAGCAGCAGGCATTTTCAACACATCAAATTCAGGAAAATTACTTTGATGGAGATAAAAAACCTCCTCTCTTTAATAACTTGGAATTACGGTAGCATTAGAACTAATAACTGGTACAGGACAGGATACCTAGGGCACATGGTTTGACCAGAGCTATATTTAAATGCTTCAAATTTAATGAGCACTGGTAAACACATGCTAAGATATTTGTTAGGAGTTGTATTGACCTGCTGTTTACCTCACCATGTCTGATCGGATTTTTAATACAAGTTTGGATGACACATCTGCCAATTTTGTACTCAGGTTCAAAAAAACCATACTACAGAAAGTGGAGTGTAAGGGATACCGTCTTTAGGTACTTTGCACTTGTCTTTCACCCAAGATTTTTCCCTGTGCCCTGATGCAGCTGCATTTCTTTCAGGATCGATATGTATGTGGAAGGAATATTCGATCTGTATGAGTTATTCATGTACTATGAAATCCAACCAGCAGACAAAAAGGAGCAACATTTTGCTAATATGATGGACAAGGCCGCAAACAGATACTTTCCTGTCTTTGAGAAGGTGTGTGCAAAGATGCTGTAGCTAATTCATTACTCTTTCCCTGAAAGTCCATCCGGGATCTACACCACCAATTTTTGTTGAGGAAAACTCTTAAGGATAACTGCTCTGGTTTTGATGGGGCTGGGATGAGGACAGAGGCATGACGTTACACAGGGGGCAGAAGGCACTACAAATTTGGGAGAGATGTAAAGCTGCAAAACCTCAGGACATGCTGAGCTCCCCAGTTGTCCACGTTTCAGTCTGTATGCTGTTTCAGACAAAAGAAACTATAGCATCTGCTTTTACATAAAGTGTCCTCCTGATGTACAGATGCCCCTCTATGCAAAGGCATTACACATTACAGCTTTTTCTGTATCTCACAAAGCTTAGTAGGCAGTTAAATGCCTCCCTGACATCCGACCCCGACAGATCTCGGAAGCTAAGCAGGGTCAGCCCCGGGTTAGTACTTGGATGGGAGACCTCCTGGGAAATGCTGGGTGCTGTAGGTTGTAGTCCTGAGGACTTCACTGTCACTGTCCAAGCTCGCTCAGCCGTGGCAGATGAACCTCAGGACTTAAACGGTGGGGACAGTTCTGCGCATGCTGAGCCTCACCTAAAATCCACTGCGCAGGCTGGAAGGGCACACCCACGTGAGGAGAGCCCTTCCCAAATCTTCGTTCGCGAAGCCGAGCCACACACACAAAAAGCTTAGTCTTCAGTACAGCAGCGCTGACTACATAAGCTACAGAAGCGAAGGCAAGAGGAGTACAGCTGAGCTGTCAGAACAAAATGCAGAAGAGAAAGGACTGATAAATTATGCCCAGGATGATCAGACCACTTCTTTGTACTACAGATGTTTGTACTGCATTTCTTTCTTTCAAGGCCACCTCCATGCAGTATATGACCTTTCTTTGAAGATATCATTAAATAACACAGAGAAAAAAAAATCATCTATTTCTGGTTCTCTGTTTTTAGGTTTTGAAAGACCATGGACAAGACTTTCTTGTTGGCAACCAGTTTAGCAGGGCAGATGTGCTGTTACTTGACACGATTTTAATGGCAGAAGAGTTTAAGCCTGATATACTTGCCAGATTTCCTCTCTTGCAGGTAAATGAATGTACTGTTTTAATGGACAATGAATTGGAAAGGTTCTCTGATTTAAACTGGCTGAGAAAAAGGGAAGAGTGGGAGGACGAGAAGTGACATAAAAAGTAACAAACTATCCAAATTGCTTTAGCTGTCCTCAAATACTGATGGTTATTGCCACTTTCTGTCACTGCAGCCACAAAAGCATAAGAGGGAGAAGCATATAGTTTCTTCTGCAGCATCAATGCATAATGATACTTTTCGAGCGTGGATAACATCAAGACATCTGACAGTTAATATGGTTCTAAAGCACAGTGCTGTTTTGGTTTTGTTTTGTAGAGTTTTAAAGCAAGAATAAGCAATATTCCCACAATAAAGAAATTCCTGCAGCCTGGCAGCCAGAGGAAACCACCAACCCCAGATGAAGATATACCCAAAGTGATGGCAATTTTTTCCTGAACAGCAGCCTGAGGCCACAGAAATCATGTTTCATTGTGTTTGTTGACAGTGACAAAGTGAAATGAATGAAAACATTGAAAAGAGTTTTGATCTCTTTTTCCTTAGCTACAGTACTGGTTTTAGCCTACTGCAAACACTTCCAGGGGAAATCTCTATGAGCATATCAGAAAATGGAAGAGTTCATCTCTTAGGGAGTGTATTGGACAACACAAGATGTCTTAAATTACTAAAAAGAATACCTGAAATAGTCTTCCTATTCACACTCAAACCCAGGTTGTTAATTGACTTCTTGGCTACTTCTGTATCTAAGTGCTCTTTGGTTCTGCGGTTCCCATAAATTGCTGGAAAATGAAGAGACTTCAGCCCAAACAGCAGGTGAGGTATCTGTTCTACAAAATGCCAGGCAAACCTGCAGGTTCTGGTTAGATGGAGATGACAGGTTAGGATTCAGCTTTCCTCTGAGCTTCACTTGGGGAATGATGGGACCAGAGGTCATACTGCACCTCTGTTTTTTGATTGGATAGTTAAACTCCTGTACTGCAGCATCACCAGTATTTCCTTTAACAATGGGAAGCAGCTAAAAGCACTTTGCAGGCTTGACTGAGAAAAAAATGTATGTCACTAACTGCGAAGTTTAAAAACTTGTTGTTTGAGGAAATGTCAGGTGAAGGGTGGGAGTTTAGATTTTTGTCTGTTGGTAAGCTTAAGGAAATTCAAGACTCTGGTGTCCAACAGTCTGTCAGTGTCTTGTGATAAGACTCTTCACCAAGAGATTCACAGGGTCAGAGTGTACTTCGATGACCCTTTTAGGGAGGGCTCAACAGAACAAAGACCCCTCAGAAGGTCCAGCCAATGTGTAATCTGCTACTGGCAACTGCAAGGACTCACTTTAACAGGTTACAGAATGACAGTTTTTGTTAATAGAAATTGTGACAGATTAATACTTTTGAAAGTTGTCAGTGATAGTGTCTACTGCAAAGATAGGTTTTAAAGCAGCCTACTGATACATATATTAAGCAAGCACAAGTTCTGATATGAAGCAATCTACTAATATGCTATGGGGTAAGCACAAGCAAAAGCCTTAGTCCTAAAAGCAGCATTTAACACGCAGAGAGTATCATTCTCACCCAAGGCATCTCTCTGGGTGGGGAGAAGATGGACTCAGCCTGTTGACTGATCCCAGCAGTTTCAGTGCAGGTCTTCTCCCACTTTCCCCCTATCCCCCACTTACTTTTATACTATTTCCATTTTGTTTGGGTTGAGCTTGAGTGGCTCCAGTCATAAATACCTTTTATCTCTGATTGGTATACCTAATGGGAGGGGGTGGTGGTTGTGGTTTGGCAGTTGAGGAAGGGGTTTGACATGGATGTTGGCTTCATCAGCAGAATATCCTGATTCTCCTTTGTCAGACAGGTACTGTACAGTCTCAGTAGCAGAATGTTCTCCCATTCTGCTGGGATTAGAATGGAGGGGGTCACATAGTCTCCACGTGGTTCCACATTCCATTCTGTTTCTCTGAGCAGATGTTTATCATTGTATTGGGGAACATGCAGACCTCAGTCTGTCCAGGGAGATGCAGCTGCTTTTTACCCTAAAATTCTGAATCCCCTCTAGGTTTAACTCTATCCATCATCCCACAGGAAGGAGAAGGCATATTGGTGTCAGGTGTTAAGAGAGACCTTGGAATGTAGGATTTTATGCTGACTTGCATCACTTCAAATTTAACTAAGTTCAATATAAGTTGTCTTTCAGCTGTTCATTATAGTCACGTAAATCAAGCTCTGCTACTGAGAGGTTAGCAGGACAGTTGAACATGTAAATATGCATACTAGTCTAGAGGAAGCTGTTCCTACCCAGGGCAGGAGGGCTGAAACTAGATGATCATTAAGGTGCCCTCCAACCCAAACCATTCCATGATTTTGTGATATTGCTTAAACACCAAATAAACCAAGGATATAAATGAAAGAGCCAGTGCCTTAAAAACAACTAATGCCCTAGTACTGGCGGTTTTTAGCTGGGCAAACTCCCGACACTACAGCTCCTGCTGACACCAACAGTTTCTTTATAGGAAATATCATGCATCTGGAACCAGCTTTTATCATCCAAAAAGGACAAACCCCAACGTTTTCCTGGAGTAAAGTATGTATTAAACCATGTTGTTGCATGAACTATTTCCCTCTCTCCTCACTGAGGCTTCTAAACAGCCCTTGCAGCTGCTGAGCATTGTCAGAAACTCGAGCCAGAAACTTAGGTCATGGCTGCCGACTCCATGTCGTGCAAGCTGCAGACACATCCAGGTGGTTCCAGGATCCTCATCAGGGACCCGCTTTGGCCACGCAGAGTCCCCAGCACAGCGACTGCTCAGCACCCACACAGGGGGCTGCGGCCCCAGCCCTCCCCAGTCATGACACCCCTGGGACCCTGCTGCCACCTCAGGGGCCTCCAAGCCTGTCCCCTGCCTCCTCCTGCTGTGGCCATGTCCCTGAGGTGCAGCCGCTTCCGAGCCAGCCCAGTGCAAGTGTTGTCCAGAAAAACTGGATTTTCCACATGGTGTGCAACAAGCAAGTACCTACACAGTCGAGAAAGACATGGATTATTTATTTCAGAGCTGCACAAGCCTGGATGCTTGCTGGTATTTTCACAAATCAAGTACAGCCACTATCAAAACTTTTTACTATTTATACATTTTAGCCAACAAAGGCATTATGCTCACTGGCTACAAGTTACATCGTTGTCTTATCAGTTAGTACTCTATGTTCTATTCCTTAATTATTCCCTCACTTCTCCTGCAATTAGTACACATGCTCGGTCTTTTCCCTCTTTAGGGTCAGTGGGTTTTCTTATGAGCCCTGAATTGGTTGTCATGATCTCCCCCTGCCAGAATTTCCTTTTACCCATTGGGAGCTGACTCAGCACAGTTGCTGGGTTGGCTTTGTTAGTTCCCTTCTTATCTTGGGAGTTCTGCCAAATGCCCTTGTGGCCCACAACCTCTGCATTTTTATGTCCACTATCAGTGGCACATTCTTCTTCCCAGTTTTTGTTAACCTCCCCCTAGGTCTGAGATCACTGAAACCTGTTGAGCCCTGAACTTTAAGAAGGCAAATCTACCAATAATTAGTTTTGCTTTCAATTAGAGCTTGCTAGTTAGCTGCTGTTTCACTCATTATATCTCCTTGCTTGTTGATTAGGCATGAAAGTATACAAAGATCAAACATCAAAGACCATCCTTTCTTAAGAGAATTTTAACATGCTCCTCGTTTTGCAACAGAAACAGCCGATCCAGGAAACTCAGGGACAAAGCCGAGATGGCTTTTCCCTTATCCATGGTCGCAGGGTTTAGGTATTCGGTATCACAGCTCAGCTGCGACTGCTCTCTCGGCGGCGTGAGGGGCGGGCAGTGGGTACGGTCGGCCGGGGCAGGCGAGGGGAGGAGCGGAGCCTCCCGGAGGCCGGGGGGCCGGGGGGGCAGTGCTGCGGCGGTGGCAGGACGGGCGGTATCGTGAAGGGGCTGAGCGGCCAGGACGAGGCGGTATCTCGGAGGGGCTGAGCGAGCAGGATGGGCAATATCGCGGCGGGGCTGAGAGGGCAGGAGGGCCGGTATCACCGCGGGGCGGGGCGGGGCGGGCAGGATGGGGCGGTATCGCGGAGGGGCTGAGCGGGCAGGACGGGAGGTGTCTCGGCGGGGCGGTGCGGTGCGGGCAGGACGGGGCGGTATCGTGGAGGGGCTGAACGGGCAAGACGAGGCGGTATCGCGGCGGGGCGGCCCAGGCGGGACGGGCAGTATCGCAGCGGGACGGTGCGGGCAGGACGAGAGGTATCGCGGCGGGACTGCGCGGGCAGGACGGGGCGGTATCGCGGCGGGATGCGCGGTGTCGCGGCGGGGCTGCGAGCGGGGTGGGGGGCGGCCCGCGAAGGGCGTGAATTTTGCCGCGATCGGGGCCGCTGCCAGGAGGGCCAAGGGGGAATTGCGTGACGGAGCGGTGGGCGCTCGAGAAACCTGCTGGAATGTCCGTCCTGCCGTGCTGCCCCTACGGGTTTGTCCAGGGGTCATTCCCCAGCGGCGATTCTGCAGCAGGGAACTCACGGCGGGGGTGGGTGTGCATAAAGGGTGTTCCTGCTGGGCTCCAGGTAAGATCAGCAGGGAAGCTGAAGAGGAACTAACGTTTGGAGCGCAGGTTTTGCAGTCTCTGGGAGTAATTTGCCTTTATTCTTGTCCAGACACTCTTCGTAGCTGCGGCGGTGGAAGGAACGCGTTTTGAGCCCAGGCTTGGCCCGAGTCCCATTGGAACCACGCGCTGGTGAGCAATTAGAGGTTTAAGATGGTCCGAGCCGCGCTCCGTGCAGTGCTGTGCTCTTAGGTCGTTCTGCTGGAACAGCCCCGTGCGGGCTCGGTTTGAGGAACACGGTGTTGCAGAGAACTACTATGGGGTCCGTATCCACTTATGAAGAAAATTTAAGATTTTGCAGTGGATTAGGAGCTTACTGTTAAATTTGCTTGCTTCTCATTGGAAGGCTGGTACCTGAATTGTTTTGGACAAAATAGTGTTAGGGTTTTTTTGATACAGTGATCACAGTGGTAGCTGTCACTCTGACAGCTGCCTGGCTGAGGTTCAAGGAAGGTCTGATGCACTGAAACGTTAACGAAGTTTGTGATTCATTTTCAGGTCCATTATTGCTATTTAAGAAAGATAGTTTACCAATTTTGCAACTCTTTCATGACTTAATATTTTACAAAGGGATATTCACTACAGAGCCATAATAGGTCACCAAAATACCGTGCAACCCTATGGAAGTGTTCAGCCTAAACCCTAAATTCAGACCTTAAGCAGTGTAGAAGATAAAAGGTTTTTCTTACCTGAACAAAAAGTCTCAGTGCTTGACTGATCGCCAGAAGGAAGTGTGCTGAACAAATACAGGTTATATTGCTGCCTGATTTTTTTTTCACTGATATTTATTCTGCCCTTCAGCTTTCCTAGCTGCTTTGAGCAGATCACTCAGCTGACACTGGCAAGCAGGGATCTGGCTGGGCTTAATTTTATCAGCTCCATGCCTGCTTTAGGGAAGGGTCAGGGAAGTTTGCTCTTTCTGCTAATTCTAGCTTGTCCTTACGGTGTTTCCCATGCTTGACCCCACATGCTGGAGGTTAGAGTGCTTATCCAGTCTGTGAAGATGCAAGTGCAGTTCTCATCTCTGATGGAGTAGAGTTGAGACTGGCTTCTACTTTCTGAGCATCAGGGAATGAAGTATTTTTGAAGTATGGAAGGCTGAGAGCTCTTACTTAGTATAGTGTAAAGCAGACACAGGAACTGGAAATGGAGCATAGGTCGTGGTGTTTTGTGGGTAGTGCCTACTAAGGGAGCTGAATGCCTTATTGCTGTCCAGGTGTCAGGAATCTAGCTAGACACCCAGCAGCTCTAGATTGGATACCAAATCCAGTCAAGATATAATCAAATCTTTATTATCAAGCACATATTTTTGTATCAGAAGAGCTTTGTTACAAGCAACTGAGGTGTCTGGGGATACAGACATTGCCAGGGCTATGTGGAAGCTGAGCAGTGGTTATGAAAATTGTAGTTTGGACAAGGGCACCACATTTCTCCTGTGAATCCAGTCCCTAATAGAGCAATGGCTGTTTGCTGTAGGGCCTATTGAAGATACCACTCAACAAAAAGGACTTCAGTGGAGAGGGCCAGGGATGCTGTCTCCCCTCTCACTGACATGTTGTTTGTTTGTGTCTCTATTGATGCCTTTGGGATTATGGCCAAAATTTCCACTTTGTGGTTCACTTATGTATTGTGAAGTCTATGCAAGAATAGATAAGCCTGCCTGAAAACAAATAAAGCCTTAACAATGAAACATTCTGTTAGTCTGGACTGTGCCTTCTTACGGACTCTGCCTCATTCATCTGGGACCCATTAGTGACAAGAATACAGTGATAGCTTTGTTTCCAGCACCAGGCAAGCTCACATCAGCTGACGATGTCATACTATGGCATGTGACTGCACATGTTTGGGAAATTTGAAAGGACCAAGTGTTTCATCCCAGTGCTATAATCTGGTGGGCCAACTTCAGCCCCCTGCTGCTGGGGGCATTGCACAAGCCTTACCTCTCCAGCAGAGGTTGTGGTCCCATTTGGTTGGTTTTGATTTTAAAGTTTAGTTTTCAGCTCGAATAGGATATAAATCCCTGTTACAGTTTAAGAGTAACAGAACTAGCTAAATAGAGAAGTCAGCAGGCCTGGTGAAATACATTACTTTTAAAAACTCATATTTGTAAAGACACAGGAGCATGGGGCTCTGAATTGTCCTATGAGAGAGATGAAAATAACACTAGTGTCACTGAGGTGGTGTTCTTTGGAAGAAATTAATTTTACACACATTTTCAAGTTCGGTACATGCATGCTGTCACAAAACTCAATACTTGAAGAGATTGCATCACTACAAGGTTAAAAATGTGTTTATTCAGGAATGCCCTACAGTTCTGCTTTCATTGTAAAACTCTAATGAGCTAATATTTTTGAAGACATGTATATAATATAGGAGATGCTTATTTTATTGTCATGATGTGGTTTTGAATTGCTGCATATTCTGGTAGTGTGTACTTTTTCTTTTATTCCCTTAATTCACAGGAAACATGTATGTAGGCCTTGGTTGTTCTTCTATTTCACATTCATCCAGCTGTATTTAGTAGTCTGAAGTGGAACATTTTAAATGATAATTTAAAACATGCTTCCTGTAAGATTATCATCTTGAATTTATTAGGAAACAAGAACTCTGAAATCATGGCGGGCAAACCCAAGCTGCATTACACCAAGGGAAGGGGGAAGATGGAGTCAATCCGATGGCTGTTAGCAGCAGCTGGAGTTGAGGTTTGTACCTTTTTTTTATAAAGTGATCAGATTAATCTGTGATTAAAATAGGTATTCTCTGGAAACGTTTCTCAGTTGCATCTGTGCTTAGGGATATGCACAACATGGCATATTGTGATGCCTTATGCTTCAATTCAGCAATACAGTCTCATGTACTTCATGTATGCCTTGAGCAATAGTTGTGCAGTAAAAGAATTTTAACATACAAAGAGCATTAATAGGTGTCATTTTTGAAATTTAGTCCAGGCTGAGATCTTAAATTGTTGCTACAGATAAAACTGTGTAACTCTGACTTTTAATCAATGCTCATAAATTCCCTGTGTCTCATGATTCTTCTCCACTGAAAGAGCATGCGTACCACATGAAAACTTTAAAACGTTATATCCAAACAAAGTGCTTTTCATTCTTTGTGTCTGGACCTCAGTAGGATAAATCAGCAGATCTGCCCTAAAGGTGGTAGTAGGGGATTTATCTCGATTAATATCACGTAAAGACCATCCTAAGGCATCTTTATTTCTACATTAAGTTTTTGTTTGAGTATGGTTCTTTGAAACTATTCATTCTCCATTGGGAATGAAAGGCATTTTTAAATCACTTGTAGAGGAGATGGAGAAGATGCAGAGGATGAGTGCTGAAGAAACAAAGATCTTGTCCTCATTCAAATGTCCTCATTAAAAAAAAAAAGCCAGTGGGAAAAGAGGGAGATAAATGCTGTGTAACAGAGGCATAACTTAAAAAAGATTTCTCAGTATTTCCTGTGGCATCAACTGCTTTTAGGTGAATGATTTGGTATCTGTGAATGGTTCATGCAGGCAAGTAGAGTGGTCTTTATGACGGGGAAACTCTTTGGAGCATAATGCATTGTACAATACTGTGGGGCCGGGGATACTATAGTCCTTGGTTTTTTGCTGGAGCAGAGATGAAGAATAGGAGTAGTGGGTCTGTTAGGGAAACTTTCCTATTAAGGAAACTGTCCATCCAGGAGCCACTCCAGCAGTCCTTTAAATAATGTAGTCATGGTGTAACAAGCAGCTCGAGCTTGTGCCTTCAAAGAGGGCCACAAATGAAGAACACCCTGGGCTTTTATATGCTCACAGTCTAAGTGTGCAAAAGTGTGAGGTCATCTACTCCTGCTCTCTCACCTGGTTGGTGCCACAGGTCCCTGTGCCTGCAGTTCATGGTCTCTTGCCTCTGGTTCCACCACCCAGAGCTCACCCTGCAGCTCACACTGCAGGTGCTCGCCCAGCTATCTGCTCTGAATGTATTCCTCAACAGGGTGAACACAATGAGAGAAGTATAGAGAATAATGTGGAGATGTGGAGTCTAAATTCTGGACTTCCACTTTTCTGTTGCCTTTGGAGTGACAGAGTGCTGTTTTCTATTGTTGCTTTTCAGTTTGAGGAAGAATTCATAGAAAAAAAAGAAGACCTAGAAAAACTACGCAGTGGTGAGTCTGTAAACTGCATCCTAAACATAAATTCACACCATTGTAAGACCTTCAATATGATGTAACCTGTTAATGAGACTGCTTTTTTATGGATGCTTTGATCCCTCAGGTTTAAAAATGTCCTAGTCTGTTACCAGGTCCCTTCCTTAGTTTCAGTGTAGTGCTTCAGCAGTCTGAGTGGTTTGCTTCTTTTTCTTCCCTAGATGGAGTCCTGCTGTTTCAGCAAGTGCCTATGGTGGAGATTGATGGGATGAGGATGGTGCAGACCAGAGCCATCCTCAGCTACATAGCAGCAAAGTACAACCTCTATGGAAAAGACCTGAAGGAGAGAGCCTGGTATGGTAACACTGCATACAGTGCTCACTAACACTCTTCCATGATTTTTAATATTTACAAAAAGAATGTTGCCCTGAATTATCTGCATGTAAACATGTGTATACATCTGCCAGGGCTTTGGCTCCTCAGACCCATGGACTGGGTGATTTGACTTTGTGATTGATAAATTATTAACTGTCAATATTGTAAGAATGGTAGGACCACCATCAGACTCATTTGATTTCACAGATGAGAATTGCATTAAGTTCCCGAGGGAGAGTAATACGATAATAAAGGCTAAGTATGCCTTTTTTTGTCTCTAAATGGGAAAACAGAAGCTAAAATTACAGCTGCCTGCAAAAAATGGAGTGTCATTAAGTGTTCTTACCTCCTTTCTTTAACATGTAAAGAGTCTTTCACAGCTAGTTTATAAAAAGACATGCTCTGTGGCTTAATGCCACCAGAAGTTAAGCCAGTATTTTTCTAACATTACTTTACTATGTGAGGTTTACTATGTAAGCTTTTGTAAGAATAGATATATTCCATTCTCATACTTAAAGGGCTAATACAAAAGAAAAAAAATCCTAACTTAGTTTTTTCTTAAAAAAATAGTAAAATAAACCCAAGAAAAAGCCCCATGCAAAAGTT
Organism: Pithys albifrons albifrons; assembly: GCF_047495875.1. NCBI lineage: Eukaryota > Metazoa > Chordata > Aves > Passeriformes > Thamnophilidae > Pithys > Pithys albifrons. Next base: position 21,925,497 of record NC_092459.1, on the reverse strand, counting down.
CAAATAAGTCATTAACCTAACAGACTGTCACACTGTAGAGTGTTTATTTGGTGAGAATAGAAGGGCAGCTCCAGAGATTGGGGGGATTATTTTATAGACTAGCAATTGATTAGACCTCAAAATTATTTTTCTTTCCTAGCATGGTTTGCATATGCCGTCTTTTCTCCCACAGCGTAAACAAATAGATTATCAATGGAAAAAAGCATGAACTCCACTTCAAATACACTAGTTGCAGCCTTTTATTTATGCCTTGCTTATTGCAGACACTGTGAGCCTACTTATAAAATCTATGCTTTGAAAAAAATGGGGTGTTTTTTTCAAAGTACAAGAAAATAAACCAGTGTCTTATGTTACATTCACTAATAAACATTTTACTCAGTGATCACTTCAGCATTGTATTTCAGGAAAATAACCAATTTTGAATGTTCAAATGGTAACTGAGACAAAAATATTTGTTTCAGGATTGATATGTATGTGGAGGGAACTACAGACCTGATGGGAATGATCATGTATCTCCCTTTTCAACCAGCTGATACAAAAGAAAAGAATCTTGCCTTGATCATTGAACGAGCTACGACCAGGTACTTTCCTGTTTATGAAAAGGTAAGTGATAAATCACCAGTAGTTCACAAAGAAAGTAAAGTGGGGTACAGGTTTCCCGTCCCAGCCCACTCCCACTCTCTGCACACACATACTTTTCAGAAGGCAAGTGACAGTACAACTCCGGAAATGTAGGATGGAGCCAGTAGTCAGCAGTGTATCAAGATAGTAATTTTTGTCTGGTTTCACTACTGAGTCTCTTTGGTGTCTTCTTTAAGGCTCCTCAAAGAGCAGATCTGTGGCAGAGGATCTGCAGCATCAGAAGTGGAAAAAAATCTTGTAAGAAATGGACTTGTGTAGGTGAAGAATAAGCTAGCCCAAATTCCTTAAAAGCAGAAGTTTTTGTATAAATATGTTACAAAATTGAGTCCTTGTTCTTTTTCCCTGAGTCACTGTCATCTTCCCAAAATCTCCTAAGAAAACCATTATCTCACTAGCTAGGACTGCATGAATTTGTCCTTCAAAATGTTTCAATAAGTTCTCTTATTGGCCTTTATTTTACCCTTTTCTATTAGTAGTATCCCTGGTTTCTTATTGGTAGTAGCTAGAATCCTCCCAAAACCTTTAAATACCTCTACCCATGTTAATAAAGGTCTCTGTCTCATCCCTCTCCTGTGGTCTCTGTGTGGCTCTTTTGGGGCATCTCAGAGGCCACATGGCAGCGGACAAAGGGGAGCACATTCCCTTCTGGTAACGGGTTAGCTCCTGGGACCTGGTGCCCCTCAACTGTCACACAGATCCTTCTTTTTAAACCTGGCTTAGTGGCTGATGGCTCTTAGCATTTTGCAAAAATGGCCCACTTAAGTACTTGCACTAGCCTTCAGAACTTCTTGCCTGAAAGTGTATTATATTACCATAGAACTGTTAAAGTTGGAAAAGACCTTTCAGATCATCAAGTCCAGCCATCAACCCAGCACCACTACAATGTTTGCCATTAAACGATGTCCTCAAGTGCCATATTCACCTGTTTCTTGAACACTTCCAGGGATGGTTAGACCACCACTTCCCCAGATAGTTTGTTCCAGTACTTTACAACCCTTTGTACTAAAAAAATTCTTCTAATATAAACCTCCCCTGGTACAACTTGAGTCCATTTTCTCTTGTCCTGTCACTTGTTACCTGGAAGTCCCCACATCACTACAACCTCCTTTTAGGGAGTAGTAGCAAGTGATTAGGTCTCCCCTCAGTTTCCTTTTATTCTTGTTGTTCACAGTTAAATGTAATTGTGCTTTACAGTTAAGCATCTAATGCTATGATCTTTTTTAAATCCATTGCTTAAATGTATTGTACTGAGAGGCTATGATTGTCTTTCTCTGAGTTGCTCTTGGGGGCATCCTTAAGTGGGCACAAAGAGGCTCTGCAAACAGGATGTATCTAGCTTAAAAAGCATAAAGCAATTATTTACTGGCTAGCATGCACTGAAGACTTAGCCTTTAATGAGTTGTGAGGGAAGGCATTGATATGCTAGTCACTCCCACAGAGCACATGAAGAGTCTTTATTGGCCAGGGAAGACTTGGTCAGGAGGGTATGGGTTGTTTGCTTCTCCCTGGAATATTGCCTGAATATTACTGAGTTGCCATTTTCTACCAGCTTGCTGTTCATTCTGTTTTTTCATTTTTCCCATAAGGATATTTTATTTTTTTATGTTAACATTTTCCTGGTTGATCCTCATCTCAAGAGTCCTCTTCTGTTTGTGACTTTACATTTTTTATTGTACATGGTTGTACTGCACAGACTTTCTCACTGCGCTTTTTCATAGCATAGTGGTCTCCTTGGAAGTCTGGGCCAAGGGTACAAAGCTGTGTTGTTTCAGAGCTGAGCTGGGTTTCCAGCTTGAATCCTTGGCAGCTGAAGTCCATTCAGAAAAATACAGGACTTGATGCAATTTCATGTCCCTCTTTATCAGAGCCTTAAATTGTACAGGCAAAGCCCACAGAGGCTGCCTTGTAAAATAACAATGTAAATTACATAATCAAGCATTTCTGTAATCAGAGTTTATATATATATATATATATATATAGTGTATATATATATATATATTTATATATATATAGTTTATATATATATATTTATATATATATCTATATATATATATAAAATTTTGCTGAAAGAAAATTCATTTGATGTTTTTATACAAAATTCAAGGGGTACTTACATATAAACTGTCCTGGCTACTTTGGTCCTGTTTCTTTTGTGTGATTAAGTCATTCTTGGGGTACTGGACTTGGTATACAGCTACCTGGTGTAGTAGGTTAGAGTGAGAGATAGAACCACACATGCTGAAAGATGAGTTCTTATTTTTAGATAAAGAATATCTATCACTTTTTAACTTCATAGGTTCTTACGTGGCTTGCTCTGCTGTGTGTTTTTGCAGAAATCTGTCTGTAAAGAAATACCTAGAGAAAATCATTACATCCTATATGACTTTTTGAACCTTTTTTATTTGTTCATCTTTTATAGGCCTTAAAAGATCATGGACAGGATTATCTTGTGGGCAACAAATTAAGCTGGGCAGACATCCATCTGCTGGAAGCCATCTTAATGGCAGAAGAATGTAAGCCTGATATACTGTCTGCATTCCCTCTGCTACAGGTTAGTAATCATCTGATCTCAGTATGGAATGTAACAGGCCCACATCAGTGACCAGTGTTAAAAGCTAACTGATGTTTACATCTTTTTAGCCGTTGTACTGATGGTTCTCTATTTCTATTGACTACAAAAACCCCTGAACTCATGTGCACTGCCTTGCCCCCAGAGCTGCTGGGGCCTCACTTTTCTCCAGCTCTACTGTTCCTGCTGTTCTCAGCTGGCAGGAATTTGCTTATTAATGCTACCACTTTGATCCTTTAACTGCTAATTTCATGTCTTCAAACACAGCAACGAGAGTCAGGAGGGGAAGTCTGCAGCCTTGTGTGTGTGCAGTTCCTGTCCTTTTGTTTTTGCTAGCAAAATAGTATTTTGAAGAAATCATATACAAGACAAGTTTCTTGTCTTGACTTCAGTGGTGCTTTGCACTTAGGTATTGTTCTTGCCTTCCCCCCCCCCCATATACATCTGCTGTGGATTTTTTGCTTTTTATGATTTTCTTCCAGTTTTTACTAGATTAATCTTAGCTCTTTAATATTAATTTCTCCCATCCCCATCTGGGAAACTAAGGTAAACTTTACAGCACAAGCATTACAGATCAAAAGAAGCTACTACCTTTCTTTGTTTAGTAAGTATGTCTGACAAATAAAAGTTCAAGTCATGTGATTTTTAAGCTATAAAGGATGGAGTAGTAATTTCATTACACTCATTGGCTTTACTGGTGCTTCTTACAGGCTTTTAAAGGAAGAATCAGCAACATTCCAACAATCAAAAAATTCTTGCAGCCTGGCAGCCAGAGGAAGCCACCAACAGATGAGAAGTTTGTTGCTGTTGTGAGGAAAATATTCAACATCTAATCGGCTGAAGATAACACAACTATAGTATCTTACCAGGGCTGTGGTAATTGTAAATTGCACAGATGTGCTCTGTAGCTTGCATCACATAGCCAGTGTTGAAACAGAATACACTTAAAAGACTAATTTGGACCCGTTGATTCCAGAAAGTGGTACTTCATTAAGCAGTTACATGAAATAAAACATACTGATACATTGTGTGTGTTCAGTTACAGTACATGCCTGGTAGGTGACATGTTTCAACTGTGTTTTCCAGAGTACTGTTGAAAGCCACCCCACCTCCCATCTTCTCCTTTATAAATTACAGGAGAGAAGAGATAGTCCATAAAAATGGCGAAGCCATTTAAATTCAGGCCTCCAATCTTTTGGGTTAGCTCTCTGGGTTGTATCCTAGACGAAAGTTCACTGTCCTCTGCTGTATTTCACTGCTGTCTTTACTTTCAGAGCTACAGTTTAAAAAAAAAATCAATGAAAACTTTTAAAATAAACTCATGATTCTTCTAAATTTATGGACACACATGAATCTCTTGGCTATTTTTTTCACTGAAAAATCTAAGTACTTGTGTTTAATTGACCTACTGCAGTTTTCATCCATTGAAAGTTCCTATTCGCTTGTTCTTTTTTTTGCTGCTTGACTGAATAGGCAGTGAGGCAAATGCCCCTTGAATGATTTTTTGGTAAGGTTTTACCTTCTCCAAACACTTCCCAAGTAGTTGTAAAGAGAACTGTACTGGCTGCTTACCTTTTCAGTGAAAGTTAGTTTTACCACAACAGTGCTTAAAGCATTTACCACCATTTCAGATTCTTTATCCTTTATTTCATGGGAACCATCGAAGAACAGTGCCATAAACTATCCTTTGCAATTAGTTGTTTTTCTCAGTAGGACTCAAGCTGATTACGGAAACAAAAGTGGAAATACAGAATTGCTGCCCAGCAAAGTTGACCCCTTTTCTGACTTGTGCCTAAGAAAAGCCATATGCATCTCAGAGGTACAAACAGCAAGCGCCCCAATCACCTGGGCACTGCTGAGTTCCGAATTGTACATTAAATTACATTAACAGTATTTAACATGCCCACCATAGTACTCATTTCATTGAGCTATTTCTCTGTTAAAAACAAGTAAGTGCTATAATTTAGGAACCATCGAGACTGGCACAGGACATCACTGTTACATTTTATGAGCTCTTAGTCCCATAGGGATATGTTGGACTTGCTGAGAACGCTACTTGTTTTGGCTGCTCAGGAATTTCAGCACTAGCTTCTGGATTACAGTGGGGCTCGGAGGCTCGCCCAGCCCCCACAGCCAATTCAGAGAATGCACAGAAGGCTCATCTCTCGACATGCTCTAAAATACATTTTACTGCATTTAGGATCCAGGGTAGCAGCAACTGCAGGCTGGCTTCTGCATTTCTGCACTAGGTTGCCTAAACTTTTCACTGGAGCTTAGCCTAAGGCATTCACCGTGTCTATGCTGCAGGTATCCAAATATGCATACCTGAGCCTGCTATTGTACATGATATGCCTTGAAGCTCTACTTCATGGAGAAATGAACCACATCTTATTTGTCCAGATGTCATCCCAATCTGAAAACTAACATACAGCTCAATCACCTGTGAGCCTGGAAACACCTGGAGGTGACTGATTCCGACATTTGTTAGCAAAAGATTCCAGTGCTGCAGTCTGTGGTTTGGGGTTTTTGTGTGTTGTGTGTTTCCTCCCCCACTTTTGTCAGTTGTGCCATAGATATGTGAGCTGTCCATAACACCTTGTTACCACCTAAGCCCCTGCCAAGAACAAGCTTGGTATTCCCCTGGTGGATTTGTGCAGCCTTGAGATCTGATACACGACAGTTTTTGTAAGCAAGCTTTGTATGAAAAAAAATGAAAAGAAGCAAAATTTCTCTTTGTCTTCAGAAGTGCACTCATCCATACTGTGTTTTGTAATGTTTTGGCTGTACACTCCCTGAAGGCCAGAAGACAGTCTGGGCCAAGCTTTGAGGCCCAGGGAATACTTATTTTTTATGGAAACCAAAGCAACTTTAATCCTGAATAGTTTATGATTGAACAGTCTCCTTTGTATGTGTAAGGCCAGAATGGCAAATGTGTTCAAGAGTACCGAGAGTTTGGAACCTCGTGCAGGATGGCAAACCTTTCTCAGCCATGATTCGTGTCAGTGGCAAGGTACAGCATGGTATATATGTTTTAAACCACTACAGTACAAAGCAGATCACCAGACTCTTCCACTGAAGAGTCATCTGCATAGAAAACTGAGAAGCTTTGAGTATTTTACATTTTATTTGAAAACAGATCATAGTTTTTAGATTTAGAACCAGCGGAATAAGAACGTGTGTTTGAAAGAAGGTGGGGTCTCTAGTGCAACACAGTACAGGCCTGAGACTTCATCAATTTAGAACTGATTATTTAATCTCAGAAACTACAAAATTATGCTTCAATACAAGATACCTTTTTAACATAAAGATGTGTTTATATATATCCTCTCTCAGAGATACAGTGCAAGACAAATTCACTTTCCTGGGCTGCTCAGCACCCCTAAAAGTGATCAAACTTTGATAGACAAAGATGCCTTGAGTTAACAGATTGCTTCAATGGAAGTAGATCAAAATACATCAAGAAAACATTTTAATTTTTTAAAAAAGCTTGCAAAATATCAGCACATGTCAATCAAATAACAGGTACAGATCTTTTACAGAAAAGATAAATGCAATGTAAGACTTGTGTTCAAATTTGTTGAAGTATGGAGAGCATGTCTGTTTGTTCAGTGGGCGTGGCAGTCATGCTTGATTCTTAAGTTGCTCAATTCTCCTACAGCAGCATAAAAACAAGCCTCAAAATCATCAAAAGGCTGCAAAAAACACAAACCAAAAAAACATAAATATGGTTGCTGCATGAATAAAACCAATGAAAGTCATCATTAAATAACAGGGCATTCATAAATAGCTGACACTAGACCTTCTGCTAAATAATCTTTTGCAGTGTCTAAATCTACAGTCTCAGTGTCTGTTGAAACACACAGCTCACCTAGGCTGGAAGAGCGATCCACAATGGACAGTAATATTCTCTGGTGTAAGCCCTGATTCTTAAATTTTCCATCTTGACAATTTGCATCTGATTTTTATCTATCTTCCTGTATGTAACTGGAGTAAAACAGAATGGTACTATATTAAATCTGGTAACAATGAAGCAACAGGTATTATTCCTTCAGAAGACGGGGATTCTGACTTAAGAGTTGAAAAACGTTTTGACTTACAGACTCACTAGGAAAAAAAAAGTTTTGACTTAACTACATAATTTAATTCCAAAATACTAAGTACAGAAAATGATGTTTTCCAGAGTGCCAAACAGCAGCAGTAAAGCAGTCAGAATGGTTAGAAACATCATAATTTGCAGAAATACTAACCAAAGTTCTTAGGTCAGGTCAAAAATGTTCTGGTTTTGAATTGTGGCATGCTTCCTGGAGTTATGAATGCAGTGCTTCTAAACCACAGTGTTAGCCTTTCTTTCAGATGACTCTGTTGTATGAAATTAAACTAATTTTATGCATATGTGTTCAAAACCACTGAGGTTTATCCAGGTTCTTCTATGAGCCTTATCAATATGCACTAATATTTAATTGCAGACCTCTCCACTCTGTGCTGTGAAAGTCACGTCTTATCAGCTGTATCCAGCTACTGAGATGGAAAAGCTGTTCCTTGTAAACAGGACTGTGACCTTCAAACTAATTTCACTTAAGCTATACAGTAGCTGACTGATAGTGAGTTCCACTGATACTGCTTTGAATCAGATGTCAAATGGCAACTATTTGAAAATCAGTGAAATCTTTACATTAAGATCGTCAATATATGTGTACCTCAGGCATGCCACTAGTCCAGCTGGCATTAATTTCTTGGACCTCTTGAACCTCATTCCCATTATAATGGTCAAAAGAAAAGATGTAACTGTAAAAGACAATGACATACATTAATGTTCTCACTTCTACCAGTGGACCAATCAGAAACAGTTATCAAAGGTCAGTGCTGTTTTGCTATGAACTGCAGTTTAATAAAATTACATCAGACACAGGGTCTATAAAAACATTCTTGCTTTTCCAAAATGCACCACTATGATTTCTTTCAGCTACAAATAAGGTTTCCATGGCAGCAGAATGCTATATCCTACTCTATGTATGCTAAAACAGTGCATTCTACTCCCCTGTATTTACATTCCTGGGGATACAAATAAAGGAGGAAGAATCTTTGCCATAACAGTAACATGTATGCTGAATTACAGGAAGAGAGTCTTATAAATTCCAGCACCCTGTATCACTGCAGCTGTTTTCTAACTATTCAAGGAGCTAGCACAATCAACTTTTTTTTCTGTTTTATTTTTAGAATATTAGCTCTTTATTTGCTGAGCTTTAAAAACTAGATTGCCACTTGTTTTTGCTACAGAATATCAACATCTCTGTCACCCTGACCACAAGTTCACTTGTTTCCTTTTGCTACAATGGCAGCCCAAGAGGGCAACAAATGCTGCACAAGCAACAGAAAACAAACATCATGAAAGAAGTTGCATCTTCTTTCTGGAATACTTTTACCTAGAAACGGAGGCAGCAATGAACTCATCAGGTGTGGGGATTTCATACAGAACTATGGCTGCAGAGTACTACGTAAATGAGAATCAGAGAATCAAAGAATGTGCTGAGTTGGAAGGGACCCATCAGAATCATTGAGTCCCTGCACAGGACACCCCAAGAATCACACCATGTGCCTGAGAGTGTTGTCCAAGCACTTCATGAACTCTGACAGGCTTGGTGCTGTGACCACTGCCCTGGGGAGTCTGTTCCACTGCTCAACCACCAGCTGGGTGAAAAATCTATTCCTGATATCTAACCTAAACTCCCCCAACTCAGCTTCATTCTGTTTCCTCGAGTCCTGTCATGGCCACAAGAGTGAAGTACTTGCCCCTCTGCTTCCCCTCAGGAGGATGTTGAAGACCCACAACGAGCTCTCCCCTCGGTCTTCTGTTCTCCAGGTTAAGCAACCCAAGTGACCTCAGCCGTTCCTCATACAGCTTCACCTCCTAACAATTCACCACCCACACGGCTCTCCTTTGGATGCTCTCTAATAGCTTGATGTCTTTCTATATTATGGTGCCCCAAACTGCTCACAGTACTAAAAGTGTGGGAGCAGAGTGGAACAATCACCTCATTTGACCTGCTGGTGATGCAGAGAATACATAAAACTGCCAAGATAGCTGGCTTCATTAAAGAACTGTCACCTGAAATGCTTCCTCGAAGTGGGCACAGAGGCAGGACTTCTCATGGGCAGCTGGGCTTTATCACTCTTGCAGCCAAAGTAATGGCAGTTAGACAAATCTCTTCCCTTTATTTATATGGAGCAGTTAAAAACCATCTGGCTAATTATCTTCAAACCCTACTGTCTAATCCTCTGGACAGTCCTGTGTTCACAGGTGTCAAAAATTAGTTTTAAACTCATTTCAGCATTATAAAACAAGTTCTGACAGTAACAAGTACCTTGCAGAACTCTGTGCATTCTTTAAAGTTACCCTGCAAAAAACCCCATTATGCTCCATTATCCATTACTCTGATTTTCTAGTCCCATACCCTTGATCCTCTCAGGAATGTCTGAAGAGTGGACTATTCCACAGTATGTGTCTTGCCAGAGCCCTGAATATATTTACAATTTATTACAAGCTACAAAGCATGTTCTCTCTGTAATGTTCTTTTTTTCCAGTTGCTAGTATCTGGCTTTTCATATGTGCCACTGACTTTTTAAGATGTTCAGCTTTTAGACCTGATTTCAAAAGTGCTATGCATTCACTGTTTCACCTTGTATCAGTCAAAGAAATTCATAAATCATAACAAATTCAATTTGGTGGATCATTTTCAGATCCAAATCAACTTGCACTGTGAATAGCACACTTACATACTAGGCAGGTTAGGTTTAAGTGAAAGCATTCTGGTTTTCTACAAACACAATGCACATTTATTACAGAAAGCTCATACTATTCTCAAGTATCATATAGAGTAACCCCCAAAGGTTGTTAAGGTGTGGATGTTTCTGAATGTGTCTAATTTTTCTTTCCTCTGAAGTTTTCCTACTGAGTTCTTCTTTCATTTCAGGTACCTATGTATCTAGCAGCCAGAAGACATTCTCTTGCAGACTGACATACAACAGGCTGGAAGAGATTTGGGCAGCCTGAATGGTTGGCCCTGGCAGAGTACATCATACACATATTCCCTAACTCACTTCAGGGAAAATTACCACCTTCTTTATTACATTCAGCACATGTGGATGATGAAGAGGCCAACTGTTCATAGCTAAAGTTCAATAAAATGTTTAGGTTTTAAGCAATTAGAACATGATTTCTTTGTAAACATTGTAAACTAAGACAGAAAGTTTTTGTTCCTTTTACTCTACATAATAAGAATTTTCTAAGGCACGTGTAGTGAACTCTATCTCATCTGTATTGCTGTAACTTCTACTAAATATGAACATTTCTTCAGTTGAGGGAAAATCCTCACATGCCTATTTCTACATGGAATACAAAATGCTATTTCAGTATATCTGATGTTCACAAGCACATTAATGGAAATTTTGTATTAGCCCTTCCAAAACCAGGGAATTGGAAAACAGGCAACATTTAGTACATTTTAATTAGTCTCCCCTTCCACAATATCTGTATCTAAATTAGTGATTTAACAGACTCATAAAAGTACAATTCCATATGCTACTTAAAAGCATCTCACAATGAAGGATTACAAATTTACATATACTTAAGGCTATGTCTTCAATCAAAAAACGTTTTGTTTTTTTGTAAAAAGAGTGGCTTAACTTAATCTGGGCAAGGCCACAGTGGCAAAACTGGAAATCCAATCTTAGGTCATCTAGGAGCAGATCAGGTACACCATTATCACCTTTATTAAAGAACTCGGTGGGAACACTTGGCTAACAATGCTCCATTTTTTTCAAATGGAATTTTGTCTAACTGTGATTGGTATAAAGCACAAAGCCAGCATGAACAGTATACCATGAATTTTAAGGACTCACATCATCTGGATTAAATGCATTTTAAATGCATTTCTGCATGTGAAACCAAAGCCTAACCCACCTTTGCTAAAACAATGAGTAAGACAAGGTCCCTGTAGCTCTTATTGCAAATCAGTCATGCAAGGTTAATGTCCCCTTTCGGGATTGTAGTTTCTTGCCTCCATGAGGGTTTCATGACAACATAGCCAGGGTTTCATAGCTAAGTCAAACTATTTGTTTCACTGGGAGCTGAGGATACGTTACATTATGCAAGACTTGATCCCACATTTACTTTACTGCTCAAATTGCATTCTATTCTCTAATGCAAATGATTTTATTGTAGTATTATCCCATGTTTCTCAGCTGGATTTCACAATATGAGCAGTGTTGGGTAACCATCTAATAAAAGGAAGTGCTGCCAGGTAACACACCTGCTGGCTTTGTGTGAATGATCTCTCTTACCCTGCAAATGGTTCCACAGCTCAAGTCTTGAATTTTGCAAGCTAAGTTGAAATGTCAAACTCTACTTAAAATCCAACATTTAAACCATAGCAATACTCAAAATTTACTTAAAGAGAGAGTTTTACATATTCAGGATACTGTTTGTTTGTTTACTGTACTAGAACACTTACACAATGACATCTTCACATTTCTCGGATCACACGTTACACAGTAAGCTCCATAAGCAGCCACAGAGCCAAAGGTGAGACCAGCAGCTAAAGAGATTTTGGAACCTGCAAGAAACCATTCAAGGGTCATTTCTCAATACAATGTCTTTAAGCTCAATCTTTATACAGCAGTTCTCTCTCTACACAGTATTATCCAAATATTTCAAAAAAAGAATTGATTTTGTCACAGTCCATATAGCTTGCCCAGTGTGAACGGAGAGTATTATTTCTGTGGTTGGGTCATTTTCTTCTGCAGCATGAGGGGAAAGTCAACTAAGTTAGAGGGAGATGATCAGGATCCAGTAACACTTGCAATTTGGGAAAAATAATCCTTGAAGCACAAACCTATTGGGTATTATCTCCATCATACATATCTTTAGAAGGAATTCTGTAATTTCTCTGAACTATCTGTTCTTTATAACTATATCTCAACAGCACTTGAGAGTCTCCAAAAATGACAGAAATGTGTCAATATATATAAAGAGTAAATTGGACAACACATGTAATCACAAAGCCTTTCAGTCTGACATCAGTTCTGGACAATAAAATGGTATCACCAATATCACATTTAATTAATAAAAAATAAAAACCCAATCAGATGGCAGTGAGGATGAAAATAGAGCTTCTAAAAGTAACATCTGCTTTCAGTGCTATTGCAAAACTGGTTCGTAAATCCCAGAGTTTCAGTAACATATTTAGGTTCCTGAGCAGATATTTGAGTAGGTACCATATGATAAAAGTGTAGAATCAGCACACCAGGCATTATTTGGATTAAGCTGATCCTGAGACATTTGTAAATAAAGAATCCAGCCCTCGGATGTCACGTAGCTCCCAGTCCTGTTACTTTGAATATTTTTAATCAGGACGATGCAAGAAAATGGAAAACATTACCAATAAAAAATAATTCTACATTTGTAACACAGACTGACCAACCAAGAGTGAAGAGAACAGGTGAAAGGGATAGTCAGTGAGTGCAGCTGGGTGCAAACATAAATATATAGCAAGTGTTTTCAGAGTGAAGCCATGTCTCTCAGAGCAAAGCATGTGCACACCACAAAGTGAAACAGTGACTCTAAATCACAAGAGTCGGGATGGATAATGGCTATAGGGAAGGAGTGCAATGCACGGCTGGGATTTTGTGGGAGAGCTGACGGGACCAGCCTGGAGCAGCCGCCTGCCCGTCCTCGGTACCGCTGCGACCTCTGCCGGGTGCTGGGCTCGGGCACTGCACCGCCACCTGCGGGACCGCAAACATCACTGAAATACCAAAAAAGCGCTTTACACCAAATCCTGCCTCGTTATCTTGGAGTGAAAAGGCACAATTCTAACACTATGAGAGAATTAACCACCAAATCAAAGGACGCACGTAAAGGGGTTCTTCCCAGTGTTCATCTGGAAATGTCAGAATCAAGCCTGGATGTCTCAGTAGAAAGTAAGCTTTAAGCAAAGATCATCTACTGTGCTCAGCACAGGAATGGTTACAGGAAATAAGAAAGTCCTAAATACACTGAAGGTCAAAGAAAACATGACAGCCTCTCTTTGCCCTGAAGAAACCTCATCAGTTGCCACTCATATTCTTAAGCTGACCCAAGTAGATCTCATGAGCCTCAGTGCATTTACAGCAGAGCAGGATGGATATAAGATGTAGTTGTATTTAATTACAGCAAAACTTTCATGTCTTATATTGCATAGAGGAAATTCAAATGCTTAATTTCCAAATCCTACTGCCCCAGAATTTACCTTTACGAGTATATGCTACAACACCTCCAACAGCCAGCAATGAAGCATATGCAAAACCAATCCAGTCAATTGCCATGGTCCCAATTCTGGAAAAGAAAAGACATTCCAACTGAAAGCAAACAAGTTCCTTCCTCCTGGTAGAAATCATTACTTAAAGGGTTCTAAGTAACACTACACTCTCCTAAGTTGTGTTTGACTGCTGTGTCAAAACATTAAGAATGTGCAGATATGTCTGTTGTACCATCTTTTCCTAACTGCTGCCCTTCCTTACAACCCACTGTCCAGGTATTTCTGTTAGGATTTCTTTTGGGATGTGAGTGGCTTGCATTTTTCCCAGTCAAAAAAAAAATGTATGGAAGCTAAAAGCTTGACATCACTCAAAGCATTGGTTTTGTTGCACTTGTGCCACATGGTCGATCTAGGCACTCACTATGGATACACACAGGTCTGAGTGCACAGCTCAGTGCCCTTTCAATCGCGCTGCAGCTGGTGTGTTTCAAGTGGGATGTCACAGACCCTGCAACACCACGCAAAAATAAGAATTTTCAGTGTCTACCCGAAGCTTCCAGGCAGAAAGGCTGTTTTGGGAAGCTATAGATAGAGCAGCTCTATCCTCTTAGGCTGCTGCTGTCCCCAGGTGGGACCCGCCGAGGCACCGCGGCCTCTGTCCCGCACCTTTCCCCTTCTTCGCCTAAAATAAGCGTACACTTAATGAAGCGCATCCTCCTTTATACCTGAGCGGGTGCGTCCTTGACCACAGTGGTAAAGGGTGGCAGCAGAGTGCACACTCAGCATTTCATATTAATGAATGCTAGTATTAGTCGTAATAATTTAATAATAAGGTGAGCAACTCGCAGTGAGACCCCTCCCCGCAGCTGTAACCCCCTCGGCACAAAGGGAGGGCTTCTGGGGCCACGGCGCTCCCCGGGAAGGAGGTGTATGGAGGCCGGGGCCCGGCTCAAGGCCCGACCCCGGGGCCCCGCAGGCGGCCCCCGGCGGAGCGCGGCCGTGTCCTCCACTCCCCGCACTCGCTCTGCGCCCTTCGCGGTGCAGCCCCCGGACAAGGCCAGCACTGCGCTCGCCCTCGGCCTCCCCCGCCGCGGCTCGGCCCCGACACCGCCCGCCCTACCTCGTCCCGCCGCCCGCCGGTCCGGCCCCGCCTCCTGCGCCGGCAGCGCCCGTGTGGCGCCGTGGCCCCGACCCGCCGGCCCGGCCCAGGCGGCAGGAGGGCGCTCAGCCCCGGCCCGGCGTGGCCCGGCGCGGCCCTGGGGGCAGGGACGGCGCTCAGCCCCGGCACGGCCCCGAGGGGCAGGGAGGGCGCAGAGCGCCGGCCCGGCCCGGCCCCGGGGGCAGGGAGGTTGCTTAGCCCCGACCCAGCGGCGCCGCGGCCCGGCCCGTCCGCAGCGATGGTTGCGCGGCGGCGGGAGGCGCTCGGCGGCGCCGGGCCGCGGGCAGACAAGCGCGAGATGGCAACGTGAGCCTGGCCGGCAGCGCGTCCCAGCGGCCCGGGGGGCAGGAGTGGCCTGGGATGCACCGGGAAGCGTGTGGCCAGCAGGTCGAGGGACGTGATCCTTCCCCTCCACTCTTCCCCAGCGAGGCCGCATCGGAAATACCTTGTCCAGTTCTGGGCTCCTCTCTAGAAGGAGGACAAGGAACTGCTGGAGAGGGTCCAGCGGAGGCCACAAAGATTATGAGGGGTCTGGAGCACCTCTATTTTGAGGAGAGACTGGGGGAGCTGGGCCTGTTTAGCCTAGAGTGAGAAGGGATCTCATGAATGCATATAAATATCTCAAAGACAGGTGCCAGACTCTTTTAGGTGGTGTCCAGCAGCAGAACAAGGAGTAATGGCCATAAACTAAATGATGAAAAGTTTCACCTCAACACGAGGAAGAACTTTCCATTGAGGGTGGCAGAGCACTGAAACTGCCCAGGGAGGTCATGGAGAGTCTCCCTATGGAGACATTCAAAACCCACTGGGACACATTCCTGTGTCACCTTGGATGATGCCAGAGGTCCCTTCCAACCCTAACAAGTCGGTGATGCTGTGGGACAGGGCCATGCTGGCGCAGGGCAGTGGGGCTGTGCACTGGGATTGTCAGGGCCTCTCTGCAGCAGCTCCCAGCTCAGGGTGGGCATGCTCTGCTTTGTTGAGACTCGTCATCCAGCCTTTCAGGCAGGGGAAGGATCCATGGCTTATTTTACTCTTTTAAACCCAGCCTCCCCCACCTTGCTGTGTTTGGCTGAAACTTGTGAACAAGGGAGTCATGTCTGCAGGGCAACTTGTCCGCAAAGGGCACCCATCCCATGGAGACCTGGACAGAGGCAGCACCCCACAGACACCTTTCAACCCGGGGGAGAGTGTTTACTGCTATGCCAGGCACCCCTCTGCCCACTGCACCTCACAGGTTCCTCTCCTCATTGCATCTTTTGAAACTCTGAGGTCTGCCTGCATGAGGTCAGGTGGACAGGCACGTAGGCTGAAAGCTGGGATGTGTTTATTGGGAAAACCAGCAGGCACAAGCCCCAAGACTGATACTACACACATAGCTAATTCACAAATCTGCTTGACGTGGTGGTTTTAACACCCTGACTTCTTGTCTGCTAGCCCTGTTTGCTGGACCTATTCAGCTACAAGCTATTTTTGTCCATATTTTGTCACTCTCTGCAGTGTTTCTTTAGCTTTCTCTCAAGTGAGCCATTCTTGACCCCTGCAGGATATGTCCTTCAGCAGTAATTCAGGGGTGCTTGTATGTGACATTCCCCACACTTCCCTTGTTCCCATAAACAGACTGAGAATAAACATGACCACAACAGGGGGAGCCTCACAATGCCGTGTGATGGGACTTGGATACCTGCCTTCTTTGGGGGTCATTTGAAGATCTCTGCCAAAATCCTGTGTTTCCTTTAGGTTTCTTTGCTTAAAGGTGTGGGAGTTTTCCGCTCAGAAGAGCTAGCTGGAAAGCAAATCAGTATTCTCATTAGGGTTAATCTATTTAATTTCCACTCCTAATGTTCCATTTGGGGGTTTTTTGTTAGTGTTTAACTGCTGTGATACAAACCCACTCCATGTGAGCTGTCCAAGTCTGTATGCTTGGTGGAAAACAGAACTGTTCTTATCTAACTAGTGTGTGTGGGAAGGAAGACTGAAGGTACAACAACTTGGAAAACAAATATAGGACACTTGAGGGCAGGACAGCTCCAAAATGCAAACAAAAAAACTGATTCATAAGCTGAAATCCAGCAATCTTGTATTTCTTTATGAAGTATTCGAGACTTGTGGCTCTTAAAAAGCACAGTAAAATAAACAGTGGATTAAATAGAGTAGAACCATGCAACTCTAATTGAGGGGGTTCCAAAGCAGAACAAATACAGTGTCTTTTGGCACCTCTAGATAGTGACCAGTTGTGGTTACTGATTCAGTGATACTCCTCACTTAAATAGACTGGATAACCCTGAAGTCTGGGCTAAATTGGAATTCACATAATTATATGCTGCTTGTTATGTTCTCTTCCATTTTCAATTACAAAGAGTATTTGGTACTCTTTTCCCTAAGCTGTTATTTAACTATTGTCTGATGTAAAATAGCTGCTGTATTTTACAGCGCAGGTGGGAGGTTTTTAATGGGAGGAGAATTCATTAAATTATTCTTTTGGTAGCATGGCAAATCAAACCCTTCAGTTCTAACAGTGAAATATAACAGAGCTAGCAGCAAAGCTAGTGTTACCGTTGTATGTGCTTTCTAGTCCAGTTTTTACTTGCTTATAACTGCCAATCTGAGCTGAAATTTCCCCTTTGGGTGTCTGCTTTCAGCTCTTTTATTTTAGTTTGTTTTGGTTATTTTGTTTTGTATTATGATTTGTTTGCTTTGGTTTTGGAAAGTCCCATTTACAACAATTGTGCCAACTACAAGGATGAATTTAGGAGAGTACACACAGTTTTGTCCATTATAAACATAACCCTTTCACTGAACAGCCTCTAGCATCTCTCTGCTTTGCAAAGACAACTTTCAAATTTGGCAAGCAAATTGTTTTTGTTTCAGGGATATGTTTTTCCATCTTCATGGAAATGTGACCTGAAGAGAAAAAGTGTTAAAAAAGTTCAATAGGGGCTTCTTCAAATTGTACAGCCCAGTCCCCAGAAATTCCCACCCATGCTGATCGTCTGTAACCTTGTGTTAGCCCCACCCACCTACATTCACACCTTACTGCATGCACTCTCTGCTGGGAAAGGCTGAACTTGTGCCTCGCTTTGCTTGTGTAGTGTCTAAAACAAGAAGCCTCTAAATGACCTGTAACACAGACAGTCTCTGTCCCCTGAGACATTTTTGCTGAGGATACCTGTTGTTAAAGAGGGCATTGGCAGGATGAAGCACGTAACAGACCTTTCTCTGCTGCAAACCGTCTGTGGTTTTGGTTGGTCTTCCTGTATTAAATGCTAAAGGCTACTCATAGTTGTAAGCTCTAATTAGGATTTAATGCTAACCGCTATTCCAGAACATAATGGGGAATGAGAGAATGCCTCTGAAATCCCAGAGACAGAAGAAAAGGTCCTGAGGGTGGGGCAAAGCGTCAGACCACAAAGGAAGAGCTGGGACTACATGACTGAGTGGGATGCTGGGAGAGCCTGTGCAGGCATCTGCAAAAGAGTGAGATAATCTGAAGCTGTGCATTTTTTTTGACTTGTCAGGGAACTTTTTCTGTGAGAAAGCATTATGGTATGGCACCAACTGAAATTCTTGGTAAATTTAGTGAAATGCAACTCAGAATTATGGCTGGTATCTCGGGAATCTTGGCAAGTGCTGAGTCCGGCAAACACTGAAATAAGGTAAATGCCCACAGAAACTTTCCTATGGGCCTTGGAAGCTGGCAATATCCAGTTTTAATGTGAGGTCTCCAGAGAAATGAGGTTCTATCTACATGTAATAGTGGAGAGATTAATAGGAACAAAATGCAAGACTGTGGTTGTGATATGCAGTGATTTGAGAGAGCATATGTAAAGCTGTTTCTGCACACCAGGCATAGTCAAAGGGCCGTAGTGGGTGTTAAGATTCTGATCAATATAGTGGTATGGTTTTCCTAGCTGAATTCTCAAAAGCTGATAGACTTCATGTTCTGAAGAAATGGAGATTTTTCTCTTCAGTATCCCAGGAATCCTTGGTCTAACTAAATCCAGATTAGGACCACTAGCTGTGCTTTGCTTCTGAGATATCCCAAATTTCCCATCTTTTTAAAAAGTATGGGGATTTTAAAGCACTTCAGAAAGTCAGAGTGAAACCCCAGGGGATTTCAAAGATATTTGAAGTGGCTTGTTTTATATTGTGTGGTGTTTCCAGCTGATTGAAAATAACTCATGAGGATGAAAGATTCTTGGGTCGAAAGAGGGATTTGTGTGTCTATACTGTCAGACCCTTTTCCTAATATTTGTTATTCTATAAAAGATATCAGATCTCCAATACCTCTCACCACTGTGTGCTTCAGCTGCACATACTGAGAGACAAGAGTTTTCCAGACAACATCTCACTGAAGGACAGAGGCAGAGGATCCCTTGCCCTCTCCAAATTTAGCAGATACACTGAGGCCTTCCTAAAGCCTGTTATGTGTCTCAAAGAAGCTTCCTGGGCTGAAAAATAATTTGAAGCTTAGGAAAATTTTAGTGTGTAAGTTCATATATACATGCCCTATCCTTACTCTTTCCTAGACACCAGTTGTTCTTCCTCTTTCTCTTCTGACCATGGCCATTGACTGAGACAGGAGCATGAGCTGACTGGACTTTGTTCGGGTCCAGTATGAGCAAGCTTGTGGACAGGAGTATCCACATCATAGGCATCCTTCAGATCATTCTCACAGTAGAAAGAAGGGAAAGCAAGAGACAACATCCCTCCTAGAAGGAAGAGGTCTGTGAGTTCCTAGCTGTTATGGGGTGCACACAGTGTGGCTCAAGCGTGGTTTTGCAATAACTTATTTCATTTGCAGGGCGGTCCCGTGGTGTAATGGAGAGCACTCCAGACTCTCAATCCCAAGGTTGTGAGTTCGAGTCTCAGTGGGGACTGTCCCCATGGCATTTAAATGCCTCCCTGCCATCCGATCCCATCAGATCTTGGATGCTGAGCAGGGTCAGCCCCGGTTGGTACCGGGTGCTGTGACAGTCCCAAGGACTTCACTGTCACTGTCCAAGCTCGCTCAGCTGTGGGAGATGGACTTTGGGACTTAAACGGTGGGGCCAGTTCTGCACAGGCTGTGCCTCACCTAAAACATTCACTGCACAGGCTGGAAGGGCACACCCACGTGGGGAGAGCCCTTCCCAAATCTTCGTTTGTGAAGTCTGGCCATACATACATACATTTCAGTTGCTGACTTCCCTATTCTTAGTCACTGCCTTGAACCGCGTCTGACGTTCAGGGTTCTTTGAGCTGAGACATGATGATAAATCCTGAGAAAATTTAGCTCACTGCTGACATTTCTGTTCTGGAACTGTAGTCTTGATCCTTAGGGCTGGTCCTTGCTCATGTATTGAAGAGGGGAGTGAAAGGTAGAGGGACAGTCCCAGTCAAACCCACATCCCCTACTCTCAGGGGTCAAATAGAAGGGAATGAGGCTGCTCACAGCATGAGCCTCAAGCTGGAGTGAGTGAATGTGATCAGGATTTATAAAATCAAGGCAGTGGGTAGAGTGAATAAAGATTGTTGTTCTCCAAATCCTGCAGAACTAGGGACTGTCATTGAAACCAGTAGGTGATTGGTTTAGAAAAGATAAAAGGGAATATACTTTTTTATGTAACAAGTAGAGTGAATGAACCCATGGACTTTGCTGCCAGCAGAGGTTTTGGAAGCAAATGGGTCAGCATGTTGGAAAGGAGACTAAACAATGAAATGGATGACATGTTCATAAAGAGATACTAAAAGGAATAAGTAGGGATATGCTCCTTAGCATCCTTAATACAGAGATTGTGGGTGCTGGAGGAGAATAAAGGAAATGTATATGCCTGTCTTGCATGTTCTCTTTAAATAGTATTTCTTGTTATTAAAGCAAAGATACTGGGAACAACTGGATGTGGTTTAACCCACTAGGATATCCCTTGTGTTCTTTTCGAAGCTCTGATTTTCTGTCCATAGGTATGTAAGGATAAATGCAATGTTGGTAGGAGTTTGAATTTTATTTTTTGAAGGTAGTATCTCAGGGTTCTCTTACCTCAGTGAAACCTGAACCTTAGATCCATAACACTGCATTGTACCTTATTGAGGACACATACAGGTTTAGAACAATCCTTATAGTAATAGCACTTAGAAAGGGATCTTTAGACTAAACTAAGCCCTCCTAATGGTGCACTTCTCCCCTGGGATCCTTCTGCTCTGTCTACACAGAACTTGAGGAATACTTACATCTCAGGAAACATTTTGTAAGCAATGATATAATTTCCCCCAGGATATCGGTGTATTTTGGAAATGCTATCTGGGAGTCTTCTGCTGGAAAACATCTAGTGCAGCTGAAGGAGAGAGAGTGCCAGATTAGTCAGATTACTAGTCATGAATCCCAGCCCGTATTTGTATGAGTATTCCTTCTGCCTTTAGATAATCACATTAACATCAGGAGTATTGCTTATACAAGTACTACTGAGAAAAAGTGGTGAACAGGCGTGGGCCCTCAAAGCAATGTTCTTGTGCCAGCATTTTCCTAGGGATATTCTGACCTTGTTTCCTCATCAGACCTCGTTAGATTTGGTATATCCAAAAAGGAGGACCACCCGCTACTCAAACGCCCAGTAATGGTTACAAACCCATTTTTACATCTATTAAAAATAATATTTTAAACAGTTCATATGTGGTTTTCCTTCCCCTTTCTAAGCTCTTCCCACACTTAGATACTCGAGTACTGTATTTCATGCTTGGTTTATTATGGTGCCAGGTCTTTTGTCTCTGCTGAGGGTTTTTTTGCTGCTCCTTCAATGCAGACAAGCCAGAAACCTTCCACAACCATGTGCTAGATGAGCCCCCAGTGACTGGTACGACTGGTATCTCATGGTGGTTGTCATAAGGCAGCGTGGGTTAGGATAAGTCTCCTGCCAAGCCAGCCCGGAGGAGGCCAGCTCAGGGACACCTCAGGGATCTTGCCTAATAACAGTAGTAACCTAATCTGGAAAAAAAAATAAAGAGAGAAAAAGCTATCTTAATTTTTTGGTGGCTGATGATACTTGAAGAAGTACCACCATGACTGCAAAGGGAGGTTTATAAACATCAAATGGTAGAAAGTGTTTACATGTCAGTGCTGTTGTCTGCCATTACTTAGTCTTGGAAAAAATGAAGTAATTTTTATTTGTACACTTAAAAGTAGAAGTCAAGTTAAAGCACTTATGTAGATCAACCTCAAAAGAATGAAAGTGTGAGAAAAATAATGCCAACAACACTGCAACTTAAAATCCAGATTTCAAGCCAAACATCTATGAAGGAAGAAGTATTCCATGGAAAATATCATATTCTTGCTGTCTTTCTGACCACAGAGTTAGACTTATTATGGTAAATCTATAATTACAGCCTTGTGAATACAATGCCTCAGACAATGGCCTGTCAGTGTTTTTCCACTATAAACTATCATGTGAAGTTTGCAGTTTTGTGAAATACAATTATCTTTGCCTGGGATATTCATCTACAATCTCAGCCCAAAAACTGGGCTATGTGTTTTTGTGGTTTTGTTTCTTTTACAAGTTGTTCAAAGTTCATTGTTTGGTAAGTGTTAAAACCTTTCTGATTGCTTGGCTGCTTGTGCCTTATCCATACTGCAGTGTGTGGAAAGTTTGCTGTCGCTGGTAATGCATCAATGCTGGGCAATATTCAGGGCTGTGAGGCTATTACAGAGTCTGCAGTTTGGACCAAAGTGCCTACATTTGTTGTTTGGGAAAGTCAGGACAGCAAGATTATAGCAAATTAGCACTGACTAGCATACCCACGCATGCACAGCAAAACATGCTTTAGGGAATACAAGAGTATGTTATTACAGCTATGGAAGGAGGAAGAGTTGGCCAGGCCAGTTAAGTGGGTAAAATTGAAGAGAGTTGTCCATCTTACAGAAAAAGAAAATTTTGAGCTGATGTTACAAACATCCCCCTCCTCCCCTCTCCAGCCCCGCCAAAACCTGTAGGATTAGTGAAACTCTGCAACAATCATTGCACAGTTATGATTTCAATTTTTTAGTGGGGCTTAGCTAAGGTTATTCTCTGTGAGTTTGTGGTAATCAAGATCCAGATCCAGCCCAGCTTTCTTTTTTCACAGATAACTCAACAGTGAGTGCTGATCCCCAAACCGAAGTATAACAGCATGATTAATTACAAATGCTAATCATGTAACATCTGCATATGAACTCCTGGGAAATAGGTCTGAAATAACCTTATGTGTAATGTCCTACTTAAAAATAAAATTTTGCGATAAATATTGCATGCACTTAAGAGATCTCATCTGTAGTTAGATGTGATTCACTAAATATGAATTTATTCAGTGTCACTGCTCTAGAGGGAAATGTGAAATCCTTGTGCTACAGATATGCCTGGTTGCTTCAGCAACTTGTTAGATGTTACAGGGAAAAATTGCTGAGTTCACATACTTTAAAATAAATATGGATCAAAGCAGTTTATTGCTTTTTTGGCAGTGTGTAATTAAGCAGCAATCAGTGAACTATGCATATGAGATCAGTAATACAAATAGGCAAACTATGCTAGAAATTTCTAAACAGTCTCCTATAACTAATCCCAAGGCCTTCTTAGTGTACACATAATGCACACACAGAAACACTCAGGCACACGTACACACAGAGTTGTGTGCATGCCCTCACTCATGGGCAGTGTCAGTTACAAAAACACACCCCTTGCCCTTGGTTGTTTCCTCTCCAAGGTCTGTCCCTTCTGTTACGAGTTTCGATGTGTCTTTTATACTTCTCTTCAGTCTGGCTCCTGCTTTGTATCAAGTCTTCTTGTAATTCCCCAGTAACTGTTTAATCTGGCTAATGATCATCTTCTGTAACATGATCAGTTTGGGCAAATGCTGACCAGGCACTTTTCATCCGTGGACACACGCAGATACAAACTTTGGACACAACTTTATCTGCACAGGTGACATTATCTGTGCTGTTTGTTGAGGGGAGTGCTGTGCATCCCTGTCAGGTCCACAGTAAGGGAGAGCCCTCCTTGGGATGCATGTGGGCCACTGGGGCAGGGAGAGCCGCTCTGCTGCCTATCTGCTTGCAGCCATGTGGCTGACACTGCTCAAACCAGAGTGAGTTGTGATGTTTTGGATATATCTCACACAGCTGAAGGTAATGTGAAGTGCACAAGCAAACCTATTTCCAGGCATCTTTCAGGCTCCAAAATCCAAAAACAAAATTAACAATTGCTTTACTAAATGTCTTTTGAACACCTATTATGTGTGTGTGTGTGTGTGTGTGTGTGTGTGTGTGTGTCGGCTTCGGAAACGAAGATTTGGGAAGGGCTCTCCCCATGTGGGTGTGCCCTTCCAGCCTGCACAGAGGATTTTTAGGTGAGGGACAGCGTGCGCAGAACTGGCCCCACCGTTTAAGTCCTGAGGTTCATCTGCCACGGCCGAGCGAGCTTGGACGGTGACATTGAAGTCCTCAGGACTAGAACCTACAGCACCCGGCATTTCCCAGGAGGTCTCCCATCCAAGTACTAATCCGGGGCTGACCCTGCTTAGCTTCCGAGATCTGACGGGATTGGATGTCAGGGAGGCATTTAACTGCCTAAAAAAACCCCACCTATTATGATCCTCAATAAAGGCATCATTAAATGGGACAGAAACGGTAAATTGGATCATTGGAAAAACTCTGCAGAGAGACTGTCTGGGCTGGGTGCTCTGCTAGATAGTAAAGAATTTACATTTCACACTCCCACAGTTTACATTTTCTGAGGTAATAAAGACATTTGGATCATTTTATTTTTTGGATGTTTTACATAAAATGAAGAGCCATGGTTGAAACTGGAACTGGAGTCAGGAAATAACCAGATTGTGTACAATGTGGTAAAGTGCTAACAAATGCCACGTGTTACATGATTAATTTAGTAAAAATGCCAGTTATGGATTTTGTTTGTCAGCAATTGGCTCAGGTTTGGGGATTACTGGCCAATAGTTTAACTGATGATTTGATCTGTAGCAGAATCCTCAACTTTTGGGAATAAAAGAGAGTTGCAGTGGTAATGAAATGCATTAAGTATACACAGAGCTGTTAGCTGCTAGAAAGGATGCTGATGTGTTCTGGGGTCTTCGTGTAATTGATGAATAGCCTTGTCTCTCAATACAGTATGATTTATGGTGGTAAATCAAGACGGGGATAGAACCATGTGACTGCTATTGCTTCAATATGTCTTCAGGCAGCATTTTTGAATTGCAGATACAGAGGTAAAGAAAACTCTGGGTCTGACTATAAGTACAGCTACAAAGTATGGCACCACTCTTGCCTCTGAGTCAGTCTCTAATCACTGTTCTTGGTATATCAGCTCTGAGCCATAGGGAAGGGCCCTCTGTCAGAAGTAGTTGAAAATGGAGGCACTGACCATCTGTAGGTATTTAAGGTCTCTTGACATTTTTTACAAGCTAAAGGATAATCCAGTGTTATAATTTATAGTGTGTCTACCTATAATCCTCTACATCTTTTGAAGGAATACATTATTCTTGGTCTGTTGTCTTTCATTTCTGCGGCCTATCTCTTTATGTCACAAACTTATTTTCCCTCCTCTTTGCAGTTCACTGTTGGCTGAAGTCACCTCTGGAAATCTTTGTAAGTTTGAGAATCTTTCAAAAGATGTGCTATGCGAATTACAGGTCACTGTTTTTGCTGGAGCTAACCAGAAGCTTTCCCTAGAGCCTTAGGATTTGAGTGGGCTAAAATGGAATTCAGATCTACTTCGTGTAAATCAATGAGTGCTATATTTCATTTCTCTCTTCTGTCTGCATGGTGTAAATAATTTGGCAAATGCCAGCTCTGTTCCAGAGAAAAGATGTGTAGATGTGCAAAGGTACTGTAGCTGCAGACTTCCTGTATGGGCACTGCTACAGCTGGTTAATAGTAAATAATAATGTACAGTACTTGTAGGATCAAACTTTTGATTTTATCAAGAAATTAAGAGAGATTTATAATGCTTACTTCACATGTCGAACAGCTGAATTTTATTCAAACATTTATTGGAAGTGCTTGTGTGAAAGAAAGCAGATCTATCACATGTGCGCACACAGATAAAGTTTGCTTTCTCCCAGAAAAATAAAAAAAAGGTTTGATTATTTTTGTTAATTATTTTTCTCATCCAAGAACTGTACATGTGCCGGGCTCACATGGAGAGAAGGGAAAGATGCAGAGAATTTTTAATAAAAATGCAGTCTCAGAAGGATTTGAAGTACATTGCTTTGGAATACAAAGCCTGAACTTTATTGTCTAAGCTAAGCAAATTTTCTGAACATATGCAAGGTGCTGTTGTGGTAAGTGAAGGAAGCCTGTGAAGGTGCTTGGAGTTGTTTGAGAATAAAAAGTAAAATACATTTACATTTCACAGATGGTTGGCAGAAATCAGAATGGAGTCCATTTTTCTGGGCAGGATCTGCACTTGTACAGGCTACAGAGAGAGCAGACTAATGGCTTGTTTTCTGTGCAGCCTTGTGCTCTTTATAGGCAAACACTCTATCAGTGTTAGGCAGTGGGGAGTTGAATATGGGATGCAATATGTGACACAGAGCAGCTGACTATAAAAGCTATGTGTTTGTGTCCCAGGGAGGCAAGGCAGGAAATATGCAAGGGTATTCTTTTCATGTTACATCTTCCTCTCCCATCTGATCTTAATACAGAAGTGTCAGAAGAAGAGTGGAGGATATGGGAGCTGCTGAGAAGAGGATGTGGAGACTGCCTATGGCATGCTCATCCCTGGCACCCTAATGGAATGGTGATGTTGGCAGTTCTGGGTCCGGCAGCGTGCTGGTACTGCAGTGCTCTGCACACCTGCATGAAGCAGTGTGATTTGGACCAGGAGAGCCATGACCATCTGCCTGTTCATTTTCAGAGCTGGAAGCTGGCAGCTGTTTGTAGTGCTGGGAAGAAGGTGACTTTGTCACCTCTCTGCTCCTGCCACCTCAATAACCTGCCTTTAAAGGCCTGAAATGAGCTGTCAAAAGATATCCGTGAAAGACTGACTCTTTGGGTGAAAGTGGTTTTTTCACCACCTGAGGATACAGACCAACTGATTTTTCTTTCCAAGAGAGTAAAAAAAAAATCTATCTGGATTTTGGTGATACTTTTCTTCCCTCAGAAGCCTTTTGATGTAGAAATAACTGTGTGGATCCTGTGTTAGAATATTTAGTCTGACATGAAATAGCTATCAAACTCATCACTGGAGTGAGTATCTGAGCTATTCTTGGGTACCATATTGTCTCTTAGAAGATACCACTGCCTATCACGTTCCTGCAGCTGTTTACTATCTCCAAGGGAAGGAAGGAATTTGCAACTTTTTACGGTTGGTTTGGAGGCTTTATAGAGGGAGGAGGTAAAACTGATTCAGAGTCTCCAACAAAATACTTACTAAACAAAATACTTGTATTTCCAGTACGCATAGGGTACTCCTGGGCATATTCATGCTTCTAACACTACAGCAAAAGAATGTACTTCTACAATTTCTAATGCTATACAATTATCTCTAAGTCACCATCATCTTCTGGGACTAGAAGTATTTAACCTCAGCCCAGTCTATTTAAAACTCAGGTGATCTGAATTCCCTTTTTATAGCTTTGCACAGAGCAATATCTTAGCTTCATTTGATGACTGGTTTTGTGAAGGGGAAAATAAGGAAGCAAGTTCTCATTCTTGTTTATGATGTCAGCCTCTTTTTGAGAAAAGGTTCAGTGCACCCACATTCAAATGTAACTTAAAGTTCTTCCCTCCTATTTTTGAAAATTACTGTGCATGTATATTATGGAAGATGGATGTTACTAGCACAGAACAGTGTGCTTGTTATCTATTATACCATGATATATTTACTGAGAAAATTTTAATAAATAAACCACAGGCTTGAACCTCTGAACCCTTCTAAACCAGCCAATTCCCATAAGGGATTCAGGAGTTTTTATGGATGAATACTGTGTTCTCATGAGAATTTTATTAGAGCTTGTAGACTCAAAACTGACTAGCAAGAGAATTTATGAGGTTACATGGGAACTATCACATCTTTCATTCCAACACCCTATGAGTTTATAAAATGAACCCTTCCTTAAACTGTTATAAAATAGAATCGTGTTAATTCAACTTTAGTAAAATATCTAATGTTGTCAATGATTTCTCCTCAGTTAGCACAGGTGGTTAATTTTACCAGCTTTTCAGGTTTCAATTACCCTAGATTAGAGAGTTCAGTAAGGAGTTTTTGCTAAAAATTGAGGGGTAAAAAAAAAAGCAAGGAAGGGGGAAAGTCATAAATTACTAAATGCATCAAAGACCCCTTGTCAAGATGGGTAATAGGAAGAGTGAATAGTATTCACTATGTATTTGCTTAGCCTCTATTCTGTTTACTCTCTTGAATACTCTCTAAAATTCCTCTTGTGATTTTGTTTAAATTTAGAACAATGTTGAAGTTCTGTGGCTGCTCATTAACCCACTTGAAATTTAACTTAAAATGTTATTTTGCATCATATAGTTCAGCTGGAAAGCTGCCTAAGCCAGGAATTGAGGTCTGTGGTAGTGAACTACAGAGGAAGTGGTCTAAGCAAGACTCTCTTCTGGGGATATTCCAACATTTTATTACATTGTGTGTACTAATGAGTAGAGAAAAGGACTGAGAGCCAGGAAGGGCAGTTTTAATCAAATGACTCATGATATTGCCTTCAGCAAAATACGTGACCTTGTAATTCAGCCATCTTAGCTATAACAGTGGGTAAATAGGGGCTCAGTGTACTGTTCAGGCAGAGATACAGACGTGCCTGTTGCAGCTGCATTCATGGTCTGCAGTTTTTAACTCCTTTGGAATAATACACAGCATGGGAAGACAGAAAATTTCCTTTCAGTTGCTCCAGAGAAGCTGAAATCCATGATGACATGTATTTTTCCTTGAACAAGAGCTTTAGAACTGTCAGATAGAGGTCAGTCCTCTGCTCAACCTGATTCACATGTGAGTGATCAAATTTGTTGGTCGTGGTGTTGGCCAGGTGTCAGGGAGACGAGGCACAAGGAGAATGAGGATACACATTTTGAAGAGTTGGTTCAAATTGGATACATTCCCGGTGCAGTTTGCCCAACCAGACAGAGGTGGGACACTATTTGGACTGCACATTCTGGGACACTGAAGTCCAAAGAATGTTCTTTAAATGGTATATGAAGTGCATCAGATTTCCAAGTGGCGCTGGATATGATGGCTTGGCTGTTGTCCTGGCGAACTCTGGTTGTTTAAGGTGTCACAGGCTTTGTTTTAAATCAGGGGTACATCTTTGGTATGTGCCTAGCATTATCTAGTTAACAGCCTGTTTCTGCTGCATGGAACTCCATGTGTGTTAGTCCTTATGGCTGTCTCAGATCATGGCCCCAGAACTCCACCTGGAGAACTTCAGGCTCTCAGCAGTATGTGAAAGCATTCACCTGTCCCCAAGATTCTTTTGGATGGAAGATGTCATACAGAACTATCAAGGAGAGCTATCATATTTTCTAAATATTTCAGGCCCTAAAAAAGGAACAGGACTGGCTCACTTTAAGAAATTTGGAATCATCCTTTTTATTTTAGTCTTGCGTTACACATTACATTCTGACTGTCCTTCAGAAATGTGAAGAACCTGGTGGGATTTTACTGCTTACCTGATCAGATTTCATACCTTAAAGACCTGCTGTGATGGCAAAACACAGGAAGTCAAAATATGCTTTGTTCTTAGTCTGTACACTTAGCAGAACTGCATTTTCATGACAATTGTTCAAACATAGGAAAAGCATAATAAAGACATCTCATGTCTCTAGTCTTTGCTATCTCAGGTCAGGAAGGAATGGACAAGGTAAATACTCTATTGCCTTTGGTAAATCAGTTGATCTATATATTTCTGGACATTTATACAGAACAGGTTGGCTAAGCCTTTTGTGCTTCAGAGAGAAAGTATCCCTTCACTGCTCCTGCAAAGATTAAAATAGGAGGAAATTGCATACAAACAGGACTACAGATCATTGAAGTTATTTAACAAGAGAAAAGCACTAGGTTGACTCAAAAACAATCTGGAAAGGCTCTTTGTTGAAATTATCAAGGTGACCACATCTGGCCTCAATTTTTTATATCTTATGTGCTTTTATGAATTTGTTTATCCTCTCTTTATCATTTCACATTCACTGGATTTTTTATTTTTATGTTTCGGTTCACGTGAGCACAGCAGTTTGAAGTTGGATCATTATTCCTGAAGTCCTGCAGAAGTTAAGAAGCTAATGCAGAAACGTTTTATTCTTTAACAAGACCTTTACATTTTTCTCATGTTTACGAGCCCATAGTGCATAATAGGAACCAACAAAGAGGCTTATTTTGTATTTCTGAATGACCACCAGATTCTCATTGGAATACATTGCAAACAAGGCCGTAAACTGTTCAGAAAGAGTGAACAACAGTTTTCATGGGATATTTGCTGCCTCTGGCAAATAAAAAATTGTTCCCCTCATAACAGATAGTCATATTGCTGGTTATCTGTATCCTCTTCCTGCCTGCCACTGCCCTATCAGCAGTGGTTGCTACTGAGCCTGTATCTCTACTAGAACTGCCCTGCTTTGCACTCTGAACAATTATTTCAGGCTCTAGGAAATGTGTGTTTCCACAGACACCTGGCCTGTGAAGTGTGCCGGCTGACACAGAGGCATGTTTGTATTGCCCAGTCCAGGTTAGCATCCTGTCTTGCTGCCTGTTGGCCAACCCTGGCTCTGCCAGCTCTTTGACACTTCTTCAATCTGTGTTGCAAAACACTGGTTAGTGGTATAGAGTTAGTTTTAAATGTAGGAAAACAGATTTGAGTGCTGTAACCTGACCAGTAATTCTGGCTGCAAAGACTTCCAAGTGTGCTTCACTGTTTTAGATATATTCTAGTAAGAAATTATTTGACCTTTGTCCTATCTGCCAGTGATGAATCTCTCTCCTAATCTATGATTGTTATGCCATGTTCATCCACCCTCTTTATCTGCTACCAAGAAAAGAAATGGTTGTTCCTGACCCATCCACAAAGAAATAAAAATGCCAAGAACCTTGTCATGAGAAAAGTTCAGGCTGAGAGAAAGGATTATCTGAGCAGATCTGGAAAAATTCAAATTAATAAAAGAAAAAAAAGAAAAAGAAAATTTGAGAAAACTCTAAAAGAATGTTTTTTAATCATGTATTTCTCAGCTGGAGTTTGGATTGAAAGAATGGGAGGAGAAATCTCCTTTTGTTGAGCTATTGACGTTGTGGAATAGCACAGAAATGTTTTGGAAATAGTAACCAGCCATTTTCTTTCACAGCCAAAGAAGAAAAACCCAAGGGAACTGTTGCTTTCCTAATTGTGGAAAAGTACAGGACTGCAACTCAAATATGCTTTTCTCATATTCATTTTAATTGTGCATTATAGTTTAAACTTATTTCCATAGTGTGAAAAACACTAGATAAATTTGAACTCTAGGTCATGAAAAAAATACTCGTGGATATTTGCAGGAAGTGCCCTCATAGGTTGCTGCCTCATAGCATCAGTTCCATTTTTAAATTCCACATCCTTAGGAGAATTATTTTGAAGAAATCTAATTTCATCAAATATAATTAAAGTTTATAGAATGTTCTTTAGTTATGTTTAAAAATATAGTCTGAGAATACCTGTTTCTAACGGCACTACCATTTTATTCATCTGTCTTTTCAGGCATGTTTTATTGGCATTTTTGTCTATGTTTGGCCTCATTTTTAATGAACTTTTAACTGCTAAATAGTGGTTATCTGGGACACAAGAATCAAAAGTAGTTAGAGTTCATCAGAGCTAAGAAGAATAGACAGAAATACTGCTCAGTGTTTCACACAGTAAGCTGTGGAACAATGAGCTATAATTATCTCCTGTCAAAACAGCAAAATAAGAAATATGTCAGTTTAGATTTGAAATTGGCAGCAGTTCAGAAGGTTGAGGGAATGAGAAATTGTGGAAATTCACTGCCTTATTTTTCCCTTCATGCCCCTTCTATGTCAATTTTTTAGGTTGTATGTGGATGCTCAAAATTTATTTGCTCTAGAAGCTCCATCTCACATTCCCTCATTTTTAATAGTGAGTCAATAAGGCTCAAAAAGGTGTCAGTTGTTATTATTCTAGACACCAGGCAAAACACCTTTCAGCCTAACTTAGTAGTTACATAGAGTTCAAATAGATGGGAGAAACAAGGAAGCACTAGCATCCTCATTTTACAGATAGGGAATTAAAATAAAAAGATGTCAAGTGTATGGCTCATCTCAGTGACCTGAGCCGTGTGCAGGTTAGTTGTTTAAGACTGAACTAGTTGCTTAGACTCCTTGCCTAATGGAGCTCTCAGTGATTTATCCCATCTGACTTAAAAATCTGTATTAGAGTGCATAGAATGGGTGATCCTGTGACATGGCACTTGCTCTAGCTCTCCACTGGCTAGAAGGGAAGCCAAAGGTGAAAGGTTTTGCCCCCAGTCTTCCTGTTGCAACTGGAGGAATTTTAGTGGAGGCTGCCAAGATGGCCAGGGCTAAAGTACATGTGAGGAGAGATTAAACGAGCTGGGCTTGTTTGATCTGCAGAAAAGATGGCTCCAGGGGGACCTAACAAGAGCTCCCAGTGTCTGTAGGGAGCGTGTCAAGTAGATGGAGCCAGGCTCTTCACAGTGGTGCATGGTGACAGGATGAAAGACAATGTCTCAAGTCAAAACAAGAGAGTTTCACACTCAGTATGATGAGAAATCTTCCCCCACAACAACAGCTCAGCTGTGGAATAGGGAGGCCAAAGAGGCTGTGCCCTCTCCATCCCTGCAGATTTTCAAGAACCACCCGAGCAACTGGTCTGACCCCATAGCTGACCCTGCTTTCATAGCAGGTTTGTGGTAGAGACCTCCTAGTGTCCCTTCCAGCATGGACAGGTCTGTGACTTTCAGGTGCCATACTGACTTTCATGCAATGTTAGATGTTATGAGGAGCTGAGAACAAAACTGAACACCATTACACTACCTTCCTAATTTATATTGTCCCTGGATTACTGAATGCTCTGCTTAGGTCCTTTCAGCACAGTACAGAATAGATGTAGGAGAACCAGGAAAGATATAGAGAAGAGGCTGTGAGGAAAGACTAAATAAGGCTAGTCTCTGCAGCTTGAAGAGAGATGCTGGGTCTGGATGTACTGCAGACCTAGGAAGTGGTGATTATTGAAGAGATGCAAAAAAGGGAATGATTAGTCACTGTTTCTTGGAATACAAGAAGTAGAGAGCACTTAACCGTGATCAGACAGCAAGTTTAAAAACAAACAAGTCTTGTTCATGAATATATAACAATATCGTGAAAGATTTTGAGAGGCCAAAAGTACAAGTAGAGTCAAGATGTGATTAGATGAGTTAATGGCAAATGAGTACATTGGTACACAGAGATTTTATCATCTCAGAAAGTTCCTAAATGGCTGTTTGTTGGAGGCCAAGTGGACGCATTAGGAGAAAGTTTAGCCTATGCATGCCCCTGTGCATCTGCTCTTGTTCACCACAGAGGAGAGTCCTTGGCTGGATAAACATTCACCAGTCTGACAGCTCTCATTACTACCTCACCACCAGCAGCTATAGCCTGCTCCTTCTCCCTGATGAAGGTGGATGAAATGGACTAGTAAAGGGAAAGGCACCACAAATTCTGAAGGAAAAGGAAGCAACATGAGGGAAAGGATGGAATTTAGACCTCTCATGGTATTGACTTGGGGTGCTGGGTAGCTCCAGACTAGTAATTATCTTTTCTCTTTTTGGGCCACATGATCCCCATCTATAAAATTTGTCTTTTTGAATCTCCTGTAGGGGTTATTAGCATTAAGTATTAGTCAATATGAGACACAAGGGATACCATCAGACCATAAGGAAACACTTTTTTGCTGTGAAAGTGTCTGAGCACTGGCAAAGATTGCCCAGAGAGGCTGGGGAGTTTTCGTCCTTGGAGATATTCAAAAGCCAGCTGGACATACTTCACAGCAGCCAGCTCTAGGTCACCCTGCTGGAACAAGCAGGTTGGACCATATAACTTCCAGAGGTCCTTTTGAACCTCAAAAACTCTGTGATCCTGTGAAATAGCAATATTAGTAAATATAAAATACAATTAAAATGACAGGACTACATATGTGTAACTACTGAACCTGCCTGCAGGTTCCACAATGTGCCTAGGAAAGAAGGACTGCTGTCTGTTTAAAGGGAGTTGTCTGCCATGTGTTTGGACATCACCAATATTTCAATGCTCTATGTAAACTACACTTCTATGAGGATCGTCTTGCACTGGAATTGAGTGCTTCTTGAGGTACATGTGGGTGAAATCATAGTTGCAATCCACCAGTGTCTTCTTTAAAATGTCTTAGCAAGGCAGAGCACTCTTAAGCAACTGTGTTAGATGACTAGATAATTACCTTATGTTCAAAGGCAAGTGTCGTGCTAATACAACAGTATCTTCTTGTTCAGCTTTGATGCATTTATCTGGGCAGATTCCCTTAGGTGAGCTCACAAACACAGCTCTAACCAGACAACATGAATTTTACTTGAAGGAGAAAACAGAAGTTTTTGTTGTGTCTGTAACAGCTGTGGACTCCTCAGTTTACACATGACTGCTGCTTTGTGCTGTTTAGAGCAGGTCTGCGCTGCAAACACCTTGACTAGCCTTTGCAATGGCACCCAAGCCATGAGTGCAGTATTGCTCATTTATCTTTATTATTACGTGAGTTTTTCAACCTCAGTACATGGAGTTATCACACCTGGTTGTGCCTAAACCCCAGGTTTCCATGGACACCTCCTTACTACACTGCAATCCATACAGCAGACATCCCCAGGTGTGCATACAGCATGTCCTTACTGCTGGCCAGAGTCAGCATTATGCAGGAAAACTGCTTTGCAGTTGGAAGAGTATACAGCAGTGCTGGTTAATCCAAAATAAATACATAGGAAGACAAAAGACACTGTTCCTTGCTACTCATTAACAGAATGAGCCCCCAAAACACTGCAGTTTTCCATTGTACATTGTGAAGGGTTTTCCATTGCCAGTTAAACCTTTTAATTTTATTCTTCTCTAAAATGAAAGGGTCAGGAGGATGAGGGAGAAATTGACATTTTTCTCAGGCTTTACCTCAAAGCAGTGTTACCATATAATATAAATGCCTTGGATACTAAGGCATAAAGATTTGAATCTATACAAAGAGAAGATATAAACAAGATTTAGATGCGTCTATGTGAAGCTACAATTCTGAAAATTACTTTTTCTCTGCCCCTAAATTTGGAAGATTCAACAGGATTATAGCTTTATTGATTCCAAGGCATTCCCTATACACATATATATGTACCTAGAAACACATATACATATATATATACACATATACATGCATATATATATATATGAAGAGATACATATGCAAAGACTTTGCAAACTTGAGCAGCATCACATTTGGCTCACAGAGAGTAGGAATAGAAAGTGAAAGTCTCTTCCCCTTCACCTCCAGTGTGGATTCTCACAGCATTTCCTGGCATGGGGTGGGCTTCTTGCACCAAACACCAAAGAGGAGTTTTCTTGAGAAACTCCTGTACTCGACACAAACACATTAAGGTTAGTGTGAATTTGTGCATTCTATGTGAAATATATCTTTATTTAAAAGCAAAGTTTGATCCTTCTCTCATTTTCCATTTTTAAAATGTAAAATATACCATATGTGAGATGACAAGATGATGACAGTCTAACAAGACAATATATAGACAGAGAGGGGAGAGTTAAAAATATGTGTGTTTGACCCCATGCTGAGCTCTAACATTTTGTTTCTTGCTTTAATCTTTGCTTGGAATCTCACTTGTTATTGTAACTTTACTGAATTTTTCTCTCTCTTTTCTTTCTTTATGCTATTTCTTCATATAAATACAAAAAGCACAGCAGTAAGCATTAAAAACAGCAAGATCAGAATTACTTCAGTTGGCTTACAGCAGAGATGAATTTGCTCCCTTGCCATAGGCCAAGCAAAGGAGAGAAAAGATGAGAGGAATGGATTTCTTTAATCAGAGTCAGACTTCTCCCATTCATGCAGGTTTAAAACCATCAAGGCCACACTGTTTATCTTTCCACTCTTCCTTATTGTCCTTTGCTCTCATGACCAATGCCTTAGTTTTCCTGAGACATACTTGATATCACATTGAAATGACTGAGAGATGGTTTTCTTGGTGCAATTCATTATCTAGGAAATTACAGTCACAGACTATTCTGAGGTAGAAGGGATCTACAAGTGTTATCTAGCCCAGCTCTTCAGTGAATAGCCTCTACAGGGATCAAACCCATGATGCATTACTAGAACCAAGCTCTAACTGACTGAGCTAATCTCAATTGGATTAATACTCCAGGCTCAGCTCTCTATGGATTTATATGTTGCTTTGGAAAGCAGAAATGAAACTTGAAAAAGATGGCACAATAGCATTATAAACCTACCTGGCAGCAGTAGTTTCCCATCCTGAAACAAACAACAGCAGTGAATTAGGCCCCGAAGTTTAATGACCCAAGTAGACTAGAGAGAGTGAGTGCCTTTTGTATGCAAGCCAGGAACTGGTTGCCTTGACAATCAGTGAAAGTCAGATCAAAAGGTTGTTTGAAACCCCTGGCTTTTAGAAGCAAAGATGGGAAACAACATCTTTCTTTTCTATCTCTGGAGTAGGGAGATAGAGGAAACAATAGCTATATCCCTGCTACCTCTGTGCACCTGATCAAACAGCCAGTGGTTGAAAGGCTGATGCACTGTCAGGCTTCCTGCGTGATACGAGCGCGATAAAAATGGTTACAGCGAAACATCTGAAAGTACAAAACTTAGAAGGAAAAACATCCCATGAAGAAAAAGTGAGGCACCACACAGCGTGCTAACCCACCGACCTTGTCATTGTGGCATGTGCAGGCTTCAGAGAAAGCCCAAGGGGAGGAGAAAAAAATGTCATTTCTCTAAATGTGCCTTGGATGAGCTGCACAAAAGCACTGAAGAGGATATGTTCAAAATCCCACCTTTTCTTTAATATCATCTTATACCACCATACTAGTACATAAACCCCATGTACCCGTCTTACTAGCAACCCCTTCTCAGTCCAGTCACCTACCTGCTACTCTGGAATTCCTAACATAGCCCAACCTCCCTCCCTTGCTTCAGCAGCTGAGATCCCTTGTCTCACCTCTCTCTGCCCTTATTTTTCCCACATCAGTCCATGTTTCCTACTTTTTCTGCCTCATACCTTCTGCAGCCAGATCCAGGAGCAGCAGCAATGTCAGTGGCCTCCTGCCACAGGAACAAGTGGAGAACAGGTGGTTTTGGCTGCTGGCCTGCATGGAGGGACTCACTGAGCAACTCAGACACTCAACACAGGAGCTGCCACCAAAGTGGTACACTAAACCTTAACACCCAATGAACCAGCCTTGGATATATTAAAAACCTGACTGGACAGCATCCTGGGAAACCTGCTGTAGGTTAGCTTTGTAGGTGACCCTGGGCTTGGACTGGACAATCTTCTGAGGTACCTTCCCACCTCAACCGTTCTGTGAGCATGTAAGCACTGAACTCCATTGTAAGAGAGGGAAGAGGAGTTGAGAAACTGAAATGCCCAGTTGAGAGTCATAGAGTTTGAACTGCCTGACAGAGTGCCAAATGTGTTTTTTAACCAATTGAGCACATTTGGTGCCTAAATTGTCTATTTTTCGTTTGAGAAAGGCAGACAGGAGAAAACGTTACTTTCCCTGATGCACTTGGCCAAGGACAGCCCCTAACAACCATCTTGCTCCTGTGCAGCTGGAGAAATTGTGTAAACTGATGGAAAGATGGGAAATGATGGGGACATGCATGGGGACAGGTGAAAAGCTGGAAGCACAATTCCACTTCAGCCAGCACATACAATCCTGACAGCTTTAGACAGCAAAATATAAGTGAATACTGCATCTCCAGAGCAGCATGGGAAAGCTGTGCTGCTGTCTGTGTTCATTAGGAACATTAACTCTTAAAAAACATGCCTGCTGTGAAAAATATAACTGTTGTAAAGTGCAAAGGAGCAATTTATTTTAGTAAGAGATCTGGCAATTCTGTTTAAGGGATGGTATATTCACATCCCCATTACAACTTGCTCTAGGTAAAACAGATAAAATTCTTGCATTTTTCACTGGGAATATTGTCAAGACAACTTTTAGTGCAGCTATTTTGAGAAATTTCTAATACCATACCATTAAAAAAGACATGATTTACTATACTTCTACACTTCATCCACGTCCTCAGCTTTATCCACTTTTCAGCTTTACAGCCATTCCAGTGCTGACAGCCATTCTGATTGTGTTAGGAACAATTTGAAATACAGATTGTGACCACCACTAGTTCCTATCACCACTGTGGTGGGCTGTGCTCTGCATTTGCAGTGATCAGAGGCTGATGGAGACCCATGGCATGGCCAATATCTATTGGGTTGGGCTGGACCTCCAAAGGCCACCACTTACAGGGCCTGGCTACTAGTTTATGTTATTCTTTTGCTTTTGGTTTTATTTTATTTTCCTTTTAAATCACTATGAGCTGTACTCTGCAGAAACAGTGAGGGGATATGCTTATCCTGACGTCTTGGGGACACTGAAGGGGCTTTGAATGACATACAGAGTTTTGAACATATCTAATGGGAATTATATAGGATGACCATGTTAGAGATACTAAAACATTGGGACTATATTAGGCTGGATTAGATATGACCTTTTTATGAATGTGGACTAATAAACTGCTGTTTGCAATAGAAGCCTCACCCTACTTGCCATCATGCTGCTGGCAGCATTGCCAGCCTTGTGAGCTCAGTTGTCAGGGAGGTGACTGAAATAACTGACAGCCTGGCTCAAAATCTCATTGCTATTAGATCTGATCCTCTAATTTTGCTCTCACATTTTCTCTTTCACAGTCTGGCAATTAAGCTGCTGTCCTGCTGGCCCAAGTGCAAGCCAAGGAATAAACTATGGCAGTGTAAGGTGCTGTTGAGCTGTATAACTGCCTCACACCAGGGACTGGGCTGGCAGCACTGTTTTCATAAATAGAAGTAGTCTCCCTAGTCCCAGTACTTCTCTGTCTTTAACAAATTGTATCAGCAGATTCTTTGAACAAAGGGAGAGATGCTCTTTGTGTTTCATAGCCCAGAGAGAGATATAGTGGGAAAACGAAGAGCTCTCTATCATTGACATGGGGGAAAAAGGCGATCAAATGCAGGTTGTTTAATGTGAGTTTCCCCACACACCTGTAGGCCAAAATTAATTTCTAGTGTGAGACTGTGTCTAATGGATGAATACATCGCTCTTCCATATGAATGCTGGCAAGTTGTGCATGGGATCTGCCCCTGCATTTACTTGGCTCTGGCAAGCTCAAGTGAGTTTATGGCACGCCCAGCCTGAACACTGCAGTCATGCCAGCAGGTCTGCTCCTGGGTCTAGCAGATCCATGCACTGGCAGAGTTTTGCCTTTGCAACACAGGAACATCTAACTTAAGGATTATCATAAGCTTTGTCTTCCTTATTTTCCCCCTTTGTACTATCTGGCTCCTGATCTCTTCCAAATTGGATTATCTTCTTATTCTTTCCAGTTCCCCTGAAATCACTGAAGTCAGTGTAGTATATGTGATGGTGAGATTGCAATAGAGAAGATTAAGAAAATACAATGGGTTTTACATGCAAAAATAAAGACCCAGTCCAAGTAACAGCATGTAATCCAGGACACTAAAAGCACAAGGCAAAATACAATGGAGAAAACAATATCTTGAAGTGGAGAGAGGTAAAAGACAGAGGGAAGGGTCAAGATGAAGTAGCAAGCACAGAAGAAAACAGTGCACAAAGAGATATACCGTGTGTCTGACTAAGACAGCAGTATTGTAGAAACCACAGGGAAGGGAACAAAAAGAGGGAAGACTGCATGAAGCAGGGAGGATAGAAACCTTTGGGACAACTGAACAACAGAGAAACAAAGTAGAAAGCTGAGAATGTGGGAAGCTTTTCCTCAAACAAAAAAACAAGTGTAGAAAAATGTAATAAAATTGTGTGCAGAATTCATCCTGTTCAGACCCATTTACTCAGCAGCAGTGATTACTGCAGCAACCAGCAATGGAGGAGCTCTCGAGGTCATCTCATCTGACTGCCTACAAAGCAGAGAAATTCTCAGAGCCAATAGTGTCTTTTATTTGCTCCCCCTGGCTTTTAATAATGACTAAATCTAAACTGAGCTGTCGGCAATATGAGTTATGTTCTCTGTGAGCAGTAACAATATGTGTTTTATCCTGATGATAAGGGGGACCGTGGAGGTGAGGAAAGTTGCAGGTTACAGTGAGTATATTAGCAAGGACAGAAGTTACAATGATGGCCTCTTTCTAGAGAAGCAATTCTAGTTTGTCTGTCCTTCCACTGTTCACTCCAGAAGACAGGCCTCAAGGAGGACTGCAAATAAACTCGGGTCTATGGTAGAGCTCAGCCCTCTAATATGAGATCAGGTTCTCTTTGACCACAGGCTGCACAGATAAAAATGTACACATCTGTGTATAGTATGTGGTTAAATACACACCAGGATGCCTTGGACATTCTGGCTCTGCTGCAAGTATTTCATTATAGCAGTTTGAGAAACATTATTATTATACAATACAGTACAGTCCTGCTTTCATCAAGCATTACGCTGCATGGAGAGTTAGATGACAGGAATGCTTGGGAGATCATTAACACCACAGGGCAAGTGATGTTGCCTGACAGAAGAAGTAAAACTCATAACAGTCCAGTGACTATCATGCAAGTTTGTTGAAAACTGAATAGGAGCAACTTACTCTGAACCTAATAGGAATGATGTACCACAGCTGAACCATGTGTAGAATCTGCAGCCCAAGCTGTCTGACTATGCCAAGCTCTCAGCGTGAATAACGGTGCTAAGCTTTGGGGGTTGTTTCTTGGTCATCCTCTAAGTGCACCACTGAGTGCTTTGAAATACATTTTAGAAGTTTCTGAAGCAAGGTAGAAATAGATCTAATCATGGTTTAGATTTTTATTTCTAAAAGTAGGCACATAATTGCACATTCTGGGCTTCCTGTTTGCTGGAGCGATAGAAATTTCTGGATCAAAGCATGGCATTTAGCCATGTAGTTCACTAGATGCAGTACATCCAACATTGCCTAACAAGACTGAACTTTTGTATGGGAACATTGCTAAATATAACTCAGTTTCTACTGGTCTCCACAGGATGACACGAGTAGCTCCATAATAGCTGGATATCAAAAAAACAGAGACAGAGAAAGCAGACCTGAAAAGAGGGCAGTTCTCTCCCCAGGCCTATCCCCAAAAGGAAGGAGAGTGGGATATCATGTGAGAGGATGTCAAGACACAGAAGCCAAACTACACACATATTGCAGGTGCTTTGGAAGCTCAGTTTTAACAACCCCTGTGAGGGTGGCATCCCTATGTCAACCTCTGTGTCCCAGGCCAGGGGCAGAAGATAGTAGGAAATGACCCCTCTGCTCAGGGGTGGTTACACTGCCTGCAGCCCTTCCCCCTGGGCTGCAGGTGCTGAGACATCTCTGGTGCTCCATGGAGGGAGAGGGACAGGAGCCAGCATCCACCTGGCTTAATGTAGTCAAGCTCCAGCATGGACGTCTGTCCCTGAGCTGCTCAGGCTGGGCTGTCCTTACAGCCTGCAGGCCTATAGTCAATATAACTAATCAAGTTAAGGCTCCATTTCATCTCATCCTGGAATCGATGCCTAAAATTGTTCATATGAAGGAAACACTCAACATGCATTTACTTCCTGAATGCTAGTATAGAGAAATAAAACAGTCTGGACTCCTCTGTCTCCTACAAGGGAGTTCAGGTCAACTGTGTATATCGTGGATGTCTCAAATTATCTGAGAGAAGTGTGATGCCAAATGCTTTGTCTGCTCAGCTACAGCTAAGGGACCTGCTGATCACCACCCACAGATTTAAATCAGACACTCTTTTCCTAGCTGGGCCAGCCAAGAACTGAGCAAATGAATGCAGAGGGCTTGGCACAGGATCCATATGCAAAACAGTCCATGTTAGGGATCCCTGAAAAATGAGAGGAAAGGCTTTGGGTTTTTTTTCTGGAAGACATGGAAATCAAAGCACAGGGATCTCTCTTCATCTCCCTGGTTTTGCAACAAAGTAGGAAACAGAGAGGAAAAAACAAGTAGCTTATTTCTGTAGGCCACAGGTTAGTCAATACATTGAACCTGAAGCTCAGCTAACTAGACTGACTAAACCACATGTGAAACAACCAGCATTTGTTTGGATACTTGCTTTGTTTTCTGAGGGTACTCAGTAAGCACCACTGGGTTTGCACTGCCCTAGTCCTCAGCTCCGTTCCATCTGGCTCAGATTGCAGCTCTCTAAGCCCCACATCACAACCCCCCAAGGCCTCTTCTGACTTGTTATCAGCCGGGAGAGAATCTGAAATGTAGAATTTAGTCCACAGTGCATTAAGTGAGT
This sequence comes from Pithys albifrons albifrons, assembly GCF_047495875.1. Lineage (NCBI taxonomy): Eukaryota > Metazoa > Chordata > Aves > Passeriformes > Thamnophilidae > Pithys > Pithys albifrons. Next base: position 21,883,329 of record NC_092459.1, on the reverse strand, counting down.
TTCCTACATAAAGCATAGTGCATTAAGGCTTGTTGCTGTGTCACGGGTTTCTAAAAGAAGCTAAACCAAAGCTCAAAACCACATATTTTCAGTAGGAAATCATAAATCTTCACGATTGTTTTGTCAGCCCTCCTCCTCCTCCTCCTTCTCTGCCCTCCTACGAAATTCTGTTTTCTAAGCTGATTTCCATCATTCCTTTCACCGTGAACCTGCCTTGCTACCATTGCTGGTTTCATGTATTTGACCACCCCATAGATAAAGAAAGGATGTTTTTTTCCTCCCACAAATACAGAGCATATATACTAGTGTTGGAGGGGAGGTATCATGTCCTCTTGCAGCATCCCTCAGGACCACAGGCTCCTTGGCAGGCAGGTCTCTTACTCAAGTTTTGTAGGCCTGGTGGGCACAGACCTGGAATGGGCACCTATTGCACATCACACGTGATCTCCAGGGAATGAACTTGCTGCTGCTTTCCCTCACTCTTGGTCAGTCTCATTCCGTGAGCTCCCTGCATCTGCTCTGCACTTGGAGTGACAGGGGCAGCACTGACTGAAAAACGTGAGTATCAGCTCCCTGCCCCTTTCCCTTGCTGGCGATGGTAGGAAGGGCCCGGCTCTGGGATCTGCTGGTTCTCCACGAGATGGTGGTAGATGCAAAGCGCTGGGCTGGAGCTGCCTGCGAGCGCCCGCTGCGCTTCCTTCCCCGAGGCAGCCGTATCCCAGCCTGCATCACATCTCTGCGGGCACCCATGGATGCCGGCAGCGCACTGTTTGCATTAGCGCTTAATTGTCTGCCTTCCTTCCTTCTCTACCTTTTGACGTTGCAGTCCCTGACCAGGAACTTCGGACTTGCTCTGCTTATTGACCCCTGTTCGCAGTGCTGCCACTCTACCGGCGGCGAGCGCCAGCGTCTCGCTCCAGAGGCCACTTGCAGCCGTGTTTCCCACACTCACTGTCTCAAGCCGCGCAGGGAAGAAGAGATGGCAGCTCTTAGCAGTGGCTGCACCTGGGGCAGAGCAGGATTATCTGCAAAGGGCAGGCAGAGAGATCCCTTCTCCCAGCCCAAGCTGCCCAGAGCTCTGGCACTGCACTCCTTAGGGAACATCTGTACAGAAAGCACCTTCTTAATATGCATCGCCCTGCACTAGGGTAGCCATCACGTTACAAAAGCCGTGTGAGCAGGACAGCTCAGGTTTGAAGCTTCATTATCAACTACACAGAAAATCGGGGATTGGCTTTTTCACTGGAACGAAAACCAGCATGTCCCTTCTGTATTTGCAGTTTAGTGTGGAAAAACATTATATAAATGGAAAGAAAAAGCTACCAGTTCTTATGCCCGAACACACATGCATTCCCCTGTGTGTTGGTGTTCTTGTTGCGGACATGCAAGCCACACGTTGGCCGGATTGCCAGGTCAGATGCCAAGAGATGCACTGCCAGAGTCCCAGAGTGTGCCCAGCACCAGCACATGCTTGCCCTTACAGCTCTGCCCCCTTGGCTTATAAACTGTAATATCTCTTCTGGTCCTTCCACACAGTTTGATGTAAGAGCTTCTCCCTGGTAAGAAGTTGGTGTGAAATGTTTCAAAAACACTCAGCCCATACCACTGCAGGGGTCCTGGGGATGGACAGTAGGATCACATGGGACGTCCCGCTCCAGGCTCCTGCCTCCAGAGGAGGCTCAACTTGCAGAGCCAGGGTGTCACCCACTGGTGACTGTGGCTTGCTGGGAGGACAGGTGAGTTTGGGTTCATTTGCACAGGAAAAAATAGCTGATATCCCAGTGCTCATCACTGCAGTCCGGCCAATGAGGTGATTCAAAGGCAAAACACATGAAGGGGAGAGCCCCACAGGACTGCGGTAGCCGAGTGCCGTGGGAGTGAATATGGGAAAGGGGAGGCTTGTGTCAGGGAAACTGTAAGACACCATCCACATCACATGTATCAGCTGGACCCAAATTCTGGGGTTTAATCCAAGACGCTGGCTGAGCTGCTGCTGTTGTGAACAAGTTAATCTTAACCAACACTGGATGAGCCTCTCAGCTCATAGTTGCCTCCTGACTGAGATCTCTACTGTTGGTGTGAAGCTGCTCTTTGGCTCTGCCCCTGTGCAAACTCAAGAGTCACTTAGATGGCAGGTGGTGTAAGAGGAACTTTTGGATTCAGAACAGAGAAGGACATGAGTCTTGGCAGAGTGCTGGGGTCTTACAGCCCTGCCTCTCAAAACCGACTTGCACAGTATAAAGATGCAAACTTCAGCTGCCCTGGCAGGTCAGCTTGTTTGAGGGGCCATAGGAGATGCTGAAACCCCACAAAATTAACCTCATGAGCCTGAACGTACAAGCTATTTGGGTGTTGCTAACACACAGTACTGGCATACTGTATGGCCGAGGAAGTGTGTGCTGTTGTGTCTGCTTCATGAAAAGAATTGCTTCTCTTTTCAGTTGAAGCCTGCATTCTTTACCGCAGCATCAAATCTCATGTTTCTTTTCTACTGTCAAAATTCTTCCAGGCAGAAGTTAGTAATACCAGCTAGCCACTTTGGTTATAGCAACACTGACCTCACCTGGGTGGCAGGACTGAATCTGAGCACTGTAAAGACACATTGGTGCTGGACAATTCTCAGGAGGAGAAACTGATACTCAGTGAACAAAACACAGTATTTGCTTACATGAGGAAGCAGAACACTTAAGATATTCTGTACATGACTTAGCTACTCTCTGCTTCAGCCCTTTGGTTTAGTTAAACCTTTCTAACCTCAATTGTATAGCCAAGCTGTCTTGGCATATTACTGGGTTTGGCTCAAGTAGCCAAACTTCGTTACACGGAAAGCAAATCTGAGATATGTGCAGCCATAAAATGGATTCACTGAAGACAACCAGTTAAAAACAAAGACTGATCCAAACCACAGCCTATCCCATATTGCTCCTTGAGTCCAAATGTTCTGAGAGTTCAAGGCTGAGGGAAGGAAAGATGCAAGCTACATATGTAACTGCATCTCAGTTTTTGGACTGTCCAATGCATCCTGCTGTCGCAGTCCTGAGTTTATTTATAATTTATATGTATTTATTTTTATTTTTATTACCTTTGCCCAATTAGCAAAAATTTAATTAGCAAAAGGGCTAATTGCCCAATGAGCAAAAAGCCAAAGCTTCGCTTGCTGGGTGAGTGTTGAAGCCTGGATTTTTTTCAAAGTTTTCAGCCAAACCAGTTCACATTTCTGAGAGCACCTTTTTTCCTTAACCTAATTGTGGCCAGGTCCAAGACAAACAAAAGCCCACATCCCCCTCCCAGTACTCAGGCAATCTTTGAAACGTTGTGGTGCTTTTTTTTTTTTTTATTGGAAGAGGGACTTGGAACTGGACAAAACAGTAACCTGACTGCTGAGAGGGACTTTTTCTAATCTCAGTGAAAATTTGGCCAATTCATAGGGCTTTGGATAAAAACCAAGCCAGCTGCAGTTCACATGTGCTCACCAGAGGCCAGCTAGAGATTGCAGGCTTCATTTTCTGGTGAGTTCATGAGCATGGCATATGCTCCAGGGCCAGCAATGGGACTTCCCTAGAAGCTGCAATTCCTAAGTGCTTCAGGCCAGAGCAGCACTAAATCCAGATACTCAAAAGTATGGATTGTTAGTTGGTTTTTTGCAAACAGTTTATTTCCAGGCTATGTGAAGTAACTGCATTCAGAGGAGGTAAGACATGCAAGAGGAACAGATAATTTGGAAAAGTAAACCTAGAATAGACCAAAGAAACCCTGGCAGAGAGCTGGGGGGATCTGAATTGTGTGAAAACTGGGGTGGAAGTCAACAGGTGAAGAGGAGACTGAGGTAGAGCAAAGCATGGAGGCAACTAGGAAGTGGCATGTGGGGAAAGAATGTGGAGGATCTCAGTCTCTGCACATTATTGTGAGCTCACTTAAGAACACTTGAGCTTGCTCAGAAGGCCTCCCCATACATTACTGACCCTATGTTAAATTAACGTGCTTACAAAGACAATCATGCATTTCATATGGATACTGTCATGGTGAATGTTGTAAAAAAGCACCAAAACTTACAAAACAAAGTGGTTGTTTAACAACCCTCAAATGCAAGGAAGAGCATTGCCATTATATTACAAACAGAAAACCAGAATCTCAAAGTGTTTCGTGATTATTCAATCCAAGAAGTACATTTGTTGACCCAGGAGATTGCTGTATAGTGGTGTGTGCATGTGCTTTATATGTTCCTGTTGCCTTCTACAGCAGCTGCAGACTAGGCTTAATTTAGGTTGGGTATCCAGGCATAAGGAATGCAAAACTCATATCTGCATGTGGAAGCATTTGGCCTGAGCTGAGAAAGAAGGGAGGGATGAGAACCTGCATCCTGGCAGACCCTTACCCAGTTATTCTATGGCATCATTTGACACGAAAATTACTCCAAATTTTTGCGTTTTCAGGAGTATTCCTTCCTTTCCAGGATGTCATATAATTTGGAGAGAGAGGGTTTTTCTTTTACAGCTTCAAATTTTTCCTACCATTTAAAAAGCAATACAAAGTTCCCGTGTACTTCAGCTGAGCCTGGTACAGCCTCTGGAGATGCTGCCTTTGCCATGCACATGGTGCAAACCTGTGGCACTGCCAGTGCTCAGTGCTTGTGCTGAGATTCCCTCTTCAAACAGGCACTTTGTTGCCCAGTGTGACTGCACCTCCCTGGTTTAGCTTGAGTTCTCATTCCTGGCTTCTGCAGGGCTAGTTGAGGCCACCCAGGCTTTATCACTGTGTCCAGCATCCTCAGTGACAGTACATGTCCCTGTTCACACCTTGCTTTCATACATGTTGGGCTGCCAAGAATAACTGTTAGTTTTAAATTGGCTCAGAGAGCAGCAACCAGCATCCCAAAGGGATGCACAGGATGAATGAGCGAGAGCAGCCACTTGGCATTTCCAATCTGCAGTGCAAAAGGGGATGTGTTCTAAGTATTCTAAGTATTGTGACTTCTTGAATCTCTTGTGATTTGGTCAGGAATTCAATTGACAGTATCAGGATATGTACGCACAATCTCTTATTACTGTTTAAACTTAGAAAACAATACCATATCCTGTGCCAACAGGACTACTATGGGCTATGCAAAATTATTTGTCAGCTCTTTGGAATACCTTTCCTTTTCTGGACAATAAAACCACCATTTCTCCAGCACTTTCTACTTCTCTATCTTTAAACAGCTGTATGAATCAGGTTATTCACCCATGACTACAACCAAGTCCTAGCTACAAGTGCATGGCTCCACAAACTAGTATTTCTGCATTTTAATTTAACTTCCCTGGCTGTAAAAACAGTGTGTGTTTTTTAAAACTCTTTTCAACACTTGCTAGTATGTGACCATACTAATATAATTCTTTGCAATCAACAGGAATTTTAATTAAAGCACCTTGAAGTCAAACCAACTTTTTTTATACCTTGTGAGACAAGAAGACTTCGTTTATAGAAGCCAAATAATGCTCACAGATTAGAGGCAAATCTTTATAGTCTCTATCACAAAGGAGCTTAAAAGACTCTGGTGCAAAATAGCGTAAAGGCAATGCCATTTACTGGACCTATAGTGTTTATGCTAAATGTGCACTAGGACACTATAGGAGATGCACGTGCCTATTAAACCGTAAGTGACAACCTTAATGAGGGACTGCTATACATAGAGCATGAAAAGTAATTTAACATAATAACTCCAGTTCAGGTTTCAGCCTTGAGTATTCTGCATATTCTTCTATTTGTGCCTAACAATATTGTACAGCATTTGATACTTTTGGGATAATTATAGTGTCAATTCGCCCATTTTGGCCAACTGTAAATTAAATTCTCTGTAACTGTTTCCTCTGTGGTCCCAAATGGATGAAATAGTTGCACAGCTGAGTAAGGCCAGGGACTAGTAATATGCAGAAATTCAAAACTGCTTTGCAATTTCAGCTTTTGTGTCTCTGAAGAAGATGGGGAAGGATGGCTTCCCACTTTTCTCTTTCTATAATCACAGCCTGGAGGCTACAGATGCCTGCATGCTGGTGTGAGCTGTGGGCCGTCTCTCTTTCCACCGTGTTCATGGGGCAGTTCAGAAATGCCCCAGGGCTGAAGCTGAAGGCAGACATCCAAATACCCAGTGTCTTTGGCACCAGTTAGTCCTACCGGCCCTACAAATCTTAAAATCTTGCGGTGAAAAGCAGCACTGGGGACTCCTTGAGTACATGGAGTGGTAGGGAAAGTAAAATAGCTCTGGTCTTTCTCAGCCCAGGAGCTGTTCTCACTGCTTATCCATGTTTCAAGGCACCAATGAGCCCCAGCCCATCTTATGGAGAGAACATGATATCCTGGATACTTTCTAAACAAGACAAGTGGGTTTTAGGATCTACCACTCCCTGAAACTCTTTATCCAGGGAACCCAGTGATGGTGATGCCTGTCTCAGTCTATAGTGGTGGGACTGGGACTTGAGGGGCCTGTTTTCTGAAGAGGCTTTGTGGGGAGCCTGGCAGCTCAGACCAGCAGCTCCATCTGCCACTGCATGGCCAGAGAACTTGCAGTAACTTCTGCCCCTGAACGTCTGCACCCTCTGTAGGTTCTCTGGGCCAGTCAGGCAAACAGGTTGAAAAGGCTCTGGTTCCAATTAGTCACACAGGGAACACAAACAGAGGCATCAAAATATCCTTTAAAAATGGAGTTCTTATACAAGATAAAAGGCAGACAGAATGGTTGTGAAATAATTTGTACAAGTCCCACTAATGGTGGTCTCATATCACAAATATGACCCAGGAACGAGTCACTATTTTTCAGGGGTACATCTATTCTATGCATTTACTTAGAGCTGTGCAAACTGCCTATCAGTGAAAAGCACGCTCTGGCAGAGGCAGGAGGGAGATCAATCTTGGATGTCCAATACTGACTTCACAGAATCCTAGAATCGTTTCGGTTGGAGGGGACCTTAAAAACCATCTAGTTTCGAGCCCTCTGCATGGGCAGGGACACATTCCACTGGACCAGGTTGCTCAGAGCTCAACAACCCTTCTCTCAGCCACACTTCCATCCAGCCCACCAGCAAGCCCCCAGCCTTTCCACTGGCATCTGCCCACCAAATACCAGTCCTAAGGAGAATGTAACTTGAAGGAGGTGGGTGTCACTGGCCTGTCTGGCAGCAGTTTATCAAGCAGAAGACAAATAGGGAAATTCCTTGGGTCCAGGAGGAGAAAGGAGAAAACCTAAGATTTACATCAGTTTGAAAAGTGCTGAGGGACTCCTCGTTAGGAAAACAAAAGACCAGTCAGTCTAGGGTGGGACTGCAGATCTGGGACTGAAACTGGACAGGTAGGAGAAATACTCACCATGCTGACAGGGAACTGCTCGCCACACAGAAAACAAATCTTCCCTGGAATCAATCAGATGCAGTCATGCCTGACTGGAGCTGATGTTTCTAATTTTTTTTTTATGTATTAGATTATCGTTGCTTTTCCTTCTCTGGACTTGTTCTGTGTTTTGTTTTACTTGTGTGACTTTTGCCATGATACAAACTTAAAGTAACAATTTGTTCTTTTGTCTTGTGTTCAGCAAGTTGTGCAATGCATTTCACTGGGACCACAGAGCTTCAAACTGATGAGATAGGCAAGAACAAGAAAATAAGGAAAAGAGAAACCCCGCTGTGTTTGCTTCAAGCCCTGGCACCAGAGCTGCTCTGCTAAAAGGTGACCTAGAATTACAGGTTAGGGCCAAATTGTAGTTTCCAGATTTAGAAAGGAAAAGCCTTTATAAAGCAGGTGCCAAGATCTTGAATCTATTAGCTGGTTTTCTATTGCCTTTCTGGGCATGGTTGAATTTACTGTCATTAAGTGTTTTTTATTTGGAGGTGGTGGTGGAAGAAGTATCTTTTTTTCCATTTTTAACACTAAAACAAAAATCCCAAACCTGCTCCAGGTCCCCTTCATTATCCAAACCCAAAATAGTTACCTCTCTCTCCCTTGAAGTGAGTATATATACATATTCTAGGCATACTGAAATACAAAAATAATCAGGGGTCAATTTTGAAGTATTAAAAGAAGTTTTACACGTATGTTGACTGAATGGAGAAAAAATGAGAGTAAGAAAAGGCTTCACAGGAGTTAGCAAAGGACTGCAGCAGGCTGGAGCCCCTCACATGTCCTCTGCAGTCATTTCTTCACTCTAGTATCACTCAATGTTTTCTGTCACTTCACTTTTTGTGTTCCATTATTTAAGTTAATGCTTCCTTACTAGCCCAATTCCTTCACCAAAAGTGAACACAAGCATATCATTGTAGAATTAGCCTAAAATGGTGGTCTTGCAAGTTTTACATACAGTTTATGTGTATGAACAGAGCAGTACTTGTGTGGAGGTAGACTGCTGTTATCAGAGGCACTGATACAGTTGGCAAAGGATGTTTTTGAACTTTTGGGTCCTTCTGAGATTTAACATATCACTAAATCTTTAGTGGCATTTGCAACCAAGATACACTTCAGGTATTTGTCTACAATACCTTTTCCCTCCCCCTGTGTCTGTCCACACTCTCTGCCAGTGTCATCAGACCAAGGCCAATTGCCATTAAGGCCAATTCCTGGACAGAACTGTGGTCCTGCACATTAATGAACATTAATAAGCTTGTTAAGTTAGTGCAGGTGTTCATGGGTGAAAAGCTATTGCAATATGAGTGACCTGGTGGTGTGTTGCATTGAAACAAGCACAAATCAATTCTAACACATTACTAGCTCCATGGGAAAAAAACTCACAAAGTTGTTTTCTTTCAATTGACTGCTTCTCACACAAGTCTTTCCATCAAGGACTTAAACCCACACTCGTAGCCTTTGTGTAAGCAGTTCCTATTAACCAAGTTACAAACATGAAAAGTACAGAAAAATTGAACAAGTAGACAGGACAGAAAAGTTGAATGAGCATTGGCTCTTCTTATTTTAATGAAGAAATATTTCAAGTTAATATCAGTGCATATTTAGAAATAGCATGTGACACTCCCAATGCCAAATACATCAGCAAATTACAGTCTCAAAACTTTATAAATGAATGGCAAGAAAAAGAAAAGATTAACAAAGAGAATAAGATTCAAAGTAAACATCCTGTTTGTTTGTTGCACAGTGGCAATTATATTCCTGGTACTTAAACAGTAAGAGAGATCCAGTATTTCATGGTAATTCGGCTCTCCAAAATAGCAGTTGTTTTCCTATAAATGAATTAAGCGGTTTGCTTTTATTTTTGATGTATAATTAAATGTTATTCTTAGCTGTTACAAAGCAATTTAGTCCTGTCAGAGTAAAATTTCATTCCATGACTGAAAAAAAATCACACTAACATAGGAACACTGCTTTCTGGTTATACCCACTGGTAACAGTCAGATGAGAATGGGAAGAACTACATATAAGCATGTTTGGCTGTTACATAAAATGGCCTTTTTTTTTTCTGTTTCACAGCCTCATAACAATACTGTTTTTCAACATTGTTCCCAGTCATTGTTTTTAAAATGGTTCATCAACATATCCTGAATCAATCACAGATATAAATAACTCCGGTGACAAAATCTATTATGAAAGGACACAGAACTGCAAACTGAAAGTTGTACTGAATGATTTTAAGGTGGAACTGTAATTGTAAGGTTGAAAAAAAAAAAGGAAAAAAGAAAACACACAGTAAAAGCCGTATCTTTAATTAACTGGCAACAATGGAATCTGAAAATCTAAGACATAATTTTAAGAGATGTTTAACTCACAATGGACTCTAAAGCAAGACAAATCATACTGAAGCTAGAGAGAGATGCACATTTAAAGCTTGCAAGTGTTATATAAAAATATTCTCTAATTCTTTCATTTTGATACAGGGAGTCCAGTTCCCTAATGGAAGAAGATAAATACATCCTCTTTCCTACCCCATTGCTATACATATAGACTGTTCCCTTGATATCAGGAAATGGCTTTTCCCCAACAAAAATACCAGCCTTGGGAATCACAGACTTTCTGGTAAGTCAGAGTTTGCTGAATTTCTTTTTAAAGTATAATTCTGAGCAAGTGAAATACTGACAGGATATGCATTTTGTTTACTACTAGTCTACTGTGCAAATCATATACATCAACCCTGTAACTTCAATCCAACTGCAGTCTGCATTGCCTAAAACGACTGTGAATCTACTGTGATACTACAGCACGGAAATGACTGCCAGGTTATGAAACATCAAGCTAAATCAGATTAGTGGGAAAGGCACATGCTTGGGATTTAGCAGGAACACCTGAAGGTTCCTCGTTACCGTACCCTTACTCTCCTGAAGTTACAATAATTCCGTGCACTACCCACACTATAAAGGTTGCTTCCAGAAAATTGTGAGGTAACAGGAGATTTCTGCTTATGGCACACACACATGAAAGTTCTGTGAGCTCAGCTGAAACGCTCGAGGTGGTAGGGGGAACAAACACAAGGGAGGCTACAGTCTGGTTAGGCCAGAAACAAAACCTTAACATTTTGTTATACTGCATACATTCCTTTTATGCACAAACACGAGGTGTGCAAAATAAGCTGTTTGCTCAGTACAGCTTAATGTTTTGCATGTGTAAAATAATCACCTGATACTGCAATATAATCAAAAATCATGCACTAGATAAACAGAGCTGCTTCCCCATGAACAGTAGTTCTCAGGAACATTTTATTCTGCTTCAGGTATCATCCCATGATTTGCCAGCTTATGCAGTCCCTTTTAAGAACACAGTATTTAGCTAAAACTGAAAAGCAAAATTAAAAAAAACAGTTGTTTTGATTGTATTTGCAAAATACAGCTGGGATAGATGCAACTGAGCTGCAATGCATCAAAGAGTAACGAAAATTCAACATGAATATCAGAAGAATAAATATATACTCTAAATTAAGCTCTGTAAATACATTCACAGGTCCACTTAAGACACCCTTATGTGTAACTCATACTTCTTAAAATTTGCAGAAGAGATGGCTGTTAGTTCATGGGGAAAGCAATTTATCATATGACTCAGTTTATCTGTCATTATTCTAGCAAAAATCAGTAGCAAATTTGAAAATCTACATTTCTTTTCCCCAGACCAACCACACAGAGGCTTAAGTCACATAATCTATTATTTCCAATATTCGACCAATAAGGCTTTATTTACACTTTTTTTCTATAAAGTCAGGAAAAAGTTTGGTGCAATGTGCAAGAAAAGACTGCACATTTCACTGACTGGAGACTAACATCTGCTTATGGTTTAATGCTAACCCAGAGGCAGCCAATTAAAGTCCCATATATCCATGTTTTTACATAAAGTTTCCTTCCAGATTCTGTCAGAAGCATACTAGCAGTTAGGCCACCTAAAAACAGCAAAGATGGCAAAGTTTTCTTGAGGCTTAATTTGGAATGAACACTTTTTCCAGGGAACTTATTTCTTCTTTTAGAATCCTTTGCATCATAAAATTCTATTAGTAACCTACAAGCAGAGAGAAGGAGATGGTCAGTCAAAGTCATACAGGAGCATTTTAAGCAACTTATTTTCATCCAGTAACTGCTTCTAATCACACATTATTTAACAAAGGATCTCACCATATGTAGCAGCTCATCTGTAACAAGTTTAAACAATGAGTACACCTTACGAATATGTTGCACGTCAAAGTATTCAACCTGAACACTTTTAAGCACTAAAGGCGTATTTTCCTTAGGGACCAATTTTAACACTGAATATAAAAGTTGAAAAGAATCCTTTTCATTCAGCATTTAGCAGAAAAGCCCAGAGCACCAGGCAATATTGTAGGGCAAAATAACACACAGGTAATCACTGAACACCAAAGGAGAAGGCATAAGTATCTTCATAAAATAATAAACAATGAGGGATGCTAAATACATTGGAAGCTAAACATGCAAGAGTAAGATGCTACAGCACTGGTTTAGAAGTAACGTTTTTTCTCCTACTTTTAAAAAGTAGGAATAAACAGATGTGAAATTCTGGGGTTTTAACTATCTCTAAATTTGCCTGACAGACTGATTGGGTCCCAGGAAAGATGTTCCAGTGAACACGAGTCTACAGTGAGACACAGATAATCAGGGTTCAGTTTTGTTTGCCTTCACCAGATAACTAAAGGGACAGACACTGGACAGCCTTATTCTATGTACCAGCTCCATGTCTATATAAATTAAATTCAGACTTTCTTCCTTTCAAAGTACAGAAAAATTTTTAGTGATTCTAAATGTTTAAGACACTTTAGTAACTGTGCCATGCTTAAAGACAGTCATGTTAACTTTTACATGAATTCGAAGTTCATAGGAGAAATGAATCCATTTTCTATTTCCATGTAGTCTGAGACTGGCAGAACAATTTCAAGTCGAACATAACTGAAGAACCAAGGAAACATCTGTCTCACACAAAGCGTTCAAGGATTTAGAAAGTAAACAGTTGCAGTTCCCTTAAGTTGGACTTCAGATGAGGCAAACTAAACCACTATCTCTCAAACAATATTCAAATCCCATATTTAGGCACAAAGTCCTTCAAGAGAACAACATCCTCCAGGATCTGCTGCATATGCTCAATAGTGACCTTACTGGGAGATGCTGGGGGGAGCCAGGTACTTTAGTTCTGCCACAATTTAAAAATGGACAAATGGAACTTCTACTTCGCCTCATTTTCCCAGCAAAGGTAGGGATTTTTGGGTTAATAGTGTTTTTATCCAGTCACTGTCAGGATGACAGATGTGTAAACGATTTTGGCAGAAGAGATTAGATCAAGACCTGCCCCCTCTAACTCCAATTTAACACTAACTACAAGGACAGAATCACACTGCTTTTTTTTGCTTGCCTACCACAGACATCTTACATTCTTGGCTGCACAGGACTCAACTACAAGCAGATAAATGGACAGCATTCAGATGAATAAGAGTCTTGCCTGGAACATGGACTCACACCTCTTCAATTTAAGGAAGGTCAAAACCCCAGGAATCTCAACCTCCTGAGCAAAAGATTTAACCACGAGGTTATGATATGATATATGCATAGGAATACCAACATCAGCTTTCTTCAGAGAGCCTTACAGCTGGTACTGTTGGTAACATGGAAATCATCTGTTAATATAAAAGAAGCAAGACAGATTTTTGAAACAGAAAAGTTCTACATATTTTTACTCACTTATCCTTTATTTCAAAACGTTCATGAAGCCACCTTCTCATATAGATCTGCTCTTCTGGAATGTCCTTCAGTTCAATTCGGTCAATGAAAATATGAACTCTTGGGCATTCCTTACAAAGAAACTCTAAAAAAGAGCAAAACAACGGGACTGAGTCACAAAAACACTGTAGGGCATTTGTTTGTCTAAAATACATGAAAAAACATCTGACTGTAAGTGCCTTGGAAACCTAACTTCAGTACTCAAAAGCCTCCCCTCCTTACGTCCAGATCCTGAGCACCTCACTGAACTTAGAAACCCCTCGGCCTACACACTTCAAATAGTGGACCTTGATCATGTGCAACATGGAAGAATAGTCGTAAATTGCACCCTGCTAACTGTAAAATGTTGTGCTTGAAAACATGATGCTCTACCTCAGCAGCAATCTACTCATTCTGTAGTGTGGGGTGCAGTAACTTTGATGTTGTAAAGTTATGTTTCACTCAGTTTTGTTTAAAGTTGTTAGTCCTCTTTGCTTGTCCTTTTTAAAATCTACATTTTGTTTGGTCCTGAATTGGAATTACAGTGATTTCCTAAAGCATCTCCAGGAGAAAGCATGCTTCAGTAGAAGCTATAACCCATAATTTAAAAGTATAATAGGGCAAGAGACTCAGAACTAAATGCTGCTTTCCATTTTGTATCCTTCATTTTTCTTATGTCTTAAAAAGCTTGAGACAGTTCTATTGCAATCTCCCTCCTCCATTTCCTCAATTTGTCACTAGAAAAATTTACCAAGCAAGCATTAATGAAAAACAAAACTCCATTACTCAAATAGCCTTGTGGGATTTCTTACAACTAATAGGTGGCAAAATTACTGTGCATGACTATTGTGATATGCTGCACATTGTAGAACCCTATGCTTATTGCAACCATTGTGAAATCTTGTGCAGTGTGTATTGGTAATCACCTGCATTTATCAGCAACAAGGGGTGCTGCAGTAACCACACCGTCCCTGGCTGTACAGAGACGCAAGATGGGAGGATGGAAGCCCTCAGAAATTCTGATACTTTGGAAAGGGACCAGAAGTGCTGTCCAGATATGCAACAAATGTAACACAGAGAGGGTGGTCCCTTTAGGTTGTTGACATTTTTGGACAGCAGTGCAGATGTACAGAAGACTTTGACCCGTAACTGTTAGGGGTATCTTGAGGAATGAATGTGCAAAATAATTGCTGTGGCATGTACATATTTATTGTTGTCTGCCAAAGCAGATATCCCTGTATTTATTTTTCATCTTTACAGGATTACTGATTTTTAAGGACTTTGCTGTAAAAGCACTCCTTATCATATACTAGAAATTGCCTTAAGGAATTTTAAAAGCCTGCTCATGCAAATGTGTCTGTGTGTGTGCTTGCAGAGGGGGAGGGAAGGAGAAGAGATAAGAAATCACTAAAGTCTTACGGCACTTTGGTGCAGAAATCTGTGAGGTGCTGTGTGGGGTTGTTTAGAGCTTATGCAAAGAGAGCCCTTCACCAAATGGTACCACCATCAGCTGGGGCACAGGCTGAGGGCTCCAACCAGGCAGGAGTCCACCTCAGCCGTGGAGCAACACACACAGCTGTCACAAAGAGGTTCCTGGTAGAACCTTCCAGCCACAGCTGTTAGATGGCAGGAAACTTAAGTACGTGGAGTCTGGAATGATGGTACATGTAGACATCAGTGTTCATTTATCTAAAAGCAGGTTTTTCCTTTTGCTTTCCAGGTCTGTTTCTCTGGCGATACTATCCAGGTCACTACATGAAGGTCATTGACTGTATGAGTACCTAAACGCATACTATTAATATTTTAAAATGACAGATGTATTATCCGTGTCTTAAACGCTTATGATGTTCACTGATGTACAAATCCGCTTTTGAGTGGCATCACTATTAAGTAGAACATTCCAACAATATGCAAAACTGTATCTAGAACACAAATGCCTGGAAGCCAGATGATACTGTCTTTTTTTGTACTAGACTCCTATAAAAACAACTATGGTATGCATATTTAGCTAGAGCTAAAGATCCAGCTTTAAAAGTTATTTGAAACATTCTGTGCATTTTATAGTGTATGTTTCTTTTGCTTCATAGCACACAGGTTGTTCTGCATAGGAACAAGTAAGTTTTTACTGATGTTACTTACAACCTCAGTTATAAATTAAGGAATATTATAAGCCAATCAAAATTCAAGATATAAGCATTTGAAGAAAAACACTTTCTCTCCCCCAAGCTGAAATGGAGCAATTCTACAAATCTGCTTGGACAGCAAAGAACCCTCCACAAATATCTGAGTTGCTCTTGGCTTTCTACCTTATGTCCAAGTTCCTATGCAAGTTGATTCCTACCACTTCCCACTCAGGTCTTCTTCAAATAGTCTAAATTGAGTCCCCATAGGTGAAGATCCTAAAACTTTGTTGTAATTTCCCACCTTTGTAAATCCCAATGCTTTCTTCCACAGCCTTACTCTCCCTTGCAGTTTGAAATTAGTACAGCCTTGCTGAGGGCTGTGGGTTCTGCTACTGCAGGTGCTCCCCAGGAGAGGGTCATGATTCCCACACATCCATTGCCCTTTTATCCACAGTCTGGGCATCCAGGACATCTGCAGATAACATTGTAATGCACGCAATCAAGCATGTCAGGGAGTCTGACTAGTCTTTAATTATCCAATTCATGTCAGGGTTTAATGCAACTAATCCAACTTTTTTTTCCCCAAACTACAATGTCACTGCAATCACATAAGGACACCAGTGGATAAGGACAACATATTGAGGTTGATTTTGAGAAGAAACAGCTGGATTTTATCACCACAACCTCTAAAGGTTAGTGGTGGTCCCATGACCCTTAATTTCACATTAGCTCAACTCCCAAAAGACTTATGTAATTAAGCTAAGAAACAAAATCTTATTGAAGCAATTTATTATGTTCAAATTACATCCAACTTCAGGGACACTAGCCCTTAAGGCCAACATCTGACAGGCTTTTCATATTCCTAAACTTGCCTGAATTTGTTACAATTAACAGCAGGAACAAGCAAGCCTGAACTTTCCTTCAAGAGACAAAACATTAGTGCAAATCATGCATTACAAGCAAACATTATGTTGGGGACAGCATTAGCCAATCAAGAACCATGTACCAACTGGGTTAAACAAACAACTTGTGTGGGAGCCAAGTGGATTGACTTTTGTGTGGGAGATAATTTCCTAATAAAACTTTCTATCTGGCTAAATAAGAGATACATGTGCAGAATGTTTATGATGCTTCCAGTGACCAACCACAGCAGAAGGAAGGAATTGAAAATAAGGTGGATTGAGCTTTTTTTTAAACTGTGACACTGTCTTTCCTTCTGTGGGACAGGATTCACACTAACACAGGGCTGAAGGATTCAGTGCAGAATTAGGATTAATGAATGAGCTGCAACAGCCTCCAGGAAAGGAACTGGATTCACAAGATTTTTAATTGCAAACTCATGTTTGGGGCTCCCACAAAATGCTAACAGTTCTCAACTCCTCACCTTCAAAAGCCAATTCTGTGAGGAATTACCAGCATTGCCAGGGAAACTGAGGAAAGAGAGAAGCTCCAAAGCACAGATATATCTTAACTGAGAAGGGACATACAAAGGGCCTCAGACCACCTTCCCCTTAATGCTGCCACAGAAGTTCATTCCACCATTCCAAACCATTTGCCTTGCTCCTTAAGAAAGTTGTGACAGTGGCATTACACTTAAACAGATACTCCAGTTTTCAATTACTAATGAAGTCTATTTTTGTATGCACTTTAAATACGACAGCAATAAAGTAGCTCAGATTTCAACCTCCTACATTGCTCTTTTACTGCAATGTAATTATTGCCAAAGTCCTTCAAAATTAAGAAAGGACAAACTGAAGTTTGACATTGTTGTGTTCACTAAAGAGTCCACAATTCTCTCCTGTTTTAACAGATTTCAGTAATGTTTGTGATAAATTGATAGTGGTATCAAAGGAATGTGAAACCTGAATAACGTATATTTATTCTAGTTAGCATTTCAAATGTGTAAAAGTGTGTACCTTCTGAATGAGAACATTGTTTGTTGCAGTGAGTATAGTTTCACAGGCAAAACCATGAAAGCAAAGACATTCCTCTCTGAACTGTAGATGCTTTCTTCTCCACTTTTTAAATTTTCATTAGTCTGGACTTTAGTGTTCAGCTACCAAAGCAGTTTGTAAACTATCTCCTTCTCAAAAAAAGTAATCCCATCTCTCCACTGCCATTTACTTCATACACTGAATTAACACTTAAACAGCAAAACAAATTTAAGTGCTGCGCTGTTTCTCAGCTTCATGTGTTCCATCACTTCAAGTTGAGTTGACAGGAAACTGTTTCACAGCTTGCTCTAACAAAATAAAGCAGCAGTACAGCAAAGTGGCACCAGACAGGAAAGCAAACATCCAGGGACAGCAAAGGTTGCTCAGAAGAGTTAACCTGGGCAGCAGTGAAGGAGCAGGCAGCACCAGTCCTGCAGGTGCTGCTGATGTAGGGAGGCATGGAGGGGATGTTGTGCTGGCTAGATTAAAGTTCACAGCAAGGAGAAAAGCCTGGCACCTGAGGAACAGCCCTTTCAGGAATACTGCCAGTCCCCTGCGCAAGGCCTGACATGCACAGAGATCAGAGCTCCCACACATCTGGAAGGAGCACAGTGTAAGAAGTAAGTGATCTAGGAGCTGGGGTATGTTTTGAAGTGAGAAATGGGATGCACTCCAATTATTATTAAGCTGCAAAATCTGAAAAAATTGAGACTGTTTTGGCTGGCAGTTAAGAAGGCTGAAGGGCAGAAAAAGCAAGCTGTTCATATGGAACATGAGGTGCATGTGGCTAAAATTCAATGCAAGGGCGAAACTCAGAAGTGCCTCTGTACTAAACCAAGAAGCCTAAATATGAATGCAGAACAATAATTAGTGGCAGCAAGAGATCGCCCCTGTAAGACAGGTATCCCAGGGGCCTTGCAGGAGCATGTGACATTACCAGGCTACCAGATTTCTAGGAATGACAGAAGAGGATTTACACGTCAGGGAATAGCACTGCGTGTGAAAGATTATATAAACTATAATAGCTTTCTATAATAAGGAGACAGAAGCACAATAAAATCCTTCTGGATGGAAACCTCACTCTTAACAAAATATATATTAAATAAATATATTAAATGACTTTCCAGTAAGTTCGATAATAGTGAACAGAAACTGTGCAGCCAGACTGAGACCTGCAAGTTCAGGACTGACACCAGGAGCGTGATTTCAGCTACCCTTATTGAACTGCATCGATACTTCATCAGAATGAATGGGGAAAAAAGCCCAAGTAAAACCAAACCAAAACAAACCAACAAACCAAACCAAACCAACCAACTGGACAAAAGCACCAGAGTGGGACAAAAAAGCCAACCAACCAAATTGTTTTGTGATCTTTAGTGGTGCACAGGGTTAGTAAGAAGTGCTCTGGAACCACAATAGAATTAATTTCAGTGTTACAGAGAAAGAATCCAGCATAGAAAAACAGAATTTTTGGGGGTTGGCCTCTTCCCAGGCAACTAGCAATCGGACAAGGGGAAATGGCCTCAAGTTGCACCAGAGCAGGTTCAGGTTGAATATTAGGGAAAAATTCTTCATTGAAAAAGTCATTAAGTATTGAAACACACTTGCCCAGGGAAGTGGTAAATCACTATCCCTGGAAGTGTTCAAAAAACGAGGTTGCACTTTGCAGTATGGTTGAGTGTGTATGGTGGTATTCAGTCAAATGCTGGACTTCACAATCTTGGAGGTCTCTTCCACATTTAACGTTGCTATGAATTAAAGAACTATGTAATGGGAGGGAAGACAAAGTGTCAAAATACCCTAAAAGAAACAGTCCAAATGAAAACAACCTGGTAAAAAACTCCCCAAAACACTAAATACCAAACCCCAGAAAAACTTGCAATAAAAACCCGCATAAAAGATGTGTAACATTGCAAAAGGAAAAGTCTGTGTGGGTTTGAAAAATAGCTGTATGGCTTTATGGGAAAACTAAGGAGGCTACCACTATACTCCTACCTTCTTTTCCTCCTTAAGGAATGGAAATCTTGTCCAAATAAGGAAAAACCAAGAAACTGCTCATGCCAAATGTTAAGCATAAACTTAAGAGGACCAAAAAGAAACTTGAAAGCAGCTAGGTCACTAGTGGGACTGCTGCATGACAAAGCTGTGAAGAGCAGTACTTGTGGTAAAGTATGAACCATTGCAAGAGAAGTTCTGCTTCCGTTATTCTTTTTTGATGAAAATGCTTGATTGCTACACCCATTGCATTCTGTGTACCAGATCACTCAAAGGAACTAGATCAATAAGTACACAGACAGAAAGTATTAGACTAAATAAACAAGTTAGATGTCAGGAAGTCACCAAGACCAGACAGCATTCATCCAAAAGCTCTCGAATGTGGACTTTGAAAACAAAGATGTGTAAACCTATCATCACAAACAACCATTGTGCCAGAAAAATGGGGAGTTTCCCTTCCGCAAATGAAAGTTTTAGAGATGATGCTGGGAAATATAAACCAAAGAGTCTTATATCCCTGGGTAAGACAGCAGGGTCTGTAAGATTACTAAGTGCAGAGATAATCACAGTCTGTCGAAAAATAGCTGGAATGGATTCTGTCAAGAGAAATCCTGTCTTAGCAATTCACTGGATTTCTAAAAGTGTCAACAAGCAAGCGGATAAAGGGGGCTCACTGGACATGATACATTTGAATTTTCATAAAGCCTCTGTCAGGGTTGCACACTGAAGGCTATTAAAGAAATTAAGCTGCCATGGGATCAGAGGAAACGATGTTTTATAGACCCAAAGCTGCTTACAGAAGAGGAAGCAAATGGAAGGACTTAAGGATGGAAAAGATTCGGCAACTGGGGTCCTCCAGGGATCGGTAGTAGGACTGATGACTGTGTCATCACTGATGAGTTGAAGGGAGCAAATAGTGAACTCTCCAGCATTTCACATTTTTTTTCAGAAGCCCCTAAGCTCTTTTGAGTAGTCAAATGCTGACTGAACTCCAAAAGGACCTCAAAGCTGAACCATGAAAATGGGGCAGCGAAGCTTTAGTGTAAACAAACATGGGGGAAAAAAAACCCTGAAACCCTGATTATACATGATGCTTAACTTGGAATTGGTGGTTACAATTTGGGAATTACTGTCCCTTCCCTGACGCCATCTTCTCAATCGTGCAGCAGCAGTCCCAAATCCCCCAAATACTGCCCAGCACCAGGAAGGACATTGAGAACAGGGCAAAGAGAGTCACTCTGCAAATACAGAAAAATATTATGAATCCATATTTTAAATATTGTGTGCAGTTCTGATGTCTGTAGCTGAAGGAGGATGTAGTAGACTCAGAGAAGGCCACAGAAAAGACTAAAACATTTAAGGAGAAAAAGCCTCTGCATTACAAAAAGAGGAGACATTAAAAAGGCTGATTTTCAGTTTGGAGAAGGGAAGAAAAGGAAGTATATGACAGTTGAAAAAACCCAAACATATCTGTATATAAAAATCCTGAAGATAAGCACTGTAGCTCTACAAATTCTGCAAATTCAGGGGTAAATGATCACTGTACCTTCCTGAAGATGCCGAAATCTAAAGAAACTTTAAAAATTTTTATTAGGATATGGTACATGTAGTTTTCTATAGAGATATAAGCACTGGAGAGCAGCAGTGTCACTGTGAGATGTCTTGCTGATCCAAGATGGCATTTTAAGAAGACCCACACTTCTTGCACTTTATAGTTCACTGAAGTGGCTCTAATCTGTTACTCTAACAGATGCACTCTGGCCTTTGTACTGCTCTATAACAATAAGTGAATATTGTATGTTGGCCAAGTTAGCAGGAGGTTTCCCACAAAAGCGTAACTGTTTTGATCAATAGGCTGCCAGAAACAGAACCTGGATCAGGGTAAATCTGTGGATTACATCTAAAGGTTATCCCACCAGTGGTAACTGGAAATGAGCAAATGTAGAAGATACCTGTGTCTTCCTTGGAACATATTTAAAGTTTCAGAAGTGAGGAGAAAAAAAAAAAGTTGAACCATGCAATTAAAAAAAAAGGCAAGAAAAGATACAAGGAGCAGACCAGTTCAAAACAATGTTCTCTCTAGCAAAAAAACAGGATCTGTTAGGAACTATGCCAATACTGCTAGTATTGACGTTTTTGCTTTTCTTTCAGACAATCTGTTTTGATAAACAGAGAACAGTACCACAAACATAAGAAAAGCACTGTAATACACAAAAAAGGAAAAATAAACACAGGCTCTCAAAGCAGCAAAATATTTTTGGCCAAACCTGATAGTGTGAAAAAATTAAAGTTGTTTTTTTTATCCTCAGGGGTCAGATACACTTTTGCATAAAGATCAGGAGTTCCTCAAGCTGTTGTAAATAAATGTTGCCTGGGGAGTGGAATGCTTCCTCTCACATGTGCATGAGGTCCAGGGTGCAAGGAAACTCAATCTCCAGTGTAAATACTTTCAAGAGCCACTTTGTGTAGCAGAGGTTTTCTGATGACTGTGTGCTTTGAGATCACAAATTCCCAAAGGGAAGCTAGAGATGCCTACCTTCAATAGGAACTGCTTGGGAATAACTGAGATACACGAGGTCTTGGTCTACAATCAGAGAACACACACTTGGGGCTCGGAGGGATGTTGTAAGGAGTCATTACCCTCATTGAGGGGTTGTTATTAACACACAGATGCAGCACCCGCAGATGTTTGTGAATTGGGAAAGTGAAGAATCATTTAGGCTCGCCTTAATCTTGCATTCTTTCTTAGGCATGCAAGTTTGGTTGTTGGTAGAGACAAGAAACTGGGCTACAGGAACTTGAAATACAGTAATCTTTGTGCCCTTGTTTTGAAATAGGTAAAGAAACAAAGGTGCTACTCATGCTCAAACTGACCTTCATTTTCTCTGATTCTGGAGCTCTGTGAAGAACTACAACAAGGCTTGCATACATTCGCATAAACTGATGCTGCTATTCAGTGAAACGTTGTTGGTTTTGAGTAGAAGTACAATGTTTAACCCTTACAGTATGAAAATACTTTTCATTTATCCAGACTGTCCTTATCTGCAGAATATTGATGTATATGTCCCATATGTGTGTTGACAGTGCCATTTCAAATAAGTCATCCACAAATTAACAGGTAGGTTTTCATCTTACTCAAACTATGTCTAATAGGGAATTACAGGGTGTCTAAGATGACAGATCTAGTCCTACAGGGGACAAATGAAAATGCATTCAGTTAAAACGGATCGACAGTTTACTTACTTTGTGGTACCTAGTGAAATAATTAAAAAAGTCTTATTTTAACCTTTTGCACAAAATAAACCTAGGGGTTTCCTAGAAAGTAAAAAAGTATGACAGACTATCACAGAACTGTTAGGGTTGGAAGGGACCTCTAGCCCAACCCCCACAGAACTACACTGCCAACTAGTGTTGTTAATCAAAATTCCTCCAAAAAGGTCAACGAAATTTACATTTTGAAATATGAAAGGTAGTTATGCCTTAAATTCTGTTAGAATAGATGCAGAATGACAAGTTCTTGATGTGAGACTTGCTGTACGTACTAAAAAGCCATTGTACACATGGTACAAATTTCACCAGTGCTGATGTCCAGCCTCAGCTCTAATCTATATTCTTTCTTTAGTTACTCTAAAACAAATACTTTTCAGTATTCTTTCACACAGTAAGAACATGACAGCTAACAGAGATCTGAACATATTATTAGCCACTTCATCACTACAGAACTTAGTCTGGACTGGTTTACATTCCTGTTACTGTTTATCAGTTTAGTAATTTAGCTTTTTAATTCTTTCAAGGCATCTATAAGCAAGTGCTTGTTATCATTCTTTGGACTTTGAAAGACAATAGATGAGATCAAATTTGGACAACAGTCCAGACAAAACCTGTTTTCTATTGGTACAGTTTCTTTTCTATTTTCTCGTACTTCACTGTCTAACTGGGTCCTAACAAAAGTGCAAGTTTTGGAAAAGTGTATTTTCCCCTAGGGAAGTTGGGCCAGTCTGACCTCCTCAGATTATACTGATCAAAGTGATGTACAGATTTTCAGAAATGCACACATATATATGCTTTCATAGTGTTTGTTCTGGAACTGATATACAGCAGAGTCAGTAATTCTCAGGAATTCCTCTGACTTCTTTAAGACAGAGTCTATATATACTTGCTATTTTTATTCAGTGTTTATCATTGTCACATGCTGCTATTTCACACACTCTTTCATCTACCATGGCCAGATAAATACCATCTGGTTATGGTAAAGCCTTCAGGCAGAATAATAAAGATGGAGATGTGTATATAATGCTCTTTCAGGTGCAAGAATGATAACAGTTCCCATGTCCCACCAGACCTGCCCCTTTACACCAGAAAAAGCTGGAGGTGAACGCTTAAGATATTTATTCAGCAGGGGGAAAACTAGGACCTCATTCTTTCTTCCCAAACTTACTCTTTTAACTTGATGACAGTGTAGTAAAACAGTATCAACAAATTCAGTGCAAGAGTTTCTCTTCCTCCTTTTCACTCCGAAATAGTTTTCACAGAATTCACTTCAGACACACTTCAGATGCACAGATGCACTTCAGCTGTGCCACTGTGTCCATACCATGATTTGCATCTTAACCTAATGATCACAAATAAACACTGTCTAGCAGTGTGGTCCTCCGCATGCAGGACCATGAGGTTCTGTCATTAATGACCTGGACAAGCCATCTTCAGTAGTGAGAGGGGAGCAATCTGTGGGAAATCACTATTCTGTGGAAAGGCTGCCATGTGGAGGAAAAAATTCCACTGGAAATGCACCAAGATCCAAACTTGCTGTAACAAAAGGGAATGAATAATGAATAAATGGTAGGGAAAAAAATTGCATCCATTGGTCCCAACTGAATGTGAAGCAACAGCAGAAAGCAACATCCCAGTCTAAAGCTGATCTAATCTTAGCCCCTAAGACCAGCGAACTTTGTGTCTACTAAAACAAACAACTTGCAGCTGGAAAGTGCCAACAAAACATTAAAATGCATAAATAGTGACAAAGTTCAACATATTTGAAAGGATATACTATAATAATTTGCCTGTTCTGAAATGGCACCACATTATCAGGGATGTCTAGTATTCACTGTTGTTCTGATGGTGAATGTCTTATTTTCCAGTTGCCAGTATGCTCTGCCTTGTTTTAATCCTGTTGAGCAAGTCAACATCATGATATTTAAGTTTGCTGGACTGAAAAAAAATATCCAATTTGACTAAGAAAGACAACTTAAACTAAGAACTGCAAATTACAAAATTCAAAATGCAATTCACTTTTTCTTCAGCATTTTTCCCCATTTGCAGTTTGCTAACACAATTTCTCAAAGCATGATAGTACTCCCCACAGTCACTAAAATGTTCCCTTTGACCTGCTCTATTTACTGCTGAACACAGCAGCCAAGACTTGACTATGTCCTAAGTAAGTAGGTGTTTCTCCAGAAGTGGCACAGGCTCTTCTGAGGAACTGAGATTTATAGAACTGAAAGTAAAATGCATTTCAAGAAATACACTATATCTGTGTGGAATTCAGATTTCATTCACATGGGAAATGTCATAGTATGGGAAATAAAGTCCTCAAGTAAAGTTGAGTTTATCAAAAGTTTGTTTTCCATGTAATAAATTGCAATCAGAGTTGCTAGAATGAAAAAGATGTCAACCTTATCTTTTAAAAATTACCAGGATTGCACTGCCATTTTATTCCAATGAGAATGAAAAACAAAATTCACAATGAGCACTGACACAAATATGAAATGTTCATATGAAATAAGATGTCCTTTTCATGTGTGCATAACTCATTTTAGCACTGTAAAAGAGCAATATTGCTAAAAAATGTCAAATGCATTACTACACCTAATGCAATTCTTGTTGTATTCATGAACAGGCCAGTTGTTGGACTTCTAGATGACAAATGGTGAAATGATCTCTTAGAACAGAAACTGTTTCTCTCCCACTTTTGTCTGGAGGGCCTAAAAGAATGATAACCATGTTCCCCACTGTAATTCATAAAGTGTTCTTAATCTTCATAATTTATATTATATGGAATACATGTGACTGCCACAATAGCATGGAATACCTTGGCTGGATGTATCATTTATCTGCTCTGTAATGGGTAACAACTGGTTGGCTGCACTTCATTCTGTACTCTTGCCTTGCTTTTTAGCCAAGGCTGAGAAAGGAATTAGCCCAGCCCTGAAAGTAAGCCTGGCTGAAAGATGTGCTTGGACTGTCTGCCATAGAGGCTCCAAAAGGCTGGATGTGGAGTGGCCACCCCAAACTGTCTGATTACTGCCTGACTCCAGACACAAGAAACAGTCAACAGGGAAATTCAGTTTGTTGGTTCCCTTTCCATAATTGTATAATGCTTCATGCAAACTGGAAGGTTCAATAGGTGAAGAGGTCTTATAAGGAATGTGAACATTTGCCATCTTATCATTAGGTAATGACATTTTAATAGTTTAATTAACCATCAGGCAGTGAGAAGTTCAGTATGAGAATGGTTGAAACTGCATAATAATTAAGTCATGAAACAAGATATGCTGCAGGGAAGGAGAAACAATCCTATTTATTTTGAGGGGGTCTTAAAAAGAGTTGGGTGATGGGACAAGAGGGAGAATGCCCAGTCATAAGGAATTTAAAAAATACTTAATTTCAAATACTTGAACGCACTTAAAACTTTTGATACTTTGTCTGCCCATTAGAATCAAAATGTACATGAAGTAAAACCATCCTAAGACCTTACAGTACAATGTATAAGTGTTAATAGTATACAATGTTAACATTTTATTGGTCCCCTCTCCAAAAGACTTTTAAACAGGGTGAAAATGTCAAAACAATTCCAGAACTTCTAATCAACAAGTACCTGGAAGTAGCTCATGTGACTCAAGGAGTTACACCTGATAATGAAGACACAGAAACAGCCACACTACGAACTATTTTTAGCAGCAAAAGGAACAAGTCCCTGTGACATTGGATGAGCCAAGAAATACCCTGCAGGTCCCTCAGTCAACACTGATCTCTTGCTCAAAAGTCTGAACAGCTCTGGGGAACTACTGTAGCTTTTTTAATCCCCTACTTGGTATCAGTAGTGCAAAAGACTCAAGAAGTTCCACTTTGAGCCAACTAGTAACAGCCAGTCAGGCAGATACAGCTGAGTAACATATCAATTACAAATGGAGAGAAAGATGATGTCTGACCATCCAGTAACAGTGCAGGTAAATTAATTACTCAGAAAACAAATTATCCATCCACCATCAAGCATAATAAACAGCAAACCCAGGAGAGCACTGTCCCAGAGTTTTCCCCAACAGAAACCCATCACTTGTTTTCTGGTTAGATTACTCAAGAACATAAAACTAATTTACCTGATTCTCTTAAGATGCTGTAGGTGGTTTAAAATACTACAGCAAGTGAAGCCCACTTCCATAAAATGCTGTCGAGCGTTTGTAAGGTCACTGGGTATGTGTAGCAAATTGAAAAATTGCCAGTAAAATATTACTACTACTACACATTTTCCCTTTAAAATACACGTTTCAGCAATTTGATGTACTTACGTACCTGTACACATCTTTAGCACAGCAGAGGGAAAGAGATAATGACAAATTCCAGTGCTGGACAAAACATGAAGGTAAACGGCACCTGCTGCCTACGGCAGTTCACTTTGACTCCAAAGAGCACTTCTATGCAGAATTAGAACAGGGAAGGGAAGGAGAGGGCAGGAATGTCACAGGTAACTATAGTAAAGCCTAGAAGAACAATGCCCTACCAAAGTATGGTAAGATGGCTGAAGCATGATGGAGATTATCTTCAGAACATTACAAAGCACCTGAGGTTGGTTCTGTATATTAAAAAGCATACCTGTAGTCTGTCCAATAGACATCAACTCACCTGTCATAGATGGTGCCAGCTTTCTCTGCCCTTTGTGGTCCACAGTACCTTCATAGGCTACAGTCACATCATACACTGCATCCAGATAGTCTTTCATTGTGTCAATGGCTACATGAGTTGCCTTCACACGTGGTGTCAGCACATGCTTTAAAATTTCAAGTCCTAGAAGGGAAAAAATTATAAATAATTACAGTGTTTGAAAGAAAAGTGGACTACATTCACAAAAGGAACATCACGCCAAGGAACTTCAGTATCTCCACTCAAAATCACAAAAGGTTTATTTTCCATCTCAATTCTCAGCTGAGAGTGTGCCTGTGTGCACACTGTGTATGCTCTAATGAACACATGTCAAAAATGAAACAGAAATCCCAAAGGGTACGAGTGAGAGAAAGGCTGCTCAACAAAATAGCCCTTTTTATAGCTTCTGCCCTAGAAGCAGTGATGATTTTAATGTGGCTCATGAGTGACAAAACAGCAATTTTCTTTACTGTTTAAGTGTGTCCAGCTGAGCAAATTAGCTGAGAAATACTAAACATACATGGCATCACCTCCTGACATTCTGTATCAGAAACAGATTTGGCAGGTGAGGCACAAGCACAGAGAATTTTCAGCACACCTAATGCTTATTCAGCTTTTACTTCCAAAGGACAAATCAATTTAGTGAACATAATGAATCCTAATCTACCCACCATCCCAGCAGAAAATATAGCAGGGAGTGGGGAACATACAGCACTTGAGAACCAAAGAGGAAATCTGTCCTTGCCTGTGAACAAACATCTTGGCTACTAACTAATTCATAGTGACAGAAATGAGCTGTTGTCTTTAATTTTCCAGGCCAAGACACACAGATTGGTATTACAAGAACACAAAAATGTCAGGTTTAACATCACAAGTCTTAACAACAGTATTTCATATCCATTTTTGCTTCAGTTGACCCCTTCCACCTAGAGCATACTTAAGAATATAAAATAAATTGGGCTGAAAAGTATAAAATTGAATCTATTTCTAAAATTTTAATATATGAGTACTATCAAAATGAAAACAAGGAAATAAACCCAAACTCTTTTCATGACCTGAACACAGCTCTTCCACACTTACTTGGAAGGGCTTCTAGAAAAAAACACATTATGCAAAAACTTTCACTATTTTGCTACAGGATATGTATCTTTCTAATAGAGAAGTATCAGAATAAAATGGTGTTTCTTCTGTTCTAGCCTATTTTTCATTGCCTTACTCTTCAGTCCATTTTTAAAGAACCATCTATTGGTGCTATTTGTTCCTGATAGATGATGCGGACATAGTTCTAAACAAAAGTATTGTGATATTGCTTTTGACACCTTTCTGCTTGCAGTATCAATTCAAAAGATTACATATTATGTCCTGATTTTGTACAGAAGTCCCTTGCGGGGCAAAGCATACTTTGATCTAAAATTATGAAAATATCTACTGAATGCTGTAAGATGATAGTTTCTAAAATTCTCTAACATTCTGAGGAGTTGAAAATTTCAGTATAAATCATTATCTTGATTTCTTAATATTTGCTAAGAATCTCCCTGATTGAACACAGAGATAAAAGGTTATTTACTAGCACTCCTTCTGAAGTCATTGTTCTGTGGTTTACCGACAATAATGATAACTGTCTATGCAAAATGTTATGTGGATCACGTAAATATTTTGAAGCATAACATGGTGGTAGTGTTTGCTTAGCTTGTGAACTGTTACATCAAACAGCTAATTATGTTATGTTTCAAAATGTTTACTCTGTAAATGAAGCACCGAATATTCTAGTGTTGTGTCAGCAACTATATTAGTGTGGACATTCCACTCAACACAACTCTCGTTGAGCCAAATTCCCAAACATACTCTAAAAACAGTGTCATCCCTTTCCTGCCCAACTCATCTTCTCCTTAACCAAACTATTACTGTAAGGAAGAAAAAAGGAAAACAGGCTCCAGTGAGAGCTGAATCCTCTGGACAAATTATTAATTTAGGTATCTATGACTATTCACTCCTGAGTTTTTTTAATCCATGGCCAATTTTGGTGATAAAGATGGTCAGTGATAATCTGTGAAGAGAAACTGTAGAATAAGCCAGTCTTACTCCACATGCTGCCAGTAAACTCTTGCGAGTTTAAGTACAAAATGAGTATGTATCTAAATCAAATCAATAAAGTCCATAATTCATTATTCAGAAACACTGACAAATATGCAGGAAGTTCAGCACATCATTTTAAAGAATCTGTTTTATAAAAACATTTCCACACATTCTTGCAATTACTAGATGATCTTTGCTAAAATCAACATAACAGAATTTAAATCCAAGTAGTTACAGTATAGTTACCTTGGCCATCTGCCTGCATCCAATTCACAAAACACATTGTGCTTAAACTGTTTTTAATGCTGTGCAATACTAAGTTAGAACCTCTATCAAAGATTTGAGGTCATGAGATTTTACTTGAAATGCCAAAGAAAATGAACTAGATACTAATAATAATACAACAGTCTACCTTAAAATGCTATAGCTTTGCTCTTTCTAACTTTTTGAATAAGCAGACAAAATAAAAAAGTAAATATCTGAAGAAATATGGTAAGCAATGATACTTCAAATATCACCACATTTACTACACTATAGTGAGATGTAGAATTACTTCAGGAAGTCTGCAAGAAAACTGAATTAAATGAAATAATTACTTTGGCAAGTACATAGGCCCAAATCATTAACATCTATAAAAGAGAATTTTTCATCTAAACACAAAAGAACAAAAAAAACCCCAAACAAAACATAATTTATCTAACCTCTCAGGGTGAAATTACATATAATAACAGCTTAAGTACAACCCTATGGAGAAGACTGCTCTTCCTCTTTCCTTCGTCCAGGCCAAAAATTCACAGAGCAGTTCAGTACAGGCAGGCCATCTACATTTTATAACTTGGATCTCATTAGTTGTATTTGTACCTCTGTACAAATTTGTACATGCAAACACCACATTTTTAAATGAAAATAATAAACCCCCCATCTCTAAATTAGGAATACCCTATGCATTTCACATTTCATCAACAAAAGTTATGTGGTCAGTGAAAGTCGAAGTCAGAATTAGTTTGACGTTCCCCCCTATAAAACCATGCACTTGAAAGTAACAGAAAAACTGAAACCAAGGTGAAAAACAATTAATTTATTCCAATACCAATTAGCCCTTTCCTTTTTTCATGTGAATGTGTATGCAGTGATGATATTAGACTGAAAGCTTTGCAGTTTTGTGTGGTGTCCCAAGAACTCATCCAACTGTGAGTTCCCACCAGCTTTCTGGAATGCCTCCAGTGATCGAAGCTTTACTTATTGGAACCAGAGTCCAGGGTTAGACTTATAAAATAACATACGGTGGGAGAGCTCATCCATTTATATTCCATCGACTTACATAAATGGGACTCAGCTGATGGCACTACTAAAAAACTGCACGCTCTTGTAAAAGCTGTTTTTCTTTCACCAAGAACTGAAGTCCAGGAAATGTAAGTAATCTCCTCAGAAGAGTGTGACCATCCCATGCAAGATGTGGGAGACACCACACCTTGGTACACTTTCTTCTGTCCCAGGTATATTCCTAGAGAAATACAGTGTAGTTTCTTGTTTTCCTAAACTAAATCTCCTAAGGATGACTTTTAATAACAGAAATCTTTTCTTCATCCTAATGGTTGGTCTCTCAAATATTACTCAAGGTCCATATTCCAATCTTTCTAAAAATTATATTCTCTTTCCCATATCTCACTGTGTACTTTTAGATCAAGTCTGCTTACACAAAAGAGAGAAAAAAAATACCACCAAAAGCTATTTTCTTTAGAGACAGTTACAAATAACCTTTATGGATATTAAATACTTTGTATTGCAATCTAAAAATAATGCCAACTAAAAGGGAAACATTTTCGATTAGCTCAGTTGAAACACCTCTTTTTTACATGACCTGTAAAAGCAATTCTGAGATAAGCATATCCTGCACAGAAAAACATCTTAGTACAAAGCATGATATTTGTCAAGATAAACTCAGCATTAAAAAACATTTACATTAGCAACTTTTCTGCATAAAAACAAGGAAGATAATAAACGAATACCTGAAATGTTTGCTTGATTAAATGACCTTCGTTAGAAATTAATACAAAATTCCATAAATGCCTTTCACCAGAGAAGATTGTTTTGTCTTTATTCAGCAAAAATAAGCCAAGTTAAATTTAACAATCTTCCAATCCCTTTGGCTTTGACTTTTCAGAGTTATTATTAGGAGTAGGAGGGCTTTGGATTATTCCTATTTATGTTCAATTTTTTAAAATGCCATTTCTTAACATTTGGATAAGATTCTGATTCTACAAAACCTAAGAAATTTGTGGTTGTTTGGGGTGTGTTGTGCAGGGACATGAGTTGGACTCAATGATCCTGATGAGTTCCTTCCAACTTAGCATATTCTATGATTCTATTATTGACTACTACAAAATAATGAGAAATCTACATATAGATATGCTGGGTACACAAAAATGGAATAAATTTTATACCAGAAGGTGGAACAAAACATAATAATCATGTATTTTTTCTATAGTCCAATACCATTAATAGGCTTAAAAGATTTACAGTTTGAATTAAATAGCTACAATAAAAAACATAACTTCTATCATTATGACAAAATTAGTTAAATCCCTATGAAAGTATGAGTGCCACCTACACATTAATATTACCCAGGTTCAGCAATTGAAGCCTGCTAACTACTGTGAAATAATTCCTGCACTTCTAAGACATCTAAACTCAGAGATCAGAGCCTGAAAGGGGTCACCAATATGTAAGTCAACTGAATGACTGCCTCAGATTTTGAAGTCAGGAATCATGTTAGCTGGCTACTCCCACACAACAGAAAATGAAAGGCAACTCAATTACCGTCTAAATACTTAAATACTGGAATATGGAAAGTAAAAGTTCGGAAGACAAGGAGCAAAACCACATGACATCACCTTTTTAGTTGTTTGAGAGAGTAGAGGAAAAAATACTTAATTTGGTCGTGGGAATCAATGTTGCAAGATGTCCCATTAGAAACACAAAAGTTGCCAACCATACTGAAGCACAGACAGAGAGAGCCCACCCTGGTAGCCAATGCTGGAATCATCTCACCCAGACACCTGCCTTCCAGCAGGAGAAGACAACTAGGTGTATCAGATTCAAATTCAGCTACATGGCACTCATCTCCTTCAGCTTGGAAGCCTCCACCAGAAATGAGAAAACCTGACATGTCTTCATCTGATATTCTGGCAACACTTGGCTTACAAGTCTTGCTGTAGCTGTGAAACCCCAGTAAATATTGTTATAGTGACCAAAAAAGATAAGTACAGAATTAATTTTCTCAACTACACCAACTTCAACTCGTTCTATGACTAACTCCTGCATTAGTCCTACCACAAATAACCACACAACTTAGTTTTAGAAAGGTAATTTTTGCTTTCATTTTAAAACTTCAAGAACTGCATTTTTCCTTCCCCAAAGCAATCAAACAAATCTATTCTGAGTTTAAAATGCTTCCAGTCCTATCCTGGGTAAGAATGTCATCTGACAGGAATCTTCTGCCACTTGTAAAATGTATAAAATGAGTAATCCTTGAGTTTCTGGGTGTGCTAGCATTATCCTTAGATGACAACATTCTCAGTTCAACACAGTAAAATCAGTATTTCTGAAAGTAAACAACTTTCTGTAGCTTTTCCCTATTGAATACAACTGTGGACAGAACTTACAACGGTGTTCCAGCTAATTAGAATAGAGTTTTGCTGTGTCAAATTGATCAGTATGGGGAAAAGGAGATCAACAGGATTCTGCACTAGAATTGGAGATGTTGGGTTTTAATAACTATTTGTCATGGGAGTTTCTAAAAGAAATAATCCTTACAAAATAAAAGCAAATACTGCAGAGAAGAGCACTGAAGAAACAAAACAGGTGCTCTGAAAGCACAGAAGCAGTGTTTGACTGTTTTACAGACCGCAGAGATAAAATTAAGAGGCAAATTAAAGTAACAGTAATGAAAATAAGGACCCTTTCTCTTCCCTGAGAAAGGAGAAGAAAAAAATCCCTATCAAACAGCCCCCCTCCCCAAACTCTCAAAGAACTGCCAACCTAAATGAAACATTTGACTTTCATTTCCAACAGGAAACTGAAGCGATGAACAAATATATGATGACTTAAGCCCTCCTGCTCATACACACAAACAAATTCCATTCTTCCCAAGGAGAAGAAGAAAAGCATATATCCTTTTGGACAAGAGCTAACAATACTTAATAGCTTGATGATATCAACAGGCTGATTCAGAGAGTTGTGAATTCCTTTCAGTGTGTCACAGAAATGAATTTACCAGACAGACCTATTTGTTATCCTTTGTTTACCTTCAGAGTGAATTATTTCACTTTTGGTCAACAGGAAAAAACAAAACCAGGAAACATGTTCACTGAACTGTTGGACTTCAAAGTTTATGGGTATTGTGCATATGATGTGAGAAAATATGAAAACCTTGGGACCTTTGGATTTTTTTGCAAGCCTTTCCAAAGACGAAGTAACTCCATCGGTGGTTACAGAGACAACACGTCAACAACCAAAGCAACTTCAGAATAAAGTTCAACCAAGGAACAGAGAGACTGGAAGGTGTGAGAAGAACAAAATCAAAATGCCACAGCAGTAGTAACACTAATTAAAAATGAAGTTGATGGAAAACTTTTTCTTTTAAGGTACAACAATTGCTATGCAAAATATTCTTTATATTGTATACTATAATTGGAGCTACAATATCAACTTAGAAGGAACGGCCCTGATTCAGTGTAGTAATTCCTACAACCTTGAAGGAGCAAGAAAAGAAGTACATACACAGATGAAGGTGGAAACTATGGAGAGCCTTCTGGAGTATTATTACTCTGGCACAATGTGAAATGCATGAAATGTCTGTATATAAGTTATTATAATCTTATTTTCTGGTAGGTGAAACACTAGTGTATGCTATTCTAACCCTTTAAATATCAATCAGGCAGGTTTAATAGTCCAGTTAAGGTGAGATTATCTTCATGTTATATAACAATTTTATATAATATATGTTAACACCATAACTAAGAGTTTTTTCAAAACTTTTTTTTGCTTACCTTCCTTTTCAGCAAATGATTGACTATCTGCAATGACTTTTGGTATTTCTGGATTGTAACGAGTCCCCTCTGGAAAAATCACTAAATACATCTGTGGGATTAAAAAGAAAGAAAACAGAAAAATTCTTACAATGAATGTAAAATGATTGCTTTTACAGAAATTATCAACACTATCCATACTGTATTTAGCTCACAGCATTGATTACTGTAAGGATCCAAAGAAAATCAGAATACTTGAGCTAAAATTTCGTAGTTCTAAGAACCTTACTGCTTGAGGTTCAAAATAATTTCCTTTGAAAATACACCACAGAAAGTAGTCCAGGTGATTTAGGAAAGGAGATGGCACATGTCAACAAAAATCAACAAGTCAGGAGCAGCTGATATCAACAAGAGTATCGGTTTTAAGAAATTTTGAAAAGACAGGCAAGTATGTCACAAATGACTGAATTTTTTTCTTTAATACTGCTCTTTCCTCTAGTAATTCCTTATACTGAAATATAAATATAAGTCCATTCATAAGCAGAAATCCTATAAACTGAACTTATGATATATCAGTTACCTTATGTGCTTCTATGCCTATCACTGCATTGGATACTAAATAAATTAGGAACTGAAACTCATAGTTTAGTGTAATTTGAACTTTAAAGTCACAGTCCTTTAAGCATGCATGTCTACAAGGTTAGATTTCCCCAGTAAATTAATTTGCTTGTCTGTTCAGCAACAGTCTATGCATTCTCAGGTCAGTACACAGATAAAAGTTGCCTCAGTATCTTCATATCGGAGTGTAAAATTATGCACCGAAATAGGAACAGTCAAATTTGATGAATTTTTCATTTTCTTTTGAAACAGAACAGAGGTTTCTTTCTTTTTATTGTCTGTGTCTTGAATAATCACCTACAAAAAAAGCTGATGCAAAACATCCCTTAAGCAGTGAAAATTTCATACTGGGGGCTCATCTGCAGAAGTGCCAATGGCCACAAATTGTAACTAGCGTGGAGTTGAACATGACACATTCACAGTAAAATGCCTACTGTGCCTACACTAACTACTTCATTTACGATCTTTCCAGAAATGAGTCTCAAGAAATATTTGAAAGAAAAAGAGAGAGTGGATTTACAAAACAGTCCAAGGAGGATTATCAGTGAGTAGATGATGACACTGACAAGTGGGAGTGCATATCACGATAAGATGCAAAGTTAAACAAAAACCCAGAAAGAGACACACAGGAATCTTAATTTTGTGCTTCTGGCCCACAAAACATCAAAGTGTGCTGGTATTTGCACTTAATTGCAGAACAGCTACAGAAAAGCCTGAATGCCAAAAGACAGGCCCCAGAAACTGTCCAGAATCATCCCCAGTGAGGAAGGTTGAAAGATGTGCTAAAATTTAGAGATGAGAAGAAATCTAGGAAATGTACCAACCATTAAGGCAGTAGAGATCAAGAAGGAGGAAAACTGAGTACATAGTCTAGAGTCACGCAGGGGAAAAATAAATAAAATAAATATTAAGAATGGTAAAACCAGTGTCAGTAGAGCGGAGTAAAGAGATTTCAGAAAAGGCTGTACTTGTCATGGCATATTTGGGGGGAAAACGGCAGACTGCAGAGGCAAGTGAAGTCCAACAATGTTCAAGGACCAGCAGAAATCCGAGATCTACACAGATTTGGGGAGGAAGGAGCAAAACATAATGTGCTCAAGAGTCAAGTTGCCTACTTTTTTATAACATAACTATAGCATAAGTACAGGAATCTTTAGATTCAGCTGTAGTCCACGCTTTCCCCAGTCATCCACACATTTCATCTATGAAGTACACTGTTGAGATATTTAAGTGTCTAAGTAAAACTTTTCTGAGTTAGTTGGAAAGGACATAATACTCAAATCCAGATGCATTTTTTTTCCTTTTATAAATGTGCTCATATTCAAATCATGTAATGTGGATCCTTAAAATGATACTTCAAGATGAGGTGTTCCACTTCCCCTCCTTCCCCTTTAAAGACTGTATGCTCAGCTCTGAAGGGTAATACAGTGGCTGTAAGAGGTAATAGAGTAAAGAAGTGAAGCACACAGGACATGAACACCAATTCTTGGTATAGAGGTTAGCACTTAGAAGCGTGCAACAACATTACTGGTCTTCAAAGCAGATAATCACCACCAAAAGCTGATTACACAACAAGGAACAATATCTGCTTATTCCAGTCCTACATGTGTAATACAAAGCAGGGATTGAAATTATATTTTAATTATTCTTGTAAACCTCTAGAACACAAGCAGCCAAACAGGTTTGTTGACTGGAATCTGAGTATCTCTGAATTGAAAGCATACCAACAAGACTGAAAAATGTCCTTTGCTTTAAATTCAGCACATATAAAGCTTCTGTGTAGCTCATTAGGACTACTTTAATTGAGTAAAATTCATAAATGTAAATAGATTCCTACTTAGACTCACGTTCTGTCCTGCACAAGACAAAGATATTCTGCCAGTGCAATTCAGCCTACCAGACCTACTTCTACGGCTGGCTTTTCTCCCACCACAAGCAGCAGAAGTTAAATCCTTAAGCACTACTTGCAAAGACTGGAAATCTTTAAGATTTTAATAACTAAATAAGCTCTCTTGAACTTTGAATAAGAACTCTTGAGGTGCAGAAGCACTTTAATTGCCTAGAAACACTAGCTGAAGCTAAGACTTTTTTTTTAACAGATTTTTTCAATTATGGCAATTAGCTACATAAAAGTTACACACTTTATCACAGCGCTGCAAAACACAGTGCTTGTGTTCAAAGAGGCATAGACAGTTTTGGATTACTGTAGTTCCTGATTCATTGAGACATCAGTTTTAACCAAAGCAGTAGGTCCCTATGTTGAGTTAGGTGGTACTTGCATGCCTGACTCTGTGTAATGGCTGGGTGTCAATAAGCTCGGTATCTCTCAACAAATTGCAAGGAGGGTGTCTTGGAGGGAGCAGCTGCCACTCTGCAGAGAATACAGGGCATCAATAAGCAGTAACTACTGAACAAAGGTATCTTACATTTACTCTGCTGTTCCCAGGTGACAAGGGGAAAACAATTGCATATTTTCATTTAAAACATTCAAAATGATCCTAAAAAATACATTTACTTAGTTTTAATATTACTATTATTGCATCCTGAGAGCTAGACAGATTAACATGTGTTTAGACCAGTGCCTAGAAGGTATGTTTCTGGTGAATTGGTTGAGAAACACTATCACTCCGATCAACAACCGAAAAACATATGATATGAGAAAGCCTATGTGGTATAATTGGAATAACATACAAAAGGTGATATGGGGAAAGCAGGCAAGAACATCCAGGACTTACAAATAAGTTGTTAGGGATTTGCAAATTAGTAACTTATAACAAAATAATTACATTAAGCCTTATAGCAGTTGTATTAATATATCTGTCCCCTGCACATTTTTACAGACTGGCACTGTTTCACATAATTGTGACTAAATGACAAAACCAAAACACAGAAATCAGATAAATATTGGTTGCACTGGCTTAAATCTCACCTCTCAGAATGCAGATTTCCTACTCTTGGTGCATGGTAAAAATAAATACATATTACATTTTCTATTATTAAACTGAATAGTTTGCTGTTCAAAAGAGTTAACTTTCTTTATAGATCAAGTAGATTGAGAGTATAAAGGGTCAGCTGGATATATTGTTACAACTGAGAAACTCATTCATCTTGTTATCGCTTACATTAACGCAACATTAACACAAAAGTGTTCTTTAAACAATGTGACAGTCTCTGCTCTCCTAACAAAACATAAGATTGCAATTGTTAGCAATTAGTAACATTTTATGGGATTTTAAACAAAATCACATCGTTTCAAGTGAGTTTTACCAAGAAAAGGTCCAATTATGCACCATTTCAGTGTATAATTCAACTACAGTTTGGGAAGAAAAGTAATTGTCAGAAATAAGTAAGAAAACTTTTTAGTTCAAGGTCCCCACTAAGAAAACACAGGTGTAACAGTGTTTTAGTCTAGCATCAAAGTTTTTATGTAGAGTGTCTGATATTGCTGCGCTGCATCTGGGAAGAAGCAAACTGGAGAACAGGGGCTGTTTAAGGCAGGCAGGTGGGTGGAAGTTTTAAGACAAAGTGGACAAAGCATCATGCAGTGCCACTGTTCCCGCACAGAAGGAGGCTTATCAGATAACTAATCCAGTTCTACTGTGAACGTAAGAGGGCAAGAGACTGCCTGACTCTTCCTGTCAGTTTTAACTCTAATTTACTTGTCATTAATTAAACAAAAAATCCACAGTGAAACAGTAAAGGGCTTGCTACTGTGAAGAGAACAGAAGACTGGTTCTGTCTTCCTGTATGTCTTCAATTTCTTAACGGGAATAGGGTTGGCTCCAGACAGACTCAATATTAATCATCTGGGTTCTTTTGTTTAAATTGTATGTAGAAAGAAACTGTAAACAACAACATGACCCTTAACACAGATTCCAGTCCATCTCTACTCTATTGGTATATAAATCTTTCCCTAGCAGCTGAAAGGCCAGTTCTTCTCTAACACTACAATAAAGAAAGAACTCCATCTCGTACATGTAGAATGACTAAGCTACACCAGCTGCCCTCTAAACTGAGGGAAAGCCCACCCTGAGCTACAGGATACACTGCATATAAATTAGAGAGTAGTAAATCAGATATTTTTGCATGAAGCTGATGAGTTCAGGGGATACTTGCTTTACTGATCAAACGTCTTTATTTTAAAGGCAATATGGTTGCTCTTGAATTTCACACTAAGCTGCAGAATTGCAAAGCATCTTCATGAACGGAGTAAGGACACAGGTTATCATGTTCTTCTCAGAGCAGTAACTGCAGGTTAAAGGTCAGTTAGTAGCATCTACATTTAAATTCTCAGATAAAGTGGATTATAGAAAGTTTAGTCTTCCCTCAAATGACAACTCAATGGCCTGTGTCTTTTAGCCCAGCTGACGCAAATATTTGCCTCAGTAAACAGGCTTTTGACAGCTTTGGTTTTGTAACACTTGTCATTTCCTATATGGTTTGACTAAGAGATCTTTAACAGAATTAATTTCTGCAGCAGTTACACTTATTTCTCTTCTTTACTGCAACCCTAGACAGTATGAGGAAAATGACAACAACTGCCTGGCATATATGTCCAGGTTCTGGGCCCATTTCCAACATCACCAAACTTCCAGAGAGTTAAAATGCATCAAAAACCAAGTGTATCTGAGTGGTCTCATACTGATTTGGCATTACCTTTGATAGGTTAAGTATAGGCTTTCAATCCACACACAACTCAGGAGGGAGAAGAAAGATGATTCCAGGAAAAAAGCCCTCTGGATTTATTTCATTTATTAACCACATATAGACATCCACCATGGAAAACAAAACTCCTATCAAGTGTAGCTTTAAAGAAAAGCTTTATGCTTAAACCTCTCCTTAGCACTCCAATTTTGCTAAAATCACACACTGCATCAAAACTGAACATCATGTTCAGGTTTTCAAAGACATGCAGAATTAGATGATTCTCAAGGCACATCTTTTCAAGATTATACATATATTTTATATAAAGGAGACCAATTTAAAGCAGAGTTCAAATCAAGACTCTTATCACAATCAAAACCTTATAATAACAGCAAACCCTTTCTTTTTAGGGTGTACAGAGGGAACCCAGAAAGCCAGACTCACACAGAAGCTGTCTCTTTGGCTAGCAAGAGATCCATGGGCCTATGCAGGAACCCCTGCTGGGTTATTCCATCCAGACTAACTGGTATGAACTTAACCAGCACTCTGCAGGAGGAAGACCTGCTAAAGGAGAAGACTACCAAATATGTTTCATACAACCTGTAGGTTGTCTTTGCTTATTTCATTACACAGCAAGTTTTACAGAAAGCAGACTCTGCCACTGACCTACAGCAAGCAAATAATGGCCCAATGCAACCTCTTTACAACCCAGGACCCGCCCTGGTAACAGGGGCACAGGTTGTTACCAACACTGAATACGACCATCTTCTTCATGGACATCATTAATCAGACACAGGACAGTAAAAGTTACGTTGTTGTAATGTACTTCTGGCTTAACTTATGCTAAGAACTGGAAGTAGATACACTTTCTTGATTAAAAACAAAAACCTTGTTCATGGTAGATCTTAGTTCAAGACAAAATCAGTTGGG
This sequence comes from Pithys albifrons albifrons, assembly GCF_047495875.1. Lineage (NCBI taxonomy): Eukaryota > Metazoa > Chordata > Aves > Passeriformes > Thamnophilidae > Pithys > Pithys albifrons. The sequence continues at coordinate 21,842,908 of NC_092459.1, read as the reverse complement.
AGCACTGTCTGAAAACAGGGCCACATACTCATTTAAGCCTCTCAGTAAGCATAAGGCCAGTTTACTTTTTTAATACAGACACACACACACACAAACATAAACTCTCTCTCTCTCCAAACAAGAAAAAAAAATAATGACTATTACGAATGCCAAAACATGCACTCCTTTTACCCAAGCCTCACCTTTTATAAGGTTGACAATATATGGAGTCTAAGTCCTAATCACACGATTTTAAATAAGATGAAAGTGTAACTGTTCTATGTCAAGGCTTGCTTAGTTGGCTTTCTTAAGTTTAGCCAAAAAGGCAGGGAAAATTTTGATATACAGCAAGCAATGGAAGCAAAGCACAGTGATTCTAACCACTGAGCCACAAACCATACAGGGAGTCATGAGAAAAGTCACTTGGCAGTAACAATCATTCTTCAAATAGAAAATTATCAAGAGTTTGTTTGGCTAAGTTTTTTCCTTCTCCAGGCATAGCAGAAAAAGTTACTCAGTTCTTAAGATGTCACTGACATTAAAAATTATTGACCACTGTGATGACTAATTAACATTTGGTAAGAACGTTTCTTGACTTTCAGAAGTAAAGAATATTAGTCTCTGATAAGCACACAGTAGCCAAAATGTTGTCTTTTGAAACAGAGGGTTTTATCTTTTGAATAGTGGCCTTTCAAGGAAGATGCTGTAGTTCATGTCCCACTTGCCCTCTACAGAGAGGATCACAAAGTTCCTATCATTCATAATGGACTAGCCAAATTCTTTTCAGTTAAATTAGAGGTTTCACTCTAATCACAGAAAGCAACTGTAAAAACACAGAAAGAAAACAAATCCATGATTACCATCTTGTAGTTTGTGGGTATCGGGCATGGCTCTTTTCTCCAATAAGCCTTTGCCATTAAAAAAGTCAAAGAAATGAGAAGGAAGGTATAAGCTTACTGGAGTCTCAGCTTTCATCTGGGCCCGCAACTTCTCTCTCATTTCTTTCTCATTGAATTTGGCACTTCTTTTTACATAGACTCCTCCATGCTATCAGAGAGAAAAAAAAGAAAAAAAGCATTAAATATTTAAGTAGTTTAATGTAACACAGTTGATAGAAGAACAAACAAGACAACAGTGACAAGTCACCTTTATGACTCAGGCTGTGAATTACCCACAAGAAATCTTCTAAGATGAAAGCACCTGAAACTAATTTTACATCTGCATGTACTTGAGTTCACAATATCTGTTTAAATAAAAATCAGATTAAAAAAACACCCCAGTGCATAAGTAATTTGAAGTGTCTTGTTTAAAGGTGTTAAATAATTAACTGGAAGATGGCATCGGCACTGGAAGTGACTCCAGGGATCTATCTATTCTTCATAACACCGACATGCAGCTTAATTTGTATATCAGGGGGAAAATCACACAAGTGAACTGACTCACATACAAGTACTTACAGGTTAATGCTTTCAATTTTGTGCACCTGTTCTTAAACAGTGACTTATGCAAATATTGGAAATGTAAGTATCCTACCTCTACAAATAAAATTTATGAGTAGCACAAAAGTAACTAGCATAAGTCTTGAAGACTTCCATGCAGTTCTTAGAGAACCAAACTTTGAATAAAGTTACATACAGAACACAATAACTGAATAAGTAAATCAAAATCTTTAGAAGACAAAAGAATTTTACAGAAGTATTTTTACTGAAAACTATTATTAGAAGTTAGACTTTGTCTGGGAAAAGATTTACTTTATAACTTGTTGCACACAATTTATCACAACAACTTTGGCAAAGTACACACAGAGAAATTTGCCTTATTGTTTCTCTCTTCCACCACTTTGTTTTATCTACAGAGTAAGAGGATGTAAACAAACATACACCAATAAGAACTACTGATACAATACAGCCTGGAAAAAACAGAATTAGCTTCCAAATAACAGAATTCAGTTTTAAGGTACATTGTTTTCATGGATTTTCTAATGGACTCTATAACTTGGTAATATTCTTTTCTGTCCACTCTGAGTGTTCAAATTAGGTTTTGTCAAGAGAACTTCTGTCCATTTATGGTTTTACAAGTTCTTAAAGAGAAAGGTGACAGTAAGATTAAAACTACTAAGAGCTGAACCTCATTCAAATGCCTGATCTCAGGAAAAGATTCAGTACCCACTGCAGAAGCAGGGGTGGTGGGCTGTTTGTGGAACTGGCATAGCATGGCATGACCAGGAATAAAGTTTGAGGGGTTAGGAGGAGGTCATGCAAACAGCTTTCAGCCTTTGCTTTTCATGGTGTGGAGAGATGGCCATGCAGCTGCTTAGTTAGTGGTAGTTGATGGGACTCTCTAGTTGTTCTCCAAAAGCTGCAGTGAAAAGGAACACAAAGTCAATGGTGCATTAAGTCCATATTAAATATTCTGTCTTAACATTATTGTCCATGGTTCCCTGCCAAGATGAAGTAGCCAGCTCTAACACTCAGCTGTGCTGCTGTGACTGGCAGGGGACCAAAACCATAAACAGAATTCCTCAATCCACCAAGCTCAGCCTTTAGCAGGCAGAAGCATGGTATTGGGACCATCCCATAAGCATTATTAACAGTTCCAGACAGATAATGGCATGAACAGAAAAATGTTCCAAAGCTGTGTAGTAAACATGTTATCTCCACATTCCATTTATAAGACTGTTTTTAAGATCTGATACTATTAAAGGGAAGTAGAATTCTTAAGTGGACTTAAGTACAGTTGTATTCTCACAGCTGCCCCAACCACTCCTTCAGGAAGGGCAAACTCAGTTTGGTACCAGAAATAATGCATATACAGTACAAAACTTCCATGTAAGTCGTCATTCTGTGTAAGCTCAGCTAGGTCAAGCTTTGATAAACAGCAGAAGTCTGGAATCAAGGTCTTCCTTTATTATCAAATTCCTAACCAGCTGCAGTCAACCAGCAAAATACTGAACCAACTTTTCCTTGTTTAATTTGTTAACTTGAAGAAGTGAAGTTACTATTGTACAATTTGCTCAGGGACATCATAACACCAAAGACTCATCTGATGACCCACCTCAGACTCCTTAATGCTCAGCAGATTTGTACTTCTGAAGCAGACGAGCATAGAGTCATGTAAAAACAAAGGATGTAGCATAAGATCAGCATTCGCTGCATACAACCCCAAAACATCACCATCAGGTCCCCTCTGGCTCAGGGTTACAAAGCTGAAGAGAGGCAGCATGCCATACTAACTAAATATGTCACTAAAATTCAGTATCAACCAAAAGGGTGCACAGGCTGATGCTGAATAACAAAGGAAGCATCTCTGTCTATTCTGTTAAAAAGTCAGGCAAGTGTGGGATATCCAAAATATTTATAAAAATTTCATCCCAGTCTCATTGAATGGGTGCTACCTAATAAATCAGACCCAGACTATAACAGGTTAAATGTTTCTTTTCTTTTCTTGCTAATAGATAGCTTCCCCAAAGAAGAATGCTAGTTATGCCATTGTATATAGCTTGAATTCCCCAATTTGTACTGCATTTCCTTTTCAGTAAGACATCAAATATATGAATGCTTTTCAAAACAGATTTCTGGAAGTACTGTTTTTAAGGTTATAATTTTTTTCCGCTGTACTTTAAAAGCCCCTCTCTCAGTCAACAATGGATTATGTTTACAAATATACTTCCTTTGTGCCTGATTTTCGCTCTCCTGGACATCCAGACCACGTTTATTTCCAAACAGGATGTTTACCTGAGGTAGGGAATATGAATTCCATGAGCATGGTGTAATTATGTGGCTCTGGAAACTTTTAGTGGAGTGTAAGTGACATCACTGACAGAACATCAACAGGAAGGGCAGGAAGTGTTTTATGTTTTTGCACTGTTTGGTGTGATAAAAACAATAAAAATACCTATTAGCTTGCACTGCAGGCCTTCTGCATCCCGTCTCAGTCATTTAAGCACACATACATCACCACTGCCTCTCAACTGTGTCACTGAATTAAATACATATATATAGAGAGAGAGCAAGAGACACACACACATAATCACCTCCCACTACATCTTATAGAAGGTTTATTTTTTGAGGAATCCAAAGCTGAATAGATTTCATTTAATATATACCTTTTGATTAAAATGTAAGTTACACTAATCAGATTAATTTCCACAGGAACCTTCTTTTAACAGTCAATATACCAGTCGGGAAACTGAGCACCGGATGTTCTGGAGAGCAAAAGTAATTTTCCAAAATCTTGAAAAAAAATAACTACTGGACACGTAGTGATAGTGGACGGAATATATATCCTGTCTGTATTTTAATTAAATAGACTTAAATCACCACCAATGGAATGACTACAGGCAAGGACAAAGAGTAAAATATTTCCATGCAGTAGACTGATCATTTCAGTGGATGACAAGTGTACAGAATGATTGGGGACAAACATTAGACAACTGAGAACTAAATTTTCTCCCAATGGATATCCTTGGTGAGGTATGACAGGGTCTGAAAGTTTGTACTTATTTAGGGGACTGGGATGGCAAACCTATCAGTAAAACAAATTGTGAACACTTTCCTTACTTTCTCTGCAGGATATACTTCTCTAAACATACCAATTTTAGCAGAAATTATGGCAACCACCTATGCTTGACGCTAGATCTATAACCTACTTGCTGTGCAAGACACTCAGAAGACAACAAAGAATTTCAACTATCAAGCTGAAAATATTGAATGTGCTGCCAAAGATGAAGGAAAGAGTAAATTCTCCTATTCTGAAATACACCTGTAGTTGCCTCCTCTTCATATATTCCTTTACAAACTCATATATAGTTCTAATCATACCCAGCATAATATTTCTCTCAGTATTCCCCACCCTCCTGGACAGGGCTGACAGCCAAGTCAATCAGTCTAATTCTATTAGTGGGTTGGGGCTTTTTGTGGTTTTTTTGCCTAGGTAGTGGTCTGGGGGAACAGAAAGCAGATTAATGTTCAGTGAAAACATAAAGATCAAACAGAAGAGACAAAGGAGAAAAATTTCTTTGAACAAGCACTTTGGAGCAGTTATCCATTTCTATTCTAACAACTAAGCACCCATCTAAATCCTGAAGTAACTACTGTGAAACCATTTCTGATCACATAGAAAAACACACCAGTACTTCCAAAAATATCCCTTTCCATTTTATTTTATTTGTGTATAAAAACAGTCCTGCTTTCAGAAAAAGTAAATAACAGACATGACAAGTTCAGAGGATTTTAGGGAAGTCATCTACACTGCCTTCCACCATTTTGGAGTGAAGATCACTCCAATCAGCATGCTGGCTGTACAGTGACCATTCCCACTGTTTCTCAGTAATTATGCAATTTTGAGTCACATCAGTTTGAGATCTCAAAGTAAAAGGGACAGGAGGACCGTTATGCAGAAAAGGAATACTGTTAGCCTCAAGGTTTTTACCTAATTAAAAGTCCAAAGCAAAGCCATCAACACCTTCAGGGGCTGCCTTTCCTCCACTAAGATCCAATTTTTCTTTTTTATATTGTACTCAAATCAAACAACTGAAAAATAAATAAGTACATCACAGAAATGCTAATTTACTCCCAATCTGTAGCATGATACATAAAAAAGGTCTGTTTACACCTAATGCTAGTTGGAGTTTTGGACTGTAAAAAGAAAGAAGTTATAGAATATTCTGAAATGCTTCTAACAGACTCTACAGTTTTAATTCTAGTAATAAACACCATCTATAAGAAGCATTCATTTACTGAGTCTTTTACAATTGTCTCTCAGCTAAAATACACATCTAACTACACTGAGTGAAACCAGCTATTTTCATGTTCAAACAAATGAATGCCAGCTCAGAACAACCTCTTCCCAGCGTGCCTGGCAAATAGAGGGAAAGTACCACACCTTACATATTGGGCCTGTAAGCAGCAAGGAAAAGGTGAATGGGCTTACCTGTGAAAAATACCACCCGTAGAGTGGAAGCCACTTTAAGCCATCTTTCAGGACATACCTGACATGCCCAAGAGCATTCTGCCTGATTGCCAGCATGTCCGCAATAATCCAATCAACTGCAAAGAGAAAAGCCCAAAATACTTAGTTAAATTAGTTCATAGTTGCTACTGATAAACACAAAGCAACATGCTGTATGTACAAATGTCATTAAAGGTTTTTGAACTAGAAGTTTTTGCTTATTATGGAAAGGCTGGAAAGAGACATAGTAAAGAGACAAGCAGAATTTTTAAACCTATAAAAGTGCTAAGACAAGCAAAAAAAATACAAACCTGTACACTGATGATTTGATAAATATATTACATTTTCTTTATTTTTTGGCAAATCCCCGTAGATGATTACCTAAAAAAAATTAAAAAAAAAGAAGTGGTATTACTTTATTATATATTTTCATTGCATTAGGCAGTGACGACATTCAATGCAGTCATTGGCCATTTACTAGGAAAACTGTCAGCAAGATAGCACCATTAGCAAACACTCTACCCCTGTAAATATTAATTGATGAGGGCTTAAGAAAGTTACTCTGTTTTTGTGCCTCAGCCCTAGAACTGGATCCATGGAAGCTGACTTTCATCCATAGAATCACTACATTAATATAATTAAACCTAATAGACATGTACAAAATCACCATTTCACTTTATACATCTACGAATAAGACATGTTGCAGCCAAACACTCTTTATCATTCAATCTAAAATGTTAAGTTTTTCTGGATTAGATCCAGAACAAAATCTCAACCATTTGTCATGATTTTAACCATCAAGAATGAGGAAAAAAAGCATGAGGCCGAGGGGTGTCTTTAAATTGGTCTGTGGCTTCCAGCCAGCATGTTTACTTATGTTTTTTACTTTGTTACATTAAAGATACCCTTTAACCCTGTAGTTTCTCACTTCTCAAAGGCAATGGCCTTACTGGTGAAATAAGCTTCTGGGAGCAGGACTGCAAAGCCAAATGCTGAAGCGCAAATCCTAGTAACCCCTGTAAAATGAATTAATTCCATTTCTTTTATATTAAATATAAAATGAGAAATGAATTAAACAATTTTAATTCTGAAGCATCAATGGATCTGTTTAGATATCTTTAATAAAGATTTTCATTTTTTAATGAAACTTAGTTTTTCCAGTGAGTACATTCTTGGTCCCATGGTGTAATGGAGAGCACTCTGGACTCTGAATCCCAAGGTCCTGAGTTTGAGTCTCAGTGGGGACTGTCCTGTAGCAGTTCAATGCCCCCCTGACATGCGATCCCATCAGATCTTGGATGCTCAGCAGGGTCAGCACCGGTTAGTACCGGGTGCTGTGACAGTTCCGAGGACTTCACTGTCACTGTCCAAGCTCGCTCGGCTATGGCAAATGGACCTCAGGACTTAAACGGTGGGGCCAGTTCTGCACACGCTGTGCCTCACCTAAAAAATCCACTGCACAGGCTGGAAGGGCACACCCATGTGGGGAGAGCCCTTCCCAAATCTTCGTTTGCAGTCTGGCCATACATACATACATTCTTGGTAGAATTTAGCTCTTCCTCTGCCAATACCAATGGGTGTACTCCTCATTTCTAGAAGTTAGCTGTAGCTGTATGGGATATACACACTACTCCACTCAGCAACAAAACCAAAGTGCTATCTGGAAGGTTTACCCACTTATTGTCACCATTTCCCTGATCTGGACAGTCTTGGAATTTTATCATGAAGATATAACTGATATGCAAATCTTTATTGGTACCATTTAGTACACCAACTCTCACATTTAACCTTACAGAAAGTCTCCACCAGCATCTCTGGAAAATCTGCACACCTCTTGGTGATCCTGTGATACCAGATGGGTACTGCCTCGTATTGTTATCTCTAGGCACAGCCCCGTCAGAAAAGCCGTATTTCATGCTGTTTCCTCTTTGAAAATGCAACTGCACCGTTGGTCAAATTTTGTTTTCAAGGCAGAAACCAGATACTGGCAAATTGAGATATTCAGTAAACATGTGAACAAGAGATCATTCAGCATAAAGAGGACATTACTAATTTGAATTAATTAAAAAAGGGCATGCAATAATAAATAAATTATTATTAAACATTATGAGTAATAAGCCAGTTGACAAGTATATTCTGAACAGTACCCAGTATTTTGCTACAGGAGTAGTCTTCTCATTGAAGTTCCAGAATTTATAACCTTACCACTGACACTAGGTACTACTGTTTAGTGCAAGGTAGTAGTCTAAATGTTGACCTTACAGTTCAGGTGCAAAAATTTTACTGAAATAAAGCTTCCTATTCTCATTTACAGAGTTAAAGCTTCATTTTCCAAGTGTACATTTTCCCAGCACTCTTACATGCAAGGTCCATAAATACTGTTTTCTTTAATTTCAAGTTAAGTCTCCACTCTGCAGTTTCTGGCAAAGAATTTTAGAGGAAGGGAAAAGGGCCAGTAAAACAAATCACTAAACCAGAAGATTCTGAATGCTGAGCTCTTCTAAAATACAAGAAAAAAAATAAGAAGGGGAAAACAAAATCTGCCCTTGACCCCAAGAGCTGCCCCACACAAGAAAGAGGGTTTGAAATACTCAATTTGTAACTTCAAGCTGTAAATATTTCCAACTTCAATGTACAAAATCAAAATCTCAGTGTAATCAGACCCACAATTTAAAGCATTCACTTGTGACTATTGCATGAGTAAAAACAAATATGAAGGATCATTCCCTTAAAAAACCACATCTGATGATGTCTGCCAAATATAACAGTTAATTTGTATTCTTTTTTATTTCAATAAGATTGGATCTAGTCCACTTTTTAATCACAGAGTAACATTTGGTCCTTGTTACTGTAAGCAATTTCTGTGTACAATGTTATGTTTTACCATAACGGTCACATATGTTTACATGTAATGAACCAAAATCTTTTACTCATGATAAAATGCATAGCCATACTGTGTGCAGAATTAAAAAACAAAAAATCTTTTCCTTAGTCCTCATTAAACACACAAAAACTGGATGTTTCATTTCAAAGCAAATGGAAGAATGAGAAAATCTGGAAGCTCTATTTTGTTTGCTCAGATGGCTCAGTCTAAGAGGATGCAACAGCTTTAACTGCAGCATCATCCACTTCAGCACTGCCTATTCCACTGATCTCAAGAAAAGGCTTATACAGTTCAATTAAGGCCAGCAAACAGCCATTCACGTTAGGCACTCTCAGCCAGGAAACAACATACAACTGTTACTACAACCAGGTAAGAATGACAACTTCCAGCTTGCAATCCCAGGAGACACCTACTCTGTGGGCACCCACACAGCTCTCCTTCTGAGATCCATCCATTTTTGATTCACAGGGTTTCTGAAAATTTTCATCATACACAACAGAGGGGTAACAGAGCTTTGAATCCTTCAGAAATGTTGTCCTGTTCCCTCTGAGGTGATGTCTAAAGAGTTCACCTGCTTGTGGACAAGCAGGGGGAAGAACCCTCTCGGGACAAGCCTCCAATTCCTGGCAATCTGATGTGTTTAGGTGAAGAGAGCACATAATGTATATTATAGCTGCCTAAGAAAATGATACAGTACTCTTTGTGGTCTCCAGAAAACCTCTGACTCCCTGCTTTCTTTCATAGGTAACTTTGCAGAATTCCATGCTGCAGAAGCCACGGAATCTCTGGCTTCTTCTCAGTCTAGTGGTGCAGAAAACATCTGGGGGCCACAATGAATCACAGAATGACAGAACAGCCCAAGTTGGAAGGGATCCACAAGGACCATTCAGTCCAACTCCTACATGAATGGCCTGTATGGGGATTAAACCCACAAGGCTGGCTTTACTAGCACCATGCTCCAAGGCAAGCACTTGAGCGATTTACCAGGGACAGCAGTGCAGGAACAAGTGTCCACAGTGCCAGGCTGTATTCAAGCGCCTTTTGAAGCAACCTGAAGAAATCAGAGTGGTTAAAAGCCTCCCAGCTCCCCTCAGAAGAACAGTGCTTTTCCTGGGGTGTGCAGAGCACAGGAGGGCATAATCTTACCCTCTGCAGCCAGCACACCAGGGAAGTGGCACAGGACATGCCTGGGAGCAAATTTTCAGTTTCAGAAGCTACATACCTAGTGTTTCAGATATTTCATACAGAGCTTGCCAAATGCCATAGTATATATACAATCTACCTATCAGCTTAAAGAACTGATAAATGTCCTGGCTGCCAAAATGTAGAAAACAAGGAACCTCTTCATTTAGAACAGAATCTACTGTGTTAGAAAAAAATGCACAATGAACTCAAGCAAAGAAAACAAGTTAAAAGGAAGTGCAACACAGCAAGCCAAAGTAAGCAGAGATTTGAGGGAAAACGTTTAAGATGCAGCTTTACAGTCTAACATTGCAAATATTGCTTGTGTACACAACATTAAGCTGTGTGATTTCAGCCGTGTTTTGGTTGCTTCACATCCCAGTTTACAATAATGGGTAATCCAGTTAGTGTTCATGTGGGTCTTTCCCATCTGTTCACACGGCAGTGCTGTCAAACTCAATTCAGTGAGGTCTCAAATAAAGGAAACTGGATGCTCTAGGTCCCCTTCTGTGGGAAGGTTGGTATCCAGCTTCCATGGACGCAACACACCAAGCTGTTCACACGCTCAGTGGGCACAAGAAAACACCTGAGCGCCATGTCCATGTGAAGCTCTGATTCAACAGCAGGAGGTTACAAGTTCTCCTGATGAGAGTTTACTAATTTAGTGATTGGCTGATCTAGGCATGCAAATGGCAGCTCCTGTGTAATCTGGTGACATCAGTTTCAGCTTCCCTACCAGCCACTGCTTCTTCTATGCAACATATTTAACTACACCTGTGCTAATGTGCTAGGTCACGTAGCAAAGTAAAAGAGCCCCACATGGCAGACACACATGAGTAAGTCATAATTTGCGTAAGTTTTTACTGCAAAAAGGTGGGCACTCTTAATTTAGAGTTAAGAGTTTTACTTCTTGCTTATGAAATCTGTACAAACCAAACAAAATTAAAGAGATCATTTAATCACCTCCTAGCTGTATCAGCTCAGTAAACAGTACCATGACAAAAATAACTCAAGAGATAAAAGTAATCACACTATCTGAAGACCTGCTTGCAGGACAACTGGTGATCACATCAAACTCCTAAGATGATTACCTAAATATTATAATTGGATGTGGCTGATAATGGGAGCAGTTAGAAGCTGATCTTCAAGCAGATCTGGCACTTCTGCTTCTGTGGCAGCATGGCAACACACGTAGTCATTGCTGGTAAAAATTCAGGCCTTCTCATATGATGTCCTATCACATTTACAACACGATCCTCTTGGTTCTTCAGACTTGTTAACCCTCCTCTTTTCTCTATTCAAAGAAACTAGGTGGGAATTGCAGAATGATGCTCCCTTCTTTCCTGTTACTTCCACAAAACTGATGTGCACTGTGGCACTTTGTGAAGGTGGAGCATTGTGATCAGGAAAAACATCAGCTTCAAGCACAGGCAAGAAGGATAAAAGTAGCAGGCTAACAGGGGGAGAACATTCCTTCCCTCTTCCGAATGAAGAGAGGAGAAACAGACCATTCAAGACATCCACACTTAAAAACAACTATATAGACTTCATATACTCAGCTGTGCTACCCTCACAACATGCACTTTACTTCTCTCCACTATTTCTTCACAGTTAATAATCAGGACTGTATGGTCTTCACAAGAGCTTTTCTGTTACCGGGACATTACGACAAGTTGACTGTTTATTAAAATACACGGTATCTTAGGCCATATTTCTTAAGGCATTTGTTACAAACTACAATTTTGTGGCGAAAGGGTGGAGCTCGCATCAACCAACCACCAGAACAACTACCAACAGCTTCTAAGGTCAGTGCACAGCCCGTGCAAGCTGAACTCTGCAGGCATCTTGAGCAAAGTTCTTTACATTCCCTTAGACTAAGAACCTGCCTGATGACACGTCCTTTGATCTTCTAGAGAAAGTACCTCCGAACACAGAATCTCTTTATCCTGTCTGACTAGCAACAGGCTCAAGACAGGATACAAACAGAGAACGTGTACCTCGTGCTGACAAATTTCTTGGTTTTTCACATGTTCTACTACAAGAATTTCAAATGTTTATTTTTAAAGCACTTTTATTCATATTTAACAGATACAGGTTTCACTTGCCTGGAGAAAAAGGAATATGAATAGGACGGAAGGGGAAAGACTTTAATTTTTTTAGTTGCATTTTCTCTAGATCTGAAAAAATATGTATCATTTTTCTAAAAATACCTTTAGGGCACATACAATTTGTAGGTATTGGTCTTATTATTGCCACATCTCAATCTTTTTAGGGACTATCTGCTCAATATATAATTGCACAAGTCTTATGTCTTGCTCAGGCTCAGCAGCAAACCATAAAATCACAATGAGATTCATCTTACTGAAGCACAGTTTACTCCAACATCCTGCAGGGATGTATTTTACTGCAGTTCAGTGAAGAAAACCACTGCTAAGAGACTAAGCTCTGGGTAATATTGAAAAGGTTCCTATATGTAATGTAATACAGATTTTTTTTTAATACCTCTTCCATTTGACTGAGCCAAGGAGCACAGAACTTCAGAAAATACACTTACTGTCAATTTATTTCCTTTTTATAAAACTGTATGAGCAACCTAGATGGATTACGGAGGAATGAATCCTACTCCCACTCTCAACCAAAAACTACCAAAATTCCCCTTCTACCATTACACAAACTGTCAAAAGCTCCTTCTTAATTAGTATAATCCCAATAATTCTCTTCCTATACTTAGGTATGGAAAACATCACTTTCTACTGAGAATGAAAATCCACCAGAAACTTCAAAATCCCCTTAAGCTTCAAAATAGACCAATACTCACTAATATTCTTCCCTATTGCATTAGTCGTAACATGGTCCATCCCACAGTTTGCAACATGATACGTAAGCATCAGAACCTAAATCACAAGTTTTTTCTCCTACCTTTTAATTTTCCTAATCACCATAATAATCCCAACCATTGCTAACAACATATTTCTCTTATTTATCGGTTGAGAAGGAGTTGGAATTATCTTATTCCCACTCATCAGATAATGGCATGGCCGAAGAGAAGCCTACACTGCCGCACTTCAAGCCATACTATAGAACTGCATTGGAGACATTGGACTTATTCTATGCATGGCCTGATTGGCTTCCACAGTAAATTGCTGAGAAATTCAACAACTCTCCTCCCCAAACCAAATCGCAATTCTCCCTCCCATAGGGCTGATCCTGGCTGCCACAGGAAAATCTGCCCAATTTGGCCTCCATCCATGACTACCAGCTGCCAACGAAGGTCCCACCCCACTCTCCGCCCTACTTCACTCCAGCACTACAGCAGTAGCTGGAATTTTCCTGCTTATATGCACCGACTCCATACAACACAAAATATGAAGTCTGTACGTTATTACTTTCATACTAGCTTTTAGTCTCACAGTCTAAATGGACAAAGATTTGGGAAGGGCTCTCCCCACGTGGGTGTGCCCTTCACAGTCTGCACAGTGGATTTTTTAGGTGAGGCACAGCGTGCGCAGAACTGGCCCCACCGCTTAAGTCCTAAAATTCATCTGCCACAGCTGAGCGAGCTTGGACAGGGACAGTGAAGTCCTCAGGACTGTCTAAAGCACCCGGGACTAACCGGGGCTGACCCTGCTGAGCATCCAAGATGCGATGGGATCAGATGGCAGGGAGGCATTTAACTACCATGGGACAGTCCCCACTGGGACTCGAACTCAGGACCTTGGGATTCAGAGTCCAGAATGCTCTCCATTACACCACAGGACCGCCATTTGCAGTAAATATTTGGAATTTAAGCACTATGGACTTTGACAGCGAGGCAAAAGAATCACCACACAGCAAAAGAGAATATGAAAGGAGGTATCTGAGCTACTGCAACAATTCTAGCTCCAGAACTGAACACAGTAAACTGAATTAGTCTCAAAACCCCCACCACATTAAAATCACTTTAATCTGCTCACCACCACAGCATGTGAATGAGTCAGTTCACCTGCAGCTTGCTCGGGACTGTGCACTGTGTTTGCTTACTCAGAAGGACACGTGCATGCCCTCGGATTCCCAAGCAGCTTTAGAAAATAGAACACCTCTTCAAGTCAATTCATAAGTTCCACAGAAAAGTTATCACAACTACCACAATACAGTTCGAATTAACTACATGGGAAAAAAAATATTAATTTGCATCATGTGTAGCTAATTTTACATTTAAAAATCAAACAAGCATAAATGCTATGATTTCCTACTCCCACACTGAGGATCTAGTTCTAACAGGGAAGATGACAAGTAATATGTGACAGAAATAAAAAGAACAAAAGAAAATAATTTCTCTGTGTTTTTTATACCAAATCCCTTCATAAGATAAAGGCAAACTGACAGAAGATAGATTAAAGAGTATTTTTCCCCTGAGAAGATATGCTCCCCCATAATTGTAATGTCAAAATCCCTGACATCTGAGCCTACTTTACCTAACATAACTAAAACTGAGAAAAAAAGAGGATATTTTGTAAGCCTGAGGTAAAAAGTTTGAAATAACTGCACTCAAATGTGTAATTATGAATTGAATCATCTCTTAGCAAGAACAGTGTCCAGTGGCAGACTACTAGGAAAAAAATGGCTCAGTTAACAACCACCCTTACATAAAGTACATGGACATATTATGTAAGCAGAAGGAAAGGGCATAGAAGAGCCCAAAAGCCAGATCTACATCACACTGGAACCCAAGCAGGTATCTTGTTGAATCAGAGTCCTGAAGGACATAATTTTCACTTTCAGAACTATAGCCAAAGACAGAACAGAAATTAAGATATATGCAAGTATCTGGTTTGGAAAATCTAAAATAGAAAGAGCACAAATCTTACTTACTTAACATATCTATTTTTGCTGCCTCGTACCACAGTTGAGCATAAGGGTCTAAAATTAGGCATGCATCTCAATTTGAAAGCTGCTTCCCTTGGGCTTAGCAGGTATCACTTAATTTCTGCTCTAATAACACACAGGACTTTGTTATATCCTATGCAATACATGTATCCTTGGACACAACTGTGCACTGAAATCGCTACTGAAAAGAGGAGGGTAAAAGGGTAAACCCTCTAAATGGAGCCAGTATCACAGCAGAAAAATTTCACTACTTTCAAAAGTTTACTACACAAACATGATTCATTTCACTATATTCTCCAGCTTCTTTTCAGTCTTTGCACTGCACCAATCCTCAAATTTCTACTGCTCTCCCAAGACCTTTACTTCATTATTTCTACCATAACAATTAAATTGTATGTATGTATGGCCAGACTTCACCAACGAAGATTTGGGAAGGGTTCTCCCCACGTGCCCTTCCAGTCTGCGCAGTCAATTTTTTAGGTGAGGCACAGCGTGCACAGAACTGGCCCCACCATTTAAGTCCTGAGGTCCATTTGCCACGGCTGAACGAGCTTGGACAGTGACAGTGAAGTCCTTGGGACTGTCACAGCACCTGGTACTAACCAGGGCTGACGCTGCTGAGCCTCCGAGATATGATGGGACGGAATGGCAGGGAGGCATTTAACTGCCTGGGGATGGTCTCGACTGAGACTCGAACTCAGGCCCTTGGGATTGAGAGTCCAGAGTGCTCTGCATTACACCAAGGGACCGCCCCACAATTAAATTACAAGCTAAGATTATTTTAACCGCTCAATGTGCACACAACAACTAACACTGTTTCACAAAGCAGCAACATGAGCAGGTGCTAACTCCGGTTATTGATGCGAGCCACTGGAGCTAAAAAAGCTCAAGCCCTCCCACCTGAGTTTAGAGGTTTGCCTTGAAGGCAGCTCTGCCTTCCTGCTCAGCTCCCATAACCCTCCCAACTCGTGGTCTGCCACTCGGCGAGGAGGGCTCAGGGAACTCAAGTGCAGGTTCATATCAAAACGCAATTGCCAGCACTTTCCTTCCAAACACAACTGAAGAAGGGTGAAAAGTGATGTTTCCTTTGGACCTTCTGGTTATGGCATTTGCCTGAGAAATGGGTCTTCATCTCAAGAGGAGTCAGATGCTGTCACTCACATCTACTGACAGAAAGCAGTTAGAAGGCAAACCTTCACCCTTCCATGATGCAGCCTGGTTATGATGCCTCCCCCACCCTGGAGAAGAACCAGGTTCCTAAGAGATGACAAACCACCTCACCAGTAGCAACAAGAAACACCTCCCTGTCTTATGCTGCAACTTGGCCACCGGATTTGTGCTGCCTCTTGCATTCCCATCTCCACCTTGAGCCCTCACGAATTACCTGTTGGACAGCTGAACGGCTTCAAAAGAAAAGGCAAGGAGTAAGTAAAGATAATCTTGTCTGGGAAGATTGCTGTCCTGGGAATAGAGATGGGCACAGACACTCCCTTCCACTGCAAATTGCCCAACAGATACAAGATTAAGCATCTATCCCAGTCTCAGACACCGAGCTCTCCTGACAGATCTCATAGGAAGCCAAGCCATGAAAAAAACCCCAGGCTCTACTCCACTGGAAAGCATCGTCAAGACTTCAGCAGCACAATGCCTTCACAGTTTTAGTTTGCTCTAATCCTAAGTAGGTTTCGACCTTGTCGAAACAGCTTCAATACCAATCCAGGAAGCATACTGCATTTTCTAACAGGGATCTCTCGTATTTTATAAAACAACTGTTAGAAATACTAGAGCTCTGCTAAACAACACTGAGGTAGCATCTGATTCTTACAGCCCTTAATGATCCATAATGACAATAAAACCCTCAATTTCAAAATGTCTTTAATAGAAACACTTCCAAAAAATTCTATTCATCAGGAATTGGGGGTAGGGAAGGCAGCTGACACAAGTACTGAACAAAATCCATGTGCGTTAATTCAATTATGGATTTCATTCAATTATCAAAACCCTTCAGAAGAAAATGATCCTTTAGGAAGCCCTCTGAGTGATGACTTCTTTATTATTTCTTCACTGGCATTCAATACAAAGTATCAAACACAATTACAACAAAAAGTTAAAGAACATTTAGTCCTCATCTGATCTGAAACATACACACACAATAAGCATTAATTTCATCACCCTGATAACAACTGGGATAAGATGCTAAGGGTCAGAGAGAGATAAGAGCATTCATCATAATAAATCACTAGTCCTTTCAGCCCTTCAGACATCCTAATCTTGGTCATATTTGCAACCACTTTGGTTTTCACATTCTGTGGTAAGATTCAGCTGTCTGTACAAAATGCAAAAGACCAGACTTCTCTAATACAATACAGACAAAATCAGCAACACCACTACAGTTCGTTGGCTACCTGAAGATTTAGAAACTTGGGGCCAAATGAACTATTAGGACCAGCAAATGCAAGTCCTCCGAAGTGCGTGAAATGCACCTGTTTGTACCAGTTACTGCCTTGGCTCATCACTGATAAAAGTAACACCCTTTGCTCTCTGAGACTATTTTTACACAGCATTTGATTCACTTTACACAATGTTAAACCACCTTGTATATATCCTTCCTAGGAACTGGTACTGTGGGGTATCTGCTGCTTACAGCAGGACAGGTGGGAAGCAACACAACTGCATTTGCATCAAAAGCACCACAGGGCCAAAGCAGGGCCATTCTCCCTATGCCACTTCCCAACACACTGCATTTACACATTTTCATTACTATAAGTTTATACTGAAAGCCACTGTACAATGCCACATATTAATTCATTTTGTGTATTTATAGCTCCTTAATAAAATACCTGGACACCCACTAAACTGTAACTGAACAGACAAATTTACACAGCATTGTAGGATTTCACTTTATTGTCATACTGGCTTTGTCCAGTTTACCTCACCTACAGCACTGGGATATTCTGGTTGCTTTTAGTATTCTAAATACTAGTTCTTTAATTTTTCTACAGCCAACTCTTGCATGATAGTCAGCAAAAAGGATTATTTTTGGCAATTCATTAATGAATTCTAACGTTACTGGAAAACCTGCACTGATGCCAACTTCGCTTGAGTTCTCTCAGGCTTTGTAAAACAAATCATTTTGGTGAGAAAAAATGAGTCTGACCCAAAATTTAAAAAGGGAAAGCATTTACAGTATGAACAAGTAAGAAACTTGTACAGCTACTTCATGAGCCACTCTCTAGAACATAAATACTCAGGGCTCATAGCAACTACAGCTCTGCAATTATTTTAGATCTACAGTCAAATAGTTGAGAGAAAGGGAAATACCAGTATGTCAAGATTTTCTGTCATGCAGATCAGGTTATCAGCTTATTTAGTTACATTTCACAGCTGAAAAGATTTTCCTACAAAGATAAAAAGCCTTCCTAGCATGAACTAGTTTTTGTTTTAACAAACTTGGCTAAAAACATCCAAGTAAA
This sequence comes from Pithys albifrons albifrons, assembly GCF_047495875.1. NCBI lineage: Eukaryota > Metazoa > Chordata > Aves > Passeriformes > Thamnophilidae > Pithys > Pithys albifrons. Next base: position 21,824,575 of record NC_092459.1, on the reverse strand, counting down.
GAGGAATTAAAGAGAAGAAAAATATGCTCGTGCATACAGTCCTGAAGGGGAGACAGATACAGATACTTGATGAACTAACAGCAGAAGACAGACAGAAACATAACTTCCTGACAGATAAATAAATAGAAAGTAAATATCACAATACACTAGTATTTCATTCAGTCAAAAAAAAAAAAATCCATGTTTATGATCCAAACCAAGTTCACTCTATTAACACCCCACTCACATTACAGGGAATTTCAGCCAATTATTTTAAGCTCAGACACCTCAATATCCACAACTGCCTTCAGAGTGTTCTTGTACTGAAAACCCACAAATATTCCAACCGTAAAACCAAAGAATTCTAAACAGTACATGAATAAAGACTTCTTATGCACAGTAAGATGGCAACACTGCTAACAAAAAGTCACTTAAGGTTCTGTAGAAACCCAAGGAGTTCAGTGAGCCTATGCAACAGGTGCCAGTATTCTGAGGGATGAGGCTGTTGGCCTCCCATTTACCCAGTTACAAAAAGGAACATACCAAAACACTTCAATCGATTGAACAAATCAATAACCTGGAAGAGATGTGGAACTCCTCCCTCCCATGGCTGATATGGTGCCTTAATGCTGATAAAGCCCTACAGCTGCCTTTATGAAGCCACTATTCTTGCTAGTTTACTGCAATTAAGTTTAATGATGCTACACTTCTGCATCTAATTATATGCCTTAAACAGCCAATCGGCAGTGGGTCTCAGGTTACCAACCCAACCTTAAACACTAAGACAGATGGTTAACTTTCCACTGAGAGTTTCAAGTTAAGCACACAGAGTGTTTGCAAGAGCAGGTCTGAAAGGACACCCTATTTCTCCTCCTTAAAAAAGAGGGGTTATCTTCCAGTTAAACGATACATGAATTTTAAGGGTTATACCTTACCTGCCTGCGTATGTATGTATTTTCCAAGGTTTTATTTACCTTCCAGTCTCAGCTGCTATTTTTCTTATCGTAGGACATTTTCCCCCTCTTCTACCATCTCTTCTCTTAACATCACCTGTTAATTACTGTGACAAAGCATTTTTATTTTAATACAGTCCTAATTGATCACCTGTACAGCCTCTCAGCACTTTTCTGTGCGTATGAAGTTTATTGATGCAATAAAACAGAGGTCAACAGATTATGGCAGCCTTTCTGTTTCTTTTGGTTACCATTTTCTTTTCTTTACATTTACATATGCATTTTTTGGATAAAAGTTCTTATCAAAAATTCAAGGTGTTTATTACTTTCTGCACACCAATCATAGGAAATTTGAGTAGTTTTTCTATTACAATTTCTATATTGACTTTTGGCTTTCATTTTTAGAATGGGTTGAATAAACTACTATACTGCTACTTTCAGCAGCTGATGACCAAGGTGTGTTACTACACATCAACGTATCTGCACTAGAAACTAGACAACGCAGAAGGCAGATGAAACTGTAAGTCCTTCATCTGTGAACTACTGCTTTCTCTTCCTCTTTTTCTTCTCTTTAAAAAAAAAAAAAGAGAGAGATGTAAGGCACAACACAAGTTAGCTAACTTAGACAAGACATAAGGGTGAAGTTACATGAGTTAGAAGCTGAACAAACACTACCACTGAAAGATCTCACTTCAGTTTTGTATCTGTTCTATTTACCCTGATGTCAACTCCTCTCTTTTCCTAACTTTGGGGGTTTCCATGAAAGTAAGTATGAAGTGAGGCCTACAACTGCACTCAAGAGTGGAAATTACAGGAGACTTAGCCCGATTCTGAAATAAATGCCTCAATAGAGAATGAACAAATGCCTTAGCTGTAAACATGAAGAAGGCCTTACTTCTATGAGCTCTGTGAACATGTACTGCTATTCTTTATTCTCAAGCATCTTTACTCTAAAGATGACACTAACTTCAAACAGGCTTTGGTATATTCAAAAAATTTTGAAAGTCATGTCTAGGTGGAGGAAGCACCTGTCATTTATGCAGAATTAGAAGTCTCCTTGCTTACTTTTAAAATTACAGACAAATACATAACCTCTCAAACAGTGAGCACTTTTTAAGTGAGGTATTACTACTTGAATGCAAATACTCTGGTCACACAAGAGAGGCCCCTAATTGCAACTTATTCACCTGAAACTGAGATCCTGAATAATCACAATCCATGGCTCATCCAAAATTTAAGGGCCAAAGACTGATATGAGGTAGACTGCACAAAAACTGAAAAGGTGTAATAATTTAGATGTTAAGTAAGTAATCTATTTATTAAAAATCTGTACATGTGTTATGTACAATTGTGGTGATAGCTTTCTCATCTGCTGCCAAATTAATACTACAAATGTGCAACACAGGCCACGGAGCTTCAAGTGTGCAAAGGCGGCTGCCACTCAAGTGCTGACAGAGCACGGCCGCTGTCGCATCTCTTCCGTTTTCCCGACCTGCAAAACGAACACAACACCAACACTCTGTGAAAAGCATCGCCCGCAGCGGCTGCGGCACGAGGGGGATTCCCCGGGCACGGCGGGGCCCGCACCTGCCCCGGGACCCGGGCCCGGAGGGACCTGGACCTGCCCCCAGGACCCGGCGACCCGAGCGCCGGCACCACCGTCCCCCGGCCGCTTCACGGGCCGCCGGAGCCCCTGCGCTGCGCTGCCCGCCCAGCTCACCTGCACGCCCGTGTAGTTCTCGAAGAAGAAGAGCACCATGCTCTGGTAGATGGTGTAGAGCCGGTCGTCCACCTCGCGGTAGAAGCGGGCGGGCAGCACGGCGGAGAGCAGGCGCCAGGCGCCCCAGGCCAGCACGTAGGTGGGCGCCGTGCCCATCATGACGGCGGCGGGCAGCACGTAGCGCATGGAGTAGGTGTGCAGCACCAGCGACAGCAGCATCTTCCCGCTGCCCCCGGCCTCAGCGGGACACCCACATGGGCGGCGCGCTCGCACACGGCCCCGCCGCGCCGGGCCGGGCCGGGCAGTCCCGCCGGGCGGCCGGGAAACAGCAGCAGCAGCGGCGGGGGCCGCAGGGACGGAGAGAGCGGGAGCAGCACCGGCTCACGGCTCCCCCCGCGCCGCCACCATCTTGCCGGCGGAGGCGGGGCCCGCCGCAGGAAGGCGGCCCAGCCGCGGCTCTTCCGGGCGGGTGGGAGGGACTGGACCGGGCTGTGCCGTGCTGTGCTGCGCTGGGGGTGGCACCGAGAGGGGTTCGGGCTCGGACCCCTTTCCCGTCCTCATCTCTCCCCACGCAGGAGCGGCTGCAGCGGCGGCCCCCGGGCCGGCCGGCTCCGCGCCAAGCGAAACGCCCGCGTTTCCTTCCTGCCTGCAAGTCCAAAGTAGACCAGTGAGAAAATTAAACTTCTGCATTTGCCAGCTCCAGGCACAGCGGTGCTCAGGGTTTAGAAGGCATTTCACGTTAACAGTGTGCGTTTGGACGCGCTCCGGCAGCTCCTGCTCCGTCCGCACCAACAGCCCGGCGGCGGCGGCGGCGTCCAGATGTACCTGCTGCCCTGCAAGGAAATATAGAAGTCTTTAAGAAAACACTCATAACCTTCCCAGAATTAATTTCTTACTAAGCTGTAGGCCATAGTGAGGCATTTATTCCTTCACTTTAAAATACAAGTTTTATTCTGAAGCTTGTAAAGATCTCGGGTTTTTGAAAGAAGTGGATGCTCATTGCCTTCTGCTAAGATCTGTTTCCTTTGCCAGGTTTTAACTGGGGCAAGCTTTGTCCTTTGCTGCTGTTGACCTCGTGCTAGCTATTTTTTAATGTGTATTGAAAATGGCACCCTGAATAGTTCTGCAAAACAAGCCTGGGGGAGTGATGCTTGGTTGAAGGCTGTGGCAATGTTCAAACTACCTTGTGAGTCCTGAGCTCTGTAATGAGAACTTGTATTGGACATTCATCGTGGCATCTGTGTCCCAGACCACACTATATCCTTCCCCCATTCAGAAAAGTGGGGCAGGAAGGTCCATGGCAACTTTTCTGCCAGGGCTACCCATTCTGATCAGTGCATACATCTCTGTCCTCACTGAATAACTGCATACACTACCCTCAGGTCAGGCCTACCGGGGGAGAGGCATTTTCCCCAACACAGCCTCTTTTGGCAGGGAATTTTTCTGCTCTAAACCAAGCAAAGCTAGGTTAGACAGAAAAGTGAAGAGGAAGCTTCTGTTTTGTGATGTGTGTAACATGGCCACATGGAAGAGAAAGCAATTCATTATAATACAGAGAGACAAAGTAATCTAACACAACACAGAGAAGGTAAAGCAAATTCCAGCAGAGCAGAGCTGGGTATGGAGGAACAAGGTTTCCAGTGTGGGTGGAATAATGGGATGAGTTCGAGAGTGGAACCACACCTGCTGCTTCACAAAGGTGATGGCAGAGAAAGAGACAAAGACTCCAAGGAACTAGGTCTGTTTGGCTAATGAGATTGATCAGGAGTGGAAAATGTAGATTAGCACTCTGAACTGGGATTGGGAAATGGCAGAGGATTGGGAAAATACAATGAAATTACGGTGCCTAGGCTTAAAGGCAGAGAGAAGAGGATAGAAACTCAGTGCACAGCCTGAAGAGATGACTTGCAATGAAATGAATGTGGAGGGAATTAAAATAGTCTTTGTATGAAGGAACGAACTTGAAGCCTCTGATTCCCTGTATATAAAACCATGTCTTTTCTTACAGGACTCTAAATTCAGTCATGCTTCTCAGGAATATGCATATTATATGTTTACAAAATCTGCAGAAATGAACAATTCTGCCTCTGGAGAACAGTTTGGCTTTTACTTAATAACTGAGAACTGAAGATACAATACACTGTAGGATGAGCCTGCTTGAGCCGGGAGGTTGAACCAGATGACATGTTGTGGTCCTGTCCAATCTTACCTATGAAGACACCTTGAACAAAAAGGGAAATAAAATACCAGGCTCATCAAGAAATAATACCCATTCTATGAACCAAAGGCAGTACAGGTCTAGTGGAAAAGTAGGATATGTATATAGCTGAACTCTAATAGTCAGTCTAAATCTGGTATTTCTCGATGTATTTAAGTGCTGGACTTCTCAACCTTAATAATACTCTTTCAGTTTAGGTTTTGTGGAGCCCTGTTTTATTTATTTACAAGTCTATTCTTCCCATCTTGAATCAACTCAGTCATTTGCCCCAGCGCTGAAAATGAGCACTGAAATTCTTCAGTTCATTAGGCTTGGATATAAAAAGATATGTCTTTACCAGTTTTACAGTGTTTCCTTTTGAATCTTTTGAATGTTTTTCCCCTGTATTACAAAGACTGCCTGTATTTTCTTTGCTGTATTTTGCATTACAAGTTTTTAGCATACTCCCTCTTTTTCCTTTTTTTTGTTACACTAATGTTTGAATTTTATTTTTGACTTCCATTTTACGCTTTTCACACCATCCCACACCACACACATATGCCTATGCTCATACACTTCATTTCTGCTTTTCATAATTTGCTATTTTCAACAGGTTCTTTAAATATATTTTATCTCCTAGTCAAGTATATGGTATCAAATGTATAGATACCATTTTAGTTACACAAAAGTATGAAATACTATGGCTTAGGGCTTAATTTACTGGTATAATTAGTTCAGTATGATGTGGTAATATGGTGTTGACATATCTGCAACTGAGTGAAACTCAAATTTTTCCATTCAAGACATAGATACGCCACAGCGATTAGATACGGGATGCTGCCACTAAGACCTTGCTTCTCTTGATTCATAGGCACTTGTTGTCCTAGATCCCTCTGCACTGTGTGTGCTGCAGGAATTTGAATATTGGTTTTTCACATTCTAGACCACAGAGGCAAAATAAGAAAATTGTTTTGATCTTTGGTATGATTTGTCATTTCTAGCCCTATGAAAGCATATGCCTTAATTACACCTCCTTTAACCAAACTGCTTTCTAAGCATTTTACTTTCAGACAGGAGAAGCAATATCACCCCATTTAGGGTGATTAGAACTCCATTTAGAATATTAAGACTTCTAACCTGTGAAGGTATTATTTTCTTTTATTGAACAACCTTGAAATTTAGAAGAATAAACAAACCTTCAGTTTTGGGCAAAAGCATTGGTTTGCCATGCATAAGGAACTCAGTCTGTTGGGTGTGAACATAAGTTTTGGTATGACACTGATTATTTTAGTGTTAAGTTCTTCTGCCAGTGATTGTCACACCCAAAGTGGCCAAACTCACCAAGATCTGGAAAAAATATCAGATGTTAATTTTATAGTGAAGAGTACCTCTAGAAGGAAGCACAAACTGCCACTAAGCACCAACTCTAAATGTTCAGGTGTTTTCTCATATTGCTGGTATAAGAACTGTGTTTCACAATTCTGTCACCCACTCACTGCAATTGTCAAATAGACTAAGCAGAAGCCAGATAATGTTAGATACGAATCAAACTGCCTTGAGGTGTAGAATTTAAACCTTTACAGATGGGCTTATCTTCAACAATATCCTGGGAGATGATTTATTAGTATTACCTCTGTTTGTAAATGTTAAGAAACAAGACACAGATATTAAGGTCAGAGATCTAGTTCCAAATAAGGATTTAAGCACCTGAATTCCTGGGGTCCAGGACTCTAAGTGGGAACTTAGGCTTACTAACTGGTGCATATCACTCAGAATGCTAAGCAGCATAGAACAGGATCCACAGCCATCATCAGGAAGTTAATTAAAATTAGCAGGCTCAATGTTTATTTGTGTAAGTTCAGGTAAAATGAAACACTGAGGACAGTGTTGTGGCCTAAGTATGCTCTTGCAAGTTCTCATTCTGTATTTTAGAAGCACATCTGTCAACTTGAGACCCACAGCCCACAGATCTCCCTCAAAGGGTTTGGTAACGTGCTTTTTAAAATGTGGCCAGAGAAGACACCAACCTCACCTTCTCCTTCAGAGAACTGGATTAGACATGGATTCAGTTTGTTGAGGGTATCAAACTCATACTTCCCATCACTGAGAGTGGTGACCTGCAGGATAAGAGTAAGGAGCATCTCTCCTGTTGAAGATGCATTTATATAGCAATTGTTTAATGTAACAGACGAAAATAATTAGATTACAGGCTACTTTAGACAAGTAGACTTGTTTAGATTACAGGTCTTCTAGCTGTGTGCCTTTTTCCTGGCAATGACCTTCTGCATCTCTCTGTATTTGCTCAAGAAAATGAAGGCTTCCTTGAATCCTGCAACTCCCTCCAACCACATGATTTTTACAGATCTCCCTTTACACTATCTGTTTTCAGACTGAATTTTACTCAGTTTTGCCCAATATGAAAGCTGTTCTATAACTTCTTCTTGCAAACATAGCCAGAATTACTTATGGCATTTGCTAACTTGTAAAGTTTCATTTGACAAGTGATTCTTTTTTTACCAAAAATAAATCCCAAATCTTCATGTGAGACATTACTTTCAGAATTTATCCATAAAAATAACTTGCAGATTCTCTGATACAGATGTAGTATAACATGTCACCATTTAATAAACCATACTAGTAAATGAGTAGAAGCACACTTTTCCAATGGTTCTAAAACATATCTGATGACACGAGAGACACGGTGATTTTCAAGGCTCTACACAATGTGGAGGAAAGAGAGTTTTAATGAACACATCTTTTGCATCAAGCTGGATCACTATCACCTTTCATCTGCCTCCAAGTTTTCTCCTTTGTTTCCAGCCTTCACCCATCAAACACTTAGTCTCCCTTACAAAATGCATCCTTTGTTCTCAGCTGTGCTCTGTCCCTACTTTTTTTTCCTATCTCTTTCCCAGGCAAACCTAGCTAATTCTACTCCCATGATTCTGTACATCCCATTCACATTTCTCACACAATGTCAGTCTCTTTTTTTTCCTAGTGAATCCTAGTTTGCTCTTAATTTCCCTTGAGAGGTCCTAATCCTGTTACCCACTTTTAATGACAAAGTCTCTGCTCAAGCGATTCTAATTTTTACTTCCTGCCTACTTGGTCACAGTCCAGTCTTTCCTCAACAATTTGCAGCCACAACTTCATCCTCAACCCATAGTTCTAGCTTTGCGTTTTCCCCCTTCTTCGGTCAAGCTCTCAGGCCCTTTGTATGTAACTTGGGTGGCTTTCGTCTCTGTGGCGCTTTGGTGTAGGAAGGGGGAGCACTGAGAGAATGGCAGAAATAAGGTACTGTAGCCCTTCAGCTGGTCCTTGGACAGCCTGAAGGGGCCAAAGCATGCTGTCTGTCTGGAAGGACAGCATCTGTAAAGTCTGATCAGTGAACCAGGATTCATACACTTTAGCTAGTAAACTTGGGTTCTCTATTATGAACTTGCAAAGAGATTTATCACAGGACTTTGCCAAATTTGAGCCTATTTTCATTGTAGGAGCAGAATTCATGTCCATAGCTCAAATGCTACTTACAATCTTATCAAACAAATTCCTGTTCAAAGGTCAAAAGTAGTAAAACACAAAAGGGTTATGAGCAGCATAGCAGAATAGCAGATTTTACATAGCTATATTTCCTAAAAGAATGCAGTTTAGGAAATTTCAACCATAAATTTAACAACAAGCAAAGGCAAGACAGCAAAGAAAAGCTCTCTGGCATTTGAAATTAAAATCTACTAGTCAAAACTGAACTATCTGTAATAGCAGGTGATGCTACAGTTCTTCCCTACAATTAGGGCTGTGTTCAAAGTGGAAACATAGCTGAAGGATGAAACTTGAGATCATGAGACTTGGGAAAAGAACTTCTGTGGTGTACCTGGATACAGATACAGCTGCTTGCATTTGGCAGAACCAGGAAAACCAGTTGAACTGTATATATAAGTGCTTAGAGAAGCATTAGTTACCTCCTTCTATCTGAAGTTTCAGTTCTGTACTACCCACAATCACATATGAGGGTTTTAGTCACAGTAGACCAAAATTTTTGCAGGGACAGTATGGGTTCAGAAGGCTGTAGCACAGAAATATTTTGCTGTAGGAATATATACCATTGCTGCAATTAGTATGGTTAGGTAAGTAAGGTTGAGTAAGGTTGTCGTCTGTGTACCTTGTTAATGAAAAAAATAGACTACTGAAGCTCAGCAGCTTTAGAAACATTGGGTTCAAGTCCTGGCTCAGACAACATCTGCTGTTGTACAAGTTACTTTGATTTCCCATTTATAAAATGCAAGTAATACTCATCTCACAAATTCATTGTAATAGCAAAAATTTAGAGTGAGGAGACTTTTGTGATTAAGGGATGGCATGAAATCTAAGTTTGCCTCCTGACTGTAGACTTTCTTCAGCACCTGGCATAAGTTGCTTCATATCTCTGTGCCTCAGTGCCCTTGGTGTAAAATAATCATAGTATTTCCTCCCTACACCCTTTATTTGTTTAGCTTATCACTAGAGTCGGTTGGAAAAATTCTGGCATGTTTTCAAAAGAGCATTTGCTGACTCATCAAAATCTAGTGTTTCAGTGAGAATCCTACCCAGCTTCCTGACAGCTTGCTGACCTGGATCCCTGGCAGAGATCTGGGAAGTGCTGGGAGCTGTGGCTCTCAGGACTTCCAGGCTCATTCTTCCTTGGTAGCTGGAGCTCTGAGTGTCCACAGCTGTGGGGCAGCCTGCTGTGCAGGGACTCCTGTTGCTCATGGCTCTGGGGCAGTCCACATCCAGTTCCTGAAGCTGCACTTTCACATCTTTTTTTTCTAAATAGGTATTGTTTGCAACAGAAACCACTATATTATGAAATAACAATCTTCTGCAAAACAAAGTTATCCTTCTTCATTGAACTTTTCAGAGCAGGACTCTCTTTAGTGCTGGAGCATTGTGTAAGGAAAAGAGTATGGCCCTCTGCTTAAAAAGCAATAAGCCATGTAGAAAGAAGGGTGACACAGCAGTTATTAGTCCTTCCACTCCCTCCCATAAGAGTTTTGTCACTGTTTCCAGTCTCAGAACACTGGACACATTGCTCAAGCCATTTGCCTGCAGATAAGACACCCATGTAAGAACATAGCTGGAAATAGTTGGCTGATCTTCACTCTACCTCCTCCCTCTCCCTGTAAAGGGTAGATAGTATCTTTACCCTGTAAAGGAAGGGTGATGTCCTTACCTGACATTGTAACACCAAAGAAAAAGGGTAATATGTATAATGTTTTAATAATAAATCCAGCATCAGAAAAAACTTGCCTCTCTTTGTCTCCAAAGGAATAATTTGAGACATAAAGCAGCCATAGACTTCATAGAAAATGAACATAAGCAAAGTCACAATCCTGGGTATGTTCACCTGTAATTTGTGAGTGAACAGACATAACAGGATAGAGGGTTTCCCACTTTTTGGCTACAGGCCATCTTTATTTCTGTATCTGGCATAGAACTAGTCAAGGAAAAAAAAATAAAATATGCAGATATATCCACGAAAACAACCATCTCAATGCTCAAAGGCACTGATGATAAAATTGTCAGGCCCAAAACATCTGTTGGTGACATTGGCAATGACCTTTTGTCTTGAGACAAAATCATAGAAATTCAAAATGTGACACATTTCAAGGTATTATCAATGTCAGGCCTCATGCATTAAGAAAGGTTCAAACGTCTGGGGTGCATCAGGAATCAGGTTGAGAGGTGTGATTATCCTACTCTGCACTGGTGCAGCTTCACCTCGAGTTCCGTGTGTGGTTTTGGGCACCACAGTATAAGGAAGGTATTATGCTATTAGTGTCCAAAGGAGGGCAGTGAGGATGTTTGTCTTCATGAGGAGCAGCTGAGGGCACTTGTTCTCTGTTCAGCCTGGAAAAGAGGAGACTGAGGGGAGACCTCATTGCAGTTACAAATTCCTTATGAGGAGAAGAGGAGGGGCAGGCACTGATCTCTTCTCTGTGGTGACCAGTGACAGGACCTGAGGGAATGGCCTGAAGTTGTGCCAGGGAAGGTTTTTAGGTTACATATTAGCAAGAGGTTCTTCACCCAAAAGGTGGTTGGGCACTGGAACAGACTCCCCAGGGACGTGGCCACAGCAGCAAGTCTGCCAGAGTTCAAGAAACATTTGGATAATGCTCTCAGGCACATGGTGTGATTCTTGGGATGATCCTGTTCAAAGCCAGAAGCTGGATTTAATCATCCTTGTGGGTTCCTTTACAACTCAGCATATTCTATGATTCATACCTAGTTAGTCTTTTACATCTTTTATGAATCTTATTACCAGATTTCGTCCCTGAAGTCTCTTCAAGTCTTCTTCATCCAGGAACAAATAAACCTAAAATTTTTTCAATCTCTTGTTTCAATGCCAGAATTTCTAAATCTCTTTTCATTTTACTTTTTTTGCTTGACTCTCCCTGTTCTGTAAACTTCTTGTTAAAGCCCAAGTTTGAAAACCTCCCCTAAACAGAACAGAACAGACCAAAATAATTACGCTTTTGCTTAGAGAGAGATAAGAACCAAGCAGACAGAAAGGGAGAATCAAAATGATAAGCCATGTGTGAATACCTAAACCCTCTGGAATCAAAGTGATAAACGATGTGTGAACATGTAGTACAACCAGTATTTTACTGGAGTAGACATTTTGAATGGAACAGTATGTAAAAAATAGGAAAGAGCGATGTTGTTGTCTCAAAGGTGGCTGCAGTATCCTAATGAAAGACAATCTTCTATATACCCTGTGAACTGTAAAACTAAGGACGTAATATGCTGCAGATTTACTCTTTGTGAGATACACCTAGGTCCTCCATCATTCCAAGTGTCTGTTCAGAGTTCTGGAGAGGAGATGTTACAAATGTAGCTAGGAATCAACATTACAGGCTGCAGAAATTGTATTCTCACTCCAAAGGGGCCTGCAGGGAGCTGCCACACTGGTACCACTGGGATTGCTAACAATCCAGAGTAAAAGCAAGTTATCCAGTTCCACCTTGGACAGTAAAAAATGTATTCGTTTTGCATTCATTGAAATGCCTGATGGAGGAATTTATTGACTTTTTAAATTACTGCTTATCTCCTAGCAGTGCTTTCATGGTCTGAGGGTAGGCAGAATGTGCTGTGTGCCTGAAAAAAACAGATAACATTGATTCTGCAGTTTGCAGGGTTTCAAGTATATCAATATATAGTGCTATATTTAGGAACAGTATTCTGGATACTATTACAATTTGATTTCAGAGGACTTAAAAATCTATTTTTGGTGAAGAATTACCAAAGAAACTAAAGTTGCCGTAAAAGAGGATAAAATCCAAATTGCATTTTAGTATCCTTTTGTAAGGTAACTGAAAAAGTGCAATAAGAGTTATCAACTTCTCTAGAGGACCTGATACAGTGTCAAGCAGCAAATTAGTAATTAAGGTAGAGAACCTGTAGATCAGCATTAGAACTGGAGGCAAGATGAGGAACTGACTAAAGAGAAAATCGAGAACAAGTTTGAAGGCAGAGTCCCTCAAAGGCTGGTCTTGAGCCTGATACTGCTAAAGGTTTTCCATAATGACTTTGCCACAAAAGGTAGGTCTGTGCTTTTGTTATTTCTCAATGATATAAAGCTGAGTAGCTGATGAGGACAGAGGAAGTAGGAACACCTACCAGTAATGGCAGTGCCCCCTCAGAATAGTGCCTGGGATGTGCTGGTTCATGTGTGGACACAGTGAAATTGTTGTCAAAGATGTTTATTTTGACATGGCAGACAGTTAAGCTAGAGGCACAGCTTACAAAAACATGGCTGAGGGTAAAATACAGAAAATTAGCCTGACTTATGTTTTTATCTTGTTATCTGCTTTGCCAGTTCTAAGTATTTAATAATTATACTGATTCTTATATTAATATATAAAGTAATAATTGCATTGGTTAATATAGTGGAATTCTTTTTGGCTACACAATTACATTTGCGACAGTTACCTGAACACTCCTTTTTCATAATCCTGTGGTGATGTATTGTTGTGATTTAACTTTGCACTTCACTTCTAGCAGGAGATGTCAGCACACTCATTTATGGAATGTGTGTGCATATTTTTCTTTCTGAACTAACAAGCAAGGTCACTCTAACCTTGCTAGGATAGTAGAGCATTTTCTGTTTTTTAGCAGAATGAAAATGCAGATCTCATGTATCAAATACATTTCTTAAAATTACACTGTTCCCAATGCAACTCTGTAAAGGCAAAACACCAAAGGTTAACAGGGTAGGTGAGAACTGGAGAAAGGAAGTGGGACTAAATGTATTTGTGCCAAATGCAAGTCAATGCACTGGAAGATTAATATTAGATAATTCTGTTAGATGACAGAAGCTTGTTGCTTGGAAATGGGAGCTTCCTAACAGATGCAGAGAAGCAAAAAAGTTAAGTACTTTTAAGATGGGGCTTGATAACTTTATAAATGGATTATATGACATGGTCCTGAGAGAGCAGATGACTGTGATTTGATGACTCAGATAGTCCTTTCCTTATATGTGTTCCATTTTTGGTGGTGGTGCTGCTGAGGAAGAACCAGTTGTCTCTGGTAGGATAGAGAAGTGCATGTGAGGAGCTGTGAATCACTTTAGAGAATACAGGTTTCACATGTTTTTTTAAAAGTCTGTGGACCTCAAAGAAGTAAAGTTTTCAGACATATGTGAAAGAAAAGGTTTCTGGTCTCATACAATAAGTCTGTGTTGTCCTTGTCATCCGTGTCAAGGACTTAGAAAACAGGAGATTATCTTGGTTGCTAGGCCAGACTACCTGGGAAACCAAATTAGGGATACCTAGTGAAAACCACCTGGTGTGGTGTCTGATGTTAAGCAGGAATGCTGAGTAGGTAGTGGGAGAAGGGTATTTTGCATCTGTGTAGGGTAGGGGTGTGCATCCTAAAAGGTTTTTCTAAATTAAGATTTTGCAAAATCAGGCTCTATTTATGTATAAGAAACAATCAGACAAAATCATTTATTTTCAGAGATTCACAGATTGTTGAAAAAAGTCTGGCTAATAACCAAGGGATCAAAATGTCTGAGTCTCAGGGATGGGATTTTTATGTGGCACATAGATAAGCTCTTGAAAAATCAGATACTTGATCTCCCAATTACTTGGGGCAAACAGGAGAAAGAAGTCATGAATAATTTTTAGAATTAGAAAATCCTTAGATTATACGCGCAGAAAAGTAGGATTAAGATTTGCTTTCTGAAGTATAACTACCAATTATCCAAATTTTCCTAGGACATTTGCTAGTGGGCTATAGTAGCCAATTACAGTATCAACAAAAATATACACATTTCCTGTTTTGTATCAATTTTTGTTGTAAAAAAATGAACCAGTATTACATTAATAGATATCTGAAGCCATGCATTTATTTCCATATAAATTCACTTTATTTTAGTCAAGCAATTGTTTAAATAACTTGTGTATCCTTTTAAAGTAAGAATCAAAATATTCTGCCCAAAACTGAGGAATACCAGTGCTCTCATTACTTTCCCATTTGAAAGTGAATAGTATTATACATCATTCTACAGACAGAACTTTAAGGAGAATATGTTGCCCAACATTCACAAATGTAAAACATTTAAATGAAGAAAACAATGAATGGAATTCCTTTCACACAATTATAGCACCATAATTAAAGACAGAATATATATTAATCATTTCCTTTAAAACCAAAAAGGAACTTTGAAATCCCACAGGTCATTAAGTTGGCAACTCATTAAAAGCAAGACATTTCCCATGCAGCAGCACAAGTGTACTCCTTAGTTTCACAGAATCCAGTCCTGTAAAACTAATGTTAGTTTCATACAAAAAAAATTACTATGAAAGTGCTGCATACTGTTAAAATTCCATCCTTCTGTTATAAATAAGCATATAGGTGTATGAACAGATAATTTCCAAAATGTTTCATTAGTCAGTACCTGCATAGAAAATAGATAACATTCATCTAACTTTGCTTTGAAAATATAAAGAAAAAATATTAGCAGATCCCGTAGTATCACATTTCTAGCTGAAGGGATCAAATTCCAGTATTATCTTGGTTTTTTTCTTTCCATCACTGCGAGGAATATTGTAATCATATTCTAGCCTGAGCAATTTGCCAGAGTTCTGAAACTATACCCAGAAACTCTTTTCTCATGGGAACTTGTTTAGGGAATCTCCAAAGTCCTAATTATTTCAATACAAAGAGTCTCCGTGGTTACAGTACCTACAAGAAAATTACAAAGGCTGTTAATGTATCATTGGCCAAAACCCAGGTACAGTCAGGAAGACATTTCTACTTGTTCATATGATTGCAGGAATTTATGTCAGTGATGGCTTTTTCTCGGATGTGTTTGGCATCGGTCACAGAAAAAAAATGGTAAATCAAACTACATGTTCACTGAGTTATTCTGAGGCTTTTCCCTTGCAGGCAATTCTACAGAGGCAATAATTTTAAGCAGGATTTAATTAGAAGTACCGTGACATGTTTTGATTGTATTCACACTGGGTGAGGAATGTCCCTTTTCCCCCTGTTGGGTTGAAGCTCTGAGTGCCTGGCTCAGTAGGGAAGGAGTTGTGGGAAGTGATGACATTTGCTGTAGCTCAGTTATTATTAGTGCTTCCCTGCCAGTGACACTGTGAGTTGGATGGCAGTGATAGAGCGGACAGAGTCAAACCATTGAAAACTGAGGACCGAGCAACCTTTCCATGGGGTTTGTGGCATTGGGGAGATCGTGGTGTCAGCTGCCTGCTCACCTCAGAGCTTGCTTTACCTCTCTGCCTTATCTACCCAGTCTAGCAGGTTTAAAGGACTTAACAGCTCCAGGGCAGCACACACCCCTTCTCCACAGTCTTGCATGGAGACTTTCTCACTGCCAGGGTGAGGTGGGAGGACAAAGGCACTCTGAACCAATACAAATCTCCAAGAAATTGTGTTTATTTTCCCCATGCAGGTTTCAATGGCAGGCTTGCCATTTAGAAAAATGGATGCTCAGTCATCTCATTATTGCACTGTGTGGAAACTCTCATCTTATTCCTTTACAGTCTAGCACTGAGGATTCTGATCATACTTTTCTTATGGGTCAACTCCACAGTATAGTGAGTGGGTCTGCTTCCTGCAGCCCTGTGCTCACACACTGCTTCCCTGAGTTGGGATTTAGATGCCATGTAACCACAAGTTGATCAAGGAAATGATTCCACAGCAAACTATCCCATCGACATAACATTGGGTCCTGTGCAGAGGAGGCAGTGGGACCACTCTTTTTGGTGACAGTCTACAATCACACCAACTTAGTGTGATCTTACTCCTCTGGCTAATGATTTTCTTTGAAGAGGCAAGAGGTTTGGTTCCTTCCACTTGCTGCAGATTTTCCAAGGAGGCTGGTGTCCATGTTCCCACTTTACTAAAATCATCAGCAAAATCCCCATTGGTGCCAACAGGAGTGAATTTCAGTTCTCAGACAGCATTTGTTATAAAAAGATGGATATGGAAGAAGTGACTGACCTTCTTCCCTTGGAGTGTGAAACAAGGAGAGTGAGATGTGAGAGAAATAACTACAAACTAAAAGCAGTTTTAAAAATAGCCTATGAAATTGCTGGGATTTTACTTTGACTGTATTATATGATGAGATTTCTGACAGTGGCCCTGCTGAAATTCATGGAGGTTCTCCTTGTATTAAGCAAGATTTGTATTCTGTCAGTTTGCGATCACCCAGATACATTTTCCTTGCTCCATTTTGCCAATTTTAGTTTCCCTTTTGCATTCAGACAAAGATTTCTTTCTCTCTAAACATCGCTTTTACTGCCTTAGGAGCATTGCCAAGCTTGTGCCCTTTTTAATTCTTTGCAACTAGGCTGGAGCTTTTAATTCATGATATTTAAATAACATTTCAGCTTGATCATTTAACTCTTTCCTCTCTCAGCTTACTAACACATTCAACTGCTTAGTAGATCTTGCCTAGAATAGTGCTAAGTCTTAAACCTTGAACCAAGCCCTCTCGGCATATTACTTCTGTTTGGGAAACATGCGTTTGGCTCTTGGGACCTGTAAGAACTCACTCCATGTCAAATGGGAGCAGCATCTTGAGTTGAATCCATTAGATTGAATTGCATTATACCCTACAGAGATAGGGAAATGCAGAAGAAAAATACTGCACAGAAGGAAGATGAATGAAATTACCAGTTCAGAGGTTGTGGCTCATACTATGACTATTGAAATGAATGCTTAGTAGTAAAAGGAGCTCCACTTGAAAAACAAGAAGGAAAAGAAACTGGGCCAAGGAGCATGAGTGCTTACAGAGTACTTAGTGACAGTAAAACACAAGCTGTAAAAATTCCTTTTTTTTTTTCACTTCACAGAAAATTCTGGGATTATCCCACATAACTGCAAGTGCAATGTACTGCTTTGTGCATTCTCATTGCTCTTTCCAAGGAGGAAGAACTGTTGTCTATCAAAGCTGTGGTTACTTCTCTAGCTGTGTTTGAAGCTTATGTTCCTACAGTCATAACAGCAGAATAATTTTATCAGTCTGCATCTCACTTCTCATTCAAAAATACCCTGAATGACAGTACATGCTGGCCACTACATACTCCCCCTGATTAAGAGATCAGGCTTGTCTTGTATCATTAGCCATGGAGCAATTGCTTCTTTTCTCACAACTAGCTTAATATAGAGGTATTCTGTGATGAGTAGAGTGTTTTTAAGTAGACTGCAGAGCACTGACTGATTGGATAATTTGGTTTTAGTTGATCAGCTGTTATACAAAGGTTTTTTATGTTCCCACATTTTGTCTGCAATGGATTCAAGAAGAAAAAATCTAGTCCCCTCCACGTTAAGCTACCAAATTCTTCAATGATGTTGTGAGAGGTGGCTGGGCAGAGCGCTCTTTGTTCTTGTGTACAATCAGATCTTCTCTGTAGTGAGGAATTTTCCATTCTCTCAAAAGCTGTTTTTATCTGGACCAGCTGCAATTGAGTCAATGTAAAAAGGAGGTATTTTTGAAGTGAGCCATACTTTGTTCAGTGTTCAAGCATTTAAATGGGTGCAGAGTTTGCATACCAGGTAACAAATCTGTGAATAGACTGTGATAGTAATACTTGTGGAAGTGTTGGCTTTGTTTAAGGAACCAGCATCTTGGTATTGCATACATCACAGACAATCTGCATTCATTTTGTATGCAAATTTGCCACTGCATAGATACAAATTTAAAGCATCAAAAGCAAGCAGATATGAATTCCTGCAGGCATCTCAGCTTGGTTTTATGTATGCTAAACCATTTCACTGTGCTCTTAGTATTTGGCATTATACACTTTACACCTTACACTATGGAGGCTCTCTGAATTGCCAGAGTCCTATGGGTTAGGACTTTATCTTCTCATGCTCCTTGTTTACAGAAAGTCATTGCCATCTAATATTAGGAATTCAAAGTCCCTGCCAGTTCCTGGGCCCAATTTAAAAATGTTTGTTTTGAAACTGGTCTTTCATTACTGCTCATCTAGATTTCTTTAGACATGAAGCCATGCATAAAATGGTCTCATCTAAGTGCTCTGTACTTTTAAAAGATAAAATGGCATAATGGATTTTCTGTTTTCACATGAACATTTTTCTGAGCCACAAAGAATAAATGGTCTAGTTCTCTCAATTGAGCTGTTCTGCTGCTCTGGGCTTCCTAATTTTGTGTGTGTCGCTGCACCTTGCAAATGCCTGCTCCATTAGGAGGTACATGATCTGCTGTCCCTGGGCAAATAATTTATCATCTTCTGTAGTGATAAATCCCAGTCTTTTCTGAGCAACTTGAAACATCTTCACATCAAGGGTAAAAGAGATGTCAGAGGTTTTAGACCTTTTAAAGTGAAACCAATGTGGTGACTTAAGGTGAGATAAAAAAGGCAAGATGGAGGAAATGAAGGACAGAATGGCAGGACATGATTTGCCGTTAGGTCAGGCTTTTTTCCTTTCTTTTCATCAGCTTTCCAGTTCCAAACTCGCTTCAGAACGACCTTAATCTTCGCCCAAACGGGAATTGATGTTGGCTGCCGCCGTCTCGTTGCGCGGCGCCTTGCGGAACACGGTGCCCTGCGGGACGGGGTGCTCTGCGGGGTGGGGTGCCGGTGCCCTGCGGGTCGCAGTGCCCTGCGGAACCGGTGCCTTGCGGGACACTGTGCCCTGCGGGACCTTGTGCCCTGCGGGACCCATGCGGGTCGCGGTGCCCTGCGGGACACTGTGCCCTGCGGGACGCGGTGCCCTGAGGGAGGCGGTGCCCTGGGGGACCCCTGCGGGACCGGTGCCCTGCGGGACGGGGTGCCCTGAGGGACCCACGCGGGTCACGGTGCCCTGCGGGTCGCGCTGCCAGCGGCCCCGAGGGCGGGCGGGCGGCCGGCAGGGGGCGGTCCCTGGCCGGCCGGGCCATTCCCGGCCGCGCCGTTCCCAGCCGGGCCATTCCAGGAGCCTTCTCGCTGGACCGGGCTCTCGGCAGGACCGGCGGCTCCGAGTCGGGGCCGCTGAAGTAAGTCCGTACGTAAATGTGAGCCGAAGGGACGTGTCCTGCTTTGGTGTTTAAAATAGCGACCGCTAAGCACACACGTCCCGCACGTCACTGCAGCCAAACGCCGCCCTGGGCTGTGTGGCTCGGGAACAGCGCCTGTCCCGCGACAAGCAGGCCCCCAACACCGCGATGGGCTGAGCGGGCAGGCACGGACCGCAGTCGGCTGGCGAGACCTTCCCGGGGGCATCACGGACGTGAATTCCTGGCGAAGGATGCCTGACCCTTGCCTGACGTGAAATTAGCCCGAGAACTGCTGTAGCTCCGTCTTGCTAAACTCCCCTAATATACATATTTTCTGAGCTATGATCTAGCCTTATTCCCAGGGGTTCTCCAAGAAAGGAAGTGGAGAATGTTCTTTTCAAAAGCATGAAGTGGGAAAATGTTTAGAACTATTTATAGCTGCACTTAGGCTGTGGAAATCCCAGACATTATAAACTATTTATAGTTATTCTCTGGGTTAAAAGGGTGAAGTCAGAAATCTTATTGAAAAAGTTGCATATGCTTCTTATCTGTCACTTAGATTAAATGAGACTTCTGAGCACAGGATGGGGCCAGCTGACATGGATGAAAACTAGAAGGAATCAAAGACAAGGTAAAGACACTAATTTGGTGAAACACACACACCATATTGTGGAAACGGGATGGGGCTCCTGCATGGGTGCTGTGGCATCCTCGGCTGTCCCTGAGCACCTGCCGACTTCAACTGGTGCCAAGGGGTGGTCGGGACACACACATTTGCTCTTTAGCTGTGGCTGTTGACAGAAAGTTAGTGTCTTCCACTGCCACAGGCTTCTCTGTTCCTAGCTGTTAGGGGAATCCCATGCCAGCTGCCACTGTGTTAGAGCCACTGTTTCTACCTGTTTTGGTGTATCAAATCTCTTGATGCTTTAAATCCTTGGAAGTTTGTGCATGAGGTCTTTCTTCAGTGAGTTGCCTCAGGCAGCAGAAGGCAGCAGGTATCACTAGGTGCCTTATTTGTGTTTCCAGCTGTACTCCGTCTGAAGCTCCAGCAGCTGGAATTGCCTGCGTGTGGATGGTGGCAGGCTGGACTGCAGGAATGGTTGCTTGACCTTGCTGCAGCCCCCTGTCATCACAGCACCTTGGTGACTGACTACATTTCAAAAACAAATAATCTCTAAAACTTTTCATGCTTTTGTCAAAATTTTCTGGAACAAGCCTGAATTTGCCATAAGTAATCAAAGAACTCAGTAGGAATATCTCTTTACCAATCTACTGACAGTTGAGCACAACCAGCAAATGCTGTTTTAGCTTACATCTAAACAAACATGTTCTGTACAACGTGAGAAAAATGCTGAAATGGAGCTAATTAATACAGAAATATCATATAAACAACACTGTTAGTGTAACCAAACATTTAAGAGGAAGCTTTTCCTACTGTAACCAGCACAATGTCAAAGATGAAATTACAGTGGTGCATACTTCTCACTGCTGTCCTTCACTCAAGTTAGCATGAAAAATCCACTCTGGGTCTTTAAAAATCCCCAAATGCAAACACCATAAAGCATTATTATTATTATTTAAAAAACCTCTTCTATCATCCAACACTTTTTATTTTGCCTGACTAGAACATCTTTCAATTAGTATCACCAATTAATGGATTATTTCAAGTATTAAAAGAAGAATCTTTTAGTATCTTCAGAAATCTCACTTTTTGTTCTTTGACAATGGATTTAAATGTCTATTTCAAATGAGAGTTGTCTTTTATTTTTGCTCTAAGCCATTCTTCTCCTTGGTCCTGCCTAATGCTGAAATTTGTGCAAGTGTCCTTACACCTTATATCACATGTATTTTGCTTTTTGGGTCAGCAAAGAGCTGCTGCTTGGTGATGCCACTAATCAGGTAGGCAGTAACTTCTTACTTCAAGTGAAATTTTGGTTGCTAGTGCTTTCATTGGTCCTTCCAGCCCTTTGGACAAGCATGTTTCCATTGGGTGTCTAGATTGTCCTACCTTGTGCCTGTAGTCTTTGTGAATAGAAACATGGGGTGGGTATAGAATCATAGAATCGATTGGGTTGGAAAAGACCTCCGAGATCATTGAGTCCAACTCTTGGTCCAACTCTTGTCCATTTACTAGATCATGGCACTCAGTGCCATATCCAATCTGCGTTTAAAAATCTCTAGAGGTGGTGAATCCACCACCTCTCTGGGCAGCCCATTCCAATGCCTGATTACTCTCTCTGGAAAGAATTTTTTTCTGCTATCCAACTTAAATTTCCTCTGGCAGAGCTTAAGCCCGTGCCCCCTTGTCCTATTGCTGAGTGCCTGGGAGAAGAGACCAGCCCCCACCTGGCTATAACTTGCATGTGCATGTGCAAACTACCTGCCTGTTCCTCTATTATCTTACCATACTTCCCCAACTTGACTATATTTCTGTGGTGATGCAGAGTGGACAAAGAGGTTTCTTGGGGTAAAAAAACTCCTTTGAAATAAGGTGTCTTTTTTTCCCCCACTTTCCCGTTCAGGTATAACAGGTTTCACAGATGGTGCTGGAATCATGTGCTGGTGTACGCACAAAATGACTCCCCCAGGTCATACCTCAGCCTTCACTGTTGAAAGAAAAAAAGGCATAGAGCTTGACTTCAACAATTTAGAGGCCTGGGCAATCACCAACCATGTGAAGTTCAACAAGGGAAAGTGCTGGATTCTGCATCTGGGATGGGGCAGCCCAGGATGTTTGTACAGACTGGGGAATGAGATGCTGGAAAGCAGTGCCATGGAAAATGACCTTGGGGTCCTGGTGGGTAGCAAGTTGAATATGAGTCAGCAGTGCCCCGGCAGTGAGGCCTGTGTCCTGGGGGGCATCAGGAACAGCATCGCCAGCCGGTTGAGGGAGGGGATTGTTCTGCTTTGCTCTGCACTGGGGCGGCCTCACCTTGGATATTGTGTGCAGATTTGGACACCACAATATAAGAAAGATATTAAGCTCTTAGTATCCAAAGGAGGGCAATGAAGATGGTGAAGGGACTAGAGGGGAAGCCATGTGAGGAGCAGCTTAGGGCGCTTGGTCTCTGTTCAGCCTGGAAAAGAGGAGGCTGAGAGGAGACCTCATTGCATTCTACAACTTCCTTGTGAGGGGAAGAGGAGGAGCAGACACTGATCTCTTCACTGTGGTGACCAGTGACAGGACCCCAGGGAATGGCCTGAAGTTGTGTCAGGGGAGATTGGGGTTGGATATTAGAAAGAGGTTCTTCACCCAGAGGGTTGTTGGTTGCAGGAACAGGCTCCCCAGGGAAGTGGCCACAGCACCAAGCCTGCCAGAGTTCAAGAAGAATTTGGATGATACTCTCAGGCACGTGGTATGACCCTTGGGGGATGGTCCTGTGCAGGGCCTGGAGTTGGACTTGAGGATCCTTGTGAGTCCCTTCCAACTCAGCATATTCTGTGATTCTGTGACTTGATGCACTCATGCTTTTACTACTTTTCATGGTATGAAGGGCTGAAGACCAAATTTCAGATAAAGTTGGTTTGACAAATTTAGTTTAGGAGTGACTGGCATTTTGATAATTTCATAAATCATTTTATTAACACTGCTATGATTCTCTCAATGATTCAGCAACATCTTACAGCAAAAAAAACCCCAAATATAAAAGGTTGCAGATAAACCTCTGTTTTAATAGGCAGACCTACCAGATGGCATCTTTTATTGGCAGTAATGCAGGCATTTGCAGCCTTATTAGCAGTCACATTACTCAAGAATTCTCTATGACAATGCTGGGTATTTCTAAAAGGTATTTTCAAACTTATTTCTGCTATTGCAGTGTGCCTCCTTTTTTACAAATCTCAAATTCATCAAAAGTTGAGCTCAATTTTTTCCCTAGAAGATAGAAAAATGTTTTACAGAAACATGTTTTGAAAAATTCAGCATGTAAAACAAATAGCATCATTTTTCCCTTACCCAGACCACCAGACTGTTCTGCATGAGCAGTGGATGGACAAAGCTTGTGCTGATTCAGTTCAAACTTTGTTCTTTCCCCATATGAAGGAGATCACAGGCAATGACCAAGGATGAAGTGAAGCACCTCTAACCCTATTTGGTGAAGCAGAAATAAAGTTTGGAGGTGAGTCACCTCACTAGTTTCTCTTAGAATTTTCTAACTTGCAAATTGTAGCTATCAGTTTTCAGGTATTCAGTTGCCTGAATCATGGACAATAATAATGACATGGAAATCCCTTGTGAAGAGGCAGATAATAGTACTTCCCTTGTGCAGGTCATGCAAAACCCCACAACTCTGCAAGTTAAAAAGAAACATTGCTTCTAGGTACCCATACTTATATTCTGCAGAGAGTTTATTACGTCTATAAATATAGCTGTATTCAGTGGCTCATTGTACAGATTATCTCAAAATCAAACCCACTGCAAAGCAATGTTTTACGTCACTAACTACCAGTAATAGCAACACAGAAGCAGAGGTGTTGAGTTTAAATGTCAGCCATGACCTGAAGCTCTCAGCATTTTCCCACACTCAATTTGCACTATCCAGTTTTCCTGAGAGACCCCTGTATTTGTACTTTCCTTCTATAACTTGGGATTGGACATTTGTACACAGTTTTTCAGTGTTTTTTTCTCTGTGTTGGAAGCTAGAACTCTGCATTTGGAAGGTAGCTTAAGAAGTCTCACTAGGGAGAAAAGTAGTAATCATCTTAGTGAATTGCTGGTTTTAGAGAGTCCAGCAACAAAGACAGAATTTGAAAAAAAAAAAAAGACTGCTAGTGTAAATAAATTACATTAGTTACAAGAAAACAGAGCACTTGTTCCTGATTTGAAAAAGCAAAGATTTTCTTACCTAAGCTAATTTTGCCAAAAATGCAAAAGCAAAAAGTTGCTAATTTGAGATTAAATATGGCTTTGGTGATTTATTGATAAGTTCACTGCAGCACTATTCTTTGATTAATTGGAAGGAATTCTGATATTATTTTAGATACGGGGAGTAGTATTAATCAGTAACTACCATTAGCTACTAAGTAAATGGCTCCAGGGTAAAAAAAAAAAGTATAATTATTTCAAGTACTGAACAATTCCTAGCCATTAGAGAAATATATAAATAACTAAGAAGCAGACAGGAAAACTTCCCAAAGCTGATTGATTAGGGGTGGGATACCACCAATCTATAGCACTGAATCTGAGCACTTGGCAGTAGAGGCTCAGCTATAGGGAATACACTTCCAGTGAACACCAACAAATGAAAAAAACTCAACAGTAGTGATTTCTCAGCCAGGTGCTTATTGCTTGTATTGCAAGACTGCCCCGTGCCCAGCCTAGCTCTGCCTGAGCCCGTGTGCTGTGGCATGTCTTACACTGCAAGTTAGTTTGGGTAGCTCCTGCGAAAAGATGTTTCTCAAATCAGCCACGGAGCAACAGCATTGCAGAAGGTGCTCTGGCATGTCACTGACAGGCCAGACTGCTGTTTGCATCTCAACATGGTGATGAGATGCCACTTTCAGCTTTCCCTGGTACAACAGCACAGATCTCTTTCTGAATGCAGACACAGAGATGGCTGGCAACTTTATTGAGAGTCCTTGTAAGTGAGCAAACTTTCCTACTCACTGCATGCCACAAAGAGCAGCTTGTGCCATCTGTGTCAGGAGAGTTAGAGCAGGCAGAGCTAACCACTTTGCTAGTAATTTCCTGCGGTTGTATACCCATTTCATAGCCTCTGGTCCATGAAGAAAAACAGGTTTGTGTTATTGGTATTGGAAGGCATGGTCTTTCAGCAGTGTAGGAAGAACATAAAAAAAGGAAAAATACCTATTTGGTATAGTAGTGGTGGGTCCACAAAGTTGGATTGCTAAGATTATTTGGATGCAGACTTCCACCTGCAGGGTTGGAAAGATGATTGTTAATTAGTATGGGTATTCTCAAGGTTCAACCCACACTATTTCAGGGTGACAGTCACAAACAAAGCCATCGCTGACTTTGCAGTCATTAGCTTCCTTGAACTGTCACAGACACAGATGCAACACACATCTTATCTGCTGCCCTGACCAGATGTGAATCACCAGTTGGATTATTCTATAACTTCAAATTCTTTTCTTTGCAACTTTATGCCCTCTAATAGCTTCTATATGGGTCATCAAAATATGTTTCACATCCCTGGACTTATGAAGGACATTCTTCTCTTCATCAAGTAGGATACTGAATGTAGCTGGGAATAAAATAACAGTGTTGATTCCCAGACTAGAAAACTCTGCTTTTAGCGTCAATTTTTTATTCAAGTCTGTGTTGCCTGGGCAATGTCAGGGAAAATATAAATTCTCTTCTGTAGGAGGAAATGCTCTGCCTCCAAACTTCTAAAATGCTTATCTTTGTGTACAGCTGAAATATGATGAAGCATGTGTCCAAAAAAAGTGTATTCCCAAGTCAGCATTTCAAGTGGGTGTGAATTTCAAGTTATTCAGAAATACTCAGTCATCAGTGCGGGGGGAGGAGGAGCACCAGGTTTCTTTAAGTGCACATTAAAAGTGGCAGAGGGACCTGTCAGACTCTTCACAGAGGATAAGTATCTGTAAGTTTGTAGCAGGTTCCCAAGTGTCTTGATTTTCCTATGGATTGACACATTAGACTGTAATCAGAGCAGGTCCATATTTGTTCATTCTTGAATCAAAACCTTTACCCTCCCCACAGCTGTTAAGATAAAACATCCTGTGTTTGCTCAATTTAACATTTAAAGACTATAAAGCAGAAGTTTTAGATACTGGTTTAGTTTTATCCACATGTGTTGCACAGAAGATTTAAAGTCATGACATCTTCTGTACTTCATGCATACAATTCGTCTTGGATTTAGGCTTATCTCTAGATCCTGGGGACTACATACTCAGCAAAACTTCTCCTGAACAAACTTCTGGTTTGTGAGTGAATGAGCTGGATTGCTTCACTCCAGAGCAGAAAATCTGGAAAATGCTTTTCCCTTCTTTCCCCATACTTGTAGCTAAGTCAGCAACTAAAAATGATCTAGTTAAAAAACAGCCTTACTGAGCTGGAGAAAAAGCCTAAAAAACAATTTAAGGCTCAAGCATATCATGTGTCTTGCATACAGTTTAAGTCTACAGTTGTTCTGAAATAATATGTTACAGCATATACTGTTTGCTGAAAATAAGCACAGGATGATGCCAAGTATATATCCCATGTCTTCCCTTACTATGATGGGAACCTCTTCTGTTACAAATCTTCCACCAATTTTATAGCAAGGAAGAGTCTGATGTTCTCAGGCCCTTGTTTTCTCCTAAGTACGACTGTCCTGGAGAGCTTTCTCTGGGAACATGTGAAGGAGGCAGATAAACCAGAGGGCTGGATGAGATGGAACAGAGTAATATCATCGAAATACATCAGAAAACACACATTCTTGGCCCATCAGAATCTTAGAGTATAGCTTTTACCTGCCAGGCCCATACCAGGTAGTTGCACTGTACTACAAGTGGTAAGGAAGTGAAGACCTTTAAAGTAGGACATGGAGAGAATGAAGGACTGCACAATAGATTTCAACTGTAACTTTTAAAATGGAAGTCTGGAAAGCAAAGCATGAATATGGTTATTAACCATCCCATCCCATTCTTTTCTCGCAAGATTTAATGCTTAAGGCTGGTATCCTTTAATGAAACAAAAGTGAGAAACCAAACATAGGTACATGTCAGATCTGACAGAGAAAGTGGGACTATGGTGAGGAGAACTCAGAAGACAAAGAAAGCTTTTGTTTGATGAACTAGAAGAATGATACAAATGGTGACTAAAATTGGGAAGATGGCAAAGAACAGCAGAGGGAAGGATACATCTTGGAAGTGTCTGTTCAAACAGAGAGTGTTTTATGAACTTCATTGACACAAGACTAAGGAATCTATAGACACTATCAAGAAACAGTTATTTTTGAGGAACATGAAGGAGGAAAAGATGATGCCTAGTCACTGTATCATATAAAAGGAGTACTGCTTCTTGATTTGAGTGAAACTATTTACCTGTTTCTGTTCCTCTGCAGATAGTACTTCACTGCCTAGTAACAAGGTCTCAGTTATTCTTATCAAGGAATTATTTTGATCTTTGGCAAACCTATTTCATCCTTACACCACACTATGCTGCTTTCTTTTGATTTTTGTGTGTAAACATCTTGCATTGTAATTCAGAGATGAGATCATCTCCCTGACAGTTCTGAATCACAATACTATCTGCTCTTGCAATTTTTAAAGTATATTTCTTTAATTATTCAAAGTTTTGAAAAAGCAGGATCTTAAGAGAGACTGATGTACTACAGAAAGTAACTACTTGAAGCAGAGTTTCCAAGTTTCAGCTTCAGCTGCCTTGACTGTCACAGGCACATGTCACAGCAGTAATATTGTGAAACCACCTCTGTGTGCTCACTCCTTAAAGACCTAGTTTTTCTCTTAAAAGCCTCAAATGTACAGCTCCATAAAATCTGTCATGAAGAAAGAAAAAGCAAAGCCCAAGGGAATCCTAAACTTGTCTGGACTGGTAGTACCAAATATTTTCACCACCTCACATGTAGCTGCACCTTTTTTTTTTAATAATATCTCTAAGAACAATGTGAAAGACATTGTGTGCATTGATAAATTCCCTTGAAAAACAAACACCTCAGGGCAGTTCTGTCTCAAGTGATAGTTCAGGTGCCTTCTAGACAACAGAAGCTACTAGGCAAACAACATAAGCTGGCACGAAAGAGGTCGCATGAAGGTTCAGCTAGTGTGACCTCGGGATTCCCAGGGGTGAGGAGAGTGTGGACGTGCTGGCAGGCTGGGAGGGCTGTGCCTTCAGAACTTTGCCACAAATCACCCTCTGAAGGATGCTGACTCCAGCAGTTCAAGGAAACGTGCAGACCTACATCACACCTGGCTACTCCTTATCAACACCTCAGCCCCGTGCAGGAGTTTGAGCCACTCCTGGGTGCTTAGAGGGCTGTTTCACATCTGTATCAACAGAAGAAAAACTCTGCTTTGGGAAGTCCCAGCAAAAGCTCTCAGCAGGCACCTGTGCTGATAACAACACCAGCTGTTATTTTTTTACCATTGTCAATTTTAAACCACCCTCTTATCAGCTGCTGCAAGATGCTGTTGTAAAGGTGATGCCCTTCCAGAGCCTGCTCGTTAGTTGTTTCATGCAGAGAGCTAATTCTGAAACAAAGCAATAGAAGGAGGTCAGAAATAAAACTGATCAATGCAATAGGTCTACATCCATTTGGTTTTATGTTATTAGACCTGTCATTAAAAGAGACTGCTGGCACAGACACAGACTTTGCAATGCTCTTCGGTTTTCAGTGTGAGAAAATAATGCAATTTTTTTCCCAGGGTTGTGCATTGTTTTTGAGGAATAAAAAATCAGCTCTCTAATATAGTTTCTGAGATTACCTCAGTTTTATGCTCTAGAAGTGTCAGAAACACAACTCCACGCAGCCACAGTTCCTGCTCAGAAATACTAATTTAAAGCACCTTTGCCTTACAGTCCCTAAGCTGATTATGGGTTTCACAAAAAAAAAAAAAAAAAAAGGCATGTGTATACCAGCAAGCTTCCTAGTACTGAACGTACTGGTAGCACTTCAACACATAATGCAGTTGTGCCTGAATTTCATTCTATACAGATCAATTAAGATAACACAAGTTTATTTTAGTGGAAGTATAAACAGAAGATCAAGTCACACTATAGTTTTTATTAGTTATTTGTATTTAAAAGGTAACAATCTCCAAAAAGTTGACTAAAGGTGACTGGGAGACTTATCCAGAAATACAAAACTACCTCAACAAATCTGTAGTTTAATAAGTCAGTACCATATGGTTCATATAGTAGGATTTCTGTGAATAGAGACTTTTTACTCAATTGATATGCACACCACAAATGCAATTGCAGTCTAAAACTGATTATAAAAACAGAGAAAGGGTGAAAAAGAGATTTAAGAGCCATCCACCTTATGAATTTCTGCCAATCTTGCTTTCAAACACAGCCTTAACTGATCTCACATCATGAGTCAGTGAAACTAAGAAATGGTGTTAGATTCTAGTTTATTTTTAGGAATATACTGTCTGAAGAGGACACCAATGTTGCTGCCATTCCGACACAGCTCAAGCAACACAATCTTCAAGGCCATGCCTGTGTTAGTCCTTAGCATTTCTGCGTTTGCCAGCCTAAGTCCCCGCAAAATTGTGCAAAGTGTGGTAAAACCTCTTCCTACATCTGGAAGAGGAAGAATGGGAGGAATATTAGTGGTCTTTGCATCCAAGTGATATCACCTAGACCAGCCATGAAAATAAAATGAGTTAAAATAGGACCTGTGCTGTGAGTACTGCATTTACAAATTAACTCAGCTAATGTGAATCTCAGGAAGGAATAACACTTACTTTGACTTTTCAATTTATTTTAGTTTAAACAGATTCCTAATCAAATGATATCTTAGAAAGATTTTTAATTGTGCTAATGGGATCTTGCTAGAGACAGCCTTTAGCTTGGGTGCAGAAGCTGTCTGAGAAGAGAGCAGCTAAGCTGAGTCATTTTCATAAAACAATGGCAAAAATATTCATGCAGGATGCAAAAGGTAAGGTTAAGACAACCTCTCCTCCACAAAAAAAAAAAAAAAAAAAGGAGAGAGAGAGAAATAAAGGAAATTAAAAAAACATGAAGTAGATTCCTTATAAGGAGAGCCTGGTACTAGTTTTGTGCTGTGACAGTGTTCACAAACCACTGTACCTTGCAAAGATCTTAGCACTGACTAACTCTAGACTATTCATGCATCACTGATGCTTCTTGTTACTGGATGTTCTGCCTTTTCTTCTCAGCGTTACTGTCCTTAGTACCTTAGTATCAAGTACAAGGGGTTTTTTTGCTTGGTGGATTTCTTCTGACAAATTTTTTACTGCCTGAACAACATGTCAGTCTTTGGATTTATTTCTAACCTCTCCTGTATTGGCTATGTACTGGTACAAAGCCACAGTCAGTGAGGATGGACACACTCCTACTGTGCACAATGAGACCAGAATTAGGCATTGAATTTCCTGCTGGCTATATCTGCCTGTCTACTACAGGTTTTGCAAGGACAGCCAGTAGATAGGGATTTCTATCAAACTGCATAATTTAATATGAAATTATCTAAATTGACAGATTGTTTTATCTGAAACATTTTAGTTCAGAAAAAAAGCATATTAGACTTTTCATTGTCAAATTTTTTACATGTGTGACTAATAAAGACCAACAAGTTGATCCAAGAATTTACAATTTTAATAGCTGAGATTAATCTTGAGAAGATTTTTGAGAAAGCTGATTTGGAATGTTACATTATATAAATTAATAGTGACAGATTTTTATGGGTAGTACTCTTAGGAAATGACTACAAAATAAAACTAGGAGGTCATTGTATTCAAAGTTAAGCCATAACATTCAAACAAGTTATTCTGTTATTTACTGGGAATCATATGTTCATGTGCCACAGCTTATTTAAATATTTTTACTTTATTCTATAGTACTTGGCAACTAGTTTCTTAATAAAGGGACTCATAAGGTCAAGGGCAAAGAGTGATAATATAATGTTACCAGTGCTCTGCAATGAAGAGGTAAATAGTTTTGATAATAAACAGTACAATTTGTAGACAGACTTGATTACCAATTTTTGTATCAAACGTACTTTTCCTAGATAAGATGCTGTTAAAAATGTGCATGTCAGAAAACTAAGCAAGGAAAAGACCTCAATAAATTCTATTTTCTAGTTGATATACTAAATCCAGCTAGACAGCATTTGAAAATGAGATCTTAACCTTTTGAATTACAAGTGCTCAGTTTTCTTAAAATAAAATCAGTTTAATTTTTCATAAAATAATCATAACTTGGAGCTTTTCATTATGAAATATGTTTAACATTTTACTTACAGAGCAACTATACAAATGCAATTTGTACCTGAAACAGCCTGTGTCCCAGATAATGTTGAACTTGTTTTGAAGAAAAAAAACCCCTGTGTAATCCTTGTTTACAGAACTTCTGTATTCAAATCTCTTAAAAAGCCCAAAAAGTTAGAACAATGCAATAGAATGGCAATGTTTATAAACCATTGTACTTTGACTGTTTTATAGTATGAACTTAATTTTTTTTTTTTGATACAGTTTCCATTTCCTTATGCTGAGAAAACTCTGAGGGAACAGAGTTTGGAAGGTGTGAGTTGTGACCTGCCATTAATTTACTTAATAACACATTATTCTCTATGATGATACATTATTTTTATGGAACTTGGAAATGTTTAAAGAAGTTTGTACATTTGTAGATAAACAGGTGTTATGCAACATACTTTACATGCAAACATTACTTTGTACCTGCTAAAAAGAATCTACAGATTGAAGAGGAATTTAACATCTAAGACTTTTGCATACACTTTTCAAGCATACCCAAAGGATTTCATAGTATGTTCTGTTTTAAAGAGATTTTAGCCTCTGAATGATATGCTATCTTAATGCATTTGATTCAGTCAGTAACTGTAGTGTCAGCCTAGGCATAAGGTAGACATAGTCTGAGATTCAGTTAAAGGCATTGAAATAAAATAATACCTCAATTACACATCTGAGCATAATTACTGAGTATCGGTTAGTTTTGAAACTCTGTTTAGAAATGCAAATTTACACCAGCAGGTGTGAGTTGAGCACCATGGACAACCTTGTCCTTTTACCAAAGAAATGTACTTAGCAATGGTCATGAAGATGTGGCAATGGGGCCTTCAGCTGTCTGCAGAGGCACTTGGACTGAAGGAGCCTACAGGATTTGTGCAATGATTCATTCAGTTTAGGTCCAAAGGTCTTCAACAAATAAATAGAAGCAAGATGACTTTTATTAGGGAAGTACTTTATTTCAAAAACTAAAGATTTCACAAGATGACCTCTTGCACAAGTATTAAAAATGTAGAAATAATATTCCCATATTTATGAATATGTAACTTCCATTTTCTTAGAAATTTTCTTCACAGCTTATTTTTTTCTTGAATCCAAACTAGGCATGTTTCCTTACAACCATATGGAAGCTCTTGAGTTAGCTCACAGCTGAAAAATGTAGTTTTCCATGGGACATACTGTGTACTGAGTGATTGAATCTAATACAAATTTAAAAAAAGTAGGATTATTTAAGATAAATGCAAAAGAAACAGAGGATAAAGTAACTATGCAATTTCTGACAAAACAGTTTGGTGGAGCTGAGAACCTAGAGAGAAAAAATAAATGCGAACCATCAAATGATAATAGTTACCATTGATTAACTTTTAAAAAAGGTGCTGCATTATTGACCTATATGCTTTTTATTCTGGTCCACCTGAGTCAAATAATTGGCAGCTGGTATTAACAGCAGAACGCAGATAGTCACAAACCAACTGGATTGCAACAGAGAAATGTCAAAGAGTGGAAAAAACTTGAGATCTGATTTATTTGGTTAAGACAGTAGTTTATAGGTAACACTTTTCATACTATTATGTACACAAGTGCTGAGAAAGGAGCAGAGCTTCAAAGGCCTGTATCATTCTTTTAAAGCATCATACAAAAGTACTTATTTTTCCTGAGTTTTGATGATTCATCATTTAAAACCCACTAGCTGGAGCTTGTATAACTGCCTTGTGAGCAGGACATAGCAATTAGAAAAGGCATCATAAGATTGCAAAAGTGAATGGAGAAATTTGTAAAGGGCACAAAATTCAGAGTCCTTTTTCTTCAGCAGCTAGATATGCAATTCCTTCAGGCCACTGATGGGTTGAAGGTGGCCTGTCCAGCTGCAGGTATCTCATGAGATCCTGGACCTAGGGTGAGGCAGAATGCCGTGAGAGCAGTAGATGAGTGAGACACACCACATGAATTGCATGCCACTTTAGATCATGACATTTGTTCACCTGGAATTTCTGACTGGAGTACTACTATAGGAAAGTTTTGTGTTCAATTTACTCTTATTTTTAGTCCTGAAGAAACCTCTGGTTTCCTCATCTGCTCACTTTTTTTTTTTGTTTGTTTTTTGCCACACTTGCTCTTAAAGCATGTGTGAAGCCAGAGAAAGGCAAAATAAAGTGCTATCTCCTTATTCCTCTGTCACCAAATGTCCCAATTTTATATTGTATCTTAAGTAAGTATGAAATAAAATGTACATTTAGATGAGTGTTCTTCCCCCTTATAGCTCCATTTTCCTTTGTTCTTTAGTGGCATTTTATTTCAGGTTTTAAGTCATTATGATTTGAGAGCATTAGTGTTTAAGAGATTAGGACTTGCTTGGCTAGTGTCATATAACATCAGCTCTTGTAGTGTATTGATTGCCACAGTATGAGTGAGACATTTGCTAGAGAAGATTGACATAGTGTATGAAAAAAAAGTCATTTTTTCTAATATGAAGAAGGTCCCTTTTTGGAAAACACTTTTCTCTGAAATGGGAGACTGTCAGACTGTGTCGTGAATGAGTCAGAAAAGCGATAGACTAACAACTATCAGAAACTTAACAGCACATTTAAAAACACCCCTTTTTGCAAGTGAAATAGAGACTGCAGAAAATTGTCTTTCAGATGCACAATACAGAATTCAGGAGAGATTATCAGAAGGGGCCAGTTACCATATTTCAGTAGTGCTCTGCCAATTTATACCAGTTAAAAACCTTTCTTACTACATCTAAAAATGAAATACATGCCATTTTTAGAAAGCAATTATAGTGGTTTCTCCTTAATTTAGTTGTCTCTAAATGAAATCATCATACAAAAGATAAACTTGAAAATACTTGTATGACATTTGTTATTGGTAAAATTAAAATGGTGAGTACAAGGACTGTCATAAAGTACTCTTAGCTGTAAAAGTCCTTACCATGGAGACAACTTTCCTTAAAATGTAGCTGTAGCAGTTGGTTCCATTTTTTCCCTCCATAAACTCAGTTTAGTAATGATCTTTTTATAATAAATTTTTGAACACATATTCTGAAATATTTTATATAAGTTGAATATCTTACCTAATATTAATTTTTGTGATTTTTATTTCCTGTTACTGCTTTCCTTGTTTCTTTCCTCTACAGGTCGTTGCCTGATGTAAGGCTTTATGTATTTTGCCTCCTGACTTCTTTATATGTTCAATAAGCTTTTTGCAGGGTGGCTGACTGGTAAGAGGTACAAACATGACAGGCTGGTTTAAAAAAAGATTCAGATGGTATTTTCCTGTTGATAGGTGATGCTGAAGTCTGCAGATCTGTATTGGAGGAAACAAGAAAATTAATTAACCAATGTGTTACATTTCCATTCAAAGTAAAACTTATCCTTGTTTACTTTAATTTAGAAAAAACAAAACAGAACGTAAGAGTAGGAACTTTATTTTTTCAGGTGTGTCAGAAATTCTTGTGTAAAATGTGCAAAGAATTTACTCTACTTCATCAATACAATGCACAAACCAGTTTGAGATTATTTCATTGTAGATAAGACAGTTTAATTATAAAACTTTTTAAAGCACTTGACATTACTATTTTTCACCACAGTCTTACATTTTTGTATTTGTAACACTGGCCATCACAGAGAAATATTAAAGGATATTATAAATAATTATAGTCTTGCAGCACGAATACAAACTGTGATAACCTTTACAATATATAGTGTTCATTGGTTCATATTAGGGATCTTTACAAACTTATCTAATTCAGATTTTAAACTACTTATGACCTCTTTTCCCTTCCTGTGCTCCACAAACATGAACTGGAAGGTTACCTTGCCTTCTGGCCCACTAACCTAAAAGAAACACCTCTAGCCATTTGCTGAAGGGGCAACCAGCTGACCACACAGGGTTTTGGTCGAGCGACGAGAGGGCGCACTCAGGCTCTTCCCCCTGAATTGACTCAGCTGCCATCGCAACATCAAAGCCTTTGCAGCACTCCAGGGGTGCTCCCAGCCCTTTGAAACCACACACATTTTGTGTAAGCTTTCACAAATAAATAAATTATTCCTTAACAGAGACCAAGCATGGGAAAATATCAGACCCCAAAAGTGACTATTTCCACAAATTGTAGTTAGTAGTTATGGTTACAGTTGTGTCAGTCCCTATTATAACAGACAGCACTAATTTTCCTTTTCAACTATATTCTTTAGCAGATGGACAGAAACACAAAGGTTATAAAAACACCTATTTAATCTTTTTGGTAAGATTCTAAGCATTAACCTTATTTTTCCACTAGCTGGATGAATGGCAGGAGACCTTTCACATGCGTGCATTTCTCATAAATGTACCATTAATGGAGTTGGTTGTTTGAACTTAAGTTTCAAAAAGAAAAAAAAGTCACTTCTGACAGAAGTAAAAATTAAGGAGAAGATATGATAAATAAATAAAGCAATTCTTCACTATAAAGAAAAAGATCCTGCAAAAAAACATTTCACCAACTATTGTCCCTCCTATATACTATAAAAACCCCCAAACTTTGCAGTTTTGTCTAGAACTTGATGAAAATAGCTCATGCTGGGTGAGTTACCAGAACAGACACAAAACTCTATAAAAGCCCAAGGGTGTGATCTTTTCATGAGGCTTAGGAGACAGCTATCAAGTGCCACAAAGGTATTATCTCTGAATAAATACCTGAATTCATTGAATATGTAAGAAAATAATTATTCTGACTGTAACTGGAAATTTTTAAGCATTGAAATTGCTGATTTCCTACATATAGAATACAATTTTCAGTGTCCAACTTCCAGAAAACAGCACATGAAGAGATACCCAGTCTAAATTGCTATTAGAAGAATAATACTTCACAAAAAATAAATGGAGAGTATCATTATGAATTTTTACAATTAAAGAAATAGTAATTGTAAGCTAGAATTGATAATGTACAGTATTAGCATCAAAAGTATATACAGTGTAGCTCTCTTTAAGGATTTTACATGTCTGAAAATTTGTGTATGCATTACACAATGTATGCATTATTAATGTTTATTCTTAATTTCAATTATTCGCCAGAGATAAATAGATCTACATAAATAAACATTTGATTTATTTTATCATTACTATTTGAGCATTTAATATAGCATTTACTGAATTTATGGACAGTTGTAATTATGCGTTGGTTACTGTTACTTGCAAAAATAATAAATATATTCTATTAAATGCTAGCAGAAGAAGACAAAAGTGCAGACACAAGTTTGAAGAGAGATGATTGTGTATTTCACGTTTTATATCTATCCAAAAGCCAAGTATTATTTAATTTGAAATTGATGAGAAATTGCTCATTTTCACTGAAAAGAAAACAATCTGACTGTTGAAATCTTATGGATTAGTTCACCACTCTGTAACTATTAAATGACAGAAAATCATAAAATGTAAACAGCAAAACCCATAGGCTTTATGGTTTCATAATGTACATATTTTTCAAAAAACCCATATAAATAGCATATTCATTTAATATAGTTGAGTGGTGTTGCTGAGGAAATATTACTCTCTAAGATTTTAATATTCATATGATTTCAATATGGGTCATTATACTGGCCAAATTTACCTTTTCAGTTACTGTAATTTTTTATTATTTTCATTTTACACCCTCATGGTGGCATGCATTTTCCGACAGTCCACCATTCAGTAAAAATTAAAAGAAAAACACGTACGTGGAACCCCATGTACATATAAAGATCAAGGGCTCACACATCCACACGAGTGGAGCATGAGCCTGCTTCAGATAAAGAGGAGAGTATTGCAGTGTGCAGAGTTCTGAGAGTACAGTTATCCTGCAGTGAGGAATCTGCAGGACCCTACAGGGATCAAGGAGGTTTGTATTAACAATGCAATACTGCTGCAGGACAAAGAAGAAATGATCTGTTTTTCATCTTTCTAAATATCAGGTTTAATAAGATAGAAGCAACTAAGCAAACAGCAACTCTGTTTTTGTAGGAACAATGTGTGCCATACATTTCCTACTTACATTAAAAGCTCATCATTTTAGTTTGCTTTCTCTTATTTAGCCATTTGCTGATTTTTTTGACATGTTGAGAATTCTAACATGAAATAGTATTCAGTAAAAGCTTTAAAAATTACACTGAAATGCTACACTAGATAAATAAATTGGTGCTCTCTGGTATAAAAAGAACATGTGAAGTGCTGGAAACAACTTCCTCCAGGAAGCTGTTTCACAAAGAAGTAGATCCTCAGCTTGGAAGAATCTTATCTCAGTTCATGGAGCATCACATAGATGCAGGACTGCAACTGGTTCAAGACATACTACCATACTACATTTTAACAGCACCAGAACCTTATTCCACTCTTTGGTATGACATGCATTTGTTATTGCTAGTGATGTTTTCCATTCTCAGAGCAAAACTCAACTTGCAACATTCATGTAAGTGAAATACAAGTATTGCATCCTTATTTCTGACTATTTATTGAAGCAATGCTTTCTCATTAGTTATCAATACCCTTTGGCTGAAACAGAAGCTCCCTTTCTGTCAAGTTAGAGAAGCATAAGCCTTCAGACAGACAGAAGGGAGAACATACTTTTTGAATGCTAGATAAGGCTGCATCACCACCCCAACATGTGCACACACATGGAAATTACATACAGGCAACCCGGGTGTAGGTTTCTGCAGTAGAAGATGCCTGATGCCCTGAGCCAGGAGCCAGAAGTGGAGGCAAATAGAGAGAAAAGAAACGTTTTCAATGTCTAGCCTTGAAAAACAAAAAGGAAAGTAAAAGAAGAAGAAATGGCATACATTCAAGACTGGAAAGTTCTTCAAAACACAGTTTCTTCCCCCTCCTCTGATAGTCCCTCATGTAAGTGTTTCCTGGCCAATGTGAGGGCGAAGGAAAGAACACTTGAATCCAGACAATTTAGCTGATATTGTTTCTTTCTACTGCATTTTGGCAGACAACCTTGCTTCTCTCAAATTCCACAGACTGATAAGAAAAGTTAATTTCACCAATTTATTCTCTGGAAGACCAAGACCCAGTGGGAATACTGTATGAAAACTTTTGGCAAATAAATCTACTGTTTGGCGGATATTCAAAATTATACTGGAAGATGTTTGAACATTTTTTTCCGGCATAGCAAATTTTTGCAGGAAAAAGATAACAAAATCACTTATTTTTAGTTTAATTTCCTTGTTTTCCAGAGGTAGAACTATTTTTAAACACTATGTAATATCAATGTAAACTATAGATTAATAAAAAAACAAACCAGGGTAAAACAGTAAGTTTTTTCCCTTTTGAGGATAAGCATGACCTCTAAATCAAGGAGCTGTATTCCCAATATATACAATTTAAAACCACTCTGATAATATTGTAAGATGTGGTCCCTTTACTGTAACTATTTAGAACTTCAAAGGTATTCTGAAATAAATATATTTGCATTTGGTTTCAACACAAACTGATTCTTTTTGAAATTAAAAATTCCTTTCACTACAAATTAATTAAAAAAGAAGTATTTTTCAGGGTTAGAAATTTGAACCTTTCTTCAGAAATACCTCAAAACTTGTCTATTCTTGGTTTTATCGTATTTCAAGAGAATTTAAGTGATGACCAGAGAGTGGCAAGAATGCAAATTGCAATTGCAAACTTATGTAAAAATTCTGCATATAGTTACCAATTATTATTGTGAGGTGTTTTCCTCATATGAATATCAATAAAGCAGCACTGTGCCATGCATGACACCAAAGTGCTGTATGAGTGTGGCACACACGACTCCGAGTCCTTACCATGAGGGTTACTTACACTACATGTGACAAGCCCCCAAGAATCTCAGTAAAATTCAAAGACAGAGCTCTTCCACCTCCATACAGTCTAGTCCAATGCTTATCTGCTCTCAGAGAGTTTTACTTAATAATATAACCTAAATAGCCTCCGCTGCATTTTCAGCCCGGTATTTCTTCTTCTAGTGCCAAGGGACAGGGAGAACAATTTCTTCTTTTCCCATTTGCAACAACCTTTTAAATATTTGAAGACAGTTATCATGTCTCCACTCAGTCTTCTCTAGACTAAACAAACACAGTTCTTTCAGTCTTTGCTCCTGGGTCATATTTTGTAGACCTCTGATCATTTTGTTATTCTCCCCTGGATTCTTGCCAATGTATCCACATCTTTCCTGAAGTGCAGTGCCCGAAGCTAGACATGGTATTCCAGCTCAGGTCCCCTCACTGCTCTCTGTACACTGCAAACACTTCATGTCTCTTATGCTTAGCATTCCTGTTAACACATCCTAGTATTCCTGCTTCCTTTATCTGAGTATGACCGAGATCACATATACTAGTTTGGATCCTCTGAGTTGCTCTTTGGGCAGAAATATTGCATTGTCAATCTGCAAGTGATCATTTCTCCTATCATACTAATTTCCAATCATTCCTTCTATCTCTTGAGGCTGTTTTATTTCCAGTCTGCTGTAGTTTAGCCCTGGTGGCAGCTAAGCACCACATAGCCCCTTGCTTCCCCACTTTGTGCAATGGGGGTGTGGGGGGTAGAAATGCAGAAGGAGTAGAGTGAGAAAACTCATGAGGTGAGATGAAGACAGTTTACTAATTAAAGAACTTGCAGTGTTAATCTCCAGTTCTACTACTTTAAGTTGTGATTAATCAAATTTTCCTGCCTGGCAGCTTAGCAAAATCCTAGACAACAAATGCAGTATATGGAGGGGATAGTTTTACTTTTTATGCCAGTGGTTCCTGTGTGTGCTGGTGTGGTATAAAAAAGAGCTCATATGAGCATATATGTATCATCTGTGCAACAGATCTAAGTAAGCTCCATAGAATCTACCATTTTCTATATGGCAAAATTGATAGGACTCTGCAACTAATTCAGTTTTTAAATGTATGCAAGTTTGTATGTTTCAAAACCACAAAGGAAGTAAGAACAGAATGTTTTTTCCCCTAATTCAGCTGAGACAACATGCAAACCAAGACAATCTCACCCTTCAAGTAATTCGCTTTAGACAAGCAGCCGTAATTTTAAAAGGTATGTAAGATGTAAATGGACATGTTTCTCTTCACAGCTGACAAAGATCTACTCTTGCTGGATATATCCTCGCAAGACCTTTGGCAAGATGCTACTTACATTCTTACTGATCTAGTTTAGTGCAATTTTGAAACTAATCTCTTGGTCATTGCCATTGAGTGTACTTTTGGTTCCCACTGGGAACAGCCATCAGGGGCACAGTCTGTACTCCATTTGGATGTGCTCAGTTCAGGGGAGCAGGCTGGAATGAGCCCAGGGCCCAAAGTACATGTTGTGTGCATGGTGCTCTTGGCACTAGCTCATGGACTCTGCAGATCCCTTTCCATTTGCCTGCATTACTGACTTACAGACACAGGCACAAGTGAGCGTGGAGTCACTTCTGGCAGATGTCGTGGTGTACTGATATAGGTATGGGATTCTTTTTTGAGTGGAATTATTACTGGCACAGAAATGACCTCAGCTAAATGAAGCCTATTTTATAACAGTTGCCTGTATTGGTATCTCACAGTTCATTCCCCTATGGCAACAGGAATGAGGAAGATTAGTCAAATCTTGGCATTTATTTCCTCATATTGCAACCATTTACCCATATTTTATATAAAGTATCCTCTAGGCTTATTGAACTCTTCCAACCCACATAAGGCAAATTGGTGACTTTATTTTTTTTTTAATCAGACTAATACCTATTGCATGAGACCAGTATGTAATCTAGGAACACATTTTTAATTTCAGCAGAGTCGCTTAAGGAATGAAGTATTAATGAAGTTAATAGCAATGTTTAATCATATGGGAGTAAACACATCTGCATTTTCACAGACTGAAAGAATACATTTCCAGATAACTATATTTCAGTGATGAAAGACCACACTGAAACAGAAATTCCATGAGCTAATAACATGCTGCAGTTCATGGAAAACAACTTGATACTCCCCATGGTTAAACACTACAAATAATGAAGACACAAGGCATGGAAGCCTAGTATTTGCATTAAAAACCCTAAAAATTAAAGTTATAAGATCCTTTCAACTACCTGGGACTTTTTAAATGAACACAGGATATTGTGCAGTGAGTTTCAAGAATGACATTTGCTTGCTGGCTTAGGGAAGTAGGGAATCCTTCCATTCCCCTTTAACAGTAAATGATAAATCCAGTGCTGTCAACAGATTTGCTATACCTGGCAATGTGCAGATGAATAATTCTTTGATAAATAAGAGTTTTTTATTCCAGTAATAACAAAGTGAGTGATCTTGTTGAAAGGAAAAGCCTGGCAAATGTGAAGGGTTACACAGATGCTCCCAAAAGGCTCATTTCCCAAACAGTTGTATTAACCCACAATAAAAGTAATCTTACCATTAAAAATAATTCCTAGTTTTATCTTTAAAATATGAAAATCTGAGTCCTCTTGCTCTGTCTCAATAGCCTAAAATCTTTTAAGTGAAGGCAGAATACATTATTCTCTCTACTCTTCAGTTTTAACTGGATGCCATTGCAATGCTCAGTGTGTGCCAAACATGAATATTTTCAAGCGTCATTTGAGTTTTAAAGGCTACAGTAAGTGATGGGAACACAATCGTCTTGGGAATCTACAAATAACTTTAAAAAAAGCTCATAAATCTGGCTTTCAGGGTTTGGTTTTCAACAGCTTTATGAAATATGTCAAAGCTCGAACACAGCAAGTTAGTTTTCTTTCAAATTTCTTAGGCTTGACTTTTTTCAATCTTTTTTTGATATGCTGCAGTGAGACAAATAAAAAGGACTTTCCTTTAAAAAAATTGGGCATCGGCATATTAGTTTTTTTAAAGTTTCTTTTTCTTCTTTTTTTTTTTTTTGTATCAATGGGGAAAAACTAAGTAGGTAAGCCTAAAGTATTCCCTCATCAACAAAAACAAAGTACTTCTGTTCACCACCCAATATATTATAACAGTCCACATATTAATGAAAATAATTTATAGTTAAAAGTCGTTTTTTCTTAA
This sequence comes from Pithys albifrons albifrons, assembly GCF_047495875.1. NCBI lineage: Eukaryota > Metazoa > Chordata > Aves > Passeriformes > Thamnophilidae > Pithys > Pithys albifrons. The sequence goes on along the minus strand of NC_092459.1, from coordinate 21,782,316 downwards.
ATTGTTTAAAAAAGTGATGTTAGTGATATCCCATTCAGAAGTCCCATGCAAACCTCTCTGCTTACAGGGCAACACAGGACTACAGTGATAATTAGCAGGGAACACTTGGTTTTTAAAATACAAACTAATCAGTTGAAATTCAATGTTCAACAGAAAAAAGTCTTCAAAACAGCCTGAGAATTACAAAAATAAATCCACTTAAAGACTACCTGGCATCACTCAACTGGATGCTGCTGCTGTGGAGTGCCACCAACTGCAAGACTTGACCTGATGGGGATTGCTTTTAGAAACTCCCCAAAGACCTGCTATCATGATCAACTCTCTTCTACAACTTCCCTGAGTAGTACTCCTTGGCAGGAGTACTCCTTTATGTGTAATATCATCTCTTCTTCACTTAATCTTTGTCACAAATTGGAAGAAAAGATCCCATAGGAAGTGCAGAAAGCAGTAATTTATTCCTCCAGCACTAGGAGTAGCAAGTGGAATTGCCAGCATACACACAGCAAAAAAAACCCCTCAGGTGTTTAAATATTTGACCAGGTGCTTTTTATTAACTATATTTTAAAACTACCATTACTCAAGAAAAGTTTCTTGGAGAGCACCACTTTCTTCATTTTGGTATTTCAGTTGTTGCTGTAAGAAGAAATTCAGAACATAAATCTTACTTAGATTATAATCTTATTCCTGTTTAGGATTTCAAATGCGCTTGGGATTTCAACATGTAATAACTTTCCTACTTTTTTCATTATTTATCACTTTTTTTTCTAATTTAACTTTTTTTAGTAACAAAGAGAATGGGGTAATATTAACTTGACTATTTTGATAGTTGCATTTGGTCTTGCAGGAACTATCCAAATGAAGGCAAAATAAAAGTATGACTCTACAGGTGAAGCTATTGAAGTGCAAATCTAAAGTGGCAATCTAAAATCAACTCACAAAAAAGTCAACTTCTGTGAACTGAAAATGTAATGTTATCTTCTAAAAACTATTTTTTGAAAAAAAGAAATATTCTCGTAAATTCTATATGGAATTTGCTTTTAAATTTGAACTTGCTAGCTATGATACAGTTAAATTCAGAGAACTACACAGACTTATTATAGTAGTGGACTTTCAGTGACTTCTCGTGCTAGCTGGGCAAAGTTTGTAGGGTCAAACTGCTGACCCTGCCCTCCTTTCTGAGTTCCTTTCCTATATTCCTACTGTACTTTGTCTAAGAATGCTGCAGAACAGAGAGGCTACTACTTTCGACTCTATCTGGATTTTACCTGAAGTGCTTTAACTTTAGAGAAAGCAGAAAGCCTTTTCAAGAGTTTGTCATTGCATAAGCAAGCAGTTGCAATTTGAAAACCAAAGGATACTCAGCAAGTATTGTACATAAAATATGAGCAACTGTACATAAAATTTGAGCTTAAATGCAAGAAGCACAGAAACAGTCATGGTCTTCAAGCAAAATTACTAGCTGTTTTCTAGCCAAACATCTGGACAGTTTAGATAAAATACAAATGCTCAATAACTCCTTTCCTGCAAACTAGTTTTCTAGTAAAAGTATGTAAATAAATATTTACTGTATCTGGCTTTGTCCCAATTCAGAATTTCCAACAAAATCAGTGGGAATAAGGTGGGTGTATCAGGGATACAGCTTTAGTCCTATAACAATGCAAACTAACATGATGTAACAGAGGGTACTGTTTGTTTGCACACATACTACACGAAAGTATACACATTACTCAGAGAATGAGCAAAAAGAATCTAATCTAGCTTGCCCTGCATAAAGGCAAAGATTTAAAAATATCCTGCACACTCAGTGGGTTACGTGTCTATTTTTATTTTAATATTCTATCAAGTTTAAAACTGAGGACCTAATGTGATAGTTCTAATGCTATCCATGGCATTTTTTCTCAAAATGACATTATTGCTTAAAGTGCTAATGCATTTGTCCTTATGCTATGGACTGGTACTGGGAGAGCTATAAAGCCATCATTGCTCAGACTGTTGATGGAAGAAAAAACTTACTGCACAAAACTGGAATACTCCTGGGGTTAAACAGAGGAACAGTAATGATGGGATTTGGAGGGAATTCAATTAAATCCTTCTCATTCAAAGAAGGCCAGTGTCATACAGACTTTGAAGGAAGGGAAAAATCTAAGTCTTGTACAGAAAAGATAAACACATAAACTCCAAAGTGTTTTTTAAAAATTTCACAGCTAAATGAAACTACATGGTATCATCACACTCTGTTCTGCTATGTAACAAACCTCTTATTACAAACAAATGTGACAATTAAAAATTAAATAATCTTATATTAAACTTAAAGCAGTAGTTTTATCAATTAAAACCTTATCACAGCTGATTACTTTTCCAGTTTGCAGTAAAGCTGAAATTAGGTCTGAGATGACTAAAAGAAGGAAAAATCAGAATACTTTGAGTAAGGAAGTTTTATACTATTTCACAAGTGAAATTAATTCATCAGATTTCTTATGCTCATTAAAAGCTGAACATAATCACTCAGACACACTCCGGTAGTGCCAGCATGATACAGTCGCAAAGCATGCACATCAGGGTGACAGCTAAAAAGCAACAGAGAGCTTTTTGCACATAATCTAAAACTAAATCTGTATGTAATTTCCTTCCCTTTGTTAATTGAAGATTAAAACTAAATCAAGGGGAAGCCTTCTATGAGGCTACTTCCAACAACAGATGACTCAACTAGCACCTGAGAATTTGTTGTGCTTGTGTGTACTGAGGTTCTGAACTTCCTGTTTCAATAAAATACCAAACAAGTTGTGTTTCCTTTACAAATAAGCTATTACATCAAAACCCGTTCCTATAATTTCAGTTGTTGTCCAGATTCCAACATTTTCTTTGGCAAATGTAGAAACATTCTAATTAAAGAGAAGAGAAAAACAAGCATCATTCATCATGGTAAAAATGAATGCTCAAGAGAACATCCTTACTGGTTGCTTTGTTCATTCAGTTCTATTTGGCTTTTTAAGTGCACTTAATTATGGAATGCTGTTCTCTGAGACGAAACACGGATAACAGCGTTTCCACTAATGGTGTCTCATGAAAGCTATTAAAGGTAATAATCAATTACTCTAATGCCATACAAATACAATACAATCTGTGTGAAGTGATTAAAAAATATTTTTGGAACACCCAAGTACTTCCAATATACTATTCTGTGACATAAACCCAGCCAGCATGGGTTTAGGAGGGGCAGGTCCTTTCTGACCAACCTGATCTCTTTTTAAGATCAGGTGACCCACCTGGTGGATGAGGGGAAGGCTGTGGATGTGGTCTATCTGGACTTCAGCAAGGCCTTTGACACTGTCTCCCATAATATACTTCTGGAAAAGCTGGTAGCCCATGGCCTGGACAAGTGTACCCTCTCCTGGATTAAGACCTGGCTGGAGGGTCGGGCCCAGAGAGTGCTGGTGAACGGAGCTGCATCCAGCTGGCGGCCAGTCACCAGTGGTGTTCCCCAGGGGTCTGTGTTGGGTCCAGTCTTGTTTAACATCTTTATTGATGATTTAGATGAGGGGATTGAGTCCATCATCAGCAAATTTGCTGATGACACCAAGTTGGGAGGGAGTGTCGACCTGCTGGAAGGCAGGACTCTGCAGAGGGATCTGGATAGACTTGAGAGATGGGCTGATTCCAATGGGATGAAGTTCAATAAGGCCAAGTGCCGGGTCCTGCACTTTGGCCACAACAACCCCCTGCAGTGCTACAGGCTGGTCACAGAGTGACTGGAGAGCAGCCAGGCAGAAAGGGACCTGGGGGTACTAATTGACAGGAAGCTCAACATGAGCCAACAGTGTGCCCAGGTGGCCAAGAAGTGTCAAAAATAGCGTGGCCAGCAGGACCAGGGCAGTGATCCTTCCCCTGTACTCTGCGTTGGTGAGGCCACACCTTGAGTACTGTGTTCAGTTCTGGGCCCCTCAGTTCAGAAAGGATATTGAGGTGCTGGAGCGAGTCCAGAGAAGAGCAAAAAGGCTGGTGAAGGGACTGGAGTACAAGCCCTATGGGGAGAGGCTGAGGGAGCTGGGGTTGTTTAGCCTGGAGAAGAGGAGGCTCAGAGGTGACCTCATCACTGTCTATAACTACCTGAAGGGAAGTTCTAGCCAGGTGGGGGCTGGTCTCTTCTCCCAGGCACTCAGCAATAGGACAAGGGGCACGGGCTTAAGCTCTGCCAGGGGAAATTTAAGTTGGATATCAGAAAAATTTCTTTTCAGAGAGAGTAATCAGGCATTGGAATGGGCTGCCCAGAGAGGTGGTGGATTCACCATCCCTAGAGATTTTTAAACACAGATTGGACGTGGCGCTGAGTGCCATGATCTAGTAAATGGACTGGAGTTGGACCAAGGGTTGTACTCGATGGTCTCGGAGGTCTTTTCCAACCCAATCGATTCTATGATTCTATGATTCTATGATTCTATATAATTAGATTTTTTTTTACATGGAAATTTTTCTGGTTTTCTCAGCATGATCTGTAAGATAAGAGTAATAAGATTCCTTTACAATGTCCTCTTTGGTTAATTTCCAGTTTTCATTCCAGGTTAAAGACTTCTGTCTACTTCAGTTCTACTGCAAATACTATGAGAAAGACAAATTCCCATGAAAAGGTAAACACCAGACCTGCAAACATAACATAATGTAATTGTCTGGTTAAGTACAATACAGCCTATATATTACAACATATGTGTTTTCTTTCCTAAATTTATTTAACCATACAATTGGAAGTGGTGATTCACCAAGGTAGAAGCTAAAACTTAAAATGACATCATAATAGGACTTGTAATTAGTCAGACAAAGGTCATTTTGCGTAAGTAAAGTAACTATTGCTAACAGATGTCTATGTCCACGTTGTATCTTTGTGGAAAGCACTGCTTCTTTTTCTCACAAACCACAGGTAAGTTTCCCAGCACATGCAGTTAAAACCCCAGTCAGCTGCTCAGGGTTGTGTTTTAGACAAATCTGAAAAGCAGCAGCAAAAACATGAATTGTAAATGGTTGAAGCCAATAAAAGGATGCTGAAAACTTCTGATAAAAGAAATAATCACTACTACATCCACAACACTCTCCATGAAAATAGAAAAAGTGCAGTTAATCCTGGAAAAATCCTAAATTTCAGAAATGATCTCTTCAAGAAGAGAATTACTTGGGGGCGTTGGCTGAGAAGCCAGCAGCCCTAGAGCACTGGTGTCATGCTCCAGGGGAAAGCACACAACAGGAGATTGGATGGCAGTGTGTGCTTGCAGCCCAGAAAGCCCACGAAGCCAGCCATACTCTGGGGTGCATCAAAAGAAATGTGGCCAGCAGGTTGAGGGAGGTGATTCTGCCCCTCTCCTGTGCTCTTGTGAGACCCAGCCGGGAGTGCTGCATCCAGCTCTGGGTCCTTCAACATAAGCAGAATGTGGACCTGTTGAAGCGAATTCAGTGAGATCCACTGTCCACAAAGAGGATCATAGGGCTGGAGCACCTGTCCAGTGAAAACATGCTGAGAAAGTTGGGGTTGTTCAGCCTAGACAAGGGAAGGCTCCTGGGAGACCTTAGAGCACCTTCTTGTAGCTGAAGGGTGTCAACAAGAAAGCTGGGGACGGACATTTAACAAGGGCATGGAGTGACAGGACAAGGGGGAATGGCCTTAAACTGATGGAGGGTAGGTTGAGATTAGATATTAGGAAGAAATTCTTTACTGTTAGCATGGTGAGACACTGGAGAAAGTTGCCAAGAGAAGCTGTGGATGCTCCATCCCTGGAAGTGTTCAAGGCCAGATTGGATGGGGCTCCGAGTGACCTGGTCTAGTGGATGGTGTCCCTGCCCATGGTGGAGGGTTGCAGCTCAATGATCTTTAAGGTCTCTTCTAACCCAAACCATTCTATGATTCATGATTCTATGAACTGTCAGGAAAAAAACCCAACCAAACAAACCAAACAAAACGAAACCAAAAACCAAAACAACACCCCCCCCAAAAAAAACCAACCAACCAACCAAACAAAAACCCACAAGAAAAACCCTTGTCTAGTTTCATGCCAGATGAACCACCGTGTGTCCTTCAGCATCTCCAACATGAGTAAGCACAAACCAGCTCAGTCCACACCACACAGAGAATGCAGTCACACTATGCTACCACTTCAAGAAGTACATTTTTTGTTTTATAAAAGCACAAGCTGAGCCACACCAAAAACAAAATTGGATGGGACAAAAAGATTTTTCAATTATTTGTGCCATTCCTATTTCATAGTTTTTCTTCTAAGCCACAGTCAACTCAACTACATAGTTTCATATAAGAAAGTTTTGTGCAAAACATCATAGTTGCCTACCATCAAGTTAGACTAAACCCAGAATTTCAATAATACTCAAAAAATCTGTAGAGTTTGGCCTTGCTTTGTGTTGAAACTGCAACTGTTTCAGACCTTTAACATGTGTCTTGATTCAGGAAGGAATCTATTAGGCTAGGCAAAATTTTTGGTATATCACTAAAGTTTTGGGACAAGTTTTTCAGTTTTAATGTGCTAGCAAGGACCCCTTTAAGCTAATTCTTAAATGTTTATTTTCTTTGACTTTAGGGAGCTAGTACCACACAGAATTTTTACACTTCTTCCCTGGACTGCTCAAAACATCTAACTTTAAAAAGTTAGATGTTAATTAACAGTTACTGTTAAAACAGCCAACAAAATTCCACTCCATTCAGACAACCCATAACATTCCTGTCCCTCAGGAAAACATATTCCCATTAAACTTCTCTCTCTACTATAGATTGAAAAGTAGGCATGCCATGCAGCAAACACTATTGAGGGTCAACAGAATCAGGCTGCCTCAAATAAGCTCCACAGGTAAAAGTCTCTCATTTTAACCACTGCCAGAGTTTTCCGCTTGAAATGAAATTGGTAAAGCCCCCAGGCCACAAATAAATCTGGTAGAATGGAATACGAGTAAAGTGTGACCTTTCAGTCAGATCGGGAAAAAAGGAAGGATGGAAATTTTCTTCTGTAGCTCAAAAGGTGCAGACACTGTCTTTTGTTTTGGATTTGTACAATGCATTTAGATGCAAAGTCTGGTTTTATGTTCAGTGGAAAATAACGAAGAAATACGACATTTGTAATAGTAATATGCTGACTAGCAAAGTCAGAATGCAGCCTCTGGGACCAACTTTAGGCAAATATTAAATAATACTTTTTAAAAATTATGAATTTAGATGATATTTTAAATAATTCTAATACATAACTTCAGTACACAAGACATAAATCATTGTAAGAAAAACATGAGAGTGGAACTTCTTGTCTTTGAAAAAACCCTTCAAGGTCTACAACAAAATCTCATCAACACATAATAAATCACAGAATAGTAAGGAAAGTATAGAAGTATGTCTATATTCAAAAATGTACACCCACAAGCACAATAAATCAAAAACAATGCAAAATAAATCAGCAGAAGTTGAAATTTGGTTCGGCTACTATTTTATAAAGACATTTCAAAATGGAAATTTTTGGGGAGTGTGTGATTGGAGCAAAGGTATGAGAATTAGAAATTAAAGGAGCCCATTATATCAGTGAAACTAAGACTGGCAGGACAAAATTTGGCACAGGTTCATGGAGTATTTTCTTTATATTATCTGTGAATTACTGCAGCCTCAATTTTGGAGGACAGAATGCTGCAGTTAAGACCATACCTTAGACAAACCAAAGTGTCTGAGAAGTGGACCTGTATCAGCTAAAATATACAGTCTAGTGCTCTCTGGGGATGTAACTTACCAGGTTTGTAGGCCATGATCCTACACTGTAGAGACCTTGTCGTGGTCTTCATTGTCATATGCTCTTCCAAGAATATGAACAGATTTGCAATACAACCTTTTGCCTGTGATTCAATAAAGAAATAGCAAGGAATTTATTAAAAATAAGGGAACTTCAATTAAATTACTAAGATTCACTTTTGCTAGAACCCTTGCATGACACTGTGTTTTGAGGGAGTCAGATTTATAACTAATTTTATCACTTGGATATAGTGCACTACTATTAGAATAAGCAAAAGCCAACAAGAGCATCTCAACAGCTGTCTCCACTAGAATTTTTCCCTTCCCCACATAAAGATAGCTATAAAGAATCCTCACAAAGTACCATCATATTTTGGCTTCTTCAGCTATTCCATCTAGATCTATTGTTAAATAAATGAAATATAATGATAAAAGCACATGATTCAACACACTTTTCCTCTTCTAAAACAACATTTCTTGATATACACATTTTACTGTGCTACATAGAAGTACTTCTTTACAACTTCACCTTTTAAATAAATGGAATGTATTTTGGACTGAGCATTTTAACCATTACACATAAACCCTGAATATAAGCCTGATTTACTGTTATGCAATAAAATACATATAACCAATTTCCTTCTACCATAACGAGTGTGAGGATCAAATAAGACAAAGCATGATTTCTGAAGCTTTAGCTATATAGCCCCCATGGGGCTTAACTGACAAAAAAATCATTCATATGCAGAAGCCAGAAGGTTTTCTAGCACATGCTGGTCTCATGAAACACTCATTCTTCCATTTTGTTCATAGAAGGAAGACAGAACACTAATTTTTCTGTCATTATCATCCATACGTGCAATAAGTTTCACTCACGAAATACTGAACATGTGCACAGAAAACTTATTACTGAAGGATAAAAGTATTTAGATGGCAGTGACTAAAACAACCATGAGTATTCTAGGCATTAGGATAATATACCTTACTTATCCCAGGGAAAAAAAATTAAAGCTAAAAGCTGATTATTAGCATTAAGCACTTTTCCAAAGTGTACGTGACCATCTGCCAGTGAGCCTGTAATGAATCATACAGGCAAACACAATCACAGTGCAACATCACCAGAAGAGAAAAAAGAAGACAAAGGCACATAAACTCAACTGGGTTTTTTTCCTACCATGGGAAACAGACCAAAGTAAAACTCTGATTGTGTTTTTAAACCATAACAGTTTCCCCAAATGCTGATTTTCTGGAAATGCAAGGCTACAGTTGAGATGATAATGTACAGTTGCAGCAAACCATAAATCTACCAGAACTACATCAATAGAACAGCAGAAACCTCTGTTTTTCCTAGCAATGAATATTGGTTCCAAAGAAGTCTGAGCATGGCTCTGTTCTTATTACCTACAAGCTAAGTTTAGCTTCCTTACTGCAGGCTTTGCTGCTCTTCTGGTACTTTGTTATCATAGTATTTCCCATATAAGTATATGGAAACACATCCTAGTGGGTTTTTTTTTTTCATTTAAGGATCATGTAACTTGGAACAAAATCCAAAAGTAAACAAACAAAAACTGCAGTTTAGGTTTATGACATGTATTCTATGTTTACATGCACAGAAAATTCTGGGCTGGAACCAGCCATCCTGTCAACACTCAGCACCTTCTTTTAGCAAAAAAATTTACATTCACTCATTTTTCATTTCCATGTTAGTCCAAACCAGTCAAATGCAGAGAGTAAACTGGTGGCATGCACTTAAATTACAAGCAAAATAACCAGTGAAAAGTGTCTGTGACCAACGTGTATATAGGCATCAGGATCCGGTTAGTGAGATGTGTGAAGCCATCATGCTATAAGCAAGACTACAGAGTGGTAAAAAGGAATTACAAACATTGATTTTTATCCCTAAGAATTAGCTATGTAGCTAAAACAGAGCTCTTTTTAGCAGCTGGTGGGGTGCCACAAGTTATTTGTAAGTCATTGCAGGACATGACTATGTACTCAAGTGCAAAGATCAAGTACATCAGGAAGAGAAGCCACAAACTAGGTGGATGTCCTTCCCAGAATGGGCTCCTGAGCAATAATCACATGCACCCATAAAGTCCAACAGATCTTTCTGTTTGAATATGCCATGGATGTCTGAATATGCTACATCTTAAAAAAGAACTTTTAGATAAAATTGGCCTTTTGACTCAGAATGTCTTTGTAAACTAACATTTAAAAAGGACACAGTCCACCAAAAAAAACTATGCTATGTCTTCCTCCTTCCAGTTTGAGCCAATTTCCCTGGTATGGAAGCAGGATGTACTTCAGGTTCTCATGTCTTCACTGGTAATAAAGGATAAAATTAGTGCCAGGCTTAACAATCTGTCTTTATTAAATAAAAATAGTAATTTACATTCTCATCCTGAATATATGAAAGCTCCTTTCTTTCTTGTCTGCAGCAATGTATCAAATTAATATAGGGATTATTCTGAGTTTCACAGATGTAACACAGGCCAACTAATAGCAGTAGAGTATTAGAATATTAGAGAAGCAGCATATCACTTGCAGAATATGATAGCCTGTTAGCACCTTTTTTGACCTAGCATGTAAAGTGAGACGGTGCCAAGTAGGTGATTTATGCCATCTCTTGTAAGGTAGTTAATACTAAAAGCATGATAAATTAAGGTAAATTTTCTCCTGATTCCTTCAGTTAGACTGGGAGTTGAAGTGCTTAAAAAAATCTTCCACATGCATTATCCTGCACATTATAAAAGTTCCACCAACAGCCACAGCAAATTTTAGTAAGTGAAACCTTTATGTGACTGTGGATTGTATTGTAGGCAGGACACCAAATTCCAATTTAATATGAAGTTTTCCACAATATCAAAGGTATTGAGAAGATTTGCTTCTCACTAGCTATAATAAACACATACATTCCAATAAGAAGGGGTTGAAGAGTAATAGATGTATAAATAGATACAAGAAAATAAAGTCTCTAAAGCAAAGTCAAATAAGTAGATGTTATCCATATTTACTTTCACTTTTTGGAGATGTGGAAGGAAGGTCTTACAATGGGACTTTCAATGGAATTTATATGTCTGGGACTGCTAAGTGAACTACACAGAAATCATGATTCTGGCTTCCAAAATCATGCTAAAAATTATAGGTTTTATTTATTTGCTGCCTTCTATTGCCATTTTGCAGAGTAACATTTCCATGCTTCTCTAACCATGAGGAATAGAATTATTTCCCCAAATTTAAACAATCACTTTTCTTTCCTTAATCTAAGTAGTTCACAATCTAGGGTGTAACAGACCAAAATGGCTGAGTAACCTAAGAACTGGCAACACTGGCATGCTGAAAAACAAGGCAAGATTTATTTTTTACCCCAAAACTCTAGCAAATTTATAACAGCTGCCATTTACATTTCAAATACAATCTAAACTACTTATACACATATATTAGAAGGCTCTTATGCTTTTCCAAGCTAATAGATCAGAGATACATTCTTACCTAAAGATGCAAAAGGAGACATATTAGGATTTTTGGAAGACTCTAAGCCTACACTAAGAATCTTTGAAAATCTGTGATTCATTTATGCACAATAAACATTTTAAATTTTTGACCACAAAGGATTTTAAAGTACAGAATACATGGCTATTCCAGCTCAGAGACATTGTTAGAAGGTGACTTTAAGAGCAGTGATCAGAACAGAATATAAAAATTAAAAACAGAATAAGGATTTAGTAATTATTTAGTCCTCTGTTTTTGTTCTCTTGCCTGGATCTTTCCTTTCTGCTGAGCTTGGCAGATGTCTCACATAACAGGGGATGTCCAATATTACAGTCAAGTCTTGTGTCTTATATGAAAAGCATATGAAGCATGGCTTTCCACATATTTTCATTGAAACCAGGTTGGTTTTCAGATTCCTAGGAAACTGGAAAAATTACACAGGGCGTACATGGATAAAACCTGCGTGTATAGCAGATGCAATACCAACTACAGGGTACTTGATGGCCATGTGCAGAGCTGTTACACAATCCAAAACTGTCCTGAATTTCAACATTTAGTATTTAGGATTCATAACTGTGTTTTTATAAAAGAAGATTAACTAAAAAGAGATTAGTAAGAAGAAGAACAAGAAAGAGAAGAAGAAGCAGAAGCAGAAGGAGAAGAAGAAGAAGAAGGACTGGATAAGAAATTCTCTCTCTCTTATTTCTAATTCTGAATACCTTAATTTCTGTTTGTCTTACTTAATTCCCCCAGCTTTAATATGGGGCAGTACTTACTAAATCACCTCCCAATTAATTTTTTGGAAACAGGTCCTCATTCTGACAGGGAAGAGCCAGAAAAGAGATGGTATTTGATGACTGAACATTTAATATATTTATGAACATTTAGAAATAAATGAGAGGGAACTAAGTTTCACACAGTGCAAAGCCTGATTCTCATTTGGACCAGCCAAGAAAGCCAATGTTTTAACTAGCAGTGACACCTCTGGAAAATGCTTCCAAATGTTTAACTAATCCAGTGGATGTGTGTTGAGAAATCCATGTATTTTTTAAAAAGATCTCACTGTGTAAAGCTAATGCAAATGGCAACTGTTTGAGGATTCATGCATTCTGGTTTAATTTTTAGAACACACTTGTATTTCAAATAAAGACAATTCTTGGCCACTGTTCCTGTCATTAACAGCTTTAAAAGCCTTGGGCCATCCTCTCTAAGTAGTCACAGGGTATCTGCAAATTACAATAATGGAGAACAGACCCACATTTTGTTTACTTCAGCAACTTTTGACCATTGTGCATGACAGACACATCAGAAAAAGGTTCTGATTGATACTAGAAGAGTCTTCTAAATTAGAGGGCCCCAGTTTGCCTTTAAAGCATCACTTTTTTCTTAGTCCTCCAGGCTATCAGTTTATTGCAATATCTATCTTAAAAGTATGTGTTGCTTTTCTTTATTGGGTGTACTGAACTCTTAAACTGTGGGCCAGCAGAGTTAGGTCAGAGGTAGGTGAGTGCAGATTTTCTGCCCCCATTGCAGAATCAGCAAGATAAAGAACATAAACACAAAGGAATCTACTTCACATAAAATAGATGTTCCAAAATAGAGGTTTTAGAAGTCAAAAATTAATCTATCCTAAGTTAATAGAAATGAAAAGCAGTCTGATTTTGATGTAAACTTTCTGGCCTGTTATGTTCATGAAGTCTATGAAGTGCAGGTTCTCATGTGGGCAATAAGAGTCTATGAAGCACAGTCTCACTCTGATGCTTTTGGCAATTGGATTAACTATATTCTATTGCATGTCACTTATGGATAATGTAAAATGAAGCTGTCCCAATACTGCAAAAAATGAAAACCCATAATAATTTCCAATATTAAAACCACTGCTGCATTATATTGCAATAAATATGTTTAGGAGTTTGCAGGCACTAATATTAGCTTGTGGCTAATAGGTTTAATTTCTTGCATATGAGAAAATAAGAGAATTATTTTAAATCTATTAATTATTTTTTTATCATCTGAAGAGGAGTATTTTTTTCTATAAGCAATTTTCACATGGAGGTCCAATATAAACATTTTTCTATCTTTCATCAAAATTATGAGGTTTGATGAGAGAAATTAAGAGATGAAAAAGCTTATTAGGTCACTTAATTCATACTGCTGCCAGCACAGGATTTTTCTTTACATAGTTCAGTGTTTTGCCCATCTATATTAAATTACTCATACAACAGGGATTCCACCACTTCTCATGAGAGGCTTCTCATAGCTCTTAGCTTCTGAAAATATATCTTTATACTTTGTATGAAATTAAAACAAAGTTTAGGCCATGACTCCTAGCCGTTTCCCTCATTGCTGTAGTCCTGCCTGGAATACTTCACCGCTTGGTGAAAACTTGGTCCTTTTCTAGCCTGTCCTTCCTTGCCATGGGCTCCACTGAGGCTTCACAACAGTCACTGATCAAACATCTCAACTAATGTTTACCAAGGGTATAGTGCTCTTAACCTTGAAAAATGTGGCTACAGTGTAAAAAAATTATCTTTCCAGGGTAAATAAGCCACTTAGGCAAAATTTTTGGTGGCTTGTTTTTTTTTTCATCAATTCATAGTCCAAGTGAATCCATTACTGAAGGAGATGAAAGGTAAAACAATACAGTTTGGAAACAACAGACTGAATTGCAATAAAATGAAAAATACTGATAAGTATATTAACAATGACACTTTAACAGGAGACAATTAAACACAAAAACTGGAATAACCATCACTTATTTCTGTAAGTTTCAGGACATACATTTCACCTCATTTCAAATGCTGTAATCTTGAGCTTGTTACTCAAGAGTCTCGTTCTGATCAACAGAGAGAAATCTCTCTGACTCAACAAGGAAGTCTTGGTAGATCTGACTTTTTGCATTTAAAAGAAGAAGGCCACCTTGACATCCTATATAAGGATACAATCTTCACCAATATAAAAGGAAAATATTCTAACCTGGCTGAGTTGGGAGATATTCTTCTAATTATCATGGCATCATCTAGTAAATATTTGAACATATAAATTTTGATTCCTAAAGATGATACTCAAATGGGCAAACAGGCAAAGGAGGTCAGAAATTAATAGAAGAACATAATCTGGTTATTAATTTGATGAACTAGAAATAAAGCTATTTATGTTCAAGAAAAATGCTATTCACTGGACATTGGTATTAATAACATCCCACAAGCTACAGCTGAAGCAACAACTGACAATGTAACATTTAACACCAAAGCTGAAGCTTTACTAATTTATAATAGAATTTGATCATAGATTTGACTGAAAATACTGACATAAAAATCAATTAAGAACATACAACTACAAGCAAGATGTTCTATAATCAGGTTTAAACTGAAGCTAATAATTTAAGACTGAATTATTTGAAAGGATTTGTAAATATAAGTCATTTAGACTATGGCTAGGCTGAATGGGGATTCACACTGAAATAATATAGCCATCACTAATTAATGTTTTCAGATTTCCTGTACATATATTTCTAGTGGGACAGAATGAATTTTTCAAAGATTTGAATTTTCTGTGTAGTAAAAATACCCAAATAATAATTCAGATTTAGATAAAGTGAAAGACCAGTAAGAGGACTTTCTAATTGGTATGTGGTGGAAAGAAAATATACCACTCTAATGATAGGACACTCAAAAGAGATTTGATCTTCTGTACACATTCCAGTGGAGATGGAAGATTATCTTTCCAGAAAATGATTTATTTGGAGAGATAAAGAACAGACTGTTACTCAGCGAGTGAGGTACTTATGTTAATATTTACAGACCTATTGCTTGTATGGAGGCAAGGAGTTCAAACTCAAAGGAACCCTAATTTTAGTATCTATATGGAGGTGATCTTTGATCTGTCCTATCATAGGTTCTGATGTATCACTAACTGAGGAAAAAAACTCACTTTAGTTCCTTCCTTTGCTTGTACAGCAGTAAGACCAATAATAAAAAGAATGCCCAGTTTTTGTGGCAGAATAAACAGGAGGGTGGGCACTGTTTTTGAGAACTATTACTGAACTATGTTTATTAGTCCTGAAAAAAGAAAATATTTATCTTTATGGACTGCAAAAATAGTTTGCAGTTGCTCACCCTCTTCAAATTACACATCCATAATACAGCTCAACAAATATGAATAAATGAAAATACGCTGCAAATATTTTTCTTGCACTCTCCATAAAAAGGTTAGTGCATGTACTGTATTTTTTTCTTGAGGGAAACAGATGTCAGGAACTAGGTACCTTACTGTTGCCGTAAATGTCCTCTCTCTCTCTGAAAGCTTTGTTTATTCCTCTTACACAGTTTCTCACTTCCTTTTCATTCTCTCTTTGACATCAGTTTATCTTTGAATTCAGATTCTTAACTTGAACGTGCTCTTCGGAAGTATGACAGGCTGTTATTATCAAATAAGTGTGCTATTACCAGATGAGAGAACCTTCCGCCAACCTGAATGACTGCTTACAAGAGGAAGGGTTTAAATCACAGGGACTGGGGTGATTTGTAAGGCTATCTTACTGTCAACCCTTAGACATTTTAAAAATACATTCCTTTAAACAAACAGCATGTGCATTTTTTAGGATGTCAGTAAGGCAGATTTCTCATTTTCCAAAAGCCTTCTGGATTCTTTCAGAGTCTGCTGCCTTTTCACATCAACATAATACAACATTCACATAATACACCAAAAGTCAAAACCCTACATAAGGATTTTAGGTTTAAATTGTCACAAAACTGTAATTAAAACAACATTTTTCAAACCATATAAACAGTATGTAAGCATATAGAGTAAGAACATCTGTTAAGTTTTTTCACTCCTAATTCAACAATGAAGAGTAAACACGCAAGTGCTGTGGGAACAATTTTTCAAAACAGGTTTTAAAGGCTTTACTAGGATAGTTGTTACACATTAGCACACAAGTTATTTCATTCAGTTTCAAAACAAAGGTAACTTGCTTAAACAAGTGCTGAATTATGTTTTGACCACCATGGGAGATAGACAGGGCCCAACACTTAACACTGTCAAAGATATTCAGCAGTGCAATTGCAAGATCCTTAACATTAGCTGTAATTTCCATGTTAATTTTGAACTTGTGCTATTTGAGTTTAGGATGTAATGACACTTGTAACTAGCTAAAGTTTGCTGTCATCACATAGCTCTGAAGAGAATAAGCACAGCCTTTGAGCAGTATAGCCAAACAATATAAAAATGTTAAGCAGGAAGGACATGTAACAGCTATTCTTCATAATCCAGGGACTCACTTCCTACTTCTATACATGGATGATTCATCTTTCAAAGATTAAAATAACATTCATTATTATAAAATGCTTGGAGTGAAGGAAACTACTATCTGTCCTACAAATAGGAACCTCATTACTGTACAGTGAGAATCTTCTTACATATTTGGCTACATTATTTGTTTAGATTACAGCTTCATAGATATTCGTGAATTCTACCTTAGATATCACTTGAAAACTTGGACTGATAAAGGAAATTACTATTAAAGTATTGAAGCAGTAGAACCTTAGAAGGATTTTGTATTTAAGAAGGTTTTGGAATGTGGAAGTGATAATGACAGGAATTTAAAAAAAATATTAATTCATGTTACTGTTATTGCTCAAGTTGTGATATCATAAAGTCCCCATATAAATTAACACAACCAATTTTATTTTAGGCATGGTGGTATCTACAACATACTAAGCATACACATATACACAGATATAATTATGTATAAATAAAATATACAATTTCTTTTAATGCTCATACAATCTCAGTCAAAAAGCCTTGAGCATATATATAAGAAAAAATGGGACACCAAAAAAAGTCTATAATTGGAAAATATGGTCACATTAGATGTCAGATTAACTGCAAAAAGACATCCTAAATTTAACCCGACAGTCCACAAAAGCCAATCCAGCCAGTGGCTACAAAGCAAACAATGAAACTGTCACATTGGTAGGAGGGCTGCTGAAATTGAGATATCCCAAAAATGAAGCAAATCTGAAGCAATTAAGTATACAGTCTACCTGTGTAAAGCTCTGACAGTTGTCTAACAATCCTTATGATAGTGAAGTTGAATATAATTTATTAAGTGAGGCAGAACTACTATAATAAGCTTTATAAGCAAGTCATATTCCAAATGTTATGGAGGAGCCAGACAGAATCTGTTAGAAAAATAAGTGTGTTGATGACAAGGATGAAGATATGAATTTAAATACATTAATGAAAGCATAGGATCAAAAAAGGGAGAGAATAAAATACCAAAAAAAAGAAGGAATATAAATATAACTTGAAGATTATAGATTTAAATGCATTGAAGTGTGGTGGCATTATCAACTGTGAAAAAGGGAGCATACAAACATTTCCAAGGGAATACACAAAGTCTGGTTTTGGCTGCATTATACTTCCACTGGTGCTGTGACATCTAGGAAAAATACTGTGTAATGAAATGATGGATTGGATGTTACAAGGCAAGATGGGAACAAACAGACTGAGTCACCAAGATAGAGTGGTAACTGAAATTTTCAGTGGATCAGATTATTGACCTCTTGTCCATTCCTTCAGCAGAAGTACAATATGAGAACTACTGGCCAAATGCCCTCTTAAAAGGAAGGGCATTCAGAGGAGACATGATGGAACATCAGAGATGGAACACAAAGATGATTATGAATTCACAAGATGTTACAATAGGTGTTCTGAGTGATTAGAAACAAGCTGCAGCTGAGAAAGTGAGGGGAATCATGAGATTTTGTTAAAGAAATGACAGACTGATAGAAAAGTTCAGACTGAATAAAAAGGATAATAAACAAATGGTGAGGAAAGAAAGAATGATTGGTAAGATATTCTCATTAATTTTAAAGTGCTAAAGATCTGAACTATGTGTCTTGATGAAAAGAAATTGTTTGGCTTTAAGGAAAACATAATAACCTGTCACTCCTCTCTTTCAAAGAGAGTGTGAGATCTAAAAACAGATAAGATTTTCAGCAGAGTAAAAATTCAGCAGGGTCCTAGATCCTGTCCCGTGTTTTTTAAGTTACAAGTTCATGAGTCTTGTCCTTGTTGACATTTGGTCCTGAGAAAAATGCTAAAATACTCCCAGTGAGAGAAAATATTTTGAAGACAGCAAATAGAACTATCATAAACTAATACTACAGTACCAGGAACCAAAGGTGGGGACTTAACATTGAGTGTCAAAATGTGAGGAATGTAAATACCAGGAATATATATAATAGTTCACTAATTTATTCCACATTTCAGATAATTTTTCATCTCAGATTTGATTTTGAAGTTACATATTCTCACATTACAGCATTTTCATTTATATATGTGGATCAAATATGCTTATAAGAATGTGCACCAAAACCTACTTGTTTAAATTGTTCTGCCTTTATTTTGCACATATTTCATTATATACTTTTCCCTTGCTAAAACAAGAAAACTGCTGAAATGCAAACTTATCTACTAAATCAACATCTTAAAAGTTTGAGGTGGCAAAGTCGGCAGATAGCAGACTAAAGCCAAGTCAACATTTACTTCAAAAATTTACATGCTTCCTTTTCTATCAGACATCTCACAAGATCTCTGTATCTGCCTGTCAAACAGAAGCTGTGCAGCTGTAAGTAAAATGATAATTGGAAAGATAATGTTAGTAGAATTCAGGCATCTCTCTCAAAGCAGCTTAGTCATATGCTGTATGGAATAAAACTAGGATTGGCTGAGTAAGGGAATTTACTGTTTCCCAGGAAAGGAAATTGCCTGCACACATCTGGCAAAACGTTCTAAATGTTTAGTTTTGAGAAAATATACATTTCAGCTGTGCTTATAAGGTGAGGTCTGTAGTATGGGTATCTTCTTTCTAAAAAGGGAAAGATCTAATTTGTTCTTTAAATATACCGAGCCACTATTTGTTATTTTATGGCAAATACTGTATACACTCAGCTCTAAAGCAAGCAGGAAATCATAGGCTAAACATCTATATTTTAGTTTACAGAATAAATGTATCATGAATGTAAATACGATACACCATATCGAGAGCAGAAATAAAAGATAGAGAATGATGACCATGAAAGAAACACTGAGAGGAAGTGACTAGCCTGAATTGTAACTTTTGACTCAATTTCATACTGACATATATAAGACTCCACGCCAAATTATTTAAATTCCTCCCTACTTCAACATGTCTAATGAAGAGATAGTCCTTCTCATAACTGTCAGGGGACAGATCTTCTCGGTCATTCAGCTTTTCTGGAATAAGCCCTTCCCCTCAAGCAGACTTGCTACAACACCTCTGAGGATCAGTAAAAAGGTTTGTATTCAGGCATCTTCCTTCCTTTTCCTCAGATTTCCAGGAGAAAAATGTATTTAACTTGCCTTACTTTTCACACCAGTTTTCTAAATTTAGCTGTTACTACTTTCTTTCCCCCTGAACTCTGATTGGCTTTGACTCCCTGGGGAGGCAGAGAAGACCACTTCCTCCTCCACAGCTGGGAAAGCTGCTCCCAAAGGGATAGAAAGGGTGAAGGATCACAATCAAATGCTCAAAAAGATGCACCAAATACGGCACTGTCCTGCAGTGAAGGGTTAAAGGGATGTATATTTATTTCATTGGCAAGGTGAATGCTCACTAACTTTCCTGGACAGTGGGAAAGAGCACTTCATTAAAGCAATATGAGTCCATTGGACCCAGGTGGGGAAACAGCAGAACCCTCCCTCAGTTATGTGTGTTGGGGGTTGTGTTCCAGTTATTGCCCCTACTGCCTGGGAGTATCAAGAAAAAGTTGGGGAAAACATTACCATGGTGACTTTCAGGGTGTTATTGCACGAACCACAGCGTGTAGTAGTTAACTGGTGGTGCTTGCTCTGCTGGTAAGTCTTCCACTAATAGTTTGTTGTCACTTCTCAGAACAATACCTGCACTTTCCATACCTTTTCACAGAACTGCTGACAGCTGCCATAGCAACTGGCCATTTACTCATTCATTCATTCATTGATTCAAAACAACAACCCTAAAAACACAAAAAACAAACCCATCCAAAAATAAAGTAAAAGGTGAAATTGCTTCTCCTTCCAGTATTCCTACAACCACAGTTCTCCCTAGTGGAGGCCCAGGATACAGCAAGCCTTCCTAGGCAGTCTCCAAGTTCAGCTCCTGGCCCCATTAAAAGGCACAAGGGCCTCCCGGGTGTCATGCTTCGGCCTTTCATAAAGGAAAACAGACTCCAGCTCAAACCTTCGAGAAACTCCAGTCTCTCCTCAAAATCCCAGCAAAACTGAGCTGCCAGATTACGCTGGTGATGTGATTTATTAGGGTGGCATAGAGATGGAAAGCTCCACAGCCATTCAAAACCTACTGATTTAATCAAGCCTCTCATAGAAAACTTGTCTAATGAGTTCTTAGCAGATTCCCCCTTAAATCTTGTCTTTTATATGTGTGTAGTCCCTTGAATAGAGGTCTAATAATTAAAAACAAAACTTCTAAACGACAACACTGCTCAGTCTCATCTTTACATTTAATACCTAACTAAAGAATGAAAAAAATCCATGAAAATATAATCAGAAAAGTAAAGATTATCCTCCAGTTCTTCCTCATTAAGAGACATGTTTTCAGGACTGGAGCAGTCTGATTTTCAGCACTACTCTATGGAGTATAAGCAAATGGTGGGGAAAGGGGGAATGAATAATAAGATATGGTCCTGTATTTTTTTTGGCTAGCTGTAAAAGGAAAATAGGGAACAGACCAATTTAAGGACAAATCATAATAGGAAATTCTCATTTAACTTAGCAAATTCATTAAAGTACTCAAATAACAGAAAATACTGAGTTTGAATGTCTGGTTGGATACTCAGAAATGCTTTGCACAGTCTAATACGTAAATCTAATACTAGATTCTGTCTTCACTGGATAATAGTAGGTTTCTCAAGTACCTTGCAAAATACTGTTATTCACATGGAATTAAACATTCTTTCAAAGACTTCAATACATTGAAAACTAGAAATCGATATACAAAAAGTTTGAAACTTTTGTTATCAATGCAGGCAGCTGTCACATTGATCTGCTTTGCTATTGCAATACGAAGTTGAAGGGATGGAGAATGCATAATTTATATACCAAACACTCCAAATATGTACATTTTGTAGAAAATAATCTAGACTGTTCCAGATAAATTCCTCTGTTTCCTCTGGCTGGAAGGGTGAATAATGGCAGATGAATCCTCCACAGGAAAAAATCCGATAAATTGGTTCCGCTTGTCACAGTCCAAATATAATTAGAATCTTACTGGAATTCTCCAGAATTGAATTCTAGAGATTTTTCCTTTCCAGAGGTAACTATGAAGCATGTAAAGAAATCTCAGCAGCTTCCAACAATGTAAGGCATGGATTTTAGTTGCTACAACTATTTTTGACAACACCTGGACACAATTTCCATGATCTAAAAAGTAAAAGCCACATTAATACACTATGAGATATAGAAAGTTGTGTAAAACAGTTTGTCCTAAGAGATCTTGAGGCACGCTGGGATTTTCCTTGAAAAAGAGAAACTTTGGTCAGTAATTCATGTTAGTCAACCCTTTGCTTATTTTAATTCAAAACCCAACAACTATAGCTTCCAGATCCAGACCTAGCCAAAATCTCATCAGACAGTTTGCCTTCAGCAGTCAGAATCCTATCATTCTGGTTTCGAGAAGGCATTTTCTTTCTACAGAGAAGTAAACTTTTCCAAAATTTCAGTGGAATGAACTCTTTCCCAGGGTCTGGTAAATTGACTAGTAATTTTCCATTTTTTCAAGATGACTGATCATTGCAGAGAACATGGGAGTGGGAATTAGAGGAAAGCTCCTTTTTACTCTTACATATAAATTTCAAATACTTACTTTATTAGAGTTTGCCCTCTCTTTTTATGGGTATTTCCCACCTCCAAGGGCACAGAACGGCTGGGGAGAGCTTAGAAAGTAACTGCCATTCAGCCATGCCACTTCCTGAGCCATGTCTTCCTGCCACTGCCTCTGGATGGTTATTCCCTTTTTCAGTCCCAGCTGACCTTCTGACTCTAACATTAGTTCTTCCAAAGATAGTTTTCTCACATAGAAGAAAAAAGCCTTTAAAATAATAAATAAAAAGCTTGTAAACACTTAATTCTTGAAAGACGCCTAAAAATGAGTATTCACCTCAGAGGTTCAGTAAAATACAAAGTTTATGTTCAGCTTAAAACGGCCCCTTGTTGTCTTTGCAAGGACGTGCCCATGCCTGTTTTTGTACTCTTGGGACAGTGACTTTCTCTGTTATTATACAATGTATT
The DNA here is from genome assembly GCF_047495875.1 of Pithys albifrons albifrons. Lineage (NCBI taxonomy): Eukaryota > Metazoa > Chordata > Aves > Passeriformes > Thamnophilidae > Pithys > Pithys albifrons. The sequence continues at coordinate 21,759,752 of NC_092459.1, read as the reverse complement.
AAACACCAACTAAATTACATCTTGGTTCAGCACATTTAAAAAAAATAATATACGAACAAACAAGCCCAGGAACTTTTTGTTGCGGAGGGAAGAGGGGAGGGAGACAAATTATTACCAGCACCGCAAATAATTTACAAGCATAGTTGGAGGCTATCGGACTGATTGCTCTGTCTAGGAAACTCCTAATTAGAGCCGAGCCGCAGGAATTCGCAGGGGTCCTGCGCTGCCGGCTCCTCCCTGGGGTTCCTCCGGCCGCTCCCGCCGCCGTGCCCGGGAGGGAGGAGCAGCTCCGCGCCCCGCTCTGCGCGCTCTTATCAACTCATCATAAGAGCGCGGGGAAGGCATCGCTGCGGTGCCGGGGCGGAGGGGGCTCGCAGGGAAGGCATCGCCTCGGTGCCGGGGGCTCGTAGAGAAAGCGCCGACCGTGGAGCCAGGCGGGGCCGGCCCCGCTGCTTCCCGCGCCTGACAGCTGCGGGCACGGCGGGGCGGCCGCACCGCCCCGGGTGCCGGGAGGGAGGGAAGGAGGGAGGGAGGCAGGGAGGGCCAGCCCTGCCCTGACGGCACATGGCAGGACAGCGCTCGACTCCGGCTCAGGTTAACTAGGGCCGGGCTCCGGCCAGCGCACTCAGGCTCTCTAGGTCCGCCGGGTTACCGCAGGGATTAAAATGCAGCTGGCTGCCTGCTTCTTTTTGGGCTGCGGGATCTTCTTAGCTTCAGGATACAACTCCTTCAGTAAGAGCATGGAGACGATAGGCAAGAAGCAGTACCAGGTTCAGCACGGGTCCTGCAGCTATACCTTCCTCTTGCCCGAGACGGACAACTGCCGGTCCTCTGCTCCCTACGTGTCCAACGCCGTGCAAAGGGATGCGCCTCTGGACTATGATGATTCAGTTCAAAGACTGCAGCTACTTGAGAACATCATGGAAAACAACACTCAGTGGCTAATGAAGGTGGGGTAATATAATTTCTATCCTAAAAATCTTGTTTACAACATCCTGTTATCTATTTCATTGTTTTGTTTGCTTCCCCCTAACAGTTTCTAAATTCACAAAATGTGTTGTTTAAGATAGACTTTTGAATTACCTTTCAATCAAAAAGTTGTTCTGATGTCTGAGAACATAATTTTACCAAATAGAAAAGAACAGTGAACAGCACAGCTCTGCAGAGATCATGCTTTAAAGTTTGTCCCTACATTTGAGTTGCTTGGACAAATTGTAATTGCATACACAGGCAGACCAGGGCATGTCTGAACTTTCAGACATGAGGAACCAGCTACTAGTTTATAATTAACTGACAAGGGCTATTTTAACTCTAAAGAATATGGAATGTACCGTTATCCAAGACATGTTTGAAAAATGTTATCTGAAATGCCATTTCAAAACCTGGATGCCGAAATTAACCTATTAAACCCCATTGATAAAGATCTGTGATTCTAAGTAAAGACTGCAAGTCAGATTTGCCCTGAAATTAGCCTTGTGAAGTGATAGGATTTCAAGAAAGTTCATTAGCGGATATCCTTTGCATCCTGTAACACTTCCACTCAAATGTACAACATTCAAGGGTAAAACATTCTGGAGGAGGTGTTGCAGATGCCATAAAGCTTCCTTTAATCCAACTCCATTGGAACCAAGGGAAAATGACATGTTTATTACCACAGTGGCAACATTTGTAACATTATACCTGAAAGAGCAGAATAAAAAATTTTCTTCATATATTCTTAATATTAGTGGAGAATTAACCTGATCGCTATTTCACATTTTTATAGAAACTCATTTGATTCAAAATGATATGCAGTTCAACAGATTTTGATTTTAAAATCCCTTTTATTTCACTAATACTTGGAAACGTGGGATAGTATAATTTAATTGCATAGTAAATTTATGAGCATTTATGTTTTGTACCAAGATGCCTATCTTCTAAGCAATAAATAGGGTCAGGACTTGACATTGTATTTTCGAATAAGTGTTCCAATGATGCCATAGAGGTTTTTTTTTATAATGAAAGAAATGTATGTTCCAAATGGAGAGTATTCCATTTTCTGCAATGAGTAGCTACTTCATACATAGCTATAAAATAATTTTTTGTTGTAGGGTTCACTTCTCTCATCAGTTACAAAGTTATGGAACTTGTATGATATAACCAAAGAAACCTGCTGGCAGATTTGTGAATGTAAGAAACAGAATTCATATTCCAAAGCAGACAGCACAGTGTTTTCATCAACCTCAGAATGAGCCTCTTCTGAAGCTTAAATCCAAAATACATACACTTGAAGGCTCCCGTATGGGACTGCAAATCTCTTTGGGTTTAGGATGCTTAATTTAGACACTCAGATAATGTCAATTGAGTAGCTCTTGTTTTTCAATCTGACAAGCAAACATAATTCCCTCCACATACTTACCATTCTACTTGTTAATTTATGATGCTCACTATTGTAGTGTTAAGACCAACATTAACAGATGTGCAATGCAAGATGAAAAACACACAAAGTAAAACAGTCTAATCTACCCAACAATTTCCTAACATCACACAAGACTCCAGTGCTAAATGCTACTTAAGTAGGCAAACAGAGTATCATAAGTGGCATCAGGTAAACAGAAACCAGTAAGCAAATTCCAGCATCCTTATTTAGTAAAAACTAGGCTTTTTCCTGTCAGTCTCTGGGAAATCTGTTCCAAGAGGAGTAGGGTAAGTATCTCTAACCCCTTCTTTGGGGGATCGAAAGGCAGATTCTGATTTACAAGACAGAGATTTTTTTTTTATTTGAGTAAAGACTTTCAAATAAGATGCTTTAGAATAGCTTGATTTTTTTTCTAGCTGTTCCACAGCTAAACATCCTGTAAAATAACTGCTGTTTGCTTTTTTCACTATTTTAACACCTGTTCTTTATGTCATCTGTTTTGTTCACAAAGAGCCTCCAACAAAAAGTAGCTTTTCCTCAGACTTGCTTTGCTAGAGACACCTGGTCTGCAAGTGAAGATGAAAAGCAAACAATAACCTTTAAAGTTGTTTAGAGTTTACTTGCTGTTCTTTTTAAGGTCACTAATATGCATTCCTAGGTTCATACTTCAACTTACCAAATATAATGCAAGATCAGTCAAGGCAGGGCAAAAAATTTGTGTTCAGTTAATTTTTTTAGTGAATTGAAAGTGTGATACAAGACTGGTTTTAAAAATAAACTGACATTAACTTCTCAGCAATTGCACAAAACTCTGCTCTTTAATTTGTTCATTTAAGAGGCAGCACCTGTTTTGTTTAGAAGTTGTGTAAAAAACTACATTACAAATTTCTAGTGTGAATTAACCTTTAAACATTGATTCTGAAGTATTGCACATCCCCAAACATTTTTACACACCTCCCCCTCTCCTGCCTTTAATCCATCAACTAAAGGAAACGTTCTGTTTCTGAATGAACACTGGGCTGTATGAATGGAACAGCATGGGAAGTGTGCACTTTGTCTGCTTAATGGACAAACACAATGGGAAGAAAATGAGTTCCATACATCCAGGTTCTTTTGTGATCTGCTCCTTCATAGAGAGCAGAACAATTTTTTCTACAGTTACTACAAATTGCTTCTTCATGAAGACACGTTTTTTCGGTCTGAACTTTAATAGTGCATTATGCTACTACTGTACATGCCGCACATAAAACTGGAGAATATCTTTTGAGAAGTAGCTTATGTTTAAGCATTCAGATGACATATTAGAACAAACCACTACTCCACCTAATCCAGTGCTTAGCAGTAAGCCAGTAAATGATAGTGTGAAGCAGAGGCTAAAACCCTGGATGAACTGTGCAGCGATAAACCTGAAATGAACTTTTCTCTTTGACTTTCCCTACCTGGGGATGAATTTGTATACTGATGTGTAAGACTTTTTTCTAATGTGCATGCGAGCAGGGACAGTAAACCTCTCAATAATAAAATCTTCAATTAATTTGAGAGGATAGCAGATTGATATACAGATGAGATACGAGACTGTGAGTTTGAAATATAGACATGTTGGCTATTTGTGATGGTTTTGATCCATGGCTTCCTCAGTAACTAGGTGTACTTTGGAACTTTTTATACAGAACATCAGGTTTTCAGATGATCCTAAAAGACAGGCAATTCCCTTAAGTTCAACAATTAAACAAACTTCTATCTGAATAAATGGCAGCTTTATCATTTGGATCATGGCATTTGTACTCAGGGAACTGCATTTTTTCAGGTATTAAGACAATGAAATAATTGAATGCTGTCTTGAATTTGCTTCGTAGTACATTGACTAGACTGTGACTCAGGAGATATGACTGTCCAAAACAACAGTGTAAATGAAACAGGTCATTTTTTGTTAATCTTTCCTGTTACAAACAGCTGAAAACAATGTATGATCAAATTGATTACAGCACATGGAATATAGGTAATTTATTTGTAGTTTATCAGCAGATCAAAAGACTAGACAATAAAAGTCTATGTCAGGAGTCAACATTTAAACCTAAGACCAGACCTTCATTCTGAACCATCCCAGCAGACAGGACTGGGTGCACTGCTGATAGAAATGCAGTATCTTTGTATACTCTGAAATGAGATTTGTTTTCGCTTTTTGTGATATCGGGATAGCTAGAAAACCTCTGTCACTTTGAAATATGTTTCTTCCCAAAGTACAACAAAATCAGATGTTTTAATGTGTACAAGAACGAATGTTTATAGTCTTTGATGAGTAATTACCAATGAACGGTTATATTTATTGTTGTACTGAAGTTCACTTCTCAAATACAAAAAGATATTCTGAGATGCTGTTATCCAAAGCCAACTGCACACAATGGACAAGGACAAATATATTGTACAGTGTTGGATTTTGAAGTACACAAGAAATGGTTCTGACTCTCAATCCTGCATTCCTTTCTTAAGTAATACATCTGTTTTTACTTATGGTGAAAAGTGCTTGTTTTTGTCTATCAGTGATGTATTTGCTAAGCATCAGAATATTGACAGGACTCAAAACAAAATACTTTTTTACTTTCAGATTAGTACATGTTACCAGATAAAGTTTCCACACTACTCTGGATGATAAAACTATACAGTTTATTGTTGTATATCCTGTAGGTAAATTTCAGTGAAAGAATGTGAAATGACACTTGTGCATGTGTTTAAAAACTATGTTTTTAAAGACCATTGCTGCGTAATTCCACAAATATCAAATTGGTGATACAGGTATGAAATGTTACAAAATCACCAAAGACGATGAGATTTTTCTTACACAGATCTACAAGACAAAACTGAAGTTGAGAGCTTGCCATATCGGTACCAGTATAAAATGTAATAAACAGGGGCTTGTTTTACTGAACCAGTCTCTTGCTAGTATTCAAGATAAATTTTTCTGTGTTTATTTTGTGTTTAACATGATCATAAACTTCTCATCTTTGACTGGTCCAAACAGCAAATTGGGAGACTTTCTCCATCAATTAGCAACATCAAGTGTTTAATTTCTCTTCTTTTTTCTTTCATCAAGCGTACATGTAGGAAGTGAGCTTGGAGATGATTGAATTGCCAATTTCTAGTCCTTTTTGTTTGCATACCCACTTAACATAAACAATTTAACAGAATAACCATTAGAATATCTTTGAAACTTTCACAGAGAGACTGAAGTTCAGAAGACAGTGTTTCTTTTACAGACAATTATCTTGTTACTGCTCCTTTTTTCTTGTTATTTACTAACAAATTCAACAATGTGTATCTCCCCTTAATTTACCAAGAGAATTTCCTTGATTCCTAAGCTATCATGTATGTGTTGCTTAGAATGGAACAGACACAGATATCCATTTCTAACCTTCAAAATACAAAATCTAGTATCTTCAGTGACTTTATAATACTTTTCTTTACATACTACAGTATTTGGTTTTGAAAATGTACCACATTATTTGATTTACAATACTAAGGAGCTTAGTTAACTACTATTTATTTAATGACTTTTTACATACTTTAATTCAAGTACCTCCTGTTGCATCTCTTGTTTCATGGGGTTTTACATAGCTTTGGCTGAAAGCCAGGATGGGGGCCAAGACAGTCTTCCCCCACTGTTACTGTTATGATATATATATATATATGATATAGATACTGTTATGATATAACGCAAAATGTTGCCAACTGATTTCGAAGACACAGTGTCTTGTCTTATATTAGGGTCTACAACAGAGAAGTGCCATTCTGGGATCTTTCTCTGGAACTTGGCAAACCAAGAGTTTCAACAGATGCCTCAGTCTACATTAATTGGCTTCCTAGAGTAAGTTCAGTCTGTCTCTTCAGCCTGGAAGGGAGAGAAATACAGGAGTGGAAAACATAAATCCTCCTTGAAGAGGCAGGCAGATACATCAGCATTGCTGAAGAAGTTGGGGAAGCTGGCATGCTGCATGTCTCTCATCCTGCATACTCTTTTGGCACTGAACTTTGTAAGCCTCAGATAGAACTGTGGACTAAACTACAAATACTATATGAACATACAAATAAACATTATGCTCCCCACTTGTTAGAAACCAGTTTAAGTACGAGAGTCAAATCAGAACTTATGACCTTTTCATAGTTTGGTGTCTCCCTATTCCCACATTCTGATGAAATCATAGAATGACAGATTGGTTTGGGTTGAAAGGCACATTCAAAGATTATCTAGTTCCAACCCCTGTGCTGTGGGCATGAGCACCTTCCACTGTATTAAGGTTCTCAAAGCTTCATCCAGCCTGTGCTTGAACACTTCCAAGGATGGGGTATCCACAGCTTCCCAAGGCAACCTGTTCCAGTGTCTCACCACTCTTACCATAAAAGTTTTCCTGAAAGAGAAGATGCAAGTTGCACTTCAGAGAAAAATGGTTCCAGCTTCTAGTTAACAGTAAGATATTAATGGGAGCCCTAAGGATACTTGTACAGACTGCTGAAGGGAAAATGGGAGAAGGTGACTCTAGATAAAAAAAAATATTTCATGTATATACTAGGACATGAAACAAGGCTGTCACATAGAGAAAATATTTTGTTAGGCCAAATGCACCCTAGGAAATCTGTCACTGGTAATAACAGCTAAAACAATGATAAAAAAATGTGTCAGTGGACTGTAAGTATCAGTAGAAACTTCAAGAAAAGGAAAATTTCTATGGCACTGAATAAGAAGTTTCAGAAATAAGCAAAGACAATTTTATCTACCATTTTATTACATGAATTTCTCAGACTAGCCAAATATAAATTACAGGTGGAAAAAATAATATGAACATCAAATAATTTAAAAAGGCAAAGCATTTTGGGGAAAAAGATATAACACAGAAATTTAATACTAAGAAGTGCCTTAGAGATATGGCACACTGTTAAACCAAATAACCTCACACACACACAAGAAGTTCTTTACAACTGGAAACAGTGTGATCATTTAATTTTCTTTAACAGACATATTTCTAGGAAATGGGGCAGAGGTAAAAAAAGAATTGTATTTATTCTCTAGTGAGAGTAAGTGAAATACTTTGTGGTGAACCTGAAGTCTATTCCGAGTGAACCAAGCTCAGAGGAGATGTTAAAGAATTTCTCGGGTTATGAAATCCAGATCTATGTTTTGTATATAAAAAATCTCACATCTAAATAGTCCTGCAAACACTCACTGTGTCAGTTTTCAAGCTGCCTAGGAAAGGCATTACTACTCCTTAAATGCCTTTGTAAAACTTTTTTTACTATGTTCCAAGAAATTACTGAAAATTCTGTTAGTTTTTATCTGTTGGTGTAATAGGTTAACCCTAAAATTAAGATGCTGTTTACAAAACTCAGCAAACGTACGTAATTTGTACAATTAAAAGATATCTGTTCTATTTCCAACTTCCAGCACATTATTGCTTGGTCTGGAGAGAGAGAGAGCGCGAAGCTACAGGAACTTTTCTGCTGTCTTTATACTGCCCATATGTACCTTTACCAGTTTAGCTAACAATCTTCCAGGAGCCTACTAAGGTCATAAAAAGGTCTTACTGCTAAAAAGAGAAGGCTGATAGAATATGCAACCATCTCTCTGTTAACTTCTCTCTCTGTTAGTAAAATTATGGAAAGAAATCTAGTATTCTTCACAGCTATATCATTCACAGAAGCTCTGAGGAAACATTTTCCTCTCTAGATGAGTATATATTTCAGAATTCTTAGATGGCAGCAACTTTCTTTCTAATTCAGCTCTCCCTGGAGATTCCTGTTAAACCCAAGTGGCACATAAGCAGAACTTTGCTCAAACTTCCTTTAATACTGTGGGGAAAAATTATCTTTTTAGTTTTGTATTTGTATTCAGATCTCAACCATCACGATAGAGTTTTAAAATAAAAAAACCCCACAAAACTATATAGGGTTTCTTTACCCTCTAGGGAACAACATACCAATTTTCCGTCACTGATTTTGGCCAGGTATTAAAATCAGTGTGTTATGGTAACACAGCTGAGAGCTTAGCCTGTTTTATTGAATAGCTAGCTATGACAACTTGTGTTACTTAAGTTTCTAGAATGGGGCAGGGAAGCATTGCTTGATCCATTACAGCTCTCTCAATATTAGTAACTGAAATTCTTTCAAGAGGCATTAATTTTTTGAACTCTGTAGTATCTTTTGATAATATAATTATAAAAAGATTGAAAACAGCTCTGTGCGTTTCAAAAGCTGTGCTAAAGCGTTGACAAGGACCAGAGTAACTCAGTATAAAATCAAAACTAGTGTAGTAGAACATTCGTGTGGTACAGCATCATCACTCACACAACTGTCATCATTTGAGATACTTCAGAAGCAATGTTTTAGTATGTTTTTTGAATAAGGTGTTTGCAAAACCACATGAAAACACAACAAGCAAATGTTTGATCTTTATCACTCTACTTAAAAGAACTTTTTGACAGGGAATAAAACTAAAAGTTCTTTTCTTTAGAGAAAATAATTGTATCCATTTAAAAATGGCAGGGTCTTCTCAAAATATATTGTATAAAACAGAATGAGCAGTGTATTAAGCCCCAGCCAAACAACAGCTCTGCAGACCTGTTCATTGTCATGCTGCAGGCATTAAGAGTCATTCACCTCCTGCACTCATAGTATCAGCTTCATCGCTATGCATTTGGTTCAGGCCTGCACCTGACGTGCTGATCCTGGAAGGAAAAAGCCTCTTTGTTCCATTCTGTCAGGGTGTGGGAATGGGGAGACACCCAGCTCAGTGGAAAGGACATTTCCTGGGCAATAGCCATAGCCCCCATAGCAGTTCCCCTGCACGTGACGTGACATCTGTGAACAGCAGGGCTGCTGTTCATCAGGTGACCTGATGGACAGATTGACACTGGGGTATCTGAGTAAGCTGAGAGATTTAATTTTGATTGCTGGCACCTAAAAATCATTTCAGTTTTGTCCTCCTTGGCAGAATTTGTAGACATCATACTATGACATTTCATATACTTTCTTTAGGTCTTTTCTCATGAACTACGTTATGTTCTGTGCAACAATTTTTCTCCTAATTTTCCATTTAGAAAGTGTAACTACCTGAAAGATACTAGTTCAAACCCACAGTTTCAAAGTGAATTATAAACCAGTATCTTAAAGAGATTCTACCAATCAGTCAAGAAGCAGTAGCCACGTTTTCCCACAGTACCAGCTGTCAACTGGCAGTCTCAGCTGTGCAAAATGTTAACATTCAAACATCACAAAGCTGCAGATCAAGACTGAAATATATGTAGGAACGGAAAACACACTTGCCACATGTTACTATTCCATAACAAATATCCCGTCCATCCCAATAGTTTTCTTCCTCAAGAAGATTCCCTGGTGAAGACTTAATGAAACAATTCTCATATTTTTGCTTTTCTTTTCAGAAATATTTTTTATAAACAGGGCAATTCAACTATACAAAGGGAACACTAGTTTCCAGTTTCTGAATATAACTTAAAATTGATAAAGTAGGCAAAAGGCAGCTTAAGTGAATAAGTAAAAAAGTAAAAATCTTGTGTTTTTTCTGCTTCTAAGGAATTGACTTAAAAACCCCCCAAGCTTCCTTGCATGAGGTCTGAACTTTGACCATATTAACTATCCCTGTGTTTTCATTTACGTTAAACTGTCATCCTGATGCCAGATTTTCTGTCAGATATAACATTTGCCTATAAAATAATAGTAAATTAAAAAACTCTATTGTAACTGCTACTGGAGCCTTACTGGGATTTTTTTCTGAAACATATTCTGACATGATGAAAGGAAGTTCAAAGAACTAGAAGGTAAGCCCCAAGACTAATAACCTAACCCTTAGAAAGAGTATAAACTGCAACAAATATAAACAATCTGACCCGCTGAAATCTTAGCACATACAAGCAAGGATTCTGACAGCTACAGTTTACCAGCTATGGAAAAAAGTTTAAATATAGTTAATAATACCCTAGCTTTTTTTCCCCTGATACATAAGTTTATTTAACTTGCATCTAGAGAAAACTTAGCCATGTCTTGAGTTCAGCTTCTTCATTATGATAAACTTTATTAAGAGGCTCTGAGCACAGCATACAAAATCCTAGCTCCGCTGTAAACAAGCAGAAAAATTCTCACTGACTTCTTTGTGAAACTAAATGTTTAGTTTCACTAATAAGTATTAAAAAAATACTGAAAAAGTATATTAAGTTGATAATGGAGTAGACCAGTAAATTAGATATTTGCTTTAAGGTTTGTATCATGTGGACTACCTCTAAGTAAGTAGGGATGCTGTCGGAATAGAAAAAAAGAGTGATAACTTTAATCACAAGGAAATAAACATTTTCCTTTTGTTGTCCCTCTCAAGTCCACGTGGGAGTAACATTTCCCAAGAGTCTCATCCAGTTCAAGTTCTTCGCACTCACCATTTTCCTCAGTGAATTTCCTTCCAACTACACAATCTCTTTTAAAGTAGACAATTCCTTCCCTCAGCTGGATTTAAGATCAGTCTTCCAGTCTCCTTTTGCAGCTCATTGCCATTAAGAATTCTTATCTCTAATACATCCATTTTTAAAATTCTCCTCACAAATATTTATTCTCCCCCTCCCTCCCCCCAACTTCTTTCTCTCTGTTAAAGCTATGCAGGTTCCTGCCTGTCCCTTTTCTCTATGTTCCTTCTCATTCAGGATTCTAAGTTCTAGATTCGTTTGTCCTCACTGTTAAATTTGTTTTTAACCTTCAACTATGTGTATACTCTCCTGAGTATTCACAGGATCATGGAATGGTTTGGGTTGGAAGGGACCTAAAAGGTTATCTAATTCCAACCACCTTGCTGTGGTCAGAAACATCTTCCACTAGATGAGGTTGCCTAGAGCTGCAATCAGCCTGGCCTTGAACACTTCCAGGGATGGGGAGTCCACAGCTTCCTTGGGCAACTTGACCCAGGGCCTCACCACCCTCACAGCAAAGAATTTCTTCCTAATATCTAATTCAAGTCTATCCTCCTTCAGCTCAAGGCAATTCCCCCTTGTCCCATCACTACATGCCCTTGTGAAAAGGTCCTTCTCCAGCTTTCTTGTAGCCCCTTAAGGTACTGGAAAGTGTTCTAAGGTCTCCCAGACACATCTCTTCTCCAGACTAGAAAATCTCAAGTCTCTCAGCCTGTCTTCACAGGAGAGGTGCTCCAGCCATAGGATCATCTTTCTGGCCTTCCTCTGGACCCACTCAAACAGGTCGATGTCCCCTTTGTATGCTGGAGGACCCAGAGCCAAATGCAGCACTCCATGTGGGGTCTCATAAGCACAGAGTGTAGGGGGAGAGTCACCTCTCATGACCTGCTGGCCACGTTCCTTTTGATGCAGCCCAGCATACAATTGGCTTTCTGGGCTGCAAGTTCACATTTCTGTCCCATGTCCAGCCTCTCATCCACCAACACTCCTGAATCCTTCTCCTTAGGGCTGGTCTCAATCCCTTTACCATTCAGCCTGTGTTGGTGTTTCGAATTGCCCTGATCCAGGTTCAGGACCTTGCACTTGGCTGTGTTGAAATTTATGAGGTTTGCACAGGCCCATCTCTCAAGTCTAAGAGAGAGAGCTTCTTTTTCTGGCTAGGTGCATGTAGTATCAATGTCATTTTACTTTCTCCTTTGCTAATGTGGTTACTCATCTTGAAAAAGAGTCTTGCATCCAAGAGAGTCTCTGAAAAGTGCATTTAAAAGTCTCCCTCTTCAATGGCCCTTCCTGTTAGATCTTGACAGTCAATGGTGTTCTCCCATAAAATACCCATCCTATAGCACATAACTGTGATTCTCAGCCATTTTTGATGAGAGTTCCTCCTCTTCTACTATAATTAATGCCAATATCATCATTTGTTTTGAGAGGATCTGGCTTCGGTTTCTGGTCGTCATAGAAGGGCACCAACTGGCAGCTGCCTGGTGTCAGGATTTCAGGAGCACTGACTGGAACTCAGCTCAAGAGGTGAGTTTCCATCACTGCCTGAGTGCTCTGGCAGTACCAGAGACAAAGACGAACTATTGGAAGCAATAGATGGAAAGACTTGTCATCTTGTTTTTGTTCCAAAAAAATTAAACTGCCTGCTTTTAGATGGATAATCCTAGCTCTTGAGTAAAAAACCATATTTTTAATCAGGATTACAGAATTTAAGTTATTTTTTTCTGCATCACACATTACATTTTGTTTCTGCATTATGCTGCCTCTGTGTGCTGATCTTGCTTCCAAATATTTGTGTTTGTCCACTCTTAACACAGTAGCTTCCTGTTTTATCTTTCAAGCATGGAATTCCTCAGAAGCTTTTGCATTAAAGACTCTTAACTGTGCTAATGGAGCAGCAAAGAAAAATAAGTAAGTGGCATTTGACACAAATATATCAAGATGCTAATTTTTTAAACTAAGCTAAAGTTAACCCGAGCATCTCTCATTTAAGGCAGCCCTTGGTGCTTTCTGTAGTCAGAGTTAAGCCCGTTTTGTTTTTTGGATCCTACTTCCCCTACTCAGTGTTTTGGAAACCTTAGGGAAGTTCTCTGACAGGTCTGGTTCAGCAAGTGAGGAGTTTACAGACTGGTGATGTAAAAGTAGCAGCTTTTTCGACACCCCACCTCCCCAGTCCATCTAACATATTATCAGTGGAAACAGCAGAAAGCTGCAGCATGTCTTTAAAAAAGAGTTACAGCACTTGAGAGGAAATTACTTTTTCCCCCCACCCCTCCAAAATCAGTGCATGGGTTCTTAGTATAGAAATTCAGTCCTTCAGGACTGAAATCAGCAGCTGACATGTACTTTCCCAAAGTCTTGAGCATTAAAAACTTTCAGACCTTCCTCTCAAATGACTGGTTGTGGTAGCATCATCATTGAGGCTTCTTCTTCAAGAAAAAGATCTTACAAAAACTCCATAAACTATATTTAGATGCCAGTATGTTGCAAAGTTTAAGAACTACTAAAAATGCTTAAAAGAAAATCTAATGATTTTTTATGCTGAAGGATGCTCTGTGAACACAGCTTTGAAACAGGAGACACCCAGTTTTATAGCTTACAAAAGGGACCAATTGTGTTCCATAGCTTCCTAACTAGTTTGATCCTTGAACTCCAAATCATTCTTCCTTCTGGTTGGAAGTGGAATGCAAGATGACTGCTTCCCTAGAAAGCAATGCTGAGAATGAGCTGTGAATGCCTAACTCCTTTTCACTTCCCCAGTGTTTTGAAAACAGGAATTTGCTTCATATTTCTTCAAAAACTTGCACTCCAATTTGCTGCACCACATCATGAGCTGTTCTCTAAAACAGGCAGTCCTGTTGAAAGAGGAGTTCATAAAAAAATACTTGATATTCTAATTTGAAATAAAAAAGATAGATGGCTTTATCTGTGACAGATAAATTTGCTAAATATTTTGCCAAGTTTATAAGGCTACATAGCCAATGTTTTTCATGAAAAATGTCATAAGTACCCCCACCAGCATATCTGATAGTAAGTTTATTTCAGCTGCCTATTACTCAGTGGAATGGAAAAAAATACACAAATGGGAAAAGATTATTTAGATCTGGACTAGCAAGTGTTTATTCAGATGTCATCTTTTTAGGGCAGAATCTCATCCTTACACCAGTTTGGTGAAGTCCTGATTCCCTGCTCATAGCATGCAAGTACAAAATATGACTGAAAACATGTAGGGTTGTCTCCAAAAAGTATGAATATTCAATTCACGAAAACACAGCCCAATGCCATAATCTACTATTTAAAAATTAAATATTGATTAGCAGCATTTCTTATACTGTTTATTGAATATTGATGGCTTGTTGCATATAGCAAAAAATATTTATATTCTTTTCAGTGAATGGCGGAAGCATCATTGGCTTCTTGTCTTTCTGGCTTCAGTGCTACTGAACTTCGGCAAAATGCCATTCATGACTCACGCTATTTATTTATTTATTCTTTATTTTTAGACTAATGGGAACTTTATGAATTCCTTCCTTGCTTTCTAAGAGAAATACCACTTAGCTAGGATACTGAAAAATGGCGATTCAAAATCCTAAATTACTGCCTTAATGAATAGCCTTAGCTCTTAATGAGTATGGTTAATCGCCAAATAATTGATTTTAATTTTGAAGATATTGTTGTTAAATTTTGGGCATTTTAAAATTATTTTCTTACCTAAATATAAATCCGTACTATTAAATGGTTATCAAGTTGACTATTTTGTTTTTATTAATAAACGTTATTTTTGAATCTCAAGAATATTTTTCATCTGCAATTGAATATACAACTCCCCCAAAAATGCACCATGGAAACTGTATGCATCCTCCAAGTGACAAAACACATGAAAACGTGTAGTTAGGAAAGCAGTAGTGTAGAATCACATGTACAAAACAAGCTCAGTGTCTGGAATAGTGGGAGCTCAACTCTACCATAGCCTTTGGGATGGTTTCAGCTCTCAAAGGCTCTTCCCTTTTCCTATGTGGTCTTTTGCTTTTTCTGCATCGTCACTTGGATTGTTAACACATGTAGTTAGTTCAAAACACATACAAAGTATGATCATGATTTAATAGCTTTTAGTATTAGGCACAAAGTACTTCCATTCAAGAACAGATTAAAAGTCATTCTTCATAAATATTTGCATAGACAGTGAAGGCATTACATGCATTTTGTATCATGTTATATTTAGTTTTTATTTAAGTAGATTATTACCAGTAAAAGGTGGGGGGAATTTTTTTTTCTGCTAGCAAGTGTAAGTTATAAAAGCGTAACAAACAGCTTCCTCCAAACAAAATGTAGCGAGAAATGAGAATAAGGTGGTAAGCTTTCATTTAGGGCACAAGTGTCATTTACAGAACCATCTCCTGGGTATCATTGACTTTAAATTCTGTATTTACTATTTGAAGACTTAGCATTTAAATCTTTAGTACTTTATTACATAATTTAAGCTTGAATATTTTCCAGTAAATCTCAGCTCACTTCCAGACAGTATTCATTTATGATGTGCCTCTCACCTTTTGTTTGCTGATAGGAAAATGAGATAAGAGAAAAATCTTAATTGGAGGTCTGGTCAAGCAGAAATGTTCTACGGGGCATGTAAGAATCTAATAGCATAGAGACATCTCAAGCATTCCCATATTCATTCCCAAAAGATGGTTTTTCCCTCCCTTGAGAAACAACACATAGACCATGGGGATGTTCTGCCCTAGGGAAAAAGGAGAAAAAAATAATAAAAAAGTGCAATTTAAAACGTCCCTTTTTTCTTGTACAGTGTACTACTATTTTCCAAAAGTTACAAGTCACTAAAGTTGAAAAGTGACTTTCAGAAAACATAGAGAAAAAATTATTTTATTAAAAGCTGATTTAAGATACCTTAGGGCCTGATTGACGGGGATTGATGCAATGCCCTTAAAAATGTGTTCCCTTAGGTCTGTCAAGATAAATGACTCTTGGAAGGGATACTGATTCTTCTATTTCTGTTCTGACTTCAGGCAGTAGCAACATTAACAGACTGTGAAAACAAGTATGAAAAGCTATGTTAAAGAGAACAAAACTGTCTGCAAGACTGAAATTTTTACAGTATTTTGCCTTCATAACAGCAATACATTACAGTGATACGGAAATACAAGTATAAACACACATGGAGAGCTTGGCAATACCATTACATACATGCACATTAAACAGCATGTGTAGCATATATATGTAGGTAAAATAGTACATACTGCTTATATGAACTGCTGTGATGAAATTGTGTCACTGTTTTTTAATTTTGTAAACACTACATTACATTTTATTGTTAACCATATCCAGTAGGATCCAAGGTAGCTCATCTCCAAAAAACCTTTCTAATGTACAGACTTCAATTATACTACAAATAAACAATTGAAATATTTAATATCTTAGCAGAAAGTTATGTCTGCTAAAAGAGTCTTTGAGAAAACTGTATTTTTTTCTTTATATACAAAAATGTATCTGTGGACCAGGAATTTAAGGATTTTATGGCATATAAGGATAACCTTCTACAATGAGACAATTGCACAGTGGCACATTGTTCCAAATTGTGGGCTAATCTCTACTTCAGATGACTCATGAAGAAACCAGATGTGGCCACAATCCAAAGATCACTGCCACTCTGAAAAAAGGGCAGGGCAACTAAGACTAAGCATTACTGGGTTAAAGATTACTCAAGATGTCTGGAGTATGAGAAGTAGAAAGGTCTCGTCTGTACCCTGAAAAATATTTCAAAAAGAACTAATGAGATTCTTCAGCATTTTCCTCATTTTGCCCTGTCACTAGAACTAAGCAAAACTGATTAGGGATGTTTAAGTACATTTTCAGTCTTGCTCAGTTTTGTGTAGATACTGAACATCTTGTGGAATAAAATACCAGAATGATGACCACAGATATTGGAAGGGCTGATTAAGCTCCTGTGGTTTAAATTCATAAAGGTAAATTTTGAATAAAGCACAGGACATTTTTAGTAGTGATATGAGAACAATAAGCTTTGACAACTTAATGTATGTGTCACATCTCACTCCTACACAGAAGAGGGCACCCCAAATTTGTAGATGCCTGTGGCTGAAAAAGAGCAGCAAAAGCCAAAAGGGTTCAGGAAAAAAAAGCTCACAAACTTTTATTAACAAACTGCACACTTGGCATTGAAATTTGTGTGTTTGCCCCTATCTTCTAATAAAAAGAGGAATAAAAGAAAAGAGGGAAAAGAGATAACATGAAAGAGATATCAGATAGGAGAGGAAAGCAGATCACCAGTCCTGGGTCCAGCATCAATCCAGCTGACAGGGTGTCCAAGGTCCTGGTGAGTTTATAGGAGTTTTCCCTGCTCTAGGATAAAGGCTGCCAGGGATGTGACTGTTTAATTAGTACAGATTAAACATTTTGCAGCAAAGAACAAAAGCAAGATCTCCTTTATAGCTGTACGTGGCAAAAAATGGGAAGTCAAAATGTCTTTGAAATGCAAAAATAAGTAATTGATTCTTCAGAGGACTGTTCTGTAATATGTACACCATCTATGGAATAGCAATCAGGAAGGCTTTTCATTTGAATAAGTATTGACAACGCTTCATAAAGGATTAATACTATCTCTGCCAAAGGTTAGAAAACAAGTTTCTTTTAGTGCATACTGCGTGTTGTCTTCTCTTGCCAATTTAAAGCTTGCTTAAAAAAGGACAGTCTTGGCTATAAAAGCAATGTGTTGGAATGTGTTCCAATATGACTGACCTGTCCTTGTTTTTTGGCAACTTAGCTAAAGTATTTTCATCAAATTTTATGATTTTATATGATTTGAAGTAATAAGCCATAGCACAGACCCAAAGTGATGAACTTAGGGAATTTTTTCTCTCTAAAACCTTCACTCTAACTCTGTTACAGATCTTAACTGCAAAATTATTTCAATTTTCCCAGCTGTTTTTGCAATGTAAGCATACTTTGAGGCATATTTTTTCCCATTGGTGCTTTCATTTTTGGATTTAGTCTATTCCAAAATACATACAAGCCAAATACTTACACAAAAGATAGAATGTTTTTTCGAAAAATCCCATGAAGCATCACTGAAATGCTATCAAGTGTTCCTTCTTTCCAAACTGAATGTATTAATACCTCTTTCCCTCTCCCATGTAACTTTCTTAAGATATAACTCATTGATTGACTTACTCCCCCAAAACCAGAATTTCTGAAAGAAGATGCATTACTAATAGTCAGCTATTAGGTTTTCACAATTACTTTGTCCAAAATAATCATCATGTAATCAACATTATGATATATCAACACAATTGAATTAAAAAGAGATTAAAAATGATGTTCCCATAACTAACAAATGGCAAGGGAGAAATCTGATAAATAATCCCTGCTGCACCTTCCAAATTTGACCAACATATTGAGGAAAACAGACATGCTGTTCAAACAAAACTTCCAAGCTTCCCAACTGATGGACGAGGACTGAGGCTTTCATTCATGTGTCCTTCCCTCTTTAAATGACCCAACCTATTCTTCACCCTTCAGAAATTCTGAGTGTGCAACTGCTTACAAAGGAAGGAGGCTCCTTGGCAGGAGCTGATGAATACTAGTACTCTACAAAGAAATGTACCACAAAGAACTGCAGCCTGGTTGCTAATCTTCAGTGTTGTCAGTGAAGCTGAGCCGTGGTTGTGGGAACCGGAGCCTGTGTTAAAAAGTTTCTTCCACCTCCCTCTCGGGGAAACCCAAGGGCCTTGCTTTGCGAGAGTATGCACTGGGAACATGTTCTGCTCTCACTAAGGTCAGTGAGAGATGGTGGGCATTTTGGATGAATGTCTTTCTTTTATTCCTCTTTGAAGAAAGATGAAACTAAGCACCTGCCACTAAAAAAGAAATTAGGAAATGTAGTTTTAAAAAGTCCTGCTTTCTACAGTTTTGCATTGTATGATGAAGAGAGAATGAAATATAAGCAGAGTGCCTGTCTTGGTTCAGATCAGGAAAAGAAATTTTATGATATGTACATGCAGAGAACGTACAAAAGTAGGAGAGGATTAATGAATATGAAGACAAAACCAGAAGGGATTTATGTAATCATGCTTTGTAGGACTTTTAGGAAAAAAAACACAAGAAGCTCCAAAGCCACTTAATAGGTCAATATAATTTTGATGCTTCACGTTGCTCTAAATTAAATTAAATAAGCCAGATAATGAAACTGGCTTCAAATCTTATAAATCCCTTTTGGTGTTCATATTTCATGCTTTCAAGCAAGCACAGATACCATATTCCCTAAGTCCTTTTTAATATTTTTAAGTTGAAAAACAGATGTGAAGACAAACTGTTGAACTGGAGTCAAGAGAATACTTCAGTGATTTAGAATTCACCACATAAATGAGCGATTATTTGAAAGAGGTCAGATACTTGGAGATATGCTTATGCTTAGAGATATTCAAATAAGATAAATTATGAAAATACAGATCTGTGTGTCTAAACAGAACTTCTTTCTAAGGTTGCAAGCACAGTGACAAGGGGTATAAAAATCTGGCAAACCAGAACCACCAGATGCCTCAAATTGTAATCACAGATTTTGCATACTGTAATCAGAGCAACCTTACAGCTGTGTGTTTGAACTGGGCAATTGCCTAAGCCTACCATAAAATGTTTACCTTACCTTTAAGCCCTGAATTAACTAATTTTCTAGTAGTGTGTTTTGGAATAACTTAGTGATAATTTCAAAGAAGTCATGCAGTTCTGTAATCCTGTATGCAGAGATGACTTGGCTGAGATTCTCATTCTGATCTCAAGTGAACAAGGAAGCAGCCTTGAAGACTGAATTTTAATATCCACAATTATTTCTCGAAAGAATCAGAGCTCATGAACAATCTCTCTTTATTGATTTATTTATTGCTGTCTTTATTTTTTGTGCGCCTTTTTTTTTTTTTTTTTACACTAGAGACAATGCAATATTTTCAATGCTTTCTCATGTGGTAGCTCTTTGATACCTGAGATGTCTCACTGCTTTTTTTTTCTCTGTATGTAATTTTTTTCCCGGCAATGTCCCTTTTAATTGCAAACTTGCATTTAGTCTTCCAGGCAAGGACATATCCTTGACTTTATAAAGGTATTACAATACTTAAGTGTAATATTGAGGCAAATAAGATGCATTCTGGAGATCTCCATTCATCTTCTTTCAACAGAGCAAAGAAGAGCATCTTCTTTGTACTTTGGCAAAGTTTTTAGCCAAGTTATCCGTAATGATGTCCAGTCCTCCAGATTCAGTTGCTAAAGTTAATTTGGACTCTTAAGTAATTTAATTCCCAGATGTCTAGTTCATCAGAGGGACACATATTAATGATTGTTCTGGGTCTTCACGGAGCAGCATCTCATTTTAGTGAAAAGATACTTACGTCTATTTATATAAAAGTCTTCAGAAATTTGCACATCTTTGGACTATGGTGCAGTAAATACCAACTTGCACTGCTTTTTAAATTAAATTATCCCTGTAATCTGACATCTCACAGTCTAATCATCAAGGACCAAAGATTCCTTACCATGACTACTCAATTAAAAGGTACAGACCTTCATTAACCATAAAAGAAGAAAATGGCCTGAAAGATGTCACCAAAGTTTTAAAAATATTTCAACATATTTAGTCAAACTAGATATGTCTCTGGATGGGGAAGCTTTTGAAAATGAGTAAGATCCTGAAGCAAAAGCTAATTAACTTTGAGATTAGCTCAGTTGGTTAAAACTTGGTTGTAGTAATGCCAAGGTGATGGGTTCAATCCCCTATGTGAGCCATTGACTTAAGGGTTGGACTCCGAGATCCTTGTGGGTCCCTTCCAACTCAATAGTCTGTGAATCTCTCACTTAAGAACTGATCCTGTGAATAGAGAGACAACTCTAATTACAATAGTCTGATTGTGATTGAAGATACCAGTGCTAAATTATTATGCTGAAACCTACCTGATTGTATGCTTACTTTTTATATTTAAAAATATCGTTTTGCAAAAAACACCTCAAGGCTGCCTAAAGGCTGGGTTTAAGTCTTTGTAGTACACCTGAGAAGTACACTTACGCAGCAGTATAGCAGATGTGGGTCAAAGCTTGCCCCAGGTCTGAAATCTCTCTATTGTGCATTGCAGTTCATCAACTGCATGGGGAGAATAGAGTGAGCAAACAAACACTGCTTTGGCAGTTGGGTCAGACTGGGCAAAAAGTTATACGGGTTACTTTAAACTTAAGAATTAATAGAGGTTTTAACTTCTTAATATACCTAACTTTCTTAATTTGCCACCTCTAAAAACAATCTTGAAGTCAGAAAAAAATAAACCAGTCCTTGCTGAAATAATATTTTAGGCAGAAACATTTATAACTGATAGATCTGCCAGGTGACCTTTAGCTGGTCAGAACTGGTTATATCTGATCAATGGTTTGATAAAATATGAAATAATAAGATGCTTTTTCCTCACTGATATGGGAAGTAGTCATACAATAATGTTGAAAGTTTCTCCTTACTATAAACCATCATTCATATAAAGATAGAATTACCAAAGAATAATTTTAAAAATTCAAGATATTAACCTGATTTACCGTTTTACTTATATTAGGAATTGGCGATGTGTTATACTTTGTGCTTAACATTAGGTAGTTGTTATTAGCTAGTATCCTCTTTGTAGGTACAGCATGAAGCTCAAAATTTATGATGAATCTCTTGCTGGAGCAGTGTTCGAGTGAAGCAGAAGTCTGATTCTATGATTCTAAACATTTCCCCAGTCAACGGAAAAAAATGAAATCATGTAGACTGGATTTTTAAAAGTTCAAACATAAGCAATGAAAGAAATATGAAATATTTGCAAAGTTGCTGAGAAAATTAAATTAATTT
Source organism: Pithys albifrons albifrons (assembly GCF_047495875.1). Lineage (NCBI taxonomy): Eukaryota > Metazoa > Chordata > Aves > Passeriformes > Thamnophilidae > Pithys > Pithys albifrons. The sequence continues at coordinate 21,738,010 of NC_092459.1, read as the reverse complement.
GGAGAAAAATCAGAGTGCTTCTTGATAATCCAGACAAGTGAAAAGAAAGATTTACATAAAAGGTTACTTTAATTTTCTCCTGGCTACTTATTTTCTCCTTGCTTTCCTTGAAAGCAGGGTACTCTGTTATAAAATGACTACTAAAAAAGCCTGATTAGTTTAAGACAGAAATTACTTCAGAATCAAGTATTTTAAACAACTTCTGTATTCCTAAACAGTAAATGTTTAAAGTATTTGTAGGTTTTTCTACTGTTTCATGTCTTTATCTGAAATTCTCACTGATAAATATGTGCACGTAACAGTTTTAAATGACATTTGACCTCTTCTCTGACTTCTAGCCATGTGATGAAAAATGCTTTTCAAAATACTTCAGTGTAAATACAGGAAGATGACTAAACTCTTAAACTTTTGTCTTCTAAAAAATTCCCATCGCTGCCAAAACTGGTGAAACTCCTCTGATGGTTAAAATGGTGGGAGCACTAAGGCAGAAAATCTTCCAAGTGCCCACAGGCATTCTCCCCACCGTATCTTCTACCTAGCTCTGCAAATCTCTGTTCCTTCCTTTAGAAAATAAGTGGCCACACATTGCTTGTCACATTTGCCCTTTCTCTCACAGAGCTTAACATTGGGAACTTCTCATAAATACATAACAGACAAGAACAAGGAACAAATTTGCTTAGCAAGGCAGCCAGCAGGCTTACTGTACTATCCCCCTTTCCAACATTTAAAGAATGCAACTATCTTCTCTCTTTCCTTTCCCATGTAGCTTGAGAATTACATCCAAGACAGTATGAAGAAAGAAATGGTAGAGATCCAGCAAACTGCAGTGCAGAACCAGACTGCAGTAATGATTGAAATAGGCACAAACTTACTAAATCAAACAGCTGAGCAGACCCGCAAATTAACAGATGTTGAAGCCCAAGTAAGTAATGAATTTCAACCTAAAAATGCTTCTGCTTCCCAAATACTACAACTATACATTTAACACCGTTAATGTTACACTATTCAGTTCAACAATTAGAAGTCAATCATTATCATCTAGAGCTTTACCCAGCTCAAGAATACATTAGTATTTGATAATACGTAGTTCCATCTCAAGCCCAGTGTTGTACCTTGAGTGATTTCCATTTCAGCAGGATTTAAAGTAAGTCTAGCAAGACAACTGTTACATTAATCTTTAGAGAGAATGTCCTTAAAACTACTATACTATATGCAAGCATCAGTTGTGTCCTAGTGTGCTTTTATACAACCCTCACTGTATATCTCTGTTGATTATTCACCTCTTGCCACCAGATCTTGGCCAAAAGAAACTTGCTTCAAACTGCCTTCGTTCCATTTACCAGGTTCATTGCTTTTTTAAATTGAAATCTTTCTTTTGTATTTTTTTAAAGATTAGCAAGAAAAGTATGATTTTAAAGAACATTTTCAAGATACTTCAAGTGGGATAACAGTTCATTTCTAGCACAATGCTCTATATTATGGGTAACAGAGGGATACATGTACAAATCTGAGATAAATCAAGAAAAAAGAAATTAGGAGGCTGCTAGAAAAGTATATTGACATAGAAGTAAACTTGTCTACTGTATATATTATTTGCTAAATTACTTTTAAAAAGAAAGAAAGGGTTTATTTTTAATTATGGTTTTAATTGAAAAGCATTAACTACAATAAGATATTCTATTAAGCAGAATGCAGATATTAATAGAAGAATAAATCCAATCAATGTAGAATGGTATGTATTTGTAGTTTTGCAGACATGGTAGGACAATTCTCATCTATAATTGCCAAAACACAAGGAATGTAGCATGCAGCACATAACATTTTATCTAATATAAATAGCATGTAAAACCTAAAATCCTTGTTAGACATTTTACTATCTGTAAATTCATCCAATGAATTAAATTACACCTTTTAACCTAAAGCAAGCCTTTTTTGAAGTTTTTGATAAACACATAGTTCATAGCTCACAGATGTACTGAATTTAGCTTTCTGATTGCATGATTCAGGAGCCTAATATTTTGCACGTGTTGAGAGAATGTATTTATTCATTCACTGTAATGTCTTTATGGAAATTACTTAATTATTTTCTGCTTAGAGGAAGAAAATCATCACTGTGACTTTCATTCTGTGCTTGAAATTACTGTTGACTGGGTTAAAGGCTTAATTAGCAACATAAGGAAATGAACCAAACAATTGCTCTCTCAAGGACACTTACTTTTGGCAATAGTTTTTAATTACAGTTAAGTGTGAAATCATGTCCTGAATGACTGTTTAACATGAAGGACATGAGTAATCAATTCTTCCTGTCAAGGAAAGCCAAATTCTGTTGAATTAAAAAAAGCTGTTCTAAAACAATGAGAAAATATTTCTAGAAAACATGCCTCAAAGTAATACAATCCAATACAACCGGACAGTATCTTCCATGTTTCATAGTATATGCATCTCTTCATTTAAAGATGCAAAAAAGTGTAAACAAGACTTTTAGAAAAGGTAACATTAAAATGGGAACAATGAGTTGACAAAAGTGTGGTTCCCATGATAAACATTTAAAAATATAATTTGGGATTGAGGAAAATAGCTAGGAGGGAGCTATCAAGTGATTTCAGTACTGGGCCAAGATTTCATCGAGTGAGAGACAAAGTACTTATTTTCTATACCAGCAGTATATAGTATATATAGGAGTTCCAGTAATGAAGGAAGAATTATCATAACAGAGGGGAAGGTACAACAGCAAAGCTGAAGTACACAGTAACTCTCATCCATTGATCAGAAATGTGGCATCCCACTGAAATATTCCAAGTGATATATGGTAGCGTAATAGTAAAATTAGTGCAATTCTGTGTATTCTTCTTCATTCTGGTTCCATGAACATTTTTGCCAAAATAAGGTATTGAAATAGAGATTTGCATGATTTCAAAGCATAACAGAATTACAATTTATTTAAAAGAAGTATCTTGATTGTCAAATTTTTTTGTAAATTTTATGTAGGTATTAAACCAGACAACCAGACTTGAACTTCAGCTTTTGGAACACTCTCTTTCAACAAACAAATTAGAAAGACAGATTTCAGATCAGACCAACGAGATAACTAAATTACAAGAAAAAAACAGGTAAGTTTGCCTATCAGCCCAATAAAATGCTATTCCTTGAAGTGCCCTTCTAAGAGTTTTTGGAAAGAAATGTATTCAAGTAGGAAAATAAGGCCTGTACACAAGCTCCCTACACCCAGCTGTGCTAATTATAAAGGTCATACATTATTTAAAGCCTAGGAGATCATGCAAGTTTATTCTTATATTCTGTTTATATATTATTTTTCAGTATCTAAAGGTCTCCTTGATTTGAGGAACTTAAGGCTAAAACTACATCAGTTGTAGCCAATTTATATTCTTTATACTTAGCCAGATGAAGTTATGATTATGTAACATCATTCAAACTAATTGAGTGCAACCACATCTCCAAAGTTTTATTTCCATGCAGTACACAGCTATCCTAATGACCCCCCAGGTCATTGCCACAATTTTTTTCTAATGTGAGAAAAATAAAACCCTAATGATATTCAAGGTTCAGAATATGAAATTCAGACCACTATCCAACTGGTACTTCTGTCCTTTTCTGTACTCAGCTATTGTCCAAAAGTTCATACCTTTTTTCAACTGGTTTTGTTTCTGTATCACCAGGATATTATTTTACTTTTGGCAATAAATTGTTTACAGAGAAATCTAAAAGCAGCAATAACAGTAAGATTTCTCCTTCAAACCCATGTTTTTCGATGAGAACCATATGTGCAAAGTGCTTTTTATTTTGAAAGAATTAGCTTAAAAAACCCATGAGACATGTTTTGACATTTTTGTTCACTAGTCTACTACATTTATATATGCTCCCTAAAGGTTTTATCTACCACCTTAAGAAAAACAAGCATTCTTATCAAATGGAAAGCAAGGGAAATACTGAATTTTAAAGGTCACTTCTTTTGTTGGTGAACTCGGCAGACTTTAGACTACCATTGTAACATCCACATAAACACAAAAACATTGTTTCTCGCCTAACAAAAGGCAATCTGACATAGAGTTAATCTGCTTGAAACATAAGATTCAGGATTTTTTTTCAATAACAGCAAGGGATTTTAGGTGAACTTTCTTTTGGCCATGAATCTTTTAACATCAGCTATCTCAGAGTCTGCATCAGAAGAACAATTAGCAGTGCAATAATGTTCCATCCAGACTCCTAATCATTCCGGCTCCAGAACTGGAGATAGCCAGTACATCTTCAAGTAATTATTTGCACATTTCCCTGTCTTAATGCAATAACATTTATTTATGTTAAGTATATATTTTACTATAATTACAGGAACATTTGAAAAATTCATAGTTTTATCTACTTAAAGATGAAAGTAAGTTTCATCTTTTAAATAGGTTAAATCATGAAATATTAGTAATTCCTTTAATAATGCTGAATTATCAGACACCCAGTGGTTACACATCTAAAGCCTGCAATAAAGACTACAGTAGACAATGTTGTTTATTAATGCACCTATATAATAAATTAAAGCATATGTATGAAACCAAATTTTCATTTAGTCATCTACTGCAGGCAAGGCATCAGAGAATGAAACCGAGTACTTATAAAGAAACAAACTTCTACAACAGGCTTGGCATCAGCTCAGAATTGTTTCTGGAGAGCCTAATTGTAATCTTTTATTTAGCTTTCTAGAAAAAAGAGTTCTTGAGATGGAAGACAAGCACACTCTTCAGCTGAAGTCAATAAAAGATGAAAAAGATCAGCTTCAAGTCCTAGTAGCCAGACAGAATTCTATTATAGAAGAACTAGAAAAACAGTTAGTTACAGCTACAGTAAACAACTCCGTTCTGCAAAAACAGCAACATGATCTGATGGAAACTGTTCATAACTTGCTTACTATGATATCTACACCAAACTGTAAGTAAAAGCAGACATGCATATATTATTTCTGTGCTCTTTCCTAATTTGTGTTCATTATTACCTGTAATCTTGAAACTGGTTCTGCCACACTTCTGCTTCTCAAAATGTCTGTATTTGTTTGCGTGACTTAACCTCCTTTTCAGGGGGGTGGGAGAAATAATCACATCATTTATGTGGTTTCTTTTCAACATTTTGTTCATCTTCTCTGGTTTATATTGGTTTGCCTGCTTGCTTTTCCAGTGGTTCAACAAAATACAGAAATGCCAACTATCATTCATCTCACATGGCATTCATTTGAGTGGCAATATACAATCCCTTGACCATATATCTAGGTTAGACTGCATGACATGGGCCTGCAGCTTTTCTTCCTGGCTCACACAGGTTGTTTCTGCCACCTCTCATTGCTTTATGCACGTAGGACAAATTAATGTGGCTGCTAAGGCAAAGGAATCAGCACAGGCATCGGTTTTACCCCCAACAACAGAAAGCATAAGCCCAGGGCAACAGGTACTCGCAAGAGTCCTCCACTGAAGTTTCCTTGTTCATCCTAAAATTCTCTCAGCCTAGCAAATTGATAGGCAATAAGTCTATCCCCTAATTTCCTGACCACTCTGCAAGAAATCATAGCCACAGAGCATAGCTTCCAAATTCATGCAGATTCACATGCTGCATATAAAACCCACACAAACCATAAACTCAAAGGATTTAAACATTCCTTGCCTTGAATTTCATGTCTGATATGGAACTTGGACAAATTAAGAAGGTATAGCTGTTCTATATACAAGACTCCAGAATCTGGCACACTTGTCTGTAAAGTTCTCAGGGAAAAATTTTAATAGTTATCATTACAACTTAGAAGACAGTATAGGTGTTCTGTGTTACATTACTCTAAGTTGGACCACAGAAAAGGAAGAGTGTTTGGAAGTCCTTACTTTCAGTAGTGTCCTAAATAATGATGTTGTAGGTTTTTCTAAACAAAGTAAATTTCAAGATTTTTGTCTTGAAAACTGATGCTATCCCCTTAAATGCCATTACTAAGCCCGTACATGTTCCTGCTGATGTTATCTGCTATGCTAGTGCACAAATAAGTAAACAAGTCAAAGTCATGTTGGCCACAGCACCGTTAAACCCAGAGTGAAAAAAATAATGAGTGTTTGCCAAAAAGACAAAATTAGCAGGGAAAGCTTCTAAGACCGTATACAAACAATAGAGTGTGGAAAAGCAATTAAAACACTGAACGTGTTATTTTTATATTTAAGGCAAAGCACTTAAATAAAGAGTAAGCAAGCTAAAAGAACATAATAAGCAACTGTAATATAAGCATGTATTTATATGGCACTTATACCTTTGTAGTAACTGACTGTGCTTCTCAGATTAAATTAAAAGGGAAAATACACACAACCAACCTCAAAAGGATCAAATATGAAATATCAGTCAGGAGGCGAAATGCCAGGAAATTCCAACCTCCATAGTTAAAAAAGAACTGAACAAAAAGATGAACTTTAGATTGTTCTGTAGAATAAGAAGGCTCAGACAGATGAAAATGTATTTTTTACATAAATGAATTCCAGAAGGGATGTCTTTTCAGTGGATTGGGCTGAGATACCAAGCTTCAGCTTGGTACTTAAAAAGTTGTTCCTGCTCAGCACAGGGGCAAAAAAAAAAAATCTAAAATCTTTGCAAGAGTAGTTCCACCACTCTGCTGTATTATAAAAGATTCCATAACTCTTACATTGGATTTCACAATATTAGAGTACAGGCCAAAAGTCATTATTATTAACATAATCACTTGCTAGTTAGGTATGTGTGTAGTAACAGTTAATGCATGCAAAGGTTGTAGTAAATGCAGGAGTTGTAGTAAATGCAGGAGTCCAGCAAAGGTAGCGTGTGGAAACAGAAACTGTTCAACTGAACATCATGCAATATCCTAAGTTTTCTTAATCAAAATATTAATAAGTGTTGGCACTTTTCAACCTATATTGATAGGTTGAAACCAGACTCTAATCAGAATAGTATCTCTAAATAATACAAATTAACAACACACATAATAAGTATCTTGATCTGTTGTTTCTTTCAGCGCCAGGCATATTTTTTGGAGCTGCAAAGCTTTAAACTGATTATGTTATAAATTGCTTCTTAGTAACTTCTGTTCATCTCCTCTTAATGCCTTCCATTTCTATTGTATTTTTAACAGCTAAGAACAACTTCATAGCTAAAGAGGAGCAAATCAGCTTCAAGGACTGTGCTGAAGCTTTCAAATCTGGACTGACAACAAGTGGAATCTACACTTTAACAGTTTCAAGCACTGCACAAGAAAAGAAGGTAGAATGGCTATAAAGACCTACCTAGGCATATTATATGTTAGAAGTTATTTGATCTGGCAAGCATGCTATTTTAAAAGCTAGTTAATAGTGAAGTTTACTACTTACCAAGTGTTTTTTATAAGCATTTCATCACTCCTAGGTCACAGTATATAACAGGAACAAAAAAGGCCTTGAGGTGAAATCTTGGCTCAGTTAAAATGAGTATTTTGTTGTTCGCTTCTGCATGCCAAAATTTCATTCTTTTTTTCTTCATAATTAACACAATTAAAGCAATAAAGTGCTGTATTCTATGAAATCTGTAACTCCATCAGAGTTGCTCTGCATGGTCAGCAGACTCCTGTCTCCTCTAAGTTCTTAGTTTCTTCATATTCCAAAGTCCCTTCTGGAGGCAAAGGAGGTAAAATCAGGGGCCTATGAGAGTGCTCATGGATGTATGCTCATGACAGAGTTTTAAGGATATTTGTGTAACAATTAGATCAACAATTAGATCAGCACAGCCTGCACTGGGTAAGGAAATATTTTATGGAATTCCTAAGGCTCTCCTTTATTACATCAGGAAAACTCCCAGAAAATGTGAAAGAACAGAGAAAAATGAGGCTCATATGGAAAAGCAATTGGTAAAACCCTGACAGAGAAAGCATTTTTTCCCAAGTTTTGATAGCAAAGGTTTATAAATGAAGTTCATTAGTGACTAGTCTTTGAAGTGCCAGAACTTCATCCAGCCCAAGCCAGACTGTGATTTTACACTTACAAAGGAAAGAAGCAATTTGTTCAGGTAAGATCTATAAAATACAATAGATAAAACCTGCAATTTTTGTGCAGATATCATCTGGAGAAATTATTCGCAGTCTCCTTCTCTTGGGGAAAACAAAGCTAGTTTTCTTGTGGAATATTGTAGTCTAAATGTATCTGTTTCATAAAAACATTAGTTACATAAGATGCCATAAAGCGTTTTATTACACATGAAGCCAAATTTTAACAGCTAAAGGAGATGCAAGTTACTGCATCTTTAAAGAATAGATTGTCGTAGTCATTGTTAGACATCTCAGGAAGGTTTACATTCCTTGGATCTCTTACTTGTCTCAAGCTTTTTTCTTTGGTTTTAATTTTACTGTCAAATAGAATACACAGAGCATGCATATTTTCTAAAAGCAGACACAAGTGCAGGACATATTACAGAATGAAAACTTCTGTCATAAACTTTAACATTGCATTTTCAAAAGTGAAATCACAAATTTCATACATTCTAAAATATTAAATGCTTTACATTTGAACGTGGAGGCATAAAATAATTAGCATAAATACTCATTTTGGTAATTGACTAGGTTAAAAAAAGTAGATATAATGTACTAATTTAATTAAATTAGTGCTAAATCAGTAATTTAATAACATTAAAGAATTTAAATCTTAATCTCCCAACTTCAGATAGAAAAAGGGAAGGTTTTACTTACCGCCTGACATTGAAAATAAGAGACTAAAAAGATTTAATCTGAGGCTGATTTTTTATACAAATATGAATGCATAGAGGGGTTGTCAAGGGAAGTGAAGGTTTAGGGATAATCAACATGTTACACCATTTTCAACTGTTTATGATGTGGATGGCTACTCAGACCAGGAAACAGAATGACCTTTTTTATTTGCCAAAAGTGCTGCACTGCTGTTGATGTTTTCATCTTTTCCTCTTGTAACACCTTCTGACCTCCCAACAGGCTTATAAACAACTCCTGTGTAATCTGTAACTGATCCCACTTTACTAATTTACTAATTCCAAAACTAAGGAATTGTATATGAAAGCCGAGAGGAAAATAATTATTTGATTCCATTAATATTTTCAAGCTTTCCTGTTCTGCACCAGGACAAAAGCTAAGTCCTTTTAAAAACACTAAGGAAAAACAGCAAGACTGCTGACACAAGTTAAAATGGCAGAGGCAAACCCATGAAAAGTCAATAGTTTCATGTTTACAGCAACCACATGAACCAATTAACCTCTGGGTCTTAACCAGGCACATTACTGTTACCAGTGTATTACCCCAAGTCTTTAAATAGTGACTGAAACAGTGGCTAAGCTCTTTCCTGTTTCCACTGATGTTTAGCTGAATTTTTGTCCCAGAACTGATACACATTCAGAGCCAAGGCCTTTTAACCAGAACTTTCTTGATTTGGGCAAGGTTGAATTTGCCAACAAAATGGTTTATCATAACCTTCCAAAAAACTAGCTGGTCATTTCAAAAGGAGCCCATGCCATGGACCTTATGTCTAAAATACACATATACAAATTATTTCCAACTCCAAGCATTGAGAAAAGGTCATATGTGTAGCTTCTCTGATACAGTAAGAAGGAGTAAGATGAGGGTTTGGGGGTTTTTTTGTGAAGCTTAGAAGTCTCATCATCTGTCTTTTCACTGCTACCTGGTGGTAGGTTAAATTAAATTATACAGGTGTGTGTAGTTATTTTTTCAAGAAGAAACAAACTCAGACTTCTGTTCTTATCTAGTCACATCTTTAGGAGATAGAGAAAGCAGGATTCAAAACCACTGAACTGCACTTGTTTTGGTATAAAAACCATAGTGGATCTTCATCCTGATAACTCAGCCTGAGCCTTACCATTCACAAAGTAGATCTGAAAACACTTCCACAGTGCTACAGCTGCTGGAACTGTAAGTAGTGAAGCAGCTCACAAGATACTTTAAATATTCCCCATTCCAATTTGTTGCAACTTGAGAAGTTAATATCTTTATTCTTTTTGGCATCTGTTTGAAGACTCCTGCTGCCTGTCTAATCTTGGTATCTATTTCTACTAGTTTTACCAAATGTTACATGTCTTCCTTTTGAATATAAAACCTAGGCTAGGTTGAAAGGCCAGAAGAATTCTGCTCTAGTAATGAGTGTTAAAAGAAAGTCTTAGAGATGACTGACATGACCCCCAAATTTACATAAACTTATAAAAATTGTTCCCGTTAAGAAAAATCTGTATGAGATTTTTATGAACATCTCTTCTCCAATTTCTTATTATATGTTTCAGTTCCTAGTCAGTTGCTTTTCCTTTTGGGAAGAAATTTGCAGGACCCCAGCATTCATCCCAATGAATCTAGTGCCTATAAAAGCTAGGTGTTTTACCATTCACTTGCTAAATGGATACTGCCTGTTACAGGAATATTTTATATAGGACATTCACAGTCATTCACTGTTTGAGAATATTTTAATCTTATTAGAAAAAAATAAAGTGCTATTTAAAGGCATTTATTTCTTCAAAGTAATAGTGACAATTGAATCAAAATTTAGATGATAGGCATCTAAGGAATTAAATGTAACATTGAAGAAAGCCATCAATTAACATCTACAGTAGCAATATTAGACTGGACTTGCTGTTCAAGGAAATTAATACATGGCCTCCCACTGTACACAGTTAAAAAACTGCAGTTCTGTCCTCCATCTGGCTGCTTAGACTGTTCTTCCAAGTGGGGTGAGGCTTTAGAGTCAACAACTTTCTTTACAACCAATGATGTTTGACCACTCTTAAGTCAGTGTTTTAACTTGCAGCAATGCTTAATAAAAGTATCTGTGTCTGTTTAGCCCATTCCTAGTATCCTTCTGCATAGCCCCCTGTGGAAAATAGTTTTCACGTATACATGACATTCATGAGTTAGCTTTCTGAAACAGACTGATCACCTCTTACAATAACTTCTTATCTTCTGCATTTCCTTTTCAAGGCAACTTTTATTTTAACTAGATCTAATTTATATACTATTACCAATTTTTTAGGGGTCATTAAATACAGATCTAGTAAAAAAAAAGAAAAACCAGGCTTTGAGGTGTAAGGAATTGCATACGCCAGTACAAATTAGAGTGGCTGCTTTCAATTAAATTCCATTCACATGATATACTTTAAGAAGTGATCCCTAATCCAACTCTTGTTCATTTTATCTTTCCTAAAAATCTCAAATTGAATGTCTCACTATTCTCTGATGTTGAACAGAGTCTAGAGACAAGCTTAAAACATACTTTTGGATTTTTAATGTGCTACAGCCTATTGAAACACTAATATATTTGATATTTGCAGCTGTAAGGGCTTTTTTTCCCTTCTAAACTCTTATGCTTTTGAATGTATGACACTGCTTGAACTGTAAATACCCAGTGTGGTTTATATAAACATATTTATATTATGTATGTATGTATGTATGTATGTATGTATGTATGTATGTATCTATCTATCTATCTATCTATCTATCTATCTATCTATCTATCTATCTATCTATCTATCTATCTATGTGTAAAATATGCACAATACACATACCTAAAAAGAGCCAACTCCATTGAAAAGTTAGTAAGGAGTACACTTTACTTCCTAAAATGACACACGTAACACTGCCACAGGACAGAAAGAAACTCTGGCTTCTCTGAAGTCAGACTTTTTCAATGAATTTTCAAGATTTCTTACAGTTCAAAGAGCTCAAATCTGCTAACTGCTAACACTGATGAGACAGCCTCCCATAGAAGAGAGCCACACAGCATCAGTGCCATTCAGTTATGATTTAGGACATCTATAGGCACATTATGACAAGTAGCAGTAATAAGTTAGGTAAGAAGTAAGACTGCTGAGAGAATTTTTAAACAAGGAAGGAAACATGCAAATTCATAAAGAAATGCTTGGCTAGGGTTTTTAAAATCTATTTAATTACTCGGTACAGATGAGGTATCCTATCAAAGTGTAAGAAGTCAAATCTTGGCTCCGCTACTGTAAATGGGAAGATGCAACTTCACTTAAAGGATGAAAGATCTCAAATACAGACATTAATCTGGTTTAATCACAAACTAGAATATAAAAATTTTTGAAATATGTGAAATAATTCTGAAGAAGACTCAGAACTTTAGTATTTTGGCAGAAAGTGGTAAAAAACAAACTTACAAATGAGAGAGCATTAACTGTGAACTTTCCAAACAGGAATACTTGTACAAGCAATTTAGTATTTTTCTTAAAGATAGTATTGGTACTAACAGGCAATTTAAACAGATACTGACTTGATTTTGACTTTCATTGTACTGAGTTGCACCATCTTAGCTCCAGTGACTTCACATGTCTAGTCAGTTCTGTCAGTTTCAGAAAAGCAGAATTAGATGCAACAGTTTAAAATGATTTCTCAAGAAAAATTTTACTAGATATCACATATTCACAAACTCTTGTTGTTAATTTGATCCCTATTTCTCCCAAACATCACCCTAAAATTCACGCTAATTTTCAGAAGACTTTTTTACCATCAGCATATCCCCAGTATATTGGCACCTTCAGTAATATCTTTCATCTCTGACACTGCAGTGATTCAATCGAGAAGGAGATTGACTAGCAAGCCACTTGTAAACTTGGATTTTACTGTGCCAGGAATGCATTTATTGGGAAATCTAAAACTGAGTTCAGTGAACTGCCTATGTCAGTCCTTTCAAAGTTCTAGCAGTAACTTGGTAAAATCAAAGGTGATGTGTGAATATTTGGGAACATCTTATAGTTGTTACTTTTTTGTCTAAGAATATAAGATATTCATTGCAATCGGTATAATAACATGGCTTTGAGATTTAACTTTCAGCTAATAATTGTTAACTTTGGGGTCAGACCATTTGCAAAGGCATTGAAAAGTGACTGTGGAAATAAAAATATATTTCAGTTTGCTCACTGCATGAATTTAGCAGCATCTATACTCTGATGAGCCTTGGGAAATTTGAACAGATCTCTCATAAAAAAAGATAGAGAAGTGAAAACAACTTCTAGAAAAAAATATTTCATGAGGAAACTCAGAAAAATACCAGTGCAAGAGGGAAGTATAGAATCAGAAATTACATTCCTTTTTTTAGTCTTCCCTTAACAGCAGCTACCAGCTATTTTTAAGGTGTCATTTGTATTCTGTTGCACATAATATGCACAGATGAATCACATTTATTTGGTGGACAACCACAACTGATTTGTATGAAAGCTATGGAAACCTGCATTTTTAGATTAACACGTATGTTGCACACAACTTGGCTCTATACAGAATTAGGCAAAGTACATGCCTTCTGGTTTTGTTTTGCCATAACTGCATGCACTTAGGCTATTACATGTTTACTCTGGTAGGCCTACTGTGACATGGAAAGTGGTGGAGGAGGTTGGACAGTTATTCAGAGACGTGAAGATGGCAGTGTGGACTTTCACCGGACATGGAAAGAGTACAAGATGGTAAGCAATGTTTTCTGAAGCCTTAATATTAGTTATTATTATCTGAAATCTAATACACTAAAGTCACATTAATAGCATCCTTAGAATGTAAGCCACTTTAAAAAGTTGTCTATGTCCTTAGATGCTCATTTCGAAAATCCCAGAGTAGTGTAAGTTGTTTGTCTAAGCAGACTTGCAAGTGTGATGTTTGTTTTTAAAGAGAAACCTTACTTTTCTTTAATCAACTGTTCCATCATATGTCTTCATTTTTTGAGTTATTTATATTTGTGTTTCCAGTGGCAACAGTCGAAACTGCTCCACATTTACCAAGTAATACTGATTGACTGATTCAGATTCCTGAGCTTGTCCTTGCTGAAATTAACTTTTTGAAATAATACAGACCAATAACCCTTACAGACACTGTAAACTATTAAAAACTGATAAAACAAACAAACTCAAGATTAAAAAAACATAAACAAAACAAAGCTATAATATAATATATAGTTCAAAATATACAACTTGCATTCCAGGGATTTGGTGATCCTGCTGGGGAGTACTGGCTGGGAAATGAGTTTGTTTCTCAACTGACTAATCAGAAGCGTTACGTTCTTAAAATACACCTGAAAGACTGGGAAGGAAATGAGGCATATTCATTGTATGACCACTTCTCTCTAGCAAGTGAAGAACTTAAATACAGGTAAGCAGGAAAATCAGACTTGAATAAAAAAAAGCTCTGATAGTAATCACTCTAACTTGTGTAGATGCATGACCTTATTTTATACAAATTGTGAGTATTTTTCATTTCACTCAGAAAATAAAGTTTGCTCCATTTTTCATCTATTGCCTAAAAAAGGAGAAAATGTGTATTTTATTGGTGGTGGACCTTCCTGGGTGAAGAGATGGTATGAAATAAGATAGGATACATGTGCCAGTATAGTAGATGGCAGTGCACAGTCATCAGAACAATAGGAACCTGTCTGCAGTTGCTATCAAATTCAGATTCCCTGCAATAAATACATTTCTGGAAGGTGGATGACTAAGATGAATAATACTGAATGGATTTTCCACTTAAGTCAGTGGCTAGTACAAACTGTTCTATTGTCATGAATAGCACATTGAGATAATGTGGTCTTATGCTTCCATGACCCACTGGCTAAGATTCTCAGAGAATAACTTTCCTACCTGTGAAAATGAAGGAAATGTGCATTTCAGCCACCACCAAACTTGTTAAACACCCGATTTCAGTGGACCTATTATTTATGCTCCCATCATCCTGTAAAATGTGAAGCCTCACAATTTCTTCTTACTTCTTGGTTAAAATAAAAAATACAAATTTTAAATAAATACTTTTTATATAAATATTATCATAGCATTATATACTTTAAATAGTATCATAGTGTTATATATTTTGAAATAGTATCATCCACGGCTGAAATATATGGGCAGTTCATAGTTCATTCTCCAGGCTCTCTGTAAATGCAGTATAACAGTATAACAGATGCTTTCCTACTACATGGTCCATGAAGTGTTTTTTTAAGACTCTTACAGATTCACGGAGCTTTAGGTGACTGGACAGAAAAATTGCCTACATTTAGATTAATTTCTCCAAGACTTCTGCCACTTATTTGTTGTAAATAAAGTTAATCTGACACCTGAGAAAACTGATGCTGTTATTTCAAATCGAGTCTTATATGCAAGCAAAGCAACCTCAAACTATCAGCATCTGACACACCCCCCTCTCTTCCCCCCCCCCCCCCCCCCACATGTTAGATCTTAATGCCTTGGTAGTATACAGTTGTCTCAGCTCCAAAGTAAATATTTTCTCATCTGGAAACAGTCAGAATCTACAGCAGAGATTTTTTTTAAAGTAATGCTTTAAAATACTTAGAAAGGCAACCTTTGCAAAATGGGTCATTACCCGTGTCCATTGACAATATTAAAAAATAATTAGCGAAAACTAAGATGGTAAAAGAAACTTTACTATAATACACAAACATGGAACACATCATAAAATGGAGCCGTTTAAAGAATATACTTAACATTATGAAAAAGAAAAAAAACCTAAAGAAGGTATTCAATTAAGAGTATCTTCCATGCCCTATCCATGGCAGTGCTCAAACCCAGGATGGATGGGGCTTTGGGCAGTCTGTTTTAGTGAAAGGTGTCCCTGCCTATGGCAGGGGAGTTGGAACTAGATGATCTTTAAGGTCCCTTCCAGCCCAAACCATTCCATGATTCTGTTATCTATTACATAAATAAGATTAACACATTCCAAATGCTGGAAAGATTATGAGTTGGGCCATTAAACTGAATTTCTTCATATAAAAAACCCTGAGATCAGAATGGACTTTGAATCAAACTTTCTGACCTCAAAGTTAACAAGTCAAATCAGGTTGCTCCAGGCTTTTCAGTTGTGTCTTGATAACCTCCAAAGGTGAAGACTGCACAACCTGCTTGTTTGTCCTCATGGTAAAAAGGTTTTCCTGAATCCAGTCAGAACCTTTCATTTCAGTTTCCATCCATTGCCTGTCATCTTCTGATATACTAAGCTGTACTCTAAAAATTAATAAAATACTATGCTTACATGAGACTTCAAATAATATTTGAAGATCAAGCCAAGCTGCATACATTATACTTGGAACTTTTAATGTCATCTATGTTATAAACTGGTTTGCATAATTTTGCACTCACCTTAAGAAAAAAATTGAATAATTTTTTGAAAGACATTTTTGAGAAAATCTGTAATGAGCTGATCTTTTGAAACCTAAATGAGTAAAATTTGTTCACTCATTGTTTTCAAATAAGGCATATAAAATGGGTTAAAATATTCTGTTAAACTACCAAAGACAACTATCATAACCAGAGAATTACGTGTAAGATGAAGACTGATCCTAGGACAAGTTAATTCTCCTCAGAGAGTCAGATCTCCTCCTTAAACAGAATGCCTATGAGAAGCATGAGGTATTTGATACCAAAATCCAATCACCAAAGAGATACTGTGAGAGCAGAGGGTTCAAGGCCTTGATAGCCATGTAATTGCCCTGTCCAGTTTGGTGTCCTGTGTCTCTCCCACTGACACTGCATCAGCACCTATGTAAGCAGATCCCAACACAAAAGCAGCCTCACTGAAAGCTTACCTTCCCAGGGAATTGAAGGAAACTTAAATACCTGTGATCATTTAATGCTAATAAATCTATGAGGGATGTGAAGAGTAATTAGGAAAGTGGAAAGGGAAATATTGAGAAACATCTAAAATATCAGGTAATAGCTTGTAATTAATACTCCAGGTACTGCTTTTGTCTCTCATATATGCAGAGTTGTAATGCTAAAGTACTTATGCTAACAGCAAAATAGGAATCAAAATTTTTGTTTTAAACTTAATAAAAAAATAATTGCATTAATGTTGCATGAAAGTACAACAAACAAAGTACTTTCATTATTAAGAAATACATGATCTATATGAAAAAGTCCAGGAGTTATTATCCATTTTCTCTAATTTGCTTCTAATATGACATGAACAATCATCTCTGTAAATGTGGAGGCTGTTCATTAGGATATTGTGCTGGCCATTTCTGTTCATATGAAAACATTGTGCTGAAAAACAGCTTACAACAGTACATTGGCCAGAAGAGAACTTAACTGTTTGAACAGGATATTTATTACAAACTATTCCATCATTATTTTGCAGATCAGCTACCATCAACTTCCATGTAATAATTGTTTTTCCATTTCTCACTTCTACAGGATTTACCTTAAAGGACTTACTGGGACAGCGGGCAAAATAAGTAGTATAAGCCAACCAGGAAATGATTTTAGCACAAAGGATGCAGACAATGACAAATGTATTTGCAAATGTTCGCAAATGCTAACAGGAGGTAGGAATGTTTTTATGTTTTTCAGTCTTCCTATTTTTATTGGCACTGAATTTGTCTATGAGATAAACAGTGATAATCTTGATTTAATAAACTCTGACTATTAAAAAAGTTCAAAACTAACAGATAGAAACAGTGGTGACTCCAAATGAAGTATTTTATCATTTGACAAAGGTTAGTTAAAGTAAAACAAGAGAAGTTAAAACTGGAGGGAAAAAAGTCGCCAAAGCTGGGGTATAAGAAAGTGTGTAATTGTGGAACTAATCAGAGAGACAGCTGATTTTTCTTCCAAGAAATGAGATAACATTCAGAGATCAAACCACAACTCCTTGCAAAAAAACCTGTTTCAGAGATCCAACTTGTCAGTGAAACGGCTCCTGATTCTTTAGGCATAAACTCTTTCCCTAACTACCCAGAGAAGAAAATCCCCAAAGCTACTGTGTACTGCACATGCTACAGAATTATACAAGAATTATAAATATATTTTGATACAATTCTGAAGTAGTAAAGATACACCACAGATATATCTACATTTTTCTAGCAGTTGTTCACTAGTTATTTTAGTTCTAGGTGGTATTTTTATGTTCAACCAGACAAATAATTCTATAATTTGTTAATCAAGAATTCCACATTCTGAAATGTAGGCAACTTCTTTGTAAATTTGACTTCTCTTCCCTTTACCTCTTAAGCAATGGTTCATTTTCCTATAGTGCAAGTTGCAAGTTTATCCGAAAGGATAATTGGATTACTGCCCTGCATAACAGAACACATACACTATCACCATCAAAACAAAAGTATAATAATATTATTAATAAAAATAAATTTTCCTTATGACCCACCAACTGGTCAGGACTATAAGGAAACAGAAGTTTGTGATGCTTTTTTCTCCCTTTTCCTTCTTACCAAATTTCAGGAGGTTTCAAACTGATTTGCAGAGAGAACCGAATTAACCCTCTAGAAAGAATTAGGAAAAGAATTGAAATCTGTGAAGAACAGGAATTTGCCAAAGAGTAGATAAAACAAAAGACAACTCGGTATCATTATAGTTCAATTTGTGTTCTGCCTTCAGATTGTTAACAATGTTTGATGTCAATAAGCTTGACTGAACAGCTTCCCTTCTCAATATTAAAGTACAATGTACTACATAAACTTCAAGGATATGTAGTTGATACATAAAACACATTTCTTTCCTGAGTTTGGGGCAAGTATTTTATACTGACATTTCCAAATCATAAGAATGAAAAACTGGGTTTAGATTTCTTTCTCATTTCCAGACAACAAAGTGACCTTACATACTATTTTGAAAATTACTTCTGCTGATGTTTGCCTTCTGTCTTGCAGGATGGTGGTTTGATGCATGTGGTCCTTCTAACCTCAATGGAATGTATTATCCATTACGACAGAACAATAACAAGTTTAATGGGATCAAGTGGTACTACTGGAAGGGCTCGGGATACTCTCTCAAAGCTACGACTATGATGATTCGACCAGCAGATTTCTAAATGTTTTTGCATTATGTGAATTGTGTATTGTATAGTTTTCAAAGACTTAATTTGCCAAGCATATAAACACACATCTGCAACTTGTCTCATTTTTCAAGCCCAGAAAACGTGCACTAGTGTTCTGAAGGGGTCACTTCAGTACAATTCCTGAATGGCAATACCCTTGATCAGCTAAAGCTCATATTATTCAACCAGACACAAAGTCTAAAGCATCAGCCTGATATAACAGTGATATGGCCAAATGACTGATTAAAAAGAACATCCAAGAAACTCTCAGACAACTTAAGGACTCTGTTTTATTGATCATTTATGCTATGTATGTGTTAGTAAATAACTGGAACTGTGAAAAAAACTCGAAAATAGTTTTAGAAATATGTGTTTTGCCTCACCACTGTACTTTAAACGTTAATATAAAACACTTTGTTAGATAGAGAACTATTTATCTTTCTGTGTTATGTTTGCCCTTTATGTACATAAAAAAATACTATCCTGTAATTAACTCAGTACTATGGTAGTTAGAGAATACATTCTTTCCCCCCAAAGTCTCCTAAGCAATTCTTACACTTACTTGGGGATTTTTTCCAATAGCCTGTATTACGTTATTTAACAGAGGAAAAAAAGCATTTAAATAGTTTGCATTTATTCTTGGGAAATACCATGTACAAAAATCACCATTTCTTTCAGTTTGTACTATTACAGTTACTATCTTTAAATTACAAAAATCCCTATAAATTACAATATAGTATGTATTTCTTTATATTTTTATGAAGATTGCACTTTTTCCTTCCCTTGTCATTTACCTGTAAAATAATTGACCAGTATTCTATAAATGAAGTGATGGCATTAACACCAGATGTCCGGCTGGGGGTTTTTCAGTAAGGCTAGGGCTTTCCCCCAGAAATTTTCCCTAAGAAAGCCCTCAATGTATGGCACAATGTGAATAAATTACTCTACTAGGTGATCTTTGTTTTTTTTTCTTCATAATGTGCTTTAAAATTGCATGCTAAACACTGCAGTTCAAATGGTGAAAATATTTCTTCATAAATCATATAAAACAATTCTGTGGATTTTCCATAAGTTAAGTTTTGATTTTAATTCTTGTGCTTAGTCTTTGCCTTAAAGTACTATTTTTGTAAAACTTTACTTTCAGCAGATGTCTGAATTAGTTACAATGCAAGAACATTGCCCAAAACAGAACAACAGATTGATTTTCTAAGCCAGTCTTCAATTTATCATAACTTGCACTTGGTAGACTATAATACTGAAAGCCCCACAAAAAGTGTTCAGATACTATCCTTCAATTGATAAAACCATCATCTTAATGGGAAAATGAAAAAGAGTGAAGTTTCTGCATTGGCCCTGCACTTGAGTCATATAAAGAACACTTTGCTACTAATTTGTACATAGTCTAAATTCAGAAACACATTCTGATGGAAGACAAGATTATTTTCCGCATTAATTTCATCAGTGGTGAGCCATAAAGCTTCTCATATAGATAAAAGACTGGTAAGTTATTTGCCAGGTTTCTCCACTGTCATTCAATTCAACAACTTTTCTCTTTTAAAGATATTGGAGCTTCACAACATCCTTCCTGTAGCTGCCATCTGGCACCCTTTAAATACAAGTCAAAACAAGCAATATTACCCACTAGTGAGATACCCTGCTGCTTCTAGAGCAATAGGTAGTATTACGTGAACAACAAGCATACAAATTCCCCCAAAACGGGATATATGGGAATTTATTAGAAATAAATCCCTGTTTTAGAATAGTTCTACCTCTGTCACATTTCCTCTAATTAGTTCTCTAGCCATTTCAAATAGATGATGTTCATTTCTTACTGTTAGCACAGCCATGCACCATTAAACTGTCATTATTCACCTTGGAAAAAGCTGAATTTCATAAGTGCATGAAATTATCCCCATGCTTGCATCACAATAATTGAAATCCTCTGTATTTATTTTAATTATTTTGGAAGATGCTATACAAATTCATATGTTATCAGTTTTAATTATAAAACATTATTCCATAAAACTTGGTAGCAAGTCTATGAGCTATTCCACTTACATAAAAACTAGTATTATAGAGATTGAGCATGGTAAAGTTAGCTTTTCCAGCTCACTAATGAAAAATTCTAAACTGAACAGACTGATTATAAAATAGCAATGTAAACCATATAAAATGGCCTTATTTCATCTAGGAAAATAAGTTGCTATAAAGAGCTCCTTTGCTCCAAATCTGTTGCTACACAAAGTAAATTGCAAACTCCTTTTTGATAACAAAATTATTTTCTAAATTAAGCTCTATAGTTTTCAGTCCAAAATAGCTTATGCTTCACAATTGTCAGGGCAAACAGCCACCTTTAATGTGAACAAAAGCCGGTGCTTTGTGTGATGTGACAAGTAGTGCTTGACTTCTGAGGGGAGGTATCCAATTTGCAGGCGATCAGAAGCGAACAGTGATTTGTTGCTGATAATAAAAAGCAGCATATCTTCAAACCTATTGCTGAACTTGAATACAAAAAATCCGAAGAATATTATGTTTTCTTTTAGAAAATGTACAACCAAATATCTGAAAATGCAACAGATATACAAAAAGAGAAAATAATTTGTACAGTTAAACATAAAAATAAGAGTTAAGCACATTAATAAATCAATGACATTTAGCAAATATTCAAAACTTAATAATGCATGGCTGTGTTCAGCCAAGTATAGTAATTTCTTAAACACATACAGAATCCCACTTAGGATTTAAGTTACAAATTTTAAGGTGGTACTTGTGTATATTTTTTTTACAATTACTTTTAGCAATTTACAGTGAGAATATTGGAGTATGTTAGCTTTATACTCATAGCTGTATATATTTATTGGAAATATAAAAACTTTGTTAATCCAAGCCATTTCTCTTTTAATCCCAGGATAAATCAACTTTAACTGAACCACGAAAATTGTAAGTTCTAATACAATTCATAGAGACATCCTACATGAAAATAAATTCTTCATAAATAATCTTGAGCAGGAACAGATGTACCATGCTGTGTAATGTGAACATCATGTCCTTATAGTACCAAAACTATGTTTGTACCAAAAGTAGCTGGAAAACAACCCAAACAGACTGAAAGATAAACCCAATAGATTAGTTATGATTAAATAATCCCTCTTCATTTTCCAGGCCAATTCTACAGCAACAACCTCTATCAATCCTTGTAGTATTTACAGAATTTTGTTTAGAAATGAATTGTGTTTGTCTTAACAAAAGATGGATTAATGCTTGTCTATCATGGTTCTGGAATTGAGTACAAAGGCACTGTATCTACGTTCCTAGATAAAAGGAAAATTAGATACTGAGTTCATGAACAGGTCCTGGAGTAAATAATTAGGTCACCATTCACTAAAACATTCAGTTTTCATGAAAACAAAGACAAGAGCTTTCCATTCCAAGTCACTGAAAGTTTGCTTTTGACTTTGACAAATTTTCAACCAGTATATTTTCATAGCAACACTAAAAAATACTTTGAATTAATGTAGGACAAAAACAAGTTATGATTTGCAATACTACTCTTAGTTGAAATACAAATGTTTTTCTATTGAGAAGGAGCTATCCAGAAATTTTCAAAGGTGCAGTTACAAAAGATTTAACTTGTAACGATAAAGCAGTACCGTATGGATCAAGTATGAATGCTGGATATAGGAGTATCAGAAGTTAGAAGAGGCAATAAAGTTTATTTTCAGGTCATCAACTAAATCTTGAAGTAATTATAAGAAAAAGGAAATGAAGAAATTTAAAGTTTCTCAAAAAACCTTTCCTATATAAGACAAAGAACTATTTCCGTGTAAATTCCAATATCTATGTTTTCTAGCTCTGGAAACTGGGAAAGCTGAAAAAGCATCCCCTGCAATGTCAGACTGAGTAGTTCATCTCTATCATCACAATGAGCAATTGAGATGGTTTAAGCCTGGGCTGACAGGTCAGCTACCCACCCAGTCACAGTTATTTCTATTTTGTATTTTTCCCACTTGCAGCAAAGTATCTAACAACTCCCCTTCATTTTTACCAAATGCTGAGCAAAATACATGTTCCAGAACATAACAAATATATTAAATCAGGATATAAAAAATTCAATCTGAATAATGTGAATAGGCTAACATTGCGCAGAAATGGTTTATTTAGCCTTTAATCTGTCCAAAAATAATGCACGGGATGTGAGTTTCTCATCCATGAGATAAAACTTCAGGTCTTCCTAAAATACATACTGAGGTACAATAAATACTTTGGTTAGATTAAGCACTGAAAGATTGTAGCTCACAGTAACAGACCTTCACACAGACAAATTTCATCTATCTGAACTAATTCTAGGTAAGCCTGAATAGCTGAACCTTGCACCATTGTATGTAACATGGACACAAACAAGGTCCTAGCTGATATTTCAGCTATATAAAAAAAGTTTAATTTGTTGTGTAGTAAAATTAAAAAGCATTTCTTACCCATGATAACAAACCAACACCCATGAGCAATTCCCAGCATAACATTCAAGATACAATGAGGACCCCCAGTAACTACATGACTTGGTTCACATACATCATTTGAGAACAAAAGTCTCCAAACTTGTTATGACCTGAATTACTCTAATTTTTTTCCTAAAAAGAATAGGAAAAAATCCCAACAAATGCAAACAACATTGAATGGATATGCAGAATTATATAAGCACATACACAGAACACACATTAACTCAAACTCATCACATTTCTTTCTTCACTAATTATTTCTTGTCCTTTTCTCACTAAGCCTCTCCCTAGCATGCTAGCCCTAAATTCATTAGCCTCTTCACAGAGTCCAAACAAACCCTTCTCTGTTATCACACAATCATATCTACTTGCACTTCAAAGCCCTTTAGTCCCTCACATCTATCTTGACTGTTAAAAAAGCTTTTCAGCGCAGAATTATCTAATATGTTGTTTGTGTACAATGCCCAGTACAACAGTCTAATTCTTCATTGCTTTTGTAGTACTATCAAAAAAATATTACCAATAAATGCAAACATTTAGACACAGCTCTCTTAACAGGATTTCATTATGAAACACCAGATTTTCAGCATCTGAATAAAATGCTGTGTCTAAATTTAGAGACATTGGATTGAACTATTTTTCAAGAAGTTTAAAACAAATAATAGTAAAAAAGGTATAGCAAATTAATTTCATATTTAAGTCAAAAGGTAATATTGTATATTGAGATGCCTAAAATATCTAACAAGTGACCTTCGGTCCAGTGTGAATTCTGGTCTCGGCTATATTGCTTTGATTGTTACTCGAATATTTACTATTCCGTTTTCATTTTGTGAGTTTTAACTTGACATAGCCTACATGTTTTTGTGACACTGCAACCCATAGTGGCTGGTCCTGCCCCAATTGAATGCTCAGGTGATGCATTTCCATGCTCTACCTGAACCCTTTCTCAGTGTTTTCCTGCATTTACATAAAATTCCTTCTAATGAGAGGAAAAATTCCTGTTGTACAAGATCTGAATCTAAAATGTCTTATAAACTGCAGAGAAATGTCACCAGTTTATACCTGAGCCAGCTACAAAAACTGATGGATGAAAATTTACAGCAAAATTTCACTGAATTTTTAAGTCAGAAAAAGAGGTATCTGCTGGCTGTGAATCAGTGAGCAGCATTTAATATAAACTCAAACCCTGATGCCATAAAATCACTGAACTCATGCATCCTAAAATGTAAATTCTAATGAACCATTTTTGAGGCTGTAGCTACAGGGTAGTAGAATTCACTTTTGACCACTGGGTTGTATTTTGGAGGACTATCTTCTGTCCTTTAGTTCTTTCAGAAGCAGTCCTTCTCCCTTAACCCACTTAAAAGTTGATGAATGCCTACATGCCTACAACTGCAGTCAGTCAAAAGCAGTCTTTACAAAAAGGTTCTGAAGAAAAGCAATTGTTATCAGCAGACATTTTATTTTAATGAAATAATAATTGGGTAGTGGGAAAAGTCAACATACAAGCAACATGAAAGACATACTATATTAATGACCTCTCTAAAAAAAAATAAATTTTTCCCCAGCTCTGCCAGGAATTGTTCTCCTATTTTAGGCAGACCACAGCCTCTGTTTTCCCCTACTATCTACACTGTAGCTATGACCTTTACCTCCTCCTCAGTGATCCTGTACTGCATGACTTGCAAACTTCATTTTATAATCCTGGTGTTACTAGCACCCAGACACATTAAGTACAAGAAAAGTATTAAAAATATTAATTTCATTTTATGTTTCTGACATATGTAAGTATACTTGTTAATAGCTATTGACAACCATTTACAAAAAACTTCTGAAAGGATAGCCACTAAGTGCTGTTTCTGAGTACTTATATCTATGCAACTGTCAAGATTTAAGTACATCAAACCTGAAACAGATTTGTGGGTAGTAAAAATATCTTGAGTTTTGAAAAAGAATTCAAAAACTGTAAGCAAGTGTAGTATAAAACATGAAATTATGTTTTTTTTGGATGTTCTTTATGCTGTATGACTTTTAAGAGAATGATAAGAGCATGCCAGAAAATTATTAACTCTCTCCCAAAATATGCAGTGGCAGCTGCTTCTAATGTTTTGAAACTAAGTGGCTAAAAAGCCTACAACTGATATTATTCTGCAACTATTTGTATGAAAGAAAACATTTTAAACTGATGTTTCAGATTATGACTTTTCAAATAAAAATAATTAAAATGTATGGGGAAAAACCTAAGTCTTGAGCTGAACCATTTACTACATACAACTACTATTTTCCTTCAGAAAAATTCAAAAGTTGTCTAAGATTCTAGTTTTATTGCTCTAAAGCCCTGTTGAGCTCACCTACAGAACTACTTCAGTCTGACCACAGCAACATAAACATGCACATACAGTGCAAATAGCAATGACATACACATGTGTACGAGTTCTTAGCCAGAATACAGAATGAAATACAGTGCACAACCCAAAGATGAATTTCATTTTGTATACACATAAAATGAACAACATTCAAATTTAAATGGTATGGTGAATAAGTTGTCTGAATGTTCAATACTTTCTCAGAAGAAATATGTGTCATAACTAGTGTCATTGTTGGCTAGAGATGTAAGAGACAAGAAAATATCAGAAATCTAAAAAAATTTCCCCTTTGAAAAAACTTTTAATTAGAAACTGCTCCTCTAAAAAGACTAAACCACTTCATAATTACAGTATAACCTGGAGAAAAGTGTGCTAATTAACACACATACTAGAAATATTAAACTTTGAGGACAAGGAACAAAGGAAACCATTTCCATCCTATCTTGTATCAAAGCATCTGATATACCAGAATACAGGAGTGTAAGCTTTCATTAGTAAAAACAAAAAGCAAAGAATTCCCACTCTGAGATGACAGAAAAAGAGGATAGTATTCGTATTCTGCCCTTTCCTTTTGGTCAGATGGAAAGGAAAAGGCACCTTACCTAGAACAAAGAAAACTTGTTATTTAAAATTCCAGTTTTTTCAAAAAAAAAAAAAAGGCAGAGACCATCTCAGATGCTGGAGAAACAAGAGTATATTTATTGAAAAATATAATTTTAATGATTTTATTTTTATAGTAGAGAGCTTTTTTTTTGGCATTATTTCAGCATTTTATGCTCATGTAAAGTAAACATTCCTTCACTTATCACTATTTTCTAGTGAATAGAAATTGTCCAAGTAACATAACACACAAGGTATACTCAAAGAGTACAGCAATCCTCAAAGTAGCAACTCTGAGACACCATAAAAAGCACCTTGCCTTTCCCTGCAATACCCCTCCCCGCCTCCTCCATAGCTTGGCGTGTGAAGCAGGAGTGTTTACCCCCTATGGACTTTAAAGGGGCTTCGTATGAATTAGCACTACACAAGTCACAAAAGAAGTGAGTTCATCAGAAATGACCACGAAGGCCTCCAACATGCACAAATGTAGGAAAGAACATGAATATTAGCAGAATTAGAGAAATACATAATTAAACAGAACACGGTCATCAAAAAACACATGCAAGAAGAGGTAGTTACATAAACAGGCATAAATACATAAACAGTTTAATTTTTTAGAAAAAACAGATCAACTGAATTTTATACAAGTAATTAAAACAACTCCTCCTAATTTTCAAAATTAATATATAAATTTAAATTATTTCTCCAGATAAGTATTTGTCCATGAGAAAAAGTAATTCCTATTTCTGCCCCTCAATATAATACCACAACCACAAGTGGTAAGCTCCCAACATTTCTGCTAAAATTAAGTTTCATTTGAGTAATGTACTGAGCTGAAACCACAAAAATACTTTGAGTTGCTAGTACAGGCCAAAAAAAGACTTGAGGGCAACTCATTTTACCCAGTAATGAATCAAGGGACAGAAGAAAGAACACACTCTGATGCAATTCCATCTGACCTCTCTTATCAGTACAGAACTGTTCTCTATTGAGCAATCGAGCATTTTTTCATTTAAGAATGGACTTGGAATTACCTGTGCAGACTATTAGACTAATACAATGTAGACTAATAATTTGAACCATCACTGCTCATTATATAAACATTCTTTGCATAAATAGAACATAATTTAGACACCATTGACAAAGTAGATATTAATGTAAGAAGGTGCAATTTCAACATCCCCACGGCAATTTCATTCTGTGGGCAGGTAAATTTGGAAAACATAAACCTGATCTATTTGAGCCTTCAGAAGCAACATAATGCAGCATATTCAATTTTTTTTAAGTTCATGATAAACATGCACTCAGGCCACAATATGAAAGGTCTACAATACTTCAGAACTGAAAATGTATACAATGTCAAAATGTAAAACCACTCAATAATAGAATGGAATTCAACTTCAAAAGACAAAAGGGCACAACTTTTATATTGAAACATTTGAGAGAAAATCTATGCAGTATTTTTGGAAATGTATGTTTCTAAATTCAAACTTGTTGCCAGCAATACTTACTGCTGATGTCTTACTCTACTGCTAGCTTGGCAGTTGAAGAGAGGATAAAGTGAACATATCTGTAATCAGATTTTGTTCTATTCTAAGCCAAAATACTTTCTACTGCATTTCAACTCTAAACAAGCAGTCATATTCAATTGCTCTTGGAAGTTCCAACTCAATTCTACACTGGATTTTCATACAGACTTTGAGCAAAAATAATAACAATGCAATAATACATATTATAAATGTCTTTCATAGCATTAATATAACTAGTATTAAGTTACATAAACTCAGAATTTAAGAATAAACACTCGAAAAAGACATCTAGTAAGAAATTAAGTAAGAGTTCTTGTGGTGAAAGGACTGCAATATCAGACACACTACTGCACAGGTTAGGCCAGATAACTGAAATCAGATATAGGGTCACATGATACAATTGTGAGGACATACTTCATACTATCTTAATACCCATTGTGGGATCTGCAAAAACTCATGAACATTAAAGGATTCTGGGATGTGACAGCCCAGGAAGGCAAAAAAACAAGGCTTGAAAACAAGATTATGCTTTGCTCTGTCCAATCTTTCTGGGTGGAAAAACTCAGATCTAAGTCAAATATGTATGTTTCAGCATGGTCATGATGTTCTCCCTAAGTATACAAATCCAAGCCTCAGTGCTATCAAAATGAACCTCTTTTAGCCAAAGTCTGGAGTTAAATCCAAAAAAGGAATTGCACTACGTTCTTGGGGGTCTTTGCACAGTATTAGCTATAAAGCTAAAACCTGATGTGTCAGAATCTGAAAAAAAAATCCTTCCTTGTAATTTTTTATAAATCTTATGAAACTGTTACTAATCACCACTACTTTCTCCAAACTTGCGTTAAAAAAAAAGCATTAACATAAACCAAGATCAGAGCAGCTTGAAATCCTACAGCTGCTTCTTCAGCTTCAGGGCAGAAATGTTTGTTAACAGTTCCTTAATACCTTGTATATAGGTATGTGAAAGATTGGATCAACAAAAATCAGGAAACCTGCGGCCTGTCCTGACCTTACTCTGCAAAGTCAGGGTATGAATTGCAGCTTTTATGCTACAATACATCACATACAAGATCGTACAGCAAGTATTCTGAATAAATGTCCTG
Organism: Pithys albifrons albifrons; assembly: GCF_047495875.1. NCBI lineage: Eukaryota > Metazoa > Chordata > Aves > Passeriformes > Thamnophilidae > Pithys > Pithys albifrons. The sequence continues at coordinate 21,709,090 of NC_092459.1, read as the reverse complement.
TCAGTGCACTTAAAAGTGATTCAAAGACTCAAGAATGCAGAGGGACACTCACAAAATGTAGAAATTGGAATAAATTTAATTTCTTCCAACCCATTATTTCATTTGCATTCAGAACTGTGTGTTTTTGCAAGTTAGAGGTCATTTGCTAAGCAGACAATATTTTGTTTTATTGCTTCAATAAGACAAGCAGTCCTCTTTAATTACAGTTACCAAGTGGAAGACTTAGCCAAAGTATGTTCTAATTTTCAGTTCTACATTTTTCAAGTTAATTGCTTCTCCCTCCCCATTATGCAATTTTTCTTCTGTGCTCTTTGTGTCTTATTTTTCATTTTGCTTTTATTGAAGGGAAAAAAAAAGAAAAAAACCAGTTAGAATTTTCTTTTCTAACTAGCAAAAAGACATCTGGTGAGCATCACTGTGAGTTCTAATGCATGTTTGTAGCCGGATTATAATTAATAAAACACTGGAAAAGGTGGTATTAACTGGTCTTTTTATTTACCATTAATCTCTGAATCCTGAAGAATTGCATATCTGTACTCTGATTCAGAACACACTTCTTTCTGAATTATTTTTGAGGTCTGGAATATAGGTTTTTTTATAAACAACATGCTTCAGCTCTCCTTTACATATTTGCTAGAAGAACAGTTGCATTAAGTACTTCTTTAGAGTGTGCCAACAAAGAAAGGTTTTTCTAAGTCACCTGGAACATAAAACATGCATTTCAGTAGCTAAAAGGAAATGGCATTTGTAAATCTCCCCAGTACTTGAAAGACAATGTGATACTTCCTGTATGTTAACTGACCAACCCCAGAAAAAGAGGTATCCAAACACCAAAATGTATTTTCTTCCTTTTGAGCAGGTGTCTCTTGGAGCTGAAGGACAAGAAGAAAAAGGTCCTATTTTGTACAACGTGCTTTTCAAAAAGGTGAACTCAAATTTTGCCTCCCTATGCATGTCGACTTCTGTTTCATAAATGACGAATGAAAATGAGACCATAAAATGTTTTTCCAGAATAAAGTGAATTCACTGAAAGAATTAACTTGATATTAATAATTTTACATCTGTGACTTGTTGAATTCCATCTTAACTATATTAGATCTCATTTCGTCTTTGGGTCAAGAACCCAGGCCTCAGACATTTTCCAGGAAAAGATTTCAACCAATAACTAGCACTTTTGCATTGTGTATTACTTAGTCCAAACGCTCCTCTTGTGCCTAAAGTGACTGAAGTTCTGGAAGAATAAAGCCTCAGAGTACGCTCAATCTCAGCTGTATGCTTTCATGGAGGAAAGAAAGACCTTCACCTTTAGGGCTCAACAAGACACTCTCTGCAGTTCAGCCAATAAAGGACTTTTTGGAGGGCAGGAGGGAGGCAGGGGAAAGCAGTGCATGCCTGTGCAAACGAAGTGTAAGGGAGAGAATTATTATGCTACGCGGTTTCTACTTTTGAAATGCCTTTCTTCTCTGGCTATTGTTGGTCCATCAGATGATTCTGAAATTGGTTTAGAACTTATACTCACTTTTGATCTTTACAGCAGTATTTCAGAAGTAACAATCTTCAGTCCTACTAATACAGGAGCCAAAAGACAGAGCCATGTCCAGCATGGGGATAATCAAGAATCAGGTGAATTTCTCTCTGGTTTTATCCAGGAAGGTTGTAATGAGGATCCAAAATTTTAATGCTACTTTTAGAAATAATCTATAAATTGTACTACATTAATTTATTCAAGTAATTGTGGCTCATAGCTGAAAATAACTGGTAATTGTAATGAATGATTATCGTTCAGTAGTTTTAAACAGTGATTATTTCAAGCTGTAATTTACTTTCTGGCTAGCCTTTCTCCTCTTATCAGTCCTTTGATACTGATATTTTTCTCGTTTCCTCTAGCTGCAAAAGTCAATTTCAGCTGCAGTTTCCTGACCAAATATAGTTCCTCTGCTTTGGTCCTAGAAAGATATGACAAAATGCACCCATTCTAACTAAATCAAATACTGTCATGGGGAAAGATGAAAAAACAAAGCAGGCTATTAGAAATAAAAAAATAAGATGATGTAACAGGTGCCCAGGTATAATTTTTTCTTCACTGCAAAATATTAGAAAAAATGAGAAATCCTGTAGCCACAGATGTAGCAACCCCCAGAACTTCTGTTTGCAAGATGAAAGCTGATGAGTAGCTTCAGACTTCTCAGACTAGCAGTGTCAGAATTTACAACTTACAGATATTTTCAGTTTTCCACATGCAAGCAATCATAGGTAAGAACTACACTTCAGAAAAAAGTCAACCACAGGGGATACAGAACCTCTGCAGCAAGGGATAGCTTTTACAGCATTCTGCAGCTTAAAGGGACAAATTTAACTGGCTGTGATCATTAGCAAAACTGGAGGCTGACTTTTTCTACTAAGATAGCCAAAGGTTAAGGGGAGAGCAGATGATCCTTTCTAATCCTTTCACTGTAAAAAGAAAAAAACAAAACCCACGTCAATCAATATAACTTGAAAAGTTTACTATCATTTCTATAAGCACATACAGTGGTGATTATCACACTGATTGGAAGCCCAACCCTTTCCAACAGGTACAAGTTAGGAGTTGGCTTCCTGGTCAGCACTGCTCAGGAAAAGCAGCTGTCCAATTCTCAACTGTTTTCCACTAGGAAAGTTTAATCTCTAGACCTTATTATGAGAAACCTGAGGAATTACTGAATCACAGAATATCTTCAGTTGGAAGGCACCCATAAGGATCATCAAGTCCAACTCTTAGCCCTGCACTGGACAGTCCCAAGAATCCCACCATTTGCCTGAAAGCATAACCCAAATGCTTCCTGAACTCTGTCAGCCTTGGTGCTGTGACCACTTCCCTGGGGAGCCTGTTCCAGTGCCCAACCACTCTCTGGGTGAAGAACTTTTTTCTAATATAAGTGAAAGAGACAGGGAGAATACCAATGTGACAGAAGCAAATCTCAAGAAGTGGGATGCTAAGGAGTAGGGAGAAAGCAACTTTACAGTTTAGATACTAACAGAAGATGAAAGCTTGGATGAAGGAAGGCCACTTGCTCACCCCAAAAACGTCCCAAGATGTGAGAAAGCAGAACAGAGGCTATCACAGGGCACTATGTTACACAGAAAACTCATATAGGCAATCAGAAATATTTTAAAGAAAAAACTTAATGAATTCTGTCATTAGTACCAAATAATACCCAATGTATACTCACCTTTCCAAATGACCAGTGAGAAAGTCACGCACTGCTGAAATTTTAATCAACATGAACTTCTTCCCCCAAGCCCCAGGATTCACCAAGGTTAACAAAACTAGTTTGTACCCTTCTGTGAATAATTTCAATAAAAATTAAGTATTGTGTATGACTGAATCTGTTTCATCTGTTCAGACAATTAAGAGTGTTTAAGCTTTTACAATGATCCAATAAAATGAACAATCTCTTTGGACAGCTGACTTATGACCCATTAGAAGCACTTCCTAAAGCTTCAGATGATACCCTATGTCCTAACTGCAAGACAAAAAAACAAGCCCAGTGGTACTGGCCAACAGTAGAGTAGCTTCAGCAAAATTAATCGTTTAATTTTTAAGACCTCATCAGCTATCCATTCAATTTTCGGTAATGGTGGTTGCCACCCATTATGGAAGGTTCATTAGAAAGGATGTTTGCCTCAGCTGCTTCATTGCAGACATCAGCGGCTCGTTAACTCTGCTAACAATGGGTCATTGGGCAGAAGCAACTGAGGCACAAAGAGACACATTTCCATTGCACAGACTGCAGGGGTGGAACCATTTTAAGCAGGAGAGAATAATTTTGCATCACCCCAACTGTTACATACTGGGTTTCCACAATTATTAGCAGTGTGAGGTTTATTTGGATAGTTGAAGTCTTCTGGAGATTGCCAATGCTGCAGCAATGAGTGGAATTTGAGGTGAAGATAATCCTGGACAGATTTTCAGCTCAAAAGAGTCAAGCCAGGATTTATTTTAACTTTGTGTTAAGATACAAAATTGTAAACTTCAGTAAATACTTTGCTGACAAGATTGTAACCCACTTGTTGATAATAGTAAACAATCTGAGTTAAAGCTGTGCACCCTCTAGACAATATGGTAAACAACTGAAAAATACTTGTTTCAGGATTTAAGGTGCAAAGGATCTTGAAGGATTATGAAGTAATCATACTTGCACACAAATCTTTGGCAAAAAGATTTTTGTAGTGCGTATGTAATGTGTTGCAAGATTTTTTTCCTATTTAGATGATTGCATATTTATATTTCTGTTCCACACAGACTTGTTAGTAAGCTCATAATTCAGCTCTACAAAAATTATACCACTAATCTATAAAATGTTCAAGTTCAATGTGGAAAAGAATGGTGTTATTTGTTAAAACATAAAAAACATACCTTAATGAAGACATGTCAATGGTGATGAAATGGAGTTTAGGAAGTCTTTTGTTCAGATTTTCAACTATTTTCAAGAGCTGTGAGACTATAATTTAGAAAGCAGTTCCATCAGCTAAAGAATTTCCAACTTATAGAGTCATGCCAGACACCAGTAGGTTTATATAGGGCATTCATTTTTCCAAGAGATAAATTTGAAAAAGGAAAAAAAAAAAGAGGATCTAAGCAGCAGCTTTTCCTCCTGGTAGTTTCGGAGGCCAAAAGGGAAAACAGTTTCAGTTTTATACTGATTCTCTGCCAAACCAGTTGCAGTCCAGTGGATTGGTTTTCTGGCATGATGGTTATGACCTCACAGTTATATAACACTGAACCCCAGAACTGCAGAAGAACAGCATATATACATACATACACATGTTCAGCAATGAGGTATGTATGCTGCAAGCATGAACTCCATGCTCTCACTTCTTGCACCGTTTATCTAGTGTTCCCCTCATGCTCTGAGTCAGAAAGAGTTGTATCTGTTTCTTCCATTTAAGCCTCCCTTCCACCATGAAATCCAAGAATGCCATGGACTTTTAAATAAAAGGATGGAAATGATACAGATGTACTTCAAGTAACCTGGGATTCCAGGATTTTCTTCTCAGTGCTTATCTCTATCTACTGTTCACTGCAGATAGATCTTGAGCAATTTTCTACTTGCCTAAAAGTAATAATAACAAATATGTTCTGACTTTATATAAGACCTCATAAATAGTCTCTGAAGCAAAAATCATGATACCTACCAATCTTCTAGGAAAAAAACCCAAACCAGTGATTTTTTTTTCCTTAATTCTCTCCATTTACTTAAGCCACTATTTCTTGAGAAAAGTTCTAAAAAACCCCTACTATGTTAAATTGTTGAGCAAGCAGAAATTTAGTGACAATTTCATATGAAAACTTCGGAAATTCAGTTACTGGATCTTTACTACTCTGCCTGCTAAGATGAAAAACTACAGTCAACCACCTCCTGTATCATGGTCACAGCATGTTTCCAGTGTTCCAAACAACAACACGTACAAGAATGTGAACACCAGCTCCAAGTGTCCTTGGGACAACAGGAAACACTCTGAGCTGGCATTGAAACGAGGTTATGCCTTTTGCCATAGAAAGATAGTAACTTGAAAAGACACTTCTTTAAATTTACAAAACAGACCACAGCACTTCAGTAGGTTGTCCAGAATGGCCAACATGAAACCTTTTGTACAGAGAATGATTTCTAGGAATCCAAGGCCATGAACCAGCCCGCTAGATTCATCTCAGGACATATTCCTGGCTGGAATGGTAGCATCCCTAAGGGGTGATAACAAAGCTGTTGACATTAGGACATGGTCCAAAGCATGCACTGTAAGGTGTAGCAGCAGATGCCGAAGTATGACTTCACTCTGGAAGCCCTCAGCTTGATGTGGGATGAATGTGGGGGACAAATCCTCCAGATGGACAAAGTCCAGAACCAAAACTGCTTTGCAAAAGTTGAGTAAAAGTGTGTGTGTGTGGCTCGGCTTCACGAATGAAGATTGGGGAAGGGCTGTCCCCACGTGGGTGTGCCCTTCCAGCCTGCGCAGTGGATTTTAGGTGAGGCTCAGCGTGCGCAGAACTGGCCCCACCGTTTAAGTCCTGAGGTTCATCTGCCACGGCCAAGCAAGCTTGGACGGTGCCAGTGAAGTCCTCAGGACTAGAACCTACAGCACCCGGCATTTCCCAGGAGGTCTCCCATCCAAGTACTAATCCGGGGCTGACCCTGCTTAGCTTCCGAGATCTGACGGGATCGGATGTCAGGGAGGCATTTAACTGCCTGTGAGTAAAAGTAGTTGTAAGATTAATCATACAGCACTACTTATAAAACTGCCTCAAATCATGGGATACATAAGCATCCTTTACAGTACTATCCTCTAAAAAGCTTAAGCATGACCAGGAAGTACTAAGTCACGTGACTAAGTCACATTATTTTGAGACTCTGCTTTCCAAATATTTACTTAAAATATTTTTAGATGATTCTAGCCATCTCGTATCAACCTTGCTCATACTCAATTTAGTTTTTCCTAAGCCTTACTCTTACAGCATTCAGTATTTTTTAAGTCCATTAGATCAATATGAAGTATTTTGACATTTTTTTCTTTAGTTTATATCAAAAGAAAGAAAACAAAACAATCTACCTTTAAATTTTGATAATGATATTTTGTCCTCAAATGCTAATATTCTTTCAAAACCTGGACATTTGGGAGAAACAAGTAGCATTTGTTTAACCACAGCGATATTTTGGATATAGCAGTGCATAATCTGTGTCTCGTCAGTAAAAATAAACTTTATTGTTTATTATCTTATGCTAATTAAGGGGCATATTTCAGACATTCCAAGGCAGGAAATTTTCTGCAGTGATGTATAACATTAGATCTTTTATCAACGACAGTTTCAAAGTACTTGTCCCACAATGTAGTCTGCTCAAAAGCTTGTTTCCAACAACTTCTTTTTTCAACTTATGTCGAAGAAGTTCAGCTATTTAGTTGTCATCAGCTGGTGTTGGTCAGACACTTCAAGAATTACTTTATGCAAGATGATTCATCTTGTAAATAAATGCTCTAGGATTTCATCAGATATGCATAAAATCACACCACCAGACATTTATTTGGTCAATACCATTAAGAGTTTCTCCATTGTTCCATGTTCTCAAAATTTGTACCTTCAGTCACTCGTCTCATCACTGTATCCAGAAGCAATCAATTTGAAGAACTTTCAATGACCATTTGGCCACCACCCCCATTACATCAAGCACTTTCCCCAGACCAAAAATGTGTAGGTAGTTCCAGTTTCTTCATTGTTACCTGTAAGCAAGTGTGCCTGCTTCTGTCTTGTCTAAGTCACTGTTCTATTCATGTGCAGCTCAAAGTCAGTAACATTTCAAGCATCAGTATTTGAAATATGTACCTATTCAAAGCAACTACAAGTCAAAACTGGAAGTAAAACATAAAATAATGTTGCCCCCTAATCTGACACTATCTGTAATCTATTAACATACATATAAAATATAGTTACTTTCCTGGAGGTCTGGCAAAGTGCTTCATGCTTTCTAGTCATGGAATTTTCAGGATATTAAAATTTGTTTTGCCATAAATAAAGTAATGTAAAAAAAAGGATTGCAATAACAGGATCTTACAATGGGCTGCCTCACAGGGTGAGCTCAAACTCTTCGCAAAAATTTTCTCCTCTCAAAAATATCTCTTAAGTTCAGTGTTGATAAATGTACCTTCACCCAAATCCAAGGGCTACAGAAATACAAGCCAAGATGAATGTTTAAAAACAAAACTGAAGGAATTCCATTTAAGGCCATACTGTCTTCTTTGTGAAAACATAGTTTTAATTACACCTCATGATGTTTAACTAGGTTTTTTTATGTGCTTCTATTTGCTCAGAAAACAGTATTTTAAGTGGGTTTTTAATTGTCAAATTTCAATTGAATTTCTAGTGATGTGATACTGTTAGATGCTTTAAAAGACATCCATCACCTCTCATATCCTGCTAAAGCTATGAAGCAAATTTTTTATTGGAATAAAAATGGCAGTTAACTGGCTATTAATAATGAGCCTCTGATCTTTTTAAAGTACAAAACAGGCACTGTGATAAACGTAAATCATTTTGTGAAAATAAGGAATGGAATGAGCACTCAACTTCATACCAACAGTTTACCACTACTGTAAATAATGTTTGAACAGATTTTTGGCTTTATGATGAATTTTAGTTAGTTTACTTTGTTCTTCCTATGCAAAGCAACAAAGAACTATGTATCCAGTTTCAGGAATAATTGAAAAATGCATCACAATGCATAAAGGGTTTGTTTTATCCATAAAATACAGTATCATCACCCTAAATTTCTAGATCAGGGAAGTCTCCTGCTGACATTCGCAGACAATAATTGACAGTGTTTATCCTTAACAACTCTGTATGAGACGAATCTGAACCTATCCTCAATTAAGTGTTGCTTTGTCTCGAAACTAAGAGTCAATTTTATAAATTTATCTTTATGCATTGCCTCTGAACACACCAGAAGTCCTGGTTTTGGGCTGGCAGTGTTGTTTTAAATCCAAAAAGCTTGTTCCTGAAGACACTAAAGATTCTGGAAAATCTTATTTATCTTCCTTGAACATGTCTGCAGCTGCCATTATAAATTGCTGTCTTCATGGCTTTTGTTTGTTGATAGTACAATTTTAGATAAATTTGATTAGAAGTCTTCCACGTTAAGAGTACAATAAGCATACCTATATAAAGAGTGCAGATAAAAAAAGAAACTATGAATATTTGTAATCTAAAATTGTTATATACAAGAATCTGAACAAAGCAATTCCTGATTTTTACTTCATTAAAAAAAAATAGAAAACAACCTGCATGAAGTTTTGAAGAAAACAAATGAGTAACACAATAGCAGAGAAATACAAAGTCTACAGCTTGATTTATATTAACTACAAATGATAAACAGAAATAACCATGGAAGTAAATAATGTTAATATTTACACCTAGTCAACATTTCCTAAAGATATTTTTCCATGTCTTTTTTAACATTTACCATCACATAGTGAACTCCAAATGCCTACTGATATGCATTCACTATACTGAATGAGTTAGAATTGTACTGTTCACTGCAGCATATACAGCACAGCGAGTGAGCTGTAAGCAACACACATAAAAAGTTCCAGTTTAGACACTGACCAGGAATTACATTCTCAAAACATCTAAAATATTTTAAAAGAGGCACTAGATTTCAGACTCTTTTTCTATGACAAAAACTTAACTGCAATTTATATAGTTATCCTTAATTTGGGAAGCAAAATAATGAATTTAACAGATTACACTTAAAACAGATTTCCAGCAATATGGTCTGTCTGAAGATTAACATAGTCACATTTGTGGAAATGTTTGTACATTAAAATATCTAGGAAACGGCATTTCTTTTGCACTTGTATTTTTAACATGAACGTTCTTTTAAGATTTAAATAAACATAAAATAGTTCATAATAATTCACGATTCAGTAAAACAGTATTTTTAAAAATATTTGTGCTGTTTCACATACTTTTTTCTTTTGACAAAAGAAACAAAGTAATGTTTTCTAGCTTCACTTTCACATTGTCGAAAGTTAGCAAAGCATTGCAATGTTTAAGCTGTAGCCATTGGAAAAAAAGTATTAAATAGAAATTGTATAAAGTTTGGCTGTTTTTATATCAAGAACATATTTTGATTGGTACCAGAAAAGTTTTGCAACTTAACTATTTACAAAAATTTCCACAGTCTAATTTTGTTCAAATGTCTTCTTAAAATCAAAACTTTTCGGTACAACAGTGTGGTTGCCAGACTCTCTGGTTGATCACACAGCATCTTTTTGTGAAGTTCTTTTTACTTTTCAATCAAATCTCCACCCTCTCCCAAAATTCTCTCTATATGAATCCGCATAGTTAAACTGACAATGGAAACCTTTAAAATTAATTTTTAAAAGAATTCATGACATGAATCAAAGTATGTACTGCTATTTTATTGATATTTGGGTGAAATTTTATCATCACCCAGCTGAAATGGAAAGAAGCAACCTCAAAACACTAAATAGGAATTTTTTCCAGAGCCTGTTTAGCTTTACTACTGTTAAATAACTCATAGACCATTCTGTGCAAGCAGACACCAAGCAGAACCATTTAAAAATACCAGCCCTGACTGCGAGTTCAGGCCTGAAAAGGGTAACAATAATAAAGAACTTTATTGGGTTTTGTGTCTCTTCAGTCTATAACAGTTATGTTGAGATCTTAAGAGAAATGAGTCACAACTAGCACTGATGTAAATGCTCTTGTAGCATAACTGCACAAGAGAATGAATCAGTATTAACAAATTGACAATGTCCATGCACCATTTCTGCAGGTAGTCTTAGAAAGAGACATTGACTGTGGTTTGTGAAATTACATTCAGCATCTTTAGTCAGATTTCTGTGCCAGGAAATGAAACTGTTCTGGAGAGATACTTTAGCCTAAAGAGTAGACTATCTTAAATGCTTTGATAGGACACAGATCTGGAGTGAAGTGATTTATACATTCTGCAAAGTACTTAGTTATTAATTTTACAAAAAAACCATATTTATATAGTTAGGAAAGTAACGGGAACAAATATATAAGAAGAGTAACAAGTAATAAGATGCAGATGAGTCGAATAACAATTTTAATGCAGAGAAGGTCACTGGTCTATGGAAATGAATCTCACCTTCAGGAGTTTAAAAGGTCAAATAGCCCAGTAATTGCACCTGCTTACAATTTTTACATAAAAGATGACAAAGATCTGTGAACAGTCTCTTTGAAACTCCACCAACAGCTACCAATGAAACACCTAATTTATTTCATCTAATTTATAACTTCAGACATCCTTTAGTGCTTTAGGACTTCCTTTCTCAAAACAACTCGGCATTCATTTTAGTTGTATGACTTGCTACTTAGTGATGAAAAGAACTAATATTTTTCCTGATCAGTTTAATATTTACTTAAAAAAAATAACTTCTACAAAGGAAAAAGATCTAAAAAAAGACTCAGTGCTGACCTAATCATCTCTCCCTTTTCTACTGCCAAACTGTGCTCAAATACTAAGAAATTCAGTTTTACTGAAACCTAAAGGAAAATCTTGCATAAAACATAATCCTGCAGAAACTCCACTGGCGATGACCCAGTATAAAACAAATAAAAACCACTGACACATTTAGTAACACCTCCAAAAGGGACAGGCATCCTTTCAGGTTACTTTAGTGGCTTTTCAGCTAAAACAGTTTGAGCTGGCTTATCAAAATCCATTATGATGTCAGCTTGGCATGGACTCTGCCACCGCAAGTTACCAAAAAGCTGAGCAGACCATTAACGTAACAGTTCAAGAAAGGTGAGATTCAGTAAAGTTTTTAAATTGATAGTGCATGGAGAATGCATTTATTTTTCTTACATACAAAAGCTCTCACTGATTTCTCCAGGAAAACAAATGTCCAGTTATACTGACCTTTGGAGGTGTCCAAATTTTCTTAATCCCCCATCGTGCTTATTCGTTCATTCATTAAGAACTTTGCAAGAGCCATCAGTAACATGACACTCTGAAACTTCATTTTCATCACCTAGAAACCAAATTTAGAAACTTGAAATGAAAAATGCAATCTTATGAAACTGCAATCAATTATTTTATCATAGTACAGCATTATGTACAGTTAAGATACTCTTTAATAATTTGTTCCAGTTATTTTTCATTCTACTTCAGTTAGAGAAAAAGGACACTCAAGCATCTGACTTCATCTTTCAGGATCTGTTTTCGTAAAAGAACTAGCTGCAAAAGTCCCAGTTGCCAATATTCTGAAAACCATATATTAACTACAAGTAAAGAATTAGCTAAATAGCTTTCTACTCATTACCAAATTTGCAATTTCTCTCCAATAGAGATATTTGAGTCTGAAGCAGCAGTGGCTACATTTTCCCTTTCTTATTGAAACATCAATGCTTTCAGTACACACTCTGTTTATCTACAATGACCTGAAGGTCATTGCAACATGTTTTCAAACACTTTTCAAGCAAATCTAGCAAGCTGTTAGCAGGCAAGGGTCGCACGCACATGAAGGCCTATCAGCCCTATTATTTATAAAAATGTACCATCCATAAGAGTGAACTCCAATGTGGCTGCCAAAAAGCAGTAATTTTCATTACCTGCATTGTTAATTAACATATATTTAATTCTTCAACACTGTCATGACAACTTTTATAAGAACTAAATAATAAACTTCTGAATCCTTCGAGGAATTAGGTTGCTGGCATATGATGAAAAACTTCGATATACCTTTACATCAATTAAGTTTTAGTTGCTCAAAATTTAAGGAGAGAATTTTTGCCAAATGTAATTCAATATAGTCTACTCTAGGACGTGTTAATTTTTCATCTCATATATGAGACCAGTTCAAGAAAGTTTAATTAGCAGTTAAAGAAGACTAAATTCATCTCCTGTCAAATAAGTTTCTTTGATTGTGTTATCATGCTTTGTAAATTTGATCACATCAAAATAATCCTCAATCCTCTATTCAGAAACATTTTTAGTAATTAGTTACAATCAAACTTTTTGTGAAGATAAGCAAAACAAGCAACCATGGAAGAAATAGTTTTCTTCTTCATGCCTCATTTGTTTTTCAAAAAGACTCAATAAAATGTCAGTAGAAGACATCATACAGTACTTTTAGTGAGCCTGTCTTCTTCCAAAACTGAAAAAACCAAAAGGCACATCAAGTCTAAGGAAGTTTTCACGTGCTTGCTTTTAAGGCATAGACATTATTTTGGCAGCATTAAGTGCCTAGATGACTGACTTCTTGCACCAAATAACGGAATGATATTCCAGATTTCCCACCTTAACATTGAATTACAATAATTACGCTACAATGGGTCCTAATTTATGTCTTTTGGTCTTAGATAATATTTGCCTCCCGCATTGACCATTAAATATCTAAAACTCACTCAGCTAAGCCTTAAGTGTATTTTTAAGACTGGAAATAATGCTAAGTATGAGTTCAACTTTCTAAATGATTTTAGTATGATAAAAGCTTAAATGAGCATACTATTGCATTCCTTGTCCATTATGACTTCAGCTTTCAGATGAGGAGTTACATGACTTGGACTAAACTGAAAGTAAGTAGCCATATTTATATCTCTGATGCTGAACTGCTGGGCAGCCTTGAATGGGCCCAACACAGGAACCTGAAGTTTGCTACCACATAAGCATTAGGACTTGAGAAGTTAAGTTTCACATTAGTCTGCATATTACACTTCTACTTTAAAACCAAATGTTTCAAGTAGTCTGTGGAAAGGAAGCTTATCAAATCTTATCATTAAAGGCACTGGGAAAAATGCCACTGAAATAAAATCACAACTAAAAAAATGGGCAAGAAAAATGTTTGGTATTTAAAACATATACAGATATAATGAAATTTTATATGTCTTTAACTGTATATATTACTCCAAACTGTATGTATACATATAAAATGAGTGAAAAGAATTCTTTGGCTTTTAAATTGTTATACTGCATTTACCAGATTTCAAATAATGTTCAATATACAGAAAAGCAATCGATTTACTATTTATTAATAGGGACAACAGTCAACTTACATTTAATAAAAAAAGGAAATATTTAACATATATTTAACAAACATCAATTATTCCATCACACAGAGTCACAGTAATAAATTTAAAACAAGAATTTCAATTTTTTTCCACAGAACTTGCATTATTAAGGAATATACAACTCCTCTTTCATGATTGACTACTTCCATTTTTAAGTGAGCTCATTTGAGCTGTCAAACTTGATTACGTAACAGATACATGAAGCTAAATATATTATACTTGGAAAAATGGCCATCACTGATAAATCCCAAATACTATTAAAATCACTAGAAACACAAATGGAGACTTACAGACCTTTCCAACAAAGAAAGATAAAAATTATAAATACTGGATAACTTTTGTTTGCTCAATACTCTTCTTTTTTTCACTCCTCCAAAACTTGTTATTTTAAACTTGCCCAGCAAAATAAAAGCATGACATGCTAGAATATTGATCATAATTTAATCACTAGAATTTAAAGGTTAGAATTAATTCTAAAATTAACTGGTATATCTAAGTTAAACATAGTAAATAAGCTTGACAGAGTTCAAGAAGTGTTTGGACAATGCTCTCAAGGGACATGGTGTGATTCTTGGAGCTCTCCTGTGCAGGACCAGGAGTTGGACTTAATGATCTTTGTAGGTACTTTCCAACTCATAACATCTGTGATTTAGTGATTTTTCTCCTTCCATATTTGATTCCATGATTGTTAAACTGACAGTTGATTAACATTAGGAAATACATAATTTAAGGATCATCTTCTAGTACATTGCCACATGGCAAAGTATACATAGAGTAGGTTCATGTATTTCATAATCATAGAATGGTTTGGAAGGGACCTCAAAGTTCACCTCGTTTCAACTCCCCTGCAATAGGCAGGGACACCTTTCACTAGACCAGCTTACTCAGAGATCCATCCAATCTGGTCTTGAGCATTTCCAGGGATGAGGAGTCCACAACGTCTCCAGGCAACCTGTTCCAGTGTCTCACCACCCTTACAGTGAAGAGTTTCTTCCCAGTATCTAGTCTAAACCTACTCTCAGCTTAAGAACATTTCCCTTTGTTCTATCAATACATGACCCCATGAAAAGCCCCTCTCCAGCTTAGTCCCCTTAAGGTACTGGAAGGCTGTTCTGTGGTTCTCCCAGTTTTCTCTTCTCCAGGCTGAACATCCCCAGCTCTCTCAGCACTCAGAAGTGCTCCAGCCCTCTGATCATCTTTGGGGCACCCTCTGGACTCATTCCAATAGCTCAACATCTTTCTTGTGCTGGGGCTCCAGAGCTGGATGCAGCACTCCAGGTGGGGGTCTCACAAGAGCAGAGTACAGGTGGAGAATCACCTCCCTTTATCTGCTGGTCGCATTTCTTTTGATGCAGCCCAGAGCATGGCTGGCCTTCTGGTCAAGTGCACATTGCCAAGGCATACTGAGCTTTTTGTCCAAACACCTCCAAGTCCTTCTCCCCAGGGCTAGCTACAATCCATTCTACACCAAGCCTCTACTTTGCTTGGGATTGTCCTGATCCAAGCGCAGGACCTTGCGCTTGCCCCTTTTGAATTTCATGAGGTTTGTGCATGCTCACCTCTCAAGCCTGTCAAGGCCCCTCTGGCTGGCATCCCTTTTTTCCAGAATTGTCAATCACACCACACAGCTCAGTGCCATCAGCAAACTTGCTAAGAATGCACTTGATCCCACTGTCCACATCACTGACAACAATGTTAAACAGCACTGACTCCTGAGGAATGCCACTCGTCACTGATTCCACTTGGAATTGGCCAACCATACATTGATTGCAACTCTTAAAAGTGTGACCATACAGCCCATTTTGTTATCCAATGAGTGATCCATACAACAAATCCATGTGTTCCCAGTTTAGAGACGTTACCAAACAGATCCCTGAAGAGGCTAAAGTCTGCTGTCCTGAAGTCCAGGGTAGTGAGCTTGCTGTGCACACTCCTTACTGCCCTAAGGATCTTGAACTCCATCATTTCATGGTCACTGCAGACAGGCTGTCCTTGAGTTTCACATTCCCCATCAGCCTTTCCCTGTTGGTGAGGACAAGGTCCAGCATAGCACTTCTGCTTGTTGGCTCCTCTATCACTTGGAGAAGAAAGCTGTCATTTATGGGTGGTACATTTATAACACATCTGCATCCTCTGTTTTTTAAACTGTCCTATAATGATGTACTCCAGGTATTAAAATACAGATGTAGTGAACCCAAAATAGCAGATCACAGTTCAGCAACTTATTACTCACAGATATAGGCAGTCACCATTCAACAGTTATACTGGATTTTGTAACTCTGTTATCAGCATTACAACTGCACAATGTGATTTTACATTAAGAACAGACTACCACATCCCATGACAGCATTCAGTGTAGCTTCCATCTCCAGTGCCCTTTAAGTTAGGAATTAATTTCATATAATTCATTAATGCACTGCTACAGATTTTTTACAAATATTCAACCACATGTAAAGCTTGACAGAGCTCAAAATATCAAAAATGGAAAATGATTACCTCAATAAAAATTAGGAGCATTTTCCAGAGAAGTTCCTGAGATTCAGTATTTTAGTATACATTTTCACTTAAATACCTGAGGCTAAACCAGCCTGATAATGCTTAAATATAAAAAATACTCTTAGAATTATTATTAAAAACTAAGATCAGTTCCATATAAAAAGGCCATGATTTAAAAGATGCTTACATTGCAGCTCTTGCATGTCTTATTCCATCTTCACCACTGCACAAGTTAGAAATTGCTGACTCATATATTTTTTTCCCCATCAGGGATTTTATGGTTTTAACTGCAATTTTAGTAGAAATTTTTACTTGTGAAATTAAAATATTTCTAACAAGGGTTTAGCTGGGTAGGCCTAAATTTAGGCTTTAGATTTCAGACTAGGCCTGAGAGTATCAGCTGACTTAAGCTAGACTGGGCCAGCTGACAGCTGACTACAGGCCAATAGTATTCCATTCCATATTCCAACATCATCTCGAAGTGTAGGAGCTGGTGTGGGAGTGCCTTGGTCAGTTCCTTCATGGCTGTGGTCCCAGAAGGATGCACCGTGCCATCCCAGGAGGAACAGGAGGCCCAAGCCCAGCACCGGCTCACCATTATGTTGTCTTAGGGAAGTAAAATGTTTGTTCTTAGTCCTTCTCTCTGCTTGGGTCTGTCTCTGGGGGATTGACTTCTCTAGAATGATTTGGTAGTTAGAATGGTGGGATTTGTGTTCAATGGGGAGTGGGGAGTTATTTCTTGTTATTTCTAACTTGTGTGTGTGCTATATTGTAGTTTCCTTTTTTTTTCTCATTTCTGTATAAATATATATAGTTAGTTTAAGTTTAACCTGTTTTGAGGGGTTTTTATCTTTCTCCCTTTTCTCAGCGAGAGGGGAAGGGAAGTTTTGACTCTGTATTGGGCATTTGGCATTTTGCCATTTCAACCCACAAGAGATAACCTAAGATGAGGAGCTACTTTAAAACAGCACCATAACAAAGATCTTGATTTCCCAAACAGATTTTGAATAGCAGCAGAAAGTTTTCAGAATACTGAACATTAGAAGAAAAGAAGGCTCAACATTATTTTTGTTACATAGTAAGCAGTTTCCTGTCTCTTATGACTTCTTTGTGTATTTAATGTATGGGAAAACAAAAGAGTGTTCTTTTGGATCCTATGTACTCATTTATTTTACTGAGAAATAAAGTCAGTACCGCAGCATTTTCCTCTTTTGGTGTTATTTCTGAAATATTTTTCCTTTTGGAATGGCAGTTCATTTTGCAATTTAGTTGCATGAGTACATCTAATGCAGTATGCTATCTTTTGATTTTCCAGTTCTATGTAGTAACTTACCAGTGGTATGAGCACAGTCATTCACATTTTTTCTGTAGGATTTTTCATGAGCATTCTCAGGCAGCCTATTCACATCACCAGAATCTAGACCTTCCGCTGTGTCATCTTTTTTACCATCTGCTGTATTTAATGGCAAGCTTCCAGGATGTTTAGCTGATTTGAATTTTCTCTTTACTGGAAAATTATTCACCGAAATAGATGTTTTCCTTTTTTTTTTTGTAGTATTATGTGGCTTACAGAAACTCAGATCACAGAAATCCATGCTCGTTAAAGAGTCTTTGCAAGAAACTTCAGGATGATTCTGTGATTCCTTTGGTACTTGTATCTGTACTTCATTTTCATTTAAATTAGATGATGAAAAGAAGTCTTCATAAGAAGCCTCTTCAGCACAGTGAGACTTGCTATATGTAGTAACTGCTTGCAAGAACCCTTTAGACTCTGATGCATCCAGTTCTGAGGTAGCCAGCTTCAAACTAGGTAATGGTTTTAGTTTCTTCCTCTTCTTTTCATTTTTGTCAATAGGGTAGCTTTTATCTAGTGAATATATATTTAAGTCTTCACTATTCATAGGTGAATTGGAGAGACTGGCAGTTAAAGCAGGAACAGTACTTAACTGCACTAATTTTTTGGAAGGAGTAGTATGACCAAAGCCCTTGAAAAGAGAACTTTCATTTGCAATTGAGTTAGTCCTGCTCTTTTCATTCTTCTGATTTCTCTTTGGAAACCTTAATTGTTTGTTTTCATCTGAAGTGTGCTGTATAATCTGTTTCTCTGGTAAACTTTTTCTGGTATGCGGTTTTGGTGTTAAGCTCCCCTGCTCATTGCCCTGTGATGGAGAATTCCCTGATGCGCTCGTGAACACGACAGAACCAGTCCAAGTATCACAGGCGTGTTCTACGACCTCTGTTTCCTGTTTCTGTAATTTCTCAGTTCCACAAAGGTAATCATAACTTGAGTTCAAGCAGTCTTCCATTTGTTCTGCAAACCAAAAAATGGGTGATACAAATTTATAGAACAAAGATGTTCCACATTGAACAGTTTTTATAATAACTGACAAAACATAATGAATTAGACCTTAATGTTTCCTCACTAAGGTAATGCAAACACTTAAAAACACATTTTAAAACTGTAATCTAGATTTAATTCACTTGGATGTGCATTTTGAAACAAATTTATTCAATTAGGTTATTCAAATTTATTTAATTTTTAAATCCTGTTGCTCAGTACCTACTAAAAACTTGGGAAGAAGGGAAGACATCCAATGAAGTAAGAGATTAAAAAACTCTGAAGGTGAGAGCGTGACAAGTGTAAAAAAGTCAGCAAGAACCACAGTAGCCATTTGTGCATGTTCACAGAAAAGTAAAATTTAACTTCTTACCAGTAGGAGAAAGATTTTCTCTTTTTTCCTTCATATCCTTTATTCTTCTTTCGTTTGCATTGCACTGATCTTTTACCTCAGTAACAGGGCTGTATACAAGTGAACCATTGTCTTCAAACAGTAAAACTGGTACATCTGTTTTGACACAAAGAAATTGTATTTATATATTAATATTTAAAGACTATAACAGCTTCAGAAGAAGTTTCAAAGTTTTTTCAAAAGAATGTAACAAAAAATAGTTTCCTTATATCTATCATCATTGCAGATGCCTTAACACCACAGACTTGCAAAGAACTCTGCAAAACGCAATTTCATTTCTCATGACGAAATGCATGAGGCTTAAAAAAAAACTGATCACCAAAAACCAAAACTCCATCAAGTGCTTTAAAGAAATAACTTCAGATATTCAAATCTTAGCTGAAAATAGCTCCTACCAGCATTAATTGCTGTCTTTTGTAGAGTTAAATCTTTAGCCATCTGGTCCAGTCTTCTCTGCAGCTTTCGATCATTTTCTGGAGTTTTTTCAATAAAATCTTTTGGCTGCATACATTTGTGCTGCAAGACACACAAAATTATTAATTATATAGTATAAACCTGCCAGAATTAACTACACTTCCTATTTGTCTACCACTTAAGTCACAGTAGTTATTATTGGTGTTTATGCTTGAGAGTCACAGATAATTGCAGAAGTTAACATTTTTCAAAGTCAACTTTAATATGAAGTAAGAAAAACCTAACAGATCTTTATTGCTTGCAGCAAAGCTAAAGCTTTAAAGGTATCTTTCTAAAATACTAGTATTTTAGAGATTGTTGTAACTCAATGAAACATCTTCATTTTTTTATTCACCAATACGAAAACTCCCCAATTAGTATATTTTCTTCAGATAAGACACCACATGATCAAAGCAATAGCCTTATCTTTAAAATTCTAGTCAGATGGGTAAGTACAGTTTACAGAATGTTCTGAAAATAAACAGCTCAAGAAAGTCACGTTCAAACTTTAAAGCTTACTGTTCTAGGCCTATTTAAAAAACTTTTAAAAAATCACATACTTTTTTGATTAGTAGTGGAAATCCTTCATTGGTGTCTACTGCAGGAAATAAGGATTCATCAACATGTACTCCAGTTTCTTGACACCTGTAGAATAGATTAGGGCAGATTTGTTGGCTTTTTCCCTCTTGGTTTTGTTTGTGTCTTTATTACAAAAGAGCTGTCTGAGCCCTGTGATAATGAAATACCAAATCCTTCCAAAGTGTGTAACTTGAAGGTAACTACTGTAATGCTAAAAAAAATTACCCAAATCTATGTATTACACACCAGATATGTGATACAGTTTTTTGTGATAATGATGCCTTCTAAATTGTTGCTCTGAAAGGTTCCCACTCGTTATTTCGCACACATCCCAAGGCTGCGGTATGAACTCCTTCCAGCAGCCACTGGCGTGGCTCTACTGACACCTAGTGATGGCACTGCTATACAAACTATAACCTAATCCGTAGTTTACTCAGTTTTAAAGGAAGAGAAAAGCCAAACCACTAAGTGTATTCATCAAACAAACTGAATTTACAGTTTCTCTGGAGCATCTAAAAGAGATACTCAACACGATGGACCGTTAATAAATACTGGATAATAGATGTAGACTACATGAAAACTGGCATTAAGTCAGAGATTTCACTGATTTCATTGATTTGGAGAAGATAAACAGAAGAAAATTTGGCCACTAAATATATTACAAGAATTTTTTACTTTGCATACAAATTTGAATGTAAATGATTTATCATTTATTTGTGAGAAAAGAATATACAAGCAGAGTTGCAGAATTATGGGTTTGATTTGGAAGTATTAAATGTTCTTAATCTGGATGCAAGACTGTAGAAATTCTATCTTTTACAGGGTTCTTTTTGTGTTTTGTTTTAGGTTGATCACTGAGGTATTTGTATTGAAATGTAAAAAGGTTTCCCTCAGTGATCCCAAAGCTGTCACTCCTTTTCATTACACTTAAAATTTGTTTGCATGAGGGAAGTCCATGATTTTGTTCACTATTTTTACAATTAGACATATTTACCATTCTTAGAAAGAACACAAACAAACAAAAAAAAACCCAAACCAAAATAATTTAAAAAAATTAAATATACCTTTACTCTGGAGCTACAATGTTTTTTGAACTTCAATTGCCAATGTTCCACAGATTTCTGGTTTAGAGATGGTCAGATGCAACACTGTATTGGTGTTTGGATAATACTAAATAATTAATTGCAATTTTCTAAACCCATGTTCATTTTTGCTGACTAGGATTTTGCAACAAGGAGTTCTAGAGCCTAACTGCGTGTTTTGTTATGTGTCATTTAGTGTTTTCTCCAAATCTGCCTCCAGGTGTATTCATGTGATGCTTCCTAGATCTGCTATTGGAAGGAAAAGATACATTCATTTCCCATTCAGCCTCTCTATATGAACATTTGTATTCACCCTCAACTCCCATTTCTGTTCCAGACTGAAGCATGATTGTCTCTTCTATCACATCTTGTAGGAAAACTATTGTATAACTTCAGTAATTCTCATTGCTGTCTCTGGCAACATTCCAAATGAAACAATGATAAAATGGTGTGATTCCATTATATTAAGTTTTATGTTTTATTTGATTTTTGACTACTGCTGAAGGGACAATGCTATGAAAATGTTTCCTATAAGTTGCAAAAGGAGATAATTATCTTCTTTCTGATATGCTTAAGAGGACTCATGCTTTAAATAGTCTCCTTGACACCAGAAAGAAGATCATAGGGAGTCTAGTTGGGCTTCCGGAGGGTCCAGAGGGGTTCGGGGGTCAAGCGGTGTCCAAGATAGTCCAGGGGGGTTCCAAGAAAATCCAGAGGGGGTCCAAAAGTGTCCCTAACCCTAAACCTAAGGGTGCCCTAAGAATAGCCCAAACCCTAACCCTAAGCCTAAGACAACCCTAACCCAAACCCCAACCCCAACCCCAATCCTAAACCTAAACCCTAAGCCTAACCCTAACCCTAATGGTGCCCTAAGCCTAGCCCAAACCCTAACCCTAACAGCACCCTAAGCCTAGACAAAACCTTAACCAAAACCCTAACCCTAAGACTAACCCTAACCCTAATGGCGCCCTAAGCCTAGCGCAAACCCTAGCCCAAACCCTAACCCTAAGGCCAAACCCTAACCCTAGGCCAATCCCTAGCCCTAGCCCAAACCCTAGCCCCAGCCCAAACCCTAAGCCTAACCCTAAGGCTACCCATAACCTTAGGCGCCGTAAGCCTAGCCCAAACCCTAGCCCTAACCTAAGCCTAATCCTAAACCTAATGCTGAGCCTAAGCCTAAACCTAACCCTAACCCTAAATTTAAGCCTAAAGCTACGCCTAAGCGTAAGCCTAACCCTTAACCCTAACGGCATCCTAGGTGTAGCCCAAACCCTAGCCCTAGCCTGAACTCTAGCCCTAGCCCAAAGCCCAAACCTAACCCCAAGCCTAACCCCAAGCCTAGCTTCTTAAATTCTTAACAGAACTTCTTCCGTTTGAAGTAGACTCTTTTTTAAATTTAAGCACTGTCACAGAACTTCTTGGGTTTGGTATTCCAGTATAAACTCTTATTTTATATTGTGGCCATACTCCTAAAAATTACTCGTATGAGTTGAACAACCATCCACAAACCAACTAAGACCAAACAATAACTAAGCAATTTGATTTGCGCTGCACTCCGAAAGGAGTCATCCAACCCCTAGTCTACTCTAGAAAGTTGACACTAATACAGTTTCTGAAGTGATGTTTCACAGCATTTCTGATCATTCTGGGAATGTTCCACATGCTACTGACTGGAGTGGCTGGTTAATCAAACTATCTTTTTTAGCAATGCGAAAACTTCAACTCATAGGAATTCTGCATTATTTGCTTACAGTTATCAGGTTCAAATTAAGCTTCCATTCACACAGGATCACTTTTACTGGCATACACTCTTTACACTGTCTCAAAGTTCAACAGTCTGTCTTCTGCCTCCCAATGGCTGAGACACTGATATACTAGGCATATAATTTAAAGTCAGGCACTCTAGTTTCCTCTTACTAGAAAAAAAACCCTGAATGCTAGTACAGACTAATATTAATTTTGTACTGCCTGTGTCTCATTTGCATAACCCTATGAGTAGTAAGAATATTCATTACTATCTCTTATGTAAGCTTCTACCACTCCTGCTTGCTCAAGGATATGACATTCCCATAAACTCTGCCTACAATATGCACCAAGCTAAGCTGTATGTTCTTCTGTATGTTATGACATTTACTTTAAACCAAAAGGCAGAAGATTATAGAGAAGTTCAATCTCAATTCACAGTTCGGGGCCTTCTCTGCAACAAAATACCTCAACTTCAGACCATTTCCTCACTTCCAACAAACCTCATATTCTTAGCCATATACAAAGACCTTGCCTTGGTCAGAATCTCATACTAGAACGTTTAAAAAAATACCAGAAAGATGCTAGCCTTCTCCTTCCTACCAAATAGCTTAGGTCTTCCCTCCAGATTCTTTCCCTTGTTTTTGACTTTGTTGATGGTATTCAGCAAAAGTTTCTTGAGGATTTCACACCTGGATTTCAAAGCTTCTCGCTGTCCCCTACAGTGTCACATATTCAATTGTCTCTCAGCTTTCTAGAGTGTTCATTCACTCACCACCTTCTAGCATTGCAAAGGAGATTCCTATGGTGGAACTGCCATTATGGAGACAGTATTTCTGTATGACATGTCCTAGACTCTCCCCTACACAGCACTCTCATTCTTCTTCCATTGCTGATGCTGCTCACCTGCACTTTTTTGAGATCCTTTCAGCTGTACCACATCCAAGTCCTCAAACAATTCATAGTTCCGGTGACTAAGCTTTCAAA
Source organism: Pithys albifrons albifrons (assembly GCF_047495875.1). Classification (NCBI taxonomy): domain Eukaryota; kingdom Metazoa; phylum Chordata; class Aves; order Passeriformes; family Thamnophilidae; genus Pithys; species Pithys albifrons. Next base: position 21,685,415 of record NC_092459.1, on the reverse strand, counting down.
TTATGTATTTATACACTTAGCCACCTGAAGAGAATATTTACATATGCATAATTTTACAACTAAGGATTCATACTAAAAATTACCATCATTGTCACACGCTCAGCACCAGATCCCACACAGATATATTCACATAAATAAAATTTTGCATTACACTCATTTTTAGGAACTTTTTTTTTTCCTTGGTGTTAATGCTGGCTGGGTTGTCTCTGTAACTTCTATATCTGACATGCTTAAAAAAAAAGAAAGATCCTATCTGCATAAATTTCTTTTTTTGTTAATGGACTTGCATCACATGTTTTCTGGTTGTATTGGCTTACTTTTAAATGGCTGAAAAGATCAGATTGGCCCCCTCTCTTTCCTAAATTTTCTCCCTTCTGCCCCCTTTTTTACAAACACAAAACTTTTGCATTTAGACTGCTATCTTTCTGTACATATTACAATTGGTATAGGCGAGACCCTCTTCTATTCTAATTTCCATCATCACATCCATTTATCAATTGGAGTGCTGGAAAATAACACATGCATATTCATGAACTGTGTTTTACACTCCATCTGAAATCTAAGTTAAGCCTCACAAGCACATTGTAAACTCAGAGAAGCAGCTATGGACTAGCACGGGCTGGCTGTGCAGCCAAAATTTTTTCTCAAACTTTTTTGTTTTTATAAATTTAACTTCTTCCATATGGTAGAAGAGAATCTTCAAGCAGTGCTGTTCTGAAGTAGATAAATGTCTGAAAAGCCAGATGACATATAGATCTTTTTCTTTCTTTCTAGAATATATTCTGTCTACAGAAGTACAGAAACAGTACAATCCCCTGGATGAAATGTGCTTTTTCATATGAAAATGGAAGAATTCTGTTCAACATAAGTATCTGGCCTTCACTACCTATGCATGCCATCTGAGAGGAAGGAGCAGAACACTGAATGGCTAACAAAAGTACTACGAAACTACTTCCACAGATTCAGTTTTTAAGAGTTAGCATTTTATCTTTTTATGCAAATAACATGCTTTATAATAGGAACAATGTTATAGGCGAGTTATAATTTACTCATAGATTTATCACTATTTCAAGTACAATAATAAAAAAGGTTCTGTACTGAAATTTTTCAATAAAACAATACTAAAACCCATTATTTCTGGAAAAGACCATGTTCATTATACACACGATACTCACTTTTCCACCCAAAGTACAGAAACTGTTTTTACACCCATCTTCTGTGCTTTTCTCCATGTAGTCAAACGTCCATCTTTGAAGACTACATGGGTCACATGCTTGTTTAATGTTTTTGAAACCTGCAGAAGTACAGAGAGAGCTTGTCTATAAGTCTGATAACTGGAAAATGCTACTGTGGTCTACTTTTAGTGCATAAACCATTAGCGTAAAAGCTTATTCTAAACATTATGTCAAGGACTCTTTTGATCTTTTCCATCTTTGCAAGAATCCTCAAGCAATCAAAATTCAAGTCTCATTTGTCAAGCCAATGTAGCTAGAGGACTAGAGTAGCTTTGTGCTTTCAAATTTCTTTTCTCTAGGTTACCATTCCAGCTCCCAATTCTAGCTGTATCACTGATCTTTCAACGTTTTTACTTATGCAGTACAACAATTTCTTATGCAACAGCCTCTACAGAAAGCAGATGCCACTATCCAAAGAAATAACACATTAAATGTTTTATTCTGCAAGGAACTCAGGTTTAAAGAGTACAGCTAATCTCTCCTTAAACGAATTCTCATTGATAAAGACGATTTTTAGTTTTGATGAAAGGCTGAAGGTGCTACAAATAAAAAAAATTACATGGAAGTGCTTTAAAAAGTGAGAAAGACAGAAAATTAAAGTCAGCGCAGCTACATACCACATCTGATCAAATTCTCAATTCCCTCTACTGACAACTAGGTGGTAATGATTTCAGTTCTAGATACTCCACTCTTCACAACCAAAACTACCTTTGTGGAAACTAAACACCCTACACGTAACTGCTTGATCAGTTGTTGTGATTGTTGATGTGCTGAGATCAATACAACTCACTTTTTACAGTAGCACCTTTTCAGCACAGCCAAATGAAAATAGCTCTGTAGCTTTCTGTTGCTCTCTCAAGTACACCACATGTGGCTCCCATGCTGGGTCTGTATTTAGCTTTAAGAAAACTATTCAGAGTTTCCAAAAATTTCTGGTGGCAAGCTGATTTACGACAAAACTCCATGATATTTAAGTATCTAGGTATATAGGACAGACGAATCTCTTTTGGAGTCAGTTATGACTCCAGATACAGTTGCTTACTTCTGCCAGCATCCAGCTGACAACTCCTGTCCTAAGGAGACAGATGCTTGATACAGCTTTGCCTCCAAACCAGGGAGAAGCACCACCCTATACGTCCCTCTCACCCCTCCATCTCCTTCCTTACCCAAGACCTCTTCAGCTCCTCAGCTGAACTTACCTTGAGATGTCTCAATCAACAATCCAGCAAAAAACTAATACAGAATGTAATTTTCTGACACATTCAGCTAAGTCAGTTTACTATTGTGTGCTCCGCCAATAAAAGGGAAGTGTCTGGAATATTCTCAGGTCTGTGATTTTCTTCCTTCCTGCCCACTAAAAACTCATACTAAAAAGCAACATACATGACAAGCAGAACAAACAAGTTAAATAGAAAGCTCTTAATTACAATCTTGGAATAGTCTCCTTACTTTTGCTCCCATATCAAGAAGTTGCTGTTCAAAGGTTTTTGAGTAATTTTCTGTTCTGTTAGACGACCAAACTTCTACAAATGCAGAAACACCTGGATCAGAAGAGAGAAAACAATAAACAACTAAAAATGTATGGAATATGGTAAAACTGGTTAAACTGCCTTTCCAATAAAATTTTGCATTCATACATACTTCATTCAGTTTTAAATATATCTTTCCAGTAAACTGAGTATCAAATTTTAGCAGCAAAAATTTTCTTTAAGTCTATTTATGTCTCTTAAATTAGTTGTAATGGAACTCACTAGAAGTCTGACACTTGTTAAACAACTTTACACTTCACTTATTTAAAACACACTACTACCAACTCAACAAGCAATGCATTATCTTTATATGATTGCTTACCCTTATTATTTAATCACTGCTAATCTTCAGGTTAATCAAAAATTTGAGGACAAGATGACAAGTTACAGAACAAAATAACCACAATAGTTATTCCTTCCCCAAATTCCCAGAAAACTTTGCAGAAATAATACTTAAAAGTTTCCAATTTCAAATGTTTTATTTATATTGAAGCACCCAAAGTTAGATACATATAATAAGCCTAATAAAGTTTCATGTCTGTTGCCTTACATAACTTTAGATATTCACATTTAAGTAGCTTCCTTTATCAAGCAGATTTATAAACTCTTCAAGGAATGAAATCAGCCTTAGTTGAGAAGGTCTTTAAACAACCAAACACAGAAGTAGTGACATGGAGGGATGAGCAAATAAGACTCATAACAATCCCTTAGTTTTACTTTGGACAGGCACTAAAACGACCTACAGTTCCACTGGCCATGCCACTTTCCCTTTGCAATGATGAATCAGGAAAGTTCCAGAAACTGGAGGAATATCAGTTCACCAAAAACAATTTTACACAAATCACAGGCCAGTCAGATCTCAGAACTCATGAATAAAATTAAGAGTTTCAATTTAAATGGGGTGTCCTTGGCTAATATTGGTTAATTGTCTTAGTTACTGCACACCTCCTGCTGATTAAGTAGTGTCATCTGTTTCCTTTCTAAAAATGAAAATAATGCTCCAACAGTAGAAGCACTTTCAGGAAGATTAATAGTTTTACAATTGCTAGAAACACTTTTGACAAAGAAAAGAAATACGGAACATAAATCACTTCCTTATCCAAACCACTGGGAAAAATCTTATTATCAGTACTATGACTTCAGATATATATAGGAACTTAAGTCTATTTCAATGTACTTCCAATTGTGTTCATTCTACTACAAGACTAGGGCAGCTTTTGCCAGGGCTGCTTTTTCCCTTGGTTCTTCTATTGTGAAAAACACTGCACTTGCATTTGGAAAGACAGCATCTTCCTCTTACAGGAAATATTTTAGAATCTTCATAGTTATAGTTCTCCTAGAAAAACAGATTGGAACACTTCAGTAAAGGTCGAGCTAGGAACTTAGAGAAATGCTACTTGAAAGCTCCACGCACCTGCAGCAGAATCAAAGGCATATTTCACAATAATTAGTCAATTTTAGGCAATCAAATATACTCCAACAAAAGCCTTTGCAGTCTTGGTACAGTTCACTGAAAGGAAAATGAGGAAGCGTTTGGAGCTTCTTTGAACTAAAAGAGCTCTGAAATCGGTTCTTGTAAGCGCCAGCTTATGCTTAGAAAGCCTCAGAGAAGGTGAAAAAGGCCATCAGAGCGCAGAGCGGAAAAGTAGAAAGATGCAGAAGGAAAGCCAGAGCTGACCGGGGCAGGCAGACCACAGGGCGCGCCGGGTAGTGCAGCACCGGGAGCCAGCCCCACAGAGGACGGGGGGCGTCCGGCCCTGCCCGCCCCGGTGGCCGCGCACCCGCGCTGGGCGTGCAGGGCACGGCCAGCCAGTCCCGGGGACAGCCGGGCCCGGCCGCCGGGGCGGGCAGAGCAGCCCGTGGGGAGCTCCGTCCGCCCCAACACCGCGACAGCAGCGCCCACAGCGGCCCCTCACCCGCCGGCTGCCCGGAGCCGCACAGGGCCGGGGTGCGCGGCGGCCGCGGGGAGCGGGGTGCGCGGCGGCCGCGAGGAGCCGGGGTGCGCGGTGGCCGCGGGGAGCGGAGTGCGCGGCGGCCGCGAGGAGCCGGGGTGCGCGGCGGCCGCGGGGAGCCGGGGTGCGCGGCGGCCGCGGGGAGCCGGGGTGCGCGGCGGCCGCGGGGAGCCGGGGTGCGGGGCAGTTGGGGCTCGCACCGGGAGCGGCCCCGCGCGACGAACAGGCCGGTACCTTCCAAAACGGGCTCCATCGGCGCCATAGTCACGAGAGGCTCGGGAGCCCGCCACGGTTCAAACCCATCCCCCCGTGCGGGCCCGCCGCGCCTGCGCCCTGCGCTCCGCCGGGAGGAGTGGCCGGAACCACCTGCGGCCGTGCCGCGCCCGTGAGGCTGCTCTGCAGGGGCTGTACGGGCCGCTGCGTGGGCTGCAACGCGGTTCGTGCCCCACTGTCCTGCTCAGGAATAGGTGTGTGCGCTGCACAGCTCCGGCCCTGCCCTGCACCGGGGGAGGCTCCGGACAGCCAAATGCTGCTGGAAACAGTGCTACAGGATCCATAGGTCGCAAAAGATTTCTGAGATCATCGAGTCCCACCTATGACCTAATACCACCTTGTCAGCTAGACCATGCCATTAAGTGGCACATCAATCTTTCCGTAAACACTCCCAGGGATGGTGGTGACTCCACCAGCACCCTGGGCGGGCAGCCCATTCCAATGTCTAATCACCATATCTGTGAAAAATTAATTCCTCATATCCAACCTAAACCTCCCCTGGTGTAGCTTAGGAGTCTGTTCTGTCCTGTCACTAGCTGCCTGGGAGAAAAGGCTCAGGCCCACATTGCTACATCCTCCTTTCAGGTAGTTGTGGGGAGCAATAAGGTCACCCCTGAGCCTCCTTTTCTCCAGGCTAAACACCCCCAGCTCCCTCAGCCACTCCTCAAAGGACTTGTGCTCCAGACCCTTCCCAGCTCCATTGCCCTTGTCTGGACACGCCCCAACACCTCAATGGCATTCCTGAACTGAGGTCCCCAGAACTGGACACAGAACTCGAGGCGTGGCCTCCTCAGTGTCAACTACAGGGGAAGAATTGCTTTCCTAGTTCTGCTGGCCATGCTGTTTCTGATACAGGTGGGGATGCCAGGATGTTTTGAGAAGCCAAAAGCTAAATGAATTTTCTGTGTCACTGTTCACCGTGAGGAGTCCTCAGGAGGCCTCCCTGAAGAATTTTAGTTCGTAGAAAGGTGCATCAGAGAACCAGTAGTCTCTTAACTCTCTGGGAGCCCAAACTGCAGTCTGAAGTGAAAAAGCTGCCAAAACAAGGATTAGCAAAGGGCACTGTGAACCAGTATTTACCAAAGCTTATAAAATTGCTTGACAGCAACAGTACTGTTAACTATAGTAAGTGCACCCTAGCAGGCATCAGCTTTTGTGTTAGAAGGCAGAAGCGTAGTAAATGTGATACCAAAGGGAAGACAGAGAGAGAATACTGATGGTTTCCACAGAAAAGAATGATAAAACATATAATAAGTAATGGAATTAGTAACTATAAGGAGATTTACCATAAGAAAGAAGGAGCACATCAAGTAAAATGATACTGCACAGCTTTATTATACAACTCATACAGCTCAGGAGTTGCTATATGGCTGTACAAATGTGGTTGTTGTGAAATCTTCGATGTGCAAGCCTCATTTTTATCATCTGAAAAGTAATGTAGCAGACATGGAAAAACAACAGAGATGCAAAACAAGGATAGTGAGTGATTTCCACAGCAGAAATCACTATTTAGACAAAGACTTGTGGGCTTGGAAAAGGAATGGTGGAAGGTGGATGTGTTACAAATATATTTGTAAATCTAACTGTGGAAGTAGTTATGCTAAGGTTTACGGGGTTTAACTGGGCCTGTGGTGAGGTAACTTGAAACAGTAGTGGGGGCCCAGAAACTATTGGGAATTTGCTAGGAACAGCAGGACAATAATTAAAGCGATTAGTGAAGTAATTAGAACCTGAGGAAGAAAACAAACTGTTGCTTAAAGATAAGATTAGAATCAACATATGTAAAAGGTTTGGTGATGGGGGCCTAATTAACCAGAATCCTGTGTTAGACGAGCGTGGTAAATTTTTAACCCCTGGAGACGGACATCAATTGTATACATATAACCTATGTAACTGATTTATGAACGAGACCGTGTGTCTTTGTGCACGTATAACGCTGTAGAAAAAGTATAAAAGCTGTCTTCAAGAATGGCTCGTTGGAATCCTGGCTTAGGACAATAGTCCCCAGGTTTCCCGGGCCCAGCAAATAAAGCACCGCATAAACTGATACTCTGTCAGTTTGTGTTTCTGTGAACGGGCAACAGATGTGCTAGAGACCCTTAAAATAAGTGTGTGCAGAAGGTGGACCTGGAGTGATGCGTTCCCAACGAGAGCTGGTGAGCACCAAGAGAGTAGCAGATGGGGTCTTCTTGGAAGAGATGTTTCCACATTGCACTTTATCAAGCTGTGGAAGTGTATTCCAAACCACATGGTTTCTAGAAGCAAACTCAGCAGATTTGTGAAAGGTATTTTAAGACCGTAAAGAGTATACAAAACCACCTTTCTCTCAGTAAAGCCCTGAATTGTATATTGCTGGACTCTGAGAACGTACAGTGAATAATTTGGATTTTTCTTTTCTTTTGTTCTTTATTTCAGTAATATCCCACCGGAGAGACAGTGCTGACCGAAAAAGGCTTTGGTGTGGTGCATTATGCCCATTCTTACTTTCATGAACAGACTCAAACTTAAATTGTGATCCCCTAGGAGTCTACCAAGCAGATGGCTATGCCAATGCTATTTAAGATATCTAATTTACTTTATAATATTTTAGCATTGATTTAGTTTGTTTAATTTCTGGGACACTGATTTGGCATATGTTGAGCACAAGTTCTTCATTTGTGCAACCTGTGATGGACTTCCTTTCACTTTTGTATTCACTACGAGTATTAAGTGACCCATCAATCTATATATAAATGTTTGTTTGCATTTACCTATCCTTTGTATAGGTTTTAAGGAAAAGGGTCTCATCTGTGCTGCGTGGAGGGAAAGGGAGAAGGGTTTTCCTGCTATCCCCTTTGTTCCATGGGGCAGAGAACGGAGGGAGAGACAAGAGTTCCAGGCAGTTGCAAGGCAGACAATTTTCTCTTTATTACGAAGTAATGTCCAGTCGTGGAGGCGGTCCCCATGTTTGGCAGGATTGGGTGAAAACTGAAAAGGCAGGGTCAAAGGTCCCTTAACCAATAGAACTGGAACAGGGGCAGGGCTGGCTGGGGCCCTGGCCTGCCCCCCCCCCCCCCCCCCCCAGCCCCGAGGGATAACAGAACAGAAGGGGAGAAGGGCCAAGGAGCCCTCACCAGAGCACCTGGGTGGGGTCGAGCACTGCCCATCAACAGAATAAAAGGCCTCTGGGCGACACAAAGACAACTGGCAGGGTGTGGACAACGACCCATCACAACTGAAACTCAGGCAGGGTAACAGAACCAGAAACTGCTTTTTAAAACTTCAGCAGAGTCTCTGAGTTTTTTAAGGTGTTTGTCCAGTGGTGGTTTTGGAATTCATTTCAGCATCTTCCTACATCTGCTCCCTTTTAATTTTTTATTGGAGGAAATGTAGGTGAAAGCTGATGATGTAACTGATGGATGAATCAGGATGATGGAGCTGATCATGAAGTGTTTTTGTATGGGTAATGTGTCTTGATCTAAACTGCTTAGAAGATCAATGACACACAATGCTTCGCCCAATTTATCCTGTGGTGTGAGTCTAACTGCAGTGCTCGGCTGCCCAGTTTGCATGTTTTTAAGTGTTCCATGAGCACGCTCCATCACTGCCTGACCAGTGGGAGAATATGGAATTCCTGCGGTGTGGGAGATACCCCACCTGTTGAAGGGTTCCCCCAAGGACTGGGAAGTGTATGCAGGCCCATTATCTGTTTCTATCGTTTTGGGGATGCCCAGAATGGATTTTGCTGCCAAAGGATGTCTCTTGATATCACGGGCTTTCTCCCTAGCGTGTGCTATTACTATCATAGCAACAGAACACGTGTCTGTGGATGCCTGAATGTATTTTAATCTCCCAAATGGAGAATAGTGTGTTGTGTCTGTCTGCCAAACGTCAAACTGGCTAATGCCAAGAGAGATTACCCCTTCAGATGGTAGAGGAGTAAATCTCTGGCAGTCAGGGCTTATGACTGCAGAGAGCTCTGCTACGTGAGAGAAACCTGTTCCCTGGTGTGCTGCTCTTAACCGGGTGACAGCTGCATTAGCTGTTTTTCTTGTGTTTGTTAGTGATACCGGTGAACAGTTGTGTGTTAGTTCTGGTTGCATGAAGGCTAGCATCTGCAAAAAAGGAACAGAGGGAAGGTGAACAGAAAATTGATCCCTGTAACCTACAATAGCTAACTGAAAACCAGAGCTGTGGACCTGCAGTTGGATTAATTCAACAGTAGCATAAATAACATCAGACTCCTTTCCCAAGAGCTCCCAAAGCCGCAGTCTGCCTCCATGGCAAAGCCTGGAGAGCATCCCGGAATAGGCAGAAATGGACGTAGAAAACTGGAAACACAAAAACACCCATTCCCATAACAGAAAGTCTTTGTTTTTCAGGTCCACTTGCCCTATTATTGCATAGAGCTGTAACCACAAGAGGGACTGTAAGTCAGGCTGGATGGTGGTGGTGTTAATTTTAAACCCAAGATATTTCCCTGGCACAGTCACTAGTTCTTTTCCTGGTGCGCTTTTAAAGCCATGTGTAGAGAGCACAGCTTTCACAGATATGTATACTTGTGTGAGGAGTTCTTCGGATTCTGGAGCCAGGAGGATGTCATCTGGACTGTTTCTCATCCCCTGGGGAGGTACAGTCCAGTGGAAGCGACGAGAAGGTCCCTCTGCATTGATGGAAGGCACGGTGGAGGCTCCTCCTACCCCTTTGATGTCGATGCAGGGCTGAGTGGTGTCTAATTCCCTTGGCCTGTTCTTTTCTGCAAAGATCGTCACATCTGTTGCAGTATCTAGAGACCTTTAACTCGACTGCAGTGGTTAGTGTTGGGAAAAAACACAGCACAGGTTAGAATTGGCCTTTCAAGCAAAGTGGATTGTGACCGCTGAACTAAAGGCATTGAGTCCAGAGTGTTGTCAGTAGTAGGACCGATAGGAGTTAAAGTGGCAACAGGTGTCTCTTCATCAAGCTCAAGGAGTGGAAAGGGAGCTTTCACTGTTACCTCTAAGATTTTCGGGTTGTCAACAGTCACTGTTTGAGGAATAACAGTTAAACCAGTGTCATTTGAAGAAGCAGTTCCAGTCAGGATGTAGTTCTCTGCTGGTACTGGCAGGCAGTCTTTTGGTGTCAGGAGGACTGTTTGGAGACTGTTTATTATGCCTTGTCTATTCCCATTCTCTTCATTTTTAAAAGAAAACTGAACTGCAGATTTTGGAGGGTCACAGTCCAGCTTCAAAAGCAGGTTGAAGGCATTTAATACTGGCATCCCAGTGGCAGAGAAACAAGCTCAGCTTGTTTTCTGATGAGCTCTTGCCACTGACTTTCAAATAATGTGACATGAATGTGTGTGAAATATGTACTAGCTAGTGTTTGTATGTCTTTTGGTGTCAGTGTATATGCTGTAGAAAGTGACTTTAAAACATTAAGAACATATGGAGACTTTAAACCATACTGAGAGACTGTCTTTTTAACATCTTTTACTATAGGGAAAGGAACTGGTTCATAGGTAGGAGGGTTGTGTAGGTGGTAAAAAACAGGAAAAGCTGTAACTAATCTAAATCTCGTACTTTTGTTGCTTGTTTGGCATTTGAGTAAGGATGAGTTTGGTTACTGGGGAAGGGGGGTTGCTATGGGAGCTGCCATCTTGGCTGATGACAACTTCGTAACTAAGGAAGTGGGCTGGGCCAGAGGGAGGGAAGGGAAGGGAGAAGGGGTGTCCCTGCTATCCCCTTTGTTCCATGGGGACAGAGAGGGGAGACAGAGACAAGAGTTCCAGGCAGTTGTAAGGCAGAAAATCTTTTTAAAGCTTCAACTGAGTCTCTTGAGTTTTTAGAAGTGTTTGTCCAGTGTTGGTTTTGGAATTCATTTCGGCATCTTCCTACACCTTTGTGCTTCTATCAGTATGTTACACAGTACTTTGCTAGGCAATATTGAAATATTTTTACCAAGGTTTTCAACCATGACTCAAGGAAAAGGGAGTCTAGTCTAAGTACAGTGTCTATGAAGATTAATCTGAAGGCAATTCCAGAAGTATAGGTAGGGGACATTAAGTGTACGCTGAAAACACTCAGTGAAAAATCCTCAGTCTGTATTTGAGCCTTTAAGTCAAAGGTAGTAGCAGGTTTTATAGATGCTAAAAGCAAATATACTGAGATGTACCGTTGTACCTGTATGCTTTGATTCTACACTGGTAGAGAAAATGAAGTTTAGTAGTTGCCAGAAGATGTTGCAATTCATTATTGGAGAAGACTAGAATTACTGATGAGAACACTGGGCTTGGGATACCCACCTTTTTATTACAGAAACAAATACATACAATGCCAAAAGTATCCTGCAAATTTACAATTTTGTCCTAAACTATTGAAGTTTTGACCTCAAAGTTACTTCAGGCTTTACGAGAACTTAATTCTCAGATGATGACTGACCTTCAGAATTCCATGGGTAATTAATAGCTGTCTGTTCTTGTGCCAGTATTGTCTTGCTGTCAGGTCCTTCTTAGCATTTATCATCCCGTAGTACTTACAGAAAGCAGCAATATATTTTTACAGCTGCTATTTTGCCAGTTTGAATATATGAGGCTGTTTTAGTTTTCATGCCACAATGAACTCCTGAAAACGACAACAAATGGGGCTTACATTAAATAAACTTAATGTAAGTGCCCTCTTAATAGGCTTGTTGTTTGGCTTTCTGACATACAATTTCATGGTGTCTATAAAGCTAGGAATGGAGCATCAACTGTTAGATTGACATGATTTCTGTACAGTTGGTGCTTACTAGGACACACAGGTTATAAAATGCTGCACTGGGAAGAAAGAGTTTTACAGGTAAATTATGTTGAGAAAGGAAGGAATGGTGAAAGTTACCTTTCAGTTGACCTCCTAATCAAAAAGAATTAATAGTCCTGTGAACATCTAAATGTTTGCCAGGCATCCAAACAATTTGCAAAACAAAAAATACCAACAATGCAAGTAATTTTCCAAAGTTAGGTAAAATGTAAAAAAGAGCTGTATTCTTAGGGGTTTCTTTGGCAATTCAAAAGATTCCTTCTCAGCCAGCCCTTAACTGATTGACATAAATTGGAAGGGAACTTTGGTATGGTATTTTATAAGGCTGCATGACAGAGACAAGGTTAATTTCTCAGACAGAGTTCAGATGGTGGGCTATGTATGACTCCCTAAGACATGACATTAAGTATATGAAAGATACCTAGAACAAATAAAGAGGTTTGCTATTATTAAATGTAGTCTAATTTTGTGTATTGATTATTGGGTGGTGTTTGTTTGTTTCTTTCTTTGGTTGGTTGGCTTCATGAGTGTGTTTGCAGTTTGGAAAACATCAGCTTTAACCTTTTGTTCTGTTTTGTTGTTGTTTTTTTCATTCTTAAATCTCGAAGTGTGAGTTATGTCCCAGATAAACAGCTGGAGTGTATTGCTTCCTCTGAAGTAGTAAATCCCAATCAGTCAGTTTGTGTACAAACACTTGTGTAACAATTGCAGTTATCATCTCTACAATGCTACTTGACCACTACAGATGTAGAGGTGGGGAGAAGTGCCTGGAGGAGGTACAAACTTGCATGTTCCCTTCATGGAGAAATCTCTGGAAAGCAGCTGTGATCATCCATGTTAACTATCATAATCTCCTCTGACAAGGTAGACTCCCCATTTTCTCAGTATGTCCAACAGTTCTTGTCTGTGCCTGTTTCAGTGTGAATTTTTGATTTTTTAAATAGCACACAAAATTGTAGAGTGTTTCTGCCATGTGCCATGCCATTAATACTGGACTGCTACATACACTTTACATAATTCACCCTATGATCCTTTTCTCAGAACCACATAATTATTCTGTGATAACTGATATTTCCAGCTCATGAGTTCTGGCATTGTAAGTGCTTGTTTATTATTTTCCAATTTCATTGCATTCCAATATTTGAGCTCATCCAAATTTTTGTATATTCCTATCTGCCTCTGTTTTAATAAAGCCTCTGTTCAGGCCATCTGCAAATTTCGTTAGCACACACAGTTTTTTATTTCCAAGCTCATAATTAAAATAGTAAGTAGGATGGAATCTTAACTGTATCTAAGACTTAACTGGAGCTACAAGTGGGTCTTAACTGCACCTTCAGGAACTCATTAGAATCTTCTTTAGTTTTCCCTCTCCTGTCACCCATCTTATGCCTATTTACCTTCCCCATTTAAGACTTCTTGGACAAAATCCCTTCTTCTTCATATGCAGTAATAACGCAACATATTTCAAATGGTTTATTAAAGGAACATATACTTAATCTTTTTTACCTCTGTCTAGAAACCAGTTTTCTAATGAAAAAGTAGTATATGCAAGCATGATCTCAGGAATTCTGATTTATGCAACCGACAATTTTTGTTCCTTCCCTGTTGCAGCCCTGATTTTGGTGGGTCTGAATGACCACCTTACAAGTTTCATTTTCACCTTAAAAGGACATGTTTCCAGCCTCAACCAATTGGAGTCAGACCATTCTACCTGGGGCGGGGTCACTTGAAGTCATATATACCTGTGTTTTTGAGTAAACTTGGGATTTGCTTGAACATCATGTTGGTGTGTGCGATCTCACTAGCGCCCGGTCTGCAACACTTCCCTATGCCATATGTTGCCCCTAAATGCCTTTTGCTTTCTCCTGTTGTAGTTGGCATAAAAATCAGCAAAATTGTTCTTGACCAGTTAGCACCAGGAAGACAACTTTGGGTCCAGAAATGGATACCTCCAGCTGATTAGAACTGACTTTTGAGGACACACAGTAGAATTACAAGTCAGGAAACCAGCTGAAAGTGGTGCTAATATAGCTCAAAATTGGGGCTATACTGGTGAAAGAAACTGATGTTACCATTTTTCATACCACATAGTAATCTGACATACATGCTGGCAGTAGTTTCTGCTGAACTGTTGTAAATAAGATAGAGGAGTCATGCCTCAGTAGCCTTACAGGCATTCTAGTCTCTTTCCTTCTCCACAAGCAAATGCCTCCTCAGATTGCCAACAGCAACTTGTTTGTTTTCCTGTTTTCCTCCTTTGACTGATGCTTAAAAAGGAATGTTTTAACTTTCCAATTCTGTTTTGCAGAGAAGTTCAATCTAAACAAACAAGAGGAAATTCTTATCTCTGTGTTCACTGTTTATGTTAATATATAATGTGGACTATTAGTATATATTTGTAAAACAAACAAAGAAAAATATTTTTTTAAAATAGCCATTGTGAGAAATATTGAAAAAAAAGTTACACGTTTGCCTGATATTTATCATTGTCAAAAACCCTTTACTGCTGGTCTCATTCCCTATTTGTATTTCATGGAACGAGAAAAAAATATGAGGGACATTTATTTCCTGTCACAAAGAAAGTGTAATTTTATTACCATGTAGTCTTACAGAAATATTGAATGTTCTCATCAATGACATGATTTTGTTCATTTTCCAATGTGATATTCATGACTAAGAAAATGGCATAAAGAAAGTACGTAAGGATGAAACCTTCTCAGGAAGTGAAAAAGCAGTTGCCATTTTCTCCTTTCAGCTGAGGCAGTGACACCAATTTTGTTTTCTCTTTCTACCTTGTAATTTAAGAAATAACTGCTTTTAAATCCACAGCTAATGTGCTGACACAGCACCAGCTTTATTTTAAGTTTGTGAAACACTGATAATAGGATAAAGACTTATCCTTGTTAAGTTGTAACTCACCCAGTAAGACAATGTCTTTGACACACTATGACACTGAAGGGCTATGGTGGAATTAAAACACAGCACCATGCTGAAAAATAATAGCCCATCATGTAACTGAGATCATGACTCAACAACAGGTGTCTGTGTTGTTCATGCTGTCATGGAAGGCTTATGCATTTGCCCTCTGAACAGTTTTTACTGCCTGCAGTTCAGGCTATGGCTGCAGCTGTGAAGGGGTGGGAAAGACGGTTTATCTGACCTCCTTTGTACTGAAATTCTGTTCTGAAGTTTGTGATTTTCCCAAGCATGTGGAACTGGACTACTGAACACATGCTGCTTGCTTTTCATAAATCTCTATGGAGATGCAGATCCACACTATGGAAGACAGCATTAACAATGAGTATCCAGAATGCTTTGTGATCCTATTTTCTCTTGGCAAGGCAGACCAAAATAGGCAGGTGTTCAGACAGGTCCTGGTTTTACAGGTGGAGCAATATAAGAGGTTTCCATCTTCTGCTGTGAGCTCCAAACTTACATGAGTCTCTGGAAAAGTGATGGTAGAGTAAATTTGGAGTTCAGGCTGTGAACTGAGGCAGGAAAGGTGCTGATTCACATTTACTGCAGCTGACTCAGCTCCTGAAGCGGTGCAAACAGCAAAGAGAACAATGATAGGCGTGAATTTCTTATATCTCCTTGACATAAGTAGCTAAAGCTCATTTGAAGGTATCTAAAGTGCTTTACTTGCCAACTAGACCTTCTGACTTGTATTAAGGATGAAGGAAAGGAGCCTTCGGTTATTGTGTCTTTGGGAATAGACAGCAAATCAAGGAATATTACTGTACTTGTAGCTATAGTTTGCCAGTATCCCATCAGCAGAACTTGTTTTCCAAGTTAAGTAGGGCATAGTAGAGTTCAGGTACAGAGAAGTGTGACTAGTGTGAGCAGAGGCATGCAGTAGATTCCATATGATTTAGTGGGCCTCAAAACGGCCTGATAAACAGCCAAGTGGGGGTGGGTGGGGGTGAGGGTATGTGAAAATGGTGTACAGAATAATGAGTGACCTGGAGAGTGATACTGAAAGGCTGTTCACTCTCCCTTCCGAATAAAGAAGTACAGGCATCAAAAGAAATCAGTGGAAGGCATATTCATAACAAAATATGTTCTTTTCCATACAAGAGTAACTTAAACTGTAGAACTCCTGGCAGCTGGGTGTTGTGACTGACAGAAGGGGTCACAGAATTCAGGTGGGTTGCTAGATATTTTACAGTTATGTCTAGTTCAGGAAATCTTGAAACCATAAATAGGTTGAGACTCTATCTGAGACAAGTTATCAGGTGAGGTAAAGACTGAGAATACGTATTTTTATGTTTCTAAAGTTCCAAATTGTGAGAGCCTTGGTGCTGTAAGAAAAAAATCAATTAAGTTTGTGAATGATTCCATCTGGGGGGTAATGTCAGTACTCCTGAGTTTAAGACTGCAATTCAAACGGAGCTGAATGGGAACCTCATTAAATGCAATAAGGATATGTCCAAAGCCATACACCTGGACAGGAAGGACACCCAGCAATAATATAGTGTGTTTTGGGTTCTTTCTGTACAAGAAAGACATGGAGAAACTGGAGTAAAATCAGTTAAGGGCCATTAGGATGGCTGGAACATGTATCCTTTGAGGACAGACTGAGGGAGCTGGGCAGCCAAGCAATGGAGCAGGTTGCCCAGAGGGGATGTGGAGTATCTGTTCTTGAAGGGTTTTGAGAGCTGAATGCATGAAGACCCAAGCAAATATTGTCTGAGTTCAGTGTTGCACCTGACTAGTCAAACTCCCAAGATCTCTTCCACCTGGATATATCCTTTTATTCTAGGAATTTTTAGCTAGATTGCTTCCCTGAACTAGGTCAACACATGATCCAGAGCAGCAGTGCCTGTGCGAAGCAGGGTCAGGGCCGCATTACTGAAGGAAGAGCCAAAGCTCATCTGACTTGTGCTGTAGATCAGGATAGTGTTCTAAGGGTGGAACAAACCACCTGCAACCTGATCTTGTAGGTCTTCTGCCTTCCTTAGGACTGGGTTAAAGATGTGATGAGATCTGTTACAGACTTTTCATGTAGACAACGGTGAAGCTGCAATAAGTCCAGCGGCAATCAGGACAGACTTCAGGGCCTGGTTAAGAGATCATGAGCACAAGTAGTGTTCTCCTCTGTCCTTCCAGGACATTTGTGGGAAATGATGAGGGAAGAAACTGGAAGAGCCAGCAGATCAGTACCTGGCTCTGAGCCTGGTGTCCCTGGCAGAATCTTGGTGGTTTTGATCATGGGTTGGTCTAATGACACCGAGCCTGCTGGCAACAGATGGGGTACACTGTTCTCAAAGGTGAAAAGCATCTTTGCATAGGCTTTAGCAGAGCTCACTGAATGAGCTTTAAGCTTGATTTGAAGGGGGAAAGGGATAAAACTAGGCTCCCTAGAGATAAATCTGGGGGTAGCATGCCAGCGTTTGAGCTGCTAGTGAGCTCCATGGTGTGCTCAGAACCAGGACCACATTTGAAATGTCCTTATATAAATGTGCACGGCCTGAGGAATAAGAAAAAAGAGCTAGAAGCTTTGGCCCTGTCCCAGAGCTATGACATCACTGGCCTAAGGAAATCATGCTGGGATGAGTCCCATACCTGTAGTGTACAGTTAGGCTTTTCAGGATGGATAGGCAGGGTAAGCAGTTCCGAAATATCTGAAGTCAATCAAATGGCACAGGAGACTGGTTTGGATGAGCAGGGATCTTCTTCTAGAACTTAGGCAGAGGATGAAGGCATATGGACATTGGAAACAAGGACAGATGACTTGGTAGGAGTTCAGAGATTCTGTTAGCCAGTGTAGGGAGAAAAAATTCTTGTGGCCACAACTTGATTAGATTTGTGAAGGACAACTAGAAGGCCTTCTAAAATGTGTTAATAAGAAAAAGAGAATCAGAAGTAATGCTGGTCTGTTGCTTCATGGGGTCAGTCACCTCATAAATGGGTACGTAGACAAAGTGGAGAGGTTAATGCCTTTTTTTGGTCTCTGTTTTCAACAATAATGATGGTCCCTAGGGCCTGTGGAGCTCAATCCTGGAACACCGTGACTGGGCATGATGAACTCCCAGTAAATGATGAATTTAAAGACTTGCTGTTCCAGCTAGATATGTGTAAATCTATGAAGCCTAATGGACTGATGTCATTGTGGGACCTCTCTATTATTTTGCAATGGTCTTGGGAGTCTGGAGAGGTCCCAGTAAACTGGAAGCTGCCAAATACCCCACTTTTCAAGAAGAACAAGAAGGAAGAGCCTGGTACTTACAGGCCTGTCAGACTCACTTCAGACTCTGGTAAAATTATGGAGAAGGTTATCCTGGGAGTTACTGAAAATCACTGTTGTAGTTTGGGATTATTATGTAAATTCTCTCCCCTGCCACTTAACTGCCCAGGCCAGCGGTTGACAAAAGAAGTAGTTAACTGTGATCGCTGGGGTGGGGGCAGGTTTGTCTCTTTTGGTTTTTTTTTTGGATATTCTCCTCAGTCTTGGCTCGGCGGAACGGGGGAGTGGGGGCTCCAAGGAGGCAGGCTGCCCTGCTGGTTACTGCTGGGGTTTTCCCTGGCTGTCTTGCCGCTGCCTACTTCGGATTACTTTTTCCTGCCGTGCTGCTACCTGCCTTGGATTTGCTGCTGGTCGCTCGTACCTTTTCTGCTTCTTGGACGGGGAACACAAGGGAAAGAGACTGAGTCCATCTGAAAGCCCACTGCTCGTCTGTTTCGCTGGAGAGGGACTGAAACTCACTCTGCAGCCAGCGGGCTGTGACAAGGACACTTAAGTATAACCTTTTCTCCCGGAGGAAAACCTGCTGGGTTTTGTTGTTGTTGTTTTTTTTTTTCCTCTTATGGTGTTGGGGAAGTGGGTTGCACTAGTCTGTTTACATATATATATATATATATAGCAGTTATCCTTCTTGTATTAAAATTCCTTTTCTTAAATTTGATAAAGAGTGGTGTGATTATTGAGGAGGAGGCCCCCTCCCCTGCTTGTGGGTAAAACATTTTGGTTTTTCCCCTCAAACCTAGACATTTCTTGGCGCCCAACGTGTGGGGCTTGTAAACAAAGAAGGATAACTGCTATTTTGTGGCACCATGTGGGTCTTGAGCTTAGGGTTCATCAGGACCATCCTGTATAATATATTGGCTTTTTGTTGGTACAAATTCATGCCAAAAGGAGCGGCAGGTTTAAGTCTTATCAACAAATCAATGAGCAAAACTCAAATAGCCGCAATTATTATTGAGTTCTTACTCTGGATTTATGGTGCCATGAATTCGATGCCTTTGGATGTCATGTGGGTGGTGCTCTCCAGGCTGTTTTCCTGCCGCAACCTAAGCTGCTACCTCTGGGGATTCAGTGATAATAGTACGGACCCTTGGGAAGGAACAAAGGGGAATCTCTTCTCCCAACCCTTTGTCCATTCCCCATTCAAGTCTGCTACAACAGCTTTTGAGATGTTTAAATTCTCCCTGGATGCCAGAGATATCTTGCTCTTTATGGTTTTTCTGCAGGGTTGTATCCCTGCAGCTTACAGAATGTTTGAAGGTAGGGCCAGGGTTTTTCCAGAATGCATTCAGAAACCTAGCCCAGTGAAGGGGGAAAAGCGAGAGAATAAAACCCCTGATGCCACAGTGAAGGGAGAAAAGGATGAGGCTAAACCAGGAGGACAGGCCAAGCCTATGGAAGTTGCCCCTATTCAGAAAAGGAAATATAAGACCAAATTAGACCATCCAGCAGACGATGAGGGGGCTGCTGCACCTCCACAGCAAGCAGACCCAGAGCCTGAGATCATCACTGAGTCATTGTCATTTGATAATCTCCGTAGTTTGCGGAAAGACATTGCTCGACACCCGGGTGAGCCCATCCTGACTTGGTTGATCCGAGTTTGGGACCTTATGGGTGAAACCTTACAACTGGATGGTGCTGAAGCCAGGTTTTTGGGGGCTCTGGCCCAGGACGTGGCTATTGAACAGGTGTTCGTGAGGGAATCAAAGCCCCTTTCACTCTGGGCACGACTTCTAACGAGTGTAAGAGAGAAGTTTGTTTATAGAGAAATCCTGCAGGAACATCATATTAGGAAGACTTGGAAGACGATGGAAGAAGGAATTTTACGTCTGAGGGAGATGGCAATGATGGACGTGCTTTTTGGAAGAGGTGGGCAAGCCAATAATGACCCTGACAAGGTCAGATGCACACCACATATGTGGTGGGACCTTTCACGCTCGGGGCCAGCTGAATACACCGATTTCCTGGCATCCATGTATAGGGAAGAGAACCATGAAACAGTGGGCGCAGTAGCAAATAAGCTCCGGATATATGAAAGCATGACCCACAGCCCAATGCAGGCCCGTATTTCTGCTGTAGAGACATTGGTTGAGAGTCTCAAGACGCTGCCTGCAGAGGTAAAAGCGATCAGAGAGGAAATTAGGGAAAGTCTCCAAGTGGCACCAGTGCGAATGAGAACCTCTGAAGTCAGAGCCAGACGCCCCCCAGCCAGAGGAAGTGGACAGACCTCACGAACTGAGATGTGGTACTTCCTGGCCAAACATGGAGAAGACATGGGACGGTGGGATGGGAAACCCACCCGTGCCCTTGCAGCCCGAGTACAAGAACTGAAGGAGAATGGAAGAAGGTCAGTGAGAGTAAGTGCAGTCCCAGTTTCCCACGGGCAAGAATCTGACCCACAGGAGGGCACCTCCCAGGTGTACTCATCGAGAAAAGGTTCTGACCGCTATGACCAGGATCAGTGTTAGAGGGGCCCTGCCTCTAGCCAGGTAGAGGCACGGGACAACCGTGTCTATTGGACTGTGTGGATTCGATGGCCTGGTACATCAGACCCACAAAAGTATAAGGCTTTGGTTGATACTGGCGCTCAATGCACATTAATGCCATCAGGACATGTGGGCTCAGAAACTATTTCTATTTCTGGGGTGACAGGGGGATCTCAAGAGTTGACTGTGCTAGAAGCTGAAGTGAGCTTGACAGGGAGAGATTGGCAGAAACACCCCATTGTGACTGGTCCAGCCGCCCCATGTATCCTGGGCATTGACTACCTCAGGAATGGATATTTCAAGGACCCAAAGGGGCATAGATGGGCTTTTGGAATAGCCACTGTACAGACAGAAGGGATTGAACAATTGAACTCATTGCCAGGTCTCTCAGAAAGTCCTTCTGCTGTTGGACTGTTGAAAGTTGAGGAACAGCAAGTGCCAATTGCCACCACGACAGTGCACCGTCGGCAATACCGAACGAACCGTGATGCTGTGATTCCCATCCATAAGATGATCCGTGAACTGGAGAGCCAAGGGGTGGTCAGCAAAACCCACTCACCCTTCAACAGCCCCATCTGGCCTGTGCATAAGTCTGATGGAGAATGGAGATTGACTGTGGACTATCGTGGCTTGAATGAAGTTACCCCACCGCTGAGTGCCGCTGTGCCGGACATGCTGGAGCTCCAGTATGAACTGGAGTCCAGGGCAGCAAAGTGGTATGCCACTATTGACATTGCTAATGCGTTCTTCTCCATTCCTCTGGCACCAGAGTGCAGGCCACAGTTTGCTTTCACCTGGAGGGGCGTGCAGTACACCTGGAACCGACTACCCCAGGGGTGGAAACACAGTCCCACCATCTGTCATGGACTGATCCAGACTGCACTGGAGAAGGGTGAGGCTCCAGAACACCTGCAATACATTGATGACATCATTGTGTGGGGGGACACAGCAGAAGAGGTTTTTCAGAAAGGAGAGAAAATCATCCAGATCCTTTTGGGAGCTGGCTTTGCCATCAAACGGAGTAAGGTTAAGGGACCAGCCCAAGAGATCCAGTTCCTGGGAGTGAAGTGGCAGGATGGACGCCGTCAGATTCCAACAGAAGTCATCAATAAGATCACAGCAATGTCTCCACCTACCAGCAAAAAGGAAACACAAGCCTTCCTGGGTGCCATAGGGTTCTGGAGGATGCATATCCCAGCATACAGTCAGATCGTAAGCCCTCTCTACTTGGTAACCCGTAAGAAGAATGATTTCCACTGGGGCCCTGAGCAGCAACAAGCCTTTGACCAGATCAAGCATGAGATTGCTCAGGCTGTAGCCCTTGGACCAGTCAGGGCAGGACCAGACATACAGAACATGCTCTACTCCGCCGCCGGGAATAATGGCCTGTCTTGGAGCCTTTGGCAGAAGGTGCCTGGTGAGACTCGAGGCCGACCACTTGGATTCTGGAGCCGAGGCTACAGAGGATCTGAAGCCAACTATACCCCCACAGAGAAAGAGATCCTAGCCGCCTATGAAGGAGTCCAAGCCGCCTCAGAGGTGATTGGCACAGAAGCACAGCTGTTTCTGGCACCTCGACTACCAGTGCTGAAGTGGATGTTGTCAGGACAGGCTGCCTCTACACATCACGCCACTGATGCTACCTGGAGCAAGTGGATTGCCCTGATTACGCAGCGCGCCCGTATAGGAAAATCAAATCGCCCTGGGATCCTGGAAATCATCACAAACTGGCCTGAAGGTGAAAATTTTGGTCTAGCAGATGAAGAGGAAGAGCAGGTGACACGTGCGGAAGAAGCTCCACCATACAATCAATTGCCAAAAGAGGAAATACGCTACGCCCTCTTCACCGATGGCTCCTGTCGCATTGTAGGGACTAATCGCAAATGGAAAGCAGCTGTATGGAGTCCCACACGACAAGTTGCAGAAGCTACTGAAGGAGAAGGTGGGTCGAGTCAGTTTGCAGAGCTTAAAGCCGTGCAGTTGGCCCTGGACATTGCTGAACGAGAGAAATGGCCAAAGCTTTACCTCTACACCGACTCATGGATGGTGGCCAATGCTCTCTGGGGATGGTTAGACCGATGGAAGAAAACCAATTGGAAACGCAGAGGGAAACCCATCTGGGCTGCCGATATATGGCAAGATATTGCCACCCGAGTAGAGAAGCTGATTGTGAGAGTCCGCCACGTAGACGCACACGTGCCCAAAAATCGGGCCAATGAGGAACATCTCAACAACCAACAGGCAGACCGAGCTGCGCAAGTGAAAGTATCACAGACAGATCTGGACTGGCAGCACAAGGGAGAGCTGTTCTTGGCTCGATGGGCCCATGATGCCTCGGGCCATCAGGGCAGAGATGCCACTTATAAATGGGCACGAGACCGAGGGGTGGATTTAACCATGGACATTATCTCTCAGGTTATCCACGACTGCGAGACATGTGCTGCCATTAAGCAGGCTAAGAGAGTGAAGCCCCTGTGGTATGGTGGACGCTGGGATAAGTATAAGTACGGGGAGGCCTGGCAGGTTGACTACATCACACTGCCACAGACCCGCCAAGGCAAGCGCTATGTGCTCACCATGGTGGAAGCAACCACAGGGTGGCTGGAGACACACCCAGTGCCTCACGCCACTGCTCGGAACACCATCCTAGGCCTGGAAAAACAAGTGCTGTGGCGACATGGCACCCCAGAACGAATTGAGTCAGATAATGGAACTCATTTCAAAAACAGCTTAGTTGCTACCTGGGCGAGAGAACATGGCATTGAGTGGGTGTATCATATCCCCTACCATGCACCAGCTGCCGGGAAAGTTGAGCGGTGTAATGGACTGTTGAAAACCACTTTAAAGGCGTTGGGTGGAGGGACTTTCAAACACTGGGATCAACACTTAGCAAAGGCTACATGGCTAGTCAACACTAGAGGCTCTGTCAATCGAGCCGGCCCTGCCCAATCAGAACCCCTTCACACTGTAGATGGAGACAAAGTCCCTGTAATACACCTGAGAGGTATGCTAGGGAAAACAGTCTGGATCAACCCTGCCTCAGGCAAAGGCAAACCCATTCGTGGGGTTGTCTTTGCTCAAGGATCTGGTTCCACCTGGTGGGTGATGCAGGAAGATGGAGAGACACGATGTGTACCTCAAGGGGAACTTATCTCTGGGTAAACGACTCATATTACTGTATTTGTAAACACTTAATTATTTGAAAGAAAATTTAAGTTTAATGTAGAGTATCGGCATGGAAGAGAATTTAGGGGTGGATAATGTTGTAGTTTGGGATTATTATGTAAATTCTCTCCCCTGCCACTTAACTGCCCAGGCCAGCGGTTGACAAAAGAAGTAGTTAACTGTGATCGCTGGGGTGGGGGCAGGTTTGTCTCTTTTGGTTTTTTTTTTGGATATTCTCCTCAGTCTTGGCTCGGCGGAACGGGGGAGTGGGGGCTCCAAGGAGGCAGGCTGCCCTGCTGGTTACTGCTGGGGTTTTCCCTGGCTGTCTTGCCGCTGCCTACTTCGGATTACTTTTTCCTGCCGTGCTGCTACCTGCCTTGGATTTGCTGCTGGTCGCTCGTACCTTTTCTGCTTCTTGGACGGGGAACACAAGGGAAAGAGACTGAGTCCATCTGAAAGCCCACTGCTCGTCTGTTTCGCTGGAGAGGGACTGAAACTCACTCTGCAGCCAGCGGGCTGTGACAAGGACACTTAAGTATAACCTTTTCTCCCGGAGGAAAACCTGCTGGGTTTTGTTGTTGTTGTTTTTTTTTTTCCTCTTATGGTGTTGGGGAAGTGGGTTGCACTAGTCTGTTTACATATATATATATATATATAGCAGTTATCCTTCTTGTATTAAAATTCCTTTTCTTAAATTTGATAAAGAGTGGTGTGATTATTGAGGAGGAGGCCCCCTCCCCTGCTTGTGGGTAAAACATTTTGGTTTTTCCCCTCAAACCTAGACAATCACTTCAGAGACAATACAGTCATTGGTCACAGCCAGCACAAGTTCACAAGGGGAAAGTCCTTCTTGATCAACTTAATTTCCTTCTGTGACAAGATCATCTGTCTAGTTGACCAAGGGAAGCCAGTAGATAAGGTAGTTTGGGATTTTATCAAAGCTTTTGATACATCTCTCTCAGTGTCCTTCTGAATATGATGTCCAGCATAGAGTATAGTAGCCCATAATAGGCTGGGTAAGCAATTGGCTGATGGATCCACTTAAAAGTTACAGTAAATGGGGTTACATCAGGCTGGCAGCCAGTGACCAGTGGGATTCTCCAGGCCTCAGTTTTAAGGACAGTGCTCTTAATGTTTTCATAAATACTCTGGATGCAGGAATCAAATGTACTTTAAGTAATTTTGACAATTATACTAAATTAGAAGGAGATGTGAACTCCCTCAAGGATCTGGAGAGTAGCCCAGTGTAAAGAGATCTGGGGGTGTGCTTTGATGGCAAGTTGAATAGGGGTCAGTAATGTGCCCTGGCAGCCAAAAGGGCCAGCTCTGTCCTGGGTTGTGTCAGGCACAGCATCGCTGTCAAAGGTGGCCATTTTCCTTCTCAACACTGCAGTGGTGTAGCCCCCACACTACTATGTGCAGTTTTGGTGGAAGAAGTGCAGAAGAACTAAGTGTAGCTCTCAGTGTTGTTACATATGAAAGTAGGTTGTGGGCAAGCAGCAAAGGAGCAAATGACAAATGTTAGATAAATGCCCTTTATGTTCACGTAGTACAAATCCATTTGATTGTTTTGATTGCTCATCATATGTTTTTGGTCATCAGGGATCAAACTAATTTATGCAATTCTAGTAAAGCCAGTAATGAATATGGGCCATCTAATATTAAATGGAATAAAATTCAGGAATGGATTATGAGGAAGAAGATAAATGGCAGATGGCAGACTTGGTAACGCTACAGATGAACCCATTTGCTTTTCAGTTGTTTGAAGTTGGATTCTAATTTCTCTTTCATCAAGGCAGAGGTGGAATATATTTGGATCATCAGAATACAACAGAATCTATCAGTAGAGTAAGCAACTCTGTCAGACTGTTCAAAACATAACAAAACAAGATAAAAAGATGCTTTGCAGTTGAGTGAGCTACAGGTACATAGATCACTTACTAGGCATTTGCAATAGGAACAGTATTTGTTATGCAATAACCCAATGGATGTGAAAATTTAAAGTGACATATGGATCTACTGGAAAAGCTATAGAGATCCACAGACTGGAAAATACCAGAAATCTACAGATTGTTATTTGAGTTTTAGAAAGCATCCTAAAATTTTAGATCAATGATTGTTTTGTACAAAGTTCAAGAATGAGATCTTGAGGTGGTTATCTAACTACTTTATTTTCTGTATTCTTTCACATAATGCAGTTCTGGTACAGTGTAACACAAAGCTAGACACCATGTGAACTAAGGGATTACCTTGTTCTTGCTGTATTATGTTAATTTGCCACATGTATATTACATTTCCATATGCCTGTCAATAAAGTTAAAAATCTGTTCTTTCATGAAGCCCAGCAGCACTACATAACATTTCCAAAACTGATTTCTGTTCAACTAATTGAAGTTTTCACATCAGTTTTTGTTGACTGGAAATTAGGGCCCGAGACTCACAAGGATGTGGCTAGCTATAAAAACACTTTGGGCATGAGTAGTAGGCTCCAGACCCATGATTAGACTTTTTATGGTAATTTTGGGTGCCCAACTTTCAGTTAGGCTACTAAACAGAACATTTTTGTTGTTAAGGTATGGACCTATAGAGAAGTCATTATCTGTTAATTTGTAGCACAGCAGCTTGTTCGATAGCTGCCAAAAAGTACCTGATCTTACCTAGAAGGAAGTGAATGATTGATTACCCTTTCTCACTGACTCAAGAAAATGTTTACAAGAGGCAAAATATGTACATGAATTATTACAGTTGAATAAAAAAAATCGTTTTGTGGTCATGGCCTATTTTAACTTCTTTTATCTTGGTAAATTGCTGATAATCTTAGAAAATGCCATCTGCCTTCCTCTGAAACAAGACATGTAGAGAATTTTGTATTGAACATCTCAAACTGTTAATTGGTTTGGAAAAATGAGGCCTACACCTATCATTTTCAAAAATGGCAGAACATTGGGGCAAAGAAATAGCTCTTTGCACTCTCATGTAGGACTTGCAGATAGCAGCAAAATTGTGTCAGACAAAAAGGAATTGAATATATTACTGGGAAAAAAGTTGCATCACTGCACTTGCTTGAATAAAAAGTACTATATAAAGTCTGAAATGGGATTGTAAAGGGATTCATGCTCAAGGAATATACTCAGTGATGTGGAATTCATCTGCTTCGCCTTCCAGTTGGAACTAGGAGTTCTTACTAGCAATGTATTGGCTTATAAAAGGGATTTTAATGTCTCTTATGGCTGAGGAAGAGACAAGGTGTTCTTACAGAGAGAAACTTCAGGAGCAGCAAAGCTCAGGAAAACAATAGGTCTGTGTCTTTTGAGTGAAGTCTGTGTCTTTTTCACTTCCTGTAAGGGAAGCGCTTTGGATCCGGTTTGTGTCTGTCTTATTACAAGCATAGAGAAAATACTACTGAGATGATGTATGCTTTCCAACAGTTTAATTAGACTCATCATACTTCTCAGTATAAAAAGTTTCAACGGCATTTTGAATTTCACAACACCAAGAATAACAATTTCCTGCTTTGGTTTTAAATGCAGAGACCTTAAGTAGTTGAGCACACAATTTTCATACAGTATATCCATGATAAAATATCTTTGAGGCTGAAACCGGCTTAAAAAGTTATCCCTTTCATACACACACAGTAATACCATTTTTGTTTTCTGTCCTCTCTTAGTGTCTGTAAGCTGTCAGATATTCATGGTGCATAGTTGGCTGTATTCAGGTTAAAGGTAATATCTTCTCCAAGACTCATTTTTTGAACAATGTTGCTCAATCTGATTGAGAAAAAGTAGAGGGGAGCAGAAGGAGCTCTTGAGAATGAGAAACTTCTCAAGCCTGCTTCATTTTTAAATATGGTATATTATCAACTACAGCCTCATTTTTGACAGTGGTGTTTATGCATGGCCTCTCTCCTTTGTATTATTCAGTGGTGATCCTTGCTTTTTCTAGACTATGAACCTATGTTGTATGAGAACAGAATTCAGGACCTTATTAATATCTGGCCTCAGAGAGAAAAAGGAAATCATGTTCTAGTCCCAGACCTGTCTGTGATGATAACATCAGGATCAGTACACCCTGACTATGAAGCCAGGCATGTACTGCTAAAAAAGTTATATTTAATTGCTGGACACAGGAAATGTACATCTTTGGGGGCAAGGGGGCAGGATGGAGCAAGAATGAAGAAAAAACTTCTGCTAGTAAACAAGCATACTGAGTTTTAGACAATTAGGTTATATCCATCACATCACAAGAAAAAAAACCACACCAGAAGATAATCTTTGTATGAATCAAAGCTGATCAATGCTTCTGGTTACAAAATCAGGAACATGATTAAACTGAAATGCTGTGTGGAAAGAAGTTTATTCATTTTTTTCAAACTGTTTTTACACCACTTTTTGATCTCAGCTGAGTTTCAGAAGTCACCTAGAAACTAAAAAGGAAACACAGCTCTAAATTTTTGCCATAGCATGATTTTGTATCATAGGAACATTGCTCTTGCTGTCTTGACCTGAAAGTAGGCTATCTGACCAACAGAGATAAAGACATTATTTACTAAATTCAAGGGTAACCAAAATGATTCATAGATAATGACCAAAGGGTTTCATTTGTGAGTATAAACAGGTGCCAAAAGTAGTTTGGAGTTCATGTAAACATCTTTACTTTTTAATGTGAGAAACCTGCAATCATATATTTTCAAGATGTTGGGAAAGGCATTTGTTTTCCTAGTCTGATTTAATCCCTCCTACTTCCCGAAGCATAGGAATGCTGGAAGAATTAATTAGTTAGTGTTTGTTCATTGCTTTTTTCCTAGGTGCCCTTATGTCCTGTAATACTCAGCAGAAACATTTCAACTCAAGTTTCATTGTTTCAAGAGACTATAATTTATTGTGATAAAATGGTGCAGTTCTGCTGATTTGACCAGGAGGTCAGTCTGGTATGGAGTAAACAGGATGGAGTAGTACATATTTTTAAGAAGAACGCTTTAGTCTCTCATCAACAGTATTTGCAACAGAGACAAAGAAAGCAGACAGAGCAAGACCGTAAGAGAAATGAGAGGAGTAGCAGGGAAGGAACATGGCTGAGGTCTAGGCAAGGTTGTTAGGAAAGAAGCAGGTATTTGACAATGACAGTTGGCTACTACACTTTTTGACAAACATTAAAAAAAGAAAAATCTTTAGGGAAAAAAAAAAAGCATTACTGGAATCATCAGCCACTTATGAATTGGCCAACCACATTTACAAAGCAAACCCACTGCTTAGTGACTGAATGAGTTCTTGTAGAATGGCCTGGGTTGGAAGGGACCTTAAAGATCATCTAGTTCCAAACCTCTGCTGTGGGCAAGTGCACCTTCCACTGGATCAGGTTGCTCAGAGCTCCCCATCCAGCCTGGCCTAAATCCCTATTATGCAAAGGAGGGAATGTAGGACTTTCCTTAGTACTGGAAATGAAAAGTGTTAAATTGCATGTGCTGGTAATACCAGGAACCAGCAACGATGTCCTGGATGCTTCTTGCCCACCAGCAACACCACTTCTCTCTCTCACCTGAAAAGAGGTCAGTCTCTGCTCACTGGAATGTATACCCTGGGTCTAAACTGAATCTCTCCTGAAACAAATAGGTAAGTCATAAGTAAGGAAACAGAGATTTGTACAGATCATTAAAAAAAAAAAGCCACCCAAACTCAGAAATCAACTACAAATATTAGTGTTACTCCCTAACAAAGTACACTATCCCCTATTGCCAGAATGCTGAGTGTACTTTCCTTTGACACACTATCATAACACAGCCCTTACTGCTCTTTTGACCTCACCATTGTCCAACGTTTTCCCTCTTGATAAACAAATGGGGGAAAAATAGAGTGGAAACTTAATTTTGGACCAGGAACAGCAGCTGCAGAAATGCCAGTATCTGCAGATACCTGCCCGTTGGTTCTCAGCCAGCAGCTGACTGGGGCATTAGAAGAGGAAGGTGTGGGAGTGAGGAGGTCAGTTCGAGAGCATTCATTCTCCTTGGCCAGTCTGTTTCTGTGGACTCAAGAGAAAACAGCAGCTTGCAGCAGTCTGCATCATATGAAAAAAAAGTGAGACACTTGTGGTGAGTGTATCCATAGTTTAGGTAGAAAATTGTAGCCCTAGGCATCGCTCAACACTATGACTCTTCTGTCATAGTTTTTCTGAAGTGGCAGTTCTCAAAACAAATACAACCCTGGAATGAACCTAGGCTCACAGAGTGGGCTTGAATGTTTTTCTAGTATTTGTGGCATTTACGAGTCCTTGAGATATCTGTACTGTAGTCTTTTCTTGCTTACAACAAGGTTGATATTCATTCCTCAACTTGACATTAGATACCCAATTAACACCCCATTGGGTATGCATGGGATAATTTTTTCACTATAAATAGACTCGGAGTGAAATAAAATGGGACATTACTATGCTGGATTTTGCTTTTCTCTAGACAAAGGTCTCCTGGGGCTCAGATCCTTTCTCAACTTTCCCCAGTCTCATAAATTACCTCTTTTTTTCCATACTGACACAATGTGGTCAGTGTGGCTGGTGAAAGGCAGGAGCATCTGGGCCAGTAAAGTGAATCAACTATTTTATGAGCAATAGACAAAAAAGGATTGACAAAGCAATAGGAAGGCCTTTCTGTATCTTGCAGATGTCTGTGAAAGAGATTGCTTGTAAAAGGACACCCTACTCAATAGGATTAAGTCAGGACTTATTGGATGCAGAAAGCACATAGTGATCTGGAGCACCATGGCTGGGGCTGATCATCCAGGGCAACCTAGCCAAGTGTTGGCTAACATTCTAGATCTTCCCAAGAAGCAGAGAATCTTAACCATTTTTGGTGTCATTTAGATGGTCTCTGTTTCTATAGAGATTGTTTATTATGATGTATGACTTTGCGGGACATGTTACAGCTGTTATCTTGGAGATTTGCCAGTGACTTTGTTTTAATATTCTGACACAGTTTCACTTCCAGTGAGGGTGTCAGACTGATACAGATATTGAAGTATTCCCTCTGTTTATTTTTCTGGCTTTTTAAAACTAGTTTAGGGTTGCCAGACTTTGCTTTAAGAAGCACAGTAGGTATTGGCACAGTGGTTCTAATACAGTTCTATGGAGTGTATTGGGTTTTTTAACTTTTCTAAATTCACATTTCTAAATGTGAAATTACCAATTCTTTTATATTTGTGTTTATTTTATTTGCTTTATTTATTTATTTTATTTGTACTTATCTGACAGGTTAGGATAATCTTCAGGATCTAGATTACGAAAGTTCAGGAGAGTTCCAGGATCCAAATAGAAAAGGAGATGCCATCTTGCTGGTTTTTTTCTGTCAGTCTCTGCAGTTTCTCTAATTTACTGGTTTCTGGAGAAAAAAAGCCAACAAATCACTACCATTAGCACTAGTTCATGAAAATGTATTTTGATTATTTTAACTTTAAATTTTATTTTCTAATGTTACAATGCTTTAGGTCATTTTATATTAAATCAGACCTTGTTAGAAATCATGGAAAGCTACTCCTAACAGTTCATTCAAAGAATTGAATTTATAGCATCAATCTGTTTCCCAGGATACCAACTTTTAAAAGTGAATTATGCAACAGGTTAGGACAAACTTCTACCTTGAATGAGTTAGAGTGTTGTTTGTCTTTGTGCTTTTCCTTGCTGTCCCATAGCAACTCCCTCATTACGTCTATAGACCTGTGCAGAGTTTTCCACCTTTGGTTTACTTGTATTTTACTGTCTCCAAGAATAGGGGATTTTATTCATCCCAGTCCAATGATTGAGCCTGTTTAGTTTGCAACTTTTATTTTTTTTTGTTTGTTTTTAACAGCCAAGAGCAAAGAAATAGACCTGTTACAAGATAGTTTTTCTTCTGTGTATTACAGTCATTCTGGATTTATTAAATTGATGTCTAGAATATAATGTAGGTCTCCAAGTGCCTTTGGATATTCAGCCTTAGGAAGTTTTTAAGTATGAAGATAATTTTCACTTGGGAAACTGTAAAAATGATACAATGGCCTTCTTAGTTCTCCTGCCAGGTTCTTTTATAGGCAGGCTTATAAAGGTCTCTTTAGGTCTTAAGTTTTTGCCAAGTACTTATTTTCTTTTGGTTGCTAATGCATTATACTACATGGAAACATGCTGACAAATAGTAGAATTCATAGGTAAAATTATCCATTTTAAATTTTTACTGGATTCTCTGCAGTATTAGTTTGCAGGTGAGCTGATTACAACAAAGATCCTGACTCTGCAATTTCTTGCAGTCTGCATAAAATATCTCTCCTCTATTCTACAAGGGGAAAGCTGCTGAAATTGGGACAAAAAAATCCTGATTTTGTTCCCCCCAAGCGCTGTAAAAAAATACTACAGTTAAAAATGAAAAAACTAAACATGCCTGAGTGATAGGTGAGTTTGCTTTAGAAAAGGCCAAAGAGCCTGATGTGTATCCTACACTAGCAAGCTGTATCTTACAGATCTGCTACTTTCCTCTTTGCTGAGGACTGTGATGAACTGACTGTGCAGGAGGTCTCACTCATATCTCTGAGAACAGGGCAAAGGAATTCCTGAGATCATTCCTGCTGATGTATAATGCTGAAGTAAACTCTGTCTAGCCACCAAAACCTACTTGCAAACACACACTATAGAGCCAAGCAAATAAAATATGCTAAATTCTTCACTGGTTATCTTCTTGCATTCATATAGATATTAAACAGTAAAAAGGGAATTGCTGCTTAAATGTACCTAAAGCAATTATGATTATTTAACATCTTATTATAAATAAAAATGTTTGAAAGGTGTACTGTCAAAACCAGTGCATACTTTAAAGAAAAGGGCAGCAGCTATGATGTAGAAACAACTAGATGGTGCTCCTCTGCTTTGGAAATTGTCAGGGCTGCAAGACAGATGAATTAGAGAAAGAAGATATGATCTCTAGAAAAAAAATCTAATCAGTATTATTCTGTTCATAATGTTTGTTACAGATGCCTAGGAACACTTGCAGAGTTACAATTAAGGTTGTAATTTAGCAAAGATAGAACAATTGCTTTTCAAAACATTACAGCCTTTTCTTACTGTAAATTGAGTGCTTAGCAGGGTAATTATCCACACATATATGTTTTGTAACCTAAATGTAATTCAGAAAATATATGCAATAGCATTCATTTTAAAAATGCATTCAAATATTTAAAAAATATTTACTCAAGACATTTTAGCAAATTAATTATGTTACTTTTTAAAAACAACCCTTGTTGCAGTGGCAGCCACAAAGAAGGGTAAAACCCTAGAATAGTGACAATAGCTGAATGAAGACCAAAAGCTAAACTATCTTTAAGTAAAATGCCATATTCAAAAGGATGCCATTAACTTGACAACTGGAGATGCAATTTAAAATTACGTAACTTCAAGCATCTCCTAAACTGCTAGGACACTATTAGGTGAGAGAACAAATTTTTTTTCTGTTATCTGATCATTTAAGGGCTCCTGATTACTTGCTATATGTAGTCCACATTATGATTTGGAAGTTTGTGTTTACTTTCTCAATTTTTTCTTGGTCTGCTATTTAGTGGCAAGATTAACAGCCTACATGAAAACCTATAAGCCAGGATATTTAAACAGACTGATGTAAACCAATAGAGATGGCCAGAGACTGATGTTATTTCTTAGTAATGCAAAACCTCCATTTTCTTTTACATAGTAGAAAAACTAATGAAGTCTTTTGAAGGAAATCTTAAAGAGAAATTTGCAAAACAGTTCTACAGTTCTCATTTTTTTTCCAAGTGAATGGAAATTACTATGTCAGTGTAGATATCTTAGGGCATGTAGAAAATTATGGTAATGTATTTGATCTGTGAGGTATTGCCTCTCCCTCCTGTCACTTGTATATATGAAAATAATTTAGTTTGCATAAATTTTATAGCACTAAAAATTGCCTTATCTTCTTCATGTTTTACCACTTACTTATATACCAAAGGTAAAATTTAAAGCTACTGAAAATACTTTGAAATATCATACATTTTATCTATTTATATTCTTGTTATGTGAACCAGCATTGCCACTTTTATGCTCTGGCATCCTTTAATGTGAACAGTTCTGTAGAACTTGTTTTGTATCATGCTGAAAGATAAATACATCCCCAGTATAAAACACAAAAATGACAGACTGCTACTGAATTGCTGCATGAGCTTGAGCGGTGTGTTATTTTTCAATGGAAAAGTGTAGCTCTGTATAATTTTACTAAAAGCAGAAGGTGCAGAATATTTTAAGCTGCTGCTAAGGCTGTTTCCTCTTTTTACTGATGATCATGTCAAAGTAATCATGTCCATAAACCTATCAAACTCAAATTAAAATCTTTTCCTTAGCGACCTCAGAGTAATGGCTTTTAGTAATTTGTGATTAAGTAGTACGTCAAGTTCTTCTAGCCATCCTGGTCATTTTTCACTGCCAGATGTAGAGAATAAGGTGAACTTTAATTTTGTAGACCACCATCTTGGTATTGGGGTCCAGTATTTATTTACAAATTGAAAATATGAGCATATGAGTCTCTCAGTGCTTAGAGCTTTGAAATTACCACATAAAGAATGGCCATTCTTTCTCTCAATGCTTGACTGCATTACCTGCTGGCCAAATGACATCTTCATTAAGTAATTTATTGAATAACTAAGAGACTTTTCTACTGACTAGGTAGGTTTTATGCAAAATACTTCATCTGCCTTTTCCATGGTGCTAGGATGCACAAGGACAATATCCAGCTATTCTCCTCACTTCAGACTTTGCCATACAATCTATCCCACTTGGAATCTTCTGGCGCAGTCAGATCCTCTCTTTTTCCCCAATTCTTTGCTTAGTCTCTGGCCTGTCTTTACTTCTCATTAATCTTCCTGCTCTTCCTCTGCCTGCATTCCTTTAGCCATGGCACAGTAAATGCCTTGCCATGGTTCCCTCTAGTACTACACTCTTCCTGAGATCGCTCCCACTGCCTCACCACTTGTGGTTTCCCAAACTCAATGCCCCAATGCTTTGACAGCTAATTTTGCTCACTAACCCCCTTTAGTTCTTTCTACTTGTATCCTGTTTCCTGGCTTGTTTTTCTCTCTGTCTTGCTGTGGTTTTGCCCAACCAGTTGAGATTTCCCTTTCTGGTTTCTACTGTTGTGCGACTGTTGTTACCCACAGCACTTCTAGTTTCAATTTTGTACTGCCTTCCCTCAGGTGTTTTTTTTTTTTTTGGTCCTTATTCACACTCTCATACCCATTTAGGTTCAGCTTGTTTCTTTTCCTGTTTTGAATGCCCACAGTTCCTCAGTGCTCAGTGAATGCAAGGGAGAGCACTCATGCTCTACATACAGATGTACAGAATTTGATCCTGGACTCCTCATGTCCCACAGCCACCCAAACTATCACCTGCATAGAAAGCATTAGTCTGAACTGGCTGAAGCACGCTCACCCAACCCAAAGCTGTTAAAATCTGAAGTTTCTACAGAGCATGTATAAATGGCAACATCCTAAGTTTTCCAAGGTGAACATCTTTAGATACATTTGCATGAAGTTGTATAAGGCACATTTTAGAAATGTGACTTTAGTGAAAGCATTTGAGTACCAGATCTTTACAGAGCAAAAAGTCCCCAAAATACTTTTCCCTTGAGTTTCACAGTATAATTTACCCTGTATTTGCCCTCAGGAGGAGCTGAATCAACTTGACAAAGACTTTTCCAAGGAAATTTCAGTTGAAACTGATAAGATTTTGCAAGATTATATCCAGCAAAGTGCAGAGTACTAGGGAAGCTGAATAACAAGCGAATCCACTGTTCTTATCTCTAAAAATGCAAGAAAAAATTGCCAAATGTAGATAAGTAATTTAGCATTATGTTAACTGAATGTTACCTGCCTTACTTGCCTTTAAACTGCGAAGATGTTGAACACTCTTGAACAATCAAACATACCTTCAGGGTTCTGTGGTAATACTAATATTAGATAATAATGATAAATCTGTAAATCACTTGGGACAGCCTAGGAAATGCATTTCCCAGTTCTTATTTTGAAGCTCAGGACTAGAAGGTGTGAGTAACTATTTACTTTCCATTCCACTTTAATCCATCTGGATATAACATATGTGCTTTTTCCCTCTCTTTTTCAAACCTAATGATAATTAAAGTTTTGCACCCTAAGGTGTAATAACCATCCACCAGCCATAGTTCCAATTTTATACTGTCAGAGGAGAATGTTCTTAGCACTTATGTTTCCCAAGTTTTTCTAAACTTTTGTTATAGCTGATTGGAAGGTTCCATTTATGAATGATTCAGATTTGGACCCTAATTAAACTGCTTAATCTTTTTTCACTTGAGAACTTTATTTGCTCCATTGATTTTAGACAGAATCAATAGAGATTTTTCTCCCCAAGCTTTTAATTTCACCACTTATATGAGTAAGTGATCCTCTATTTGATATTGGGTAAATTACATGTCGTAATATGATAATTATCTAGGGCACATTAGAGATTATTTAAAATAGTAAGTAAATACTGGCCATTGAGTTTGTTACCTCATGTTGATTTACTTAATAGTTGGCCTATTCCAGTGATAAATTCCTGAATATTCGAAGCCTTATAATTGCCTTAGGGCATGCATAATAGGCATAATAAACTTTTCTGACTTACAAATTTGATGGAGTGCTGTACAATCACCCACTGAAAAGGTATCCCTAAATCTTTACAGATTGGAAATCTTCTGCACTGTCATACATCCCAAAGGCACAGTCTTTGAAATAGTATTCAATACTGAATCAATTGCTGAGCTTAAACACTTAATAATATTTTAATATCAATATTTTTGTACAAAATGTTACTCTAAATATACTGACATTGCAACATTTTTTCCCCTTTATATTTTGAATCCAAAGACATTTCTACCACATGGATGCTGCCATTCTGTTAGTTTTCCTTTCTCAAAATTGTTCTGCGTATCAAGCTGTAATAGATATATATTGCAAGAAACAAGACATCTTTACCAAATATCTTTTCAATTCTAAGCAGAAAGCTTTTATTTTCATAGAAAGAGTAAACCCACTGTTTGCTACTGTTTTTATCTTTGTAGATTCTTTGCACTACATGAAAGGTCTTAAGCACAGTCATAAGTTAATTGTTATTTATATGTTGTTTTTATTTGCCGTCTGTTCAGTCTTATCTGACTTGCATTTATTTATTTATTTATTCTCAAATGAAGTATTATGGGATTGTTTTTAAATTTCTTTTGATCATGCCTTATCCAGGTCTTTTTCTCTTTTGATCATGAAGAAAAGTATAAAACAATCTATTTGTGAAATCCTTTCAAATAAAGATAAAACAGATACGTATCCAAAATACCTTTCCTAATATGGAAAGCACAGAGGGAAATGCATCACCTCTTTCAAAGGAAACCTTGTACATATTCAAAGCATGTAAATAAGAAAAAAATTCAACAGAGTAAGCGAAAAATTGTCTTCAAACTGTCATCTAAAGGGTGATATAAAGTGTTTTAGACTGGTGATGTGACGTGCTTAGGATGCACATGCATAACATCTATATTTTTATAATAGTGCTGTGTAAACAAGTTTCATTAAACATTTCTCAACTTGTCTTCAATCCAGCAGAATTTTTTTTCTGCTTTAAGTTCTGACTTACATAGAATCTGATCCTGCAGTTTGTACTCAAGCAAATTTTAATTGTGTATTTCTTTCCTTCTTAAGTATCTTAGAATGAGTTCATCCTAGATGCTGTTCCCTGCACAAATGGAATGATTAAATAGTAGAAAAAGGTATGGAAAGGAGAGTCTACTTTTTTAAAGTAAAAAAGTTAATATTTAAATATTAGCATTCATCTTTTTTCCTTTATTTATTAGTTCAGGATTCCAACTAATGGTCAGAGAGAAATGGAGGTAAGATAAATCCATATTCTGCTTTTAGCTTTCTTTCCAACCACCGAGGTCCTTTCTGACTTATTTTAATATCATCATGCATCTCTTGAAGTTCAACGTTCAAATTTACATCAGAGAAACCTTCCTTATCTACACAAGTACCTTTGCAATATTTTTATGATAGTCAAATTATTTGATCTACTTTTTAATAAAAATATAGCAGGACAACGAGACGTATTTACAATGACTAGCTTCAGGCACAGAAGGCTAATTTCTCTAGACTTCCTCAGTACTTGGGAGAGATCCCCTTATCAAATACTTCAGAGTAGCAGCCTAGTTCTGTTTGCTATGACATGCCTTCTAGAGAAAATATTCTCCCTCTACTGTATAAAACAAACCTAGAGAGGTAACATTCCTTGCTTAATCTTCTGACTTCTGTATATCCTGTCCTGTCCTTCCCTCTGCCAAGATTTGTTAATTTGAGGTTATGTTTCTAAATCTGTACATTACAAGGGATCGAATTTCAAAAATTTTGACCCCCCTAGATTCAGTTTGATGCAAATTTATGGATGTCTTATTTCCTAACACACTTCCTGCTTTGGTGTACATGGTTGTTGTATATGTGGATATGGCCCAACGATGATGCAATAAACTTTTAAAAGTTTTTTACATATATTAGATGTTCATTAGAAGAAATATATGTATTATGTAATCCATATTGTCTATATTGCATATATGACATATCTTATGCAAATGTTCACCACCACCACTTAGTCTTCATATTTAGACTTTAGCATAGTCTTCTAATTTCAGCTCACATTTTTGAAGAGCTCAGTATACAGTGATTAATGATTCTCTCTTTAATCTGTACTATTACCACTATAAAGAAAGTATTGCATAGTGAAAGAACATTGCACAGAATAAGTTGCATAAGTGTATAAGCATTTCAAAAAGCAAGTAGCTGCTTCCCCAGGTTTTCAGTTTTTCTTTCAAAATGTCTCTCGTGGGATCCTGCCAAGCAGATTCCTGACAAGCTGAAATTCACTTTCTTTAGTCTAGGGTTGTGATTCTATTATTTGTCTTGCTCACTTTTCTCAACATTTTAAAGTCCCAAAATCTTAAGGTCACTGCTGCGAAGGCTGCCTTTGACCTTCATGTCTTGGCCAGTTCTTAGCTATGTGGGAGTAGTAGGTCTAGCAAAGCATTTCTCTAGTCAGTTGACCTCCTTCATCAGGAGGAATTCAACTTTTTTGTCAACACAACCCAGAAATGTCCCAGATCACTTGCATCAGATCACTTGCACCCAGCAAATATCTGGGTGGCTGAAGTCCACAAGTGTACCAGGGCAGGTGAAAGTGTTGTGTCTAAAGAAGCTTTCATCTTGAGATCTCTGATCAGGTGATATGTAAAAGATACAAACCACAATGCCACCCATGTCGGTCTGTCTTCTGTTGTAAAAAATTTGGACAAGCACTTAATTATGTAAGCTGTTCCACCACATTTCTCTACCGCAGTGATACCACTTCTCTACGGATATCCCAAGATCTTGTAAGTCCTCTTGAGGCTTCCCATACTGCATTCATTTGTGTAAAGGATTTGTTACGGGCCCCCACTCATGCTACTCTTAGCAGCAGAGTGCAAGAACCACCTCCTCCATGTTTTCCCTTGGACACATCGTCATCTTCCTCCTGGCTTTTACTTCTACTTGGATTATAGTAACTCTAGGCACATGTTTAGTCGGGGACCAGAAGGGAAAATGTTGTTCTTTAGGTGAAAGCAGTAAGGAGAGAATTAAAATAGCGCATTTGTGCTCCTATGAAGTAAGCAAGCATATGGCCCCTGATGCAGCAAGTGACATGTTCCTGTAAAGAATATTTTATACACCTATTCCTGTAAGGAGTTTGACTGTACGGTGCAGACTATCTAAAGATATTCAAAACTATGGATTGGAAAATCCATAGTAAGGAATGGAATCTCTTCTTTGGAGAGGAATTTTTAAACTGTGCTATCACTGTTCATGTGGTAAAGTGATAAAACACATAAAGGGATGTATCTATTATTGGAAAGTCCAAAGTTTTGAGTAAGACAATAGTTGATAGGGGCTTTTTCCCTTACAAAATATTAAATTCTCTAAATACATACAATTCAATATTAAACATCTAAATTGTGAAACGTACTTGAATCAATGCTTTATATACCAAGGTGCTACAAATGCTCTTTGATATCAGTGTTTATACCAGTGTCTTGGTTTGAGCTAGCAAACTGCCAACCCCCCCCCAAGTACAGAGAGAAAAGCCTCTTTCTGCCCACTAAAGAAAGGAAGAAGGAGGAGAGGGAAAAAAACCAAACGTCAAACTACGTTTATACTACCACCACATGTATTTTTACAGAAAGAAAGAGAAAATTAAAAGAAGAGTACAATCACATGCACACAAGTTAGAAACCACAAGAAACAATTCCCCACTTCTTAAGGAACACACAAATTTTACTATCTTAACAACGAATTGCTTTAAAAGACTTAGTCCCCAGGAAGACAAACCCAAGCAGAAAGGAGAGAACCAGAACAACACATTTTACTTCTCTGAGATAACTGGTGAGCCAGTGGTGGGCCTCGTCCTCCCCATCCCCCCAGGACAGCATCGTGCGTCCTCCCAAGAGGAAGGTTAAGAAGCGACTGCCTTAACCACTCCCACACTGGTTCCTACTTCCCTGGAGATGATGTTGTAATGTGGTATGGAATACAAAATTACTGGCTAGAAGAAGTCAACTGTTAGCTCAGCCCAGCTCAAGTCATCTGACAGCTTCAGGCCTAGTCTGAACTTTAAAACCTAAAGTTAGGCCCACCTAGGTGAACCCATAACAGTTACATGTCTCTTGGCACAATATTATTACCCGGCAGACTTTGAAAGCTGTTACTGCACTTTTACTGTGCGCAGAAGAACCAGAGTAACTGCACTTTTAGAGTAGACGTCAGGAGAGGACATGCACCAAATTTAAGTATCCACCCAGTTGAAACAGGCTCTATGAGAATAAAGGACAGACAGGTATTTTGGGTTTTGCTTTTGTGTACAGGGTTAGTTTTCATTTTCATTTCCACATAATGTTCTTTTTTTAATTACATCAGCAGAAAAACTATGCTTCTTTTTTTTACAAACCTTGGTTTAAAATGCTCGACTAGTTCTTACTTTTCTCACTCCTGTCCAGATCAGTGTGTCAGACAAAGAACTCAGCCATTGTAATTCTGAAGATTGATTCCTGTTTGGTATGAAACCATTAAAGCAGCACAAAAAATGTGACCTTAGGATCCCAACCTTTTCCTTCCACAAAGTTGAAATATCCTTCTCCAAGCACCTGTCCCAGCTACCCTCACAGGAATAGCAGAGCATGGAAGATGTGAAGGTAGGCTCTGACAGACTGTTGGCTGCCATGACATTTGGCAGAAACCAGAATAAATCACTTGATCTCTGATCAGGAAAAATTAGGTTACCTTAGGAAAAGACTAGCAGAAGACAGAAAAGTGATTCTATCTTCAGCTGAACAAAGAAAAAAATTCAGACTATTCTTCCCCTTTTTCTCAGCATTGCATTACAAACAAAACTAGGAGTAATTTTTTCAGTGTGGTATATTGAAAGGCATTGTCTTCCAGAAGGTTACTGAACTTGGTTGTGGGTACCAGGGGAGAAAAAGACTTGTGAATATGGCTAAGTGCTCAAAAGAATCTCCAGTTTCAGTTTTCTCTCTTCAACTATATTTTCTTTCTTTTCTGTTTTTTCCTGAGGCATGTGTTTTTCCTTTGTTTATGTACAATGACTTCTTCTGTCCTCTTCCCTACTCTGCCTACACAACATTTTCCTTTTTATGTTCTGTGCTTTCACCTCTCAAGCCCCTCACCTCCTCCAAAATGTGTTGCTTCTGCATTAAGGCAGAGGAGCACAACCACAGGGGAAAAAAGAAAGCAGTTAGTTCTTCAAAGAAGTAGACTGAAGCCTCAG
Source organism: Pithys albifrons albifrons (assembly GCF_047495875.1). NCBI lineage: Eukaryota > Metazoa > Chordata > Aves > Passeriformes > Thamnophilidae > Pithys > Pithys albifrons. The sequence continues at coordinate 21,643,896 of NC_092459.1, read as the reverse complement.
TCCCAAACCTGGGTATATACTTCTGGGTATGAAAGAAAAGCAGATGAAAAGCTTGTGAGATTTTTTTTTGCTGTTGTGTTGTTTAAGGTAGAAAACTCACAGAAGAAAAGAGAGGAGCTACCAAGGAAGTACCAGGCATAGCCTGAACCACTCTTGGGAATGTGGTCCTCAGAAAAGAAGCTTTTGGGATTGAGAATTCCAAAGCAGAGCTGAAAACTAAGAGACTTATTTTGTTCTCTGATCCCAGAAAAAGTATTTTCTATTTTTTTAAAGTTGATGTAAATAAACAAGATTGCATTGTCAGCATCTTCTCACACAAACAACCTGCAAGTCACAAAATCTGGGCTAGATCAAAAAGAGAGTAACAGTATATGTTTATGTGGAATGAATAATACATGAATCCCTTGCTCTCCAAGTGTGATATTGTGTTCTTCAGAATGTCATTCATTAATCTCTGTGGCACAAACAGTAAGAGCAGGTCAATATGTTATTCAATATGTTTGAATAATTAGGAACTGATTAGCACACAAGAAGCCAAATGAAAAGACACATTTTCCCCAAAGACTGAGATTGTTGAATTAATTGATGAAACCAAGAATCTTTACTGAGTTCAAATTCTGCTACTCCTACACTTACTCAGATTTTTTTCCCCTATAATTTAATGTTGGCATGTATCAGTGATGTTGCACATTACCTTTGGTCCCTCACCCTTTGTAGTACTAAGGGTCTTCTCTTTCCATTTTTGTATTCTGGTTTTCCAGCTCTGTAAACTTTCAACCAAGTTACTGGACACCTTCTAGGGGAGGACTCTTGCCTGAAAACTCCCATCACTTCTCAGCTGGCCACTGTGGAGTCTTTCCTTCCTCTTTTCCTTTCTTTCTCTCTTTCTTTCTTCCATTATCCCCTTTCTTTTAATTTTCCCCTAAAAGTAATTTTAGTTCTTAAATTTGCTATATGCCTGTGGTGTAGACCCTGCTAATCTTTATGTATGTGAACCTGTCAGGGAAAGAAATTACCTTTAGAAAAAGTAAAGTAATCTTTAATTTTCCCATTATAAAGCATTTAATTGAGTCATTTTCATGAGAAACATAAAATAACATCAATATGTTGAGTGTTTTAATGTATTTTAATCTGCTTCTGTACAAGCTTGATGCATGTATGCTTTTTTGAGGAGGATTAATATTTGGTATAAAATATTCCTTGAATGTGAGTCCTGAAGACCTCCAACCAGTGCCAAGGGCTTGCTACAACTAGTCCATGCTTCCTAGAGTGACTTTGTAAAATAATTGTTGATGTCATTATCATCCAAACATTATGTACCCTTGTAAGTAGTGTTGATAACTAACCTAAGGATTTTTGAGAAGATTAGCATTGCAGTTCTTTGTGTTGTTTGTCTGCCATCCCACTCAGCAGTGAACTCCATCAAAATCTGTTGCTTTTTTCCTTGTATGAATATCCATCCCATTTCTGTAATAAATCACACAATATATGTAATTTTTTCATAGAACCGTGAATTGTTTAGGTTTGAAAATACTTTGAAGATCGTGGAGTCCAGCTGTTACCGTAGCACTACTGAATCAGCCACTAAACCATGTGCCTAAGTGCCCCATCTACACATCTGTGGGGTGATGAGCTGATAAGGCCTGATGGGTTGAGGGAAATGCCTCAGCCCCCCTGGAAAGATGCTCCAAGCAGAGGACAAAGGGCTTTCAAACTGATAAGATTAACAAAAGATGGAGTGTTAAGACATTGATTGCACAGCCTTCTTTTGCGATATCTTCAAGAGCCCACCTCACCTCAGGGCATCTGCATCACCCACCCCCCCCCCCAATAGATTGACTGTTGGTCACACAAACACCTGGAGAAATAAAAAAAAGATATAAAAGAAGTGCAGTTTAACTGCAGCTTGGGGAGAAAAGCTTTCCACCTCTGGGAGGGCAACCTGAAAGCTACCCTGTCTCCCCCATCCCATCAATATTGCAGGGGTAAGCCACAGAATTCTTACAGAATTCTGTCGTGTTTTCTGTTTAGTAATCTTCTGTTAGTTAAGTTTGCTATGGGAGTGATTTTCTGCTGGAATGGTCCTTGAAATGTGTGTTGTGCTGATGTTTTTTGGGGGTATTTTGTACAATCCTGCAGCTAAATGTTATCATCGACTAAGTAACCCATATTAGTTATTGTCACATATTTGTATTACTAAATGTTATTTCGGGAGCTATCATGAGAAAGGTTCTTTCTCTTGTTGCTATTAAGTGTGGTCCTCACATTAGGGGTTAGAATACCTTTCAGCCTGTGCTCTGTCCTGGTCCGGCAGGTAGTGCTGGGTTCATTAAGGCTCTAATTTTTCTGGAGGCGCTTATTGCTAATAATTTTCTCCCTGGCTGAAGTGTGGCTTCACATCAGAGGTCAGAACCCCTTCCAACCTGTGTGCTGTCAGTTAAAAGACAGACTATGTTGGGGTACATAAGGATCTGATTGTCTGGAAGTGCTTATAGCTAATAACTTAATTAATACAGTTAAGACTAGAAATCTTTGTATTTCTGTCTCCCTCCTCCCTTTCATGTGACAACATCTTTTAAATAACCTCCAGGGATGGTGACTCAACTACTTCTTGGGCAGCCGGGTCCAATGTTTGACAACCCTTTCCTAATCTGTCTAAACTTCCACTGGTGCAACTTGAGGTCATGTCCTTATGTCCTTTGGCTTGTTACTTGGGAGAAGAGACCAAACTTCACCAGGCTAAATCCTCCTTTCAGGTATTTGTAGGCAGTGACAAGGTCTGCCCTGAGTCTCCTTTTCTCCAGGCTAAAACGCCCCAGCTCCCTCAGCCACTACTTATAGGACTTGGACTCCAGACCCTTCACCAGTTGCATTGCCCTTCACTGGAAATGCTCCACCATCTCAATGTCCAGCAACAAATCTGGTGAATGGGATGGAAAGAATGTCCTGTAAGGAGCATCTGAGGACTTTGCACTTGTCTGGTTTGGAGATGTGGAGTCTGGGGGGGTGATCTCACTGATGTCTAGAGCTTTCTGGGGAGGGGAACCGGAGATAGATGTGTTAGTCTCTTGCCCTGGTATCCAGTGACGGGTTTCATGGGAATGACTCAAAGCTGTCCCAGAGAAAGTTTAGACTTGACATCAGGGAGCATTTCTTTACTGAGAGGGTGGTCAGACATTGGAACAGGCTTCCTAGAGTATGGTCAAAGCCTCAAGCCTGTCAGTGTTTAAGAGGCGTTTGGATGATGCTTTAACTTTTGGTCAGCCAGTTGGACAAGGTGATGTAGGTCCCTTCCAGCTGAAGGTACTTTATTCTAGTCTGGTCTAGCCTAGTCTAGTCTAAATGTTGAATTCATTCTTTACTTCATTTGCTCATTTGCGCTTCAGGTTTTTCCACTGGCTTTCTTTTAATGTCTAAATACATATTTTCTTTAGTTTGTCATATACCTTACATGATGATGTGGTTGTAATATCCATCTGATACCTATTTCTGTTACTCTACTTTGCCCATAAAGTTCTGCTGGTATTTCTTTTAACATTCTAAGTTAGTTAATGATTAGTTTCCAGATCTACTTTCTCTTTAAAAACTAGGGGAAATAAATATCTTGCTAAAGAAATATTTCATTTTTCTGCTTCCTCCAAAAATGCTGAATTTCTTTCAATATGGCCTGAAGCCCAGGTCAAGCAGTATTTGGTACCAGTGACAGGATTAAAATGCAGTGTTTCATGATTCATCAGCATTGAAATGGGAGCTGTATACCATTGGTAGGGCAGCTCATTGGAAAGGAAATGGAATTTGTTCAGGACTGTCTATCAGTCATGTCATTGCTGAAATATCAGACCTTGCATTTGTCATATTATGTGTGAAAAGCAATTTGTGTATAATTATTGCATTTCTACAATGTGTTAATGATTGTTTCAGTCTTCTTTAGATACAGTTATACTCCTAATATTAGAAGATTTATTCTACTGCCAAAGAAAGATGAAAGTGAGACTAACAGTTTCTTAAATACAAAAAAAAAAATTGTATAATCTTTACTGATAAAGTCTAAGAAATACAGAGCATGTCTGACAGATGATAGAGAGATTATGTTGTCATTTGTTTGCCATGCATAAATGTAAGGCCAAAATTGCTAGATCATCTAGTTGCTCATAACAGGTCATTGCATTTCACATTGTTTTTCAAAGTCACATCTTTTGAAAATAGATCAAATCTATATTGAAGCTTTTTGCCAGTAATAGAAAAAAAAATGCAAAGATTGAACATTCTCATTACTTAAATATTGTACCTTAGCTTTTACACAAGTTTCTGGGTATTCAACTTCAAGCCACGAGTTTCTGCTTTGCTCTCTCCTGCTAAGATTAAATAGCCTTAGCACTTGGTGTTTCCTCCCTGTAAATTCACATTTATTCTGTAATCATCTTGTAGCTTCATGTATTTGATAAAATTGGATGAATCTATTTTTCTCTCACTGAAAGGTGTTTTCTATAACCCTCAAGGTATTCTGTGTTTTTTCTATAGTGCTGAATTTTCAGCAACTTTTTCTAGATTCTACTATTTTTCTAGATAGTGCCAGATTCTGCACCTGAGATGGGACAACCCTGGATGTTCATACAGACTGGGGAATGAGATGCTGGAATGCAGTTCCATGGAAAGGGACCTGGAGGTCCTGGTTGATGGCAATATGAATATGAGCCAGCAGTGCCCTGGCAGCCAGGAGGGCCAACCATGTCCTGGGGGGCATCAGGCACAGCATCACCAGCCGGTTAAGGGAGGGGATTGTCCCACTCTGCTCTGCACTGGGGTGGCCTCACCTTGAATATTATGTGACATTTGGGCACCACAATATAAGGAAATTATTAAGCTGCTAGAGAGTGTCCAAAGGAGGGCAATTAAGATGGTGAAGGGCTTTAAGGGGAAGCCATATGAGGAGTGGCTGAAATTACTTGACCTGTTCAGCCTGGAGAAGAGGAGACTGAGGGGAGATCTCATTGCAGTTGCAAATTCCTTGTAAGGGGAAGAAGAGAGACAGGCATTGATCTCTTCAGTGGTGACCAGGGACAGAACCTGAGAGTTGTGTCAGGGGAGGTTTAGACTGGATATTAGAAAAAGGTTCTTTACTCAGAGGGTGGTTGGTTACTGGAACAGGCTCCCCAGGGAAGTGATCACAGCACCAAGCCTAAAAGAGTTCAAGAAGTATTTGGGAAATACTCTCAGGCACATGGCGTGACCCTTGGAAATGGACCTGTGCAGGATCAGGAGCTGGACTGAATGGCCCCTTCCAAGTCTGTATTCTGTGATTTTGTGAGTTCTTGAAGGTATTTCAGTAAGGTAGCAGCATCTTATACTGGATCTTAACCACATTGCCATTGCATCCAAGTTCTTAGCCTTCCTGTCTGTCTTTTAACTTAATCACAGGGATGGTCTAGCACTGTTTCAGAGACTTTCTAATTTCCGGGATGAATCTGACTTTGCTTGCTTAATAAGTTCATGCGTTTTCAAAAGGTATTTCAAGCTCACTGATATATGCAAGCTTTGTGTATTAAAAGTTGCCAAATAAGAATGATTTCTGGCAATTTTGCACTTTGCTTCATCTCTCTTCATCTTTCTCTCATTCCACTCCATGAAATATAAAAACAACAGAAAAAGATAGGCCACCCCTGGTTGGCTTTGCTGGGTGCTACAATATATAATACACATCAGAGAAGACAGTGCACATCTCTTTGGGTGACTCCAGGGGCAATCTGGGATTCAAGGTATATACTGTCCATGGTAACTTTTAACCTATTTACTATGTGCTTCATTGCTATCATACGATGCTCATTTATTAATCATGATGCCGAAAGGGTTTTTGTTCTGATTTTCACATTTTGTAGATTTTAGGAACACAGTAGTTGTAGATTTTTAGAGGGTTAATATTTCTAACAGTTTAAGTTTAATGCCTTTCTATCACTACCTCTGTCCCAGAACAGGGAGCTCAAATTCCTTTAGTTAATTAATCTTGTTTAGACTCCTTTCCAATGTAAAGAGCTGAAGGATATCAGAAGGCCTACAGAATGAAACATAAACATAGGTCAGAGTGACCCAAAAGCCAGAATTGGATGAACTCCAAGAGACCTTTGTGTGCCTGAGGAAGAAGAGCTGATGAAGACAGAGGGTCCTGACGACCCCAGACCCAATTCCAGGGGGTTGGACCAGGGGTGGGACTGGGGCTGGACTGAGAAATGTGTAAAGCAATGATTGGAGGGATCTTATTATAAAAGCCATGGAAACAAGAACTAAGACACATGCATGTCACCCTGTATTCCTGTGGGCTGTAGGCCCTGTGTTATTGAAGGACCTTTACTTTTTATCTTACCCTACACTAACGTGGCTCGAAGTCCTGTTTTTGGGGGGAAGGGTCATTCACGGCATCAATCACAGTGTAATGGGCATGTAAAATCCTTTTCAAGTGTATATATTAAGTATATATAATTTCATTCATCAGTCTTATGAAAGAAAGAAATTGTTTTGTTTTTTGATGAGGCCTCTTTTCCATAAAATCAGAATACTTGACATTAGTTGTATTCCTATCTTAAGTGCTTGGGTTTCTCCACAATTTTGCTTGGTTATGATAACAACATGGATATTTAAGCGTTGAAAACATTTATTGCTTTAGAGATGTCTCCTTAGATGATCACATATCTATTCAGAAGTTTTCCTATCATCATGGTGTTTGTAATATGAACATAAATCATACTAGCTTTGCCAAATAACCATTTTAAGACTCCTAACTATGAGACATGCCAATGTAAACCCCTTTAGCAGTCTTAGATGATCTGAAAAGTAATGGGAATTCAATCTGACCCATCTGATCTTCATCTGAGCATTCAGTACATTACCATTTTGGAAGATACTTGTTAAAATGAATGTGAATGGAATTACTGGCTAAAGACAATATGACAATGCACTGGTTGAAAGAAGAATTGTGATGAAAAATGATGGTCTGTAGAACGATTTCCTCAAGGATTCATTTTGGAGGTTGATCTCATACAATAGTTTGTTTAATGATCTTGGCAGAAATGGTGGGAATGTGATAATGAAATTTGCTGATGAAAAAATTTGGGAAGTATTGTAGATACAAAGAACAAATTGGATGACATAAAGGACTGCAGTAATAGAATAGGATTACATATAATAGTGAAAAGTGCCAGGTCATGCATTTAGGGACTAGGAACAAGAATTACTTCCAGAAGCTGGGGACTTATCAATTGGAAATGACACAAAGGAAAATGATCTGGGTCAGCCAGGGTGTGACAACAGGGCATGTCTGTGAAAAGGGAACTTAATACAAAGATGTATCTGGTCAAGTATTTTCAGTAGCAAAAGGTGAGTATTAGTGAAATTGTACACTACACTGTTGAGACCTTCCTTTGGAATCCTCTTAAACAGCTCTATGTATGTCCAAATCTTCCTGAGCTTTGTAAGGTAGCCTTTCTGAAACACTGGATATAATATACCAGTTTGTCTACCCTGTGTTTCCCTGTTTCTAGGCAACCTGTTCTTCCCAGTGTAAGAATTAATGTATCTAGATCCATCATAAGGTGGTGCTGTGAGTTTTACCCTCTTTAGGGCCTATGTACACTTTTATATGTAATTGTGTTGCATGGAATTCAGCATATTATTTATATTTATACAGGTTCCAGGCTGTAAAATCTTTGTTCTTGTACAATCGTGACTGATAACCATATCCCTAGAAGAGGATAGAGGGCTACATAGGGCAACAAAAGAAGACTTAAGGACAATCTCTATCCTTTATTGGATGAAAGATGAAACAGAGTGACAAAATATGAGGAAAAAGATGAGGTGCTTCATGTCTTCTTTGCCTCAGTCTTCAATAGTAAAGACAGTTGTTCTGTAAGTACCAGCCCCCTGAGCTGGAAGACAGGAAAGGGGAGCAGAATGAAGCCCCTATATTTCAGGGGAAAACAGTCAGCTACTTGCTACACCACTTAGAAACACACAGGTCACAGAATCAGCCAGGTTGGAAAAGACCTCTGAGCTCATCAAGTCCAGCTATGATCTTACACTACCTTGTCAATAGACCATGAGAGTAAGTGCCATATCCAGCCTTTTCTTAAACACCTCCAGCACCCGTGACTGCATCACAACTCTAGGGAGCCCATTCCAATGTCAAATCACCCTTTCTGTGAAGAACTTCTTCCTAATGTCCAACCTAAACCTCCTCTGGTGCAGCTTAAAACTGTGTCCTCTGATCCTATTGCTTGCCTGGGAGAAGAGACTGAACCCCACGTGGCTACAGTCTCCTTTCAGGTAGTTGTAGAGAGTGATAAGGTCACCCCTGAGCCTCCTCTTCTCCAGGCTAAACACCCCCAGCTCCGTCAGCATTTCCTCATAGGACTTGTGCTTCAGACACTTCACCAGCGTTATTGCCCTTCTTTGGACAAGCTCCAGCACCTCAACATCCTTTCTAAACTGAAGGGCCCAGAATGCGACCTGAGCCTGTATACACAATGAGGTCTTCTGCAGTTCCAGGCTTGGAAATGGTTGAATCTCTAGTTTTCATAAACACATTGCTGACCTCTTAAAATCATGAAACTCATGACTCAAGGTTCAAGTTGCTTCCATATTAGCTAGGAAGAGAACAGATATCAGAGACAGGTTTTTTCCTTCTCAATTGCCTGCCTATGTTTTTTCTATGCATTTCTGAAGCCAAAATGTTTATAAAAATATTTTTGTTTCAGTGACTCAGCATTTTTTAAAAAAATCCTTTCTTTGCCATAGAAATTTTTCATACAAAACTTCTAATGAAACTTCTGCAGGGCTGGGCTTTGGGTTTGTAAGGACAGAAGAAACTTACACAGTGTCAGGCTTTCTGACATCATCATATTTCAAAGGAAGTTTACCATGCAGTTTTGAATTGCCATTACATATCCAATAAAAAGTGATGAGACACTGATGAAATGTTTCAACACAACATGGACATTTTGCTTTATGTGATAAATTGCCACAGGTAACAATCACAACCCTATTCAGATTGTTCCTAAGGGAGGAAAAGAAAAATGCCTTGTACATGCCTTCACAGCTGAGCTGACAGGTAGCTTTATCACTTGCTCATAGCTGTATATTGGGTTTTTTAGCCATAGGATTTACTCCATCATTGGACTAGAATATGGGGGCTTTGTTTTGTGTGTGTGTGATTGTGCATGGAAGGATGGATTGAGTAGAATATCTTTAGAAAGAACAAAATAAAATAACGTACCGGTGAGGGCTGCATGGTCTGATTTCTGACACCCATTCAAAGGCTTCACAACTTCAGCTGAAGTTTTTAATTTTCTGCTTTCAAAATCAGTATTTCATATGCAGTATGTCTAATGCTTATCACTGAGTTTCTGGCTCTCCACTCCTGACATAAGCCAAAGAGAAATAGATATGCCAGATATATGCCTTTGTCTGCTCCCTAACACATCTTGCCTTGTAAATTCATGTAGCAAAGGGAAATGAAGGGCAAATGAAAATAATAGCTAATGCAGTTTTTGTGTCAATGGTCACAACAGATACTTGATACATGATAGAGAAAGGGTCTTACAGGAAAATGGGCAGAAAAGAGGAACAATGGTAACTCTGAATTAAAAAAATGTTTGAATATTTAAGACTTCACAGAGTTACATTTAGTAGCAGCTACAAAAGATGTAAATCAGGGTGAGAATTAATTCAAAAGAGAAAGAAAAGCTTTCGCAAATGTTTTAAGAAACTATTCACAAAATTATTTGATATGGATAGATCAGTTTAGGAATATATATTAGAAGTGAAACATCAGTTAACTAACCAATGCACTGATGGATTGTTCAAGTCGAACTTAGCTCTCTTTCACTGAGCAGCATATGGAGAAAAAAAAGCTTTGATTCATCCAAAAGGTTAACTTATTGTGGTAGTTTTGGCTTTAGTTTCAGCTAGGCCTTATCTAGGCTTCAGTTTTAGCAGGCCCAAAGGATGTGACATAGATTAGAAGGGACTAGCATCACCTGACTTAAGCAACCAGAGAAGTATTTCATATCATCTGACATCAACAAGAAGTGTCAAGAAGTATAAAAAGAGAGGGAGGTGGAGCTTCTGCCTCTTTTGGTCTTTGCCTTAGTCCCCAGGAGGGACGAGAGGACCAGGCCCAGCACCAGCTTACCACCATGTTATCTTAGGGAAGTAAAATGTTTGTTCTTAGTCTTTCTGCTTGAGTCTGTCCCTCTGGAGATTGAGTTCTCTGGAGTGATTTGTAGCTAAAATAGTGGGATTTGTGTTCAATGGGAGTGGGGAGGGTTTTTTGTGGTTTTTTTTTCCTAACTTGTGTAAGTGTGTTATATTGTAGTTTTCATTTTCTCTTTTCTGTATAAATATATATAATTAGTTTGGATTTAAATCTGAGTTTCTGGTTTTTTCCTTTCCCCCTTTTCTTGGCGGGAGAGGGAGGGAAGCTTTGACTCTGTATTGGGCGGTTGGCATTTTGCCAGGACACTTATCCAGTATTGTCTACATAGTTCTTCAAATTTTTCAACTTCATTGTCTGGATAATTTTATCTAAAGTATGCAATTAAAAGTGACCCAGCCATTTATCCCCTCTTTATCCATGTGCAAAGGGGGAGCCATTGGACATGGCTTTCTGGGTGAGAAGAGGCTTCTGCTGGGCTTGCATCTGCCTTCTCCCCTACCATGGCACCTAAGGGAGCACAGTGGAAGGAGAGTGGACACATTCTTAACTAAACCTGGAGAACTCAACTTGGAACTCAGAATGTGCTAGACCACACTTGTGAGGCAAAAATTGCCTTTTCTGGTAACCCAAGAAGTACCCTGCTAAGAAGAACTGCTACCCCAACTTCACTCGAATTTCATACTAGGGAGAAAGGTGAGTGACAGAAACTGCTGCTTTTTAGTGGAATGAAGCCAGTAGAGAGTGGTGTCATAACCTGTTTGCTGATTTATTGGAGCCATCGCAGCTGTTGTTGGGAATGTGTCAGTGGGTCATTACCATATCCAAAGGCAAATCTTGATCAGAGCAACCGTATTGGTATTGTAACCTTTTGTATGTCAAATCAGTCCCACAGAGTAAGAAGAAATAAATTGGCTTGTCTTGAAAATTGTGTATCAGAGCCAATCACACTATTAGCACTGGACTTCTTTTTCAGCTATTCTATCACTTTGCTTAAATTGCAAATTAATTTGTCTGACCAGCAAAAGAAAAATGAGAAACACCTTTGGAAAAATTTAAAACAACCCTCACTGGCATTTGCAATAGAATGTTTTGCAAATAGTTGCTGGCTAGAAAGGGAAAGGGAAATGTGCCAAGATAAAGTGACAAGGGAGACAAGCAGAAAAAAAAATGTACTTTTTGAAGACTTTACTACCTGACTGGTTGAGTTGACCAGAAAAATAATTACCAACCTCCTAACTTTTAAGGAGATAGTATTGCAGCATCATGCATCATAAATGCTGCTTTTGGAAAACAGTATCTGAGAAGCAATAACATTTGACTATTGCAATTCCTATGATTTTGAAGTAGCCTTACATTCTCCTTTTATTGTTGATACTCTTTACCACAGTTACTTCTGTCTTTTCCCTTAATTAGTAAGTGGGCAAGTGGACAGAGCGTGTTGAGTTAAACAGTGTCCTACTTATAACTCTATTAATATCATTAAAATAATATATAGTATCACAGGTTTATAGTTTTGCCTGATCACATACAAGAGAGGAACTTAACAACTGTGCATAATTCAGAATGCTTAGTGTGGAAATAAAATGATAAACATTCCATAAATTTGTGGTGGATGTTTATATCTATATCTTGATTTTTTGGTTCAAGTTATGACCACTGCAGAACATTATGGTTTCAATGTTTTGCTCTGCCAGATTCCAGAAAGCAACTATTGTATTGATGGTAAGTTATATGTTGAAGTTGATGTCAGTTCCTTGCTGTGGCCAGAATGAAAATAGTATTTATGTAGACAAGAAAAAGAAGATACTTTTTACTTAAGAGAGAGCAGTATTTGCCATCAGAGTATTGCGAGGATGAAGAAAACCTCTACAAAATTGAATATTAATTTCTATTGAATGATAATTAAGAAGCAAACTTCTTTCATCCTTATCTTACTGTGTAAAAAGTACTATGAATTACCTAGGTGACATGCTTTTATCTAAGCCTTTTGTCAGTGCTTGAACAAATAAGCAGGCCTTTCCTCTTATAACTTGAATAAAACAAAAAAATTGCACTTGACTGCAAAGTGCATGTGTGGTTTGCATTCTGAGTGGAGTACAAAGCTCAGTGTACCCATGTATTATAAAATCAAAATCAAGTCACAATGAAGTTTGTTATAGACTCAGCATTCTTTTTCTATTTTTTTTTTCTTTTTACACTCTTTCACAGTTCCAGACACAATGGTTTCCTGATCCAGGTGTGAGGTCCCCAAATGCTAACATAATAAACAAAAGAAAAAACACTGTTATTTTTCTTATTGATCATTTCTCTCTAATGCTACCCTCAAATATTATTTTCTTTTGGCTGTCTCTAAAGAATGCTTGATTTTTTAGAGTGTTCCATTTAGAAAAAAAGACACGATGAAACAAGGAATTAATTCTATTTTTTCTGTAGGACAATCTATATAACACATATACAGGTCTCAAGGGAAGTAAGCATTGTAGCACATTTTGCTTCTTCTTATGGACCACCATATGTCTGATGTACATTATTGTTATAAATTATATGTTCCATAACTCTTTAATTATAGTATTTTCTTCAGCACAGTTGAAGCCAGTTAAACATTGTACAGAACAAGTTCTGCACATCATTTTTTGCACCTTTTCCCCCCCACATTTTATGTGCAATTTTCTTTCATGAAGGTGTGGCACTGTTTTCAGGGAAGAATATTTAGCATTAATCTCAGGAAGTGGGCTTATACAGTGAGGTTATGAATTTTTAAACACTGTAAACAACAATGGCTGTATTAAATCAAGTCTTTATGTCCTAAGTTTTTGGGTATAAATGTGCAATAACCATTATGGAAAATTTGAGATTCTTATGGTGAAGATATATATTAGATAAACAAAAAAAAATTTTTTGAAAACACTCTCCACCGCTTTGTTTCTTCTTCTGGTTGTCTTGAACTTCTTTTCCCCTGATATTTTGTATGTTTACCTGACTTAAGTCAAATTATTACTGAAAAAATACTTTTAATAATTCATTGATATTACCAGCTTAGTGGATGACATTCTTTTTGGGTAGATACTGAGCAAAACCCTCAGTGGTGCATTGTGAAGTACTGCTCTTCTTTTACAAATGCCTCTCATCTTGATGTTCCTCACAAAAATTACTATTTTTTATCCCATATTATCTTTCTATCTGCACCTAAGAAGGCTAGTCACAACCTGTGTCTTAGGTAGTATACCCTTACCAAGCAGTTTACAGTCTATTCACTGGACAGGATAATGGTTGCTTAAAATGTGTGAGCATGAAGACACAGGGGCATGTTGGTTAGCATAGCTGACAGTGATCTTAGCTGTAAATCAAGGTTTCAACGAGTGATTTAAAGGCAGAGAAATAAAATCTGCAATGCTTAGTAAAAATTCTACAAGTTTGCATGGGACAAAGTGAAAATGTTGTTAGAAAATGGAGTAAGTAGACAGTAGAGTCTGATCTCATGGAACAAACAGAGGTGAAAGTTATCCCAAACTGAATTGATCTGTTAGGTCAGGAGTGGCTTGGAGCTTGAAGGGGAAACATATATTTTGCTTAAGATGTAAAAAACCTCAAGAATGAAGAAGGGCAGTCAGTTATCAGTGTGACACAGGTAGTGTTCAAGCCATAACTGCTCTTTTACTTATGTTTTCAGGCAACATTACAAACTGCTGTAGGGTGAGACAACATACAGTTTCAGTTAATGGTCTGAAGACTTTGCAAACACTACAGAAACTACTTAAAGCAAAGATGTTGCTTCCAGTAACAGATTGCAGATAATATTTCTGGGAAAAAGTACCAGTTCTATGAGTAGCTACATTAAATAAATGTTTATGTTTGAAAACAGTGGTATGGGAGTTGATTCTGTCATCTGCAGAGTAATATATGAAAGCTTGGACCAGATCTACACTAACTTTTTGATGTAGCTACTGTTATGTTAAGCATAAAAGTGGATATCAACCACATATTTAATTTCCTGCAAATGGATTTAAAAAAAAAATTCCCAGTGCCAGGTACTGTTGCAGATCTGTGGCTTGCTGCTGGAGAAATATTTTAATCAGAAAAATGTCATTTTAATTTATTGTGTGACTGTGGTATTACAAATGGAAAGAACATTCTGATTTTAGTATTATGAGACATTTAACCATGAAATTTTGAGGAGATCATATTAAGAGATATATCCCTGAACAGATTTGAATAAAAATAAGCAATATCTGTAGTGACACAGTACAGGGGCCATGGATGATTCCAAGTCTAGGCTTGAGGTGTACTGGCAAGGTCATTAGCTGTCTTTCTGAGTGCTCAGGAGAATACTAAAGCAGTGGTCTGCATCTTCTGCCTCCTATCTTTGTTTTCCCTACTCCCTCCATGTTCATTTTTTGACAAACCAGGCTTTTAGAATTTAGAATTCTTAACAGTTCTTCAATAAAGGCTGCTACTACAGTCAGTGAGACCAAGCATCGTCATAATTCCAAGAGATCAACTCAGCATGATTTTGTCAGTAGGCACTTCTGTTTTCTTAGTACTGAGGATTGCTTTGAGCTTCACAGACTGTGAAGCAAATGTATTTCCTGCTCTGAAGAAAGGAATGTTTATGTATATGTATGTATATGTATATATATATGCATATGTATGTGTGTATGTGTATGTATGTATATATATTTTGAACAAGCCTTTTTCTGAATGATAATATTTTAGATAAGATTCTGTTAGAAAAAGATTTCTGGATTATTTGCTATTGAGAGGGCACAGTTTGCCTAATCATAACTTATTCATTGTACATGCCAGTGGTTTAAACGTAAAATTCGTAATATTTCAGAATGGTCAAGAACATTAAGATCAGTGTGTGTAGGTCTAGAATAGTGTTTTCTTCCTTCAGGAATTCATAATCACAATCTCGTATGCAAGTTCTGCCTGGTCAGCCAAAACCTATCTTACTGTTTCTGATTCACTCTGAAGCATATAATGAGTCCCCACTTCTACTTCCACTAAGACAATTACTGTTTTAAACCAAACTAAAACACTTGGATTGTATGGATTCAGAAATGGCTTTCTATGGGCATTTGAATAGATGAAACATTACTTAAAGGTTCAGAGAAGGCAGTTGTACACACAATGTGAACCTACGTGAAGCAGAATTTAATTTCTAAACAACACCATTTTTTTGCATTTTGAGTTAAAACTTTACAATTTTGCATACTTAAGTGGGACTCAGCGTACCCAGGATCTGCCTGGAACCTGACTCTCCCCTGGGAAAAAGAACCTTTATGAACAATACAGTCCTGGAGTGAGCTTTCTTTTAACTGGTATAGTAGGAGGACTCTGTCACAAAATGAACTACTTGTTGATGCATTGGAATGACAAGACATATTATCAATTTTATATCAGCAATGTAAAATTCATGGTGTTAATTTATTACAAAAAGTAATGCTAATTGATTACCAAAGGTAATGTTATTACTACCATGATTAAATTATGACAGTGCATCATATCTGGGATTTCACAACATTGTATTAAAAAGGTAGCTGTAGTTATGGTCTTATCAGTAGGTTTTTATATTCAGATATTGGGTGACTTTTAATTTACTGACCAAAAATAGTATTATTTTCTTTTACCATATTAATGAATGAACTTGTCATGCCTTCTCTTGCATCTTGAACTCTTAAACAGTGAAAAGTATCATAAGATCAGGTGAAGACCCAGCAGGGATAAGTCTGGTTGTAGCAGTGAGAACACTTTTTATTAAAAAACGAAACTTTTGAGTCATGGCTGCAGATCATAATCAGAGCTTTAAATGTCTTTTTTTCCTGACTTGTCTAGTCATTAGGGGTCCAGGCCTAGGCTGGCCCACCTTTTGACTGTTTTCTGGTTTTGGCAGATCAGTTTTGAAGGCAGGTGGCATATCTTGCCCCTCACAATAACTGAAAGCCATAGGTTAACCCCACATCTCCTGGGATGAGCTTAGGCTGCCCTGTTTTCTAACCCTTATGTGAGTTCTCTAAGAGCTAGCCATTACACAAATGGCGTGCAACCCACCATTGCAGCAAAGTTATTTGTGTTGTTGACTGCAACTGAATTTTCAGGCTTCCCACAGCACAGGCAGAGATTGGATTCCCATGTGCTAAGCCTACTTAGCAATGGCCCACTAGGGAAGACAGAGGTGCATATATTTCTGAAAAAGGCACTCTGCGCATGTATTAGTGACCTGAATGGAGCATCTGGGAAATCAGGCAAGCAGAGACAGCTATTCAGTAAAGAAAGACTAGAATACTTTTGAGGACTTTCTATTTGGGACTTAGAAATGGGTATTAAGGATTTATACCGGAGCTTAAACAAGACTGAATAAGCATTCCTGTATGCAACTTTAAGACTGTTTATCTATGTTTGAGAGTTATTTGAGTATATATGAAAGGCTGAATAATAAGATTAATTTGAGAATAACTTAGATGCTCTTACAGAAGTACTGAAAGATAACTTTTTGAACATTCTGTTGGACAGCAGCAGTTTTGCTGAATATAGGCATATCATTACTGAATTCTAGTGAGTTTTCTTGCAAATGATCAGGACTCATGATGGCAGAAATGACAGTGCATGTTCCTGCCACTGGCGAGGTAGAAGAATTCAAACAAAAGGATTACAGCACTGCCATCTTAACTGTCATAGCAAAGTCAAGACTACTTGGTAGAAGTTTATGTGAGAAACCAAGTCCTGGCTCTTTTAGATTCAGATGTGGGAGTTGGACTCATGATGTCTTTGAGGTGGATACTCCAGATCAGTGGTCGCCAAAGTAGGGTGTGTTCACACCTCAAGAGGCTCAAAGCAATCCATTGAGGAGCAAGAAGAAAATAAAAACTTGAGAAGCTGGCCCATGAGAACCTCATGAAGTTCAACAAATCTAAGTGCAAGGTGCAGCACATGGTCCTGGACATGAGTCCAGTCTTGGAGAATTCATGGAGAGCAGCCCTGCCAAGAAGGACTTGGGTTTCTTGTGGATGAAAAGCTGGATGTGAGCCAGCAGTGTGTGCTCACAGCCCAGAAAGCCACCCTGGGCTGCATCAAAAGAAGAGTGGCCACTAGGTCAAGGGAGGTGATTCTGCCCTTGTGACACCCCGCTTGGAGTACTGCATCCAGGTTTGGGGTCCTCAACACAAGAAAGACATAGACCTATTAGAGCAAGTCCAGAAGACCACAAAAATGATCACAGGAATGGAGCACCTCACAAAGACAGGCTGAGAGAGCTGTGGTTGGTTGTTCAGCCTGGAGAAGAGCAGGCTTCAAGGAGACCACACTGTGGCCTTCCAATACTTAAAGGGGTCTTATAAAAATGAGTGAGGGACTTTTTAAATAGGCAAGTGGTGGCATGACAAGAGGCAGTCATTTAAACTGAAAGGATGGTTTGGATTAGATGTTAGGAAGAAATTCTTTACTCAAAGGGTGATGCACTTTTGAGGCTGCCCAGCGAAGTTGTGGATAAGCTGTCCCTGGAAGTGTTCAAGAGCATTGTGTAGGTCTCTGAGCAACCTGATCTAGTGAGTGGCACCCCTGCCCATGGTAGTGGGGTTGGAGCTGGATGATCTCTAAAGTCCCTTCTAACCCAAACCATGCTATGATTATATGATTTTAGTACCAATAATAAAGAAAATAAGTTTTAAAATAGTGTTTATCTCATACTTTTTAACTTCTGTTTTTATATATGCTTTATAATATATGTAATATGTTAGTTCAAGAGTAAATATATATATATTATAAATAAATAACAATCTCTTGGTTGTGTGTTCAGGTATTTTTAACTGACGGGATGAGCAATCAAAGCAGTTTGGAGACTATCCCTCTAGTACATGTCTGATAGCTTTTCTTTCTCTCTGGACTAACGAATAGTTAATTGCAGATATAAGAAAAATACCACCCACAGAAAAGAAAGTATCATGAGAAAGAAGGACTCCTAAGAGTTTAGTGCATTGAAAAACCTCCTGCAACTGCAAGTGCTTCTGTTGCCTGCATTGCTTTTTGTATTTCTAGCATGTCCATAATAGGAAACCTTTCCCAGTAAGTGTCACTCATGCTAATCCCACAAAAACCTTTGATAAATGGTGTCTCCCAAGTAATAAAAGTTTCACTGAAAAAATCTAACAAGCTCTTGCCTGAAGTTCCCTGATTTATTTTATTTTAAAATATTTATTTACTTAGAAGGCATTACAATGAATTGCATTACATAAAAATGATGGGCACTGCAGTGGTGAATATAAAACCTATCTATGAGGCAAAGGAATACATCTATCATTCTTGTGTACGTGTTAGCTTACTCTTACACTCTCAAAGCTTTGTGCAAGAATATGACTGGATGACTTTTAAAATTGATGATATTTGCTGTGCAAACCATAGTTTAAAGGGTCATGCACATACAGAAACCTATATAGGTTTTGTGTTCTCTATTAATAATGTCCAACAAATACAAATTGTATGCATAGAGTAGTTTGTGCTGCATTTTACATAATATTAATAATTTCAGAACATATAGAAATAGCATTGTCAGGAGCTCTTCTTGTCTATGGCATTATGAATGTATCTGTCATTTTTACAAGAGCGATGCACATATGGGAATCTTGTTTGAGACATGGTGTCTCATGTTTAGAGGAAATACTTTGTGTTGATTTGTCTTTGATGTTACTTGTATACCAGGTTTATGAAATATACTTTTGCTAGTACAAGCAATTTGGCTGTGAATATGGGCATGAAAAATTTCAGCTCTTGCATGAGCAAGAAACAAGGTAATGGACTTTATGTCATTTAAAGAAGAAGTAAATTTACACCAGAAGGAAGACTCTTTCTCTGTTTGTGGACAATATGGACATAGTGGTTTAGTTCAGGAGTGTCCTTTTGAAGTGAATCTCCTGATATCCCCCACTTGCTTCCTTCTTTCCATTCACACTGTGGAGTGGCCTTAGTACACATGAATTGGATTTTAGGTTAAATAAAATCTGGAAGATGAGGTCCACTTGAAAATAAACATTTGGGCAATGAAACTAGATTAAGGCAATGTCACGTGAAAGGGAAGAGGGCATCAGAAATGCAAAGATTTCTAGTCTTAACTGTATTAATTAAAAGTTATTAGCCATAAGTGCTTCTAGACAATCAGATCCTTATATACCCAACACTGTCTGTCCTCTAACTGACAGCACACAGGATGGAAGGGGTTCTGACCTCTGATGTGAAGCTTCACTTCAGCCAGGGAGAAATATTAGCAATAAGTGCTTCTAGACAATCAGAGCCTTATGTTCCCCAACACTGTCTGTCAAATAACGGACAGCCCACAGGTTGGAAGGAATTCTGATTTCTAACATGAAGCCACACTTAATGCCAGAAAAAAACTTTTCTCACAACAGCTCCCAAAATAACATTTATTAATACAAATATGTGACAGTTATTGTGGGTTCTGCTTTGCCAGTGATAACGTTCAGCTGCAAGATTGTATTTAATTGATAATAAAAAATCCCAAAAGAAACCAGCACAAAACACATTCTACAGAGACAAACACACTAAACTCAAGTTACAGTACAGCAATGTATCCCATTTTCACAACAGACAGAAAGGCAAACACACTAAACTCAAGTAAAGTGAAGTAAGTTACTACAGAGCAAAACAGAGCTGGTTTTATAAAGTAAGACTAGCAAAAAGCAATAATAGCAACTTATAAAGTAAGAATCAAAGGAAGAAAGGACGAAAGTAAAGTTAAGAAAGTAAAGTTAGGAAAAATAGAAAGCACATGGTCCCCTCACCCCTACATTGTTCCAAGAGGAGCTGCAGCAGTAACCCTCACAGAGACATTGGCATTTCTCCCTCTCCTCCTGGAGTTTAAACTCCAAACACTTTTTATACCTTTTTTTTTTCTTCCATGTGGTTTGTGTGGCTAAGTCAATCTATTGGGAGGGTGATGGTGATGCAGATGCCTGAGGCGAGGTGACTTCTTTGAGCAGTTATAGAAGATATTGCAGAGGGGAGCCATGTCATTCCTTAAACAACACTCCACCCTATGTTAATCTTATCAGTTTGAAAGCCTTTGTCCTTGGCTGGAGCACCCCTTCAGGGGCTGAGGCATCTCCTTCAACCCATCAGGCCTTATCAGAGAGCCATCACCCCACAGGCAGGTGCAATATATTAAAAAGACATGGATATCCACTCCCTGACACTGTCTGTTTCACTCTAATTACCCTTTATTTGCCGTAAAGGCTTGCTAATTTGTACATAGTTTTTGTATTTCCTTTGGAAGGGGATTAGTTTCCAATGCTGTTGTGCCAGTATAATGATGATGGTACAAAGTCTGTGAAATAGAGCAGCCTTCATTAAGAAAAGAAACCCCATCCTTAAACATGACCTGGAGGCATTGCTCCTGTAAAAAGAAGCTTCTTATCACATATTAAAGGTCAGGCCCTTCAGTACTATCACTCATATGAGAATTGCTCTTCTGTTTGCTCTTGTCTTAGTGAAACAATGGCTGAAGACCTTTGCTTAAGCTCAGGTCATATTTATGGTAAATACAGGAAGGCTGAGGGACACTTCATGCTTTAAGTGTTTCTCACTACTTGGTGACCATGTAGTGTCAGTTCCAGCCAATTCTGAAAACAATGTGGTTTCATATTAGATCGATCCTGCTGAAGTAGTTTAACAAGTAAGATATTTATCAGAATGTTTTATAGGGTTACAATTAATTACATTAGGACAATATAGATTACCTTCAGTGACGTGTGTTGCTTGGTTTGCTCAATTTAGATTAAAAAATCACATTTTCTATCCTCATACCCGATTTGTAGCACTTCAGATAGAGGCAGGACCTGCTCATAGTAGATACTACTAAATACTAGGACCTTTAAGCAGATCAGTTTTAGAGTTGCTTACAGTTACTTAGAGCAACATAAGATCTGACAATAGCACACCTTTTCTCTTGCTGTCATTAGGACCTTTGGAGGAAGAAATCACTATTAATTGTACATTACATTTGAGGAGATGGAAGTAACAAAGACCACTATGTGTTTTGTCTACCAACTTTTCCTGTTGCTTAGTGTTTCACTGATCATTAAAGTTTGTGTGCTTCTAGGGACTGAGAAAAGCTATTAAATGCCTATATATTCTGACTTAAATTTTGTAAATTAAATTTTGTCCTTTTTTTTCTCCCCACCACAAGTGAATTTGATTATTGGAAGGAGCAGATCATTGAAAAGATAATTTTCCTGTTCTTTATTATTAGTTTTTACTGCTAATGCATCAAAGTGATTTCTTGGTAATTTCTTGGCATCAAAGTGATTTCTGAGTAATGGCTGTGATCTCCTGGGCACATGTGATCCCTACTCTGCTTTAATTTAAAGGCACAGAACCTTAGGCTGTAGTGCCATAGTCCACTTCAAAGTACAGGTAACTTGGCATGTAAAAGTGTGGTTAACTAAACAGTGTGTTAGTCAAATGTAATAGTTAACCACACACATAACCATGTGAATACACCATGAATGAGGAAAATAACCAATCTGCAGAACCTTGATTCTTCCTTTTTTAGGTGTCACACATCCCAGGAAGAAGGGATGGTGTTCATTCTGTAACTGCCTCTCTCACTGATTTTAGAGAATGTCAGAAAAGATTGAGGAGCATAAGTGTTTTGGTTTCTAGTGCTTTTAATTATTTTCAAATAATGAAATTTCAATTTATTTTTAAAAATAGTAATAAAAACTCACCACATATCAAATGCCAGTGACTGATGGAACCTGTTTCTGAACCTGAGTATTTTATGTCACAATCAGACTTTTCTATAAGGAAATATATTAAATGAAAAAATTAAACCCCCACAAACCTGGATTTCTTTCAGACCTGCTTTATAAAACTACCTGGGCCAAACTATTTGACTTACATTAATGGTCATGGAATTTTTTCTGTCAGTATTCTAAGCATAGTGGTAGTGGCAAGGGCTCTGTCTTACTTTCAGTGAAAGCATTAACTCTGCCTTCAGAGCCCTGTCTGGAACAGGTGAGCAAGTATATCAAGAGCTAAGAGTCTACTACCAGAGTAGACCTAATTTTCTTTCTCCCATGAACTAGGAGAGAAGGAAAGAGAACAAATTCAGACATGGTGTTTATGTTCTCCTGTGCACTCATTTAAGTGTTTAGGGCTTCAGTGTCTGTGTTGTACATCTCTGAATAGTTATTAATAGCTAAAGTGATACCATGGTAAGCTCCAGAAAATCTGAAAAAATTTTTACTTTAGATCTTTTCCCTCACCCTGTCTTATATCAAAGGAATGCCTATTTTAGCATCTACTTTTAACTCCAACTTTTAAAATTCTGAAGTGAAATAAAGAGTTATCCTAGGTACGAAACTCATACTAGCTTTTATTTGAAACTTCCTGCATCTTCTTTTTTTTTGTCTATTTTTTCCCCATAGTATAAATAGAGCTGTTAATAATGCTTCACATCACTGTCACTGGAAAGGGATAGTAGTTTTTCATTTATAAGCCTACCTTCCGTGTCTTATCCTAAAAAATCCTTAGAAATTGTTTTTCTTTAAAATTTGCATGCAAGATCTGTAGCCAGAGGTTAGCCTTTGACCAAGTTTGATAACATTTAAGTCAGTCTTCTAATTTAGTTTTTAATGAAAGGTGATAGTGAAATGGTGACATAATGATGGATGCCTGTACTATGATCTGTCAGGGCTTTTCAGTTGCCTGTCTTTCTGCCAGCAATTGGACATCCTGTAATCATAAGTGCCAAGGAGCTAAAACAAAATGACATTTCTATTTCCTACTACTCCGAAAACTGAAGTTTGGTTGCTCTGAAAACAGAGATGACCACTGTCTTCCTTAACACCTGAGTTATTCCAGTAACTAGCTTTCTGATAGATTTCATTTGAAAAGGAAGAAAAGTAGAGCCCCATAAACTTAAACAATTGAAAAACAACTCCATTTTCCTACTGCAGGCTATAGAAAGAAAACATAGTATTGTTTTACACCAGAAGGTGTTGATTTCTTATGATCCTAGAATGAAAGGCACTCAGAATCTGTCAAGTATCATTTAAAATATTTTTTTGATATTAACACTATAAAGGAAAACAAGATTTTGTAGATGATCTTAAATCCCTTTGGATGTGAATCCCTGGATTCCCAAAATCAAACAGGTCTCCAACCAGGGCACACAATACACTGTGTGGATCCTACCCATGGAAAGTTTACTCCTTTTTGTCATTTGAGATCTTACACATCTTTCTTAAGAGAAAACAATTGTATTAATAATTTCTACTGTCAGAAAAAAAGAGTGTTCCCATGAGACTGTCTTCCTGCACTTTTAAAAGGCCTGGTCACACGGGTGGTGCCATTGCTGGAGCTGTGTGGGAGCGGCACACAGGCTCTACTGTGACAATGAGGGGACCCTGCAGCCAAGGGCTGTGTGCAGCACAACAGCCTGAAGGCCAGGCTCTAAGTGCATGATAGCACACCACTGACCTGCACTCACTCAGGATAACTCCTCTTTAGTTCACTAATTCTTTGAGCTACAGTGTTCTTCTGAGCAGGATTGCCCCAGAGATGCACTTGTATCTCAAACACCAATAGCTCCAAAAGGCTGGTTGGTAACTCTAAGTTTGTTCTGTATTTAGTAACTGGGACATAGAATCATAGAACCATAGAATGGTTTGGGTTAGAAGGGATCTTAAACATCCCCTAGTCCCCAACACAGGCAGTTCATTTTTGGAAGTGGGTTGTGCTCAGTGTTTCAGCTGTGTCAGATCACTCCTCATGTGTGGTACAGTTACTTCTCATTGAACTACTTAATTTTTATAGCATTTGGTAATGCCAAGCCAAATGCAACTGAACCTAGAAAAACAAACTACAAATTACGACTATCTCCCACAGGTTGGGGTCATCTCTGATGGCACAGCAGGAGAATTGCACTTGACCTCTCCTTAACAATGGATTTATTCTTATCCCCTAAAAAACAACAATAATTTTGCCAGTTTTTGTGTGATGTTCACAAGTGAAAGATACCCATGTGTTACAATTAAACTGTTTGAAAAGTCCTCTGTGACACTGCACTATCTTGCCTTTTATACATCTCCCTCTAATGACATCAATACTTGCTCTGGAACTTGTGTCTAAAATTTTTGGAACTGAATCACAGCAGCACTGAGAATTGAAAGCTGTTAGATATTTGTCTATTATGCTGTGCTGCAGAACTGTCTTTTCTTCGATGGCTCAATTACTGTTTTTTTACTCCAGAAGTTCTTCAAAGTGTTTGTGCTGCATGGCCCAACTAAGGACTCAATAGATGATCTACTTAATCATCCTAAGATAGCATTATAATTATGTATCAAACCCATGGTTCTTAAACTTGGACAAGTATATGCTAGTATGTGACTGCAGTGATCTTAAAAGCTGTATTTGGGGTCACATCCTCAGTTGGGCAGAATTAGGACTTTCTGGTGGTCTGCAATACTAAATAGAACTGGGAATAGAACACAGAAATATGTAGTACCTGTCAGCTTGGGGGAATAGCAGGCAAAACCCTACACAGGACCGAAAGACAGGGGAATGAGAAGCTGTTGGGAATATCACTAAGGAACTCATGCCTGGGGTGTATTAAGCTAGCACAGTTATAGGCATAAAGTTTTCTTCAAGGGATGGAGTAGTCCAAGGGCACTAAAGTTAACTTCATTCACTATAAAATACCTTGGAAGCTGTAACTTCTGCCAGGTACCAAGGGAAAAGTGACAATATTTGTTTCATATATGAGTGTGAGTTTTGATTTCCAGTAACTGGCAATGGTGATGCTCAGACAGAGAGGAAGGTACTTAGATCTCATCTATGGCCGATACCAGTCTCTAAGCTCTATTTACATTTGCTCATCTCTGATGCTTGACTATCAATAACAAATCCCAAAGTATTCTAAAGTTTATTCTCTCTTAATAACATTTAAAATTTGAAACAGTTTCCTTATTTTTTAGCTGTTGAGTCTCTGAAGAATGTAAGTTACATCCATATCAAACATGAGTAGAAAAGATAAAATTTTGCTTCTAATGAAGTCAATGAACAATTTTCTAGTGAGAGCACTTCACAGTTAAAGTCTGTAGAGTCCTTTTCAGTGTTTAGTGTTGAATACCTGTTTAGGTATCCTGTGTAATTTGTCACACTTGGCACTGGTACTTGAATTTCACTCAAATTCTCTAACGGTTCACTTATGAGATGTGAAATGTAATGTAGTGGTTTTGATTTATGGGAGTTGATAGAGTGGTTACACTTGAAATTATTCCTTGGATTAAGATTGCAGTATCTACAAGGCCTGAGACATATACAGTTATAGTTATTGTAAGGAAAATTATTTTTCAACAACAACAAATAAAATAAAAACATTGCTCAGTCTGAGTGTTAGAGAGGAAAGAAATCATAATTCATTTGTAACTCTCTGCTCTGCCATCAGAGGAGTTCCAGTGCCATTGTAGGTGTAAATAACCTTTTTCTGGAAGTTTTTGCTGCGAGGAGTTTGTTGTTTCACTTTGGAAAGGCTTTCCTGCCACTTTCTCAAAACAGTTGCTGTCCTCTCCCTCTGCATTCCAAAGAGGTTTCTCTCTCATGTAAGGAGAGAGATAACATTCAGACACGTTACAGGGCTACTGCAGACTGGAGAGAGCCAGCAGGGCCAGCGACAATAAAGCTGAGTGAAGGAACAGGAGGTGTGTTATTTCTGAGGCCCAACACTTGTAGCTGGTGCAGGTTTTCTTTCTGTTTTTAGTGTTCTTGTCTTCAGAATACATGTTTTGGATTTTTTCCACAGCCTTGACATTTTTGGGGGTACCTGCATGTATCTTATCACACAATCATTATGGAAATATTGTGAACTTCAGGCCAGGGATGATGGAAACCTCCTTTGAAATACATTCAGACTCAAAGGTCTGAAAATGGTAGTGACTCACTGGAAATGTGATCTGATCAGAAGCTGATCAAAGAATCCCAGATTAAGACAGGGTAAAAACCTATGCATACTTAGTTACTGAGGAAGAAGAACACATATATATATCATATTTCTAGGTGTATTTATTGGTGCATAGAAAGTATAAAGAGCATGCTCCTTTATATTTCAACTAAGCTCTCAAAATAGCAGCTATGTTGACTTATGTAATACACAAATCTGCTGGGCAGGTGGTTTTGCTGAATGTAATCCAGAAATGAAATACTGAAATGGTGCAGATGCAAATCAAATTTCTTTTAAAATTTGTGTAAATAGTCATGGAATTAGTTCAATATATTTAGATAGTTCTAGTCATTATTTATAAATACTTTAAAATATGAATAGTAAGATAATAATACTGCTTATGTGGTGATGTTTCGTTCTGTACATTAACTCAGGAGGAATTTGTTTTGCTTTCAATGATTCAGCTTCAGTTACTGTTAAACAAGCAGAAAATGCGTAGCTTAGTTATAATATCCCAGTTGTGCCTGTTAATTGATAAACATCTGCCAAGAAAGATACTGGTTTTCAGACAAATTGCAGAGTTGCTTGATATCCTTGTTTTGAATATTGATATGACTGAACTAATGGCATAAATATATGGAAAGTATGTGAAATGACAGTGTAACATCTTCAGAATGTGGCTTATGTTCTGCTTCAGTATGAAGTGAATAGTGGTTTTATGACATTTCTTTAAGGCTTGAGTGATCAAGGGTAAGGCACTGTCAGGAATGTGCCAGTGGAGCATCTTGTAAGTATGAATGTGCAGAGTTCATTCCAGGGAAGCCTCGTTACAGCAGCATAACTCTCCTTTCACTGAAAAGGATTGTCACTGTAGTGTGTACACAGGACAAAGCACAAACTTTTAGCAGAGTAAAACAGAGCCTTGTATCTCAGTAAACAGAAGAAGGATAGTTTTGCCAGTTCTATATGTACAGCACTTTTGGGCTATTACCAGCATTCTACCTTCCCCTGGGAACCTGTGCACTGTCATTGTCACCAGTGCCTGACACTGAAATAGATCTGTGGTGAAGAACATGGGCATGACTTGTGAGCACTAAGTGACCTATTCCTGAGAAGGTCACCTTATCTTTAATGTCTTTTTTCTGATACTCCATATGATGATGTGTTATATGATAAAGCTGTGATGGTATGGTCTCTCGCCTGGGTAGGCCATGCTAAACCAAATCAGTTGGCGTCTCATAGGAATAGCATATTTGCAAGGCTTGGAGATTATATTTCTTCAATCAACTGACAGTGAATTTTTCATAATTTATCACTTAGAAACAGATTTAACGATGTTAATACTCTTAGATTTAAATTTTTACTGGTGCATAATTTAAACTACACTTTTGCCTCAGGTCCAGTCAAGGTTAATTTGTATTTGTAGATCTTAATGCAAGAAACAGAGTGTATCTGTCCATCTGTGAAATGTCCATTTTGTATTTTCTACTTGGCTTTAGCAGCGGAAACACTTAGCTTACTGGATAGTGACTTACTCCAAAAAGAATGCCTTTGTGATAATGCACATCACAGCTGTAGGTTACCTAAATAAGCATTATATCCATTACTATTCTTTTACATTGTTCAATACAGCTATTATGTGCCATCAAAAACAGGAAAACATGCATATTATAAGTAGCAAGAAAACCAGCAGGTTGATAATTGCTCTCTGCTCACTAATGTGAATTACTAGCTGGCTCATCTATAATTGTAATTAACTCCTCCTGCCTCAGCTTTGCAATTAACTGATGTTGCTACAAATTTTTGTCATATATTTGATCTTTATGTTGTTTCTCTGGCCTGCTCCTGTATTAAAGTTGTCAGTAAACCTGTCAACTATACATGAAGCTGTCATGGCAGCTACTCCTTAGTCACATGAGGCCCCTGCAAATAGGATGGCTGCTTCTTCAAGGAATTCACAGGCAACACACTTCATTCTGGTTTAGTAAAAGTTCCTGCTGTGTATCCTTTCACATTTGCTGAATCTGTTCTAGCTTAATTTGAATTCATGTTGTGACCATTCTGTGCCTATAGTCACTTCATAAACTTTTCTTCTAGATACTGTTTTGGGGAAGTCCCAGCCAGAGTGGGTAAGAAATTCTGGGACAAAACCACTTTCCACTAGAAAGGTTTTGAAGGGAGAGATTTCAAAAACCTGAGTGAGGTGCAGGCTGTCACCATGCCAGCCTGCCTGGTTCCCAGCTGCCAGGCTCAGAAGCTGTCCAGCTCTGTTGGGGCATCAGAGTGGGTGGCCACCAAGCCTCTCTCTCTCTGCTTCCCACTCCTTTGGCATGGGGCTCTGGGAATACAGGGTTGCCCTGGTCCCACAGGCTGCCAGTTGCCTGGGAGCCCCCTGCTCCAGAGGGACTGGCAGGTGCCCAGCTTTGGCTGTTGGGCAGCTGTCCTGTCTTGGCAGGCAGGCAGGCGCGTTGGCTCCAGGGCTGCCCAGCTCTTCTGCTCCTGTGCCCTGTAGGCTTCCCTGCCAGATGGGCAGGCAGGAGGCAGGCTTACTGCATGGCCACCTCCCTAGGCAATCTGGGAACCTGGGATCTTGGAGGGAACATTTTGTTCTTGAAAGAAGATACATACAGGCAAATTAACACATGAAGACCAGCAGGATGAATCTTCAGGGTGTTGCTGGACCTACTGGCTCTCTGGTGTGCAAGCAGTGCCTCTCTTAGCAAGATCTCTGATTCCACTCTGGGGCTCACCAACAGATGCAAAGCAGTGCCCAGACTGCACCATCACAGCCTTGCTCACTGTAGGCTTTCTCTCACTTCCAGTGTAGAGAAGCCCTACAGCATTTTTGTTACTTCACACTGTGGAAAAAATTAATTGTACTTAAAATTGTACATACTGTTGGGGGAATTTTTATCAGCTGTCCTGTAAACCCAAACTCTTTTTCAGTGCAAAATTCTGTTTTCATAAAGCAAGCAAAAGTAGGAAAGACTCTTCCTTTGGCTTGACATGATGAAAGAGGCATTCTGGGCACCCTTCCTGCATAGTCTGGTTGTTTTGGACAGAGGAAATAAAGGAGCATAGCAGTCCAATTCAGTTATTTTCAACTTGAAGATAAGAGTTTTTGACACTAGGTGGTACTACAGACAAAGGCCAATACTTGGAATCTTTGACAGTAAGAAATCACTAGCTCTAACCCTCGCATTTAATTTGGTGGCCTGATTATTGGCTTCCATGTCTCATATTATTCCTAAAATATATATATTCTAGTAGATCTGTTTCTGGAACATTGTGCTATGTGACTTCTAGCTCCCTGCAAAATTTGTCTGTTATCAGTTAGGATTTTATCGGTCAGGTAGTCTTGCAAAAATCTGTGAAATTATTGGTATAGTTTAGAGGTAAATCTAGCACCAGATTTCACTTGCCCATACAAAAAGATACATATAGTATTTTGAGCCTTCTGTGTTCAATTCTGAAAATATATTTCTCATGAACATTCCCCCTCAACACTTTTCACTGTATGTTTTAAGGCTTTATTTAGAGCATGAAGATCCATCTGTCAAAGGAATTTCTGAATATATTCTCTCATTTAACATAAACTTCCACTTTCCAGGAGACCAGCACATTATTTCCTTGAACTTTCACTCCTGTTTCTCAGCTTCTGTGTTTTCTCCCTTTCCATTTCTCTGCAGCTACCTCTGCCTCAGTTACTGCTGGATCAAGGCTCTCTACTCTGTCTTGTGACATGCTGTGCTTGTTTAGGAATGCAGAGTCTTTCATTGGTTACCCAAGACTGCAGAAGCCATTAGATGTGATTTTTGCTTGCAGGTAAAGCAGGAATGAAACTTTGGATGGTGAAATACATTTGATGCCAGAAGCAAGGAACTCTAGCCTTAAAAAAATCTATAACTAGTTTTTAGACTTTATTTTATTTTATTTTTTCTGTAATATCCTGGCTTTTAAAAATCTGGTTTTTTACTGTGTTTATTACTGCAGAAGTTAAGATCGATGTGTACTAGCTATCTTTTCAGAGGCATCTCCATGAACTGCCTGCTGGTCCCATGTGATTCAAATCACCCTTAAAAACACTTAATGCATAAGACAAAACAAAAATGGTTGCGACAATGCGAGACAGTTGTTCTTTTTCTGAAAAATAAATAAGCTGAACTAAAGCTACAATATTGCATGTACCAAATCTGTCATCTGCAGTGGATTTAATGGTGAGAAGATTGATTTTAAAATATATAAACGTATTGACAAGCAACTGAAGAGCAGATAGCACACTTTTGTACACTGTGTAAATAAATAACAAGAGAATTGCTTTACTCAAATAATGTCAAAAAACAAGAAAGAGTAATAAAATTATTTGGCTTTTTTCCTGAATCAGTAAGCTTATCAGATGTAGCTTTGCTTCATTGTATATACATGAGTTATACACTTGTTTAACACTTATCTAGTACTGACGTAAACTGGAAAGGAATGTGGTTAGATTCTTTTTTAATTGTAGTATGTAAATATTTTCAACTGTACATATGAAAAAAGAATTAACAGAAGTAGACCTGACATTAAAAATATTACTTCAGTACACAACCATGTGCTCCACCATGAATTGTTTATACTAAAGAATGGAAATCCTCAATAGTATATCTAAATGAATTACAAAATATTTATTCCTGCTTTTAAAAATGAAAGGGAGGTGGAGCTAGCTGAGGTCACACTTCAGAAAAACAGGCTGAAGATTTGAATTCTTTCGTGTCCAGTTTCTAACCATGTGAGGCTGCAAGATGAGGTATAGCTTGAGCTGGTGAGGTTTGTATGAATACCAAGCATACATAGCAGGCCTAAATATCACTGCTCATAGCCTAGAATTACCAAGTGATGAGATTGACCCATTAAGGTTCATTTTGTCTCATCATCTTTAGATGAAACCTAAGCTCACAAATACGTAGCATTAAATTGTAACTTTAGAATTTTTCCAGGTTGCTATGCATTGTATGAAAAGAAGCTCTTGTGGCAGCTGATGGAAGCATTATCTGAAATCAAATGCAATATCCATGAAGGAAAGAACAGAGCTGTGACAGCTGCCACAACCCTTCACAGCCAGCATTGTGCTCTGTGGGCTGACGAGGTAGGGCAGGTGGAACCATAGCATCACTCCTTTGCTTGGGATGTCCGAGCATTTCTGCTGGTTTTGAGCTCTCTGTGTTTTATTTGCTAAGACCACAGACTATGTTCATTTTTGTCCAGATGCCAGAATCTGGGGGACAGAAACTAATCATGCATAATCATGTAGAAAAACCCTTTATATACTCCTGTTATAGCTATTGAGGTCATCCTGTTTGTACCTTGACTGGTTTTACTGCATAAATGTTTAATGTTTGCTTTTGTATATATTGTACTCACTTTCTCTTTTCCTTTTATTTAAAATGAGATTAAATGTCTCCTAAAATACATATAGTAATAAAAGTAGTATCTGGAGAAAAAGTCAAGAGAGATATTAAAACAACTTAACTTAAGCAGCAGATTATAAATCAAATCAATATTGCAGGAGGGCAGTAGTCTAATTGCATTCTAATTGCATGACAAAATGCCTATCCCAAATTAATGCAAAACTGTAGTGCTAAATTCTGCTTCTATAGGCAGAAAAAACATTGCAAACTTATAACATCTATCTTCTCTGTGTGCTTCCTGTTCCTGAACAGATTGTAAGCAAGGACATGGCTGAGGAGGGAAGCCCTGCCAGGCTGAGGCTCCAGCAAGGCCAGCGCTCTCGGTCCTGCACTGTGGGGCACATCAGTTAATTAGAGACAATCAGACTAACACCCAAACGATTTCTCTAAGGCTTGGCACAGGTGTGACATGGATTATGAGTACATCCTAACAACAAAAAAAAAAAAGGTAAAATATTCAGAGTAATAACGACCTTGCTGTGGGCAATACTGCTGGAGTTACCAATATTTGGTTTGTGATCCAAATCTTCCCCTGTTTGAGAGATGTGGGGAAGGGCTTATACTACTGCGAGTATAAGTGGAGGAGACAGGTCTTGAGGAAACTTCTGAACAAAGCTTGGTCCATCTGCCAAACAGACACTTAGAGACTGTATTTTGGAGAGACTTTGATTTTCTACATATCTTGACTACTGTGCTGATGTGGCCTCCTCCTTTTCCCTTCTGATTATTTTGAAAAGTGCTGAAGAGGGAAGCCATGGAAGAGAAGGGTCTCAGAGCTGGGACCACAAGTGAATGCCTTATAAGGCTCTTCAAACACAGCAGTAGGGTGATTGATTTTTGATTAGTTTTGTCTTCTGTCAAATAGTACACAGATTTCATATGCTTATTCTTTTGGGGGCAATGAATTGTGTCTGCTGAATCCCCAGTTCTGAAATTACCTATTAAGAAATGCTGTGGTGGTGTATTTTTTTCAAAGTAAAGGTGAAATTTTAACAATAGCACACTGTTTACATTTAAAATAACTGGAATGTATCTGTAATGCCTTTATAAGGAGCACAAACACACCTGGATGGATAAATCAAGTTTCCTTTGTCATCTTTCAATGTCAACCTTTATTTCCTTTACTCCATTCTACTTTCCTTTAACACTACAAAATTGTGATATCTCTTCTACAAATGGCACACATAGAAAAATTAATTTTCTGGGCTTATTACTAAAGGCCTTTCCCCCCTCTAACTTATTGTTTTCTTGGCAGCTATAAATATGTTGCGGGAGATGGCAGACATGCAAATCCATCAGTATATCCTTTGGTTATTATGAACACTTACACTGGAGCCAGGCCTCATGGCACTGCACTCTGCAAAGTGAAAACTCTGAGCCTCAAATGCACTTAGGGAGCTGACTCCATTGATTTCAAGGACTGAAATATTTTAGAGACACTGAGTTTTAGGAAACTAACTCTCATTGACTTCCAATTAGGATCTTCAGAGTTAAATCTTGCAAAATGCTGAGTATTCCTAAAATTCGGTGGGTAGCCACAGCTTTCCCTACAAACAATTGAGTTTGAGGCTGTCCAACACCTTAGAAAATTGCTCAGCACTTTGCCAGGTCAAGCTTTTAAAAATGTTTCTGTCAGGTTGCTATAATCAGTTCGAAAATTCATGGCCACTTTTGGAAATGCTTGCAGATCCTGAGTGTGCAGCTTCAGTATGAGATATTAAAAGTGGTTCACTAACAGGAAGATTTTATAATAGACAGCCAGACATAATCATTTTATTATGAGGCTCTCCTAACAGCTCAGAGAAACCTTTGTTGTTCTCTAACCATTTATTCACATTTAAAAAGTGATTATTCTGTCTTCCTTAGAGAACTACAGCTTTCCACTACATAAATAGTGCTTTCAATGTTACAGGGTATTGACTCACATACCATAATACACCATTATGTCAACCCAGGTGCCAACTGCAGCATTTGTCACATTTTTGCTATGATAAAGATCCTTATGAAATCTTTTCTATATGTGTGTGAAAAAAACAATGATTCAAATGAGAAAGTTATTTCATGCTACAAGGAAGATTTTCTCTTTTGTCAGGCAAATGATCTCATTTAAAACCAAAAAGAACTGAGTCAGTGAGTTCTGAGGAGCCCAACTTTTAACCTGCTCCCTGAAGTGGATGCCAGACCTGTGTGTCAGGCATGAAGGCTCCATGAGAGGAGCAGGGCAGAGGTTAGGCATGGCATCACAGAATTTCAGGAAATAGCGTGCCCAGTACATTAGGACTTCTAGCTCTGAAGGAGAACAAGAGGTACAAGAATCCAAAAGGGTTAAAGTGCTGAATCCCATTCTTTTCTGGGTATAATTTCTTTTTTTTCATATTCAGAGAAAGAAAAAAACAACCTGCACAGCATATAGATAGATAGTCTATTCCTAAACTACATTTAAGGATACCCTGAAATACTTTTTTAATGAATATAAGCAAAGTAATGCTTCCTTGTCAGGCATGAGTGTTGTACCAGGCAGCTTGTAAGGCTGAATGAAATGCTAAAAATGGTGTCCAGAAAAATAATTTGGAAAACCTTTAATTAAAATGTGACGTGCATTGA
Source organism: Pithys albifrons albifrons (assembly GCF_047495875.1). Lineage (NCBI taxonomy): Eukaryota > Metazoa > Chordata > Aves > Passeriformes > Thamnophilidae > Pithys > Pithys albifrons. The sequence continues at coordinate 21,609,689 of NC_092459.1, read as the reverse complement.
CAATTTTTTTAGGATTTTCTAATTTTATGATGGTGCATCATCCACACAGTTTTCAGGACTGCAACTTTCAGTTAACTCTATTATAGACATTTTCCAGCTTTTTTCAAAACATGCCAGCAGGCATCAGACCATATTAAGCAATCATAGCAGGGAATATTCAAGTTAAAAGTGTAAAGTTTGCTTAATCAATGAATAATTTTAAAAGTAAAATTAAGGTGGTTTTATTATTAAATATTTAAATAACATTTTTAATCAATGGTCTAAACACATATTTTTTAAAAATTGAAAATTTGGCCCAATGTAAATTTCTAAGTTGCTGTGTCATTCTTGTTAGTTCATTTTTTATTGATTAATAAAACTTTTAAAGGTGATTTTATCCCAAAATATTATCTGCATGTACATTTACACAGACAAAACTAATGCAACTAGAACAGAAACAGCTATTTTAACACAAATACACTAGTAATCCTAACTTTGCAATGCTTTGCTGTTTTTTTAAAGTTCCTAAAGGAATACAGAATATATCTACAGCTTCTGTTTCCATTTTCACTTTAAAGCTTTTGTTTACTGTTGGCTTCCAGAGACTAGAAAAATTAGCTATCATAATTGTAATTAATATCAATTTTACTTTCTGGTTTCCTATGGCAGCAATTTTTAAACTGCCAGTGTTAGTAATCTTTTAATATATTTGATTATTCCTTGAATTACTTTGCAAGTGTTCTTTAGTTCCTTGTGAATTAATTCATGGTAGATTTCTATATGGCAATCAGTTTGAATTTCTAAACTAAGCATTAAAGAAATTCTAACTTAGCTTTTGTCATGAACAACTGGAATAAGTTCAAATAATTTTTGGACCTCCAGAGGTTATTCTAAATGTTATAGTTAAGGCAAGTTTGGTTTGGCAATGAACAGTAATTGCTTAGTAATACAATAGTAATATTTATAGAGGAGTCAAGTATATTTCAGATGATCTTACTAATACCACTTTAAAATTGCATTACTTTGAGAGGTACTTACTTAATATCAGGTGCATTTTAATAACAGTCTAGTTCAGCTTCTCCATCCCTGCTGGAAATCAGACAAGCCCCTTTCCTGTGAATTAGTGTTAATAAGTCTTCAATAGATTCAGCTGTGGGATAATTAATGGCTCACTTGTTCTCACCAGAGGAGTTCAAGTGGGCTTCATGCAACATGCTGAGCTATTATCCTCTGGTGGGGTCACACCTCATGTCAGCCAGTTAACGGCAGTGGCTGCACAACACATTTGGAAATTATATAATCAGAAACTTTTAAACCCTGCTTGTGAAGGTTTCATTCTTCTGCAGAGGAACAACTGAAAGATGTGTCACAATGTACTTGCAGTACATTATCTGAATTCAGCTTCCTTTACTGCAAAGTAAAGTGATTTATGATATAATCAGGCTGATTACTTTCTTATAATCACCTTATGAGCATTTACAAACATAGCGCATGCATCACTGTGCTAATTCCTACACAACAGGTGAAGCATGTGGGGAAACCCTTCTGCTGTTGCAAGAATGTTTGCTGTTATTTAGGTTTGGCTTTCCTGGACGAGGAAGGAGACATAAGGGGAGACAGTAAAACTGATGTTTAGTTCTTTTTTGTTATGGTGTGCTTGGATGGAGAATCTGCATTGTCATCTAGTTCCCCCATTCAGTTGCTAGCTGCATTTGGTAGTGTTAGTACTGGTATTATGCTAACACTGAGAGGGTCTGCCTACCAATCCAGGCCTATACCAATCCAGGTATATATATATACACAGAATAAAATCTTGCTCTCTGCTCAGATAACTATGTAGACTGCGTTAACAAGTGTACCGACAACTTCAAAGGGTGTTCTTTGTAAGGGCAGTAGTGTTATGCCCTGGAGATTTATTCACTTGACACCATGTGTATTTGTCTCCATCAGTGGGTTCCTTCTCTAACCATTAAGCTCTTCCTGCAAGAAAATCTATTGACACCTGATGCATTTATCTTGTATTTATCTTCTCTCTGTTTTCCCTCAGATTTTAGCAGTTTGTGCTCTCATTCTTCAGACCCCAGCTGAGATTTCTTTTGGGGAATAATGGGATAATTTCATATAAGCCCATGCTTTAATTCCTTTATACATATGATATGAACAACATGTGAGGCAGGACTGGTTTTGTAAAGAGCAGGTTCAAACAAATGCACAGAAGTTTTAGATCTACCTCTTTCATAATCCTTTTTCTGGCAATATTTTACTTTTCCACATTTTTAGGAAAAGCATCATTGTCCCTGACTGCTCCCTTTTCTTCTCCTGAATTTTCTTGAGTGACAAGAAAAAGAAAGGAAGAAGATTGCATCTTTGACTGTGTAAAACTATTTACGAACCATCTAGACCAAAGTATATCAGATATCAACAATATGTTATCCCCAAAGACTTTCTTCCCGAGCACTGTAGGCCCAAATCTGTGATGGACTCCCTGGTTTTCTCTACAGTGTGTTCTCTCACACACCTTTGGAGCTGAACAGAAGACTACACATAGTGTGGTGAATTCTTCCTGACCAGTTGTTGGCAAGCAGCAGATTCCACATACATAGGCTGCATTTACTCCTTTTTAGGCAGTGACTGAAAATGTTTAATTAGTTGTTGAGATTACTCACTCTCTTAGGTACTGTGAAAAGTACAAAAAAGTAGGTGCATTTATTGAACTGTGCTGTAACAAAGCTCACAAAATAGTCTGCCAGCTGAAGAGCAAGTTAACTAGAAGGCTGCTGCCAGCTACATCAAATACATGCTTTTCTTTTAAGCTGCTGAGATCAATAATTGTACAGCTGATGGCAGAATGGAATTGGTGGCCTTAGCTGAGCCTGTACTGTTCATTTTATCTCACTGAACCGCATCCCTGACTCATCAGTAGAGCTTGACTTCCCTTGTTGGATTGCCAGTTGTGACAATTTTAAGCATATGTATTGTAGTCAATGTCTACAGAAGGTTAGGGTGACATATCAAACACAATTTATTTAAATGAAGATCTGCTGGAAAAAGTGTCATATTAAAACCCTTATATACACAAATCTTTCAATGTAAACCATTTGCAACTCAGCATGTGATCACTAACTGCTCATCTAGGAGCAGAAATATTAAATAACCCCTTTTGAGAGGTACACTTGAGACTATCAGTTGTCTCATGTATCAAACTCTTAACATTTACTTTGCACTTGGAGATACTGTGCAATTGTTGATGTATTTTGTTCTGGTAATGTCATTGTGATTATGCTTCTGTATAACATAACACATGATAAAGCAGAATAAACGTATCCTTCATCCTTGTTATGTATCTTCCCTCTGTCTCTTCAAGTGTGCTATCAGTGTAAAACACGCATCTTTTAACTCTCTGCTCTTTTCCTCTATGTTCATCGTGCAGTGCTATAGTAACTAAGGAACAGACCATTTAGATTAGATAGAAGAAAGGAAGTTACTTGAATCATATAATATCATAATGCTTCCAGTTGTTATATGCTCAGTAGATGTAAAAATGATTGAAAGCACAGAGGGATGGACAATTACTGTTTTTTTCTTTATAGTCAGGCAAAGAAATGACTGCTTCTGGTATGTCATTTGACCTAGATATAGATATGCAAAATAATTAATAAGAATTATATTCTAAAGTGTTTACTTCTTCCTATTGGCTATAAAGATACATTAATGAAACAGTTCAGATTTAAATAATACTTAGCTAATGCTAATACTGATACTAATATATATTTTTCAAAATGGAATTCTGTTGTCTAAATTTAGGTGTTGAATGTCATCTCAAATCCAAGACATGCCGTCTCCAGTTTCTTATAAAGAAAGACATAGGTTTCTCATAGTTTCCATGTCATTCTGGCTAATTTTGTATAGGTGGCTTAGATATCCTGGAAGTACTCAAATAACTCTAGACACCCATGTTTACACATTTGGGTTACTTAATTCTCATATAAAATGAAGTTGATGAATTATAGCCACAGTGTTCAAAATTATCTGTAGAGGTTAAAACAAAAAAAGTCAGAAAGACTTTTAGCTTTGAAAAAAAATTGTCAGTGGAATCTGTCTTTCAAATTTAACAATGGACCACCATTACATAATGAATGCAGCAGTTTAGGGGCTGATTTTGTTACCACACTGAAAAATATCAAGTGCAATACCATTGAAGTTGGTTTAACTATAGTGGTAGAGGCTGCAATGAAGTCAGAATCAGATACCACAGAAAATATTAACAACGTCAATGATAAAATGCAAATTCCTTTCTTTGAGGTTACAGAAATTTCTGACTTACTATTTGTGAGTACAGAGCAATGGTCTATGAAATTTTATGCATTTGAAAAAAAACCCCAAACCAAAACTGTTACTACTGTTCTTATAAAATCCCTTTAGTCATCAAATATGTTTAAAGATGAGATTTCATTGCTGTCATCCCACATCATCATTTACACTATATAACCAAGTTTTCAAACAATGAAAAGCATTTTATGTTAATTAATCATAGACTTCCAAATTAAATATAGACAAGTGTGTTACAGATTGTCTGTGTATAATCTAAGCCTCTATGAAAGAAAATGTTGCTCCTCTAGAATGAAGTTACTGTAGGATTTGGGGTTTATATTCTTTTTTAAAGTCTTCAGATGACTAATTAGCCCAAGCTCAAGTTTTTACTTTTAGAGTAATTAGGTTTTGTGTACAGGAATGTAAACCAGATATAGATTTTTCTTTGCACTTTTCAGAACTGTCCTTTTGAAAAAATGAAAAGAAAGATAACCTAAAATAAGTAAGTAGAAAAGAAATAAGCCTAATCATGACAATTACAAAATTTTGAGAATTCTGATAAAGGTACCTATAAATTAAATGTTGGCATGAGAGTCATCTCTATTTGAAAGAAGAACAAAACCAGAGATTACTCACAGCTTGTAAGTAGTTGAAAAATTCTTATATTTTGACTTTGTGTATGGACATGCAAAAAAAGCATGGTAGTGTGATTTTTAGGGGTTTTTTTTGGCAGTATCACCTTCAGTGTAAGACAGTACAGTGTCAGAGAGAGTTCTTATATCCAGTTACCCGTAGGTATTATATATTTGTCCCTATTTCAGTTAGAAGATTTGCACTATGCATTGTTCCTTGAAAACCACAACTTTATGTTAATAGTTATTAATTATTTCATATCAGATATTGATACTTAATAATTAATTTTCTAAATATAGGTTGGAACTGTGGAAATTTCTTTAGTTCTATCCAGTCTTGATAGAAGACAGTGGCTGCCAGTGAGAGCTAATAAGTTCAATTTTGAAGTTGATTTTTGATAATATAATGAGAAATAGTTCAGAACTTACTGGAGATTCGATTATGGTAATTTTTTAGCAACTGATCCTGGATATTTAAATAATTTTTCTAACCTAATTCTTCAATATGCTTTTTTTATCCTGTATAATTTTCTTTGCCTTAGAATGCATTACTCTTCAAGAACATATTTAGAGTGGGTTTCATCTGAACAAATGTAGATACCTATAGCACTTTGTGAATTAGTCTCCTGGAGCTCCCTTTATAGCGATTGCAGAGAAATAGACCTCTCTAGAGTGTGATGTGTTATCCTACACTACACATTGGAAACAAATCAGATGAATGACTCCCTGAACATACCTGTTGCTCTACATCATTTATATGGGACGTCCAGAGTGAGAAGCTCAGATGTAAATGTCCACATTGTAACTATCTGAACTTATGAAAAATAAATCCTACCCCAAAATCAGCTGCCAAGTTTATTATTAGTGTGTTTTCACAAAATACATTTTAAAATAAAATTTAAATTTATTTAACTTTTATTTGTGCCTCTAGATGTAGTAAAATGAAATTTTCACATTTGGATAAATCGTCTAACTATGAAGCATCCTTTTTAAGATTACTGCTTTGAGTCATGTTGAACACTCTACTTTGCAGAATGTGCATTTTTCATGCTTCATATGGTCTCAACATATACATGTATTAGTCCTGTTTCTTCAAGCAATGATTTAGGACAGAATAGTATAAATATTTGTGCCTTTTCAGAATAAGCAATAATAATATATTAAAAAATTACAGTATTGACTTATTGTTATAAATATTAATAGGTATGAACATTTGTGCTGTAAAATAAACATTGACTAGGCTACTACTTCAATTTTTTATTTTATTCTGTAGACAAGGATATGATTTTGGAATATGCTCTCTCTTACATGTGCTGAAAGGAACAGAATAAAATTTGGTTAGATCGCCTTCAAGATCTTTTGACAAGATATATGCCCTTTTGACAGGTCATGAAGTCCTACACTTCCATTTGTTAATAGCAACCATAGCTGTAAGAACATGCAAGTAATTAATTTTAAGAGACAACTGATTTCATTTGAATTCTGGTGCTGGTTGCTCTGGATGTTAAAGTGCAGAAATTTTTTTATCCAGGTAAAATCGTTGTCATTATGTTTCTTCACCTGAACTGGAAAACACATTTCCTCTAAATTCCATCTTAGTTTGTGAGCCCTGCAATATATGACTTATAAAAGCAGGTATCACTCTTTAGGATCAGTCTTTTGAACAGCCATCAGTTTTCCTTTATACATATTTATATAATTTATATTTTTCCCAGTTCTTTTAGAGAAGACACTCATTTGCTTGATGATTTTGTTTAACTTCAATCCACTCTCAAAATTCGTTTTATATGCTTAGTTTTTACAATGTACTACTATTAAAGTTTTGGGGGCAATTTATGGCAAAACAAAGAGAATGAACTGGCTGGTGAATTATTTAATGCTGTAGTAACACAGGCAGTGTCATTGTAGATTTGCAATTTGTTTGTTCTGGCTGTATGATATAGTCCCTACTAAGTTTTAAATGCACTGTGTGTTCTGTCCTAATTGTTCCTTCTTCATACTTGTAATTCTTTAGGCAGTGACTGCTCATCTGAGCACGTGTAGAACAACAAGCACTGTGCTGAGCAGATCAGCAGGTTTCTTAGGACTAAATGTGACTAGGATCCAGAATCAGGCTGAGCAGATTGCAAAGTCCTCAATGGGCCTGATTTGATAGATTTTTGCAAAGCCTTTATATCCCACACTCTCAGTGCATTAATAGCAGTGCCCACCTCATGCTGTAGCTCTATGATTAGAGTGCCACCCTACTAATCTGACTATTAATTTTCTCTAGTTTTGAAGATAGCACTAACTCCATGTGTCCTACATCCTGGCAGAACTTTTTGTAATTCCATTTTCATGGATAGTTGCTATGTTCTGGATAATTGCTTTTGGGAAAAACAAATTGCAAACAAACCCAACTAATCAACAACAACAAAACAAAACCCCCAAAACCGAAACCCCAAACCAATACCAAGAAACCCAAACTAAAACCCACAAAAAAACCCTGCTAAGTGAAAAGAAAAAGGGTACATATTCTCTTTCTCTCAGCTACCATTCCCTACAGTGATACTGTGCACAGTTGTTTTGCTTTAGCTTCCCTTTGATGGGACTGCCCTCACAGATAGGACAAGCATGTACAAACAACAGGTCATTTTGAAAGACAGTAGGACAGCCAGATAAAGAAGATATTGAATTTAGGTTTCCCTACCCCCACATGAGCACCCAGCCTTAGGATAGTTATATTACATGGAATGTGGAGCCACCAAGTGCCCCTTTGATGGCTGAGTCCTGCTCAGTTTGGGCTGCATGAGGGAGCCGAGTGTCCTTCTTTCAGTTTAAAGCCATTTCCCATTGTCCTACCACTACATGACCTTGTAAAATTCTCCAGCTTTCCATTTTATCTGTCTAATTAGTCTTTATTATTTTCTGACCCTGTCTACAAGCATAAAGAAATAATGAGTACAGATTCCCACTGTTAACTTTGGACTATTGTCTTGTAACCATGAGGAATTTGTTTGTGTCAATGTGGCTTGTATACCAATGGATACTGAGATGTAACAAATTTTACCTACTGCCACCTTAGGCTAAATTTTCTGATGTTATATGTTGTCTGTCTTCATTGTTTTGCTTTCCATTCTGTGTCTGTAAATAAGACAAATGATTTCCATATTAGTAAAAAAAAAAGAGAAAACTACAATTTTTCTCATTTTCTGATAATTGGTGAGACATTGGTTATACTTTCCTGCAGGTCCTTCTTCTCATCTTATTGTATTTACATATTTCTCATAGTATATGCATCCCTACTTTAAACCATACCTTTCAGCCAGTACCATAATTAGTATTCTGTGCTCCTGAACCATATTTTACTGCCACTTTGGCAACTCTTGGTACTTTAGCAAGATTGTTAAAATCTTTGAGACCAACGTTAGAGTGTTGACCAAATAATTCCCTCTTCCTTTGTATTCTGCTTATTGTGGAATGGCTCTATCCCAGGGCTCTGCAGAACAACCATTATATTTTCTTCTCTTTATATGCTGTCTCCTACTTCAATTTTTCACAATCACAGTATAATGTTCTTTTGCTTTGCTAATGGCTCCCAGCTCCCTCTCTCTCTTTCCTGAAACTTCAGCTGCAGCCTATGTTTTGTCGCAGTGTTTGGCAGAAATTCAGAACTGAACACCTTAATTTTAAAGTGAATTTGAACAAGATAGAAGTAAAACTAATTATCTCATGGCAAAAGCTTGCAACAGCCCCTTATGAAATCATGTAATTTAATAGTCCAGTGTTCTCTCTGCACTTAAAGATTTCAGTACTATTTTTGGATCAATGTCTTTAAAATAAAGAGTAAGTAATGTATATATTCTGTTGAAAGATAGCTTTATCCCTTGAAGAATCCTGCTGAATAGAAACCATTTATATTCTGCTGCCAGAGTGATGATGTTTTAGTTGCTGACAATGTTAATCCTGTATTACTCAAAGAATGTGATTGTGCTGATGTTATGTGTATGCTTTTTCACAATTTATTAAGTTATTCCAAATTATTAAACCCCAGTATTGCTTTTCTCTAGACCACTCAGTGTTTTAATTTTAAATGTAATTTTAAATTTAAAAGTTATTGTTGACTTACTTCTTAAGCTAATCAGAGACACTTTTAGTGACCTTGCCATTGCAGTTATTCTATTGAGAAGAGTAGGATATCATGTCTTTTCCTCATGGAATTTGTCAGCCTCCAATACTGATCTAATGATTTTGGCTGCAAGTTTATTAATAGTCATGTGAACCAGCATTTGACCCTCCCCCCTGACTCCAACCAAGACAATGATATTAAAATTACACTTGAAAGTTTGCATCATTCATTGTGTTACAAGGAAATACTGGTGATGTAACACACTCAAAATTGCAAAGGAAAGAGTCAATTATGAAAATATTGATTCTTCACTAGTTACTGCAGTACAATTTTTCCTTAAAAAGGTTCAAACAGCCGCTGAAGCCCCACTTGCTTTGTCTCTGGCTGGTACTTTCTGTCATCTTGTAACAACAACAGCTCTTATGGTCCAAACACTTCTGTGCGTGTTTGACTTAATTCTTTTGAGTAACTGCTTTGATCACAGTTAGGTTATTCAAACTGATGGGCCCTAAATGCATACAGCGCTTTGTGCTGTGTTTGCTTCAGAAAGAACTTGGAACATTTGCAAACTCACCTCCCTCCTCTTTTCTTCCATCTTTTCTCCTCCTTTCATATACTTTTATCTTAGATTCTTAACTTTTTTCTCTATTCCCTCATGGTCAAACCAGCCTCTTGTTTGATAAAGTTGAATCCTTTATCTCTTTATTAGTCAGATTTTGAAATTTAGCTGGCGACCTGGTTTCTGTCCTACCAGATTAAGCAGTTTGTGTTGTTTAAACAGAAAACCTGTTCTTAAGCCTTAAACATTTAATAAGTAATTTTTTAAAAATTATTTTGCTAAAGAGGGATAGAAAAACACTGAGGAGCTAAGTGAGCTTGTTGACGAAATAAGACAAGCAGCCTTGGAGAGTCCTTGAAGAGAGGAAAGTGCAGAAAGGAAAGAAAACAGACTGGCAGTTCCTCATGTGTAGTCTGCTGCTTGTTTGCATGCTGTTGTAATTGCTTCCGTTTCCTGTTCTTTGGTTGCCTTTATTTCCCAGGTTTAAATGAATTCAAATTTTGAATCATGACTGTATTGACATTGTTTCTTGTCGGCCAATAGACCCCTGAAGGTATTTCAATGTACTGTGTCCAGTGTACATGACACATAAAGTGGCAGGGTCAAACTACTGTTTCAGATTTTGTATTAATTAAATACAATTAAGGAAGATGAAAAATCTCTTTTTCACATAAACATGGATAAAATACAGATTATGTGCCTTTCTGTTTTTGGTATTTTCATGATAGTATCTATGGGTTAGGGAATTGATTGAGTAGAAGATCTAAGTGTGCTAGAAATCAGAGACTTTTGTGGATTCCTGAAAGGAAGCTGCACTGCAAGCTTGGGCTTCTGTCTTCATTTAAGTGCACAGGGAGTACTAAGCCATTGGTAAAAAAATCCCAACATGCTATCCAAAGGTGTTGGTGTCTCCCTCAAGCACAGCTCTCGCTCGTATGCTTTTTCAGAGTTTAAAAAATAACAAGTTGTTCTCTCTGTTCCAGTTCTCAACTACAGTACCCTACAGCTCTGGGAGAAGAATTTTGGATATCATACAGAGAGTGTGAGAAACCAAACAAACTTCTGGGAGTAAGGAAAGGGAAAAGAGGAAGATTGGAAGGCAGCAAGTTACTGCAGAGCAACTCATGAGAGTAATTATCTGTGCACAAGTCAGTAATTGTTAGTGAATAGATGAGTAAGTCCTACTTATTCAAGGAGTGTAAGTATGATACTTGAACTGAAATAAAGGTCTGGTGTCCTTTAGTGAAATGCTTGTCCATGCCCATGCAAAATCTTCATGGGCCTGTGACAGAAATAGAGTATCCTAAGGCATCCTTGTCTATACCTATTGAAAACCAGTAGGATTCCTCTGGACATTTAGATAAAAGAGGATGGATCATGAGAAAACATAGTTGTTTAACACTTCTCATGCCTGCTTAAAGACATTTGAAGTGTGAGAGACCCATACCAGAGGTAGGATAAAGCTAAATATGAAGCAAGTCCTCTGGAAGAAGAAGTCTGTGTACCTCTACATTGTTGCCTTTGGCCCTCAGAAAATAGCAAGAAAATGTCAACTGTTGGGAAAGAAAAAGGACAGCTCTGTATCTCAAACAGTAAAGTCATTAGGTGCGCTAATAAGCCCATTGTTTTCAAAAGTACTGGTGTCTTGTTTAAAGGCAATAGAATGCATATTTTTATATATGCTTTGTATATTTAAATGAACTGTAGTGCTCATTTATATATACTATAAGGCTGGAATCAAGTACTCAATCTACCCTGGACACATATTCTGTTTGGATCCTCTTCAGTATTATTAAAACAGCATTTCTGGAAAATGTTCTGTGTCCTCTAGTCAATGTCCTCACACTTGCCTCCACTATGTGCAGGGGCTTGAAATGTGTTCAGGAAATAGGAGATATGTTTACAGTATAACCTATAAGTCAACACATTAGGCTGACCTAATGGAAACTATTCCCTTTGTGGACAAGTTGCAGACAATTCATTTTTTAAGTATATTTGACTGCAGGCAACTTGATTTTTAGAAAAACCTTCCATATATTTTTGTCAGCCACAAAAGGATATTGTTGCTTAGGTAAAACATGATATATGTTTTTCTAGTTTATACTTTAGTCTTTTGAAAAGAAAATTAAACAAGCATGTTTATCCTGTTTTTATGGTTTCAGGCTACCTTTAGTAAGTTACCATTTACCAAAGGACACCTTAAGCTACCTTCAAAAACAGCACTAAAATTTTGCTCAAAGTGAAATGCATTGCATATTGATTAATTTTGCTATAGTGCTTTCACTGCTTAATACTTTACTGTGATGGCATACATAAATGGGTTTGTTATTGGAAGATACTGAGATGCCATTAATACCTCTTTTCACACAGCATGGGATGACCTTGCTCAATTTTTTTGTATTAAAACAACTGCTTATTCTAGTTGAATGTCATGCTTCCTCAGGAGAACTCATAGAGAACAAAAGTGAAAAGCAAAGTTAATGCAGGTCAGTACAATATGCAGTATAGAAAGCTGCTGAAATACTTCATGACAGACTCAGCTAAACCTTTTAGGTATGCTTTGCTCAGTCAGGTATCTCACTTTGAGTTTTAAATTACCTTATTCATATGCTTTCAGATAGTTCTGCTTTTGCAAAGTCCTTGTCCTTTCAGCACTGAGACCCTACTCTCATGTAGTTTCTTACTATTTATTTGCTTGTGAAATCAGCAGCACTAATTTTTACAGAGATCACAATACTTTAGTCTCCTATAAAATCCTGAAGGACTTTTGGATATCTTTTCTGTATACAGTTTTCTCTCAAGCTTACAAAGTGTTCAATTAGTGTACATATTTTGACACCTTATGACCTGTCTGCTTCATTGTTGTTGGTTGCCTTCACAGAACTTTGGTTTTTTCTCTCTGGTCAGAATGACTTCCTTGCTGAGGAATACTTTGGGTCTTGGACTGTTTTTGTCTTTCTGTTTTTCCTTTAGTGAGAGTCGTGCCTACCTCCTGAGACAGTGCTATGTAGCACTTCAGAAAGTCACTGAAGAGGAATAGGCCTTTTAATTTTCCTGTTTTGACTATACTATGTACTGAAACTGGTTTCCTGTCCTTATGCACTTAGAGACTCCTTCTGATTTGAAGTATATCTATGCTAAATGTGCTAGGCTTTATTCCTAGAATTTTTGTGCTTGTTAGATCTTGTTGCCACTGTAACATCAGTGCAGCTACTGGAAATATTTTCTTTAAGTTTCTCTACTTTTCTAGTCAACTTGCCACTCACATAAGTAAATGTAAGCATATGTAGAAGTGTGTGTATTGTTTTGTTAGTCTAAAGGACTGGAGCTTTCAAAATTAATTCTCTTTGTTTCCTGAATATTCCCTATGGTTATGCTGATTACTTGCCGGTGAAGCCACTTGTTTTTACTATTTAGTGCTAGCTTGCCTCTGGTTCCTCTGACATTACCTGTTTACTAAGATGCTATGGTTGCTAACTAGAGGAATTTCAGTAGCTCCTGTTCCTTTATTTTAACTGTGGCCCAGGCATTTTACAACTTCTGTATGTTGAGAGAAAATCTTATGAAAGTTAATTAAATAAAATTCATTTGCATTGTATCAAAGTTTGAGGGTAGTAATGTTGTTTGACAATTTGCTTCACGAAGGGGGAAATCTGAACATAGAAAGACATTAAATCCATGACTGCAGTTTTCCTTTTTAATCTTTGAGGATGTAATAAAAAGCAGCAGGAAGGGAAAAAAGCAACAATGCAAAAGCAGTAAAAAAGTGTGTCCTTTCGTATTGCAGTGCAATTTGTTTTTAATGGTCATTAGTCTTACTGATCACTTAAGTTAGAAAGAAAAAAATGCTTTGCAAAAGCCATTGTCTACATGTGCTGATGGTTTGACCTTCATTTAAAAATGGTTTTGATTTGTAAAAGGGAGTTTAGAAGTGATATTTCTTCTCCAGAGTCTGTACCAAATAAGGTCAGGATTCAGCACCTTTCACAGTGTTAATTTAACTGTGGAAAAGCTAATTATGGCCAGTTACATCCTCACTAGTGCTAAAATGCTTAGTAGAAGGTTTTTGTCTTGAGATTTTCCTCTTTTTATCACTGTCAGAAGCTCAGAGTTTAATCTTGCATTATAAAGCTTCCACCCTCTGTCTAGGATGACTGCTTTGCTCTGCTACTGTTCTAATCTTATCGCTCTTAGTGTTAGCAAAAGAAATGACCTGACTGCTCCCTGGAATAGCTTAATAATTCAGATATTGTTTCATAGTGCCTTTGAAATGTTTACCAGCAGGATACTTATTGAGAATCTTTATTCTGCCTTCTTGGCAGTTTTCTAACTACTCTCTTGTGAAAGTAAATCAACATATGCATGTAGTAAACGTTCTAGCAAGCTAATACAGCCACAACAAGGCAATATAGAGTATTAATAAATCATTGCGGATCAGCCACATATTCTTCATACTGTATCTCAGCTGCTTCTGGAAGCTGGCACATATTACTCCCTCCCCTTCCCCACAGCAACTATTTACATAAAGCAATTAGTAATTTGAACTTAAATATTTTTAAAGGATGTGTCACTATTAGGATGTGTATTACATTGCCAGACATGGTATACTGAGAGGAATGAATTAATTTATATGAAATAAGAATCAATTCCAACCTTGAATCAAATCCACAAAAAACATTCTTAAGGTTCAGAAAACCTTTATTCTTGTCTATTTAATCTACCTCCCTACTTTGCAGATGGGAAGGAAAAAAAATTACATACAGGTAAAGACTTTCTGCAAAGGTCTGCTTTTAAAAAAACTTCCTTACTAGTTCGATTTGGAAAGCTTGGGAAATGATGAAAAAACATTATAGATGCTGGTTCTAAAATGGAGAACCAATACAATGGTTTTTGGTTATCTATCCTTCATCAATACCAGTGACAAAGATTCAAGTACCGAATTAATCTATGCCAGGTTTAAAGAGAAATCAGATACTTATTTGTTCAAATAACACTCTGATGTATCTGGTGATTCTATGTACTCTTAAGAAGTTGGTAGGACTTTTTTTTAAATGCTCAACCTTCATAAAATGACTAGCTTTACTCTTTCTATACCAAAGTATATTTAGCTGGGGGAATTTATATTCCTGTGTTAATACTATGTATAAATACAATTTTATTTGGAGCTCAACGATATGTCAATCCCAATATCCACAATATATAATTATACAGTGAGAAGTAGCTAATACTAGTTTGATTATTTTTTAACTAGTCTTTATCAGAATTAAATTTGTGTGAAAGGAGGAGAAATTAAATTTCCTTTTACTTGGCATTGCTAAGCATTTAGAATGCAGCAAAGATATTTTCAGGTTGAATGAGAAATTTTAACCACGTTAGGTACTGTGACGATGGATGTAAGACAGAAATCTATATGATCTACCTCTTCTATTGAATTGAATGGCATCAACAGCTGATCCTTGAAATTCAAACTGAATTTTTTAAGATAAATTAAAAACTCTTAGTTGATGAGCTTCAATTACTTTTTACTGATACACAATTTAGAATGCAAGGTAAGATGTAGCAACATCGGAAACATGGTACATGGATCTCAGCACTTAAAGGATCCTTTTCCCCTCACGCCATGCTGAGAGTTACTTCAGGCTGAGTAACTGGTTATAATGTTCTCCCTGAAGCATGAAGAAGCTAACTAAAAGATGTAATTTTTAAACTAGAATTTGGGGAACACATTTTCATATTTTCATTAATTAACCAATTAAATCATAGCTCTTTTTGTGGAGTCAGATGTCATTTTAAAGTACTCATCTTTCCATTACTTGTAAAAATGACAATGTAGCTGTTGAACTATGCCCCTATTTCTCACTGTTGCAATGACCTAACACAAGCTGAATGTAGGATGATCTGTGAGCAGAGAGAAACTGGAGATCAGAAGAGCATATAGGATGTGGTATCATAATGATAGGGTGAAAAAAAAAAAGGAGGAGCAAACAGGCTCAAAAATGTCACTATTCTGTAGTGACAGACATTTCCCTCTTTGGTCTGGGAATAGAAAGGCTTTGGCCAAATCCTGTTGACAGTGACTCCTGAGGATGATCAAATGTCTAAAACTTCATCTTTCTCCTTTTATGTTAATATTTGTAATGTGCAGCAGAGAGCAGAAAATCCCCAGAAGACGTAAGGAAACCAAAGCAAATCTGGGCTGCTGACTCTCTGCAGCTGCTTCAGGCTGACATTTCAAAATAAAAGTTGTCTAGGTCGAGGGGAATACAAAACGTAAATAGCAGGGCTGTCAGAAGAAAATAATAATTGTAAAATCAGCTTGATTTTACTAATCTGTCTGCAAGTTGTTCTTCATAGCAGAAGTAATGAATTTTTAACATAGAAATAACTTTAGTATACTAATTCACAGCATCATTGCAGGATATTTACAGGCAGGATGCAGTTTCATGTTTACAACAAGTTCCATACTTATGAATTTTAATTCTGTGCTGGATATCATTCATTCTTTCATTATCCAGCTGTGAGATCAGTGCAGAGCTTATAGGGTAGCTGTAACACCTCTACAATGTAACTTAAACAGAATGAAAAATTTGTGGTAAACAAGAAATTAGTAACATTCTGAAGGCTTGCAGAAGAGAAAAATGATCAGTTTCTTCATACAACTGAAGAGCAGCTGTAAAGTAAGGTGGGGAGAGGGAAGTGTGTTTCACTTAAAATAGCAACTGGTTTCACATTACTAACTGACAATCTGAAATTGCAATTCACTGGCTAGAAAACTTTGACATTTTAAATCTTCTACAGGGGGCAATTGAGAAAAAAAACCCCAAACAGGTAGAGACAATTCAAATGCTAGCAACAGCACCATCTTCAGAAGAAATCAAAATGCTATACATCAGCTCAAGTCACTGCTCACCAGACCATGAAGGCATTGCCTCTTGCTCCTCTTAATCAGGGTGTTGCAACATTTATTCATGGACATAAACCATAATTTGTATCCCTTTTGGAACATGAGACCACATCAGTTGATTATAGTGGTGCAATTACTATTCTTCTACACAAGAAAAAGCGTGACATGTCAGACTGAGAATTGTCAATGCTGTTTTTACCTTGTTCTAATAAAATGTTAGCAAAACCCTTGTCATTAAGATTTTAGGTCTGTTTCTCCCCCAAAGTCATTGCATTTTGAGAGCAGGCTGTGGTTCCTAGATAAGATTTTTATTTTATAAAATAATTACATGCAAAGGAACACAGACAGTATGAAAAGGAATTCAGAGCTCTTATAGTCTTAAAGAAGATCTTGTCAGAAAACATGGGAGATAACACAGAAGTCATCATTATCTGTTCATTACTTCAGCTGCATCTCTAAGATCCTGCAGCTCCAGCATTCTTGCTGGTCACTTCAGAGCAACAAAGCCTCTGCTAGAATTAGAGAGCAACTGTCGCCTCTCAAAAGTTTAATAAACCTTTATGGATTTTTAAGAGATACCAAGCTGACTGACAGGGCCGTGTTATTCATCTTGCTGAATGATTCAGAAGTCTGGGTATTTCACCCAGAGGAAAACTGAGGGTTTTATGAAGTAGAACTGAGCAATATCAAGTTCCTTATCACCAACAAAAACTTCACATTAGTCAAAGTCAAACCTACTTTTGTCCAGGAAACTTCATACAAGACATTTTCTTGAATGACCTCCAGAAATAGGAGTTAGTTTCAGATTAAAACATCTGCATTTAGCTGTCTGTAATGCAAGTGCCTACATACAGTTGTTGTAATGGTCTGAGTTCCCTGGAGAGTCAATGGAAACCTTGTCAGAACAGCCAGGGATGGGCAGCCAGACCCATCCCAGCACCCCAGGCAGGAGCAGAGCAGCCAGGGGCACCAGCAAAGCACCAGCCCCAGGCATTGGGCACTTCCCTGGGGGTGAAGGTGGCCAGAGGCTGGGCCCAGCTTGGCATGACCCATGGCTGGGCAGGACTGGGCTGTGGGGAGCTGGAGACCAGCCCTGCTGTGGCATTGCTGAAGCAGGGGCTGATGGCACCAGGGGATTGGCAGGGGGTTCTGTGCTGTGGGCAGGGTGAGGGGCAGATCTCTGGGAAGCTGGGCAAGGACACTTAGGACCTTGCATCCTGAACAGCTTTTCAAACTTATGAGCATTTGAACTACATTTTGCTTTTACCAGCTCAGCCCAAAGCAGTCACAGACAGATGCAGAATTACTAACTCAAAATCACTCACAGTACCTTTACTAAAGGGAGGATGGGCATGTGAACTGCCTGCACAGAACCAAGGCAACCTTCTTTGAGTCTATGATAATTATTGGGTTCTTTCACCTCTTTCCTGTTTCCCCAGCTCTTCTACCTACCCTTGCTGAGAGAAAGAATCAGCAAAAAATGGCAAAGCAGAACTTTCCTGAAGATGAGGTCATAGGAGTGGGGTGCTTGTGACAGGTAGTGTGGCTGTTTCTGGAATCCATAAGCTTCCTTCAACCTCAGTGGCTCAGCCCCCACAGTGGGATCACTCATGCAGCAAGAGGTTTTGAGATGGAGAAGAACGAGACCTTCCTCCCTATCACTGGTCTCCAAAATCCCAGTGATGCTCCAGTGAGAATATTTAGTGCTACTACAATGCTTGACAGTATTATGGTAATCACTGGCTTGATAAATATTTCTGATTAATAAAACTCTGTTTTTACCTTTGATTTGTTTCACTGTTTTCTTCATTGAAGAAACAAGAATGACTCTTCCTTCTGCTTCCATCTAAACAAAGCACTAGGACAAACATAATGTTGATCCAGACCTAACAGTTGCCCACAGAATAGGTTGTTGCAGAGTTGTCAGGAATAGACGAAAAACCCTTGAACTTTCTTTTGTGACTGAGCATTCATTTTATATTTGGCCTGGCTAAAGTTATTTTTCTTATACTTTGAGGTTAAAGAAATGGGAATAGGAGTCTGAACCCTCAAAATATACTTATCCACTTAAGTTTGTAGTAAAGCAGGAGATGTGATTAACTGTTTTTCTGTCTCTTTTCTTTAGGGAAGTTCATAAACCTTTCTTTACTTATTTTTTTTCCTTTACTCTATTTTTCCCCTCAAAGAGAGAGTGTAAATTTCCCAACATTTTAGCTGCCAAAGCTGGTAAGTTGAACATAAGTATGTTATGCTGAAGTGGGATGCTGAGTTAATGAGTAGGTAAATAATTCCAATATGTCATGTTGTCCTCTAAAATTAGCCAAATGGTGGGAGTATGGAATTTATTTTTTCCTTTATCAGAGTATGTAAGAAGGAAAAATAAGCATTCCTTTCAGCTGATAACCTTAGAACTTTGCAATTCATTTGAACATTTTTGAACCCACTCGTAGTCTCCCTTATGCCAAGAGGTAGAGTAAGGAGTAACTGGTAAAGCTTGGCAAATGTTTACTTATGGCTTCTG
The DNA here is from genome assembly GCF_047495875.1 of Pithys albifrons albifrons. Lineage (NCBI taxonomy): Eukaryota > Metazoa > Chordata > Aves > Passeriformes > Thamnophilidae > Pithys > Pithys albifrons. The sequence continues at coordinate 21,590,675 of NC_092459.1, read as the reverse complement.
ACACATTTTATGTGAAAGCCTGAATTGCTTACCATCCCGGAAGAAGTGGTTAGTGATGATGTGGAAAGTCGACTTCAAATTTATTGTGAAAATTTTTAGATTATGGTGGTTGTATGGCATTATCTTAAAATTCTAGAAATTTCAGAATTTTCATATGAACCACAGAAGAAATTTCCAATATTATTGTTAGTAGATTTTTTTTGTTTAAATTTGAGGAAAAGAAATTAAAAAAGCCATCAAGGATGATCAAAACTAAAATTCTGTACACCTGGGACTTCACAGTCCATTCATTTCATATGGCAGACAGGGAGAGGGAGCTGAATAGCCCTCCTGTATTCCAGGAGGATATGGTTACTGACTTACTGAGCCAGCTGGATCCTAACAAGTCTATGGGACCAGACGGGATTCATCCCAGGGTGATGAAGGAGCTGGCAGAAGAGCTTGCCAAACCACTCTCCATCATCTTCCAACAGTCCTGGCTCTCTGGGGAGGTCCCAGATGATTGGAGGTTGGCGAATGTCACCCCAATCCACAAAAAGGGCTGCAAGCAGGACCCTGGCAACTACAGGCCTGTCAGCCTGACCTCCGTGCCTGGCAGGGTTATGGAGCTGTTCATCCTGAGTGCAATCACACAGCACCTTCAGGGTGGACAAGGGATTAGACCCAGCCAGCATGGGTTTAGGAGGGGCAGATCCTGTCTGACCAACCTGATCTCTTTCTACGATCAGGTGACCCACCTGGTGGATGAGGGGAAGGCTGTGGATGTGGTCTATCTGGACTTCAGCAAGGCCTTTGATACTGTCTCCCATAATATACTCCTGGAAAAGATGGTAGCCCATGGCCTGGACAAGTGTACCCTCTCCTGGATTAAGAGCTGGCTGGAGGGTCGGGCCCAGAGAGTGCTGGTGAACGGAGCTGCATCCAGCTGGCGGCCAGTCACCAGTGGTGTTCCCCAGGGGTCTGTATTGGGTCCAGTCCTGTTTAACATCTTTATTGATGATTTAGATGAGGGGATTGAGTCCATCATCAGCAAGTTTGCTGATGACACCAAGCTGGGAGGGAGTGTCGACCTGCTGGAAGGCAGGAGGGCTCTGCAGAGGGATCTGAATAGACCTGAGAGATGAGCGGATTCCAATGGGATGAAGTTCAACAAGGCCAAGTGCACTTTGGCCACAACAACCCCCTGCAGCGCTACAGGCTGGGCACAGAGTGGCTGGAGAGCAGCCAGGCAGAAAGGGACCTTGGAGTACTAATTGACAGGAAGCTCAACATGAGCCAACAGTGTGCCCAGGTGGCCAAGAAGGCCAATGGGGTCCTGTCCTGTATCAAAAATAGCGTGCCCAGCAGGACCAGGGAAGCGATCCTTTCCCTGTACTCTGCGTTGGTGAGGCCACACCTTGAGTATTGTGTTCAGTTCTGGGCCCCTCAGTTCAGAAAGGATATTGAGGTGCTGGAGCGAGTCCACAGAAGAGCAAGACTGGTGAAGGGACTGGAGTACAAGCCCTATGGGGAGAGGCTGAGGGAGCTGGGGTTGTTTAGCCTGGAGAAGAGGAGGCTCAGAGGTGACCTCATCACTGTCTAGAACTACCTGAAGGCAAGGTCTAGCCAGGTGGGGGCTGGTCTCTTCTCCCAGGCACTCAGCAATAGGACAAGGGGGCATGGGCTTAAGCTCTGCCAGGGGAAATTTAAGTTGGATATCAGAAAAAATTTCTTTACAGAGAGAGTAATCAGGCATTGGAATGGGCTGCCCAGAGAGGTGGTGGATTCACCATCCCTAGAGATTTTTAAACGCAGATTGGACGTGGCGCTGAGTGCCATGATCTAGTAAATGGACTAGAGTTGGACCAAGGGTTGGACTTGATGATCTTGGAGGTCTTTTCCAACCCAATCGATTCTTTGATTCTATGATTCTATGATTCTATGATTCTATATGTCAGGAATATTATACAAATTGATAAATTCCTCTATATTTTAGTGTCTTATGTAAGCACTAAAAGTTTGAAATCAATTCTGTACACTGAGGAAAAAATTCAGAAGATAGAAAAGATACAATAAAGTATTTAATGGGGTAAAATGAGATTGCTCGTTTGTTACTAGAGATAAATTGCTTGTTCTTGCATGCACCAGGAAAATACAATCTTACTTAGTAGTACCAATCCAAAAGTGCAAGGAGAGGAAAAACTGTTATTAGCTGTACAAAAACACCCCAAACAAACAAAAAAGTTGCCAAGGATTACTGATGAATAAATTAGTTCATTTGAAAAGAGCTGGGTCAAAGGAAAGTTACCTTATTCTGCAAATATGTTAATCCCTGTGAGGTGAGGATGTTTGAATCAGCAAATTGGAGAAGTGATTTTTTTTTTCTTCTTTATTATGTAAAACTTTGGATCTTCATGGAGGTAAATTAAAATGTGAAATTTGATCCGGGACAGGGAGGAACCCAGTCTAGACTTACTGCATGGAGATGGGCATAAAAGATGGAAGTATTGCATTGCTGTTTAATATGCATTTTCTGCGTGTTGTATAGCAAATTATCACAAAGATAACAGTAGATTCTATAAAGACTCAGCTAAGATGCATAATAATGTGTTCTATATATAAGCAGTTCTGAAAGGAGAGGTTTTTTATGGTGATGACTCTCTGAAAGAGCAAACCCAACTTTTTAAATGACTATTCTATGATTAGAGAAAATGGCAGTTATTTTCTACACTTACAGTCACCTAAGTAATTCTTCAATTAAAATCAGCAATGAGTATTTTTTTTCCATTTGAAATTAAAACTCTAATACTCTCTTAAAAAAACCAAGGAATTTCTTTTGGGCACTAAGAAGGTTAACAGTAGCTTCACAGGCCAGAACAAGCCTTATTTATTGCACACACCACATGTACTGCTGAGATGGCATGATAGTCACTTGAGCTAAGTGTGTGTCACATCATTAATTTAAATATTTTTCAGTTTAATTTTGAAGGATGAAAAGATTATACTTTAGTCTTAGGCATACACAAAACCTAATGTCCATATACTGTTAAAAGAGTGCCCTTTGAAAGGAATCCTTTCCATAGCACATATCCACTTGATTTTAACTTCAGAATCATTGGTAACTTCTATGTGATTCTAATGTGATTCAATCCAGTTTTTAGATTATGCATGAGGAGATGGCTGGATATTATTCCAAAAACCCAAAACTGCTTGTCCCAGCCCTCCCTGCCACCTTTCAGCCCTATGAGACCCCTTAGCAGTCTCAGAATCACAGAATTGTAGAATCATAGAATGGTTTCGGTTAGAGGGGACATTTAAATGTTATCTAGTCCAACTTTCCCTGCAATGAGCAGGGACATTGTCAACTAGATCAGGTTGCTCAAATCCACATCTGACCTGACCTTGAATGGTCTCAGGCTTGGGACAACCATCATCTCCCTGTGGACAGCCTGTTCCAGTGTTTCACCACCCTTATTGTGAAAAATTTCTTCCTTATATCTAGTCTAAATCAACACCTTTTAGTTTAAAACCATTAGCCCTTGTCCTATCACAAAAGGCCCTGGAAAAAAGTCTGTCCCCATCTTTGACCTCAATACAGTCTCCCCAGAGCCTTTTCTTCTCCAAACTGAACATCCCCAACTCTCTCAGCCTCTTTGCACAGCAGAGGGGCTCCAGAGCTCTGTTAATTATCATGGCCCTCCTCTGCACCCACTCCAACAGATCTGTGTCTTTCTCATGCTGAGGACTCTGGAGATGGATGCAGTACTCCAGGTGTGGATCTCAAAAGGGAAGAGTAGAGAGGTGGAATTTCTTCCCTTGACCTGCTGGTCACACTTCTTTTGATGCAGCCCAGCATACAGTTGGCATTCTGGGCTATGAATGCACACTGCTGATTGATGTCCAGCCTCTCATCCACCAGTACTCCAGGCCCTTCTCCACTGGGCTCCTCTTGATCCATTCATCCTCCACCCTGTGTTGATACCAGGATTTTCCCTGACCCGCATGCTGAACTTTGCACCTTGAACAACTTGAGCCTGTCCAGATCCCTCTGTAAGGCATCAAGTCCCTCAGGTATGTCAACTGCACCACTCAGCTTGATGTCAACTGCAAACTTCCTGAGAGCGCATCTGATCCCATTGTCTATGACATTGATAAAGATATTAAACAGTACTTATCCCAGTACAGACTCCTGATGAGCACCACTTGTCACTGCTGTCTACCTGGACTTTGAGCTATTGACTACTACCTTCTGGATGCAACTGTCCAACCAATTCCTCACCCACCAAACAGTTAATCCCTTAAATTTTTATCTATCCAGTTTAGAGAAAAGGGTGTTGTTTGGGACTGTGTCAAAGGACTTCTTTCTTTCTTTCCCCTATGTCCTACAAGTGGACCAAGAACAGCAAACTAAAAATTTGATTACACAGGTTTCACAGAAATATCTTTCTAGGAAGCTGCTGGTGATTTTTTACCCCAGAAGTTTATTTGGTGGCAGCCTACTGCCTTTCAGTGGATTTTGTGAGCCATTATTTGAACAGCCCTGTGAATGTACCCTTAGCAGCTGCAAAAGTCAAAATGTCATGAGCCCGCCCATGTCACTATTTCATACTAATATCTTCCCTGAAGATTTCTGGTAACTCTGAAGTAAATTTCAGGTCTTAGTTATGGAAATTTTGCCATCACCTCTGTTGTTAAAAACAACTGAAAATGGCCTTATTTGAGAATGCATTAAATTCTATATTAAAGTGATGACGTTTTCTAATTTTGAAACCTTGGAAAAAACACTCAGAAAATGAAGAAACATATATAAGATTGAGTAACTACATGGACAGTTGGTTGAAGTTGCTGTGTTACTTAGAACAGAGATAACATGGCATGACAAAGCATGTATAAAAGCATATAGTTTCTGTAAATTAAGAAATGAAAGTATTTTTCAACAAAATGTAAGGCATTTTAAAATTATAAAACATGTGCCTAGAAGGAGCCTGAGTTACTTGAAATAGGCTCCAGCACATCAAGACTGTAACATTCTGATTCAGCCCCAACACCATCAGTGGTAGAAGTTCGTCAATACCTTCAAAGACTCTTATTTTCACTGCGCTCCTCTGAACACTTTCTTCACCATCTATCACTTTCTTAGAAGGGCTGGCTTCTGCTTTCCTGACCTGCAGTGGAGGGCTGGACCTCAGCAGTATGAATTGCTCTCTCTTGTCTTACATCGACTTGGGATGTTCTTCCTGGGATATTCCACAATACTTTTTAGAGTAAGTGTTTTATGAACTAAGCTTAAAAAGTGAAAAAACTCAACTTGTAATAACTCAGTCCTGCTGCAGTCTTCCTCTCTCCATCCACATACCTCTCCTTTGAACTGAAAACTAATCTGTCAAAAAAGGTCATTTTTCACTAGCATTGCATTTTTTATGTGGTTTACACAATAGATATGCCAAAGTTTTTCCATTGCAAAATGGAGGAAAATGTGGCAGCAGGAGAACAGGACTTTCCCTTACAGTGGCATGACTAATTTACATTACATTGAAATATGTATTGTATTACTTTTAGCCTCCTATTGTATTTGAAACCCATTTATCATCTTGCAACTTGCAACTCATTAGCTCTAATCTCTGCAAACTTCTTTTTTGTTCCTTTTTAGATTTATTTTGTCTTACTAACTTCAGATCTTTCTGTCAATTGAGCAAAATAATTCTGATGTCGTTGCTTTTCCTGAGTTGCTTCCTATTCACTCAGCTTCCTCTTAGTGCATTTTTTGTGTGTGCACTGTCCTCCAGCATCCAGACTATTAGTGTAAACCTAGAACAGTCCTATAAAGGAATTTAATGGGTACAGCTTCCAAAGGTAGCCAAAAACTACTGAACACTGCACTTTAATCAGCTTTATTTGTCCTGTCTTTTCACTGCTGTAAGATAATTCTAGTTGCAGTGAATTTCTTTTGCAAATATATGAAATATCTTTTGCTTTTCCCTATTGATTCTGCACTGTCAAAGGTGAGATATTTTGATGGTACGATTTTGTGCTTCTTTTTGAGATGTTTCCTATCATGTTTCCTTCAGGAGCTAATTGAATGATAATTCAATAACTTTTCACAATATCTTTTTGTGTTCATTATGTACAGTCCTACCTTTTCATCATTCTGAAGAAAAAAAGGATTATATTTACTGTTCTCAAGTCCTCCACTGTGTATTCTTACCTCTGTCTCTCTCCCCTCAAGTTCTCTTAGGTAACTAACTGCAAATAATTCAGAGACCACTGTTGCTACTTTCTTTAAAATTTTCATTGAAATCCATCCCATTTACTGGCTTGATTATGTCCCATTTTTCTAAGCATTCTGTAACTTGCTCTTTGCGGGCCTGAGCTACCCTATTTTAAAGTTTGTTACATACATGGTTTCTATTAATCTTATTGTCCAAAGGCTCATAACAAAAAGGCAGTAGATATTTTGACTTTATTAGTATTATTCATTATTTATTCACATTCCCTCTTAAATAGTCAACCTATATTTCCTCCACCTTACACCTAATGAAATATAATGTGCTTTCATTTCATGTTGCTTTCTTTGTGTAAATCTCAAGCCTTGTATTTCTGTATTTTCTGCCAACATTATTTTGCTGTGTATTTAGAATCACTCTCATCCAAGTGTTCAACCTTCTCTGCATTTTGTGTAGTTCTGTGTTATGAACCAATTCACAACATTGTTTGTTTTCAAAATAAAACAAAACAAATATAATATTCAATACCTCAGAATGCTGCCATGGGGTATTCTTTACTTATTATCTCCTCTCCTCACATTACCGCTGCCTATGATGCTGCCTGTTTAAAAGCCTCAGGTTCTGTTACCTTTCTTCTTCCTGTGTTCTCTTGATTCACCTCATTATTTCTCTGCATTGTAGTGATGAGTCACTGTGGAGTCCCACTGAGGTGTCCCACCTCTCTCTCAGGCTTTTGTTCCTTATGCTGGAGTCCCAAAAAATTCCATTGCGGAAAGATCTGTAGCTACATTTGTCCCTCATAAAGGAGAAAGAAAAGACAGAGATATCAATGCATTCATTAATGCAAATATATATAAATAGGTAGCCCTGTAGAATGATGTAAGTTGCTCAGTATCTTTATTTTTCTGTGTGAAGAGTTTTGATTTTTCTCACTAATTGATAATGTTTTTGTAATATTGCTTATGAACTACTTATGAGTCATTTAGTCAGAGTGTAGTGCTGTCTATCTTGTGATCTATTTACCTCTTGTAAGCCTTCAGTTACATGATTGCTTGATTTTCAGGTTCATTTCAGGGAAGCCCTCAGAAGTTTATCATGCACATACATATTCATAATAGTTGTGGACCCCCATTTTTTAACAGTGAATTTGAACGTAGTAGTTTTTCTCTGAATGAAGAAGCTAAGGGTAAAGTTAAGCATTAATTAAAATCTTAGTGCTTAAGATTCACAACAAGTAAAATGTATGCTTTTTTATCTGCTTGAAGGCACTACAATACTCAAGCTTCTCTAAACATGAATGAGGATTGTACTTTAACTGCAAAGTGAACTCTGCCAAAGCTTTTGAATTATGTGTTACACTTGATTACTCATTAAACTATCCCTACATTCTTCATTGTCCTTACTTCATAGACTTATTGTGATTCCCCATTGCAGGACTAGCCTTTTAGAATCCAGTTTCTGAAATGCTGCCATAAAATTGTCTTATCTGTCCCTCACTACCTTCATTGTTGAATCCCTGTGGAAATTCTTCTGTGTCTCTGCTTATGTTCAATTTTCTCATAATCTAGTCTATGACTTTTTCCTGCTTTCATACATTCCCAGTTGTCTTAATCCAGCACCATTTAAATATTCTCTTTGTTTTCTGGTATTTTCCTCCTGGATCTCACTTATATCTTTCGTAAGGCTGCTTTCACCCTCCTCTTTGAAATACTTCTTGCACCAGTTATAACATATCTGTCAAACAAAGAAGTGAAGTGAAAAACTGTCATAATCCTCTTTCTTGTCAAATATGTCTTCCTAGTAAATGAAATATCATAGCAGCAGTAATTTTATTTAAATGCTTTATTTATCACATGAATTTTTAAGATATCAAATGAATACAAAGAATAGAAGGTTGCTGAAATTCTCAACAGAATACAAAATATTTTGCAGTTCAGAGTTTCAAGGGGATTTTCATATGAATCAGTTCCCTCTTTTTTTCCTATCAAATGAACCAGATGTTTTCCATTACAGGACTTGTATATCTCCAACTTGCTGGTGCCAGAAGTCCACCGAGGAAAAGGATTTTACTGGAGGAGTCAACAGTAGGCTCCTACACTGCATAGAATGAGTAAATGGTTGGCTAAAATTGTAACAAAATGCTGTGATGTCTGGCCAACTACCCAATAGCATGGCAATCTAGAGACACTTGGAAACAAGTCATGATATGAATTCTTTCCCTGTCAAAATTGAGGATTCATTAATTTTAGAGGCAAAAAGCAATGTAGAGTAACTTAAGTTTTCCACTCTAAAGTAGAAATTCATGTTCTCTCGCATTTTCTGGAGGTAAATGGTCAATAGTTCTGGGGAGTAATTTTTGCATTTTTTTTATAAGGCAACAGTAAATGGCTATTAAAGGTGATGCTATGATGAGAAGGAGTTACAGTAAAATTTAAATATTTGTTATTACCTAGCTTTGTTTTGAGATATGTGAGGAACTTGTGTTTGCAAACAATAAAATATTCTCCAGCCTGCAGAAACTTTCAGTTATATAACTTGTAGGTTGCAGAGAAGTAAATGACAATTCTTCCATAGAAGGTAATAACAGCAGGATACACCCCGTAATTCATACAACAGCCTGAGAACAGACCCGGAGGGGGAAAAATGGATAAAAGTATTTGTTTAAAAGCTTTTGTTTGTGTACACCTGACTCCAATGCTCTTAGTAAAGCCAATGTAGAGGTTGTCAAAGGTTATGAAACTCATGGAAAAGTTTCTGGATACTTCTGCTACAGTAGAGTTAATTTATTAGTATCTGTAACAATACCATATTTTGGATTCAGAATGGTGTTGACAACACACTGATGTTTTGGTGTTTTGCTAAGTCCTAAGTCAAAGAAGTTTTTCTTGTCTCATGTTCTGCCAGTAGACAGGAACAGGTGACCTGAAGTGACCAAAGGGATATTCCACTCCACAGAATGTCAGGCCCAGTATATAAACTGGGTAACATTGTCTGGAAGGGACCCCGTCTGGGTTCAGAAAAGGGAGTCTGGCACCAGTCAGCAGGTTTTATAAATTTTCTTATTGAGGTTGCATTTGTTTTTCACTTTCCATCATCATCATTGTTGTAATTTCCCATTATTACTTTAATTTAAATTATTTTCAATTATTAAACTGTTCTTACTTCAACCTGCAAGCTCTACTTTGATTCTTCTCCCATTCACCAGGGTGGGGAGGGGACGGGGTGTTGAGTGAGCGTCTGTGTGGTGCTTAATTTTCAGCTGGGCTTAAACCATGGCAGCCATACACATTCTCGAGTGAAGGGAGAGTGCAGAGTTATCACTAGTCTTGATGAGTCTTGATGTGTTGTTTAGTAACTAAAAGTCTTCTGTGAGACTTGTGAGAGAAGCATCAGCAAAAAAGAAGAGTGGAAGAGTGGAACAGGAATGCTCTTGTGATGCATCTGCTGATATAGATTCAGTACAAGGGCATGTAGATTCAATACAGTTAATTGCAAAGATATAATAATTGTTGATCCTAACTAGGCTGGAAGCTGGTACTTGATTTTAAATTGTTTTTTCAGATCACACGTAAGAATTTGTATTTGGGGGATTTGGAATACATGATAATAGGAAGAAGTCAAAGGATGCTCATTTACAGCAAAGTTGCTTAATTACTAGAAGATAGAAACAGAATTTTCAGTAGTGCTCTCTACCCTTCATCACATTTGAAAAGATTTCTTTCTCTAGCTAGCAGTTTTTCCAGCAAAAACCTTTCAAACTTGAGAATAATTCTTCCTGGCATTTTCTTCTTTGTCTGGTACTGGATTAAAACCAGTACAAAATGTTAAGCTATGTGAATTTAAATTTAGGTGCTCTTCTAAGACTGGAAACTCTGTATCAATTAAGTTATGGCAGAGATGAATGTGGCTGAAAAAGAGGTAGAGGTTTAGACAATGCTGAAGATGCTTATTCTGCTCTTCTCTGCCAAGATATAATTGGTTTAGATATCAGTTTGTGGAGTCATAAAAATTACAATAGTTTGATATTGCTAAAGACCTTGAGGTTCTTATTACATTTCAGGAATTAGATATCCCCCATTCAAATTGGTAGGGAAGGCTGCACAAGCATACCCAAGAAATTAACAGAAACAAAATAGTTCCTTTGGCTATGATCCTGTATGACAATGATCACTGAATCACAAATAATCATTTACCCAATCTACTGTCTTCAAGTTTTAGGTCAATCCTGGTAGGTGTTTCTTCCTGGAAATATTTAGACATGAACTACTGACCAACGTGACTGTAGTCATACAGGAAGTCTGAATGCTTCTCTGGTATGCTTTGCTTTTTATTTGTTCATAAGAAATTCTTCAATTCAGCTCACTGATGATTGAATTGGAGATTCAGCCTCAGAGGGACTCTGCAAGAGCATCATCTGTTCCCATCATGAAAATGAAAAGTGCTCAAGATCTTTTAAAAACCTCAATTGGAAGTTTTCTTTGATTTAATTTACTACACAATGTTTCCCTGGTACAATCTCTAAGTAACTGTACTAAGAGCATTTAATACGACAGAGTATGAGTCAATTTCTAGAAATAGTAATTTACCATTTGTTTAGCATAGTGCTTAGAAAATCTTTAGCAGCATTGAACCTTTAGCAGCACTTCAGATTTCAAAACTGTCTATTATGGAATTATTTGCACGGTTTTATTGAGCGGAAAACTTGTAATTTGGTCTTCCTTCTCAAAGGTCCTCAGCCTTGCACCAGAAGATTCTTAGATAAATTGTCATTCAACTACCTGTAGAAGCAATTATAAGAAAAAAATTCAAAGTAGGAGGAAATATTGGTTTAAAATCAGATGGCTTTTATCTTCAGCATTTGAATTAGTGGCTGCTTATGTTATTTTAAAAACCAGTACTATTATCAGTGTCAAGAAGATATTTGGAGTTCTCCCTCATGTACTGTGTAAGTTCATGGCAAAATATTTCTTTGTTAGAAATCCCCTGCTACCTGCATATACAGCCTTAGTATGTTGTTAATTGATTAATACAGTGTTAGTTATTAATTTTGATATCTGTTTTCTGCATTTTACCTTGAAATGTGGGTGTACTAACAATCATATTATTGTTACTAAGATGTCTGGAGAAAGGACAGGGGGTTTAGTTACATTGGCAATGTTGAAGCTGGAGCCCTAAGAGAGTTTCCTGTATGGTTTCATATTTACAAGTAGTTTTTGAGAAACATCTCAGCTTTTCTGCAGATACTGCAACAGGGATGTTTGTAAGAACTTTTTATCATAACCCATCAGTAAATTTCTGGTAGATTTTTTCTTTGGTGAAGAGTTAGCAATGAAGCAAAAACCAGAGCATCTGCTGTATCAGAGAGGAGTGGGTCTTACATCTTTTGTTTCCAAACAGCCAAGTTCTGGAATATCACTGAACTACTGAAATCAGGCTTGGCTTTCTCTTCAAAATTACCATAGCTTTAAAGCAATGGGATTGTAAGAATACTTGGAGTTATTTTGGAGAATGTGCAGAATCTGAGCCTTTTGAGGATATATTTTCAGTCATTTTTACACAGATAGGAAGTTTTCAACACTAGTGTTTCTTTCTTTTTATTAAATGAAAAATAGGAAAATTACAATTTTCATATAAACCAAGAATTATGGTCAAAGCTCAGTTAATTAATACAAGTTCACTGCAACAGAAATGTTACAAAGTACTGTTAGACTTTCTTTTCTGCTTCATATTGCTTATTTTTCTGTCTACTTCAGAAGTCTTTAGTGGGGTCATTAATTTGCAAGGTTGAAAAAATTTCTCTAGCTATGGAGACAGTCAAAGGAAATTTATTGTTGAAGTTTCCAAATTACATGAAGTGTAATTGTGACATCCGAAAAGGGAGGTAAAAGACAGAATCTAAACATAGTGATTTTGGTAATTTGGATAGCTTTAGCTACTTTTGTACAGTAAATACTTGCAGTAAAGGCAATTTTAAATAACTTTTGAAGCATGATTTTTAGTTTTCATAGGTAAGATAGTAAATTCTGAGAATCATGCTTGAAACAGTTTATATGAGTCAGTGTTTGGGCAAAACCTGCAAAATTCAAGTCAGTTCAGAGTTACATTACTGTACCTGTATTGAAGACATAGTCTTACTCTATTGATTTAAGGTTCTAACTTCACAAACTGTGTTCTGGATTGAAATTTAATTTTCAAACACATTGAATTCTTGAGAGAATTTACATCTAGGATTTAGCCCAAAATTTCTCAACCATTTTAAAGCATAGTTAAAACCAGTCAAAGAGCATTACTAGTTCTAACAAATAAAATTCCAAAATGTAATTCTTTTTTCTGTATGCTGACAGGATGCAAAAAGCAGACATCCATTCTTTCCATATTCCTAGCTTTATTTCTGACAATTTTGTTACAGAAGCACATGATACACTTGAAACACATCTTTTTTTGCTTTGCCTGATATTCAGGACAAGTGCCTAACTTTCAAGATCATATTGAATAAAGTAATGATTGGCTGTTCCCAGAAGCATTGTTTGGTTCCAGGTTGTCTTTTTATTCAGTATCTACTCTCTTATTAAACTCAAACAGCAAATAGAAGCCTATTTCATATATTTGGTATTTATTTCTCTCAATAACCTAATGTTACTTACCTTTTAAAATTGTTTATGTGCATGATGATAATAAATCAAGGAAAACGATGGTGTCACATAGGAAAATTAATTTAGGTGACTATGATTAATTCATTCTGTCAATGACCGAAATGCATATCACAATCTCTTAAAACTGAAATGGGTTTAGAAAAATACCTCCATAAAAGCATGAAGAGGTATTCAAAAAGGTGAAAAAATTCTTAGAAATTTCATGCGCTTTGCTTAAACTAGAATAATTACACTCTTCTATTGTGCAGCTGTGTCTCCTTCCTTTCTGTCTAATATAGAGTGTTCTTTTGAAATATGCTTTAGCGTGATTGGAATTTTACACACAGAAACAGTGAGTATGACTTCAGCAGACTTCCCTGCTCGATTTGCTCATTTGTAATGTCATCCTTCCCAATCATGCTTGTGCCTTTTGATATACTGCCTCTCATGAAAACTGTGAGCTCTGTAAATGTCTCTATAATGACTAGCTCACTGAAGCTCTGGCTGCTGATGGCAGCTACCAGAATGCAAATAATAAATAATAATAGTGTCTGTATGAAGCTACAGCAAAGTCAGTGAAGCAATACATGTTCCTGAATATATGGAAATTTTAATAATATATTGGGTCAGGGCCAGGTGGTCAGGTCTTTTCCCTGTATCACATGTCACTGTGTCAAAGCAGTAGCTGGAGCTTAACTTCCACAATCAGATCTATATTTGAATCTTTACAGAGCTCAGTGAATCTTTCTGAGCCTACTGATCCACTCTTCCATGTTTATAGTTTTATCCTTTTTAGTCTCTGTACTTCAGTGATGTTGCATAGACATTATCTACTCTCTTTCCTATACATTGATTATTAAGAAACATTGAAAGGCATCTTATATATAATATATTCTGTACTTTTTCCAATATATGCTTAACTCCTATTCTTATTTCCATTTTATTTAAATAACATAACCTGAAATTCATATGGTGGGAAAAATGTTGAAGAGGGCTGAACAACATTTTAAGAAATGCTTGTCAACATTACTTAAAGGTTTGGCCCTGCAGGTTCTGAACTCTTAATCCCCTCATTAGAATAATTGTAATGAAATTTTCAAGATGCAATGATTGAAGGATCTGTGGTCTTAACTGTTTTGAAATATGTGTTTCACTAAGTTAAAATTCTAAGCTGTTAGCATTGAGATGTCTCAGCTGTAGTCATGTTCTATGTATTTGCATTCAGTGGTGCTGTGCCTTAATAAAAGGCTTCATTTTCTAGCCAGATCTCAGCGAGATGTCTTAAACATGTATGTTTCTGTGGAAGAGTATAGTATTTAACAGAAACTGCCCTTGTTTTCAATCTACCCTAGTCACAGAAAGATGGAATTAAATTTAATACAAACTACAACCTCTAAACAAAGATATGTGATACGTGTGTGCCTGTGTGCTGCATACTTAAAAGAAACACTAACATAACACCAGGATTAGAAAAGAGTTCTTTCATTTCAAAGGCTGGATATCCAGCAGTGAAGCAGGAAAGGAAATGTTTTTGATACAAGACTTTTTGTATGCACTGGATTCCTACATCAGATGCACTAATTTACATTTTGGAATAATTTTCTGTTCTGATTACTCGCTCTTGCTGAGCAGTGGAAAAAATGTCCGATTAAAAAGTACAATAAGAGCTATCTTGCCAAATTCATTGCATTCAGACAACTGCAAGGCTTCCTCCCCTCAGTAATTTAACCGAGAATATACCCACTGTGTTGAGATTTATGCACTGGGAATGGAACACAGAATTATTCCAACAACTTGCCAAAATTTTGAAAGCAAAAGCTTTTCAAATCTAAAGCAGTATTACTGTTGCTTAACTGCCATTTGTAGGCAATAAGAAAACTACTGCTAATGTTTCACTTTCACTCTACACAAGTGTGTTAACATATAAAACAACAGTAAGTGATCCTCTGGGAAATTCCAGTGCAGCAGAGACGCTATTTCTGGAAAGCTATTTTTGTATATGCAACACTATTGGACTGTGTAATATTTTCTATTAGGGGAACACATTGAAAAATTTTAACTGGTGTGTGATTTGAGCTGTCTTCCCAGGGGAATAGTGGTAACTGTATGTACTGATTCAGTTCACTGTACCTGTGGAACTGCTGTTAAAGGAAAACTAGTGTCTTGGATCCATTGAAAGAAGACTAAAGACTAATTTTCCAACACATCAAAACTGAGAGAAACTCCTGATTACCCTTTAAACAATGTATCTTCCATTAACTTTTTGATATATTTCACTTAAGGAATTTTTGCAAGGACTGTTTCTCACCATGTTGTGTGCTGTCAATGGCCAGAATTGCCTTGACACTAGAACTGGCCCACTGTGAAACAAAGTTGTTTGTGCACACCATTGGATAGACTATGTCATAGCTATGCTGAGGGATTCCTCTTCTTATGTTGAAATGCTCCTGCCCTTTGGACAGAAGAAGAGGATCTACTCTTTCCATTCTAATATAGCGACTGATTCAGACATATGTCAAAGGAATACAGTTAATTTATTACTTCTGTCCTAAAAGTGCTTGTGAAAAATGTTTAGGGTTAAACCTGCACCTGTTCAAAAATCTGCTGAAAGCCCTTACATTGTCAAGCTCAGGTTGATTTGCAAGATTGGAACTTGTTGTTTTTTTTGGGGCAGGTCACTTTTTTATGGTGAACAAAAGGATAGGCAAGACATTTATGAGTCTTCATTCTTCAACTCATGAAGTTCTGGGATTCAGGTGGACTGCAATTCTGACAGTTTTCAGAGTAAAAAAATATCCCACATAGATAAAATGTTTCTTTAGGTCAGATAGCTTTTCTCTGCAGTCATTACATTAGGTGAACTGCTACGATTCAGTGAACTGCTGATGTTACTTTTCATATATCATGCCAGGCAACCGTGCTATTTGTCTCTATTAGGACTATCCACACAGCCTAAGTAAGGAGGCTATTTACTCCTTGTAGTGCTTATTGTACTCAGTTGTGATAGTTTTCTTCTCCTTACCTCCATTTTCTTCTTTTTCTCCACAAAAATTGCAAATTTAACCTACAGTAAAATGTTACTTTAAATTGAGAACTGTGGGAGGGTTTTTCTTTTTTTTCTCTTCCATGACCAAGGCAAATAAAAGATATGCTCTTCCTGAACTCAGCCACCTCTTCTTAGGTAATCCCTGCTGCTTAGGTATTTGCAGGTCTTTATGTGGCTCCTTAAACTTTCTCCCTTTAAACTGTGTCTGCTTATGCTGTGCCTCTTGTTATTTCTTTATTGTCTTGCTGATTCCTAATATTTTATTTCTTCCCTGTGCTTATTCTGCCTGCTTGTCACCTTTCCTCAGCCCTGTTAGATTTACCTTACAAATTTTTCAGGAGTTTCTGTAAGAGTTTACACTGTGGAAACTGGGCTATGTGCATAAAGCTTCCCAGTGATGAAGCTTACTCTGAGCATGTTACTTCTTAAGAGACTCACAGGAAGCCAAGCTGGACACAACTGGCAGAAGTTCTGGGCAAGAGCTCTCAGCTGGACAGAGAGATTAGATTCTAAAGCAGCATTTTATTTACTACTAATAACAGCAATGCTCAGTGGTGGACACTTCTGTAACTTGTTTCCACCATCTACTGATTATCATGGCAGCAGATCAAGCTGGGATCTTAGAGGCAATGGTTGAACCAAACTGTGTTTGTCCTTGGCCAGAGTGCTAGAGGTGACAGGAAAGCAGGAATGGCACAGGAGCAGAAGAGCTGCTGGTGACAATCTGAGTTCATTTCCTTCGTGTCAATGCCAAGCCTGTTTTTACATGGCTTGGAAGAGAAAAAAGAAAAGGAAACCATGTCCTGCTGCCTCATAGCAGTAAAGCATCTGGGAGTCAGATAAGTTCCTGAGACTCAGTTGTGATCTGGTCCCTTTGGACATTATTGGTACACAGGGACATCAGAATGACCTCTGCCCCTGCCCCTTAGCACTGCCTGCCTGTCTTTTTGTGTGTACAGGAGAGGCACCAGTGGAGTAATTTGTAAACTTGGAGAATAGGACTGGCTGTCCCTCTAAGAGGCCTCCTGCATTTGAGAGTATTTTTTGTGTTGTCAAGGGGAATCATTGCATTGAAGACACCCACTGAATATCAGGTAAGGAGTGGGCTCCATTTCATCTATTAGCTGGCTAAAGAGTAGTGTCTAGTATACATTTTCTAGATTCCTTGGGGAGAAGTGGAGAGTTCTGATGGCCACTGTTTGAGATCCTGAGGGATCTTGATTGCCCATCTTGGTGGACTCACTTCTGAAGTTGCCTCAGGTGATTCACCTTGCACGTTTTAAGCACATGCTTGGTTTTCTTCCTGCAATGGAAACAGTCGTCTTGGGAAGTGGATGTGTCATTCCAGTGACTAAAGAACAGCATAAGAGAGTAGCTAAGCTAGGCAAATAACTTAAATATGCTTTTAAGTGTACCTGGTTTTGATTTTCCCTTCTGTCTCTTTCCTCTTTTTTTTCTTTTTTTTTTTTTTCTTTTACTTTTTGGCTTTTTCAGCAAAGAGAGAGGTAAGCTCAGGAGTACCACAGTTACAGCTGTTGAAACCCACCCCTTATCTACCTCTCCTCTGAGATCACCTGAGAAAGGTCAAATCTCCCAGTTTCTATACTGCTGGACAGAAACTTTAGGGATTAATTAAAATGAAAGAAATGAATATCTATCTGTCCCCATGTAATTTTGTCCTTTTCACCTTTACTTGAGGAAAATAGAGAGGCCTTTGAGAAAAAATTGCCTCAACTCATGGAGTAATCGTGTATTTCGAAAGGGAAAGTAAAAAGCGTAAGGTTGCTACTGGGAGCAGACTTAACATGTTCTGCTTTCTATAAGTTGGGAGTTTCCACAGTCTTTTTCCTATCTCATTTATCCTAAAATTTAGGGTAATATTACACATGAAGTTGTGAAATTTCCCAGATGAAACTGGGATGTTCTCTGAACAAAATATTACTAAAAATGTCAAGTGGTTTTATGCACGTTTTTTGCAATGGATTTATGGAAAATATTTTTCATGTGTTGAGCTATGTTTTAGCATCTTGGATTTTTGTTTGTTGAATTTGAAACTATAAACATACAAATTAAAAAAAAAGGTATAGAGAGGAAAATATTTTAAGTTTTAAGTAACAAACAGGTTTAAAATAATATTAAAAGGCAATAATTTAAAGGAGATCATCTGTAAGGGCAAGCATTTTGCTTCTACATAGAATGCAAACTCTTCCTCACAAGGTATTACGACTAGACTTTTCATGAATGTCAGAAGTAAATTGAATTTCAGCCCATGTTCTTTATACTTTTACATCTATTAATATTCCTTGATTTACAGGCTAGTCAATAGAGTCAATGCCACCAATAATAAGGCTGTACCAGTTTTTGTCAATCTAAGCTAAGAGCTTTCTGCTTGAGCTGAAAACTTTGCTATCTCTTATTACCTTCTAATGGTCTCATTATTGTCTTTAATATTACCTAAATATTTGATGCTATAAGAAAAAATTGGCATAAGACCCGAATAAAGTTTTGGATCTGTTTTTTAAAGATGAGAACTATGCTAAACTCTGGCTCAGACTTACTGTCCTGGGTCTCTACAGAAGGAGGTGGGAGAACAAGCCATAAGCAGTAGAACAAAACCAGTGTGGTAGCTTTCCTTCTGTGTTCCCTATTGTAAAGAGATCTTGAAGCAAATTCTTCTGACATATGGAGAACACAAAAGTAAATCTTAGGAGACTATGGGTCAAAGTATTGACTAAAATTCTAGGCTTCTTAGATATCACAAACCCATACTTTTTAACCTCTGAAATCAGTGAGTATTTTGAGTGGCTTGGTGCAAATCTCTGAGGGGTCCACATTCAAATTAGATGAGATTATGCTGGTTGAATTTGTAAATTTTGAAGTAAAATTATAAAAAGTATCTGGTTCACTGCAGGATTACCTACTAAGAAGTTTCCATCATGTTCCATAAATTAGTTTTCTAGCTAGCTTTAATTAAAGAGACATGACTATTGTTTATAAGAAAAATACTTCATTTTTAGCACATACATTGGACCTTGGCAGTTGTGTTGATTGCTTGGGAAAAAACCCCAAAACTATATCAGTTCCTTGATGTATTTTTAAATGTAATTTCTGGTGGGTTTTTGTCAGTTGTGAAGAAAAGTTTCACAGAACTAGCCCCAAATGATACATTTCTGCCACAGAGTCACACTAAACAATTTTTAGACTGTTCTCAGCACACACCAGCTTTACGTTTACACAATATGATATTAAGAACATAGAAAAAACCCTCAAGCTTTATTTAGTTCTAAAGATCATATAATATTGGAGTGGAGGAACCCAGTAAACATGGATTACAGTTGCAATCCATTTTATGGAACTTTCCTACAAGGAAATGTCTGGGCTGAGATTCACTCCTGTGGGTACAAGCAGATGCAAAGTATTTATGTTATTGTAGCACCCAGTTGTCTTGAGCTCCTCTCAGGACATGGATGATGTCTTATGATAAAAACTTAGTCCTTGCCAATAAGAACCATAGAATGGTGTGAGTTGGAAGGGACCTTAAAGATCATCTAGTTGCCAACCCCCTTCCAAGGACAGAGACACTTATCACCTGACCAGGTTGCTCAGAGACCCATCTAACCTGGCCTTGAACACTTCTAGGGATGGGGTACCCACAACTTCTCTGGGCAACCTGTTTCAGTGCCTCACCACCCCCATAGTAAAAAATTTGTTCCCAACATCTGATCTAAATGTACTCCCCTTCAGTTTGAAGCCATTCCCCTTGTCCTGTCACACTTCATCTTTCTTGTAGGCTTCCTTCAGGTACTGGAAAGATGCAATTAGGTCATTTCAAAGACTTTTTTATTCCAGACTAAGCAAATCCAAGAAGGTTAGATCCTTCCAAAACAAACAAATAGACAAACAAACAAACAAATCAGAAATACAAAAAGCATATGGAAAACTATATCTAAAACCTTGTGTCTATGTTGATTTTTTGCCTTTTTTTTTTCTTCTGTTGCATGTTGCTGCAGAGAGCCCTGAGACAACGTTAGGAAGAGAGAGTGATAACCTTCTAGGACAGTTCAGGGCCACAGCACTGGCCATGACAGGTGCTCTGGGAGAAGGTAAGCTGTGTTGAGCACCTGCTGGCCTTACATAGGCAGATAATGCCACAGCCATGTGCTGGTTTCATCTGTGGTGGGGTTAATTTTCTTCACAGTGGCTAGTATGGGGCTGTGTTTTCCAATTCCCTTCCTGATTCTGCTGGTAGGGGAGAGAGGGGCTTGGTTGTCAGCGGTGAAACCACAACAAGGGTGGCTCCAGAGCCTTGTGTCCAGGTAAGCAGTCTGGTAACTGGATTTTGAAGATATTTTTTATTATTACTACATGCAAAACAAAATTTGCTTAGAAATGCATGTAAACTGGGAATTGAGAATACACTCTATATCCGTCTAATTGTTAAAAGCACTATTATTTTTTGCAAAATTTTTATACTTTATCAAAACCAGAGCAGTATTAGAATGACTATAAGTAACTTCTAAGAAATCTAAATATTTCCCCAAATTTCTATCATACCTGTCTATTTAAACTTGATATTATTTATTTGCATTTAGGAAAAGTGCAGTGAAAGATCAAATAAAGGGTAATTTTAAAATTAATTTCTTTGATATAAAATGAAATTTTTATAAGTGCCTCACAGCTCATTATAGTTTCTTTAGTACCTATTCTTTCAGATTTTCTGGCACAAAATTTTGTATGAGAAAGTATTATCAGCTGAGTGAAAAGTGAGTGAGTGACTAAACATGACATGGCAATGGAAAAAGAATGGTTTTGTTGATTTTCACTCCAGGGTCTGTGGAT
Source organism: Pithys albifrons albifrons (assembly GCF_047495875.1). Classification (NCBI taxonomy): domain Eukaryota; kingdom Metazoa; phylum Chordata; class Aves; order Passeriformes; family Thamnophilidae; genus Pithys; species Pithys albifrons. The sequence continues at coordinate 21,569,955 of NC_092459.1, read as the reverse complement.
CTTTGAGACTCTGAATTACCTTGGAATGCTGTGAAAAATCATATAAAAGATGTGCTCCTGTGGTCAGAAAGGTTAACTCTGTTGTACAAAGACTTGCACCTCCCTCAGACAGAGCTAGGGATCTGCAAACTGAAAGAAGTTGAGAAACACCCTTAGGTCTACAAAGGAAACTATCCTGTATTGTGCTGTCTGTTGTTGTTTTGACCTCACTCTGGAAACGGACTAGAAACTTTTATAAAAGTAACTAATATCACAATAGTTTTGTACTCTAAGGGAGAGTTAAGTTTGTTAAGCAAAATAAGAGCTCACAATGATGGGGAAGGGAATTATTTTTGCTGTTTATTTCAGGTAGAAGAGGCCTTAAGGTGCACAGCTGAGTAGGTGGGATTTTGGTGTGTGCTCATTTGTCATTTCATGTGGGCTAGTTTTCCTCTCTTAAATATTTATTACTTAATCCAAAAAAAGTAATAATAGTAATGCTGTAACATTTCTCTGGCTGTGTTCCCTCTGCAAGGTAATTACTTGCAACGAGTGCTTGGGGGCACACTGATCCCAGCTGGAATCTCTTTGGCTGGAGAGAAAATGATCAAGATGGTTTTTACCTGCCTGAGTTCCAGACCCAGAGCTATTATGGAAATATTTAATTGAAAAAATACTGCAATGGATTTTCAAATCTCAAAGCCTTTAATTACAAGATTAACAGCTTCCAAGCTAGCAAAAATACTTGTCATTTCCAGTTGTTTGTACACTTATTCATTATTCACTTAGCTAACTAACTAGACAAAGGTACAGCATTTCCAAATAAAGCTAAAGTTGTAATTTTCTTTCTCTGTGGTTATAGACCCTTTGAAAATGTACTGTGTAGGCTGGGAGTGATTCAGCTAGCTCAAATTCTTATATACAAAATGTTCTGTGGAAATACAAAGCCCATATATCAAAAAGGAGGGCACTACTTCTTATCAGGTATATTTTAGAAGAGGTCAAAATGGCACACAGAGGAAGAAAATGAAGGGATTCTGAGCATCTGCAACATATGACAGTTGAGTCCCCTTTTGGTCCCTTGTCTGACAAGGTCTGCAGGAACCCTTTCATGTTCATTGATGCTTCTTTTTGAGCCCTCAGGCAAGACTACGATTAATGAGTGAAAATAAGAAATTTAAAGCCTTTGTATGTAGTAGTATCCTCCAGAGCTAAAAAAGGGCAATACTACCAATAGTCTCACATTTCCATTCACACTGACCTGAATGATGAATTTACTGATTTGCTTGGCCACACATTGCCTGGAAAGCATAGTTGCTATTTTGCACACTTCGCATCTCTAGGGTATCCAGTTATGTGAGGGCAAGTAAACATTTTGGTCCCATTGAGGGTAAAAATAACAGTTTCACTATTTTTGGCATCATATGTAGATGTTATCATGTTTTAATGACTGAGTGCTCCAGTGTCACTAATGAGCTGTCTTATTCTTGTTTTAGAACAACCAGGCCACCATTACTCAGGTGTAAGCTCAGAATGACTTACAACAATGCATTTGTTTAAAAAAGTCCTTATTCCCAGTTCTACATTTGTTCCTCATGGCAATGTGTATGTGACATAATTGAGATCTTGCCTAGTAGGGGCAGAATACCATCTGTCTGAGCCATCTATAATTGCTTGTGTCTCACAGTTTCAGAGAAGTAGCTTATCTGAATGATTAGCTTTTCTTTCACCACTTAAAGCAGTGGTAGGAAAATAAACAATAAATGTGGTCTGTATCATTATCTTGAGTAATAGGTTAAAAATTTCAACACTGAAAAAAATCTTCATGATAATTTTTACCCTATTAAAATATTAACAGGGTTGCAACTATTCCTTGTGTGCTTTTACAGTGTCCATCTTACCAGGGCATAGGAGTACCAAAAGCAGTTTTCAGTGGACATAGTTAATAGTACCCAAATGTGCCAAGGCACTCCATCATGCCACTACTCTGAAGAGCAGCAACATCTCAGAACTGTAATAGGACAATGGATAGGATCAAGTGGATCAAAAGAAAATTTCAAGCACGAGCCCTGGTCACGTTCAGTCCTGAATTCTTATTGCATTGATGATCATATAGAGGTGTAGGCAGTATGAAAAGTCTTGAATATGCTGTGGAAAATGACTACCTTGCCAGACGTGGTTGGGGCAAACAAGTCTAGCGCTGTCTGTCTGATCAGACCTTAAGTCAATCAACTCATGCAGTCACTATTGAAGAAATCAGGCCTTCTAAGGAGTTCCCAACATTATATGCAGCAAGGATCACTGAGGCAAGTGGGATGCCCAAGTCAGGCTCTCCATGGGACAGTGGTAATCTGACTGAGTTATGGGTGTTTTATATCTGATGGAGAAACTGCTACCCTTAGTTTCCTTTTGGATTTACACTTGATTAGGTGCTGAGGCTTTGTATCTTCCATGGATATTAACTACATGTGGGTCTTCACACTACAATGCAAAGCATCTGCTGTGGTCTTACACTGTAACAGGTGTTACAGTATAACAGTGCACAACTCATCGTGGCAAATATCTCAGGGCTTAGTACTTGTTATTTTGCTGAGGTCATAGATAAGGTTTTGTGCTGTTCTGTGAGGGGGAGTAATGTGTTGTGTGCAGTGTGTTTCATTATCTGCTGGAGGCAGAAGAAAATTCCTTCCGGAGACACAGAAGCTGTTGCTGTGTGGAAGCATGCTGTGTGAACAACAGGCTGTGACTAACACGTTAACTTGACATTTGCTTCCTATTGCGGTAAGATATTTATGAGAAATTATTATTTTTTTAAAAAAAGCACAACTATTTTATTCCTAAGCAATTGCAGAACTAATAGGTGTTATGTTACCAGTTTGCTTGGAGTTTTGTATTTCTGATCATAGGGATAGTTTTATTCTGAACCCTTATTACCATTTTTATTTTGCCATTTTTGCTCCAAACATTTCTAGAAATTTTATAAGCAGACAAAGTTCATATCTCAAATAAAATATAATGCTGGGACAAAAGCTGAAGCATGGAAGTATGGTACACACTAGAGGGTGATGGCAGAGGGAAACTGGAGGGTAATTACAGTAAAAGCAAGCAGTTGTTTAAGCTTACTATTTGTACAATGTGGTGATCTTGAACCATCTGGAAATTTGTTTTAATAAACAAAGAACATCTGTTTCTCTTAATTGCTGCATAACCTAACCTTTAGTAATGTTAAGGAAATTTCAGATGCATTCCTCAACCAGTAGGTGCCTGATTTCTTCAAGGCACTCTCCAGAAGTGAGTGTAGAATTACGATAAGGAGGAAGAAAAAGCATACTGACTTATTCCTGGAGAACATCTTTGACAACATTCAGATACAAGCGTGAATATGTTCAAGCTGAAACAGTTTCTGAAGGAACATAGCCATGTGCTGGTCAACATAATTTGATAAAGTTATTTGAAATACATCATGAACATGGATGAAGAAGCATCCTATTGTTCTTAACATAATGAGCTGGCCTGTTGTCCTGGGTTGAGCTGGCAAAACGCCAACTGTCCAGGACAGGGTGAAAAGGGTTCCTCCCCCCCGCAACCAGCCAAGGGAAGAGAGGAGGGAGAGAGGAAAAACAATTTCCAAAACAGGTTTATGCTGAAACTAACTACATGTATTTATACAGAAAAGAGAAAATTAAGAGGAAACTACAATATAACACACACTTACACAAGTTACATATATATAACACTAGATCTGTAAGTACTCTAAGAGACACATAGCAAGAAATGGAAAAGGTTACAACAAAAATGTTTCTACTTCCCTGAATGCAAACAAAATGCAAGCAGAGGCAGCAGGGGCAGAGCAAGGCCTGCTTCAAGACAAAAGCTGGGTCACGTCCAGCTTGTACCTCGGCCATGGCAGAATTGACCAAGCCACTCCCACACACTGGATTTTACACCCTTTGAGATGATGTAGTATGGTATGGAATACAATATTATTGGCTGGAAAAAGTCAGCTGTTAGCTAGCTCGGCCCAGCTTAAATCAGCTGACAATCCTAGGCCTAGCTGAACTTTAAAACCTAAGTTTAGGCCCACCTGGCTAAACCTATAACACCTGTAATGAAGGGGCATCTATTTTGTTATTAGTTCTGTAGTTTTGAAACTTGTACTTCAGTCACTGTGTCTTTGGTAGCATTAAAATAGGTTGGCTGGATATAGATATTGTTAACTGGAGAGAAGCTGTTTCAATGACCTTCCTCTTCCGCTTTGTGGATATCCTTTAGCTGCATTGTGGATTGGTCACTGTCCCACCAGACAACATAGCCCAAAGCTGTCTCCAACCGGGCTGTCTCATGACTGGGCCTGAAGCACCAAGGCTCCCTTCTTCATGGTTTCATGAAGTTGATGCTTGCCAAAATATTTTGACAGAAAGTTAATTACTGACAGGCAGTATATCATCAGATCTACCATGGATTACTTCAGGATGAAATTGCGTATTTTACTTATTGTCATTTGAGAAGAGCACTTGACAGTGGAAAACTAAAGGAATTTTTAAATTTCATTTTATCTAACCCATCTTATAGGATTCACAAGAAACACTGAAATGTTTTCAAGGGTACTATTAGGTACTATAATATATTAGAATAGTTGATGACATATTAATAATTCTATTTTGAAATGGAAAATAAATTGATCTTAATGTTCTGGGGCAAATTTTGTATGCAAAATCCTAATTGATCACTCTGAAGAATTAAATTCATATTCACCTCTGTGCCTTCATGTACAAATGTAACAATTACACCACGCTCTTTTGTATAACTAGCAGGTTTAATGCACCTTAAATATGCATTCTCATGCCAACAGGTCCTTCAACAAAGGCAGCTTGCACATTTTAAAAATCAAAAGAAATTTGTTTAAATGACCTGTAACCTAACACTCTTCATGCTGCCAGAAATCACTTCAGATAGCTCCACACTGAAGTTTGTTTCAGGAAAACATGCTTTGAGGAGACTACTTTAGTATGACTCATAGTGGGAGAGCAGTGTTAAGATATTTGACACTATATATGTGGTCGTTGCATGTACTTTCCACTATGTGTTTGCATCAATAGAGACATTTTTCAAGTATTTTGTTTTTGCTTAATCAACTGACAAAATAGTCTGTAATAATGGCAGACAAAATATTCGATAATACTCTTCAGGTAGCTGGGGGAGGTCTTATGATTGCTGGCCCTTATTCTCATGGGGGACTTCAATTTACCAGATATCTTCCAGAAATACAACACAGCAGAGAGAAAGCAGTCCAGGAGGTTACTGAAGTACGTGGAAAAGAACTTTCTGACACAGCTGGTGAGCAAGCCAACTGGGGAAGGTGGCCAGAAGGTGGGGAAGGTGGGGAAGCAGCCAGACCTGCTGTTTGTGAACATAGAAGGACTGGTGGATGATGTGATGATCTGAGCACATAGCACACATTGCCCCTCTCTGGACATGCTTCAGCACCTCAATGTCTTTCTTGAATTGAGGGGCCCAGAGCTGGACACATCACTTGAGGTGCAGCCTCACCAGTACTGAGTACAGAGGGACAATCACTGCCCTGGCTCTGCTGGCCACACTGTTTTTGATACAGGCCAGGATGTCATTGGCCTTCTTGTTCTCTTTGGCACACTGCTGGCTCATGTTCAGTCAGCTGTCGACCAGCACTCCCAGGTCCATTTTCACTTGGCAGCTTTCCAGCCACTCTTCCCCAAGCCTGTAGTGCTGCCTGGGGTTGTTGTAACCCAAGTTCAAGACAAGTAATTGCCTTGTTGAACCTTGTGCAATTGACTTCAGGTTATTGATCCAGCCTGTCCAGATCAACAGGAGACCAACACTACTTGCTCCCAGGTTGGAGTCATCTGAAAAGTAACTGAGGGTGCTGTCAATTCTCTTGTCCAGACCATGGATAAAGATATTAAATGGATCTGGAAGGAGGTGGTCTGACAAAATAATTACTGTTATATATGAGGAAAGTACTGCAAATATACAAATATATACTACATTGTCCTTGTTGGGAAATCAAGGGGAAGTCTATGCTTTCCAGGTGACATGTCACTTTTCTACATAACAGCATTTCCTTGGAAAGAGAAACTTCAGATGGCTCACAAGTGGCTGAACTTGAAACTGCTGCTGACTGCTGGCCCCTGGTCAATCTGCACAGTTCTTGAGTGAAAAGACACAGAAGAAGTTAGTTAGAAATTCCTGCTTGGAGAGACCAGGGCTAGAGAGAGGTGAGCTTTATGGCCTGTTTAATCAAGTAATAATACCTCCTGGCTACTGCAGTTTTTCCTCTGAGGGGAAAGCTCTAGAATCCTGGCTACGGGAGGAAATGTGTGAAATTTAGGGCCAGGGTAAGGGAGAGAGTGACCATGGTTTTGTGATGGCTTCCGGCCCATTTCTCCTCCCTGATGTGAAGGTATGGAAAAGCCACACTGATGTGTAGGCCGTGTAAGAGCGTATGTAGACAGAGAGTGCACCCCCATGTAAAGTAAAAAATTTTCTGCGGAGAGAAAGGACTTCACCCAACAAGCCTATGAGGTTTGTAGTGAAGATCTTTTATTACACACAGCACATGGTTTATATAGGGTTAGAAATACATCTTATTGGCTAAAAAGAGTCTCACACCACCACGTTAGAACATTTATTTGATTAAAACCCATATCTCACAAGTCCCATATTTATATTATTTTATCCTGACTGTTTTCACGCACCTGCAGAGTCCTGTGAGAACCTGATGAGCTCCCATGAGAAACCTCTAGGGAGTAGCTAACTCCTCCAAGCAGCTGTGACTTCTTAGCTGATAGCTAAGTCTCACAGGGTTTGTGCAGGCTGGTTTCAATCTTACAGGATCTTATATAGATCTGAATTTCTCACTTGTGATTTTTCTGTTGCTACACCCATGCTAGAAAAAGGTGACTTTCAATCACTGTGCTACATTTAGTAGTTTTGGTCTTTCCCCAATAGCTCAAGCCAAAGTTAGTCAAAATTGCTGTGCTAGAAATACTTTAAAGCAGCTCCAAACCTACTGAGTAACCTTTGTCAATTTATTGTGAAGAGCTCCCATATCCCATTACAAGTTTCAACAAAACAGAGTTAATAAGTGTTACAAATTATAGAATTTATATTTTTCACAAAATCATTTAGGTAGTTCTCATTTAGCATTAACCACTTTAAATTCATAAATACGGTCTAAATTTTTTTCCCCCAAGCACAAGGAAAATCTAAGCATCGGATTACTTATCTGAAGATAACATCTGAAATAAACTGTGCTATTAAGAAATAAAGGCGCAATTTCATTCTCCCAGGACATTTTTCTTATGGATGTTCAAATGTTTCTTTTAGCAGAATTTAATCTCAGTTCACTTTATCCTCATGGGAAATATATTAAAAATATTATACATTTGGCAGAGAGTGAAGAATTTTTTTCATCTGGCAATTCAATGTGAGTATCAAACAAGACATAGCACAGAAAAAAGAGAAAATAAATATATTGGGAGTGATCATTTTACTTCTTTAGGCACAAGTTTTCAGGTCAGATACCAAACAAATGAAAAACATTTCCCTGTGCCTAGGATGGAATTAGTTTTATTCTGAGCTATGAAGCTAGTTTAAAGTTCAGTTCCCTCATATCTATAAATAACACAAAGAGGCTCAGGGCTTCCCATATGTGTTTTAATGCTCTTTGTTCCAATTGTATTTTTATTTTATATTCTACATATATATGTAGCCTTGAACAAGCCATTTCTCCTAGGCAGGAAAGTATCTGTGAATCTTGGTAATAATGCTTATTCACAGCATTATGGTGATGTTCAATTAATGAATACTTGCAAATCACATCAATATACTCATCCTCTTCAATCTTCTCTGTAGGTTGATTTCTAGGCAAATTACAGCTGCTAAATGTTGTATGTATTACCATAAATATGTTAATTTATGCCATAAATTTACAGCCACCTTATTGATTTTAAGATCTAGTATAATAGAATAGAAAACATCCCATTATTAATAAACAATTATTGCTACAAATGACATCTGAATTCAGTTCATATTCAACTCTTCAGTTCTCAGCAGAAGTGATGTTTTGGCCAGAAATCTTTCAGAGATCAATCAGTTTTGAAACATGTCAGAAGTTATCAAAACTGTTGAGTTGAATTTCGGGAGGATTTTTTTTCAGGCACGGCTTACATGCCTGGTGACTGATACAGATTCATAGAATTTAGTTTCATAGTGTTTAAGGTTGAGAGGGACTAACTAGTCTCCTGAATATTACAGGCCATTAAATATCAGATTGTGATGCTGCACTGAGACTCATAGTTTCACTAAAACTTTTATTTCAGCCTACTATCTAGTTCTGACTTGAAAATCTGAATATGGTGAGAATATACAATTTTCCTCTGTAGTCTGTTTCAGTCTGTTCACTCTCAATGTTAAAAATGTGTGCTTAATTCCTAATTTAAATTGTCTGGCTTCTGCTTCCAGCCAGTTGACTCTAGTTATATATTTCTTTTCTAGATTAAAGTCCCCTTTCATACCTAGTATTTTTTCCTCATGAAAGCATTTATATTCCTTAACCTAGTCACGTCTCAGCCCTCTTTTCTGATAAGATAAACAGACCAAGCTCAAAGAAAGGCATTTTATCCAGTCTTTAAATGATTTTTGTGTTTCCCTTCAGCTCACAGACTACTTTTAAAAGATCCCTTTTTAAACTGTGGACACTGGAGGTCTACGATGGGGAGCGAAGTTCCCCTGGGGATGTGGTTTCAGACAGCCTAAAGTTAGGTTTTTGCTTTGATTTGTCTGCTCTATAATTATCCTCCATTCTTTATAGAGAAGCTTAAGAAAGCAGGTCAGGCATCCCCAGGACTGAAGTTAGCTTTTGTGATTACTTCCCTCCACTCCTCTACTACTGGCCTTCCTTTACTTCTTTTCAGTACGAAGTCTCTCTAGGCACTCAGCTCCTTGGCCTCCAAAGTCCTTCGTGGACACCAAGTTTATGACACAGTCTAAAACTTTAGAGATGCTAGATAGTCTTGCTAATTCAGAACTGTCACCTCGGATGTGAAGAGGGGAAGGACTGGAAGAAGAAATCTGCCTCCAGCCAAGTGAAGGCAGAGTACAACAGGGTTTACTGGATCGTGTGGCTTTGCCTGGGACATCAGGAGTATAAGGCTCTAGTGGACACTGGGACACAGCATATCCTAATACCATCAAGCTATCAAGGGGCAGAACCCATTTGTCCTGGAATGATGAGACTGTCCAAACAGATGATTTTGGAGGCCAAATTGAGCCTCACTGGGAATGAGAGGCAACTCTTTTATTTAAGTGGAGTTCTGGTGATATATATGAAATGTATGAGATTTGGTCCATTGATTTTTAGCGAGGTTAAGAAGTACCTGAACAGATTTTAAATTGAATTTTGAAGATACACGTTTTTACTAAGCTGGTAAGTCCTTTTAATAAATCCTGCCAGTGTTTCTGAGTTGGAAAGCAAGGGGACTTCTAAACACAAGGAAATGCAAATTATGTGGAATGCCCCTAAACATGTTATTTCAAGCTTCTAACTGTTGTGTAAATTATTTTGCCCTTTTTATACACTTAAAATTCTGGAGATAAGGACTAATTGTACCTAGGACAACAGCTAAATATAAATACACCTAGACTATATGTTCTAGTTTTTTTTATACTTCACAAAAAATTAGAAAATTTAAGAATTAGTTGCCTTCTAAATACCAGATTACCCCAGTTATGTGAACATGTATTAAATTTCCCAAAATGAAGAAACAGAAAAGTAAACATTTCTTGTATCTTGTCATGACTGATTGGTGCAAAAACATTGTAAACCACGTGTAAAGCATATGCATTAAATCTGATAAAGAACTGGTTAAGTCTAAAGAAGCCTGAACCAAGCACTGAACAAGGAGCATCTCAGTTAACCAGAATGGAATACTGCAGAAAGATGCATATTCATGTTGCACCCTTCTCTAAAGTCAAGGTATTCATCTGCAGTGATGAGATAGGTATCTCCCACCACCTGGGAATTACATCCACAAATGTAGCAGATGGCTGTATGTAGCACCTACATTCCTAAATGAATGGACCAGGTTGCACTGTTCTTTAAAATACTCTTCATACTGTCTGGTTTGTTAAAACACTCACTCTGGACTTAGGTCTTAACTTTCCAACCTGCTTAATTATTTTTATTAACAAATCATTCACTAAAAGGGATAAAAAGGTCAAAGAAACAGGAATTGATACATAGTCCCTAAACACTCAAGTACTCTTCCCACCATGAATGAGATGGCTGGTGATATACTATAAACTGCACTGACTTCAGAGCATTTACACCAATGGAGAAGTCCTATCTCTATCATGGTTCAGCAATGCAGTTAATGAAATGCTTTGTAGAATGAAAGTGTAGGGGAGAATCATAGCTTGTTTATATGGGGAAGAACAGGATAGGGGTTGTGTGGCTGGTTTGCTAAAGGCTGTATGGCAGCCCATAATGAATGGAGCAGATTTTAGTAGCTCTCCGCCTTATAAAAATATGATTTAGGAAGGAGTGTGGGCCAGAATTCAGGTCTCTGGAGTGGGAGGACAGACTACAGATGGCAGGTCCTGGCACATGGTGTGGTGGGTCTGTTGTGGTGACCCAAAGATAGTGCTGGGCACAGGCAATTACATCCTCCACACACTGAAAATAAATGGGTGTGTAATTACAGAGATGGTGCTCCAGACAGTTGAGTGGTCTGGTTTTTCTGGGTGATGAATATAAGGTTTATAATAATTTAGAAACTTCTCTTATGTTTATTTTTTTAATAAATACAGTATTTCATATGTTCTTAACTCTGATGTCAGTGTTTTGTCCCGTGATAGGTCTAATGGTATAGAACAACTTGCTGGAGCACAATGAGTTTGTTTTTCCTCTCACATTCCAAGTTTTTGCTATGCATAGTTGAAAATCAACAGAAGGACACTGCCATTTGCTAAAATCAATATAATTAGAGAAAAAAATTGATGTACTGAAAAGACCACAATTCAGAGAACTGCTGTGCATGATTGAAATGCTTAATGAGCTGCTGAACTGTAGTGTCCTAGGACTGGCATGCTGTGAGACCTCAGTGCTTCTGATGGAAACATTTCCACCATCATGGCTCCCCAAAACACTTTTAAGCACCATTTCATGTCAGCAGCTCTATTAGGATGAATCTGTATCAATGGCTTGCTGCCATTTCAGGAAGCTTTTCATGCCGAGAAACTTTACACAAGAATGTCAGACTTGTACCTAGTTTCTTCACATTATTAACACTTAGTGCTGCTGCTAAGGTGAGTATGCAGCACTGTAGTTAAACTCCTCTGTGAGGAAGGAATTTGTCCTTTCAACAGGTTAATTCTATTAAGAATTGTCTGCTAAAATACTTTGATTTTACATTTGCTATTGACTATCTAGAATGCTGTAAGTGAGCTTTGGGCTTTATTCTTGAATATTGAAACTATACAGCCAGGGCTGGAGCTTCTTGCTTTATTACCTTTGGGTTGTTTTTTTTTTTTTCTATTTCCCTCTCCTGACCCAGATCTGCCACAAAGCAGGGATTTTGGAGATGAGCCAGACAAGGATGGTTTGATTAAGACCTCTGCTTTTTCTCTGACCTAGCCTATGAGACTCAGCAAGGTGGATCTTGTGATGGATGTATCCATGCCTCTCTGTACCAGTTCAGCTTCTTTCCCCATGCTGAGTTTGTGAAGGACAGGAACAATGGTGTGATGCTGCAGTGCAGTAAACAAGTCTTCTACTTCAGCATGGGATGCTTCATGAAGAGGCCCAATCTTTCCTATACCACTGGACCTGCTTTCCTTTGCCCTCTGAATCCTCACACATGATGTCTCAGTAGGGAAGAGACTGGGACACTTCATTGCAATTATGTGAGCTACGGGGGATCTGCAGAACATAAGCTGGCCTGAACCCCTGAGTATGTCCCACAGTTCTGATGAGAGCCGACAGATTAATAGCGTGGGAAATGTACCATTACCCCTTTATATTATTAAACAAAATCAGAGCAATGTTTTGCTTGGGCTGTAGTGTTCTGAATGCAATTTTCTTTATGCCATCCAGCTTCTGAGATTATGAACACTTTGTAAACAGAAGATTTCTGCATAGCAAAACAAACAAAAAGATGGGCTCAATTTTTACCTTTCATGCCAAATTTAATATAAATAAGAGTGATCCTGTAATGGAAATTTCTTCATTTTTGTTTTTGAAAAACAACAACTTATACTGTGTCACTTATGCTTACTGCCAATAGCAGTGTATGTACAGTAATTAAGAGTTCATCTTAGGAAGCAAAAAGAACAGGCCATTCCCCATGGAAGGCGAGCCAGAAGTTGGGAGGACAACAAGGTCATAGCGACAGTGTCCTCATCAACAATGGGAAAGTCCCACCATGCCTGAGCAAGGAGAACAGTGCAGGTCTGGTGACAGTAAGCAAGGACCATAACAGTCTGGGCAAGTCTGAGGTCAAATTGGCAGATCAGGATGAGGGTTTGACACAGGCATACTCCAACATGGCTCAGGCCAGAACCAAGTGCAACAGCTACAGCTTAAATGCATGGGTAAAGCAGGGGGAGGCCCTGGCAGGGTTTTTCATGTGTCTCTTGCACAGCTTTTGTCCCAGCAGCCTGACCCCAGCTTAGACAGCTGCACCGTATAAGGGACAGCCAGCAGCGCAGGCAACAACCCCTGGGTGGGGACAGAGGTTGAGTCTGGAGCTGCATGCAGGGCACAGACTGAACTGACCTGCAGGACAGGAAGGCCATGCCTTCTGTAGGATGTTGTCAAATGAAGAATGCATACTTTTCTTCAAGGGGATCACTGTGTACCTGAGGACCAGTGACAATCAGGATTTCAGCAAATATATATGCTACAATCTTGTCATGATGTGTTTTGCAGGGTAAAAAACAGATGGAAAAAAATTACCATCTGTATTTCAAAAATAAACCCCAATGAAACCTCACAACTGAAAAAGAGGTAGCCTGCGCAAACAAAATCTTTGCAGAAAGACATAACATATTTCTATTCTGGAGACGTTTCTGAGCATTATTATCATATTGTGATGATATGCTGCAATTAATCAGCCCTTTTAGTGATGCTGTAATAAACTCAGAGGTTTAGGTTTTCAGCTTGTGTAAATCAATATAAGTCCATTGATTTCAATGGAGTAAAGCCAGGTGAATATTTGGCCCCAGACATCAAGTGGAGCTTGTACAGAGGTGTTTAATAAAGCAAGAGACCTGTGTTTTCACAGTAGATAAATTACTTCCCAAGTGATGCTGCAGTCTCTTGTGGCACCTCTCCTCCAAGAAGTTTCATTTTAATCACTCTCATAAAGTTCCCTTAACTGCAATAATAATGCTAAGTGCCTACCACGAAGCAAAGAAAATCAGATTTCTGGATACTGGATAACTACTGGAATGAAATGCTGCTCCCAGATTGCTCTTAGGTGTTTTTGTTGTTGGATTTCTTTGGTTGGCTGATTAGTTGGTTGTGTTTTGGTGTTTGTTTGTTTTTTGGTTTGTTTTGGTTTAGTTCCCCCCCCCCCCTCGGATTTTTATTATATTATTTCCTTCCTTTTAGTAGCACTGAAGGTTCTAGTGCTTAAAAACCCAAATTCAGTCCTTATGCAGACAGATGTCTGGGGGCTCACTGTAAGTAAAGCTGTAATAGAAAGTGTCATTGATCTAGCTTTATCTATAACTGTGGCATAAAGCAAAGGTCTTAAGACCAGCTGCCCATTTTATCACATTCATAATCCTGCTTCATGTTAACCTGCTAAAAACAGATGCAACCCTACAATAAATATGAACTCAAATATAAAGTTGTTTAAATGGAGTTGGTTTGGGATAGTGCAGCACACTAGTTCTTATGACATTTTGTGTGAGAAAGTCTCATTTAGACGTCATCTGATGATACTAAAACAATAAATTTAGTGGCATAAATATAGTATTACTAAACCGTGTAAATATTGCATAACATGTCTTCTCTACTCTTTGAAATACCAAATCTGTTTACCTCTTAGTGAATCACTAGGGACTCTATATGCTCAACAGTTCTGATAATCACACAAGCATCTGTTTATTTGCCCAGGTATGTATATCCAAGTCAAATGTGAGCCATTCACATTTGACAAATTTGATCTTGGTTTTTAGTCAAAACTGATTCTTGCTTGCACATCTCTATATGTGATTAAAAATCTCAAGATTTCTTTTTACTTGAATTGGTTCACTTAAAATTTGTGAACTAATTCCCTTCCATTTGTCAGTTCATATAAGTTCTACTCAGTTTAATTGTAGTCAAATGTGTAAATAGTGCATGTTGAAGTAGCTTTACTGACTTCCTAAGGGTTTTTGGCATGAATTTAAATAGTTTGAAGGCAACCATGGAGGTAAGCATCATAGACAGCATTAACATATCTTAGAGCAGCAGCATCATTTCTATATGTAATATAATATCCTTAATTTAAGTAGAAGTTTACGGAAAAAAGTCAAGAATTTTGAGGTCCATTTAGAAACAGGAAGCTCCAACTTTTATACTTAGAGGAGGAAGCTCATGGGCAATACTGAAATCGGTCACATTTTTACGGAAAGCCTTCTAGTTAAATGCATGGCATTTAAAAACAAGCAAGAGCTAATTAGGTTACCAGTTGCAAACAATTTGTAGCATTTGGCTTGATTCACAATTACAAAGATCCTTCCAGTATTCAAGGAATAACTGGGATTTAAGGAAGTATGTGTCATCCTCTTCCTTGTCCTACAAAGATCTCTTGTATTACCTTAAGGTCTCCATCTGGGATGACTAGCATAAGCATTCACAGACTGGTAAGTAGCACAGTTTTATTAGAACAAAACATAGTTTACTAAATTTTAAACAGAAATGTGCAGGTTGGATATTAGTAAAACTAAGAAACACTGGAATAGAATGCCCAAAGACCTTAGCACATGTCTTCCACTGAAAGATTTTAGAACGGATAAGGATGGCTGTCTCTTATGTAAGAGAAGTGAATGATCAGGATGACAATTATGTGTATTTTCAAACTTTTACCTTACTCTTGTATGATCTCTAATAACAAACTGATATTTATGTCGTCATGTATCAGCTGCAGCTGTTGAGAGTTTGTTGCCTTGTATTGCAGAGTACTGCTGGGCAGGTTCCCTCATTCTCCTGAACACCAACTGACCATGGCAGCTACAGGCTTTCCGGTTTCTTACCTCAACATCAGTGAGGCCTTTCTCATACAGGTAGCTGACAGCTTCTCCACTTCACAGTGTAATTACTTACCCTATTTAGTGTAGGTATTAACTGAAACATTAGCAATTAACATCTCCAGGAATTAAGAAGTTCTATGAGCTTACCCGACCCTCAAAGGATAGCTAATCTTCAAATAGTCACCATGGGGGCAAAAAGGCAATGAATCTTATTTTGAATTGCTATAAGGCAGAAGTACTTTCCTGCTTAGAGTTTATCACCCCATCTTGTGATGCTCTGTTTCATTCATCTTAGAAATAGCAATGGTGAAATGGTAATATGAATTGGCTTCTATGAATGCAACTCTTGTTATTCTAGAAGTAGCATCCACACTTCCATAAACAAACTCATTAAAATCTGCTTGAGGTTGCCTTGGATGCCCTCTGATAGAGAAATTATTACTGCTTTCTCAGTTTTTGTATTTATTATACTCTCCTCTATTTTATTAAACTGCTTGAGAATTCAGAGTCAATTCTCAGTGACTTCATCTGAGTGATACAGCTCTTCTGCATTCCCAGAAAAGCATGCCACCAGCAAACCTTCCAAAAAGATGTCACAAATCTCCATAACTTGCTGCAACCTATAGCAAAGCCTGAGTTTATCACTTTAATCCAACATAAAATTACCATATCCCATGTGATAATTCCAGAAATTTACAGGAATGTGTTTTCTCTTTATAATTCATAATATTATATATTCATATGATAACCTCAAATTAGGCCTAATGAGTGTCCTTTGCAGAGAACTACGTAATGAATAAATTTCCATGCTAATATGACATAGTCAGATTTTATAGTGTTCTGCTACTTACCACTCACCTGGCATCTGGTGTAAGGGATTATTTTTCACATGAATAAGGGAATTTATTTCCATAAGTTCTCAGGTAGTTTAAGTACTGCAGTTATGGTTTACTTGCAAGTACATTTCAAAGTTATATTCAGATGTTGCATAGTGCTGTTATAGCAGTAATGTTGTCTCACACAGCATAGTAGAGTTCTTCCTCCTACTGTCTCAGATCAGTTCTACAATCTATTTCTATAACAAATAAAATCACTGTGCCAAGGCACAATTTTATCACTGATGTAGCATTATCTGTAAGCTCCCTGGCACAATTCTGGCCTGTGCTGGCTTATTCTGTTCTAGACAATGCTTGGCCATGGTTTGGGAGATTGCATAGGCCATACAAACACAAGTTGCATTGTGCCACTTGCTTTCAGGCCCAGAGAACAGGGCCTGTATCCCAAAGAGTAAAGTTGGATGCATTCTTCTGGTCTATGACTCCAAAAGTGAGTTGAGTGCAGCTTCCTTCATGCCACGAGAACTCTCTCTGCTCTGTCTCACCATGCCCTATAAAAGTGCTATCAAAAGTTCAGTGCGTTTCCTTTACCTCTTCACCATCAAAATTCCATTTCTGGACTTATGTAACTAGGGAAATCATAAATCTCAGGGTTGTTGGTAGGCATCTTTCCTTTCCTGAGCCTGCTGTCCCAAACCTCTCACTGTGCTCCCACTATTTCCACTGACTCAGCTGCTGACAATGTAGGACTCAGTTATCATAATTTTGGTGCGCAAACATGGCAATGAGTTTCTGAAATTATGATAAAAACTGTTGAAGAATAGCCCAGCGACAGCTCCCTGCCAGCTCACTGGTACACATTCAGTTTCCCTTTGTTTTTCCAAAGCCAGAAAAACATCTTCATGTAACTTTTACCTTATGCTTCTTTCTATCACAGTCCTCTTTTGGCTGACTCCTCAGCTCTATTCTGTAGGCCATCAGTGCAACACAACCCATTCCTAAAAACTAAGATTTCAGCACTTAAGTCTATGCCAACTGCCCTTTATAAGGAGCTCCCATAGATGTATATACACCAAAGAGCTTTCCAGTGGATGTGTCAGAAGTTCAAAACCATCCACTGACGATTGTGTAGCTATAAGATGCTGGCATAGCTATGAGATGGCTGCTGATGGTCCTGTGTGAAATATTCTGTAACTGTAACACACAGTTACAGATATTAACAGTAATCCTCACGTACTACTTTACCTCCCATTTTTATTTTCTGTTTAGCAAAGAGGAACCTTCTGTGTGGTCCCAAAGAGGGGCTCCATATGGGACCTTGAATCCAAGATTTCTCCCCTACATTGTGACCTTGACTAGGCTCATTTCCTGCAGCCAGATTTACTTAGATGAAAGGCTGGACTTCAGTGTAGGTTGACAGCATGCTATAGGTTTTCATGAAGTCAAAACAGTACAAAGTGACTCAGATCCCTTTTTAGTTCTAGCTGAAAGAATCCAGCCTGCTGTAGTCTCCAACTCTTTTTTGTCACACATACTGAAGATCCATAAGGTAGCTTCTGAATCTCCTTTAGAAATAAAACTGGCTCGTGGCCCCATCCCTGGCTTTCTACTGTGTATTTTCTCCAAACACTATAATGAGTTAGTAGATATTTTCCAGATAGAATAGCCAGCAAAGAATGAAAACTACAGATTATACTTATTTAACAACTGATTCAGCTGAAAACTCTAAATATTTACTGGATTTCACAATTTTCTTAGCATCAGAATAGTTTCTGCTGTGGAATGAAAAGAATGCTTTATTAACTTTAGAAAATATTAATAGTATACTGCAGTAAAGATCTAAATGGTTCCTACAAGCACTAGTCAGGGCATGTACTTTGTTATGTGAAATGAGTGAACCAGATACAGTGATATTGGTAAATTTCAAATAAATTATTCAAAGCATTGAATAACTCCCTTTCTGTTATGTATCTTTCTTGCTCTTAACTTTTAAAGGAAATAGTCTTTCCCTAGTAACTGTAGCACTCATTCAGGAAGACTTGTGTTGAACTAACATCTACCCATTTCAGGTGAAATTCCTAATTGCATTTCTCTCATACAGTTATGTTACAAACCTGGCTAAAAACTTAGTGTGTGAAACCAAGCCTGGGTGAAAATGTGCTTGGTCAGGAAAACTGCATGTTGTCAAAATGAAGTACTGTACACATTTCAAGTTTCTTTCTTCTGTTGAAAATAAGTTGTGTCTTTAGGAGTTATAATTACCCAGATTTTATTTTCTACCATCTCTAAACTCAAGACCAGCCTGATGGTAATTTGATGGGATAGGTGTAAATAGTTAGATCAAAAAGAGTTTATCCATGTAAATATGAGCTTACAAACTGCACCACCAGGAATTGCCAGTTTCCTCAGCAAAAAGTACTCCAGGCTTTCCCACATAGATGGCCATCTTGTATGTTTTAGATTGCTGGTATTCAGAACACATTTTGAGTGAAGACATATTACTTTGTGCAGCAATACCGGAGGGAGGTGTCACTGTCCACTTTATTAGCAAACCAGTGTTAGATTCACCAGTCACACAAAGAATATATAGTTTCTCAGGCAGCTAAAAGCTGCTTCTGTTCCTGGCTTCAATGACTCTGGCTGCCCTTTACAAATTTTGTATTGATAGAAATTGCCTCTTGCCTGTCAGCTATTTATGGGCTAGCCTTATCAGAGACTGACTCCAGGAAACTGTATGAAAAGCAGTGAATTTAAAAGAAGACAAAGATCCCACTACAAACTCTCCTTCCATGGATTCACAAAACAACAACAACAAAAACCCCCCCAAAAACAAATAAAACCCCAAAAACAAAAAAAAAAACCACCCCAAAAATCTGTAAATAAGGAAATTAAACATTTTATGTGGGAGTAAATAGTTATTTCTACTTATCTGCTAATAATGGTTTTGCTTTCATACAGTAAGATGTACAATAATTTATAAACTGGAAATAGCTCAACTAGCTGAATTCAAGGACCAAGAGGAGGCAGAAAAATCAGGGGTCTCTGTTCAAGATCAGAACCAGACAAATGTGTGGTGATATAATTGTCCTTTACATATATTCCTTTTCAGATCTTTTCTGAAAGGGAAAGGAGTAGGTGACAGTATGGTTCAGTTATAGCTAAGACAGTAGAAGAATAGTTTGATGTCTATGATGAGAATTAAGGATGCAATTAATTTGAGGGCATCCAGGAACTTAGTGTGTGAGCATGGATTCTCTGATATATTTTAGCCGTTCTATGGTGTAATGGCTCTAGCACAGTCTTTTTAAGTCATATTTAGAAGCACCAGCAGCTAGAGGGTGCATCAAAGAAAAAAGACTTGAAAGCTCAACCCAGTAGAACTAAAAAGTGCTTAAAGAATGTATAGAACTACTACAACACTATGCCAAATGAGGTATAGAGGGGCATATATATTTGTATAGAGAAGTATGCACAGTGTGAGCTAAATGCATATTCTGTGATTTTCACCAAGAAAAACAATCATATAACAGGAAAACAGGCCTGTTTGTTTGTTTTTGTTTATGTGTGTGTGTGTGTATGTAACAGAATCGTGGGTAAAAGCTGCCCACCAGCTTGGAAACATTTTGCAGTTCAGCTGACCGTATGCTTTTTCTGAGTAAAGGTGAAGTCTCTGAAGATAGAGAAAGCAAATTCAGCAGGAAAAATACTTTGATACTGTACTTATGTCTATTCTGAAATGACAGGTTTTGTTGGGATGAAGTTATTCAAGATACTGCCCTAAATGGCAGAGGAGATTTTTCATTCTTCTGAAATATAATGGGAAGGAGAATTATGTGACACAAGGGCATTCAAAAACTGAAAACTGGTTTGGTATGGTTGAAAAAAACATGGAGTTATAGTACAACAAGTAATATTTCTGAGGTGGCAGGAGCTGATAAACTGATAGAGCAAAGTTGATGTTTTGGGACAATAAAAACCACTACCTAGTAGAGTTTTTTTCTGGTGCAGAAAACATACTTCCTAAAATTAACTTATATAATTTCAAAAAAAACTATGCAACTCTGCATGTCCCAGAAGAATGAAAAAGATTATGAGTACAGGTTCTTAATGTTCTCATTGGTTTTCCACCCTTGTCAGGTTGCCTTCTAGAGAAATGACACCTCATGGCATAATGCTGTTGTATGCTCACATATTTGAGGCAAAAATGCTACTTCTTAGCCTATTGGCCCAGTCCCATTTATCTGGGTGCAAATTCTAAATAAATGTGACATGCTTTAAAATACTGGTGAAATTAGCTAGTGGAAGAATGGCAAAGGGCCCATACAAGCGCTGGTGTCGAGGTATAAAGGCACTGAGGGTTATACTGGCAGTTGTACACAGCTGTGGAACTCCTGGGGAGATCTGGTGCCTGTTGGCCTTTGAGCACTAATGTGGGCTGTTCTCTGGCGCTACTTGTTCTGCTGCAATGATGGCTGACCCCATTAAACATCCCAAAAATGAAAGGCCTCTTAAATCACTTAGAGCCATGACAACTTCCACTTCTTCTGAACCATATTTTCTGGGTTAAAATCAGTACAGTATCTTTTGCTAAAATTTCACCACAATCATTTTAATAACTCAATTCTCAATTTTCTGCTCCAGTGATTTTTTAGTGTCCACAGAATATTGGGATTTCAAGTTACCAGGCTCCCTGTCTCTACTTTTCCGTCATTTTGAATATCTTTCTTTCTTCAACACGTAATTCTTATTTTCTAGCTGACTATTGACTAGTTTTTCTTTGTAATGCAGTAGTTAGAAAAGTAACATCCTAACGCTTTTAAAACTAGAGGTAAAACCCCCCAAAAAACACAATCCGATGTTCTGGAAAAGGTTGTCTTTGAAGGCAGGACTGCTTAAATGAAAAGACTTCCATTATTTTGAAAGTAAGTGGATATTAAGCATTATTAGATGCTAGAAAAGGCTTCCTTTGGTATCCAAGATGGCTATACCATTATTGACTCCAAAGTAGTAATTCAGTTAAAAATAGATTAAAACCATGTAACTCCTTTGCCATCTAACATGAGGGCCCAGTGTACAGCTTTCAGTACTTTGTCAAAATGTTACCAATACAATGTTTTCTCAAATTCATATTCTGAGACAAATTATCTTAGGAATTCTAAATTTTAAAATATTTGGATTTTAAATAATTCATTTTTAAAAGCACCACATCCTATAAAAATATTTTATCTGAATCACTCTTTTTTTGTCACTAAGTCAGGCATTTTCTCAAATTAAGTCAGGTTTTTTCTCAGATAATTTGACCTAAACTCACAACTCCAAATGTATGGATTTTCTAGGTAAATTATCAGCTGGGAGGAGGTAGTAGTTATAATTACATCTTAGCTAGTATTGTACACAGAACTATTATGTTTGGAGAGTTACATACCCTTGCCCAGGTCTGCAATAAGCTTACAAATTTAGAAAGCAATTAATGACTTCTGAACATATCTAAGACAAGAAGTAATTAAAAAAGAAATCTCCTAATATGATGTAATATACCCCAGTTTGCAGCTAAGAAACATTATTTTCCATTTATGTTATCAGTTACAGCATATCTACTTTGTGTTCTATTATGTCAGAATCAAATCAATAAAACTTGCAAATAGCGATTAAAATGCAATAACAATCCCACTCAAGACTTTTTTATAAGCAGTATGAGCAACTAAGATGATGATGATCATTATCACCTCGATTAATTTTTCTCTATAGTAGGGTATATTTGCATATTTAAACCGCAGGTATTTCACTTACTAATACAAGCCTCCCCTTTGCCATCCCCCTAACCATAGGTGTGCACACCTGGTGCAGAATGGTTTAGTTATTCAGCTCAGCAGAGATGTTTTAAGCTAGCACACTTTGCTTTGCACTTGCAGTGGGTACATTCTGTATGCCCAGTCAGGTATCAGGTGCCACAGACACAATCTTTGAACTGACTCATGACATGATTAAGGTGACTCTTACACTGGTGTCATCCAAATATAGAGGTGGGCCGGAGCTCTTCAGTTGTGATACACATCCCCCTAGTAATTTTCAAGATACTTATTTTGTGCGTGTACCAAACCCATCACAGAGACAGGAGCTTTTGCTACTGATACTGTCATTAAAGCTTTTACCTAAGCAAAATGCATTTAGAAAGTGCTATGTAGGATGTTCTTCCCTGTTGATAATTATAGTCTGGTAGGTATCACACTGCAATCAAGTGTTTCAGAAAGACTTTTTCAACAAAAGGGAGTTATGACCCTACTCAGATTATAATGTGAGTTTATGTTTTCTTCAATGTTTCAATCATGGATATACACTGAAATAAATGAGGGAATAATCTGTCCTGTAATCCAAACATGAAATTACTGATGCAAAAAGAATACTTTTCTGTCTGCATTTGAAATCCTTTGTGAATATTTTACTGTGTTACCAGATAATGCCATTTTCTGTACTTCTTGGCATTAAAACAATCAAAAGAAATAAGGAGTTTTTCAGCCAAATAAACACAGAAGTCTTGATGTGACATCCAATACAGCTGCAGAACTGACTGATAGCTAATGTGGCACTTGAAGACAGGATCTAAATTAAAGGTTTGCTATGAATAATGTATTTGTCAAAACTGGTCTTGTCCTGTTCACAGATTGCTGTACTATGATTTTTTTGGCTTTTTACTCATATTTTTGGAACAAAATTTTGTGTTGAAAGCTTCGACATGAATGATTTTGGGTTATCTAAGCCCTGTATATTCTATTGTTGGGGTGTTCAGAATTTCCTATTTGATTGTCCTTTAAGCAGCCAAATAACTTATTTGTTATCGTTTTACCTCTTAATTACATTTCTAAAAAATGTATAAATGTTCTTTCGCTTGTTTTTTAAAATAATCTGCTTTAATCCACTTGGCAGGAAGATAGTAAGGTAGAAACATATTTTAGAAACAAGGAGTTCTGGATTGAAAGAATAGAAGGACATTTGAAACCTATCATGACTTTTCCCATCTTCTTTTTTTATTTAAAATTGCTTCCTGGATAAAAAATAAACCAATAAAGTTAAACCCCAGATTTATTAGCTGTCTTGGATACTTCAAGTTCAATTTTGTCTTAACTAAAAAAAGTGAAGGAATTAAAAATTTTTGAAACTGTATGACTTCAAATTTTCTGGCTTAACTGTCTAAGCTGCAGGCCTTTGAACAAGGTTTTTTGAGGTGAAGCAAGCTAAACTCATAGATATTCCTATCCTTAACCCCAAAGACTTGATGGTGGTGGAGGGATGCTGTAGCACAGAGACTTCTGTATAGGCTAGTGTTAGTTTCATGGAAAACACTTGGAAAACTAGTGCCTGGTTCTCACTCAGCAGCCTCTCTCAGTATACCATGTTTCCATAGCTCTCTATAAAGCAAAGCATTTTTTCAAGAAACACACACCAAATTAAATGATCTTTTGTTAATATCATAGTGTATTTCCTCCCCATATTTAATTCCATATGCAAAGCATGTCTCTGTTCAATATTGTCTGTCAGATCATCTGACTACACCTATCACTGCTGCTAAATCTACATGTTGCAAACAGAGATTGTGGGAGTGAAGCTGGTATTGAGGCACAAAGTAGGTGTTTTACATTGATGAGTGATAGGTTTATATGGCCAGTTAATTTTTTATGCTGGTGGTCAGATTTAGCGATCACTAAAATATCATAAATGTTTATGACCTTTGCTGTTGCTTGATCATGACTCAAACTTTACTCATTCTAAGTGGCCATGGCTTTTGAGTTGTCTTGTTTTCCAGTTTTGACCCTTCCTTGTAAAAAAGTTAATTTAGAGACAGAGCTATGTACTGCTGTAAATCTTTAAAACCCACAAACCAAATAAATGCTTGTGTCTTAGCGGCAACATTGCTTTTGTTTCCAAAGCTGAGCATAATGCCTAGTAAACTAGTCCTGGATGACTGTTTCACTTTTGGCTAAACTTATTTTCTTTTTTTTTTTTTTTTTATCTAGAGAATAACATCTTCCCAGAGATGATTCCTAAAGTACTACATTCTGAAGTATGCCATATTTTTCCTCAACATGAAAGATTAGCCTTATGCATCTTATTATATGAGTCATGTGAACAAAATCAAAAATGAAGAACTGAAAGTGTAGGATTTATAAAAAACTTTAATAAATTTTAATAAACTTTTTGAACATTTCTGTTTTAATACTCTGTGTTCCAGAAATTCAGGAAGACAGAAATGCTCAGGGATACAGATTGAGCCTGTAATAATAGTGGACATGTGTGACTGGCAGAATTTGTAGCTTGACAAGTGTCATGTCCAAATTCAATCTTAAAATATAGTAAGCTAGCTATTCACTGACACCTTATTTTATTTTAGTGTGGATTTCCCATTCCCAGTATTTGTGTCTTTATTTTCTATTTCATGTTTCATATTTACTTGACAAATGGCCAGATCTGAAAAATGTACTTGGGCAAATAGAGTACAACTTAGATGGAATTTAGGAACGAGTCCAAAAATTATATCCACAAAGCAACTATATTGTCCCAGATAAATGCCTGAGCATTAAGATGGTGAAGTACCTCAGGGCTTCAATTGCTGCAGTGACAAACCCATCTCAGTTCAACAGTGTCCTGCCATCTGTTCAACATTTAAGCTTCTTCACAATTCAAAAAGTAGAAATCTCAGTGCCTGGGGATGAAAAATCCTTCGAAGAAACCTTACAAACACTGAACATATTAAATGTGGCTGTATTTATTTAAAAAGCACAGTTAGGGAAGGTAGTGCTGCCACCAATAGTAAGAAAAACTGTGAGGGAACAGAAGGTCAGTCTTTTACTGTTTAGTTTATTTTATATTTGTGAAAGAAATGTAAGAGTTTCTTTCTATCCCAGTAAAAACATCTTTTTTTCTTCTGAAAGTCAATGTCAAGGAATATTTTAAAACCACATGAATAAACAGCTCTAGCAGTATAAACCAGTACCCTGGACTGTGCCCCATCACCCTCTGTAACACCTCATCTTGGCCATGGATTTCCTCATGAGAAGTGGAGTGTGCCTGGTAAAAACACAGACTTACTCTTGGATTTATGGTTAAGGCTATAACACAAATGTGGTTTGGAACAGTTTCAGATGTAGAAACATATAAAATGCAATTACACAACATGTGTGTCAGTTCCTGGCAAATCTACCACTATTGAAGTATTGTTAGGTATGTCCTGTGTAGCTGGGCAAATCATCTTTTAGAAACACGAATCCTCCAGCAGACAGTATAGAGGCTTAAATCCAACATGTGTTCCTGGTCAGAGAATCCCAGAGCTGGAAACAGCCTTAGCAGACAGCATTTTAGATGCACTCATTGCAGAACCTATGGCTTTTCCACTCAGTATGTACATGCTGTAAAATCATACCTGTTCCACCTTATCTGCTTTATGGGCACTTCAGGTGTTTAATTCAGATTCATGAAGTATACACCTACAGGTAATACCAAAAAATAGTGCTATTTTGACGTGGCTCTTCTCATGTTTAAGAACCTCAAAGTTCTACATGTTGCTAACTATTTCAGTCTCTTTTTTTCCCCATGTGTTTCCTATGCATAGGAAAAAGGCATTTAAATGACATTCTTCTTGCTATGGCTCCAGCTGATATGGATATTGAAAGATAAAACAATTCAAATCTGAATTTTTGACAGGAAGATTGTTGAAGTTGTTTTAAAAAGGCCCTGAACATATGTCCAGAATGCATAAAAAATGACTGAGTTTCATAAATTATGCTCCAGTAAAGATAAGAAAGTATTCTTCCTCTTCAGAAAGTATACAGCAAAACCAGTCCTGCAATTGTAAAACAAAATGTCACATTTCTCTTCACGCTAGTCATTCAGGATGAAACCTGAGGTTTTGATTTGGATTTTAGTGATGTGAATGGAATAGACTCCTCTCACATGTCATGGAATCATAAACACTGGGGCTAGAAGTGACCTTAAGAACTTACCTTGTCCATTGGTCTGTCCCAAGGCCAGATAAAATATCTTTCCCTCTATCCAAAAGATTTGCCTAACATATTCTTTAATATCTTGGATAATGGATTTTCTGCAACCTCCTTACTCGGTACCTATGAAATCCAACATGACTAAAGAATTCTGAAATTTCCTCTGGCTTACTTGTTGCACTGAGAATGAACTCGAACCTAAACAGCTGGCTTCACCAAAATGTTGGTGTCTGTGGTGCAGATGAGAATTTGACTGAGAGATTTATGTAAAGATAGATTTGAATTCCATCACAATTAGTATTTATTAATAGATCCAAGGAGTTCTACTGATATAATTGAGGATATTCATGGAACATTGTTATCCAATATGAAAAAGGGAATCAGAATCTGCCTCTTTTTAAGAACCGGTAGGACAAGAAGATTCTATTAGACTTATGCTTAGATATGGCTCAGATAAGTCATGTCTCATTCTGTGTGACATTGTTCACAGCAACTGAAATACTGGCCAAAATAAAAAATGGGTTTTTATATTATGGTAACTGCATTCTGATACAGACTCAAGGATCTAATTTCCTGTTGTAGTGGTAATATAGTACCTCTAGTAAAAAATAAGCATGTATTTCATGTTGGCATGTCTTCTATAAATGGCTGAAAGATACTAATTCAGTTTTTGATGTAGTTTTACAGCCAACCACTTGCTTTGCATAATTGGGGTGACAGATGCACTTTATTTGTAGCAGAAAATCCACTTTGTAGCACATTTTGTAAAATGCTACAATGGGTCTGGATCATGGCCAACATCAATAATGGAATAATAGACTTATACGAGTAGCAGGGAATTGCAGTTTTTTTAATGAAAACACCACTTCTCATATCTGGTCTGAGGTTTTTCTACTCAACAGTTGCTCTTAAGACAGAGGACACTTCTAAGAAAGATTCTCAAACCTTTTTGTTTGAGAGAAGTAGGAAGGGACATAGGAAAATAAGACTCTGAAACAGTCCCATAGCACAAGCTCCACCATGTTATGCACTGCTATAGGGGAAAGTACTGGGTCATTACTGAGACACCACTCGCAGGAGCAAGTCTTTTTGTACTGTTCTGTAAACCAAGCAACTCTGTCGAAAATTGTTCTCCCTCCCTATTGGGAGCCAAACAGGAAAACACAGACTGGTCTACAGGGTTTTCCTGCACTAATGCTTTCCTCATCCACATTGCTCACTCATCTGATCATCAGAGATTTTTCTGCACAGCTTTCTTGATTCATTGTTGCCAGTCTGAATGGGGCAAATCTAGGAGAAAAGCAGCATTGCTCTCTGGAGTTTTGTGAAAAGTGTCAGTGCATGTCAGACCATTAAGACAGGTTGTTATTGATGTGATTTCTCTTTCTGACAGTTGATCAAATGCTCACCTATCAAAAATCACTGCCTCTCATAGCTCTTGCTCAGAAGCTAACCTGTGATGTAATGCTCTTCATATGTAATTTTTTTGAGATACGTTACACTTTTTTTTTGTGTGTTTTTATTCAGTAACTGAACAGAGAAGAGACACTTGTTGAAAACAAAATAGTCTTCATGATGTAGCATCTCTATTATTCCACGTGATTTTGCAAACAACCTGTCCTCAGATAAGCAAGATGCAATCTCCTCTGAAGTTTCATAAGATAATCAAATCAATCTGGTTGGAAAAAGTGTCTGAGATTATAGAATACAACATTCAACTGAGCACCATCCTGTCAATGAAACCATAGCACTAAGTGCCATAGGTAGTCATTTCTTGAACATTTCTAGGCATAGTGACCTCACCACTTCCCTGGACAGATTCCTCCAATTCCACCTTTACAGTGAAAAAATTCCTACTGATGTCCAACCTGAACCTCCCATTGTGCAGACTGAGGCTAATTCTTCTTGTCCTTTCACTGGTTGCCTGAGAGAAGGCCAAGCCCCATTTGGCTACAACCTCCTTTCAGGTAATGGTAGACAGCAATGAGCTCCCCCCTGAGCCTTCTCTTCTCCAGGCTAAGCAACTCCATCTCCCTCAGCTGCTCCTCATGTGCCATGCCCTCCAGACGCTTCACCAGCTCTGTTGTCCGTCTCTGGACACCCTGCAGCACCCTAATGCCTTTGTTGAAGTGAGGGGCCCAAAACTGAACACAGGATTAGAGGTGCCATAGTTTGTTTAATATTACAGATATACTGAAAACTACAGTTGACAGTAGATCCAAGTGGCTTGTCCCAGACTGGTGGGGAAAACCCTGGCAAGTTCCGGCTGCTGCTGCCGCAGTAGTGCAGAGGCCTGGGAGAGGTCAACCCGGCACAGCAGACAATACCCTGAGGTGAGCAGTGGCAAAGGCTCATCGGAGAACAATGCCTCTGGGGAAGACAGCAGAGGGGTGGATATAACCATGTGGGTTATACTTTCTGAACTAAAACCCACACAAGAAAACACATAGCTTTTAAACTCCAAGTCTCTGATGTATGCAGTTGGTCAGATTCAGGCTGCTTCCCAGTGCTGTCTTCCTCCGAGGTCCATTTCAGCATTATCCCACATCAGCATAGATTTTAATTTTAATAGTAGTCAACAAAAAGATCAAATAAGGTTATGTCATTGTTTCTATTCTTTCCTGTCCTCCCACAGGCTAAGCTTTGTAAAATGCAGATTACTGACATGTCTGTAATTGCAGACTGTTGGAATCTCATCTCTTCACAGAGAAATTTAACATATTTAACTTATCAACGGTATCACCCAGATCTGTCTGAATACACAGTCATTGCTGGTCAGACCACAGTGCCTGTATTGCATTGCTTTACTGGAAGAAAAAGATCTAATTTCTGAATTTTTATATTGTGCTCAAAATATTTCTGTGTGATAGCCATCTTACATCAGCAAGGAGAAGTGGTGCTGGTGCTCAAAACACTCTGTCACAATGTCATATGCCTTTGGCTTGATAAATTAATCCATTTTATTGACCTGATAAGAACAATAACTTCCATTCATTTCAGAGGACCACTTCTGTATACTTAACACTTCTTTTTGGATAGGGTGGTGTTTGTTTCATATGAGGCCAGAAGTTTCAAGCCTATCTGTGAAGACACTCTTGCCAAACAGAGTTCCATCAATACCACTACTGCCTTTGAATATACCCTGTAAATGATATTTATTCTTTAAATAATCCTCAAGAAAGTTGTTTTTCATTGTTTGCTTGTGTTTTTTTTGTTTTTTTTTTAAACATTAATTATTTTTATTCACTCTTTGTTAATTATTATTTAGTTAATGGCATTTTTAGTGTTTGCAGAGAGAGGTCATGGCTGCACAAAACTCTTCAGAAAAAGCACTAACTTTTAAATAAAAGAAGCAGTCTTCCTTTGAGCAACATCAGAAGAAAACTCATGTTTCATCTTGTATTTGATTTTTTTATTATTTGAGACTTTTTTCCTTAATTCATTTTTATTCTTTATATAGAATCATGGAATTGTTTAAGTTGGAAAAGACCTTCGAGAACACTGAGTTCAATTGTTAACCCAGTATTGCCAAGTCCATCACTAAATCACGACCTCAAGTGCCCATCTATATGTCTTTTAAATACCTCCAGGGATGGCAACTTAGCCACATTCCTGTGCAGCCTGTTCCAATGCTTTACAACCCCTACTGTGAAGAAAGTTTTTAGAATATCCTGTCTAAACCTTCCTTGTTGCAACTTGCCTCTATGTTTTCATAAAACCATTTTTTATTGTCTTTTACAGCAATAGCCCTTCTAATTTTCTCCCTGCATATCCTCATGACATCCTTGGACTCCTTCTGAGTTGCCTTCTCCTTCTTCCCAGAGGTCATAAACTGACCTTTTTATTTTTCTTGAGTTCCAGCCAAAGCTCTCTGTTCAGCCAGGCTGATCTTCTCTGCCAGCTCATTTTCTGGCTCACAGGTATGTCTTGCTCTTGGTCTTTAAGATTTCCCTTTTGAAGAATGTCCTGAACTACTTTGCCCTTCAGATCTGTCTCCCAAGGGACTCTGACAACCAGTCTGCTAAACAGGCCAAAGTCTGCCCTCCACAAGTCCAAGGTGTCAGTTCTGCTCATCATCCTCCTTACTTCTCCAAGAACCGATGACTTAACTTTGTGATTGTTGTGCCCAAGATGCCTCCAACCATCACATCACCCATCAGTCCTTTTCTGTCCATTAACAGCACATCTAGTGGGGCACCTCCCTTGGTTGGCACACTCCCTAGTTTTGTCAGGAAGATCTCTTCCACATGCTCCAGGAACATTCTGGACTGTTTTCTCTCTGCTGTGTTGTATTTCTGGAAGATATTTGGTAAGTTGAAGTCACCCATGAGAACAAGGACTAGTGATGGTAAAACGTGTTAGGAGCTGCTCTGTAATATTTTCTGAGTGTTCAGGTCAGGTTATTGGAAGGTTTGAGTCTTCATGTTAAAAGACAGAACTGAGAGGTTTTGTGATTTGCTTTCTTCAACTTTTGGTCTTTGGAGGGCTCCCAGCCACCTCCCAACATCCTTGGAGAAGGCAGCCTGACACAGAAGGAACACCTTTACATCTGTGCTCAGCCACTTAGGAAATGTTTTCCGTGTGTGAAAGACCCAATATCAATCAGCTAACATGCTGTTTTCTGCTCTAGGAGCATGATATTGTGGGAATTCAGATAAATAGTAATATGAAATCCCAGAATTCTCAGAAAGAGAATTGAGAAATTTCTTATAGCATTTGTTCCATTCTTGTGCTTGCTTGTGATTAGCGAGAAGTTGACTCAGTTTATGTATTTCAAATGCTACCATAATAAGCAATTCAGTCAGCATATTGAACTAGTTATTGATACATTTTCTCAAGATGGTTTTTGTTTAGTAAATCAAGATATTCTTTCTTTTTTAAAGACATGAAAAGAATGGTTCAAGCTAAGTCAGAGTGCAGAACACAAGAGAGAATTGGATATCATTGCCTGTGAAAACACTGAGCTGAGAAACTATTCTGAAGCAGGACAGAAAAAGTTCCTGCCATGCAGGAGATCAAAAGAACTCTCCTGCAGGTCTAAAAATGAGCACTTGCTCCGTGGAGAGTAATTATCTTGGAACAACCAGCTGAGACACAGGACCTTGTGGGACCAGAAGAAGTTACAACTAGCTTCATTATCATCAGGAGATCAAAAGGTTTTAAGATAGATGAGCATGCCAGCTGCTCTGTCAGGGAATACTGTCCCTTTGTTACAACAGCTTAACACTTCCATTTTAAGAAGGCTGTTATGTATCTATGTATGATCTGTATCTGAGTCATAAAAACTGCAGATACCTGAACACAGTAAGACTTATTGAGAAAAAGCAGTTTCCCTTGAAGTATTGTAAGCTGGGTATTAGCTGAGTACAAGAAAAGCATAAATAAACTGGAGCAAGATTGGTCTGAGCTTGGAACACTCCCCCTGTGAGAAGAGGCTAAGGGAGTTGGGCTTGTTAAGCCTGGAGAGAGAAGGCTCTGGGGGGATCTTAATGCTGTCCTCAACTTTCTAATGAAAAGAAATAAGGGAAAAAATAGCTGGATTCTTAGAGGACAAATGATGGGTAATGAACAAGAGCTGGATGATGGTAAATTCTGGCTCAATATCAGGAAAGAAACCTCAACATGAGTGTGATCAAACAGTGGAATGAGATTCCAGATAGGTTGAGGGATCTTCATCCTTTGAGATCTTCAAAATTCAATTGGAAAAGTCTATGAGCAGCCAGCTATAAGGGAGCCTACTTTAAGCAAGAGGATTGAAATTGCTAAGGGTCCTTCCAACCTACATAATTCTGTGATTGTAAGCTTGGGCTACAATGGAAACATGGTCAATCGTGTAGTGAGTTTACCTTGGCTGTCTGCCAGACCCCTAGAGTGTTGCTCTTTCTATTTATCCTTATTCAACAGAACAGGGGCAAAAAATAAGAAGGAAAAACTCATGGGATGACGCGATAAGGGCAGTTTAAAATCCATTACTTCCCATTAGCAGACAGGTGTCAGCCATTTTCTTGGCCTCCATACTTGTAGTGGTTACTTGGGAAGACAAACAGCATAACCACTAATGCACTCACATTTGCCTTCTTGCCCCAGATTTTATTGCTTAGCGCAATTTCATATGGTATGGAATATCCTTTTGGTTAATTTGGGTCATCTGGCCTGGCTTAACCTTTTGCCCACCCCCAGCCTACTGGTCTTAGGAGGGGAGAAAAAGCCTTGATGCAGTCCAAGCACTGCTCAGCAAAAGCCAAAATACCTGTGTGTTATCAATATTGTTTTAGCTAAAAATGAAAAGCACACCACCATATGGTATACTACGAGGAGATTTAACTTATCTTAATCAGAAAC
Source organism: Pithys albifrons albifrons (assembly GCF_047495875.1). Lineage (NCBI taxonomy): Eukaryota > Metazoa > Chordata > Aves > Passeriformes > Thamnophilidae > Pithys > Pithys albifrons. Next base: position 21,537,527 of record NC_092459.1, on the reverse strand, counting down.
AGTACACTGAAATGGAGTTGTGCATCATAAAGGCTTGTTGCTTGAAAGAGGTGTCCACAGGGATGCAGGGATGGATCAAAAAATACAGTTTGTCCTGAATTGTAACAATAATGTTGTTCAGACAGTTCTACTTATTTCTATTTCAATAAAATTGATCTGACATTAATGCACAGTGGAGGCTGACCTTAGGATCTACATGCATGGGAAAACAATTAAATATTGTGCTCCCAAAGTGCCAAGCAATGACTAAAATTTAACAGAAAGAACTTGGGCATGCCAAGGATAAATTACTTAGGAAAACCCCCTAGAACTAACTGATTTTTTTTATTTTTTTTTATTTCAGTATTGATTGGACTGCTTGAGTGGTGAAAATTGCACGATAACAAATTCAAGTATTGAATTATGGTACTTTATAAAATAAGCAAATATGCTTCAGTGGGCAGACCTTAGGGGGGTAGGAGGTTGTTTGGGTGGTTTATTTTTGGGGTTTTTTTTTGGCTTCAAGGCCTACTTACCAGCTTTAATGCCTAATCTTCAAATGTGGTGCTGAGTGCACTTGGTGACAATTCAGAAGATCTACCTATCAAAAACTCCTGAATTCTCTATAATGCAATGGATGTTGTTTATCTTAATCAAAGTCCATCTCCTCAGCTTTAAGGTGCACCTCCCTAAGTCTCTCTGTTCTTCTGCCTTCCTGACAGTTTAGTATTCACAGGGGTGTGCCTATGCAGCCAGGAACAGAAGATTTGTTCAAACAGGAAAAAGAAAAAAGCTGGCTCCTGATCAAGAGAACTGGCTTAAATGGGTTATCTGGCAAGCAGATCACACAATACGGGTTTCTGATTATATGTCAGAACTCTCCACGATATGTCCTGAGGAATAGAGAACAAAGGTATAAAAAAACCCCCAAACACCACAAACTGATATTTTTGAGGGGCATTTTCACTAGCTTTCCTGAGGATAGTTGAGCCAATATCTGATGAAGAGGGAGCTCTAACTTACTGAATGCAGATTGATTATTAATGAAGAGGTGAGGAATATGATTTACAGAGACTCTGTGGGATTTATTTAATTCTTTGCTAAACAGCATTACTAGAAAAAGAACAGGAATCCTTAAAGAAGCAATTATAGAAAAGGGAAAGACATTGAGATCTATAGAACTGAATACTCTGTATTACAAGGTAGATAGCTGAAATCAGCTGTTTCTTGTTCTACCACCCAGGTGGAACACAATTCCGCTTTCATTATTCTGGGTAAAATCCAGACAAATCTTATTTATGACTAGTTCATACAAAATTGTTCTGTTGCCAAAATTAGGTAGAAGACAATTCCACTTTCATTATTCTGGGTAAAATCCAGACAAAGTTTATTTATGACTAGTTCATACAAAATTGTTCTGTTGCCAAAATTTTTTCAGCTTATATTAGCTCTTCTCTCTCTGTGTGATCTATCACCCTGATGATTTTAAAGACTGATTTCTACTTTTTTCTTCTTGAATTAAATGAGCCAGTTTTGTTCTCAAGTGTCCTTTCCAAACGTAAGCTCTCCATTCAGTTGACTATTCCTAGCAGGATTTGTCTGCATACATTCCAGTATAAATTAATCTCTCTTGAAATGGATGAATAAAACTTTATGGTGTATGTGAGTGGTCACTACAGCTTTAAACAATGGTGAGATTGCAAAACAAAAGCAGCAAGCAGCGAGAGGCTTTTAAAAGTGTTTGATTTGCAAGTCTGAGTAGAAAATGACATTTTCTAATCATAGGAAGAGTAGTTTTTGGCCTTTCTTCAATCAAATGTCGAGAATGAACTTGCAGTGTAGAATTAAAAAAAATATTTTGACAGTCGGAATTGTTCTACCAAAATATTTCAGGTAATAAGATCAAAATAAGCATCCTAAACCTATCATTATATCTAGAGTTTCAGATGAAACACTGTTTGGGCCAAAGAATGGAAGAAGGAATTGAGGATTAATAGATGAACCTTTTTTATTATGTCAGAAAACATTTCTGTATAAAACAATATTTTCCCATGCTCTGCATTATGCAAACTAAAAAGAATACACATAGGATGTGTAGATTGGTGTCAGGTCACAAACAGAAATAACGAGTAAAAGAAGGACCCAGATTGACAGCTGACTGAACATGAACCAGCAGTGTGCCCAGGTGGCCAATAAGGTCAATGACATCCTGGCCTGTATCAAAAATAGTGTGGCCAGCAGGGCCAGGGCAGCAATTGTCCCGCTGTACTTAGCACTGGTGAGGCCACACTTTGAGTGCTGTGTCCAGTTCTGGGCTCCTCACTACAAGAAAGATATTGAGGTGCTGGAGAGTATCCAGAGAAGGGCAACAGAGCTGGAGAAGGGTCTGGAACACAAGTCTTGGGAGAATAAGCTGAGAGAACTTGCGTCATTTAGCTTGTTTAGCCATGGCAGGGTGCTGGAACTGTATGATCTTATAGGGCCTCTTCCAAACCCAAAGTATACTAGGATTCTATAAGATTATGAATCATTTAAGTCAAACTTTTTTTTTTCCCAGATAGGACTGTATGGATCTTAATACCACGAAAGTCACTTTATTGTGGGTTTCTTTTCAGAGTTTACAGAAAAAGGTCATCAAAAAATTCTCAATAATTTGCTTACTAAAACTTCTTCATGGGCTGCTACTATTACTTTGATATGTCATGAAAAGCTTCTGAAAAAAATGGAGAAGTTACATGTTCATAAAAAAAAAAAAGGAAAAAGAAAGTAAAGAAATTAATTTAGTACGATGTAAATAAAGTACTGCAGCCTAGGGGAAAAAAAGGAAAAAAAGTAGAAAAAGAAACCTTCATAAAGTAGCAGGAAAAATTTTGGAGAAAGACTCCAAATCATCAAAGAAATGATGAATGTCCCCACTTTGTATATGATATAGTTGCAATCACCAATGCTTACATTCAAATAACATTATGTGAATGGCATTAAAAATGAATAATCAATCATAAAAATACTAGAAAGTGTCCAAGACAGCACTCACTCCATATCAAAATTTTCCTAGGCCTCATACTCAGAAAAATCACACAGATCTAGTAGAAATATCTAACAAGACAAAAACCCCAGCAGAGATAATTTAAGGTCTGAAACTGTAAATTTCTGAAAACTTCCTTGTGAGGGAAATTATTAAACAACATGACTAAAAAGAGCTGTTGCCATCTCACTCACTGTGATGTACAATTTTAAGGCCTAGCTGATGCTGTGTTGGCATTTCAGTTTTGGTCAGGAGATGAGTTATTTGAAGTTGCTGTTTATTTGCAGAAGTTCTCATTAGTCAAAAATGAACACTTTGATATGGAAACTGGGTTATTTTTACCTTGAATTTTCGCCTAACATTCCTCTTGATATTAATAGAAACTTGGGTCAAAGCTCCAAACATAAATGAAGTATAATTGCATGTGATTCTCATAATTAGCCATACCTATTGCTACACCATTACAAAATACCATTATCCCGAATATCTTTCAGCAATTTTCCCTGTGCTCTTTCAGCGTTACTAATTTGTGATTTTCAGTATGGCTTGTTTTAGTAATATTGACAAGTGGCATATAACTACTCAATCAAGCATATCAAGTCCTTTAATTTGGCCTAATTCAGGCATCAATGAAAGGTGTGAAGCTTTTACATTTGCTCTACTGAAACTAATGTCCATCAGAAAGCAAATTGATTTTCAGTTTCAATATAAATCAAAATCTGATCACATGAAAAAACGTTGTCAACCCTGCTAAATTGGTAATGAATGAACAAAGTAAGTGATTGTTGAATATGGGCCTCCCATTTTCCTTTTCACTGGTGTGTAATTTCTAGCCATTCAAAGCAATTTTCTAAAAGATGAAAAGTCTGTCACTTTTTGCATGTCTGCTTTCTGTAATAATCCAGATATAACTTTTGGTCATATTCTATGTTATTATACTTCACATAGGCAAAAGAAATGGATTTTGGTAATTTTTTTTTAATTTGGCAAACAGCCAAATGCAAGAGACGAAGTTGAAATTGCATGTGAAGGAGAGAATGTATGTCTACCAAACTGTGTATCCCGTATGTGACTCCAGCTTCCATTTTCCCACAGATACATAGGTGGTTTGAGCAGAAATGACATAACAGTTTTGAAAGTTGAATAAGAAAGCATAAAGAGTATGCCTGTAATTCCTTTGTTTGTGGAAGCTGTAATTTCCCTAATAACACTGATTAAGAGACATGTCTGCTTTTGTTGTCTTTATATTCTTAGTGCTCTAAGTAATCTTAAACAGTTCTACAATAAATACATATAAAGAGTGAAAAATGTCTGGTATTGCTTTTAGTTAGTGTTTTTATTTATCAGAAACTCTGAAAGTAATGCAAATAAAATAAAGTTAATCAGTTAATCCTTAATATCATCTCTCTAATATCTTCTTTTGAGCATATTCTCTGTGTCCTGATCTATGCCTGGAGGAGACCTGTGTTCTAACAGGCTTATGAACAAGTTGTTAATAGCATAGAAGCATTTGTTTTATAAAACTGTGTCGTGGTTTAGAAATGGTAATAATGCCCCCAATAAAAAGAAAAGCCAGAAGCCAGTCCTCTCGAAACCCCCACCACTGAGAGAGAAAAAAGGCAAAGATCACGAGTTTAGATAAGAACAGTTAACTGGAAACACCAATGAGAAAAGAAAACAAACAGCAAAAGCAGCAATGCTAATAACAAAAACATACAAAAAAGGGTGATTTACAAACAAAATATGCTCTCCAACTGACCCAAACTGGCACCATGTGGTCCCTGGAAACCAAAACCAAAATAGCTTCTGTGCCTTTCAGGCACATGTCTTTTCCCCCCTAAGACTGACAAAATGAAAAATGATGGTGGACAAACCCTCCTGTCAGGGCTAACATTACCCAAACATTCCACGTGCCACTCACTCCTCCAGAGAAGGACAACATGGTGGTGGACCCTCCACATGCCACCTTTTCCCCTGTGCCTGAAGCTATGCTCCCTTCTTCTTGGAAGTGACAATCCCCTACTGCCATCCCTCAGCAATGGTGTGGGTGGTGTAGAATAACAACTGAGGCATGCCTACATGGCTCCAGGCTCTGCCCCCTCACAGCCATGGCTGAAACTAGGATAAACTATAAAGCCACTAATTGCAACAACGAATCTGCAATGTCTCCAGTACACTGCCCATTTATGCAGCAAAATCCCTATTAAGTTAATTTTAATTTTTTTTTTCTTTTATGTCTGCTCTTCTCTTTTTTTCTCAGGAAATTTCTACACTGAGCCAGCAACTTAATGGTTTTCATGCTTATTTGCCATACTATGCTATTTTTAAATGCAACTCCTCATTGATTTCTAGGAAAGACAACTTGGGAACAGTGTGTGTTGTCTTAAAAGTGGTAGGACCATTCACCAGTCATAGAATATCCATCTTACTTTATCTGGTATGAATCAAAATCTGGTAAACTACATTAAGATAGAACATGTATAAGAAAGGTCTGATCCTGGTCCCTGTATGAGTTGCATTTATTATGTTCATGTCCTTGACTTCTATAAATCTAGTAGATTTTGACATAAAAATTTTCAGTCAAATTAATAGAAGCTACTCGATTCAACTGTCATCAAATGTAGATCTATATTCTCGCACAGTGATTAATTTAGAACTCAGTTTACACCTTCAGCTTAGCTAGTTCTATCTCTGAGACTCAGCTATAGTGCTTTTGATTATTCTTGAAATTTTTCTTCCCATTTAAAAGAAAATTTTAGAGATCTTATACTAAATCACACTAAAATTGGAACAGCTTAGCCATCCCCTAGCACCATCTCATCTCCATTCTTAGTTGCAGTATCATTGAGAAGCACATGATATTCTGTACACACATGCTAGAAGTGTTCTGAAGGATACCTTTACTCATGCTACACAACAAATTGTTTGCTGTTATATTCTCCTAATATGTGTAGAAAAGCTGGATTTCAAAACATTCCAAGGCTCTGGACCTTATTTTTCTGAGTTCTTGCATAAATGATCTAAAATATAAAGTTTGCAATATAGGATGGACAAACCCATCCTTATCACATGACATAAAGGCAAAAGAAGACTTCATCTTGTCTTTAGAGGTGTAGCTGGAGTTTGCTTTGGAGAAAGGACTCTGAATCTGGCTGATAAATGGATGAAGGTATTTGGTTCATATACTTAAACATAGGCATATATATGGTAGTTGGGAGGTACTTAAAGCCTCCACTTAGTTGACTGGAAGTGGTCTCCCACACATTGTGCAAACAACTTTTAGATTTCCCTTTGGGAACCAAACATATTCAAGGATATATATATAAAATTCTTTCACAAGAAGACAAGAATTTTCCTCCTACCAGCTCTCTGAGGCATCAGCTAACAGTCAAATTTCACCAGAAGCTCAGTAGCCCCACTAGGAAGGTACATGGTAGAGCCATTTCAACCCTACCTGACTTGAACATGCCTGAGTCTTTGGTGGGATCTAGCACCTGTATGAAGGTGAAATCATCTTTTCCTGATAGATGTTTTCTGTAAATCAGGGATAATAGGTACTGTGTTTGTTTTCTTTTGGAGGTCAGGTATACAGAGGGTAGGATCAAGGTGACTTCAAAGAGATTTAAGGAAGAAAGAGTCTTTCCCACAGCAACCATTACTCCTTTTCTCATGCTGCTGTAAATAGAAATGCTAAGTCCCATCTTCAACTTATTTACATCCCCATTTTCCTGTGGTAGGAATAGCTGGGCTTTGGGTTAATTCATATTCAGCTTTTCTTGAATTTCTTTCTTAAGGTCTTGTGCTGGTTTAAAGGTAAACCAGCAGGAGAAATGAACCCACCACAAGAGAGATTATAAGTCAGAGTTACAATTTAATAAAAATATTACAATAAATGCAATAGCACAAAGAGAAAATGGTTTTAACCCACAAACCCAGCACCATGGGGCACAACCACAGTGGTGTTTGTTAGCCCCTGTACTGAGCCCCACGTGGTTCCCCCAAGTCCAAAGTAAAGGAGGTGAAAAAACTGTTGGTGAAGATGACAGTCGCAGCCTGGTCGAGGTCCTGGTCCTTCTCTGGATCCGATGAGTGGTCTCCCAAGTCCCAAAACCCCCAAGATTATATCCCCTCAGGTCCAGATGGGACCGTCCAGTACCTCCCCCAGGGCGGGGAATTACACAATGGATGATCTCACTCTGTGAGTCATGGGGTATTTTTGAATCATTGATGGCCCATTAGCAGACATGTCCCCTCAGGCTGGGTGTAGAGGTGCTAACAACTTCCTGAAAGGGACTTATCACAGCTTATCTCAGAGGTGTCTTTCACACCCAGCTCACAGCCTGAGGGGTCGGGTGTGCCCTGGGCAACTGCTGCAAATGGTCCATTGTTAACAGTTCTTGGAAAATGGCGTAGAGGGTATAGAATACACAGCTTTGGTCACACCCACCCAGGGATAAACTGGTTCCAGCTTGCTGAACTAGACAGGTCTCATTTTGAATTTTGGTGGAAAGCAATCTATGAATGGAAATAAAATATCAGTAAATATAGTTTAGTTTTGACCTAAAATCCAGTCAGGATCTCCAAATTTAAGAATCTCATTACTGTGGGATAGTTGTCTATTATGACAACATTTCATTCACTTGAACTGGAAAGGGCAAGAACAATGTCTGCATGTCAAATCTGAACAGGAAAAAGTTGTTTGCGCTGGTTTTGGTGTGCTTCCTAACTCTAAAGATGGTAGGAAGATACTTGCTGTTTTGTTATGAACTTTGACAAAGAGCTTCTCTCCATCTGTGTTCGAATTGTTTAAGTCCGATATCTTTGTTAAATCCATGGGTAAGAGTTCTGTGTATGTTCTTACATGTAGATTTGCTATGTGGACTTTTAAATTCCTTGATCCCCAATGTACAGCGTGTGTGTGAATCAACTTCATATTTTATTTCAAGTGAATCTTGTAAAGTTTATTTAAATTGTCAAGACATCTGAAGCCCTCAGGGAAAGAAAAAATAAAATGGGATGCAAAAAATCATTAAAATCTTTTCTATCTGAGTAAAAGAAGTAGAAAGAAATATTGTTATTAGAATGGTGGAAGAGAAAAAAATAAAAATGCTGGAAAGAAGGCTCTTTCAGCAGCTGAAAGACTGTCAGACAAGATCATCATTTAGGGTTTTACCAGGGTGGGTTCTTATGGGACTATAAATACAGAAAGCACACTCTACATCAGTAGAAAAATAAATCCAGTAATAAAAACACCATGACTAGTGGTGCTTGGGAATTTTGGAGGGAATGCTGCATCAAACCACTCTTACAAGTTGAAATAGAAAGTGATGTGGAAAGAAAACAGCAAAATGATGATGGTATGGTCTCTTGAGCAAAGGGATGACAGTATACTTTATATACTGTAGACAAAAGCATAGACTCCTGAAAGCAGAATCCTCCCTTGAGTCCATCAGTAGTGGATGTTTACCACAACATCTGTGGCAGTTAACTAGATGACTAGTGTGACATTATTCTCAGAGTCTGAAATATCTCATTCATTCCTATAGGTGAAAATACTTGCTAGCAACAATGAACTTCTCCTTGTTCCTCTATCTGTTGTGTGATTCTAGAATAGGTTTCATCAGCAATGGTCAGCCTCAGATTTTAAAGATAGAATCATAGAATCATAGAATCATAGAATCGATTGGGTTGGAAAAGACCTCCAAGATCATCGAGTCCAACCCTTGGTCCAACTCTAGTTCATTTACTAGATCATGGCACCCAGCGCCACGTCCAATCTGCATTTAAAGATCTCTAGGGATGGTGAATCCACCACCTCTCCGGGCAGCCCATTCCAATGCCTGATTACTCTCTCTGTAAAAAATTTTTTTCTGATATCCAACTTAAATTTCCCCTGGCAGAGCTTAAGCCCATGCCCCCTTGTTCTATTGCTGAGTGCCTGGGAGAAGAGACCAGCCCCCACCTGGCTATAACTTCCCTTCAGATATCAAACAAAGAGGGCCAAAGTGTGCTTCCAATTTAAATTCTAGCATAACAGAAAGAAGCCATTCAATACTGTTGACTGCTGACAGAAAAGGGAGGAGGTACTCTATAATAAATACACAGGTACTTACATTTAATCCTAAAAAGGCAATAAACTGTCCCATATAATTTTCTGACACCATTTGTTTGCATTTCTTGATAATGATCACCATTGAAGTTCACGATTTTGGCATGATAAATTGAGATGAGAATTGTGGGATGTATTATGAATTTTTTCATGGAGGTTCCATGACTGAAATATTATCAAGATGAAGCATTGAATGCAAATCCTCTCTTGCAGTTTGTCTTTTCTGAAAATCCAGACCTATGACCTTGCTGATGTGGGCCATGGTGACAAATCTCTTCCAAGATCATATTGATTTCCTTATAAGGAAAATATAGTTTTCTTGGGGATGGAGAAAGGGGAAGTTACTGCCTCCCTTGTCCTATTTTCTAAAGTCAGAGAAGGGTTGGAGTTTTACCTTGGTTCAACAGTTTAGATGAGCCTGACAGCTCTGTCAGCTGTTGCAATACAGAGTGAAGGACGATTTGAGGAAAAGTTGGATAACAGTGAGAATGAGGAGAGAAGTTCCTATTGCTGAAAGATAACATCTATGATAGAGATGAGAATCTTTACATCTCTACCTAAATGAAACTGTTTTACTTCTAAGCTGAAAGTAGAACATTCTCTTTAGCAGTATAGTGATCTTCCTTTTTGTTCTTGGACAGAGATATTCAAAAGCATTGCAAGCAATCCTAATGTGAGAACTCTGTAGCATTTGGCAGAGAATTATCAGCACTTTCTCTAGGCTAGGTAGTGACATAGGAGAAGATGGGGACTATAATTTCAAATGTGAGTGCTGATTGCTCAGTCATACTGACTGCAGTTGACCTTTAAGAACATCAGCTTATTTGGGACCAAAAAAGCAATAGCTTTCCTGTAAAGTTCTCTGTGCCTGATTATTGTTATTACCCCACACTGAACATTTCTCTCCCTCTGCAGCTGGAATTTTAATTGGATATTCCGTTCCTGTAACAGCTGCCAAGAAGCTTTGCTCTTCCCCTAACTGCTCTACTACAGTTACACAGCACCAAATACAGATAATCTTTTTTTTACTCATGAATACTTAAATTTTTATCTTGTTTCAGTTAATTTGGCTTCTTAAGAAATGGATGGAGCCTTAAAGTGGTTTAAAAGTATTGGTGGCTTTCTCAGATTGACAGGCACTGGCATAGTGACATGTTGAAGCTTTGTTTGTAGATGATGACTAAGTGCAATGAAGACATGCCAACATTCATCCTCAGCATATTGCAGCTTGCTAGATTTGTGCAAGAAAAGCAAGTTGCCTTGTATACGTATTTTGCAATGCCATAGGAAAAGCTGGATCTGACAGATGAGGAAGAAAATCTATTAATGTTTCTCTACTGTAAGCTGCAAATACCTTTCAGAGCCACCACCTGCACATTTCCTCAGGTTGAGCATTGTTTCCCCTTGCCCAAAACAGAATAGTTTCTCCTCATGGAAGGCCAGCAACATGTCCTTTCCAGGCATCCCCTGCTCAAATTCATATTCTGGGATCTAGTCCAGGGATTCATGGCGCGATTTGGAGGTTGGCCAGCCCACACATTGTGTTGTGCATTTCCTTATCTGAAGAGGCAGCTAGCAAATGTTGTTATATGAACAAGCCCATTTTTACTCCATTCATTTAATTTTTTGAGTTTCACTGCTCCTATGTGTCTAAGCTGATTGGACAGCCTGAGAAAGGACTGTGAATAAGCCAATCACCAATCTGTGTCCTAAATATTGACTTTGGCTACTAATAGCTTTTAGATAGAGGAGCAAGTGCTCTTATTGTGCTGTCAAAGGACAGAATTCCTTACTAGAAAAATAGGGCTAACAATCTGCTTCACAGAGAAAATACATCTGGGCTCACCTTAAGTGTGTTGGCTGTCTCGGAAAACAAAATATCAAGGCCAATGAAATGAAAAGGATGATCAATATAAATATTCACTTGCTGTTTACTCCATATATGCTCAAAAATAAGGATCTACATGTAGTCTGTGATCCCTGATTATAAAGTGTAGATTAACACTTGATTTGCTGGTAGTTTAACAATGGTATAGAGTAATGGTGGCTCTCTAGATGCCAAGTGCTAACTATATTAAAATGAAAACATAATTTCCCTATTGTTGATACTGATCTTCTATTACATCTTTGTTTTGTATTCAAGTAAATAAATGATTTTAAAAAACCTGTTTTACTATCCATTTATGTTCTATCTTCTATATTTTAATACCTAATAATTTTCTATTTCCTTATTATTTGTTTTCTGTGACCAATCCTTCTTTTAGAGAAGACCTAAGGGTTAGTAGCTTAAAAGTTAGAAGAGATTTTGCCTGCCTTATATTGTTTATTTAACCAGAGGTAACTTAAAAACAGTTTTCAAGAATGAGTAAACACTTTCCCATGAAGTCAAGGTCATTTGGACACCTAAAGTTTGGCCATAATGAGAATTCTCAAAGTGTCTAGTCATTTGTGAGTGAGTCATATTCCTTTCTTGACTTTCTTATATAAAGTAAACAATTTTCGACAGAGAGAAAGGACTTCACCGACAAGTTTATGACGTTTATAGTGAAGACCCTTTATTACACACAGCACACGGTTTATATAGGGTTAGAACTGCAGCTTATTGGCTAAAAAGAGTTTCACCCCACCATGCTAAGACCTTTAATTGGATAAGCCCCATATCTCACAAGTCCAGTGTTTACAGTAACTTATCCTCGCTGTTTCCACGTACCTGCAGAGTTCTGTGGGAACCTACTGTGTGAATTCCTGGGGAGTAACTTCCTCCCTACCAGCCAGCAGCAGCTGAGCTCCTTGCTGCTTCTGGCTGATAGTTAAGTGTCACAAGGATTGTGCAGACTGGCTTCAGTCTTACAGGATCTTATATAGGTCTGAATTGCTCACTTGTGATTTTACTGTACCAACACAAATATTTTTCCATTTTAATTTTCTATTGCATCTTTCTGTTCTTCTCCCTTTTTTATTGCACTTTTTTCTATATCCTACAAGATTCCTCTCTAATTCTCATATTTTGGTTTCCATGCTAATTATTTACATACTGTTAGGAAGCTTGCATATGATTTTTCAGACATCTGATTTAATGATCTCAAACCTTTTCTGGCAATAATAATGCTATTTTGAAAAGGTTAATGATGGAGTATCATCACCATCTATACTAAGTCTCCTGGTGGAGCCTGAACTCATCCCAAGTTAGCAGCAGGTAATCCCAGGTACCACAGTTCCTAGGAAGAACAAGGTTGGGCCAGGAACCCAGAACAAGGCAAGTCTACACTGTTCAAAAAATAAGGCATAGAGGAAAAGAGGTAGATATGAAGTGTGAGTAAGGGATGCTCCTTTGCTTGGAGCAGTCTATGCAGGTCTCAGAGGTCAGCTGGTTGCTCAGGTCAAAGGACTCTTCAGTGGTTTTGTAGGAGTAACTCTTGTAGATGGCGTACTTGTAATTCCAGTAGTTAAACATGTGGTTAAGGTCTTGCTATCTGCACAGCAAGGCCATTCAATGGTGCAACAGAGCTGCACTCCTTCCTTCTCAAACAGCCTCACATCAACTCTTAGAAGCCTATCTCAGAATGAAAGCATGTTATCAGGACAAAATGAAGTGAGCAGCAATTTACATCAACTATCCTGACAATGAAATGTGAATGTCAACATACCATACTGTGTGTTCTTTCAGCTTTCTAAGCTTACACCTTTAAAATTCAAATATGCATGTGAACCCCCTGAAGGCATCCACTTTGTATTGAAGAAGACTACAGACTGATAAGAGCAGACAGTGCCTGTTGGTGATGCAGGTGCTATTGTAATCTTGGCCTGCATCACTGGGGCAAATCTAAGAAAAGTATCTAATTGTTCCTCAGAACTTGCCTTTTCAGGATTTTTTCAAGAAGTATGTCTAAAGGTTACAAATAAGTTATTAGCAAATGTTAAACTTGTGATTAAAGCTTAATAGTATGCAGGTTTATAGACTAACTGAAGAAATAGCTTGGAATTGTACTTGGAACCTATGTCCAGCTGATTTTGTGTGCTAGTAAATTTTTAGTAGCATGCTACAGTTCAGAAGGTATTGGAAGGTGGAGTGACTTTAATTTTCCTCCAGGAAACCTACTTTTTTCACAACTACAAGTAGAATCCTATCTGTTGACCTCTACCAAGTCCATTGAGCTGGAGTTGCTGTGGTTAACATTGCCTGACTCCTTCAGACACCATTTTGAAGTTAATAGGGGTATGATTAAGGATGGTCAATAATTCTGCAGACCTGCCACAGCGTAAGGTTTCCCTTGATCTTTTTGTCCATTATTTCTACTCATCAATACTATTTCTGCAGTCCTCACTCACATCATCATCTTTGATTTGGCTCTTTTATTACTGAGTGACCTTTTATATGGATCAGAATAGTGCAGGTAAAGTAGCAAAGAAACAGCAATTTCAGAATCATCAAAGGATATTCTGTGCTTTTCCAATGTAAAGTCAGCAAAATCTTTGTCATAATGCAATCCTCCTATTTTATAAATAGGTTCCTTTGAATCCTTTGTTATCATTTAACATGCTTGCAGAATTTCTTCTTATCCAAGTAACTGTTTTCATCCAGATATAATTTGCTTTCCACCTTGCACTTGCCTCCATTAGAATACTGTAGCTGAATTTTTCTCCTTAGGCAGTATTCTTAAGTCTGCAAGATCACTTTTATGGCTTTTTTTTAAAAAATAGGTCCCTGTATTTTACTTTACATTGTTATTTAGGGTGTTTGTGAAATGCCTGTAAATCATATGTGAGATTCAGAAGCTTGTGCTTATTGTTATGAAGGATAAACCTTGGATTTGGAGGGAAATGTAAACAAAATCTGGGTGATATTCCTGGCCCAATTATAAGCATTGGTCTTGGGAAGCTTGTGAAACTACTCACTTGCTTGAAGTTAAATGTGCACTTAGCTTTGTTCGAAGTCATGGATGAAATGCACAATTAACTACAACAGAAAACAACAAAATCATAAGAATATCACATGTGTATCATGTAGTAATGGTGTACAAAATAGTAGTAAAACTCTTGGATTTCAACAATAATAATAATTTCTGTGTCTGAAATAAAAATTAAAGTGTCCTAAGGCTTTTAAATTAATCTGTGGAGATGTTTTTACATCATTGATATGGGACTATCTTATTCATAGTTGTGTATCAATAATTTTTGTTTACCTAGCCAAACACATTAATCACTCATCATTTTCTTATCAAAGGGATGACTGCTGATTTGGAGAACTGGAAGTGCCCATCTATTATAAATTTTATGTTTCATTTTCCAGGGCCTTGGAAATAACATGTTGTATCTCCTAAAAGACACCATTTGTAAAACATAGCAACCCTCATTCTAAAGATTTCCCAAAATGGTCAACACTATAGCAATAACACATGAAATTACCAACATCACTATTGTTTGTGAAGGAAACAAAGATCCAACAGTATTCAGGTTTAAACAGAGGTTTGGTATCAAATTCAAAGAAATTCCTAATATGATAATGTTATTTTAAATAGTAAACATCAGGAGACAAGGACTCTTGTGGAGCCCTCTAAAGTGCAGCTTTCTAGGTTATTTTGTCTATCATTTTGTATATCTAATAACAGCAGAAAACAGTGTGCAGCTACACCATAACTTCAGCTTGTGTGTGTAGTTTTCTTTAAAGTCAATACAAGGTATACAATCTGGGGCACAATATGTCTCAGTGGAGCAACTCCCAGTAGTCCTGAAGGAAGCTGGAATGTTGCTGTTAGTCTCAAGTGGAATAAAGATTTAGACCAAAGCACTTGAATAAAAGCAGTAACAAAACCTCCCAAACTGATATGTATGCTTCATTGTTGAAATGTTCATTTTTTTTCTGATCACAGTTATTTTCTTAGGAAAGGAACTGTAAAGTTGTCAACACACATGTCTCTGGAGATTTCATCATTGTTATTTTTTTTTCTGTGTTAAATCACTACTAAATTCAAATATACCAACCATTTTAGAGAGAACACATTAAGATTTAATCCTGCAATATCCAGAGAACTCTTTCTACAGTTGATGGAAAAGGGTACCTTCAAAGGCTGTTGTTCTGTCCCAAGAGGGTACCTGCAATGAGTAGGGTGATCTGTACTTCATGTGTGACTGGTGACAGAAGACAGCAGATGGTAAGCTTAGTTTAATTGTAAGATGGTATCCTGGATAAAGCAAAATAATTTTAAAAATACGTCTTCTTCAGTGAGTAGTGATGAAGGACATCGATCAGGTACATCATAGAATAATTAAGGTTGGAAAAGACCTTCAAGATCATCTAGTTAACCTTCAGAGTACCACTGTGCCCACTAAACCATATTGTGGAGAGCTGTGTTGTGAGACACTGGATTTGAATCTCACTGGATAATTTAATTATTGTAATGCCGAAAGGGTTTTTTAATTTTTCAATTTTCATATTTTGTAGATTTTAAGAACACAGTAGATGTAATGCTGTAGATTTTAGTGGATTAATATTTAGCAGCTTGTAGCATAAAGTCCTTCTATCTCTACCCCTGCTCCAGAACAGGCAGCTAAGATCTGCCAGCTATTTAGTCTCTTCCTCAACGTACCTGATTAAAGCATATCAGAAGAGAACATAAACATGGAGCAGTGTGACCCAAAGCTCTGGAGAGCATCCAAGAGACCTTTGTGTGCTGAAGAAAAGGAGGTGGATAAAGACAGAGGGTCCCAACGATCCCAGCCCCAATTCAACAGGGGTGGGAACTAGGAGGGGACAGAAGTGGAACTAGACATGTGGACAGTAGTGATTGGATAGGTTATATTATAAAAGCTATAGAACTTAGAGCTTGCAGGCGCACGTGCGTTGATGTATTCCTGGATGAGTGGGGTTGCTCATTAAAGTGCCTGCCCATTATCTTATCTCCTACAAAACTTGGCTCGGAGTCTTTTTTACAGACTTTTACGGCAACAATTGGATTGTGTGTATATGTAGCAGGGAGGGGCCAGGCTGAAGCCATGGAACTCACATGGGCTGCAGCTGCATAGTAGAGAGCAGGGAAGTTGCATGACAGAGCTGTCAATCAAAAGGCCCCCCTGGTAGCCTGTCCCACACCACAGCCCCTGGAGCTTCTGATTAGCTGCATCACCCTTTACTCTGGCCTGAAGGCCCCTGAGTGGTCAGAGTCAGATGTCCCACCTGCCCACAGTAGCCAAGTCACCTAAATACAGGAGGACACGGGCTCCATCTTGCCTTTTCTCTTGGGATCTGCCATCACTATGTGAAGCCTGGAGTTCCATAGGACTCTTTCGTGGTAGCTGTTTAATTCTCTTATTCTAATATCTTTCTTTACTCCTCCTCTCTTCTTCTCTCTTTTCTCCTGTTCCCTCTCTTAGCTTCTTTTCTTTCTGTACTCTGTCTTTCTTAATAATTTGGGTAACATAAACCTGATAGTTTGTATTTTATTAAGATGTGTGAATTGGTGTGTATGGGGTGCTTTGTGGAATGTTTTTTTTCCTTGTTTGTATGTTACTCCTGTGTAACTTTTGCAAAAATTGTCTATTTTCTCACTAAATTGAAATAAGTCTCTTGGGAAACACATGCAACGTTCTCTCATTTTGTGATCTTGAGGAATTAAGAACCAAAGGCTTTGTAAAATTTGATGGGAGCTCTTGGAGTTTTAAATATAAATAAAATGCCTGAGCAAGTGTGTGGCTTTGATCTGGGCTCTTACACATTTACTCATTTTTTGAATGCTCTGCAGGATGGTGAGTCCATCACTTTTCTGGGGAGTCTGTTCAAATGCCTTACCACTCTTTCAGTGAAGAAATATTTTCCTAATATACAACCTGAACGACCCCTGCTGCAACTTGAGGCTGTTTTCCCTTTTTCTACCCCTAGTTGCCTGGGAGAAGGAGCTGATCTTCCCCTCATAACAACCTCCTTTCAGGTAATTGCAGAGTGATAAGATCTCTCCTGAGTCTTCTGTTCTCTAGGCTAAACAATCCCAGCTCCCACAGTCACTTCTCATAAGACTTGTGCTCCAGATCCTTCATCAGCGTTGTTGCCTGTCTCTGGACACGCTCCAGCACCTCATGTTTTCCTTGTAGTGAGAGGCCCAGAACTGAACACAATACTCCAGGTGTAGCCTCACCAGTGCAAGTATAGAGGGATGATCAATGCCCTGGTCCTGCTGGCCACGCTATTTCTGATACAAGCCAGGATGCCTTCTTGGCCACTGTGCTGGTTTGAAGGTGAACCAGCAAGGGAAAATGAACTCACCACGAGAGAGATTATAAGTCAGAGCTAAAATTTAATAATAATATTACAATAACAACACTGATACACAAGGGAAATTGCTTTCAACTCACAATACCCCAGCAGTATAACCCAGTGTCCTGGGGCACAAACCCAGGGGGGGTTTGTTTGCCCTTGTGCTGAGACCCCTGTGGCTCCCCCAAGTCCAGAGCAAAAGGAAAAGAAAAACCTGTTGGTGCAGGCGAGGGCTGTGGTCTGGGCGAGAGTGGTGATCTCCTGCTGTCGAGGTCCTGCTGCTGCTCTGGATCCGACGAGAAGGTTCCCGAGGTCTTCTTACCCACCACTCATGTACCCTCAGGGAGCACTCAGTCCCTCCCCCTGGGCGGGGACTCACACAATGGGTGATTAACTCTGGGAGCCAGGGGGTGTTGAGCTGTTGATGGCCCATTAGCAGCTCCGCCCCCCTCAGGCTGGGTGTGAAGTGATAATGGCTCCCTGGGCAGCTGCTGCTAATGGCCCATTGTCCTTGGGGAATGAATAGAGGGGGTGGAATACACAGGTTTGATCACCACCACACAGGGTTAGCTGGTCCCTCCAGCTGAACTAGGACAGCCACCTGTGCGCACAGCTGGCTCATGTTCATCTGGCTGTCGATCAGCACCCCTGGGTAATTTTCCATTAGGCCATTTTCTAGCCACCCTTCCCCAAGCCTGTAGCATTGCATGGAGTTGTAGTGACTGAAGTGTAGGACCTGGCACTCACCTTGTTGAATCTGACAATTGACCTCAGCACATCTCTTCAGCCTCCCCAGATCCCTCTGCAGAGCCTTCCTACCCTCCAGTACATCAACAGTCCCCCCCAACTTAGTGTTGTCTGTAAACTGACTGAGGGTGTATGCAAACTCCCCATCCAGATCATCAACAAAGATATTAAACAGCAGTGGCCCCAACACTGAGCCTCAGGGAACACCACTTGCGACTGGCCACAGATTGGATTTAACTCCATTCACCACCTGTCACATGAAAAGGCGGGACAGAAATGCAAAGATTTCTTGTCCCACCTGGATTAATACAAAGTTATTAAATATAAGCATCCTCAGAATATTGAAGTGGAATAAACCCAATACTGCCTGCCTAACACTGTGCAGAACACAGATTGGATGAGTCGTCAACACTCTTGTGAGGAACACACTTTAGCCAGGGGGAACTTTCTTTACCAAGATATTAGCTATAAGCATCCCCAGAACAGCGAAGCTTTATAACCCAGATCAGCCTGTCTGTGTCCCACCTGAAGAGACAACACTGGACAGCACATTGTCTGGAAAGATCTTTGACACTCTGTTTATGAGACCACACTTAATAGCAAAAAAAATAAATTTCTTTATATCAGCTTCCAAAATAACTTTATTAATACAAGTATGTGACAATGTGTGTATGGGTTGCTTAGTTGATGACAACATTTAGCTGCATGATTGTATTTAATTGATGACAAAAACCCCAAAGGAAACCAGTACAAAACACATTCTACAGGCATCTCCAGCAGTATACCCCCCATGACAAACTTAACTGACAACAGAAAACTAGTCACCAGAAACACAATAACTGAACACCATGTTTAAACACACTCAGTAACCCAAAGCAAAAGCAGGTGGAAGAATATAGCCACTTCCTGCTAACACATATTTACCTGGTGAGTTATAGCAAAGTATAATTAGTAAGAGATAGGAAAACAGAGTAAGATTGCTCACCCCTGCAATGTCTGATGGGGTGGGGGAAGACAGGATAGCTTGTAGGTTGTCCTCCCAGAGATGGTGGAAGTTTTCTCCCCAATTTTTTCTCATGTCCAATCTCTTTTTTTACCCTTCTTTTAGGTAGTTTGAGTGATTATAGTCAATAATAGTTTTTATTTTGGGGGTGATAGATGCCTGAGGGGGTCTCCACAAGGTGTCACAGGGCATGGTGGAGAAGAGCCATGTAATTTCCATAACACTCCACTCTTCCTTCGGTAATCCTATCATTTTGACTTGAGGACTTTCAGGGAGCGACTGGAGTCTCTTTGTCCTCTGACAATGGTTCCTGGAAGCACCCCTGCAGGAGCTGAGGTGTTGCCCTTAAACCATCAGGAGGTTATCAGGGCTATCACCCCACACCACCACTTTCTGGTCTCACAGATCTAGCCAGTCTTTGACTCACTGAACAGTACACCTGTCTAAGCCACGGGCTGCCAGCTTCTCCAAGAGATTTCTGTGGGACACAGTGTCAAAGGCTTTACTGAAAACAAGGTAGGCAATATCCGCAGCGTTTTCCTCATCTACTAGGCCAGTCAGCTGTTCATAAAGGGAGATCAGGTTGATGAATAGGTTCTACATTCCATAAACCCATGCTGGCTGGGCCTGATCAGCTGGCTGTCCAACATGTGCTGTGTGATCGTGCTCAGGACAGTCTGTTCCATAACCTTCCTGAGAACTGAAGTCAGGCTGACCGTCCTGTAGTTCCCCAGCTCCTTCTTCTCGTCCTTCTTGTAGATGGGTGTCACACTGGCTAACCTCCACTCAACTGGTTAGTCAGGACTGCTTATAAAGGATGGAGAGTGGGTTGGTGAGCTCTTCCAACAGCTCTCTTAGTACCCTTTAGTGGATCAAATTTGATCTATAGACCTGAGTGTCTAGGTGGCAGAGCAGGTAACTGACTACCTCCTGATTACTGGGGGATTATTCTGCTCCCTGTCCCTGTCTACCATGTCTATCTGAGGATAACTGGTCTTACTGTTAAAGACTGAGGCAAAGAAGGCATTAAGTACGTCAGCCTTTTCCTCCTTCTTGGTGACAATGTTCCCCCTTGTATCCAATAAAGGATGGAGACTCTTCTTGGCTTTCATTTTGTTATAAATGTATTTGTAAAAACATTTCCTGTTATCTTTTACAGCAGTGGCCAAATCGAGTTCTAGCTGGCCTTTCTAATTTTCTCACTGTATGACTTAATGACATCCTTGTACTCCTGAGTTGCCTGCCCCTTCTTCCAAAGGTGGTAAAGTCTCTTTTTTTCTCTTAGTTCCAGTGAAAGGTCTCTGTTCAGCCAGGCTAGTCTTCCCCACTGGCTAGTCTTACATCACATTGGTATTGTTTATTTGATTTCTTTAGAGCTACAAAAGTGCTGGTCACAAGCAAGTGCCTTTTTTCTGGGATGCTCTGACATTAATTTAATTTCTCTTGTCCTGACTACATCCAATTCCCTTTATCACTGGATTGTATATGAAAAGTCAAATGCAAAGTGAATGTGCTAGGAAGAAGTAACTTGGCAAGAGGGTTTTAAGTAATGCCTGAATCACTTGTTAGTGGATTTGACCTCATTAACCTTTCTAAGTAGGAGAAATGTTTTAATTCTCACTCATAAATGAAGAATTAAGAGATAGAAAAGGAAATGTTTTGATCAAAGCTAGGCAGTCACCTTTGTCACAAGACTGAAACCCTAACTTTCAAAGTCTTAGTTCTGTGCCAGTTTTACTTATAAGTGTAGTAGTTGTTGCTAGGATGTGGCAAATAACATGAACTACAAGTTTCAGTGAAGTAAGCTACCCATCCTAGAAAGTCTGGTGTAACTCGGTTGCTGGACATCACTATTCTTTTCTTTCCTGTTTACAGGATTTAAGTTGACATCTCTACTGCTATTTTTTAACATTCTTTCTTCTCTGTGCTTATTCTTTATTCTTCCTAGTGTCTGCTCCAATTTCACTATATTTTTCATTATTAATTTTACTTTTCATCATCCTATCTGTTCCCACAGGTGCAAAAAAGGAATATATGAAAGAAAAGATCATAGCACTCAATTCCAACCCAATAACATCTTGGTGACTTTTGAATTATCACAGACAAGATGAAGATACCTGTGCCTAGTTGTCATTCATTATTCTCCCAGATATTTGGTGCAAGATATTAAATGCAATCATTTCAATGAATCAACCTGCTTCCTTTTGAATACAGTAAATCATTCCAGGATAAAAAGGAAGGACTAATACCAGTCACTAATAAACTATTAGCTCATTGATGCTTTCATTGATGTGAATTAGTATAATAAATCTAAAAAACATCAGTTACTAAGCTTGAGGTAAAAGCCAATATCATTGCTAAGTGTCACACTAGCAGAAGAAAGTGGTACATGACTGTATTTAGCAGTACAAAGAGTTTTTGTATAGCATTTTGCCTATTATATATTGTGCTTTAGCACCATTTGCTGGTAACAAATTATGAATCAGAATCTTTCCCTTTAATACAAGTGTCATGGATGGAGCCACACACTTCACTTGTAAGAGAGAAGTAATAATATGTTTTACTGATAGAACAAAGTTTGATGGTAAGTGTGGCAGTGTTTGACAAGATTTGATGGCAAATACACTTGATCATTTACTGCATAGAGGACAGGGTTAGACAAACTGTCGGGGAGACCTTCTTGTTGAGTCATGAGGTTCAGAAAGGACCCCCTCATGTCCTAAACCCCCATCAGAGAGGAGTTAAGTGCTGCTGGATCCACTCCTAGTCCCAGACTTGGTCAATGGTTTATGTCTAAAGGATCATATACAGATGATCAGTCCTTCATAGCACTTAGTTAAGATTTCACAGTTAATTGACTTACAGTCTTATTTGCTTGCCAGCAAGACATCAGGGTTACTGTTTCTTAGAGTCCTTGGCTACTTTGTTGTCATCTCTCTGCAAAGTCCAGAGCAAGTTGGGTGCAGCTCACATCATCACAGCCACGACTTGCTAAGGCTAAGTGGGGGCAGGAACAAATTCTGACACAACATGTATACAGCAAGTGATTCACTTTCATATATCCTGAAGAGTCTGAAATGAGTGATAAA
Source organism: Pithys albifrons albifrons (assembly GCF_047495875.1). Classification (NCBI taxonomy): domain Eukaryota; kingdom Metazoa; phylum Chordata; class Aves; order Passeriformes; family Thamnophilidae; genus Pithys; species Pithys albifrons. The sequence continues at coordinate 21,515,327 of NC_092459.1, read as the reverse complement.
CTTACTTTAGGTGTTGAGTAGGTAAGAGTAGACAACAGGGCTCAGTGTAGACTTTTGACTCATTCCAGATCTGTAGTCTAATATTTCCAAAGATCATACCATGGAACACGTACTCCAGAAATTGAAATTTCTATGTTTCTTTCTGAAGTACTGCAGAGGCACAGAGATGCTTAGTTTTCACAGTAGTCAAGATCAAGCTGCTTGGATGATTTGATTGACTTTTAGGTAAAAAAGTAAGTGTCCTCTGAGAGTATTGATGGTATTTGCAAATGAAGCCTGAAATAGGACCAGAACTTGTGAATTCTCCTTCATGAAAATATATATGCATTAAAAAGGCATCTGAAGGATATTTCTGAGTAAGTGCACACATTTTAATACTGCATTTTATAGTTGTATGAATTAATTATGTTTTATACATTGTCTAAGTATGTCCATATTTAGTAAATGTAGTAGCCATTGGCAGTTGTACTGGATGATTTTTATAGGTCCTTTCAGACTGAAATATTCTTTTCTACTCTAGTCTATTTTATTCTAAGATTTTTGAGGTGCAAACACCATGATCCATATGGAGCAGAGTACATCCCATCTGTAAGGGCAGAATCACATCCTGAAGTGCTGCAAGCCACAGGAGATGGGAATATGGGGCAGCTTGTTCTAACTGGTCATAGCTGTGTGATTGAGAAACTGCTGAGAACAGTGAGCCTGATGGTGAAGGGTTTATGCTCATGGCTAAGATTTATACTCACAGAGTTGTGTTTGCATCTCTGCAACTGGTAGAGATCTGTCAGCATTTCTATGACAAACAGGTATTCTGATATTAAGCTTAAGCAGCTTTGGCCTTTTAAATACTTCCGGAGTGATAAAGGAAAAAAAAAACCACCCCAAAATGAAAATAAATGCAATTCCAAAAATATGCACATTTAACTCACGTGCTACTGCTGTCATTTCCTCCATGAAAAGTGTGAACAGATCAAAATGCCTCTGGGTTTTCTGAGTTTTCTCCCATTTTGGAATGAAAAGAAAATATTTTAAATGTTTTTGTAACCTACTTGTTAGTAACAGTTCTAGATATTCAGCTATCCTCTTCAAATTGATATTTCTCTTTATTCTTTATCCAAAGAGATGTATTTCTTAGAAGCATTGGGAATTGCCATTCAAGACACTGAGAAACAGAAATTAAATGTCTGTAATATGCCTGTCCTAAACTATCAAGTTCCTTAATCTTGAATTGGATTGGTCTTCAAGAAAGCTGGTGACAAGAATTTTGCAATAAAACCAGTGAAGACATGGTACATACAAAGTTCCATGTAATTAAATTCTGAAAATGACTCAAAACTGCCTGTCTGTTTAATTTTATTGGTTTATGCTTATGCCTATATCAGAAATGTCCAAAGCCAGGACCCCTAGATTCAGAACATTATTATCAGTGTTGCTACCATTTAACTGACCAGCCTAAGAGATTGCAGATTCAGGGTTGTGTGGGCAGCTGCAGGCTTGTGCAGATGACATGCAAGGACTGACACTGCTGCACAGCGTGACACCACCAGCAGAGCAAGGGCTGCTCTGCAACGAAGTTTTTGGATTGCTGAATTAGTTTTAAGAAGAGATTATCTAAAGGTTTCTGATGACTGAGTGAAGCCAGTATGAAGCAGATTACCAAAATACACAGAGCTGCTTTTTCTCTTCCCTTCTTTCAAGGTCCTGGAGATGCAGAAGGAAGTAAAGAGTTTTGTTATTTGTGTTACATAAAATTTGAATATTTTTAATTTTTTATTTTTATTTCACATGTACTCTATATCTTGTATAGTGTGTTATGTCTTCCGTGAGGCAGAAGTGTCACTTCCTCCCTCTTCCCCCGCCCTCCCCAGCCCCCCTACATGCTGTTCTATATTTGAAGCTTCTAGAAATCTATCTTTTTAATGGTATGGACACATTGAATGTATTAAGAAGTTAAAACTGTACAGTATCTGCCATGTAAATTAACAGAAGTTATTTGCCTGAGGAAATTATGTCTGAATTGTATTCCTTCATCATGTTATCTTTTACTTTCACAGGGTTTCCTTGGTTTTTTTTTATTTTCAAAATTCCCGTTTATTATTTAAAGTTACATTGGATGATCTCTCAATGCTTTTTTCAACTAGGCAACTATTTTCACTCAAATGAAATTGCTATGCCCCAAATGTTTGCTTTTATCAGCACATTATAGATTTTTTTTTTATTGAGGGCAAATTATTACAACTTGAGAACTCTAATTTTTGTGCACAGTAATTCTTATATGATTTAGAATTCTGTGGGCATACCCATACGAACATTATAACATATTACAAATTAGTAACTGTAGTACCATTATCAAACATCACATAAAAATATATCTAATGACCTTTTCATACAGGAGCCAGATACTTTAGCTCATTGCATTTTAAAAGAAGCTGGGGATATTCACTGTGACTATTACAGTTTGTAATACTTTCTGTTGTGAGTTTTAAAGTCTATCAGAATTTCCTGTACACAATAGAGCTCCCACCATATGTCAGGTGAAAAAATTGAATTTTGAAAACTCCCTAAACACCTACTTTTCAACAGTGGTTATTAAGGCTATTGATGGACATATCTATTCTCAGTGTGTGAAATTCATAGCCACGGGATGTCATAGAATAAAATATCAGAGCTAAATTTGAAAAGTATCTGGCTCATTTTATGACTAGAGTAATGTTTGTGGATAGTACATCCCTTAACATGGCAAGCCTGTGCAGGTACAAGTGTGAGAGCAGATTCATTGCCTTGAAGGAGAGAGGAACTTAAAATCTATCTCATTCTTTGCTGAAGGTCATCCCATTTTGCAACACTCTTTTTGACTCTGTTCAGTCAAAGCTGAATAGAATAATCCAAGGTTCATTTTTAGTACTTGTTAGTGCTCTTCTCTGGATTTACTCCAGATCCAAGTTCCTGTTCAGATAGCCCAAATTTAATTATGTTTTGACTGTGCTAGCCTTCCTTGTCAGTGTATCATGCTGAAAGGGTATGTTCTATGCATTCTTTCTTTAGCAAAGCCATTTTTTTAAGAGAAATAGCTGAATATAACATAATTGCTATAATGATTTTACTTCCTAACATGCAAATATACATTTATCATCTTAGATCCATATAAGTGACTTATTGTTATGGTCTAGTCAATGATTTTTTGTCATCATCAGATTTTATTAGCAGTAGTTTTATTACCCATCATTGCTAAAGATACCAAATACCATTAAGCCTAAACTGGATCTCACAAGAAACATGACTTCCCATTTCCAATTACTTTGGAAAGTCTACTTGTTACCCAGATTTTCCTCCATTAGTATGTGTTTTATTGATTTTATACAGTGTTACATAGTGGTAAGTGAAATAAAAAAAGTCACAGAAAATCAAATGGTTTAGATTATTCTACTTCTTTAAACAGTTGCTTTATTCAACTGGATTTGCAATCCCATAAAAGTGATGACAAGTCTTAGATAAATGCAGAGTATTAAACACAGTTGGACAGATGTGATGTGTTTATACAGTAAGTTTTCACTAACACACACACACACTCACCCCTACTCAAACACATGGAACATGTATAAACATATGTCTTTTTTCAAAAGTTTACATCATGGATAGAGGTAAAATATTAGTTTTGGTAGACTGTTTGTCTGATCTACTACAGTGATGCAATATTATTAAAAAAATGTTTATTCTACTTTTTCTTTACTTCACAATGAGATAAAAGGTCTAACTTATGGACTGTAAGTGTTCTGCTAATTATATAAAATTATAACCACACAATACAACAAGATCAGCTTGTCATTCCTCCAAGTTGGAACACATACAGAAATATTAACAGTCCGAGCACCAGCCTATACCCCAAACCATTCTTCAAAGGTCAGCTGAAGCAAATGATCCTTCCTACATATAACCAGAAATATTAATTTTTAATGGTGTCTCTCCAAGACTCATACTACAAGACTGAATCCTGATAGTTCAAATATAAATCATTATTTGCTGCAAATCTGTATTTTATTAAAATATCAAAAGCAAGAACAACAAATAAGTGAATGGGAGAGCAAAAATCACAAAAGCCAACAAATCAGTTGTTACTTTAGGCATGTTTTCCTTGTAATAACATCTATATGAGAAAATGTAGGCACTTAGCATGAAAGAGTGTCCTTGGGAGTCTTCTGTGTGGGCAGCTGGTGCCAGCAGAATGATGCAGGAGGCATCGTCCAGGTGTATTCCATGCTGCAGCAACTGAGTGCTCCCAATGGAACTGTGTATGTCTCCTTCATGATCTTTGTGACAAAGCTGGAAAATGTTAAGGGAACATTAAGGACAGAGAAACTAGGATTGTTATTTATCCCTATCTTACAGCTGACTTCAGCTTTGGAGTAGAAAACCTATTTTCTGCTGCTAGCTGAATAGATGTGTTTAAGCTGTAGAGACTCATGCTCTTTTGAGGGAGCAAAGCTTTTTCTTGCTAAAGTATCAGTGGTTAAAGTATTTAGCCAGAAAATTGCACAGCAGTCCTAATATATGCATATCTTCCAGTTCCCCAAAGAGCTACCTAGCCAATTGCTCAGAGAATACCTGGAGGCAACCCCACATTGATCCTACTGGGGCTGTGTCAGAAGGACAAACAAGAAATTATGTCATTCTGTCATGGAGGAGCAGAAGGTTCCTACTGTTGTGTTCTAAGGCCCATGGCTGTTTCTGGTGACAAGGATTCATGTAATGTGAAACACAGTGTGGAATACAGATCTCCTCTACTCTGAAAAATTATTTTTCTGACCATAACATTAGCTGGTAAGGCAGTGCTTACTGCTGGACTTACTGCTTTTGATGTATTTTAAGAAGGCTTGAAAATACCCTGTGAGTAGGATTATTTAGGCAAGCAATTAGAGTTTAGATGTTACTACATTAATATATCCACACTGTTACTGTCTTTGAAAACTTATGCATAAGGAATGTCTGTGTTTCAAAATGTAGGTGATGAATACTATACATACTGAAAGATTGACTGGCTACAGATGGAGATGTCTGGCTTTCTGAATAGATTTTCTGAAAATACATGACTCACTCTTTTAAGCACCTAAATGGGCTCTCTGGATCTCATGCGCAGCCTTAATTTGCAAACCTGAGTGATTAAATACAACTCCCTGTGCCAAAATTAGTATTTAGACAGGTTAATTAGAACTGGAATAATTCCATCCAGTGTCTCTGAAGCTTTTATTTGTAGTGGAACAGCAGCTTTTTCTCCGCAAAAGGCTATAAAACTAATCATAGGAGGTATAAAATAGTGCACTAGCATGGAACTCACTATGATTTTAAGCCCAGATGTTAATGTTTTACTATAGTCTATAGCATTCAGTCTTAAAACACTCTATGATGTGCAAACCTGTGAGTAGTCTCCCCAGTTGCACTTTGGTCTCTTGTAATCATACATGTTTGCAGCTCAAAACTCAACTTTTGATTTATGAGGGGCAAAAATTCTGTAACGGAATTCCTTGCTTAGTTTATTATTTAGAAGTGGCTACCATTTATTATTTATCTGCATCTGTATTTCTCCATTAATGTGTTTAGAAAGAGGAAAATAAAGCATCAGCCTTTGCTCCATTTTGAAAGATGGGAAGAGATTTTGCTCTTTAAATTGATGTTTCAAATTAAAGTAGCTGAAGAGTTGGACATTATTTATTTATTGTATTTGTGTAAAATTTTTAGCATAAGAAAAATAGTATTTTTAAAATGAATAGTCCAATTCCTAAGTATCCTAAAGTATGAAAAAGTAATAAATTTTTCCATATAGAATAGTAGCATTTTATTAAAAACACTATCCATAGTCTGTACTTGCAGCCAAAAGAGAAAATATGTAATATAAAACATTCTGTCAACTCATCTTTATGATATGAAAAATACAACTGAATGAAAAGTTACATTACCAATAGAAAGAACAAATTACCCTGTGTATATTTAAAAGGATGTCAGCTTATTTTTCATGTATTTCTCATGAATGCAAACGATACCTGTTTCTTGTTGAGCAGACCTGATGAGTATAATATTAAAAAAAAAACGGGATCTGTTCACATGGCTGAATTCCCCTGGATTCAAAGCTCTGAAGGATTCAAACAAAATCAAAGGTCTATCTTTCTTATGCCAGAAAGGGAAACATTATCAAGAAACCATTGCACGCTATTGAGCTGCCATGGAATGGTTTTTCCTAGTGGTTGTATTCATGGCAGTAAAAGAACATGATGCACTAACTAATTTTAACTGACAGTAGATTATTCTGCTTAATGTGAAGAGTGTGTTATGACTATTCTGACAAGGAGATGAAGCTCTTTGCTCTTAGTGTGATATTCAGGTATTGAGTGACACTTTCACATAACAAGTTCAGCTTTCCTTGATTTTAAGATTCTTCACAGCCAAAAGGTACATAGATATACAAGCAGACAGACTGACATAGATGAATGCATTTTATATGCTTAAATGTATAAAACCCTAACTGAAATCAGACCTTAGTCAGCTTCCACAGTCATATGTGAACCAGGAGACTCACAAAAGAAAAGCTCCCATACCTACAGAAACAACAATTCTTTGTCCTTGTTCTTGCCTAAACCACCAGTATACCCTTATGCCTCATGCAAGTGTACAGTAATTATTTGCTTTTGGTTTGGTCAGTATCTTGGGACGGGACAGGAAATCAAGCCCATCTCATACACTGTAAGTGCAGCTTTTTGTTATTATCAAATTGTCTAAAATCTAGCATAATAAATTGATCATTACTGTTTAAAATCTTTTCTAACTGTATAGAATGTTTCATCACTGCGGTTAAGGCAATTTAAAAGTCATTATTTGGTTTGATTTTGCACGTTGAGATGGGTTAGGCCAGCATTACTGGGTTATTCAAATGGCCATTTTTCATAATATATTTCTCTCTTTTTCCATCCAACATAACACTTCACCAGCAATGAAACTAGCTCTAAGTGAACTAGTTCGTCTGCACTTCAGTGTAGCCATGAACTTGGGTCATGGAAACAATATACCTGCATCAGAGCTGTATTGACTGCCCAGTGAATATGGTTGTGAATAGCTCCTGGAGAGGAGGATGATTAGTCCAGGCACTGCAGTTATATCACTTCCAGTTCTGTACCTAGTTCACTCGGAGCCAGCCTGGAGATCCTCATGCAGGCATATCCAAAGTGTATCACTACAGCACGTGCATTTGTCTGAAATACAGCTAATAATAGCTATGACTTACAAGGAGAGCATAACCTTTTTACCTCAAGGTACCCTTTGCCACAGTAATCTATATCTCTGTGAGTTTGAGATAAATCTGTTGTAGTGTACTCTGGGTATGTATATAGGCTGAAATGAAAAGGGGACTGTCTACAAAATACAGTTGCCCACGTAGGAAGTATTTTGTGTTTGTGCAACATTGATCTCTAGTGACTGCCAATTTCTTTCTGAATGGAGGTTGACCGTAAAGCTCAGTCTGCGTGAGATCCAAGTGCTACTCTCTGTCATCATGACATGCTGAATAGTTATTCTCAACTCTCATTACAGGCAGGACAGTGGGGACAGAAGCTCCTGTCCTCATGTCCTTGATGACAGATACTGGGATCTAAAATTAGCACTTTCTACCAGGACTTTGCTCCCTCGGCTTTTCATATTGCAAAGGTAATCCTTTTACCTCTGCATTTAGGTCACAGAAACATTGACGTTTGTACAAATCCTGTTGCTTGATATGTGAAATACTGTATCATTTAGATATATTGTATATTGAACAAGACAGTATTTGAAATGAATGAATGATGACAGCTATTACACCCAGCTATTACACAGGTGACTCAAGCTCGTCATGGATGCTTATTTACATTTTAAAATTGAAAAAGCTAAAATAATAATCAAATACAAATTATATAGATGGAGATCTCATAGCTTAAGTATGTCCATTTTTCTAGATTAAATGGACCCACTGCTCAATTTCTCATTGTGTTCTATGGTCATGGTTAGGATAGAAGGTGGTGGCTATAACAACCTTGTGCTATATTTTTTGGGGTGATTATCTGCATGTACACAGGCACATATTCATTCAGTTTTCTGGAATTCTATCTGAGATGGCATATTTAAGCAGTGTTTCTCAAGCTTCTTACAATCAGTTATCATAGTTCATTGTGAAGTTTTTATTTTCCTTTGCAAAATTCTGGGGTCATGATAATTTTGGTAGCAAGAAGCTGTTATCACCAGATATATGGGAACATTTCATTATTCAACAATAATCCAAATTTTGGAATTATATGTCAAAGTATCATAACTGTCATTCTGCTGAATGTACTCACTTTTATCAGCTTTTGAAGAAACATCTATGCACAAATGAGCAACAGAAGAATTAATTCAAAATTAAGAGGTGAAAAACTCATTACCATATGTTGGTCATCAAGCCACAGAACTGAGTTTTTGCAGTCTCAGATAATACCCTAAGATAATAACCTAAACTAGGTGTGGTGGTTTGTTAGTCATTGAAAATAAGCAGCTAGGAATATAAACCATATCTCATTAGTCTAAGGTTACTGATACAAGGTCAGCTTTAGAGAGAGAAGTAGAATGTGTTACAAAATCTGTGATTCTGTGTTGTTGTTCTAAAAATATTTATAATTCTTTTATCTGACCAGGTGTCCTATTGAGGAAAAAGGTAGTTAAACAGATTCAAAATGCTAGAATTTATCAGGTTTGTCTCTCTGTGTAATAGGAGAATATTTTATTTCCTTTATTTACTATCCAAAGGATGAAAGTACAATCAACTTTGCTCAATGTCTTAATCTGTCTATGCTCTTTGCATGTTACTGTAGAAATAAAAAAGACAAAGGGAAAAATTGTGAATTTGTAGGACAGTTTGCATCCACTTTCTCATTCCTAAATATAAATAAATGCCAAATTTCAATAGATCAATAAATGTTCAGTGTCTTTCAGGAGTTTAATTTCAAACATTTCATCTAGAAAAATATCTAACTTCAAAATGGTAATAGAAGACAAAGAATTACTCCAAGTATCTGCATCTTTACTTGCATCTTTACTATTCCTTTTGGACATACAGAAAATCAAACATAGAATGGAAATGTGTGCTCATCTGATCATTCCTGAACATTTGTGAACACTTGGGAACATTCCTGCCTATTTAATGCTGTCCATAGGAAAGTGCAAAAAGCCCCAACCACCAGATATACTAAAAATTAATCCTAATTGTGAGTCTGACAAGCGTGTCTGCTAATATTTTTAACATCTTTCCCAGATGACTCTGATCTAAACCTCAGATTTTCAGTCAACAGTGCATCTAACTCACAGTACATTATAGATAATTTGTAGAAGTGTTTCAGCACTTGGGGATTCTTACATAGACAGATCTCTGCTGGCATATGACTGTTTTCTTTCCTTATGGTTATGAATGCTGGGGCCCAAACCACTTGCTGAAATGTTTTCTTGTAGCAGGATCCAAGTAAGAAATTCATATATATATTCATACGTATATATATGAAGATATATCAGAAGCTATTTAAGAGGTATATAATTCAATTGCCTTTCAGTGTATAATTGCATATGCTAGGCTCTTTTAATATTTCCTGATTTCAATAAATGGTTTCTTCCTTGGTTAATAGCAAAATCAAACAAGTATTTCAGTTGACTTGCACATAAGTCAACGAGTGAGTGTTGAGTAAACTGTTAGTTGAGCTACCTAATTGCACATGACAAGTGGGCAAAACTAACTTTAATGATAAAAAACATTCCTGGAGAACTTCAAATGCTGAGACTAAATATGTGAAGGTTTGCTAATTGGAAACTGTTAATTAAAATACAGTGGCTGTGTGCTAATTCAAATGAGAACAGTCAATATGTAGCTAGGAGACATAAACAAAAGGGAATTACTTACCTTAAAAACACATTTACCTTAATTACAGCATTCAAGTTTTGAAAGTCTGTTTTTAATGAAAATGAGAGGGCATTATAAAATTAGTTGAATTTAGTATATTGTTCATGAGATTAATTATAAAATTACACTTCTAATACACTGACTGTATATTTTCTTTGCCATATTCTCAACATAAGAAACATTATTCTGGAAGTGTTGGTATTTTATTGTATTCAAACTTAAACTTTGATCTCATTTGCCCTTGATGACTCTCAGTGGATGAGAAAGAATGTCCTGTAATTTGTACTAACAATGCTGATAACAGAAAGATCAGTGTTCTAAAAAAGACACAGTAATCCAAATATAGATGTTTGCAGCTTGGCAATCAGCAGGAAACACCATGACGTGCACACCAGAAGAAAGTGAAAGCAGGATCTGATAAGCTAAATGTCACTTTCAGGAGCACCACTTTAGGATGTAAAGTGTCTTGGCAGCAGCACATGTGTTTTTGACAATGAAATGTTTTTCCTAAAGTTGTTTTCTATGAGAATCTGTTTCTTCTGAGAGTGACCATGAACTCTGTCACAGACGTGATAGCTCTCCTGCTGTGAACAAATATTGGCATTGGGAACAAGCTGCCTAGCAATATTTGTGATTCACTCTGTCTTCTTATCTAGTTGAAAGAGCATGTCAAATCTTAAGACTAGATGTGTTATTCTCTAGTCTTTCAGACTAAACACACTTGGTACCAGTGAATACCATGATATGAAAGAAGAAATAAGTGATACACTTGCTGTTTGAATTTTGAATGAGAATATCATTCCTACACCAGGTGAAGCAAGGACATGAAGCCGAGAGCTGAAGCAGTAGATTCAAGAGGGGCTGTAGTGCAGCTTCACCTTTCACTGAGGACACCTAATTTTCAGAAATGCTGCACAAAGCCTAGGAATGTCACAAGCAAATGGCAGCTGCTGCAGCTTACCTCTGGTCACTCAACTTTGTGGTTCTGCCATAGCAATGTAAGAGTTCCTTATTGAGTGCCTTTGACTGAAAATTGCAGGCTGATTTAATTTCTAAACTAAGTCTCTCCTGATCTTTTAAGAGCCATCTCGAATGGTGCCTTTCTGATGTTTTTCTAAAACAGCTAAGGTAAACTTGAAACGTGGTCTTAACAAATGTGTACATCCAGGCTCAGCCACTGTCTCTCCACTCTATTCCATTAATACAAAATAGCTGAGATTCCCTTGTATCTGAACAGCAGTAAATACTCTAATCACTGTTGTTTGTTCACAGGTAGCAGAGTTTTTCCATCTCCTTCCTACATTAAGCCTCTTGCTTCCCCTTTGTCAGCAATTCATAGCCCCTAATCATACTGCTTACACATGGGTTTGCTGGCCCTCCTGCAAATATTCTCACTGGAATCCCTCAGGTAAATGAATAAACAATAAATTCAGTGAGTGGAGGAAGATGAAACATGGTGTGTGGGAACACAACACTATTATAACACCAGATAATTTCAGCTGCTTAAAACCAGAAATCCATTAAGAGTTGTATGAGTACAACTATAAATGGGTTTGGGACTAAGGCGCAGGAGAGAGAAGGTGGATGTGACTTTGTAAATCAGAATTCTGATGTAAAATTATGGGTAAAAGATAAAGCCATGAGTGCATCCTTGCTGATAATGTATCTTCCCTTTCCCTATTCCTTCCCTGCCATTTTCCCTTCCCCTTCCTCTTCCCTTTCCTTTTCCCTTATAGAGGGTAAAATATAACCTTTCCCTCCTTTGTTGAAGAAGTAGATTTTCTCATTTGGGGCTACCTATGCCTTCCTCTGTGTCAGTGCCCCTGAGGTATCCATTGCAGGTCATTGCCAGCTGAGCATCACTGGTAGCGGTGTGTAATATTATCTGTGATTGCAACAGTGAGACCAGAAGGAGAAGCATTTAATGCTACCAGCTGCTGTCAGTCACAGCACACATGTATTCCTGAAGCTTCTTTCCAGCGGCAAGAACTTCTTCCCTGAAAGAGAGGCTCTTATTCAAATGACAGCTACAGGACTGCAGAACTGTGTTTATTGCAAAGCTTTTAGCTGCATGGGTCTCAGAAGATTTACAGTGGTGTCAGCCTCTAAGACAAATCATTGATGGACTTGTATGTTATGGGTTCACCTAGGTGGGCCTAGATTTCGGCTCTGGAGTTTGGACTAGGCCGAAGCTGTCAGCTGACTTGAGCTGGGCTGAGCTAACAGCTGACCTCTTCTAGCCAGTAACTTTGTATTCCATACCACATTATGACATCATCTCCAGGGAAGTAGGAACCAGTGTGGGAGTGGTTAAGGCAGTCGCTTCTCAGCCCTCCTCTTGGGAGGACGCACGATGCTGTCCCAGGGGGGATGGAGAGGACCAGGCCCACCACTGGCTCACAGGGTATCTCAGGAAAGTAAAATGTGTTGTTCTGGGTCTCTCCTTTCTGCTTGAGTTTGTCTCCCTGGGGAATAAGTCTTTTCTTAAGTAATGTGTAGTTAAGACAGTAGAATTTGTGTGTTCGTTATGAAGTTGAGGTGGGGAACTTGTTGTTGCAGACTTGTGTGAGTGTATATTTGTACTCTCTTCTAATTGTCTCTTTCTTTCTGTGAAAATATATGTAGATTTAGTATAAATGCGGTTTGGAGTGTTTTTTTTCTTTCCCCTCTCTTTTCCTCCCTTTCCCTGGTGTTAGGAGGGAGGCTTTTCTCTCTGTGCTTGGGGGGGGGGGGGGTTCGCAGTTGCTTATCTCAAACCAAGACATTGTGTCACAAGATCTTTAAATGCACATTGGTCCATAATTGGTTCACCCATCAGCGTGAACTTTTCACTCAGTTGATAAGATAATTACCTCTGGCTTGTATTAGCTTGTTGCTGGTTTCTCAGAAAATGGCCCAATTATTGTGTACAGGCATTCATTAGACAAGCAGCTTCATATGAGATTTAATTTCTTGGTGTTTTACTGCCTGATCCCCAAAACCCACATCCCAAGATCATATGAGGGTTTTATTACCCTTATGTTTCCTCTCTACTAGTGGTTTGTTTCTGGAATCTACCTGCAGGCTGTGACCACACAATCCCTGCCAGCAGGAGGGATCACAGAATCAATTAGGTCAGAGATCATTGAGCCCAACCTTTGACAGAACACCATCTTGTCAACTAGATCCTGGCACTAAATGCTGTATCCATTCTACCTGCAAGCACCTCCAGGGATGGTGACTCCACCATCTGCCTGGGCAGCCCATTCCACTGGGTAACCACCCTTTCTGTGAAGAATCTCTTCCTAAACCTCCTCTGGCACAGATTAAGACTATACCTTCTTGTCCTGTCACTAGTTTCCTGGCAGAAGAGGTCAAATCCCACCTGGCTATAACCTGCTTCCAGCCAGTTGCAGAGAATGATGAGCTCATCCCTGAGCCTCCTCTTCTTCAGGCTAAACAATCTTAGCTCCCTCAGGTGATCCTTATAGGACATGCCCTCCAGACCCTTCATTAGCTTCATTGTCCTTCTTGACCCACTCCAGCAACATAATGTCCTTCATGAATTGAGGGGCCCAGAACTGGATATAGTACTTGAGGTGCAGCCTCACCAGCACCAAGTACAGAGGTACAATCACTTCCCTAGTCCTGCTGGTCACACCATTCCTGATACAGGTCAGGATGTCATAGGTCTTCTTGACCACCTGCACACACTTCTGGCTCATGTTTAGCTGGCGGTCAACCAGAATTTCAAGGTCCTTTTAGCTGAACCATTTTCCAGCAACTCTGCCCCAAGCCTGTAGCACTGTATGGGATTATTGTGGCCAATGTGTAGGACCCAACACTTGGTCTTGTTGAACCTCATGCTGTTGTTCTAAGCCCTTTGGTCCAGTCTCTCCATATACCTCTGCAGAGCCTTCCTAACCTCTAACAGATTGACATTCTGACCTAACTTTGTGTTGTCCGTGAATTTATTAATGTTAGACTCAACTCCCTTCTCCAGATCATCAATAAAAATACTAAACAGAACTGGGCGCAACACTGATACTTGTGGCACACCACTGGTGGCTGGTCACCAGCTCGATGCAGCACCATTCACCAGCACTCTCTGGGCCCAGTCATCCAGACAGTTCTTAACCCAATGGAGAGTGCACCTAACCAAGCTATGGGCTGCCAGCTTTTCCAGGAGTATGCTGTGGGAGACAGTGTCAAAGACTTTGCTGAAGTCCAAACCTTTCTCTCATCCACCAGGTGGGTCATCTGTTCATAAAAGGAGGACAGATTGATCGGAGAGGACTTGCCCATGCTAAACCGGTGTTGCATGTGTCTGATCCCTTGGTTGTCCTGTATGTGCCATGTGATTGCACTCAGGATGATCTGCTCCATAACCTTGCCGGGCACTGAGATCAGGCTAACAAGCCTGTATTTCCTTGGATCCTCCTTCTGGTGCTTCTGGTGAATGGGCATCACATTGGCCAACCAATAAATCTCCCTGTTCAGCCAATCGTCTTCCCCACTGTCTCATCTTTTGGCACGTTATGAAACCAGGGATGTCCTGCTCCTGTGCCTTCAAGATTTCTTTCTTAAAGTATGTCCAGCCTTCCTGTGCCCTTTTATTTTGAGGGGTGCTTCCCAAGGGGCTGTCCAAATCAGTGTCCTGATTAGGCCAAAGTCCACCCTCCAGAAGTCCAGGGTAGAGGTTTTGGTGGTGCCTCTCCTTACTTCACCCAGTATAGAAAACTCCAATATTTCATGATCACTATGCCCTAGCCACCACATTACCCACCAGTCCTTTTATGTTCACAGGCAACAGGTCTAGCATGGCACCTCCTTTGGTAGGCTCATTTACCATTTGTGTTAGGAAATTGTCTTCCATACACTCCAGGAAAGTCCTAGACTACTCTGCTGTGTTTTATTTCAAGCAGACATCTGGCAAGTTGAAGTCAGCTGTGAGACTTCTGCTAGCCACTTGTAGAATGCCTCATCTGCCTGTTCATCCTGTTTGAGTGGTGTAGAACATACTCCTACTATGACATCCGCCCTGCCAACCTTCCCCCTGATCTTTACCCATGAGCACTTAACCTTGTCATCTTCATCATCATCAATTTCCATACAATCACAATGCTCCCTAACATACAGTGCTACCCCACCACCTCCCCTACTTCACCTGTCTCTTCTAAAGAGCTTATAATCATTCATTGCAGCTCTCCAGTTGAGTCATCCCACCACATTCCTGTGATAGTGACTACAGCATAACTTTCCTGCAGTACAATGGCTTCCAGTTCCTCCTTCTTGCTCTCCATACTGCATGCAATAGTGTAGATGTATTTCAGCTGGACTAACATTTTTCACCCTATCACAGGCCTGCTACCCCTAGGTTCATCTCTAGTGAGCCTGGTCTTAAGCCCTTCCCACTTCAAGGATCATGAGAATTCTCCTCAGTCTGCATTATGCAAAGTTAGTCAGTTTGGCTTAAGCTGCTTTCAATGGCAGATTAAGTTAACCTTAGCGACTTTGCCTCAAGAATATGAAGGAGGGTTTGTATGATACTTCCCGCAGAAGACCTGTGGGAAGAGTGACCTCTGGCAGAACATCTGAGAGCTGAAAAGTTTTCGTGGGCCACAGTAGTTTGCAAAATGAGTGAATTAGTGACCTAATTATAGGCACCAATGACATGTAAAAATAATGATCATGTCTAGAAGCGTGGAATGAGGAACAGCTTCCATGACTATGCCTAATAAAAGGAAATTAAACAGTGTGAGACATGATTTGATGGCTGTCATGTGATCATCCATGCTGTTTGTTTTTTAACATGCTCCCTGGCAGTTTTGGCCTGGGCCAACCAACCAGAAGATCACAGCTTGGAGACAGCATAGGCCAATAAGAAGTATGGTCATAATTAGCTTTGCAAAGAGGATGGAGAGAAGAGTTATCTTTGCAAGCATGAGCTGTGCCATGCCACTTACCCTGAGGACAAAGGGGATGATTCAGATGGCATAGAATAGGAACTGAAGTCAGTGCATAAGTGGCCAGGTTCCCTTGAAAGCTTTGCATCCTTCCTGGAAACTGGAGCTATTCTGGGCACCTGGGTTATACAATATCTTTCACTTTACCAAATAGGAAGTCTAAAGAAATCACCTAGTTTAAGGCACTTATGTCTGCAAAATTAGACTTTGTGAGTGTTCTTTCCTGTCCACATCCCATGTTCATTTCTCTATGGGCAAGATGCACATTACTTGAATATCTTTATCCTTGGAGGTTTTCAAAAGCAATCTGGATGTGATCCTGAGCAACTGGCTCTTGGTGACTCTGCTTGAGCAGAGAGATTGGACTACTTTACTTCCAAAGGTCCCTTCCAATGTCAGTCCTTCTGTGGATCTTCAATACTTGTCCTAACAATGTAGCTCTCTTAATATCATGTCTTCAAGGGCCTTGGCAAATTAGATGATAAAGAAGGGATGGACACACAAACACCAGCTATTGAGACTGGTATGATTAAGGTGAATGACTGGCACAGTGCTGGTGGCTGGACCATGTCACAACTGATGTGCCTGGTACCAGCTATGGGGGACACTGAGTGCCTCCATCTGCCCCAATACTGGTGTGTGTGTGGGGGTGCATGTATCATTCACCAATAAATTCCAAGCAGAAGGCATGGGTCTGGGTGGGAGTATCAGATGAGTAGAGGGTATTTGGGGAGAGTTGGTTATGTGAGGTGCCCATGAGATGAATGTCTGTATGTATCTCTTTGCAGCAAGCTCTGTATTGGACTACTCAGGGGCAGGAGAGTGTCATGTGTGTATGTGAGTGACAGCTTGTCTCTGCCAGTCCAAGAGGAGAAAAAGATAGGGCTTTCTGTGCTTACCTCTTGTGTCAGTGTAGGTATGGAGGTATGGTTTAAGGCAGCATCCTCTCTGTGTAGCAGTTTGTGTTTATGTCCTCTGTATGTGTGTCTCTGTGTGTGTTTTTCTGGGATATATGCTCAGCTTCCCTACTGGATGGACTTGCAAACAGGAAAATGGCAGCTATGTCCTTCAGCCTGAGCAAAGACTCCAGGTATCCAGACAGTTGGACAGGAGGAAGACCTGGGTAAGGGCTGCTGGAGGTGGTGGCTGCCCCAACATCTTTTACTGAATATTTTATAGTACAACTTGTTTCTTAAACCTGGAATTTGGAGCCTGTGTGTGTGATTTGCATCGGAAGAAATATGAATCCTAGCAAGTTTAATATGTTCTGATATTTTTTCTGGTTTTAGAAATATGTAAGAATTATTCTTTCTAAGGAAAAAGAGCAGAAGCATCATACTCAATCCTGTTTTTCAGTCCATGCTAAACACGGAGCTGATAAAAACCTGCAATTTTTCTAAATAGAATGATTGGCTACAAAAATTTTCCCACAGAATGTGAGAATTCATACTCCCTTTGTCTTTGAGAGATATATTGAAAATCATTGCAGGTTCTCTAAAACTGCTCTGTAGTTTTCTCAAGTTGCTAAAATATACTTCACCTTTGAGCTGCTCATTCCCAGTGCTTCCAGTGTTATCAAAATCCATATACCTTCACAAATGTTCATGAAAGTGCTATGCCTTTTGGGGGTTTGTGCATATTATGGTAAATTACATTCTTGTAATCCTTTGCCCTCAGTCTTATGTTAAATCAGTTTAGCCAATCTCTTTTACTTCCAAATATTTTGTCCCCAGAAAACTAAGGCAGGGGTTTATCAGATAATCTTGGTAATTAGAAGCAAAGCCCATAATAAAAAGGCCATTACTGTCTTGTTTTGATTGGCTATGTCAGATAATGAATTAAAATTACAGTAAGATGGCTAATTTTCCATGCACAAAAATGACACCCAGAACCTAAATTTGATGCATTTTAAGTTCCTTTTGTTTACAGAAATAAATCTTCTGCTGGAAGGATTGAACTGGCTCTTGGTATAAACTCTCAATTTTCTTGATAGCTGTGATTCCCCTTAATCTCTTGAAGTCTTTGTAAATTACTTTGCATTACATATTCACTTTCTTTCCATTAGATGAGCTGTTTACACAAGTTGTTGATATAGATATACTTCCTGATTTACTTTTAAGTAAGTTAATTTTATTTTGATCATTCAGAGCTAGACCAGAACTTTATAACTTCAACAAATAAAATTGGGCTTTACTTAATATAGATTACAGTTCTTCCTTGTATTTCTTCGGGAATACTCAGTACTTTTTAATGATTGGAAACCACTGTAGGTGCATAATTCACTAATTTCTCTCATACAGATGGAGGGGAATGTAAAAAGTTTCAGTGAAGAAATCTTGTCCTGATGAAAGTCCAGATAAGAAGTAATTTTACAGTACTGCTACCGTGCCTCCAGGGCCTATTTGACAACCAAATTACAAAAATAAAAATATCTCCATGACTTGAAATAGATTGAAGAGACAACTTTTTCAGAAGTGAACAAAAGCTTCAACCCTGTTCACCTTCCACTTTCCAGTGCCTACCTGGTGTTGAGCTAAATTTTTGGACCCAGACAGGGTGTGGATAGTCCATTGTGACAATATCTGAAGCAAGGCTTGGAAGGATCACTGCAGAGCTGGGGATCCAAGATACAAATTTGAGAGCATATAGACAACGTCTGAATTGGGGAGATGAGACACAGTCTGCTTGCTTCTTCCTGTAGATAGGTTTGTGGTGGCAGGAACGTCAGCAGGACAAGGGGGAGGATGAAGCACTCCATCCACTACCTCATGAAACCCTCTCATGGTAGGGCAGGCGGTTGAACTCCATGTAGTTAAGGACCCAAAGGAAAATTCTTGGTAACTAGAGTGTTCTCAGTAGCTCACTGGACAATTTCAGAACGGAAATTAAACAACTTCTCAACACATGGGGATTGCATGCCTGTTTTGACCTTAAATGCCCAGCTCACTTTTGACAGGCACCCAAAGCACAAAGGAAATCTTGGGTCACTTGCTACAAAGAGCATACTTCAAAGACACAGAAAGGAAATGCCACAAGCTAAATGAAAAGTTTTTAGCAGTTTAGGAAAGGGGGAGAAAAAAAGAAGGTAAATAAGCAAAAATGAAAATTCTCCGAAAGAAAACTTTACATGAAGGAGAGAGATTATCACAGCAAACACAAAACCAAACTTTAACAAAAAAAAGTTCAGAAATATATTATAATAATGAACTATATAGAATTTGAGGCTTGCTATTTACCCAATTAATCAGTTTCATTGTAGTGATATTAAAATGAATCCATAGAATACTTATCTTGGTAAACAACGAAGGGATCTGAAGGGAAATCTGAAGTTAAATTACTTGTAGTTGTCAAATATATTTTTGGACAGTACATTTCTGTGTTTTTTGTTGTCCATAAACAGTATGCAGAGGGGCAAGACTGGACCTTAAAAATACTGAAGAAGTAAGGTGAGTTTGCTTGGATTGCTGTGCAGAAGTGCATGTCATTCCAGTGTTGGTCATTTCATCCAGGGCACCAAATAAAGCAGATCTCTGACTTGACTCTCAGGGTTTACTACACAGCAAATGAGTTGTCTTCTCTGAACATTCTAGATTGCTTTTGATATAATGAAACACTAGAAGATAGAAACAAAAAGAACAAAGTAGTAATTTCAGGATAGTTAATCACTTAGTGTGAGGTGTAGTTGCCACACAGAATAACAGCATAAGTTAGGAGAACTCAGAGAATGTAACTCTGAGTCAGAGGTCATTATGCCAATGTATTATCATACAAGTCATTGCTGTCAAATGTGCTAAAGGCTTGGAGATTGTCTTTAGATAGTGGGTTTTCAGTTTCTTTGGAACATGTCTCTTGTGTTATCTTACATAGTTTTTTTCAAGAGATTGCTTCTGTGGAAAATAAAATAAATAAATATTCTAATGTTGTGATGGGATGAATGTTGTTGTTTGTTCTCCTTTTTAACCAGGCCATACTGTCGTTTCCTCAAACATTTTAAATTTTGATTATTCAAAAATGCTATGTTATGTTTATTTTCACATGCTTGTTTTCTCCTGTCCAATGCAATGTTGTTTATAACATATTATTCATATGCCTAATAGGACTAAATATGAGAAGACAAAGAACAACATTATTATCCATACTAAGCACATTTAGAAATGTTCATTTTACTTACTGATTCTTTGAAGCAAGCTATTTTCTGATTTGTAAGGCTGGCAGAGTCCACAGTTTTAGGTGCTTATCAGTCACAGCACTCCTTCTTATGCCAGTAGGCTGTTTCTTTGATCATTTTCTAGAAGTTTCAAAATATCAGGGAAAACAGCCTAGAGGTTTTTTGGTTGGATCACAATGCATACTTAAAAGTGTCTTAGCTCCTTGCTTATTGGTGGCCCTTCAAGCAAGACATTTGAAAAAACACTTATTCTGGCAAAGACAGTCAGCTAAGATAAGTCTCTGCTGTATTTACAGTGAAATTAAGGGAACAATTATATAATTTTACATAGTTTAATGTTCTGAGGCAGACTTTCAGCAATGCGTCTGTGGAACTGCAGGGATGACACCAAAGCATCTATGTTGAAAAAAGTATCTTAGACATTTCTCAGTAAGCAGCATCATCTCTTAACTGAATCATAATAATAGTACAAATGCTGACTTTTCTGCTGTTGTATCGCTATAGAATCACAGAATCATTGAGGTTGAAAAGACCTCCAAGATTGAGTCCAACTTTGACCAAGCATCACCATATCAGATAAATCATAGCACTAAATGCCACATTCAGTTGTTTCTTGAACACTTCCAGGAATGGTGACTTCACCACTCTCTTAGGCAGCCTGTTCCAAGGCTCAATAACACCTTTCTGTGAAGAAATTCTTTGTGATTCCCAGCCTGAATCTCTCCTGGTGTATCTTGAGGCCATTTGTTCTTGCCCTGTTGCTAGTTGCCTAGGAGAAGAGGCCAATCCCCCAACCCTGCTTCAATCTCCTTTCAGGTAGTTGTAGAGAAAGGTCTCCCCTGAGCCTCCTTTGCATCAGCTCTTACTAGGAGAGCTATAGAGCAGCCCAGTTGTAGAGGACCATGTCCAAGTGCTGAAAAGACTACTGAAGGGAGAACAAGTTTTTCAGTGAAAATCTGAGCAGTTAGTCTGAGCAGTGCGCCCTGGCAGCCAAAAGGACAAGCCCCATGCTGAGGTGCATCAAATACGGGATAAACAGTTGGACAAAAGAGGTGGTTATCCCACTGTGGTCACTGTGCAGCCTCACACTGAGAACTGTGTGCAGTTCTGGGCCCCAGTATTTAAGAAGGATGTGAATGTTCTTGAATGTGTCCAGACAAAAAGTCTGGTGACAAGGCTGGAAAGTAGGTCCTATGAGGAGCAGCAGAGGACTTTAATAATCTGATTTGGAGAAGAGGTGTCTGAGGGTTGACCTCATTGCTCTCTACAGCTTCTTGAGGAGGAGAACTGGAGAGGGAGGTGCTGATTGTTTCTCCCTGCTGTCCAGGGACTTGTGAGAATGGTTCAAAGCTACACAGGGGAAAGTTTAAACTGGACATTAGGAAGCATTTTTTTACTGAGACCATAGTCAAATACTGGAACAGGCTTCCTAGAAAGCTGTTCAATGCCCCAAGCAGACCAGTATTTGAGAGGTATTTGGACAATGCCCTGAATAACATGCTTCAAATTTTGGTCAGCCCTGAAGTTATCAGGCAACTGGAGAAGATAGATGTTGTAGGTCACTTCCAACTGAAATACTCTAGTCTAATCTAGTCTAGTCTAGTCTAGTCTATCATATAACCTGTTAATAGTCATCTATCAAATCTGTACGTACAGAAACTTACTTTCCCCCAGTTATTCCTCTTTGTTAAAATGAAATGCAAAATTATTATATCACTAACTTTAATAATTCCTGTGTGTAGTGATTTTATCCATATCCAGCATAATCACAAGAATATCCAACACTAAGACTTTGATGGGAAAAATAATTGAACCAATTAGATTATATCACAAATTATAGTCTCAAAACACTGTATATAATGACTGTGATGTAGTTATTATTTTATAATATCAATAATATGACATATGAAATATAAAAATATTTTATATATCTACATATAGATATAAAAATTCTTAAAATAATTTGTCTCTGGACTAATTTCTTAAAATGTGACTGCTTTCTGCCAATCATACCACAGGAAGGGAACTTGTGTTCTATATAACTAAAAATACAGAAATATATTCTTTCCACACAGATTTTAGAGACCAGATTTTTTTTAGCCATTCCTACACAAAAGGTTTCTATTTCTCCCTGCGTAATTTTTGAAAAAGCAATTGAGGACTTTTACAATGTTAGTTATTTAATAGAGATTATCTTCTGTTATGTATGTTTAAAATTCTCCCATCAAATACATCTATTCTGTAAAGTGCTGATTAGACTTTTCTTTCTGTTTTTTTGTACTTCTTTTTAAAAGAAGCAATTGCTGATCAAAATTGGAAGCATCAGTAAATTTAATTTGATATATTAGATTGTCATAATAACCATTATTATTCTTTTCCTCCAAAAAACCCAAAACCAAACCCAAAACATTTTTGACTCCACAGCTGGGCTAATTTATCTTTGGGTACATTTTAATACTGCTCTGTGTAAACTCTTCTAAATTACAGATTATCTACTTTAATTCTACTTCAGTACATTTCATGGAAATACTTGAGCTTTCAGGAAAGTTAATACAACAAGATTATTTTCCCTGTTTCATTTAATTACACGAGATTTTTTTATACATTACAGCAATGCTTCTGGTATGTAATTTTAGCCTTATTTTACAATATGTAAAATAGTCAGTGCTCTGAGACACACTTACTTTCTTTTGGATTCTTTGCCTTTAGTAGCAGCTGAAGGAAGTATCAGTTTGGGGAAAGGGTATTTTATTAAACACTGAGCTGCCTGTTTCATTGTCAGTTTTGGTCCTAAAAGACTGGGCCTGAATGAAGTGAGTATTCCCAAATACAATTACAAAATTATGACTTCCACTCGAAACATTTGTTCTACGAATTCTATTTAATTCCATTTAGAGTCAAAAATTCTAAATATGCCTCACATAAAAGTTGGGTGTTTGGATTGCAATAGAAATTTTGTGTTTTTCTCCTCAGAATAACCTAATTTTGCTCTTCCTAAAGGTCAATAAGATCCCTGACTGGTGAAGATAAAGATAGTTCCTGCCATGCTGTAAGGATAGTTTTCTCTTTTATATCTCCTTTTCCCCAGAGCAAAACAGAACAGTCTGGGTGCCCTTGCAGTGTTTGACTCTTCACTGAATCTGAGAATGACAATATAAAGTGATTTTATATATAGAAAGATTTTAGTGTAGTTTTGAGATAGGAAATCAGGCATACTGCAATATAATGCTGTATTTTAACAGATGAGGAAATTTGCAATTTGTGCAATTTCAATCCAGAACCAGAGACTGATTGTCTAAAAGGCTCAGTGTGGTTCATCACCTACAGGTCTTCCTTAGCCCTAGAATTTAAAAACTCTTTGATAAATCTTTTTGTATTGGTGTTATTTATATTTTATTTTGTGTGTTATGATGTCGTTTGCATTGGTAAGACAAGCCTAAGGAAATGGCAATACAGAGACAGACTTTCAGGGAGTAGAGGAAGGAAAGAGCTGGCAGGGCTTATGTTTCAAGAAGTGTGATACCTCCAGCTGCATATGAAAGCATGTTTGAGGTATCCTATGGTTTATAACAACTCTGTACATCTCACCTGCCACAGATGTGAATAAAATTCAGGTAAAACACAGTCAAAGTGCCATCACAACAAATAAAGTTCTTTGTAAACAGGCAACATACAGATAGGGAAACAGAATAATTTAAGATGTCCAGATAAATGTCAGAAGTCTAAAAATAACATGAGGCTAAAATGGCATGGGAATAAAGACAATTAAAAAATTGGTCAGAGAAGCACACTCAAGAGAATGCTCTAACATCAGGGCAAAATTGATTTATTGATAAATGGCAGAGGAGGAAAGACTGATGCAAGGGAAAAAGAAAGTGCTATTAAACAAACTGGCTTTGTGAGATCCTTTCTAAGAGCCACTGTGATGGTGACAACCATGTCTGCAAATGTAACTTTTTTTAGGTGCAAAAATGCTCCTGGAACTTCTGGAAGAATTCAAGCTTCACAAATATAAGCCAGAATTTTGAGGGAGCCTGTTAAAAGAAAATTAAGGGAGCAGCTGCAGCTTCAAGTTACCAGAGAAATACAATGGTGTACTAAGTTGGGATGTGTGCCATTCAGTGTACTCATTTATCTGGAAAAGAAGACACACAATGAGGTGAGAGGTTTCTGACACCTTAACATTTTTCTGGGTATTAAAATTCAAAACCAGCTGAAGAGAGTTAGAGAAGAGTCTCATGATGCAGAGTGTCTGGGTGACAAAGTGGTAGATGAAATGCAGTGTCAATGAATGCAAAGTAATGCACCTGGAGAAAAAAACCCTAAGTATTTGTACACAGTGATAGCTTCTAAATTAGCTATTACCACTCAGAGAAGAAATCGTTGTTATGGATAATTCTATGAAAACATATCACAGCAACATAGTGTTCTGTACCAGACAAATAAGCAAGCTAGAAATTATTAATAAAGGATAGGGAACAAATCAGGAATCATTATTATGTTGCTGTGTACATTTATGGTGCAACTGAATCTTGAACACAATGTGCAGAACTGGTTGTCCTAATCACCACCTTTTCAAGAAAGGTATAGTAAAGTTAAGCATAGGTCCAGAGAAGTGCCAGACATTTGATCAAAGCTATTGAATACATCAAGATTCTTCAACTTTGAGGTGACTGAGGAGAAGAAAAGAGAAAAAAAAAGCCAACCAAAAAAAAAAAGACATTTAGAATAGGAATAAGGAACAATAAATTACAGTTTCTCATAATAAAAAAAGGGCCTTGAATAAGTTGGCAGACAGTGGACTACTAACAAGTTACTGCAAGTACCATTGATGCTATTACCACAGTATAGTCTTGACAGTCCTAAAGCAGAAGTTATAACTTAATTAGACTAATTAATAGAAAAAGTATTATTAAGCACAAAATACAAAGTTGCTGACTCAGGACACCCTTGAGGTTTCTAGAAAAAGGGAATGTCTAGTATCACGCTTTATTTTCTTTTTGTATTGTGTATCCCTAGTGAATAGAATCATAGATTCACTCAGTGTGAAGGGGACCTCAGAAGGTCTCTCACCCAACCTCCTGCTCAAAACAGGGCCAGCTATGGGATCAAAACAGTTTGCTCAGGCCTTTATGCCAGCATAACCTGTTTGCTCAACTTGCTCTACTGCTGGTCTGCCCTTATGGTGAAAAGGTTTTTCCTCATGTTTGTTCAGAACCTGTCTTATTTTGATTTATGACCTTGGTCTCTCATCCTTCCACCATGCATCGACGTGAAGAACTTGTGCTCATCTCCTCAACGCCTTATCTGTAAGAGCAGGGGGGTGCAGTTGGGTTCCTTCAGAGTCATCTCTTCCATCTCTTCTCCAAACTGAAGAAGTCCAGCTCTCTCAGCATCTCCTCACAGGGCAAGGCTCTGGCCTACTCCATCTTGGTGAACATCCCAGATGAACTCGCTTCAGTGTAACAACTTTTTTCCTTGAACTTGTTAAATCCTTATGCTAAGCATGGAGACCTGGGAGACATTGATGACATCTAAGGTACATAAGCCATTGAGGACCCTTGTCAGAGTCCAGTATTCTTTAGCTGAGTTTCTTGAGATATTTGACATGAGGAGTTAATACCTGATGGCAAATTTACTTATTTGTGTAAGTTACATGGGATCCGATTTGGCAAAATGATACAGCAATGTACTGAAATTGCAATATACTACATTTGACAGAATATAGCATTTGCAATATGTATTTGGATCATGATGCAAATGTGATTCCCATTGCCTGTCTCTAGATGCACACTGTCAGAATACCTTTTTTCCCCTATTGCCAGGAAGCAATATACAGCTTGAAGCCAGTTGCTCTCTTTAAGTTCATTTAGTTGTTCAATTTTATATTCCATCTTGGACTGAGCCACACCTACACCTTCCACTTGAAGATCTGGTTGACTGGGGAAGACATTCACACTTAATTAACTCTGGGAAACCACTGGCATTCTTTCTTTCCTTTTTTTTTTTCTTTTTTTCTTCCTTCCTTCCTTCCTTCCTTCCTTCCTTCCTTCCTTCCTTCCTTCCTTCCTTCCTTCCTTCCTTCCTTCCTTCCTTCCTTCCTTCCTTCCTTCCTTCCTTCCTTCCTTCCTTCCTTCCTTCCTTCCTTCCTTCCTTCCTTCCTTCCTTCCTTCCTTCCTTCCTTCCTTCCTTCCTTCCTTCCTTCCTTCCTTCCTTCCTTCCTTCTCTCTCTCTTTCTTCTTTCTTTCTTTCTTTCTTTCTTTCTTTCTTTCTTTCTTTCTTTCTTTCTTTCTTTCTTTCTTTCTTTCTTTCTTTCTTTCTTTCTTTCTTTCTTTCTTTCTTTCTTTCTTTCTTTCTTTCTTTCTTTCTTTCTTTCTTTCTTTCTTTCTTTCTTTCTTTCTTTCTTTCTTTCTTTCTTTCTTTCTTTCTTTCTTTCTTTCTTTCTTCTTTCTTTCTTTTCTTTCACTTTCTTACTGTCTTAGTTTGAGAGAAGAAACCAAAATGTTTACCAGAAGCAGAGGAGAGGATTCCTCCACAATAATCACATCACTCTTTATTAAATTTAAGGAAAGGAACTTTAATTAGAAAATGGATATAAGAAGGATACCTGTTCTTGACTAGTATTATATATATACATATATATATATATGTACATATATATATATATATATGTATGTATGTATATATAAATATAACTGTAAACAGACCAGAGCAAACTACTCCCCCAACACCACAAGTGAAAACAAAGGAGAACAACCCCCAAAACTGTAGGCTATATTTATGGACAGTGTCAGTGTCTCACCTTGGCTGGCTGCAGGGTGAGTTCTCCAACTTTTCCCAGCGATACAGAGATGAGCGGTGAGCATTCAGATGAATTCTCTCTCTTCTTGTCTTTTGTCCATAATGAAGAAGGAAAGCTGGGATTGGAGAGCTGCAGGGTGTCCTGAAAGGCAGCTGTGACTCCTCTCTCCCGGGTCGCTGCCGTGGTGGGGTGGGTGGCCGTGACACTGCCAGTGACGGTGAGGCCAGAGCGGCGACCGGGACCCCAGTGCGAAACCAGGAGAAACGGCAGTGGCAAGATAAAACTAGCTTACTCCACAGGAGCAGTGAGGAGCAGGAGAAAAGGTTTCTCTCCAACAGCCAGCACAAGCAGCTCCATCCTTCCCCCAGAGCTGTGTGATGTCCCACCATTAAAAGAAAAATAAAAGAGACAGTGCAAACCTGTTCCTTGCCACACCTTCCCCCAGTCTGCCCCCACCCAAAATGATCAAGAAGGAATTGGTAGTAGTTCACTACTTCTTTTGTTAACTACTGGCATGGGGAGTTAGTGGCAGGGAGAGAATTTGCATCAAAACTACAACACTTACCTGTATTATGTGGTTTGCATCACAGTCCCACCATGACGTCTTCACCAATCTCTAATTCTAACCCACAAACTTCTGTCCAGCTTCTTGCCCATCCCCACATCTGAGATGCTGCTTCATAAAGAGAAATAGTACCCTTCTCCACTGAGAGCTATCCCATCCACATCTTGGTTATTCCTGCAATGTCACAGTTTTGTGACCATATGTGATACTTCAGTTCCTTCTTCTCATTTGTGTATTTACACTTGAGGTAGGTGTCTCGTCACCTTATTTTATTATTCTCATGATCCCATCTCTCTGAAAATTTTGCTTTCCAAACAAGTGATTCCACTAATTTATCTGCTAAGACAGAATATAGAGTAGAGGTATCTTGACCCTGAGATTAGCTTAGCTGTTAGAGCCTGGGGCAAATAACACCAAGGCTGTGGGTTTGATCTCTGTATGGACCACTCACTTAAGAATTGAACTTGATAATCCTTGTGGATCCCTTACAGCTCAGAATACTCTGATTCTGCAACCTTTCATATGTTCCATTAAGTCAATTCTTACACTATTCACCATGACTAACTACTTCTTTCTTTATTCTTTCTGAGACTAGATCTCTTGCTTCAGACCCATTCTCCCTGATTGTTGGCCCCAGACTTGTGCTTACATCTGAATGTATTCTAAAGGTGAAAATGATCCTTATTTATTTCATAAATTCAGATACAGGCCAAATGCAGTCTAACCCTCCCTTTACTCCATAAAGAGCACATGGAACATTTTAAAAATGATTAATATTTAATCATAGACCCCCTTACATTTTATGACCACAGTGGGTGAAATATCTATCTACAGAATTGTACAGATAGTATTATAAACCAGATTAAACATGTAATTACTATATTAAATAAATCAGGAACTCCACTGAATAATCTGTCTCTGAGTGAAGTTTGGGAGGAGATTTGGTTCTATATTATGTGCAGAAGCATAGATTAGCTGGCAGCTAGAATTACAACTACCTCATAGAGCGGTAAAGAAAAACTGTAAAAATATTCTAATGAAGGGAAATAGAAACATATGATCTTTTATGGTATTCATTAAAATTATAGAAAATGTGCTTCTCTCCCCTTACAAATGTCATGCAAAACAGAAGTCTCAGCAAAATATATTTTCCTCTACTTTCCTCTTCTGTGAATACTGCTAATAATGTATACTGTATCTCATGGTAGACCTGTTGGTTCAAACAATTTGTCACAGTCTGTCTGGTCACAAGAAGTGGAAATCAGCTTATGGTGACTCATGAAAGAAGCTCAGTATTGGTGCATGAGGTTCTATTCTGCTGCTCAGAGAACTCATGTTATATGCTATTCGAGAGTGAGCTTAATGGTGGTGAGAGACATTGTCTTAGAAAAGGAATGGAGCACAGGTGTTGCATGGCAAACTGCTGGGCCCATGTCACAGCAGTAGCTGTATCCAGGTATGACAAGTCCATTACTAACAGATAAGTTAGTCGTGTACCTGGGCAATGTTTGCTTCCCATTGGTAAAAATTGCTTTTTGTTTCTTATGTAGTGCACTGATAAGAAAGAGCTCTACATCTTTATGCAGTGTAAAGTCGTGTCCTCTCTATATTCCATGACCTGATTTTACAGCAAGGTGACCTGGACCTTCTCAGCCTTAGCCAGCTGTCTGGGGAGCAGGGAGCAGGGAAAAGGCTGTGCAACCTTGTAGGATCTTACAGCCCGGAATAAAGTTCCTTCATGTCACACTACTCAACCTGCTCTGGACTTGTTTCCTGCTACCCTACCCATCTGGAACTAAAGCAGAAAAACTTGAGAGGTGCTGCTAATCGGCCCGGTAAA
The DNA here is from genome assembly GCF_047495875.1 of Pithys albifrons albifrons. Taxonomy (NCBI): domain Eukaryota; kingdom Metazoa; phylum Chordata; class Aves; order Passeriformes; family Thamnophilidae; genus Pithys; species Pithys albifrons. The sequence goes on along the minus strand of NC_092459.1, from coordinate 21,486,070 downwards.
ACTAGTAATAGTGTTAACATTAGGTGTAGTGACAGAAGGGAGAAATTGTGCCCCTGAGGAAAACAAATATCTCTTTTAGCTGTGCATACAGTCCTAGCAAATTTCTTGCACGCAAATGTTTCTGCTAGTATAGATACAGGATCCAAAGTCTTTAAAGAAATCCAGCTAGATCAGATAGGAATAGGCACAGTGGCTAACAGCAAATATAGATATTTATTCCTGCTATACTGTGTCTGTCTGGGATGGAGTTAATTTTCCTCACACCAGTTTTCATAGTGCTGTGCTTTGTACTTGTAGCCAGAAAGTTGATAACACACCGTGCAGAGCAGTGCTCCTACAGCATCAAGGCTGTCTCTCCACATTCACCTCTCTTCAAAAGGCCAGTAGGCTGTGGATGGGCAAGAAATTGGGAGGAGAGAGAATCAGGATACGTGACCCGAGTTGACCAAAGGAATATTTCATAACATATGATGTTTGCTCAGCAATAAAAGCTAAGGGAAGGGAGAAGGGGAGTAGGTTATTAAGGTATTTGTCGTTATTAAGGTATTTGTCTTCTGAAGGAACCACTACGCCTAGTGAGGCCCTGCTTCCCAGAAAGTGGCTGATCATTGTCTCCTGGTGGGCAGAAGAGAATAAATATTTTTGTTTTCCTTTGCTTTTCTTTATTAAATTGTCTTTTTCTTGATCCACCCACCCACAAGCTATTTTTATTTTTTTTCCTCCTCATCTTACTTTGTCCTCCCTCTCATCCTGCTGAGAGGAAGAGTAATACAGAGAATTGGTGGGCACCTGACAGTGCAACCAGGTCAGCCTACAAATCTGAGCTTCTGCTCAATATGAAAAAGAAGCAGCTTGGGCTGAATTTTCGCCTTGCCCCACAGTTGCTTAATGTTTTGGGTTTGGTTTTGTTTTTTTTTCTCCATTGCTTAGGGCAGGGATGATGATGATCTGAACAATTTTTCTGTAATTGGAAAAAAACTTTTCAGGGTGGACAACGGGAGACCAGGAATGTGCCTATGTTAATTCTGATCACCCAAGCAAGCTGAAAGCTTGCTGAGACAGCTGATGCTGCTGGACCTTCTGTCTAGCTACAGCTGAAGGTTGTCCCACTGCTTGCTGTGAAGTGCCAGTCTTTGGTCATCTGCTATTGAACTGTGATGAGTTCTATTCCACCTGTGCCCAGTATATTCAGAATACTGGCAGGAGAACTTGGCCCTGAATGTAGGAATATCAGGTATTGTAGCTCTGGCTAGTCCCCCTCAGCACTGCCATCACCACAAGCATTCCTCAAAGAGGTTTAGATCCAGGCTTGGCCAATGAGAATAACACATCCCAGATAGTTCCAAAGACATCCCCTTGCTAATATGTGAGTAACAGAAGGAAAGAGATGTTTTTAAATTAAAAGGAAAAGGTCAGCCTAAGAGTTTTGGAACTGTAGAAAGCAGGTTGGAGGGAAATAATTTGTAGAATCAAAGCTCAGTGAATTTACAGGAAGATTTATGGTACTGTTTTGATAAATAAATTAGCATGGGCAGGTATGCAAATTTAATCTTGGACCATGAAAGTCCTTTAATTTATTATTTCTAGGGCATTTCTGAGTGTAGAACAAATATGACATAGGTAGATATAATGAAATCTTTTAACTTCTCTTTCCTTTCTATTAATAGATTTTGTATTAGGCAAGATCCAGAAATCGTGATACAGAAAGCATAATATGTGACAGGTATTGTGGTAAAAGCACAAAGGGAAAATGCAATGACTTTGAAATCACATTCATAAGTCCTCAGTGTAGATCTCCCTGATGCTCTTCCATGATGTGGTTGTCATAATCTGCATCGTTTTTTATGCTCTGAATATGCTGGCTGTAGGCATCATCCAAGTTTCATGATTCATTATTTGGAAATGAATACTGAGTATAATTAAGACCATAATAATTTTATAGAGAAATTAAAATTTGGAGAGGTTTAGAATGCAGAATATTCAATTTGGTGAGATACTCTGGCCTTTTGGAATTCAGAACTGTTCACAAACATTTCAAAAAACCATTTCTTTTGGGAATCATAGTTCTGACCACTTTGATTTTGAAATCAGATCTTATATTGCTGAAACATTTTCCTTCAATGTTGAAAATCTATTTCATGATGTTTCACAAAAGAATATTGTTAAATATAATGTATGATGAATACAATACAGAATAAAACATGAAATTTTAAAGCAGGTATTTAATTTTAGCTTTGCTTTGATTTTAATATTGTTAAGAAATTTTGTGTGAAGCTGATTAAAGCCCATGAGCTTTCCAGTCACTTTCGGTCTGTGGAAATGGGTCTGTTTAAAGTTTTTTGCCAGCCCTAATCACTAAAAGTTGCCTCTCTTTCTGTAATACAGTCTATGGAAATGATCTTATTTTTCTTTTCTCTTGACAGTCCTGAAACAGCTGACAGCAGAAATGACAAAGGTACTGACAGAAAAGTTATTTTGTTCTTCTTCATTTTGATGTTATGGATCGATGTCCATTCCACTAGCAGGCTCCACACCACAGATCACATAGCGCGTGACTTCCAAGTCAACAAGGGACATTTACAGGTTAGCAAATGTGTCCATTTCCCATTGACAATTCAATGGGGATTCTAGCCATCTGATTCAGAGAAGCACATATGGTAAATACTTAATAGAATATAAATCTTGAGAGCACACCTTGAAATTAAATGAGATTTTCAATGGGACTCCCATTCCTGTTTTGCAAAGGCCCTTTTGAGAATTATATCTATTGTAAGCCTCTGACAGTTATTTATGATCTGGGGCATACGTATACTCAAATATTTAACCTATCCCATCTGTGTAAAATCTAGTTTTATATCAGGATACCAATGTTAACTGCTCACTGGCCTACAGCAATAATTAAATTGCGTTTTTTCTTCCTAGATTGTATTACCTGACCTTATTACAGACAACTGGATATGTATGAAGATGTATTATTGTATAATTCTAAAATACTTTAAGAGACACAAGGCTATATTTACATTCTTCTTAATACCACTGGACCAAAGAATTAATTCTGGAAGTTAATTTTTATACATTTACATTAATCATGCAGCATGTCTTGGGTTTTGTAATTCCTTAATATATTAAAAAAATACATTTGTCACCAGGATGTCTGAAAGTTTTAGAGACTGAAAACTGTGCAAAGGCTCTTTCATCTTACAGGTTTGAATTAGTTCAGTCAGTGAAAGTGCTCAGAATGAAATAGAGTCCAGACCAGTGGAGGCTAATAGAAGAGTGAAGAGGTTTCCCTCTCTTATATTGGAGTTATGGGAAAGAGGAACAAAACTTCATTCATTTGTAATCTCTTTTAGCTAACATGCCTTCTGAGACTTGTCAGAACTCGGGAGGGCACAAAGACCATCCTTTCAGACAGCTGCTCAAATCCTCACATGTCAGTGCTGGATGAAGTAGTTGCTGCTCCCCATGCTGTTTCCCAGCCTCGTTTTCTTGGAAGTTACTACCCCCACAGTTTTGCAGCAGAGTGGTTAATGTGAAGGCTTCCTGGTATGACTCTGGCAAAACCAGGTGGGTTAGCTAAACAGCTTGTTCTGGTTATGGATTTGGTTGTGGTAGTTTTCTGTGTTTGTTTGTTGTTGGCTTTCCCCCCACCTTGCCATTTTCTTTTAAATTATACCAGAAATAATAAACTTCCTTAACAGACATCTATAGTGAAAGATGTCTGGTTCCCAATTTGTTTCTAGCATTGAGAAAGATAATGCATCAAGGAGTTTCAGACAATACAAAATCAGTATTGCATTTAATAGGTCACATTAAGAAACCATCTCCTTGTGTGCCATGTAGCATGTGTATATCTGAGGAAAACTTAGCACATATCTAATGAAAAACATTAATATTTTTAGCAATTTTTGAGTACTTCAGGTTCTATTATCAAATGTTTAGACATCCATTTTTTTAACCAGCTGCAGAGGAAAAATGTGTAAGGATAACATCATGCCAGAATATTTTCCCAGTCTTCCCAGAACAAAAGCATGAAAGACAGTATGAAGAATTAAGCACATTTGGACGTACTAGTTTGTTACTTTGCACCCTCAGCAGACTCCTAGCTATTGGGAAACAAATATTCCAGTATCCTCATTCTTTAGGTAAACAATTAAGGTGTCTTTCTGAAATGAGTGTGAGCTTTGATTGTTAGTTACAGACAAAATAAATAAGCTTATCTAGACTTATTTTCAAGTACTCTTTTTTCTTGATGCTTAAACTAAACATAAATGAATACACGTTCCCTGACCTGGAGAAAGGGAATTCTTAGCATGGTCATTGGGCATATCCACTGGATGTTGAAATACGGATTCAAATATGAGAAAACAAAACAATAAAGACAGCCTGATAAATAAGTGATATTACTAACTAAATACTGTTTTGAGGGATATCTATGTATTTCTAATACTGTTTTTCATACAGTTACATTTTGAGACATATTCCCTATTAAATATTTCTTGATACTTTCCTCCAAAAAGAATCCAATTGGATAATTAAGCATTTGTATTGAAAACGGTAACACTGAAAAATTCACAGCAAAATGTATTTCTTATTAATTCAGTTACAAATGAGGACAAAATAAACATTCCATGTTTGTTATAGCAGTGTTTCTTCACCACCTGAATGATAAATTTCTATGAGAAATTACTTTCCCCCATCTGAAATGAAATGTTTTGAAATTCCACTCTTTTATTTTTTCTTTCTATATCTTTTCTAATCATGCAAATGCATTACTTTGCAAATTACAATGCCTTTAGCTCCTCCTTTACTACCATGGGAGGGTCTTTTTTTAATGCAGTAGTAAGATCATATTAGAACAGCAGAAGTAACACAGGCTTCCTACAACCCTATAACTTTTGATGATCTGTCAGTTTTACTTAAAGTGGTAGTATAATGCCGCAGCTTGTCCTTCTCAACACAGATAAGTTGCTGTATGCAGCCAGTATACTGTGGCTGTCTTGGTGGTTGTTTACAGTGCCTGCCTTCAAAAAGTCAGCAAAATTACTTTTAATTAACTCTGTTGCTTTATTTAATATATTGCCTTGAATAGTTTTCAAGACCTTTTCTAATATTTCTGCTCAGGAATTCTCCTTCTTGATAACTTTGCCTGGAGAATAATTTAAAAACTAAATTAAATATTATTTATTGAAAAAAACCCTAGACCTTTTATGAACTTCCTGGCAGTTTTTGTCTGGTTTAACAGTGGATTGAATTTTAATAAAACTAAACTTAATTTCAAATGGAGGTCTAAGAATGATAACTGCAGTACTTCTTTAGATTCATGTTATCTAATTTCATGTGAGAATATATTCTCAGCTTCACTATCACACTTTTACACTAAATTTCAGGAACAAAACATTCTTAAAAATTAAATGTCTAATATGAGAATTATGCCACATTTTCCCAATTGTTTTTAATTTATTAACTAGTTGTAAAATATATTTTTTCCAAGATTCACTGTTTCTGAAGTTACTTACTGTGCCAGATTTTTCTTGATCAATTCTTGATGTTCTAAGAGTAATGTGTAAACACACAATGACTCATTCTCATCTTTGGATGACTTTTATGTATTTCTTGACAGTACACTTTCAGATATTGTAAGACTTTCTTCTTATTTACAAAGTTTTCCCTTTAACAGTACATTTACTTCTTGTAAGTAAATATTCATCAAGAACTTCTTCACTTTCACCATACACCCTGTGTGGGTTCCAAAATGTTAGGTAGGAAATGTTGCACCTTTTTTTTTTTTCACATGGTCATTTAATGTTTGAGCAATTAAACCCTGTCCTAGTTCAGCAAGCTGGAACCAGTTTATCCCTGGGTGGGTGTGACCAAAGCTGTGTATTCTAAACCCTCTATGCCATTTCCCAAGAACTGTTAACAATGGACCATTTGCAGCAGCTGCCCACCTGACCCCTCAGGCTGTGAGCTGGGTGTGAAAGACACTTATGAGATAAGAGCTTTGATAATTGCCTTCCAGGAAGTCGTTAGCACCTCCACACCCAGCCTGAGGTGTCTTACCTGCTAATGGGCCATCAATGATTCAAAAATACCCTATGACTCACAGAGTGAGATCACCCATTTTGTAATTCCCTGTCCTGGGAGAGGTACTGGGTGGTCCCACCTGAACCTGAGGGGATATAATCTTGGGGGTTTGGGGGGACTGTGGGCTGTTTGGTGGATCCAGAGGAGGACCAGAACCTTGATAGGAGGAGACCACCATTCTTGACCAGGCTGCGACTATCATCTGTACTAACAGGTTTTTCACTTCCTTTACTTTGGACTCAGGGGAATCATGTGGGGGCTCAGCACAGGAGCTAACAAGCCCCATTGTGTATGTGCCCCAGGGTGCTGGGTTACACTTCTGGGTTTTGTGGGTTTAAACCTTTTTCTCTTTGTGCTATTGCATTTATTGTAATGTTTTTATTAAATTGTAACCCTGATTTATAATCTCTCTTGTGGTTTGTTTCTCCTGCCAGTTTACCTTTAAACCAGCACAAACCCATATTTTTCAGCTTCTCATTATGAATTTTCATTCCAATTTATACTATTTTACTTTTGCATAATATGCATAGATGAAAATAACAGAAATTTAAAAGAGAATAGGAAAATGATAAATATGTCTCAAACACAAATTCATCATTAATGACAACAGGTAGATAGATACAGTGAGTAGATAGTTGATCTGTGCAATTGAAAAGTGAAGATCAACATATCTGTATAAACTGAAGTGATGATAACATCACTCACAAAGTTTTAGAGAGAGAAAACATAGTGTTTAATATTCCAAAATTGCAGCCATATGACATACACAGGGTCAGGCAACTTAGTTCCATCTAATTCTCTGCTGCTACACAATCTCTAAAATGGTCAGACAGGGAAAGTCTCTGACTAATCAGCTACACAAAACAAAACAACTTTACTTTTCTCATATTTGTACTCATTTATATTTGCATATTGGAGTAAAAAATGGAAAGAAATTTGTTAAGCTCTTGTGAAGTGGTTTTCTCATTTTTTAAAATGAAATTTGCTTTTAAGTTTTCTGTGCCAGAAATTCTATTAGAGGGATACATCATGAAATTTCTGAGTAATCATAAATAATTAACCCAGATGAAAGAGCAAAGATCAAGTAATAACTATGTGAGAAAACTGCACCCAGTTGATTCAAAATCAAGAAAAACCACAAAAGTGAATTTGAAGAAATTATGATCTATTCATGGATATTCAGGGACAAAGAAAAGAGATAAACTTCCTCAGATAAATTATTCATGATCAATTATTTGCTCAGCTTCAGACTCAGTACATCTTGTGACAAAATTAGATTTTAATCACATATTTCTTTAGAACCCAAATGAGACATTCAGCATTCAGAGATAGTAAAATCTTTGGCTTCACAGAGGTTAGGGACTGATTCTGCAGCACTGGGACTATTTTTAACTGATTTCTATTAGAATAAGGTCAGACTACTGGGACTTTATGCTTTGTTCACTGTTTTCCACTACATTTGCATCAGTATAATTTTTATTTTTTCTCCAATTGAGTTTCTCATGTTTTAAAGGAGAGAGTACACAAGAAACTAGTGCACTGAAACTGTAATGGGGAAAACTTTGGGGTTTTTTTTGCTGAGATAGACTGTACTTGCTTCAAAGTAGCTGATATGGGATTATGTTTTAAATTTGTACTGAAAATGGTGTTGATAATATTGAGATGCTTTTGTTATTGCTGAGCGGTTCTTAGACAGAACAAAGATCTTTTCTGCTTCTTGTACCATCCCTCCAACAATGGGGCTGTGGGTGAACAAGAAGCTGGGAAGGGGCATAGCCAGGACAGGTGACCTAAACTGACCAAAGGGCCATTCCATACCATATGACATCATGCTCAGTATATAAAGGGGAGAGAAGAAGGATGAAGGGAAGGGGCAACCATGTCCTGGAGGGCATCAGGCACAGCATTGCCAGCCGGTCAAGGGAGGGGATTGTCCTGCTCTGCTCTGCACGGGGGTGACCTCACCTAGAATATTGTATGCAGTTTTGATCACCACAATATAAGAAAGATATTAAGCTATTAGAGAGAGTCTAAAAGAGGGAAATAACGGTGATAAAGGGCCTTGAGGGGAATCCATATGAGAGGCAGCTGAGGGCACTTGGCCTGTTCAGCTTGGAGAAGAGGAGACTGAGGAGAGACCTCATTGCATTCTATAACTTCACTGTGAGAGAAAGAGGAGGGACGTGCACTGATCTCTTCTCTGTGGTGACCAGTTCCTATGCCCCAGTCCCAAAGGCTCAACTTTTACTGGGTGTTATTAATTTCAGGCTTCAAGATATTTTGCTCACAAAAACCCTTGTAAAGACACCGGTTCTTTGACACCTAGAATTAAAGACCAGAGAATAACTACTGTCTTGGGTTGACCTGGCAAAATGCCAAGTGTCCAAGACAGAGAGAAAGGGTTCCTCCTCCCCCCAACCAGCCAAGGGAAAAAGAAGAGGGAGAGGGAAAAAAAAACCCCTCCAAACTAGGTTTATGCTGAAACTAACTATACGTATGCCTGCAAGCCCAGCCCAGCCCTTCCCTCACAAACACTCACCCCACGATGTTCTGACCCAGTGATGACTGAATCTGGTGTCTAATACCAGTGACAGGACCCGAGGGAATGGCCTGAAGTTGTGTCAGAGGAGGTTTAAGTTGGATATTAGAAAAAGATTCTTCCCCTAAAGGGTTGTTGGGCACTGGAACAGGCTCCCCATGAAAGTGGTCACAGCACCAAGCCTGGCAGAGTTCAAGACGCATTTGCATGACACTCTGAGGCACATGGTGTGACTCTTGGGGATGGTCCTGAGCAGAGTCAGGAGCTGGGCTTGATGATCCTTGTGGGCTCTTCACAGCTCCACATATTCTGTGATTCTCTTTCTGTGATTTGGAATAATGGAGTTTGTCTCCCCAAGTTACCAGTACCCATGATGGAGCTCCACTCTTCGGGAGATGGCTGAACACCTGCCTGCCCTTGAGAAGCAGTTAATTAATTCCTTGGCTTGCTTTGCTTTGTGTACAACTTTAGCTTTACCTGTTAAAGTGTCTTCATCCCAACCCATGAGTTTTCTTACTTTTACTCTTTCACTTCTCCCCCCAGATTCACTGGTAGGGGAGGGAGTGAATGGATATGTAGTGCTGAGTTGTTGGCCTGGATTAAACTTCAACAGTTGGCAACACTGCTCATTTGTCAACTGTTTTAAAATAAGAACAGCACAGGCTTGTTCTTCAGCTTTCATAAGGTAATGTCACACTCCTTGACTCCTGTGGGGTGATGGTAGTTTTCATGAGTTCATGTTCTGAGCTCAACTGTTATTTTCTTTATTTTTTACATTGTTGTCATTTAAATGTAATTGACTGGAGAGAAAGTCATATTAATTGATGGAATCTCATAATGTAATCTTTCTTCCTAATTTAGAGAATAGTAGCCAATTGTAATAGATATGACGAGCTTTATTTCAAATGTTTTTTCAGGACCTTCATGATGAATAGTGAAGCTGGGAGGGTTAATCCAAGTATAGATTTATACTTGGTCAGTGTCTATACACTGTGCATTTTTTGGTTGCTCTTTTGCAATGCAGGCAGTTATTTTGCCTATATCAGACTTTCACAGAGGTGTAGAGGAAAGAGCATGTTTTCCTCATGGAGAAACACAAGTTGACTTAACTAGCCATTTGACAACAGAGTGTTTTGAAGTTATAAATAGCTCCATAGCAGGAATATGTTCATCTCCTCTGCAATTGTTTTCTGAAAAGTTTGTCTTTTGTAGATAATATTGCCATTTAGGTGAATATTACACATTGAACTTCTTGTATGACTGGGATTCTTTTCTTCATGAATTTACTGAGTGGATCTTAGTGTGTTATTTATTTAGTAGATCCTTAGTCACCACAACAGAGAGAACAATATAAATACCTATACTGATATAAACTGCCTGAACAATTAACAGAAATATCAAATTCTACATCTACTGCAGGTCTAAAATGGCCTTGAATTGTAGTTACTTTTCTGAAACATTCATATCAACTATTAATGCTGCATCAGTTCTGTGCTTATTTTTTAATCACCGATGTTTGCAAATTTTTCTATAGTTTGAATAAGGGCTTGTTAAATTGTATTTTTATTTAGATATTATAGCTGCCAGGAAGATAAAGCTAGTGCCAGACATGATTTATCACTCAGTTTTACCATATCACCTTCCAGCTGTACACTAAATCATCCCTACTGACTGAAGCTAGCCTTCCAAACCTCAGCACAGTTTCTGTCCTAGTTTAACAGGTGGGACCAGTCAACACTGTGTGGGGATGATCAAAGCTGTGTATTCTACCCCCTCTATTCATTCCCCAAGGACAATGGACCATTAGCAGCAGCTGCCCAGGGAGCCATTATCACCTTCACACCCAGCCTGGGGGGGTGTGGCTGCTAATGGACCATCAACAGTTCAACAATACCCCATGACTCCAGAGTTAATCACCCATTGTGTGAGTCCCCGCCCAGGGGGAGGGACTGGGTGCTCCCTGAGGGTACATAAGTGGTGGGTAAGAAGACCTCAGGGATTTCTTGTTGGATCCAGAGAAGCAGCAGGACCTTGACAGGAGGAGATCACCACTCTCGACCAGACTACAGGCATCACCTGCACCAACAGGATTTTCACTTCGTTTTGCTTTGGACTTGGGGGAACCACGTGGGTCTCAGCATAAGGGCAAACAAACCCCTTTGGGTTTGTGCCCCAGGACACTGGGTTATACTGCTGGGTTTTGTGAGTTGAAAGCAATTTCCCTTTGTGTCAGTGTATTTATTGTAATATTATTATTAAATTTTAGCTCTGACTTATAATCTCTCTTGTGGTGAGTTCATTTCCCCTGCTGGTTCGCCTTTAAACCAGCACAGTTTCAAATGTAAATGTATACATATACACACTTGTATGCACACATATGTATAGAAAATATTAATATAGAAATTTATGTATAAATATGTATAGCCATACATATATATATGTACTTTTTCACAGAATGGTTAAGGTTGGAAGGGATCGCTCAAGGTCATCTATCACAAGCAGGTTCCCTAGAAAACATAACTAAGAGTGGCATCCAGATAGCTTTTGAACATCTTCAGTGAGAGACAGTCCACAACTACTCAAGGCAACCTATTCCAGTGCTCAGTCACCTTCACAGTAAAGTTCTTTCTCATGTTCAGGTGGAACTTCCTGTCTGTCTTCTAGGGTCTACCTTTTGCTGCTTGTCCCATTTCTTGGGATCACTGAGAAGAGCTTGGCTCCATCCTTTTGGCATCCACTCTTCACATACTCTTATACATTGATAAGGTCCCCTCTCAGTTGTCTGGTTTTGGGGCTGAACAGGCTCAGCTCCCTCAGCCTTTCCTCATAAGAGAGAAGCTACCATCCCTTAATCATCTTTGTTGGCCTCCACTGGACTTGCTCCAGGAATTCCTGTCTCTCTTGTGCTGGGTAGCCCAGAACTGGACACAACACTTCAGATGTGTCCTCACTAGGGCTGGATAGAAGGGCAGGATCACTTCCCTCATCCTTTTTGCATATCTTTGTGCAAAAAGTGTAATTCAACACACATAAAGTATTATTTAAATTTTACTGAGAGTACTAAATGAAGAAAGAAAAAGTAAGGAAATCCAAATTTAGGTAGAAGATTTGCCTTAAAGTGAACTTCTTTAAGAGTTGCATTGCTTAGTTTTTTTTTGCTCAAAGGAGAACTGTAACATCTGGCGTGTTTAATGGTCTCAGTGAATGACTTTTTCATATTTGTATTTCTCTCAGGGCTTGTTTGTTACATAATATTAAATTCTTGCTCTAACAATAGTTACTAATTTGGTCAGGAGCCATTCTGTGATACACATTTTATTAGACTGTTCAGACATCACTTCCTTGATTTTCATAAAATATCTTCATATGGAAGGCTGGCATTATCCCAGTTTATAAGTACTGAAGTGAATCATAGTGGTATTGATCCTCATGATTATTCACTAATTTTAGCAGATCCACTTTGTGTTATTTCTTTGCTCATTTTCCAGTGTTTTGAGCATGCTGTGGCCTTTTTCCTACTCAGACCATGCTGTGCCTCCTGCTGACTGAATATGCAGCTATTAGTGCTCAAAACTTCTTCAAATCAGGATTGAAATCTGAAGCAGAAAAAGCAAACCTGGGTTGAATGAATTTCAATTTTGCTCTTTAACATTAAAATATCTAACCTGAACTATCTGTTAAAGCTGCTTCTTTCTGCAGCTAATGGAGTGACAGGCAGCTCAAGAGAGTCACTGTCTCTATCTGTTAGAAAAGACCTTTAGAAAAAAAGGAACAGACTTCTGTAGGTGCCTCTCTGCACTGGCAGGGAAAACCTGCCTTGCTTGTAGACTGAGGCTAGGTGAGATGAATTTCAATCTTTGGGTGGGCAAAGGCAGAGACCTAAAAGTTAGGTGTTTAGTCTAAAAGAGCCTGTTTTAGTTTGGAGTCATAAGAACTTCCACAGTCACCCTCTGAAAATGCCTGACTATTGACTACAGACTCTTGAGACAACTAAATTTAAGGAAGACGAAATCAAATGTTTACTGATGTCCTTTGATAGCTGTGGCTGTAGTGATTTACTTATCATGCATGAATTCTGATAAAGAAGCAAAATCCCTTCCTACAACTATAGAGGCTGGAGAATAACTTTCTTTCTTATTGAACATTAATTGCAGCAGTCACTAGATTCAGAACACTTATGCCTACAACCATAGTTTAAGGGTTTGAATGTGTGTAGAATTTCCTGAGCTTTTTTTTTTTAAATAAAACAAAATAAAAAATGGTTTTCTTTGGAAGGAATGTGTGTTTTGGTTTGGTTTGGAGGTTTTTAAATTAAATTTTTTGGCACTGTAATGCTCTGTGATGAGCATAGCCTGAAGAATAGCACTTCACTGGCAGATGTTAGAGAAGGCAACAGTGACTGAAAAAAAAAAAGCTCAGGAATCTTTTGCACTTAATACTAATACAAATTAAGTAAATTTATTCTTTAATTTCCACATTGGTATTTAAAAAATATATGTAACTCTATTGGCTACTTTGCACGTTGTAACTAGCAACTTCTACTTACATTTAACCTGGCTTACCTGAATAATGATTTCAAAGTATTTTGACAAGAGAATGAGACAGACTCTCAGAGGGTGGAAAGCTATGAACCTATGAATCTATTATTTCAAGGTAATCTAGGCATATTCTGCAGGGTGTTAAATGTATACTAGGAAGTGCAGTGGGGGAAGTTTCAGTCACTGTAGAGAGAACTGGTATCAGAAAACTCAGAAGAAGAAATGGCTAACATTTCTCTTTGATACATGAGGAAGATTTCAGGAGAATTTTTGAAGTGATTTCCCCAGGGAATTTTTAGTTTTGGCATTATGGTGAGAACAGCTATTGCTCCACAATGTGTCCCATTTACCTTACCCACCTAGAGGCAAATGTAAGCATTTGTATCATAGAAGTTTAATAAACATCTCACTTTTATTACATTGTATACAGAAGACTCCAATATTAACATCTCCCTAGACATCAGTCTGAAGTGTAGATTACTGAAATTTATCAGATGGTCTGATACCTTATACTGTACTACCAGTGAGTTTCAGCACTTAGAGAGATATTTACCATATAAACATGTTAACTTGGCTCCTCAGTTACTATTGACTCCCTTCTCTGTCCTTAGTTCCACACTCTGCTGGAGCACCTCACATCAGTCCAGCTTCATTGCTCACCACTCCTAGTGTCCTTATCATGTCCCAGTGTTTCCTCATGTCACGCAGCTTCCTTTCCCACCAGCATTGACTCCTTATTTATCTTCTTTTTGACTTGCTCCATGCCTCACTACCCTTGCCAAAATTGCATCACACTTTAAAAATATGGAATTTTGAGTATACAAGAGCATTTGGGTAATTTCAGAGGATTATTTATCTCCTACTCCCCTATGACCTTTGTACATTAAATACAATGGTAAGCAAGGCTTTCAAAGTAGAGGGATGATAAAACTAATCTAAATTTGTTAAAACTAATCAAAAGAAAGGAAAGTGATAAGGAAGGCTGTTTCTTTTTATTTCATTTTTGAGGCACAGGTCACTTCCTGGTATAATCCCCTTCTGATCCTTGTCCTTAGAGGCTGCTTTTCCTAAGAATAGTCAGATGTGGTTAGAAACCAAATGGACCCTTGCAAGATAGTGAAGTGTTGACTAAAATGGGAGAAAAGAGCTTTCCAGACAATATTAGCATAAAATAGAGAGCAGGCCTTTAATGAAAGAGCTTTTAGGTGCAAAATGCATAGATGCACACCCAATATAGGGTTATTACAAATTTATAACACTAATTAATTATCGTATCAACCGGATACATCCAACTCAAGAATCATCCGCACCCCAGAACCTCCCTGGGTCTGACCCTTTGGAGCTTCTGCAAAGGTTTTGGGCCTTCTGTGTTGCTTTGACTACAGTATATCTTCTAGGTGCATGTGTCCCAAAAAAATGTCTTTGCTAAAATCTCTTCCTCTAAAATGACTTTAAACAGAATTTCAAGGATGTGGCATAAACTCTGAGAAAGGGGTTTACAAACTGTCAGCTGCTACCTTAAGTGTGAGGAATTATACCACCATATTAAAAGCTACAAATGTATAAAAATCTTAAGGCATCAGAAGGAGAGTCCTGTTGACTCTTGAGAGACTCCTCCTTGAGTTGACCAGCACAGTGAAAGAGTAGTATTAACCCTGTCTTGGGAATGGTTCGTTCTGAGCAATAAAAATTCCTGGAGTTTTCCAGCAGTTTGTCACTTCAAGGTAGACATAAATTTATCTTCAACTACTGAAATGCAATGATTAAGAAAGAAGGTGTGTGATAAGGGAGCAATAACATGCTTTAAATGCCTGCTATTTCCAACATGAAATGTCCAGTGGCACTTAGATTTGGCTTTGCAATGCTGTCTTTATGGCCTCCATTCAGCAATCTTTCATTCAGGGATTCACAAACTACTAAAATTGTACAACCAAGGATGTTTTGCACCAAACTCTGTGATACAGGTAGTGGAAAAAGAGGAAGCTCATCTTAAACTAAGGTTTTGCCAAAAAATATTTCTGTCTTCAGAGCCTCTCAACTGTAAATAAGCCTGTTTATAGAATCTGAAAGCACATTTTCCTCCCATCAAGGTAAACAAAGAAAATTTCATCAATTTATGCAAATCCACATATATAAGTATTTTGTGACATGAAACTTCATAACTATTCCTTAAAATTACTTAGAAAAAACACCCCACTGCTTGTCATTGAGATGTTCTTTATAAGAAGCAAAGATAGCATATAAACATAACTGAGGCTGGTAACATGAAACACTATTTGCTGAAATCTGAGGATGCTAACAAAAATCAGGCAATAAACAAACTGAATTAAATAAGAACTCAAAAAAATTTTGGCCACAACCAGAAAGAATTTCGAATAGAGAAAAATCAAAGAAAACCAGACAGATGAGGGAAGTGTTTTGACTACATCACCAAAGCTTTTTTCCACTGAATATTAAGTTTTACTGAGATGCTTTTCTTTTGCAACTTTAATGCTTATTTCTTGTCCAAAGTGAGTTCCCATGTCAAGGCTGCTTTGTTGAGAAAAATCTTGCATCCATCTTCAGATGAACAAGTCTAAAATCTGTTATTTTAAATGTGTGAGTAAAATTTCTGATTGTAAATGCAGAGCCTACAAGCAAAAGCTTGTAGGTATCCTAGGTATCTGGGACACAAGCAGGAAGATTTTCTCACTTTATTCATTCTGTGCTGGCAAGCCTTGTGATTTTATTCTGTGTTTCATAACTGTTGTGAATTTTCAAAACCCCCAATTTCAGGAGTCTTGCTGTCTGCAAACCCTCAGATTTTCTTGAAGTGCATTCTTCAAACAAGTTCTAGTCATCAGAACTGCAGGGGAGAAAACTACAACAAAGCCTAAAAATGATAGAACTTTCAGCATTCAAAAAACTACATGGTAAATGGCATGTTCACAAAATACTTGTGTTTTTATTTCATTAGTTTCATACTAAGACTTTGAAAAGACAATCTTGGAGATATCAAAGATTTGCTTTACTACAAGTAGAAATGGAAAGGTTTTGTTGGTGTGATTTAAAGAAATCTTAACGTAAGGCCATAATGTACATATTAACTATGGAATTTCTTGGAGGAGAAGTTTTTTGGTTTCTCTTGAAACATTTTTCTCTATTGGGGAAGATTAGGAGAATTAATTCATTTATAGTGCCATCCTTTTCCTGGAATTGGAAGCTTAGAATAAGGGGATCTCACTTCTACATCAGTCTGCAGTAGACATGAAGGTCTTCTTTGACAATGTCCAAGCCTTCTTTTTTATTCTGTCTCCTTATACTCTGCTTGCTGCCTTTCATGACATTACCTGTATAGCCGTTTGCTCCACATTTCCTTCTCCCCAGGACTGGGCTTTAATTTGATAGCAATCACTGCATGGAGATATCAAGATTTTTTTGTCACTTTCTAAATTTGTCACAAATTATTTTTTATTAGAAAAGCAAAGTCTCTGTTTCCTGGGCAATTGGAGCCAAATCTGAACATTGCTTGAGGGAGAAAATGGATATAAAACAGTTCCTGCTCTTTTGTCCTTGCAGCACTTAGGGGACAAAGTGCCACAAAAACAATGAATGCTCTACCTGTTCATCTGTATGACAGGATTTGGTTTAGATAACAGATAAATTCTCTGGTCTCAGTCTCAAGTGAACATTGTCAAATTAACACGAGCCACTATATCAGTTGTCAGCTTAGACTCTGTTCCAGCAAATGACAGATATGAGCAGCTACTCATATTTTTTTCACACCCCAAGAGCATATGATGACATAGTGTTCATACACAATGAGAAGCAATGTACCACTGGGAATAGTTTCCTCTGTGCAAAACCTGTCACAGTCATGAGAAGTCATTACTGATGTGACTACTCAGTTGTGTGAACCAAATATGGGTGCCTTGGGACCTGAGCACAGCTTGAGGGAAACCTGGTGAGAAAAAGATTCTGCTGTTTTCTCATTGCGACACTTGATGCACTTCACTTGCAAGAATATGCTTTGAAAGTGGAAGTTCTGGCCACTGTGGTCATTAAAGAAGATGAAATACTTTATAAAGTGACTTTACAAAGAATAGGAATTTGCGGCCTTGTGTTCTGAGAAAGTCCACTTGGAAAAATTATATCCTTCCCAGCAAGATTACCCCTGTAGTTTTAATTGCCCATAATATCTTGCTTTATTTCTGCCCTTAATTATTCTTTATTGCTCTCGAACACTGCTAACTTCCATACTCTTACTCAGAAATAACTCTGTTTCACTGGTGGGTGAAATGATTGTCATATATATTAAGGGGATTTATTATGTCTTTCTCCAGTAGATTAAAGAATCCATTAAAAGTCAATATTTTCTCCCCAGGAAGATAGTTATAAACTATAATTAAATCACCTTTCAATCTTTTTTTTTTATAAATTACAGATTCCTTTAAGTCTCTTGGTAAGGCCTTTTCTTTAGCTATTGAGTAATTGCAACAGCTCTTTTCTGTATGCTTTCAGATTTCCCAGTATCTTTTTTAGCAGTCAGAATACAACAGAACCATGTCTATATTTTATGATGTCAATCTCAACAGTGGCAATGGAACCATATATATAGTTTTCTCAAGTTAGTCCCAGCAAGGCCTCATACAGTGTTAAAAATAATTTCTCAAATCCCAGTTCAAGCTTGAGCTTTTTCTGCCACTGTGATGCATGGAGGTTCATGTTCAGGTACTAATTTATAGTGACTCAAAGTATTTTGGAAATCTTATCTTCCAGGTGATGTCTTACTCTGTAGGTATGGCCAGTGTTCCTCATTCCTTAGTATATATTTTGCATTCACCTTTAACATGGGGGCTCATGGCTTGCTGAGAAGCGGTGATGCCTCTTTATAATAGGTTTGTACTATTGGTTTACCACTTGGCAGTTTGTGTGTCAGCCATATATGTTGTGAATTGTAGTTTGACAACTGCATGCAGGTGAAAATATTAATTCCACATATTAATTCATGTGTACCTCCATTATACTATCTCTATTTGATCATCATTGCTCATCCACAAATACTTTTTGAAATATATCACCAAGCTACTTAATTAATTTATCATAAACCTGGGTGATAGTGTTTAGTGCTTATCAAAGTGCCATGAAGTTCCAAAAAAAATTTTACAGGAGTCTAAATCTATTAAATCTAAACATTCTTTCACTAACTGGACTTGTAATTTAACCTAATAACAAAGTGATATTTGACTGATAATAAAAACATGTTAACAAAAACTAGTGATAATACAATAGTTAATAAACCAAATATATCTTTCAAAGTGTATCACCTGAAGAATCTTATCCAACATGAAAAGCAAAATTCTCAGTAACAGCTGTATGTCCCCAAAACACCAAATAACTATTACCAGCAAATATAGACTGTGGACAAAGGTAAATCTATCCTTGAGGAAACTTCAGCTCTGATAGGATGAAATAAGATTAGAGATAGACAGAAGGAGCTAGATTGACAAGAGTGAATTAAGCTCTTTACTTCAAGCACCTAAGGGTTTCTAAGATTCAGGTACCAGTAGCATTTATAAGACCTTACTCAACCAGTGCCTAAGCCTATAAAAGTCTGTAGCTGCTAGAAAGCTGATCCCCAAAGGGGCTTATCCCGCCAGCTTTTAATTAACTGAAAGTAATAGAAATGGTGACTGCTTCAGATTCAGGACCTTAAGAACCTCTGTGAGTTTTGGTCCCAAAGCTTAGATTTCAATGCCTGTATCTGTACATCACTAAACAAACAGGAACATTGTTGAGTGTCTGAAGGTCCATATCACTCCTGTGTGTAAGACAAACCTGTGTAATGCACAAGTGGGACATGTCTTAGAGTATCTCATTGGAAAGTCCAGTCAAAGACCCTATTCCTTCCAAAACAGTGAGGAGAAACTGATGATTCAGTGCAGCAATGAAGAAAATACGGATTTAAATAATTCTGACTTTGGAGTGCGCAGTTTTCTGCAAAATTTTACGTGAAGGTTACAACGCTCGTTTGAACTTGAGTCTGCCAAATGAGTGCATAATACAGGCTGGAAGTTTGTTCTCAGCCATGCTGTTTCCACTAAAATGTAATTATTTTGCATTTTAGAAGCACTTCATTAGGGATGAATTAAGAATTCTTCTCTTGAAAAGCAAGAGATCTTCCCATAGAGGCCAAGGCCTTGTGCATTTGTACATACACAGGTTTAAATTGTTATTGTAGACTGGACAATTTAACCTGGTCTGCTCACACTTCACAGTATTAGGACAACTGAATATGTACTGGGAAAAAAGCAGCATCACTATTATTTTAGAAGAGAAAAAAAAGTAGGTGAGATGCTCAACTCTAGGAGACAGTTTTTACCTGCAGATCTCAAGCAGAGAGAAGCATATCTGTATTTTCTGGAATTAAGCATATCACACATCCTGTCTTTTTTGTGACATTTTCTGCAGATGAGCTTAAGCAGCTTCTTTCTGCAAAATGGATTCCTTTTTAGTTCTTACCTGTTTATAGTGTAGCTCTATTTTGTATTTTGTGGGTGAGTTTCTAGTCATTTGCAAGGCATCTTATGGTTTGCCTTACCTATATTTTTACTCTCTCCCTTATGAACCTAATCTTAGCCACAGCAGCCAATCATCAGTCATGCAAAAAATATCTCAGTATCCTAGTTCAGCAGGCAGGACCAGTTTGACACTGTGTAGGTATGACCAAAACTGTGTATTCTACATCCTCTTAGTAATTTCTCACGGACTGCTAACAATGGACCTTTTGCAGCAGCTGCCCAGGGCACACCTGAGCCCTCAGGGTGTAAGCTGGGTGTTAAAGAAGCCTGTGGTATAGGAACTGTGATAACTCCCCTCCAGGAAGTTGTTAGCACTTTCACACCCAGCCGGAGGGAATGTGTCTGCTTATGGGCCATCAATGATTAAAAAAAAATCCCATGACTCACAGAGTAAGATCACCCATTGTGGAACTCCCTGCCCTGCGGGAGGTACTGGGCATTCCCACCTGAACCTGAGTATACATAATCTTGGGGTTTGGAGGCCTCTGGTACCACTTGGCATCCCCAGAGGAGGACCAGAACCTCAACCGGACTGCAACCACCACTCTTGACCAGACTGCAACTGTGTCATCTGCACCGACAGGTTTTTACCCTTCCTTTTACTTTGCACTCAGAGGAACCACGTGGGTCTCAACATAGGGGTCCACGAACATCATTCTTGTTGTGTCCCAGTGTGCTGGGTTATACTTCTGGGTTTTGTGGGTTTAAACAAACTTTTCTTTGTATCATTACATTTATTGTCATATTTTTATTAAATCGTAACTCTGACTTATAATCTCTTTTGTGCTTGGTTAATATCTCCTACTGTTTTACCTTTAAACCAGCACACTCAGGTAGGGACCTATAAAAGGTGTTCAGTTATACTTTCAGTGACTTTGTTGACCTGGAAGGAAGTGTTGACAGTTTTCATCAGTAACAGACCTTTTGTACTGCCTATCCAAACCTCTCAGTTTTTACTGGAAGAAGAGTGCATTCAAGAAAAGCACAGCTCTGAGCCTTCAAGTTCCTGCTTGTTTCCAGAAATCTGAAAAAAACCCTGTCCAAAATGCAGACAGGTAGTGTTGGTAATAATAACAATAACCATTACCATTGTTGTTGTTCATTTTTTTTTTTTGATTACTGCTGTTAATTTTAGTGATGCCTTCATTAAGTGTTTTTTAGTAGTGACTTGTAGTTCCCAGACAGGAGACATTCTGCTGGATTCTGCATTTATGTGTCATAAAAAGATATCCTTTAAAGAGCGAGAGTAAAACAAAAATGAAATAATAGGCATACACAACAACAGATATCAGAAAGCCCAAAGCAATGAGACATTTCTGATAAGTGTAAGAAGTAGAACTTACTGCACAAAACGTGTTCTGCTTTTGTCAACAATTCTACTAGTATTGTAGCACTAATAGGTTTAATTAGTTATTAAATGATGGATGGTATTGTGATCTTGTAGGAGAATATTTTTCTCTCCTTACTCCAGAGCATGAGCACAAGCACAAGCAGTTATAACTGACATGCATCAATCCTTCATCATCACAGGAACACATCTGGATTTTCAGGATTGTCTGAATAGCACAGGCTGATAATGGTCAATTATATCAGCTTCACATGTTGGTGAAGTGATGACAATGCTGGTGAAAGTCAAGAATTACTCAGATAAAGTTCAAGAAGAATTGCATAACAGTTTACAGGAAACTTTCTGTTATAGGCAGGATGTAACATACTTCCCTATAAACAGCTTAAGTTATAATGCTTCTCCTGTGCCATAAAATATCTGATTCTTCTTCTTCTGAAGGATAGTAAATTTTCTTTCCAGTCTCTTTTCTTCCTGCCACTTTTAAATGATTCTCTTAGTACCCTCTCTTGAAAGAAGAGCTTTGCCTGCATCTCAAGTGAGGAAGTGTGGGCAAAGGGGATTCCAGTCTGCTCAGAAAATGAACAGTTTATTTAGGAAAAACAATTGATGCCAAAAGCTCTCTTGTTTTGGTTTTGTTTTCTTTTGTTTTGTTTGTTCAGCTTTTTTTATAAAATCAAATTGATGAAATATTTTTTGAGCTGTGAGTAAAGGGTAAGGGAAAGGAAGACAAACTCAACTAACAGTGCTTATCACCAGGGATTTACCCTGATATGAGGAAGACCTGTGCATAGGTTGATGAATATTATATGCCTTGAAAATTCTGTTTGACTTTCTGAAAATGAACTTGGAAAATACCCTATGAAGGACTACAGTCTGCGGATCTGAAATTTCATGAGCTGGAAGAAAGAAAGTGAGATGTTGCTAAGGCAAATTTAAACACTTGACAAGTGCAGGGTAGAGGGTGTGTATAGAATATTTAGTTTAACAGTAAGACTAACATTACAGCAGCAGAGAAAGAGAACTTCTGTGACACATAAGACACTCTTTGCATTTTGTAAGAATGATAAATACTTCAAGGGATCTCAAAGATGCTAAACACCCATAAATCCATGTAATGTTTCGAGAAATGTGAAAATTGAGGCATATATTATTTTGTCTGTTTCTCTCTCTTTCTCACATTGTTAAATAAAAACTTTTTTGTTTTGTTTGTTGGGTTTTTTTAATACCTTGTATTTGATATAGTTTTAAGTACTTTTAAAAATCTATGTGTTCTGTTTTTCAGCTATCATACAATCTATAATAATTAACCAGTAGTTCCAAGTATACATAGGATTTCATTGCCAGGTTAGAACAGAAATGGATTAATGTATGATTGGTCTTTGCATCTTTTAGAGGCCTATATCTTTGGCTTATTGGAATCAAGTAATGACATTCTGACAAAGGAAATAGACTGGATTGGGTGGGATGGGGTTGGACTAGATGACCTCTGGAGATTTCTTTCAACTGAAATTACTCCATGAGAATTCTTTGATTGTATAGTTCTCTATTATGTTTGTCTTGAATACCTACCTGAAGTCTAAGCAGGGTCACTCCTAACTTGGAAATAGTGAAAGGCCATGGTTAGCGTACAATATTGTGTGGAGATAAACTTTGTGAGAATTTGGCAGAAATAAACTGAACCCCGATTCTGCTCCTCCCCCCCCCCCCCGCCCCAACAAGACCAATTATAATGCACTAAAAATATCAAAGATGGGAAGTAAGTTTCTATGGTAGATGCAGAATTTATAATTCTTGGAAGAAGAGTGTGAACTGCAAATTTCTGAATAGCTTGCTGTATGCTTAAGATGGGCTTTATTATGAGATAGGAGTAATCCAATCAGCAACAAAAGCATGAATCATTTTCAATATCATGCTCAAAAGTACATAAATCTAGCAAGCTCTGATAAAGGACTACAGACCACTAAAGAAAGAATAAAATAGTACAAGGAACCTTACAAAGAGAAAATGTCTCTCGCAGTCTTGCCCATTTCTACTTTTTATCCCCCATGTTTTTAGACAGTTCTTTCAGTGGAATACTTTACCTAATATCACTGTGGGTTTTCTGTTGGCTTGGGTTTGATTTATTTTTCTCAAGACATGGTCTGGAATACCTTTTTATATCTCTTAATTGCTGACATATATTTAGGGTACAGGGTACAGGAAACCCTTAACTCAGAGTTGAGTAATGAGTGGTGTGCATCATCCCAAGAGAGAAACAAGCATCCTCTAGAAACATTCTTCCAATACCCAGTTTGTTCTCCTTTTCTCCACTGAACAGGTACAATCTGCACCAACTCCTCAGGAGGTTCAACTCTGATGTTTACTGAGTAAGGGAGGATATACCCACGGACTTAGTTGCAACATCCTGCACTTGTCTGAAGCAGACAGAAGTGTGCAGTCAGAACTGTACCCAAATCCTACTTAGGTCATGTTAAGCTCATACAAAAACAGATTTATTCCATTTGACATGTAGGCACAAGTCTGCTGTAATGTGCAGAACAGTACAGATTTTGTAATACTGTGATTTTGGACAGGTTTCTTTCTCAGTTCCATTCAAAACCTTTCATTGACTTCTTCAAGTTAGGTATCTAAAAGAATTCTTTTTGGAGCAGAATAAAATATCTAGCCTTTTGCCTCAGGAAAAAGACTAGCATCTGATGAGGTTGGTTAAGAAATATGTATATTTCTCTCTGATAGATGGCATGCCAAAAAAGTCAACACAAATAGCTAACGGCTGATTGGATTTGCGCATTACCCCTTGAGGAAGTGCTTTTCCTGGCTACCGCAGGACATAAGCTACCCATGTAGATAAATCAATGACATAATTGATTTGGAAAATCTCATTTTCCATCCAGTCAACACTTTGTAGTGTTGTGTCCTAACTCCTGAGAAAATCTCTGACTTCAAAATACTGGTTTGCACTAAAAAGCACTCAGATGCTTGTTTTTATAAAATACTATGTCTTTTGGAAATACACTCTAAAATGATATCTAAACAAAGACAAACTAAAAGTGGATTTTGTCTTTCATTACACATCTTCCATATTGAAAGCATGACATACATGCATAGGCACAGAGGATGGCTGTGTTAAAATACACTCATATTTTTCCTGTGTTTGTGGCCTGTTCACATAATTTGGAAATGTCTGAACCACAGGTGTAAGCCTAAAGGCAAGATCCAGTTCATGACATCTGTTGGAGAACAGAGAGAAGGGCATTCTATAGGTTCTGAGAACTTCAGATAGACAGACGTCCCTCTCAGGGAAGGGATGTACTGCCAGCATGCATTGGCACACACACAGAGATCCCTGGAGCATCATGCATCATCTTCATGCATGTGACCTAACACTTAGCACCATGATGGCTTTTAAAGGAAGATATTGCCATCAAGTTGAGGAAAGCACAACAGTTATATTTTTAGTTCACACTGGATGGACAAGAAAGCCATGTACAGGATTTTTAGGATATGAGGTCTGCCATGTCTCTGAGGTGGAAATCCTAAACAAAAGCTAACTTGCTTGAGAGCTTCTTGTGAAATGTAGCCAGAAGGGTCAAGAGAGGACAGGAAGCATGCATCCATATGGCTCAGAACAGCAACCAAGAGCAAGGGGCAAAAACAACAGCTGTTGAGGCTGAGATCCTCAAAACAGCAGCCTTGGACAGAAAGCCTAATGCTCCTTGCTCGGCAAGGCTTCAGATCATATCGTTAATAGATTCCCAGGAAACTATACATCACTTAGGAACAACAGTAGATGACTGTGCCAAACAGTTGGATTTCTCTGAGGCTGGGCAACAAACTGAGTGGTGAATAGCCCAGAAAGAAGGGCACTCTACCAACATGCTGACAGCTGTAGGAAGAGGACAGGCTGATAATGAGCAAAGCTCAGGAGTGCCAATGTTCCTTTCTTTCAACTATTTAGGTTTTCCAAATTGCCTTAATATGGTCCTCTCATCCTTCCCCGCTTCAGAAAACTATAACTCTTCAGCTCTTTTTTAACTCAGATGGGAAAGTCCTGCTCTTTTGCATGTTCAGTGACAGGATATAATTTTTTAGGCTCCTGGAAAAGGTTCCAGTTGGTGACATTTGACTTACTTTTTAGCATGGGGAGTTGATCATTGTCCTTTTTCAGGCCTAGCCAAAAGGTTGTAACACATGTTATTGCAAAACAAAAACCCTCCAATTTGTGTTTGCCTAATTTCCATGTGATACTATCTAGCCCAATGTCTGTGTTCTGATAAGCTTTCATATGCAGGACAGGGCTTTCTTTTCATCCAATCCCTTAGATTCCAGGGAATGCAAATCATGGCTTTGTAAGATCAGCAGTGATCTTGCTAAAATTAAAAGTGTAGATTTATTAGTGATACTAAACCAAAGTCGTATAATAGCAGCGACAGGTTCACAAGAATAAGATGAACAATCAATCAGTTGAGCTCCAAGCCATGTGCTGAGATCAAATGGCTAGTGTTCACTAAAGTTCTGATCTATGCCAAAAAAAGCCCAATGTGTTGCATTTTAGAAATATATTTTTGTGTAGCACAGAATGACATCAAATTGTATCCATCAGAAGACTGAGATTCTGATATAACTTAAATCATGATATCCAATTGGCCAAGTTCTCAGCTATGAAGAACACCTGCCAACATAACTAATAGTGAGGACAAAAAGCCTTTGGTAGCAAGTCCCTTGAGAAGGAGATAATAATATATGTACCCTGTTCAATAAGCTCTTAGCCCAAGGTATTTCCAGTATGCAAAGAAAAGAAAGCTTACTTTAATTTTTTATGCCGTCCCCTTTTATCATGATACATTTGTTCCATTACCCTCAAATAGGTTTGTGGAAGGTTTTGATGGGAGTTTCCATATGAAGAGAGATTAAAGAAGTGAGGGCTAATTATTATGGAAAGAATAAGTGCAAGAGTGGATACACAAAACCAGCACATATAATAATTCCTACCATGGAGAACATCAGACAGACTCTCTTGATTATCCTTCACCAAAACAAAAGAAGAAAACATTCCATAAATTAAAACCCAACAGATTTCAATTTATATATACACAAATTTTTACAGAAGAAATCTCACTTCACATGATACAGGGCTACAAGAATTTACTTGCACAGTAAAGAAAGTTTGCTGTGGATAACAAAATAAACAGTCTCAGGACAATATATCCTAGACGGATTTGTTTCAATCTTGTACAGAGGAGTGTGAAGAGGCAAAGGTAATTGTGGTTTAGAACTTGCAGGACTGCAGAGAGCAGTCAGATCCACAGCCCTCCTTTTTCTCCTTTGTGCCCTCTACTCCAAATATTATCCATTATTGATTTATTTTTTAGTGACAGAAAAAATAGTGACTGCAGTGATGAGGACACAGCAAGCTCCAGCTGGACTAGCAGCTTTTCACAGGATGCTGCTGCTGCTTCAAATCAGAGGAGCCGCCTCTAGAGTTTGGCTAAACCTGCCACTTCTGTGGGTGTAGTTAAAGAATTTGTTCTGCTGCCACACAGTGAACAGATAAAGAAACATCCATCTTGAGAACAAAATGTCTTGAGAACAAGTCTTCATATGGATGTCACAGCTTCTTGTCATGCAATGGAAAGTGCATGAACATTGAATCGGCACCTGTTTGCACATAGCAATGGGGGAGAGGAAATGCCAGAGACAATCAAAACACAGGGGTTCATCCATATAGGATAGGTCCATGTTCAACCAAAAGATGAAGATGTACAAGCAAGTGGCATTCTTAATCTTTTAAACAGACTTGAAATGTCACATACAGGAATATTTTCTTCTCATATTGAGAAGGATATACTGGGTCATAGGGAAGAAGGGTAACAGAGAAACAGGTTACAACTGGATGTGTTTTTATGTCTAAGAGAAGGATATGGAATAGCTATTAAAGGACTTTTTAAGAACAGATGTGCTGGTTTAAAGGTGAACCAGCAGCGGAAATGAACTCACCACGAGAGAGATTATAAGTCAGACCTAAAATTTAATAATAATATTACAATAACAACACTGACACACAAGGGAAATTGCTTTCAACTCACAAAACCCCAGCAGTATAACCCAGTGTCCTGGGGCACAAACCCAAGGGGGTTTGTTTGCCCTTGTGCTGAGACCCCTGTGGTTCCCCCAAGTCCAGAGCAAAAGGAAAAGAAAAACCTGTTAGTGCAGGCGAGGGCTGTGGTCTGGACGAGAGCGGTGATCTTCTCCTGTCAAGGTCCTGCTGCTGCTCTGGATATGACAAGAAGTTCCCAAGGTCTTCTTACCCACCACTTATGTACCCTCAGGGAGCACTCAGTCCCTCCCCCTGGGCGGGGACTCACACAATGGGTGATTAACTCTGGGAGCCAGGGGGTGTTGAGCTGTTGATGGCCCATTAGTAGCTCTGCCCCCCTCAGGCTGGGTGTGAAGGTGAAAATGGCTCCCTGGGCAGCTGCTGCTAATGGCCCATTGACCTTGGGGAATGAATAGAGGGGGTAGAATACACAGCTTTAATCACCCCCACACAGGGTTAGCTGGTCCCTCCCACTGAACTAGGACAACAGGACAAACAAATTTTTTGGAGAATTATAACTGATATCTGTGTGCATCAGGAGAGCAGATAAATATTTTGCAGAGATCCTGTCTATGAATTTGGCTCAGAAGGCCACCTCAACATTAAAGTGGCTATCAATCTGCTATAATTAATAACAGATATATTGCGGATCTTCAGGTCTTGGCTGTTCCCTATATTGATGATATGGGGATGAAGATGACTTTCAGATGTGCAGGACATGCTGTGCTTAATAAAAAATTCAATATACATAAACCCTTTACCTGGCTGAGGCCCAGCAGAGAAAGTTCAGTTGGTACAGCAATCACAGACAGAGTTGCCAGCTCACTTTTAGACAGCCTTTCTGGGTTTGGCAAGAGACTGTAAGTTCAGGTGTGTCTGCATCTGTCAGTGTTGACCTATTGTACAGCACAAAAGCTATGCAAACAAATTTAAACATTGTATCCTCAGTTGCTTGCCATGTTCTCTCAAAGGCACTACTGTTTGTAGAATGTCAACTGTCAGAAATCCTCTGGCTTACTGTTTCAGACTATGGCCTTTTCTCTGAACACTGAGGGCTTTTTCAACTTGGCTACCTAGACAAATTGATCAGCACAACACTCTTTTATTCTTCTTTTTGAGAGGGAGAGGAAAGCAGAGGACACAGAGAATAGAGTTGCAGATATCCCATTCCAAAACAGGGTTGAGGAAGGGTCATAGAAATTTACTGGTAGAGCAATAATGGCAAAAGTATACTATTATTGTCACAGGAGGGAGTGGAAGGCTTAGACAAAATTTATTAAAAGAAGCCTTGCCGTTGAGTCACGAGGTGCAGAAAGGACTTCTTTGTTTTCTAAACTGCCTCTCAGAGCGGAGTCTCTATGTAGCTGAATCCAATCTTAGCCTTGGATTATGTAAACAATTTGAAATTACAGAGGTGTGATTGAACCACTTTGTCCTGCAGGTTTTGATGACTGGCAAAAGGAGAATATGTATAAAAAAAGATCTTAATCAGAATGATTTACTGTGCAATATAAAAAGCTAAAAATCTACCAGTAAAGTATAATATAGCATAAAGTAGAATAGCATAAGATAGGATAGTGCACTTTATTGAAGCAAGTATTGCATTAAAGCTAGCAAAAAGGAAATAATTGTTAATTAGAGATTGGATGTAACTCACCCAGACCAACACTCATGGGCGATCTCTTTCAGCCTTGAGGGGTATCCTTGGAGGGCATCCCCAGCCAAGGCAGGACTCTCCATACATATACCCAAGCAGGGTTATGTCAGAAGAACCTGACTGTATGAAAGAGGATTGGACTTTATACTATAAAAGTGATTGACTGGTAGTCACAGATCTGTAGGCCTGCTGACTAGCTTATCTGGCAAATCCTGTTTCAAAAGCAGGGTGTGTATTCAAAGTCTGGTGAACCAGGATGGTTTTAGCATAATCTAACTCCAAGAAAGCATCCTGGTTCCAGCAGTTGAGCTTCTCTGATATCCTGCAACATGGTTTACAATGTATGCATTCTCTCACTTGATTTTAGAATTTTTCAGGATGGGCTTATCCTACTACAATTATAGACCTGCTATTGTAAGTTTCTTTGAAGACCCTATATCAGAAAAAAGGTTATACGATTATATCTATTTATACAGGTATTTTTAATGCACATTTTCTCTTTTTTTTTTATTCAACCTTATTGAATTTTGATGCCTACTAAGTCTCACCAATACTAATAGCTTTAATACTTCTATACCTGAGCACAGTTTGTGTCAGCAGGCAGGAGGCTGAGGGATATGATCTGAACATTTTTACTGTGAGAATGTCCCAGACTGGCAAAGTTGATGGCCTTGGTCCTAACCAACAACAAAAAGATAATGCAGTCATTCAAATAGCATTTGATATTGTACCTTAAAAGAATTTTCATGCATAACTCTGAAATTTAGATCTTTAAATAACCTTTTTTCCTCTTCAGGTAGTTACATACAAATGACTTTTCTGAGTAAGCAGTTCATGGTTACTAGCACATATTTATTAGACATCATTCACCACCTACAAAGAAGAGTTTTCACTCTGTTTTTCCGTTTGTCTTACCTCCTCTCAGTGGTGAAGGAATTCCACCTTCTCTCAGCTGTCTATCAAGTACACACTTACTGTATTTACTTTTTCTTTGCCTTACTTTTCTACAAGCTGAGTAAAAATAAGACCAAAAGAAGAGGAGATGAGAGGACTGGCAGGTGGCCGATGTGCCCAGTAGCAGGGATAGGGAAGAAAGGACTAGAACTTGGGTAAGGTAAGGTGATAAAAGCAAGAGCTCTTTTTTTCTTCTTTCTCCCTATGAAAGAAGATACTGCATTCTCCTCAGACCTTTGCAGTGCTATCTTTTCTGAGGGTCCAAAGTGTTTGTTCTAACACTTGAACAGAGCTGATGTAGGTATCCTGAAATGACAGAACATCGATGGGAAATTGCAACAGCAATCCCTGTAATTATTGTTAGTGTCAGTTAATTAGGGTTTATTCATTAGTATATTAGGGTTATAGTGCATTGATTACTATTTTTATTTTGTTAACTACATGATATGGGTCTTGCTTGTGGCTGTTGTTCACCATTCTGTGTTTTCTCTCTCCTTTTCTCCTTGTATACAGTACCTTCTCTTATGCATTAAATTCCACTGCACCACTGCACTTAAAACAGTCTTTTGTTGCCAGGTGATCCATCCCAGATGATTTATCTGACTTTTCCATTAGTGCAGTTTCTCCCTGTTCTTGCCCATTGAATGTAGAGCAAACTGGTCACAGGGTGCAAGCTCTTTTCAGTAGGTATTCTAAACGTTTCTGAGCTCTGTAAAAGACATTGTTCCCAGGATCTTGTCAACTTAACTGGAGTTATATTACTCAGGGGATAAAACCATCCCTTTTCTACTATGTTAGGAGTGACTATTAATATGTTTAAGAAAACAGGAATGTTGTTTTGGTGCTAAATGAATCTCTCAGACACATGCCAGCTGAATCAGATGCTGATATGATCATCAGTAGTCCAGGATTGCCAAGAGAGCAAATTTATCTTGGAAATACAGCTTAAACAGTCAGCTTCCTCCTTTTCTGCCCTTCCCCTCCAGGTATACCTTTGCAGTCACAGTCAAGCACTAGGAATAATTTACCCTGCAGGAAGAAAGGAGTGAAACACATTTTCAGGCAGGACTCTGCACTGTAGTGTTTTCAGCAGGAAAGGAGACTTTAAAAGAATTGCCAGTAATTAAACATGAGACCTGGAGGAAAACAGAATTGTGAACAATACTCATATCTCTAACTGGTCCTGGAGAGGCTTTTTGCCAAAATAGCTAGTAGTTATAAGTATATTTTCTTAATATTACACAATATAATGTAATGGATTTTGTTTTTAATAGTATTCTTATGTATTTTCAGTAGATTAATAGTGTTTTTCTAATTCAGAACTCTTTTATTTCTTTCATATTTTAGTCATACTTTCAAATTAATTGTTTTATGGAGGATTCAGCATGCTGAGCTACTTCTAGACCCCTAAACATAAAAGGAATACATCCCTACCATACCTGGAAGATATTATTTTCTGATTACAGATATAGCTGTAAAGCATATATCTATCAAGTGACTTGCCAAAGGTCATACAGATAGACTGCAGCAGGGGCAAGTCTCTCGAGTTCTGATCCAGTCATTTTACTGGAAGAAACATAATTCCTCCTAGCGTATTTGGCACAGCCTGTTATTGCCAGGAAGATGAAGAACTGATGAATGTTGCCTGAGGATGTCAAGAAATTAACTTTTCTTTTAATTAGACAAAATAATTTAACTCTGACTCTTAATGTAAAAGTTCAGTAGTGAAATACATGAAGTGACATTGCTGCCTAACCTAGCTACAGAAGAATTATTTCTATATCAATGAAATAACTTTAAAAATTAATGAAAGTTATAATTATTTTACATGGAGAGGTAGTCACATTTTCCAAAATAAACTCAATTTTAGCTGACACTGAGATTGACAAATTTAAATACAGGAAGATTTCTTTTAGAAAAAGAGAAGGGAGTACAGTTTAAAAGTATAATACCTTCAGCAAATGAACAATGCTGTTGCTACCAGTGACTTCAATAATTGCATGCTATATCATTGTTGAATCTGCAGTAACAAGGTTATTCACTTAACACCCTGATATTCCTGTAGTTGTGGTTCTCAAATGATATAAAATGTAATGCAACATCTGCTTTTTAAGGGTAACATCTGAATGAAAACAACCCTAGAGAGTCTGAAGGTGTATAGGCTAAACATTTAATTCTGGTGTTTTGTTTATTGCTTTTTTCTTTGGTTTTTGTCTATCTATCTATCTATCTATCTATCTATCTATCTATCTATCTATCTATCTATCATCTATCTATCTATCAATCAATCATCTGTCTGTCTGTCTATCTGTCTGTAATGTTCATTCTTCAGACTAAATCTGATGCTTTTCTTTGTCTGGTTATGTGATTAGATTTTAGAGTGGGTTAATGGAGTTAATTTTGCTAAAAAAGAGCTATTCTGATGAAAGCCACTAACCATTTCTGCTTTCATTATTATTCCTCTATTTTCATTTATGAGAAAATTGAGACATTTGAGGCAGAGAACTCTGTGTACCCCAACTTCATTGCAGTTGAAAGAAGCATATTGAAGTGCAAGACTTGTAACTAGAAGGAACTTATATGGTTTCTTTTCAATGACCATACTTCCTTAATTGTAGGTAAGTCTTCATCAAACTTCTCTCTCTTTTTCATCTTCTTGGCCTTCTATACTTCATGTGAAATACACAGAAGTCACAGAAGCCAATATGTGTATTCCACTAGGGTTGTGACCAGAGCTTAGAGGGGCAGAGGAAGGGCAGACAAGAGAGAACATAGTTCTTACCTTTGTGTTATAAGATGATTTGATTCTTTCAAACTGAAATGGACAGTAGGTATCCGACAGTAGAAACACACTTAATTAGAAAAGTCATTGTAAGCATCAGTGGCTGGAAGCCGAAGATAGGGTAATACAAACCATGAAAAGGGTCCTTTTGTCTAGTTATGAGCTAATTAACCACCATAATGACTTTAAAACAGATAAATAATAGGAAATTCTTCATTACTAAAAGAATTTACATCAAGCCTGTCTCTTTTTCAGAAGATGCACTCTCCAACGTGGCCACAGTAGAATGATACAATTTTCTCACACAGACATCAAGATGAAATAATCTGCCCCTGAAACTATAAAACTATTAAATTTTAGGATTGATTCAATGGGGAAGAATTTCCTCATGGCAGCTATTGGAAACTATGGTGTTATCTGTAAAGCCTTTAAGTTCTGTAATATCAAATGACATTTCAGGAAGGTAAAAGTAGTCTTGCACCACAAGAAAACATCAGTCAATTCAATCTCAGTATTTGAATCAAGATTCAATTTCTTCAGACAAGGTCCTCCAGATGTACTGCGTCTGCATAGCTATGCCCACAGTTCATCTAGCACCCCAGGGTTATTCTGGATTTGGGCAGAATGTCATCTGGTGGGCATACTTTGTAGGCTGAAAATCTACCTTATAGATCCTTCACTGTAAATTACTTACTGTAGAATTAAGACCTCTTCATACAAAATAAAATAAAAACTCTCTTGTTATTAAAAATGCTATAAAAATAAAAAGACGTGAGGTGAATGTATATCTGGTGTTGTGCAGTTCTTTGGATACTGGCTTCTTTGCAGGGGTAAATAAGGCAGCTTACCTGGAGCTGAGATAATACATCTCAATGAAACCTAAGGATATACACATCCTATATTTAATAGTGTAATCTTTTGCTCTGCATCTGGATTTACTGCATTATGAATCAGTAACAAAAGTCACTTCAAGTGCTTAGTGACTATTTAGAGCTTTGTCATGTGGGTAATCACTGTGCTAAGGGAAATACACAGTTAAACGTGAAGCCCCTGACAAATGAGTCAAAGATTGAACCTATTTTTCAGCATCACATGCAAATTTGCATAGGGAATTTTATTTCTGTTTACAAAGAAGATCAGTGGAAGGGACATCATGGTCATGGTAAAAAATATTCACATTATATTTTTTCATAAATTTGATTAAAATTTGATACACTGTAGAGTTGCAATGATACTTCCAAGTAAAGGCTCCAGAAAAATAGCTGCCTGAGAACATGTAACAGACATCTTCCCCAGTGGCCTTTGTAGAATTGATATTTCACTTTTGGAGCACTGTGTCTACTACAGTCTTTCAAATGCTCACTTGATACAATTTTCTGAAAATATTTCAGTGTGTGACTAGTAAGGTGTCACATCAAGATGTTTGACTTTGCTGACACTACTGTTTTAAATTTTTAAAAGTACACATATTTTTTTAAATGGGTTTCTGATGTAGTCTGAAAATAACAAATACTAATAAAGAAATGGAATATTTAGCTGATGATGTAATGTGTTGATAAAAATACATGAGTTATAGTTATTGTAGAAAAGGATAACTTGGGCAGAACGAAAAATGACTGATTTTCACTTCATCTTCTTAGAGAATAAAATCAATGACTACAGTTTCAAGATCATCACACAGAAGACAGGGACAAACATTATACTTTACTATCATCCTTCAATTTAAGCCTGTTCTTTTGGAAATCCCGTTGGAACCTGGGCTGATTCATGGCTTCTAACTGTACCAGTTCTATTCATAGTATCCTGATCCAATCACATTATTCAAGAACTAGACTGATGCTCAGTTCCTTTCAGAATATTAGACATTGCAGTGCATATCCCTTAAATGCGTGTTTTTCGATGATATCAGCATTAGTCCTAAGGGCTTAGGGTATGTGAGCTGTGAGATCCTGTTTGTGCTAAGGGACAACAAGTCAGAAAACATTTCCTAAGGATTATGAGAAGCCTGGTGCTGCCATCTATTCTATTGATGTCTAATAATAACCAAGGGAAATATAAGAGTACATGAATGTGGTGTAGTGGTAGCTACAGTAAACAGAATGGTGAACTGCTAATGATGACCTTTACTAGGAGTGGATAATTAATTACCTGAGATGGTTAAGGTCATATTATCAGAAATAAAATTACTTAAATGTATTTTTAAGCTTCTACATGGCCAAAGTTTTTCTGTCTTGATTAGACTGTGAATAAATCTAGATTTGAAGTATTTGCATATTTAAGATTAGTGAGGGAGAATGACAAGGTTAAACAGACATTCCCAAAGTCCAACACACAGGTGAATTATAACAATGGTCTAATTAACTAAATGAATTCTTCATGTGGCCTTCTGTCACCAAGTGCTCTTTGCATTATTCATCAGCTACCTATAATAGTATTGTAATATGAAAAGGTAGTGTTTAGATTTTTGACTGTCAGTAGCCCTAGAAAGTCGAGACCCTGATGTCCAAGCATAGTGTCGGTGTCTCATAATGAGACCCTTCAACAACAGATTCACAAGATTTGAGTGTGATTCTCTTGCCCTTGTCATGGGGAGATCAGTCAACAGCATGAAGACCTCTCAGTGGGCCCTCTCAACTTACCTTATGTTCAGAAAATATGTGCGAGCTTTCATTTTCCAGTACACAGTAGAAACAGAACAGTGGGATATACCTTCTCTCCCATACATCCAAAGCCCTTTCTCAGCTGAAAGTTTGTCTGCAAAGCTTTGTCTCCATTTACATATCCCATAGGTGGATCTTTTCTAGCTTCAGATTGAATTCACAGTCTTTTCTGAATGTTCCTGGACTGTTCCTAGTACACAAAAATACTGAAAAGTCCACCAAGAATAGAGGTAATAAAACCTCTTCAATCAGCATGGTTTGTGATCAGCCATATATGTAACCCACAGTTTGGCAAATAGCTCCAGTTTTAAAAGTTCTGAACAATAAAATATTTTGTATAAAAAACCCCAGAACTCTCAAGGACAATGGCACCTGGGACAGGGCAATCCTGGTTGAGTGTATAGACTAGGGAATGAGTTGTGGGAAAGCAGAGTCAAGAAAAGGGATGTGGGCGTCCTGGTTGATGGCAAGCTGAATATGAGTCAGCAGTGACCTGGCAACCAGGAGGGACAACCATGTCCTGGGGGGCATCAGGCTCAGCATCACCAGCTGGTTGAGGGAGCGGATTGTCCCTTTCTGCTCTGTGCTGGGGCAGTCTCACCTTGAATATTGTGTGCAGTTTTGGGCATCAAAATATAAGAAAGATATTAAGTTATTAGAGAGTTTTCAAAGAAGGGCAATGAGGATTGTAAAAGGTCTTGTTGGGAAGTCATATGAGGAGCGGGTGAGGTCACTTGGTCTGTTCAGCCTGGAGAAGAGAAGACTGAGGGGAGACCTCATTGCAGTCTTCAACATTCTCACAAGGGGAAATGGAGCGACAGGTACAGATTACTTCACTCTCATGACCAGTGACAGGACTCAAGGAAAGGGATTGAAGCTGAGCTGTGGGAGGCTTACACTGGATATCAGGAAAAGTTTTTTCACACAGAGGGTGGTTGGGCACAGGAACAGGCTCCCCAGAGAAGTGGTCACAACATCAAGGAAAATCGAATTCAAGAAGTGTTTGAACAATGTTCCCATGGTGTGATTTTTTGGGCGTCCTGTGCAGGGCCAGTAGTTGGACTAGATGATTCCAGTGGGTCCCTTTCAACTCAGCATATTCTATGATTCTATGACTTCCATTTCAACTTGGCTCATCTTTTCATCAAAGTCCAATACAGTGACTATCATTTTAGGCCATTTAAAAAAGAAAGAAAAAAGAATGTGCAGAATATATATGGAGCAAATAAAACTTTCATAACAACACTTTTTTTCTGACAGGAAATTTTCACATTCACAACAAAAATTGATTTCATGAATGCTTCAATTTTCTTGGAAATTTTTGCTGTGTTGATTAGTTTTCTTTGCTTTTACTCTGGGATTTTTTTGTGTTTCTGTTTAGAAATCTGAGTCAGTGAGAGACTGTTGTTTTTGTTCAACTGGAGAACTGCTTTACTGTTGCAGCCAGTCCATTCTCAGCTTTATAATCAGATCCCTAATTTCTTATGACCCTCCTATTTCCTTCAGTAATCTTCAGGAATTTGGCTTAGTTTTGCACCTAACTGTGTTCTATATACCATATGTCTTTTTTTTTAATCTGTACCACATTACCTGCCTCTGAAACTTTTTCCAGGTTGGGATTCTGATTTATTTCCAGGATTGTGAAACATTTAATCATTTCCCACAAAAACTTATATAATTTTAATTGTAGTTTCTCTCAACTTTCCTCTGACAAAGGAACATGATTTTTCAATTTTGGATTGCAATGTTTCTGCAAAATCCTTTGTTCCTCTTCAACAACTCCACAGAAGAGGTTTCATGGGGTTCCTGTTGCACACGGACACATGAGGTGTGCCAGGATGAAATTTTGTACTCTCTCATTGGTTGATTTTCCATAAGCTGTCAAAAGAAATGTGATATGCTGATCCCAGTGCCTTTGATACTGTTCTAAAATGATGGCCAGCTGAGCCCTTCAAATCTAATTGAATTTTTCATGGATCTCATTTTACTATTGGTGCTCAGGGCAGGAGCAAATTATCCAGGTTCCCAGAATATTTCAGGCCGGCTGAAATATTTTGGATTAGAATTTCCCTCTTTATTGATATACAGTCACTAGAAGTGTGAAAAAAAATCTATTCATTCACTAGCAGAACTAGACAGAAAGTAGTAGGATTTTGGTGAAAAAAGCTACATCATTAAAGTTTGGGTTTTTCCCAAAATGGGGATGAAAAAACCAAAAACTGCTGTGGGGGGAGGATTGGTGGGATTTCAGGACCTGAACCTTTCAAGAAGTCAGTGAGCCAGAAAGGAATTTTTTGGCTTTCTAGATGGCCTTCTGGAAGGTTTTTGTTAAATGACAGAATTAACATTGACTGAAGCTTGCCAGTACAGCTGCAGAAAGACAGGTCCTTGCCCAAACAGCTCTTCATATTCTAGATCTGGGAACCATTCAGCCTTTCTAAACCCGGGAGAATAAAGACACAACTGCACTGTGGACTAAGGTACAGAGAAGTCCAAGCTCACCAGCGAGCCTTGTCACAGGATTGCCATGTGACCCCACTGCAGGACCATGCCCACAGCAGCGTGTTCAGCTGTGCTGGGGTACTCCAATGCACATGGACAAATCACTTGCCATCATCATCTCAGCATATGGATTCATTCCTCAGTGTAGGCATGATAAAAAAGTCAAGGTACTGAAGGGTCAGAAAGTTTCTGTCAAGTTCACTGACAGAAAATGGAAATTAAAACAATACTATTGATGATAAAAGACATTTCTTGCTGTGGATGTGTGTTTAGTAATATACTTTTGCATGGATAAATCATATTTAAGATCTTGAGATATAAAAGAATAAGTAAGTATGGCCAAACTTCATGAACGAAGATTTGGGAAGGGCTCTCCTCACGTGGGTGTGCCCTTCCAGCCTGCACAGTGGATTTTTTAGGTGAGGCACAGCGTGCGCAGAACTGGCCCCACTGTTTAAGTCCCAAGGTCCATCTGCCACAGCCAAGTGAGCTTGGACAGTGACAGTGAAATCCTCAGGACTGTCACAGCACCGGGTACTAACCAGGGCTGACCCTGCTGAGCATCCGAGATCTGACGGGATGGGATGGCAGAGAGGCATTGAACTGCCCGGTACGGTCTCCATTGAGACTCGAACTCATGACCTTGTGATCCAGAACCCGGAGTGCTCACCATTACACCACAGGACCACTCCATAAAAGAATAATGATTTTCTGAAATCACTGACCAGTTACATGGCAAGAAAAAGTATAAGGATCAACCTGTTTACTTGGTTACATCAAAACCAGCATTTAAACTTCTATTCATTGCTAGTGCCACATATGATTCTGAATTGATTTGCAAAACTCTGTGATTAAATTTATAAAAGAAATGGAAAAATTGAAAAACTATCCAAAGAAAACTTGAATTGAAACGCTGGCTTTTGGAAAAAGGGAAAAATACCAAATACTCTATTTTGTAATAGAATAGAAAATTTTTATCTTGATGTTTGGAAAACAATCTCAGGAATGGGAATATGGCAAGTTATTGCTCTGACATAATTTTTTCTGCATCTTTAACCAGTTAACTTTTTAAAGTCTGGATCTTTAAGTATAACTAACTTATTAAGCAGGGAGTTCAATGAGGGGTAAATTCCCTCAGCTTCTTTGGGAATCAAGTCCACTGATTTAGGAGGAAAATGTGAGTGCTAAACCTGATAAAATTAGGCATAGTGATTTGACAGTGCTGGCCTAATCAGTACTGTATCTCATTTTATCTACCTGTGGAACAGGACTACTGATGTGAATGAAGATTATTCAGCAGTATCCGTAACACTCTCAGGCCAGCTGTACCTAATATTATACAAATGCAAAGCATATTACCATCTATAATCTGAAATTCTGTTCTTGGACAGACTCTTTATATATACTTTTGCTGCAAGAATGAAGCCTCATCATGTGAGAGGCCTTTTTCTTACAGTAAAATTATCATCTTTTTGAAATACATTATTTAAATATACTAGTGGCAGCCAATATTCATTTGATGTAGAGGGAAATGTTGAGTATATTACTCAATAGCTATTCACTTCATACCAGAGATAATAATTAGTGGTATTATCAGGTAGAAAATTGCTGCAATGAAGAATTCACTAATATCATATGATTAACTCCCTCAGAAAGGTACTGTACTTTTTCAGAATCACAATCGCTCTGTTACTTACTGCCAAATAGTGCTTTTGGCAGTGTATTGTCAATGAATACTCTCAAAAGTACCCTTCAGTGGATAGTAAAAAAACTGAAATAGCAATTCTCTCATTGAGTAATGATTGTTCTGGATAGAGCCTGCAGTATAGTACAATACAAACACAGAACTATATGATTTATTTAGAGACCCTTGGTTGAAACAACTCACAAGCTATTCCAGTGGTTTGTGGGCTACTTGACATGGTTTTTTTAATTGAAAGTTACTGCAAAAAAAGAATAAAGACTATCCTCTAATACAAATCCTATGAGATTTTTGCAAACTTGAGATTTATAAAAGGCTTACTTTTAGAAACCTTAATAATGTTTCTTCTCTCAGTGCAGGGATCCTACAGAGAAGAGTGTGGAACAAAAGGTTATTATCAAGGTCCCACTGAGAGATGCACAATGTTGGAAAGGACAGGTTCAGTATTCTTGGTTGTGGGTTGCTCAGGGAAAAGATGTTACCGAATGGCATGAAAAAAAAAAGCCACAGGGATTATCTGTAAAATAAAGAAAAACAAGATCTCTGGTATATTACAGATACTGTATGTGATAACATTCATCAGACTCATCAGGGAGCTGATAGGAATCAGGCTTTCACAGACAGCAGCAAGCAAACAGCAAATTAAATTCTAGCTGCTCTATCTCCTATGATGTGTCAGTACATTTAAAAAGTAAGAACTTAGATGTCCCCTTATTCCATTTTATTCTTTGCGTTACTTAGCCAGATTTGTTGCACTGGCTCTGTACTGCGTGACGTAAATATACTCTGTGATGTACCAATCAAGTTCTGAAAAACTTTACAGGAAAAAAAGAGCATTGTTAACCATAAGGAAGAAAACTATGAATTAAAAGGGAATTATGGTAAGTCAGATAAGCCTGAAATTGACAACAGGGTTTTTTTAGCTTTCAGTTACTTAAGGGTTCCAATTTTAGTCCAGCCATATAGATTCAGATTTACTAAAAGTGAATCAAACCCAGTTTTTGAAATTTTCTGTTTGAAATTCTGGTCAATGTGACTTCAGGAGAAGATTCATTTCTTCTAACTTCTGGTCCAACACAGAGATACGTAAACTATGACCTCAGCCTCCTCATGTTTCTGGTTACAAACCAGTGATACTATCAGAAGTATTACAGATACTAAATGCCCAGAGTTGAGGAAGGACTAGGAAGATGAGGCTTCAAACCTGAGGATGCTAGCACTTCTGAACTGTATGATATCTGAGGTTGTGGTTGGTGAACATGTGAAAAAGATGTAACAGACTGGATTTTCTGGGTCACAAAAAAATAAGATTGTAAGTATATTGGAAAGAACTGAGAACTCTACCATGCAGAAAGTGCTCCAAGATTTGATCAGATGAATAATTAATAATGGAAGAAATGGTAGGTTATTGACTATGGATTTTATTTATAAATTAAGCACAGTAGCAGTTTGAGTATATGAATTGTTCTGTAAAAGGAATCACTTACGGGCAGAGTGCTTCCAAGAAAGTTGATTCAAGAAAAAATCATTCTTTTACTTTTCTGCAATCTAAAGCTGAACTGTTGTTTCTGAAATGGACACTTTCTAAAAGTCTTATTTTACATGTCTAATAATTTTTACGTGTGCTGGTTTAAAGGTAAACCAGTGGGAGAAATAAACCCAACTCAAAAGAGGTTACAAATCAGAGTTACAGTTTACTAAAAAGATTATAAGAAATATGATTATACAGAGAAAAATTGGTTTTAACCCACAAAAGGTACAGATATATAACCCAGCACCCTGGGGCATGAACAGAATGGTGCTTGTTAGCCCCTGTGCTGAGTGCTATGTGGTCCCCCTGAGTGCAAACTAAAAGGAAAGGAGAGGTGAGGATGATGTTGGTTAGGATGACAGTCACAGTCTGGTAAAGAGTGGCAGTCACAGTCCTGTTGAGGTTCTAGTCCTCCTCTGGATCTGATGAGTGGTACCCAATGTCTCAAAACCCAAAGATTATATGTGCTCAGGTTCAGGTGAGAGTGCGGGGATTTTCACAATGGGTAATTTAGCTCCGTGAGTCATGGGATATTTTTGGAATCTTTGATGGTCTAGGTCATTGCAACTGCCTATTGCGCTATCCCCTAATAACCCATGAGCAGACATGGCCCCTCAGGCAGGGTGTGAAGGTGCTAATGTCATGCTTAATGCCTCCCTGGAGGGGAGTTATCATGGCTCAGTCACTGGTGTGAAGACAAACTCCCCTGACTCACAGGGTTCTTTAAGAGACAGCTTGTAGCTTGAGGTGTCAGATGTGCTCTGGGCAGCTGCTGCAAATGATGCATTATTAACAGTCCATTAGAAATTACATAGAAGGTGTATAATACACAGTTTTGGGTACACCCACATAGTGATAAACTGGTCCCAGCCACTGTAACTAGGACAATTAATATCTATTTAATACTGAATATGTGGCTGTTCAGCTAACTCTTCCTCAAATGAATTTGGATTAACTATGAAAATCCCAACTATTGTGCATTTTGAAAACATATTTGATAATCATAGAATCATCAAATCATAGAATGATTTGCTTAATGGTCTTGATAAAATTTTGAAATATCACAAAAAAGCTTCCTTTAAACTTTTGAAAGGAGAATAGCTTTTTCAGTTCATATTTTTCCACCACAGTTTTTCATTTTTCAACCATCTTAACATATCAAAACATTGCAAAGTTAGAAGTACTCAGAATTACACAGGACCAGACACCTGACAGAACATCACCACAGCAATATTCTGCAAATACAAAATGAGAGCTCTTTTCCTCCAGAAACACACAGGGACCTGTTACCACACCTCACTCTACAGTCTGTTAGATAGTGTGCTTTTCATCAGAAGCAGATCTCTACATGCACAAAGCAATTTGAATGTTTTTTTTAATTCTTTCTCCTGCAAGACTCTCTTTACAATGCTGTAGCTTTAAAAATTGCCCCAATGTAATGTAAAGTCTGTAGTTTATTCCCACTTCCGTAAATCTTCTCTGGGATTTGTAGTGCATTTTGCATTTTTCTTCTGCTCCTGTCACTGACTGATTTCTGTTTCTAACAGGAAACTACCATTTTTTGAGCCATTATACTATCTCTATATGTGTATGATGATCAGCTTTAATGCATTTACCATCATTTTCTCCTACCTCCCTCATGAATCCATAAAATCCTCTCTGTGATGCCTGATAAAATAAAGACTTCTAATGTAAAAACTCCATCACAGATATAAGGAAAAAATATTGTTTGCTGTAGGAGCAGACAGTCTCAGTATAACAGTGGCACTGGAAAAAATGTGCAAGCTGTAAATTTTAATGAGGAGCATGTTTTACGGAAAGAAAAGTCCTTACTTTTTATTTGCAGATGTCAGCTTGCATGGAGCCTTCATTCTGCAATGTAAAACCTGCTAAAAGAAACCCTTCTGCAATGAGAAATCAAAATCTATTCTCTTTTAAGGAGTTTTCTTTTATGTATGGACCACCAAGAAAGAAACTTCCAAACAAGGCTTCTCTGTTCCTGCAGAGGTTTGAATTGAAATCTCTCCTCACATTTTCTGAACTGCAGGTGAGATATCAGCCTCTCACTCTGTCAGCCTTAGAGATCAGCATGGAACTGGCTTAAGGTAGCTTGATATGGATTTGCTATTTGCAAATTAAAATCTTTCATCTCTGAAAAGAATTCAAAATAGAATACAGTTCTTTATTAACTGTGGCCCTAAAGTTTTTTAATGGTTCTTGCCTCAGAGTGTCTTTCAAGAGTTGCCTTTTCACACCTATTATATAGACCTGCTTAGTATAGGCATTAGAGCATATATGTGAAGCTATTTGGCTAGCATATGCAAACTTAAGTTTTTAGGGGTAAGAGGCTTTGTAGACAGATGTGTGAGACATATAAAAGTTGTTAGGCTTTTTTTTCCATACAAAAGAGTTTAGAAGGAATACCTTGAGGAGCAAGCAGCTAAGAAGCACATTTTACAACTATCAGATTAAGATAAAGGGCCTAGATCACGCACAAATATCTTAAAATATTTTACATTACTGGTGCCTCAACTACATTCATCTGTCCCTGACCTATGCACTTATTCTAGT
This sequence comes from Pithys albifrons albifrons, assembly GCF_047495875.1. Lineage (NCBI taxonomy): Eukaryota > Metazoa > Chordata > Aves > Passeriformes > Thamnophilidae > Pithys > Pithys albifrons. The sequence goes on along the minus strand of NC_092459.1, from coordinate 21,442,542 downwards.
CTGCAGAATTCAAGAACTTTCCTGAGATGGAAAACAATTAGATGAGATACATGTTTCAGAAGACAGTGTTGAAACTAGCATTTCTTCAAAGATTCTACTCCCTATTTTCCAAACCTCATTCTTTTTTCCTTTTTATTATTTTTGTTTCTTCTCCGGGGACACCCTTTTGTCGTGGGGGAGAAGCTTGCGTGCCCTCATGAGGTTGAGAGCTATCATCCTCACATCACCATAGGCAATTCAGAGCTTAAGTCAGTCCAGCAGTTCACCTATCTGGGAAGTATCATTTCCTCAGACGGTAAGATTGACAAAGAGGTAGACAACAGGCTAGCAAAGGCATACAAAGCCTTTGGAAAACTCCATAAAAGAGTCTGGTCCAATAAGCACCTGAAGAAAAGTACAAAGATCAGGGTCTACAGAGCCATTGTACTGTCTACTCTTTTATATTGGTCTGAATCCTGGGTCATCTACCGCCACCACCTGTGGCTTCTCGAATGCTTCCATCAGCGCTGCCTCCGTTCAATCCTAAACATCCACTGGTGTGATTACGTGACCAATGTGTCCATTCTTGAACAGGCAGGGGTCAGCAGTACCGAGGCCATGCTGATGAGAACGCAGCTGCACTGGGCAGGGCACGTCTCCAGGATGGAGGATCACCGCCTTCCGAAGATTGTGCTCTATGGTGAACTCGCCACCAGCTGCCACAAGAGAGAAGCCCCGAAGAAGAGATACAAGGACTCCCTGAAACAACACCTCAGCCTTGGCCATATTGACTGCCACCAGTGGTCCACTCTGGCCTCCAGTCGGGATTCACGGAGACACACCATTCACGATGCTGCTGCTTCCTTTGAGAATGCACGGAGAGTCAGTCTGGAGGAGAAAAGACAATGCAGAAAGAACCGTTCCTTGCCAATGTCACTTAGGGAGACGTTCCGCTGTGCCTTTTGTGACCGGACCTGCCTATCCCGTATCGGCCTTTTTAGCCACCAGCACGCTTGCAGCAAGCGTGGGTAGTGCCCTTTTCAAATCTTCGTTTGCGAAGCCTAGCCATGATGATGATGATTTTTGTTTGGGATTTACATGTATTTCATATGCACTATTGTAGCACAAGAATTTGCGATGTCATATCTTTGCTGAATGACAACTTAAGTAGAATTCTTGTTGTCTGTTACCATGAAAGGCTAATGTCTTTGGGGTGGCTTTCCTGAACTCCTGTTTTCCCAGCTAATGTCTGGAGGTCAGTATCATTCATCTGTGGGCTTTGCACTTTAAAAAATGACAGACTGTGATTAGACAGGGGCTGCTCTCTGCTTGTTTCCAGTGAGTGATTCTTTCTGACAGTGCATTCCCTTGACAGTGAAATCCTGCTAGAACATTTCAGATCAAAATGACTTCTATTATCTTAAAATTTTCTAGAGCTTAAAACCAGGTATGAACATTTGGATTGATGTTCTGTTGTTGTCATAGTGAAGAGTACCTTAGAGGACAAAACCATTGATACTACAACGTAATACTACTGAGAATAAGATACTGTCCCTTCATAAGGTAGTTAAACTGGAATTCACACAAGCTAAAGCAGGACTATGAGAGAAGGTCAAGTTCCATGCTTCTTGCTAGAATCAGGAAAAAAAAATTGGTCCTCTGTATAAGCACTTTAAATATTCCAGATCCTTTCCAGAGCTCGAATAAGCTTCCTAGACTAGGTGGACTGTACTTTGTGACAGGGCTTGAAAGTTCTTGTATATTTAAAAATATTCATCAGTGAGCATATCCTATATAATTCAAACTGGTGAAACTTGATTTCCCATATTTTTACCCTCAGAGATGGAATTGCTTTATAGCCTGTGCTAAACAGAGCAGATGTTCAGAGGACCTTTTGGGGCTTCCAGTTATAACTGAAATGGCCTACTTTGCAGTCTTGTGTTTCTGTGAGACTGAAGGAGTAAGACTCATGCAGTCTCTGTGACGCACCATATATTGCAGAGGACATGTGCTGGGACATTGCTCTTCTACCAATGTGTGAGTCAGAGTTTCATTAGGCAGGGGAACCAAGCAGAAGAGACTTTTATTTGCTACAGACTGGAGAAAAAGGGATGATGAGAGGAATCAGGGAAGGCTTGGAGGCATCTGCTACTTTTCCTTACATTTGCTTGAAGGCATTTCCATGAAAAAAGTGGCATATCATAAATGACACGATACTCCAAGTATTTAGAATGTTTGCTCTAGAAAGGAAAAGAGAAGAGGCTGTTTAAGGAGCTGACAGAAACAGTTTAGGTCATGTATGATGCATGCTGTAGAGAAAAGAGAGACAGTAAAGGTTGTTAGCAAAGCAGCGTGTGTGTGAAAAAGAAGCCACAGACAGGAGAAAAGACTAATAGAGCATCAACACTATGGGAACAGCACCAACCTAACAATGGGCTGCTTGGGAAGAAGGGTAGCAGAGCACTACCCTGCACTGGGAGCAGCCCTTTGAGCAGCTTATTTATACTGGAAGATCTGAGAGTACATTTTTGGAAGCTAAGGTGTGTTTTCTATCACTAGGATTGCTCCTGGAAGGGCTCAGTCAGCCTATGCTCCTACAAAAGGCAATATGTCTTGCCACACTGTACGGTCTGCCCTTGGACATCTCTGTGAAACAGAATAACTGTAACTGTTGGTCTGCCACAGCTGAAATCCATTGCCACAACGCTTCTCATTTGCTGTGGATCGGTTATTAATTTTTGTGAAGGTTTTCCCACTTAAGTCTTTTGAAAATTGTTATGGAAGTGTGGATTGTATTATGGTACCATGCTAAGGTCTCTATCCACATTTCTACATACTGTCTCATTCTTTTTACATTGCTGTTACTAAAACGACATGGAGAAAATCCAATACTTCACGGTCCTTGGTTGTGTGCCAAAGTGGTTAAGCAGCAAAATCAGGCCCCACTGTTAGTGATGGCAGTCTGTAAAACAGGAATAATTTTCTATTGAATACCTGATTGAATTACTTGTGAATTGCTGCTCTGCTGAGAAAATGATATTGAAGGTTGGCAGGCGGTCACCGTTTTTATTTGTTACAGCATATTATCTGAATTTGCCTGTCAGGTGATTGCTTGGTGAGTCCCTTCCCAGTATAAATAACTGTGTATTTCAAAAAGTGACAAATAACAGTAATAAAGTTTATAGGGGAAAAAAATATTCTTGCTGCTACAAGGAGTAGCACTTAATCCAGACATTTATCTGCTGCTTACAAAAAACCTGGGCTGATCAGATGATAATATATTTTAGTGATTTTAAAAAAATAAAAAGAAGGAAGATTCACAGTTTCCCCCCCTCTCTCTTCTTGTAGCTACAGTTTAGGATAGCTTTGCATTGAATTGATATTTTATTTTGTTATGCTTATGAAATTTGGTAAGTTCAACAGCCCTTGCATTAATTTCATTCAGTGAGCCAGATATTGCAAAATTATGCATTTTTATGTAATTGAGATAATTTTGCCTCGTAGCTGCTGGAAAATTACATAAAAATTTGTATGCACTGGTCAACTCATTTAATGTGATATGTTACTTTTTCAGATGATTGGCATTTTTTACTGGTACTCCATTGCTGTGCTGCAAATCAGCTTTTTTTGTACCATGTCTCTAATGGTAAAATAATGAACAACATAATGCTTCCCAAGGAAGAAATACAATGCTCATTTTCCCTTTGGCAAATGAGAATGTAGCCATTAGGAACAGCGCTTTCCCAGCTGCTTCTTGAAGGGAAGAGCCAATATCCTGTTAACAGATATATGAATTTCATTCAGACCATAGAAAACTTATGTAATGTGACACTTGACTGTGTGCTTCTCTGTGTTTGACTGGGAAGCAGTGGGGCAGATTCCTCTCATTTCGCTATTGTAGCCTTAAGTGGTTGATTATATCAGCTGGACTGAAAGACATAAGGAGGCTGGTTTTGGGGATACCATACCCATGACAGATTCTTCTCAAAGAGGGTAGGATGTCTTCCATAATGATCCTTTTGTCCTTTTGATTATAAGGGAGCTTTTGACAACAAGTACTAGATGTCTTTTTACAGACAGATATCAAGCACAAAACTGTGAAGTTCAGCAGCTGGAAGGAAGGGACTACCACCATGTCTTACATGTGATCTATTGTCAGGAACAAGAAATACAAGACAGTCCCTTTCAGAGGTTCAGTGACTTAGATCATTGGTTCAAGTCCAACTCAGATCTGAACCACTGATGGAAAGGCTTGTGTGAGTGGTGCAGGCAGTGTACCTGCTCTGCCTATAAAGAGAGGGGCTTCAGCCTCCAGCAATATCTATCCAGCAAATGGGTGATGAGACCTGAAACTGCAGGGATGCCCCTTGAGTTTTCAACTTCGATGTGGTATTACTCTTCCATATGCATGAGACTCCTCCATGGGGAGGCTGAAAGGAGAAGAGAGGTATTCATTTGCATTGAGAGAAGCAGAGAGACTCCCAGTGTGATAAACACCTGGCTGCTAAACTATTGCTCAAAACAGCTGGGATATTTCAGGTAGGGGACATACTTTTTTCATGAATTTAGGGCATTAGATCAGATCAGATTGGAAGTGTGAAGCACATGCCATGCAAGGCATTGACAACAATTTGGGACTGGAGTTACGGACTAGCTTCTTGTTTATAGCAACCAAATGTATGGTGGGTCCTTAAACCCCTGCTCTTGGGGTAATAAGAGAAAGACTAGGAAGCTCTCACTTTGGACATCAGCTGGCCAGAAGAGGCAAGTCCTAAACAGAAAACTTAAAAAAAGCCAATGGCTACCTTGTTTAGACACCTTCAGTGTCAGAGTATGTGCTAAAGACCATGGAAAGAATGGTAAATCACTCAAGACAATTATCTCAAAGTGTTTTTCTTCTGTAACATTGATCAAGTTTGGCCAAATTTACTCTGGCAATAGTCTCTCAACTTCTTGTGTGAGAGCTGACAAATCATATTTTACTGTGGGGCTGAGACTGATATGGAAATCACCCCCTAAAAGCTGCCTTCTTTGCAGAGCCTCAGTGAGAAACTGACATGAAAGAGAATCCTTTCACTGAGAATCTCTAGTAGTATTCCCTCACCTAGTTTCCATTAAGCTGACCAGTGTGGTTACCTGACTGAGTGCTTTGTTGCCAAGGTAGTATCTACAGCATAACACAAGATAGAAGGATAACTGAGTTAAAATAAGAACATTTTTCCACAGAGTTGATTTACTGGACCTGTCTTGGCTGTATGCATGTGTTTCTTTACTTGCTTTCAATGGAAAATTTGCCATTTTGTGAAGACATTCCTTAAAACAACATTTGGAATATGTAAAAGTAGGTAAGCTCATACTGCAAATGTATGTAATTCCATGGGGCATTAAATCTGAATTTCAAAGGACTCTGATTTGAAGCCAGTTTTGATAATGTTATTACTCTAATTCAGATAAAATATCATAAATAATTTAATGGTGAATGTAGTAATAGCAGTTATGCTAAATATGCTCTGTAGAGCCTTCCCATTGTGGACTCCTTTAACCAACTGGGCAGTTGTGTAAAAAGAAATGTATTAAAACAATTTGCAATTAGTCTTGTATCTGGGTCACCCTTTTGACACTCCCTGCCCAGAGAAGCTTGCATATTAACAATGGTCCGTAGGAGAGCAGAAGCAATCAAGTATCTTACAATGTGTTCCCCAACTGTGCTCCATGACACTAAACTAAAGTAAGATATATCTTGTCCACAGAAATTTATCTTTTGATTTAAAAGTTGAAAATTGTTCACAGTACTCCTGAAGAAAACTAGAGCATTGATTTGCATATCCTAAAAGTCTTGAGGTCTTGAAATTAAGATAACTTGTTTGTGTGAAAATGCTATCATAAGGTTTAAATAAGAAGACAGGTGTAGTCCAAGAAGACTGGGATCTAATTCATGCAGTATTTTGTCCTGCTGTTACCACTAGCTGCATTCATTAGGATGTATTTTATCAAATCAGAGAAGGTACTTATAGTCTCACTAGCTCTGGCTTTTGGTAAACACTTTTTAACTCCTTTCTAACTTTTTAACTCTTTGAACTCCCTGGTAAATCAAGCTCCCAGCTTGTAGTTTTTACATGATTGCTAATGTCTGTTAAGGTTGAATAATATACATTAATCCAAATATTAGGAAAAAAACCCCAAAAAACAGCCTTGCTAATGTACGGGCGCATCAATCTATTTAAATATGGTATAAAAGAAGACATCAATACTGAAAAATATTCCTGCTGAGAAGGTTTACAGGCTAATAGGCATTGCTCTGCTCCTGAGGGTATGCTGAAAATGATGACAAATGGCAAGGATGTGAAGAGCATAATAATAACATGAAAAATTGTAAAATATTTAATCTTCTCATTATAAAAAGAGTGCCACATAGTCAGAGTCAATGTAAATACCCTGAAATGTGATCTAATATTTCTGATTTAAACACCCAGCTTTCACATATGTGCCTCTAAAGGCAGCAAGTAGGGAGATCATCTCTGTCTGCCTTAGATGCCTGAACAGACACAAGTGGGGTTTTCCACCAGAAGCTTTCAGAAGCACATTTTGCTCTCCATCATCTAAAAATGATCTCAGGAATACTTTAGAAATCCCATAAGATATATCCAGGACATGGAAAGGTATGTAATACTGTAACCCTATCAGTGTTTTTGAAAAGGTACCAAAAGATACCTCCCAAATAAGTGCAAAGGTGAGTTCTAAGTGGACTTGAAGAGTCAGTATGCTCATGAATGCAAGCTGGGTGCATAATTACTCAAATATTTTAACCTTATTGAATCTTTAATGTATTAGGTTCCATTCCTACCTCTCTTTTATGATGTGGATTTGGAGCCAGAGAGGAGAAAATGACTACAATTGCTCTCTAATACTTGACAGGCAGCAGATCAGCTTCCCCTTCCTCCTTATACCTTGTGTTGTGCATTGTTGCAGTCTCCCACCAGAAACTGACATAATTAGTCCCTGTTCATGTGACTAGTCTCTAAAGCAGGTTTATGCAACTGTCCAAATTTTGAAACTGAAGACTTCAACATGGGAAAAGCAAAGCATGCTTTTACAAAACTTTTGTGAAACACAGTTATATAAACAGCTGAATCGGCATGACTGAGATGGATAGAGAAGATTCTGATAGAGAAGAGGTGGAATGGAATACCATCTGGACAGAGGAGCTTAAACTGGATCTTCTACTGGCAGAACTAGTAATCTGGAATGACAGCTTGAAAGATTTCTCTAAAGCCAGGCAGAAGATCTGTGTTGCATCAGCAAAACAACTATACATTTCAAAGTTCAATAGGCTCCCTAAGCAGTGACCAAACTTCTTAACTCAGGCAAATATTATGGTGTTTATTTCTGTCAGGTGTACCTGTTTACAAATGCAAATATAACCATCTTCATCTTAGTGGAGCAGCAGTAGAATGACAAAACTGTAAATGGTTTGATCAGGGAGCTGTGCTACTACTGAGAACTAAGGTCCTCACTCCATTGCATGTCATTTCTCTTAATGGGAAATTAACAGTTTGAGAATTATGACTCCTGTTACACAATAGATTGTTAGATGAATACAACTTTGCTGCTATGAGGGACTGTAAAACTTGTACATAAAGGAAAATTTTAGGTACTGACATCCTGGTGGTACACACAAATGAATCTCTCTATCAGCCTTTGTGCTGTCAATGCTTATTTATCCAAAAGAGCAGTTTATTATGATATGACACTTTTGAAAGACCCAGGGGGGAGGATTTAGACAGGCATTCAGAGTTTGGTAGGATAAATAGGAGAGGAGCAGTTGTCATCTTCAGAAACAACTTACTGATAGAACTTGCAGTATCACTGCTCCTTGCTTTAAATTGCAGTTCTGTCATTTCTGAAAGGAGAACAGAGTTTGCATGTTGATGTGAAATTTTCATAGCTGATTTAACTGGAACATAGAGAATTATGTCTCTACAGAGATCCAGGAAAGAATCACATTATGTGTCACTTCTTGAATCTCTATAATTTTGGACTGAGAATTTCTACTTTCGCCAATTAATTATTAACAAAACACCTAGACTGTTTGTGGCCCCTCGTGATTGCTGGCTTGCAGAGTTATCTGGAGAATGATAAAATGCTATTTTGCTAAAGAATGAATATCACTACAAAGTATGGTTGTGGTCATAATGTTTGAGAAATCATATTAGACATTCATGCTTGTGTAGTGGTTAGTATTAAAAGAAAAATAATTAAAAAGGAGCTTAATTTCTGGCTTCTGCTTCACTAAACATTATGCTGAAGTATAAGGAAAAGTGAACTGTCATGTATGCAACTGCTTTCTATCCCTCCAATTAAATCATAAAGGAGGTTCCACTCCATACCACTCTTCCTTGATTTTATGCCTACTTGCACCTTGTAACTCAACTGCTTGCCTATATCTGCTGTGTGCACAGTTCAGTTTGAAAGTATGGGATGGACAGGCACTGTTATATCTATTTCAGGAGACACACTGGAACTTTTTCCATACCAGACACTGCTCAGAGGAAAAGGGCTTCGACTCCATTAAGAGCTACAGTTAATGTCATGCTTGGATTCTGCATCACTCCCTTGAGTGTGTTACAAAAAGAGTTTTATATTCTTGTCTGGATAGTTCACAAAACCCCTCCTCCTGGACACAAATATTTGTGACTATACTGGTATGGTGAAATTCATGGATATGAAAGTCTAAGTGTTTTGCCAAAACAAGGCCATAAGGATTCCAGGAAATGGAAAATTTATCATCTTTGCTGATAAGCTTTCCTAGTGGTTTATGACTCTCATTTCTAAGAGTCATATTTTCAGTTGAAACTTTGAGATTTTACTTTTGAAGTATCTGGTGACTTTTTAATTTCTCAGAATTTTGACATACATAATTAAATCTCACATCAGCTTGAAAACTAAAGCTTACCTGGGATCTAAAGAGAATGTTGGTCTTTGGTGATCCTTCTGCTTAGAAGTACATTTCATCCTACAAGCACATTCATTTACTTTGGCGATAGTCAATTAACTGTCAAGATATATCAGTAATTCAACCTTCTGAAGTATATTCTTATCTAAAGACTGGGGATAACTCCTTTCCCAAGCATTATCAAATGTTATAAAGAAAGAAATTAGGTCTTTTCTTACCAGCTCAATGGAAGAGCGAGCTCACATACATATATACTATTACACAAATATTACTGCTTCTATTTATTTCTGTCACAGAAGTGTATTAAATAAACATATCTGAAGATGTTGAAAGACTTAGAAACAAATCAAAACCAACAAAACTACTTCTAGTTAGTCAAGGATTTTTTTTAAATTATCAGCTCATTAATTTGTTAACTTTAAAATTAGGTGAAAATAATGTTTTTGCAATTTAGGGGAGGGGAGAAAAATAATGATTTACAGTTAAGGCACCTTAAATAAATATAAATATGTTCTTAATACAGAAACCTTTAAAAAACACACCAAGAATGAAGAGATTTAAAGCGAGATTTAGTCTCTCTGCTTTCAGTTAGCATCTAGATCTACCTATATGTATTTATGCAGGGTGTTCAATTAGATATTTTTTTGCAGAGGAAGTTTGTATAATTTCCTGTGTTCATTTTATTTTGTAATTTTTTTCAGGTTACTTTTGCTTCAGAACTAGTTGAAAAAAAGAAATGTGAAACATAAAAATAATATTGTTTTCATGATGAAATAATAATCTAACTGTTAAGGCATCACTGCATTATATTCTAATTATAAATAATTATTTTTCAGATAAATTTAGTGCATAGTAATTCCTGTCATTGACCCTTTAGACTATATTCGTCACCTGAGTACTTAAGAATTAATGTTTTATTAAATTATTTTGTAATGTAATACTGTGATACGCTACATGATCTATCCTTAGAGATGGGTAAAGTGTCAAGCCTTCAGAATGCCATGTTACTTAACTTAAAAGGCACCTTTTCCAATGTACACTTTTGCCTGGTAACCATAGATCAGTACCTCAGTAAGCTGATGAGTTTGCAAAGTGAGGTTAATGGTACACAGGTTCCAGTGGGAACTTTCCAACACAGAGAGTGTGATGCTGCAAAGCTGGTCAAACACCTAATCAATGATCACACCAAAATAGCTTGTGGTGCATCATGAAAAAGAGGCCATATAGAGTCAATTAAATAGGCCTCAAAAGGCAATTGAAAATACTTCACGTAAAGAACTTGGATTTGTAAGAAATCTAAATACCTGGGCAGGTAGTCTAGATTGTAGATATTTCCACTGAACCAGCAATCCCATATTTTCTTTATTGTCAGTTGTGAATCAAAAAATAATTTGGGAAATTAAGTTTATTCCACTTTTTTGGGCATCTGTATTAGAATGAGATGAATTATGTCCTATAATTGACTATTTTTAAAAACAATTAGTGAAAGAGAGGCATCTATACCCAGTTAGGTGAATCTTTCACATTTTGGTAGAATACCTTGAGTTAGAGTTAAATATCTCCAGGGAAAAAGATGTTCATAGGAAGTAGGAAGAAAAATTAGAAATGTCCGAGGAAATAAATTGGGTCAGTGAAGCAAATGCAGAGTTGTTATTCCTACTTCAAAGTAAGTTTCTTTCATAAAAGCCTCTGTATGGTAAAAGCAGAACCCATTAGAAGCCTAATGAAAATAAAAGCTTTTACAATTAATAATAAAATGAGCTATTATGCTGAGTAGAATTCAGGTTGTCAAACCATGGCACACAACATTTATGACAAACTTCCTTCTCATACATTACAAGTTTGTACATTAGGAGAAATAAATAATCCATTCTCATACTCATGTTTTTGAAAGATTTTGATTTGATTTTGTATTTAAAAACAATGCCTAAACCTATAAATATTGTGTCATAGTTTTCTGATACATGTATCTTTACAGATAATACTACTTTTTTCTTTTTCCTGGGCCCCTCAGTTCAGAAAGGATATTGAGATGCTGGAGCGGGTCCAGAGAAGAGCAACAAGGCTGGTGAAGGGACTGGAGCACAAGTCCTGTGGGGAGAGGCTGAGGGAGCTGGGGTTGTTTAGCCTGGAGAAGAGGAGGCTCAGAGGTGACCTCATCACTGTCTATAACTACCTGAAGGGAAGTTATAGCCAGGTGGGGGCTGGTCTCTTCTCCCAGGCACTCAGCAATAGAACAAGGGGGCACGGGCTTAAGCTCTGCCAGGGGAAATTTAAGTTGGATATCAGAAAAAAATTTTTTACAGAGAGAGTAATCAGGCATTGGAATGGGCTGCCCGGAGAGGTGGTGGATTCACCATCCCTAGAGATCTTTAAATGCAGATTGGACGTGGCGCTGGGTGCCATGATCTAGTAAATGAACTAGAGTTGGACCAAGGGTTGGACTCGATGATCTTGGAGGTCTTTTCCAACCCAATCGATTCTATGATTCTATGATTCTATGATTCTATGATTCTATGATTCTCATTAGCCAGTGTTGCATAGTGTTCTATGAAAATATTAGTAGAGATTTAATTGAAAACCAGCATTCATTTTTGAGAGGTTGTGTGCAAGTAACACATATCCATAGTTCTGCTGTTTAAAACTGAAAATTATGCTTTATCATCTAACTCAAATGGCTAGATTTAGAAGATGCAAAGTAAAAAGATAGTCTAAATAAAACATAAGAGTGATTTTGTAGTCCTGTATCAATAATGAAATTTAAATCAAACAGAAAGTTATCTGTTGTGATACTGAATATGGGCTAAACTAAGCATGTCTGTACAGGACCATAATGAGACACTTTGACATCTGGGATGCTGCCTTAGCTGGGCCTCTGCCTCCTGTCAGCTGCTGCAGCTATCTCTGGACTTGCTCACTCCAGAGTGAGGAGATACGCAGCACCAGCATCCAGTTTCAGACATTTACTGCTGTGATGTGCTCTGTTAATGGCTCTGTGACTACATTGTTTGTTGTGAAAATGTCTTGATGCTCAGAAAGTTTCACTACAGCAGTTCTGTTTGCTGTGGTCTAATTCTTGTTTTGAAAAATTAAGTACTATTAATTTGAATAAGTGCTTGCTGCATAACAATTGTTGTATGAGATCTTTTACAGTTTTACATCATGAACAAAGGAAGCCATAGCTACATCCAGGGTGTCTCCATGGAGTTCTTTCTAGGATTCATGAGAGAAATGGGGATGAGAGCAGTGAGGCTTAGAAGTTCTAGTAATCATTAAGGCTCAGGGAACACTGCACAAGAGTGCTGAGAGGCCCACAGATTGATTCCAAGGTCAGCCAGATCACTTGGAAGACTTGACCTTTGGGATTTGTTATTTTAGCTTTCAAATTATTAATGGAGTTTATGTGCAGAGAACTTGAACTTTGCCTGTATTATATTTATTATGTAACAATTTTTAAATTTGAAAATATGGTTTTATATATTTGTCTCTCTGACTTTAAAACTTGTGCCTCTCTTTTATCTCACAGATGGGCAAGGGCTATGAAATATTAATGCTAAAACTAATATAAATAATAAATTAAACAATGACAGCTTCCGCTTAAAAGTCTGACTTTTACATGAGTACAGACTTAAAGGTGCTTATGAAGACAAGAATGCGTCATAATTTCTTCCAAGTAAACAATTGCCTGTTTGTAAATCGGACATAATCTTGTTACTTTATGTTTCTACTTGGAGCACAAATAGTAACCACTTAACAAGGTGAACTCCCTGTCTAGTCTCTCCCAATATTTGTTATTCTAATTTATCTTAGCAGAAAGAACATAAATTCCCTGAACAGCTGAGCTAAGCCCTGTTTTTGCTGCAGGCTCCTGATCTTGCATTCTTTGTGTCACTCCTAATGCCTTCAGAGGGTATGCAAAGGAAGCACTTCAGACCCTGTAACTCTGTATCTGAAGAAAGGCAATTTAATATTTTTCAGTTTCACTTACCAGCTCCTGCTTGATGACAGTCTTGCTGCACATCTTGCAGTTTTAACAATCTTTCTTTTCTTTTTGTTGTTGCTTAGGTATAAAAACTCGTGATGTAGTTTTCCATAACATGCTGTTTCCTTGCAATATTCTCACTTGGTAGGGTAGCGCTCTATTGATAATTTATTTCTGGAAGAACCTTAGCACAGCCCTATACTGTGAGCCCTTGTCTCTTGAGAGATTACTTTATAAAGTCTGTGAGCCTTCATGAAAGACTACAACACCTGAAAGCAGAATTACTCTCCATTGTGGTGTGTGTGCAGTACATATTCAGCCTTACAAAACAGAGTGGTAAAAAGACTCTTTTTACTTGTGCTCTTTTTTTTCAGGTTATATTTGTATGAAAAATATTGGCCATTTTATAAGACTTTGCTGTTAAGGGACCATAAAACAGCTGGAAAATGCACGTGTTTATATCTCTGGAAGCCTCCCGTGTTAACTAGCCATGATGATAAATTTAGGCAAATTTTTTGCAGTGCCACAGTGGATGTGCCTGGACTTGATAGAAACAAAGTCTGATTAGAGAGTATATTTTCTTGGTTTACTGGTTAATTTAGTTGTGTCAAACAGGCAAAATCCAAACCCTCACCCTTATCTCTAAGGTTTTGCTTAGCAGTCATAGTGAAACCCTTGTTTTAATGGTCATTATGTAACACTAAATTTAAACTTTTGAGATCATCAAGAAGGGCCAGCTCAAGACCTCTCCAACAAGAATGCAAGAATAAACCTGACCTGCTTGATGCTTAGTGAACTAATTTTCTTCATTTAATCACAAAGATATCGTCTTGAAGAAAAATCCTTTACTGAAAGGAGAAAAGAGAATGAGTATGGATATGACTGACCTTTCTCCATAGTTTAGGCAACTATTCACAGTTCCCTCTTGCTCCTTGGTATGACAACTGTTAGGGCACCTGACTGTTTTCCATCTTCTCCCGTATCACCTTCTTTCTAATTTGAGACTGTCAAGTCCCATGTGGTTTGTGTTTACCCTGAGGGGCAGAAAGGTTTCATTCCAGGCAGAGCTGCTCTGCAGCTTTAGCTGCCTTGCAGGCCTATCTCCCTCAGCTCACAAGCCCTCCCAGTGCCCCACACCTTTGCTAACAAGTAGCTCCATGGTGATTTCTGTACTGTGAATAAGAGTGCTACAAGAACACAGAGTTTTCTACCTCTCTCTCACCGAGTTGTTTTTTTAAACATTTGGAGCCCAACTGTAAGCAACTGATTTAACGTAGAGCAGAGTCAGTACGTGGTCAGACAGTTAGCTACCCCAAATCTCTTCACCCTCATAAAACTTAAATTTTCCTCAACATTGAAAGATTTCTTCTTATTAACACAAACAATCCACTTACCATAAAAGAACATATATAAATGGAATATGTCTCAGGCCTGCTTATTGCTGCATTTTCTATTTTTCTCTACATGAGAAGCCAACAGATCAGTGTTTCACTTTTCACTTTGTCCCACCTGCAGCCTTTGGCAGAAAGATGGGGGGGCATCCGTTCTTGGCATCAGCCACTCTGCTTATACTAGTGTACTTTGAATGGCTCCTCTGTTCAGACCAGTGTTTTGTGGGAGACAGAATACAAAGAGACATTCATGTTAGCAATCCGTCTGGTATTTGTGAAAGAATGTGGACACTGTGTAGCAGCTACACTGCTACTTAGTGGTCATTAGGAACAACTCAGTCACTATATCTTAGGTTAAAATAGGAATACATATTTTTACTATATATTATGAAGTAATATAATGCTATATACGATTAGTATATAAGTGGTTAAGAAGCTCAGTGGGTCTAGAATCTAAGGTCCTTTTTCAAGTTGTTATCAATCTTACTGGTAAACCAAAAGTGTTCCACAACTCTTAAGACCTTTCATTAAGGAAAGTCTGACAAAGTCATTTAGGTGACAAGAGTTTAGAAATGCATAACATAGTAACCATTGCACAGCCCTATAACCAATGTACCCAGCAGCAATAAAATGTGAAAATTAGGATCATGGAACAATCCAGTCTGATATTTGACTTATTGATCCTTATGCATTCAGCAACACTGAAAATTCTGGAAGAACATTTCCAAACTAGAATGATGATCAGCTGGGGAGATCAGAAAAGTTGTGACAACTGCTGGACATAAAAATATGTTTCTTCTTGAATATATATTAACATATTTTTCTTCGATCCTATGCTTGCAGCAGAACAGGTGAATGTTCACATCTGTATGGAAGCACTCATAAACAAACTTTTACACTGCATTGACTTCCTGCTGTCTGAGTAAAAATTACTGTGACAAATATTACAGAGAATGAAGAGATTACTAAGCCCTAGGAAAAATAATACACATGACTTGGACTTGCAAAATCCATCTGTTCTCTTTCAATATATCACAAAGACAAGGTACCATCTCAAACTGAGAAAATGAAGGAAAATGGTTGTGCAACACTTTGCTTTGTATGAACAGAGAGTGTACTGTGAGTTACTAGAGCTTCATCTTAAAGTAGGGTGCACCTATGTCTTAATGAGTGTCCTGGGTTGAGCTGGCAAAACGCCAACTGTCCAGAACAGAGTGAAAAGTGTTCCTCCTCCCCCCAACCAGCTAAGGGAAAAGAAGAGGGAGAGAGGAAAAAAAAACTTCCAAAGCCAGGTCTATGCTGAAACTAACTACATGTATTTATACAGAAAAGAGAAAATTAAGAGGAAACTACAATGTAACACACACTTATACAAGTTATGTATAACAAGAAATAACTTCACACTTCCCAGTAAACACAAATTCTACCATTTTAACTACAAATCATTCTAGAGAAGTTGGTTCTTCAGAGACAGACTTAAGCAGAGAGAAAAGCTAAGAACAAACACTTTACTTCCCTCAGATAACATGATGTTAAGCCGGTGCTCTGGGCTTGGGCCTCCCCATCCCTCCTGGGACAGCAGAGTGTCTTGCTGGCACCACAGCTGTGAAGCAACTGAACTAAGCCACTCCCACACACTGGATTTTACACCCTTTGAGATGATGTAGTATGGTATGGAATACAATATTATTGGCTGGAAGAAGTCAGCTGTGAGCTAGCTCAGCCCAGCTTAAATCAGCTGACAATCCTAGGCCTAGCTGAACTTTAAAACCTAAATTTAGGCCCATCTGGCCAAACCCATAACAGTGAGCTACAGAAGAAAGAGAATCCTCTGGATCTTTATTCTTTTTCATAGTATTAAAATAAAATAATTATTGTTAATTCATAGAATGTTAAGGGTTGGAAAGGACCTCAAAGATCATCTAGTCCTAATCCCCCTTGCCATGGGCAGGAACACCTCCCACTAGATCAGGTTGTTCAAGGCCTTATCCAACCTGGCCTTGAACACTGGCAGGGTTGGGTTACCCACAAGCTTCATGGGCAACCCGTTCTCATATCTTATTACCCTCCTGGTAAAAAACTTCTTCCTAATACCACAGAATCACAGAATATGCTGAGCTGGAAGACACTCACAAGGATCACTGAGTCCAGCTCCAGGCCCTGCACAGGACTGTCACCAAAAGTCACAACCACATGCCTGAGAGTATCATCCAAATGCTTCTTGAACTCTGTCAGCCTTGGTGCTGTGACCCTGGGGAGCCTGTTTCAATGCCCAACCACCCTCTGGGGGAAGAATCTCTTTTTAATATCCAACCTAAGCCTCCCCTGACACAACTTCAGGCCATTCCCTTGAGTTTTACCCCTGGTCACCATAGAGAAGAGAGCAGTGTCTGGTCCCTTCTCTTCCCCTCACAAGGAAGTTTTAACTGCTGTGAGGTCTCCCCTCAGTCTCCTCTTCTCCAGGCTGAACAGACCAAGTGCCTTCAGCCGCTCCTCATATGGCTTCCCCTCAAGGCCCTTCATGATCTTCATTGCTCTCCCTTGGAAAATCTCTAGTAGCTTATATTGTGGTGACCAAAACTGCATACCAGCCTAAATTTCTTCTCTTTCAATTTGTACCCATTGTCTCTTGTGCTGTCACTACAGTTTCTGATGAAGAGTCCCTCTCTGGGTTCCCTGCTGGCCCTTTCTTCAGATACTGGAAGTTTGATATGAGGTCTCCACACAACCTTATCCAGGCTGAACAGTCCCAACTTTTTCAGCCTGTCATTGTAAGGGAGGTGGTACAGTGCTCTTCTCAACTTTGTAGCTCTTCAATTCAAATGTGAGCATTGTGCAAGCATGGGTACTTCTCAATTTTTTTTTTCCTGAAAGGGGAATCAGCAGCTTTTGGATAGATTTAATTATTGCATATTTTTTATCATGACTTGAACTCATATTTTATTGAAATAATGATACTTAGTGGAATCTTTTCTCCCTTTAAACCAGTTGCCAAATTCCTATTGATTTATTAGGGCCAGTGTTTCACTCAGTCTTTAAAATGCATGCTTTGATTTTGCACATCATTGCTACAAAATTGCGCTGATTATCTAGTAATGATTTTATTTGAATAATGAGGTCTCTTCTCTGAAGTTGTTGGATAATTTATTTGCATTTTGAATTAAATTGTGACTGAGATATTTGAGATAATCATGCTTGTTGAAACACCCAAGGAATATAAAGAGATCCATATAAATCTTGAATGAAATACAATTACAATTATCAAAATGTTTATAATTTTAAGCCTTTTTGCAACTTTCATAATAATTTCCTTCAATACAACCCAAATATTAGGTCCACAGCAACATGGACTTTTTTTTTTAATCATTCACCAGCCCTGACACTTGTGGGTGATCTTCGCAACACCTGATCCATAATCCACAATATATGGATTTCTCTTTGGACTCCAGTTTCTCATGAACCCCAGGTTAGAGGAAGTCAGAGTGAAACTTATGCATCCCAACTTTAAGAAGTCTGTTGTAGGTTATATAGAAGCTTCTATTTTTTGTTTGATTTCATATAAATTCTGGCAAAATAGAGTACAGCTGAAAACCAGTGTGTGTCATAGAGCCAAGGCTTTTTCCTTTCCAGTTAGAACAGTGTTCTGTTAAAGTCCTTGGAGTGCATCTGCTCCATTCAACGCTACATAACCTGTTGTCAGAGAATGGAGAGAGAGTGGAGTTATTCTAGGCACCTGCCAGAAATGGGCATTAAAAACGGATACTAGATGGAGTGACTGTGGCAGAAAAACATCGCACCAAACCAAAAACCCTGTGGTTTGATGGTATTTCTAATTCACTATCTCCAGCTTTTTGTTTCTTTCCTAGTTTTATTTCTGTCCATTGTAGTCTCCAGCTATTTTTTTTCTTTAGCAAGCTAGACAGAACCAATAATCTATAGCAACATGTTAGATTTCTACATTGAGATTTTTCACTACCTGCAAACGCTAAGTAATTCTGCTTGATGTTTTTGACAGTGATAGGTAGTTTCAATACAACCTGAAGTGATGCCTTTTCAAAATTTTTCTTATAATTTGTTAATCTTTTTATACATCAATGGTTGTTATTTCCAATGGGCATTCTTATCCCCCCCTCCTCCACACACACATTCTGCCCTGCTTTGTTTAAATGGAACCTCAGAAATAACAGGGCGTGAAGCTGGTTCTGCGGATGTGATTCTGAATCTCTCACTGAATCTCCACTGCAGTGCTGTGGAGCTGTGCAGGTCTGTTTTTTGTGGAACAAGAATAAAGATGGTGTTCTGGCAGTTACTACAGTGAGAGAATTTGCCTGCCCTGGAACTCAGTGCCGGGCACCTGAAAAGGAGTAAAGCAGTTTGATGCTTTTGTGAGTATACTGTTAAATGCAGGGCAATGATTAGTGGGGTCTGTTGAAGTACTGATCCAGTATAATATTTGGAACTATAAAATTGTATACAATTTACAAGCTATATATTGAACTGTCAAGCAGTACATGCCGTTAGCTTACATAAGGGCAGAATTGCTTGCAATCTTGTCCCTTGTCTCTTACTGCCTCACAATGTCTGTAATGCACTTAATTATCCTCTGGTTCTGTATGAGCTGTGAAGCCCTGTGCCACTGTTGAAGGATACTGACTTCAGTTGAGCTCTCCAGAGTGCAGAGGTCTGCCTGCAGGAAGGAGGGGTGAAGGACAATAACCCTTTAAAGAGCAAGACCTCATTTAACTTTGCACTCTGTGAATACAAAACTCCTCGAAGATACTATCTGTCAGCCAGTTTATGACAGGGTTTTAGACTAAGCAGTCTCTCAGTTACAGGAGGCTTGCTGGTGTTTTGGAATTATTGCTACTGTTTTAACTATTGGGGCCCAAGTTGGGTGTCCATACTCCCTCTAGAGTGCAGTAAGTCAGGTGAGTGTTTTTGATAATCTTAAGGTGGAGATCATGGCCATCAAAGTTTATGAACCTAAACTGACCAGACCAAATCTTCTTCTCCTTGGATTCTCCAGGAAATATGTAGGACATTTTAGCAGGACTTGTCTGCCAAAGAGCTGTATGTGCCTGCATCCAAAAGACTGACTTTGCCTTGCTGTGTCTGCATGAGTAGTTTGCTTTCTTGGCCCATGATCAGATGAGATAACATTAATGCAAGTGCTACACTTGCCATGTCTCCATAGGCAGAGGAGACCTAGAAAGTTGTATAGCTTTACTGGGATAGAGACATAAGGCTGTTTAAGCCTGACTTGACCCCAATTTCTTGTCCATAGAAGAAACTCCAAACCAGTGCAGCCTGTTGTGAGGCTGCTCTTTTTTTTTTCTCCTTTGTCTTCCAGCTGTTACCTCTCACAGCTCAGAGTAGGTGTTGCTATTCAGTATTTCACATGTTTTAAAATTACTGACTTCCAAAACCCTTTATGCTTGATCTTGGTGTCTTTGAGCTGTCAGTGAAGCCTAAAGTCTTTATCTACCTATTAACCACAAGACCTATTCATCAGCGATGTATTGCCAAACACTAGGCACTACTATGGGAGCAACCTGACTTTCTACCAACAATGTTCTTCCATGTACAGTTGTATTACATAAAAATAAAATGTGGCAGCAGAAAGTAGGGTGGATCATACTCAATAGCCCTGTTGCCTTATGCCATATTAATAGATTGGCGTTTGAGAACCCATAAGAAACTTAAGACTGAAATTTTTATAAGGTTCAGGTTCGAAGCACCCAAAATGCCACCAGCAACTCAATCTTAGAGCGCTGTTTCTGTACTCAGGGATGAGAAACAATCAGAAATCTCACAGAACACAGTACATTACTGAAAAGTATGGTTCACTTCATTTCAGCACATGGAGAAACCAACATTTTCATTACTGAAAATTTAATTTCCAATGTCTCTTACTAGGCAAAAGTGGTTTTGAAATTTCTGTATTTGCCTCAGAGAACATATTAAACTAAAATGGTGAATGGAACAAAAGGGTTTGGATGGATGATAGGAGTGTGTGGGGCAGACAATAATTTACATTTTGCATATATGTCTCTCTTTCCAGTATAGGCTAAGCTTTTAAATTCAAGATGTAATTTCTACCTGAAAATAAGATGGTGAAAGATAACTATTTCTAAGAAATGTCCTCCATCTCTCATCCTTGTGATTTCTCCTGGCTGAAGCTGCCACTTCTGCTTTACATTCTGTGCTGCGAGGTACAGTACAGAGATGGAGCAATTTTGGATCCTTCAATCAAACCAGTGTAAATGAAGCTGTCAGCAATGAGAATAGAGATGTTTTCTAGAAATTAAATAAGAAAGCCTCTGCTAAAATGCATTGATCCCACTATTTCATGGTTTGTAATGTTATTCATACCATTTTCTTTCTACACTACAGCCTCAAACTTATAATAAAAAAATGTCAAAAACATGCGGGGCTGCTGGTACAATGCAGAAATTGTGAATGGCTCTTTCAAAGTTACTGTTTTCTGAGCTCTCAGTATTTAATGTGTACTGAACTAAAACCTATGTCCTTAACAGCTTTATTATCTCTTAGTTGTAGTGTTTCTGAGAGGAACCTTTGTCTGTTCCCTATGAGAGTTCACACATCTGTCTGGTGTGAATTCTGCTCACTCTCCCCCCACCCACATTTTGTGCCTTAAATGTTCTCACCTTGAGAAGGTGCAGTTCACATATCAGCCTAGTGTTCCAAGCGGTGACAGATTCTGCAACCAGGGAACACTTCAAATTCCTAAGCCTGTATGCCTCATCCTTACTCTTGTCTGTCTTTTCTCTTGTTTTGCTTAATTTTGTTCTTTTATCCTTTACTGTGGTGCATTTTTTTTGTTTATTGTTTTGTTGTTTTTTGTTGTTTTTCACTCTTCCCAAAATTCTTTCTGGTTAATGCAAACTGACCTCTGGGTATCAGATACTGAACCTAGTGCTGAAAAATAGATTTTATACAACAGCTATATAATTTATCCAGAAGCTTAGGAGAGAAAAAAAATCCAAAACAACCAAACACCAAAGCAAAAAGGAAAATAATGATTTTTATAAAGAAGTTTTAAATACTTCAAGGTCCTAGTTCAGAAACTATGAAGAGCTCTGCATGTCTTTACACAAGAAGCTGAGATTGTTTGGTATTTATTAAAATCTTTCTTTTGCATTAATACTTAATTTTCATGGAGGTATAAGTACACTGCTTAAGATTAGAACCACACTGACCTATATACATACTTGTATTATGAGGGAGTGTTTCTCCTAAAGGCATTATACAGGAAAGTCACTTACTTTATAGAACAGATACCTGTTTATCAAAATCTTAGGGACATCAGAAATAGTGACTGTGGTTACCACCAGAACGGTGGTTGTTGGTCATGTCTGACCGTGCTGCTACATGTTGGTCACACCATTCATTCAGGAGAAATGAAATTACAAAATCTCTTTGTGTAATGCTAAAGATCAAAGTCAGAACACAGAGAAGCTTGTTGAAGACATAAACACAGAGATTGAAAACACAGAAGTTGGAGATATTGATCTGGGGGCAGGTTACTATAAACATTTCTAAGGAACCAGATCTCTGCATGCCAAGGGGGAAGTACAGGTTGTTGCACTGAAAAAAGCACTTTGGAGTAAGTGGAAAACCTGGTTGCCTCAGAAAGCAGTTTCTCCTCTTTTCTTCTTGCTGGCTTCAGAGGAATGGGACTTTGCATACATTTATTGCAAAAGGAACATTTGATTAAATAAAAAAAAAGCTCCAAACAACCCCCTACCGCAAGTCCCCAAACCAAAACTAACCAAATAAATCTGACAAAAAACAGCTCAATAAAGCTGAATGCATCACTTGTCCTTTTTGAGCAAACAAGGATAGGCAGGTTCAGGTGGGCCAGAAGGAATCAAAGAAGCTATGTATACATTACAAAGCTGTTTCTAATCAAACTGTTATTAGGAAATTAAAAAGTGTACTTTGTCCTATGGTAACTATGATAAGAAAGGCCCACCTCAATCTCAAATTACTTATCACCACTATATAGGTGAAGTCTATAAAAGCAAAAGGACCTTTCTCTGGTTAGAGCACATGCCACTCCAGCAGATGGCTTACATATAGCAGGAACTGAAGGTATTTCTTTTGTCAGTGACAGCCATGATTCCATTAGAAGGATTTTCTACAGTACTTTCATCTGAAGAATTCTGGTTACTGGAACCACTCTAGTGTGAGAAAGCAGCCCAATGGAAGAATTGTTTTTAAGAGGGGGAAAATAAATATGAAAAAAATTATTAGAAAAAGTGGGAGGTAGAAAAAAGGGTTGAAAACCAATTATGATAAATTAGATAAGGGAGACAGCAAAAGTCAGAAAAATTTCAATGCTTCACTCACTCCTATCCATTCAAAATATGTCACTCAAAGAGCTGTACAAAACATGACAGCTGTTCTCTCCCTCAGACCATCTATTTGGCTTCCATAATGATGACTCTAGTCCCAGGACATAATGACCAGATTTTTTTCCCTACACCCTGTGACAGCCTTATAATTTGCACTTAGTGATATTTCCTTCCCAAAGGCACTCCTAAACTTTAAAGACTTACCATAAGACTTAAGGAGCATTATTCCAATATAAAAAGCAACAACTATAAATAAATTTCACATTTTTCAGAAAATCCAAATGGCCAAGCGATATTTCTTCACCATCAACTGTCAGCATGTAGTCAAGCTTGGTAGCTATTAATCATTTTATAGGTTATGGTAATGCATTTATTTTTATTTTTATTTCTTTATATCCCACTACAGAATTGTAACAGATGCTAGTGGCAATACGTTCATCTTTGAAAAGATGTTTCTACAGTAGCTCTTGATCTGTAGACTGAACGTGCTCTTTAACATACTTATTTCAAAGTCAAGTAAAATACCCGTGTGAGTATAGGATGTAGGGAGTAAACCATTGATTAATAAGGAAAACACATGTCTCTGCTATACACAGTGAGAAAAAGCTGAAAAAATCCCCGCAGTATCTTTAACAATAGATCTTTCTCAAAGCTGAGATTCCCAGAAATAGCTAAGAGACTTAGGATAAATCCCATTGACTGTCGGTGGAATTCAGGCTCCTAAATCCTACCCCAAATCAATCAATTTTATTTGTACTGTGAGCCAATTCTTTTAAGCAAAGGAAAAACAGAAGGACTCTAAGTTTTTCTTATGTCAGTCAAAGACCCCTGTGTTTTCTGGGGTTTCTGTAAGTACATTTTCAGCTCTCTAATTATTGTTTTGCTGGTACTAATAAAAAGTTGGCGAAAGCTGTTCAACTGCAGTTACAAGAGTCTGATTGTTTCATTGGTTTCTGTTTGCCACAAGGTGAGAGTTAATTTTAAAGCAGCAGCACATGGACTTTCATGAAAGGAAATATGCCCACTGGAAACTGAAGGAACTAATTTTTTTTTTTTAACCATAAAACCTTTGAAGTATGGATCAACTGAAAGTAAGAGTAGGAAAAATGCATGGTTGTTTTTTATTTTTTTTGGTTTGTTTTCGTTTTTTTAAATCCACACAGGAAATAGTCTCGGTTTTTCAGAAGATAGAATTTTCTTAATACTCATGATCTGAATTAGTTTTATTGTCTTTTTTGATAAAAGTATGCAACATTAACTTTACTATATTAAAATTTAATAGTCAGCAAATACCCATTGCACTGCACTGTAAGCTTGAGCACACCAAGGGAAGTAGAAAATGTTACAATGGTTTCTAACCAATATGCACAGATTTAACAAAAAAGATGAGGAGAAATCTTACACATTATGAAACATTTTTTAATAGATGGGGATTATGTGTATACTGAAGGATCAGGATCAGGTCACAAAACTGGATTCAAAAATACAAATCCAAGGGTATCTAAGGCAGATATCAGTACCCAGCATTATACATGACTTTGACTCTGAGAAACAGCCTTGTGCATTCAGCAAAATATTTCCAAGAGCTGCAGCTTTCTGTTCGAGTTCTTTTACATTCCTTCTGTATTTCTACACACAAGTAGTCCTAACTCTATGTAGTATTATTTTCCTTCCCATCCTTTTAGATGGCAATGTCTTTGAGACAGACTACTACTCAAGCCTCCACTCCCACATCTGCACAGCAGCAAGTACAGTATGGTGGCTCCAGTCTTGCTATGGACTATAAACAATGTCAGTAATGGAGTTTTGCCATGATATCACTCATTTCAAGAGACACCACTACCCCATATAAACTCTGTCATCACCTATATATCCAGCAGTCTCCCAGCTCTTCTAGCTAGAATAGAACAAGACCTTTAAGAATGAAAGAGCTATTTTGGGGATAACCATTCCAGTTTGCTCGGTATCTATAATATATTCATAGACTCAAAGAATGGTCTGGGTTGTAAGGGATCTTTAAAGATCATCTAGCCCTACCCATGGACAAAGACACCATCCATTAGTCCAGGTTGCTCAAAGCCCCATACAACTGACCTTGAACACTTACAGGGATGGGGCATTTACATCATCTTTGGGCAAACATGTTCCAGTTTCTCAAAACTATCAAGATTAAAAATGTTCTCCTTATGCCCAGTCTAAACCTACTGTCTTTCAGTTTAAGCATTTTTCCTTGTTCTGTCACTATAGGCCATGGTAAAATGTCTCTCTCTGTTTTTCTTGCAAGCCCCCTTTATTTTGAAAGCCCACAGTAATGTGTCTCCAGAACTCTCTCTTTTCCAGACATAACTACCCCAACTCTCTCAGCCTTTTTCCATAGGAGAGGTGCTCCAGACCTCTGATGATGCTCATGGCTCTTCTCTGGACCTGCTCCAACAGGTCCAGGTCTTTCATGTACTGTGGACTACAGATCTGCATGCAGGACTGAAAGTGTGGTGTCTCATGTGAGCAGAGTAGAGGGGCAGAAACCCCTTCCTTGACCTGCTGTCCACATTTCTCTTCATGCAGTCCAGGGTATGGTCTGCTTTCTGGGCTACAGTACATATTGCTGAGATCCATCTGAGTTTTCCTTCACCAGTATCCCCATGTCCTTCTCTGTAGGGCAGCTCTCAATCAGTTCATTCTCCTATCTGCACTGACACTTTGGATTACCCTGACCCAAGTGCAGGACCTTGTGCTTAACCTTGTTGAACTTCATGAGGTTCACGTGGTTCAAGCATGTCTAGGTGCCTCTGAAAGGGATCCTGTCCCTCTAGTAAATCTACAGCATCACACAACTTAGTGTCTGTAAACTTAGTGAGGATGTGCTCAGTCTCACTATGTCATTGGTGTAGATATTAAATAGTATTCGTCCCAGTATGGATCCTTGAGGGATACCGCTCAGTGACTTCCTTGAGAGATACCACTCAGTGACCTCCTCTTGAACTGTGAGCCACTCTTTGGAAGTCTGGACATCAGGGAATTCCTTAGTCATCTACCAGTCTATTCATCAAACAGAGGACTGCATCAAAGGTCTTAAAGAACTCTAAGTAGATCACACCTGCAGCTCTTCCCTTGTCCTCTGATTCAGTCACTCTGTTATAGAAGGCCACCAGATTAGTTAGCACCAATTGTCCTGGCTGAAGCCATATTGAAAGATTTGATTATTCAAAATTGAACTAATATCAGAACTGTTTGTGTCTATGTGTTCCTGACAGTTACCTGTAGTCTGAAGATCAGAAAAATGACAGAAGTCAGCATGGATAATGGTAAGGTTTGTGTTTATTAGTTATATTCAAGGAATCTGTTTCAAGTATTAAGTCAATTTCTATAGCTCATCTTTCACTCTCTTCTTCCTATATCTTCATTAATGCACATGTGACATACAGAATCTCTCAAAATTAATTATAATGGATTAAGGCAAATCCCACTTCTGGACCTGACAAATAATATAAATGACCACTATGTATGAAATTTTCTGACTAAGGATAAAATTAGACCACTAGAGGAAAAGAGGTTTTAAAAAAGATCAGCAGCTTAGTCTGAACCCATACATTGTTTATAAAATTAAACTTAGAGCACAGGGAAATAATAAGATAAAACAATTCCATATCTTGCGAGTAAGATAAAAATGTGCAGTCACATCAGGAAAATCTTAACTGTAATTCATAAGGGCAAAAAATTGCCTGTGAACTCCATCCCATGGCTTCAAATTTCATACCATATTTTATTTTCTTTTTTCAGACAGGGTAATTCCTCCCTCCCAAATCTTCATTTGCGAAGTTTGGCCATACATACAATTCCTCCCTCCATCAGGTATTTGAAAATGATGCAAAGTATACAATTTTCTAGCGAGAATTCTAGTTTTAACAGAAGGAAATTGAAATTTGTGGGTTTCCTTCTTCACTAGCAGAGATGTCATTGGATGACTGCCTACTGTATATGAGATGGATGTCTCTCTCTTTTTTTTTTAACACTCCTTGGTTTTGTCAATGCACAGCAAATAAGCAGATGGATTCTGCTCATGTTTTATTTAATTAAACCCCCAAATTCTCACATCTTTCTATTTCAAATAAAAGAATGCTGTTTACTTGAAATATATGTAGTAAATAGTTGCTTCAGAAAACAAACTTATTTTTGGTCAACACCCTCTACTTAGGTTGTTTAAAACACATTCAACATTTCTGAAAGCATAGCCATATGTTATAAAATTAATTAAATTTTAAAATGTCTTATCATCTGGCACTTTTATCTTTGAGAGGATTTGCTACTCTTTTCCCTATGCTACAGATGTGTGACTGAGTTGCAACATCTGGCACAGTAATTGGGTCTTTTCTTCAGGCAGTAGCTGTCTCTGGTCTAAAATTACAGTACATCTAAATTTAGATTTCTCATACTCTTGCTATTTCATTCCTCTCTCCACTCTGTTATGACAGATATTTAGACAGATTAATGGATGAGAACATGTCTGTCAGTTGCTCATTCTATTTGACCAATTACCATTTCTTTCTGGATAGACACAAGATTCACTAGAGGCAGTAGAGCCTTTACAGTTCTGGTCTCCTGATTAAAGCAAATTTGGGATCTCTCTGCCTGGCGCTTGCAATTTCTTTCATTTACTTTTCCCCTTTTTCTTTCATTTTTTCCATCTTCCTTTTCATTTTTCTTCCCTCCTCCCCCCCTCCCCCTGCCCCCCCCCCAGTCTTTCTCTCTCTCTCTTTCATTCTCTCTTCTTCCCTCTTTTTCCTCTATCTCCTTCTCTTTTTCATTTTTCTCTCTTTGTCTCCTCTCCTCTCCTCTCCTCTCCTCTCCTCTCCTCTCCTCTCCTCTCCTCTCCTCTCCTCTCCTCTCCTCTCCTCTCCTCTCCTCTCCTCTCCTCTCCCCTCCCCTCCCCTCCCCTCCCCTCCCCTCCCCTCCCCTCCCCTCCCCTCCCCTCCCCTCTCCTCTCCTCCCCTCCCCTCTCCTCTCCTCTCCTCTCCTCTCCTCTCCTCTCCTCTCCTCTCCTCTCCTCTCCTCTCCTCTCCTCTCCTCTCCTCTCCTCTCCTCTCCTCTCCTCTCCTCTCCTCTCCTCTCCTCTCCTCTCCTCTCCTCTCCTCTCCTCTCCTCTCCTCTCCTCTCCTCTCCTCTCCTCTCCTCTCCTCTCCTCTCCTCTCCTCTCCTCTCCTCTCCTCTCCTCTCCTCTCCTCTCCTCTCCCCTCCTCTCCCCTCCTCTCCCCTCCTCTCCCCTCCTCTCCCCTCCTCTCCCCTCCTCTCCCCTCCTCTCCCCTCCCCTCCCCTCCCCTCCCCTCCCCTCCCCTCCCCTCCCCTCCCCTCCCCTCCCCTCCCCTCTCCTCTCCTCTCCTCTCCTCTCCTCTCCTCTCCTCTCCTCTCCTCTCCTCTCCTCTCCTCTCCTCTCCTCTCCTCTCCTCTCCTCTCCTCTCCTCTCCTCTCCTCTCCTCTCCTCTCCTCTCCTCTCCTCTCCTCTCCTCTCCTCTCCTCTCCTCTCCTCTCCTCTCCTCTCCTCTCCTCTCCTCTCCTCTCCTCTCCTCTCCTCTCCCCACCCCTCCCCTCCCCACCCCTCCCTCTCCCTCTCCCTCTCCCTCTCCCTCTCCCTCTCTCTCCCTCTCCCTCTCCCTCTCCCTCTCCCTCTCCCTCTCCCCTCTTCGGTTCATATGAAGAGAATGGTGCAGTTATTATTGAAATGACTTCTTAGGAATCATACACCACAGTTTTGAAAGACTAAAATAGAAATACTCACCTTCATCCCAAAAGAAACAAACAGAGCAGTTGCCATATGGAGCTCTCCAGTAGCTGATTAAGTGGTACTGTTGCACAACAAAAACTGCAAAGCACCTCCAGACAGGGCGGCTCAGCCTAATCACATAAGAGTTAAAAAGTACAGTAGTTGATGTGGTGTGGGAAGAAGTATTATTTTTAAATGATAGACTAGAACATGTACAAATTTAATTTATGAGGCTGGTCTAGGAAAAGGAATGAGTAGTATGAAGTATTGAGTGTTTGTGATCTCGGCAGATACTGAACATTTAACATTCAAGTTCTTCCACAAAGAATTTAGTAAATAAATAATTATATTTTCTCCTACTGATTCCATTTTAGTTATTGGTGTCTAGACATTATATTACAGGAGCAAAACAGAAGCCTGGCTAAAAGACACCTGATCTCCAAGCTAAATACTGTAGTTTACCCAGCTGCTACTTGCAGTGGTTTGCTATTAAAGCAGAAAACTAATTCTTCATCTGAATTCCAATTGCGGAAAAAATATGATTCCAGTACCTTGTACTGTTCCCACATTCTCTGTGGATGACACGTGTCACTTTATTACTGTGAGTCCTTGAATTTTTCAAGAAAATGTGCACTTCCAACTTATACCTTTTCCATGTGCTTGCTCAAGGACACACCTGTCTTACTTCTGAAAGCAGTTAGGTTCATATTAAGGCTTTTTCTTACTCAATTTCCCTGTAAAATAATACAAGATAAGTGTTCACTTTGGGATTTCTACTCCTTTTCTGCTTTTCTCCTTTCACATTTAGCAAAACTAGGGAAGGATGAGCATCTCACTTGAGATGCATGTAGGAGACTAAGGGTATATTTGTATGTATAAACTGAACAGTACCACTGTGTATTCTCTGGCAAACTTTATCCATGTCCCAGCTTTCAAACTCTTCCACCCTCCAGTGTGGAATGCTGCAGCTGGCTCCTTGGGAATGTCTGCTGTGGGACTGCAAGTTTGTATGTGCTGTGTTCACCTTAGTGAATATTTAAATGGCATAAGGACTTCACCTTCAGGTCCCATGTTTGTTCCCTGACACTTTAATTCACAGGTGTAAAGCCTCCTAGTTTAGAGAGCAGTAAGCCTTTAAAGGCATGTCTTAACTATGTATGACCCATGCAAATAGGATTAACCTGCAACTTACTTCTTTGTTTTCTTTATTATTGAAATGTCTAGAATTGACCTTGCAATCAGAAAGAACTGAGCCACGGCTAAAGCCTCTGTGCTTTTTTTAAGGTGAAAGTGAAAACATACAGATCTCACTGTATGATTTACCTGGTTTTCCTATAGTATAAGAAAAATATTCTACTTCCTCTCATGGAATTCCAGCTCTTACTTCATATAATTTCAGTTACTGTTTGTGGATACAGGTGAAAGAATACATGTATGGATAAGCACCTGCTTTGATGAAGAAGTTATTTCAGAATAACTGTCTCTGCAAAATCTTGCTTTCTTTCTTCACAAAAACTTCTACTAAATAAATCTTAAGATATAAAACTTATTTGAAGCATAAAAATCCATCTTCACACTCCCTCTTTATCATGGGATTGGATACATTTTTTCAGGTCTGTTTGAAACAAGAACATGATCCATACATCTCCTTCTAGTACTGAAGCAAAACCAAAGCGAATTGCAGTAATCTTATCCTTTCTGAGTTTCAAATTCATCCTTGCTGAGGAAGGCCATTGTCAGAGTGTGTAGCTTGGGCTGTGGGCAGTCAGCACATAAAGACAGTCTGTCCTCTAAGACTATTTTTACTGGATACCTGCATAGCTAGATGAAATTAAGCTGAGATGTACAGTTTTTTTAAGAAGTCCTAATCAATCTGTTGTTCAGACATCCTGGATGACTTAGGAACCTGGAAATGATTCAATTCATCTTTGTTCCAAGTGTTCAAAGATTATATGTTCTTACCCTTCTACAAAATTTTACCAGCTTTCTCATTGATCCTGGTAATATATCCACTTACTACAGGGGTTACTTTTCCTTCTGAATTGTTATCCTCCCTCCTTACCTCTTTTCAGTCTGATTTAAGTATCTTTTTCACAGAATCTATCAAAGACTATGAATAAATATAGAAGGAGAATAAATGTGCCTGACACTTGCAGGCTGCTGCTGTTGCCAACAAAAAGTAGCTGCAGAAAGGATTTAGCAGGAGAGAGTAAATAATGACTAGAAAGATCCAAAAGAGGAGAAGAAACAAAGAGGTGTCTGCCACAAGAGTATCTGGATTGTAGAAAACCATTCAAGCAGTTTTGCTGTCTCCACCTTGTACTGAGGCAAAAATATATTCAGAAGTGATT
Organism: Pithys albifrons albifrons; assembly: GCF_047495875.1. Classification (NCBI taxonomy): domain Eukaryota; kingdom Metazoa; phylum Chordata; class Aves; order Passeriformes; family Thamnophilidae; genus Pithys; species Pithys albifrons. The sequence continues at coordinate 21,411,750 of NC_092459.1, read as the reverse complement.
TTTTTGTTTTATTTGAGGCAGAAAATCTGTTTCACATTTCTGATTTTCTTTATAAATGAATGGAGAAGCTATGCTGAACAGCTTATTCCAAGCAAGGAGCTGAAATACCTAATTACTGCAGCAGAGAAGATCCCAGTGATCATAAGATAGCAGTTTGGGGTGAAAATGGGTCAAGGTAGTGTGCCATGAGAAGAGGGAATGTACCAAAAAGGTAATTTAAATTCAATATAAAGTAGGAGCGACATTTACCAGTAGCCTAATTACAAAATTTTCAATGTTCCAAGTCTGAGCTGCTTTTGCCCCATTTTCTAGCTCTACCTCTGGAAGCCTCTTTTGCAATACTGATATTGGTTTTCACCTGCCAGTTGAATATCTGAATTGATCTTTATTTCACATTCATTACTAAGGCTCAGATTCCAAATTCTGTCTTCAAAAATATGGATGTACTTGTCTCTGCAATGGAAAATTACTCTCCAAATGCTCAGTTTTACAGGAAGAACTAGTTCAGCCTCTTTAAAAAAAGAAGAAAACCTACCTCTTTTTCCAGTTTTGATCTGTCATTAGGTGGTGCTGATTTGACATGGAGTTCAATGCATTTTGTGACCTTCACTCAAAGGACCACTCACTTCTTCTTATCTGGCATCCAGTGTAGCCCTTCTCTGGTTTCAATGGCTGTCAGTCAACTTTAATTATTCTCAAAAGTGTAGCCAGTCAGATCATCCATATCACTTTTTTCATCCCCTGAAGTTTCTGAAATATGTAGACTTTAAAAATAAATATATTTGTTATTAAATACATACAGAGGCGGTAACTCACACCAAATTTGTGTTCTAGTGATTTTTATGCCACACTGCAGGTTGAAAAATTTCCTTCAGTCAGGTCTCACAAGTGCACTTAGTTTATTTAGCTTGATCACTCATATCTGCCACTCAATTTTAGTAGTATTATGTAGTTACATTTACTGAGTTTGCTTTCAGCAGTTGTTTTAGTATGCTAGATTTAATCTAATCATTATAAGATGCATTTCATTTTCATTCTAAGTTTTATGGTTTTAAAAGCTGCAAATATTTTAGAGTCCAACAAAGTACTGAGACACTGCTTATATTTAGACAGAAGTTATGCCAAAGAATCTTTCATTCAAACATGTGATTAACTTTTCAGCCTTGTAAGAAAACCGAAACAATCAATAAGAACTCTCCAGAGATATAAAGGAAAGAAAAAATATCCAAATCAGGAAATATGATATAGAAATAGCTGAAGTACCACAAGTTTTGTCTCATTGTTCATGGATAAGTTTATTCTCAAATGCTGGTGCATAACTTAATGGTTTTAGAAGGAGACAGACAGCAGATTATGACTATTGATACAAGTTAGATATATATGTAGGTCTTTGGGACCAGGTAAATTTCACCCAAGAATTGAAACTGCCATTCTCCATGCAGAGTCTTGGTCCTCAGGGGAGTTTCTGCATGATTGATAAAAGAAAGGTTAATCTTACACTGGCTTTTAAAAAAGGCAAAGAGACAGAATTTGGAAATAAGAGGCTGGTCAGATTCATTTCAGGATTTAAATGAACAGCATATCCTGTTAGAAATCATTTTCAAACAAGGAAGGCAATCAGAGACAGGAAACATGGATTTATGAGGGCCATATCATGTTTGATCAGCAAGATTGTTTTTTGAGATAAAATGACTGGCATGTGAATGAGAAAAATGGGTGAATGTAATGTGACTTGACTTTAGTAAGGTTTTTAACACCATCTTGTACAGCTGCTTCATTTGAAAGTGCAGGAACTAAAGGCTAATCCTGTTAGATGAATTAAAAATTGACTAGACTGCACAACTCAAAGGGTTGTAGCCAATGGTTTGAAATTCCATGAGTGGCCAGTAACAAGTGGAATATCCTGGTGGTTGAAACTGAAGTCAGAGTTGCTCAGTATTTTTTCCAATAACCTGAATGATTAGACAGAACACATCCTTAGCAAATTTATACTACATAATTATGTAAGTGGGACTGACATGGGGATTAGTGAAAATAGCCCAGTTCAAGATGAAAATAAGACATACAAATGTCAAGATCAAATTCCTTAGAACAGAAACACAGAAAGAACTTACATATGAAATTACAGGTCCTGTATTATGCCTTTAAGTAAACTTCCCAAGTTTATAAGATGCAAAAATAATAAGCAGGTTGAAAAGGTAAAAAAACCCTTACTCTAAGCAAGTGTAGGAGCATTATTATGACACAAATAGAATGTAAGAAAAATAAAAAGAGGGTGGATTTTATCCAACTTCATCTTTCTTTCTCAAGACAATTTATTTTAAAGGTGAAGAATGTAGTAAGTTTGCCCTGTCTGGATCAGAAAGTACTTTGTTTGGCTACAGTGAAAATTACTAAACTGAAAATGTTGAAGAAGATGAGGTGTAGCACAGGAATTGACATGTGTTACAGAAAAGCAAATGTGATTAAAAGCTAAAAAATATTTCCAATACACAGTAGGACAGATAATACCACACAACAGAGTGAATATTTTTTTGGGAATGAAGTAGTAGCATTCTGTTAAATTTTCAAAACAAGTATAAGATAATGTATATATGGGATAGAAGATAAAATTTTGGTTTACTTAGACAGACAAAAGAGAAGAAAGACATGGTTATATCAGTTGACAAATACAGGGTTACAGAAAGATCACTAATGACAAAGACATACATTTCTTAAGAGAACAAGGGACTTTTTAAGTTATATCTATATATTTCTAGTGAACATGCAAAGTAAAGTTATAGATCTTATAGTAAATGATCATGGTGAGAACTAAATTTTAGTGCTATATAAGTATCTCATCACATATGTTTAAGAAGGATAGATTCAAGTGGGATTTATAGAGCCATACTGAAATCAGACTGATGGAAGAAAATCTCATTAAATTACTCTGGAAAACAAAGTTTCTGCTTCCATCTCATGAAAAGATCAAGAGTGGCAGTGGTGTAAAAAATGCGATAAAAGAAAGGGATATGGTCAAAGGCCCAAGATGAGAACAGATGACTATTATGTGGCAATGTCTACATTTATTCCAGATATCCAGATTAAAATTTACAGTCACAGGAAGAATGAGAATCAACAGAGGGAGTTTCACATAAAGTCTGTGAATTCCAATGAGAATTACTTTCATAGTTTTAACTTGCTTTTCACTAAAGCTCAAAGTGAAATTTAGGGGTTTGTCTGCCCACAGGGACCCAAACCATAGAGACAAACTGCTGAAGAAAATTTCTACCACCTGCTCTAACAGTATACAAGCAGGAGCAAGTAGGAAAAGGGATAGGACAACCTTTCTGCTTGGAATTGAAGGCTATAGTATGTTTTTGGTGTGAGATTATATTCACAGTAAACGTAGGCAATCTGGAAGTGGAAGTGTGATATAAACTTCATGGACAAAGCTCTCTAGGGATTCAGATTAAGAGTAGGGGAGAATTCAAGAATACTTTTGTAGTAGTCAAAAGAAATCAGTACTACTGGGGAGTTTTTCAATTTCATACATTCTGTTGATGGAAAATGCTGTTTTTTCAAACTATTGTTTATAGGAATTGGACATTCTTAACTCAGTAAGAAAAAATGTCAAAAGGGCAGGAAAGGTATGAAATAGAGAAATATCAGTAAAGTCATAACTAGGTTACTTGGGGACCATTCAAAAGTGTTTCTATTCCTTGGTCTACTTGATTCATTCCAGAAGTTAAACTTAGCAGTGCTTAGGTAAGTTCTCTGACCTACTGAATAGGATATTGACTGTAGTAAGATTATGGACCTCTGAATATCTTCCTAAGTCATGTTTTGAGTTGTGTGAGCAATTGCCAAGCAGGCAGAAATTTGGACTGAAATTTCCCAGATCTCAAATGTGGGCCAAATTCATCTTGGCAGGCTTGCTCTCACACACTTTTACACTTGTAATGTATCAGGATTATCTGGAAAGCACAGAGAAAACCATTTTGATTCTCAAAACTTTAAGCTGTGAAAAATGTGTCTTCTGCTAATTCCTATGGAAGATCCAATAAAGAACTCAACTGAAGAAACATAAACGACAAATAAAAGTCTCACTCCTTAGTTCTTTCATAGGCCTTTTATATTTCAAAAGTTTGAAGTCAGCCTTGTAAGACACCTGGTGCTCTGCAGTGTCACTGAATAATATTAGACATTTCATTTATATTGAGGAGATTATGAACAGTTTTTCCTTTGAGTGAGAAGCCATTGAGTTGAAGAGATTGAACTGTGGGAAGGTATTCACATACACCAGGGTTAGATACATGACCTAACTGACCAGTTTTCCTATACTCCCTATATAAAGAATGCAGAAAAGCATTGCTTTAATTCAGAGCAGCATCTTGGTCTTTTAGGGGAGAATCCTGCTGTAGTGATACTGATCATCCTGCAGCAGACAAGTGTCTGGATGCTGAAATTGTTAAGTACATGGCCAGTGCAGTATTTTAGTTTTGACAAATCAATGTTTTTCATCAAAATTAATTTGCTGAAATATTCCCAGTCAGTGCCAGTTGGCATGTGTTTACAGCTAGAGTGAGTCAGCCACATGCGCTGTGCTTTGGCACACGTAGCTGTTGTTCAGATTGACACTACGATATGAGTATTTGGCAGGTTATTCTCAGTGCAGCAGCAAAGAGACGCCTTTGTCATCTTTTGGTCCTCCAGCCCTCATGGTGACCTTGTAGAATTACAAGTTCTCTGCATGTAGTAGCAATTCTGTGGATGCAAATGACTAACGGAAAGACCTGAAAGAAATTTATTTTTTCTCTATTTAGATTTTTTTATTTAAGTGGAGACATTATGCAATAATGACCTCCCAGTTAACACAGTGTAAGTAACTACTTTTTGTTAGGAGACCAAGTAAATCAAACTCAAATAATATTTAATCTATGATGAACATTTTCTTAACTCGAAGGTTTTTCTTAAATTAATTCTGATAGTCTATAATATTTTTTGTCACAAGAAAAAAATTTTTTTTCAAAAAGAAAAACTTTTTTTTCAAGTTTTCCATTTTCCTTCAGCTTGAGCTATTTGCCATATTTGACTTAAATTTATGGATATTTAATTACTACAGACCACTTCCCTACTCCATCAAATGATGCTTCTGAACATTTATGATCAAATGGAGAAGAAGCCTCACTGAGAAAAGACATATGAAAAAATATTAAATTCTGTTGTACTCCAGTTCTTCATAATTATGTACAGACCCACTGATTTTTCCAACACATAGTTGCAGTATATGGTTCAGTTTTGGGTTGATGAAGAGTCCTCTACTTTGCAGGATATAATTGGCGCTTTTGTCTCTAATGCAAAAATATTTCACACAACAATACAAATGTTCCTATTTTTTCCACTTATCCCAAGACATTGGTTCTGCTTAAATAACAGCTGCTTTCTTTTTTTTTCAAATTGCTGTACCTTCCACCTTGGTGTTAGCTCAAGATGAAGTGACCTGAGTTGCCTTTTTAGTGAAAAGTGTTGCTTTTCCTTAATCTGTTGAATGCATCTTTCATAATTCTCCAAATACTGCCCTTATTTTTACTGCAACATTTTAATATGAATAATTTCACTTCTAAATGATTAAGCTTAGGATTTCCACTGTCCTCCTAGCTTTTGTTCCTGATTTGTAGTACATTCTTCCTACAGCACTTTCAGCAAGTGCTTTTCCTCTCACTCCTCTCTTTCCTGTAGAGTTACACTTTCTTAGACCATGTTTCTGACCCTGTGTGTGGTTAGCTGAGTTGTTTCTTCATGAGGAAAGATGTCTGAATTTTCAAGCACACCCATTTCCATAAAGAGGGAATTGTGTGACACCTTCTCTGGCATGCGATTCATGTATATATAATAATCATAAAATCATAGAATAAAGCAGGGTGGAAGGGATACCTGAAGGACATCTGGTTAAAAATTTAAAGACTTATTTTTTATGGTAAAAAGTAAAATCTATGATGTTCCTGTTCACTCCATGTTCTGTGGCTATGGTAATGAATAAAAGGGCATTTAAAACTATTTTCCAAATGTCATGCAATACACGTTCTATTCTTTGATGATAAATGCAATCAACGTGAAAGAGTTAAGGATTTTGGATGTTCTAAGCTGTTTGATCTTGTTAAAAGGAGTGACTTCAGGAAGATTTATCACATTTAGGAACCAAGTACCCTCAGAGTATTAAAGACAGCCTATTATAACAGAGTTCTTCAAAAGAGAGCAAGTGTGAGTTGCATCATTTCAGAGCTACCCTTACTTTAGGTAGTTTTCGATAATCTGGGATGGACTTTCTTTGAGAGGATAAACTGCTATTACAGCTTTTAAATTGCTTGTAAAGAAGGTATGATGTCTGATCTGGTTAATTGAAGGTCATGCCAATTGTAAGGCTAATCTGAAAATATATAAATAAAGAAAAGCTTAGCAATCCCTGTTAAAATGAGAAGTACCTGCAGCATGCCTAGTTGTTACTGATTGAAAATTGAATGTAATTTTTTTTAAGCAACACTTTTATTCTAAATTAAGAATAATAATACTCACCAGTAGTCTTTTCTCATTTACTAAATCTGATATATGCAGAGACATGTTTGATCTTTGGCCTATTGCCATGAGATGGAGATATATGAGAGCCAGAGCAGAGCAAAAAGAACTGCATACTAATTGCATCCCTGTTAAGGCTGAGGAATTTTACATTTAACTTCATCTAGAACAGATATATTATGCCTCAGACCGAACTACAGTCTGATTACAGTCCGAAGTCTTGTGTAGTAAATTGCTGGTGCATCTCAAGTGGGTAACACTTCTAAAATACAACATGAATTAGAAACTAAAACTACATGATGTTTTTGTGGTATAAATGGGAACAATTATGACCAAAATTTTCTTTTCTGTTTCAATGGAATGCTTGAAATATCTTGTATCCCAAAGGGTAGAACAAATTCCCAGGCTGGATAAAATGGGCCACTGAGTTGATGTGAAGAGCTGCCTCCATCCTCTGTAATTTTCTCATGTTTCTTGTAGGTGGAGACCATTTTTGCTTTTGTCTATGCGTGGCTTTGTCCAAGGTTATCTTGTGAGGCCCTATATGCATTACATACACTATAAAATTGTTATTAATATTTAAACAGAAAAGTTCTTATGATATATTTGGAATCTACTAGGTCATTTGTTCATCTCATACTGTGCTGGTTTTGGCTGGGATAGCATTAACATTGTTCTAGTAGCTGGTACAATGCTCTGTTTTGGATTTAGAATGAGAATAATGTTGGCAACCCAGTGATGTTTTAGTTGTTGCTGAGCAGTGCTAACACAACTTCGAGGCCTTTTTTGCTTCTCACTACTCTCCACCAGCGAGGAGGCTGAGGGTGTATAAGGAGTAGAGAGGGGACACAGCTGGGACATCTGATTCCAACAGACCCAAGGGATATTCCACAGCATATGGTGTCATGCTCAACGTATAAAGCTGGGAGGAAATGGGAGAAAGAGAGAGGGACATTTGGAGTGATGGTGTCTCTCTTTCCAAGTAACATTATGTGTGATGCTTTCCTGGAGATGGCTGAACACCTGCCTGCCCATGGGAAGAGATTAATGAATTTCTTGTTTTGCTTTGCTTGCATGCATGGCTTTTGCTTTACCTGTTAAACTGTATTGATCTCAACCTATGAGTTTTCTCCCTTACTCTGATTCTCTCCCTCATCCCACTGGGAGGGAGTGGGTGAGAGGCTGCATGGGTCTGAGTTGCTAGCTGGGGTTAAACCATAACACATGGTTAATGAAGAATCATTTACCCACTGGATTTTCAGCTGCTTAGATCAAAGTACATTTTAATAACTCAACTCAAATGGGCTTCTGTTGTTCACACTGGAAGGCCTTCATTATTCCATATTACATTTAACATATCTAATCTGTATTACAGCAGGAGCCTTCTAGTTAATTATTGCCAAGAGAATGATTTTGTTTTTATTGTACAGTTATTTATATAGTATTCAAATTCATAACAAAATAAGAAACTCAAAGACTGCCTTTTGTGTCTTAAGCAGTAACAGCAAGATACCTAACTCTCATCTTTTCAGATGAGAACTTGCCCTGATGCTCCTGGGCTACTGGAACCAGGTTCGCAGTTCAGTAACAATGCAACAGATGTTTCTAAACTGATCAAACAAGTCTGGATACCAAGTAACCTTTACTCTTAATCTAACAGAGACAAAGAGCACTTAATGGAATTTGCTTTTATTGATCTATCAGCACAACATTAAACAACCTGCTCTTGTAAAGCAGTAGAAATTGTGGAACCTATGTGGTAGCTATGTATGTTGTGAAGCTGTGCTGTAGAGCTGCCTTACAGAAAGAGAAGCACAGAGGGATCAGACTCAACTCCTCTTCCAGTTTGTGGTGTGCTTCAGGGATCCTTTTGTGACCAGAAACTGCAGGACCAAACCACTTGATTCTTCAGTAGAGGTGTCAGGGGAAAGAGTGGGAGAGAAAAATCAAGTCCAGAAGAATATGCAGGAAGGTCTAAATGTTGAATCTTGCAAGCAGTCACTTTTCAAGGGGTAATACAGTTCAAAGGATGAAGAATTCTGGCTTATAGCCTTTGATCAATATCAAAATTAAGTGAAATACTAGGTAGATGTTGAAATGTATTTCTCAGTGCTAATAAATTTCTAACAAGCTATATATCAAACTATGTAAATCACACATGTATTCTTGCTCTGTAATAGCACAAAGCAAAGATTGAATATACTTTTAGGACAGTCTTAAGGAAAACATTGTAAGCTCAGTTAGGCTGTTTGTTATGCATGAATTCATTACTCCAGCTGACTGGTTCTCATGACTGAGCATATCCAATGGATTCAAGTGTCAGAGTAAAATAGTCTCACACTTAATGCTTATAGATATTTCCAAAGAAACTGACATTTGCTATTTTAAAATGATTCCACAGTAGCCGAAAACTCAGACAACATGGGCTTAAAAAATAATGGAAAGGTGAAGTACATTTCCATCCTTCTCCAAAGGCTTCACCATGCACTGAGAAAGGGAGCATGCACTACATCTCTTCAGTGACCTCATTTTGTGTCCCAATATGTACCACTGAGTGCAGGAATTCCACACCAGGGTATCCTGCTTTTACCTTGCTTTGCAGTTTCAGGGAAGGTGAAGGCATCCTGATGTTTGCTGTTGGCCTTCATGGAGGTCTTTTTTCTGCAATCCTGTGCATGTATATATACTTATGTATATACATATATATACATGTACGTGATCAATGTATAATCCAGAAAGTGAGACAGTTATGAAGCGATGCCCTTTGCAAGGGCCAGCAGAGAAAGAAAGAATATCTACAGCATTAGCAGGGATAATGTTCAATCCCACTAGGCTAAGGAGATATCACAGGTAAGAGATTAACCCAAAAATGTTATTATTCTTTTAAAAATGGAGAAAGCAATAGCTAATTAAAGTAAGCTGGAAAGGACTGTCTTAGCTCTGGAAAGCATTATCATTCAGAAAGTTCATTGCTGAAAGTTAAGTTCCTTTACTAAAAATAAGCTGTTCAATTAATGAAATGTTTTAAAATTACAGAATTTACCTTATAAAAATATTCAGGCTTTCTGATTCCTCCTCTTTCCTGATGGTGAAGTTAATCCTTTCATTGCTTTTTTCATTATCAAAGCAGACCTCAGCCGCGTAACTTCATTAAAATGGCAGCTCCCACTGAGAGAAACAACTCTATTCAGTGAATGGAAATCCTGACAGAGTGACAGCCTGTCTAAAGCCTTCATGGAATATTTTTGCCCTCCATGTCCATAATATACATATACATGAATACAGGCACACATATTTAGAGGTATGTATATTTTGATATTTGTCTAGAAAATATCTGTGTTTAGCTCTGCAAACACATTAAATAATCCCAGACCGTTTGCTTTCTTAATTATTCCCCTTGTCATTAGAATCCCTATATCATGGTCACATCCAACAACTGAAACTAATTTCAAAGGACTCAGATGTGCTGCTTTGACATAGACCAGCATTAGAGGCTATTCAGCAGGAGCAGCAGCAGCTACACTCCGCTAACTGGTGACCCTGTGACTTCCAGCAAAGAAATAGGTGGACAGCAGCACACCTTGCACAAGGTATGTCAGAGAATAGGAGCTTCAGAGCCCAGGAGAAGGCATTTATTCTTCTCAACAGCAAGATTAGCATTTTGCATTCCCCAGAAGGTTTATCAAGACATGCATGGACTTCCCCAGGTGATAGACCAGATCCTGGCATTCACATCCCAGGCATTGCACTAGAATGCTGCGCATTACTTTGGCTGTCCCACCTGTTCCACTTATGAGGGATGTTTCCCATAGTATAGGAACAGAAAAACAAAGAAAGATCATGCCATAGTCAGTGACATCAAATCATTGCTTGTATTATGCAGCACCTCCCCCAGAAGCTGCATCCAGTTCAGCCTGTTCCAGAATTATTTCTGAAATTTTCCACCAGACACAAGTACTCACTGCTTTATATTTTTGTTAACTTTAATGTCTTGGGTAATTTTTGTATCTTCTTAAATGTTCCTTTTCATGCACAGGAAAAACTGTGCATCACCTTTAGAATGTGGCCAAGAAGACCAATTTTCAGGAGATCATGTCAGAAGTTTTAAGCCATGCTATTTAGATTGTTCAGTACAAAAGATACCTTAAACTTGGGTAAAAATTACAATTATGGCATGAACTGTTTTATTAGGGAAGAATATGCAGTAATTTAATAGTTAAATATGTCAGACCCAAGGATGACATTACTAGATATTATCATTCTTTTATGTAGAAATGCCTAGGCAGGAGGGCAGAAAAAAAAGTGTATATTACCATTCATGTTGCTTTTTATTGATGTACTTTTAAGATCTACTTGAACCTGTCACATGAGGCTTAATTTGGTGCTCTTTGAAGTTAATGGAAAATATTGAATTGACTTAAGGCCATAGTTCAGGCCTGTAATTGATCTAAATAAGGTGCTAATAAGCTAATATGAATATCTCTACTTTGCCTCCTCCAGTTTCTGACATTACCATTTCACTGTGTCTTGTTTTAAGCTATGTGCATAAAGTTCTGAGAGAAATGACTACCTTCAACTGCAGAGCTAACAAGAAAATACATGAGTGAAATATGGAATTTGAGAAAAGGGGAACAGACTATTTAAAATAGCTAAAATTTCATGAGATGTTTTATAAGAAGAAAAAGTAAAAATATCAGTTATGCAAATTTCAAACTTATAATCAAGGAATTTTGGAGACTTCCAAATGTTTTGCTTTTTTGACCTGTCAAGCAGCAGAGACAAATAACACGAAACCAAACACCCTTCTACTACCAGTTTCATTTTTACTGAATAGGACCTTCAAATATTTCTGAATGTTCCTGATTTTTTCAATTAAAAAATGTGACACTTCATTGTTAATTTAATATACCTGAATGGTGGGGGTTTTATGCTTTTTTGTTGTTGTTGTCAGGACTTAACAACAATACCAGATAAACCAAGATTTGAATGTAATTAAGGAGCTTACATGTCATTGTTCAAAATGAAATTTTGATTGTTCAACTAACATTTCTGAAAAGGGGATTAAAAAAATGGAAAATGTTAGATCTCTGCACAGATTGCCTCCACTAAATCCTGAAACAGTATGGCATACAAATTCTTACTAAATAACAAAGAAATCAGCAGTTGTATAGCTGCAAGAGTCTTGTGGCATCCATATGACTAGGACAGCCACTTTTAGCAAAAGCAGAGCTTTTTTTAGTGAAAGCAGGTTTTGGCACATCCCTAGCCTGATGATATGACTGGATCTATAGTGCAGGTACAGGAAATCTGTCACTCCTTAGAAGGGCAGTCTTTGTGTGCATGCAAAGCATGTGGAGCACTTCCACAGGAGCATTGCATCTGTGCAACCTGCAGAGTTGCTCTGTCACCAGCCTGATGCCAGAGTAGCAGAGGGCAACCCAGGAAAGTGGTAGCTGGTGCAGGATGTCAGGCCGAGTGCTCTTTAAAGTGCAAAGTCTTTTAAAATATGGATTTGGGAAGGAGCAAAAGGTACATGGCAGAAGAGCTGCAAGAGAAGACAGTCTTGTTAATAAATGCTTAAACTACTTTCTACCTTTTTCATGATATGTGTTTTGGCTGCAAGAAAATCTTGACATAGTGCAGTCATACTTTCTGTACAACTTAGGAATCACTTCATTTTAGCAATATAAATAAGAAAGCAAATAACTTTTTCAAGTTTGCTACCAATGCAACCTTACAACCAAAGCTATTTAGATGAAACAATGTTTAAAAAATATAAGTAGACACTAATGCAATAAATATTTTTAAAAATAATGTGGAAACAATACTGTAAATTAGTTAGTGAATTATTCAAGCCTCACATGGTTGTGTAAGGAACATCTGTTTTACTTAACATTAAATATCTAATATAGTCTGCTATTAATTACCATCTGTCTATATATGGATAAGATATTAAACAGAACTTGCCCAAATACTGGAGCCCTGGGCAACATCACTTGTGACCAGACACCAGTTGGATTTAAATCTGTTCACCACTACTTTCTTTGTTTGACCAACCAGCCAGTTTTTACCCAATGAACAGTGTATCCATCCAAGCCATGAGAGAGAGTTTCTCCAGGACAATGCTGTGGGATATAATGTTAAAGGCTTTACTAAAAAGTCTAAATAGAGAACAACCACAGCCTGCCTTTTCATTTCTGAGAGAGCGTCTACACTGTTGAGTCATATGCTTCCAAGAACAGATAAAGTATTATTACAGCCACTGCTGTCTAACAATATTTAATTTGGGAATAGAAAACAACTATTTTTGGGTAGACTGCCAAAAATCAGTTCCCTTCAGTTTAATTGACTTAGATAGACATGGATTCAGAAAATGCATAGAGAAAAAGTGAATCTAATGTTATAGGCAAACAAATATTTCTTCATGTATCCTACATTGAATAAACAACAGACTGATGATAGCTCAGTCATTCTCTGCTCTACGAGATTGAAATCTTTCTCTTCTTAGTCAGAAGAAGACTTGAAGCTTGGATTTACCAAACCAAGATAAATAATCTGTTGATCAGCAGCTTCCAGATGTCTTTTGCTGCCTGATGTTTTGCTTGTGTTGTTTTTATGTTGTTGTGGTTTTTTTTTGTTGTGGTGGTTGTTTTTGTTTGTTTTTGTTGTTTTGTTTTTTTTTATTTTAAAAGATTAGGTGTTGCACAACTTCAAAATCATGAGAATATGCAGCCAGGGAAGAAGTTGTGGTGAGAAAAAGGAGTTCTTTCAGATGGTAAGGCAAGTACAGTCATTAAAGAAACACAAAATACTTTCATCAAAGGCTACTGTTACATTGAATAATTTGTCTTATCCATTGGGGATGTCTAGTAAAGACACATGTACACATATCAGTGTCTGGGGTCTTGTAATTACACTGCATTTAGTTTCCTCTTTTAATTAATTTTGTTTGCAAATTGGAATAGTGTTAGGGTGTTTTCTCTCTAAAGGGTTATATTTGCATTCCTTAGTCTTGGGAATCCTTAAAAAGTATGAATCTGGGATTTCCCCTGTTAGCCCTTCCAACAAATTCTATGATTGGTGACTTGCCTGTAGTCTGACATTACAATGACAATCATATCCTTGGTTTTAATACTCTAGAGAGATTAGATAAAATTTTGCATTGCCTAATAGTAAGACATAGTAGGTCACAAAAACACAGATGCTGGTATGTGTGGAGCTGTGGATAGCAGAAAAGAGGCAGCAAGGTTTTTTACATCTAGAGGAAGTTTCAAAAAGTTCGTATTAGTTCCCATATTACATATCATATCTCCCAAAACTGAAAAGGGGATAAAAGCACCTGGAATGAGTCACAATATTTGCTGTGAAGGTCCCAATTAATTCAACATCTGCTAATTATGTATAGATGATAATTGATACCTTTTACTGTAAAGATGAGTAACAAAACAAGAACAATCAAAAAGAAAAATTACCAGAAACTCAAAAAATAGGTCAAATGAATAGGAGAGCAAAACCTTTGATATAAATGACCTTTAATAGTAAAAACCGTCTGCCTGTTTATTATTTGGAAACTTAATATGTATGTTTCCCTATCTAAATCATTTTATATCATAAGCCTTCCTTAAGTTACAGACCTGTGATCTGTATGTTTGGATCTTTCTCATTTTTTAGTTTTAGGAATAGAATTTTCCATCTGGTTAAATTTACTATTACTGTGAATGGTTATTTCACCTTTATAAATACAGAATAAGATCAAAACTTCAGTGTTTACTTATAACAGACATTTTGGCAGCACAGTATCAATTTTTTACACCTGTTCACAAAGCCCACCTGCAGCTTTGTAAAGTACATGTTTAGATTTGCTCTCAACTGTTCCTGTAGCTCCTGTGTTCTTGTTTGCTTGACTTCATCTGATCTAAATACCCACACTTACTGAGCAATCCAAAAAGTAAGTACATCTTTGCAAGTAGGGATTCACTTCTGCCCTTTTGCTTCATTTGTACTCTGTAGGAAATGACAATTGAATCCTCACAAAGATGCCTGTCAGCTTGTCCACCCAGTTTCAGCAAAGGCCATGGCATTCTTAGGGGGCAGACGAAGCAGTCAGCAATTCATGTATTCAAAGTCAGCATTTTGTTGAGTGCTAAACTTAGTGAAACTTTTCCTTACCATACACCATCTCAAAAGCAAGACTTAACGATTCAACCAAATACCCACTTGCTTAATCTAACCAAATTCTCATTTCAAAGATACAAGTTGGTCCTGAAACACAGATGTTAATTAGAACTCATATTCTTTGAAGAAAAGCATTATATAAAGAAATAATTTGTCCACCTCTTGAGCATTTCTTTTGCAGCTGTCATAGTCAAGAAACCATTTCCAGCACTGTGCCATGTAATGAGCTAGTGGGAAAAATCAAGCTTAGGGAGCTGAGAGCTTCAATCCATTTTGGATCATAAGAAATCAGTGTGTTCATTTGTCATCTTAAACAGCCAGGCCTTTGTCCATGAACAACGTGCAAATAAATGTGCGGAACAACTTCAAAACCTGAATATCAGATGTGAGTGAATGGTTCAGAATACTTGAAGTTAATGCTCAGGTGCCATGTTGATAAGCATAGGACAGATCTTTGGAGAAAGGCAAAGATAAATAACAGGAAACATCAAACACTCTTTCATCCCTCACAGTTCATTAACATCTGAAAGATGTTACTATCCAATTAATGTTGGATTTGGTATGATATCAGTCCAATCCCCTAGAAAGAAAAGCCAGATCTACATTAAAAAAAAAAAAAAAAGATTCATTTGGGTTGGAAAAGACCTTTAAGATCATTAAGTCCAACCAATGATCTTAAACCAAGTTAAGACCATTGAGTTCAACCAATCACTGTCAAATTCAGCACTAAACCATGTTCCTAAGTGCCACATGTATGTCTTTTAAATACCTTTAGGGATGATGATGCAACCACTTCCCAGGACTCAATTTAATGTTTTCAGTTCTGTTCTGGGAAAGGTAGAAGTTTCTCCTTTGTAGCACTTAGATCCTCATTTACAAGAGTTGTCAGAAACTCCAGACATCTCATCTTTATCTTCTTAAGGATTTAAAATCTATGAGTGGATCCAAACAAGTGCCTGTGAACAATCAGAGGATGACAGAACAGGACCCTCATCAATCCAGTGTTTCAATGACTAAGATTCACAGCTAAATTATGAGAGATTATGGTTTTCTGATGAGCATTCACTGGAGAACAATGATCCGCTCTGCACCCAGTGGAACAAAGACACAAAAGTGAATATTTGTTGAGGAACAAACAGATATTTATAGTGTTCTGAGGGGAAGGTTCTGGAACTTGGATGTGATTGGGTGAGGGTAGAGTGGAGTGGGTAGTAGGCAACTGGATAGCCAATGGGGAGCAACTCGTTAAGTGACAGGAGAACTAAACAATAGGAACACAGGGCTTAGGGCAGAGGCGGAAACAGATAGGAGGAGTGGGTGTGGTGCCGGTGGCTGCATCAACAATTAGAGGCAGAGGTGATCCTGAAACAGGGCCACCCCAGAGGGTCCTGGATGCTGCCGCACGACAGCACCAACAGCCACAGCAATGGCTGTGTTAGTAGCACAGGGAAGGGACACGCCCAGGTGGGGAGTCCTGACCTAGGAGACAGCCCCCGCAACTCAAGCTGTGCAATAACTCATTGGGTACAAAGCCTCAAGGGGAGTACATGGGAGGGGATAACAAACCTTTTGAACTAAAACCCATACAATGAAAACATGTAACTTTTAAACAACATAAGTCTCTCATATGTAGCTCTCTGGTCCATGGTGCTCTTCAGCACCAGCCTCCTCTGAGGTCCATTTTCTTAAATGCTCTTTCCATTCCTCATATGTTAAGCATTCTCCCACAGTTTTCTTTCTTGAAAGAAACTAAGTTTAATTTCCTCTATTCTCCACAGCATACTTCTTCCAGAGCAGACACACTCGCAAGCTCATCTGTTTACTTTGCTCCCAGCATTGCATTATATAAGACCTATGTCAGAGATTGGATTTATATCCAAGTGTTTGATGGGTCTAATCAACTGTTTTGCCTGTGCGTATGTGTGGAGAGGCCAGGCCTCCCATGGTAGTGCCCACAGTAAGCCTTGTAGCTGAGACGCCACTGGGGCCAGCAGACACACAGCATGAAGCCTGCTGGGGCACCTGCCAATCAATAAGGTCCACCTGGCAGGCCCCCCCAGATCACCACCTCCGAGCCTGTGATTGGTTGCAGTGCCTGTCCCTTCAGCTTTTCTTCCTGTTTTGGGTAACTCAAACACCAGTTTTCTGTATTTCACTTAAGTTGCTGGTATTTCACTTAAGTTGTGGGTTGCTGTTTGTCTGCTAGGTTGCTATTAAGTGCAGTGCTTCTGTGGAATATTTTCCTTAGTTTTGTGTTGCTCCTGTAAACCCTTTTTTGCTGAAATGTCTATTTTCTCAACAAATTAAAAGAAATCTCTTAGAGAGAAGTATGTAGCTTTTTCTCTGGATGTAAATGCAAGGTATCAAAGGATCAAAAGCTTTGCAATAGTTTGAGTGGGTGAAATCTCTTGAAGTCTGAAATTAAAGTGGACGTCTAGTAAAACTTGGAGCTTCTGGACTGGAGTGTAACAGTGATCAAGCCAAAATGCTAAGGCAAACATGACTCTGTGGGCTAGTAGGAGAGTCCATTTTTTTCTGAAAAGGAAGAAGAGGCTGGGGGGGCTAGAAATTGAGAGCAAATGCTGCACTGCACTCTGCTGATACCTGAAGTTTATTTGTCTAACTGTCTACAAGCCTTACTCCCTTTTTGGGTGAGCCTAGAAGATCCTGTGGCTATTTCATGGATCTAGATCCATATATTTACATTTTAGTACATGCTGAAACAGTATTGGGAGACAGAGAAATGGTTGAAAAAAACAATGCATAAGAAGTGTTGTATTTGCTTCATTTACTGATTTTTCTGTCAGGCCAGTACCAGGACAGGATAAGGGCACTAGATATATTATTGCCAGTATCCTGTTTTGTGAATTAAAACAGTGCATGACCTTCTGGAACTCAGTTCACAGGCCTGGGCTCCACCTCACTTCTGAAAAGGGCAGCTCCTATCTGACTGTGTTCACATTTAAAGAATCACAGAAAATGCTGATTAGGAAGGGACACACAGGAATCATCAAGTCCAACTCCTGGCCCTGCACAAGACCATCCCCAAAAGTCACACCATGTATCCAAGAATATTCAAGTGATATCAAAGGAAAATAGCATTTTATATAAGTATTTATGCTTTTGATGCCTTGGGTTTTTTTTGATCTTTGATTTTTTAATTTTTATAGATTTTAGAAGTACTTGTAACTAGTAAAATGCAGATTTTAGTGTGTTAGTATTTCTAACAGCTTAAGTTCAATGTCCATGCATGCTAAACCCTATCCCATATCAATGCCTCAAATTCTATTAGCTATTTAGTCTTGTCTTCAAGGTAGAAGGCTGAATAATATCTCAAGGCCTGTGCCATGAGACATGAACATCGGCCAGTGATCTTGAAGCCCAGGACACTGGAAGGCCTCCGAGTATCCCTATGTGCTATGAGGAAGAGAAGTATTAGGAAGAGAGGGTTCCATTGTCCCCCAGACTCAATTCCTGATGGGATGGGTGTGCCAGAAACAGGACAGGGCTAGATTGATGGGATGTGTAAATAAGGGATTGGATGGACAATATATAAAAAACATGGAAATCAGGGTTTGGGAGCATGCATCAATATCTACCTGTTTATCTTATCCCATACTAAGTTGGCTCAGAGTCCTGTTTTCTGTGGTCTCTCAAGGCATCACTTTCTTTATTATGGGACTGAAAAAAAGCTGAGTTGATCACAAAGAACCATTCCTTGCTATTGAGTTCTTACAACTCATGAAAGAGAAAGCTTGTTGGTGACCTTTTAAATATGAGGATTAAGTGTGCATATAGACATAGCTGTGGTCCCACACACCACAGAGATGAAAGATTTCTTTTCAAAACTAATAGAAATATCTACTGGACAAATAATGAAGGTGTTTTTCTGAGCATCTTATTGCTAATTTCCCTCAGGTTTATTTGAATGCTAGTTGTTCTTTCTTAAATTTGTTGGCTTCTGAAATCACCATTCTGGAGGTACAAAATATTTCATATCAGAAGTCTCTTCTCCACTGGAGTTTAGGAGCATGCTTTAATAGATAACAGCAGAAATCTTGTATATATTTTTAATCTAATGTATTGTCATTTGTGTTCTTGGGAAGAATATAGATTTATGCATATTTATTTATGATAACATTTACTTTGACTTACTATGAAGGCTGAGCTACTACTAGAGGAAATTCTCTTCCTGAGGTCAGGGGTTTCTTCCATGGTTTCCATCAGCTCAGTGTTTAAAATCACATGAAGCTAAAAAGAAACCAGAGGTTTGCAAAAGCAGACTCCAGTGGACCAAACAAAAAACATGTATTAGAAAGCTGATGATTTTTTATCAGAAACATGACTCTTGAAGTGAAAGAATAAGCCCTTTTCTTTTTTAGCTTGAGTGGCTTAGATTAGTTCCACAGCTATAGTCTTCTAGATGGAGAACTATTGATTTTTAATGTGAGTAGTGTGGAATAATCATCTCTAACTTCCAAAAAGAATAAACTGGCCTTTGGATGTTGCATACATTTATTTCTGGGGACAGAAAACTAATAGCATTAAAAAGAAAAATAAAATCTTCATGCTACACATAACATGGTAAAACTTATGTATAGCAACTATTAACACATACATAACTACTGCTGTATGTTTGTCATGCATAATGCTTCTTCCCTCCCCCGGTATTATTCATTATTGCTGGATAGTGTGCTAACGCTGGATGCTAACCACTACTACAGAAGCATACAAAGATACCCCAGATGACACCCTGTACTGACACTTGGAAACAATTGCTTCTTTGGAAGGTGTTGGTGTAATTTTTAAGATAGAGGCTGGTTTTATATGTTAGGCAGTGCCTGACAAAGCTAGCTATTACCAGTTGTCCCTCTTTCTGCTAGACACTAAGTTAGCTGCTCAAAGTCCAGGGAAGACTGAATGATGGCACAGGCCTGACTGTCACTGACATACCCTTGTCACAGCTACCTTTACTCATTCATTAACTTTGCTGATGGTGACATGTACCTGAAGTCCTACATGACAAACTTTTATTAGTAGAAGACTAGCTGGTCAGTACTATGGACCCTGATGAGGTTTTATAGAAACAGAGGAGTAAAATCAAGTGTGACTTTACTCCTTCTGGAGATTTCCCATGTTTTATGAATTGTCATGCATCTTATCTGTGTCCATTACCATGTTCAAGCACAATGTATCAAACATATTGCTAAGTCATTTTAAATCAATCAGCATAGGAAATTTCAAACAGTGCTGGAATCGGTTTATTACATGCAATTCCCTCTTCTCCCAAAAGGAAGCTATTGCTACACAATAAAAACCCAGTCTGAAAAATGAATTTGAGATGTTTCTTTAGCAAAGATTGCCTACATCTTCTCCAAGTAGTATCGACTTCTTACTCCTTAACCTGAAATCAAATATATATCTGGCTGACAGAGCCTAGCCATAGAGTTCCCAGACTTCACCAGGTGGCATTGGCTGAAACTTCAGTAGAGAAACTGGATTTAACCCCAAGGCACAACTCTGCTGCTGTGGGAGTAGCTGGTTCCATCCAAAACTGAATATTCATCTCCAAAATAATAAATGGAAATTTCTACTCAGCATATGTCAATTCAGTCTTTTTGACTATCTGGCATAATCTTCTTGATATCCAGGAAAAGGTATATAACTAGCATTCTGGATAATAAAATTCATCAGCATGTGACAAATTTACCATAAATTTACATTAGTGTAGTCCTCATTCTCATAGAACTGAAGACAAATGCAAATGGTTGATGGTTTTTTCTGATATATCCAGCCACATTTTCAAAACACTGAACAGATATTGACTAATGAATTAGTATTGTAATTAGGTCAGAAAATATGCAGAAGCAAAAGAATTGCTTTTGTGCAACACTTCCCAAACACTACCCCAAAAGTTTTTGTCATTATCCTAATATAAAAAGAAAATAATTAGAAACTCTAAAACTAAATTTATTGGGAAAGAAACCAGATTTTCTGTTTCCACGATGATGATATATTTGATATCTAAAAAATGCAGTTGAAACTTCTGTTCTGCAACTTTCATAACATTCTTCTGAGTGTACCCCTGAGAGTGAAATTTAATGCATCTAATTTATGTGCCCAGTTTAGCCCTTACTTCATTGAAGAGATAAGACTGTGAAGCAGAAAGCAGGGGAAATTCAGCTGCTCTAGCTCCTATATTTCTTATGCCTAAAGGAAACAAGTCCCCTGAGAGACTATCAGAGGGACACTCAGTTCACCTAACTTGTGTGTCTGCCTTTCTTTAACAGCCAGGACTTGCACAGGAAAAGACAATGAAATTCATTACCAGCAGTATGCCCTCAAAGCCAAGAAGGCCAATGGTATCCTAGTGTGCATTAAGAAGAATACTAACAGCAGGTCAAGAGAGGTGATCCTACCACTCTACTCAGCCCTGGTGAGGCCACATCTGGACTCCCCAGCACAAGAGAGACATCAAGCTCCTGGAGTGGTCCAGCAGAGGGCAACAAATATGATTTGAGGACTAGAACACCTCTCTTATGAAGAAAGACCAAGAGAGTTGGGCTTGTTCAGTTTCAAAAAAAGACAACTGACAGGGGACCCCATCAATGTCTATTAGTGTCTGAAGGGAAGGTGCCAAGAAGATGGAGCCAGATTCTTCTTGGTGGTGCCAAGCAATAAGACATGAGGCAACAGCAGAAACTGATGCACAGGAAGGCACATCTGAAAATGAGGAAGGACTTTTTTGCTGTACAGGTGACTGCATATTGGAATAAGTTGCCCAGAGAGTCCCCTGGATTCAATTCTGTGTCATGTGCTCTAGGATGACCATGCTTGAGCACAGAGGTTGGACAAGATGACTAACTGTGGTCATTTTAAACTTCTGTGACTCTGCAGTTTCTGTGATATGTTTCTTAGGGGAGTCTACAAAAACCAAAACTCAAAAACATTAGGTATCTTTCGTTTGGTTCATGTCCATTCCAAATAGATGCCTGCTGAGACAATTGCAAAGGTGGACAAAGTTAATTGTAAAGGACTGCAGTCTTAGTGAAGGAAATATAATTCGATTCACTGAAAAACAGTATAGTGGCTCAATCTCCTAGCAAAAGGCTTTAGAAATATATTTTAGTTAAAAAATATTTTATGGATTCACTAGAGAGCAACAAGAACAATATGTGGCCTTTATTTTGAAAGAAGTTACACTGCAACACCTGCAGTTGCATCTAGTCTTAAAATCTATGACAGGAGTCACAGATCAGTTTCCTTGACACTCTCTGTTGCTGCACGCTCATCCTCTCCTCTCTGCCTTTCCTGTTTTCTAGAATACTGAGTCAAGTTCAAATTCCTGTTTATTTTTCTTTTTTTTTTTTTCTGAGCCAAAAATAACTAAAACAATAGTTAAACTATGGGTTGGAAACGGTGTCAAATAATTTCATTCAGTGAATTGTCTACTATTAGAAAAAACTCATATCTACTAGGGAGATGCTTTCTGTGGGACTACAGAATGAACATGCTCCAGAGATTAATAACAGCATCACATGTCATTATTCTCTGCTGCAATTACCAAGTATGTTCCTTTGACAGTAATTTTCAATATATATTCCTAACAATATTTTCATTAAAAAAAAAAAACCCAAACAAGCCAAAACAAAAAACTCACAACTCTACAAGAGAAAAGAGATAAAAAACCATAGGAACAAATGTTCACTGAAGCAAAAATGGCACACTGCACACAGAGAAAAGAACAACAGACAGGGCACAACTGAGATATCAGTCACTTTGCCTAACACATATTGGGAGTCATTCAGAGAATTTGGTGAGGAAATCAGTGTAAGAATATTTATATAGAATGTAAAGTAAGATCACATCTAAAAGTATCAGAGAAATTTTCTTTCTGGAACTTGATGAGATAGAGAATTACATGACCAAGACACCATCAAAGCACCTGGACAATGCTGGTGAATCTGTGGCCATTTAAAGAAGTAAATTAACTACTATAAATGACCATGAGAAAGGCAACTAGAAAAATCCATTAAGGGTGGAGTTAAAGTAGCCCACAAAGGAAGAGTTGGGTATGATCATAGATCAGTAAAATGTGTGCAACCTGGAGAATTAGTTATGTAGACAGCCACTAGTAACTCAATTCAATTGCCCACGCATGGCCATCATTACCATCTTTGGATGCCTCAGGGTGTAAGTTGAGGCTAACCTTGCTGGTCATTGAAAAAAAGGAGATCAAATATCCATTGATTACAAAGTGGGTTTAGCCACATAGTTCTTTGGGTAACTATACAAAGGCACCTATATTCAGCTGTCTTAATCTCAAGAGGAAAGTACAATTGTTTTTTGCCTTGGATTTTCCTCTACAAAATAAGAGATAAAAGAAAAAAAAAATACATGCACTAGCATACCGGTATCCAAACAACTGACACTCTTCCCTGTGCCTTGTTCTCCATACCATAGCATTATTATGCAAATAATGGACTAAAGCTCCTGAAAAGCTAAGGATAATATTTGAGCCTTTTACTTTCCAATGGAAGCTTATGCTATATCCATCTTTGTGCTCTAAGGCTATTGCACTCATAATATAACATTTCAGTTAGATTCATAACATTTTGTAGCTCGCCTTTTAGCAAAACCAAAGAAACAAGCAAACCAACCACACCAAAAAAGCGCTTTGTATTGATACAGTCAGAAAGGTACTATCACTAAAAATAGAGATGAGGACTCTGTTAGTTTCAGTATAGTTTTGTCAGATTATGTTAAAATAATCTTATGAAAAAAATACGATCATGTTTTATTTGAAGACCCAAAACTTTGAAAGAACTTGATGGTCCAAATGAAGGGTTCAGCACCTCAACATAATTTATTAAATGACAAAAACCACCTGAAACCTAAACACTTTTCAGAAAGATCTAATTTGCAGCTCTCTGATGACATCCACATGGATGATGTTCAATCACCAGGTATGGTAAAAATTCACTTTGGTCTTACTGTTTGGCTTGAACTTCTGAAATTCAAATAAAAGACACCTTCAGACTCTGGACTCTGAAGGTATTAGTCAATCTGCCAGTTTCTAGGATTAGAGAGAGATGCCAAAATTACTTGGAAGGGTATTTCAGCAAAACTCTCAGGTAAGAAGAGACAAATAATTTTATTTATTCTCCATTTGCATAGGCTCACTCGTTAAACAGAAGATTGCATACGCTAAAAGTATCACATATTACTTCATTTTATAATTGTTCTTTGAATACAGTGAAAATACAGGTTTTGTCCTATTATTGCACTTTACAGATAACACCTACAGAGTCACACAGATAACAGTATTATTGCAGTATCATAGCATCATTATATTGCCATTTAACAATACAGTATCCTTAATTTTCATTCTTATGCAGATGTGATTCTGCATTCTGCTGGCTATTTTTATTTTAAAATCACTGTTAGCAGTTTTAAGGTTACAATTCAAACCAGAACAGCTTCTGAGAACACCAGTACCTCTACCATCCCTACGTGGAAGTCAATAATGGAATGGAAGGGTGCCTGCATTTTCAACTAATATGAAATACTGGAGGTTGCTCACGCAATCAGTTCACATTTTGGGAACAAATATATTCATGCTTGAAGGTCTTCAAGTATGACTGATCCCTATTTATGTAGAAAATGTAAGATAGCAGCCAAAGACTCTATTTTCTGCTTCACTTTACCATATTATTGTATTTACCAGAAACAAATCTTGTTATTGCTGTGAGGACCTTATTTCTCAGAGCAAGAGAATCCCTCAGAATCCAGAGCTCTGGAGGGAAAAGGCTGTAGCATGTACCACAGAAAGAAGGAATTCTGCTGTAATTTTTATACTAATTTGCTGGAAAACAAAGGAACAGTACTGTAAATAAGAATCAAATTCAGTTCACTTTCTCTGGGGTGACCAAGACTCTAGAGAGTGAGATGCTAAATAAAGGTTGAACAAGAAGGCAATTGCTATCTCAGAACATTGCATTGGAGCAAGACCCTACAGGGACATGGAAAGCAAGAATTTGCCAACATGAGTTGCTGTGACAAAGACTTTCTTTTTATGGAGAAAGTGAAATGCATTTGGTAAAATAACAGAAAGTACATATGCATTTCATGTTGACATGTAAATTGGAGATTAAGAGATTTTGAAACATCTTTTGGAACTGTTGCTGAAGCTGTCTTTCCTTTGTGCCAGAGTTAGTTACCCTTTTCTCAGCCACAGGCTGAGGTACAGTATTTAAAAAATGACATGTTTCTTGTAAATAACTATATCAACAGAGACTTTTTTAGTCACTTTCTCAGGCAGCCAAGAGACAGCACTTTTGACAATGATGGGATTCTATGTGATAGAGATCAGGTAACATCAGCCCCACACATCTGCTATTTTCCTCTGTATTTGTGGACAGCTTTCTGTTATTCATAGAACTGCTCAAGCATTCAGCATATGCAGTAGAGTTCCAGTGATTTAGGACCATCTGCTAAAGGTTTTATTTTTGACAAGCTGTTCTGCTGCTGAAGTTTTCACAGGGTTGTTCAGCCTTTTACCAAATGACTACTAAAAGCCACTAAATACATATGCAAGCCACCTTTGGGAAATGTATTTCTTAAGAAGGTTCATGCTAATTAATATGACCATGTGGTCAAAGTAATATGTTTTAAATACTTCTCAGCTGTAATTTGGTTTAATGAGTATTTTTACCTTATTTTATTTTTCACATAGTTTATATAATAGCCTTTTATCTTGGGCCACACTGTATCCTTTAGTATTTACTTCATATGACTTACTAGTTTAATTTGATTTTGAATAAAATTGCTTTTAGCTCTGTTAAAGTTTTTCATTGCCTGTTTTTCAACCTGTTTCCATACATTTATCTACCTGCATGGCTAATATATGTATACTGATTAATTTCAAATATTCTCTGCACTGATTTACACTGAAATGGCACTGACATTGCTAGTCAAATAATACCCAGAAGGAGCTCATTAAGCCACTCAGGTCACTTTAAATCATTTATGGGAGTTTCCTTCTGGGAGTTCCAGGGTCATTTTCAGGCAGAAGCCACACTGATGCCCGATTTCGTCAGATCTCGGAACCTAAGCAGGGCCAGGCTTGGTTAGTACTTGGATTGGAGACCTCCTGGGAATACCGGAGGCTGTAGGTTCTAGTCTTGAGGACTTCACTGTCGCCATCCAAGCTCACTCAGCTGTGGCAGATGAAATTTAGGAGTTAAAGGGTGGGACCACTTCTGTGCACACTGTGCCTCACCTAAAAAATCCGCTGCACAGGCTCGAAGGACGCACCCACGTGGGTAGAGCCCTTCCCAAATCTTCATTTGCAAAGCCTAGCCATACATACCCATCTATGAAGTCATCTTTTCACCAACCCTGTTCAGTAACACAAACCCCATTTTTTTTCAACATGTAATGTGATCTAGGATGTTCTTTGTACTGGTAACATTCTTGCACTCTCCAGTGTGATGAGCAGGTTATCTTCCTTGTCACAACAAACCTGCGTACCCTTCAGCCAGCTGGAGGAGGTCTGCCCCATTGTTTCAGACACACTTACTGTGTACAAAGGAGAAAAATATTGCCATTGCAAAATGACATGACAGGATTAAATTCTGGCAGGTTAACCCTTGTTTATTTTTGCTAATGTTTCTCATTTGACCTTTGACATTCACAGACTTTATGTGCAACCCATTATGATCACTTGGTCTACAATGTATATAATTTCTCAGATGCTGAGTCAAAGCATGTTTTCCGGAAGGATATCTAAACTCATTTTACAGACTCAGAGCCAAAGTGCATCTATTGCCTTTCCTTATAAATTCTTAATTACATTTACTGTGTCTGTTTCAAGGTTGAATATACATATCTTGTTACGCTTTTGTCTGTAAGACTGAAAATTTTCCTTTTTTGCCATGAACAGATTTCATTTAACAGTATAAGTGCCTCTATATGGCAATCAAAACACCTTTTAACCTACACTTCGATTAGCTGAACAAATTGAGTCCCTAAGGGCTCTGTTTACAAGGGTTGTTTTTCAGCCACCACACATTGTTTTTTCTAACATCCTCTTTAAATGCAGTCAACAGGTATGGCTCCAGCATACTCATAGAATGATCTGGGTTGGAAGGGACCTTACAGATCATCTAGTTGCAACCCCACTGCCATGGGCAGTGACATGCTCCACTAGACTACATTGCTCAAAGCCCCATCCAAACTGGTCTTGAACACTTCCAGGGATGAAGCATTTACAACTTGTCCCATGCCTCACCTCCCTTATAGTAAAGAAGTTCTTTGTAATATCTGGTCTGAATCTACCCTCTCTCTGTTTGAAGCCATCAACCCTTGTCCTGTCACTATATGGCCCTGTAAAAAGTCCCTCTCCAGATTTCTTGTAGTCTCCCTTTAGGTACTGAAACGTGGTGTAAGGTCTACTTGGAGCCTTCTCTTCTCCACACTGAACAGACCCATCTCTCTCAGGCCATCTTCACAAGAGAGATGATCCTTTCCTCAGATCACCTTGGTGACCCTCCTCTGGACGTGCTCCAGCTGGTTCATGTCCTTCTCATGTTGGAGGCTCCAGTGCTGGACACAGTGCTTCAGGTGGAGTCTTACAAGAGTGAAGTAGAGTGAGAGAATAACCTCCCTTGACCTTCAAGTCATGCTTTTGAAATAGCAATAGTTGTACTAGTTGTGTCTTTAATTGCATGTTCTTTCTCTATAGTCCCCTTTTGTTCATCCAAAAGTTGTATTAGCATGTTAAGATTCTCCTATACTATGATGAGAGTGTACCTTCTGAATGACTGTTTTCCAAAACACTATTCCAGTCCCTTACCTAGACCATTAATTCCTTGTTCTCAGTTCAATTAACTTATCTTTGACTGTTTGAAGGCATGCTTGGTTGAAGAATAACAATTTAACTGAACAACACAGATCACTGCATAATGGCAACCTCTCCTGTTATTTATTGTCTTTACCATCTTAATGCTAGCTATAAATTCAGACAAGATTTTATATTATTGTCTACATTCTTGATAAAATTTTTGAGTAGCACTTGGCAAGATAACAACACCTTGAGACATGCCCCCCACAAACTAATGAACTTAGATTACAACTATGTTTGCGAAATTCTATTTCAGTCTTTCTTATACAGATTTTTAACTGAGCATCAAGTGTAACTAGATGAAACATTCTGATGAAAGTCAGATCTACAGGTCATTTCTTGTTATTCTGTCTTGTCAGTGGTTGGAACAAGAAGAAGAAGAAGAAGAAGAAGAAGAAGAAGAAGAAGAAGAAGAAGAAGAAGAAGAAGAAGAAGAAGAAGAAGAAGAAGAAGGTAAACATGTGCATGTAGTATGCATTTTTTAAATAAGATTTTCAGTTTAGTGTTCCTTCATGTGCTGAGTAGAAAGGTAACATAATGCAATATCAAAAATCCTCAGTTCATTTGGATTACAGTTGAGTAGCAGATCTCAAGTGATAACAAGGGAAGTGGAATCTTTGCTGAATAAGAAGGTTTCTAGGTGGGGGGGTTCTGAATTTGCCAGTGATAATGAAATTTTTCAATGTTCATCTAAATGAGCTAGAATTAGATATTAAACAAAAGTGAAATCTCATAAGATCTGTGAGAAATTGAATGACCTAAAAATTAATGATGATGATGATGAAGCAAGGCCTTTACAGAGTGTAATCTGGATAGTATGGTGTAGTGGTCTAGTCCAACAAGTTAATTTGAATACTATCAAATGAAAATATAGTGGTGTGGTACATGGGGGAACTTGCTCCTTGGAAGAACAGATGTGCATTAAAAGGGGGCAGTAAGCAACATAAGTTACAAAGCAGGTGTTATACTAGTTGTGAGGCTGATATTGGAACAAAGTGGGGCAGCTAGTGTCTATATTTTTATAAGATTGCACAAAGTTTTAAAAAAATTCATGAAGTATAAGAAATAACAATGAGGTGCAGTAAGATAGAATGACATTTCTTATAGTGCATTAATCCATGTATCCATCAGTACACTCAAAAAAGTAGGTTGATAAATTTCTATTTTATAGCACTTTTACAGAGAAAGACACGAAGAGAAGCCTACGTAAGCTGTTGATGTGTGGTGGGACACTGTGGTTTGAGTTGAATCTTTGAAAACCCGTCATGTGAGTGCTGAAGTGCCCAAGAGCTGAGCCGATGAAGAACATCACACCCTGGACTGGCTGGGGGAGGGTTGTTCCTGGCTCGATGGGCCTATGATGCCTCAGACCACCTGTAGCTAGATGAAGCCAAGGGGTGGATTTGACTGTGAATACTATTCTAACCCCAGTTGGAAACCAGAGACTCCTGAGGAGAGGGTGGTAACCTTAGTGAAAGATATGAATCATCAAATAAGATGACCTGAGTTGAACTGCTTTGTTCCAGTCTGAAATATCTACCCCATCCTAATGGACTCTTAGCCACATTATGGAGGGATGGAAAAGAGCCCTGGAAGAATAAAGAGTGTTTAAGCATGAGAACTTAAGATATGAGTGACGTAATATGGTATGGATTAAGGGGTGGAGAATGTTATGGGTTCACCTACGTGGGCCTAGATTTGGGCTCTGAAGTTCAGACTAGGCCGAAGCTGTCAGCTGACTTGAGCTGGGCTGAGCTAACAGCTGACCTCTTCTAGCCAGTAAGTTTGTATTCCATACCACATTATGACATCATCTCCAGGGAAGTAGGAACCAGTGTGGGAGTGGTTAAAGCTGTCGCTTCTTAGCCTTCCTTTTGGGATGGAGAGGGCCAGGCCCACCACTGTCTCACTGGGTATCTCAGGAAAGTAACATGTGTTGTTTTGGGTCTCTCCTTTCTGCCTGAGTTTGTCTCCCTGGGGAATAAGTTTGGGGTGTTTTTAAGTAATGTGTAGTTAAGACAGTAGAATTTGTGTGTTCGTTAAGAAGTGGGGAATTTGTTGTTGCAGACTTGTGTGAGTGTATATTTGTACTCTCTTCTAATTGTTTCTTCCTTTCTGTAAATATATATGTAGTTTTAGTGTAAACGTGAAGTGGTTTATTTTTCCTTTCCCCTCTCTTTTCCTCCCTTTCCCTGGTGTTGGGAGGGAGGCTCTTCTCTCTGTACTTGGGGGGATTGGCAGTTTGCTATCTCGAACTAAGACAAAACTTTTCTCCATTATTCTGTCTGTCTTCCAGTCTTCAGATAGCTCACAATCAAGCACAGATTACCAGAAGATAAGGAAGGACCAAAGAAGGTTGCAATGTTGACACCTGACTCTTATTTGGTCCTTGCATACCAACTCTAAATATCTTTCCTGGATTTAAAATTTTTAAGATGTCCTTTTATTGCTTCCACTGGGATCACAGATTTATTTCTAATGCATTGTGAGATCACGCTCAGGTATACAGGAAGTTACTTGCAACTCTTCTATAATCAGTTAATCTCCTGAACTGAGACTGATTGCTACTGGAAATGAAATTTCCTAAAACAAATTTTCTGTATGAAGGCGATCTCATAGATGGATGCATCAAGAGAAACTAAATTCTTTTGCATCTAATGGTAATTCTGAGATGTATTTAGATAATTTTACATTTCCTTTTTGGTCTACTTATTACACTCTAGCACATTAAATAAATGTATGTGTAGGCTCTAAATCTCTCATTGCTTTTCCATTCCATATGCTTGTGCTTATTAATGTAATAATTCTGTCTTCAAATTACTTTTGACAATCTCCTTCTTATAACTTTCAATGAGGTATGTCTTTCAGCCAGGCTGTAGCCTTATAAAAGTCTGATCCCCTGTTAATTTAGTTTACCATAGAGTTATACCCAATTGATCAGGTACTACCTCTGTAAATCTAATTAACTGGTCAGCCCTTTTCCTATGTCTGTGCCTTTGCGTTTTCCTACAGAAATTGTCCTGACTGTCTTAAAACAGTTTTCACAAGAAACCCCTTTTCTTTGAAAGCTATCCAGAAGATTGATTTGTTAATGCTTGCCAAGTATCTTAAGATTTTCTCTCACCATTCAACTCCAGTAACTCTGGGTCTTCTATCATTATCATTACTCAAAATCTATCAAGATTGCATTTTAGAACCAGTACAGAAAGAACTGTGCAATTAAAAAGAAAAAAAGATTATCTGTTTCCTGTTGCATGGTAGCCTTATACCTAAATCAAATGGGGAAAAAAACAAAAAAGCAATCTCCCCTCAAGGTAGGAGGTCACTTTTGCTGGTACAGAGATTGCTGTATTAATTCCTTTCACTTGAATTGCCACCTAATGGCTCATTGGTACCTGCAGCTAGTGTTTCATTCTGAGATGTGCTGTTAACAGTTCAGAAGCATAATGACCGACTGTTAAAGAAGAGAAAATACTCAGGGCTCTATTCATCTTACCTAATTTGTTTGTGACAGCGTTTGTCTAAGGATTTTTAATCTGCATATTCATGTGCTTGGGAAAAAAAAAAAAAAAAACCACCCACCCACAAAAAAGACCCAGAACACTGTCAGGGCATGATTCATCTTAACAGTAAAGTGACAAATTGCTGATGATCCAGATTCAGCATTCTTAAAAATAAGAGCTGACCATGAACACTCGAGGAAGAACTTCATGCTCCTAAGGACAAAATACTTCTCATCAGGCATAAATATGTCCATGTCAGTCCACTTTGCAGTCAGAGAACAGAAATAAAGACCTCAAGGACTAGTCCTTCCGAGGTAGGTAGGTAGGTAAGTAGATAAAACTAGTCAAGTGAGTTTCTGCAGATGACTAAAATAAAGATGAGAGAAATCCTATACCATCCACTCTGTAGATCATGTAGACTCATCTTTGAAAAGCTACAACTGTGCCTATAACATCGGTAGAATTTTCTGTTATAGGTTTTATAGTGTTGTATCATAGTGAATATCATTCAGACCTCAATTCCATGCTGTAATTCAGTCTGTCTCAGTGCAATCATTCATGTAAATAGAGGGCATTATATTTTCCAACTTTTAAATAAAAATTATGTAAGGACATGTGCAGTCTTCATGCTTTATATTATTCACACAATAAATAAATAAGTATTCCAGGTTTGAATATCTCTTCAGTAGCTGCTTTGCAAGGAGGATTTTTCTTGTTACTTGACATTATTTCTTCAGGTTATAGGGCAGTTTAGTGTATTATTTACTATTCTCAAACCACCAGGTGGAAATCAGACATTCACTCTTTATTTTTATAGTGCTTTGTGCTTTTTTGAACTTCATCTCTGCAAAAATCCTGTTTCAGCTCCCACTCACTACCTAATTCCTACTAATACATAGCTCTTGTAGTGCCTGGTTCATTCTGGTGGTTCCTTGTTTGGTTGCTATCTGGCTGTTCAACAGAACTAAAGGCAGGACTTAGTTCAATGCTTATCGCATTTCCCCTTCTACCAAATAAAAAGGATTAGGTAATTCAAGGCAGAAAGTTTGGAAGTTTTTCTGCCATGTATTTACTGAATCTGTTACAAGCGACAGGGACTTTATGTTGGTGGTGGACTTGTCCAGCATCTCTGTAGCATGACTTTTGACACTAGAATGGCACTTGACTGGTGAAGAAAAGGAAAGGAAAAAGAGGAGGGAAGAAAAAATAAAAGACTGAGCTTTCTATCCTTCTGAATGAGTGGTTATAGTTTCATGCCCCTATGTTATCTTGAAACAGCGTGACAGCTCTAAAGGAATATATTAAGCTCCATAGTCTAGACTGATATATGAATGCAGCTTCCTTTGGTATCCAATGAGCTATGGAATTGAGTCAAAAAGTGGTTTTTGAAATCTGGTATTTTTTATTATTACTATTTTGGTAGATCACAAGATTCTAACATCCTCCACCTGTAACATCTACTGTACCTATCTTATAATGAAATAATAAATACAGTTTGTTCACAGATAAATCAATACTAGATATTTATAATGGAAAAAAGAACTGTATAACCATTCCAGGACAAAAATGTTCCTGCTAAGGAAAAAAAAAGAAAAAAATACTAAGAAGCAGCTAAAACTAGCAAAAGCTAAGAAAAGAACTACTCAGCTTCCAGTTTGGCATTTCAACACAGTGCCAATATGCCAAATTGACAATTCTGAAAAAACTCAAAAAAATACCCCAACTCATCTTGCAGTTCAATTTGCCTACGATAATACAGTGAAGGTTTTCAGCTAAATATATTTTTAATGGAAAACAACATCAATAATGATTCGTGTGTTAAAATGTACTACAATAAAGAGTTCAGTTTGCACCACTGTTTCTTATGTGTAAACACACAGAAGATTAAACAAATACTCTTTGTAACCAATTTTTGGGCAAGCTTTACTCTGCCTCAAGATCCACATTATCATGGAAGAACTGAACAACATTCCCCAACCCCAGGAAGATGCCTGGGATGCCTAGGGCTGAGGCTGTCCTGCTCCTGGCACCCAGGCAGCTTCTGACTCCTGTTGCACCTTATCTTCTTCTTTAGATGTAAATCTCATTCTTCTGGTCAAAGGGATACTTATGCTATTATTTGCACCCTGAAGCTTTCCCTTCCCTCTGACCTTGTCTGGCCAGTCTGCACTTACTTCATCACTGCCTTATGATCCATCTGACTTTGAAATCCCCAACCACTGATGGTTCCACATTCAAAACGGAATTAAATGCTTTGCACTTAAAGTGCTAATTGCCTAGTAATGAAACCTTTAATCATCAGGTGATTAAAATTTTAATCATTAAGAGGCCTGTGGAAATCCACTACATAATGCTGAAGATCAGTTTCTAAGGTTTTTTTTAACATATGCTTCCAGTGCAAATTGCCTTATGTTGCAGAGATGAACAGTGCAGTATGTGAAATGTGAAGTTCTTCAATATCTCCTGTGCTAAGAAAAAGACCACAAAAATTTGAAAGTGCAGCTGTAAATGTAAAATGTATTTAATGTTAGATTAATTATTATAACTGGATTTTCTTTGTAATTTTCTTTTGAAGTCACCAGGAAAAATATATTCCTACATTAACCTTCTAGAAAACAAAAACATTTTAATGAAATCTGCTTTTCCAATCAAATGGTAGATGAGAACTGAAAATGCAGCTTGAATAGGTATCTAGAAGGAACTTTAACTGTTTTGTGACATTGAATAAGTAGTAGCTATTGTGAACACAAATGAAATATCTTCCCCTGAAAATTTTGCAATGCACATGAATTCCAAATTAATGTTCTAGACAGTAATGACACTACCAGTTCAATGAGCCACGAATGAAGAAAGATTTACCAGACAGAGCAAGCCATCTGCTACAATCTACTGTATACACTTTCAAGAAAAAAGAAATCTATATTTTAAAAGGTTCCTAAACTGAGAGAAGTCTGTATGCACCAGTTCTTGGGCATTTCATAGCCACCCATTAACTGGTGCAGAGCAGTGGGAAATCCACATCCTGATGGAATGGATTTACAAAGCTGTGTTTAGGAACAAGACAGGTATCTCTGAGCACTTAGATTTTTACACAAAGGCATGTTTGATGATCCATTGATCATTTGTGGTTAATTATACTCGTAGAAAGCAAATAAGAAAAAAGCATCAGAATGGCAGCATCTGGCATTGGGCAACCACAGGCATGAAGCAAGGAAGTTTGTATTTCTGAACCTCTCCAGATTCCTTGTACTCTCTTACTGCATGGTTTCATGCCTTTTCAGGCTCCTAGACTGCCTTTTCTCAGGTTTGCCCTTTGCATTTCTAGAAGAGCAAGTCCTTCATGTACTCTTTGTTGCCATGTTATTGCTCCCTGAACTCACAAGCAGACTGAGGAATTGAGCTGCTAGGAGTCTTATTAAGCATAACACAATTCAGGGTGAATATAAAGGCATGTAAAAGAGATTTACAGGCTCACAAAAAGTTTTAATGTATCAGCAAACTGCTCCATCACTTTTGTATTGTTTAAAGCATTTTCAATCTTTCAGATGAAGTGTATGATGATAATTCTTTACCTCCATGGTAATACAGAAGTATCAGGAAATAGAAAGGAATTAATGGAGCAGAAAAAAATGGTTTGCTATGGTCAATGGGCACCTTTGTAGAGACAAATATTCAAGATCTACAAGGCACGCTTCACACATCTCAAAAATAACTGTATAGATTCACCTTAACTAATTCTGAAAATTAATTAAAACACATACTTTTAATCTGTAAGAAACAGAATAATTTTAAAACCAGAAGAATCAGTGAAATGTCACATGTCAATTTATGCTGCAGTTTAGTGTATTCTTAGCCCAAAAATTAATTTAAATTTGAGGAATTAAAAACACTTAAATGCATGCAAAAAGTGTGTTGTGTGTGTCCTCCCCCCACATCCCCCCGCCTCGCAATCTGTAATGGTCTTGTATTTGAGATAACATAAGTACCGCTGCCTAATTTACAACTATTTTTATATTTGCCTTCATATCATTCTCATATTATTATTGGTTTATCAGTGATTGGAGACATCTCCTGAAAGAAAGACATTATATAACTTAATTCTGTTCTATTCTGGTCTATTTGTAAAGGTCAACTCAGCAATGAATCAATGAACTACTAGAAGAGAGCAGTTCTCTTGAGACTGGAGATATCAAAAGGGCTGACAACCTGTGGTGTTTTGCAAAATCAGCTCAATACAAGAGACATGTAATTGCAAATCTAGGCCTCCTACGCTAAACTGGTCATACTGAATTGATATCAAGGGAGTTGAACCTGCTTACTGCATCAGGTGTGAATTAGACTCAATGCAACAGTTGTCTGGGATACCAAGTCCTCCAAATAAATGTGGTTGCATAGAGAATCTGTCTGGCCACATTTCTTAGAATTTCACGCTACTTGACTGATTGGTTGTGTCACAACTGTGGAGAGTCATAGGCTGCAATGTAATAGGACCTCACCCTTTGTGGGTCTGCTCATAGAATTTTCACCTCCAGTACCTCTTTTGTTTTCTCTTATAGAAATCCCTGGATTTTAAGTGCTTTGAAGACTAGGTCAGTATTCTAAATTGTTGTCTCATTT
This sequence comes from Pithys albifrons albifrons, assembly GCF_047495875.1. Lineage (NCBI taxonomy): Eukaryota > Metazoa > Chordata > Aves > Passeriformes > Thamnophilidae > Pithys > Pithys albifrons. The sequence goes on along the minus strand of NC_092459.1, from coordinate 21,375,996 downwards.
ATGATCTTCTTACTTTTACTGGGTCAAGTTCAAAGCAAGAGACTAACAAATCAAGATAAATATCTCCTTTCCTGAGAAACACAATTTTAAAAGATACAGTTACATGATCATTCCATAATATAATGTGTGTTGGGTGGGGGTTAAGGACTTGTTGAGATACAGCATTTGACATTTAATTCCTTGAAGCACTAGTCATGAAAAATGTATCTGGTAGTTGAGTTTGAGGCCTCTATAAGTAGCTTTATTTATGTTTTTTTTTCTTTATTAAATTTCTCCAGCTTGCTTGTGAGGCCAAGTTCTATACTCTTCTAAATATGTAGCTAACACTTTAGCTCCTTTTTGTCATTATATTTTAAAATGTCCTATATAGCTTTTCTGCATTCTGATGTCTCAGTATCTATGCAATGAAGGTACAAATGACCTGCTGCCTCTGAAACATATAAAAATATTACACACAGACATTTCTATTTTTAGAACAGCTCCCTTGATCCTCTAGAAGCACCACTCTAAAGAGCTTTATACTACATTTCATATTATACTCTATTTTCATAATGGTCTAGCTGTATTCTTGGCTGATTTCTGGCTTTGCTTATATTAAGGGTTGAAATTGTATTTGGCATGTCTACCTCTTTTATTTCCATGTTTTTGCTTTGCAGCCCAAATATTCTTTCTTGTTTTCATCTGCTTTAGCATGCCCTTGATTCTTCCAACCACTCTTGTTTGGTGCTCTGATCTAAATTCTGCTTAAGCCCTTCCCTGTTTGAGAAAACTGAGCTGCTTGTAAATTCTTTTTTTCTTATTACATGACTGTCATAGATTTATCTAGAAGCATGTGCTTGTAACTGTTCACGAAGTAATTTCATTTGTTCAAGAAATTCTAATATAAGTGTAACATCCTGTCTTTTTTTGTTGAGGTTGTGAAATTCTTTTCTTCTTCATCTTTTTGTCTTCTCTTGCTCTTTACAATGCTTTAGATTGCCTCTCCTGAGGATCTTGTTTATTAGAGCCAGCTATGTTATCTTGATTTTAATCACACTGCACTTACCTAGTAGTTCCTGATTTCTGACTGAACCAGCAGCTCCCATCAGTAATTTCATTCCTCTCCCCTGATACACACTTCCTTCTGCTTTATGGGCATTGAAAAAATGCTGGGCAATCAGACCCTTTACCAGCCAGACTTCAAACTGCAAATACCTAATCTAACTTTAATGGTTGAAGTGTGTGTAGAGGTGACTGAAATGGTTCTGTTTTTTCAATCCATCACTATCTTTGTTACTCAGCAATGCTCTTAAGGCACTACCATACTTGTCACCTGAGAGAAAGCTGGGTCAATACTTGGGTTTACAAAATGTGCAGTCTGAAAATATTAAGTATATTTAGCATTTTGTGATTTTTTTTTTTTTTGACAAAAATGGGTGTTGAAAAGAAATTGCCTGTGTAGTTTCAGGTACAAATGAACATCAGTAACAACTGGGGCTTCCAACAGAGCACACATTGTCAAAAAATCTGATGCTTATTTGTTGATTATTCCTCAGAAATATGAGCAAACCATCCCACCACCCCCCAAAAAAAAATTCAGAAAAGTGTTTATGATTAACAACATGATTTTAGTAGCAGCTCCTGATAATAAATAAAGAAAAATGGGTGTGAAAATCACCTTTAATTTCAGTCCCAACCATATATTCAGCTTGCCCATGTGCTTAAATAATTGAAAGGATTTGTTGCTTTTTTTTGTATGATACTACCATTCTAGTGTTATTGAAGTGACACAGACCATAACCAATTAGATAGACATAAAAGAGTGTCTAAAATCCTATCCTTATTCTGGATAAAAAGGCAAGGGTCTTCCTATTTAATGTTTCCTTAGTCATTTGAACAAACTATTTTACTTCACAGTAGTCAGTTTCTGCAATGATCATTATAAAATATAAGTGCAAATAGGTATCACAGTTATAGGCTATCATAAGTACAAGAAATAATGTCAGAGATTTGCTACTGTATAGCTTTTTATGTGAAATATTGTGCTGCATCAAAGGTTATTTTCTTTTTCAACTTTACCATGCATTTCTGTCTATTATGCATCTGTATCAATCAACATTACAGTTCTGGATTAGGAAACTGAATGTATCAGGAAGAAAAAAACCCCCAAACTCCATGTCTTTAAAAAGAAAGAAGCTTTTGCCTACAGGGAAGACTTGCCCATAGGGAAGGTGAAGAGCTAGCGCCTTCATCTTGAAGTTTAACAGTAATTTGAAAAGCAAAAACAAAAGAAACTGTAATTTTTGTAGTGAAGGATACATTGTACAGAAGCCATTCAGAAAACACAGGCAGAGCAGTCTGATGGCAATCTGCAGTTGTGGTGAGAGGTTTTGGCCCTCTGAGCAGACTGCCAGCTGCTTATGCAAATTATCAGGCATTTTTCTCATACCTATGGGCATCCTCCCTTATGATCTGACTGTATCAACTAAAACCATATTCTCCAGGTACCCCGACACACAGCACTGTGTGAAATGCACATATGCTTCTATCATCAGAGTTAGCAGGGAAATTTTAATGTATATGTATCAACTGTCCACTGCTAACTCAGGTGCAAGTGGGAATGAAAACAAAATTAATTAGACTTGGAGGAAGACTGTTCTGATCTCAGTCCAGTATGATCAGAAATAATTCAGCTGAAGCCAGTGTGAGATCAAGCCTAAGTCTGTGGTGTCTGCAATAAAAGTTTTTACTTTTGACTAGCTGAGGTTATGGAAGCACTCAGTGATCTTGGTTTCCCTGTCCAGAGAATAGGGATTTCATTACCTGAAAGTGGCAACTGTAAAGATTTTAATAGCTATCACTGGATATCTGCAGAAGCACACATTTGCCTCCTTTATGTTATCTTAGCTACTGATTAATGCATATCATGTTATATAATGCAGTCACCAAAGGGAGCTCCAAATGGAGTTTTCCTGTGCCAACAGCTTTGCTGAAGTCAGTACAATTACATTTGCAGAAAATGCAGCCTTATTTTTTCCATTAATTTTTTTTTTTACAGGGACAGATAGCCTACTTATTCAATACCAAGTAGTGAACCACCTCTGCAACTACCTTGCTTAGGAAGCTTCAATTTTGGTTTTCTGTCCACAGACGGAGATGTGAACTGAAGAGCACAAAAATGCAGAGGATGTACCACTAGATTGTACAAGATTGGGAATCTCCATTTCATCTCTTGAGCATAGTAAAAAAGACATAATAGGTGTAATATTGTGCAATCCCATTTGTTCCCATTTATCAGTTTGCAACTCCTGTTAGGTTTGAATTTGTATTTAGTCAGAGGCAGCATTTGGTCATCCCTTTTTAGCATGTGTCAAGGTTTTGCTACTCGGTTACCACCAGGTGGTAGCATTTTAAAACATTGTTCTTATTTTGTAAAAGCAAGCCATTATTATTTGGCAAATTTTTTTGTAGTTTCTTGCAAAGGTTAGGGTTAAGAAGGTTGGCATGGTAACCTACTGAGTGAAGATCAAATTGTCATATGGAGAGTTCAGGCATGAACTAAGACAGAGACATGGATAGGCTTCCATCTCAGGAGAGACTGAAAAGACTGGGAATGTAGGGTATCCCAGTTTACATTCTCATTATACAAGAAAAAGATATTACCATATTAGGAAAATACAACAGAAGAGAATCAGATAGAAAATTTTGTCTTTTTTTAAGATGATATTATCTGACAGAAGTGATTTTATTCAACTTGTTAAAAATAAATCTAATTTTTAACATTACAGAGTATATCTAAACAGTATATAAAATACACTGTAATAGAGATATGCTTTGATATTCAAGGCATAATTCTAACTATTAAACTCCTTCATAAGTAACTATGCAAAATTCTTTGCATCTGCCATTGAAATCTTGGAGTTTGGTGGTGGTTTTCTTTTCTTTTTTATTCTTTTTTTTTTCTTTTACATGAGTTGGGGAAAGATATGGGATTTGATGGTTCTCGTAGAAAAATTCTTTATGTCCATTGGAAGGGTTTTGCATTGATGGCTTACGAGAAGAGATAGTTATTTTCAGCCACTACACTGCTGACTTTGCAGCTTATGTTTTAGGTTCTGTTTGATGTTTTTTCCTTCTACCTACACTATGATCCCAGAGAATAATAAACCTTTGGTAATGAAAGAATAATGAACCAGAACCATAACTAGAAATTTTGCTACTTGGAACACCTTCCCATTTTCCAATCAGCTCTTTCTTGCTTTACTTTGATTGCATTTTAGCAGTTCTGGCACTCCAACCCCTTTTTTGCTAGTGCTTAGGTACACTTTCCTTCAGTTTTTCTGCTCTTATGTTTAACATATTCCCTTCTCAAAGCACAGTTCCAAGTCCAGTGAAAGTTGTCCATTGGATTTTTCTCCATAGAATCGATTGGATTGGAAAAGACCTCCAAGATCCAACTCCAGTCTGTTTACTAGATCATGGCACTCAGTGCCACATCCAATCTCAGTTTAAAAACCTCCTGGGATGGTGAATCCACCACCTCTCTGGGCAGGCCATTCCAATGCCTGAGCACTCTCTCTGGAAAGAATTTTTTTCTGATCTCCAACTTAAATTTACCTTGGCAGAGCTTGAGCCCGTGCCCCCTTGTCCTATTGCTGAGTGCTTGGGAGAAGAGACCAACCCCACCTGGCTATAACTTCCCTTCAGGTAGTTCTAGACAGTGGTGAGGTCACCTCTAAGCCTCCTCTTCTCCACACACCCCTCCTTCAATAGTTTATCTTGTTATGTCAGTGTTGAACTTCTGTTTTGTAAAACTAGAAATAATTTATAACAGACAAATGTATGACAAGTGAGATTGAAATATGACTGCTAAAGTTTAGAGAGGATACCAGGTAATAACGGATGGATGATATGTTTTTAATAACAGTTACAGTCCCCAGCTCACAGCAACATCACACCTGTTCTGTAGGCAGGATCAGAACTCTGTTTCTGGGACTTTCAGAGATTCAGATCAAATAAGAAATATCTACCATATTATGCTGATGTATGTTATTAACTTTTCCTTTTTTATTTATCTTCTTGCTTTCAGTTTAACAATGGTAAAGCCTAGATTCGTCTACCTTACTTAGCACTTAGCTTGTGTATGAGTTTTTGGTGCCTACTGAAGCAATCTGTCTCATGCAAGTGCAACAGTTCAATAATATTTCCAAGATTGGCACCTTTCAAAGAATTCTGAAGAGACTGAGGTGCAGCCATGCTGAGACAGAAGCTATTTAGATAATAAAGTATGAAATGCAGGAATTCTAGGAGTAATAAAAAATCAAAATACGTAATTTACATAGGACATGTATAGAATAGGCAGTAGGCAGTAGTTGTGCAGGGATAACTAGACTCTACAGCCTTGGAGAGTAGGAGGTCATGTTGTGACTTGCCGGAACATTTCAGATGAGTGCGTTGCAACTTGAGCAATGATTGTTTTTATTGGTAGACACAGTGGTATTATTGTCTGAGAGGATATATTCAAACATAAATTAATAAATATAACTACTTTTAGCTAAACCTGGCATATATCTATTGAAGGTTGCTTCTTTTGGTAAAGAAGTAGGACAGAAACTGCTTTGGCTACTCTTTTGCATTCTTTCTGTTGTAATAATTTCCTTCAGTTTTTAAGACAGCTATCTACTTATTTGCATTAATTAACTGGGGAAGAAAAAGTGCTGTTGAGAGAGAAGTAACTGTATTTTCCACATACTCAGTTCCATCAGAGCTGCAGGGTACTACCTCTAAAGAATCTTCCCCCTCAAATTTGAACTCTTAATGTAAGCAAGCAAGTATTTTAGTCCCATAACAGGATTTTACATGTATGCACATACTGCAAAGAGTTACATTTTCCTTATTCTCCCTATCAAGGAAATTCATTCCAGTTAGTAAATTTAAAATTAATTTTATGCTTTAATTAGAAAAGAGTGTAGTTCTTACTCTGAATTAAGATAAAATAGGGTTTTACCCTTTTTTCAGTTAGGAAGTTGAATCTTTTAGCTAGTGCAGTTGAAGGTCCTGCCTCCTATGTTGCTTCTCCTGGACTGATGAAAATGCAAAAATAGTATCTTTAAATAATGTTCTCTTTGCAAACTTGTGGAATCCTTAGCCTTTCCTATAAAGAATCAAAACTGGAGATTGAAGACAACTCAACATTTGCATATACACAAAGCTTAATTTATACTAATGTCCTAACAGCAACTAAAATACTGTAAACACAACATTTTTTTTCATATTTGCATAGATTTATAGAATGGTTTGGGTTGGAAGGCACTTGAATGGTCATCTAATTCCAATCTCCCTGTAGTGTGCAGGGACAAGTTTCCCTAAACCAGGTTGCTGTGCGCTCCATCCAACCTGCCCTTGAACACTACCAGGGCTGGAGAATCCACAGCTTCTCTGGACAATTTGAAATTTCTATTTTATGCAAGAGAAAAAAGTCTCTCAGACCTTTACCGAAATGTCTTGGAGTCTAACATCACCCTTATTTGTTACTGTACTTCCATGTTAATTGTTCCTTGGATATTGAATTACCCTGACAGGTATGGGAAAACTAATTTCTAACCAATTCTTATCATACATATCATATAGAGTGGTCTTAAGGGATTTCAGATATGAATTTAAGACAGAAGATGAGCCTCATTATGTAGCAAAAGGTGCTTCAAAAAAATTTAGAACTAAAATCAAGATTCAACCCCCAAAGAGCTGATTCTTCATGTTTACACTCTGGTATAGATGTTTTGTTTGTTTGATTGTTTGTTTGGGGTTTTGTTTGTCTGTTTGTTTTTGCTATTGGAGTAAATAGAGAGATTTTATTATGTAAAATAACCCTCAAAATTTTTCTTTTCTTTTCCAGCACATGTATTAGACGTAGGTGGCCCTGGCAATTTGTAATACAGATGATATAAAAGGGATTTCTTCTTACTGATATTATTCAGAGAGGTTTATTGATGTTTTCATGGTATTTAACTTGCTCCTTGAAAACTAATTAATCAAGTATAATCATCTGGTTGTGTGAAATATTTATAGACTGTAATTTCCATTGCTGGAAATGTTTTCAGCATCTCAGTATTGTCTCTTAATGAGAAGAATAAGAAGAGAGAGGATGAGAGAGGCATATGTACAGTAATCATTTATCCTTCTCCTCTAACCAAAGGATTTTTGCTGTGAATATTATATTTCTGCAGAGCCTACTTTTGAGATGTTGATATTTGGAGTTTCTACCACATTTGGCCTAATCCTTCTGCTTTCGCTGCCTTTTTTTTTTTTGTCTCCCTCCTGAAAGAGGGGTCATAATACACAAGACTGCAAAATCTTGCTGGCTAATATTCATTCTCAATATTGTGTTGATGGTGTTTGAAGTCATTATAAAGCTAAAATCTGGAGGTTCCCACTTAGATTCTTACGGGGTCTGCTTGACTATTGAGAATAACTGGAATTACCCTGGGATTAAGATAGGCCACCTTCACCCTGAGAAGCTGTTTAGGAAAACAGCTTAGGTTTTGTGAAAATGCCAGAAATTTATTGGAGGTAAAAGGCCTTGTTTTGACACCACTCTGTTAGTGTGAATAAATTTTGGATAAGCAGAGAGACAACACTGTGAACCGTAAACAATCTTGCTTTCATTGGTGCAGTCTGCAGGGTAATAGATGTTGTTCTCTAATGAGCAAATCAGAAAAACAAACAGGAAAATGCCAAAACTGAGACACTTCAGATCTGCACTGTTTCCAAATGCATGACAGCACAGGTAAAATGGTGATACTCGAGTTACAATACAGAGCAAATCCATCCAAGAATGTTCAGCATGGGGAGAGAAGGTTTTTCAGCAATTATTGATCATTTACTGACAAATGTCAAAATGTGTGTAAGAAGTGTACTAAAGCAAATTATGTTGTCTAAGAAATCTAGGTGAAAGAGAATTTGTAGAGTTAAGAGAACAATTCTGTTAAGGTCAAATAAAATCAAAATTGAAGTAATAATTTTGAGGTTATTTTGAGGAAAAAAACCCCAAGAAGTAGTTGATAGAGATGTCAGTAATTGTAGTTTTAGGATTACTTTTGATGACCTATAGAGAAGCTAAAGTTTTGTTATTACCAGAAGAAGAAGTCTAGGTGTTAATAAGTAGCAAAAGACTTTTTGGGCCTAACTGGATAATTTAATAAATCAGACAAAGCAAAATTTCAAGATCTTAGTTCCAACTAATTATTTTTTAAGTATCAGTGGATTTTCTCTTTCTAGTGTGACATGTCTTATTTAGTGTCCACACCTGGCACTTTTATATTCAATTTCAGTCATCTTTGTATACAAGCTCCACTAATCATGCAATCAAATGCAAACATCTATGTAAAAGAGCCACGAGTTTCTTAGCTATGGATTACTTGTGGTAACGGCTCAATTTCCAAACACAAATAATACTGAACAATGGATTTAGTATAGAAAAATTAAGCAGGCAGTTATTGAAGTCTTTGTTACCACACGTTCCTCAGAGACGAGGACGATAGTGTCACACTAATGGGTGTGGGTGAGTCAGTGGTAACAGTACAAATGACTGTACTGGCATAATTAGAACTTTTTCTCAACAAACTGCAGTGCCAGTCAGCAGATAAGCAGCTAGTGTCAAAGTCAGCCCACTGTGTAAAACTTCTGTCTGATAAAAAATTAAATTAAAAATATTCTGGTACTAGCATTTATTCTCTATGAATGCCTTGATGTTTTGTTTCAAGACTGGAAATAAAGCTCACTGAAATCACTGGAAAGGTTCCTAGGGCTTTAGTGGGCATTTGATCAGGCTTTTTATGAAATAATTGGGTTTATGATTTTTTGGCAAACCTTCTTTACAAATATAACTACATAAACTTCTCATATTAGTTAATTACTTTTATCTATGACAAGAATGTCTCTGTTAATTTCAATCAGTAGATGACAAAAGGGTTCCCAAGTACTGTTGCTATAGTTTCATGTGCCTTTTCTATGGAAAGTCTTTGCCTATCCAAATCAAACTCTTTTAATGTCACACTTGTTTTACTGTCGTATTTTCAACTCTATCTGAAAGTTTAATTTTTCATAAGATCTAGTCATATTGTTAGTATTGCTTTGAAGGTGGACATTAATTTTTCCTACAGTTGAAAGCAAACCTTTGATAATTTCTTTCATTCCACTGTGCATGAAAATCTCATTTCAGGACAACATATCAGCATGTATTTTTGGTTTATAAAAATTCACTTCCAAACAGTGATATGAAGTAGCCTTGATTTTTGTCAGGTAGAAGGGAATGAAGTTGCTTTAAAATAAGTAAAGCTACACCAATACATATATGATGTATCAGAATATACACAGTATTTCAAGATCTGTTCGCAGCTGGAGCTTTACATTCTGGGGGAAAAAATCCAAAGCAAACACAGAGGGAAATTATTTCTTCTATTCATGTATATCTGAGATAGAGAAAGCTTTTTTTTCCCTGCCTTAGAATTCTGAAAATTGATGACTTTCTGAATATTACAACTCAAAAAGCTATTTCAGCCAAACAAATATCAAGCAATAATTAATATATTAATATATCACAACAATACTTCCAACATGACTTCCTAAATACATTACTTTTTCCATTACAACATGGATAATTCAAGGTAGATTTTACAATTTAAAAAATATCTTTTAATCCTAACAGAAAATGCAAACAAAACATTACAATGGATGTGCATGAGTTAAATTAAGAGGTAGAAAAAGTTTTTGGTGGATTTGATAAGAAATGCAGTATCAACAAACCTGAATGGCTGTAGAGTAGAATACTCCAAAGTAAATGAATGTCTGTGTTAAAATTGCCTTTTCAATCATTAGTGTTGTGCATACTTATTTAATATTTCTTTTCTATCTGTATTTCTATCTGTGGTACTTTTCTGTTCGACCTTAATGCAGGTGGTGAAAGAGGCAGTGATGACTTGTTTACTAATCCCTCATTAAGAAAATATTTGCTGCGTTTACACATCACTGGCATTATACTCAATATTCCCTGGCAGGCTTTGTTTGCTGCTCCTTCAGCTATCAGCAGGTGACTCAGAGGGGAGTTGGAGGCGGTGCTTGCTCGTTAGCAGGAGAGTGAGAAGGCTTTAAAGGGAGGGAAGGGAGCTGCTTGGCTCATTCCCTGGCAGGCTTTGTTTGCTGCTCCTTCAGCTATCAGCAGGTGACTCAGAGGGGAGTTGGAGGCGGGGCTTGCTCGTTAGCAGGAGAGTGAGAAGGCTTTAAGAACATCTCTAGGGAGCGCAAGCGACCCGGAGCGCGGCGAACAGGAGCGGGCAAACAGGGGCGTGGCACGTCTGTGAGGGCGTGGCACGGCAGTTTGCACGGCAGTTCGCACAGGCAGGGCAGAAGCCTAGGTATTTCTGCAGCTTTTTTTTTTTTTTTTTTTTTTTTTTTTTTTTTCTCTCCTCTGTTCATTTGTTTCTTTGTCTCTTTCTACCTTTCCCCCCAGCTTAAGGCAGTCATGCCTCCCAGAAAAATGAAAGCTGTTGCTCCTGTCACCAGTAGAGGGGTGTCAATACAGACAGAACCCTCTAAAAAGGATGCAGCCACTCAGGCCTCCGGCTGCATAGACTGTCTGAGCCTGGACCTACTACCAGAGGACAGTATGAGAAGTGCCTGCATACGATGTGAGCAGGTGAACGATTTGCTGGGTCTGGTGGCAGAGCTAAAGGAAGAGGTTGATAGGCTCAGAAACATAAGGGAGAGTGAAAGGGAAATTGACTGGTGGAGTCACACCCTTTCCACCCCTAAGGAAGCCCAGCAGGAGGTGGTGAAGCCCAGCCCCTCCTGCCATCAGGCAGACGGAACAAACCATAGGGTTGGGGATGAATGGAAACAGGTGCCTGGTCAGAGAGGCAAAAACACCCCCTCTCGACCCCTTTCACCTGCCAGGGTGCCCTTAAAAAACAGGTATATGGCCCTGGACTCGGGCAGTCTGTTGGAGGACAGTCAGGAGGAGGATCTATCTACAAGATCTTCTGGTTACCCCCAGCCTACCGGACGGGTTACGACTACAGGTAAGAGAAAAAAGAGAAGGGTTGTTGTAATAGGTGACTCCCTTCTGAGAGGAACTGAGGGCCCTATATGTCGGCCAGACCCGTCCCACAGGGAAGTTTGCTGCCTTCCTGGGGCCAGGGTGAGGGATATTACCAAAAAACTTCCTAAACTTATCCAACCCTCAGACTATTACCCACTGTTGGTTGTCCAGGTTGGAAGTGATGACATTAATAAAAGGAGTACCAGAGTAATTAAAAAAGATTTCAAGGCACTGACCCGATCTCTTCAGGGGACAGGAGCACAGGTAGTAATTGCCTCAGTTCCTGTGCTAGCTGGGATGAATGAGGAGAGGTTTAGGAAAGCCCAGCTTACCAACAGGTGGCTTAGGGGATGGTGCTATCGTCAAAATTTTGGGTTTTTTGATCATGGCGCGAACTCCGTGTTGCCCAGTCTCATCAAAGCAGATGGGCTTCATTTATCTAGGGAGGGCAAAAGAACTGTAGCCCATAAGTTGGCAGGGTTAGTTAGGAGGGCTTTAAACTAGGTTTGAAGGGGGAAGGGACGGCAACTGGGCTCTCCAGAGACAGGCCTAAGAGCATAGAGCCTGAGTTGAGAATGAAATCAATGGCCCAGCTGAAGTGCATGTACACCAATGCACGCAGTATGGGAAACAAACAAGAGGAGCTGGAAGCCATAGTGCAGCAGGAAAACTATGACATAGTTGCTGTCACAGAAACGTGGTGGGATGAATCACATGACTGGAGTGCTGCTATGGGGGGCTACAAGCTCTTCAGAAAAGACAGGCAGGGAAGGAGAGGTGGAGGGGTGGCTTTATATGTTAGAGAGTCTCTTGACTCTGTTGAAGTTGAGGTCAGCAGTGACAAGGTTGAGTGCCTGTGGGCCAGAATCAGGGGCAAGGCCAACAAGGCTGACACCCTTGTGGGTGTCTGTTACAGACCACCCAACCAGGATGATGAAGGGGATGAATTATTCTACAAGCAGCTGGCAGATGTCTCAAAATCTCCAGCCCTTGTTCTTGTGGGTGACTTTAACCTGCCAGATATCTGCTGGGAGCTTCATACTGCAGAGAAGAGGCAGTCAAGGAGGTTCCTGGAGTGTATAGAGGACAATTTCCTTCATCAACTGGTAAATGAGCCTACCAGGGGGAAGGCCCTGCTAGACCTACTATTTACAAACAGAGAGGGGCTGGTAGATGATGTAGTGGTTGGAGGCCGCCTGGGGCATAGTGACCATGAAATAATAGAATTTTCAGTCCTCAGGGATGTAAGGAGAGTCACCATTAAAACCTCTACCTTGGACTTTCGGAGAGCAGATTTTGGCCTATTCAAAGAACTGATTCAGAGCATACCCTGGGAAACAACCCTTAAAGGTAAGGGGGTCCAGGAGGGATGGACATGTTTTAAGAGGGAGATTTTGAATGCACAGCAACAGGCTGTCCCAGTGTGCCGAAAGGCCAGCCGGAGGGGAAGACAGCCAGCTTGGTTAAATAGGGAGATTCTGCAAGAAATCAGGGATAAAAAGAAAGTTTACAGACTATGGAAAAAAGGGCTGGCTACTTATGAAGAATTTACAGATAGAGCTAGGTCATGCAGGAAAAAAATTAGGGAAAGAAAAGTGGAATTTGAAGTAAATTTGGCTATTTCAGTTAGGGATAACAAAAAGTCCTTTTATAAATACATTAATAACAAAAAGAGGGGCAAGGAAAACCTCCATTCTCTGTTGGACTTGGAGGGAAATATAGTTAAGGAAGATGAGGAGAAGGCTGAGGTACTTAACACCTACTTTGCCTCAGTTTTCACCAGTAAGACAGGTGGCCCTCAAGACAACTGGCCTCTGGAGCTGGTAGACAGGGAGAGGGAGCTGAATACCCCTCCTGTATTCCAGGAGGAAATAGTGATCGACTTACTGAGCCAGCTGGATCCTAACAAGTCTATGGGACCAGATGGGATCCATCCCAGGGTGATGAAGGAGCTGGCAGAAGAGCTTGCCAAACCGCTCTCCATCATCTTCCAACAGTCCTGGCTCTCTGGGGAGGTCCCAGATGATTGGAGGTTGGCGAATGTCACCCCAATCCACAAAAAGGGCTGCAAGCAGGACCCTGGCAACTACAGGCCTGTCAGCCTGACCTCTGTGCCTGGCAGGGTTATGGAGCAGTTCATCCTGAGTGCAATCACACAGCACCTTCAGGGTGGACAAGGGATTAGACCCAGCCAGCATGGGTTTAGGAGGGGCAGGTCCTGTCTGACCAACCTGATCTCTTTCTACGATCAGGTGACCCACCTGGTGGATGAGGGGAAGGCTGTGGATGTGGTCTATCTGGACTTCAGCAAGGCCTTTGATACTGTCTCCCATAATATACTCCTGAAAAAGCTGGTAGCCCATGGCTTAGACAAGTGTAGCCTCTCCTGGATTAAGAGCTGGCTGGAGGGTCGGGCCCAGAGAGTGCTGGTGAACGGAGCTGCATCCAGCTGGCGGCCAGTCACCAGTGGTGTTCCCCAGGGGTCTGTGTTGGGTCCAGTCCTGTTTAACATCTTTATTGATGATTTAGATGAGGGGATTGAGTCCATCATCAGCAAATTTGCTGATGACACCAAGTTGGGAGGGAGTGTCGACCTGCTGGAAGGCAGGAGGGCTCTGCAGAGGGATCTGGATAGACTTGAGAGATGGGCTGATTCCAATGGGATGAAGTTCAACAAGGCCAAGTGCCGGGTCCTGCACTTTGGCCACAACAACCTCCTGCAGCGCTACAGGCTGGGCACAGAGTGGCTGGAGAGCAGCCAGGCAGAAAAGGACCTTGGAGTACTAATTGACAGGAAGCTCAACATGAGTCAACAGTGTGGCCAGGTGGCCAAGAAGGCCAGTGGGATCCTGTCCTGTATCAAAAATAGCGTGGCCAGCAGGACCAGGGAAGTGATCCTTCCCCTGTACTCTGCATTGGTGAGGCCACACCTTGAGTACTGTGTTCAGTTCTGGGCCCCTCAGTTCAGAAAGGATATTGAGATGCTGGAGCGGGTCCAGAGAAGAGCAACAAGGCTGGTGAAGGGACTGGAGCACAAGTCCTATGGGGAGAGGCTGAGGGAGCTGGGGTTGTTTAGCCTGGAGAAGAGGAGGCTCAGAGGTGACCTCATCACTGTCTATAACTACCTGAAGGGAAGTTATAGCCAGGTGGGGGCTGGTCTCTTCTCCCAGGCACTCAGCAATAGAACAAGGGGGCATGGGCTTAAGCTCTGCCAGGGGAAATTTAAGTTGGATATCAGAAAAAAATTTTTTACAGAGAGAGTAATCAGGCATTGGAATGGGCTGCCCGGAGAGGTGGTGGATTCACCATCCCTAGAGATCTTTAAATGCAGATTGGACGTGGCGCTGGGTGCCATGATCTAGTAAATGAGCTAGAGTTGGACCAAGGGTTGGACTCGATGATCTTGGAGGTCTTTTCCAACCCAATCGATTCTATGATTCTATGATTCTATATGTACATACACTGAAAAATAGTCTCATTTGTAATGTACTGCTTCAGATATTTTTGCTTACTCTTTGTTACAAGAAATGGGGTGAGATAGAGTAGGAAAAAAAACAGACTATGATGATGCAATTGTCTTCTTCCCCCCTACACTAATGAAATGAGAAAGTTTTGTTTTGAAAAAGCTCCTTACCTTTCATGTACCTTTAGCACAAGCTTTCAGAATTTTCAGGAAAATTATAAGAAAAATATCAAAAGAAGACACTGTATTGTGTAGAATATTTTAGTCCTATAGATCTGCTAGAGATGCACCCTGAGTAAGAATACTACAGAACAGAGATGGCTGGTGTGACCTAATTTGTAGCTGTAGGTTTTGTCAGCAGTGTGATACACAGTAGAATGATTTAACTGAGTGTCCCCCCTCCCCCCCCAAAAAAAAAGCCCAAATAAAAAACAAAACAAAACAAACAATAAAAGAGAAAGGTAAAAATATTGAACAAATTCTCTGTAAAAAATGTTATTTCAAAGGTATGTTCAAGCAGAAATAAGCTTAATGACAATTGTCAGGCATCGTAAAAATAAAATTCTTTTGTTTGAGCAGAAAGTGAAATAAAATGTAGTGTTTGAGTTCATTAGTCACATCACTACATCAGGCCTAAACTTCACTGGAAACCTGAGGTGGTCTCTGCCCAGCTCCCACAGGTTGTATATTATAGAAAAATATATCACAGAAACCACTGTCATTGCTGCTTGCCATCCAGCTGAGACAATAAAATTGAACTTGAAAAGAATGATCCGTGGTACCAACGAGAGCCTTGACAGACATTGCATTACCATGCCTCTGTGGTGACTTTTCTACTACTGCCTCTACTGTGTGAAACAGAGGGCATCAATATTTAGTGTCGGCTGCTGAACAATTGCACCTTGTAAATCACAGAGTAGGCAAATTGCATTTCTACTTGTCCTTCAACACATCAAAAACATAATCAGACCATTAACAAGGGGTTGTGCTTATTTTTATTGTTATTTTTGTATTAATGCCTCATGGCTGGTATTGAAATAGGCATTTAAACAAGAGAGCAGAGAAAAACTTCCAAATATATTTCTGTGTAATCATTATTCCTTTTTAAAGTACATTCTGAAATAATCTCTTCCAAGCTCAGATTTCAACAGGCCACACAATAATCTGCCAGAGTGGATGTCTTTGATTTCTTTATAATGTTCTGTTTTGAACATTTTGATTAAGGTAGACAAGAAAAACTCACAATCATCAATAAAATGCAGCAATCTCATGTAGGAAGACTATATTTTAACATATCTTTAAATATTCCCCTGAATATATCAATAATTAATTACTAACACCTGGCAGGATCCATCTGGCAATATTCCTTCATTATTGGTTTGATTGAATACTGATTTTGTTCAGCATTCAGATGGAAGATCATGAGCTGACATTTTCTACTGAATATGTAAAACCATGAATGTCTGTATAACAACAGAAAAAGCCAGGTGTTGCTCAGACATGTAAGAAAACCAACCCTGCAAACAGTATCCCAGTTGATTTGCTTTCAATTAAAATGGAAATAAGTAGATATTAACCATTGTATCTAAGAGTTATTTGTATTCTTTATCGTATATAAATTGCTTATGAGAATATTTTTAGTAAAGAACATCCACTTTATACTGAAATATCCATTTTCTACTATATTACCACACTATTCTATACATTCTACCATAAATCCCAAACTACAGTTTCTATAGACCAGACTAAAGGCAAACTTTGTTTTTCAGTAAATGACAATATTTCCAGATAGTGAGACATACTTTGGATAATGGATTTATGTTAAAAATATACTTGCCATTAAAGAATGATTAATTGCACATATCTCATTTAATATTCTAGGGAACTAACTTCCAAACTCGTTAACTGCCACAACTCTGGCAGCATTTTGATAGTAATGTTATTTTTTGTTCCAGCATTTTTATTCTTAAAAAAATACCTGATTGTATAAGTTACACAATTATTGATTTGAATTGGAGGTAAACAGTACTTTGATACATTTTACCTTTAATACAAATTTGTATTTTGTTGAATTATGAAATATTCACCTTAAGAAAGAGATGTTTTAGCTCTTTCTGATTATGGGTCCCCATTGAAAAATTAACTGAAGCTCAACAGACTTATGACTTGGAATATTCAAGGCATTTATATGGCTTTTAGTCCAGGGTTTTCCTTTGGTCTTCATCCAGCAGCCTTATTTTACTCGCTTTTTATAAGGAGTAAAGCATTTAGTTTTCCACTTTGCAGAATATCCAGTTATTCCTGCAGTCTTTACAATTAAACAAAAAACCTTCTTCCCTTCTTCTTACTCTTTCTGAACTGCAGAATTAATAACTAGGAACAATACTGTATTAATGGAAGGAAGCCTGGAGAGCATAATTTTTCATTCTTCATGTAATTTCCCTGCATTTTCATACTTTCAGATGAGACAGCAGTCAAACAACAGTGAAGTGGCATATGAAACAATAATATATCAGAGCTATCAGCCACAAAAAATATTCCTGGAACTCATTGGAAATTGGCACAAAAATATAAAAGCCTTCAGTTTCTGGGTTTTTTACAGTCTAATTGGCTGTCACAATGAGAAGCAAAAAACTATCATTCTTTGGCAAAACAAATTTGGTGGAAAACCACTCAGTTTCTCAATTTACATGATGATTCACAGGTATTTTGTTATCATGTACTTTTAGCATGAAACGAAGGAAAGAACTACTTGTCAGCTCTGCAAAAATCTGATTTTCCCATTTCCCTTAACTCACTCATTTTGTTTCTCATTCTTAGATAGAGCACACTCATTGTATGAGTTCTTGTCAGCTTGTCACCTCCCTTATGAAGACAGACTGAGAAAGCTGGGACTGTTCATCCTGGAGAAGAGAAGGTTATGTGCAGACATCACAGCAACCTTGCAGTATCTGAAGGGGGCCTACAGGGAAGCTGGAGGAGGACTCTTCATCAGTAACTGTAGTGACAGGACAGGGAGTAATGGGTACAAATTGAAAGAGGAGAAATTAAGGTTAGATATTAGAAAGAAATTCTTTACTGTGAGGTGGCAAGATATTGGAATAAGTTGTTCAGGAGCTTGTGGATGCCCTAACTCAGGTGTTCAAGGCCAGGTTGAGGAACCTGGTCTAGTGGGAGCTGCTCCTGCACAGGACAAGAGGATCTTTAAGGTCCCTTCCAACTCTTCTCATTCTATGATTCTGTGAAAATACAATTAAAATAATTGATAAAGAATTAAATTATGGGAATATCATTAGTGTCAATAAATGTATTTTTACTGTAAGCAGGTGTTAGAAAAACCAGGATACTGCATTTTGCAGTCATGGTATTGGTTATGGTGTCCATTACACAGATGCAACATGCCTTAAATGGATTAAAGCAGAATCTCTGACAATTCGCAACTAATTTTATGCTTCTACTTTATTTTTTTTCAGGAGTGCTATGGAAAATACTATTGAATACTTAGTGAATAAGCTGGAAGTAAATACAAAATTGATGAAAATAAAATGCATGTTATTGTTAAAATAGAATGCATTTTTAAATAATGTTGATGAAATAAAACTTAATAAAGTGACAGATAGGTATGAATTTATGTGGCCATGTTGAACCATCCCAGATTTTTTTAGTAACTGGAAGCTTTCAAACAAAATATGTTTTAAACAGTCAAAGCTCTACATCTAAGACCAGTGACTGCAGCCTTCTATGGGTGATGCAGGAAGGATTTTCACATTTTATAGATTTTAGGAACACAGTAGCTGTAGCAAAGTACATCTAGTGTGTTAATATTTCTAGCAGCTTGAGTTTAATGTCTTTCTATTGCTACCACCTGTCCCAGAACAGTGAACTCAAATTCCTTAGCTGTTAAGTCTTTTCTCCAAGGTAGAAGATTGAAGAATGCCAAAAGGAGACATAAAAATGGGGCAGAGTGACCCAAAAGTCAGAACATTGGAATAACTCCAGGAGTCCGAGGAAGAGGAGGACTGATGAAGAGGAGGTCTCACTGACCCCAGACTCTATTCCTGAGGGAGTGGAACAGGGGTGAGACCGGAGCAGGAGAAGGTTGGACTGGAAATGTGTAAAGTGATGATTGGTAGATCATATTATAAAAGCCATGGAAATTAGAGGTTGCCCACGCACGTGTAGACGTATTCCTGGGTGAGCCTGGATGCTCATTAAAGTCACTAGCCTCTTATCTCCTACCAAAATTTGGCTTGGAGTCTTTTTTACAGACTTTTCGGGCATCATGGGTTATGGTTTATATATCCCAAACAACAGTGACTCAAATAAGATGTGACAATCAGTGGCCACAAAACATAACAAATGTATCTAAGGTGACATAAAGGTAAAAAGAAGGATGCAGGCAGGAAAGATGCAGGCAGTTCAGTGATTTATCAACATCTACAGCATTGGTGATGTAAGTAATAGTGTTCTGGTGATCAAAATTTTTCAAAAAGTTCCTGAGAAATCAGAGAAAATATAAAAAATAATCTGAAACATGATTTCAGAGCAAGGGACAACATCTTAATAGGAGTTGCAGAACTTTCACACTTGCCACAAAAGAAATTCCACAATAGTTATGAAAATATTTTCACTGCAAAGTGCGAACAAACATTGAAATAGATTTCCAGGAGAGGTTGTAGAATGTTTGTCCTTCAGGATTTTCAAAACTCATTTGGATCAATCTGATTAGCATTCATGAAGATACCCCTTTTTTAAGAAGTGTTTGGACCAAATGAGCTGCATTAGTTCCTTTTAAACTAAATTCTTATATAATTCAGGGGTTATATAAACCCTCTCTTCATATGTTGTGAATAAAAATCTGAAGGTGATTTGATTGTTATTTAAATATCTTTATAGGCAGAAAATCCTGTATACAAAATGTATCTTTAATTTTACATACAAGGATAAAAGGAGACTCATGGTATAGAATTAAAATGAAAAATGTCAGACTTCTTAAATTGTAAGGGTGATCAGTATTTACAAAGAACATAATGGAAAATATTAGACCTTAACTATCTTCATATTTTCACATCAGGAGTGGATTTTCTTTGATTCATTATTTCTTAGGGACTGGCACCAATTAATTTGACTTGTAACCTTTTCCAAAAAGGGAATTAAACTTATGTCAGTGTTTTCTAAAGTGTGATTATTAACCTCTGTACTAATTCAGTTGGCAAACAAATAGAGTGTATGCTGTACTTCAAATATTAATTTTCTTTGAACTTTTTTTAACCAAGTGCTGCCTTTGGGGCTGTGTTTAAAGTTACAAAGATTGTGTTCGGCTATCTTAATTAAATGTATTCAATTAACCCAAACAAATCTGACTCTGAAGCCTAACAACTTTTCCAAAACTGATAGATGATTACTATGTAAATAATGATTGATTTCTTTTCCTCTTGAAATTTTAAGTTAAATAAAATTTATTTATATTTATATTAAATAATTGTGTAGTTAGGGAACTACTTAACTACCAGAGTGACACTAGGTAATTAAACAGAATAAAACTGTAACATCATTGCTGTAGAAGATGTAAGTATCCTATGAAACCTTTCTTAAAATTCTCTTTTTAGGATGAAATATTATGTTGCAGCTTTGTTTGTAAAGTCTTCAATCTCTTAAAGCTTTTGTACTACTAGAAGTTCAGATGGTTTATTTATCACCAGATAATATTGCCTCATGATACTACATTTCCTAGACCACTGTGTCCTGTGTTAAGTGATGTGCCCTTCAGTGCAGCCAGTCCTGCTGTCTGGCCTTCAACACTCTTAGAATCATAGAATACCCTGAGTTGGAAGAGACCAATAAGGATCATCGAGTCCAGCTCCTGGACCTGCAAATGACAGCCCCAAGACTCACACCATGTGCCAGACAGCATTGTCACAATGCTCACTCACAGTCCATGCAGCTCCTGGGATGCACTGAAACCTCTTTTCCCACCTTGGAGCCCCAGATACAAGGATTCCTGGCTCCCCTCTTCTACTTCTCACTCTCTTCTCATAGGTTTCCCAATCTCATATAGTTGTCAGGCTTTAATGTACCTTTATGAATGCGCATATTCACATAAAATCCTTAAGGAATTCATCCTGATTCAGTAGGAAAGTTAATTATGATAAGGAGCAAATTTATTGGGAAGGATTTGTGTGAGTGAAGAACAGGTTTTGTAGACTGTAGGAACAAGACATTCCCACAGGAGACTATGAATTTTCCTTAGATTTTAACTCAGCTCCTTGTTCAAGCTAGAAACCTTTACTTGGGAAATACTTCCATGAAGGGATGCTCATCTCCTCTGAAACACAGAAACCCAGTAGGCAGATGACAGGAAAGGAAAGAAAGAGAAGCAGTCTTTTCCTCCTTTCTAAAGTTGTGTTTTTCTGGTCATAGTTTCATAGTCTCATTTTTCTGACTTAAGTTTTAACTGTCCAACAGTCCACACAAGAGTGAAGCTGGTTACTCTTGACTATACTGGAGTGAGAAATTAGCTGATGATTTGAGGAACTAATTCTGTGGAGAGAACTAAATAGTGAACTGATTAGGGGGATTAACTTTGTGAGATTAAGTATAACAAAGAGCCATGAGTCTAAGAATATATCAGGATGTGTATTGGTGTCTGAAGTATTGAGTTTATGGGATGGTAGTGAATAAGAAAAAAGAACTCTGAAACATAGGAAGGAAAAGACAATAATTGAAAAATCACTCCTAATTGTTCCCTTAGCAAAAGGATGGGTTTCACATGAAAATATGTATTTAAAATCCCACTGTACCCAAGCGACTTCTTGAATTAAATTTGTGCTATTTTTCCTCTGTTACTGGATTAGATTGAGAAATTTAATCCCACTCAAAATTCAGATCTCACTGCTGCATTAGTATAAGTCCTCATTGGCATGACTAAATCACTACTTAAAAAAAAATAAGTGAAGTATACATGTAATTTTCCTCATGTTCCTTAAAAGAACTACTCTTGCTTTTCAGAAATGAGACAAATGCCCAAAGCTTAATTGGTTTCCATAGGGAAGTGTTATGGGTTCACCTAGGTGGGCCTAGATTTGGGCTCTGAAGTGTGGACTAGGCTGAAGCTGTCAGCTGACTTGAGCTGGGCTGAGCTAACAGCTGACCTCTTCTAGCCAGTAATTTTGTATTCCATACCACATTATGACATCATCTCCAGGGAAGCAGGAACCAGTGTGGGAGTGGTTAAGGCAGTCGCTTCTCAGCCTCCTCTTGGGAGGACGCACGATGCTGTCCCAGGGGGGATGGAGAGGACCAGGCCCACCACTGGTTCACAGGGTACCTCAGGAAAGTAAAATGCGTTGTTCTGAGTCTCTCCTTTCTACTTGGGTTTGTCTCCCTGGGGAATAAGCTTCTTCTTAAGTAATGTGTAGTTAGGACAGTAGAATTTGTGTGTTCGTTAAGAAGCTGACGTGGGGAGCTTGTTGTTGTAGACTTGTGTGAGTGTATATTTGTACTCTCTTCTAATTGTCTCTTTCTTTCTGTGAAAAATATATGTAGATTTAGTATAAATGCAGTTTGAAGTGTTTTTTTTCTTTCCCATCTCTTTTCCTCCCTTTCCCTGGTGTTAGGAGGGAGGCTTTTCTCTCTGTGCTTGGGGGGGTTGGCAGTTGCTTATCTCAAACCAAGACAGGAAGCTGTCATTTAGGATGCAAAAAGACACCAACTTCAGAAGTGATAAAAACCCCACCAAAACAAACCAAACTGGAGTATGGGAGTACCACAGGGTATTGATTGACTAACTTGTGCCAGTGTGAGCCAGTAAAGACCCTAGTTTCCTTGACATAAGTTGATATACTGCCTTTTCCAGGGCAGTAAAAGTTGTAATGAGAATATACTCTGTTTAGCTCAGGGTTTTTTCTCAGTATTTTTAATTTTATTATTGCAATGGTTTTTTTTACAGGCAGCTGTCTGCAAAATAAATCCCATTTACTCTAACAGATTGCCTTCAAAATATTTCTCCATCATCAAAATACTGTTTTATTGACTCTGTTTGAACTGATACACATTTTCTTGCACTCTACACAGTGCCTTAAAAATGGTCATGAGTGCTCCCTTTACATTAGGCCCCATGCTCTGAAGGGATTCAAAAGAAACCTTATTAGTTCTGGTGTACTGAAAAGCCTTTAGGTTTTTTCTTGAGAAGTAGTCTTATACCAACTAAATTATGCCTTTAAAATAATGGTTTATTTACAAACCTACATAATTTGGGGTAAGTACTCACAAAACTCTTGTGCAACTGCAAAAAATTGGTTAGAAGAAAGAATCAGTGAACCTGATTTTGTTCTGTGCTTTGAAAAATCATGTCCTTCCCTATACTGGGAATTTATCTTCCTGAAATCTGTGTGCTGCTGTAAAGAGCAGAATATATTTAGCCTTAGCTTTTTTCTTCAAGAAAAAAGGTATGTCTTCAGTAAAAGCAGGTCAAAAAGAGGTTAGAAGTTACAGCTTTGGGAGGTACATTATGCTAATTCAGACATTAGCCTGGAATTCAGTTCTTTCATATCACAAAAGTGCTCTTTAATCTCTCAGCAATACAGAGTTATCCAGCAAAGGAACAATATCCTGTTCCCTGTTAAAGCTGTTGTCTTACAGAAACAGCAGGCTGGTGCTGTCTTGGACTTACTGCAGAAATGCATAGAAAAAAGTACACAGTGAACAGTCCATCTTGTACTGTATGTAATTTTAACTCTTCCAGGAGAAATTTCTGTATGCTTTGAAATCTCTGCCTTTGCACATTTCCAACTACCTGCCAGGTGCTGATAGTGAGGCTCAAAGATTTTTGGTAACAAAAATTGAACACTGTAGGTATTGTGCTGGAGTCTGAAATCAGGTTTTAAATAAAAATCAAGCAGCAGACGTGGGTTTCACTAGATTTCATTATGCTTCATTGTGTTTCTTCATTTCAATAATCTTTCACAGACCATTCCTCTTAATTTCATGAGATGCTGAGATGCAATTAATACTCTTAGAAGGAACTAGAATAGAGAAGATAATACCATTGGGCCTAGATGCATAGGATGCATCTAATGTTTTGTCTACTCCAAAAACCTTTCTGTGGTGCCATCGAGCTTGCAATTATCTATAGAACATGATTATTTATACCAAATTTTCATTTCCCCTATTATATTACAGTCAGGAGCAATCATACTAAAAATTCTTGCTTTTGTACAATTCATGCTCCACTACCCTGAAGCACAGACAAATCTACTCTCTGTTCTGTTTAGGCAGAAAGACAAACTAAAGTGTTAATTGTCTTCTAAATTGTGTCTTTCTACCCCACAAACTTAGCACATTAGAGCTTCATGACTTGGAGCACTTCTGAAACATAAAAGTAAGCTTATGCTTTTTGGTATAGCCTATAGACAATAAAATTGTAAAAGGAGAACTTGATCTTATTGTAGTTTTATATTGGCTGAAAACATTTAATATATTAGAGGGCCTTATAGTTCATTATGAAAAGTGTTAAATTATGCTAAAAGTCTAAAGAAAAATGCTACCCATTCCATTGGTATGTGCAACAGAAGCAGACTGAATTCAGGCACTGTGAATTCTTACACCATATTAATGTAGAGTATCCTAACTACAGAGCTATGGAATCACAGAATAGTTGGAGTTGGAAGGCACCTCTGGAGATTCTCTAGTCTAACCCCTCTGCTAAAGCAGCTTCAGCTAGAGCAAGTTGCACAGAATATGTCCAGACAATTTTGAGTCTCTCCAAAGAAGAATACACAACCTCTCTGAGCCGTCTGTTCCAGGGCTCCATCACTGTGAAAGCAAACAAATATTTCCTCATACTCAGAGGAAACTTCCCTTTTTCAGTTTGTTCCCATTGCTCCTTGTCCTGTTGCTGGGTGCTTCTGTAGAGTCTGGCCCATCCTCTTGATACCCATACTTAATACATTTGTATGCATCATTGGAATAAGAAGGTAGAAGGTGGGTCTAGGTGTGGAAGTCTCAGTTGAAGGAAGCTGGGTGCAGGATGAAGATAATGCCTCTTTTCAGAGAAGCAAGTACTTTTTAGAGAATTAAAATGAACTTACATCAAGTACCATTAAATAGATAAAAATAGTTTTTGTTAATCTCAAGAAGCAGAGATTCTTCCACATATTTCCTATCTTTGCTGAGTTATATTCAAGATATAACATTCAGGTCCTCAGCCACAGGTTTTTTAGGGGAATATATTACTATTGCATCTCCACTGTCATCCTGTGAGGAAAATTTTGCAAAAAATAAGGCTGTGTGGGGTTTTTTTTGCTTTTTAACTTCCTTTGTATTAAAGTGTTGCATCACACAACATGATGGACTTCCTGACCATGTATGCTCCCAGCCCTGTGTTTCTGTGTTTATTAGAGCTATTTAGGTAAACATTAAGGTTGTACATTGATGGTTTTGTACACAAGTTACAAACCAGAAAAAAGTAAATTCAATTACATATCACACAATTAGCTGTCCAGTTAGTCAATACTGATCAATGAGTGACATCTACAACGAGTGTTCATTTCCTTTATACATGAAAAGTATTGCTGCTTATAAATGCAATAATTCACAGTGGTCATTCAGCAAAAATATTTTGCTTCATCTCTAAATCACTACTCTACCCTTGTATATCTCAACAGCTCTAAGTACGATCAATAAAAAAATCATCTCATTAATTACCATTAACCAAGACAAGGAATAGAAGTATAAGCACAGATTAAATAATTCTGGTTTTCTTTATCTGACAACAGTAAGTAGTGGTTGTCTGAGAACAGGGTTAGTGATGTTCCCTACCATGTCACCCTTGTACTATTTAGATTTTATATTGCCAATACATTCTCACATCTGTTGGTGCATTTCTTTAATAAAATGTGTTTCCTCAAACCTTAAACAATGAGGGAAGACTTATTTCTAATAAAGATGTTAAATCATGCAGTATTTGCACATAGAATTTCTGAAGCTCTGCAGTTATCAAAGGTCTTTTTTCTTATGTAATGATCTTTACAAAGGATAACAGGCTAGAACAGAAATAAGTTATATCCCAATATGTATCCTTAGTACAGGTGTGCTTCTGATCCACAACACAAATTCTATATTTTCAGTTAGAAATAAACAACATGTTCAAAATATGACACAGTCCATCTTTTATACCCAAGACTAATACCTTATCATAACTGCTACAGTGAACAGCACACTATCAATTTAACTTTTTACATTTCTGATGCAAATTGAAAGGGCCAAAAGTCACAGGGTTATTAAGCCTTTTGCTGTAAAGCTAGGAATTGAAAAAAAAGCTCTTGGATTTAGTAGGTTAATTTAATTAGTGATGCAATGTGTCCCTACTGATGTTGGCCAAATATCTGCTCTACTTTTCCATTCTCTCTACTTGAAGAGTCTTTTCTGGAATGAGAGGTATTATATGGATCAGTCTATTGCTTGATTAAACTATTTTAGTATAATCATTAAAAAAAAAGAAAAAAGAAAAAAGAAAAAGATTAGTTCTTGTTGAAGCACAGATAAATTTAAAAATTCTATTAACAATTGCAACTCTGTAAAGAATTAGAAAGAAACATTACAGTGAAAATAAGAACAACTCTTTCCTACACAAAGATAAGTCTGGTTCTAGACAGACCAGGAACTACTGTAGAGGGTCCATGTGAGAGTTATGAAGATGATTAAAGAACATCTCTTTGAGGAAAGGCTGAGGGTGCTGGACCTGTTTAGCCTGAAAAAGAGAACTGAGAAGGGGTCTTATCAATGTATGCAATATTTTAATGTTGAATGTCAAGACAATGGGCCAGTGGTGCTCAGTGACAGGTCAAGGGGCAATGGACACAAACTGAAAAAAGGAAGTTCCACCTGAGGATGAGAAAAGACTTGTTTACTGTGGAAATGGCAGAGTACCAGAAAAGGCTGTCCAGAGAGTTTGCGGAGTCTCCTTCTCTGCAGACATTCTAAACTTTACTGGATGTATTCTGTGCCACCTGTTCTATGTGAACCTGCTTGAGCAGTTAGGTTGGACTACATGACCTCCAGAGGTCCCTTCCAACCAGAGCCATCCTGTGATTCTGTGTGGATGACCTATTAGCTTAGATTTATAAACATTCTTGAAGAATGTATAGTGTATTTTCTGTTTTTTCTTTAGCTGCCATAAATAGGTCAAAGTTTGGATATTGCCTACACTTTGGAGTAGTATTATGAGACTGTAATTTCTTTCACTCCCTTACATCAAATATTAGGTGTATATTTTAGTTAACTGGTGATTATATCTGCAAATGGAAAATTCTTTATCTTTGTAAACAATTTGTTTTAACATGAAAGTTTTTAGATTTTGGGACTATGTTAATTTAACACTATACCAAATAGTTCTTAAGCATGGATCATGGGTTCATATAAGCCAAGATTTGTTTCAAGCAGGGAGTCTGGAGGTGGCTACCATCATTTTGCATGTAAGAGAGTTTAATAGTGGAGACAAGATCCATTAATTGTGTTTTGGCATTTATGTCAGAAAGTGATTGTAGGCTCAGTTAATTTGCCAATATAAAGCTAGTCTAGAGATGAACAATTTTCCCCTGGAGGTTTCCTGCACCATATCAACACTTAGAGCTTTTGATCTAGTTGTGCAGAAATACCCTTTAGCATAAAATTTCTCACTAATTTCAGTTACCATTCTAGTTAATCTCCAAACATAGTTAATTATTTGAAGTTCATGTAGATAGCTGTTTTTTGGCTGTTTCTTTTTTTTCCCCTGTCATTCTCATGTAAATGAGATATATGAGATAAATTCATATATTTTCAATGGAAGAAACATTTCCCTGAGTTTTTCCAAAATCATGATGTGGCATCCTAGAACCATGTTTATCAATGGCTTCTCAATTTTCAGCTTAGAATGGTGTACTAAAAATTTGCCTGCATTAGAATACTCAAGAAAATTAAGAGAAATAATTGCAAATATGAAGCTATTGTGCATAAGTCAGAGAACATGGAATGGTGTGAATGATCTCATTCAGTGTTTACTTGGGCTATTGTTTGGTGACAAATGAGCTTCAACGTTAAATGCAGCTTATTTTGTCACCCAGTGCCTTTCCCTGGTTGCTTGTTCCTGCCTCTACACCATTCTGCCCTCTCAATTGTACCAATGCTGTGGTTTGTGAGTCATGCTATAAGCAAGATTTTTGAGGTCAACATGTGGAAAACAGTAATTTTCTTATCTGAGAATTTTCACATGTAGTTTGTGTCAGCTACCTTGGGTTAAGGGGGTATCACAAGTCGCAGAGCTGTCATGACTGAGAGGCACCATGATGTGGAGGCACCAGTTTCACTAACCCCCATTTTGTGCAGTCAGTTCTGGTACAGAGAGACAAGGCTTCACATATACCATGATGTTATCTCACAGCACAGGTCACTGGTAGATTCAAACTCTCTTGACCAGCAGACCCCGAGTCACTCTCTGGCTGTCATCTGAGTGCACAGAGGGTCTTTTCAGGAAGGGGCAGCTTGCTCATCCAGAATTCTGCCTCCAAGGCATCTTTCGTCTGGTTGTGAAAATTGAATTTTGCATTCAAGTGTGCTCTCCCTGTCAGTGCAGTCAGGGTAAAGGAGGTGAGGGAAAGGAAGAGGTCATCCTTCCAAAAAATTGTTCCCAAGAGAGATGAATGCTGAGTGTTGCTTGAGAGATATAATGTAAAGACACATCCTCTTCATTCTGTTTCTGCTGTGTTCCAGGAAAGTGGGGCTACTTTCATAGGAAACAAACACAAAGGAAGAAACACAATCTTGCATCACCAATTTCTCTTCTTAATGGGAAAAGCCTAGACAAAACCTGAATCTTGCTAACTCGCTAGGTGCAAAAAAGGCCAACAGTTTTTTTCAAAAAGAAACCACTGTGTACTGCATTCCTTTTGTCTGCTAAATTTATCTGCCTGTTTTTCATATGTTACACATCTCAGAATGAATCTTTTGGCATAAAGACAAAAGCACAGCCAAGTTGCAGATGTTATTGTTAAATGTAGTGCCCAACACTGTGTTTCTGCTAGCTTAATGATAGCCTAAAAAGTTAATTTGACATTTAATTACTGGGAGTATCATAGAAAGAAAATAGTAATTCTTAAAAATATATGAAATCTAGTGCATAAAAGCATATTGAAAAGCTGAGAAAAGGTTAATGGTAAAAGAAAAAGAACAAGCACACAATAATATTAGTGTTAGGTTTTACAGAGAAGAAACACTGTCTTATAGCAGGCAGAGGAAACACTCAAGGGAAAAAATATTGGTTTCATATGAGAATAAGAAGCAGAGAAGAGAAACTTAAAGGCAATTCAAGCTTGTAAGCTAACTGAATTTATCAGGAAGTAAGAAGAAATAATATCAATTTCAGTTGTCTGCAAAAGAAGTTGGTTATAAAATGGAAAATGACACTGTCAGAAGCCGTTGTTTCAAAAATCAGATATAGCTGAAATAAATTGATGTCCCAGATAATAACATGAGAACTTTGGGTATTAACTTTAAAACTTCTGTCATATTCTCTCTCTATGGTGTTTCAAACACTATGTAGAGAACAGTCAGGCATAGGAGCTAAGTTGATTCAAATATGTATGTGAAAGGTCTAGAGGGCACTAAAGACATAAAATTTCTGACATGCTTGCAGAATAATTGTGGAAAAGATCTTTTTATATTACATATGATAATTTACCCAGCTTGATGTGAATACTAAGGTAAATAGTTTTAAATAACAGTAGTATGCTCTCTCAAACCCCTAGAAAATTGAATTAAGTTTAATATCTATCACAAGAAAAATGTAAATAAATTTTGCTTCAGACAAATATTATAATGACTATTTATTTTAATCTAATATTATATACATGGTCATATGTTTATTTTTACATTTTAAAAAATCTTGATAAATTCGAAGTTAATCCGACATTTATTACTACTAAAGAAATACCTGTATTGTGACACAGGGCTTTTTCAGCTTAGAGGCACTACTGTACATATACAAAGATGTAAATATAAAACCGTATAGCAAGTTTTAAAGGAATGTTTTGAATAAAAGTATCTTTGTTGTTTTACAGTGGTTCACTAGTTTTCTTTTAAAACTCTTAAAATTATGAAGATGCTTTGCTTATCTTAAAAACTTTACAGAGTTTTGCTTGTGTGTTAACCCATTTGAAAATATCTTGACAAGGGTTTGGGAGACAAACAGAATGCTGCAGGTCTGTGAATGAGACTGGCTGTATTAAATTTCTTATGTTGCGTGGATTGTTTCCACTTCAGACAATAATTTGCCCTGAAATATCAGTTCATTGTTGCTGTCTCAGATGTCTATCCTCTTACCCTTGACCAAGCCTGTAAGCAGGTGGTTCAAATAGATCAGAAAATGCTGAATCTTTGGAAGAAATGGTCAGGCTAGTGATCTTCTGGTCACGGTGCCAAGAAGCACCAGGGACTGTTTAGAAATTAGGGATCTGATGTGGTGATTTTACATAGGTTTCGGAGATAAATACACAACCTGGCTTTTTTTGACATTATTATTTAGAAGAGTGTAAACCTGCTAAGCCTCAGACATGGAATAACTTACATTGACAAACCGGCATGGTGATGACAACGGTCTAGTCACTACTACAGACCTTGGAGAGATGACTGTATTTCTGGTTTTGCTCTGCACTATTCTGTGGCCTTGGAGTAAGTTGCTTCATTCCTTTCACAGTTCCTCTGCCTGTAATAATGAGGCACATTAGGGATCATGGAGTTTTGAGCTGCTTTGGTGACCTACAGCGCAGGGGCTCTAAGCTACACAAACGCACAGACCTTGCTGCCAGATTTAGCATCCTCAATCTCTTCTTGGGTCCAAGCCTGGCTCTCTGCTCTGTCACATGTAGTCTGAAGATGTGGTGCAGGGCTCTCTGCCCTGGAACCAGAAGAAAGAGCTGGCCCTCCCCTCCTCAGTACTGTGCCTA
Source organism: Pithys albifrons albifrons (assembly GCF_047495875.1). Lineage (NCBI taxonomy): Eukaryota > Metazoa > Chordata > Aves > Passeriformes > Thamnophilidae > Pithys > Pithys albifrons. The sequence goes on along the minus strand of NC_092459.1, from coordinate 21,345,479 downwards.
GGGGAACTGGTCCAGAGCTGCAGGTACACAACAATTGCAGGCACAGAGCAAGCACTGATTAAAATTTCTGTGTTCTCATTCTTAGGACAGGACATACGTGCTATCATATAAAGAAGAGAGAAGCTTGATTTTTATAGATGAAAACACATGGAGGCCTGCTTAATGAGTATATAATAAGTATCAGTGTTGCCAAGCATACGATTTTGTTTTAAATAGCCATCTCAGAATAAACTTGAATAAAAGGTTTTCAGTCCAGTTTTGTTAGAAACCAGATTGAAAAATTTCTCCAAGTTCCTTATTTTGGCCACTCCTACCTACCTTACATGTTTATAATGATGAAAATATCTAGACAGACTTAATGTGACACTTATCAGTTATTTAAAATACATGGGGCTTTTTGATAAATGGTACCACGGTAACATTGAAGAGAGCCCCAGCTGCTGGAATGATAGTGTATATATCTACCTCAAATTAAGTTGATGAAAAGGAAAATCTGTGAAGCCTGTACTTTTGTAATTTTAAGGGGTAGCTGTGTCCAGCTTTTCCTTTGGCAGTTTTCCACTTTTTTTTTTTTGTAAAATTTGATGCTGAAACTGATCTCCAGCATATGTCGGGGGGTCAAGTAGATGATTCTTTATAACTACGCAGAAAATCTCACCACAAAGTAAAACCGATTGATATTTGGGAGGTGATTAATTTTTTCATACCTTTTGATATTTATTACTGTGGGAATATCAATAAACTTAGCACAAATATGCATAAACACCCTCCACCCCAAACAATGTCAATCTGTTTATCCCAAATAATTTATTCTTACAGAAAATGCTGGGTTCATTCTAAGTGCATTTTAAGATGAAAGAATTGTATTTTTTACTTAACTTTAATTTGCATGCATTGGCAATCTAATTTATAGTAATGTAATTCTGAGACATTTTTAGAGTCACAAAATGGTCTGGGTTGAAAGAGACCTTAAAAATCATCTGGCTCCGACTCATTTGCATTTAATAGCAGAACAGTTAGATTCACACCTCAAGTACCTAGACACTTTTTAGTGTTGATTATCAAGTCTATGTTCATGAGTTTATGTAAATACTGCTCAGAGAACTAGATTTTCTACTGACCTGTGCAACCAGTAATTTGGTGGTAAGATCTCCTAAATTGTATCAGTCTTTGCATTAAATAGACTCCTGCGGTGTACAACTGAAATATCCTTGCTCTGCTTCATGTATGTCAGTCATAGGCACATGTGAGAAAAAGTAAAATGCTTGAAGAGGGTCCCATCAGTGCATATCATGTTTCTGTAAAAAGCTCTGTAAAGTATGAACTAGCCAATCCAGAACTAGATGGGCCACCACACACTCCAGATTGCCCCTACAATAGATTTAAACTATCCTGCAGAAAATTAAGATGTTTCAAGTGAGTGGGAATTACAACAATTTTATTACTTGAACTAGCTCTAAGCAGATTTTCTGAGTTGTTTTTCTTGTATTGTGGACAAGTATATACCACATAAAAGAAATTACTACAAAGATTTTTCTTCTTCTGACAGATCATTTCCTGCTGACTTACGCAAGCAGTTCCCCTTTAAGATCTTGGTGACACGCAGAGATTATGTACTATGTCATGGATCATTTTTCTGTTATTTTTACTAGTTTTAAAGAGCTCATTTTTCTTAGTCTCAAATATAGGGTGATTTTTCAAAGGATTGTAGAGCTTTTGATATAACAAAATGGAATCCATGTTTCTGTGTGGTAGTAGATGGGACAACTTCCATAAAACAACAAAAAAGCGCAATTCTTCTGTTCTTATTAACTTTTCATTCTGTATATACCATGTATTTATCTAGACAGGTTGTGATGCTCTAGTACAGTGATCATGAAATTCATGGCAATGTGTCTGATATTTTGCACAGGAAGAATGTGGGGTGATTTGAATTATTTGGGGTTTTCTTAAGTCTTCATGTTAAAGATGTGAACTGAAATTATGAATTATGAGATACCAATGATGAATATAAAAAGAAAAACCTTAACCAGAAAAAGTCTTTTCTAAAGTCTCTTTCTTCTATGTACAATAAAGTCATAGACTATGTACTTACTAAAAGGTCTTTTCAATGTCTTCCAAGAAAAGAAATTTAGAAAAGTATGATAATGAGGTTGCCTATATATTCCATAGCTTCCACAGTCTTCAAATAGCAGTATCTAAAAATTCAAAATAATAAAATAAATGTAATGTTACAAAATCAACTCAGAAAAACACGTGAATGTTTAAAAAACAAGTGAATGTTTAAAATTAAATGTACTTTCAGCATTTTTTTTCATGCCAGAGGTGATTTCTTTTATTGTGATTACTGATATCTGGATTTTTAGTACCTCATTTTCCATTTGAGCACTAGAAGGCTAAACAAACATGAACTAAATTCTCATACTGAATAATCCTGTGAATAATATGTTAGAAATAGGAAAATAGTATCATTTAAAGTGAAAGACTTTCCTGAGTTCACATAGTGTTTTAGAAGCAAAGGAAGGAACATTTCCTGGGAACTGTCATTCCTATTCACCATTTTTGATGTATAATAACGGAGTACATGTCAAAATTTTATATGGCACCTTTTTTTTGTACCTTATACATATATGGATGATGTTCTGTATAAGTTAGTGTACACTTGGAAGCTTTAATGATTTCTTATGAAGCCTTAGGCATAAATAGATGATTCATTTTCATCTGTTTTCTTGAACCAAATCTCTTTGTTTGAAGTAAAATGTTTTCTGCTGTCCTATTTCCTCATGAATATTGCTTTTGAAGTCTTTTCAGATTTGGAGGAGAGAGGGTTGGGGATTTGGAAGGTGTGTTAATTCCTTTTTTGTATATTGATTACTTAATGATTAATTGAACTAGACGTTTTAAAAACCAACATAAAGAGTTCTTGTAGTTTTTATTGTGTGCATCTGCACCATAGTATCATGGAACAGTTTATTCATCTCCCTCCTCAGTGAATCTGAGTTCAGTACACTATTACCAAACTAACTAAAGTATTTGGAGTGTGGAAAGCACATCCTTAAACCCAGTCAATTCAGCAATTGACAAGAATGAAATATTTTAAATGAAGAATATTGTAAAGTTTTGCTTTTAATTACCATTTTACCAACTACTTATTGATCCTATCCTTTCTTGGATTTGGTGTATGCTAATTAATCCTGACTAAAAAAGGAAATACTTACTTGATTGAGATGCAGATTTACTGTAAAGTCTGGAGATCTTAGAGTCTTTTCTATTTTTTCTCCCATTAATTCCTCTCAGTTTCATGTGGTATTATGAAGTCTATAAATCTGTTACAATTAAGTGTCTGCTCAGCACCTCCAGCTCTGTTGGAACCAGTCCAGATGTGTAGTTGCCCAGAAGTTAATCGAATAGTAAAAGCTTTTAGTTAAGATTAATGTAAATATGTCCATATTTCTAATCTAGTTCAATATCAGAACTACTTCCCCAGCTATAACACACATTGGTTCAACTGGTGGTATAAGAAGATTGTGTCTTGTCAATTCCACCTGTCAGAGCACATCCTCTTCCCTTATACCTGGGTTGCAAACTCTCTGGGACAGATCACATTTTTTTCCCCTGGATTTCTACCAGGCTTAGCACAGTGGCATACTGGCTCACTTTTGGAATTCTTAAACAGAAAAGAAAAAGAAGCTTTTTTTAAAGTTACCATAGTTGAGGATAGAAAGCCAAAAAAGTATTGTTGTGTAAGTTCTTATTTCTTGATCAGATTTCTACAGGCCAAGCACTTGGAGTTAGCTTGACAAAATGGAAAGCAATTTAAACTCTTTATTTCATAGCAAATACTTTATGTTTTAAAGTTAGAATGCTCAGCACAGCAGGAATTGTCTGTTACAGTGGCATTCAACAGCAAAAGTGTGAAAAAGAAGTAGAGGATAGCTCAGACATGAGTAACTAAAGCGTATGCTACAGTGCTCTATTAGCCACTTCCATTCCTATCTCTACAGGGAAGAGAATGGGTTTATAGCCCCTATTCTGTGTGTAAACACGACTGCTTTTATGCAATGAGAATATAATTTAAAATGCAGGCATACACTGTTGACATCTTTTTTTAGATGCTAGGAACTGACATAATTAGTAGGTTATAGAGTTAGTCAAAAGGAACTGAATCCAGGTATCATACCTTGTGGCATGAACTCCTAATTTATAAGGTGGAGATAAATTATTGATTTATCCATGTATAACTCAGGAAAAATTAAGAAGATAACTTTCATTTTTGCAGTTTTGAGAAGACTCAATTATGAAGATTTGTAGTGACCAGTGCTAAGAGTTGCAAATCAGCAAACCTTTTCCCTTTCTTTTGTGACTAGAGACATTGCTTAGCCAAATATCTAACATAACATCTGTGTGGGAAGAGTGGTGTGACTTTACATTTAAAAGACACCACATTTCAGTCCTGCTCGGGATTTATTCTGCTCTTAGTGAAATCAGAAGATATATCTGTCATGACCTTAGTGCAGCAGTTTGATCCTATATATTGTGCTGGTTTTGGCCAGGGTAGAGCTAATTTTCTTCACAGTGGATGGTATGTTTGGGATTTGTGCTGAAAACTGGGTTAATAATAAAGGGATGTTTTTATTATTGCTGAGCAGCGCTCAGATAGAGCCAAAGCCTTTTCTGCTTTTCACGGTGCCACGCTAGAAAGGGAGGTTGAGGGCGTGTGGGAGGCTGGGAGGAGACATAGACAGGACAGGTGACCCAAATTGACCAAAAGGATATTCCATTCCATATGCAATCATGTTTAGTACATAAATCGGGAGAAAGAAAGGGGAGATATTTGGAGTGATGGCATTTGGCTTCCCAAGTCACCGTCACACGTAATGGTACCCTGCTCTCCTGGAGTTACCTGAGCATCTGCTAGCCCAAGGGAAGAAGTGAATTAACTCCTTGATTTTCTTTGCTTGGGTGTGCGGGTTTTACTTTCCCTATTAGACTGTCTTTATCTCAATCTACAAGTTTCCAGCTTTTACCCTTCCAATTCTCTCCCCGATCCTGTTGGTGGGGTAATGAGTGAGGGCTTGTGTGGGGCTTGGTTGCTGACTGCTGTTAAACCGCAATACATATGTAGGCTGGATCCTATAAAGACATCCCTGAAAAGTCTTAGGCAGACTTTAAAGACATATTTAGCCACAGTTTAACACTGGACGGTTAAATTTCTAAATGTAGGACCACAGAATCACAGAATCGATTAGGCTGAAAGAGACCTCTGGGATCGAGTCTGACCTGCAAACAAACACCACTGTGTCAACTAGATCTTGGCACTAAGTGCCACACGCAGTCTTTCCTTAAACACCTCTGTAAGACCCCAGCCTCTTCTACAAGGGCATTGAAGGAGTTTTACATCAAAAAAACACAAGGCCCCAAAAATCTGCCTGACAGATTTTCTTTTTTTAAAGGGAGTCTTCAGTTCTTTTATACCTTGAGGCCACACATAGGAAAAATGCTATGTCACCTTTCAAAGGGTCAAAATAACACACTTTTACTTGACAGCTTTGGAAAAGAAGGGAGCTTGGCAAAAGTTTAAAACAAACATTCAATCAACATAAAGCATTTCACAAAGCATTGACTGAGCAAATTCCAACCCATCTAGGTAGGTATAAGCTACCCAAATATCAAGAAAAGGAAATTATGAGAAGAGGAAGAAGTAAAGAGAGAGAGAGAGAGAGAGAGAGAGAAAGAGAAGTAGACAGTTATAGCTACTGACTTAGATCCAGTGTGGATCCAGCCAACAAAATGCCATGAAGGGTAAAGTGAACATGTGGAGGCCAAATGATGTTGGTTGTATTTGCTCTGGATTCCTGTGGCCACTCCTTCCAACCCAGGTGGAACTTCTGTGCCAGCCATTCTGTGTCTGGGTTAGGGGCTGCAGGAGGTGTGCCAGTGACTGGCAGCTGCACTAAAGGCTCTCAGGGAGCTGGGGTTATGGGGCAGAGTACCATTCCACCTTGGCAGAACCTGAATTCCTCCTTCTCCCACACATGGAGTTGTTTTGACCAGTGATAACTTTTTAATAACTTTTTTTCAATCTGTCACAACCTCTCTAGGGATAGAGACTCCATCTGTCCAATGTCTAACCACCCTTTATGTGAACAAATTTTTCCTAATGTCCAACCTAAACCTCCCCTGGCACAGCCTTCTGGATCCATGCAGGCAGCACTCCCCGTTTGCAATCCATGAACTGTCTCAGCTGAAGCCTCTAGGTTCCATCTCAGATCCATCCCAGCTCCGTTTTGTTCCATTCTACTTTGATTCTCTGAAGATCCTGAAATGCACAAGTTCAGGGCAGAATAATGACAGGGAAAATCACGTAAAGGATGCATGTTTCCTTGTGATTTTTCTTTTTGAAACAAATCTACTAGAAAAATATCCTGATGACTAGAGCATATGCCCAAGAAACTGGAAGTTTCAACTAGAGACATGAAGGATTAAGGTGCGTTTCCCTCATGAGCTTCCTGGTGATGTGCGTACAAGTCTAGAGTAAGAAGAGTGTCCTACTTCCTGTTGGTTTTCCCCACACTGATACCAACAGAATGAAAAATTCATACACAGTTCTGGAACTAGGAACAAAATCTGAAGATTTTGTCCCCTCTGCACATTATGATGTCAGCCTTTAATTTATTCCCAGATTTTTCTATCTCACACTCTCTTCTCCCTATGAATCTTGTGATTAATTTCTGGGCAGCTCCACAGTTTCAACAGAGAGAAGATAGAAGGGATCATACTTTTAGCTTGCTTTAGACCCTTCCAGTTAGGGTGCTTTACAGATTAGAGAAGTTTTCTATTTAGGTTTAGGATAAAATGTATTTTAGCCAAAGAACACATTAAATAAAAATAATTCTTTTTCATGTTTGCTGCTCAAACAAGCAGTAGCTTTTTGTCCTAACCATATTCTTAAAAACAGTCAAAACAGTGATTACCTTCTTTCAAGAGTAAGATGTAAAGAATGAAAACTATGGAATTTGCCAGATGGGCCTACCTAATATCTGGAATTTACAGTAGGAGAGGAGTGGGATTTCTCACACATCCCAGTGTTCGGTTTCTTTCTTAGAAACACCAGAGTCATTTCTTTGATCTAACTTTACTGGAAATTGCAAAATATCTGGAAATTATTGGCATGGAACTGCATGATTTTTTTTCAAAATTTAAAGCCAATGAAGAGAAGAAACACAAAAGATCCCCTTGTGTCTTGAAAAATACATACTGTGTTCCTGATATAGAAAATTTAAAAGCAATTAAATAAATTTCAATTATATAATCTCTAATTTAAGTACATACAAGATTTATTTAAAAGTAAGTTGAAAACCTTCCAGAAAATGTTAACCGTTAATAGAAAAGGGAGAAATGTTTACTGGCATGTGGCTTATGTGCAGTTGTTAGAGGGAATAGTTTTTTGCTCCACACATGCCCCAAGCTGCCCAGCTAAAAGCACTTATCAGACAGCTAGTGAGTGAGGCTTGCTCTGCTGCTGTGAGCACAGGCTAAACCTTCCTCAGGAGAAAATATATTAACTTGGGCTTTCCATTTGGCTTGTCACTGTCCATGGTGTAGCTGCTGGAGCACAGCTGGTGCATCATGAAGGCATGACAGAATGGGATCCTTGCCTAAGAGAGGTTTATCATGATATTACACCTTTAGTGACTGTATTACAATATGATACGTCTTTTCATGTTCTGAACATTTTACTTTATTGTAACCTGTAAAATGACAAACATACATGATTCACATAAATTAAGTTAGTTCAAATTGAATTTCAGTGAGTCTTGATTTACACAGGACAGTAATTAATCATGGTGGGCCAATAATGGCTCTTGAGTTACCTGTAAAATATGTCTTCAACAGATAATGTTACAGTTTTTATCTGAGCTCAGTATGTCTTTTCAGAGGGACAAAACTCATTATTTTACCATTACATTTATTTTGTATTTCACAGAGAATACAATAAAGCAGTGACAAATTAGCTTTGATCTCACAGAAGCCAAAACAAGGAAAATTCTACAGTGTCCCTTACAGACCTGTTTTCTCCATTATAAATTTTGCTTCATTTTGCTAATGCTTTCCTACTGTAGAGACATCTAACACAATTTTTCTTCACTTGAGTTATGCAACTTCATCTTTACCTGAAGTGTTGGCCTTAGTGCATATACTTTTTTCCCCAAAGGGAAAGGAAGTTCTCATTGTGTTTTAACATTACTACTGCATGAAAGGAGCACATTGTACTCCATCCAAAAAAAAATATACAGCTTGAGATATTTACAATATATATTCCTTACAGTACTCCTTGCTGTGAGCATTACAGTCTTGCTATATTCTATCCTTTTATGCCATTTGATAGAAAATCAATGATGAGGGAAAGGGTGAGTCCTATTTATAGAGAACTCCAAACCTTCAACACAGACTGAGTCTGATCTCTCCCACAGGATGATTAGAGCAGGAAAGGACCAGCAGCAGGTCAAAAGTGGTATGTGCACTCTGATTGATGCAGCTGAGGAGACTGTTGTGCCCAGGCAGCAAACCCTGCAGGTGGCTGGGATACAAGCATCTCATGAAGGGAAGGATAGTGTGAACCACTGAGAATAGTTCACTTATGATCAGAGAAGATGACTCAAATAAATTCTCTGAAGTAGAAGAGGTTAATGAACAGAGACGGAGTGTAAGGAAGGGTGAGAAGAGGATTTGTTCTGACCAGTAACAGAAGGTTCCTCCAGCACTTGCTCAAAATAGGAAATAGGCAACGATCAGCAGGCATTTTCCAGTGTGAACCCTGAACACTGCTGCAAGCATTATAAACTGCTTCATTATAGAAAATAGATAAGTAAAATCTGAAATCAGTTAATATGTAGTCTTAAAGTGTAAGTCTGAGAACCACTGCAGCTTATACCTGTTCACTCTACAGCTGCAAAGATGTTTTCTAAATACCTGAAAAGACTCAACCTTGCCCTTCTGCCACAGCTGCATGTTGAAAAATTTACAAAACATTGCTGTCCTCAGAAGATTATCTAGTCAGCACAGTAAAACTTGTAGGGTAAACAAAAGTTCATTTAAACTGTAGCTATTTATTCAATTATTTTTGTTAGAAATGGTGATCTGTCTTGGGGTGAAGGAGTGACATGCATATCTTTGAAAAAGCTGTGTCTCTCTCTCAGCATACTGATGAAAAGTGATGGTCTTCCACTTGATACGTAATTTGCATGAAGAGCTTTTTGCCGTGTGATATTACTGACTCCTCAAAGCCAGAGTTCAAGCAGCTGCTATATATAAGGATACAGCAGAGTCAGCAGAATGAAGCATGGTCTGGATATCAGGTTCACAGATGAGTACACAAGCTGGCATCACCAGTGAAGATGATTTGCATTAGGGCAATCTTGGTAATCTTAGAAGAGTGCAGGCACACAACCCTTCTGCGAGCCCTGTTGCAGAGGCAGCAATCTGTGTCAGTGAGGTGGTATGAAAAGCTGAAAAGGTGATTCAAAGCCCATATAAGAGTTTGCTTATACTAAAGAAACACAGTAGTGCTTGTGTTTATGATTTAAGCAGATGTCTAGCAATTAGGAATTTGAATGAAATTTTTGACAGATCTTCAATGAGTAGCTTTTTATACCACATTTATCTTTTGTGAAATCTGTACATTGTTAGGAACGGAGCAACTGACTAGATGAGACACAGTCCCAATCCTTTAAAATATAGTATTACTGACCAAATTATTATCATGCTGCAAGCCATTTGAGTCCAAGTCACTATGCAAGAATACTTCCAGGGTAATTTTCTTCAAATTTTTTTTGTTTGTTTATTTTATTTTATTAATAACACCCGATACAACACATATATAAACTGTAAATTACACTTGAGGCATTGTTTGAATGGGTGCTAAAGCTTTTGTAGTGAAAGTACAATACCATATTTGCACAATACTGCAAAATCTTAATTCAGAGGAAAACAACCCAATTTGTTACCTCTGCTGATTTTGCAGTTAATGCGATCAGAACTATATTAGTCTGACTTTGCATGCATGTGCTGGCCCAAAGAAAGTTAATATCTTTCTACAGAACTATATATAAATCAACAGCACTTCTGTGTGATTGTAAACCTTTTGCAAGGACTTAAATTTGGTTTAGGATTTCACATGGGAAAATATACCTGTCCCTTCATAAATACTTTCATGTTTTTTTCTAATGGTGCCTGCTTTTGGTCAGGAGCACCATTATGTGTAACAGGTTTTTACCATGTAACTGTGAGACTGTAAATCTATTTGGAACTAAACCTGACATCTCTCATCTGGGATCAAATAATAAATCATCTTCCATGCAGCAACTGTGAATTATCTTTGGTTTCTAGACAAAGAACATTGATATTTCAGCTTGGGTATAAAAGGATGTAAGAGTGGACCTATCTATCCCTTTCTGAGTGGTGGAAAGACCAATCAATTTTACTAAATTTGACTAATATTTGTTTTATTTTAATTTATTTTTAAGGACAAATTACCACATTAGTACAAGATAAATAAGAAACTGAAGATTTTTTTAAGCTGTTTCAAATTTGGTAGTTGAGCCATCTCTAAAAAAGACATTTCAGCACCTTTCTAAAAGAAGTTACATTAGAATTTACATTACTTCAAATGAAGGGTTATAACTTTATGAATTTGCTTCAAAGGAAATATTATTTTATTCATGCCAAAATTAAAAGAGATCTTTTATGGATGGAAGTCAGTATAGTGCTATGAAAATTAGAAGTATGAAGTTAAATAACTCCTCATAATTTCTTTTAAAATTCATTTTAACATTAATTTGTCCAAAGTTTTTTTCCTACAGCTCCAAATTTGTTCTGCTAATCTATGTTACTTTCTGGAGGGCAAATAGGAGATCTCTTAGTATATATACTGCAGATTAAGAAAGTTAAAATTACCTTCATATTAGGCAAGTATGAAAACAGTTAACCAGAACAACAGTTTAGCAAATAAATACAAAACAACCTGTTCATAGTAGGAAGTTTCTTCATAATATTTGCAGGCTTTTCTTTAAAATACTAGAAACTTCTATTTTCAGTTTCAAATGTTTATTTCTAATATTCTCTGGAGACTCAGTAGAACCATCAAACTTCATGAGATTAAAGAGTGATAGCCCTGTCATGCACAAAACAGCATGCAGGTGCTGTAAGTCATTTAAATGCGATTTCTTGTTTCCCCCACTTTTCTCCATCAAAAAACCTCTTCCCTAACAGAGCTATAAATTCTATGCCCTACATTACCAAAGCTCACTTCAAACACTAAAAGTAATATATGTAGAATTTCCTTGTATAAAACCTGTTTGTGTTGTACATCAAATACACAAAAATTATTACTTTTTAACATATTGTTGGAATACGGGTTGATGCGTATGCTACAGAGATGGTGCTATAATTAAAAGATGGATGCTGTGGAAAATCTCTGACCGCTGAACACAGAGAATATTTACTTTGCACCTCATGTTTTACTGCTGTCAGGTATATTGTTAAGCAAAATGAAAAATAGAAAATTCAGCCAAGTCCTGAAGTCTCAGGGGAAAAAAAACCCCAAGCAATCCAAACTGTTGTTCTTAAATTAGATTTTCTCTTCATTCTCCTTTGGTTTATTTTAAACTTCTGTATGTTGAGCTTTGAGGGTAGTGTATTATATGAAATAGTAGAAACAAAAATATTTTAGCATCCAAAAGATAATTTAAAAAAAAAATTCTACATCCATTTTGGCAACCTCAAGGACATTTCTTTCAGACAATAAAATATCCCAAACATCCAAACAACATGTGCCGATTTTAAAACAAACAGGAAGTAACCAATATTCAGGGAGAGAAGACAAGCAATTCCATGTATTCTGGTTTCCAATTTTAGTCCTCAAATCTTGATTCCTACTCTTCTTCCAAGACTGCTAACAAATATCAATTCCATACATGTGTCTTTCTGCAAAATTATCTATCAGTCCCTATATTCCTATTCCAAGTTTCCTGGGACAAGACCACTTCCTTCAATACACACACTTTGATGAGATTGTCTGAATTTATTTAGTCTGTTGGATTTTTTTGTCAGACAGATTCTACTTTCACACTTCATAGAGAAATCACTGAGAACACTCAGGACCCACTCCTTTCACGTGCCCTTCTATACATGGTCAGTAACAGTCCAGAGTGACAGTGACATAAAAAGTCCTTAATCTCTACGGAAGAAGAACAAAGAGGCACAGGACTATGTGAAAGATGTAGTAATCAATTGTAGTTACAGTAAAATCAAAAGTGAGCAATTCAGATTTATAGAAGACCCTGTGAGACTGAAGTCAGCTAAGAATGAACAATTCACAGCTGCTTGGAGGACTTAGTTTCTCATTGGAGCTCCTCGGGCTTCTCACAGCACACCGGAGAGGTTCTTGAAAACATCTAGGATAAGTTCTTCAAAACATTGGACTTGTGAGATAATGGGTTCTAACCAATTTAAGTTTCTAGCATGGTGGTGTGTAACACTTTTTAGCCAATAAGTTGTAGTCCTAACCCTATATAAACCGTGTGCTATGTGTAATAAAATGTCTTCACTCTGAATCTCACAGATTTGTTGTGTGAAGTCCAGTTCCTCTGCTGTTTTTTTTTTTATTTACTTTAATCAATATTTAGCAAATCTTCACTGAGTATGTGTAAAAATTCCTTCTTCAGGGAGTTATAATTAGATCAGACTTCACTGGATATTAGCAGAACAGGGAAAAAGATATCCTGCTGAAGATTCCTCTCATTACTCCGACTCTGCCAAAGTCTAATTTCAAACTAGGGCTCCTTGAAGAAAATTGTGTTTGAAGGTGTTAACCTATAACAGCATTTTATTACTTACCACACTGCTGAATCTGGCTGAAAGAAGTTCAAGTGAGGTAATCATCCTCCACAGATATCTTCTATATGGGTTTGGTGTTTGAAAACATAATGAAATATGTTGAAAAAATAAAACAATAAGTCAGACAGATAAAGGAAAACCTGATGGATAAAGTATTAAAGGAAATATGAAAGTTGCAATAGACTGTGTAGGATGTGTAGGACTGGTGACAAAGAAAAGACTTTTGTCTGCTAGAGTTGGTTAACCATCAACATACTTCTTTATTACCTATAGAGAATCATAGAACAATTTGTGTTGAAGACACATTAAAGATACTCTAGATCCTACCCCCTGCCTATGACTGACCTATGTGTCTGTTGACATTTCTGAAGTTAAGCAGCTAAGGGTATAATGGAATAATTTGCTGTACTGGGACATTGCTATCTTTTTATTTCTTTGGAGAAGTCAGGTAAAGTAAAATTTAATCATGGAATCATGGAATCATGGAATGGTTTGAGTTGGAAGGGATGTTAAAGATCATCTAGTTCCAATCCCCTGCCAATACCCAGGGACACATTTCACTAGACCATGTTGCTCAGACTTCCATCCAACCTGGTCTTGAACATCCACAACCTCTCTGAGCAACACATTCCAGTGCTTCATCATCCTCACACAAAAGAATTTCTTCCTAATATCTAACTGAAGCCTGTGCTATTTCATTTGGAAACTCTTCTCCCTTGCCTTGTTCCTATATGGCCTTATAAATAGTCTCCCTCTATCTTTCCTGTAGACTCCCTTCAGGGACTGGAAGGTCTCAATTAGGTCACTTCAAAGCCTTCTCTTTTCCACACTGAAAACTCCCAATTCCCTAAGCCTTTCCTTCTAGCAGAGGTGCTCCTTTCCTTTGTTGTACTTGGTGACACTCATTTGGACTCGTTCCAACAGGTCTGTGTCCTTCCTGTGTTGGGGACCCCAGAGGTGGATGCAGCACTCCAGGTGGGGGTTCTGCAGAACAGAGCAGAGCAGAGAGGGAGAATCACCTCCCTCTATCTGCTGACCACACTGCTTTTGATGCAGTCCAGGTTACAATTGGCTTTCAGGACTGTGAGTGCACATTGCCAGCTCATGTCCAGCCTCTTATTTACCAACACCCATAAGTCCTTCTTGACAAGGCTGTTCCCGATCTGTTCATTCCCCCATAGTCTGTTTCAATACCCCATACCAGGTTCAGGATCTTACACTTTGTGTTGTTAAACCTCATGTCATTCCCATGGGCCCACTTCTCTAGCTTGTCCAGGTCCCTCTGGATGATATCCCATCCTTCAAATGTGTCACCCATACCATTCATTTTGGTGTCACACAAATCCATTTTATTTATATCCCAGCCTGTATCTCCTCATATCATTCTTTTCTAAGATACAGAAGCACACAGAGCTAATAACTATTTCTCTTTCATTATACTTTCTCAAATCTTTTTTAAAATCCATGAAACAAACTGCTGAAAGCAGACACACATTACCTTCAGTTAAAACCAACTGGATGTACAGGTAGAATTGACATCTAGGCAGAATTGGCTACCTTTATCATTCTCACCAGATATTTCTCTAACCTTTTCTCAAAGATCTCTAATATTTGAAACACTTCACTTTAGTCACTGTTTCAGTGTTTCAATATTGATACTCTTCAAAGTTTCTCCTCAACTTTAATATCAGCCTCTCTTCAGGCAAATTAATCCCATTGCAACACTGATGTTCAAAAAAACCCCTTCCTCAGTACTCCAGTCCTCAAGTATGAAAAAAATATCTATCTATAACTTTATGTATATACATATGTATCTCGAAAAGAATTAGATGGTAATTTTTTAAAATTTGTTTTATATTATTCCCATTTTTGCCTTATAGATTTTAATTTCTAGACCTCTGGTCATACTCAAGACTCTACTTAAGACTTTTCAAAGGGTTCAACTCTATCTTTGAAATATACTCCAGCCAGAGCTTTTCCATTTCCACGTAGAGCAGACTCTATAGGTCTGACAAGCTGCAGTTCTTTTTTTGTCATCCTACATGGTCTGTGTCTTTTTCGCAACAGTGGAAAATATTTCACAACAAGGAGAAAGTTTAAACATCAGTGCTCAGCTTTATGACATGCAGTTCTCTTTAGTTCCTCCGAACATCCTCTTGCTCAACTTTCTGTATTTGTGTCACTGAAAATTTTTGCCCTGGCTTCTGTTTGACTGACTCCCAATGTTCCTTAGGCTGCACCAGTCTGAGTACAACAGGTTATTGAGGTATCAGTACAATAGACTTTTTCTGAATTCCTCTCAGGTGTCCTAAACTTCTTGAGTTCCCAGTTTATCATTTAAACCTATTTCATGTATGAATCCAAAATTCTTGGAAAGCTACTCACTCTTCCAATTTCATTATGTTGACAATCACATTCAGAATTAGTCTAGAATGAAATCTAGGCACATGAATTCACCTAATCAATACAAAAACTGCTCAATTGCTTAAGCAAAGAACAATATATACACCTAAAAGAAGAATATAATCTAACAAAACCTTCCCTAAACTGGGATTTAGATATCTAGTAGATACATGACAATCTAATCTATCTGGTTTTCCAACACCTTATATAAAGTTAATTAGATGCCTCCTTAATTTGTTGACAACATTGTATAAGACTAAACTTAATTACACATACTTGTTCAGAAGTACCTATTCTGGAATACATCTCCTGCCTTGAGCTCCTTATTAGTCCAGAGTTAGATGTCCTTAATCCTTAGCATTTATGAAGGTCTCTGGAGAAGCCTGATTACTGTCAGGAGAAAACTTTTAGTCTGACTGTAAACTAGACTATCTTCTAAATGTACTTAGGAATTAGTGACAAATTCTGTTTATGAGCCAATAAAAGTCTAATTGGCTTAATTCAAAAAGAAACAACAAACACAAAACCCAAACAACAAAAAACCAAAACCCCAAAAAACTAACAAAACTCAAACACATTTAATGTGAATAAAAGGCTCGAAGGACCAATGCAGCACTAGTGTATGGATGTCTTCAGACCAGCTCTGCTGCACTGGAATCCACTATCCTCACAGTCTCTAATTTTTCATTAAAGACCTATATTGAGGAGAAAATTGAATCTTTAGAGACTTTAAGTACTTATATTAAGAGGAATGAACTACCAGTTGTGACCCTTGGCAAAGAAATGTCTAAATCAGGTGGCCTGAACTCCATCCAAAACCTTAATCACTAAGAAAATTACTAACATTCTGCTAGAACACACATTTAGCAGAAATGTCATTTCTGCCTATGCAGGTTATCTCAGTTCCTGGTTTATATGAACATCTATTCTGTAAGGATCTTCTAGATTAGAATTGAAGATTCTGGTCAAATACATATATTATTGATCAAACTCACATACCTAAAGCATTCTTCATTTTCACAGCTCTTAACAAACATGAACTAAGTCAGGCATCTTCCACAGTACACAGCAATCCCCAGTGACAGAGAGCCAATGATTTTTCAGTGAAAAGTAGTTAAAAAGCATGTGGTTATACATACCAAATAAATTATAGTATTCTGCTATATACAAAAGCTGACTGGAAAAGAAATGGAGAGTTTCTACCCATTCATGTCTGGACACATGAGGATTTAGTGCTAATATTAATGATCCTGTCAGCAAAATGCATCTTAAAAATAGAATTCACTCTTTCTATTGCAATAAATTCTAGATAAGACCTCAAAATTGACAAAGGAATGGTAGAATATGTCATGTTAGACAGTATGAGTTTTATTTCTATTACCAACACATCTCAAAATGCTTAGGAAATTTCCATCCCATGAACCTCATGAAACAGAGAATTAAATTAATTAACTCTTGACCTGAGTAGATGGACTTAACTGCCCATAATGCATGCTTTTAACATCAAAACACACTAAGCATGCAAAATTTGTATCTCTCTCCTGTGACCTTAAATCTTTGTTTGGAAGCCACTTCAAACTTTCCTCCAGTCTCCAGCTGGTACTTTTGTTATAATAGTATTTGACATTAAGTAAAAAGAAGTGAGCTGAAGAGAGGATGTTAGTTCAGCCAATGTCATATCCAGATACAAGTGAAATCTGATGCAGACAGGTGTAAAAGCAATGAGCTATGAACTGAAGCTGCATTTTCTTCAATCAGATGCAGATAAAGACATTGATATGACTTCAGCTGTGCTTCAGGAGACCTACTTCAGACTCCTACAAAGCCTTGATAGGTTTTTAAAGGGAAAAAATGTTTTCCTAGAAAGGAAAACAAATCTAAAACTCAGTGTCAAGTAGGTTATGAATTCAGTGTATCTAGAGAACAGTGCATTTTGTTTGCCTGCTAGAAGAGAGCATTCTTAATCTGTTGTTTCCTAAGAGCTGTGTGGAATCTATACTTAAGCAACGACTGGAAATTTATCCGGCAATTGTAAGGGTAATATCAAAAAAGAGAGGGGGGAAAAGGGAGTAGCAAAATCAAAAGAACTTCAATAACTATTTTAACATTGCCCATGGAAGTTCTGAACATGAAAAGAAATCTACAGAGAGGAAAATGAAATATATTTTAAAGGTATTTACTTTAGAGAGACCCCTTTGAAATATTGAAGGGATTGCATTATTTGTTTTCAGCTCTTTAGAAGCTATGGCAACTCAAAATGCATTGTCAGAGTGGTAATTTTAAAAAGTATTCATAACTAAACTTGAGGCATGGCTTCTTTTGTTGTCCTTGTTGGGAGTTTTTCTTGTTCTACTCAAGTTATTTATTTTCTAGAGGCTTTTTTTATGCTTTCATCTTTTAATCACTTTTATGTAACATGTAAGAAAGAAAAGTTTCTGATTATCAAACAATTTAAGAGAACTACAAAGTAGAAACAGCTTTGCTGCATAAAATCAGTAACCAGACAGAACTGGGGCCTGCACAGCTGTCTAAGGAAGGGTGTAAGAAAGAATACAACATGCATATACTGTGATTTCTTTGGAATTAACTTCTGAACTGTTGCTTATAAGTTTATGTTGAACAGCCTTTTATGAGTTTACAAATACTTTTTGAATTCTGTAAAATTATGGCATTTACAGTAACTGATAAGAATTTCTTCCTATATTTATTAATATATACCTTGGAAATTAATTTCCTTCTCTTTGTTTTAAACCTGCTAGTTCCTAATTTCATTTAATTCCATTAATTCTCACCACATAACATTCAGGAAGACATTGTTTTCTCCTTGCTTTCTCCAGGTTATTCCATGCTCTTAGAGACCACTTTAATATCTTTTCCAGGCAGAAGAATCTTTATCTATTTATTTGTCCCTCATAAAAAATTTCATTCACTCTTTTCTACATTTTCTGCAGTTAAACAATGTAATTTTTGAAATTGTCTGACCAGAACAGTAATCCAAATATAGGCATTTTGGATTGTGTAAAAGTATAATGATGTTTATTATTCTTTCAGGCATTTATTTCCTACTAATTTATCACATTTCACCTGCTTCATTGATAATTACTAAGCCCTGAACTGATGTTTGCATAAAAATTATTAATGCTACATCCAAAAGCCTTATTCATAGTTCAGAACCTATTCTTGTATATTTGAAATTAGGATAGGTTTTCCTCATAAAACCCATTTCCTTGTAATAGATGTGGAATTACATTTGCCATTTTCTTTCTCAGACACTTGGCATCAGGTGATTAAGTTCTGAATTTTTTTTTCATCAGTATTCAGCTTTATGGCCCCAAATAACTTAGTATTGCTAGGAACCTTTGTCATCTCACTCAAATTCTTTTAAAAATCACTGATGAATAAATTGAATAGCACATCCTAGCATTAATTCCTATAGGATTCTAATAATGACTTCCTATATGATTCTAGTAATGGCTTCAGTCATTTCCCCCTTATCTACTACTTATTCCTATTTTTCAATTCTAATCTTTCAAATGGTTATTTATACATTGGTGAATTTCCCTTTTATACCATGCCAACTCAGACTTTCTTCAGAGTTTTTGGTAAAAGCTTTTTCAAAAGCTTTGTGGAGTTTGCAATAGCCTGTAGAAACTTGATGGCTCTTGTTCTCGGGAATGAGTTTTTTAAAGAATTCTGGTAGATTTGCAATATGTGGCTTCTTGCTTCAAAAGCCAATAATTGGTTCTTCCCCTGAATATCACGTTACTGTGATTGTGTGTGTATGTATATGTATACGCACAGTCTGTCTTCCACCATTTTTCCCAGCAGAGAAATCAGGGTTTTATTTGTTTTTTTGGGGGATTTATTTTGGAAATTTGTTTTTTTGCAAATTACCTCTGTTTGTCACCCTCTGTCTTAACTCTGCTGAAGAAATTTCACCAGATAGCACACACACCACATTAAATAGGTCGGTTATTTTATCCTTCGAAGAATACCATCTGAGTCTGTCAAGTTCACTCTTCCTATCACTAGTTTATTCTAGAATCTTTTCTAATGACACTTCAGTTTGACATATATCCTCCAGTACATTGTTCACAAACAGGGTTTCTGGCATGGGTCCCTTAAGTCCTTCACTGCAAATATAGATGCAAAAAAAAGAGTACGTTTAGCTTTTCTGCTACAGCCTTATCTTGTATAACACTCATTTGCACTTCAATCACCTATTAGCTCTATATTCTCTGGCAAGCTTCCTCTTTCCAATCTGTTTGAAAAAGATTTAATAACAGTTTTTGTGCCTTCCATAAGTTTTTAATAAAAAATATATTATGATCCGTTGAATTGTATTTTTAAACTTATCATAGAATCATAGAATTATTTAAGTTTGGAAAAAGACCTTCCAGATCATCAAGTCCAGCCTTGACCAAACACCACCATCAAAATAAACCACAGCACTAAGTGCCACATCCAGTAATTTCTTGAACACTTCCATGGATGGCAATTCAGTCACTTCCCTGGGCAGCCTGTTCCAATGCTTAATCACTCTTTTGGTGAAAAAATTCTTCCCATGTCCAATCTGAACCTTTCCTGGCATATCTTGAGGCTATTTCCCCTTGTCCTGCCACTAGTTGCTGGGGACAAAAGACTGAGCCCTACCTGGCTACAGCTTCATTTCAGGTGGTTGTAGAGAGTGATCATGTCTCCCCTGAGCCTCCTCTTCTGCAGCCTAAACACCTCCAGCTCCCTCAGCCACTCCTCATGAGACTTGTGCTCCAGACCCTTCATCAGCTCTCTTGCCCTTCTCTGGACCTGCTCCAGCACCTCAACGTCTTTTTTGTCATGAGGGGCCCAAAACTGGACACAGCACTCAAGGTGCAGCCTCACTAGTGCCAAGTACTGGGGAATGATCACTTCCCTAGTCCTGATGGCCACACTATTGCTGATACAAACCAGGATGCGTTTGGCCTTCCTGACCCCCTGAACACACTTCAGTCTCATGTTCAGCTGGCTGTGGACCAGCACCCCCAGAGCCTTTTCTACTAGGCCACTTTCCAACCACTATCTCCCCAGTTTGTAGCTGTGTATGGGGTTGTTGAGACCCAAGTGCAGGACCTGGCACTTGGCCTTTTTGAACCTCATGCAATTGGCCTCAGACCATATCTCTAGCCTGTCCAATTCCCTTTGTGCAGCCTTCATACCCCCCAGCAAATCAGCTCCCACCCAACCTAGTGTCATCAGCAAACTGACTGAGGGGGCATTCAACCCCCTTGTCTGAGCGATCTTTAAATAATTTTCTTACTACTTTGCAGCATTTACTTGTTTTGGCTACCCCTTTGAATATTCCAAAATAGATCTTAAAAGAGGTTTTGGATCCTAATAAAGTATGATGTGGCTTAGATTTAAAAGCTGTTGTGTGAAAGAAATCAAATCTAGGTACCTATGCTCGGTAAAGTCTTTTCCTATAATCTTGTTACAGACTTTCTATAAGAAAAATATCCAGAAAAAACCCAACTCATTGGGCAGAATGATGACTAAAGACCCTAGAGATCATTGAGGACAAAACTATACCATCAAGTACATCTCTCTTCATTTGAGACTGTTTTATCTAAAGAAAAGAAGACTCAGAGGAGATCTTATCAACCTATATAATTACTTGAAGGATGAGTGCAAAGAAAACAGAAGCAGACTCTTCAGTGGTGCCCAGTAATATGATAAGAGGCAATGGGCACAAACAGGTGGTGCCTGTCTGACCATCAGGAAACTTTTTTACTGTGAGGATGACTGAGCTTTGGTACAGATTGTCTGAGAGAAGTCTCCCTCTCCTTGAAGATTTTCAAAATCCATTTGGTGAGGTTCGTGGGCTCTATCTGGCTTTGCCTGAGCAGGGCAGTTAGATCAGATTATCTGCAAAGGTCCTATCCAACTTCAAATATTCTCTGATGTTATGACCTCAGGCACTATGCAAAGATATGGAGAAACATCTTCCTCCACTCAGAATCCAATACCTCCTCGAAGTGAAAGAAAGTCCTAAGAATGGAGGTACAGCGTCATGTGCCTTAGGCTACCTGTTCACACTTTGTGCAGAGGCAGCTTTAGTCTAATGACACCATTTGTGGGATGGTGCAGCAGTGCTCTCTGCAACAGCCTCTGCCATGAGATGTAGTAGGGGCAGAGGTACTGGTGGGAGTCTGTGGAAGGTGTTTACCTTCTCGTTCAGTAATTCAATCTCCGCTGTCATCCTCTCTGGCACAAATTCCAAGAGCTTGTGGGTTTGTCTACTTCTCTCTTGCCTGCTTGCCAACTCAGACTTGTGTCTGTTTTTGTCTTTCTGGAACACACTAGCGGAGCCTAAATAGGGGTAGAGGTTATCAGGTCATCATGGCTAGGCTTTGCGAACGAAGATTTGAGAAGGGCACTACCCACGCTTGCTGCAAGCATGCTGGTGGTTAAAAAGGCCGATACGGGATAGGCAGGTCCGGTCACAAAAGGCACAGCGGAATGTCTCCCTAGGTGACATTGGCAAGGAACGGTTCTTTCTGCGTTGTCTTTTCTCCTCCAGACTGACTCTCCGTGCATTCTCAAAGGAAGCAGCAGCATCGTGAACGGTGTGTCTCCATGAATCCCGATTTGAGGCCAGAGTGGACCATTGGTGGCAGTCAATATGGCCAAGGCTGAGGTGTTGTTTCACGGAGTCCCTGTATCTCTTCTTCGGGGCTCCTCTCTTGCAGCAGTCGGTGGCGAGTTCACCATAGAGCACAATCTTCGGAAGGCGGTGATCCTCCATCCTGGAGACGTGCCCTGCCCAGCGCAGCTGCGTTCTCATCAGCATGGCCTTGATACTGCTGACCCCTGCCTGTTCAAGAACAGACACATTGGTCACGTAATCACACCAGTGGATGTTTAGGATTGAACGGAGGCAGCGCTGATGGAAGCGTTCGAGAAGCCGCAGGTGGTGGTGGTAGATGACCCAGGATTCAGACCCATATAAAAAAGTAGACAGTACAATGGCTCTGTAGACACTGATCTTTGTACTTTTCTTCAGGTGTTTATTGGACCAGACTCTTTTATGGAGTTTTCTGAAGGCTTTGTATGCCTTTGCCAGCCTGTTGTCTATTTCTTTGTCGATCTTACCGTCTGAGGAAATGATGCTTCCCAGATAGGTGAACTACTGGACTGACTTAAGCTCTGAATTGCCTATGGTGATGTGAGGATGATGGAAGACTTCTTGAGGTGCAGGTTGGTAGAGAACTACCATCTTCCTCAGGCTGACTTCCAGCCCAAAAAGCTCAGCAGCCTCTGCAAAGCAGGATGTTAAGCGCTGCAGAGCTGCTTCTGTGTGAGCAACAAGGGCGGCATCATCAGCAAAAAGCAGCTCGCGGACAAGGTGATTCAGGGTCTTGGTGTGGGCCTTCAGTCGCCTTAGGTTGAATAGGCTTCCATCGGTACGATATCGGATGTAGATGCCGTTTTCTTCATCGAGGTCTGCTATGGCTCTTTGGAGCATCATGCTGAAGAAGATTGTGAATAGAGTTGGTGCAAGAACGCAACCTTGTTTCACACCATTGGTTATTGGAAAGGGCTCAGAGAGTGCATCGCCATATCTGACTTGTCCGTGCTGATCCTCAGGTAGCAGAATGATAATTTTGAGGAACTTGGGGGGACATCCTAAACGTTCCAAGATCTGCCACAGGCCTTTTCTGCTCACAGTGTCGAAAGCTTTGGTGAGGTCAACGAAGGTTACATAGAGACCTTTGTTCTGTTCCCTACACTTCTCTTGCAGTTGTCTGAGAACAAACACCATGTCTGTGGTGCTCCTCTGAAACCACACTGGCTTTCAGGTAGAAGATCTTCTGCAATAGTGGGTACTAATCTGTTCAGAAGTATTCTTGCAAAGATTTTACCAGCAATGGAGAGCAAAGTAATACCTCGGTAATTTGAGCAGTCTGATTTTTCTCCTTTCTTCTTGTACAGGGTGATAATGACTGCGTCACGGAGATCTGGTGGTAGTTCCCCTTGTTCCCAGCAACGCACAACAAGCTCGTGGAATTTGGCATGGCGTGCTTGACCTCCATGCTTCCAGATTTAAGGTGGAATTCCATCGACCCCAGCTGCCTTGCCAGTTTTCACCTGTGGTATGGCCTTGAGTATCTCTCCCATAGTAGAGGCTGCATCCAATTCATGTTTCACCGGTTGTTGTGTAATGTGCTGAATTGCTGAGCCTTGGACTACACGGTTGGCACTGAAGAGAGTCTGAAAGTGCTCAAACCATCGGTTCAGGATGGAGGTTTTATCTGTTAGAAGCAGTGTACCATCTGCACTGAGTAGGGGGCTTTGAACCTGGTGTGTGGGAGGTTATCAGGTAGTGTTGTTCCTAAGGTAAAAATAAAGTGTGAGCTTTATTTCAATCTCTTCAAACCAGGAAAAAAATATGAAACTGGAATTCCTTTTTCTTGGATGAGCCTTCAAATTACTGTGCAACTAAATAAATGAGAAACTGTGTCACAGATATTCACCAGAGTTGTGTCAATAAGAAGTAGATGTGATCTCAAGCACTAACTCTGATGAGACTGCTGAGATATGGTCCAGGAAATCCTTCCAGAGCAGCCCACTGATAAGGCACAAGCAAATGAGTTACATCTAGCAAAGCTTGATTATTTTTTACGACTCTTCTGAGAAAAAGTGATAGAAAAGGAGGTTTGTATATTAATAGAAAAAATAGTTTTTGTTGCCTGGAGAACTTAAATGTTTCACTCAGACATTTTCATAAAGTTTACTTTGTCTTCAGAGAAAGGCATAGAGAAAACCGATTTCAGTCTTTAATGCTCTAAGACATTGACAGTTATCCTTCTCTGGACACTATATAGTCAAATAATAAAAAATATAAACATTTCTAAACAATCTATATATTTAAATCCCAAAAATATTTGCATTTTTGGAAGATGTTCACAGCTATTTGTTACTGTGTACAAATATCTCTCAAATTTTGATTCTGATTATTTAATTTTCAATGTTTAAAGTGTTGTCTTTCAGTATTAGCCTATGTATTTAACTTTAAAAAGTATCCTGCCAGTTTGATTTTTTGCATCAGTCATCTTTTCCTCTTTATAACAAAAAGATTTTTCAAAAAACTGTCATGTTTTGAATCATCATGTAAGTTTAATCACATCCTTTAACTAGAAAAATTTTCACTACATTTTCAAAATTCCATCAAAATATTAACTTATCTCCAGTTTAATTATCAAAGTTCTTATGACACTGTTTTGTCACATGAATTATTTAAAGGCTCCAGAAAAAAAAATGCAAAACCAACCAACCAAACAAAAAACACTAAAGACCTAATACACACGAAAAAAACCCCAAAACCAAAGGGCAGGTATCTACAAAATAATTAAGTGGTCTTTTTTTTCTCAATGAAGAGATAAAATTTCAGTAAGCTATTCAATAAATCTATTTGCAATTTTATAATATTATTATAACGTTATTATCTTCCATTGAAAAAAGCTTGTTTTTAATCAATGTATAATAACTCCAACAATATCTGATAATAAGTTATTCTTAGCTCCTGAAAAAATTCCCTCATGTTGCCATGAGATATCAGTAACTGGAAGTAAACAGTGAGCTTAGAATGACTTACGAGTTTCTACAGACCGTGAATCTGCAAAGGTCATCTATCTACTTGGACAATGTGGAGTAATTCCACTGAAATCTAGACTGAAGAAGGTCAGAAGTCTAAACTATGTGTTTAGTTTACTCAAGATGTAGCCAGTTAAAATAAACAGAGCTGAGAGCTCCTTTGCTACACATTAAACTAGGCAATGAAGCAATGGAAGCAACTGTGCAAATGCTGTGTTACCTATTTTCAACCAGTCTCTTATGACCACCTAGTACTTTGGCTGAACTCTCAGTAAAGAGTTACTACTTCTTAGCATTTTTCCTATAATGTGTAAGGGACAATAAAACTTCAACAGATAATGTTAGGTCAGAGCAGGAGTATGACTTTATTTTCTTTTTTCTTCAAGTTAACTGATATTTTCACAACAAAACTTACAAATGGCTTTACTTCAAAGAGGCACAGCACATGCTACAGCTAACCCTCATGCTCATCTCACAAGCACTGTGTAGGCCACTGAGCTATTTTAACATCTAAATGCTTGTTTTTAACAGCTGCATCTGTGGTGAATCAAATCTCAGCTGTGGTTGTTGAAATAAACACTGGGCTGTGGTGAGATAGGCTTCAGGGGCAAAAAAACCATAGTCTTTCATCCATCATGTAGAAAACACATGCAAGCTTGTGTGTATATGTATGAAGTTCCACACCTTGGTTATACATTTAAAATGTAGTGGTCCAATATTAGCCTACAATATAACTCACAGCCTACAATTGTAAAATGAACTTATAATATAACCTAGGTATTTTGGAAATCATATTTCTTCCTGTATTTCACTTAGTGTCCATAAGAACTATGCGTTTTTCAGAGAAATCCCCTGTATCAATACACATCAAGAGCAGTCCTGAGAAGAAGGACTTGTGGATAAGAGGCTGGACATGAGCTGGCAATGTGCACTCACAGCCCTGAAAGCCAATTGTAACCTGGGCTGCATCAAAAGCAGTGTGGTCAACAGATAGAGGGAGGTGATTCTCCCTCTCTGCTCTGCTCTGCAGAGCCCCCACCTGGAGTGCTGCATCCACCTCTGGGGTCCCCAACACAGGAAGGACACAGACCTGTTGGAACGAGTCCAAATGAGTGCCACCAAGTACAACAAAGGAAAGGAGCACCTCTGCTAGAAGGAAAGGCTGAGGGAATTGGGAGTTTTCAGTGTGGAAAAGAGAAGGCTTTGAAGTGACCTAATTGAGACCTTCCAGTCCCTGAAGGGAGTCTACAGGAAAGATAGAGGGAGACTATTTACAAGGCCATATAGGAACAAGGCAAGGGAGAAGAGTTTCCAAATGAAATAGCACAGGCTTCAGTTAGATATTAGGAAGAAATTCTTTTGTGTGAGGATGATGAGGCACTGGAATATGTTGCTCAGAGAGGTTGTGGATGCCCCATTCCTGGAAATGTTCAAGACCAGGTTGGATGGAAGTCTGAGCAACACGGTCTAGTGAAATGTGTCCCTGGGTATTGGCAGGGGATTGGAACTATATGGTCTTTAACATCCCTTCCAACTCAAACCATTCCACAATTCCATGATTAAATTTTACTTTACCTGACTTCCCCAAAGAAGTAAAAAGATACCAAATGGCCCAGTACAGCAATTATTCCATTATACCCTTAGCTGCTTAATTTCAGAAATGTCAACAGACACAGAGAAGTCAGCCTTTCATTGATCTTAGTCATAGATACATTGAATTTATAACAATCAACTTTATATTTTTCTAGGATTTCAACTGTTAATATGTTGATGTAGTAGTCACAGTGTGAGTAGAATACATATCACCTGTCTTCACCTCTGAAATGTTAAGTATTTGTTAGAAATTAAATATTAATTTTTTTTCTGTGGATAATGTAGATGTCACCTTACAGGGGCATTCCCTGTCCGTCTTGTGGGGTTTGCATTGTCCATTGATACAAGCTTATTCCTCCTTATTAACAGAGGGAATGCATCTGCTTGTCTCAGATCAAACACCTAAGAGTTAGCTGGGCAAGTTTAAGTAAGTATGTCTCTGAACATCAAGTATAAGTTGTATGGGCTTACAGGAGTATTATTTGCAAAAAACTCCCACAGTTATGAATGTCTTAAGTGATACTAATGTCTCAGTTATTCTGCTTGTCCCAGCAGTGGTTTCTTTTTCCTAAATCTTTCCTGTCTCTTTTAAAGTATTTTACTCTTGAAAGTTGTAAGAATATCATAGAAGTTGCACAGAAGCACAGAAGTGCAACGAAATGTTGAAGTGGTCATGGCTTCTTATTTGAGCCGTTCTCTCCTCTACTGCTGCTTTTGCTTTTGGTCTTCATCTCCCTGATTTTTAAGATAGCTGGAGGGTGCACTTGATGCACTTGGCTATAATTGTGGCCAAACTGAGTTCATCATGATAGAATTATCACTATTAATGAATGTATAGGTTTAATTCAATTCATACTGCATTCTGAATATGAGTCTTTATTGGCACAGTAACAGAGGACTGAACACTATATTCATGCTTGTAAAATGCACTATTTCACTCTGTGCCATAGGGACACCTTTTCCTCCATGCATGTTTTTAATGATATTCTTATCCAGATTTTTTGCTTGATATAATTTCATTGATGTAACTTCCATACAGAGACGACATTTTGAAAAAGAAACAAAAAATACTATTTTGTATTTCAAATGACAGCTTTATTTTAACCTAGCTTGTTAGTCTAAAAGGTTTAATATATAGGTTAAGGCTCCCCTTTATTTTCTCCTTTGTAAATCAACAAGAAAGCTTAAAAAAGGGAGACAGAGAAGCAAGCACTATCCTTAAACTTCTAATTAAAATTAAATCAATGAAAGATGTATGTTTCCCATTTTCCATATAATACTGTGTATTCTGAATGAGAAACATTAGGAAACAATGCAAAGCAAGGTAAAGCAAGAGAGAATACAAAAGAAATTTTTCAAGCTGAAAGCAGAAAAAATTGCACAAATCAAAATGTCATACACCAGAAATTTTGAGCTGAATGAGTGCATTAGCAAATAATATTTTCAAATGGATTTGGACAAACTGCTATATAATATTGTTCCACGTAACATAAGTGCAATTAGTAAAGGGAAAACATTCATTAGGAATTGAGAGGTAGACATAAGACTTGGAATGCAGGCATAAACTTATTAGAATTCTAAAATTGTCTCAGCTAACATTTTATTTGGAGTACTGGAAAGAATACTACATAAAGCTCTGACACAACTTCTGGTTTGTTTTTTTTTAATCATATTCAAAGAGACAGAACTGCAGAAGATTTTTTTTTAAAAAACTTTAAAGCTAAACTATTCAAAATAGATATCATATGCCTGATAAAGCAAATGTACTTGGGGGTTCTTTTTGTCCTTGTCAAGAGATTAAATATTTTATCATCAATATGGAAACTTGCAAGACTATTTTTTCTTAGAAAGTGTAATAGAAGTCAAACATGATAGTGATTCTTTTTGTGCTGTTTTGTGCTTTGAAGTTACTGGAATTTAATCATATGCTTCAAGTCAAGCTCCTGATAACCTGCAGCTCTATGATAATGGCATTTCTTAACTCAATAATCTTATTAATGACAGTGTAGATGAGCCACATATGCAGATTATTCAGCTTCTCTTGGATTTCAGTGAACAGAAATCTGAATGAAGTTTAACTACTGTTTGCTGGACTAGTCCCTCACTTTGCATATTTTAAATGGTAACCTGCACTAGAATGATAACAGACCTGTGGTTCTAGACAGTAGACCTCAGTTTTCATATAGAAGAAATGACTAGAGATCATATGCTTTAAAATGTGACTATACTGAGTATTAGGATGGGCATTTTAGTATAAATTAAAGTTGCCACTTGTGATAGTTTATTGCAGCATAGTAGGTGTCATGAAGACTACGCAGCACAGATCACAGGTTTGTACAAAGAACAGGAGCAAGCCATGTTTTGCTGCGGACTTTAAAAACACATAACTGACAGATATCAAGGGTTACTATAATTATACAATGGTTGTTTTTTAAAAAAGTACTTCAGAAAGAGTGCTATGAAAACTTTGTGTAATTCTTCCCACATTATGCAAATAACTTAAATTTGTTATCTTAAAACTACATAGATCAGCATTTGATTTTATGTAAGAAAAGTGATTGGCTGCTTCTGGCAATGGTAATATAATTAGCACTGGCTTAATTTGTAGCATGAAGACCTGCAAGGCTATGTCCCTTGATAGTTGCCATGTTGTTTTACCACTGTTAAATTGTAATTATTGCTTTGGAAAACCATATATTTGGGTACATTAACAGTGACAGCAGAATCTTGTCAGAATGATGGTTGCCTAGCTACAACTAGATGGTACAAACTACTAACAGAATTGTAAAAACATTTGTTTTTCAAAGAGTGTATTTAAATGGCAGAACAACTGTGTTGTGACTGATACTGCTGGGTTTTCTACAGTTACCAACAGTCTGTCTAGAGAAGTGTTACAAAACTCAATGAGTTGTAAGAAGTCACTGTCAGGGAAAACATACTTCCAGGAAGTCTTTGATCCTAATCTGAACTTGTGGCAGTAGTTACTGGAAATATCTCTTTTTCTAGAGAAGAAAAAGTTGTTTGTTTGTTTGTTTGTTTGCTTTTTCCAGAGAATAATACAAGCCTTTTTTTCAGGTTAGAAAATATTGAAGATATTACCAATTTACACCAGGAGATTTTTCTTTAAATTTTAACTGAAATTGAAATACAGAAAAGTCATGCTATAATCACTTCCAAAATTACGTGATCTTGTATTTGAAAATTTCCTCTAGTTTCACATTCTATTATTAGAAAAATAAAAAAATCCTCAAATTACCTAGATATTTTTTAATCAACTAAATCTTATCAATTGATAGAAAAGTATTTTTCCCTCTTATATGACTCAGGTAGCATTGAAGAAGTTTACATGTCAAACTGAACTTTAAGATTTAAATTGCCTACAAATAACTTCTTTTCATTACAGGTTCAACACACAAATATGAAAGAAGTGTCACTGACAAACTGAATCTGTACATTCTGATCCACAGCATAGTCCCTGGAATTGACTTTATATCTCACACTTGATTTTAGCAAAAGGCGAATAACTATTGAATTAATACACAAAGTTTGAACTGATGCTTGCAGGCTCCATTCTTTTAGCATAAGTAATATGCAAATATTTGATTAATCAGGTTCTGCTGTTTCTGTTGTCAATGATTTGTTCAAGCAAAACATTCAGTTTCAAATATTAGTTTTAATGATCTCTCCCTTGCAATGTTATTATTAAACTGTAATGAAAATTAAACTGAGATGAGACAATATTTTAAATGAGGCCAATTAATAAAACTTGCAGTTTGCTATTATAAAGCCTTTTGGAGCTTGCTTGTAACTTAAACACTAACAGTTCATTCCTTCTTTATCTGTAACTGAGTGCTAATTTCTTTCATCACACTAATTTCACTGTATGAAAACAAATTAATATTGATGTCTTATTAAACCATTAGTCTGAAATCCTACATCTTCACACTAGTGAAAATCTATGAAATTAAGATGCAGAAATATTCAAGTATTTGTCAGCACAATAACAATCTCATAACCATATACTTTTTTTCTCTAGCCATTTAATTTTAATCATGATTTTTGGGTCACTTCTTGGAAATATTTCTTCCCCTTTCTTCTGTAAAGCTCCAAATAGCATTTGTCCCATGTCTTCTCCTCCACTAGATGTACAGGAGAGCCTAATATTAGGAATAGAATTTACAGCATTCTGATGTTTCCCTTTTGGTAATGATTATAGCCCTTGAATTTTTGAGTGGAGAAGAACACCATGTTCATTAGAAGGAATGTGCACATTTTCCTGCTTTAATTCAGAAGATTTAGTTTTCAAGCTCAAAACATCAGAAACTTGCTTCTGGGTCCAATAGCTCCTATAAAAATAATCTTTGCTTATAATGTATCCTATCAGATTTTAATAAGTAAGGAGGTCTCATATGCACAAATGCTACAGTGTTAAGCAGCAGGCTTGAATTTTTTCCATATTTTGAATAGTATAGTTCCAATATAAAAAATCCCAACCAAATCAAAGCAACAAACAAAATAAAAAGAACAAAGCAGAAACTGAACAAAGAGGAGGCAATGGTAAATTACTGTCACTCCTCCTCACATTAATGTCCTTATCAAAGCTTCATTCTCTTAGGTGCACCATCTAGAAATATTTTTCTTAAACAATAAAAGTTTATATACCTTTTGTTGTGAAAGCAGGAATATTACAGAAACCACTTGGTTGTACAGATCTCTGTGGAAGAAAGAGTAGCTGAACAAAGCTGATAACAGAAGTACTGTCATTTTCATTTACAGTTTGACAGTTGTCCATCAGATCATGGACTGGTAAAGAGCCCAGGTTTTCAAGGAGTCTATTTAACTTATTCTATGCTGCCAAGTGATAGAATTCTACGTTAGTCTGAACTTAATGATGACATTGATCAAAATGTTAATATAGGTAGATTTATCAGGACATGATGATTATGCTGATAAAGCCTCATGACTGGAACTTCCAGAGTAAATGTACTGAAATGATAAATGTTTATTTCCCAGTCAAGGAAATGGATTCAGTATTGCAGTTAATGTTTCATAGAGCCCAACTTCATTAAGCACTACTCAGCTAATGATATCATGAATTTGTTCATTTTATCAAATTGCATTAATTAGGGAAATGTATCAAAAGCTGATTGGGAATAAATTTGTTTTTGCCTGGAATACCTAAAGAAAAAAAAGGCAAATGGATTAATTTTTCCCTTTTTCCTCCTATTAATTTGGAGCATGATGATGCTTTCTCAACTTTATGACATGAACTACTTTGTGTTTAACATGATTCTCATTAACCAGTTTAATTGTAGGGCTTTAAAGTAGAATCACTTACAGGCTGGACCAATGCCAGTTCACTCCTTTCCAATCATACTAAATGCCATCTCTCCAGGGATAAAGGCTTTTAACAAAGGCCTGTGTTGCCATTATTCTTTATAATGTTATGAGAAGCAATCAACAAGGTCTTGCCATGGTTCTTTAAATTATTCATGTCTGAGCCATTGTATCAAACTACAGTGTTTACTGAAAAATTGTTATCCTCTGAGTTCTGATTATGATGATGTGACCTTGCAGATGTATTGGATTTGTGGGGACAGGTTTTGGTATCAGGGATCAAACAGGGGCGGCTTCTGTGACAAGCTGCAGGAAACTTCCCCTGTATATGACAGAGACAATGCCATCCAGCTCCACGACGGACCTGCCACTATCCAGGGCTGAGCCCAAGATGGTAGTGCCTATGGGAGAACATAGTTAGAAAGTGGGGGAAGAACCCTGTGCATCAGCAGCTGGAGAAAGGAGTGAGAACGTGTGAGAGGAATAATGCTGCAAGCACAAAGTGAAGAAGGAAGAGAGGAGGTGCCTGGGAGGCAGACAATGGTGAGGCCAGGCTGTCCCCTTGCTGCTGATGGAGGTCAACAGTGCAGCAAAGATCTGCCTGCATCCAGTGGAGTACCCCATGCTGGAGCAGGCTCCTGGCAGTACGTGTGACCTCATGGAGAGAGGAGCCCACACTAGAACAGGTTTTCTGGCAGGACTTGTGACCCTGTGGGGGACCCATGCTAGAGTAGTCAGGTCCTTAAGGACTGCACCCTGTGGAAGGGACCCACATTGGAATAGGTCATGAAGCACTGCAGCCCAAGGGAAGGAGAACTTGTGGAGAACTTTGTAGAGGACTGCCTCCTGAGGGAGGGAATCCATGCTGGAGAAGAAAAAGAGTGTGAGGATTTCTTCACCTGAGGAGGAAGAGGCAGAGACAACCGACCATAGACCCCATTTCCTGTTCTCCTGAATGGCTACGAAGAAGACAGTAGAGAACCTGGGAGTAACGTTAAAAACAGAGGGAAGAGAGGGGTAGAGAGAAGGTGGTTTAAGATTTGGATTTATTTCTCATTATTCTATGCTTCTGTTAATTAGCAATGCATTATTTTTTTTTCTCTATGTCCTGTCCAGCTGAGGGAGGCAGAAGGATGGAGCAACTTTGGTAGATAACTGGCATGATACATATGAATCATACATATGTCTCTGAGCTCTTAAAAATATTGTTGTGATGTTTTTAATTATAGTAACAGATTCTACAAACACCTGAGAATGACAAAATTTTGATGTAGTCATGGAT
This sequence comes from Pithys albifrons albifrons, assembly GCF_047495875.1. Classification (NCBI taxonomy): domain Eukaryota; kingdom Metazoa; phylum Chordata; class Aves; order Passeriformes; family Thamnophilidae; genus Pithys; species Pithys albifrons. The sequence continues at coordinate 21,312,337 of NC_092459.1, read as the reverse complement.
ATTATGCAGAGTGCAAAGGGAGAGGTGCTTTAACTATGCATAAAGACATAATGTCATAATTTTCTTTCTAGTTTTCACCTTCTGTTGTGCAGGATTCCTAGAAATTCCATGTTTAAATTCACATTAAAATCAGCTTTAAAATCATGCTGACAAAGAGCTGTTAATTTACTTTTGGATGTGCTGTGTCAAAGAAGTTCTTTCTTTTTCGGGAATGGCTGCCAGTGGATTAGTGGTAAAGATATCAGAACTGATGATACAAACAAATGAATAATACATAATAATCCCTGTCATTAAATTATCATTTTAATTAAAAACAAACCACTGGTAACTTCTTCAAATATCAGCATTTCCAGTAAATATTAATGTTTACCTAACTGAAATGTTGGTCCATATCTGCATGAGAAAAAGCTTTTCAATGGTGAGTTGTCCAAGTGAGCTTCCAAATAAGTGTATAAATCTGTGTACAGCACAGACAGGAAGGCAACTGACACAGGGCTGATAATGACAACCAGAAACAGAAGCAGTGGGTGCATGGTGCCAAGCTCCCTGAGCTGTCTGGATGTGGATCAGCTTGGGGCTGACTGCAGGCTAAGCCACATTTGTGCAGCAGTGCATTCAGGCTAATAAAGAGAGCTGCAAAGTGGGGCTTGTTAGGTCAGCCATAGAGCTGATCTGCACCATGTGGATTTACCGAGTTGCATCTCTGCTAGCTCAGGGATCTATACACCATGCTCAAGGCATAGCAGAGACAAGTTGATATTTGGCTGATTTGGCTGGAGTCACTGTGTGAACATGTAGAACTAACTTGGTCTTGTAAATTCTTCAGCTGACAAGAGCAAACACACATGCCAGGGATCTGGGAGAAATCCTGTGCCATGGTAAATGTGGAAGGGCCATTTACAGCCTAAAGGAACCTCCAGTGATAGCCTGTTCTGGAAATTGCTGTTGTTTCTGGAGCATTAGATAGGTCATAGAGTAAGCACTTGCTAGAAGAAAATTTTATACATATCCAGGACACTGAATGCCTTTATGTATATCCAGGACACTCTTATAGGAACTAGCACCATTAAACTGGCTGTATCAGTGCAGATGAGGGGAGGCTCCTATTCTGAAACAGGTGACTTTTCATTCTAGAGGAGAAAGTTTTGTAAGTACAGATAGAAGAAAAGTTAGATTCACATGTTTCTGAATAATGTGTACAAGACCTAAAATTCAGAACTTTCATTTTCTTACAGTGCTGAAATCAGTAACATAATTCTTAGGAAAAATTTTCATAAATGGAAAAATTGCTTCAGGGTTTCAATAACTCCTTTAAAGAAAACAAGCAAACAAAACCCCCCATGCTTTTCATAAACTTTTTTCTTTAGCTGAAGCTAACTAGTGAAATTAGTTGCTAACAGGTTGAGAAGTCACTGAGTTGCACCAGGCCATTATTAGTATGAAAAACTTGTCAAGTGCTGACCTTTCTCAAAAAAAATAGTCAAATGGCACAAATGAATTCTGGTACATTGTAATGTCAGCCTATTTCTCCAGACTATTTAAAAGCAGAAGGAAGAGAACTAAATATTTTAGAACATGACTATGGGTGCATAGATTGCTACGAATTTTTCTTTAATGTTATTTGTATTTTTATGGTTTTGATAGAAATTATACAAATTCCCACAACGACTCTAATATTTATAAAAGATGTGTTTTCTGGAAGCCTCTGATGGTTTTTCCAAAATAGATAAGATGTTACCCACCAACTTGCCTGAGATTAGCCATAACTAGTACCTACTACTTTGTTTAGCAAATGCACTAATTTTTGGTTAAAATAGAGCATATTTTCTAAATGATCATTCTACTTATAGCATTTTCAGACCAGTTTTTTCAGTGTTAATTATCCTTACTGTAAAAAAGTAACATTTTATTTCCATTTTTACTTCCTATGACTTCTGTGAAATTTAATTAAACAAAAATGTATAAAAGTAGCAGAAATAATTTCTAACTCTAGAGAGAACTATAGTAAGAAAAACTTGTCATATCTCTGTGGTCCAATTATCACTATGTCTAAATCACTATGAATTTTTCATGAGACTGAAGGCCACATGGGCTCTCAGTTTCCATTGTCTTTTTAGTAGAGATAGTTCTTCAGAAAACATGCAAATTTTTGAGAAAAATATTCTGGAAATACCAGCGAGGAAGATAAGCTGGAATAGAGACTATTTAAAGATTTCAGTAAAACCTGGTCAGAAAAACACAGCAACAAAACAGAAATCAAATGGAACAGAAAAAATAAAGTATGTGAAGTTCTAAACATGCATAAATCATATTATACTGTTGCTGTTGTGTCAAGTGCCTCAGAGCTTATTTTGCTACTGTGATGCGGATACCATTGTCAAATGCTTCTGTGAAATACTTTGAGATCTGCCAAGAAGATCCATTATCCGTGAAACTGTATCAGTTGATACCAGTTGTAATTGTCATACTTCTTCATGTTAGAAATGTGTATGACTTTTATAAGAATTGTGTGATACAGGGTTGTGTGAAAGAGTTGTGTGTTGTTATACAATTAATTTTGCTCTTAACCCTGTGAAGCAGTATCATCAGTTTCTGTTGACTTTGCTCATGTTGTGAATTCCTGAACAGCAAGGTACAAGATGCAATGAAAAACTTTAATGTTGTGTTGCATTTTCTTTTTTTTTTCTTAGATGTAATCATATTTGACTAATTTAAGTTTTATAAAAGATTCATTCTGACATTCAAAACTCCACAGTGCTGAATCAAACTTTTCTAAAAGAGCATCTCCAAGTAGAGACGCTTTCAGAAGGGTTGACTGACTTTTTTTCAGGTTACATTTTATCCAGCTGTCACAGGATAAGCATAAAATGACAAAAAGAAAGAGAAAGATAATATATGCTTTAAATATTTAAATATCTTATTATTCATATGACTGAAAAAACTAGGTTAATAAGGGAATAGTAGAGCAAAAGATGGGAAAAAGTGTTAATAATGATTTAAAATCAGAATTCTAAATCAGGCGATGCCTTAAGATCCTTAAGATTTGTAGCATATAGACTTTCAATATAGCTTATAATTTCTAACACCTTAGAATAGCAGTTAACAGTTACTAAGCCCTTTCTCATGCTTTATATAGAATTTTCAAAATTCTTGAAATTTTGTCTAGTGTTCTTTTCAAGGAAAGAGATTTTAGCAAGGATGCCTTGTTTGTGCCACATAATAGAAGAACATAATAAGACATTATTGTAGTCAAAGGACTAGGCCCAGAAACCTTGGAGAAGCTCCAAAGAAGGCATATGATGTGAGAGTGATGAGGGTGAGGAATTAGGGGTGTCTTGAGAAGTTCAACTCAGTTTTGGGGAGGCGTGCCAAGGGGCAGTTCTGGTGAGTGGACAATTCTAAGGGAGGTTCTGGAGGTGGACAATTTTTGGGCTGAATGTATCTGGTAGATATGATAATTAATTAGTGTTGTGAATTTGTAAAAACCTTATGGTGTGTGTGCACTTATATTTATTGCACGTAAAAGCACTTTTAATTAAAGGACCTGCTCTCTATTTTATCTATACTAATATTGTCTGGAAAGTTCTTCCTTTCATTTTAGGCATCACAGGTGCCATGCAACCCAGCACTCAGTCTTTTATCACCTATTTTTCTATTAGTGAAATACCATTGCTGAGCAGAGCCACTAATATCCAGGCAGGTTTCAACCAACAACATTGTCTTACATAGCCTTTCACACAACTGAGAATAGTTTTACCAGTCTTGGTAAATTCTTGGCATTTTGTTTCTTGCCTAGTCTCCATCCACAGTTGCACACTGCTGTCAAAAATAATGAGTAATAACTGATGTTAAATCCTTCTCTCTATTAATTTCTTGAACTTAGTTCTTTGTTTCTTCCAGAACACTAGTAGTAGGACAAGAGGAAATTGCCTCAACTTGTGCTAGGGGAGGTTCAGGTTGGATATTATGAAAAATTTCTTCCCTGAAACAATGGTTAAGCACTGGAATGGGCTGCCCCGGGAAGTGGTAAAGTCATCATTTCTGGAAATGTTCAAAAAATGAGTAGACATGGCACTTCATGATACAGTTAAGTGGGCATGTGGTATCTGGTCAAAAATTGGACTTGTTGATCTTGAAGGTCTTTTCTAACCTTAATGATTCTATCATTTGCTGAGAAAATTTTACTGTAAGTGTTGGAAGTGGAGCATGTTCCACTCAGGAGTCTGAGCCACCCCTCACCAAAGGGACAGTAATCATGTCATTCTCCTGAGTGACATGAAAACATCCACTTTCAGATGAAACCAGATAAAGAAAGAAGCCAGATCTTTCACATTCTTGATGCATGACCTGGTCCTGGGGTAAACAATGACTCAGTTGGCCTAGGGGAGATGAATAACTTCTATCTTTCCCTTATCTACAGCTTGTATGAGACAAGACTGACCTCATCAGATACCTATCACTAGGAGATTCCTGTCTATTAGTGCCATAGTAGGTACTTTCTTGCTGCTTAGAGCTCTTTAATGTCCTTCACATTGTAATTTTTCACATTGTCATTCTTGTGATATTTGGAATCATCTAGATTACAGAAAACCCTGCCAGACTTGCTAAGGTTCTGAATCCCAGGTGTGCCTTATTTAGGGAACACTGGTTGCCATTTCAGAGTAATTTTTTTGTCCTAAAGAAATGATTTATAGTACAAGTTCACATCTCTTCACAAGTGTGTCCTGGGAAGTTTTTCAATGTCCATATCTAAGGGATGTAACAGAGTTAAGATACGGTTCACAGCAGGATTAATGCTTGCTGCTCCACCTAGTGCAAAACTTAACAGAAAGTTCCTCATGTATCCCACATAAAACACAAGTTTCCTAAAATCTCAATGAGATGTGTATGAAAATTAAGATTCAAATGAAGGGCCTGAAACTTGCTGGTAATGTAGTCTCAAGCTGTGGTGAAACCCAAACTACCCTGCAAGATTTCTCTAGCTATTTTCCATAGATACCAGTAATTACCTCTACTAGATAGTATGTCCATTTGGGGTGGGTTGACCTTGGTGGTGCCCACCAAGCCACTCTATCAGTCTCCTTCTCAGCTGGAAGAGAGAGAGAAAATAAGATGGAAAACAACTCATAGGTTGAGATAAGGCAGTTTGCTGAAGAAAAATGAAAGTTTGTGCACACACAAGCAAAGAGAAAGAAAAGTTTATTCTCTAATTCTCATTAGCAAAGTGGTGTTCAGCTACTTCCCAGGAAGTCCGGCTTGAGCACAGGTAGTAGTTGCTCCAGAAGGCAAAGACTGGAAACAAGAAATGCCCCCCGTTCCTTCTCCTTCTTTTAGCTTTTGTATCTGAGCTGATGTCATAAGGTATGGAATATCCCTTTTGTTGATTTGGATCAGCTGGCCTGATTGTGTCCCCTCCCAGGACCTTGATCATTCCCAGCCCCTTTACAGGGGGAGTGGGAAGGTACGAGGGGTGAAATGTCAGAGAGATAGTGCTGATGCTGTGCCAGTGCTGCTCGGCAATAGTCAAAACACCAGTGTGTTATAAACACCTTTCTAACTACCAATGCAAAGCACAGCACTGTGAGGGTTTCTATGGGAAAATTAACTCCATCTCATCCAGACCCAATATACCATTTTAAGAAACAGAGATTATATGTTAAGAAATAGGTTTTCCAATCCATTTCTAACTGCAAAGAGGGCATACATTTCATATAAGAATTTGAGATATCATGAGACGTGTATAAGAGACAGTTATATTAGAGAAAATAATGTTGCCTTTTGCATTAGCAACCTAGAGTGGATAAGCACCACTGTTTTATTTGATAATTTTAATTTAGGTTTGGAAAATGAAATTGAAAGAAGAAATAGATGTGACAGTGATTGTCTCTTGGAGAGGGAAAAGACATCAATTCACAGTGAGTCTGCTGTTTCCTAGGGTCTTGGATAAGGGACATTACTGGAAAACTCTCCAAACTAGTAAAGCCCTCTGATTACTAGCTACTTATTCAACCTGGCAGTGACAGAATAACAAGGAGAAGTCCGAGGGCAATCAAAAGAGACTTCAGAGCTCTGGGATCATTGGTAGAGATTGGGAGCACAAGTGTTGATTTCCTCTCTTCTTCCAGTCATGTGGAATAATATTGATAGGACAGATCTATCAGGTAGGTCAATAAGTGTCTCCGAGGTTGGTGTAATCAGAAAAATTTGGGGGTTTTGAGCATGGGATGATGTACCCAACACCTGGTCTACTGACATCTGACAGGAGACACCTACCTCAGTGGGAAACAGGAGTTCTAGCACATAAGCTAGCAGGTCTTGTTGACAGGGCTTTAAATGATCTTGGAGGGGAGAAAGGGACAAAGCCAGACTCACTAGCGATGAGTAATGGGATGGTGTACCAAAACTTGAGAAAACCAGCAGCAGTGGCATTCCTCTATCTGCCTCACAAAATATTGGCTACAATGTACCACACCTGAAATGTTTCTGCACTGATGCCTGCAACACAAGGAACAAACAAGAGAAGCATGAGGCTTTGGCCCAGTCCCAGATATTTGACACCACTGACATAAGTGAAACCTGGTGGGATGAGTCCTGTGACTGCAGTGCCCGGTTGGATGGTTACAGGATCTTCAGGATGCATAGGCTGGGAACAGGCAGAGGCAGATGGAGTGGCGCTGTGTGTAATTAGGAGAGTTAGAATGTATGGAGCTCACAGTTGGCAATGGCACAGTTCAGAGCCTCTGAGTGAGAATCAAGGGGCAAATAAAAAATGTGGATATCATCATAAGAGTCTACTACAGACCTCCCAGACAGGACAATGACACCAACAAGTTGTTCTTTGATGAACTAAAGAACACTTCCAAGACAACTGCCTCGGTCCTTATGGGGGGGACTTCAACTTGTCAGAAATTAACTGGAATATCACATGGCTGGTATAACCCAGGCCAGAAGATTTCTAAAAAACCTGAAAGACAACTTTATGGAACAGGTCCTAAGGGAGCAGACTTGGAAAGATGCCCTTCCTGATCTGCTGCTGGTCAACAGAGGGATCTCATGAGCAAAGTGGAGATTGGTGGCTTTCTTTGTCCCAGTGACCACTAAGTGAATGAATTTAAAACCTCTGTTGACAGAAGGAAAAGTGCCAGCAAAACCTCTGCTTTGGACATGAGACGAGCAGACATCAGCCTGCTCAGGGAATTAGCAAGTAAGGTCCCCTGGAAAAAATTTTTTGCAGTTGCTGTGGTCCATCAGTGCTGGTCACTTTTCAAAGACCACTTCCTAAGGGCACAAGAATAGGCAATTCCCAAATATTGGAAGTCAAGCAGACAAGACAGAAGGCTGTCTTGTCTTAGCAGGGATCTTTTCTTGGAAATAAGGCAAAAAAAGGAAGGTGTATGCCCTGTGGAAGTAAGGTCAAGTGACATAGGAAGGAAACAGACATGCTGCTTGACACCGCAGGAAGAAAATTCCTGTGGCCAAAGCTCAACTGGAGTTGAAGCTGGCCAGAAATGTGGGAGACAATAAAAAGAGCTTTTTCAAAAATATTAATGGCAATAGCCCATTAGGTTGGTGATGATCACCTCACAAACAGGGACAGAGGTAAGGCAGAGAGGTTCAATGCTTTCTTTGCCTCCGTCTTTAACACAGATGATGGATCAAGGGGGTTTCAGCATCCTGAGCTGGAGGAATGTGAGTGCGAGGAGAATGAATTCCCAGCTGACAATGAAATTATACAGGGTCTGCTGCTCCAGCTGGATCCCTACAACTCTATGCGGCCTGAGGGAATTCATCCCAGAATCCTCCAAGAACTAGCTGATGTCATTGCAAAACCTCTTTTGATGATTTTTGGGTGGTCTTCGGAATCTAGAGAGGTCCCAGTTGACTAGAAGCTGATGAATGTTGTCCTAATTCTCAAGAAGGGCAAGAAGGAGGATCCCAGAAACTACAGGCCTGTGAGTCTCACTTCAGTGCCTGGTAAAGTTATGGAGAAGATTATGCTGGGAAGTATTGAAATTGACACCTGTAAGAAAATAGTCATTGGTCACAGCCAGCACAGCTTCATGAGAGGTAAGTCCTGCTTATCAAACCTTATTTCCTTTTATGAGAAGGTAACTCATTTGATCAACAGAAGCCAGTGAATGTCATCTTTTGGGATTTCAGTAAAGCTTCTGATACTGTCTCTCACAGGATCCTTCTGGACAAAATGTCCAGCACACATGATGTCATGTGGTAGATGAGCAATTGACTCATGGGTTGAGATCAGAGGGTTACAGTGAATGGGGTGACATCAGACTGGTGACCTGTCACTAGTGGGATCCCACAGGGCTCCATCTTAGGCCCTGTGCTCTTCAACATCTTCATAAATGACTTGGACACAGGACTGGAAGGGACACTAAGCAAGTTTGCAGATGACACAAAACTGGGAGGAGCTGTTGACTCCTCTGAAAGCAGGAAGGCCCTGCAGAGAGACCTCAAGAAATCAGAGGAGTGGGCAATCACCAACCATATGATGTTGAACAAAGGAAAGTGGTGGATTCTGCACCTGGGATGGGGCAACCCTGGATGTTTGTACTGACTGGGAAATGAGATGCTGGAAAGCAGTGCCAAGGAAAAGGACCTGGGGGTCCTGGTCTATGGCAAGTTGAAGAGGAGTCAGCAGTGCCCTGGCAGCCAGGAGGGCCAACCGTGTCCTTGGGGGCATCAGGCACAGCATTGCCAGCTGGTCAAGGGAGGGGATTGTCCTGCTCTACTCTGCACTGGGGTGGCCTCACCTTGAATATTGTGTGCAGTTTTGGGCACCACAATAACAAAGATATTAAGTTATAGAGTATCCAAAGGAGCGTAATGAAGATGGTGAAGAGCATTGAGGAGAAGCTGTATGAGGATTGGCTGAGGGTGCTTGGTGTGTTCAACATGGAGAAGAGGAGACTGAGGGGAGATCTCATTGCAGTTACAACTTCTTTGTGAGGGGAAGAGGAGGAGCAGGCACTGATCTCTTCTCTATGGTGACCAGTGACAGAACCTGGGGGAATGGCCTGAAGTTGTGTCAGGAGAGGTTTGGGTTGAATATTGGAAAATGATTGTTTCCCCAGAGGGTGGTGGGGCACTGGAACAGGCTCCCCAGGGTCACAGCACCAAGCTTGACAGAGTTCAGGAAGCATTTGGATGATACTCTCAGGCAAATGGTGTGACTCCTGTGGATGTTCATGTGCAGGACTGTGGGTTGGACTTGATAATCCCTGTAGGTCCCTTCAACTTGGCATATTCTGTGATGATCTGTGATCACTCTAAAAGCTTATTACCTTTATTAGGTTATACACAGTCATGGCAGCACTTGAGCCTCAGATAACATTTTTTGGGCATCTCATATTTCCTCCCACCTTCCTTCCCCAATGGCAAAAACCATGAGAGAAGGTAAATATATGATGTAAATAAAGAAGTGGCTATCTCCAAAACACTTCAAAATAGGTAAGAAGAGAATGAAGGGGAAACAAACTAATTCTTAATTAGTTCTAGTTGAGATGAGTCCTTTATTGTTCTGTGAGTCTCTCCTAAGGCTCACCTATCTCTATCTACCCTGCTCAGCTATCTGAGCATTCCACACAGTATCACATATGTAAGAGAAAGTTAGTACTTTAATCCTTAAATGAAAGTGGGTATAGCTTACTCTGTAGGGATGATTTGTATTAATAAAACCCAAGGCATTCAATATGAACCAGAAATAAGTTTACCTCATCATATCATTTTACAGTATTCACAGACATTATAAGGTATTAGTCATCTTCACCACAGTAAACAATCATGTGTTTGAAGTTCTGATTAATCCCAGTACAAGGCAGTGTTTATTACCCAGTCTGGGGATCCTCCATTACCAAAATTGTTGCAGTGCTTCTCTTGTATGTGGAAGAGCGACTCCGTTATATGAAAGGTCTAGAGAGGTTCACTTGTAAAACGTGGGAGTGTCTTTCACCTACAGGATCATAATCAAGGATGTTGCTTACTAGTTTCTCAGGCAAATGCAATACAGTTAAGGCTTTTGGCAGCTTTCAGTAAGCAATTTTGTTCTTATCTGAAATTATTCTAACCTGGACTGGATTATTTCACCAGAAATGCCTAAACATTTTCAACAATATCTTTGGGCTGGTACAGTGCAATTAGTCTGGTTTTGCCTCTCATTTTTGACACAAATGAGAATTTAAAACAAAGTAACAAGCTCTAATAGCCAGTAGTCACACAGCTCATAAATTTGTGTGATAGGGAAAGTAATACATGGATTGAGAGTGCCTAAGTGGCAAATTAAAAAGGGGGACCAGCCGCCCTTCCAGTGGTGTCATAGTTTTATGCTCTGTCATGCAACAAATACAGATTAATTATTTTGTGTATTTCATCAATAGATGACTATTATCTCTTTGCTATTTTTTATGATGAAATTTGAACTTGTTCTTTTTGGAACTGAAATTATGTTTCACTTCCAGCTACTTTCCATTTTTTCCACTACCTTATTACTTTCATCCCATACATTTTCCAAGGCTTGTAGTGGAGTCTGAGATGTCTTTTAAGAAAGTTTCTAAGTTGGTTACAAGGTTAAGTGTCAGTGGATTGTAAATAACCACTGATACAGTGGAGAGGTTTCTGCTTCCAGGAGCAAGGCTAGGAAAGCGGCAAGGAGGGCTCCCTAGGAACAGGCTCCTTAGAAGCGAGGTAGGCTCTTCCCACCCCCGGCCCGGCAACCACCCCGAACGGAATAGGTCCACACCAGCCGACGGTCCACGAGGAAAAGCCAAGTTTAATGCCGTGCGCTCGCTCATAAGGAGAGCATAGGAATTCCCCGGATGTAGGCGGGGAAGGGGGCGTAGATGGGGAGGAGTAACGCACTTCATTGGATGCATGCAAACGAAGGGAAGGAGGGAGGGGAGGAGCGGCAAAAGGACCAATAGGAGAATGAGATGGGCAGGGAAATTCTACCGTAGGGCTTCTGGCACTCCGAGGCAGGGACAGCCCCCGCCCCGGCTCCAGCGGCACCTCGTGGGCGGCCCCGCCGGCAACCGCCCCCATGGCCGGGGCGCGCCAGGACAGGGGGCTGCGACCCGGAGGGTTTTGTGGGAAGAGGAAACTTGGGTAAGGAACGACTAAGGGAAAGTGACTAGGGTAGACATATTGGTGTGTATAACATTCAAACTGGGGAAACATCAATATAGGGTGTGAACTTTAATTAGAGTCCATATAAATCTCTCGCAGAGCTTCCATATTCGGGGAGCCGGGTTCCTGGACTTCAGCGTCCTCGTCTACCCATCTCTTCTAGTATTTTTGCCACTGTATAAACCCCAGGTCTTCTCCGACAGTTAAGAGATTAAAATAAGTTCATTTTTTTTTCAGAAAAAAACCCCAAACAAAACCAAAACCCACTACAAAACATCTAAAACAGGGATTGTTTTTCAAGAAAAGGGATTAAAAATCAGAATCACAGAATCATCAAAGGTGGAATAGACCTTCAAGATCACCCAGTCCAACTGTCCACCTAGCAACTTCACCCTAACCACTGTAAAAGTTTACATTCCTCATCTTTCTGATACGCAAAAGAGTCTTACGTGAAATCAATAGGTAATTATGATGCTTAACTCTGAAGTTCTCTGAATTCTCGATTTCACCCTTTTTTCACAGTGTTTCTAATCACCTAAGTAAAAAGATGACAAAATTCCTTGATACTATATATGGAGACATCATCAGGAGGATTAGATCCCTCATAGATTTGGAATGAAGTCTGCATAAGATCTTGAAAAGCATGATAATTCTCATGATACAGAGGAGCCTGAAACATTTGGTTGAACACCTCTCTGTCTTGGGAAAGAAGTGGGTAATTTATTCATATCTTCCAAAGAAAATGAAATATGTTCTCTTCTCTTAGTAGTTCCAGAGGATGATTAACAGCAACCATTAAATAAGTTAAACACTTTTAAATCACAGAACTGGATCATTGGAATAGATTTGGCTGTGAACTACTGCTCTTGAGTCAGAGCTACTAACTGGCCTCATTCATTTGAAATGACACAGAAAAAGAGAGAGATGGGTGTATTAGTCAGTCATGGAATGTCTGAGCCAGTAGTCCACCCTGTCTTAGGAAGAAAAAAAAAGGTAAAAGCTTCAGCTAATGTCATATATTTCCAATTAAAATAGGAAAAATATAAAACAGTACACCCATTGCTAAATACTGAGTATAGCTTGGTTACACAGAGGAAAATGTATTTCAAAGTAGGACTGGTGGAGAGAAAAGCTAATACTAAAAATGATTAGACTATCATATGATGCCTTTCTGAGCCTAGCAATAGAAAAGATGAAGGACATAAAATGGTGGTGCATAAGCACTTCAGAGTAGAAGAGTAGGGAAGGAGTTTGACTATTGATTAAAAATTATAATATTGCCTTAAAGGTACATATATCCAACCTGAATATGGGGAAAATTGGCACAAACTTCTAATAACAGCAATGAGGGAAAAAAACCCAAATTGATTTTGGGCTGGCAATCAAAATGCATTCAGAAATACTGCATAGTTTGATTGACAGTAGCAGCTGGAATGGGCCAAGGTTTTCCTTCCAGTTTTCTGCTACTTACTTGTTCATTAGAACAATTAGTACTTTTTTGTTGCACCAAACTTTAAGAAAGGTTAAGAATGTGAACTCTGAAAGAGTAGAACTCTGATAAGCGAGCTTGGCTTTCATCTCACACAGCTGTAGAGAACAATATGGGATAAAATCAGTAAAGATAGTAGCATAATTAGTGACAATTAGTATAGTTTTATAATAAACAGCTCTTATCAAATAAGTGGTGTCTTTCTGATGAGATTACATTCTGCTTAGGATAGTAACTGGGACGTTATAATGTAGCTAGAGATAGAACACAGAGATATTTTCCTTAAGATGCTATAACAAACAACATTCACAAAATCTATTTTCAATCTATTAAATACTCATTAGTTGAGTGCTTACAGTTTACTGCTCTTACAGAATTCTTATAGTTTACAGATTCTCCTGCTATATGCATCCATCAGGGACCAGAGTTCCGTGTCTTTATCAATGTTCTGAAAGAAAATATAAAATCAATATAGAAAAATATATGGATGAAATGAATATTGGTAGAACAATAAATAAGAGCAGAAGCAGTTAAGTAACAAAGTTTTCTATGCATTATTTAGTCAAGTTATGTTAAGGTTAATTTGAACATATACAAGGTCATATAATAAGAAAAAGGAAATTTACATCATATTCATGAAGTTGAGAATAGTTATGTGGAAAACATTGACTTGTAAAAGGCCTTATAATAAAACTGAATGCAAATGGATTTTGAGTAAACAAGTCAGAGGAAAGTTTGAATTAAACATCATTTTTAAACTAAAAAATCAATTTTTTTTTAGATTCTGCAAGTTTGAAACTCCCAGGGTTAAAATTTAAACATTATATTGCTGTATTAGCTGCTCTTGAAAGTTTCTCTGAATTGGACACATTAACACTACGGAAATACTTGTTCTTGAAACCTTGTTTCATGATATTCCAAGTATCATCATGAAGTCTCTCTAAGATTCAAGCCAGACTCCATGAGAACAATCATGCCTTGTATGTTAAGCCCTTACTAAGATACATCAGTCAACTTTGTAAATAACTGCTATTTCCAAGAGAAGCCCTTCATCTTCCAGAAGATACCTCCAGAAGCTTAGAGAATGTGGAATACCTTTCTTACTGTTCTGGGTTGATTCTGGCTGAATGTCAGAAACCCACCAAAGCTGCTCTATCACTCCCCTCCTCAGCCGGACAGGGGAAAGAAAATATAATGAGAGGCTCATGGATTAAGATAAGGACGGGGTGAGATCACTCTCCATTGATATAGTGGGCAAAACAGACTTGACTTGGGGAAACTTTAATTTATTAATAATCAAATCAGAGTAGAAAAATGAGAAATAAAAACCAAATGTTAAAACACTTCCCCCTGAAACACTTTCCCCTTACCCTTCCCTTCTTTCCCTCTCTACCTCTTCCTTTTTCCCGAGCTCCTAAGAAATCTACCTCCTCCCTTGCAGCAGTGCAGGGGTACAAAGAATGGGGTTGTGGTCAGTTCATCACATGTTGTCTCTGCTGCTCATTCCTCTTCACTCTCTTGCCCTTCTTCAGCTTAGGATCCCTCTCATGGAAGAGAGTCCTTCAGTACTTCCCCAATGTGCATCTTTCCCACAGAGTGAAAGTTCTTCACAAACTGCTCCAGCATGGGTTCACTTCACTGGGTGCAGTCCTTCAGTAACAGACTGCTCCAGCATGGGTTTCTCACAGAGTCACATGTCCTACCAGCAAAGTTGTTCCAGCATGAGCTCCTCTCTCAGGGTCACCGGTCATGCCAGGAGCCTGCTCCAGCATGGGCTTCTTCACAGCTTCCTTCACGTATCTTGTCTATTGTGGGGTTCTCCAAGAATGCAGGGGAACAGCCTGCCTCACCATGGTCTTCATCACACAGTGCAGGGGAATCTCTGCTCCAGTTCCTGGAGGACTTGCTCCCCTTACTTCAACACTGACCTTGTTGCCTGCAGAGCTGTTCACCTCACATAGTCTTTCTGGCTGCAGTTGCACGGGGGTTTCACTTTTTTCCCTTCTTAATTATTGTCTCCCAGAGGCACCACCGCCACTGCTGATGGGCGCAGCCTTGGATAGCAGTGGGTCCATCTTGGAGCCAGCTAGCATTGGCTCTTTTGGACATAGGGGGAATCTTCTAGCAGCTTCTCAAAGAAGCCATCCCTATAAAATTCCCCTCTACCAAAACCTGGTCACACAAGCTCAACACATTTACCCTCAGTTGATATAGCTTGTTCTGTTAAACTAGGAAGAATAAAACGGAAACAGTCAGTAACCACGGTCAGGCCATGCAGCATAGCTTGTGGCTCCTTCTGTTGGATGAAAGCTGTTGGAAATATCTGGTACAAGACATTTGTTAACCTAATAACAGCTGTATTTTTTCCCAATATGGGTCTTCTTGCATCTTTCATACAGTTCTCTCATGGGAGCACCTACCTCCCAATTTAATAACTTCTAGTTATTTTACATCTGGAACTATTTATAAATCTGTATAATATAATGCAAATTTATGATAATAATGGCAAAATAAAGCTGATAGTTAAAAACACAAAATGGTGAGTTTTCTGTATTTTTAAAAAAGACCTTTTTATTGTTAAGTGTGTCACAGCCCTGCAGTGTTCTCAAAGTTTCACCACTGATCTTGGCACAGAATGCTGATTACATTGTAGCAATGTCAAAGAAATGCATAGTAGCAAATGAATGCATTTTTGAGTGTTTCAGCTATATTATTTTAGTCCAAATCTGAAATAGTCACTTTACAAACCAACTTTCTAGGTGCAAACTTTCAGGCTACTGAAGCCGTTTTCTTGTGATTGACATAGGACTTTGCCAAGTGTTAAATCCCACAGCTGCAGTGGATGACAGTTCTTTTTTCTTGGCCTGCTGGCCCTCAGTGCATTTTTCACTCCCTTGCCAGTGATCCATGCTTCTGGACTGTCTCAAAGAAGGAAACATATTTTGTAGGGTTTTTTCCTATTTTAATTGCTATTTCATGCTGTGATGGTGACTTTCTGTCCTTTCATTATTCTCATTCTTACAGAATATTTCAGTTTTTCCATTTTCTTCTTCTTCCTTTTATTTTCTTTCTTTTTCTTTTTTTTTTTTCCTATCTCATTGCTTCCAATGCCTTACTTCTGGTATCAAACTGAGATATCAATGTGAAGAGTAGGGCACTTATGGGTAGCTCTCCTCATTTCACCTGCTTGAGTCTTATATCTTGTTTCCTTGTCTAGGCTGTTCTCCATGCCATATGCTATGCTCATGCTATAGCAATTTATTTTCAGTTTTAAAACTTACAGTCTTTGTTTTTGGTCTTGCTAGGCCTAAAAAATTAGACTTTCATTCTCCATCAGTCTCTTTTATTTAGTTTGGCTTGCACAACCCCTATCTCAGGACATTTTCTTTAGTCTTGTGTGTACTGCTACTGAAACTTTTATTCATGTTTCAGTTACACTTCCTCCCTTTAGAGGCTGTATGATCTTCTTTGGGAAATAGCTGTATGGTTTTGAGTATCTAAAAATGCTTCATACATTGCTGGTACTATCAGAAATAAATAATAAGATCCTCAGAAGGACTCAGAGACTTTCAGCCTACCCCATAATGAATGATGATCACTGTTACAGACAGGGCCATGACATACATTAGATGCTATGCAAATCTCTGTCGAACTCCAAATGGAGGGCATGAGTAGAATCTAGATCTTTGTTGAGAAGTGCATACATGAAGGATTAAATATGTGACAGAGCAGTCTGACAAGTTTAAAAATTGTTAGAGGCTATATGGAAACAAAATGTCATGGTTTAACCTGGCAGGCAGCTTAACACCACACAGCTGTTTGCTCACTTCCCTCATGCTGGGATGGAGGACAGAATGTGAAAAAAGAAAAAGTAAAACTTATTGTTTGAGATAAAGTCAGTTTAATAGGACAGGAAAGGGAAGTAAAAATAGTAATAATGACAAGAGACCACAAAAAACAACTTATGCTCAATGCAATTGCTCATCACTCACTGACTGATACCCAGCCTGTCCCCAAAGTGCAGGCTGCCACCCTTCAACGAACTCCCCTCAGTTTTATTGTTGAGCTTGGTTCCATATGGTTTAGGATTTTCCTTTGGTCAGTTGAGGTCAGCTATCCCAGCTGTGTCTCCTCCCATCTTCTTGTTTACCCCCAGTCTGCTCAGTGGTGGAGTGGGCTGAGGAGCAGAAAAGGCCTTGGCTTTGTGTAAACCCTGCTCAGCAACAACTAAAACAGAACTGTGTTATCAACGTTGGTCTCATCCTAAATCCAAAACACAGCACTGTACCAGCTACTATGAAGAAAATTAACTCTACCTCAGCAGAAAGCAGGACCGAAAAAGAATAATAAGGTATTTAGAAAACATAGATAAAAATTAACTGGCTCATACATTCTGTGATAGATGGTAGAATTTAATTATTGATAAAATAGATTAGCAACTGAGTGTAAAAATAGGAGAAGGGTTTGATATAAGAAAAAAAGACCTATGAAAAACAAGAGCATACCTAAAACTAGAAAAACAATTAAATTTCAGCCTTGCTGATATCCAGCATTAAAATTGGACTGTAGGCAAAATTATGGGTTTTCTTTTTCATTTTTCTCTTCATTTGGTATTTCTGTTTTGGTTGTTTGCTTCCCATCTCTGGCTACTTCCTGGTTTTACCTCCCTGAAACACATGCAGGACAAAACAGCTCTACCACACACCTGGCCTGGGAAACTTGGTCTAGGCTCACTGAGCTTCTAGATCAGGGTGAGAGCCAGCATGAGGAAGGGCTGTGGCTGGCAGTGGCGAACGGCAGGATACTCCAGTGTTTTTCTGGTTGCTTTGGTATTTCTGGTTGTGTGGTGGGGGTGATGTCAAGTCCTTTCTTTTAGACTGGCTAGAATTTTCTTGGAAGCTGGAAGTTGGAAGGCAGTTAACTGGAATGGCACTTTCTTCTAAAGGTTGTGGGGTTCTTTTTGTTTTGAAGGTTGTGGGGTTCTTTTTGTTTTGTCTTGGCTTTGGTAGGTTTTTTTGGTTTCTTTGGATGGTTGGTTGGTATTTTTTTACAACTAAATATTGTTTCCTATTCTGACATTACACTTAAGACCATCATCCAAAACCCCTCCTCTTTGTACCATTTGTGCTGCTCTAATTAATTCCCTTCTTTTCTTCTCTAGTTTCCCATTCCTTCTCTTTTCTGAAACTGCATCAAATAATAGAGTCAGGCTTTCAACTTTGTTGTTTGATGTGCTTTTATCACAAAATGAAGCAAAAATAAAAAGTGTGACTTTCTTATTATGATACTGTTAGTTGCTAAAGTGAGGTCTCTGTGAAAAAAAAAATTGTGATTTTAAGATACCAATCAGCCATGTGATAAAACCTCTCACTCTCCAACACATGCCAAATCTTAAAAACACACCTGTGATTGTTATATTAGTTTTAAGAACTCAAAGATGAAGGGTATAAAGTATTTCAGTCACCAAGCAGACTGCAGGATAATCCACTAATCCAGAGAGATGAAAGGAAATGCAGATTTTATGCCCTCTCGAGAGCAGCAGCCTGTCAAAAAATAGATCCTTCTCCTCAGCTTGCCAGAAAAAGAGAGAAAAGAAAGAGAGAAAAGGTCTGTCTCAGAGATGCAAATACACATACATGCACACAATGAGGATATCTGTGCTACAGAAGTACTTTAATAAACACTTATGGTAGAAATCAATGCCAAAACAAATATTGATGGATACCTCTGTTTCTTTTATGATGAGAAAGAAAGCATAATTGGAGGAGAGGGAAATAATTATGTTTGCACTTTAAACTATGAGGATTCTTTAGGGCATCTAACTGATTAAAATCAGAAAAGAAATATTTTCTGTTATGCAAAATAAATGTTTTATTTGTAACATGCACTAAAAATTATAATTGCAGAATACAATTGTTTTAGAAGACTTTAAGGTAGCTTATTCAAATAACAATCATGGTCAATACACAAAACTTGCATGTTCCAAAGGGTTTTTGGATCAGATTCTGCTCCCTTTATGCATGTCAAATGTTACCTTTATTTGCAATTAGTAGGTGTCAATAAGGGACTAAGTCAAATTCGGACCTGAATTTTGTAATGTAATGATGCACTTTTCTCTGAACCCCACATGTACATGAAATATTCTTTGTATTTGAGAAAATTACAATATTACTTTGAGCACAGTAAAGCAAACTTGTGTGATCATCCCCATTTCTTCAGGTCCCCTGCATTTAATCTATTTTTTATCTTTTATGTTCACAGGGTGCAGAAGGTGAAGGTGAGGATAGAAAAGCATATCAGGCAAAATGTGGATAGAGTCAGCAGTAAAAGAAAAAAATGCATGCTGTCCTGTACTGTGCAAAGCAAGCATAATCGCTGACAGGAAGAAGTTTGCACTTCTGGAAGGAAAATATAACCAAGAAAAATTCTTTACAAATGACAAGGAAAAATCTGAAAAAGATATTATGTCAGTACTTCTATAATTACTTGGTCTGTAATTTGCATTCTCTAGGTCTTCATTTTGTATTTTAAACTGATCACTGCCAGGTCTCTGAGAAAAATCTATCTCATGATTGCAACCAAATGATGACATATATTTAAACGTGTAATAATGTTTCTAATTCAAAAGTACAATAAATTAAACAAATTCCTTTGAACTTTGAGCAAAGAATTAGTGATGTGTTGACATCTAGAGCACTGCTAGTGTTCCTTCATTCAACTACATATGTATGTATTACTGTGCATACTGTTTGCAAGACTTCATTTCATTTTATGAAATACATTGCAAATCTGACCAATCTACTTTCAGTGGGGACTCTGATCTGCTGGGGAAGAAGTGTAGCTATTCACAACATGGATATTGCTTTTAGCAATTGCACAAGACATTAGAAATCAGCTTCACTCTGTGTAAGAAAGCAAGGGAGCAATAGGAATAGAAAAGCATTTTTCTGCAATTGGAAAAGGGAGTTATCATTGTCACAGGGAGACACATGAGGAGGCATTCAGTGCATATGTTATGGCCATGTACTAGAATCCAGGATACTTTTACCTCTCCATTAAACCTTTCCTTATGCTGCCTTGCAACAGCACTGGTGCTTCTGAATTGTTGAGGAAACCTCAGAACATTTTCTGGGCTCCTTATGCAGCTCGATTGACCTCCAGCTTCTGTCACTCTTGGTAGCAGCAGAAAACTTGACCTGGTTAGGATATACAGGGAGGATCTCTGCCTTCTTGCAAGGAAATGAGTGTGGCCACAGGTGCACTACTTACCTGCTGGTCACGGTGGGGCTGGGCTAGCATGGCTGTGCCATACTGAAAGAGGTTTCATGCTCTGTAAACCCTCTAGGCAAAATCTGGCTTTTTAAATGATGTGTTACATGAGAAGATTTGGTATGGTATGAAATACCCACTGTAAGGATAACTATCAGAGTCCCATGAAAAACAGAGGTCACAGCGCACTTATTCTTTAGCCATTTCCATGGTTTTTAAAAGACATTTCAGACGAACAAAATGTGAAGGAGAGATTTTAAACAGAAGTGGCTTTTTGTATATTTATGAAGAGAAACAGGCACAAGGTGGGGAAAGTATGAAGGCTCTACAATCCCAGAGTATTAGTATGTGATGTTAGTACTCATCCTATTATGCAGAAATGCAAAATTAGACTTACCTTCTAGTTAAGCATGCTCTGAGGCTTCTCCAAAGATAGTGAAATTAAAAACATTAAGATAAAGATGACACATAGCTGCATCATATTTAATGATTATTTATTAAAACAGAAGTGAAAGTACAGTAATAATGGAACAGAATATAATTTCACAAAATACTAGTTAAACCATCTGTAATGCATGTGGACACAAAGACTTAATTTGCCTATTGTGTACCTCACTGGCATCCCTCCTGCCAGTGAGGTTGGTAAAATGATATGCTATAATATTCTGTTCTTCCTCACGCCTTCCTTGCCTTGAAATTGATGGCAATTATCAGAAAAAAATGTTCCTGTAGATGTACAAATATCATCCTCACTTTGATATTTTTTACTTTAAGATTCAAGTTACTGTGGAAAAAAATGATATATATCACACCGAGAGGCATGCGTAAAGGCAAAAGAGATGCAGCGCTAGGTGTACGCAGCTGCCAAGAAGAAGGAAGTAACTTCTTTTTAGGAAGGTATCTGTAGAGGAGGCTTGGATATATATGCTTATCTGCTTAAGGGAATTTGAGTCCATCTCCATTTGGCAGTAAAGTGGTCAAGCCATTAAATTATAGTTTGTACCTGAATTTGGGAATACAATTCTCTCCTCTTGCTGGTGCTCTAGATTCAGTCTGAGGAGTCTAAGTACTATTTTTTCAGGTGTTCTGCAGTGAGTTGCTCTCAGTCTATGCTGTTGAAGAAAATTCACCTTGTGTAGTATACTGAAATATTTATTGCGAGTAATTCTGTGTCCTGGTTAGGACATTGGGGAATAAAATAGTAAAGAGACCTACTTTCTGCTTGGTTCATATGAACAACCAGTGTCCTTACAATGAATTTTTAATTAACCATTCTCTCCTAAGAAGTGAGTGATCTTAAATCCAACCACTAGTTCCATGCATGTTTAGTTAGGTATGTGAAGTGAAGTTGCCCTGGTAAACAAGAATTAAAGCTCTTTCTCTTTGAACCAGTGGTTTGCGCTATCTTTTAGAAGAAGTCTACCAATTCAGATGGGTCAAAGGTGTGAACCAAATCAAGAGGCCCTTCTTCTGGTGGGCTCTATCTTGTGCAGCATTAAGAGTGTATTTGCAACACAATTTTGTCTTAAGGTCAGAAGTGCATTTTTCAAGTGACTCTCCCAGTCAGTTCTAGTTCCAGTCCATTTGGTTACACTGAAATACTTTGATCCAGCTGCTCACAGGAAGTCTGTTCAGAGGGTCACAACCATATTACTCTGAAGTAGTGACTCCTGAAAGTTATATAGCATAAATGCAAAGCTCTAATTGCTCTTTCTTTCTAAAAATTTGCAGTGGCTGGACTGCTCTTCTTCCCAATACAGACATATCCCTAACTTCACCTTTGCTGCAAAAGTGATTTTCTTTTTTCAGTGACTTCATCCTACATATGAATCATTTAGAAGGGACCAAACCCACAATTTCTGACATTTCCACTGGTTGTAAGAATGAAAAGACTGAATTTATTTGAAATATAACATGCTTTTGCTGTATTGGCAGATTCTATTTGCCCTCTAATATGGTTACATGTATATTTGCAGACCCAGTTGAAAAATTCTATGCACAAACACTTGCACCTGTACCATATTTTAGGAATAAAAATCAGGAAACTATCTGTATTGACACTAATTTTCAGTACAGAAGTGCTTTATGTACAAAAGAACATTACGGGCAGGACCAACCAGCTGTTTATGGTGAGGGTATAGGAAGGCTGACAACATAATTTTAAAACTTTTTTTAGGGAATGCAAAGTGTTTTCTTAACAAATTCCTAGGTGTTATCTTCTGGAGCATGCTTAATGATCATGAGCTATTGACTAATTGTAGGCTGCCAAAAATTTGATTCAAGATTGTTTATTCAGTGTAATTTTGTCGGAGGAGACCCAGGGTTTATACAGTGGCAAAAATACTACAAGAGATGGATAGACGAGGACGCCGAAGCCCAGGAACCCAGCTCCCCGAATATGGAAGCTCTGCGACAGATTTATAAGGACTCTAATGTTCACACCCTATATTGATGTTTCCCCAGTTTGAATGTTATACACCCCAATGTGTCTACCCTGGTTGTTTTTCCCTTGGTAGTTCCTTGTCCAAGTTCCCTCTTCCCACAAAACCCTCCGGGTCGCAGCCCCCTGTCCTGGCCTGACTCGGCCATGGGGGCGGTTGCCGGCGGGGCCGCCCATGAGGCGCCGCTGGAGCCCGGGCGGGGGCTGTCCCTGCCTCGAAGTGCCGGAAGCCCTACGGTAGACTTTCCCCGCCCATCTCATTCTCCCATTGGTCCTTTTGCCGCTCCTCCCCTCCCTCCTTCCCCTCGTTTGCATGTACCCAATGAACGGTGTTACTCCTCCCCGTCTCCGCCCCTCTTCCCCGCCTACATCCGGGGAATTCCCGTGCTCTCCTCAAAAGCTAGCGCGCGGCAATAAACTTGGCTTTTCCTCGTGGACTCCTGGCAAGTGCGGGCTTGTTCCGTTCGGGACGGTCGCCGGGCCGGGGGCGGGAGGAGCCGTCCCTCGCTTCTAAGGGGCCTGATCCTAGGGAGCCCTGCTTGTCCCTTTCCTAGCCTGGCTCCTGGAAGCGGAAACCTCTCCACCGTATCGGTGGCTATTTTTAATCCGCTGAAATAATTTCTCAGATGATTCTCTTCCAGTGTGGAGGCACTTTCTGTCTTGTTTATTGATAAGTGGCACTAGCTGTTGTTTTTTTTTTATTGCTGGTATTTCAACACACAATATTGTTTTTATTAACTATCCTGCCATTACTATATATTTTGGGGTTTGAGCCATGGACTGCAACCATCTCCAAAAGCACTTGAAACTCAGCAAGTGGAGAATGAATGATTTACATCAGCCAAAAATGCACCATTCACCCAAATGTTGAAAGTAATTAATTTCAAAAGCTATTCTAATGAGTGGTATTCATACTTCTAAGAGGAACTAATGTGGAACCTGCCAATTTCTATCCAGTACAATCTTTGATATAAGACAACATCAAACTCACAGAGGCTTGGAAAAAGCAAGTTCAGAAAAGCATTGGGAATATTAGAAGTAGTTTGAAATACGAATGGTTAGTTACATCTTTATGGGAAATTCATATAAACTATTTCTGGATTTCTTGACTTCATTTTTCCTGCTCTAACTATTTTAATGTAGCCTTCTTGCTGAATTATAAACAGGACTAGTTTTTACTGATTATTTATTTCTTTGACTCCAATTTGTAGCACAGCTGAATTTTACATTAATCAATCTTTTACTTTTCCTTCAAATCTAACACACAGAACAGTCTTCTGCATGATTTGAATGCGTTTAGTTGGATTTTATTAGGGCTGATGTTGAGTCAAATATAAATGAAAAAGAGGAAAGACTATAGTAAAAGGTTTGCCAAAAGACATCCTAAAGGCGTATACTTGGTTAACAGAATGTATTTTTAATTTTCACTTTCATCCATTCATACTTGTGAAACTGTGGGATATTCCCTGAAACTTCCTTTTTGCCAAATAGTGGACTATCACAGACTGACATAGTAGCCAGTTTTCTGATTACACGTTGCATTTTGATTGCATACAAAAGAGATCCTTTTTTAGTTGCTTATTTGTAAAGTTGAATATGGTTAGTGTTCACATGATGAGGCTATGTCCTGATAGTATAAAATGCAACTTTTTATTGCTGCATTCAAGCATGTTGTAACCTTTACAGATAAACACCACACCTGTCCAAATTTAGGTGAGATACTAAAATCCTTTCTACTGATCACAGTAACTGTTTCTGTGTAACAATACTGAAAGAGTTCTGTGGGGTTTTATGTGAATTAAGTGACAGAAGTGATGAAGAAAGCAATAGTCCAACTCTCAAGTGGCAATATAGATGAAGTCATGGGCCATCCTAACCTGGAAACCAGATTACAGTCCCTTAAAATAATTTATAGGAGAGAAAGACTTGGAAACAAACATTTGAGGTGGAAGGCATTCAATATCTTGTAAAAAATAGAATGTGCATATTAAAAAAAATAGCACTTAAAATTCTGAAATATGTACATGCAACTATGACATAATCAAGCTTGCACCCTGTGAATGAAACTCATTGGTTATCCTCTCCTCTAGCTTTTATTTGTATTTGTGTCTTGGTTTGGGTTTTTTTGTTTTGTTTTTTTTTTTTTCACAAACACCTTCATATGTTGCCCTTCTTAATTAATGAAGTTGTAAGTCCTTTAGTTCATGTGTGCTTAGATGACAGTATGTGTACAACTCTTTTGTTAGAAAAGAGCAGGCAGAGGACAAAGAATATTTGCCAGATTTCTCTGATGATGCACCTGAAAACAGATTCACTTTCTAGAAGAATCCATGCTGTTTCATGAAGGGAAAAAACATCTCCAGGAGGTTATTTTGTATTTATGTTAGTAACTAAATTATATAAATTCTGAGATAATTTTAATACCAGTTGCAGATAAACAAACATACCTAAATTTAGCTGTCTTCAGTATCCATTTCTGTGAAGAAAAAATAAAAGTCTGATGAAGAAAAAAATGAGATCTCCAAAAAATCCCAATGGCCAAACAGCAAAAAGGAGACATAAAGAAAACAATGCCCCCAGCCCTCATTTTGGGTGATGTCTTACAACAGTTCAGAAAATTATTTTAGTGAATTTCAAAGTGTCATCATAAGATTGATAGAAGGTTATAAGATGGCAGTGAAAATAAACAGATTCAAAGTGTTCAGCACCAGGGAATAGGGATGTACTACCTGACGCTGGCCTCAAAGGAAGAGTACATCAAGGACAGAAGGAAGCTTAAACAGAGATGATTGTTGAAGATTGTATTTTGCTGGCTTCCCTGAATAGCTCTCTAGACAATCTTGGTAGATTTACTGGATTCAGTAACATGGCTTCTTGATGCCTGATAGGGAAAAAATTATTTTCAAAGAGATTCTGGTTTTATTGTGTAAGAATGTAATATTGTGTTTGCAGCTAGCTGGACACATGCTGTTTACCCTCAAGAGTTTTCATTGTGAGAGAAAAATCACATTTAAAAAAATAATGGATGCCTTTGAAAATGATTCCTTGTCTCTATGGCTTCTCTCTATATGGATTTTACCTTTCGCTAAAGCTTTGAGGGTGATGTGTGGCCACAGATGTGCATCAGGCACAAATAAGTTTTCCTACAGTTCAGGTGTTTTCAGGGGACCTTAAGTGGGATGTTATAGCCCATGGTCTGCAGTCCGATGCTAGAGTAATTTCAGACATTTTAGCTGACATCCTTGAAATTAATGGGAGTTTTCCCTAATTCTAATCTTTGAACCATACTGTCAAAACATCTTTTAAAAGTTGGCAGAGCCTCAGGGACACACAGTTTCTGAAAGAAATGGCATTAGTAATACGGATCACAGAAAACATTTGAGAGTGTAGAGAACTGATTAAAACATATTATTTGTTTTGGTCCTCAGTAGGCACAATACAGAACATTTTATGACTGAAGATAATTATAGGATATTTGTGTGATTAAGTTAGCAATTTTCATACCAAATCAAAAAGAAATATCTTGATTTGCTTCTTCTTCAGACTGACTTTCCTTTGAAGTTGTGTTTTCTCTAGGATTAATAAAAAGATTTTGAATGAAAGAGGCTTGTGCTAATTTGCATTTCTGCAAAATGTTTAGTTTCTAAATATAATATTTATTATAAATAGATGCTATAAATATCACATATAGTGTTATATCATGTCATACGGTATGAAAACTTATCTACACATCCACAAAGGAGCACAGAGACAATGGAAGATGCAGCACCTCAAATAGCACCCTGACACAGCTTCCCTCCCAGGAGTCACCAGCCCATCACAGCCCCATCTCTGCAAACCCAGAGGAGCACAGGGCAGGTGGAAACCTAAAGTAAAGGCTGTCCCAGGAAAGGCTCAACCCCAATATTCAGATATGATATCCATCATGATGGGTCAAGAGGAGCATATTCATATCCCCTCATAGACCTGGGACTTGCTGCCTGGGGTGTGGGACATATTATGGGATGCTGGTGAAGAGTGTTTTGGGATTGCATATGTCTTACTATGGGATGTTCAGGGAAGAAACCAGCAGTGGAGAATGGGATGGTTTTAGATGATTTGGGGAGGAACAACTGTGGGAAAATAAAGGTTTGAGGGGGCAGACAGCTGAAAGCCTGTAAATAACAGCCTGTCTGCCCAGGTTCCAGCAGGTGTTATAGGGGCCCAAGGGTGGGTGGTGTCAGCCTGGGGTAAGGGTGGGTTGGGATGCCAGCAGCTGAGCTAGACTGTGTGTCTGGGGCCAGTGGCTGAGGAAACCCCAGTCAGAGACACCCTGTGCCAGCCCCAGGTGTGACCAAGGCCAGAGTCCATCTGGTTGCAGTTCAGTGCCAGGAGCCAGAGCAGGTGTGTCAGTGAGTGTGTGACTGCTGGTAAGGTGTCTACTGGGGGCCAGGGGAATGTTGGTCATTTCAGTAAATGCTTGTATAAGTGTATGTGTAGGTCTGAACACCAGCAAACAGAGTGGCACTGTGTTCTCAGGAGTTCACATGCCCAGGTTCCAGGAACTGGGGAGGCTGGGGTCCAGGAACAGCTACGGGGCAAATTGGGTGTCTGAGCCCGGCTGCTAGCAGGAAGAACATTGCATCTGTGTGCATGTATATATTCACCTGTGAGGATGTGTATTCTCACCTGGGAACCTCCATCCTGCTCAGTCAAAGTGGGGAAACAAGATGAGGCTCTTGGTGCTGTCTGTGTTTGTGCAAGTGCTACATGTCTGTGGGGTTAATCTATGTGGATATGTATACATGCATCCTAACAGCATATATTGTGTGTATGAGTTCTCATTTTGTATGATCAGGCAATGGATATCTCCTTAAGGTAACATATCTGCTTGACAAGACATGGATTTGATAAACGAAAAGGTCTTTTGCATCTCCAGCCATTGAGTATTTAGGAACTAACTTTGAAATTGTCATAATGGTGTAACTGTCATGTTTCTTCCAGGATGTGTGGCTGTTACCCCAAATAGATTAATTTTTGTCAGAGAACCCCATTCCAACAGCTTACTCTCTGAATAAATGCAAAACTCCAGAAAGTCAAGTTGGACTGCAAAGCACACAATTGCAGCCATGGGATCCCCCACTTGAACTAACAGATGTGTTTGGCATAGACAGCACCATAAACAGTTAAATTAGTAGTGGCAGGAGTCCTTAGGAATCTTAGATGCCAAACTACTGTTTAATTTCATTTGGGATCCTTGAGATCCAATGCATTTTATAGCTTATTTTAATTTATTTCTTAATTTTCCAGTGTTTGCTTTAAGTCTTGGGTAGTTTAATAAAGACCCAAATTAAAATTCATAAAAAAACTGTCTATGATTTTGCAGTACTTGAAATCTCTGTCTGAAATATTCCTGATGGAAGCTGCCCAGACTTTAAAAGAAGCACTGACTAAATCTGCCTTTTCAAGTTCCAGTCATTCAGGATAAATGGGTTTTCTCTGACAGTTCATTAAAATATCTAAGTATTAAAATTTTTAGTGTACTATTGTGAAGAGTAGTGTTAATGGACATTTTTCCTCTATTAGTAAATTTTCATGACAGTTTTGCAAAGCAAATGTAAATTAAAACCCCGATATTAAGTCACATCAGCAATATCTTCAATTCAATTAAGTGAAATTATAAAACAATAACTATTATTAGTCAAAAGAAGGTTGCCATACAACAGCATAACCTTTTACTTAGTTATCATTAGCTAGCTGGAGTGATAATTGTCTTCATTTACACAATTTACACTATCTAATAGGATGCTTTAAGGCATATCAAATCACATGTCTAGCGAGTTCATCTCTGATGATTTGATAATACATACTTGTTGTCCTTTAGGGAAATATATGCTAATACATATTTATCACAATTTATGATTAAATTAAATAGCAAAACTCTATTTTCACTAGAAAGATATAAAGTCTGATGTGTTACTTGAAACATTATTAGAAGGCAAAGCTAGAGACATTGTGGTACAATGCTTTTCAGTGGACAGACATTGCCAATCTCCAATCACAGACATCTCCCACAAATAATCCAGCAAAGAGAAAACACAGTGAGTGATTGTCACCACTTACCTTCCCTCCCTTTTTATGAGATTTATGTTTTTCAAATTTTCCCAGTTCCTAGGTTTTGAGCTGAGGAATACAAGCAGGCTCAGAAAACAGCTGTGCCATGTTAGCCTCCAAGGAGCCACACGGTAGAACAAGGGAAGGAACAAATGAATGATAACACATTGTGCAACCCAGTGGCTGGACACACAGAGGGACTACTCCTCTGAAGCAAAACTGTTGTTGCCTCAGGCTTAGAGCAAAACAGAGCGATTGAAGTGAGTTTGCATGGCAGGCTGCAACTGTAATTTATATTAAAAATATGTATTAACACAAACTATGCCTTTGTCTTTATCTACTGCATTACCATATAACCTCATTTATGAAATGCTGAAGTACTTTGATCCATTTTTTTAAATCATGATGAGTAAATAAGAAAGAGCCTTTTTGTTAAGACCCAAGGGATTTCTCCTTCTTTTTCTGTTAAACAGAGGCCACTAGTGAGGCACTTCATGCATCATTGAAGGATATATGTATCCCTGCACTTTCTTGGTCTGCAAGCACGCACATCCCCAGATCTTTCTAACCCTATCCCAGGCCTTGAGTTCATCCAGAATCCATGTGCAGGCCCAGGTCTCCTGTCCCACCTTCATCTCTGACCTGTGATTGACTTTAGCAAAATGCTGTATCTGTGCTTATGTAACTTTGCTGTCTATTTGCTGACTGCTTGCTTGTTCTCTTCTATGAAAATGGAGGAGCTACAGAGACAGTTTGGAATTTTTTTATGAAGTGGTGTGGTGATTTATTTCATTGTGTAATAAGAAATAGTAACCTCTAGAAAGTACTTTTAGAAGAAAATAAATGTCAAAATTATAAGGGTATCTATAATATTGTAAACACCCCACCCCTTCCAGCCCCTCCAGTTATATTCACAAGAGTACAGTATCATAGCTGCCACACTGTCTGGTGGCTTATCATAGAGTATTTATCTATTTAATATCCATGACTATACAGTTCCCTTGATAGATAAAAATTATAAGATTTGGTTATACAAAGACATGTATAAAAATGTACATAGCATCTCATGGTAGTGCACAATACTAAGAAATAAAAAACACTAGTACACTCACTTAACAAAATAATGTTAAGGTTCTGCACAAAGTGCATATTGTCACATGAAAACAGAGGAGAATAAAGTAAACATTTAAAGATAAATATGGATAAAGAACCTGAAAGACCTCTGACAGAGTAAGACTAATATAAGGAATTGGAAAAAGTTTGTGGAAAGAGTGTCTTTTGTAGGAAATGATTGATTTTATTAGAAAATAAATATGGATGTTAGAGGAGCAAGACACTATCAATTTTTTTTGTTTTATAATTAAATTAATTCCTTGTTATTTTTTTAAAAGAAATTTTAATTTAAAAACTTGCTTATCTCTGAGAACTAGTAAATTGTAAATTACTTATGCTTACTATGTTATCTTCCTTCTCAACTCAAGAACTGACGACAGTCTCCAGTCAAGACATTCACCTGATTTCAGTTCTTGGTCTAAGTATGAGCAGAGAATTTAATTTTCGGTGTCTCTGAGAGATCTTAACCCTCCAATCCTTTATGGGTTGGTGGTCCCTCATTCTCTTCCTCCAGCACTCCTCACTTTTTTTTTCTAAAGCAAAAATTAAACCAAACCAAAACAAAACCACAAAAGCTATCTACATATTAAGATATTCTTGAAGTATAATAGTTCTACGAAAAATATTTCTCTGAGCCTTCTTCCCCTTGCTTGACAAGGCAGGAAAAGAGTACCTAGTCTGGGAAAGATTGCAAGTAGCAATCTTCCTGCTTCAGTGTCATTACATAATTTTCCTTTTCATCCCTGCATCTAGGGGAAAAAATGATGGACTGTTTGCCTGATTTTCACTGATCAGTTTTTATCTGTTTGTCTGCTAGTTGACATGTTAGTTGAAAGCAAGTGATGAACACATTGCCAGATATGTGGTT
This sequence comes from Pithys albifrons albifrons, assembly GCF_047495875.1. Taxonomy (NCBI): domain Eukaryota; kingdom Metazoa; phylum Chordata; class Aves; order Passeriformes; family Thamnophilidae; genus Pithys; species Pithys albifrons. The sequence goes on along the minus strand of NC_092459.1, from coordinate 21,281,926 downwards.
ACACACTCTTGAAAACATCAGGAAATCCTGAACTTATCACAAACTAAATGGAAGGAGGATCCTTTTTCATAATCTCAATGCTTTTTTTCTATCCAGAAATTTGTCTAGTATTTTTTAGTCCCCAGCTTCTTACCAGGTTGTACTGCAAAGTATCTTCCTGGATGTTTCTGAGCATGTCTCCTGATGTCTGGCTTACAGATGTCTTCAGCTTTCTTACAAAAGCAGACCTTGTGGTTTACATTCATCTTTTTCCTTATCTAGACTCAATGAAACTTCTGTTAATAACTTAGGTGTATGAAAGGTAAGGAAGGTCTTTCACAGCCCAAGAACTTCATAGTACCACCATTGTTATTTCATCTTTCTATTCCTTAAGGAAGCTTTAAATTTTTTTATTTTTACTGTGAAACGTAGTGTGTATCCTACTATCATCAGTTAACCAAAAAAGTCACCATGCTGTAAAAATGGTATGAAGTATCAGGATAGCAAGAGTTAAAAAAATTCAAATAGCCTCCACTAAATAAACAGTAACTATGTCAGCTGTGCATAAGCATTTGCATCTTACTGCAATCCCAGAGAATGATTAATGCTTACAGAAATTTATTAGATTATTGAGATCTACCAGTTTACTCTTTTCAATTAAAGACAAAAAAAACTCTTAAAATAAAAGCGAAAATGTCTTTGAGGTTTTTCTCCCTCCCTGGAAGGCAATATATAGGTGGGTATTGTCCACAGACTTTTACTCCTTCACTCTTTTCAAATATGTGCTGTGTCAGTCACTTCCTTACTCTCTGTAGACTCTTTGTAAGCTACCTTGTTGACTCCCTTCAGTATCTCTTTTGGACCCCCAATCAATTATATCAATTTCCTTACTGTGTAGAGTACTTCTGCCAGCACGCTATCTGTGGAACATTGCTTAAATACCCTTTTAGTTAGGTTTCTCACCACTGATCTTTCAAAAATTAGTGGTGCAATTGTGTAAAAATGTTTCACTGAAAGGTACTTTCACACTGTATAGATTGACTTTTCCTCATGTTGCCTTTATGTTCTATTTACCATGAAAGAAAATAAACTTAACAGTGGTAAATAGGCTCACACTTACAGAAATTAAAATGGATCTGAAACCTTATTCAAATAACGTGCTTCATAGGCTCTGTGTTAGGGACCAGAACATAGTAAGATTGAATTAATCTGCTTTTAAACCAAGAGTTTGGTCAGGCAGCTCAAATGATCTATAAACTGGGTTGGGTATAGAGTTTAATCAAATGTGAAATATTCTGTGAATGGCACATTCCTGTGGCTTCATTTCTTTTCTTAGTGAAAGTGCAGCATGGCACATTTGGAAACTTTTACCAGTTTGCCTTAAGTGTCTCCTGCTGAGCAGAAGAGAATAAGAACAGACAACAGAAAATGGCCACCTGCACACCATCTTATAGCTCATACTCCAAATTAGGTTTTTCTGATAGAGTGCCTGTCGTCACGTCTCTGTAGCCTGCCTAGACATAATTCATAGTTCCCCGGGACTCATAAAAAAGCTGAAAGGAGACATGAGTCAAGCTGAGACTCAGGACTTTTTGCACCTCCTTTTCCCTAAATTGGTTCTCAAACTGAAAAGTAGAAAATAATTTTATTGAGAAACTGAATTTGCTTATCCAATAGTCCATTTGCTCATCCCTATTACCTATAGTAGATTATAATTTTAATTTCAATTTACAAGCTTTCCTAGGCACCAAGGGGTTTTGGAGAATGCATATTCCAGATTACAGTCAGATTGTAAACCTCCTTTACCATGTGACATTGAAGAAGAACGATTTCAGGTGGGGTCCTGAACAACAACAAGATTTAAACACGTTAAACAGAAGATTGTTCATGCAGTAACCCTTGGACACTGCAGCTAGGAGAATGATCCTTCCTGAAGTCTCTGGCAAAAATATTCAGGAACACTCAAGAATGACCCTTGGGGTTCTGGAGTCAGGGTTAAAAGGATCCAAGGCCTGTTGCTGCCCAACTGAAAATGAGATACTGGCAACTTATTAAAATGTTCGAGCTGCTTGAGAAGCAATTGACATCTGAGCACAGCTCCCCTTGGCACCCCAACTGCTGGTGCTGGGCTGGATGTTCAAAGGGAAAGACACTTCCACACATCATGGCACTGATGCGATGTGGAGTAAGTGAGTCGCACTGATCGCACAGCAAGCTTGAACCGGTGTGCTGGTATAAAAGGAAACTGTGGGGAGAAATGAACCCATCTCAAGAGATTACAATTCAGAGCTACAATTTATTAAAATAATTACAATAAATACAATGATGCAGAGAAAACAGGTTTTAACTCACAAATATAGATGTATAACCCAGCACCTTGAGATACGAACAGGATGGTGTTTGTTGATGCTGTGCTGAGCAGCAGGTGGTCCCCCTGGGTGCAAAGTAAAAAGAAAGGAAACCTGTTGGTGAGGATGATGGTTGCAGTTCTGTAAAAGTAATGATCACAGTCTTGTTGAGAGTGGCAGTAGCAATCCTGCTGAAGTTCTGGTTCTCTTCTGGATCTGACAAGTGGTACCAGAAGTCCCCAAACAAAAAGATCATATATGCTCAGGTTCATGTGGAAATGCCCAGTACCTCTCCCAGGGAGGGGACTTTCACAATGGGTGGTTTAACTCTGAGACTCATGCTCAGGACCAAGGGGGAAGTGGCTTCCAAGTACACACACACACACGTGAGGAGGTGGTGTGACACTAAAGCCTTCATTTCCTGGTTTGGGCCAGTCTTAAAGGTTCAGATAAGGGAGTGGCTTGGCAAGGGGGTGTAAACTCAGAAAAGATTGGGTAGTACATCTGAGGGCAGGGTTAGGCTTAGGGGCAAGGACGGGCAGCCAGAGGATCAATAGAGGCCTAGCTGCTGGGATGAACTACACAGGGACACCCAGGGGGAGGAGGAACCACAGAGAATACAGAAAATCCGAGCAGGGTGCAGGTGGGCACACTGCTGGTCCTGCCAGGGCTTTGGGAACAGCTGCTGCCCTGTGCCATCTCAGGAGTGGTGGGGTCTGCTACAACAGGGCAGGGAAGGGGAGCAGGAGTACCTCAGGTCCAGGAGAACCATCAAGGTACCTTCACAGCATGGAAAAACCTCAGGGAAAAACATACCCAGAGGGAGAAGGAACATGGGGGGTGTGAACCCTGGGGGTTGACCCCAACAAGTCATGGGATATTTTGGCTCAATGGGCACATGATGCATCAGGTCATCAGGAAAGAGGTGCAACAAACAGATGGGCTTATGATCGAGAGGTGGACTTGACCATGGACAATATCTCACAATTATCTATAACTGTGAAACATGCACTAAAATCAAGCAGGCCAAGCAGCTGAAGCCTCTGTGGTATGATGGACAATGGTCAAAATATAAACATGGGGAGAGCTACCAGATTGATTACATCATACTCCCGTAAACACACCAAGGCAAGCGCTACATGCCTACAATGGTGTAAATGACCACTGGATTGATGGATGGATGGAGATGTACCCTGTGCTTCAAGCCACTGATGGAAACACCATCCTGGGCCTTGCAAAGCAAGACCTGTGGTAACGTGACACCTCAGAAAGAACTGAGTTGGACAACGGGACTAATTTTAAAAATAGCTTCATAGACACCTGGACCAGAGACTCCAATATTGAATGGGTTTATCATATTCCCTGTCATGTACCAGCCTCTGGGAAAATTGAATGCTACAATGGATTGTTAAAAACCACATTAAAAGCAATGGGTAGTGGAACCTTCAAACATTCAGTAAATGCTATGAAGCTAGTTAACACTAGACTCTCCACCAACTGACCTGGCCCTGCCCAGTCAGAATACTTATGTACCATAGAAGAAGATAAGGTCCCCATGGTGCATGCGAGAAATGTGTTAGAGAAGATGGTTTGGATTAGTCCTTCCCCAATCAAAGGTAAACCCATTGTTTTGCTCAAGGACCTGCATGCACTTGGTGGGTAATGCAGAGGGATGGGGAAATACAATGAGTACTTCAAGAGAATTTGATGTTTGAGTGAGAACAGTTCTGTAATGCTGAATTGTATAACATCAGTTGGTGAATGAAACTGGCACTGTATGCCATAACTACCAAGGACAATGAGGATGAACTGCTCCATATAGACCAGGTCTCTGCTCCTGAAGCAGCTTGCAGCCAGTTGACAGCACACCAGCCCTCCTGCCCTGAAGACATCTAGGATGGATAGAACCCACAGTCATTGACTAAATAAACTCAAAAGGCATCTTAGAAGGACAGCCATTAAGTATGGAAATTATACCCGTGCTTGTCTGTCTGTCTATCTATCTATCTATCTATCTATCTATCTATCTATCTATCTATCTATCGTTGGAAGTCATAGGACCTGGGTATTTCATAGATGGTATAGAATAAAATGTGGATAATGTCCTGGATCCGGCCAGGACACAGTTATTTTTTTTAGCAGCAGCTTGGCTGAGGGGGTGTGATCTTTGCCTTTTGTGCTTTCAGTTTGAGGGGGAGTGATGGCATACTTTTACCAGAACTACTAAATTGGAGAATACTATTCCTAAACCATGATTTTTTTTTAACTGTTTGTATGTATTTTTATCTTCTTGTTCTCAAGGGATGTATAAAGTCTGCCAAATTGTCATACAGTTGGTGAGATGTTAATTGCTATAGCACACAGTCTTATGAGTATACTGAAAGTGAATATGGTTGAGGGCAAGCTGACGACAAATGTTTAAGGAAAAATATTATCAAGATCGCTTAAAAATAAATCAGATTATAAATACAAAATTTACACAAGTAAATTTGGGGAAGTGGTTTTTACAGAAACAGAGGACACAAGAACAACAACTGTGCAAGTGAGTTTGTTCTCTTATCCTTCCAAGCTGGGCTTGTCAGTAGAATTATTGAAATGGACCGTAAAATCCTTCAAATGTGTTATCTGATAACAAGCCTCCCAGAAGCCTTGAACAATCTTCATTGTCTTTGTAAGATTAAATAAACCAGCTGGGACAAAATGATAAAATGGTTCATAGTATATAATACTGTTAATAAACTGTTTCAGTTAGCAATAGTTTGTCCCAAAACTGATCTGTTCTCTTTGTTACAGTCAGTGAATCTTCATAGACATTATATTTTTATTAATACCTACCATGATCTGTGCTTAAATGAAATCCATGTGCGTTAACAAACTTTGACATCTTAATCTATGCCTCAAACCACTGGCAGCAAAACCTGTAGCACTTTGAATTTTATATTTGTGCAGGAATTTCATTGGTGGTATCAGAGTATTACAAATTTAATTTTCATTTGTGTGTCAAACTCCTACATTCTCTGCTAAAAAGTATTAGATCATTCATCTGCAGCAAAAGTATTTGAGCACATGTTTAATTCTGAGCATGTAACATCAAGGTATTCAGTTAGACACATGTATATCCTAGGTAAAAATATTCTCTAAGCATATGCGTAAGTGTTTGGTGTCTCAGAATCAGAATGCAAAGTCTGTGATCAAATCCATTAAAACAGACATCAAACGTGTGCTTAGTTCCTGTGTTGAATTGTTGCCTTTCAGTCTGCTTAGCTATTGTTTACTATTCATCTTTAGAATTTAGATATTTCTACTTCAGCTCTCATAATTTCACCAAGCAATATACTCTGATTATATTTTGATTATCCTACCACTAAAAGTATCTGGTTTTCTACAAGATATGTGGTGGAACACAAGCTTATTTTTAAAAAATCAAAAAAGTTTGATGATTTGGTCTTTTTAGAAAAAGGTCTTTCATGGCATGCAATTCTCTACTGTTTCTAAAGAAAATGTAACTGGATAAAACTGGGTTTTAATCTCACAGAACTCTGAACTTCAAAAAGCAAGAGCATTAGAATCAATCCAAGTGTCAGTCTACTATCCAGATGAAACCATCATAAAATAGTTTTCTGATATGACTTTCAACTTACATTTTTAAAAGCTAAATAGAAGATTTTTTGGAAAACGTAACATTAACAGTGCATAATATCAAGTCAGTTACATACATACCTACTACAATTCAGTGTCAAAGTCTTGTAGATATTGCAGGAATATTAGATGTAATAACTCAAATTTCAAAATTGAAGGTCTAAATCTAATGGGAACTTTACCTGCCTATAAAAATATTTGTCACATAGTTCTCTTTTCACTTAAAATTTTCAATCACAAAGACAAGTAGAAGCAGATGTTTTGAATATACAAAAATTGTTTATGTATACAAGTAACGCAATAACTTTTCTAGAAGGCACTGGGACTGGTGAAATTTGAAGTTTCTAGGGAGTTTGCTTCACAGTCCTATCAGCTTGTGTAAAATTCTGTTTACTACACAAATAATCCTCTTCACTGTACAAATTTCCACTGTACCAGAGAAATGTTTATCTCAGAGATTTTGCTTGCAGTGTTTGATAGCCTTGGCCCAGGTCTTGGAGGGAGAGGTTTTATGATGAGAAAAAAGATCTTGAATTGATATCTTAATCTGTGAGGAGGGAAAATAACACAGAAAGGATAAACTTGATAATTTTTGTGGTTGCTTGTGTGTCATGTGAAAGGGAGGAGGGAGACAGAAATGCAAAGATTTCTAGTCTTAACTGTATTAATAAGAAATTATTAGCAATAAGCACTTCCAGACAATCTGATCCTTATGTCCTCAACACTGCCTATCGACCAAAGACAGCACACAGGTTGGAAGGGTTTCTGACCTCTGATATGAAGCCAACACTTAAGCCAGGGAGAACTTAGCAGCTAAACAAGCGCTTCCAGAAAATTAGAGCCTTATGAACCCAGCACTGCCTGCCGAACTGCTGGACCTAGCACAGGCTGGAAGGATTTCTAACCTCTGCTTTTGAAGTCACACTTAATAGCTAGAAAAAAACTTTCCCCACAACAGCCCCTGAAATAACATTTATTAATACAAGTATGTGACAGTTATTGTGGGTTCCGCTTTGCCAGTGATAACGTTTAGCTGCAAGATTGTATTTAATTGATAATAAAAGACTCCAAAAGAAGCACAAAACACATTTTACAGAGATGAACACACCAAACTCAAGTTTCAATATAGCAATGTATCCCATTTTCACAACAGACAAAAACTAGCAACAGAAAACTACTAACCAGAAGCACAGCCACCTAAACCACTTATCTAGACACTCCCTCAATAACATAGGCTTGCACACCACTCTCTCTGTAACACAAAACAAAAGGAAAGAACAGAGCTGCTTCTTATCAACACACATGTTGAAAAAGAAACTGCACACTGAAATTAGCAAAGTGTCTTAAAAAGTAAGAATTAAAGTAGCTGTTAGCATAAGATGTAAGATAGAATGTACACAGGAATAAGCTTTTTTAAGAAAGTAAAGTATAGAAAAATAGAAAGCACATGGTCTCCTTACCACTACATTGTTCCAGGAGGTAGGAGGAGGCAGGACAAAGCTGCCAGCAGCTACCTCAACAGAGACAATGGCATTCCTCTCTCTCTCCTGCAGTTTAAACTGCATCTCTTTTTATACCTTTTTTTTCTTCAGGTGGTTTTGTGACTAAAGTCAATCTTTTGGGAGGGTGATACAGATGCCTGAGGGTGGTGGCTCCTTGAGTGGTTATGGAAGATATTGCAAAGGGGAGCTGTGTCATTATTTAACAACACTCCATCCTATGTTAACCTTATCAATTTGAAAGCCTTTGTCCTCTGCTGGGAGCATCCCTTCAGGAGGCTGAGGCATTTTCCTCAACCCATCCAGGCTTATCAGGGCCACCACCCCACACTTTTGCTATGAAGAAAAGGTGCTGGAGTATTTTACACTAGTTGGAACTTCCTGAGTGTTAAAGATGTTATGTGAGCCTATATGGAATTACAATAGTCCAGATGAAAAGCGACACATTTGAATCAGTGAAATCCGATTATTTTCTTATCAGATGGACTGCAATAATCAAGATAAAGGCAGTACTGCACCAGAAGATTAACATAACTGCATTATTGATTATAGAATTGATGAAGGTTGCTAGTTACCTAGTTTAGGATTAACTGTAAATGTTGTGGCGGGTTGACCTTGACTGACCATCAGGCACCCACCAAGCTGCTCTATCACCCCACTTCAACAGGACAGGAGAAGAAAAATACATTGAATAGCTTGTGGGTTCAGATAAGGATAGGGAGATCACCCATCAAATACCATCATGGCAAAATAGACTCAGCTTAGGGAAATTAGTTTAATTTATTAAAAATTAACAGCACAGTAGGATAATGAGAACTAAAAACAAATATATAAACACCTTTCCCCCACACCTCCCTTTTTCTTGGGCTCAACTCCATTCCCAAATCCTCTGTCTCCTCCCTGCCAGCAGTCCAGGGGGATGGCAAATGGGAATTGAAGTCATTTCATAGCTCTTTGCCTCTGCTACTTCTTTCTCCCTATGTTCTTCCCTTGCTTCAGCACAGGGTCTCACACATGGGATACAGTGCCTCATGAATTTCTCCAACGTGGGTACTTCCCATGGACTGCAGTTCCTCAAGAAGGGCTCCAGTGTGGGTCCCTCCCACAGGGCGAAGTCCTTCAGGAACAGACTGATCCAGCAGGAGGTATCCATGGGATCACAAGCCCTGTCATGTAAACCTGCTCCTGAGTGAATTCCTATCTGTAGGCTGCAGTTTCCTTCCTGAAGCCTACTACAGCATGGGCTTTCAATGTGCTGCACATTTCAGGGTGGTTATCTGCTCCCTTGTGGTTATCTATGGGATGGTCTTCATCACGGGCTGCAGAGGAATCTCTGCTCCAGTGCCTGGAGTACTGTGGGAAACACACCAGAAGTCTCGAGGAGAAAAGACAATGTAGAAAGAACGGTACCTCTCCAGTATCGCCTAAGGAGACGCTCCACTGTGCCTTTTGCAACCAGACTTGCCTATCCTGTATTGGCCTTGTTAGCCACCAGCATGCTTGCAGGAAGCATGGGGAGAGCCCTTCCCAAATCTTTATTCACGAAGTCTAGCCATGATGATGATACTGCACCTAGCACAACAGAGAGTCAAACTTCTGAAACATTCAGACACTTAATAAGTATTGTTAATAACATAAGTATTGTCACTACAGCCATGCCACCCTGACACCCGATCTCATCTGATCTCGGAAGCTAAACAGGGTCAGGCCCAGTTAGTACTTGGATGGGAGGCCTCCTGGGTATACAGGGTGCAGATGAACCTTAGGAGTAAAGGGTAGGGCCAGTTCCGCACATGCTGTGCCTGCACAGACTCAAAGGATACACCCAAGTGGGTAGAGCCCTTCTCAAAAATCTTCATTTATGAAGCCTAGCCATGAAGGATGAATGAAATAACAAAAAGTAGGGTTAGCAGCATTTAGTTTAACAGATTTATGATGGAACAGGTAAAAAAAACACAGATGAAATCAGAATTGGATGTTCATGAAATAATGCCCAGCAACAGTTCATTGTAGTATTGCATGAATACTACACAACTGGTTTTTACTTATTAACAGGCTTGCAGTTTGAAGGTGATGAGGTGTTCTATATTTCATTTTTTATTGGGAAAATAGATGGAGTATTTGGATTTGCTACCGAATTCCAGAAAGATTTTGTCTCTCTAGTATTCTCCTCTGCATGCTGTATTTCTCCCAAACTATAGAATTCAAACATCCAAGGAAAAATGTCTCAGCTTGGTAAAAGGAAAGGGGGAAATTATGTGTCTATATTCACCATGCCTCTCACATTCTAATAAATTTTGTTCCAGAAGAATAGGTTTGCTACTCCTTTCATTTCTTCAACAAAAAACATTGTGTAGAGCTGTGCACTTATGCTTGAGATGGTAATAAAGATATGTAATGAAGTGCAGATGTCATGTCTGTTCTTGGTGGAGCTCATACAGGGGCTCAGAATGCACCTTTGAATTCATCTTTCTACTTAACTTTAAAACCCTGTTGGTCAAGTTGCCACACAAATATTGCCAAAGGCCAAGAACTCATTCCTGTGAACTCCAGGCATTAAATGGCGACTGATCACAAATATCTATGGAGAACAAGGACAATTTCCATCCTTCATAATATAAAGGATTTTACCATTCCAAACAGGTCTGCTGCTTGTAGGCTGTCAATGCAATTTCAGATTACTTAGATTAGTTATTTTTTATCATGAAGAATGAGCAACTCCAGTGACAAAACAAAGGAAACCAGAACTTTGAAGTGAGGAAAATTCTAGTTGTGTAAGTGTCAGAAGCAGTAAGAGGTTAATGTTCACTGCTGTTTCAATAAATGAATTTCAGCACAATGAGATGACATTGTATAGAAGCTGATCCAGTTTTCTGTTCGGAAGGCAAGGAAAAGATGCCTGAGTTAGGTACCTACAATTAGGAGGGCTGACTGAGCTTATGTCTTTAAAAGAGCTAGAAAGGAAGAAAGAAAGTACAATGTACATGCTGTTCCTGCCATTAGAACAAGTTATTATTGCACATGTGTGCAACTTTTGCAATATTTCTATTTTTAAGCAATTTTGAAAGTGCCAGATCCATCTATTTTCTGGCTTCACTCATGCAACTCTGAAGCCAAAGAACTTGGCATCCTGAATGTTTTAGAAAGCCTCAAGTTTTGCAGAAGCTTGTACTTTGACCCTGACAAATGGCAAGAAAAATAAATACATTCTCCTCAGTTTTGGCATAGAAGTTTCATTAAAGATTTGTGAATAAGTCCCTCAGAACATAAATGAACTCTGCAACTAACTTCAGTCACAAGATCCAATAGTTGGATGCCTACCAAAATTCATCTGGGGTTTTTTTCAAGTTGACAGTACAGCACTGGCAAAGGTAATTGAGATTTAAATTAAGAATAGAATTATTTTTCAAAAAATAAAAACTATAGTTAAACAACAGTTAAACAAAGCACTGTGTGTTTTTTTATATTCTTATTTATTTTTGTATTTAAAAATCAGACTATAATATTTTGGGAACTCAATCAATAAACAGCAAAAAGAGTCTAAGGTACTAAAATTCACTAATAATCTTATTTTGCCTAATTTATCCACACAGGAATCACTATGTAAGTTATGCTACAGTTAACCAAGATGAATCATGTATTTCAAAATCTTTGTCTCTTTATGGAACTTACACATACACCTGTATTTTATGTCCTTGAATGGTCCCAGTAACTTCCAAATGTGCTTACTTTCCCTGCTGAATCATTGCTTAGTTTTATATTCTTCTGCTGCATTCAGCATTCTGCTTAATAATAGACAACAGGGAGCTGAATATTGTAGATTGTTGTTTTGGGTTTTCGTGGCAAGGTTTTGGTAGTGGGGGAGGGCTTCAAGGGCGGCTTCTGGGAGAAGATGTCAGAAGCTGTGATATTCTTAAAAAACTAGGAAAATTTTGCCATGTTAGTGCAAGCTTCCCTTGTATTAATAAGATAATTTTAAAAAAAGACTCCTAAAGAGACAAGTTTTCATAAACCAATAACCATTTTGTTGGAGTCCTGAAAGCACTGGTTTTCACCCTTAATATTCCAAAAATGCATAAGTATTTATTATTTAAAAACCCTCTTCTGATATAAATCAGAACCCAGAGGTATATGCATATCTCTCATTCAGGTAATAGAGGTCTTCTTTTAGTTACAGGTGGCAGGTAATCTGCTGTAACTATCTTATCTCAGTTTTTCTGTATCGTTCAATGTCGTCAATAATTTTCAGTCATTTTCTTAATTTGATTAATTTGGGGAACGTAATGGAAAAGGAAATAAGCTGTCTTTCACCTTTTCTGAAAAGGAGAAAATATTCATACTTAATTTACTGAAAACTTATTACATGCACAACTGAGATAACTAGAACTATAACTCAAGTTGTGAAACATAATGAAGCATGCTAGATGTTCTTAAATATGTGGGAGACTCCCAAAGTGAAGAGACATCAGCAGCAATCAAATCAACCCAATATTTAAACAGTCTAAAGGTCCAAAATATCATTTCAGAATCGTTTTCTATTTTCTCGTTTCTTTCAATTACTCTTTTCCTCTCTGTACATATTGTACTTGCTCAGAAAACCAGGCTCTATTTTGTGGCAGTCAATCTGTGACTATAACTAAAGCTGAAATACTGCTACCTGTCTCAAACTGAATAGTTTTCTCTTTAAATCCTGACTTTGATTGCGAATAATGCAGGGTAAAGTCAGAGACTGGAACTGTGAGAGCCATGGAAAATATGTGACTTCTGCACATGAAAAAGGGTTGTAGGATGCCGTATCATTCCATCTCATTCATGTAATGCTTTACTCATGGGATGAACACTTTAAAAGTCAAGAAGCTGCCAGTGCCGAATAAGCTCACAATAGCACTCAATGCAAAATGATAAGCACGGCCTGTCACATCAGGGGCAGAAGGAGGGAAAAGGATCTTTCTTATTAATATTATTTATTTTACTTTAAGCCATGTGGGTATTCTTCGCCTTTTCTTTGATTCTTTAAATGAAGGCATCTGTTTGATGAACCTATTTCCAAAGAACTATAATTCGCATATTCTTTCTTATTTTAATAGTTTGGTAGTTTTTGGGCAGAATCAAAATCAGAAAACAGATGCTTATGCTATTATGACACTCATAAGGAAACACTCTTTGCCCATTGGAGTACTCTGAGGTAGAGTTGCAATATATGCCAAATCTTCCTGAGTGTAAAGTGGAAACAATGCTTTGCTATTTTCCCATAGTAGTTTATGAATGGACTGTGCACAGAAAGCACATTTTTTCTATTGCGTTTTCCTGTTCCTCTCTCCTAGTTAGTGAAAAATAGAAGAGTTGACTCCCTTTCTTTTTGATAAAAAACTTTTTAAAACAGAAGTGCAAGACCACAAATCACTAGGATGCATTTTAGTGTATTGTGGTTACAGGACTGAGGAAAAAATCCTTTCTGAGAGCATTAAATCACTGTGTTTTCCCCTATGCCTGTTTGCTTCCCCTGCTTTGTTCAAATTCTGCTTAATGAACAATGTAGTGTCACTGAATTTATCAGAAGAAAATACATGGGTCTCAGCAGAATCCAATCAATATGATCTGTCTTGAAAGCTTAGGCTAATCAGATCCTCAGAAGGAATAAACTCTTATATATACATGAGTAGGCAAACATCTACCAGATCAGGTAAAGGGGGACACTTCTGTGATGACAGCTTGATAAAATACTAGCAGTCCGCTGTTTCAGCTAGAACTTCCTTTTTGGCATTATTTAACAGTGTTTGCTGAGAGCAAATATCAACTGGCTCTGGAAACTGAGTTATTTGGGAAGTGCTTCATTCAGAAGAGAGCTAAGATATATTTTTGGGCTGTCTGGAGAAATCATCATTAGCTGGTTTATTGACTAAATACAAACACATAACACCCAGCCAGGGCTTCAGTCTTGCTCCTTTGAGATCAGCAGCTGGTGCTACATAACTCAAGGCTCTTGAGACATCTGCAGGCTATGTTAGAGGGTTGAGACTTTTAATCATCTCTTCTGAGATTGGATTTTGCTATCAGATCTATTCCTCTGTGACAGCTGATACCACCAGACAGCAGAATCTCTACTGCAGCTGAGGTTCCTACTGCACCTCTGCAATGTCCATCACTTTGAGTGATGCATTTATTTTCATACTAAAATTGTACTTTTCATTTGAACTGGGTAAAGTCTCCTTTCAGTTGCTGGATATTATTTGCATTACAAATAGCAACTTGAAGCAGGAGTTGAAGGAAGATTTAGACATTAGAAAATGAATTCATAGCAAATATTTTAGGTCTTTGTTACAAAACCGTGCTTAACAACTTGCTTATGTCTCTTTGATGCTAGTTACTCAGTGAGGGAACACCTCACAACTAAAGTCGCTTCAGCATGGCACTAGAAATGTCACCTTTTCATGTTCTTTCTGAACTCCTGAAACTTCTTAAAGGAACATCAATTAAGCAAACTAGCGGCAGTGTTTTCCACCCTTCTCAATGTTCCAACTACCAGCCAAAAAGGTACTACTTCCCAACATCACCAGCTGATTTCCATTGTCCCATCAGGCTGGTTTGAGCAGCTGAGACTAAAAACATTCACAGGATTTCTTGCAGGGGGCTAGCTTTGGATTTATATCACCTTCACATACCGTCACAGCACAGGAGCCTTGTTGAAGGAAGGAAGGCAAGATAGTGAATTGGCTAAATGTTGCCAACAGAACTGAGAGCAAAAGAAAGAACAGATTAGAGGCCTCTCAGAGACCACAGAGTAGAGCAGGAGGATGGAAAGGTAAGCATCACTGTTAGTGTGATGAGTGAGGGAGAAATTGATAGCAATAATGTAAAAAATCCACCTCCTAGGAATGAGGTACCACAGTCATGACAAAGAGCTCACATACATCAGGCTCAATTTCAGTACTAAGGAAAGGGAGGGAACAGACAACAAATGCAAAAGGATATGTCCACAGGATATTTGAAACTAGAAAGGATAGATCCACGTAGTGAGAAACAATCAAAATTGCAGGAAAAAAAAGGCGGAGAGACTGTACATTAAAAAAAAATTTCAGGAGAACCTACATTTAATGGACCACACCAGTGGCTCCACCAGGACCAAATGAAATGAGGTAAAACAAATTAAATACCTCATTGCAAACAGTTGGTAGAAAGGATAATATTTCAGGAAAAGCAAGTAAGTAGAAAGAAGGAAATGGCAAAGATCACTAAAAAATAAAAAATTTGTGGAACAGAAATTCTAAAGCTATGCGAAAGAAATGGAGTCAAGATTTTTGTATGAAGGTGGACTCCATGGGTGTTGCAGTTGAGAGAAAGAAATTAGTAGGATATAACAATAGAAGTGGAGCACAAGGAGTCAAAAGAAAATGTTGGAATACATTATTTCCTGACAGGAAGAAAATCTAGAGTGACTTCACAGAGCGGCAAATCCAGAATAAGGTGGGAAAAGAAAAATTATGAAAACTTAATGGATTGGGGAAAAAAAGTGTACAGCAATTAGGAAATAGAGACAAATGCTAAAGATTGGGTAGATACAATGGTACCTAATTTTAATCATACTGTTAAATGAACTGTAAAGTTCAATCCCAGTGAGTGTTTGAAACTTTGCAAGAATTAAATGTGAGACATAATGCCCAATTTATCTGACAGATCACTCTGGCCTTGTGTCTCTCTCCTCACACTATCTGTAAAGAAGATGTAATGAGAGTCTAGAGCTATCAAGGCCTCATAACTTTGAATTTTTAATATATTTGTCACTTAAGATATCCCTTATATGTATTTAGCTATCCTGGAAGATAGCCCATCAGTGGTCAGCCAGCACCAGAAATCTCATTGCTAGAAGTGTCAGAATTTCATCAAGGGGAGAAACAATTGGGATTTTTTAGTGAAAAAAACCTGTAAAGAAACTTCCACAGTGTGCATTCACAACTTAGAATAAATCATTAGGTTCAGAACATCTTGGTTGAATGGTAGAGTTTCTCTAAGCAGAGAAGAGTATTAAAGATTTTTCTGGAAATCCCCAAACTGGAAATGCTAAATTAGCTATTAAATTTAGTTGGATTTGAAAAGCTTTAAAAGCCTAATACCTACACTGTAGATAGCAACTAGGCAGTGTAGGTAGTTTTCTTTCAAATAACTGTAGAATGAACAGTGAGCTACTATTTTCAAATGAGTAGGAAATTGTTAAATTAGCTGTGAAGTTGATATAGTAGCACAGATTTGAAAGTTTTATTTAAACTTTGGCTTAAAACAAGTTTGCTTTCTGTGTATTATTAACATTTGACATCAATGATGCATAAGGTAGGTGGAAAATAGATATTTAATGTTGTATTTGATAGGTGGTTTTTTATTCATTGCTATATTAGTCCTAATATATATATACACAAAATATTTAATTCTTTTTAAGAAGAAAACAGTTCAATAATTTTCAGTAAAATTCTTTTGTTACATAGTGTCTCAATATCCCTCCATTTGTTGAATCAGCATCTTCTAAGAAGCAAATTCAAGAGTGTATTTCTAAAAGTCTTCATATTTCTTCTGAGCAGGAAGGAAGACTTTTCATGGAGAATATTACTCATTGGTGCCAGACGGCATGTGAACCACTGGGATATTACAAAAAGGTGTGCATTACAAGCGTCTGGTACTCTTTCAATATAAATGAGATCTTCTTTGAAAAGCTTCAACTGAAGGTCTTAACTCTTGAGGATGAATACTTCAAATCCCTGTGTTTAGCATCTGTCAGTAGGTGCTTGCCAAAGACCTTCATCTCTCTTCATTGATTTCACAGATAACGTAGGTCTCCAAATTGGCTTCTTTCGCACACCCGGCTAAAGTCAGATATTTACAGTTTTTTAGGTGTTGAGTGGGAAAACTTCATTGTCCTCTAAAATTAATTTCAAAATTCATGTCCTTCTTTACACCCCACCTGCAGATGTTTAAACAATTTTTAATGTGATGACCTATCTTATGCTTCTCCCAGAATTATGTTTGAATAGTTTTCAGCTTTTTTTCAGTAATTTTTAATATCAAGAATTCAACACAAGGTAAAAGATAATCCTTGGCTTGTGAAAAGAACAGTACTCCATAATAAGTCCCATAGTTGGAACCAGCTGGGATTTTTTATGCAAACCATCACATTGGGTACTTCAAAATGCCATTTTAAATCAGTATTTTATTAGATTCTTTGAAATTGAAGGATTCTCTGAACTTGTATTCTAGTAAAAGAGAATTCTCTTTTAAGACCAACAAACAAGAAAGATAAGCACATCAGAAATTAAATTAAAACAGGAAGAATTTGTAACAGAAATTTCTTAGAAAATATTTACTCAATGATAATTTTTACATTTACTTACTTTCAACTGTGTCTTAAGGTCAGAGTTAATTATGAATAAACTGTAAGTAGAACAGAGAATCAGACATAATTTTGCATTATCTTTAAATATAACTGAGGCATAATTTCTTCCAGCTCTTGTTTCTGCTTTCATCCTCTTGAGAGTTCCTCTAATGAAGTGCAGAAAGGAAGGCATGATGCTATTCCCTTAGTGTTGTTCATGAATACTAGAAACTAAGTTGGCATTTTGAACTAACTTGCTATCCTGTTCCCCATGGTGCTCTTTCATTGTTCAGCTCTGCAGTGAGATTAGCCATAATTCGAAAGATACTTTTTAACTTTTTCAGTAAGTCATGATAAATACTTTTTAGCAAGATCACATGTCAGTCACATCAGCAGGCATACATCTATCTGACAAGGGCCTTTGGATCCTATTAAAACTGTGGTAAACCCTCACATATTGTGAGTAGTTGCTCAATCTTTTTGCAATTCATTTTTCCTCATTATAAAAACAAAAATGAGGGATGAAATGGTCAGAAAAAAGCATGTTTCTTCATAGGGGTAGGTTGGAGGGAGCCATGGAATGCTAGAGGATTGTTCATTTGCTGTTCTGAATTATGTTGCCCAAAATGAAAGAAAAGAACTTTCCAGAAAATATTAATATAGAGAAAATAGAGAGCAGGTCCTTTAATGAAAGAGCTTTAAGGTACAATAAAATATATAAATGCATGATACAATATGAGATTTTTACAAATTTATAACCCTAATTAATTATCATATCTAATGGATACATCCAACCTGAAAACTGTCCACCCCCGGGGCTGTTCTTGAGTCTGGCCTTTTGGGCTTCCCCAAGTGTTTTTGGCCTTCTATCTTGCTTTTACTACAATATATCTTTCAGGTGCATGTGCCCCAAACAAAATGTCCTTGCTAAAATCTTTTTCTTTGAAAATAACGTTAAACAGATATTCCTGAATTTGGCACAAACTGTGAGAAGGGGGTTTAGTAACCGTCATCTGCTACGTTAAGTGTGAGAAACTATACAGCTATATTAAAATCTATAAATATATATAAAAATCTGAAGACATAAACACACTGCAGCACCAAATACTTCTCCTGTATATTTTGGTGATAGCACTGATAAGTAGAGTACAAAACAGTCATAAGAAATCCTGAGCAATTACATTGCTGCATTGCATCAGTTCTGGTTTGGTTTTTTTTTCCAGAGAACTTGTCTGCACCTTCATATGTGACTATGGGCAATGTTGGAATTCATATGATGTTTGACCTAAGGGTAAAGCTGTATGCTGAACTTGCCTATGTAAATCAGTGTGCTGTAGCCTTAAGAACTAATTAATGAGATCAGAGGCTGCTGCCAACTTTCTCAGCAGATGTGCATGGTCAGCCAATTATGAGAGGCTTTGCAATGTAAACAGCATTATTAGCCAATAATCAGTGCCAAAGTGTCATCACCTGTGGAAGGTTACAGTCTTAAAGATGTATATAAGTGTGTGTGCGTATGAATAAAGTGGCCTCTTGCTGCTAACTCCTGTGGAGTCGTCTCAGGTCCAAAAACCCGTCTCCCCTGGTTACAGGGCAACTCATTGTTCAACCTTATCTTTTGCTATTTCTCCAACTATGAATTGAATGACACAATAATTTCACACTTTTGAACATGTCTTCATTCAGGTTTGTAATACATTTATGCCAGAGGGAGAGTGTGACTCTGGCACGTAGGCCACACAGGGGAGTCAGACAGTTACCTACCTCTTATTTCTGGAACCTCCTTGAATGGCATTTCAGACACAAGAAAGAATATAGTATGCATTATTTTCCATACTGGTGACTATCAAATGAAATTATGTGAATTTTTAGAACTGATAATAGAAGTTGTCAGTCAGATCTAACATTCAGCTTTAGCTTTAATAAAAATTGACATTAAAATTGACTTTGACTGGGGCTGTTCCTGCTGACGTTTATTGTTACTGATAATTTTCCCTTAGTTTTCATAGTTCCTTATATCATTTGGTGTTCTCTATCTAAAAGTCTAGCTGCAAATCTTGTGAAGAAAAAAACCTGAGGTTTAATTACGGTTTTAATACATAT
The DNA here is from genome assembly GCF_047495875.1 of Pithys albifrons albifrons. Taxonomy (NCBI): domain Eukaryota; kingdom Metazoa; phylum Chordata; class Aves; order Passeriformes; family Thamnophilidae; genus Pithys; species Pithys albifrons. The sequence goes on along the minus strand of NC_092459.1, from coordinate 21,263,000 downwards.
TTATATAAGTCAACCTCAAAATAAAGTTGTTAGAAGAAAAAGTTTATTAAAATAAACAATGGAATTTACCAATTTTTTACTGAAATCTGTTACATCATAGATTTTTTTTTCTAAACAATACCAAAAGAATTTGCAATACTTATAGTGTAGGATACACTGATTAGGCATACAGTACCAGGCTACAAAGCTTTGGAAGAGGTTGCTGTTTGTATTTTACGTAGTGTATGACATCTTGCCACACATTTTGTTGTGTAGAGATATATTTTCACAAACAGTTTGCATGAAATGACAAATCTTTTTCAAATCTTTGATATCTGAATTTTGTCTCACAGCAGCACTTTGCACTTCAAGACAAAAAACCCATCTCCAAACAGCTTTGCTGAAATATTTTAGAACTAGATATATGAGATTTGTCTCCAAAGATGAGCAGAAAAGATTCAACATCACTGTATTATGTTTCTTTAATGTCACTCCATTTACAATTGCCTCAGCATCAGAAAAACAGTAATTTGCATCCATATTTTTACTTATTTTGCTCAAGATGCTCTCTTTAGCTTTGTGGGTCAGAGGAGTTTCTTCACTTTTTTTTTCTTTGGTTTTCTTTTTGCTTTGTTCTTGGTTTTGGTTTTTTTTTTTTCTGAATAATACACACTGTCTCCAGAGCTGAAAGTGCAAAACAAAGTGTTGCATTGATTTTCCTTTGATTTTTCCCACCTTTGAGCAGGTGTTTAAGTTTCCTTATGCTTCAGATGTGTCAGTTGAATCTTCTTAAGCATAGGAATTGACAGCATCTCCCCAGTCGTTGTGCATGTATCATGCTGACACAAGGTATGAAAACTACTGTGGCGAAACCTGTCTTGGGGGAATACACAAAATACTTTTTACCAACTCTATTATCTATTTGTAACACTCAAATAGAGGTTTTCCTTATTTTTTTTTTAATTCATTTGAACATATATGAGTAAGAAAGAAAAAATTGATTGAGATCAATATAATCATAAAATCATTTAGGTTTGAGAAGACCTCAAAACTCACACAGTCCAATGTTTGACCACTGTCAATTAAACCATAGCACTAAATACCACATCCAGTCATTTCTTGAACACTTCCAGGGATGATGCCTCCACCAACCTTTCTGGGCACCCTGTTCCAGTGCCTGACCATGCTTTGAGTGAGGAAATGTCCAACCTGAACCTCCCTTTGTGCATCTTGAGGCCATTTCCTTTTGTCCTGTCACTAGTTAACTGAGAGAAGAGGTGGCCCCACCTGGTTACAAACTTCTTTCAGGTAGTTGTGGAGAGTGATAAGCCCTCCTTGAGCCTCCTTTCGTCCCACCCAGAGATCCCTCAGCCATTTCTCACAAGACTGGTGCTCCAGATCCCTCACCAGCTTTTTTGCCCTTCTCCATACATATTCCAGCACAATATCTTTCTTCTTCTGAGGGGCCCAAAACTAGACACAGGATTTGAAGCGAGGCCTCACCAGTGCCAAGTACAGAGGTACAGTCAATTCCTTAGTCCTGCTGACCATATTATTTTTCGTAGGAAATCAACCAATATAATCTCCAATCTTTAGTGTTAAATCAGCTGCTATGCATATATGATGAGAAATTTAAGGATACTGTGACTGGTGAGGTTGCCTTTGAGTTGGAACTGCAGTAGGTGTCCACACAGGGACTGTTGAATCAGTGCAGACTAGCACATGGTTTCCCACAAAAAATCACATTCTTGCAGAGAACTGTTTGATAAAAAAAGTTACTCAAATGACAAGCTTCTCCAAGTGGTTGAAAGGTGGGCAATTAGGGTTGTAAATATTATTAGACAGATTCTACTTGTCACATGGATTGTGCTCTTAAACTTCCAGATTTCTTAATGAAATTTCCATCTACACCACACACAGCTTAGAGCACTTTTCTTGATTTTCAGGAGGAGGACAACTTGTATTAGTGGTTTTTATGAGATCAGAGCCATTGTAAAAGTCTGCTTTGCCAGTAGTTGCAAATCTGGACCACAAACTTGTCACCACTAGCGCTTTTCTCATATCTTTTACTTCAGATTCATTTGCGTCTGCACAACATTCTTTCAGTAATATTTTCCATAGCACTTACGAACTACCAAGTGTGTTCCAGCAAACCTGGACATTGGATCATTGTTTTCTGACCTACTTCAGAGAGGATTCTTGCAAGTCAGTCTTGCATTCTGGTTGACAAGAGAGATTCAAGAGCTTGAATATTCTCTAAAAAAAAAACCAAAACAACAAAAACCAAACAAAACCCCAAAACAAACAAAACAAAACTAAAAACCTAAACTGAAGTTTACCATTTTGAACATAGACATCAGATTTTCATCAAGTTGTTAATTTTGAACCAGTACTTGCAGGCCATTAAATCAATAAATATGTAAAACTAGAAAGCCTGCTTGTATCTCAGAAAAGAAAAGAAAAGCTTTCCCATGTACAGAAAACACATAATGCTCGCACGACTCCTTTTGAGTCTTCAGAGAAATTCACATCAATTGATCCTTAGGATGATGACTTTCAAGTTATCCCATTCTCCCCTCTCTGACTTTAATGTTTCTCTAAAGTCTTTTGCAAACTTGTGTGGTTTTTTTTCATTTCAACCATCAGCAGAATTACAGCTGTTTTGAGCTGACTGAGAGAAGTTTCCCCATTCACTGCTGTAGTCTATAATGTTGATAATGTGTCTCTTGGCAAAAATATCCTGAAACACTTATAGAACAAGGTCATTACTGCTTGTTTGGGTTTCCTCTCTGAAAGAACGAGTAAAAAAATAAAACAATGGAAATAAACAATAGAGACCTTGGACAAATATATATAACAGTATCAACCTGTACATAGACAGTAGAATAGCTAAAAGAAATACAGCACAGATTGTAGTCAAAACATTTTATTTTCATCATCTAAACTATCTGTTTCTGATTTCCTCTATGACTTTGAGGAATTTGCATGAGTTTGCTAGTGTTTCTTGTATAACAGGCTCAAGCTTCTGACTATTTACATTCTGAGGATGAGACCAAAGTGGTGAAAAACTGAAGGATTTCTTTTCTAACCTTCACAATTTCAACCTGATTCCTCATGGTTAGCTATTGCTTTTCATGCTCCCTAAATCACAGTAATTTTTCACTCAATTTTCTGCACGTTCTGCCCTTTCCTGTCACCCATTAACTCAGCAAGTACAGAAGTACTTTATAGAGTTGATCCAGTCCTTTGTTCTTGCCGACAGTAATTAAGATCTCCAGGAGGCTATCCATCCCTAGACTGGGCAAAGCCAGACGTGCCTTTAAGCTCTTATAAGCCAAATATACTCAACTAGGTGCATCAGTAGGCTTCTGTATTCATCATTAAATATGTTGCTAGGTTTTGCCATTTTCTTCATAGTTTTTCCATCTCCACAGTAGTAGAAACAGAAAAAGAAAAAAAATGTTTTGATGAACTTTACTGATAATTTTTATTCTTATCTCTTTTAGCTTAGAAGAATCTTTATTGCATATATTTAATTTTTCTACAGCTACCTAAAATTGATTAAATTAGTAGCTCAAAATAAGTCACAATATCTTCCTTCGGTTAACCTTTGTTTTTGTATTTCATGCCTATCCTACTTAATTGACATAATAAGAAATTGGATGATATCATACTGTCCTGAAGTATTTAAACAGCCCAATAAATAGAGCAGTTTCTTTCAGATATCAGTGAGCTAAAAAGAAATATCTTCATATGAAATAATTAATCAATTTTTATTTCTCTAATTTATTTCTCTCACTAGGCATTACATTAACTCCTTTTCATTCTTATAACAAATTTAAAGTCAGAATGCCACAGGAAATATGATATTCCATAGAAAAGATTTGAAGCGTCATTTTCACAACACAAAGGTTATTTAAGCTCTTAGCTTTCATTCAAAGTATTCATGCTTAGGATATAATGCCACCTGAACTGTTGTTGTTGTCAGTTTAGGTTACAAAACAATAAAAGCATTCACTGATTTATTCCCTAAATTATTTTTGATTTGAGGGTCCATATAGAAAAATGTAAGAACACAAACTCACTGGGTAAAGAAAAAGCCCTGCTTATACAAATTCATCCAATTCTGGGAAAGAACTTGCAAGCTATTACTGCCAGTTATAACAAGGCATAACTTCCCACTCCCCAATTAATACAAAGCAAAGTCTATTACACTAGATCTGTAAGTACTCTAAGAGACACATAGCAAGAAACAGAAAAAGTAACAACAAAAATGTTTCTACTTCCCTGAATGCAAACAAAATGCAAGCAGAGGCAGCAGGGGCAGAGCAAGGCCTGCTTCAAGACAAAAGCTGGGTCACGTCCGGCTTGTACCTCGGCCACGGCAGAACTGACTAAGCCACTCCCACACACTGGATTTTACACCCTTTGAGATGATGTAGTATGGTATGGAATACAATATTATTGGCTGGAAGAAGTCACCTGTTAGCTAGCTCGGCCCAGCTCAAGTCATCTGACAATTTCAGGCCTAATCTGAACTTTGGAGCCTAACTTCTTGGCCTACTTGGCTAAACCCATAACAAATCCTTTCTCTCTAAAGAGGAAGAAAAAAATCACATGGAACCTTAATTATTAACTGCTTTAGGGCAAACGAATTATGGCACCCCACTAGTTTTGTTTTATATTAATTCTTCTCATCAAGTTCAATACAGTAAAACATTGTGGCTTTCACTTCATTTGTCCCTCAAATCCTGGAGAACACATTTTAGAGCCTTCTCCATTCAGTATAGTGTTATCTTCAGAGAATATAGTTCCTGGGCTTCCCCACCTAAGAAATTACCTAAGTGATCACTTATGACACCTCAGATAATCTATTTCTTTATTATATCATCCACAGCTAAAACTTCTTACAGTATAAAATTTAAATTAAGACTTTAGAAAGAGATACACTTATTGTACAGAAATTTATTAAAGCAAATATTTTTCAATGCACACAGCAATCAGAAATTCCAATGAAAATAGACATAGTAGACATAATGTCTTATGAAACCAAAAGACAGGCAAAAACTCTATACAGTCTCCTTTATCACCAGGCAGGGAGACGTAAATAATGGAAGTGAGTGACCAAAGGGACTATATTCAGTGTAATGTTATGGAATAGGTAATTAATTCTTCAGGATATTTCCATTCTGCCCTACATTTTTTTCCTCAATCTAATCTAATAAATTCAATCAATAAATAAAAACAATAGGAGTTGGACTCAATGGCCCTTGTCAGTCCCTTCCAACTCAGGACATTCTATGAGTCAGTCTTTATATGGAAATAATATGACAACATGTACAGAATAATTGTACCATATAGATACATATAGAGGTGGGACTCCTTGCTGGGCTAGTTTTGAAGCGAGTGTGAATTACTGGTACAGTGACAGTGGGGTGAAGTTCTCTGGTCATGAAAAGAAATCATTAAGTCCTCACAGCATCAATTTGTAGTGAGGACTGTGTTCACAGTGGTGCCAGACAGTAAACTGAGCACTCACAGCCTTCAGTGACATCAACAGTGAGCACTCAGTGCCAATCCTACTCTGAACACAAGAGTATTGCAATCCTACAGAACAGAAATTTAGATTTATTTCAGTGATTTATTTTAAGAGCATCAGTCACCAGGCTTCTCCAAGGCTACTAATTTAATTCTGGACTTTGTCAAAACTTGACTCTTCTGTTTTTTCAGTTTGTCTGAAATGTACCGAAAAAAAGATTATAGTATAATCTAATATATAGTCACATATTTGCTCAATACATAGCTAAGAAAATGGATCCAGTATACACTAAACTTTGAATCTGTGCCCCCTTGTCCCATGTCTGAAGCAAAGAACGGGTATAAGCATCCTGATTAATCACCCATTGAAACATTCAGATGATACAAATGATGTCTTAAACATTGAAGTGACAAATGAGCTGACTCATTACAGGTTTCTTTCACACAGTTAACATTTTCCACAGCTATTTGTTTTCCTGATCTGTGTAAATGGCCTGAGTATGGAAACTTTTCTCTCAATATCACAAACTGTTTTTCCCTGCCTGTGAAATCTCATGCCCCCACAGCAAAGACAAATGTGCAGGACCCCACCATGGGTACAGAGCAGTACCCCAGCCATCCTATCTCACCATGGATGTTTTACACAGAGAGTTAGAGAGAATTAAGAGTAACTAGCGGGTTGCTCTCAGTTTACTGGTTTGAACGGAATGATGACACCATAGCTCCTTTCTGTGACCACAAAGGGCTTTCATCTTAGAACAAAAGGCCAAAATTTGTGCCTTAAGAACAAAAAAGAAAAAAAAATCTGTTGTAACTTAGTGCTTTTCACAGTAACATGGATTTTGTTTTCAACTATGTCTTCTCATTAACAATACCCTCTTTTGGCTCTGCTAACTCCATCTTCTGTTGGAGGACTGTTTCCTGTTTCTCTTGGTATATCCAATATTTTGAGGTTAGCCTACTTTGTGATGTTAATGTTTATGTATATTGATCCACTCTCTTAACAATTTCATCTTACTTGTGAATTACATCCTCATCTTCCACTAATACTACATTCATCTGATTTTTTTTTCCATTAGTCTGATTATTTTGCTGCCTTTAATGCTTTTACTTCTGCAAATGGATTTCTTGATAATTTTTTTCTTTTCAAATAGCAGACTACCTTATTCTTTTTCATTTGGTTTGTTGTTGTTTCCCAAGCTGTTCATATGCCAATGTTAATTTATTTCAGTTTCAAAAAATGGCTCTAAAGTAACAGTGTGGAACACTCAAAGCAAAACAGGTGCCTTCGAAGAACTTCATGGAGGTCCACCAGATCAAGAATTTCCATTGGAATGAATTGTTTCTTTAATTTTCTTTCTATAAATTGTGCTGATAAAGAAGTGTCCTAGGCATGTGGTCCAAGACATTGTCTGAGTGGCAACTTCATGCAACTCATCAACAAACAAGTAAATTCCTTTTTGCAGTTACCTTTCAAAGTCATCTCCAAAGATGCTTAGCTTTGCCTGTTTTATTTTAGTATCTGCATGGCTGTTAAAGTTTCAAACACAGGAAGGTGGTGCCTGGGAGGATGCCCCCTCAGAGAATTTTTCTCACCATACCAACACAAAAGGCTTAGGCTTGGAGTCCCAGGAGTGAGGACAAAAGATAACTAACAACTTTCAGATTCAAGCTTAATGGTGGGGTGGGGATGAGAAAAACAGAACCCCAGCACCTGAGGGTGTGGGGGGAGGCTTTTCTTTCTTTGTTTCATGTGTGCTGGTTTGACTTTTTTTTTTTTTTGGGGGGAGGGTTCTTTGGCAGTGGCAGAAAAGGAGCCACTGCTTGGTTGCTGGTGATAGCTGCTTTTCTGACTCTGCTCTTTGCTTCCTCCCCCCCCATCTCTGGTTCGGCAATGCAAGCCCCGTCACCGCCCCGGCTTCACCGTCACCCGCAGTGTCATGGCTGCCCACCCTGCTGAGAGAGAGGAGTCACAGCTGGTTTCCTGGGAACTATCATCATCCCTCTACTTCCAGGTTTTTTTTCCTTCTTTGTTTGGGACAAAGGACAAAGAGAGAGAGAAAAGGTTCACGTGAGTGGTCACCATTCATCTCTGCCTCGCTGGGAGAAGACTGAGAATTCATCTCACAGCCAGCTGAGGTGGGACACTGACACTATCCATAAATATAACTGCTCCAGGAGGAATCTACCATTTCGGGGGTTGTTATCTTTTTTTTTTTTTTTTTTGTTCGTTTGTTTGTTTTAGTTTTTGGGTTTTTTTTTGTTTTGTTTTTTTTTTTTTTGTTTTGTTTTGTTTTGTTTTGTTTTGTTTTGTTTTTTTTTACTCTGCCACTTACTCAGGTGAGGAGGGAGGCACTGCAGTTCTTCAGGTCCCCTGATTACCTTTCAGGTTTCCAAAAGAAACCCTGCCTTTCTTCCTGTCCTTCTGCAGTCCTCTTTTACAGGGCAGAGGGTGATTTGCAGCAAAACACAATGAGAAAACTACAGTCAGAACAGACTCACATAACTTTTTGTGAGGGTCTTGTCTTGAGTTCCACCTGTACTTTGAAGCAATCTGCATGGCCTATTGATGGATTTCAAAGCACCCAGGCTGATTTCTCCTATCTTTTTCTGATGACAGAGTAGAGGTGATAGTTCCCACCTCTGTGCTGAGTTATTGCAATTACTGCAAGAGAATTTCAGCTGTCAGAATCATCTTTGATGACAGAGACCAAATATATCAGAAATTATACTTTTTTCCAACTCCCAGTGTAGACTAGACCATATTAATTTCTGGAACAGTTATCAACTTGTTTAAAAATTTATATCTTCAAGCCACTGTGGGTTTTGAGAGTTTTAACTTTACCATTATTGGAGCAGTATTTCATTCTTACTGTTCCACAGTGGTACCATCTTTTCACAAGATCACCTGTTACCTTGTCTCCTACTTGAGGAAACAACTCTAGCAAGACTCTAATTATTTTCATATTGATTCAAGTCCTGTTTACCCACTTTAGTAATAGGAAGTCTACTCTTGAGACACAAGTGCAAGTATCCTCTTTACCCTTCTGAAGCTTTTGTGTTTGATAGCATAGCCGTGAATACTCTAGTATAAAATGTTTATTATAATTGAAGACAAATTAAAGGTATTGTTTAAAAACAACCAAAAAAGACAAATGGAGAATGTTACCTGTTTTGTCTTTTTTTTTTCCTATGGATTCCAGACAGTGATTACCATATCCATTGGTGTACTGGAAAGGCTTTACATAGTGCACCTAAATAACACTTTTTAATGAACAGTGAAAAATAAATAGAAAACTAAAACCAGATGAGGCATCAGAGACCAAGAGAAATATTTCTCCCTGTCTGGCTAATACCAAAATTTATACTAGCCAATAATACACTTTTGAAAAGTTAGAAAAGCATTCAAAGAAGCAGGAAAAGTCAGTGTGAACTGTTAATTATTAGAACATTTTCCTTGAGGACAGCAACAAACTTAAAAAAAACTACAGACAAAAATATTAAAATGTAAAGAATTAAAGTTAATAATTTTAACTTTTATTTAAGGCAGCACCATATTTTTTTAAAGATTCAGTATCATTCCCAGAAGACACTGTTTTGTCAGCTGACGAGATGGCCTGAGATATTGAGATGATGTAAAAAAATTGTCTAGATATGCAAATAATGCATTATTTCAACTACTTTAACAAGACAGAGCAGAAAACTGTAGTTAATTTCCTTTCTTGTTTCTGAATTCCTTTTGTAGAAGAAATTACGCACATAAAAATTTAAGGAAAGAGAATTGCCATTTCATTTGGAAAAACAAATTCTAGTCCATTGGACTAATTGGCTATTTAAAGTCATTTTGATAAGGCTTTGTTTCTGAGAAGAAACTACGCAGAATAAATCCATGTTCAGCCTTAGTTTCATGCTGTATATTCTTGCCACATGAACATACTACAAATGGTTTGAAAGATTACTAGACTTGTATTTCTCTTCTCTCACAGCACAGAGCAGAATGCCAGAGCCTTTGCTTACCCATAAGGGCAAGAAAGGCTATACCTGAGTGATCATGGGGGATAGAGGAAGCAGAAAATACATGGCTCCAAAGGCAGCTGCATTTTAAACTGTTCTCCAATGCTTTGTCTTGAAAAGTCACTGGTTCATCTTCAGGAGCATGGTAGAACTAGTTATCCTGATATTCTCACCAGGATGTTAAGATAAGCAAACAGACAAGGCAGAGCAAGGAAAGAGAATGTCATAACCTGAGTTTGAAGAAAAGCCAAAATTGTATGGAGAATACCATGCATTAATGAGTAAACAATTCAGTGCAGTGAATAAAAATCAGAAAAACTAAGGCAACGCCCCTTTATGTGGGAAGTGGGATGGAGTAGAAAAACATGAGAAACTGTTAACTGCAATACTGAAAGGGATACTGACACAGTTGATGATGGTATTGGACAAAAACTGATGACAGACAGAACAAGACTGCAGAGTTGGAAGATTTTACTTGAAACCAAGAAGCCCAAAACAGTGGAGCTATATTACATATCTTAGACCTGTGATATCCACAGGTAACTCTCTAGAACATCTTGTTTTTAAAAAATGCTTTTCCCTTGTGGGACAAGAAACTCCAGGTGATAGAAGATATTCTTGAACAATAGAGGATGCTTTGCCAGAGCAGAGCAGAACAGACTGAACTGTCTGGCAACAAACCAAAGCAGTTAGGGATTTACAATAAACCTATAGGCTAAATGAAAGAAACTATAGAAACAATATATGCAATTTTAGCCACCTAAACATTAGGCATACTCTAAATTGGTCATCTCTAATTAGTAGAGAAAACAAGTTCCTCTACTGTGTGAATCATTTCAATTTAAATCAAAGATAAGTGGGATTAACAACTTTGTAAAAAGGCATATCCCTTTCCCCTGACAGCAAGTTCTAAAATTTTATTTTAGCAGGTCACTTTTGATTGATTAATATTAGATGAAACAAAGGAGATTTTAAGTGTGAAAAATCACTTAATCACAGTTACATTGGGAAATAACATGAGAAGAAGAAGCAGAAAAATGTCTTGGGTTTGAGTCATGACCTTAAGGTTTTGATCAAAACCATTTTTTGTCCTAAAGTGACTTCTGAAATGAAAGCAAAAAGGAAAATACAAGCAGTGGTTGAGCAGACAGAGATCTTCACTGAAGAAGGTATCTGCAATCTGACTCTAGCATATATAAAGACATTCAGTGCACAGAAATTGCATAAGGATACAACAATTCAACTGCCACTTTTGCAATAATGCCATTATATTAATGACCAATTCAATTCCAGCTGGTATACAGAGTCATCTGCAATGTAATCCAAGTAACACTGATAAACTGCAATATTAGATCAATGACCAGTTTGATTCCAGATGGACTGTGGAGCCAGACACGATGCAATTCCAGCAACACTGATAAGCAGAAAAATATGAGTGTTATGATGATGACACTAAAACTATCTGAGGCCAGTAAAAAATGCAGGCTGTCAATAAAGTACCATAAAACAGGAGACAGGGCTGTTTGGAGCCTGAAGTAGCTGACAGACAGCAGCACCACTTGCTGTAGAGAGGCAGAGCAATACAACCTACTCAACTGACCAGAATATAAAATGATACCATTCAAATGAAGACCAAGCTAGTCCTTCCAGCAATCTGAAGAAAACAAGGAACACAAAAATCGAAGAATAGCCTCAGCTTCCTTTTGCTAGTTAGTCCACAGGCATGAAAAATGTGAATTGAATTTATCTCAGTAAAAATATCCTTTTTATTATATTAAAATAGTTTCTGGTACATTGAACTAAACGAACCACCTTCTGTGAAAGTGTTGTCATATTACCAAAGAGGCCAGTAGGCTGGTTATTCTTACAGACTTAATTAATATCACACAGATCTTCCAAAGTGAACTGGATCAAACACTAGAGGGATTGGCAGCCATCACAGTTGTATCTGATGCTGATGTTTTAAAAGAACAAAGACTCCAAAAAAAAAAAATTGCATCCAGAGCCATTGTATTATGCTAAACCAAATTATAAATAGACTTTGGAAGCCTGATGTTACCTTGCGTTCAGTGAGGCTGAAGTTGATTGGAACTGATGCCTTGTTTATGCATGTTTACCTTTTAGGCACCATGGTAGTATACAGACAAAGAAAACAAAGCAGTTTGAAACATACAGGCCAAAAGACATGAATAGGTGTTTTCATATTTGGTACACAGCCATCAGTAGTCTCAAATCCATAAAAATATTAATATAGCATAATGCAGCATGGCATTTGCAGCAAGCTAAGTTGAACAACGAAATAACACACCAATTCTGAAGAACAGAGCAGTTAAGCAGAGTACCTAGAGCTCTCTGAGTAGTGAGTCTTCAGCAAAAAGCACAGCAGCAAAAAAAAAAAAGAAACTTAGCACTTTTGGCAATTCCCAAACATTACAAAGACGACAGGCTGAAATTTTCAAAGGAAAAATGACAATTGTTCATCCACCTAAGAACAGCAAACAGTTGTGCTTGAGTAAAAGGTAGCAGCAGAATTCAAGTCAATCAAGACTAGATGGGAATGACATGGAAGACATCTTTCAGATCCTAGGGACTTAGTAAATATTGGGAAGACAGAGTTAAGAGGCGCAGGGAAGAAAAGAACCTCTCCCTGGAACTGTTGAATCATCCTAACACATTACCTAGTGACTAGTAACACCTTCAGAGATCCACAGGCCTCTAAGTCATCCCTCAAAAAGAAAATAATGTTTAAAGGAAAGAACAATTTAATGGGATCTTATATGAAAGGGTAGAGGTTACAGAAATTAAAAACTTAGAATAGATGTCAGTAGCATTTCAGCAGGAGCAACATGCCTGAAAAATCTGCATGCAAGCAGCAAGGTACAAGATGGATCAGAGAGAAAACTATAAAACTTAGATTTTCCCTTGTACCTTCCTGGAGCATTTCTCATAAGGAAAGGCTGAGAAAACTGACTGTTTACCCTAGAGAAGACTCAGAGGGAATTTCATCAATGTATATAAAGGATGTAAAGCAGACAAAGCCAGACTCTATTCAGCAGTGTCCAGTGATGTGACAAGAGGCAATTGTCACAAACCAAAATACAGGTGGATCATGTCTGAACATAAGGAAACATTAGTAGATAGTAGAAGTTGCCTAGAGATTTTATGAGTCTCCATCTTTGGAGATGTTCAAAACCCAGATGGGCACAATCCTATGACCAGCTCTAGGTGGCCCTCCTTGAGCAGGAAAGCTGGAGCAGGTGTCTCCAGAGGTATCTTCAACTCCGGCCATTCTGTGTTATTCTCCCTGTCAGACTCCCTGGCTGGGCAAAGGTAGTACTTCTGAAACAAAGGTGAAATAACAGCGTTCCACAAAGCAAGGAAGGCAAAGTCCATGAAGTAGTCCCTGATCCTTCCCTTAGTCAATATCTAAATCTGGGTACAACCTTCAAATAATATTTTGCTGCTGCAGAGTTCTACTGAAAGGATTCAGCATAACATTTTCCCCATGAGTTTGAACAGTTCATGGTCTTGAACATTTCTCAAATTTCAGACATTTCTCAGTATGCAAAGGATACATTGGTTAAGAGTCACATCATATCGAGAGAATTCCTCTACACACACACACACACAAGTATGGCTTATAGAAACAGAACACCATGTAATCTGTAATTGCTCTTTTCCCCCCTACTTTCTACTTATTTTTTACTCTGAAGATTCCATACTAAATTAACTTTCCTGAGTAAGTGTGGTTGAGCTACATTTTGAAAGTGATTGTTTATCCAAAGGCCAGATGTGTTTTTTGAGGAATATACTTACACATTCACTCAGACCAAACAAAGGGAAAAACAAACAAACAAACAAACTAAAATAATAACTGTTTTTGAGGATCCAAGAGTAAAAGTTTTAAAATACCCCAAGTGGTAATTTTCACTTCAATTGTTTTAAAATAATGAGAATATTAATTACATGCTAACACTACAAAAATATCCCTTTATCTTAAGAAAGTCTTATCTTAAGTTTATTGTGTTCTGTCCCTCCCAGTTACAATTATAGCCACAATCAATATGATGGCTAAAATAGTTTGAAGGATGCACTCCCATGGTTATCAGTAGCAGAAATACTGTCTGCAGAGGAAATTAAAATCTATTTGGAAAAGACAAAATATCTAAATGAAATATCCTGAGTATAGTTACACGGATTATCCGTCCACAGACCTCCAAATACTTTTTGTATCCTGTTGTATATTCAATTCCTTTTATTCTCTTAGGTATGGATGCCCCAACCCTGGAAGCATTCAAGGCAGGGCTGGATGGGGCTTTGAGCAAACTTTTCTTGTGGTGGTTATCCCTGCCCATGAGAGTGGGTTTGGAATTAGACAATCTTTAAGGTCTCTTCCCAAACCATTGTCACATGGCTCTATGATTATATGTAACTGCTATGTGATCTGATCTGAATGTTCTTCTTCCATAATCTATGTCCTCTCAGTAGGAGAAATAGAATTACTGAAATTGCAGCAATGCCACATTCTTGCTTATTCCCACCCTCATTACAAATACTCATATGGTTAGGATTCATAACTGGGTTAGTAGCATTTCACTTGGTTAATTATGACTGTTTCTGACCATTATCTGTAACATTACAGGTGTAAAGACTGAGAAATGGACTACACCATGTCCTTAGCCAATGGTAACATACAATTCAGAACTCCATTCTATGCAAAACAGACAAGTTCTCCTTTAATTTTTATCAGTATATATGTGCAACTCTACTCAAATCAGTCCAATATACCTTAGTTTGACTGACAGCATATACTTGTCCTAAGATGTACTTCATTTCCATATATGATCAAAGTGCTGACATCAAACACCTATCTTTAACCCGCATTGTTTACAACGCAGTTAGCAAAACACTGACATAGGGGTGGAAGAAAGAATATATAAAATACACTCATTACTTAAAGCACCTAGGGGACTTCACTTAAACTTTCAAAACTATGACTCATTTTACTCAAAAAAGAAAGGAGGACAAATCCACAGTTTTGCAGAGGTATTTCATTTAAGAAAAGATTAAGAATTGCTTACTGGAGCATAAATAAATGATAAAATCCCTTTAAATTCCTGATAAGACAACAATCTATAACCTCACATTTGAAGTAGCCACCAGGTAGTAAAAGGTGAGCGATACATTCCATTTATAACTTACCCTCTTCTGGCCTGTTTTACCTCAAACTCTCAACAAGAACTATGGTTACCCAGCACTGCTAGAAATTAGGTTTATTTATTTATGCATCTAAATTTACAGAAAAAATGTGGTCTGAAATCATGTAATGGAAAGATACAGCTAATTGCGACATTGTAGATGGAAGAGCAATGTTTGCTCTGACATTTGACCCTGAGACAGATGAAGGATGGAAAAAAAAAGAATAAAAAATATGTTATTCCACTTGAGTACCTGCTGTTTCATATACTTCTCAGTCTGTTCTGTGTGGTGAAAGATCAGCATTTCTACAGACAGTCTTTCTTTACCTGGCAAGTGACTTCAGAAAGAGAAAGTCTGGTCCTTACTGCCTGCACCAATGGCTGTCCCATTTGCTCTGGGTTTTTCCTCAAAAGGTCCACCATTCCACCATAGGGAGCAGGTTCAAGCCCTCATGGGTCCTGAGCAAAATGTTTACAAGAACTGCTCCAAAGACAAAGGATTTATTATTACATTTTGGATACTTTTAGAATTTGCTTTTTACCAACTCCAATTTTTTGCTTAGATTACTCAACAAAAAGAATGATTCCAAGTTTAGGTAAACTTTGTTTAGAATTAAAAGGAAAACAGAAATCAGTAATAAAAGGCAAAAAAATATTATAACACAGTGATTCTTTCTTTGCACATATTTTATAAAAGGAGATACAACCAAATAAATTTTAAAACTCTTTTTTATATTTCCTAATCATACAAATCTAATTCTCATCTGCATTATGTCCCTGTCAATAATCATACAAACAGCAGTCTTTGAAACATGTTTTGCAGGTCAAGAAGCAAATTGTTTAGGACACCAATGAATGAAGCACCCTAAAGAAAAAGAAAAAAAAAAGAGACTTCTATATTACATCCCATATATTTGGCAAAGAGAGGGATCAAGCTTTCATTATAATGACAGGAATGTGGCTCAAGCTGACAGAATGAGAAGAGAGAAAAATCTCACATTGAGTGATTTATAAGTTAAAATCAACATTGCAGTTTTCACATGAAAACCAACAGGCAGCTGGAAAATTCTCAGAACATTGGCAAAGAAACTGATCTGAATAACTGATTTTTAACCAAACAGATAAATGAAAAAAATTAAAATTCTGAGATGAATCTGTTTCTTTAATTCCCCAAATTTTATTGCAGAAATAAAGCTTTTTTTTTCTTTGTTCTTTTGTGGTGAACAAAAATTTTAATCAGCTTCCAAATTAACCAATTGATTTTTCTGTCTTTTATCCTCTTATTAGAATTAAATATTGATATATAGATTTCAACACACTTGTTAAATTGTCAAAATTAAATATTTCAACAGTCATAATTTTTTTTCTTCTTTTTCCCTACCAAAAGTGTTTGCTGAATTCAGATTACAACCAATTTTGGTTAAGTCCAAGGTTCAAGTTACCATTTATAATTCATTTGTTAAAAATGTTTTTGATGTGCTTTCTCTAGTAACTTTTTGCTGTCCAAGAACTTTGTTGGATATTCAGCAAAATTCCACGTGTGTAAGTGTACTTTGCTTAGGTATAAACACTGTTGAGAAGGAAATGTAGAAATGTAGCCTCTTTTTCAAATCCTCTGCAGTTCTTTAATCCTGTGCATTTGGTATCAGAGCTTATTCCTGAGGGTTACTGTTCCAATCTGCTTTTTGGTCACAGATAGCTCCCATTCCATAGATAACAAGCATTATTTCGTAGTATAGTATCCAGGATGGACACAAATACAAATCACAGGAGAAAAATGTCTAGATGAAGGAAACATGAATTAAAGAAGATATGATTCACCTTAACTTCTTGTCTAATACCATCCTTCATTCTCTCAGTCATGCCTGGATTTGAAAGTTACACCTCCTGAACATTCTGAACATAGGTGCTAGATGTTGTGCAACAGATCAGACATGAAAGCAGTATAGAAGGGTATAATAAAGTCAAATGCAGCGTCAGCACCAAAGTTGCCCAGGACAGATATTGCCCCTGAAATGTTCCAAGCTTTGAATTTATTTTTGGAAATCATCAACAGGTCAAGAAATATTTTCAAAATATAGCATAAATTGGAAGAATGCGCTAGACCAAAAAGGGAAGAGTTGACAGACATGAAAGATCGCAGATCAATTTCTCTACCAAACAGGGAGGGCAAACATACTTTTAAATTCTGTCCCAAAGGTTCTCAGCCTTTATCTTTGTAAACAATTACTTAAGTAGCTCAGTACAAAACACAAGAGTACCTGGAGTCTAAGGATTTCTTATAACACATGAATATGAGAGAAAAAATTATTCATTAAGCAAAAGCAGGAAGAAGTAATTTAGCTGCAACTTGGCTTGTTCTGCCCAATGTGTGTTTTCATCTCTCTTGCTTTAATAAAGATTACACTAAGCAAATATCATATTCCTAAAAAGATTCCATCAAAAAACAGGCAGGAATTTCAGCTTTCTCTGTGTGTTCATTTTTGGAAAAGAGAGATCTTGAAGGGACTCAGAATACAATATTTAAAGGGAAAATCTCAGTCTAAGGACTTTCATAAATCTCAAACAAAAAAATAGACAACAAGGAGAGAATGGATGTAATAGTTCCACAAAGGAAACAGAAAGCTGAACAGAAAATAAAGCAAAAATCCTTCAATAAAAACAATGACTATACAAGAACCTGGAAGCAAACATAACAGAAACATGCTTTATCTAGTACATAATTATATAAAAATCTCTGTAAGGGATGGCTGTTGGACCTGACCTATTTCTTGAAATGCGAAAACTTTCACTGAGCTCTGTGACATAGAATTAGGCCATAGGTTTGGAAATGATTTAGTGTTTATTCTAGGAATAGTAAAAAAGAAAATGGCATTTTCAATTTAAATTAGCTCAGGTTCTCTTAGATATTAAGTAGCTGAATGTCTCATGTGGTCAAGCAGGTGCTAATGGCAATGCTAGCAGTGCCAAGTACAGCTCAACCCAGAAACTAGAGTAGAACAAATACCTGCTTGTATTGGAAGCATAAGGGGAAAGTAGTTGGAAGCATCATTGTTCTCCTAGTTGGCATATGTTTTCCCACGGAGTCCATTCCAAAAATGATTGAAGTAATTGGCACCAGAGGGAAAAGAGAAGGGAGGTCAGATTAAGGCTGCCCAAATTAGTAGAAAAAAATCATCAGATTGCTAGAGGTAGCAGCAATAAGGCTGCTTACAAGCAAAGAGAATGGTTATCATTGCCAGGAAAACATTCAAGAGAGATGAAGTGCTTACTCCTTTGAAAAGGTCATTCAAGACTGGTAGTCTTGGGGTTTGCCTTTTCGTAATTCAACAGGACTGTTTCAGGGGCACTGGGACAACATCAGAGGAAAAATATGTAGCAATGAATAGCAAGTGAGGAACATTAATGAGACTGTTGACTAAAATTGAAGAACTTTCTGAGATAATATTAATCTTGGTAAAGGTAGAAAATAGTTCTTTATTGAGAAGCTTTTCAAGTCTACAAAATATTATCTGAACCTTAAGACAAAATTCAGTATAAGAAGCTACATAACTATATAAAATATACAAGTATATAAAAGCCTACTAAAACCTAGAAATACATAAACTGCTATGGCAACAAGACCACATTTAACCACCTTAAACACAACTCTTTCTTATTTGCAAAAGGGAAGAAAAGTAAATGTAATGTTAGGTAGGAATGTGACATTGGATATCTGACACATGACAATAGAGTTGGAGAGGGAAGTGAGTAGATGAAGTACTTTCAAGACCATACACTCTGAGGAACAGGAATATGTGGATAAGAAAGTGGAACACTTCACATTTGTCCAGGTGTCATTGGCACTAGTGATTTTCAGTGTATGTCACCCAAAGTGAATTATGAAAGTTCAGTGAATTTATTTAGCTCTTATTAAGAATAAATGAGCTACCCAGGATTTTGAGAAAGATTTAGTTTGTGAAAACTGCACTCTTTTTCTGGAAGAGAGCAAGGGATTACTTTTAAGCTGATGCATATTTAGATGTGAATCACACATGAGTGAACTGATTTTTTTGCCTATAAAACTAAGTAGTCTATCCACAAGAAAGTAGAAAAGCAAAATACTAAACAATGAAGTCATCAGTTGTGTGAACAAGTACACAGTTGTTGACTGAATGGTTTCGAGTACCATGAGAAAGGTGTTTCACACCAGAAAATCCTCAAAAGATTGAAGATAAAGCTCTGGGAACCAAAAGGAAAGCTGAGATAGAGAAACCAGAGAAAAATGAAAAGGTAAAAAATGAAAGAATTTCGGGGGTTTGAAAACAATCACTAAGAAGATTAATGAAAAGTATTTTTCACATTTGTTGTCTGTACATCCATTGAAATACATGTTTCTGATTTTCTGTGTATGGGTCTGATCTTAAGCTCACTGAAGACACCCTGAAAAATCCCTGTCACTCCATAGAGACGTGGCAAATGATCTTTTGGTAGCTAACAAGCACTGTCCATAATCACATAAGTATTTATGACTATCTTTCATACCTGGAAGAAAGCGTAGTTTGCCAAGCTGTAACACTTCAGAGGTCTAACCAGATTGCCACAACACCTGTCTTTTTCCTGACTACTGTTCTCTAAAAAGCTTCTTGTTTTGGATGATTTAGTCCTCTGTTTCTGCAGAGCTTGCTATAAACTTGTCATGAGGCTGTAAAAATATTCATTTCAAAGCACAAAAAGGAAGAATAAACCTCTTCTGTATTCTGAGTAAGTCCCATGTGCATATCTAAATATTTATTGCAATAAATCAGGCATTATCTTAGGTAGAGAAAATGAGAAAGAAGCAAGAGATAAAAATACTATGGACTGCACTTGGGTTTGTGACAAGGGACACAGTCAAACTGTACAAATGAGAAAGACTGGTGGTACCTCCACAGGCAAATGTATTACTGGTATTTCTAAAAACAAATAAGAGTGATCTTAAATGTTTTGATTAAACCTGCTTCTTGCATTATCTTTTGAGACAGCTCCCAGAGACATGCAATTCATGTTAACTTTTTTGCAGATTTCTAGTCCACCATGATCTGAGTAAAATCTTAACTGTGGGACAACAATAAAATAGAAAAAGTAGAAAAAGTAAGAAACACCAA
The DNA here is from genome assembly GCF_047495875.1 of Pithys albifrons albifrons. Classification (NCBI taxonomy): domain Eukaryota; kingdom Metazoa; phylum Chordata; class Aves; order Passeriformes; family Thamnophilidae; genus Pithys; species Pithys albifrons. The sequence continues at coordinate 21,243,145 of NC_092459.1, read as the reverse complement.
AAACAATTTACATTATGAACTCATTTTTATTTCAGTTATCTGCTTTTGACATAGCTGCTCATGGTACACACACCTGAAATAAGCAGCACCAAAAATGTCAAAAAAACAAAAAAGGAAAAAGAAAAAAATGAGAAATATTCCATTTATACTGATGCAGCTGGGAAATGTGTAGTCTAATCTTGAAAAATTTCTCCATTCTTCTCCTTCTTTATCTGATAAAGAGATAGGAAGACAGGGAAAAATTTTTATGAAGTCTCAGACTGCATGTAATTATTTTAAATTCATGTACAAATGGAGACTTTCCCAATCAACATTATTTCTCTTTTTAAATTTTTTACTGTTCATTTAAAAATGCATATCCTTAACCTTACTTTCATAATAATTTTATTTGTCATAATGGTTCATGTCTAATTTTCTAAAAAGGTTTGAGTAGTTCTTTTTGATTTTAAAATATGCATTTTCACCCGCAGAGATTTATGCTTGAAAAACCTAAGTAAGAGATGACCTTGGTAAGTAGAACACTGAATTGGGAACTTTGGTGTTTTTCTTTGAGCTCAGCTAAGAGTGCTCAGAATAAACTAGAATTACTGACACAACTTATCTGTCTTTGTATTCAGTCCAGAGCAAAATCCAATTAATGATGGCTAGTGATGCTTTCATGATATGGGGAAATGGGTGTAATGTGAAAAATCAAAGGAAATGGACATGTAGAAATCATTTATATTTCTTGGCACAAGACATTTCACCGGCTGGGGCAATCCAAATGCAGATGCTCAGGACAAATTCTACATTCCATTCCTCAAGGCAGATTTTAGTGAGTAATCGAAGTGAATTGAGTTCTCTGAGACAGTTAGGGTTTTTCAGTATTTCCAAAATGGAGGATGGAGCAAAACAGCAGAAATTTAGCATTTCTCTTTACACCCTTAAAACTCTTTCAGGTTCTCCTGCTGTCTCCACTCAAGAGTAAGAAATCTTTTATGGCTGTCTTGTTGTCAATCACACCTCTGTTCAGGTATAGGAAGTGCCATTCATAGTTTTAAAGACAAAAAGTTGTGATATAACTCTGGGTCCCTTTGATCTTGCCTGGAACAAACTCCAAAGAAATATGTCTGAGGCAGTGGTGAGTTGGAGAAAAGTTTCTATACAATCTGTTAGACTAGGATCATTTTCCTCTAAAAATCTATGAAGCTACAAAGGTATATTGAAGGAGGTAAACAGTTTCTAGTAAATCCACAGAGATTCAGTAAGGAATTGCATACACATATTTAGTAATCTCAAAAGGTGCACTCTTAAGAAGAAGGAAATACTTTTGTATCCCTGGGCTTATAACTCAATCTATTGCAGATATCCTTAGAAATCCAACCACAGGGCCTAGCAGATCAGGTCACTGTGGAGAAAATTCACCTTAGATGGAAAAAATTATTTTTGGAAAATCTACAAATACTTTTTTCTTTATTACATATTTTATAATCTAGTTTTATAAAAGAAGGATACAAGTAATTGAGAGTGAAATAATTTAACATTGTTACGTGAAAATCTTACTGTTACTGTGTCTCCTTTATAATAGGACAATGTTCTGGTCTGTGAGGCTTTCTTATTACTGCAGAACTGTCAAAAGAATTTAATATCTATTTAGGCATCTAACTGAAACAGTTCATTTCTCAAGAGCATGTGTTCAACAGATCCATTCTTCTCAGTGGGACACTCTGAGAGTTAAATATGTTAGAATATCTCTCTGGTTCATTTATGTGTTTAAATGGAAATTAAATTTTTGGATAATCTGTCTTCCCATATTGGTATCAAACTAGAAGTTGCTGAGTTGGTGATTACTTTTGACAATCTGTCTTTTAAACTTTAATAGCAAAAACCATCCAATGTTATTTCACAAAAATAACAAGTGCAAAGTTTTTAACATGATTTAGGCAAGAATTAGATATTCAAACCATATTTACATATTTAAAATTCAGAATGCTTATTATGACCTCATCAGACTTGAGACATCTGATTCTTTCTGATAAAACATATTCTATCAATTATGACAATTAAAAAATATTAGTTTTTGTTCTCCCTAGAATAAATATAGACCAGTCTTTGCTTTTACTGGATATTGGGTGCTAATATGATTAAATAAATACAGAAGGATTGAATTCTCTAAGACAGTTTATATATTTCAGAAGAATGCAGTGATTTCTTTCAACCTCAGAAATATGGATTACAAAGTTGAAGGTGTTTTTTCATTGACTTCATGAATTTCAAGGAAATTCTGAATTTCCAGACTGGTACATTATGAATACTGGGAATCTTTCTCAAAATTCAGGAATCCATTCCAAAATAGTCAATTGCTAAATAGTAATAACATATCGCAAAAAGACCAAGCTCAGTTATGCTCCACTTAGCTCAGGACAAGCACTTGAACCCTTGTTTCCCAGTTTCTAGGGGAGGTTTCTAATCAATTGTCTGCAGGAAGTATCACTAAATTATTTACTCTTTTTACTTTTTTTTTCTTTTATCTCGTTGCCTCAACCATAAAGAACTTACAAATTAAAGTTTTACCAATTCTCAGATCCCAACAAATAGTCAAATCAAGTCTGTGGTTGTGCTTCCAAGCTTATACTCAACAAGAGAGAGTGATGTTTGTAGAGCATAGCAGCTTCTTGTTAACTCTGAGTTCAGTGGTAGAAGGCGAGGTTATTTTCAGTACTTTCTGCCTTTTGGCATATCTGAATGGAAAGAGTTCTTATTGCTCAAAGATCACAACGCTATGCAACATTTTGGGATGCTACAGAGAGCCACTTGGAAAACGGAAAAAGTATGGAATAGAGATGTTTGTCTCTTTAGATGGTTATCTCAGAGACAGTACAATTTGTTCTTTCTATGCTTAATATCTACCCATATTAAAAGAATGCATTTTTTTCTTGTATACCATTTGCTTATCAGCAACTAAAGAACATGAGGCTATTAAACTGGTTTATTCTTGCAAGGCTCCTCAAATATAACATCTTGATCTATAATACTATCAGTATTTTAAAATGCCATCAAAAGCACTTAAAAGTTTACTTTGTCAATAGCATGTGGATGAATGTTTTTTTGCTGGCGTAATGATTAAAAACTTTCTGTATTTGTATCACATTTTTAATACCATTAATTTTTCATGAATGATTGATTTTAATGGACACTGTTTCAAATTGCTTTTTCTAGTACTGAATGAGGTTGCCCTTTTCTATTAGACATTCACAGCTCAATAAGGTCATAATAACCTGTCGACAGCAAAAAGCATGAGCATCTGCAAGGAGCAGTAAACAAGAGAGTGAATGGCTTCTACTTTTGAGATCTGGGAATACTCTGATACATTTGGATACAACACTCCTGTGAATTAGTCTTGCTAGCCTCACTGATGATGTACAAATCAGATTTAAAAATATTTAATATAATTTTCTTCTTTTTTGTTTTTGTTACAACACGCACCTCAAATCTCATCTAAGGAAATGAAAAGATTGTGCATTGTGTAAATATATGCCAGAGTTTCAAAGTTGTTTTGGGAAGAAAGGACCCAAGACGCTCCAAGTGAGATTTTAATGAGCAATAAGGTAAGTTAGAAACATAATTGTGCATTTAATGAGCTGGACAATTACTAATCTAAAGTCCAAGCATAAAGTCCAAGTTATATCTTTAAGTCCTGTAAGATTTGGTGATAATGGTGACTAATCAAGAAGTGTTGAGTCACCATCCTTGAAGGTATTTTAAAGATGTGAGGATGCAGTTCTTAGGGACATGTTTAGTGCTGGACTTGACAGTGCTGGGATTATGATTGGACATAGGTGATCTTAAACCTTTTTTCCAATCTAAATGACTTTATGATACTATGCTCTCTCAGGCAATCACTTTTAAAATTGACAGCATTATGGCTGAGTTTTAGTATGAAGATATTCTCTCAGTAAAAACAGACCTGGGTTTGACTTCACTTTGGATTTTATGTTAGAGCCAGATTTCTCATCTGTATAAAGTACTCTAATCAACAGGTCATTAGCAGAAAACACTACCTCTTTACCTCTTCATTGAAATTAAAGCCTCCTTGGGCAGTTTCCTTTGTACTGAGTGCACTCCTACCCACATACATTAACTGTAGTCAGACTGACAGCTATGTTCTGAATGTCATTGGAAGTTAGGAAGAAACCAGGCACCAAACAGCCCATGCTCTTCTGGAGACTCCCATAATTATGCCTCTGTGTAAGTCTTAGATCAAAGGGAGGGAATTATATGAATCCAGTATCTTCACTGTGTTAAAGCCCATCAAGCACAATCTTTCTGAATTTATTTCTTAGTCTAAGCCATCTAACTTTCTCTTAAATCCTACTTTAAAAGCCTAACTGCCATTTATACAATCAAGTACATCCTCACCCATACTGCTCAATTTCTAAAACAGTTCATGTATGTAATAAAGGAAGTTATAGAGCCATTAAATACTGAAGGTTAATTAGGAAAACTGTGTGATGGAAGTAACAGTCTGCCAAAGTATGAAGAAAGAGATAATGATGAAATCAGGTTCACTTCAATCTTCAAACTTTCGTGCTTATAGAATCCTTTGTCACCTTTTTTTCCCCTCTCAGCTTAAGTATAGATATTCTTCTTTCAAAATGTCAAGAAACATCCTAAACTTTATGATAGATATACTTGTCCCTTTTTATCTGATGAAAATTAATATTTATGAAATATTGAAGCTTGAGATTTTTCTTATATGATGACATTGTATGCAGTTGCTCTACCTGTGTAAGCCATGACAAAGGATTGAGATTGAGACAAGAAAATACATTCACATGCTGAGCAGTTTAAGGAGTCCCTTAGTAATCATTTGGTATGAATATGATTTTCATTTCATATTTAAAATTCTATGAACAGCAATAAAAATATAAAAACTGTAATACACTAAGGATAACATAACAAATATTTAGAAGAAAATTTCTAGTTATTTATGATAATATTGTCATTCCTTCCCACAGAGAAAAGGTCTCTTTATATATATTTTAGCCAATAAGAGGTTCAAACTTTCAAAAAGATATGTATACAATTACTGAAGTTTAAAAATCAAATACCAGTAGAGCTGTGGGTGTTTATTATGAAGCCTTCAAAGCCTTCAAATTCCACAAAACATGATCCTCTGAAAAACTATTCAAAGGTGCCTCCCTCAAAACAATGCAGCTTAGAAAAAGGTCACATGGTGCTTCCTTCTACAGAACTATCAAGTCAAAAGGACCTTTTCACTCATTTAACCCCCCCACACACATATTTTCAGAAAATTTTTCTCTCAACTCTTCAGAACTTGCTAGAAATCAAATAGACGCAAGAAAACCTAAAGCTACTAGATGAAAAGGAAGAATAAAAAACATTATTTATGTAAATGTATCTAATTGTAGGACTAGCTAATGCTACCAGATGAATTTATTCCTTGTGTTATGGAAGGAATACTATCTTTCTGATTCTCTAAATATTTCACTGGTCTCCTTTGATCAATAAAGATGTGAACAATTTTGACACAAATGGTTGAGGATACCTGATAAAATTTGTATAGGTGTAGCTTAAATAATGCAAATTAAAAAAAAAAACAAAAAAACAAAAAACAAACAAACTTTTTTTTTTGAGGTGGAGAATATACATAAGTTTAAAAGATTGTTCCCAGCTGCAAAAGAAAAATGAAATTTGGATAAAATCTATAGTTTTCAATTATTTTGTATAGGGCTTTTAGTCTGATGAAGAATTCATTCAGATTTTCCTGTTTCAGAAAATTTTTCTATATTTCACTAAGTCCAAATGCACCCTACTGGGAAAGGCATAATGCATGCTATACATGGCATAGATTTATGTGCATGTTGATGATAGGTGCAGGTGGATACCTTCAAATAGAATGGACTGTGACAGACTCCTTCCTGCTCTTCCCTAGCTTTTCAGATAATTTGCAAGAAATAATTATCTTGCAAACCTCTTCTATTTGATTTTTTCAAAATTATCTGAATGCTTAAAAACTTATTCTAAGGGCAATAACTTCTAAAGGTTAGCCTACAAGAGCATAAATACTTCCATAACTACTTACATAAGAATGTAAGTCACCTTTCCTTATGAAAATAAGCTAAACAAATAAGCAAATATATACTTCCTAGTATAGATGAAAAAAGGTGGTGGTCAGTTTACAAACTGAATTATGTATGAGGTAAGAAACTGGAAAGACAATGCAGTCTGAGCTCTGTATCAGTATTAAAGGGCTCTATTTAGTTCTGCCAACTTCTGGCCATTTCCTCCAGGAAATCTAATCTACTGACAGTTAATGGAAAGTCTTCTTTCTCCAAAGTAGTATGTATGGCCAAAATTCATGAACGAAGATTTGGGAAGGGCTGTCCCCACGTGGGTGGGCCCTTCCAGCCTGTGCAGTGGATTTTAGGTGAGGCTCAGCGTGTGCAGAACTGGCCCCATCGTTTAAGTCCTGAGGTTCATCTGCCATGGCCGAGCGAGCTTGGACAGTGCCAGTGAAGTCCTCAGGACTAGAACCTACAGCACCTGGCATTTCCCAGGAGGTCTCCCATCTTCCGAGATCTAACAGGATCGGATGTCAGGGAGGCATTTAACTGCCCAAAGTAGTAGGGAATAGTGTATTTAGGGAAGCTCTATTTCCCATGCCGCATGTAGTATGAGATTAGCAGACAGCTCTGAAGGCTTTGTAGCAGCACACATTCTTTTCAGTAAGAGGTTTGCTTTTCTCTAACTGTATCATATTATTTTCTTTGTATCCCCCAGTACTGATGGCTAAAAGTTGAAATTCTAGTAATAACTGTAGCTGGAAATAGTAGGGAACAATATTCAAAGGTTATTTTTATAATATCTGGAGATCCAAAATAGTCAAAGTTAAGGAATCAAATTTTTTCTGCTTTGCAGTTATCAAATAATTACTTTATGGAAGCTAATTTAAAGTGATATCATCTTTTTATGTAGTTGTTAGGTAGAAAGACTGGGATCATCCATAAAACAGGCAGGGAGGTTCTGCTCTACAGAAATGTAGCAGTGGAGGACAAATTCAAAGAGCAAACGTGAAATTAATGAAACAGAGATGAGATTTACATAAGTGTATGCATTACCTTTCAGAACGGTTAATGATTAAAACCAGAAAAATTAATATATATGCTTTGAGTGAGTTCAAGAATTTTTTCTATAAACAACTATTTGAAAAGCACAACACTGATGAACTTAGAGCATTATAGCTCACAGTATTATGACATTCACAGACTGTACCTGTATTGCTGGTTTTATAAGAATTTTACTCCATTAACATTTCCCCTTTGCTGAAGTGCTCAGGATTTAGGTACTAAAGGTTTTGATCCTGCTGTAATATGTATGCATACAGCTGCTAAACTTGGCCTTCAAAATCTGCTTAAGGCTTCTGGGTTTTCTTTAGTGAAAAGAAATTCATAGAATAGACTAGGTTACAAAAGAGCACGAAGACCATTGAGTCCAACCATTAACCCACTGTTGCCAAGTCTACTCCTAAACCACATCTCTAAGCGCCACATCTACACATCTTTTAAATACCTCCAGAGATGGTGAAGTACTCCCTAGGCAACCTGTTTCAGTGCTTGACAACTCTTACTGTGAAGAAATTTTTCCTAATACACAACCTAAAACTCCCCTGGCACAACTTGACAGGACAGGACAACACCCTTGTAGTTCCCCATATCCTCCTTTCAGCTCTTCTTGTAGATGGGTGTTACATTTGCTAACTTTTAGTAAACCTCTCTGCTTAGCCAGGACTGCCAAAAAATGATGAGCAGTGGCTTGATGAGCACCTAGACCACCTTCCTCAGTACCTTTGGGTGGATCCTATTGAGCCCCATGGACTCATAGAACATAGGTCAGAGAATATCTACAACTTATGAGAGGAAGAGGAGGGGCAGGCACTTCTCTGTTCTCTGTGGTGACCAGTGACTTGAGGGAATGGCCTGAAGTTGTGAGAGGAGAGATTTAGGTTGGATATTAGAAAATGGTTCTTCACCCAGAGTGTGGTTGGGCTCTGGAACAGGCTCCCCAGGGAAGTGGTCACAGCATCAAGCCTGCCAGAGTTCCAGAACTGTTTGAACAATACTCTCAAGCATGTGGTGTGACTCCTTAGGATGGTCCTGTGCAGGGCTAATGTAAACAATCTTCTGCAGAGAGAAAGGACTTCACCTGACAAACCTATGAGGTTTACAGTGAAGACCCTTAACCCATAACAATTACACACAGCACATGGTTTATATAGGGTTGAAGCTACATACTATTGGCTAAATTGAGTCTCACACCTCCAGGCCAGAACCTTTAATTGGTTAAAAACCATATCTCACAAGTCCAATGTTTTTATATCATCTCATCCTCTATGTTTTCAGGTACATCTCTGGAGTTCAGTGAGAAAGTCGAGACGTTCTCATGAGAAAACTTCTAGGGAGTTGTTGAATGCTCCTAGGGAGTGATTTTTGCCTAACGAACAACAGCAGGTGTGCCCTTGTTGCCTGTTAGCTGATATCTGTTCCAGTCTTACAGAGTTGGTGCAGGTTGGATTGCTCCCAAACCCATTTTCTGAAAGAAACCTCTCAACACAGAGCTAAGGGGTAGACTTAATGATCCCTGTGGGTCCCTTCCAACACAGCATATTCTGTGATTCTGTGAATATTCTAGCTGGAGAGGACCCACCAGGATCATCAAGTCCAACTCTTAAGTGAATGGCCTATACAAGGATCAAACCCCCCAACCCTGGCATTATTAGCACCATACTCTAACCAACTGAGCTGTGTTGTATGGGTCTAAGTGGTGTAGCAAGTCACTGACCATTCCCTCCTGGATTATGGGAGATTCATTCTACTCCCCATCCTTGTCTTCCAGCTCAGGGGGCTGGTACTTTGTACCTTGTCCTGCGGAGGTAAGTAAGGCATTAAATACCTCAGCCTTTTCCTCATTCTTTGTTGTAATGCTTTTCCTCACATCCAGTAAAGGGTGGAGATTTTCCTTAGCTCTCCTTTTGTTGCTGATATATTTATAGGAACATTTTCGTTGTATTTTACAGCAGTAGTCAGATTAAGTTCTAGCTGAGCTTTGGTCCTTTTAATTTTCTCCCTGTGTAACCTCATGATATCCTTGTAGCCCTCTTGACTTTCCCGCCCCTTCTTCCAAAGTGCTTAAAGTCTCCTTCTTCTCTTGACTTCCAGTCAAAACTCTCTGTTTAGCAAAGCCAGTCTTCCTCCCTGATGGCTCATTTTTGATCTGTTGTGATCATCAGCTGCTACATCTTTAAGATTTCCTTCTTGAAGCATGTCCAGTCTTCCTGGACTCCTTTGCCCCTCTGGACTGTTCCCAAAGGGATATTGCCAACCATTCTCCTAAACAAGTCTGTCCCAGGGAAGGCAGGGTGCAATTCCAGTAATCTGTCTCTCTGTCTCACTCTCCTCGATAATCTTCAACCTCCTGCAGCTGTCTCTAAGCAGAGGAGTTCTTCTACCTGGATGTGCCTCCGACAAGATTTCCCACTGCTGCTCTCCAGTACTGGTGTCAGAACAGGGCACATCCTGCACCTGACACTGGGGTGGCAGTGTGTTTCCCCCAGAACTCTGTCAGGGCAGATGTGTCAGTCCTAGTGAATGCAGAGCTTACAGAGGCTGTGGCTTGCTGCTGGGTGGATACAATTGCTTCCTGGTTCAGCTGGCAGGGCTTCAGTACCTTTCCAGCCCTCCCTTCTGGGCCATCTCATGTCCTGTTTGTGCTGTACAAACTGCCATCCCCACACCCTGTTTGGCAGCCCTGTCAGTGGCACTCCTGGTCGCTAGTGGTCCCTAAGGGCTTCTTCTATGCATATGGGGTCTTGGCCACCATCATTGATAGTCCAGGTCCTCTCAGCCACATTCGTGTGAGCTGCAGGCTTCTGACAGCTCCGTCAGCTCTCCTAAGCCTCTCCCAGTGTGGGAAAATCCCCAGTGCACCCTGCTAGAGCACTCTGCTGTTGATCATGCCAGAACCAGAGCCGCTCTTCTCTGAAACTGATTATTATATCTTTTGGTGTTATATTTCAACAGTCTTGTTCTAGATATCATTCACCCACCTGGGAGATAGATATTTTTGTAACATTATTCTTTCTTTCTTCTCTTGTAGAGGTTCATGTAAAACTTTTCTAAAAATAGCTTCTGATATAATAAAAATTTAAATAAAGGAAAAAAATCAACTCAATATCTATCTGTATGTTATGGGTTCACCTAGGTGGGCCTAAATTTGGGCTCTGAAGTTTGGACTAGGCCGAAGCTGTCAGCTGACTTGAGCTGGGCTGAGCTAACAGCCGACCTCTTCTAGCCAGTAACTTTGTATTCCATACCACATTATGACATCATCTCCAGGGAAGTAGGAACCAGTGTGGGAGTGGTTACGTCAGTCGCTTCTCAGCCCTCCTCTTGGGAGGACGCACGATGCTGTCCCAGGGGAGATGGAGAGGACCAGGCCCACCACTGGCTCACAGGGTATCTCAGGAAAGTAAAATGTGTTGTTCTGGGTCTCTCCTTTCTGCTTGAGTTTGTCTCCCTGGGGAATAAGTCTTTTCTTAAGTAATGTGTAGTTAAGACAGTAGAATTTGTGTGTTCATTAAGAAGTGGGGACTTTGTTGTTGCAGACTTGTGTGAGTGAATATTTGTACTCTCTTCTAATTGTCTCTTTCTTTCTGTGAAAAATATATGTAGTTTTAGTATAAATGCGGTTTGAAGTGTTTTTTTTCTTTCCCCTCTCTTTTCCTCCCTTTCCCTGGTGTTAGGAGGGAGGCTTTTCTCTCTGTGCTTGGGAGGGGGTTGGCAGTTGCTTATCTCAAACCAAGACACTGTATAATTGATAACTTTAAACACATGTAAAGAATAGCCAGTATTCCAGACCTTATTACTTACACAGAGCTAATTAAAACAAAACTCAGGCTGATTAATATAATCATAATTTGTCACAGCAGAACTAGGTTGGTAGAGAAACCAATGACACTGGCTGATAATTTTACTTATGAGACTGTATCTGATTCCTAATGTACAAGTTATAAGCAACTTGAGATCAAAATTTATTTTATAAAATTGCCTTACCTCAGAGCTACCTAGCAATATTCCCTGTGGTAAAGATCAAGAGGATCCCATAAGTGTCTACTTTCTCCAGGGTTGTTTCAAGTCTGTGATGAGGAGTCACTCACAGGTGTCCAACCCCCAACTCTGTTCAGCATTTTAAGAGATACTTTTCCCAAAATCTGCTTTTAGGCATCTGGTTAATCATGTTCCTAAACTCTTTACAGAATAAGAATACATTATCAGTACTTTCTCTTAAGCTGCAAGAAATTAATTTGTTTACACTCTTCCTTGCTGCCTCTCAGGTTTGTGGAAGGTCAGCTTCTCTCTCCTGAGCCCTACTTGCTTAAATCTAGATTAAGAAAAACAATTGGCAGAGTTCAGGTTCCAAATCTATAAACCTCATTATCTGCTAAGCTGTAAGTAACTTAGGCACAACTGGAGAAAGGTCTTACATGTGACAGATTGTCCTCCTCATGTGCTCATTTCCACAGGCCGCAGGGAATTCTGTCTGCCACCTCCAAAGAGGAAGAATTTGTAATATGAAATCTGTAAGGGATCTTGCAGGTGAATATGATCTCACGGGTTTTGCTTTTCAGACAACCCTTTTCAAAAAATGAAGTCACATAAAATAGAACATGCCTCTGCCGCTCCATCAGCAAACCATACTTCTGATGCTACACTGAGAACTACTGTCTGTATTCTTGTTACCAATAATGTTTTAAAATGTGATGGAGGAATTACAACAGCCTATGTTTTGCAGATAAGAACAGATAAAAGGGAGCTTACTTCTCTATTATTCTTATCTGATGCAAGAATTGTTCTGGCACATTTGAAAATACATGAAATATTTTTCTGACAAGGAATTAATTAGTTTTTCCAATTGGCAAACATTTTTTCTTGTTATTCCCTATGAATTCTTTTAAATGTTTTTTTTTTTCTATATGTTTGCAAACTTCCTTTTTGCTTGTTCACTTTTCAAGTTCTCATTTTCAAGAGTGAGGTTTCCCAGCATTCTCACTAGAGGAAAGATAGTCATTATAATTGTTTTATTACTGCGAGTTTGCACAAAACAGCTCTGCTCTAGGAATAACCAGGGTCTAAGTTCAGCTCAGCTGACAGCATAAGGGCTACACCAGCTTTATAGGTGAGTAAGGCAGAGAGGTACTAGTCTAATAAATCTTAAAAGCAAATGTGTAAGCTGCACAAATAGCCCCTGCATGATTATGCAGCAAAAGGTAAATGCCATGAGAACTTTTACTAGCACAAAGTTAGCTGCCAAAGGACTGTATGCTCTGTTAGAGTTAACAGCAGCTGAGCAGGATCATGTGACTGAGTATCAGAAGTAAGCATCCAAAGAAGTGCCTGAGTCCCACTTATAACCATGGGCCAAAGCCTCTTTACTTGCTGTTTGATTTCCCAGTAAAAGTTTCTATTATTGTGTCCTTTTTGTTTCAGATCCGAAAGAGCCAAAAAATGAAATGCAGACAGAGCTGATACCTTGGAGGTGTTGAGGAGGAGAAAGGAAGGAAGGAAGGAAAGCAGGCAGGTAGGCAGGCAGGCAGAAAAGAAGGAAGGCAGGAAGGCAGGAAGGCAGGAAGGAAGGAAGGAAGGAAGGAAGGAAGGAAGGAAGGAAGGAAGGAAGGAAGGAAGGAAGGAAGGAAGGAAGGAAGGAAGGAAGGAAGGAAGGAAGGAAGGAAGGAAGGAAGGAAGGAAGGAAGGAAGGAAGGAAGGAAGGAAGGAGAAAATATTTTCAGCTCTGCTTTAGCACTAAGATCATCTGTGCTTGTGTTTGTCCATTCTGGAAAAGGACAGTGATGCTACCAGAGATACGTGCTTTTTTTCAGAAGAGATTTTGCTGGTAAAAACTAAGGGTTCACCTTTTGTTGCATTAGGAGCCCCCATCATTCTGCAGATCATGTTTTCAAAGGAAATAGCAGTTTATCAATGAACTTTCTGTAAGTGAAATCTACCCAGTCAAATAACATCTATGTTTGAACTTTCACACTATTTTAACAGTACGAAATATTTATCTCTCCATTTATTATAAGGCTTTTAGTTCTCAGAAAAGTCTGAATTAAATCCGTCTGATTCACTGTGTGCCTGTGTGTGAGAGAGAGATTGAGAAAGAGCTCAAATAAGTCTAACCTGAGGTTTCATTTTTAATGCACTCATCTGAGAATAAGAAGAAAAAAGTGTCTTTACACCACATGCTACAGGTAGTACTGAGAAAACAGATCCTGAGAAAAAAAAATCTTAAATGTTCATGAAGTTTTATCAATCACATTTCCTGAAAAAATGAAAAAAAAAAAACCAGTTTGAGCTTGCTACCCAAACAGTCTTATGTTTGTCCATGATGGGCCAGGATTTTTACCTACATTTCTGAACCTGTGGCTATACAGCTAAGTGAAACATTGCCCAGATCTGGCACTGGGACTTTATTGCCTATGACAATTAATTACTAGATAGGAGCCTGCACCACCTGCTTGGCTCCACAGTAGCACATACAAACCACTCCTCAGAGTTGGCCAGAGACAGGGACCACTGACAGTGAAACAGCCCTGCATGCGGCTATCATGTTTAGAAACTGAGAGAGCTTAAAAGTATGGAAGAGGCCAGAAAACCCTTTTTGGCCTGACTAGGTATCATTGCATTGATAGGTATAGGGGCAGGAATTCCATGTGTTCATTGTGGCAATTCCTTCTTTCCTTTTTGCCTCTTGATAATTTGTTTGATGTCGAACGCTAAAAAGGTGCTATCATTAATCATTGAAAGAGACAGAAGACAAACCCCAACAAGTGCATTACTGGACAGGAAGGAAAATATATGATATACAGTCTTGAGCCATGTGAGAAGGGTAAAGAGAATGATTGCTGATCCACAGCTACAGTACTTATGATGGAAGGGGTTCTTTGGAGCCTTTTTTTACATACTGCTAGGGAAAATATGTTAAAGAAAATAGCATTCACTCTTTTCCTGCATCTCAAAAGTCTACAGATTTAAGTCATATTTTCCTCACTGAGTCCCTGGTGAAATATATGGCTGCTCTCCATCTTTAAGAGTAAATTAATCCTAAATCCTAAATTAAAAAAATGCTTCTAGAGTCACAAAAAATGTTCTCAAATGGCAGTAGACCATCATGTTTGGTCAACAGAACAGAGTTTCAATCAAAAGATTAATTTCACCTGAATGTATTTGAGTATAAATTGTGTGGCTGAGATGGTGATTACACAGTCACTTTAATTTAAGACTGCTTTTCTGGTCTTTAAAGTGAGCAGTTATGGCTCCCACAAATGTTAAGTTTTTCAGTCATTGCAGAAGTCAAGTCAAAGAATATGACTGCATGAAACCCAGCTTTGTAAAAAAAAATCCATATCCATATCCAGTTTTATAACCAAACATTTACCAGCTCTCCTATGGCACCAAAAGAGATATGGAAATAAGCACAGACAGTGGAGGAAGGTGGCTCCACACTTTTGACAACAACCTAAATTTATGTTCATTTAAAATGACTGCATAATCATGTCTTTTTATAAAGCAGTCATCAAGATTCCCTCTGCAATCAAGCGTAAAGAGAAGGCAGTTCCAGAGGGTGATTCATCCCCTTTATTTTAGGAGAGAATGAATCACCCTCTGGAGTTGCCTGTCTTTCTCTACTGATTATGGATGGTCAAAACGTGATTTAAACTACTTACTTTTTGATAACTACGGTGTATGTACCCTATCCTTGGTAGCCCTGAAAATGGACATCAGGGAACATCTAAAAGATGGATTAAAAAGAAAAACAGTACTTATGAGGGTCTTATTTACTGTTTGACACCAATATTTACTGAAGTGAATGCTTAAAACAAGGAAAGTGTGTGTGTGTGTGTGTGTGTTTGATACAAAAGTATTCATGTAGCATTTAACTGGAAAAAGAAAAGAGTGCAAAATGTTTCTCCGTATTGTGTAAATTGTATTCGGAAGAACATAAAAGTTTTGCTGAGTTCAATACCTAAGGATAGGGAATGCTTCAGAAAAGAGAGTATTATGTTTTACAGAAAATGAGAAAACAGTATCTAAAGCAGAAAAACAGAGTTAAATTTCAGACTAAACGGGATGGAGGTCATATGGTAGCATAATTTGCCCAGGATTTAATGTATTGTTATGTCAGAAAACGCTAATCACTATTATCAATCATAAAGTCAATCACAAACCTCATTAAAAATGACAAGCATGGGATTCACAATTCATTTAGGCAAGGTGGAGAAGAAATTAAAAATGTTTTGCTTGGGAGCAGCTGAGGCAGCACAGGTTGTGGTGGTGCATCCCCCAGCCTCCCTGCCACAGGCCATGCTATGATCTGACAAATGCTGATACCTCTTTAGACTCTCAACCCATGCTGGGTTGTACAGGAAAGGATGGTGGTAAAAACAAAGGCTAGAAAATTACCTGATTAGCTGCAAATAGTTCTTTCCTCCCTTCCCCTCCCCTTCCCCCTCCCCTTCCCCTTCCCCACCCCTTCCCCTTCCCTCCCCCTCCCCTTCCCTCCCCCTACCCTCCCTCCCTTCCTTCCTTCCTTCCTTCCTTCCTTCCTTCCTTCCTTCCTTCCTTCCTTCCTTCCTTCCTTCCTTCCTTCCTTCCTTCCTTCCTTCCTTCCTTCCTTCCTTCCTTCCTTCCTTCCTTCCTTCCTTCCTTCCTTCCTTCCTTCCTTCCTTCCTTCCTTCCTTCCTTCCTTCCTTCCTTCCTTCCTTCCTTCCTTCCTTCCTTCCTTCCTTCCTTCCTTCCTTCCTTCCTTCCTTCCTTCCTTCCTTCCTTCCTTCCTTCCTTCCTTCCTTCCTTCCTTCCTTCCTTCCTTCCTTCCTTCCTTCCTTCCTTCCTTCCTTCCTTCCTTCCTTCCTTCCTTCCTTCCTTCCTTCCTTCCTTCCTTCCTTCCTTCCTTCCTTCCTTCCTTCCTTCCTTCCTTCCTTCCTTCCTTCCTTCCTTCCTTCCTTCCTTCCTTCCTTCCTTCCTTCCTTCCTTCCTTCCTTCCTTCCTTCCTTCCTTCCTTCCTTCCTTCCTTCCTTCCTTCCTTCCTTCCTTCCTTCCTTCCTTCCTTCCTTCCTTCCCTCCCTCCTTCCCTCCTTCCTTCCCTCCTTCCCTCCCTCCTTCCCTCCCTCCTCCCTCCCTCCCTCATTGGTATGTGCTGATCTCAGTTCTCTACAGATTTTGTATCTTACATATCTGCTTGTATGTCTTTTGTAGGAAGGGCAGGACAACAATCAACTTTATTGCATTGGAGCTGGTCTCCACTGGGGCTCAGAAACTACTCACAATCTTGTAAATAAAACTGCTCAGGCACTTTTTTTTTTGTCTCAGATGATATCCATGCAGGAAACTCCCTAATCAGCACCCAAACTACCATCTAGGAACAGTGTTCCCTACCATCCCGTAACTAGGCACAAGGCGTCATCACCCTAAAATGCAATTTGGCCTAAGCCAGAACTATCCAGAGACTGTGCTAATGCTGCAACATTATGTACAACAACTCATGTCCATACCCTGCGCTCTCAGAATACCAGCAAGTTATCAACTAATTTACTAATAAAAGCTTAGGAATCATGTACCTTCCAGTATGAACATCTTCTGTTGACTGTCCCATTTATGTTCACTGTGCCTCTGACCATATCTTTCCTGCATTGTCATCTCTGTAAGCTGCAGCATGGAAAGCAATTACTCATTTCTGGATAGCTCCCCTTAGCTTGTAGCTGGCCACCACAGGCCATTGTTAATTCTTAGTACATGAGGCTTCCATGTGTCTGAATGTCAGATCTGTCAGAGATAGGAAAGCAATCAGAAAACCAAGAGGCAGTTAGAAGGGGAGAAAAGCAACCTTGTGATATTCAGAGACAGTGTACACTTGGGAGCACAGGCTAAGACGGAAGGTAAAGGTGTAGTGTAGGCAAAGAAGTACATTGTACTTTGCCCCCAAAGTTTGGAGAGAAAGACCATTAATATATATTCCAGAATGGAAATTACTCCAACAAAATATGTGACTCATGTCACTCTTTTTCTCTGCTAATGGGAACAAGCCAAGAGGGTCCAAGCATTTCCTAGTTTTTGGAGTAACTCCATGTATGTAAGTATTTGAAAGCAGTTGTGACCAACAGTTAGTCACAGAGTTTTGAATTATATTTGCATATTTCTGTCATTCTTTATTCAAGACTGAAATATGTTAGGACCTTTCTTGTTAATATGGTATAAAACCCCTACTGTTGTTATACCTACTGTGTTGAAACTGGAGCCCTAGTTGAGAATAGTAAGACTGTAAATGTTCAGCCAGAAAGGGTTCAAAAGACCAAGACTAACAGCAAATAGGTGTATTTTTTTCTGAAATGGCTTGATTTGTCTGTGAAATACAAACAAGGACATAAAGAGACTTGAAGCATAGCTTTTCCTCTATTAGAAGCAAAACAAAACAAAACCCCAAACCCCTCCCCACACCCACCCCCCCAAAGAAAAATCATACACTATTTTTCCATATTTAAAGAGCATTTGAAGGACATTTAAAGATAAAACTCTTTCAGGTACCAACATAAAAGTTTTGCAAGCTATGAAAATTATAAAGTACTTCAGAGAAAAAACATCTCATTTAGTAAATTTCTCTGAGAAATACTGCACTATATACTTTGCTATCAGTAAAAGAAATTCTTAATAATTTTGGGCTTGTACTTTCCCAATAGAGTTTCCTTTTTTCCCCTAGACTTAAATAATACATTAAACTCCTTAATATGCGAGATTTGTTCAAAGAATTGAAATTTTTCTTATGGAGCAGATAGTGGTAATAGTCAATACAATCATTTTTCTTGCAGGCAAGCTGAAAATGACAAACTAGTGTCATCTTTCTTAATTACTGGTTTACTAGGGTAGGGTTTAATGTTAATATTAAATGACATTTATGGATTAATGCTGTGTAATCTGAATATGCTGATGGAAATGACTTCAGAAAACAGACAGGCTGAAAGCAAAGTTTAGGGAAAGTGATATTGCTCAGGGAGAACCTTGGGCTTTTGAAACATGTTCCACAAGCACTAAAATGTGGTTTCTAAAGAGACTGTAGGTTTCAGTTTACTTGCATCACTCCAAAATTTTATCTAGTATGTGATGTTAACTGGGATAAATCCAGCTAAGACACTTCAGAGAACATTCCACAGTTATCTTTTCAAGTAGGCTCAACAATCCGACTGTATTCTATGATCCATTATGGCAGTACAAGTCACACAATTATCCTCCAGACAACATGTCATGCAGGTTACATCATGCAGCTGAGTACACAGCATAAGTCATGAGGGTTCAGACAAAAGTCCCAAGCCTCTGGTCCACCTAAAAGAAACTCAGCAGTCATAAAGCAGAGGTTTTAAAAAGTTCCTTGAATGCATACTTTTAAAGATGCATTGTGGAAAAGGAGAACTTCCTTTTTAGGATGCATCTCATGTGGCACCCCATTGTATTAATCTTTGCATTACCTTTCAGGACCAACTGTGACAAGTCTCAAAATGTATCTGTGTCATGAAAGATGTCATTTTATTTCCATTAAGTTGAATTAATCCACCTGTTCTTTCCTGCTGAGATTTAGAGAAGGTAGTATATGGGAAAAACTCCAGCTACTTTAGACCTGCAGAGTGGAATAGAATGGATTTTGCTGTTACAGAGAGACTGCAAAACAGAAAGTATCCTGAAATATATTATAGTATAAAAGAGAGGGACTCATTCCTGGAATGTAAAATGTATTTTGGATTTTCTATATTCAATATGTTGGATTATCCCACGTAACATTAGTTTGCAAAACTTAGCTTGGTCAGGGATTTACATATCAAGCAATAGTATGTCTGAAGAGCAAAAAAGTAGTTTTAAGCCTTGTGTTTCCATCTTACTTCTTCATAACTGTAGCACTGCAGGTGAGGAATAGAATCATGGCATTAAAAACTGCTACAGTGGTTACACAGTAAATGGGAACTTTCTGACCTTGGAATTTTATTTGAGGGGGAAAAAAAGGAAAGAAAATAAAAACAACTTAGCCAAAAAAATGTACTTTTATTCTGTACATTTTTCAAAGTAAAAGTTCTTACTCTCTTTCTCCCAGATGAATGTTAGAAGTAATTGCATTGTAAAACCCAGACAGATTATTCCACATGATCTTAGATGTGGTTCAAATTAATTCATTGTTAACATAAATCTTAGTTTTTTCCCCCACTACTCTATTTAGAACACCTGTATCTATTTCCTGTCTTTGAAGTGTTCATATTGGCTGTCAATCAGCTGCAAAATTATTTCAAAAATACTGGTAAATTTTAGATGTATTCTGTATTTTACTAAATTTTGAAGTTCACTGGATCATTTTAGTGATGGTGTCTAAATGTTAAATGTCTATCGTGTTAGTATGCTCAGTATCCCTCCCTTGTACACTCATTTTCATATGATTTACTTCATTTGACCTCAGCTTGTGCGACACCTTTGTCTGTTGATTTCCCTTTATCTTTCGTACCTAATTTTCCTGTCCATATGTGCAGCTGCTAAGCTGGCTTTATACTTTTAGGGGCATTTTTTTGGCATAGTTTTCATAACTGCTAATTCAATTTAACTTTCCATATTGTGTTGTGTTTACATGGTAACATTTAGGCAGCAGAGGGGCTGTAGCATAGCACTAGTTTCTGTGAGAAGACACCAGAAACTGCCCCAATGTCTGAGAGAGCTAGTTTCAGACAGCTCCAAGACACACCCACTACTGGCCAAAGCCAAGTCAATCAGTGACAATAATAGCACCTCTGTGATAATATATTTAAGAAGGAGAAAAAAATCCTGCAACAGCAGCTGGGAAAGTGGAGTGTCAATATGTGACAGAATCAACAGACATCCAGGTGAGTGAAGAAGGCTGCGGAGGAAGTGCTCCCAGCATTAGAGCAGCATTCCCCTGTGGCCCGTGGTGAAGATCATGGTGGATCAGGCTGTCTCCCTGCATTCCATGGAAGTTCATCGTGGGTCAGATATCCACCTGCAGCCCATGGAGGACCCCATGCTGAAACAGGTGGTTGCCTGAAGGATGCTGTGGCCCTGTGGAAAGCCTGTACTGGAGCAGGCTTCTGGCAGGACACGTGGCCCCATGGAGACATGAGCCCACACTGGAGCAGCTTCGCTGGCAGGACTTTTAACCCTGTGAGGAACCCACACTGGAATAGTCTCTTGCTGAAGGACTGCACACTGAGGAACAGAAACATGTTGGAGCAGGAGAAGAATGTGAGGAAGAAGTAGCAGCAGAGAGAATATGTAACAAATTGACTGCAACCCTGGTTCTTTGTCCTCCTGTACCACTCAAGTGTAGGAAAGTAGAGAAATCTGGGGTGAAGTTGAGCCTGGTAATAAAGGATTAATGAGTGGGTGTTTTTTAGATTTGTTCTTATTTCTCATTAACCTAATCTGGTGATTTGGTAATAAATTAAAACAGTTTCCCTAAGCTGAATCTTTTTTGCCTGTGATGGTAATTGCTGAGTGATCACTCTGTCCTTACCTTGATCCACAAGTTTTTCATTGTATTTTTCTCACTCTGTCCTGTTGAGGGGCTTAAGTTTCAGAGAAAGTTGATGGGCACCTTGAATCTCCCAAGGTCAACCTACCATAAACAGTATTTCTATCTGTATTTAAGTAGCAATCAGAAGCCCCTCCTAGCTGAATGCTTTCCTAGAAATATTGTATGTTTTCTATTTCCAAGTTTTAAATTTTCATGGAGTTCTGAACTTAAAGAATTCATAAGGTTTTATGAATGGAGGCAATATATCAAGAGGCATGATTAAGAATTAATCTGATAATTCAGAAAATCACAGAACAGTTGAGGTTGCAAAGTGCCTAACTGTCCAGTCCCCTGCTCCAGCATAGCCACCTACAAACAGCTTCCCAGGAACATGTACAGACAGATTTTGAGTATCTCTAAGGATATCTCCAACCTCCCCAAATAAATTAATTTAATTTAAAATGTGAGTAATTTCTAGAACATAGATTTCAACAGAGAAGAGTGATAAATGGTAAATCAGGACAACTTTATCTTCATTATTTCATAGAATCATAGAACCACAGAATATGCCGAGTTGGAAGGGATCCACAAGGATCATTGAGTCCAACTCCTGGCTCTGCACAGGACCATCCCTGCCTGAAAGTATCATCCAAACACTTCCTGAACTCTGGCAGGCTTGGTGCTGTGATCACTTCTCTGGAGAGCCTGTTCCAGCCCCTAACCACCCTCTGGGTGAAGAACTTTTTTCTAGCATCCAACCTAAACCTTCTCTGACACAACCCAATCCCTTGGGTCCTGTCACAGAGAAGAGACCAGTGCCTATCCCTCCTCTTCCTCTCACAAGGAAGTTGTAATCACAATGATGTCTCTCCTCAGTCTCCTCTTCTCCAGGCTGAACCTCAGTCACTCTTCCTATGGCTTCCCCTCAAGGCCCTTCACTGTCTTTGTTGCCCTCCATTGGACAGTCTCTTAAAATCTTTCTTATATTGTGGCGCCCAATACTACACACAATATTCCAGGTGAAGCCACAACAGAAGCTCACTGTTATATGGCAATCCTACATCTAGTCAGCTAACCCACCTCGAGACTTTGTGGCAGGATAGGCCCACCCTGATAAGACCTAAAATCCAGTCAGAGAATACATTCTATGTAAGCCATCTTGCAGGCTATCAGACAAGCTCAACTTCTGGCACCAGGATGCTGTTTTGGAATTAGGTAATGCTAAAGCTATCCTGGATCACCAGACTGAATATACATCCTGCTTTTGAATCAGGATTTAACAGATAAGCTAGTCTGCAGGTATATGGATCTGTGACTACCAATCAATCACTTTATGCCATAAAAGTCCAGTCCCCTTTCATAGAGTCAGGTCCTTTTGACATAACCCTGCTTGAGTGTATGTGTGGAGATTCCTCCCTTGGCTGGGGATACCCTCCAAGGATACCCCTCGAGGCTGACCACAAGTGTGGGTCTGGGTGAGTTATATCCAATCTCTACTTAATAATTATTTCCTTTTTGCTAGCTTTAATACAATTGCTTTGATACTTGCTTCAATATAGTGCACTATCCTATCTTAAGCTATTCTACTTTATGCTATATTATACTTGTAGATTTTTAGCTTTTCATATTGTGTAATAAACAATTCTGATTAAGATCTTTTTTCTGATCATTTGAAATTATAAATTATTCATTTTATATAAATATTCTCATTTTGCCAATCATTAAGACCTGCAGGACAAAGTGGTTTAAGTACACCTCTGTAATTCCTTAAATTTACACCATTTACATAATCCAAGGCTAATATTGGATGGGAGTCCTTTCTGCACCTCATGGATCAATGCCAGGGCTTCTTTAATAAATTTTGGCTAAGCCTCTTACTCCCACCCGCAACACACTTTCAACACTTTCACCGTGTCCAGAGCAGAAATCACTGGTACTTAAGAAGTACACAGGTTTCCAAAGTACCTCCTCTCTCCCAGTGCTATTTCTTTCCAGGGTGGTCTGCCTACTGAAGCGGACAACAATGTCAAGTTCTTGTTAAATTTTTTCTCCACTATCTTCCTAATGTATTTTGATTGAGACAAGAGTGCAGTTGTGCAAGTGTTCCTCACTGGTTTGATGTCATTTAGCAGAACACAAAATGTAACTACCCTGAATGACAGCACAATTCCATTACTGTAAAAGCTACTTAAGGTATGCTGTTGTGGACTGGGACAGTACTAGGGTGGGACAATACATATGTTTTTAATTCTTCATTAAGAAAATCCTTTACAAATATTATGAAATATATATCCTAGAATAAATGAGCTCTGTATCCACTGTGTTTGCCTTTCATAGTGTAAAATACACAATGTTGAGTTGATGAGCTCTGTATCCATCACATCTTTTCAAGCAAAGGCAGAGAACTGCTCTTTCTTGAAGTGCAAAAGTGAAAAGGCAGGCATGCTGATTCCCTGTTTGAATCAAATGAGGACGAATAGTTCCAGAATTAGGGAATCCAGTATTAGGTTAGGCATTATCTTAGAAATTTCAGTACCAGGATTCAATTTCCTGCTAGGCAGGTGACTTCAGAATGCCTGGGTGAACATTCACAAGTCATTTAGTCATACAAATTCCATGGTCTTTCAGTGAATTTATGCTAAGAGTATTCTTAGATTATGAGAATACATACATTAAAGGTTTTCAGATATTGGCTATTCGATGATAAAATAGATGAACTGGAGAAATATGAGCAATGCACACACACTTGGTCCAGCAGAATGTGTTCTGTGTGGATTTTTCTCCTTCCAGTTCTAAAATGGGCCTGATTTAGAGCTCAATAGCATTTAAAAGAAATTTGATTTCTTATGCTTTTTTTTTAAATCTAAAAAATTGCATTTCTTCTTCCTAAGGATTCTGATATGTGGAAGTTTATTTGGGATCAAAAGCAGAACTACCACATTTCACTGAAAAAAAAAGTTTAAGACAAAAGGTATTAATTTTTTTAATTGAAATAATATATTTTGAACATTACTGAATTTAAGTATTCCATACCCACTATTCTGCAGTTCTTTGTTCTATCGGAACATCCCATCTGTTTTGCTACATTTAATTTTGGAGTCAATTTGTTTTACCAGTCATGCTAGTTCATTCACATTTTTTACTTGTTATATGGAAAGCAAATAGAAGGGCAAAGGGATCTATTGCATTCACTGCATATGTCCTTTTCACCCCTTTTTGTATTTCCCTAGAAATAACAGCTTTCTTGACAGGACAGTCTAGTACAGAAAATGCTTAGTGACTTTGGGTTTTTATCTCTAGCCTCTCAGTTACAGCATATTTTTAAAATGTTGTCTTTATTAGGTTTTACACGGTTTATCACCATAATAAATGATGTCTACACAACATTCCTTCAGGACACTGAAGTGGAATCACAATTTTGTGGACTGGGACTGGTGACAGTGAGGAGAATAAGAAAGGTAGAAATTCTAATAAAGCCTGTAATTTCTCAGAAATTCAGCTCTGATGTTCTACTACTTCTATTTTTGTGTGCTTCTTTTTTTTTTTTTTGAGGAAAAGTAAGTGGCTTGCCAGAAGTGTGACAGAAATCTGTCCATTGTGTTAATCTCAGACCCATCATTGTGGTTTAACCTCAGTTGGCAAGCCACTCACTCAATCCCCTACTAGTGAAATCAGGGAGAGAATTGGAAGAATAAAAGTAAGAAAACATGGGTTGAGAAGACAGTTTAATAGGTAAAGCAAGTCACATAATCAAGCAAAGCAAGACCAGGAATTCATTCACCACTTCTCAAAGACAGGAAGGTCTTCAGCCGTGTCCAGGAAAGCTGTGCTCCATCACATTGGGGAAACAAATGCAATCACTGCAAATGTCTCCTGCTTCCTTCTTCTTTACCCAGCTTTATATGCTGAGCATGAGGCCACATGATATGCAATATCCATGGAGTCAGTTGGGGTCAGCTGTCCTGTCTGTGTCCCTTCCCAACTCCTTCTGCACCCCCAACCTCATTGCTCATGAGGTTAATGTGAGGATCAGAAGAGGTCTGTGTCAGTACTACTCAACAATAATGAAAACATCCCTGTGGTATCAGCACGGTTTTCGTCACAAATCCAAAACAGAGCCCCATGTTAGCCATTGTGAAGAAAATTAACTCTATCCCAGTCCAAAATCAGCATACATGCCCAGAGACAGAGTTATTGGTCTCATAGGGAAGTTGGAGAGCAATTTTTTTTCTGACATTCCTGTTCTGAGACAGTGTACAATGAATACGTTATTATTCTGGGATAAGAGTAATAATACCATCATCTTAAGAACCAGTTCTTTACTTTCCATGAGCTTCATATACACTGAAACCTCAGAATTTTTTTGCACAGTCATTGAAGCAGAGAGCTGGAAGATAAAAGATGAGAGAAAACTATTAGTATTTTTATGTAGTTGCCAGTATGCATGACATAGATAGAAATTAACCATTTCTCTTTCTATAAAATAATAAAATTATGGCTAAAACATGTTTTAAAACAATCTATAAAGTATTGGCGCAATAATTTTCATTAATTTTTGATATTATGGGCTCCTTTGCTCGCATCAGCTCCTTTGCTCGCATATTGTTATATAAAACCCTTTACTTACTTAGAATATGTGGGCTACTAGATATCCAGTTGGAGATGGCAGATATAGTTCAAGACTTTGGGAAGACCTTTCCATCTGGATTTGTATTTGAGTAAACAAACATGCCACCTTAACATATCTCAAATGACACTAGATATCCTACATGTGGATGACTGTATCAAGTCCCACTGACTGATCACACTTTGTTCTTCACTGGCTGTATTAACTGGAGACCTGGTCTCATTTCAGATAATGAAGGCTGTCCCACTTGACCTCAGCAGAACATCAGTAGGTCTGAATAACTCCTATAACATCTGTGTCACATCTTGAAGTCCCATTTGCTTGTTTATATAACCTACAATATCTTAATTGAGAGTAGGCATCTGTACTTCAAAAACTGCATCTCCCCTCTGGGGCTTGGTTGGCTGAACAGCTCTCTAAGAGTCGCTGGGCATATTGACTACATTCCCAGAACCTAACGCAGCTTTTGACACTCATCACATACTTAAACAGTCACATATATGTGCCTAAATCTACCTATTTTATATTTAACATGAATTCCAGCATAACAGCTACATCAGGTTGCTTCCAAAACCCCAGACTGAGGCACAAATTCCACATCAATATTGCAAATGGTAGAAACATTTTAGAGGAACATGAGATGGATGTGACATCCCATAAACTCCCATAACATTCCCAATAATCTTCATTCTTCTAGTATATGATTTTTTGTCTGTCTGATTTCCAACAGATAGTCCCTGTGTAGTCTCCAAATAAATGCATATTAAACTATTTTCATTATTGTTTTCAAGCACTTAGCACAAGCGGTGAAGAAGCCAGAATGAAGCTCAATACTTTACATAAATGTCTTTCAGTGCCTGCCTGCATCAGTCTTTCAGTCCAAAAATGCGAGCCTGGTCAGCCCTCATTCACCTGGTCCACCTGAATGCCACAAGAACAGGGTATTGATTGCTCCCTAAAGAATCCACTGTTAAGGCTTACTAGAATGTTCTGTGGATACCTCTTCCTGCTATTTGTAAGAGGACCCAGATATCTGCTGCTTTGAAGTGAGCCAACAGAAATGGCAGAAGAGGACACTACTGAAAAATATTAAGACTGGTACATTCCAGGGAGGAGCTGATAAGGCCAGAGTGAATTTGAGAGCAAGAAATTTTCTTGCACAGGGAATCAAGTAAAAAAATGTTGCACTTGTCACTATGTGACATACATTTTATACTGGGAAGATTAAAAAAAATTATCTTTTTCCATGATAACTTTTTTTATTCCTATAATATATTCAACCTATGAGCAAAAATAGATCTTAGAGCAAGCATGCCCCAAGAAGTACCCTTGACATTGATTTCATCCAGCATTCCAGAAGTTACACAAGCTACTACATAAAGTGTCTGTCGCCTGGCTCATTCTTAAATACCCCACCAAAAAAGAAAACGTGAAGCCTACGAAGATTTTTCTGCATTTCATAGAGGCCTCCGTGGTAGTTCTCCCTCTGAGAAAATGCAGAAACCAAAAAGAAACACCCCTCTAATTTGATCTCTAAATCAAGTTAGTGGACTGCCTTGAACAGGAGTTTAGGCAGTTCTCCTAGACAGAATTGTCCACAGTGATCATTAAAGGATTTTCTTTTCTGAACTCTAGACCTGTTGCAGAGCCTAATTTGGACATGACCCAACTCACTTTTTTTCTCAGACAAATACATGTATTGAACAGAGCAAATGAATCACCTACAGATCCTTTGAACTCCAGCTATTCAGGGCAGAAAAGAAGATGCTCCCAGACCCTTTGCAGATCAAGAGCACTTCTGAAGATTATACCATTCCTTTTGCCTTGGAAGCATTTGTTTGGAAGAATGGCTATTAACCGACTAGAGCTTCTCTCTTCAGACTTACTGCAACTTATGCTTATGGTGAATAAAAGGTTTCTTTGGACCTGGGATTTGGAACACTGAAATTGACTCTAGAAAATACCTTTACTGCTGTTTTTAGAGACAATAGTCTCTCAGGAAAGAGAGAGAGGTCAAATCATGACCAGCTACCTTCAGAATTAATTCCCAGCCATGGAGCCTTTTTCTCTGTCTTTTTTAGCTCTCTTTCAGTTCACAGATTGGTGTCCTCCCTGTGCTTGTCTAAAAAGTTTATGAAAGCAGCTTGAGTTTAGCAACATGAGCAGGGCAAAAGAAGAACGAAAATATATTTAGTATGAACTTCCTACATGTTTCTGAGAGCTGTGCTCTGACGAGGTTCACATGTCTGTGGCTGATCAGTAAGACAATGCCTGCAGAAACTGCACTACAGGAATGAGAAAAAAAGAGCAGGGAGTTGAAGGAAGACAACAGCAAGGGCAGCAGATTTATGCAGTTTGGGAATATTTTGAATCCCAAATGTGGTGGGTTTGGCTTTAGTTTCAGTTTAGGCCTTATTTAGGCCTCAGTTTTAGTAGGCCTCAAAGGATGTGATATAGATTAGAGGAGACAAACATCACCTGATTTAAGCAACCAAAGAGATATTTCATATCATCTGACATCATTAAGAAGTGCCAAGGGGTATAAAAGAGAGGGAGGAGGAGTTTCTGCCTCTTTCGATCTCTTCTTCAGCCCCTTGAGGACGTGCTGCTCTGTCTCCTGAGATTAGGCCCTACTGCTGTCCGTGCTGTTGTTTATCTAGGGAGATGAACATTTTCTTGTTAATTTCTCTTCTGTCTTGCTGGGAGGTTCCTCAGGAAGAGTTTTTGGGAGGTTTTCTGGGGTTTGGGTGGTTGGAATCTGTGTTATTAACTTGGGCAACTCGGTGGAGGTGTTATTATTTCTTTTTATATTTGTGTATATATGCATTCTGTTTTAAATTTTCTTTTCTTCTGTGTAAATATAAAAACCTTACAATTTCAAAGCTTTAGTTCTAAGGTTTTTTTTCCTCACTCCCTTTCCTCAGGAGGGGATCATTTAACTCTGTATTGGGTCGTTGGCATTTTGCCAGCTCAAACCATAACACAAGACACACCCTTTCTTTTAGAGGCTTCTGTAACTATAAATTCCTGCATAGTAGATCTGAGCAATCTTTACCACTGTTCAGAAAAGTGGTGGTAGCCAGAACAAACTTTATGATTGCTGAGATAAAAATATGAGAACAAAGTGTGATGAAATAGGTAAAAAAACTGTGGGAAGTTGTGGATAGCAGCTATAAAGAACAATGGGACATACAAGTGTGTTGAGGATGCCAGGTTGTCTGAAGGGTCGCCTTGAGGCTCACATGCAGCTTGTTATTTTGGTTAATAGCCCTAGACTTGATTTTCAGCAGCACTGTTAGAGAACAGTCTCCATGATGAAGGAAGGGGGCTCAAATACCTGAAAGGAAATGAGACAAAGTGGAGGATGATGAAGGAAAGGAGTACAGCCATTTTAATCATGACAGTCCATGATTCTCTATTTGCCATCATGGGGAGAACTCAGCTTCTGACACTCTGAGAGCCTGGCCTGTGATTTTCTGTGGTGCAGGAAGAATTTCTCTCAGCAATCACTTTTTTTGGAGTAGTCCCCAGAAAATGGCCAGAACATGGCACCATGCATGTGCCGAAACAGTGCAACTACATGGTGTTAAGGATCAGTACAAAGACAGAATGCACAGACTTTCTTTTCTGCTACATGGAACAGAATAAATTTAGAGCAATTAGGCCAGATAAAGATTTATCAGGACAGTTTGAGGATGAAGATGTGCACTGGACAGTTGTACTTTAACACCTTGGAACAGAATTTTTTTGTAGTGTTTCAATATACCATTCTCATTACACCTTTCTGTACTCATTTTGAGTACAATGTCTGGTAATTTGGCACCATAAGTATTGCTGACACTCAGCCATATGACAACATAGGCTTAGTCTTAACTAATAGTACTTCACCACCATTCAGAGAAAGTAGCTCTCTAAAGCTTGTAAAACAATCATTTTCAGGTCAATAAGAGATATATAATAAGGGTGGTTGTTTGGTTTTGTTGTTTTGGGGGTTTTTTAATTGCAAACGTTGGAGTTTTTTTCCCAGATCTTTTGAGGCAAATTAAACACAGGTCCCTGCCTGGAAATAAAGAGATTTATTGTGCAATGCATTGGGCAGAGCTCCACCACCATATATTGCTCAACAGACAGGCTGCAAAGATGTACCACGAGCCTATTCCTTGTGTATGCTTGCACCCTCTCCAATGATACTGTTACAAGTCATTACTGTGGTACTGCTTGTCCCATCTGCAAGGGAATTTATGTTTCCTTGTGTGGAATTGTTTATCCTGTGGCATTTCCATGTCCAGCCAGTTTAACCAACTTCTGCAGTTGGGCTTCCTTGCCTGCTAAACTGCATAGTTAGTTCTTCAGTCCCAAAATATTATCACTGAGCAGTTACCATCTGAATTTCTCTTTCATTTCTTCCTTTTGTGATACGTATTATTCATACACATTATTGCAAGACTTTTAAATTCCTCCTTATGCTTCTTATCTATTTCCATTTACAACAATATTTGTTTTGCCTTTCTCTGAGTACTTAATTTTTTTCCCCATCTTTATTTGTTTACAGCCCTTTTTCAGGCAACAGAGAGCAATTGGACCAGTACATAAGCTATTATAATGATTAGCAATAGAATAATTGTTCATTTCAAGACCAATCTGAAAATATTCCCAAACCATCCTCTGGTGTCTGGCAACCATCCGCAACAGTTCTCTTTCCATTCCTAGTCATTTAATTTGTGAAGGACTTGCATATTCTTTATCATAGTAGAAATGTTAGAGGTTATATGATCAGATTGATCAATCTAAGTACAGCAGGTGGTAATTATCAGTATACACACATCACCTTGTGAGGGTAAAACCACATCTATTGCCAATTGATTCTGCAGTGCTACTTTCAATATTCCTGATACTACTACTTTTAAGGCCAGATTTTTTTCTGTTGCCATATTCCTCATAGACTCTATAGTCTGGGATACATTTATGATGGTAGCCTCAATCTTGATTATATAAAGAGTTGAAAATAGAGCTCAGAATACCTTCCTCTTGCATCTTGATCTTTTTACTAAAGTGCTGGAGATCTAATGCACTTTGGTATTTTTTGGGTCAACCCTGCAGAGAGAGTATGGTGTACTTCAGCACATGTAAGCACCCATCCCAGGGCACAGGTGCCTGTGGTGTTCAGCAGCAGGCCTTTGCAGACACAATGGCTGCGTATGCAGAATACTCTTGTGTGATTTACAAGCTCAGATGTGCACAGTGTCTGTCAGCAGATAACAGAAGGCATGCTGGTACTTGGGCATGCAGTTGGAAATGCCAATTCCACAATTAACAGTATTATATTCTGGGGACTAATTGTGTATATGCTTCTGTCCTGGTTCTGGTCAAGACATGGTTAATTTTTGTAGTAGCCAGGAGGTGCATTTATTCTATACCACCTGACATCATTAATGGGGAAGGGAACATTTTTTCTGGACAAGGGATGCGGGAAGGGCTCTCTTCCAGGTACATTTCTTCCAGGAACATTTTTTCTGGACAAGGGATGCGGGAAGGGCTCTCTTCCAGGTAACAAGGCAGAGGGATCATTCGGGTATTGTTCCGGGAGTTCTGCAGGGAGTAAATTGTCTGCCTTTTTTTTGTACTCTTTGTCATTACTATTGTTGCTGTTACAGTTCATTGTCTTATTTCATTGCTGTTTCCAGTAAATTCTTCTTGTCTCAACCTGTGGTCTTTACCTTTTGTGTGTCCAATTCTCCTCTTGTGCTGGTTTGAAAGTAAATCATCAGGAGAAACAAACCAAACACAAAAGAGTTTATAAGTCAGAGTTACAATTTAATTTAAAAATTACAATAAATGCAATAATACCCAGAAGTATAACCCAGCCCCCTAGGGCAAAAACACAGTAGTGTTTGTTAGCCCCTATGCTGAGTCCCACGTGGTTCCCCCTGAGTCTAAGGTAAAAAGAAGTGAGAAATCTATTGGTGCAGATGACGGTCGCACTCTGGTCGAGAGCAGTGGTTGCAGTCCTGTTGAGGTTCTGGTTCTCCTCTGGATCTGACAAATGGTCCCCCAAATCCCCAAATCCCCAAGATTATATCCCCTCAGGTTCAGGTGGGACTGCCCAGTACCTCCCCCAGGGTGGGGAATTACACAATGGGTGATCTGACCCTGTGAGTCATGGGGTATTTGGAATCATTGATGGCCCATTAGTAGACATGACTCTTCAGGCTGGGTGTGGAGGTACTAACGACTTCCTGGAAAGGAGTTATCACAGCTGTTATCTCACAGGTGTCTTTCATATCCAGCTCACACCCTGAGGGGTTGGGTGTGCCCTGGGCAGCTGCTGCAAATGGTCCATTGCTAACAGTTCATGGGAAATGGCATGGAGGGTGTAGAATACATAGCTTTGGTCACACCAGTGATAAACTGGTCCCACCTGCTGAACTAGGAGACCTCTCCAGCCTGACATAAGGGAAGGGGAGGGAGGAGTAAGCAAGTGGCATGTGGTTTGGAGTGGTTTCAGTGGGAACACTAATTCCTAAACCATGATATCTTCCACCTGAATCTTCCTTCTTTGATGGTAACATCTGGATTCCATATGTAACTGAATTTTGTCTTATACCTGTAAAGCTTTCCTAGATCTCCTTTTTCTTCAATGTTCATGTAAAGTGATGCATTTAGTTCACTAGGAATGTGGTCATACAGGGAGCCTCTGGCAATCAGTCGTTCAGGGCTTCATGGGTACTTGTACCATCAATTTCTTGAGTTATACTTCCAAAAACTGTTATCCAGCAGAGGCAATGCCAGTGCTTTCTAGGAGGGTACAGAAGTCCATAGCCAAAAGTTTGTATGGTTAGTGGAATATTCCCAGACTTGGCATAACTTAACAAAGCCATTTTTTCCTCCAGACAGTCTTTGCTACAGTAACCAACAAGAAAATACACAAAATTTTTAAAGATGTAAAATCTCTAATTCATCTGGCAGGAGTTATACATTTTAAAACCTAAACCACAATGCTACCTATTAGCAATATGAGAAGGAATACAACACAGCACAACTTGTCTTGATCATGCAAGTCCATACATATATATCACAGAATCAATTGGGTTGAAAAAGACCTTTGAGATCATCAAGTCCAATCTATAACCAAATACCACCATGTCAACTAGACCATGGCTAAGTGCCACATTCAGTCTTTCACACCTCCAGGGACAGTGACTCCACCACCTCCCTGGGCAACCCATTCCAATTTCTAATCATGCTTTCTGTGAAGAAATTATTCCTCACGTCCAACCTAAACCTTCCCTGTCTTTTTTGCCTTGCCTCTGCAAGCAGCTGTTCCAAGCTGTGCTGTTTCAGACTTGGCTTTCAGTTTTCTCAGTCTCAGATTATGCCTTGTTGCTAATGTTTGCAGTAATTCTGGGGAGAGGGTTCCAGCACGATCACACAGAGCTTTCCCCTGTAACCTTGTTTGTTTTCATAGAGTTGTCCATCTCTGTTGCTCTTCTTTGGTTTAGGTGTCCCTCGGCAGGATGAGATATTCTTTCTGAAGTGGTCTAACTTCTTTGTTCCAGATATTCACAGAGTTTCTTGGGTGACACCATCCAACAACAATGGTGCGTGGATCCAGGCACTCTTTTTGGCAAAATTCACCACTGTATGGGTGATCCAAAGCCCTTGGAGTAGACCAGCTCAGTGTAGTGACAAAGCACGTTTCATCTGAAGACCTTTAGCAGACCCAGTCTACTGGTTTCAGGTCATGGCACAGCACACAGTTTGGAACTTGAATTCATATGTGAATCCTCAACCTCTGAAGACACTGAAGAATAAAATCCACCTCTTCATGAGTGGCCAACCACATACTGTACCAAGACTGTAGTCCTTTGGAGTGTAACAGAATATAGGTCTCATTTTAAGCACTGAATGAAAGAGTGGGGGATTCGCAGAACCATTGAGGAAGTCTGGTCCAGGTATACTGTTGTCCTGGAAATAAAGGTAAACAAAAAATGTGGATTGAGGCATATGGAGATAGAGAAGAAGGCGGAACAGAAGTCAATAACAGCAAAATTAAGGATGCAGGGATGGAGGTTGAACTAGTCAAGAATTAGGAACAAAACAGCAAAAGCCTAGATTTTTTCAAAGATCTTGGTCAAATCTCCAAATCTTGTTCATCAAATTTCCCCTCTTTTCTGGTGAAAAGTGTGTTTGTGTTACAGAGTGACTGGACTGGTATTAGGACACCTTGCTCCTTTAAGAAGAGGATGACAGGGCAGATGCCGCACTCAGCTTCTCAAGAAGTGGGTATTGGGGAACTGTTGGGAATGGCTGATTAATTTTGCACTTAATTTTTACTAATTAGTTGCTCAGAGTCCTTTCAAGTTATTAGAATGGGAAGACCACTGCTTGTAAGGAACCTGGGAGAGAAGCTTCAAGTCAATGGACTTCAGACTGTAACACTTCAACAGTTAGTAGTGTGATCAAATTTCTTGTCTGATGATATAGAATGTCCAAATACACACCATCTGGGAAGTGACAAATTGTGGCTCCTAATTTGCACAACAAATCCATTCCCAGCAGGTTTACGTGGACTAAGGAGAAAGAAATGCTTCTTGCTCAGTGGGAGAGGAGCATGAGAGCTGGTTCAGATGCAGCATGAAGGATAATGCGTCTACCAAGCCCTGCAGCATTACCTTATCAGTTGGTTTCAAACATGAGATTTCTGGGTATTGGGGAAGGAAGCTCCACTATCAATCAGGACTTCAAGAGGGGTGCTGTTGATATGCAGAGTCACAGTAGAATCAATTTGAAAGATATTATAATACTCCAAATCTAAATCTACTTGTAACCCTGCACCTGCGTGGCTACAAGGTACAGAGTCTGGCATCTACAGGGATATGTGCCTCACATAGGCACATATCTAGAACTCCTGGGCTGCAGGTGGAAGAAATACACTGAGGTGATTCCAGGTGTCCAAGAGATCATCAGGATTATCAGGACGTGAGCTTAGGACTGTTGCGGAAACATTGGATGCTAAACTCGGGCACAGAAATTTAGGTGCTGCAGCTGAAGGTTTACGAGTATCCTTGCATTCATTTTTACCAGATTTCGTCTTTTCAATTTGTTCTTCCATTGCTATACTATTATCATCCAGTAAGATAGCTATATCTGCCAATGATTATTCATCTCCTTTGTCCCACAAAAAACAAGCATCAATTTGTCTTGTTTTATTGTCTTCTAGGCAATTGCAAAGGTTAAGTGAACTCATTCAGGTCAGCTGGAAATTGCAATTCTATTTTTGCACAGCTGCAGTCATTGCACTGGTGGGCAGGTTGGAACATGTGTGGTCATGCACCATAATTGTGACACATGGAACCTAACAGGACTTTCAGATCTGGACAGGAGGGACCTTGATCCACTTTGCAGATTTGTTTTCAGTGACAGAATGCAAAGCAAAGATCCATTCATGACAAAGGGATAGAAGGAGAAATTCAGGCATCCTTAAAACACAGAGCTTCAACCTTATCTTCTCAAAGCAAAATGTTTTCAGAGCCTAGGTTCATTTGGCTAAGCAAAAGCAATATCCCTGTAACTCTAGGCCCACAGAGGACCCTTTGCAACCCACAGAAAGTGGGTTATGCAAATGAGATTTTCAAATGAGAATCTCTAGCTTCTTGTGGTGGCATCATGTTGGATATCCACTCTGGTTCCATTCTGGTCACCAGTGTGCAGTAATCCCAATTCTGAGACTAAATTGTTCAGCAAATTTTGTCACACACCTTAAGGGGAATTAAGCATGCATTTTTGCTTAAGTATAAAGAGATATAAAATGTAATACATTGGGCAGAGTACCACCACCTTATTTTGTTCAATGAACAGGCTGCAGAGATGCAGAATGAGATGATTCTTTAAGTACAATTGCACCAACCACATCATTATGACATCCCAGCAGCATTTCCCACCTTATCTACAAGAGGGTTTTTTCTCCCTTGTGTGGAGTTGTTGTTCTGCTTCTAGCATTCCAGCCTCCAGTCAGTTTAACCTGGTTCTGCAGTCACCTGGCTCTTGCCTGAAAAACCAGGTCACTCTTTAGTCCAAAGTCATTATTGCTGAGAAGTTACCATCTGAATTTCCCCTTCACAGGAGTGCCTAGAAGTTCCAGTCACAGATCAAAGTCTCTCTGTGCTAAAGCCCTGATGAACACAGAAGAGACAGTCAGCCTGTACCAAAATGTCTGCAGCATGGCTTCCTGTGTATTATTAACAGGAGCAAACATACTTCTCTCAGTCTGTTTAAACTATGAAAACATAGCAGAACTTAGCATTTCTAGCTAATAGAATGTGTAAAATAGAACAAAGAAAATAACAATACTCTATTTAGTATGCACTTGTGACTAAACGAAGACTTCTAGGAGCTAAGGTGTATGTTTCAATTACAGTAATAACTGTACCTGCACACAATATTGTATTTTTCCTGCTGTTGTCATGTGTGCACATACTTAGATCTATGAAAGCAGATGAATAAAAGATAAATAAAAAATAACCTGATTTTGTTATTAATTTCTTCCAGTCTTATGAATTTTGCTCTGTTTGTTAAATTTTAATTCATCAGTTTGTTCTTCTACAAATATCCAGAAATAAAAGTCTAAAAAATTAAGCAAGATGTTTGGAAAAGAAAGATTTGCATGCCTAGTTAATAAAGATACTATAGTGGTAGACTATTATTTGGTGATTTACCATTCACTATTAAGTGACAAAGCTGAGTTATGCCTATCTATTGTCAAGGACTGAATTGTATTTGCAAATGATTTCCACTGGCAAGGACAGTCAGAATCTTTTACTTAGAAATTGCTAAAGAAAGATAGAGTATAAACTGATTAGATTCTTCTTCAATGGGAATTGCTTACCAGTTGATAGCAAAATCCCTCTAAGAATTTGTAAAACAAGAAATTAGTTTAAGCTTGTTGCAACACTAAGATGAGACTGCACCTGCAACCTGAGTTTGTATCCTTTCAGCAGGAGAAATTTGTAACCTTTGGGATATTTTTTCTCTTTTTCATGCTTTATTCATTGTTGGGAGCCAGCTTTGACAACCAGATGGATCAAGAAAACACACACAGTTTATCAAGTAAAGATACGTTACAGCAAGAGGAGCTGTCAGTTAACTAAGCTTAAAGCTTTAACTCTCAAAGGAGTGATCTTTCAGTTTAGGTGTGGAGGCAGTTTGAGTAGCATGCCAGCTCACTGGCATTCGTGACTCTAGAAAGGGAAAAACAGAAACCAATGAAAATGTAGCTTTAGTAACAGCAATGAAATACTGACTAGTCTAACAGTCAAGGACTAGATGCCATATGCTTATTAAGGAATATTATTAATTGGTTTTCAGAAGTAATCTAAACACTGTACCACTGCTGGCTGCAATTTTCTTAAGTACAGAGCAGTTTTTCTGTCTGTTATTGACTGTGGTGATTTCCTACCTGAAATTGTGATGACCAGAGACCCATTCTTATTAAAGTTGGCTTTTCTATCACTTGGTAATTTAGTCCTTGCTTAGGACTACAGAGCAGTCTATTAAGAAGTGTAGAATAGAGTGTTATGTTTTAGCACATGTACCCCTGTAAGGCCTTTCATTAGTTTCACCAGCATTTTCTGCAGCCTGGGTAGATGCAAGAGAATTCAAAAAAGCAGAATAGGAGGTACTTCCTTGTCATAACAAGGTGCTAAGAACTCAGGAGATATATGTTTCTCTGACCATGCATGGAATCATGCAGCAGACTTCTGCTGAAGCTCCTCCCTTGTGGAATTTGCAATAGAGTTCTCAGTTTTTGTTATCTTTAGGGAGGAGGACACTGAGAGAAGAGCACATGCTGAAGCATCCATATGAATGTGGAGCAGACCAATCAAAGAGAGAAATGGGTTCAGAAAAAGATTTCATCTTCTTTTTACAAATACTAGGTGAGAAACCGAGAGGCTCAACAGCTGTCACCAAGGAGGAAACAGACATCAGAAGGCTGCTGTGTTGGATGGGATGGAAACAGATAGATGGTAGTACAGGACTTGTCAAAAAGACAAATCTTTACATCTTCTTATCAGGAATGAAAGACATATATCTCTCCATTGACTTCTTCCAAATGGTCCAAAGGCAACATATATTCCTTAAGTTTCAAGAACAGTATGCCATCAAATACAATTTTTTTGCACTTTTCATGCTAGGAAAAGAAAAAAAAAAGCTTACTGCTAGTGAACTGAAGCGTTAGGATCTCTTGTGATTTTGCTGAGCTATAGACAACACCTACATAAGTGAGCTGGTTTGCTTCAGGACAAGTTACATCAATCAGAAGTCTCTTTGTTACATTGGAGGCCCTCAGGATTACATACAAATTGCATACTTTTATTCTCCATTCATAACAGTCCTTCCAAGAGTACCTTATAAACATATGTAATTTAGATACATGCTTTATATAGGATAACTTACAAGAAAAATGCCATTGTAGGTACTGATGTTTGTATTTTGAAGCTGTTCAACAAGTATCAAGGCAGACTGTCACGGGCCAAATGGTATAATGTTCAAAACACAGCTTTTAATAGGATCCGAACTGCCATGAAGGCGAGAAATGCAGCTGAAACACAAAGGAAAGCAGTGTGGGGTGATGTAATCCTCAAATCTGAGTAGTGTATATTATTCTTCTACCTAGATGCCCTTTCAAAAAGCTGGATGAACAAGTAGTTAACAATGGAGCCTCTCTGCAGCATGTCTTAGCCTTTTCTTGCTCTCTTCCTTTCAGCTCATTGGCTTTGTACAACAGGGCACTTATTGTTGTACAAAGGACATCTGATTTCTTTCAGCTGCCCTCCAGCATGCCAGATAAAAGACTAGACTTTGCCCAAGCTGCCACATGCTTGTAAATGTTAGAAGTTAACACTTCTGGTAGGATGTCCTTTGCCCAGGCTTCTCCAAACCCCTTCTTCTTATCCTTCAGGATCATTTACATCTCAGTTACTGGAGCTGGCCATAAACACTGTAAACTCCTATTTGAAAAGGTAGCATACAGAAGTCAGCTTGCTATACTATAAAAAAACCTGTCATGCTAATCCAAACAAGTAACTTTATTATTAATCTATTACCTGTGTGTGGTAATTCTGGAGGTTGTTTTTGAAGTTAAAAAAACCTACAAGAAATGGTTTTGTTTTTTTTTCTTTGTATTTCCCTGTAATCTGAGAAAAACTGTAGAAACACAGGAACATTGCAGAAGCAATTATTTATTGGATATTTAAATGTATCTGATCTGTCTAGGCACAGTCCATTTATAGTGAGATTAATTTCTTATACCTGTACATCCTCAATAAGGCATATAAACTCCAGTACTGAGAAAGGATTCAGCTTTGTCTGTGATATATTCTTTGCATAGCTGTGTAAGGGGCAGCCAGAACTGCTGCTTGCTCCAAAACACATGCAGGATAGTACGTCCAGAATAATGACCCAGTACTTTTACAACTTGCTAGCAAAGAAATAATTGGATCTGTACCATTTAGAGGGTAATGCTTTAGCTTTGAACATATAGAGAAAACAAAAAGTCATTTAATCTCAAGCAGGGATAATAGAGGCTAGATCTGTGCCTGGCAAGAGAGGTCACAAGCTCTTGACCACGTGCAGATGCAGAAAAAGTCACATTGCTACCTAGGATTTGATGTTGATATTGTATGGATTAGAGACAGGTTTTTCTCCAGCTGCTGCTCCAGTGGAGACCCTCAGCAATACTAATGGCACATTCCTAATATACCTACTTTACTATGTGGATTCCAGCAGCTGAAGAGGCTAATCATTGAAAAGATACAAGCCTTCATAAAAGAGGGCTTAGTCAGAGTACTGACAAGCATTAGAATATTTTGTAGTAGAAATCTCTCACCTTTCAATACTTATTAGGTATTAAAGAAATATGAAATATTCTCACAAAATAAGACCCTCACTTTGAGCACTCAATAACCTTTGTTTTCTAAGTATGTCACCATCTTTACTTCATTTAATGAAGCAAACATATGACTTGACATCTTAGGCTTCCAGGCACTTTTACTTGCCAAGTTTGCGCACAGTGATTCAAACAGAAATTTCTATATGCACATAATTTGTGTGATACTCACAGACTACCTCTGTGTTATTCCACTCGTAATTACAGGCTTTGCTAAATAGCACAGAGAAAAAGAATTAGGCCACATTTTCCAAGCAGCACATGCAAGAATGCACAAGCCTATTTGAAAAAGTGGCCTATAAAGACTTGCAGTTCATTACAGGAATTCTGTTACTTCACAGTCTTGCTATCCATCACTCTGAGCCTTGTCCTTTACTTTGTGACTTTGCGAAAATCATTTGCTACTGATATGAACCAGGGCTGTATGCAGGTACAATGAGGGGCTTGCAGTGATAACAGCTCCATCTCTGTCAGTGAGTGTGGAACAGACACAGCACCAGGGTGAGGAGAGAGAGAGAGAATGGAAGGTGGCAGAAAGTACCACCTAGGCTTCCTTAGATTGAAAGTTGGTAGAAAAATGGCTACTGAAATAAAGCTTGTCAGCTTTATTCATTTAACTACTCAAAAAATAGCTTTCTGATCTTTCAAAACTCCACAAGTTCTACAGTGCTTATATTTGCTGAATCTCTGTCCTTTTGACTCTCTGTGAGATGATAGACCAGCGATCATTACACCACCTGCCTCTCAGGGAAAATCTGTCATCCTATGTGATTGCTGAGAAGGTTTATACACATTGCTCCAGACCTCAACCTCTGTAAAGCCAAAAGGACTGAAAGAGACAACTTGAGACTTCTTCAGTTTGCTTATACAAGGTATTGCATGAACACCCACTAAGGTTATTTACAAGTACTCATAGAAATAGCTTAGAGTTCATTCCCAACCCCAGGGCTTACCACTGTTTTTAGAAACTGCTGCTAAAAACCTATGCAGTCACAGTGAACTCTTCCCAGTGTCTAAAATCAGTTGTTTTTTCATTCACCCTACCAGTGTACCAGAATTGCACTAACAGAAGCAGAGAGATTGAACCCTCCCCAAAAAGTCTCTTTTGCCTCATCATGGAGCCGCAGCAGACAGGTTTAGCTTCTCTATCAGAGATTTCCTGCTGATCTCTGGTCCAGCTGTCCCCACAATAAGGTCTAGTGAGGGTAGAGACATGGCTATTTTAACACAAGCCTCGGGACTTTTGAGCCTGGAATACAGGAGATGTACAAATATTCTATTTTCTGCATTTTCCTAGTTGTCTAAGAATCAAAATGTACACATCCAGTTTGTTAATAAACTTGACACCACAATGCAATGCAGAAATGAATGGCTAGGTACATAGAAGAAGAGCTACATTGGTTCAGTGCTATGCTTGAACTATTTTACTGAAAGAGCAAATTAATCCACAGATATCACTTTAATCCCACTGGAAACGCAATATCTGCTTTGGGTGTTTTATTCTTTCAAGAAATTAAAGGGATTTTGGCACAAGGAAGTAAAAAAGAATGGACAGGAAATGTGACTAAATTACTTACTGTAATCTAAAATTTATATTTTAAAAATTAAAAATACAAAGTGTCCAAAGAACACATTATAAAGATAAGCTTTGCTACTAAAGTTGCAAGTTTGGAATAATTCCAGTGTTACCTTAAGTTATCTTCTTCTATTATTAATTAATATTTCAAAAATTGTAGATATAATACAATATTTTCCAGTTCTCTGAAACAAATGTTGCATAATGACAGTTATTCAATCTTGTATTTTCTCTTAATTTTTTTTTGTTTTACAACCCACACTCTATTGCTCTTCATGATTCAAGCTTTTTTTTTTTTTTAAGACAGGCCTATTTCCCTTTTGGTCTTTTCAAGTGCACTTAACCATTATAGTTTGTGAAAGTGAATTATTCTGGGAATTATGTTCTAATGTCTGCCATGTCTATGAGTTTTGAGGCTATTGACATTTTAGCAACTGAGTAGAAAAACACAGAGGTATGAAAAGTAAAACCTTTAACTGAGTATTCAAGCTCAGAAAATCATGATTAGTGAGGTTTAGGACTAATTTTGGTTTAAATTCATTTTTCTGACTTAGTGAGATATTCTGTCCCTCAGAATTAGGAATAGATTCCAGTTGTCTTAGAAAAAATAATTTGCCTTAATTGAGGCCCAGCTTTTTGCTTCTCCTCTTACCATTTGTCTAATTCACAACCTACCACATTTTAATTTTTCATCTTCTGAAGAAGCAATCCTATAGAAAATAATCATCTTTCCTTCAATGACCTTTACCCATATCAGAGCAAATCTACTCAACATGCTATATTTTTCAGGGGCCTTGCAGAAGAAGTCACTAGGAATCAAGGCAAAACATCTCTTGTCAATTAAAAATAATAGGAGCTTTTCAGGCATTCTCAATCCCGACATTTCCTAAAATGTGAGTAGTTGACTTTGCAACCAAAACGAATTTCTCTTAAGATTTCTCTGTGTGTCATGTCCTAAGTGTGGTCATACATCAACTCTTCATCTGCACTGATAGTATTACTAAAACTACTGCAGAGACATTTTTTCAAACTTGGGGAACTACAATAGGTTTCTTACACCATTACTAGAAAATAAAGAGATATTTACAGTTCTTATACCAAAGGAATGGTGTGACTTGACTGCTAAAACTTTCATACAGCAGAATATTGCCTTCTCAGCTAGAGTTTCCTTTCAATTTTCTTAGGGCATAACCTGTTTTGTTTCACTGTGCCTCTGATACTCCTCCTGTCACTTGATCATTTTTGCCTCTTGTCCCCATTCTCCTAAAATTTTTAAATCTCCTTTCCTTCATAAAGGATTCCTTGTTTTCTCTTATTTCCATCTGCTGATTTTTAATATTTTTATTTTATTATTTTATTTATTTATTTATTTATTTATTTATTTATTTATTTATTTATTTATTTTAATTTTTTTTTAATTTTATTTACACACTCATCCCTCTTTGTCTCTGATTTTTATTCTAATCTTTCCACTCCAGCTTTTCAGCCAATCTCTACGCCAGCTGCAAATCCACAAATGAGGATCCACTTCTTTATTTTTTTGCATGTTCCTCGACCTCAGTTGCCAGTCCTAGCTTCCTTTCTTACTGCTTCAATCTATAATACCTATTCCTATCTTGGAAGTCCTATCCATGTCCCTCTGAATTTTAATCAGGCAGGATCCTCCTAAAGCCAACAGCCCTAAAAGGTCAACTACTGTATAAGGGAAAGGGTGTCCTTGTTCTTACTTACACAGGTTGTTTCTGCTCCTACCTCCAGCAGCCTACAGCTATCACTGCATTGAAAAACCTGCTAAAATGTCAAGAATGAAACATGTGGAATTAAATAAATCTATGAGATAGAAAACTGCAAAACTGGTAAAATTGCACAGAGCAATGATGAGCTGTTTTTTGGGGGGGGTACATATATGACCAAATTTCTAGAAGACTAAAGGCTACTGCCTGACATAACCATTCCTTCACTCATACAGCTTCTACTGAAGTCCTTTCTCTAACTCATGGTGGAGATGGAGTTTTCCAAAGAAAAGCATTAGTTAACCCTTAGTTAGGAATTGATAGATGTGAGGGAATGAGGCCTGATGCTCTTCTGAGATAGAGCTGTGGACTTACTTCCAGAGAAGAAAGTCCAATATGTATTCAGTTTTAACAAGACCAATTAAACTGAAATGTATTGATTTAAAGTTGACAATCAAACTTTTCTTCAAACATGAAAGATATAGATGAATAGTCTATA
This sequence comes from Pithys albifrons albifrons, assembly GCF_047495875.1. NCBI lineage: Eukaryota > Metazoa > Chordata > Aves > Passeriformes > Thamnophilidae > Pithys > Pithys albifrons. The sequence goes on along the minus strand of NC_092459.1, from coordinate 21,200,155 downwards.
ATCTTGAAATCTTGGGAAATATTTCAACTTACTTCCAATTTAGCAAGATTTCAGTTAGGTAATTCACTGTGGGTTTTAGTGTATTGGTGGCAGGGGGAGGGTTTGGGTGGTTTTTGGTTGAGTTGCTTTGTGTTTGGTTGGTTGGGTTTTTTTTGTCCAGTCTGCATATCCACTGCATCTTCATATTTTTCAAAGCTAATTGAAGAGTTGCCCTTTATAGTCACTAGAGAGCAGTGAGCCCTTCGTGGGTGCAATTAATCTGATATGCACTGGATTTATACTTTCAAATGAGAGGTATTGTTTGATTTTCTCTGTGCTGTACAGAAGCATCTGATTCTGTTTCTTTCCAAGATGCACAAGATCCCTATCTTTTGTATGTTTTAACAAATTCTCTTATTCACATCTGTGTGTATTTTCCACAGTCCACTCTGTATGACTGAGCCAAAGTCATATGTGTATGCAACTGTGGAAATGGAATCCTAGTCTAAAATGCACTAGGTTTATTATTGGAATCTCTTATATGTTGTTAAAGCCGATAAATTGCAAAAACAGCTTGTGATTTTGGCCAGGCAGTTTGTGACCTCTTTGCTTGGATAAAGCCAGAGGAACAGAGAGCACTTCCAGAGCTGTTGGGCTGAAGTACAATGTTCTTTCTGAGGATGCTTTACTCCAATTTTAGATAAAGGTGTTCCGAAAGAACGGACCTCTTTCCTCAGATATACCAACCCTTTAATAGAGTCAAAATAATCCCTGAACATGTAGCAAATCTCTCGCAGTTTTTTCATAACCACTTGAATATGCAAGACACAGTCTGGCCTTAAGTATATCTCTCTATGAATATACTGTGGCAAAAAAGTACAATATTTGAGTCTGAAAAAGAATTTGCACTTTTAACCACCTCTCTTTGTATCACAGCTTTAGCAGTACTTTTGCCTGCTTAAAAAGTTTTGAAACAAACACGCAGACAAAAAGGGTGACGTATTACTTGTCCCTCAGAGTTCCCTCAAAGGAAATCAAACAAAGCAATAAAGTTCTGTAGCAGACAAAAAATTCCCCTACCTTTTATTTTTTTCTCTACTTGTATCTGGTTCTGTTGATACTTGAGATCTCTTATGCATTCACAACAACACTTCTCAATTTAGTGAGCATGCCATGGCAATTGATTTAGACAATGCAATAGCTGTGACAGCAATTGGGAGACACTCCAAATTTAAAAAGTAACAGGACACGCAGAACTGAAGCCTACTGACTGTTTTTGTGATAATTGAATTTCATTGAGTTTTAGCAGTGAGAAATGAGCAATAAAAGGGCTGTTTCTAGCCACAATTCCAGGAGATGGCTCTGGTAGCATGTATCAGAAAAATATACATTGAACATTTACACGCAGAAATCATCTGAGTTACTGATTCAGCCCAACAAGTTTCTTTCCTTCTTAGCTACAAAAGTAATATCAAAATAGAATATGCAAGCCTTTGAGATAAAGAATTAAAGATAAAAAGGGCTGAATAATTTTGTAAAGCTCCATGATGGCAAATTTGCTGTGTGGGCAATTTAAATATGTTCCATCATGAACAGTTGCAAATGAGGACGTATTTGGTTGCAGTTTTTTCAGAATAGTTACAGAAGAAAACTTTTTCTGGTCCTTAAAAACTTAATTTTTCACAACAGAAAATATGCATTGGCTTTTTATGATGTCTGAACTCATTGGTCTTGAAGCGATTGTGTTTTTGGGAGTCAACTTTGAGGTCTTGCTTTCAATAAGAACAGTAGTTCTCTCTAAATGCAACTCCAATTCACTCTGCTGACACTCAGCAGTGCTTTGAGAAGAACAGCCTTCACACCTTCAGAATTAGCAGGTTAAGGAGTTGCACAGAATCTTTTGTTCTTCATAGGAAAAAACAAAGCTTCATACCATACTGTCCAACTGATCTTCATTTCTGCAAGTGGAGTTCAGGCAGGTTTAATCTAGACTGGATACAAGCACATCTCTGTGACTGCTCCTTTGATTACTCTCTTTGCAGAAGTTCCGGCCTTAAACAACACCTCCATCTACGTAAAGCAGTTCTTCAGAAGTAAAGGTTTCTTGCATCTTTGTTATTGATTTTCTGAGTTCAGTAGCAGGTGATTAATGAAGAAGTGATCCAGACCCTGAATAAAAACCTGGATAAAATAATGTCTGCCTTATCAGATGTCTGACCTGTTTTAAGTAAGAATTTTTATGACTGGTGAAACTTCAGGTAAGTGTTGTCTCAGAGCCTAGCCTTACAGCACTTTGAGAACAACTGTAGGACATCTGTGTTTGTACTGACAGAGTCCAAAAGTTTCAACAAGCTTTACAAGGGTCAGAACTACATTTGACTATCAACTCAAATATCTGACAGAAGGATACTAAAGAGAATCAGCAAATAACTTTTAATTTACACACCTGCTACTTGAGACATGCATAAGGAAAGAAGATTTATAAGTTTCTCAGAATGCAATAACATTTAGCTTAGCTACTTTTTATCACTTTTAACAAACAATAGTTGCATTGAAAGGCTTAAAAAGAATAAGGTTAACTAACAGGTTTTTGTCCTGAATAATTGCTGACTAACCTGTTTTAAGATCTTTCTTTTATATATTCATAAATTCTATTCTGTTACCTTGAAGATGTGGGAAGAACTGATGAGAATTGATTGGTAACAGATTTGGGGCAAAACTTAATCAAGGCATTGCATTATCTCTGCATAAATAAATAACATTTTGTCCATAAGATAAGTTAGTTATGTATTGAACAGATAGAATTGTAAGAAAAAAAATGCCTTCATGCCTTCATTGCTATTTATGCAAAGGGACTGTGGGAAAATGTGGATGAATGTAAAACTGGACATGAAAATCCAATAAAAGCACATAAGAACAACAATGGCAGCAAGGGGAACCATAAACCAGCACTGATTGGCATTTATCACTATTTTGTATTCAGTGTGTGATGCAGCTGATAAGGCACTGGGAAATAATGTATATTTGCGAGGCAGTGCTCAGAAATGCTCTGTCACCATGCCAAAGACCTGATGAACTGAGGAAGCGTGACAATTGCCAGCTTTTTTGTTCAAATGCAGAATCTGACTTTGAGGGATCAGCTTTCCTCTGTCACAGTGAAAAATAGAGATCTACAATGTTACATGTCAAAAAAAGAACAGAGAATGTAAATGTAAGCCAGCTGGGAGAATGAAGAAAACATATCAGATAGTTTCTATGGCGTAAAAGCTGAAATAGGGTATAAATGCAAATACCATTCTGTCATTGTAACTTTGCAGGACACATTTAAAGGGTAACAGAAATGCAAGAATCTTGAAGGCATTGAATTACTTCTAAATTCTGCACAGAAAGCAGACTTTAGTCAGCCTCCACACTTTTTGCCCTCTCTTTTCAGAATAGGTTAATGTGGAAAAAAATCAATAGGCTAGTAAAATATTTCAAATATACATTTCAAACCAGTTTTATAGAGATTTTCTTATCTACTGGTGATGCATGTGTCTGTCAAGCAGACAAGACTCTTATGTAGAACTTTTTAATATTAGAATAAATACTAGACCACACTACTCTGTAAATGTCAAAAGTACAAGCAAAACCTGCAAGGAAGGTTCTTTTTTTTTTTTTTTCTTTTTTTGCTGAGTCTGCCCTTCTTTTGGCTTGCTCAGAGCACAGGTGCACAAGGCAGGAAGGCTTCCTTGCATGCTGAAAAGAAGTAGGCTACTGCACTATGGACTTGTCATGGTGCCTCAGGGTACAGCTGCATGTGCTGATCCTTTTCACTGTAATAAAACATAGAGCAATGCACTTTTGCCGGCTGCACTTGTGGTTTTGTTTACTAAAACTACTCAGCAGCTTGTTAACTCTGAAGGAAAAGTCCGTTTTCTTGTAAGGTGAATCTTGAACCAATTATTTAATTTTCAGGGTCCAGAACATATTACAGAATGTGGGCTAAAAGAGAAGCACTGATGGTGTATTTAGACATTTTTCTAGCCAGGCAATGAGATTTGTGGAATGAAACTGGTTTGTTGCTGAATATCATCATGTACAAGATGCATGCCAGAAGGGGAGTCAAGACTAGGAATTAACTTTACCTTTGGCTCAATATGCAGTGCTTCTCACATCACTCTGGGGTTAGATCCTGATCCCAGTCGCAACTTTTAATACCGTAAACTACGAAGACATGTCCCTCAATGTTAAAAAGTGTTCACTTGAAAATCCCTATCCAGCTCCATTTTCAGCCTGTAAACCCTTGAACTGCAAAGATACTTCTTAAATTAGTCTTCACACATAAAAGTTCATCATTTTGAAATCACCTTATCTTTATTTTGAAAGAACAGTAAGGAAATATTTCAGGTAAAAGTTCACCAGAGATGCAGAAACTGCATTATTTCATTTAAAGCCTTTGAGTAATTCCATCTAGGTATAGCTCTGGGAAGAAGCTTCATCCTAGAAGCTAATCCTCTTTTTAACAGATGTCTAGAAGAGAATTATTTTTTTTTAATTAAATAGTGATTGGGTAAAAAGCTTGAATTGTTCTAGGATCAGGAAGCAGGGGAGCCAGATCACACCCCTTTTTTTCATCCAGCAATTCTTTGACTGGAAAGTAAGAGTGGACAGTATTCCAGTTGAGAAGCTTTTCTTCCTTGTGGAACACCCTTCTTTGGAGCAGTGACAACTGTGTGCTTGAGATCCTCTGATAAAAGGGGCTTTTTCACCCAAGCTCAACATGTATTGAAAAAATCAGTGGCACCGATATTTTTTGCATATAATACTATTAAGATGTTTTTCCACACCAGGGCAGTAGAACCAGAAATTTGTGCTTGTTATAGGCCCAGAGCAAGCATGTCAATTGTTTTACTAAATAAGCATAACTATATTATCTAACTTTGGCATGATGGTTTGGTTGAGTGACTCACTGTGTCATCACCATCCGAAGATTTCTTTGCACTAAAATTAGATTACGCGGCTCATGATCAGTCCTCGGAGTAAAGATTAAAATCCACTCATACAAACTTTTTAATCACTCTTGTTTTATGCACCATCAGAGTCTTTGTTGGTAAGCTGTTGTTTGCAGATGGTTGCACCTGCAGAGCAGAAGGAGCAAGACCTGAAGATAATGACATCTAATTACCCAGCCACTTCTGTAAACCTTGAGTTAGCATTTCAGCAGAACAGATTTGTACCAACTAAAATTAAATAAACAATATTCCCAGGTTAGCAGCATAAAAATAAGTGCTGTGGCTCTGTTTACTCTTTTTGGAGTAAAAGCTTTCTATGATGGTGCCTAATTCTTGTGTCTAAAGCACCAAATTTGCTGTTGTTCCTCCTGATTTCAGTCTCTGAAAACACACCATAACACCGATCCAAACATTAGACTTTACTCGGTACATGCACTTACATTCTATTAAGTGAAGTGTGGATAGACACTTGCTATTAAGAACACATGAGATACTAAAATGATGCATTTTTGATCACTCGAATAAACTATAAAAAAGATAGAATGTTCAAAGATGTTTTTATGAAGTGCACTGGAAGAAGATTCATGTAGGGATGAACATAAGTAGACTTCTTGTAACTCTGGATTTAGTTGCTCAAACTTAAGCTCTTTGTATGGTTTTATTTCTATTGCATGAGTTTTTAAAATGCATAGTCATCTTCTGTTGAAATTCTGAAAACATGAAGTTGTAGATATGTGCTATAATGAACTAATGCATGAAAAGTGTCATATTAAGCAAATATTTTGTTTAAAAACAGTTCAGCAGTAAACTGTGTAATATTGAAAAGCAACACTGGGAGTTTCTAGCTGCCAATAGAACTAGAATGGCATTCATCAGCAATGGCTAAGCATAGTAAAGTAAAGGTCTCTGAAAATAATTATTAGTGCAGCAAACCAAAGAACTATCTGACTTTTAGACAACAGTTGCAGGAATTTGCAGTTTATAAAGTGTTTCACTGACCTCAGGTGGACTACTTAATATTTACCAGGCTGAGTAAATCACAGGTACAAACACTTTCTCAAGTGCCCTAGGACTGTGGTTGTGCTGATGACCACCATACTTCCTTATGATTATTTTAAGAGATGCTGCTGGGATGATGTATCTGGCAGTGAAGAAAGCATCCCTGGAAACCAGCTTCATGTAGGCCATGTTCATATGGTCATGAACAAACTTGTAAATTATCAATTATCAATCCTACAGTCTTTGATCATATCCATATTGTTCACTAGTTTTTATGGTTTTACACAGGTGCTCATTAAGCATGCAAACCCTTTTTAGATTTACTGGGAGTTTAGATAACATTACTTCATTATTTATTTAATATACCTAAGGCACTAATACAAATTACTGCAATACAGCCAAAGAAAATAATCTGCCTTTTTGAAGCAGCTTTGGTTAATATGTTGTCTTCAGTTGGTTTATGTGTTTTCTCCATGTATTAATCACCCTGTTTTGTAAAAGAGAGGTAAATCTGACAGGAGCTCACATTCATTTATATAAGAAATAGTTTAAACTGTCTCCTCTTTTTTTCTCTTGATCTGCTACACACTAAAGAGGTCCATTACTCACTGTTCTATAACTTATTTTCTGCCAGAGTATAATTTATATTTGTGCATTCCAGCATTTGCTCTGTAAATATACATATTACACGAGTCTATTAGGAATTCGACAGAGGCAAATTGGCTGAGAATTAGTATGAACATTCTTGTTTTGGTCTGACAGCAAAATATTTGATAAGCAGAAAGTTCCATTGTAATTTCTTTTGTTATTTTCTTCCCTGTACATTCTTTATTCAAGGCCATAACTTGAGATGCTTTTCAGCTACTCAGCTTTACTGGGATTGATATCCTAATTTGGTTACTGAAAATAAGCAGCAAGGTAATAGAAACCTGATCCTTTTTATGCAGGCTTAACTGAACCGGATTATTACAATATTATTCCAATAAATAAATGCCTATTAAACCAGGATTTGTTTTTTTAAAAAATTAATAAACTACATCCTTTTCCTTGGAAAAGAGTTCAAAGAATACCAGTATTACACTGTGCTAATTTCACAGAATATTGATTGTATAACACATTTGTAGTCAAGGTACCTTACAAAAAAAGTAGTTTTGAAGAGCGACTTTCCTGATAAAACAGACTTTGGCCATTGGAATTCTGCTTGAGATTTACTAGAAAATTGTTGGCAGATCTTCAGCTCAGGCACATTGTTAGATTTTCTCATTCTGATGGTTTATTGTGTTGCTCTGCAAGTGAACATGATAATTAAACAAGAATGCAAACAGATAAACATTGTTTTTCCAAGATATTATTGGATTGCTTTTTAAGAGATCAGAATAGTACAAACTGTGATTGAGCACTGACTGTAATATTAGCTAATTGGTAAACATTCTCAGATTAGTTAATATTTTATGTATTTCAGAAAGCCTTTGACTATTGCTGAACAGCTGTTCTTTGTGTGAACAGTACAGGTGGATCATCTACAAATGAACACTGACATCTCCAGAAGAATATTTTATCTATGTAGAATACTGAAGTTTTATATTGATAATCACAGTGTACAATATATAACTTTATTTCAGATTTTTTTCTTAAACCTCTTAATATTCTGGTTTCAAAACCTATATATTTATTAAGACTTGAAAATGCTATGCACATACTTCGTGATATTCAGATCTATTCTAACTCATTTTTCTTTTCTCTTTTCAGTTTCAAACCAAGAGTAATTCCATAACTGTCAAGAAGTCAGTAAGCCTGTAGTCACAGCTTTCACAGAGAATTGTTGCTAAAGTTGGATCTTCTGATGCTTAATTTAATTCTGTCTCAGTAAGTCAGCTGCCCAAAGCAAGTATAACAATAACTGCAAACGAATGTAGAGTCTAAAGAACTTGTATTTTCTAAATATTCTTTTAAGTTAAAGCCATTTTCTATTGTTTTTTTTTTTCAGGAACTATCTATTGTTATTTCTATTCTCAGAATACTGGTTAGAATTACTAGAAGAGCTGCTTTGTGTTTTTTAAATACTCTAAGATTCATTGGTTTGCTCTATTTTATTTTGAGTGCAAGCATTCAAAATTCTGACATGCCTAATTCCAATTGTGCTACATGCATTGGGGTAGACAATTCCACATACAGACAGCAGACACTGAATTCTGAATGAAGACAAGCACTGTTCTTGTCCAGTTATGTCACAGACTTCTCAACCTTTAGTTATGAGAGCACTAAGTTACATCTACACCATACAGTATTGTGTAGACCCAGCCTATCCTGTACAGCACTTGATAGTGGATAGTGGTTCTAGTACTTACATTTTAATGTTGTTGCCATATGCAACACTGGCAAGATAAAGAATATAAATTTCTTTGACAATTTGGTGTCTAACTATATTTTGGTTTTATTTCTGTGGATATCAGTGGGATTCAACACCAGGGAGTCATTAGACTCCTCCTAAAATAAGGTCCAACACAGGCAAAATGAATCCTTTTATGGAGAATCTAAGTACTCCCTTTTCACTATGAAAGAAGACTGGATAACTAGTTTGGACAAGACATCTACAATGGGATTTGTCCACTATAACACATATATTAGATAGACAGGCATTTTAACTACACATCTTAGGGTCACTTTTAAAGCTAGAGTTCAGTTTCAGTTTTTAACAATTAAAATTTCACAATTCTTCACTAGCAAAACACAGATCTTCAAAAAGCCCAAGAGTGAATTAGTCTGACAGTACAAATGGAACAAAACTCTACAAAAAGAAGATAAAGATCACACTGAAGTTACTGAAAAAAAATTGTTTTCCAACAAAAGAAAAATCAGTTTGGAGGGTTTTTAGCTCTTGGTATGAGACCGAATCACAGTGGGAATGAGAATGAAGAAAGGAAAAAAAAATCTAGAGAGATGGAAACTACCTAAAAGTAGTGCTTTTGCAAGATTGTTCTGAGAGAAAATAGTCATATAGTTAAGCTTATTTATTCAAGGATCTGATGCTGGGCGTGCAAAAGTACCCAATATGGGAGAATTAAAGATATTTGCTGCAGAGTATCACAGGGCACAACTCAAATGACAGTCTGCAAAAATGGAACATGACAATGACTTTCATAAAAAACCTCCAAAGCATTCTGCTTCCCAGCAGGAGTTTGCAAGCATCAGTACAAGATGGACTGCATGTGCAAGGGGTGACAATATCAAGTACAGTTAAGCAGAATTCTTTGGAGGAGTAATGGGCAACACTGTCTTGCATGAGTATATCCTCATGAAAAACAAATAGAACAGACAGTAATTTTGAGTTGGATATAGGTGCACAAGCCAATGTGTTTTCAGAAGCAATGGTAATAGCATGGTTTTAAGAAAAACACATTTGGAAGCAAATAAATTATTGAAGCTCTAGATCTATTGTGGTCAGAAAAAAGTTATCCCCACTAACACAGAATATGATCTGCATTGGATATTACACCTAAAAAATTGTATTAAATATCCTCATACAGGGACGAAGGCTGTAGTGTTTACAGCATGACCATGAAAAATGTGCCTATATATGGAATTTGCACTGAAGCTAGAAATAAATATACCCTGTTTGGGTTTTAATTAACCAAATGGTTTTGAAAAGAGGGCGCATGCAAAAGAACAGAGGACAATGACAAAAAAGGCATATCATAGAGATAGAGAAGCTCTCAACCGTTTATGACAAAGAGTAAAGATACCAAGATTATCTCCCAGGCCATGACCTGAGGAAAGTATCTTGCACCATAAATCAAAGGCTGTAGGATTTTTTTAGATTAATTAATTCAGTGTACAGATGATAATGGATAAAACTATAATAAATTTTGTATTATTGGTCAGCACCCAGGTCAGTAAATTAAAGAAAAAGCATTCTGCACATGCTTAAAAACCCAGAATAACTGCGTAAAAAACCCCCACCAGCTATATATACAAGGGAAAAATTAACAAGGCAAAATATTATTCTATCCCGGAGGGACAGACATCTTTAAAAATACACAGCACATATTTGTGCATGTGAAATGTTTGTTGTGGCATAACCCTGGCAATGGTCATCTGGTTAGTATTTGTGACATAATTGCTAAGATTCAGTTCAGCTAACTTTAGCCAACAAATTTTGTCCAGAATGCCTTCATTGTGTGCTTCGTGATCTCTTGAATAGTTCTTTCATCTTCATTTATTTCAATGTCTGTAGGCTTGATTCAGCCACCTTAACATGTACATGTAATACCATTTGATATATGCTAGGGTGCAAAATGTAGTTTTACAGGGCCCTGTCAGAACTTAAAAAACTGTTTTACCTTTCTAGAGAGGCAGCCAGAGGTAAGGCAGCACCCAAAGGCTCTTAAATGATACTAGACAGTCATGTAGTGTGCAGGCAACTGGATCAAGGCTTCAATCTGCATTATTTGTAAAAGGATATATATATATATATATATATATATATATATATATAAATTATCTGTATATATACACATATAAATTATCTGTAAACTTGGCTTGCATTTAGGCTTCTACTTGTAGATACCTACACTGACATATTTTAGTCTGAAAGTAAATTCCACTTGATTTGTCTGCAACACAGTTGCTTAGGTCTCTGCTTGGTGTCCAGACTGCCATTGTAACTAATGGAGATGTAGCCAACACAGTAAGAGTTTGATTCCTTTAGCTGAACAAATATCTAGTACCCTCTCAGATGTACCACTGTATCCAAGATCATTGATAGACCTGTAAGATAGGACTCACAATAACATCAGACTCACATGTTTCTGGAATAGGAGCTGAAAGCCAGATAGTGTATGCCATAGTGCGAAAAATAGCACAATGTGGCTGCCCTCAGGTGGATGAAAATTGAAATTTGTAAATTTTATAGAAATTGGTGTTTCAGATTTCTCAGGAGTTGGGTATCAAATTTCAGTCTTGGACTACAAATTTATTGATCTGATTTGAAAGTGCTGTCTTATTTGACAGAATTCAGTGTTGTTATATCCAGAGCAGCTGCTGAGAATAAAATCCTGAAAGAAACATGTAGAAGTACTTTCTGATAATGGAAAAACATTTCCATTCATCAATTATCAATTTGCAGAGGACTCATAATAGATTGGATGTAATTTAAAGTCACTACAGCAAAGCTGTTACTAGGGATGTGTGTGATTAGGGAGAAACTGAGAAATCTAAAGGAAAGGTCAGAAGCATTCTGAACTAACATAACAGGGGCAGAGACATGGGCAAAATGTAATTCTAAACTGAGGCTAAATCAAAGAAACACATCAATATTGCTGGCACAAACACAAAGGTAAAAAAAAGCAGCTTCACTCCCTGAAAATCAAAGTTAAATGTACCTTGGCGTAATAGACAAATATTTTTACTAAACATTTTTGTACCATAGCAAAATGACCTTTTGATTGGAAAATACTTTATATCTCAGTCAAAATCTTTAATGTTAATTGCTACTACTAAATTTTATTGTAAAATTTTCCTTTCAAGGAGCTCTTGAATTATGCAGATATCAGAATTCAGGTATTAAATTATATCTATGAGATCCGATAGGTCTGAATGGCTGGGGTTCAGAGGGACCTCAGCAAGCTGGAGGAGTAGCTTAACAAAAGTCTCATGAAATTCAACAAAGGCAATGAAGTCCTGCACTTGAAATTACATTAAGCATGCAACAATACTGGCTGTGGGCTGACTGGCTGGAGCAACAGCTCTGCAGAAAAGAACCTGGTAACCCTGGGGAACAGGTGGAACTGGAGTCAGCACACATCCTTGTGGTGAAGAAGCTTAATCATATACTGGACTGCCTTATTAAGGATATAGCTAAAAAACCAAGGGACACAGGTATTCCCATCTTCCCAGAACCTGTGCACTTGCTTCTGTAATATTATGCCTGGTTTGGGGCACTACTGTGAATGATAGATATCTGAAAGCTAGAGAGAGTCTAGAGGAAGAACGTTAAAATGCTTAGGAGGCTGAACATAGGACATCCAAGGAAAACCTGAAGTAACTGGATGCCTAGGGATGCCATGGAGTCACCCTCTCTGGATACATTCAAAATCCACCTAGACACATTCCTGTGTCACCTGCTCTAGGTGACCCTGCCCTGGCAGAGGGGCTGAATTTGTTTAGCCTGGAGGCAAGACTGAGAGGGAAGGATCTAACTGCAGCCGTCTACTGCCTAAAGAGAGTGATAGGGAAGATGGAGCCAAACTCCAAGATAAGGAAGATGGAGCCAAAAGTGCAATCACAGGATAAGAAGAAAGGGTTGCAAGTTACAATGAAGAAACTTCAGTCTAGGTAGAGTGTTTAAGCCCTGGAAGGGGCTGCTCAGAGAGGCTATGTAGTCATTGTCCTTGGAAATATGCAGAACTCAACTGGACAATGCCTAGAAAATGTGCTGTAATTTTGAAGTTACCCTTGCTTTGAGCAGTAGGAGGTCATACTAGATGTCATCCAGAGGTCCCTTTCAGCCGAAATTATTACAGGAATCTGTGACATAATCTTTAACATAGCCTTTTTTCCTATAGTGAGTTCCTAGCCAACAGATCATAATAGCCCAAATTCCACCAACATCTGAGATGTCCTTCTGTCTTAAAACAATATTGTTTTTTTCCCAGCTCTGTATTTGTTGTTTTCTTCTTGCTACAAGTTTTTTCTGTCATATTTAGAATCAAAAAATGTGTAAGATTGGAAGAAACCACAGTGGGTTATCTGATCCAACCTCCCTGCTCAAGCAAGGTCATCCTGGAGCACATTGCACAGGGTTGCATCCAGATGTTTTTTGGATACCTACAGGGAGGAAGACTTCACAACTTCCCTGGGCAATCTGTTTCAGTGCATGGTCACCTACAGAGTAAAGATGTTCTTCCCAATGTTCAGGTGGAACATCCTGTGCATCAATTTCTGCCCATTGACTCTTGTCCTGTTGCTTGGCACCACTGAGAAGAGCCTGGCTCCATTGTCTTGAGACACTCCCTTTGGATACTTATACACATTGATGAGGTTCCCTCTCACTTGTCTCTTCTCAAGGCTCAACATGTTCAGATGCCTCAGTCTGTCCTTGTAAGAGGGACGCTTCAGTCCCTCAATCATACAATAAATTTACATTATACACTCATTATCATGAAATTAAACTGGGGCGTAGCAGGGAAGAACAGGAGAAAAGATTACTCAAACATGTGGCATGGAGGATAAGGTATTCTTCTGCCTGTTAGAAACATTTATCCAGCATTTTGAAAAAGACTCTTTGGAGGAGGGAGTGGAGCTGTTGGATAGTCATATCTCCTTTCTGCACTCTCTGCCACAGGAGTCACAATTTCATTGCTGCAAAATACCTCAGATCCAATATGAAAAGTCTTCCTTCACCTTTAATGCCAGCTGCACTTTCCAACATCTGTCATAGATGAATGCTCAGTGCCCCCGGCAGCCTTATGGAACAAGTGGTTTGAATTTCTTCAGGTTGAAGAATCAATTAAACACAGGTTCTTCCACTTTTAAGTGACTATTACAGGAGTTGACTAATATAGGAAGCAGAGTTACTGTGATCTTTTTAAATCTGCTTGCTAAAGGAGTTTGGAATGTTAAGAAAATCTATTGATCAGACCCTAAAAGGACATGTAGTTTCTGACTCCAGTTAATATTATGCATTCAAGACACTTGGCTTGCAGGGATGTAGTAATCCAGGCAAGGGAAGACATTTGAAGCCAAGTGGAGACGTGGAGTTTTGGGTTAAACAAAGATCAGACAGCAGCTGGGTGGTTATTTCTGGATATAAGCACTTCAGTTCCATTTCAGTCCTGTACTTTTTTAAAGTATCTAGTTATAAAGTGACTTTTTCCACACCAGAAGTGATGAATAAAAAGCACTTTTTTTTTTTTTTGTCAGAAATATATAGTGACTACCAAGAAAATATAAGGTGCTTTATAATAGTGTGTGTATCCCTGCCTTCTGATGGATTATGAGAAGAATAACTTGCCTGGTTGCCTTGTATTCTGAACTAATTACAGAAGACCCAGGGGAACAAAAAGACTTGATTATGCTTATCTGCATGTTTCCACTTGGAGCCACTGCTAATGTAACATTACTGTAGTTTGTGTCCAGTGTTTCTTGAACAATTTGCTGAGATAACTTTTCTTCTTAGTAGTAGATAAGTGCACTTATCTTTCATAAAACTTGTATTTTATTCAGGTATCCTCAGTCACAAAGCCCTCTTGTTTTGCTGTGCTGAGTTAAGCTGTAAAGATGGAATTGATCTAAACTAATACCAGGGACATAGCTGAGTTAGGATTTTGGTTGTTTTGGGATTCCTCAGTACCTGGCAGAGAGAAAGGCTGTTCCAGCTGGATGGGATCTCAGATAAATCTTCTGAAACTGTATCAGGACCAACATTATATAATCCATTATGTTGTACAGCTTTACAGTGCCACTTGCATTCGGTTCTGATCAGGATTCAGATGCAAATAGTTGGAGGAAAATTTGATTCATGTGGCACAGAGTGACACGTGTCTCCTGTCAAAGCCAAGACTGATTCCAAATACTCTGCAATGTACTCTTCCCCTTACATTTTTTATCATGATGAAATCTATTGATATACAACCCACAGACATCCTGAAATTATTTCTTAATACCAAATATTAATTAATATAATTCTACTAAATATAGAAAGAGCAAGTAAAGCTGACTGATAATAAATATGAAACAGGAATAACAGGATGTTTTTTATAACAAAATGAGAAATATTATCTCTATACAGAAGTACTATCCAAATTGCTACCTATTTTTTCCTTTTTGTACTTGAAATGAACCACTGAAACTCTACCTTTATTTTTTTTTCTCTGCTGTGCCAAAGCATGATGTCAGAGAGAAAAAATAAGAGGCAGGGGCCAGTGCTAGAGTGTATTAATCTTTTGTGCTTTCATACATGGCCTACTTTCAAGGTTTGATAAATACCCAGAATTTTCCTCAGATCTCTTCAAATTTGTTATAGTTATTTTGGAGCCTATCAGTAATTCTCTCGTGTGAGTGTGTCTCTGTTAACCTTGCAATCTATTCTCATTCTGTGAGCATTGTCTTGCCCTTCCACAATGCTTTGTTGAGGTAACTTTTCCTCTCAATTATAAACCTCAGAAATCCTTTCCTTGATTACAGTATGAAGTCTTACTGTGATTTGTGTGATGTGTACCTGTTCAGTACACAGACCATCAATGACCTGTTGTAGTGGATACCCAGGGGGGTATTTCATATTTTTCATTACTTTTTAAAATTATACAGCTTTTCTGATAGGCGTTCATCTAGTGCTTGAAGAATGTAATTTAGACTGAAAGAGCAGTTTTCTCACAGGGCTAATTGTCCCTTCAATTAGACCCACTGGATAAAAAACAGAAGGACAAACAAGCTTGAAATTATTTGGACTCAGTAGTTGAAGTCAGTGGAGAGCATAGCTCACAGACAGGCACCCTAGCTGTTACAAGCTTTTTTATTGACAGGACTTAGTAGGGAAATGCAAGACTAAAAGAATTCATCGGCATCTTTTCTTTCAGGGATACATAAGAAAATTCTAGACCATCTCTGCTTTACAGATTAGCAGATTGTTTTCTTTTTCCAAAGGTCTTTTCTCAAGACTTTGGGACTGAGGACAGAGTTCAGAGGTGTTTCCTGAGCTCATAGCAAATTTTCATCTTATTATCCCCACCCATTTCAGACATTACCCTACTGTTCTTTAGAACAGACCACTTGATGTGCAGACTACTTGAATGATGTGCAGTGAAAGACAGATTTTAATTTTCACTGTAGGATCTAATAAGAAACTCTGCTAAATTATTAACTTTCATCATCAGATAAAATCAACATATATCCAGGTGAGACTGCACTAAGTCTATAACAATATATTTCATAGGATTCCTCATTTCTGGATTAATTTGATATTGTCCCTTCACTCACAAAGGGACATAAATCTCTTTTTCTGAGAAAGGAGGAAGATTTTTTTCTGCATGCATATTTCTAAAGTTCCTTTTTTTGCCTGTGGAAGAGGATACACTACACAAGTGTAGCATTGCCTGTTCCTTGTTTTTTTTCCAATCAACAGTTCCTCAGTGATGGTTCTAGATGCAGAAATGAAGAGACTACCACTTATAGGAAGCAATTTCTTTATTTCACATATTTACAAAATTCAATCCCATCTAATTTATTCTTGACTTGTAGGTGTAGGTCTGCAAGGACTGAAAATTGACTATCTATAAATAAATACAATATTTTAAGATGTCTTCTGCTTTTTATTTGGTTGATTTATTATATTATTATCAATGTTACATCTGAGATTGTTCCATATTTATTTGAAATGCAAATAGGGGAAGAAACCAAAACTTTATACAAGTTTTAATAGTTTTCTTCTCAGATAGAAATTGATAATATACAGAATTGTAAAAATAAACAAACAGATGGGAGAACAGCTTTTTGTATGTGATTGTTATACTTTCCCTTTGTTGCAATCCACTTCCCAGAGGAAACTGTGACAAAGGGCAATTAACTAAATTCACATAGTACTTCCATCATATGATTTGCTAATGAGGTTCAAACCATATTTAAGAGAGAGGAAGCATGAGGAAATTATTCTGCTTGGATTTTTTTTTATTTACATGTTACTCCCAGGCCATGATAACATTCCTGTATTTCTGCTGTTGGGTCTTGCAGCCACATTTGCTGTACTAGGCATTGCATGCAGCGTCACACAGCAACAAGTAAACTGCACAAAGCCTCATCAAATCATTCCACTGTGAATAATTCAAATGTTTGTGAATGGTAACAGTAGCTCATATCTGGGCCCCTTGCTGGTGAACTTCTCCAGTCTTCTGTTTTATTCTGGAAGGCATACATGTAAAACTACCAGGAGATATATTTGAAACACCACAGTGAACAGTGTGTTGCTGACTTTCAGTTGAAACCATCTTGCACATCATACCCTAACAGCACTGCTTCCCATCTGCCTCAGTGCTTACAGGAGATCAGCTTCTGAGTTGGAATTCAGCTGGCTGAAACTAAATCTCAATGAGACAGAAATGAGGTTAGAAGGAAAAGGGTAACATTTTGAAGAACTAGCCAAAGCCGTGACAGGATCCTCAAACAAGGGGTCTGTTTTCTGACTGTCAAGAGATTTCACAGCCTCAGGGTTAGCTGACATCCTCCCAAGTATGAAATCTGTCAGAAATAAATTCTTCCATCCATGATGAGCCAGCAAGCTGTTCCTATGAACATCCTCTCAGATGCTGACTTGGCAATAGCATTGTACATATCCATGGCTTCCAGGCTCCACAGCTATGGTATTCTGCGCTGGCCATGCCAATGATAGCCTTCAATGGGCAGCTGACCAAAACTTGTCACTCGGCTTGCTTAGCAAAATAAGTCAATTTTGGTACATCATCCTAGTGCTGTGAATGTTATGCTGGCTGTTGAGTGAATGGTGAATCACATTTGTTGTTCTAATCCTAATCTTTAAAGCCCTAGATTCAGATTACTTTGAGGATAACAATTTATCACTGGGTGAATGTTGTAGTTTGGGATTATTATGTAAATTCTCTCCCCTGCCACTTAACTGCCCAGGCCAGCGGTTAACAAAAGAAGCAGTTAACTGTGATCGCTGGGGTGGGGGCAGGTTTGTCTCTTTTGGTTTTTTTTTTGGGTATTCTCCTCAGTCTTGGCTCGGCGGAACGGGGGAGTGGGGGCTCCAAGGAGGCAGGCTGCCCTGCTGGTTACTGCTGGGGTTTTCCCTGGCTGTCTTGCCGCTGCCTACTTCGGACTACCTTTCCTGCCGTGCTGCTGCCTGCCTTGGATTTGCTGCTGGTTGCTCGTACCTTTCTGCTTCTTGGACGGGGAACACAGGGGGAAGAGACTGAGTCCATCTGAAAGCCCACTGCTCGTCTGTTTCGCTGGAGAGGGACTGAAACTCACTCTGCAGCCAGCCGGGTTGTGACAAGGACACTTAAGTATAACCTTTTCTCCCGGAGGAAAACCTGCTGGGTTTTGTTCTTGTTTTTTTTTTTTTTCTCTTATGGTGTTGGGGAAGTGGGTTGCACTAGTCTGTTTATATATATATATATAGCAGTTATCCTTCTTGTATTAAAATTCCTTTTTTTTAAATTTGATAAAGAGTGGTGTGATTATTGTGGAGGAGGCCCCTCCCCTGCTTGTGGGTAAAACATTTTGGTTTTTCCCCTCAAACCGAGACAGTGAAACAACCTGCTCCTCAAGGGTGGTGAAGTTATCAGGTAGGCAGGCAAATAGGCTGACAGAAGGAGCTTTGGATCACTCTTCCACATTGAGAAGATGTGGAATGCTCACCCATCTTCAAGGCAGAATATGAAATTAATCCCTTCAGAATAAAACTTAATTTTGTGAGTGAACACCCCCACTCCCACCAGCACACCCCAGTTTCAGGAAAGAGGAGTGTAACTACAAGTGTTTAATATTACAATTGATTTAAGATAGTATCTCTTTATAAAAGATTATGAAATATCTAGCAGTGGGTCAATCTGACCAGCAACTTCTATGGAATTCAAGTTCTATACCCTGATGATCCTATACCTTACTGGAAAATATGGTATAAACAGATTAGACAATCTTTGTAAGGATCTTGATCTCAGTGTGAGAAGCACTGTGTCCCATTGCAATTGTTTTAATGATTCAGCTTCTCAAACAGCATGTTTTGCATTTCTTGAAGTAAACAACCACTTAAATAATCCTTGATTTGTTTTTCCCAAAGGTATGTCACATTGCAGCCCACAGCCACTCAATAAAAGAACAGAGATGCATTTTCTGGACTTAATTCAATAAATAAACCTAAAGCAGTTTGTTTTCTTTGCTTTTCATGTTAACAGGCCAGTAAATTAATGAACTTGCTCGGAAATCATATAGCACTTTCAGGCATGCAACTGCAGATGTATACAGAGCAAGCATGTGTATTAAAATAATTAGCACCGAATTGGTACATCCTTACAGTCATTCTAAGACTGTCTGCCTAACATTATTTTTCTATTTTAATGACAACTTTTGTTCATGAAATGAAGCAGACTTTTATATTTTAAACAAGAGAAAAAAGTGAGAACACGGTGAACTGTGTGGTGCAGACCAATAAGATAGCTGGAAAACAAGTTTGAAAACAGAGGGACAAATCTTCAGTTGGTGCAAATTGGCATATTTAAAGTCATTACCTCTGCTGTATCTATCAAGCAAGTAGGAATGTTTTAAGTTTAACAGAAAGCAAATAATTTGGGGCTAAGAGAAACATATGTATAAGCCTAAACCTTAACCTCCGCAAGCCCCTCTCTCCATCGAAGTTCAATTTGCCATCCAGCCTACTCATTTTTCACACTTACTGTTGTATTCAACATTTTGAGGTATTTGAGATGTACAAGAAAGAAAGAAAAAGAAAAAAAAAAACAAACCAGTTTTTTAAAAGCTTCAGAAAATCCTTGGGTTTGTGGTCTTCCTATATATCAACAACCAGACAGACTCCAGTAGTGTTTAGAGGTTGATTTCTTTCTTACATGTCATAGTATCAAGTCGTTGTCAAGGTTAAGAATTTTAAAGTGTATGAGAAAACTAAGGACCAGTGAAAACAAAGGAATTTTTTTGGTGTTTTGAGGGATGCTACTGACTATTAGCAAAAAATCCCCTAGAGGATATTGCAGATTAATAAATGACAACCAAATTTTATATTAACAGCAGTTCCAGTTGCCACAGAAAATAATTCTCAGATTCTAGAGAGACATATTTTTCTATCCTTTCTGCAGTTTCCTATGAATCAATTTTTTCACAAACAGGTAGGCTGCTTCAATTTTAAAGCACAGGTATGTGATACTCCATGAACCCTATACATTGTTTCAGATTATCATCATGGCTAGGCTTCACAAACAAAGATTTGGGAAGGGCTCTCTCCACGTGGGTGTGCCCTTCCAGCCTGTGCAGTGGATTTTTTAGGTGAGGCACAGCGTGCGCAGAACTGGCCCCACCATTTAACTCCTAAGGTTCATCTTCCACGGCCGAGTGAGCTTGGACGGTGACAGTGAAGTCCTCAAGACTAGAACCTACAGCCCCCAGTATTCCCAGGAGGTGTCTCATCTAAGTACTACCTGGGCCTGACCCTGCTTATCTTCTGAGATCTAATGGGATCGGGTGTCAGGGAGGCATTTAACTGCTGTTTCAGATTATAGGGACAGATGAAAATTTCCACATAGTCTGTCAAAGAATTTTAGGAGGCAGTAATTGTCATTGTCCACAGAGACTGTCAATCACCCTGGCATGAAATGACAATTAATGATGTATTCCTGAGCTACATAAAGGATGCAGCAAAAGATATGTGCAGCTTGCTGGAAGTATCACATAATATACTATAATTTACTGACATATCAGAATGTTTCCGCAGTAAGAAAAAAAATTACTATATTGCAAACAGATATCAATTCTTGCTTTAGGGCACTCAGTCCTGAACTGTAGAATACTTGTGAATGTTCATGGTTTTAGCGAAGAAGATGGGTAGTAATTTTCATCTGTCTTTCTCTCTGTCCAACTATGAACCCATTTCTTAGATAGCTAGGTTTTCCCAATAGGATACTTGCAGCGGATCACAGAGGGCCTCCAAGTGTGCCTCTGTGAAGGTTGATTGGTCTCATGGGAAAGCATTCACATCTGCTTCTGGCTAAAATCTCACGGTACACTGTATTGAAAGAAGGAAAACATGTCTTGGATCCTCCATCCTCTGAGTCAGATAGCTAGACAATAGATTTGGAAATTTTTTGATTAATTCCTTGAGGCAGGAAAGGATCACCATTTCTTCATTTTTTTTCTATCTGTCACATGAGCAAGGTAGGCAGCAACATACCAAGTTAATTACAGCAGCACAATTTAAAGAAAATCTGAAATTAATTTAATAGTAAGCCAGATTTGATTATCAACAAAAACTAAGTCTGAAGTATATAAATGATATCACAGATCAACTATGGCAAGTCTCTAGTCTGAAAATCTAGCATCATCAGTTCTGTCAGTCCTAATGAAACTCCTTTGAGACACAAGAGTGAAAATGAAATGTAAAGGTGATAATTTTCTCACTAACTTGATTGAATGATTCCCCCTGTCTAAGAGATTTATGTTATGAAGGCACAGCTGTGCTTCATTTCATTCACAATCTGCTAGTCATAGTTGACTTACAGCCAAGCTCAAAAGGAAGTTTAGTGAATCTAGTTAAGTTGAATAAGGACCTATGCCAATTTGCAATTTTAAGTGTTTTCAGCAAACCAGTGTTACTTCAGTTTTCCTACACTCTTAGCTTTACAGCCATTTATAGATGTATCATGTGACTTTATTTGTGAAAACTAATCACCTCATCTCACTTCAGTGTCAGAGGTTAGAAAGAGGAATCTCCAGAGATGGATTCATACCTTGTGGCTCAGGATGACATAATGTTCTCTGTGTATACTTTTCTCTCCATTCTCTGCAAAAGAAGATTAGACAAAAACTTTCAGACATCTAAAATTTAATGCAACAAACCTTCATTTGTGCACCACTCCTGAAGTGAATAGAGCAGACTTGAATGCAATTTCAGTGTCATCACTTTCTCATTGATTTCCTTGGAGTCACTACAGTTAAATAGGAAAACAGGCTTTTGTGCACAGGTGAAGCATCACAGGTGTACTACATCTATCCTGTGCTGAGGTGCTGAAAGAAATATGTGTATCAACCCCCACCCCCCCAAAAAAAAAAAATAGCTAATGGGAAGACAAAAGCAAGAAAGCAAGAAAACAAGCAAGGAAAGAAGTATGATAATGAAGCAACGCAAACTGCATATTTTTCCAGGCTAAAAAATCCTTCTTTTTCATTTACTGAACACTTCTTTGGTTAAGATGTTATTTCCATTTCACCTAGAATGACAAGAATTCTTCCTCTTCTACATCCAGTGCAATCAAGTTACAGTTTACAGGAAGCAAATATTATCTGTTTTCTTTTCCTCATCCTAACAATAATAGCCCTAATACTGACAGATTCTGCTCTCTGAGAATGACAGGAGAAATCCTTAACAGTTCCAGAGGCAGGAACAACAGAAACCTTTAAACTCTGCAGTGGTTGGAAAGATATTTCTATCAGCAGAGAGATCTTCAGCATAAATTAAGAATATTATTGCAATCTTAAAAAAAAAAAAGATACCTCTTCTGAACCGTGCTCTGTATACTGTATTTTCTGGAAAACCACCATTACTTTTATTTCTACAAAGCTTGTAGACAACAAACCTGTTACAACTCACTAATAATATGAGATTTTCCATGATCCAAAAAGAAGACTGGATTTGTAATGGTACCTCTAGATTAACTGTCAGAAAACCCTAGGTAAGACTGAGCCAATACGAACATCTGCACACAAAATAAAATACAAGATGCCTTTTTAATGTTCATATGCAGAGTATACATTTACACTAGTCCGATGTTTAGTAATAACAAAAGATATGTCTCCATCAACTCAGGTTGCACTGTGTACTCACATAAGCATACTGTCTGTGGGAACATAGCAAAGGAGAGTTGGGTTATTTTTTTTTTCCATTTGCAGTAGGGAGGATCAGAATGCATGTATTTGCAAGGACATCCATGGCAGTAAATAGCAAAGTGCTTACAAATGCATAGTCTGTGTGAAAATAAGAAGTCTAATTTAGTTCACTAGAAACTAAGCCCATGCTTCAGTACTTTGCTGAACTTTGGGCACTGGAACAGGACAAAATTATGAAAATTTACTTTATCCCCATCAATTGTGCAGATCTAGTCTTCTTACCTGTGTTTATAATTGTACTCGCTCATATTTTGTCTAATTTAGTCCCTGCACCAAAGACATATCCTTTGCTTATAAAAAATAGTAGTATTTTAGATGAAAATTCTGTTAACCCAAGACCACAGAATTTAGCAACTACATAAAGGACTGCATAGGACCCATCTTGCAGGGGCTACAAATTAAAGCCTATTATGTTAAAAGAAGAAAATGTCTCTCTCTGAAGTCTATGAAGTATGAGACTTTTTGCATGTTTATGTTCCTTCTTACAGTAAAGTTTTCAGTCTTGTAACTGCTTTCTGCCTGTTCAGGGAGGCATCGTTAGATGCATCAATGAACTCAACAACAGTGATAGTAGCAAACTTATCATTGTGAATCAATGAAAACCTCAATCCGTTCATGTGGAAACAACCTATTCACATTTAATAATAAGCATAAAGAAGCTCAGCTCAATAATAAAGTGTGGCCTGACTTAAAAAAAAAGACTAAAGCATGCATACTGCTTAAATACATAGCTTGTCTCTGCGAACCTTCTTTATGGGAGACAGTCTTTTTACCTAATTAAAAATCAAGTTCCAGGTTAGGCACCTGAGAGGCGTACACACTGCCAATAGAAATTTGTCTCACTTAGTTTAGACACTCAACTTGAGTATGTGGTCATTGTTTCCACTGTTTTCAAGGCAGATCTAGGGTGGCTGGATGGACCACAACAGGCAATTATTTAAATGCTCAAGCCAAGAGAGATTAATTACACCACCTGTGAACAGGAAAAGGACTACAGATAGGAATTTTGTCAACAGAAATAATAAGGCAAAATAGGACTGGGAAGAAAAAGAGAAACATAAAATATTGGGCTATTTATTTAGGCTATGTTCCATATCACCAATAGTTTTTCATAGAATATTGATATTCTGTAAAGTAGTAGGTAGTAGATTCCATATAATTTAGTTGCAAAAGAAGATCTTCATAACCATTCATTTGAAAATGTGACTCGCTATATTCCCAACTAGATTCTGTGTTTCTAATGTTCAGTGTCACAGAGCAAATTATTCCAAACATCAAATAACAGAAACAAACTTCTCAGCACGGAGGTCTCAGATCTGGTAAAAACAGAAGTTAAATGAATGAAATCTTGCACCTGTATCAAACTTTGCTGAAGCCTCTGGAGGTCTGTGTGGGTTTAAGGCACATGCTTGCCCTTGTTATTATGGAAAGAGAGT
The DNA here is from genome assembly GCF_047495875.1 of Pithys albifrons albifrons. Classification (NCBI taxonomy): domain Eukaryota; kingdom Metazoa; phylum Chordata; class Aves; order Passeriformes; family Thamnophilidae; genus Pithys; species Pithys albifrons. Next base: position 21,176,127 of record NC_092459.1, on the reverse strand, counting down.
TTTAATAGACTCCCTTTAATAATACCACTAATGCTCACAGCTTTCTTATGGACAACAAGATCATTAAACAGAGATCCACTGTTGTCTGTTTTTCCACAGTTATAAAAATGACAAAATGTTTTATTAATATAGGATTTACACTGTGGAAGTCAAGCCACAAAACCAACTATAGACAAATGGAGCTTTAAGACTTTTTTATCCAAATATCTGTTGTCTGCTGATTATAGTAAAACTAACATTCATTTTCACTTAAGCCCAAAAAGGGTATAAATTTTTTTAAAAAATCCCTATGTTTTACTTAGATCTGCAGATGATATTATTTACTTTTTTCCCATGTACAGGATCTTGCAAAATCTTTAGAAATTGTATACAAAGAAGAAAACCTATCTGCTATAGTAAAGCTGATAAGCCTCAAACAACATGTCTATGTGTTGAAAGATTTTGCAATAATCCTTTATTTTCTCTATGAAAAATATTTTAAATGCAAAGCTAATGTGTTTTCTTGGCTTAGGATTACACTGAAAATTCTTTCATGTTTTTTGGTCACTGAGGAGAAGACGCATACAAGTTAGGAAATGTGCTACTCTTTATGAGACTCAAAAGAAATTAAATATCTGTGTTGAGCAAACAAAACACTTTGCTTCCTTTTTCTCCTGTAGACCATGCTTTTTTACTCTAAGAGTCTGTAGTTATTAAATCCCTGAGTACTGCTCACCAGCTGAAATGACTGATATAATAGTGCTTTAAAATAAAGTTATCAAAGCAGGAGAACCTCATCCTACCAGGTTGATGTCAGTGCCAGCAATAGATGCCCAGAGCCTGGAGAAGGATCACAGATCAGCAGGAGAGCACTTAAAGAACAGAACAAAGCAAATCCAACCACACCATCCAATAACTCGGTTTCACTGGGGGTCCAGCGTCAAGGTCTATATGCAAGCACATGTAGCATGGGGAATAAACAAGAGAAGACAAAGATAAACACACACCATCATGACTATGATCTTATTGTCCAGAGCAGGCCACAAAGAAGATCCCAGGGCTGGCATGGGCTGGTGCACCTCTGATATGAAGGCAGGCTGAGAATGTTGGGCTTGTTCAGCCTGGAGAAGTCTCCAGAAAGACCTTAGAAGCGCCTTCCAGTACCTAAAGGGTGCTACAAGAAAACTGGAGACGGACTTGTAGTGACAGAACAAGGGCTTCAAAGTAAAAGAGGGTAAGTTTAGATTAGATATTAGGAAGAAATTCTTAACTGTAAAGGTGGTGAAGCACTGGAACAGGTTGTCCAGGAATGCGGATGTCCCATACCTTGAAGTGTTCAAGGCCAGGCAGGATGGGACCCTGAACAACCTGGTCTAGTAAAAAGTGTCCCAGCCCATGGCAGCGAGTGGAACCAGATGACCTTTTAGGTCTCTTCCAACTCAAAACATTCTATGATTCACTGATCCTATAAAAATATCTAAACTTGGGATCTCATTTATATTTCTTCCAGTGAAATATAGACTACGATTGGTTGTAAACATGATAGATTAATTAAATATTGTATTTTATATTCCTGGCTTCCTGATACCATATATAGTTCTATAGTTCTATACACCAGAATATTTTATTTCCCTTTTTTGGTAGTATAATTATTGTGACCTTCATCAAGGCATCACTCCTGGCCAAGCAGTGCAGAACAACTAAATGTGTATTCTGTCCCTAAAATTCAAAGCCTGAAGCAAACTATTTTCTTTCCTATAAATATTTTTTTTTTATCAAGAAAATAGTTTGGCTCTAGATTAGGACACAGGAACAAATCAATGTACATATGATGTGCATATGATTTAGCCCTGGAGCTAAACAGAGCTAAAATGTATATCCACACCAAGCCTATCCCTTTCTCCCCTCATTTTTAACCCTTGTCAATGTGCAGTAGACATCATCATGCAAATCACTGAATAAATACGGTGAAACATGCTGCCTTATTTTTGTTGAAGCATCCCTTGAAATATGCCAGGTTCTGCTCACTGTTGCTGGAGCTGTTATTGTGAAGAATAAAAGCTGTAAATGACAATATGCTAAATCAGGATGTTTAGAAACTAACATAGACAAACTAAAATATTATAGCAGCCTAGAAGGAACAAGACTATTGAATATCTCTGAAAAATAAGGGGATAAGACACCACGGAATACTGAAATACTGAGTCATAAACTCTGCACAGACACAGGGACTAAAGCTGTAGTACATTTAAGAGTTAATAGTTTCTATTGAAAGAAAATTTAGGTATAGAGAAGACAGTAAGACTCTTTACATAAGTCCCAAGGCACAAGAATATAAATATAGAAGGAAAGAACACAACTGCTGTCAGCACAGTGATATTGAGTATGTAAGATGAAGAATGCTATTTGAAGAAAGGAATTATTTTATTAATGTGAAAGTATACACATTCAAATACTCCTTTTGCTGGAAACAAGAATACCTATCGTGACTAGTTTTTTCTATATTTGTTCCTGTTGAAATATTGCATATATCACTAAAGTTAGTTTGGTTTCATTGTCAAATCAAAGGAGTTTGGTTTTTTTCTGAACTGGTGAAGTAATATTGATATTTTTACATCAAAAAGATTATTTTAAAAGACCCCAACATATTTAAAATAAAATAAAATAAAATCTTATTTTACTTTTGGCATCTATTTAAGAGTTCCTATTTCTTTAATTTAGGTCAACTTTTAGATGAACAGTGTTTTATTTTTTAAAAAAAGAGTAACCTGAATTCCTGTAGTTGTTTGTAAGGAACAATGTAAAGTAGCAATAAGACAAGGTCTGGATGAAAGGGGAAGTTTTAGGCTGAAGGGCAAGTATTAGTCCTTGCCTCACAGCCAGAGGTCTTTGGAGGGGTTAATAGTGAAGCTGATGAAGAGATTTGGTTGATATATTATACTTGGATTTCAAGAAAGCATTAGCAAAAGTCTGTTTCAAAGGCTCTTAAAGAAGCCAAGCAACTAAGGGAAGAAAGTATAGGTCTTTAAAAAGGTAAATAATTGATTAGAAGATAGGAAACAGAGCACTGTGCCCTTGTTGTGGAGGCAGGACACCACTGGCTAGCTAGAGAGATCTGTGTTTCAATCCTTGGGCTACTCAGTCAAAAAAGAGAGTGAAAAACAAGATGACAACACCAACTGCAAACAAAGTTTGCCAATGATAAGTTTCTCACAATTGTAAAGATGGTGCATAAATTCTGTGAAGACAAATTAAGCAGATTTGAAATGTAGGTAAATGCAAAGTGACACTTGTGGCTCTGCATGTACAATACTGGGCTCTGAACTGTCATCACCGCTCCTGAGTCAGACCTCAGGGACCTAAGGATCAGTCTTGTAAACAATTTTGTTAAATACCATCATCCATGACCCTAGTGCAACAAAATAGGAGAATGTGGAATCTTGAGATTATACCACAAAAGAGAGAGAATCTTGAGATTATACCACAAAAGAGAGAGAAACAGCAGTGTGATGTATGAAGAGTTGGTGACTTTGGGGACTAAAGCAATCCAATTGTGACTTACTGACTGAAAGCAAAAAATGTGTCATGAACTGTTTCTCAAAATGGCAAAAACCAGCCAGGGATAAGTTTTGCTTGGAAAATAAAATACTTAACCACCAAGCGATTAAATCCTGAGGTAGCATTTTAAGCAAGCTAGTGAAGGCAAAAAAATGTCCAACCAGTTTTGCTGTGGAGTTTGATCCATTAATAAACAAGATCTATTCCAAACTGATATGCTCGTGAATTAACTACCCAAAGGAACATGGGTAAGATTAATTTCCAGAGTCATCCTTCACTTGTCTGCTAAAAGTGCAAACTGAAACCGAGGATGGCAGAAGACAGGAAACTTTCTCAGGCATCTGAGGATGTAAGGGAGATAGATATAAAGTGGAGTTACGAGAAAGGCATAAGAAGGCCAGACCAGTAATACTGATCCTTGCAAAGCCTCACAGAAGCAGTCATAACTTAAGGAGACCTGTGCCAAGTTATGTACTAGTCCCCATGGTCTCATTAAGGGGAGATTGCAGGTATTTACATTTGCCACTGCAGCAATACCTACTTCCCAGGTTGCTCTCTATGAATTGTGGTGGGGATAGATGCAGAGGGACAATGGGGCTCTTCTGCTTATACTTCTGTTGGTCAGTGTCATCCCATAATTTTTATTGTAACATGAGAGTATTGCCATTCTCTGGTGCAGTTTGAGTCTCTTTAGAGTTTCTTAGCCCTGGGACAGCACCAAACTGATGGAGCTATGTAGCTTCTGCAGAACTGCTGTTTGATGTCTAGCTGACTTAGTTTTCAGTAAATGAGCCTGTGTCCACCTGTGCACATCTGTGTACACAGGCACCCTACCTTTGACTTACCTTTCCTGTGTTCTGAAAAAAGGGCTCTGTGTCCAGTTTACACTGGGAGAACTGAGATTAAAACAGACAAAAAAGGTTGCATGAGACTTACGGCCAAAATAAAATAAAAAATAGATTTTCAAAATCCCATCGTGTTATACTGACCTCCCACACATGTTTTCCTTCTCAGTGAGAGATGTCCCCTTTACAGTCTGAACTCAGAACTTTTCCATTTTACTCTGAAAGTACTTTTTCTATAGTGCAATGCTTTTGGTGCTGTGTACAGCCACCATACAGTTTCTTCAGAGTAAGTAACTAAGACGAGATGTGATAATCTGGTATCAGCTTTCTATCTGTCAGCTGCAATCTTAAAAGACAGAGAGATAGAGGAAGAGGGAATCAAGGGACTGCTTTTTAGGGAAACTAAATTACTATACTGATAGCATTGTGAAGTATGACTGTAAAGGTTGTACATTGAAAGGTTGCACAAAAATATTCTTCACATTTCCTTTAATTTAAAAATGAGGAAGATAAATGGTGTTGGCATAATCTTCTCTTGTTGGAACTCACACAATATGAATGTCAGAAAATAAGCATCTTTTTTAGTAAACACAGTAAGAAAACCAAAAGTAGGTGAATGGTGCTTGCACTTTTTCAGTGTAACCACACACAAAGTTCTGACATATTTTGTTATGATAGTTAAACCTATAAATTGCCAAACATTTTCACTTTTCTTAGTTTTGATCTGTTAGAAAAGAGTGAATTTAATCCAGTTACTTTATAGAATAAATGGCTAAAGTGAGGAAGAGGATGAGAAAAGAAGGAAAACCACAGATACTATCAAATAAAGTGACTTTCCTTAGGTTTCTAAATAGACACACCAGATCCCGAACTTGCCTGTTTCACAGTGGATTCTTCATACATTACATAAGAAACAAATAATATTTTTCACCTGCTTGGCTTATGTTCATGAGACGCTTTTTGTACATGTACCGTTAATTCGCAGTCTGTCTGAGCTGGGACCCATTTTGGTCAATAGAGAGCTCTCACTTACTCAAATAGGCTTTGGATAAGGAGCACTGTACCAAGTGAGGATCATAATTCAAAATATAAATTTACTTTTAAGAGTTTTTTCTAGTACCGCTTAGTTTCAAAAATGCATTGGAAGTACTTATCAGGTTTTGGAGCTGTCAAACAAGGACATGTTTTAATGCCTTAAAATATAGTTAAATTTATCTTAACCGAATCTAACTCAGCCAAACAGGTTGATTATTTTGTCTTTATTCCAAGAAAACTGGCAAAAATATTAGGTTTTAATAATTCTTTTATTTTCAAATATTTTTCTCTTGAAGTTCAAAATATACAATTTTTATATCAAAATTTCTGCCTTCTCCTTTTTCTAAATTCAGAGCACTGAGAAGCTTGCTGTAGTTTTTTCAGGGAGAAAATAGGCAAGACTTTTACTTTTCAGACTGGTTGTTACCCCAAGCAGCTCCGGGTTCTGCAGAAAGGCAGTTTGACAGTTCTTAGCAGCTCCTGGGGACATACTTCCCCAATGGCATACTTCCAAACCTTCTGTGGCTGTAAAACTGCATGTTGATGCATCCCTTATGGTATAGAAAAGTTAATATTGTCTTTCACAGACTGAAGAAAGAACTAAGAGGGGAAGAAGCGTGACTGACCTGTACAGCTAAAAGAAGAATCCCTTTTAAGAAAAGTATGGAAGAATGAAAAGGCAGCCAGCAGAGGAGAGGGGAAAGAGGAATAAGAGGAGTTTTCCTGTTCTAGTACAGTGGGTGAGTACTGAGTGAGAGAACCATGTCCATGAATGCACCTGTCTGAGATCTACAGCACACTAAATGCTTCTAACAATTGTCCATTTCTATCCTGCATATGACTCTTTTGCCTTCTTTTACTTTGGGAACTTCGGCTTGTACCATGTACTGTGTATGTCCTTAAAGTCATCCTCCCTGTAAGAGAAACATCCACTGCTTTTCCAAACCACGTTTTCTGTGCTATTATTTCTTCATTTGTGGGATATGCTGTGTACTACTTCTCTTCCACCTTCTCCCTATTTCCTTAATTTTATGGGTTATGTGTCTTTTACTTATTTCCTAGTCCCATTTCTTACTCCCACCTGCCCTGCACTTTACCATTTTCTGCTTTCCCAAGGTTTTATGTAGCTTCATAATCTTTCCTCTACTTCTGCTGTTCCACCCATCTCATCCTTATTGTTATCTTTATTTTTCTCTGGGGTATATATGTTTCCTAGTGCCAAGCTCATTTAGGATAATGGCAGAGATGTGTTTGGAGGCTGTGTCATGCTGGAGGCTGTTTATGGATGCCTACAACTCATTCTATTTGTAGGTAATGACAGACAAACAGAGAAATGTCATCACATGTAAATCTCAAAAAAGAAAGCAGAAGGTATTGCAAAGAAGGAGTGAGGCTGTTGACAGTGTAGGTGTCTTTAGTTGTGCTTCAAATTCCTCAGCAGACTCTCAACTCCTTCATCCTCTGAGCTTCCCAATGCTCTTACATGTGTGATACAAAGGTTACTGCATCCTGACTCCTTTTATGTTTTCTATTGCTCAGGGTATTTTCCATATTTTGTTCTTGTCATATGCTTTGTATAGGATATTAGTTACTATAGCAACTTTAACTGCAATTTCACCAACAATATAAGCAAGAAATATGTACATTACACAGTAATAGTTTGATATTCATCATCTTCCAGATATTTCACAGGCAGAATTTCAAAAGACTTTTTAAGTGATCAGACAAAGCCCTCAATCTGTTTAGGAAAACAAACTAATTGCAATACGAATTATTTGAACCCTGCACTTGTAAGGAATGAATCAGACACAATTTGCAAAGGTAACTTATTATAAATTATTAGAATCATGTATCTTTTAATGACTCTTCCATAACAGTGACTCAGAGCAATGAACATTTTATACCAAACAAGGCTCAGAATCATATTGCAATTAACAGAAAGATTGGATTAAAATTCTGCAAAAGGGATAGAAGGTTATGCAGTATTCAGAGAAGGCCCAAATATTAAATTGAGGGGGAAAAAAATCCCCAAGTACTAAGGAATTTGATAAAACACAAAATATTAGTAGCCAGTACATGAATTGGAGAATCTGGATTCTTAGGAAAGTCTAATTTATATCACTATAAATCAGAATGAATCCATGGAGGTCAATGCCAGCATGTTATGGTGAAACTCCTGCCATAAGAAAAGCAGCAGCTCAGGCTATGCATGCCATAACAGTGTATTGAAACCAAAAGTCTCTGTTAGTATAAAATCATGTCCTTGGTCGTACTAATGGCAGTTTTCAGGTGGTACATCTTGAGCTGTACAACAACCCCATTTGTGTGCCCACCCTTGCTGATATACAAGGTGAGAGATGTGCACTCAGAGAATATAGATCCTGCTAAGCCTCTCTGCAAGGTCCAGCTAGTAAGAGGGACATCAGGAGTTAATTGTGCTAACAGGAAATTTAAACACTGACTCAGCTTACATTTTAATGGCAAATATTTAATTAATTCTGAAAGTTTTGTTGGTTGGGGGGTTTTGGGTTTTTTGTTTGGTTGTTTTTTTTCTTAAATTTAATCAAGAGTAATTAAGAGTGGTAGTTCGATTTATTCATTTCAGTAGTTAAGCAAGAATTAATTCAGGTGTTAAATGGCTGATCAAAAATTATTAGAATAGCTTTTGGAGGCCTTGTCATCAGTGAACTGACAAAGCATGCCCTCAGAGCAATGGAGCTTCAACCCTGATCACTCTCTGTACTGGGGGGATTTAAACCTAATGGAATATTATTGTAATGCTGGACATACACAGGTAAGTTTTCTGAGGCCTCAGTCTAACAGAGGAACTTGGCTTTTGTTGCTACTCCAACATAATCTAGGTGTATTTAATAATTACTTCAAAGGGGAAACTACTCTAGAAGGAAACTGAATTTATAGTGGGGTATTTTCTTTATTTTCATGCTTTTGGAGCGAAACTAATAAAATTATTATTATGGAATATCTTGATGTTTGAATTGTCTGTGCTCTCCAAATCCAATTTCCATATTTTACACTTTATCTCACAGCTTCTTCATTGTTGCATTCTTGAAAACACTTCAGTGCTATTACACAAACATTTTGAACGACACTTCAGTAAAAATAAGCAAGTTCTTAAGTGCTTTTAAGAATGGAAACCTGGTGAGCATTTCATTCAAGAGCAGTCAGAGCTAGACATAAAGGAGCTGATTCCTTTAGAGTATAAGAAAAAAATGCTTTGGATCATGCTATATTTTAGGTGAATAGAAATTAAATGACAGTAGTACTGTGAGACATGCAGTTCTAAAGCTACTGCCAAGGGACGTGAAAAATTTTTCTGGTCTGTGTTTTGGGACAGGAATACACAAGTCATGCAAATTAGTACTGTTTCTGAAAAATCAATGCATTTGATTTTCCAATTTCTTTCACCTAAAATTCTTGTACCTGCATTGATCATAGGAGCAGATTGGGAAACAAAAATTCATCAAAATGGTTGCTGACTTTTCTTAAAGTTAGAGCACAAGGGAAATGACATATTTAAAACTTGATTTTTTTTTTGCTGTATATGATCTAAGAAGGCTAAGAAGTAAATTCTCCTAAGAGTAAATGGTCACAACTCCATTGATTTGAACTGCATTGACCTCCATTTATACCAGAAGAGGCAATATCACAATTTCACAAAGGTGCTTACTGCTTCTTATCTGCACAGAAACTTCAGGTACATAATAATAACAACGACACTGCCGTTTTCAAATACAGATTTCTAACACAGAAGAATGCTCAAGCACAACCCCAAGTCCAATTTTTAGTAATTAAGTTTATAAATATGTAAAAATGAGCAAACTCTGTCTTGAATCTTCAGGGTGGGGTAAAACTCAGTCCTTGACTGCACATTGTTTTACAGACATTTAAAGTAAGCGGTACTTTTATAGTATACAAATCATCTCCTGTTCTCCAGATGAGATCTCTGCATTTTTCTATGCCAAAAAAAAGTGTAGATTTCCACATTCATATTTCTTATTCGAGGATTTGTAAAAGAAAGGTCATTTATTCTACACTTTTAAATCAGAATGCCATTCTAAACAGAAGAACTGCAAACTGATGTATTGGGTATAACAGCAATTTTAGAGAGATCAATGTACCTGAATGAAGTAGTCTTTGAATCCAATCAGATAAAAGCTGATGAGCTTTGTAAACACAGTATTTGACTATCTTTGCATATTTACATTAAAAAGAAACTTAGACCTTACAGTAATGTGTGGAAATCACAAAAATACTATCAATAGACTTAGGTGCAGTCAGGTATCCTCCAGTCCTATTCCACATAACTCAGACCTTTCTCAGAGTCAATGCCAGTGAATAATGTGAAATTCTTAATAAAAAGAAATTTTATATTTAAAATTAAAAATCGAAAAAGCTAATTTTCTTTAGGATAGGAAAAACTGATAAAGGTACATAGCTGTAAGTCACTTGTGACAGACAGCAAAATAGATCACTTTAATTTAATAATCAATAAAATCTCAGCTGAATACAGAAGGTACTACTGTAACTCAGAAACAGTAGCTATTTTTTCTTATATAACAGGGTTCAGGAAAACCTTGTAGAAAAAAACCAAACACAACTTACATTTTAAGAAATGATCAAATTCAATTGGCAGCATAATTATGGTGCTTACTTGTGTGTTGTTTCTTTGGGGGGGGCTTTCTATTTCTTTACTTGAAGTTAAAGTATTCAGAAACAAATTTGTAGACATGGTGTTAGAGACATGGGTTAGCGGTGAAGTTTGGCAATGTTAGGTTTCCAGTTAGATTCAATGATCTTAAGGGTCTATGCCAACCTAAATTCTGTAATTCTATGAAATGCAAGAAAGAAGAATCTATCTGAATATTGTGGCTATCAAAACATTGCTTAAACTTTGTAGAGCTCTTCATTTTATTAGAGTACACATCAGTTTCCCCTACTAAACTGATCAACATCAAATAACTACAGTTTCTCTCATGTTTGAAATAAATGTACTCAGGCTTATGTACTGTCCAGAGCAGTTGATGCTGCCCAGGAAATATTATAGTTAGAATATTCATTTAGACACAGGATCACAGAATGATTTTGGGTTGGAGAGACCTTAGAGATCATCTAGATCCAACCCTCCTACCATAGGCAGGGGCACTTTGTGCTAGACCAGGTTGTGCATAGCTCCATCCAGCCTGTCCTTGAATATCTCCAGGGACAGGGCACCCACATCTTCTCTGGGCAACCTGTTCCAGAGTCTCACTGCACTCAGAGTAAAGAATTTCTTCCTAATGTTTAAGTTTGAAACCATTTCCCCTTGTCCTATCACTACCTGTTCTTGTCAAAAGTCCTTTTCCAGCCTTCTTGTGGGTGCTTCTGCATTTTCATCATCTTTGTGGAAGTAACTACATTTCCAAGTATATGAGAAATCTCTGGAACAGATGATACAGAAAAAGATTTCTTTGCAGATTGAAGATGCAAACATTTTTGATAATTACTGTCAACATTGTCATATGTGGATAATTTTTGAGCTATAAATAGCAAGATGTGAGAAACACACTAACCATGCACAAATATGCATTATTTTACAATTATTAGGCATATTGAACTTCTAAGAATTCTAAGAAGTCTGGGAATTTTAAAGTAAGACTATAGGCCTGCATGAAAATATTAAGGTTCCTTAGAATCATGATTGGAAAAACCTGCCACTCAGTGTCTTAGAAGAATGTTAGTCCATATCTGAAGAAAAAAGTGCCCAGTTAGTCTAGATATATACATAATATGTGTGTGTGTGTGTACACGTATGTATATATGTTTACTGAAGCAAGCCCCATTAGCAGTACAAGGGACCATGTCTTTTAGCAATCAAGTGTGCAGAACTAGTACTATGGTATCCTCCACTGTATGACTAATTACAGAAGCATTGCCTTGTTAGTGTGAAAGGCAGATGTATCTTGCAGTCAGGTCTAAGGTTTCATTATTGGTGGTTGGCCTGGTTACACGCCCTCGAGGTTTGGTCTGGCTGTAAAATCTGAATGCAACACTTCACTTAGTTTATCTTTAGTGACATATATTCTGCTGTAGTTACTATTTGGTAATACGGATGGGGGAATGGAAACTGCCTTTTCAAGGCTAGGATAGAAGCCCTGCAGCTTTTTTTTTTTTTTTTTTTGTGAGAGATAAGACATCATCAGAGCCTGTGAGCTATGTGGTGCTGCATCCAGACCTATGCTGTTGTGCCTCTGGAGGAGACAGGCCTCCAGCACTGAGTCAGGGGGGTTTCAATCTACCACAAACACCTACAAGAAAAGGACTACACTCCTAATAATGAGAATTTTCCCTAAAAAGCTGGGTCTTGTGATTAAAGGTGTAACATATGGAAACCCCACCTACAGCCTGATTCTCACAGAGATCTATTCCAAGCACCTGCTAGAATATATTATCAATTACATACCCCTTCTATGACTGAGTAATTCTTAACATTAAGGCAGGCTCTGTGAGTGCTTCAAGTGATGAATAGAGCCCACAGTGAACGAAGATACACTGATTTTTCTGTTTTAAGAACTTTAATCTTCAAAGGAATATCTTTTTAATAGTCAGAAAAAGACAGATCACTCCAGGTTTTTGTTGGTTTATCAATTACAATTAGACCACTTACTGCTATGGTGGAATATTTCAAAAACAGAAATAGGCAGTTAGATGCCGAACACCCACTGAACACCAAAGGGAATTTGGATCCTAACTCCCTCATATCTTTGAAAATCTGCCCCAGAAGCTTTAAGTATAACAAATCATCTCAATGCTGACTCTGTATTACATGTTCTTATTTTCACTGCAAGCTTTAAGCAAATCATCTATATGATAAAAGAATACAATTTTGTTATATTGCAATAGATTGCATTTTAAAGCCAATGGAATAAAAAACAATGACTGACAGATGGTTCAGTGAACATGCAAAATGAATGCTTCTGTGCTAGGGATCATACCTTATCCCCACCCCCAAGGGATTCCTGTCTTTTTCTGCTGCAGAAAGCACAGTAGGCCAGCAGAGATGACAAAGCACGTACCATCACTTTGGATGAATGACTGGGGAGAGTCACTCATCCACTTAATAAAAGGACCAAGGCCATCCACCTAATGTCAGGAATATATATCCTGCAAGCTACCTGTACAGCAAATACAGAACATACTCTCAGGTACAGATCACGATCAGATATTATCTGAGTTCTTGCTGTCTCTCAGCTAGGTGACCAAAATTAGGCAAAATGGCTCTTAATCACTTCATATCTCCACCAACTATATAGGCAGCAAAACCTCTGAACTTTGGGACCTAGAACAGTGTGAGGCCTCTTGTACATACAATGACCTAGGAATGCACTAACACCATTATCACCTGCTTCTGAATAGTCTAAATGAAAATAAAATAATAATAAAGTATTGAGGACCGAGGTCCTGTGGAAAGAAACCCCACTGCTTCATTAAGGTCTTTCCAGATTGACAGACCTATTTCCAACAAACTCTAAATTGTCAGTATTCCGTTACCTTTTTATGATGTTTTTAGTAACTGCCTTTAATGAAGTGATCCAGTTCAATCGCATGGACTCAATAAGCCTTATGATATGGCAGCTCCCTCACAGACACTAATGTATTTCACACTAACTTCAGCACATTGCCATGAGAATGGGTGGAGATATTTTTAAGGTCAAATGAATTTTGATCTACTTCTCAAAATCTTCAAAGAAATCTTATGCTTCCTATTTCAGAAGTGTCATCTTCCCATGAGGAAGCAAGGACCACAGATAACAATACTGAGAATTTCTAGTTCTTGATTTTTTTCTCACAATAATATAAAAAATTTCCAAATTGCTCACTTTTGGAGTAATTGCCTTAAAATATTTGAAGACATGAAATTATTGCATGTTTAGAATAGATGTTAGTGAAATTCCATTGTTCTGATTCTCTTTCACTCTGTTTTCTACCCTGTTATGGAGGGCTGAAAATACAGAGATTTAAGGCAATGCCAGGTAAACACAATGGATATATAGTGCAAAGGACTGATGATAACTAACTTAATGAGAAATATGTCCATTTGAAAAATGACAGTGATGTTATCTTGCTCATCTGAATTCAATCAGACTTCATCTGATTCTTTCAGATCTGCAGTCCATGAGATAAGCTCCCCACAAAGATGGAAAGAGAGACTTGAGGCAGGAAAGGGAAAGGTGAATCTGAGAAGCAAGCTATTTCTGTAGTAAGTTCTGACTGCAGTGTGTAGAAGTCCTGCAGACTAGATTAGTAATGTTCTCAATAAGAAAAGTCCCTCTTATGCACCTTTTTTAGACAGAGAGGAACTCTAATTTAGAAGTAGGGATAAGAAAGCAAAGACAAGTTAGCAAGGAGATTAACTATAAAGTAGGGAGGATAGATAATTACTGCTCAAAACACTACTTTAGAACAGCTGGCTAAAATGCTATGCAAGAGAATAAGATTATGAATACAAAACAAAAAAAAATCCACAAAAATAATCAGTAAAAAAGGCTAGACCTCTCTTAGTTTCATGAATGAAGAGTAGAACATGGTTTTGCCTTCTTTCCAAATGAAAAAATCATGACTGGTTAAAGCAAGTAGAGAGATATTTCAGCTCATTATTTATGAAGATCATTAATGCCTCTCTTCAGAAAGGCATTTTGCCAGCTTTATTTAAGCAGCAGTTAGGCTCTTGATCAAAAATCCGTATTTGGATGATGTTAGTAAAGCCAATCACTGTCCAGTGTCAGGCCACCCAATATTTGGGAAGATAATTGAGGTTATGATGATGGATCAATGTTAGCAATGTTTGCATTTCAAAAATTTAGATGGTCCCCATCTGCCTTGGTCAATATGTGAGTAGAGAAATGTGACTACATGATCATTTCCTAATGCCTCTATTCTGCTGATGGGCCCTTTGGAATATTTTTCCTTTGGAAGGAGATATTATTGATTTCATAATTGGCTACTGAAGGAGGAACACATCAAATCCTTCCTTTTGTACCTGCAAAGAGGTACAAAATTCTACCAGTAGATGATTCTTGTCCCATGCTTATATATAGCTGCTGGGAGTAATGCTGAAACTTTAACACCACTGGTACTTTGATTTTATAAAATAACTCCTTGTTGCTCCGTCAAAATCCTAGTCCTACTACTTGTATAGGACAGGATTCTGTCATCACTGAAGTCAGTGGTAAGGCTGCCACTTAGCTCAGATTCCCAGTATGCAAGTCTTTGATAGATAATTACAATAAGCCTTCATGTGTGCTCTGTTACTTTCCAGTAATTGTAAGGCTGTTTGCTGCTTAAGAAAAGTGTAATAAACCTGTTTTACTCCCCCACAGTGAAGGGTTAGAATATGTACATGGGGACAAAAACACTTTGGTAAGATGCAGACACCCCAAGATTAGCTAAGTTAGTCAGAGCACAGGGCTAATAACACTGAGATTGTGAGTTTGATCTCCATATGAGCCATTCACTTAAGAGCTGGACTTGATGATCCTTGTGGATCATCCAGCTCAGAATATTTTGTGAAATGTAGATGCATAAATTTATACTTTACAATATACACACCCCAGTTCATGATGCTGTAACTCCTCTGTGCAGCCCCATCATGAGATGGAAATGGGAGTAAGAAGTAGATTAACACATAAAAGAAAAAAACACATAAGAAAACATTTTAGGTAATTTTAAACTGCATGACTTTGTCATGCAGTTTGCTTAAACCAGATCATCAAATTCTTTTTCAGTCAATACACAGAGATAAGTAACTGTAAAATGTGACAAGCACCTGAACAGATTGTCTCCCCCTGCAGGCCTGCACAGACTGCTATAAGGAACCCCAGCATCAGGAGATCCCTGAAGTGTGGATAAGGACAGATTCAGTGATTGAGGTACAGAGGTGAAACTCATCAATTCTGAAAAAGGATTTTGAGATGCGGCAGAAATTATTTCTGCAATATCTATTTGGAATACAAATGTGGGATTTACAAGATTGTGGTATTCCATATGTTCTAATGGGACTGTCATTGTTACTACTTTCCAGCTTAGTACACCCAGGGAGCCCACCATCAGAACTCTGGAAACTGCAGAAAAATCTTTATGATGAAAACATCACAGAAATCCTATCTGTCTTTACTGCAGTACTCTTATGAGCAGGTGAAGGGTACCCAAAATTTCAGTTAGTATTAGCCATAGCAACTTATTTCTTGGAGCACCTGCCAAAGTGAATATATCTCTAGATGTTAAGTCACTTCAGTCAAAGACTCTTTGAGTCTAAGTGTAATTTCTTGATACTGATTATTTTTAAAGCACTGATGATTGCACACCTGGTTATCTATGCATTCTCCCCGTTTTCCTATCAGGCCTGTTAAAACGCCATGTGCAGACTCTGCTAATAAAATGTAGGTCAAAAATTAACTTTACTCCATTTCCTCCTTTAACCATTAACTCTCTTTACTATTTTTTTAATTATTATTATTATTTTTTTACCATGGCATCAAAAGTCTGTTTGCCTCCTTTTGCTCCTCTAGATGCTTCAATGCCTCCATTCTACCCAGCCATCTGATTTCTTTCATGATCAGTAACATAATTTGTCACCATTATTCTCATGACCTGTACTCTCCTTGTTCCATTTTCTCTCTTCTGACAATTTGTCCCTTTATTTATAGATTAGTTTTTGCCATGTTAGAAATGGCATGATTTTACCTACATTTCCCTTTATTTAACTTCCAGCTCCCAGGCATTGGGTCATTCTTTATGAAAGAAGAATGAGGCCACTAGAACAACATCAGAATTCCTGTGACACTCCTGGAAATTCCTTTGAAGCAACTTGTTTTCTCTGATTTAACCTTCCCCTTCTTCAGGGCCACATGAAACTATTCATTCCTCAATCTCTAAAAACTATCTTAAGTTCATGAAGACACCATTTTAACCCACTTGGACCTATCACAGAGGTCTTCTTAGAATACTGTATGTCCACGTCATCAAAAATTCTCTTTTCACCTGATTACCAAGGTGATATATTTGAGAACATACTTTGCATCCACTCTTCAAATACTGTGTGGGTTTTCTGTCCTTGTTTTCCTTCTCTCTCCTCTCTACACCTTGTCTCTGTGTGATCTCATCAGCAACTACAAATTCAACTACCATCTGTTTGCTAATGACTCAGAGATATACTAGTCTACTCCAGACTAATCTCCTTATGTCCAAAATGAAATCTCAACTTGCCTCTCTGATATCTTCTCATGTATATCTAGCCATCATCTCCAACACATCATGAATCAAAGGTAGCCTGTTCTTTTTTATACCCTAAACCTATCTTACTCAGTCAGTTAATTCAAAATATAAGTCAGGAGTAGAACTTAAGCATATTTCCTAACACAGAAAAACCTTTAGTTTTTATCATGTGGGTTTCAAGATGGAATGAAATGTATGACTTAGCATGAGGAAACCACATCAACAGAGCTAAGTTGAAGCCTGACTTCCAAATGCTTAAACAAATAGTATGCAAGAGCCAGGGTAGCTCAAGTCACAGCAGTTCATTAAAAGCTAAACCAAGCACTTTGTTAATGTGTCAGTGTGTGCTCATAATTGAGACACTGCATAACTGCACATCATTCATCACCATGGTCACTCCAATGCAAGACAGTTCATGTGAAATGACTAGACTCTCAGTACATGTGGGTATGGAGTCCTCCTGAAAGGTATGACCAAAATCTCCTCACAACCAGACATCTATCATCCTGTCTGTCTCAGTAAAAGCAGTATTTTTCCAGCTCTGATAAATGTAGTCTTGCCCTTCTCATAGCCAATGAGATTTCTGCCAAAAAAGATTGTTTTCTGAGCTATTGTTGGCCTCACTTCTCTGATTCTTCCCTACCTCTCCCATCTGATAGGAGTTACTACTTTTTTTCATTCTCAAAGCTTGCTGACACTCTGTCACATTTTGCTCTATCAAGTTACTGATTTGTCTGTTTAGACCATAATGTGAGCTACGGTTATCATGTTACTAGACTGTTTCAAACTTTCTTGTATAGCCATACCTCATGCTTTGCAATATCTTCTTACGCTTAACTTGAAAGCAAATCATCTGTTTTTCTTGAATGGCTTCAACAAAGTTCCCCTTGCCTCTGTTAACCCTCAAAAGCCAAAATGTTTAAACCTCTGAACAACGGTACCTAAGTGGAATGACCTTGATGTTGTCTCCTATAGGGACTCTGAAGACTACTACCTACAAATCCCACTTTCCCTCAAAGGCAGAAATGTCTTTCAGAGCTCTCATGTTCCTAACATCTATTATTAATGTCACCTTAAGGACAGATGGGATCAGCGTAGATGCTTAGAAAAGAAGCAGTGTGATGGAGCCTCCCCTTGAGGAGCTAAGTAATGCTTGAGGGTACTTTGAAACAGGCAACATACTTCCCCCCCCACCCCGAGTCTTGCCGACCGTTCACCTTAAACTAAGCACTCCAGAGGGGAATATAATGTAGCAGAGCAATCAATTTAGCCCCAGAGGCCCTCTTGAACAACACTATCATAATATCCTCTCTTGCTGACCAATATTCTCTTGAAGTGCCCCTCCTGCCAGCCTGTAACCATGTTTTTCCTGTTTTCTTCTTCTTTTTCCATCATAGAAGACTATTGGTACTTACATTTATTGGCCTGTGCTTGTACGGTATATCAAATAATGTAGTTGTAGCTGATGTTGCAGATGTAGCTGATGTGGCTGTAGTCATCATCATTGTCAATCTTACAAGATTGATTTAGTGTGGAGAGAATGTCACCACAAAAAGCAAGCAGAGTCAAATCTGAGCCCAAGCAACAAAATTTCTAACTGTAGACACTGCGGGTGGCATGGCCAGCTTTTTATTCTTTATGGTATGACAAACTGGGGTTAGTAACACATGTACATATGAACATTTTTTATCATTCGAGACTTGGAAGACTATTATGACTAAAGAAATCATTAAATGTTTCAAGTCTGAAAGCAGGTTTTAAAAAGAAAATGTGTTAAATGAGAGTATTTGGAACTCTGGTCTCTGTTCTTACTTCACAACTAAAGAGATTACATGACAAAAAACATGTTTAGATGAAGCTGCTTATGGAGAAAACAATTCTACTTTCTGACTTCCTCATATGCAATCTGTATTCTGCTGAAGATTTCTCTTTTTATAGACTTTTTTCCCCTCCAACATAGTATCTTGAATTGTTAAGCTTTCACATTTTTAACTTCACGGTAACCTTCTGCAGAAAGCAATAGACTTCTGTGTCCACTGGCAAGCACAAATTCTGGTTATGGGTTCCCATCAGCATCCCTTTTTAATGAGTATTTAATACATTTTCATCTATGTTTTGAATCAATAGTTTTGCTTATATATGAGGAAATATTCCTGCACCTTACAGAAAGATGGATGCTTCTTCCTCCCATAAAATGACAACAGGAAAATGTGGATTCAATATTATTAACATAACAAGCTGAAAAAAGATTAAAAAAGAGGAAATCTAACCTTTCAGACCTTTTTTTTATATATGCAGAAGGAAGTAAAAGGACAAGCTCTCAATTGAAAATAAATCCCTTTCAAGTTACCTTTAAATCACCCTGATTAGTACAAACAGTCTTGACATATACACACTCCCCCATACTGTCTATAGGGAATAGAGAGAAATATTGCCTCTGTTCAAACTCATAAATTCATGGATTTTATGGCAGTACATTAGGTACTTAATATACAACAGAGAGATTACAGTCATTACATTAGATCATATTCTGTAATTACTGTGTTTAGGTACCGAAGTTCCACACTGAGCTTAAGTCAGATTGGTGGAGATTTCTTCTGGAATGCCATGCTTTAGTTCCATAGTCATATTGTGGCTTTTTTTGGCTTTGGCAAAACTTTTATGTCACACAGAGTTTGTAAAAGTCACTGTGACAGCTACCTAAGTCTATGGAGAGGCTAAAATCTTACCTGGGCAATCTGTGCTGTCCTGTTTATCTCAGTAAGGCACTAACTCATGTGGCAAGTGATAATATACTAAAGGTCAACAATGTTTATGCATACGGTTTGCTATCATAGGATGCAAGAAAGAGGAGAAGGCATCTTTAGCAGTGAGAGTGATTGTGGTGCCCAGTTATTTTGCCTTATCTAGTGTTACGAAGGGAAGAAATTAACACTCATATAACTCAATAGAGAAGGAATCAGGTCCCAAAAGCTCAATAAAGCCCAGAAAATTCTCAGAAGAACAGAAAGCCTCAGGAAACAGTTAATCTAAGTCAGGTGAATCAAGACCAAAAAAGCACATATTATATCATATTGGAGCTTCTGCAGAATCTGCTAT
Source organism: Pithys albifrons albifrons (assembly GCF_047495875.1). Taxonomy (NCBI): domain Eukaryota; kingdom Metazoa; phylum Chordata; class Aves; order Passeriformes; family Thamnophilidae; genus Pithys; species Pithys albifrons. The sequence goes on along the minus strand of NC_092459.1, from coordinate 21,156,340 downwards.
GAGCAGAATTAAACAGCACCTTCTCAAATTAAGAGTGCTTACTTGCGCAGCACAGCAAGAAATGATACCATGATTACCACTTTCAACTAGACCCAGGCATATATAAGTGGGGTTTATTTATAACTTTTTAAATATTCTAACTCAAAAGACAGTACAATGAAGCAATACTAGAAGTTAGTGTGATCTCTTGGGCCAGATGCAATACAAAAAATTCTTTATTTCAAAAATCTAAATCTCAGACTACTGCAGGTCAGAAAGAAAGAGCCTCAGCTTAAGCTTAGTGCCCATTTCTGTCTTTCTCTCAGTCATTAACAAATTCCCCCTTGTCCACTGACAAGAATAAATGGAGGGGCCTGAAACACAAGGAGCCTCAGCAGCTGTGACTGGGGAATTCTGCACAGCAGCTTGGGTACATGATGTCTGGTACTAACAAGTAAGTTTTAGGTTCACGAATGCAAAAAATGAGTCCCCGAGGGGTTCTTCAAATATGGATGAATACTAAGACCGGGTCCCTCCTGTGGAAGTGTTTGGAGTGCAGTGGGTTTGGGGGTTGTGGGGAAAGGTACGGCAGGTACTGCAGCCCGGGAGCAGCAGGGAGGGAGCGCTTGCCACGAGATGGCAGCAATGCCACGTCTGGCTCGGCAGCCTGCCTAGCCCTGCTTTGTTAATTTTTTTTTTCGAGTGCGAACCACAACCTTTTTACATAAATACAAGCTTATTACAAAGTCAGCCTACCTCGTTCAGTGCCCATTCACCACCTTCTTGCAACTTACAATGAGAAAACAACTTTGCATATTTCACCACGAAAGAAAAGTCATCATAAGTGAATAATTACAACCTTGAAACTACCTTTCCAAAAGATCTCGTGTTTCTGTCTTTCCTTGCTATGAGCCTTTGTGTTTTAATTATGGATATAGGTAAGCATTAATTATGGAGTCAGGCCCAGTGTGCAGTGGTGATGACAATCTTAACAATTCTTATTGCATTTGAAGTCAGACTTGGGCACTTCTTTGCCACCCGTTTGGAGCTAGGCCTGGCACAGAAACCCTTGTTGGCAAAGGACATCACCTGCCGGGGCCATGGAGCATAGGGACCTGTGACAGGCCAACCCTGGGAAACCATATCCTTTCTCTTGGGCTCAGAGAACCAACCCTGCCTGCTCCAGGGTGGTGGTGGGGAAGCCTCTGTGTGCATCTGCCATGCCACATTTTGATTGGTTTTTCTTTAGTTTGGAAAGGATTGTTAATGGCAGAAATTCCTCTTGGCAACAGGAGCTCTCGGGAATGGCAACATAAAGACAAAGCAGTGTTCCTCAAGGAGAGATTGGCTCCCCTCCTTCCCCACAGGAACGACAGCTTGTTCTGATGAGCAAGTTGGAAGGAACGAGCAAGGGCACATTTTGGACCTGAAAATCTTCCTTTTTCACTAGCGAGGACGAAAGCAAAGGGGAATTTCACCTAGGACAAGAGACCCAGCATCCGCACCATCCGCATCCCACACGTGTCTGGGGGTGCCGGATTGCAGGCAGAGCCGGGGGACAGGGCACCAGGGAATCGCAGCAGGGACCTCCCGGGCAGGTGTAGCTCTGCAGCCGCTACCCTTCCCCGCGCCGGGGGGGCACCGGGCCGGGGGAAAGCCTTCTCCCCCGGGGGCTTTCGGCGGGCAGCAAGGCCCGCCCGGGGCGAGGCCACGGCCGCGGCGGGGTGCCGTGCGGGGTCGTCCGGCTTATCGGGGCATCTGCGGGCTCGGGTTGCGCCGGCACAGCGCCGGCCCCTTCCCCTCTCCGTGGGAAGTGATGGTTGAGTCCGGCAATAGCGGCTTCTCGTGTGGCTGGCAGCCGCTCCGCTGCGCTGCCTCCGCTGCTCTCGCCGCGATCCCTCCCTCCCTCCCTCTCCTCTCCTCCTCCTCCTTCTTCTCCTCCTCCTCTTCCTCGCACTTCCCGCATCCCTCTCCTACAGACGCCGCCGCTGGCCGGCTCTCCCCGCCGGCGGCCGTGCATGCCGCGCTGCCCGCGGCCCCCGGCGTACCTCCCCTCCCTCCGTGCGCGCCCTCCCCTCCCCTGGGCGGGCGGCGGGCTGGCGGCGCCGGGGCTCCGCGGGCGCTGAGCGGCGCAGCCCCGGCGCGGCGCGGGACTGATGCTGTCTGTGAGCAGAGCGGAGCGAGCCGCCCGCGCAGTCCTGCAGGAGGCGCCGGGCGCTGCGCGGCGCTCGGGACCCGGACCGCTCCTCTCCGCCTCTCCTCGCCCTGTGGTGGTTATTTGGCGCTGTCCTTAGCCCCACTGCCGCTCGGAGGACACGGTCGCAGCCGAGAAGAGCCGCCGAGGGTTTTGTGTGAGAGTGTGTGTGTGTGGAATAACTGCAGACATGACTGCGTGGAAGAAATTCAAGTCTCTGCTGGTTTTCTGCGCGGGGCTCCTCACTGCAGCTCAGGGTAAGATTCGGGTTTCTTGCACTGGATTCGTGTAGGCTGTGGTTACGGCACTGATTCCCCCCTCAGCCAAATCGCTGCCGCTCGGTTGAGCTCTCTCCCTCGCTTCGTTTCTGCGCCGGGAAACAGCAGGCTCTTCGAGCCCGGTCTCCCTTCTCCCTGCCTCCCACCTCCCGCCGGTGTTCCCCGAGGGCTCGGCTCCCGGCCGGTCACTTCCCCTGGGAGAAGCCAACCCCCCGGCGTTTGGCAGCAGTCGCTGCGGCGCCGCGAGCAAAACCGTGCGCATCCAGCCGCTTGGGCAGCGCCGGAGTTTGGGAACACTTCTTTCCCCGCGCACGCACGAACGGCACTCACTGCCGTGTGAGGGACAGTCCCCGGGCTGGCAAGTTTGGATCTCCCCTCCTCCCGCCTCCCCGGCTTTTGCCGTGCTCGAGGGGGAGCACGGAGTGGGTGGCCGCGGAGAGTCGCCCCCGCCTGCCTTCAGCCGGCTCCGCTCCCCTCAAGTTGCGCGGAGGCGGGGATGCGGCGCCGGGGACACCTCCGCCTGCTGCCTGCCCATGCCAGAGGGAAGAGGGCTCCTTTCTGCTCGGCGTGCGGTGGGGAGAGGCTCCCACCCCAGCTGTGTTTCTCCTTAAAATCAAGGGGGGAGGGAGGAGAAACGAGGGGGTGACGGTGGAGAATTTGGTTACACAACTTCAGTGCTGGCCTCAGCCCCATCACTTGCCTCATTGCTGGAGACAACAACTTCCCTATTATTCACTTCGCCTCTCATTAGCCCTGCGCTTTTTCATGCTGGGAGAGATGCGAGTCAGAGAGAGAGGGAGGGAAGGAGTGAGGCAGCTCACAGCTGAACACCTGTCCCCGTTATACCCTCTGCCTTCTCCCACCTCGCTCCTGGTTGTTCTGCTTGCCTCCGAGAGGACTGTTTCCCTTGTTATTTGTACTGTCTGAGGCTCCCTTAACCCTTACAAGACGTTTTACATCATTCCCACCATTTTATTTTTCTCGCTGCTTTTTTCGGTGCGGGGTCGGCTGAAGCGGGGGGTGCAGGATGCCCGGGTTGGAGGGCGAGGCTGGAGCCTTCCCCATCCTGCGGGTGCCCACGACCAGGTCCCCTCGCCCGGCTGGGCGGCGCGGCAGGGTGCCCTCCTTCCGGCAGCCTCTGGCCGTAATCCGCAGGGAGAAGCAGTGGCAGGCTAGCCCGGGCTGCTGGGAGCCGAGCGGGACCTTCGCCCGGTCCACCGGATAGGCTGCGGCTCCTCACCAGCCTGGTGGCATCCCTCCTCTGCCCGGCTCCTGCTGCTGCCGCGGTCCACCGGGCAACGCCACCCGGCTGGCTCCGTGGGAAGGGAGCGGCGGGCAGAAAAGGCGCACGGCTTTCCTGGGCTGTGAAGCTGCGGCTCCTGGAGACGGGGCTGCGCCCGGCAGCACACGCGTCCCGGGGCGGGCGGGGGCTTCTCGGCGTGGCCCCACTACCCAAACTTCCAGCATCGCCAGCACCCCCCCACATCCCGGGTGCCTCATTTCCCCGTTGCCCACCCAGGCGGGGTTGGGTGGCCGCTCCCATCCTTCACACGTGCCGGGCGCCCCGGCTCTGCCCCGGGCGCGGAGCTGCGGCCGCACACGGGGTCCGGTGACCGCGGCCGCGCCGCTCCCGGGGCGGGCCGACACCCACGACTCATTTGTTAAATACACTGTAGCCGGTTATGTCGTTTGACATTTAAGTGTTTTCTTTTCATGGCTGACAGCACATACGAAAAGCTGGAGGCTGGATCATGGTTATTCAGCGGCAATCCGACGTGTTTTGCTTACATACAAAGGCTTTGCCAGGAACGTTTGGGCACTGCCTCTGATTCTGCTGTGCAGAATATAATTATACCTGCTTAACGTGAAGCAGCAATACACCTACTTAAAGGCTACAGACTGACTTAATATTGAAGTCAAACAACAGGTTGAAGGGGAACCAGCGGGGACAGTTGACATAATTCCTTCCCGTTTACCTTCCCAGGCAGTGGAGTATCTATATTTAGTCAACTGTAATCCTGAGACTGAAATTACGTTTATAGAGTGAAAGAACTCCTTCCTTAGTAACATAAAGACCCAGACTTTCAGAAGAACGTGAATTTTTAACTATTAGATTCTAAGAACTGTTTTGCCAGCTCCTTGCTGTCAAATCATTTGGTCACTGTAATAGGAATTCACCCGGGTTTTACTTGGTTTGAGGGTTTTATGAGAAAAAAAAGAAACAAGTGCTGAATTTCTGGAGGTGTTGCCACAGGCGTTCCCATATCTTTCAGTGAACTGACAGGTGGGCTGCTTTCCACATTGTTCCTCATTATGAAATAAAATGGAAACTCTTTGTTGCTGTGCAATAATCTGTAACTTTTTTTAAGGAGCAAGCAAGGATGAAAATGAACATTCATCATTTTTCACTGTAATAGACTTGAGGTGCAGGTCCATACATTTCTTTGGACTCATTTCGTCTGATTGATGGATCTGAATGTTTTCGTAAACACTTGGGGGGTTCTTCCCTATCCTTTAGGCTTTAAACATCAAGGCAAATTAGTATGGAGTCATTTAAAGGTACCGCTTTCCCAGAAGCTATCCTATCAAAGCAATTATGCTTCAACAAGACAGACAGCACAGTGTTCAGCTCTGCATGTTAAGTTGGGCTGGTTCGCAGAGTCATTTGCTAATTCTGTTACATTATATCATAACAAAAAAAAATAAAGAAACTATTGATTTGCTGGAAAGACAAAACACATCGGTATTATTTCTGTAAAAATTCATACTGGAATAGAGCAAATGGTAAATGCAGACTAAAATTCAAGAAAAAAAGATTGAAATCTCTTTCTGCTTTGATCTAAGGTCTGTGGGCAGTCTATTTTCAATGTAGAAATACATACTGCTTAATACTTATGATTGTTCCAGTTCTTGGCTTCAAGGTAATTTCCTGGATGTGTTTAGATAACCAAATACAGCACCTTCATTGCCACCTAATTGCTTCAAAGAATGGACATAAGCAGGCTTATGCACAGAGGTATCATTCAGATTAATGGAAATAGCAAAGGAAAAACATTTCTATTTTTAAATTAAACTCACACAGTGGAAGGACTCCCACATCTACAGCTTATGATTTTGTTTAAAAAAAAATAAATCTCAATATATTTCATGTACATTCTGTTTGCTGCTGTCACTTTGTTAAAATAATTGATATACCTACATCACACAAAGTTGCCACTATGTTTAAGGCCTATTCCTGTTGGACTGAAAGTGTTTGTCTCTTTTAAAGTCATATATTTTTTTCTCCAAAGCAATGCTTTTCAAACTGTGAAGCTGGTATCTCTGGAGAGGCTCCATTGTCTTCCAGAGAAGACTAAAGCAATTCTAGGGAACATAAGCTGAAAAAAAGGAATTTTTAAAAGAACATCAGAGCAAGGTGTTGAATACCCAGCTGCAAACCCAAGAATTCAATGGATGTATTCCCCATCCCCCAGCACAGTGAGGAATTCACTATAGAAAGGCAGAACAGAGAATATCGAGCTCTGACCACATAATATTTTAATGTAAAAATGCATTTACTTTCTGGTAAGATATATGTCTATCCCATTTTTTCACCAAAATATGTATATGAAGTCCTTAACTCTGTATAGGAATAGGAAGTATGGTCAATTTAAATACGATGTAGTGGAGAGCATATCAGTTCAGCAAAGTCCCCAAACACTCATTTTAGACCATTGAACCCATAGCTGGGGTTTGAATTCCCGCTATCATCCAGTAAAAGTTTATTAGTTTTCCTGATGTGTGTGTGGCACAGGATACTGGTGTGAGGAGCTGGAGGTTGTACACAGGCACATGCAGGCATGAGAACACATTGAACTTCAGGATATGTTGAAATCAGTGAGGGCACTTGAGCACTGCCTGCGATCTGTATATGTAAGAACTATTCTGCTGATTGTCTATACTGCAAATATGTCTATTTTACTGTCACTTCCATGTCCCTTTATACAGCTGTATCATTTTAATCAGATATGGGGTTTTTTGTTTGAGAGGGGCAGTTGTCATTTTTTTTCCACCAACAGACTCTTTCTATACAGATAGGCTGGCTCTTTGTCTTATTATTACTCATTATGTGGTATTAGCATTATATATGCTTTTATATATGCAAGTGTTTAGAAGACATCTGTGGGATTTAAGCCTCAGTAGTGTTTACACTCATGAAAACTTCGGTTCAAACAAATTAGTAAAAATCTGAAACTGTAAATATATTGAGCTATGCATTCAAGACATGCCATGCTGTATAGAAAAGCTAAAAAGCCTCAGGGACTGCTGTTTTCAACTTTTTCAAGGCATGTAATCTGTACACCGTCACATTAAACTCTCTCTTGTAACCTTTCCCCGGAGAAGTAACTGCCTGATAGTGTGACTGTATAAAACCTTCAGTAGATTTAAAGATAAGATGTAATTTCATTTTGTTCAAATCTGTATTGAACCATTGTGTTTCACTTTGACCATGATGATATTATTCTGCTAGCAAGCAGCTTTCAGTGTAAGCACAGATACTGCGGCGTGGTGCCGGGCTGCCTGTAGCCGGCAGGGGATGCAGTGTGGAAAGGGGAGTTGCTGGTTTAACTATACGATCCACTGAAGGGAGTAGCATAAGTGTGAGACGTGGTCTCTCATAAAACTGAGGCATACAACTGGATTCAAATCAGGGTCATCAAATAAGAATCTGGCCTCTAGTTCCATATGGCTGCAAAATTAAGCCAGATTAGACTGAGCTAAATTGGATGTTCCTCCAATTTTTGCAGTGAACTAAGAATCAGAATGATATGAAAACTCTCCTAATGAGTATGAATCACTTTCTTTTACTTGCAAGTTTTTCTTTTCTATGTCAGCTTCAATTTCCTTTAAACCATTTTTATCAACCACCAACTTTTGAAATAGGGAAAAAATGCCATTGATGCCTGAGGACACCAGTGAGATCTTACTTTATCCCGACACATCTTTGTTCTGGCTGAATGAAAGACTTCACTCCACTATATGACATTTCTATTGCATTTAAGAAAATCTACACTGTATTTGTTGTAAGTATTTCTCAATGGAATAACTGCTTATCACATTACTTGGATTATTGCTAGCCTTATATTGACACACCAAGGCAACATATATCAGTTGTCTGCATTTAGTAATTGAACGGTAAATGGAGGCAGGCATGCGCTGCAAACTTAGAAGAGTAATAATTACAAGAGTAATAGCATCTTATTGCTAATAACAAGTCTTACTCACTCAGAGACAATATTTTTTCTGCCTTTCTTTCTCATATGAAAAAAAGAAGGAAAATGACAATGTTTTTTTGCCATTTTACCCAGAGGGGACGGCATTCAGTTAAAAGGACAGATCAAGATTTAATCACTTTTATATTGCGGATGATTAACCAAAATTCCTGTTGATTAATCAGAATATCATGAATGATTTGCTTTTAGCAAAAGACAAGCAAAAAAAGCAAAAAAACCCCAGCACACCAAACCCCCCACAATTTCTAGCAAATATAGTAATGCTTTAATTTCCAGCATAAAAATCACAGTTTGTTACAGCTTTTTAATTATTAAAGTATGCATTTTAATGATATATTCATACGTAGTCTGAACTAGCAATTTGACTTCTTTCAAATTAATTTCTTGTCTCATCCCTGTAAAGTAAACGGTAATTTCAGTTGTGAAGGCCCAATTCTGCTGCAGTGGAAACTGAAATTTTTATTTATTTCAGAATTAGCTCAATTGGCCAGTTTTGAACAGATTGCTGTTCCAAGTAAGCCAGGCACAGTAGATACTGCAGCTGAATAGTGGAGTCGGGCCCTGTTTAATTTGATCTCTTGTGGCTGAGAACTTCTGATAATGTTTGCATCCTTGTATGACTTTGAAAAGGGAAAACTAGGTGAACCTGAGCAACCAACCTTGATAATACAAAAATATTTATGTATATGTGGAAGTAATTTGTTTTCAAATGGTATCTCTGGTATCTGAGTGTCTGACCTCTACCTTACTTCCTTTTTTCTCTCTCTGCTTTTTCCTTATGAAGAAATTATGAAGAACAATACACTAGAGAAACCTAGTATCATTTTAGTCTTCAGATGTTTTATGTCTCTCTTACAGTATCCCATAGATACTGAAGCACAGAATCATGTTCTATATTCATGTCTTTGTTGTACAGTGGCTTTCCAAAAGAAACATTTGCAGCACTGCAACTGACACAGACTTGAATAAATAATATTGAATAAAACTTTTTATGTGGTGTTTGTTTTGAAAACTTGCACAAAATGTGGTCAGCATTTTAAAATTGCATTTGCAGCTCTTGCTTCATGCCTTAGGTTCAATTTCAAGGCAATGATTCTTCCATGTAAATTTGCCAAACATGAAGTTTTTCTTATTTTTCATATTTTTTCTTTCTTGTCTGAAAGTTTTGTCTTTTATTAGTAGAAAGTATTTTCTAAACCTGTATTTCAGTGTTTTTATTGAAATGCTCCTGTAATTATGTTTTTTGCAAAAGACCTTTGACATTAGTCACAGCGCAAATCTGGGTCTAGGGATATATCTTTTCCTCATCCATCCTATGATTTGCAGACCAAACATAGCCATGATAAAATATTGCATAAATAATTGTTTACTTCCTTTGACCTCTGTCACTTGCCATATTGTGTTCACAGACAAAGCCTAGAAGAATAGAAATATTCAAACCTTTATTTTGCTTACACTGGTGCTGAAACACAAGGAATTTATAGTGCACTGGGAACAAAAGTGCAGCCAGCCTTGCCGTGTACTTAAAGCTTAGGTTCAAGGGTCAGCCTAAACACTCTGAAGACCATAGCCAGGTTATTGTCTTTTTAAAATGCTGGTCCAGCTGTAACTTGGATTTAAAGCATCTTCACTGGGCTTCTAGTGACTGCTGCTGAAATGGATGGCTCACTTTCCATAGTCTATCTAGAATACATGAATGAGAGCCTAGGCTTTGCTTTGGGTGTCATGCTTGAGCTAGAACTTGCTTTGTGTGAGTGTACCAGGGTTCAGTCTGAAGTCATGATGCATATAACATGCACCGTGTAATTTGGTACCCACGTCACACTGTTGGTGTACAACAGGGATGGAGGTGCATGGAACAGAGAAGCTATTTTGTCGAGAAGTGGCTGATGTTGAAAAGCAAGTGGCTAAGTATTGCAAGAGTATACGTGAGCTCACAGAACTTGCCTTGCCCTGAACCTTAGTGAAAAACAGCAGGTGACTGTGAGGGTAAGAAAAAAGGAAAGAAAGAGCCTAACATGCAAAAGAGTGATATTTTTTTTTAAAGCCATTTTAATAATAAAAAAGCAAAGTTTAACTTATTTTAGACTAATTTTGCATGCTTCTGGTTGTGAAACAAATGGCCATGACAAATCACACTGTTCTCATTAATGTCTGTGGGATATCAATGCAGAAGTTGACTGCTTTCAAGTGACTAAGTGTACTATTTTAGCTTTGCCCCAGCAGCCAGATTCTCGATTGGTATCCCACTGAGGTTTCTTATAATACATAGATTGAGTCATACTAAGCATTTTTATGAGGGGGGAGAAAATTTTTTATAATTCACTTTCAGGACCTCAGTTCAATCAAACAACTGTTAATATCAGAATCAGTGACCCTATGCATTTATAGATATCTGTCTTGATAAATTGTTTTTTTTATCTTAGCACAAATATCCTCAGAACACACTGACCCATTTTTTGCAGTGGTTCTAACACTGAAGAATGTAGTGTTAACAGATTTTACGAAGTCAACAGTGGCGGCAGTAGTCGCATTTTGATCATCAGCTGTACTCAAACATTTCTGTCATGCATACCAGTGAAACCTGTGTAGGGAGGCTTTGTCATGATATTTAATTGCCATAAATGAAAACATAGACATTTTCCTTTCTTTTTTCCAGGTGCATATTATAGTTTATTTGAAAAAATGTGCCAGTTGAAAAAAAAGTACTCTGCTGTGCAGAACTAGGTACATTGGACATAGAGTCTAGATGCCAGCTGAGTACTCCTGGGTTGCTTTATATCAGATTTTGACTATTTAGGACCTGATCCAAAGGCTGGGCAATTCACAGGAAAAAAACCCACAAGTGTAATTAACCTTAAAAGACTTTGAATCTGGCCTTTATTATAGCCATATAGCACACAGAGAACTTGCATTGAAACAAGGATGCTGGAGCAAATCTGGGAATAGTGAAGAAAATTAAACCCCTTAGTTATTATTAATATGAATTGATTTGAAGTTGACCAGAAGAATGCTGTTTAGACTCATAGGATGGTTTGGGTTGGAACGGACCATAAAGGTCTCATTGGAGACGTTTCCAGGCTGAACAGCCCCAACTCTCTTAGTCTATCTTCACAGGAGAGGTGCTTCAGCCCCTGATCATCTTTGTGGTCTGTCTCCTCTGGACTTGATCCAACAGGTCTATATTCTGTCAGGGGTCCCAGAGATACAGTATTCTCAGTGGGTCTCACAAGAGGTAAGTAGAAGAGTAGAATCTCTGCCTTCTGACTACGCTGCTTTTGGTGCAGCCCAGGGTACAATTGGCTTTCTGAGCTGCAAGCACACATTGCCGAGTCATGTTGAACAACTCATCCACCAATACACCCAAGTCCTTCTCAGGGTTGTCTCCATCCATTCTCTTTCCAGCCTGTGTTTGTGCTTGGAATAGCCTTAACCCATGCGCAGGAACTTACACTCGATCTTGTTAAATGTCATAAAGTTTGCACAGGCCCACTTCTCAAGCCTGGATAGCATCCTTTCCCTCCAGAATGTAGATTGCACCACACAACTTAGTGTCATTTGCATTGAAGATGAATCATGCCTCAAAAATTTTTGACCTGTCTGAATTATATTTCACTCCACTGGCTATCACCAGTTATCTAATTTATTTTGTTCTTAGAGAAGAGATGAACCTTTAATTGCTTTCTTTAGCAACATTTAGTAAACAGACTGATAGCATGGAGATGATCTATGCAAACAGCAAAGAAGGATTTCTTCAACTCATGTTGCCATGACAATTTAGATTTTTCTTGTGAACTCCTGAGAAGCTTCAAAGTAATTTCTGTAAAGCAATGAATCAGGGGATATTTTGGAAATTGAAGTTGCTCTCTTTTTTCAATTTAGTATCATTTAACACAGTAAGAAGCCTGACCCCAAAGATTTTAAGATCTACAAGCATGAACTATTGCAAAAATATATCATCACTTAACCCTCTTCATGGATCTTTGACAATTCACAACAGCAGTGAAGCTGACTTCAGATGCATTATCAAGAGAATTAAATTTTGTTTATTAACTATATAATAATAAAGAGCTATTTAAAAAAAGTAATGGATAATGAAGAGTGGAGAGGCCAGCTTATAGCAGTCATTTTGATCCTCAGGACAATATTTTGTCTTGCAGCTATTTTGAGGTAATTAGATTACAGAAGGATTATAGTACAAAGAAGGACTAAACATTTTATTCTTGTTACAGTGACAATTATAAAATTAGTTCAATGAATGAAGAATAAAATCAAAAGACTGTTGTCCACATATTTAAATTACTATACAAATTGAGTCCCATATACAGTGTTATTACTAATCAAACTGAACTGCTCTCCTTTTATTTGTTTTAATTGAAATAACCTGTTTTGAAAAAAACCCTAGAACTAACCCAAAATGCTTTAATTCTTAAGAAATAAATTACTGGCTTAATGAGGTATTTCTTAGGTTGCTGTTAGTGGTGGTGAAAACATGGTAAATGAAAAGAAGATAATGTGAAGTGCTGTTTCTGCTGGGAAAATAGGTTTTTCTGTATGGAAGATAGGAAAAGTAGATCAGTAATGGTTTTCTTTTTAAAATGTTCCTGGCAGATGATGGCTACTGTGTTGGTGTAGTTTGTTTACCACTTTGCAGTAGATTTGAGATGAGTCATATCACATTAGAAGGAAAATTGAGAAGTTGTTTTGTCAAAAAGAATTCAGTTTTCCTTTTTTGTCATATATACTCCAAATATTAGTTCTCTTTAAAGAGAGACTCCTAATTGATTTTTTATAGTTATTTATTCTTGTTGTGTCCACAAAGCCGAGTTCCTGTTGATAGAAATAGTAAGTGCAGATCTACCATTTCTATGCACGGGATAAGGTGACTGATCTGGAGTCTTCATACATCTTTTTTAAAGTCCTAGCCATTTTATTTTCAAGCAAGTTTGAACCACAATAATTTCAATGTCTACAAGCACGGTTGTTTTTCACAAGCCTTTCTATCTCCTTGCCTTCAGAATGGGAGTTGACTGAGTAAGGACTATAGGATGGCTTCTCACGATTTCATGTTGTATAGAAATTGGTTTTGGTCTTATTTCTTTGCTTACTTTTTAAGTCCACTTTACTGATAATGCATCTCAGTGTATCCACAGTGTTAGGAAAAATGGTACTTATGAGAATATTTGGTTAACAGACTTGTGGATAGAATAATTAGAATACATCAGGTCATAGACATTCAGCAGGAAAAACAACCTTTTTCAAAATATCCGATGGAAGAGGAGATCTGTTTGTTGAATGAGAGAACATGTGCATATTGAACAGTAAAACGTTTGAACTCATTTTACTTGCAAGACAAGCTTTAGTGTCAGGTTTAAGGACACTGGGAAGAGGGCAGAAGGTACTGTTTATTGTCAAGACCCTAGATTGTATTTTTTCTTTCTTTCCAGTAGTGCCAAATATCTGTAGTTCCCACTGCCATAGGAGAAAATTGCAGATCTCAGCACTTTTGAACTTAAATATGTACTGTACTTAGTTTTACCCTTGAGAATCATCATAATCTGAATGCAATACTGTACTGTAAAGAGAATAGATAGACAACAGTACTAAGCATTTACTATTGTTATCCCCCATGTAGTATCTGAAATAAGCAAAGTTTCTAAATCTGTCGTTATTTTTTTAGGAAGAAGAGATTCCTGAAAGGAACTTGAAGTTTGTTTTTCTTTAAAACAGTTGCACTGAAGTAATTCTGTGTATAAAAAAAAAAAAAACCAACCCCAAACCCCAAAAAACCTGGATCTGTTGCAGCCTGGAACAAAACAACTGTGATTACAAAGCCAAAAAAGTATGTACCCAGTTGTATCACTGTAGAATAGGTACAAACTTCCTTGGATATTGTGTGTCACTCTGCAGACCATATTTGCAGGATGGTTATATTTGTGCAAATATTTTGAATGTGCTTTGTATGGCCAGGTTTTGTTAGTGGGGATGCTACAGGGGTGACTTCTGTGAGAAGCCTCTAGAAGCCAGTAGAACCAATGCCACCTGGTCCCAAAATGGACCTGCTGCTGGGCAAAGCGATGGTGGTAGTGCCTTGGAAGAACATCATTAAAAAGAGGGAAATAACCTGTGCAATGGCAACTACAGCTGGGAAAGAAGAGTGAAAATATAGGAGAGGAACAACTCTGCAGGTACCCAAGTTAAGTGAAGAAGGAGAGGGAGGAGGTGCCCTAGGTGCCAGAGCAGAGATTACCCTGCACCTGTGGTGAAGACCATAGTGAGGCAGCTGTGCCCCTGCAGCCCATGATGTTCTGTGGGGAAGCAGATATTCACCTGCAGTCTGTGGAGGTCCCCATGCTGGAACAGGTGGATGCCTGAAAGAAGCTGTGACCTTGTGCTGGAGCAGGCTCTTGGCAGGACCTGTGGACCCATGGAGAGAGTAACCCATGCTGGAGCAGGTTTGCTGGCAGGACTTGGGACCCTGTGAGGGACCCATGCTGGAGCAGACTGTTCCTGAAGTACTGCACCCCATGGAAGGGTCCCAGGCAGGAGCAGATTATGAAGGACTGCAGCTTATGGGAAGGACTCATGTCAGAGAAGTTCATTGAGGACTGTCTCCTGTGGGAGAGATCCCTTGCTGGGTCAGGGGAAGAGTGTGAGTCGTCCTGAGAAGGAAGGAGTGGCAGAGACAACTGTGATGAACTGATTGTAACACCCATTCCCTGTCCCTCTGCACTACTGGGGGGACAAGGTACAGAAAATATTGGGGGTGAAGTTGAGCCCCAGAAGAAGGAGGAGTGGGGGAAGGTGTTTTAAGATTTGGGTTTATTTTTCATTGTCCTACTCTGATTTGATTGTTAATAAACTAAACTAATTTCCCTGAGTGGAGTCTGTTTTGCCTGTGACAGTAACTAGTGAGTGATTTCTCCCTGTCCTTATCTTGATCCATGAGCCTTTTCATTATATTTTCTCTCCCCTGTCCAGCTGAGGTGGGGAGTGATAGAGAAGCTTTGAGGGGAACCCGACATCCAGCCAGCGGCAGCGTAGCACAGTCACACAACACTGGTACTTCCAGGCCAAGTTTTGTAAAGCAGAAGCATTTTGTGCAATTGTCTCAACAGCAGTTAGCTGCTCCTATCTGTTACGCTGCTGTTGTTTTAGGTACTGTCCCAGAAGAGCAATGTGCATGAGAGTCAGGTCCCCTGAGGGTAAAAAATCAATTAAAACAAGAAACTACTCTTTGATGCTAGAAGAATAATGTACTGCCCACTGTGAAAAAATGAGGCATTGTGGTGACAGACTGTGTCAGGTGAAAGATTGGCATTCGGCATAGACAGCCGATGGAAATCATTCTTAAATTTCATTGACACATGCTTCAATAGTACCATTGAAGAAGATAAGCTATCTCAAAAGTAGAAGCTACATATGAAAAAGTATGACAGCATTTAATGGGGGTTTCAGACAGGACTATTTATTTTTTAAAAATCCATCTTTACTCTTGTCATTTGCCCTTTTCTACTCATTCATTTTTTTTCCCCTTGGATAATTTGTGTATTATTATATTTATTATTAAAGTCTATTAGGCCGTGACCTGTGTGGAGGATTTATTAATTTCCTTTGTAGTATATACTAAACTATAGGGACCTATCATACAAAGGATTATATGAACGTACAGAAAACGAAATGAACAACATGGACAACATTGTGACAGGAAACTTAAGTCTGGGGAATATTATTTCCTGCATGATTAAACAAAAAACCTTTTCTGAAACCTAGGCCATATGAGTAGCTTCCTGCTGACCTGTATTTTACAGAGGATATAGCCCATATTAATTAACTCATAGCCATCTGTTTTCAGGGTTATTCAGGGTTTTTTTCTGATTTCCATTACCAATACTTGTCTTGCTGTCAAGCAGTCCATAATCAGCTTTCCTTATTGCCACCAGTAATGCAGGCATACTGACTTAGTCTTACTATGCAGAAATGGTAAGAATAGCTCAAAACTTGAAATGTCTGCTGGCAGTTGTCCTCATTGGAAGTCCTGGTGCCACTACTGCGAAGGTCTGATAAGGTCTCATAAATAATGACTGGTACCCTCATGGTCATGCCAGTTCAGCTGCTGGGCTGATACAGGCTTTATGCTGACATGCTTAAAATCATGTCTTTTATCTTGGCAGGGCTGGCACCAACAGATTTGCATAATTAAATACTATATCTCTTTTTCTTCCATTACTAATTCTTTACAATTTTCCCTTTGCAAAGCTTATTTTTCTTGTTCCAGTCACTCCATTATTTCCTCTTTTGCTGAAGGAGTATAAAATAACTTATTATTCTCCTGCACGGCTGTTTAACATTCTCAAAGAGGAAGGTGCCCTGATCAAATCTGTGATGACGCCTGGACTAGGGGCAACCAGCACAAAGTCTGAAGATGGGCACAGGGCACTCTTAAAAACTGAAGAATTAAGTTAGGGACATAAACTGTGCCTAGATTTAGTGTGTGTCCTATGAATTTGGTTAGGTTTCAGTCTTCACATATTTAAAAATGCAAGTAGTGTCACATCAAATCAGACCAAAATAACCTCTATCTGACAATGGCCATTAGCAAATGCATAGGAAAAATGCAGGAATGGAAGATATAGACAGGCTTTTATATTTTTGCAGCCTCTGGTCAGTTTAGAGAACTCTTAGCCAGAGGTTGCATCTATGTTCAACATCCATCAACAAATTTAACCTTCATGAATCTGTTCTTGAACCTATTCATAATTCAGACTACCACACTATTTTCTGACAATCTGTTTTACAATTTAATTCCTACTGTTTGAAGATTCTACCTGCTTGTTTCCCTGAGCACTTTCAACTCTTCAGAAATACTCCACCCTACACAGAACTTTGCATCTGATGGATAAGAAGGATTTATGCGAACCTATAAATTACATACTTTCCCCATGTACACCTAAAAATACATATAAATATTTAGAGTAACTCATTTCAGTCAATACCAACGTATGATTTCAAGTGCATTTCTCATAATCTTTTAGTGATCATGATATTGTAGTCAGTGCTATTGATGCACTTAAAAGAATAATAGCCTGTGTTTCATTATGAACATCCTCTTGCCTTTATCCCACTATCTCATTACTTAGTTTTTATTCTCATAATAATATTTTATTATTTGCTTTCCAATAAATAGTAAAGACTCTACATTGTGACCATCTGGAAGACAGTGATGTCAACATTTTGCCCTATGAGAGATTTCCGGAGGGAGAACAGAGGAAATGCTTAGAAAATTAGGTCCTGATTGGAAATGAAGACATCAAACCAGATGCTTGGTGATCTAAGCACCTCTCTCACTAATGTTGACCTCCATGGAGTGTGTTAGTAGCTCACTGATAATATAAAGTGCACTAAATACTGGATTCATCTTGCATATATGGCATTTGCTCCTCTGTGGTCCAGTGTTTCACTGGTTGCAAGTCATATCTTGATGGGATCTGGTGAAGGATTGGGTTTCTGCAAAGATTAGGGAAACACTTAAAGAATTTCTGTTAAAAAAAGTTTTAGGAAGAGGTCTCTTGTACTGAGAATGCTGAATTCACTTCATCCTTATGAATCAACCAATTTCCCCCCTCACAAACCCCAGATCTAGGACAAATTGTGAAACCCTTTCCCACAAAAAGACTGAAAATTCTGCCAATAGATAGAGATGTAGCTCAATTCCTAAAACATGCAAGATATACTGTGAGCTCAAATGCATACGGTTCTGATTGCAGTTTCATGTTAGAAAATTTGTCACTGTCTCAAAAAGAATTATTTCTCTTGTTCCCTAAGACAGCAGCCTTCCTACATGTGTTTAAGATGGTTGTACAGGATGTGCAAATTCTGCCTTTCCCCTTCATTCTACTTCCTTTCAGGACTGCCACTCAAAAAACATATCACCATCATAAAACAAAAAAAAAGTGATGCAAATAAGTAACCAGCAAGAGTATAGCTGACCACTGTGAACAAGAGCAGCATGATACAGAAGAAACCATATTCTTTTTAATGCTGGCAATTGTTCCATGACTGTTCCTGCTCCTTCATTCTGAAAGGCTCTATTTCCATAAACAAGAAATTTCTGAATATTCCTGATAGAGTCTGTTCAGGAAAGGAGGGCATTCATTACTCCTGTCCTGTGCAAACAAAACCATTGCTTAGCTTTTGAGAAGGGATAGGAACCCAGGTTTTTAAGAGATGACTGGAAAAGGGCTACTTCTCATCAACATTTAATGTATCTGATGTACTGCTATCTAATTTTCCAGCAATACAAGGCAAAGACTGAATTCTTCGAACAGGACTATTTTAATCAGATATCAAAATTGTTCTTCAAGCAAGCTTTGTTTTCTGCTTGATTAGAAGAACATTTCACAAACAGTTATTAAAAGGAGAAAATGTCTTAACAGCTGAAGATTATGATCAAAAAACCAGACAAGTTTACAAATAAATACTGTGTTTAATTATAAAAGTAATTGCTCCTTTTAGGTAGCAATACTTTAATGCTGGTTTGGGATGACATAAGAATTTGTGTAGTCCTGTGTTGGTATTAAGCTTGTCTCTTCTAAAAGTTACTCATTGACCATAACAAAAAATGCCATGTAGAATATCTCAACAATTTTTCATAAAACGATTAAGTGGCATGTACATTTAGTTGCTTGAATTAGTAGAAAAGTGTTTCTTCAGAGAAACTTAAAGATATTTTGTTCATGAACTATAACTTACTGTTACATTGCTGGCATAATCCTCAATATCTCTTTTTTCTTCTCTCTGCCTAGAATTTTTTGTAAGTATAGTGCATGCACCTGAAAATTTCAGAAAATAAAACCTGGTTATTATTCTAAAACAATTTAATGTATAAATTCAAGAGCTAGATCTGGGATATGCTGAACTTTTCAGTTTCTACTTTATTTCATGAATGTTGAGGGCACTGTGTGGTAAAAATATACACAGAAGAATTTAAGCATCAGGTTTTTCCTTTATGGTGAAGATACTTACATTTAGTACTTAAATTACCAAACTACCACTGAACAGCTGCTTAAACCCCAAAACACACAAATTTACACAGGCCTATTTTTAATTGGAAAATACCTTTGAGCCTAAAATTACATTCCTTGGCATATTCAGAATGGTTGCATATTGTGACAGTTTGTATAGGACTATTATTGAACAGTCATTGTAATTTTCAATATAGATGCTGTTCCACAAGAATGAAACTGCTTGGCTGTCTTTAAGTGCGCCTGCCAACTTTGGTCTTACATAAGATATTCCTGGGGGTGGAAGTGGTGCCCTCTCATTTTTGCACAGTAGAGAGAGTAATTTGAGAGTTGGAGCACTTAGCTAGATTGTGAAAAATCTACATTCAGCTACCTCTTCCCATAGACAGTTAAAGGCTGTCTCATCTTTTTCTTTTTTTCCTGGCATATACTGTTAAGGCCCTTGGCTCTCCTTGGTTGGTGCCATTCAGGTTTCCAATTAAAGTTTCCTTTGGAGGTAGAAGGTTTGGGTTCAAAACCTTGCTTAAGGTAATCATTCTGAAATACTAAAAAAGCTGCTAGGAAGGTAACTGGACATCTACTGGTCCCCTCTTGCATGGACAGCGTTATTTGCCACATCAGAGTCGTGCTTCTGGATGGGTTTCTGTCTTGCTCAGTGAATATTTGATTACTCTATGAAAAGTGGAATTGCAAGTGATCCAGCTGAAATGTTGCTCTGAGGTTCATTTGCCAGTAAACAGAGAGAAGTACTGCAATACATATTTTCAGCTCATTTCAGGAAATAATCAATAGCTTTTATCTCTAGGGACCTAACAATGACCATGTTATGTTCATCACATAAGTCTACAAAGAAATCTTAGAAAGAGAGGTAAGCTGTTATCAGGGAGGTTGATTGATTTGTCCCGTTTTTCATATTTATTTAAAATCTAGGCAAAATATATTTTTTTATTCTAGCACAAAATTTGCAATGCCACTTAACTTATATCTGCCACATCTCTGTTGGCATCATAATTGATATTTGACAGATGAAAAAATTTAGGTCTACATATAACACTCCCCTTTGAAATTTACATTCGTTAGTCTTAAGGTGCACAGTTACCATGGTGATGAATGTAGTATAAATATATGTGTGCATATGTGTTTCAGAGAGACAGAATTCAGTCATTTGAATTTCATGTGGAGGTAGTACCTTAGGTACCATTCACTATTCTTCAAGTTTTGTCCATTTTTCTAATAAGGTAAAAAACTCCCCTTGTTTATAACTTCAGCAGTTGGAGCCACATCCTGCCACACAGGAAGATGCCATATCTGAGGTACTTCACCCTAACCCATTGAAATTCAGCAGCTCGAGTTGATGACCTTGAACTTCCACCAGGGATTTCTGCAATCCTGGAGTGATGTGCTGGCAGTGTGTTGCCTTGCTTATCAAATGAAACATTACATGGATTTTCATCTCAAGACAGAGGGAGTCATGTAATCAATACTGGAGGCCACAGATATGTAAATTTATCACCAAGTCCATTTCTCTTGGGATGACACATTGTATTTTGCCTCCCTGTAAACAGAGGAATGCATTTAGAACAGCTTTTGATAGCTATTCCACCATGCTGAGAAGTAGGGCCCTTTGGAAAGCTCTTTCCCCCCTCCATAAATGCAACATGAACAAACTATTTTTAATTTTATCACTCTATATTAACAACAGTGGTTTGTTCCATTTTACTACATGCAGTAAAATAGCACATAAAAATGGGCACAAAGCCCCCCCCCCACCAAAACAACAATCAAAAAGGAATGATTTTGTGATTTTTCTTGATCAAAACCAGTTTTGAAAACCTACATTTAAACAGCTAGTGGGGAACCTAGGGGGATGAAAATCTGTTTACTGACACAATTTAAACTAGATCTGCCTAGGAATAATTTTTTTTTGAAATTGAAAAAAGCAAGCAAATAAAGATTAAAGACTTCCAAGAAAATATAAATCAGTGAATTTAACAAGGGTTGTGTGGAAAATTAAACTACCATAAGGAAGTGTGAAAGAACAGCTTGAAAATCAGTTTGATTAAGGATAACCAGCATAGATTCAGGCAGGGGAGGTCATGCTTAACTAACCTGCTGGAGTTCTTTGAAGATATTACTGCTACTGTAGATAAGGGAAATTCAATGGATGTAGTACTTGTAAGCCTTTGACAATGCACCACATCTGAGATTAATGGCTAAGAGAAATCATCATGAAAGCAAAGAAACTGTGGGATGGAAAACTAGCTGGCCACAAAGGGGAAATCTGGACAGAGTTTCTGAGGAGTCAATGTTGGGCCCTCTGTTGTTCATGATTATGTATGTCTGAATGTAAGTGAGAGGGCAGGAGAATTTGTGACTTATGTGGGATCTAAAAGCATAGCAGGAAGTGCAGAGCAATGTGCTTGTGTTCAAAAGGTGTTGTATCCTTTATATAACTTGTTTAGCAAAAATGAGCAGAATTTTCCTAGGAAAATGTAGAATAATTAATATAGGAACACAAAACCATAATAGAAAATACTCGCTAAATAAAGAAGTCTTCCAATATAATAAGCAAGAAAACAAATTGGAAATTATTAAGCAAATAAACTGAAGTCATCAGCCCAGACAAAACCAGCATTTTAAAAGGTCAACAAGATGCAAAGATATTTTAGAACACAGAAAACATACTAAAGAAAACAAAGAATATTGTTAGTTTGCACAAAAAAAAAAGAGTAAGAACATCTCTTGGATGTGGTCTACGATATTTCTAATAGTTGTTCAGCGAAAAAGATATTTTTATGTTGGGACTAATTGCAGGGAAACAAAGGATATAAGGTCCTAATAATGTGAAGAATGTTAGAGAACCCCAGGATTTTTTTTACTGTAAACCAGGAAAATATATGTTTCCATTATAGTAAGACCCAGAGATTCTAGTAAAAATTAAGGTACTATTGTGTTAGGCATGCTAATGGAAGACAGCACCTTCCTGTGCTAAGAAGGTTATAAAAATAGCTTAACTGTACAGACAAGGAGAAAAAAGACACAAAGAACGCAATAATTTATCCACAGAAAATATGTGTCTGAATTTTGATCTGGGATTCATATTTTATGAGTCCCAATTCAATATTTTATATAATGAGCTACATAATCCTTTATAGGTGTAAGGGTTTTGCTTAATATGAGGCAGAAAACTCAGGTGATTAGCATTTTTATTCATATGTATAAGCTTAGAAATAGAAAATTCTTATTATGCATTTATTCAGGGCTTAACCTTAGTCACTGATTCCACTGACCCCTACTGAAATCTAGTAAAGATTAGATTAGATTTTTAAAGAATCTTTATATTAATTCCTAAATACCTGAATTTCAGAGAAAAAAAGACATATACATTTTCAAGGGAAAATAATTAAATAATATATAGAAGTAATCCGGGACACATTTGGTTTTATGTGAGAAAAATGAGGAAAACAAAATTATCAAAATTTGACTGAAATGGCTAGTTTCTGATTAACATGGACTCAATTCTTTATGACTTTCTTATACTCTAAGGTCTTCTAGAAAATAAAGTTATTCTCAGAAGATCAGAATTTTCTTCCTAGTTATGGAAAGTTTCTTTGCTATATGACTCAGGGCTTTGAGGTTCATATACTTAACCTTTTCTTTCACATTCAGTCTTCGAGCTAGGGCTATATCCAAAAAGTGACTTTGCTGCCACAACAGTAGGAGCCCTGGTGCCTGATTTCCAAACATCTGGCCCCAAAAACTGAAACTACAAGTCTGTGTTGAGCTTTATTTCTTATTGGGGAAAAACTTAGGCATCTTGGAATAAAATCATTAATAGGCACTAGGCAGGGTGTTTGTAGCAGTAGATACAACATCCTCTCTCCCTTCCTCTTCTAGATGTATATCCCTCAGCCCTTCTTTAGCACTAGTTCTGCTACAGCTACATCTTCATAGCTATGCTCTGTACATTCAGTGACTATGTCTATACACCAAACTGCATGAAATCTCAGTGCAGGGTTGACCATTCTGCCGTTTTGATGGCACATACTCTCCTGCTTGGTGGTAACTGTAGATCCTACTCCTAAACCTTCATGGTCATTATATGATTCAGGCTCATGTAAAATACTCCTGATCTTCCAGACTAAGCATGTTTTACTCAGAATGAACTTTGCAATGGGAACATGAGACAAGGAAAATGTTGGTGGCCTTAGCTGGGTAACAGTTCTGAACTGACTCACCTACTGTAGCAGTTGTTGTCACTATTGAGGAATTCACTGTGCATAGGGAAAGATGTGGTCTGAAGGCAAGACACTCCCCGGAAATTGATTCATGGGCATTTTCTGTGTCTGTCTCCTCTCATGTCAATCCTGAACATAAACAGAGATAGGGAGAGGGGACACAGCCTTCCTTTAGAGCTTGTTTCACTTGGATGAAAACAATTCAAGACTGATGCAGCTGATTTGCTAGGGAATAATGGTATCCTACTGATCTGGTGTAGTCCTGTGAAAAGTTTGGGACTAAAACATCCTAGAAGGACTTTTTTACACTTGTTACATGAAAGTCATTGGAAAAAGCTGAAGGATCATATAGTTGAGGTCCTTCAAAGCTGAGGCAGAAACAGTTCTCAAGGTACTGAGTTGGGGACTTCTGTTCCAGTTAAGACCTCACCTTGTTTACAGCAAGGAGGGTGCTACCGTGCTGGTTCAGGAGTGCAGGGCAATGCCCCTAAAGCAGATGAGGTGGGCAGAGGCAGCGCTGCCAGCCAAGGCCACACAGCACCTGGAGCCCAGCGTGTAGCCTGGTGGCCAGGGATGCTGGTGTAGGGGCTGGCAGGCAGGTAGGCCAGTGGCATCAGCAGCAAGGCAGGATGGCTACTTTCTTCCCTCCCTGCTATGACATGCAGAGTTAGAGGGTGCCTGCAGGTGTGACTGCTGTCAAAGACTAGAGTCTGATTCTTAATAGTCAACTTTGCTTTTGACTTTACTATAGACACAACTGGTGTTTTGGAAATGAACTTTCTGAGGCATAAAGAAGTGCATCTTAAATTTTCTGATTAGATAATGAATAGTCCTTTTCTGAACCAAAAAGAAATCCAGGTTAACATCTTGCAGAACAGTTTTTGTGGAACACTGACAGCAAAAGCTGTCTATTGAAAAGAAGAAAATGAGTACATTTGCTTGATGCAGGTTATTATAGCTGAGTCAAGAAGACGCATACTATTTTCTATTTACCATTTCTTTCTCTATTTATTCTGTTAACACTGAAGTCAAGCAAAACATTTTCTTTTCTTTATAAATGCCTTGAAAATATCACCTGTGGTAGGCAGCTTATTAATCTTTTGCTGCTTTAAACACAGGTTTTGAGAACTGCCTTAGATATTTATATAAAAACCAGGTATGAGACTTTTAGGTCAAGCTCCACAAACATATTTACTTAAAAAAGAAAGTTGATAAATTGTTTACTGTGACAAAGCACAGTTTGTTTATGTGACAGCTTGCTTGGGTTTTCACAGTTAAAATTCTTTCAGAAATAAGCAGTTGAAAACCTTGTAAAACCCTAATATCTTTATTAATTCACTTTACCTAGTAAAATTCTTAAGCTTTTGCAACTCATAAACAGAAAGGTATCACCACAGATTTGTCTAGAGTCCAGAAGGTAATAAAATGTCACAGTACTCCTGCATGTCAGAATTTCAATAATTTTCAAAACATGATTGATCACTGAAAAAGATTTGCTGTGTTTTTATGACCTATCCATACATTTGAAAATTACTTAAATTATTTCACAGTTGTTTCAACTGTTCCTATTGTTGAAAGCAATTCCAACAGTTTCAGACAATCTGTATTCATAAGAAATGTGTGATTTTTTTAGTTTGAGAATAAAAAAAACCCAACAAACTAAAATGCTTGAAGTGAAGCTGTTGCTTGAGTTCAAAAAATACTATGACCCTGTCCATTTTTACTGATGGATTTTGTTAGGATAGCAGAACTTCACTGAATGTTATTTGAAATACTGGGTCAGATACCAATAAGCAGAAAGTACAAAAGGTGAGATTCCAGAGGGAAAAGTATGCTTATAAACTTGTTATCTTTTCATACACATTTAGAAGCTAACTTACTGGATAACAAAGCAAACCTTTTGACTAGAGACTCTCTACAGAGAACAGCAATGGTCTCCTATGGAGCTCAGTGGATATTGAAGTAAATTTTTTAAATGCAGGATTTAGTGGTTATAAAATGTTAATCCATCTGGGTGGCTTAGGTATCAAAATCTTATTTTCAAAGTGATTTGGACATTTAGAGTAAGTCCCATAAAAGGATTTGAGTGCTACAATAAGTAGAATCAAAAGACTCTTCCCCGAGCACCAGACCCTCCATTTATGTAAGGAGCATTAGATACCTGAGAACAGTCCCAAACAGTAGTCAACTGAATGGGCAGCATCCAACAGACAGCAGTTAGGTAATATTTTGGTCTCTCAGAACATCAGAGATTCACACATCCTTTTTTACAAGTCAGCTACAGAAACTTCCTGAATAGAGTGCCTATTTTTTTTTTTTTACAGAAGACCAGTCAAGGTTACTCTTTAAAGGATTGTTGCCAGAAGAGGAGGGAGTAATAGTGTGAACTTTAAACAAGGTTGATTAGTTGCGGAATACTCCAAATGTAATTTCTTTTTGGTATTTCTCATTTACATAGAAGTTATTCTAACCATTATTCTCAGGCATGTGGGTAGTGCTGAAAAGAATTCAGGGTAGCTTGGCTTAGTGAGGTGCATCGAGAAGTTTGGGACCTCATGTGGTAAGGACCTTTTTTATTTAAGCAAACAACCATGACTTCAAAGAAATTTTAAAAAAATCTTGGTCTGAATTTTAGCTTTTCCCATTCCTAAATAAATGTCCAGATTACCAGATTATAGTTTCACATGACAGGCACTTTCCCCAAAGGAGGCTGTATATGTACCCCATACAGAATTTGGTAACTTCAAAAGGAGAGGCTGAGATCATGTATTATCTTTAGGCTACCACTAGGATGAGGAGATGTTAATCTGAATACCTCTGTCAGAGGGCTAATGTCCTGGCTGGATAGTGTTTTAATGCCAGCAATACGTAGGTAAACTATGCCATGAAGGGAGTAACTACCTGTATTTTGTATTCAGTCAGATCTGTTGAAATGCTCTAAGAACACTAATCAGATCATGCCTTTCACTTAACATAGATGGAGAAAGATCTTTGTATATTCTTGTTTATTAGGCTTTGAGATGGTCAGTACTAAAATGCTTTTGAGTTTGCCCCAAAGCAAACCAGTATGTACTTGAAATACTCCCATGAGGAAAACATGGTGCCTAGAGGTGAGGTTGCAGCAGAATAATCCTTTGCCTCTGTACTAGGAATATTAATAACTTTTACTCAGTTTTTCATAGAATCATAGAATGGTTTGAGTTGGAGGGGACCTTCAAGTTCATCTAGTGTCAACTCTTCTGCCATGGACAGGGAACCTTCCACTAGACCTGGTTGCTGAAAGAGCTGGTCTTGAACACTTCCAGGAATGGGGCATCCACAATTTCTCTGGGCAACCTGTTCCACTGCCTCATTACCCTCACAGTTTTTAAAAGTTCTGTTACTTTTGATTCTGTGATTTGCTGAATAGTATTTATTTTACCAATCTGCATTTTTATTTATTCTAGTTTTATACAACATCAGCATAAGTAGTTAATAATTCAAAATACTGACTTCCCATTTCAGCTGATGTTAATGTTGCAAATTAATGGGTGTAATTGAAAGTAACGAGCTCAGTTGATGTCAGTGACTCAATATCATGTGTTAATAGTGGTCTATACATCATGCCAAGACAAAATTTTTATGAGATCTATTTTTTCTGCTTTCCTTTGTTTTAGGTATTCTAGGAATGTAAATTACTCAGTCTAACTTTACATTTTTAACAGAATTTTTCCAGTTTGTAAATTAGAGTTGATATTATGATTTGGCAAGGTGAATCATCATAGCACTCCAAGAAACTGCCCATTAGCTAATCTGAGCAACCGAATACCTTAATTCACCCCAAATATGAGTTAAAGTCATAAATCAATACAGATCACCTTCTCTAACACTCTCTGAGAGTACACACAGGATGGTGATAACTTGGCTAATGTAGGAGTGATTTGCTAAGTTATTACAACTTAATCAAGTGTTCACTTCCCAGGTTGTACAATGATCAAGGCATTGTACTTTATCCCCTTATCTTGTGCTAAGTGTCATACATATTTAGTAACAGTATTATTAAAAAGAGCAATGTATCATTATTACACATGCAGTATCTTAGCTTTTAGTATTTGATTTCTTTGCTGAAGTTCTTTAAGTGCATGGAGGCAGATTTCTGTGGGAAAACTGCAGTAAAGCAAACTGCTTTCATACAGCCTCTCATGGAAGCCGTGACATGGAATGTCACACTCCTATGGTGTGACCCACAGCAGAGGAATAAAAAGCCTAAGCAAAAGTGTAAGGTGGATGCTTCTAAAGCATAACAAGCTATCTTATGATTTTAGCAGGAATATATTTAAAAATCCTTTCACATATTCAAGCGCTTTTTTTTCTTTCTCCACATTACGATTCTTAGTACCAGTTGCTATATTTCCTTATATTGGAAAAACAACTATGTCACTACACTGATTTAAGCTTTCTGGAGCTCAGCCTTTCTTCTATAAAGAAAAATAATTGTTGCTTAATTTCAAGTTTCCTCCTTCCAACCAAAGAAACAACAGCCTTGAGGAGCATGACTGTGGTCTGCACTGTGAAGATCTGTATGCTTATCACTAATTACTGTATAATTCCTGACCATAGTAGCCTTGCCAAGAAGTGAATTACAGTCTTTTGAGAACATTAGTATCCATAAGCTAACCCTTCGGCTTGTAGGGCCAGTATAACTTACCAAACACTCACATTAAGCACACAGTACTACTATCTGATTGCCTTTTATGCTTCTCTTGTATTAACCCTTCAGTCACTCTGACAAGTACATTTGAATCAAGGGAAGGAGATGATTTTGACAGATTTTTATAGAACAATAATGTAGAAAATCTAAGACTGCCAGAATGAGAAGCAGCATGTAGTGCTGATGCTCTACTTTTATACCATCTCTTTAAAGAAATCAGAAATGATAGTCTTTTTTATTATTATTTTTCTAATACATTACCAGGCTGCTGTTGATTTTTCTGCATTTACAATATATGCAATAATTGTTACTGTTAACAATTGTTAACAACAACTGTTGTCATATGCTAGATTTTATGCTAGGTGGACTGTAATATTCTTTTTAGCAGCACTGATCATAACAATTTCAACCAGTATTCATTGTAACAGCACTGATCATAAAGCATGCATTTGCAATTCATATAGTTGTCACAGATGTTTCCATAGGACTTATGCTAACTGCAGTCTTAGGTTCCTTTAATGGATACTTACACAAAGACTGGTTTTAAGAGGCTTTCCTACCACTTCCCGGTTGATTGATTTAGCTTTGGCTAAATGGAAGTAGACCTCAAAATATGTGGGGGGTTGTATACCAAGCTCTTCAAAAATAATAGGGTTCATTTTGCATGCTGTTTTCTAGTACCCAGATTTTGTAGACTGCATATTTAGCAATTGACCAGTCATGGAGCTTCATGGAGGAGAGATCTATTCTCAGACATTGTCTTCATTCTTCTGCTGAGACTCAATAGTTACAAATATTTTTGGCATCACTTGCAGTGGCAGAAAAGGATATTTACAAGAAAATGTGAAGCTAAATTGTGCACAGGGGAAAAAAGGTATATCTCTGACTAATAGTGATTCAAAGTCCACTAAAATTGGGTAGATTAAATACTATTAGAACAAGAAGGTCTCAGTGCCCTGAGCTGGAGGACCATGATTGTGAGAACAATCAACTCCCAATTGACCCTGAAACTGTGCAGTATCTGCCATTCCAGCTGGATCCCTACAAATCTATGGGGCCTAGTGGGATTCATCCCACAATCCTCCAAGAGCTAGCTGATGTCATTGCAAGACCATCTCTCCAGGAATTTTGAGTGGTCTTGAGAATTCAGAGAGGTCCCAGCTGACTGGAAGCTGGTGAACTTTGTCCAAATTTTCAAGAAGGCAAAGAAGCAGGACCCTGGAAACTATAGACTTATCAGTCTCACTTCAGTGCCTGTTAAAGTTATGGAGAAGATTATTCTAGGAAGTACTGAGAAACACCTGAAAGACAACACAGTCATTGGTCACAGCCAGCACAGCTTCATGAGAGGTAAGTCCTGCTTGTCAAACCTGATTTCCTTTTATGATCAGGTAATCCACCTGGGTGATCAAGGGAAGCCAGTTGATGTCATTCCTATGGATTTCAGTATTTGCTTCTGATATTGTCCCTCATAGGATCCTTCTGGACAAAATGTCCAGCACACAGCTGGATGAACACATTGGCTCACAGGTCGAGCACAGGGGGTCACAGTGAATTGGTGACATCAGACTGGTCTCCAGCAGGGTTCCACAGGGCTCCATCTTAGGCCCTGTGCTCTTCAACATCTTCATAAATGACTTGTACACAGGACTGGAAGGGATACTGAGCAAGTATGAAGACGACACAGAACTGGCAGTAGCTGTTGATCCCCTCCAAGGGCAGGAAGGCCCTGCAGAGAGACCTTGACAAATTAGAGGACTGAGAAATCACCTACCGTAGGACGTTCAACAAGGGGAAGTGGTGGATTCTGCATCTGGGATGGGAAAACCCTGGATGTTTGTACAGACTGGGGAATGAGATGCTGGAAAGCAGTGCCAAGGAAAGGGACCTGGGGGTCCTGGTCTATGGCAAGTTGAATATGAGTCAGCAGTGCCCTGGCAGCCAGGAGGGCCAAGCATGTCCTGGGAAGCATCAGATACAGCATCACCAGCCAGTGAGTGGTGGGAGGGGATTGTTCCGCTCTGCTCTGCACTGGGGTGGCCTCACCTTGAATATTGTGCGCAGTTTTGGGCACCACGATATAAAAAAGGTATTAAGCTATTAGAGTGTCCAAAGGAGGGCAATGAAGATGGTGAAGTGCCTTGAGGGGAAGCCAAATGAGGAGCAGCTGAGGTCACTTGGGCTGTTCATCCTTGAGAGGAAGAGACTGAGGGGAGACTTCACTGCAGTTACAACTTGTTAGGGGAAGATAAGGTTCAGGCATTGATCTCTTCTCTGTGGGGACCAGTGACAGAACTCAAGGGAATGGCCTAAAGTTGTGTCAGGGGAGGTTTGGGTTGAATATTAGACAAAGGTTCTTCACCCAGAGGGTGGTTAAGGGCTGGAACAGGCTCTCCATAGAAGTGGTCACAGCACCAAGCCTGATAGAGTTCAAGAAGCATTTGGATCATACTCTCAGGGACATGGTGTGACTCTTAGGGATGGTCCTCTGCAGGGCTGTGGGTTGAACTTGAGGATCCTTGTGGATCCCTTCCATTGAGACATATTATGTGATTTGTGAAAAGTATTCACAACTGCATTGATAAGTCAATTTTATTCTCTTAGCACAAAAGATTCCAGATATGAGAATAAATATTTGTAATAAGGCCTTCTGCATGTGTATTATGAACGGCAGTGCTTTTAATATTAAAAGTGAATCCATATGGGTTATTTGACGTGTAAAATATTAACTTTTACAGCAAGAATGCAAATGAGAGTTTCAGCACTAATAGCTGCAGATCCCACTCAGGAATGAGACTTTGTGTGACTAATGATTTAGGCAAAATGAAGAAATGGCCTGCTTCTTTCAAGAGGTAGCATATCTTAGCTCCCTCTCCTCTCTCTGGAACCCTTCAAAATTCTCAACATGTCTCAGCACAGTACCTAATACTGCTTCCAGGAACTGGCTTCCAAAGACAGGTCACCAGGTCCATGTTTTTATAGCTAGTTTTATATAATTGTATCTAGAAAAAGTTATTTTATATTTATCCAGCACAATGTAATTTCAGGAGATATTCTATAAACAGTTATTTCAATTGGCTGTTCCAAATATCTAGAATCATAGAATCATAGAATCATAGAATCGATTGGGTTGGAAAAGACCTCCAAGATCATCGAGTCCAACCCTTGGTCCAACTCTAGCTCATTTACTAGATCATGGCACCCAGCGCCACGTCCAATCTGCATTTAAAGATCTCTAGGGATGGTGAATCCACCACCTCTCCGGGCAGCCCATTCCAATGCCTGATTACTCTCTCTGTAAAAAATTTTTTTCTGATATCCAACTTAAATTTCCCCTGGCAGAGCTTAAGCCCATGCCCCCTTGTTCTATTGCTGAGTGCCTGGGAGAAGAGACCAGCCCCCACCTGGCTATAACTTCCCTTCAGGTAGTTATAGACAGTGATGAGGTCACCTCTGAGCCTCCTCTTCTCCAGGCTAAACAACCCTAGCTCCCTCAGCCTCTCCCCATAGGACTTGTGCTCCAGTCCCTTCACCAGCCTTGTTGCTCTTCTCTGGACCCGCTCCAGCATCTCAATATCCTTTCTGAACTGAGGGGCCCAGAACTGAACACAGTACTCAAGGTGTGGCCTCACCAATGCAGAGTACAGGGGAAGGATCACTTCCCTGGTCCTGCTGGCCACGCTATTTTTGATACAGGACAGGATCCCATTGGCCTTCTTGGCCACCTGGGCACACTGTTGGCTTATGTTGAGCTTCCTGTCAATTAGTACTCCAAGGTCCCTTTCTGCCTGGCTGCTCTCCAGCCACTCTGTGCCCAGCCTGTAGCGCTGCAGGGGGTTGTTGTGGCCAAAGTGCAGGACCCGGCACTTGGCCTTGTTGAACTTCATCCCATTGGAATCAGCCCATCTCTCAAGTCTATCCAGATCCCTCTGCAGAGCCCTCCTGCCTTCCAGCAGGTCGACACTCCCTCCCAACTTGGTGTCATCAGCAAATTTGCTGATGATGGACTCAATCCCCTCATCTAAATCATCAATAAAGATGTTAAACAGGACTGGACCCAACACAGACCCCTGGGGAACACCACTGGTGACTGGCCGCCAGCTGGATGCAGCTCCGTTCACCAGCACTCTCTGGGCCCGACCCTCCAGCCAGCTCTTAATCCAGGAGAGGCTACACTTGTCTAAGCCATGGGCTACCAGCTTTTCCAGGAGTATATTATGGGAGACAGTATCAAAGGCCTTGCTGAAGTCCAGATAGACCACATCCACAGCCTTCCCCTCATCCACCAGGTGGGTCACCTGATCGTAGAAAGAGATCAGGTTGGTCAGACAGGACCTGCCCCTCCTAAACCCATGCTGGCTGGGTCTAATCCCTTGTCCACCCTGAAGGTGCTGTGTGATTGCACTCAGGATGAACTGCTCCATAACCCTGCCAGGCACAGAGGTCAGGCTGACAGGCCTGTAGTTGCCAGGGTCCTGCTTGCAGCCCTTTTTGTGGATTGGGGTGACATTCGCCAACCTCCAATCATCTGGGACCTCCCCAGAGAGCCAGGACTGTTGGAAGATGATGGAGAGCGGTTTGGCAAGCTCTTCTGCCAGCTCCTTCATCACCCTGGGATGGATCCCATCTGGTCCCATAGACTTGTTAGGATCCAGCTGGCTCAGTAAGTCGGTCTAATTTCTATTTATTCCATTAATGAGACAAAAATCTTGGTGTTTTATATGGGATGGTGTAATTGCTTTGCCATGCGCCTTTAACAATATTTTTCCCCCATCAGCTCTTTTGAACAGAAGAATAAGATGTAGTTTGAAAAAAAAATCTCTAGCTTTTTTCATTATTCTTTGCTTTCTGTGTGCAATCCTCTGACAAACGTGTATCCAATTGAGATGATGGCTCTTACCAAACCCTGTCATCGTTACTCCTGAAATAGCCAGAGGGATCACTGGAAAGTAAAATGGAACTGTTGATTCTTGTCAAAGAAGTAGGATGGCTTTTTATGGTAGGTTCCTGTGAGAAAATTCTTCTTACCGGAGATACTTGCTGCTTTTCTGTATGCACAAGTATCCTCTAATGTGTTCATATTTTTTCTCAGTTTTATTACCCTTTATTGCGGAAAAGTTTTAGATAAAGCATACCTAAGGAACATGCAGTTAAAATAGGATGAGAACACAATTATTGAATATTACCATAGGTGTTTTAGACTATCATATACTATCTTTTAATAATAACACAGAGGTACAATTAAACTGGAAAATTATTAATACTGTGACTTATTGCCAATTTGTAGCAGAAAGGAAGTAGTTTTACTAAAATTTAAGAAAGGAAATTTTAACCCAAGTAATAAATTCTCTTTGTTTCAATGCTGCTAGCCAGTGTCTCTAAAGTTAAGCAATGTCTTATTCAAACATCTAGGAATGAAGATGTTCATAAAAGGGTGTAACTATGGATCTAACGCAAATTTCAAAGGATGTTGAGTTTGTAATACTTCTGCTTATCAGATATAAATGAAGAAGTGTCAGTATTTCTGAGGTGCCACATTACCTGTAAGAATGGGGCAAGGGAAGATGAAAGTAAAAATTCTGTCATCTTAGTTTAGTTCCTCTGGAGAAGATCAGTAGTTTGTGAAATGCGAACCTCATTTTTAAGAAGTGTCTTGGTGTACATTATTGGAAACACCCTTGTGATGTGTAGAACAACTGGCATGAGGAGGTCTTTATAAGCAAATTACTAAATCACCTTCCAGGCTGTCTTAATAAATCACTGCAAGGCTCATTAGTGTAATTTTTTATACTTCATCAAGGTATGTCTACTATAGCTGCACAAACACATGTGGTGATTTCACTATCAATAATGGTGTTGGCAAACAACTGAATTCTGACAGGGTGTGTACAATTTGGCTAGATAATTAGACTTTTTGCTTCTAATGTAATTTTTTACCTAATTTCTATTATTTCCTCTTGCATTGGGTACCGTAAAAATTAAAAGAAGGGAATGGATTGTTTCAGTGAAATAAAATTATACGCCTCTAAAAGATTAGTTAGTTCATTTATATCTTATCAAACTCAGTGGATTACCTTTAGCTGTGTGTTGCTGCTGCTTTGAGGTGAGATAGCCCAAACTCCATTAAAATAGATAAAATTCTTCTTCCTTTTCCCTTTACTGACAGTGAGGTTAGGAACAGGTGAAAGGAATTTAACAAGGGATTTATTTCTCTTTCCCAAAATAATGATGCTTTTATGTATTGCTAGCATATAGCAGTTCTGGCAGTAATATTCAATATTCATATTTAATAATATCAACCTATTCAAAATAATATTCAATAATATCAATTTTTTGTGTAATACATGATGATGTAAAAAGCAGAAAAATAGTTAAGTGAATTGGGAGTTTAAGATCTGTGCAGCCTTTCCATTATGTAAAATGTGCCACTGTTTATCAGCTGAAAGTTGATGTGGGCTCTGAGGACAAGATTTTCAGAGGTTTTGAATGCCTGTGTCTTAAGTCACATTGTGTTAAGCTCTCAAAAATGCCCCAAAAGCTTAAGCATTGCTCAGGACTTTCTGACAGGTGAAGAACTTCAAAGTGTCTCAAGTTGTGTATCTAAAAGTACATCCAAAGTATAGCCAAAATTAAGACATTTACAATCACAAATCATTGATTTATTTTTCCTGAAAGGTATTCAAGGCCTTTAGATTAGTGGCCTAAAGTCAAATTTGTGCAATACTGATTTAGGTGACTTGGTAAAAAAAAAAAAGTAAGTAAATCCCTAATCACTGTTTGAGATTGATATTTGTTCAATTGCTTGGAGACATCTGTCTCTCCAGGCTGAATTTGTTATTTAATATCAAGTGGCAAGTCTGCATGCGTGATTGTCCTGTCAATATGAGTTAAATTCCTAGGGGCTAGGATCTGCAAACCGATTTTGAATATACAGATCAGATTTCATGTAAATGTCCTATGTCTGAAAGACCATGCAAGATAAGCAAGCTTGTCATTTAAATATGAACACACAGACTTTATTTATGTTAATTTCAATATTTCTATATGAATTGCAAAATTCATTATCATACTTGATCATTATTAAATTGATATTTAAGGCTTGAATTCTAAGAATGTCTAGGTTGGAGATATCTGACATTGTTTCACCAGTGAGAAATGCATTTTTTCCTCAGAACTGAGCAAGCAAGTACACTGAACGGTGACACCATTAAACTTTGCACTATTATCTAGCCAATAAATAGTTAAGGTACATGCTCCAATCTGTAGGCATCATCTGCTCAATTCTAGTGGGTCAAGTAATTTAGAAACATAATTTTGAGAAATATAACTCAAAGATTGACTTTCCAGTGGGAGACTTCTTTTGTTTTATAAACAGTCACATCAGTTACTGTATGATAGAACTTGGCACTGCCAGAAAATGTGGTTTATTTGCCTCTAACTAGAAAGGTAAAAATTCACACAGGCAATGTTAAATAGAAGCATACACAGCAGCACAATATAAGCATATACATAGCAACACTAATGATGTTTCTT
The DNA here is from genome assembly GCF_047495875.1 of Pithys albifrons albifrons. Taxonomy (NCBI): domain Eukaryota; kingdom Metazoa; phylum Chordata; class Aves; order Passeriformes; family Thamnophilidae; genus Pithys; species Pithys albifrons. The sequence goes on along the minus strand of NC_092459.1, from coordinate 21,121,131 downwards.
TAAAATATTTGCTTTTGCCTCAAATCACTTCCTCTTAATTAATTTTCTACAGTAGCAGTGTTATTGTCTGTAGTAGATCTGTACCCTGAAATTGTAAACTATCATGCTTTATAGACCCTTCTCTTCATTGTTTTTTTGTTGCTTTTTTTTTGGGGGGGGGGGGGAGTTAAGCATCTTTCAAAACCACACATGAATCCTTACTAATATTAGTGACTCTTGGAGACTGCTCCTTTCCATACCTGCAGGCCTTGAAAACTGTGTCAATCACTTATCTTGCCTTTTCCCACTTACTTTTGATTGTGAGTCTACTTTTCAAAAGAGTTTGAGTGTTACAGTAAAGATCTTTCGTATTGGTACTGCAGCTTTACTTCTGATCTTTCTCTTCTTTGTTCCAGCAGTTACACATTCACAGGAAGGTAGTAAATATGCCTTCTCATTTGTGGGTGGTATCAGCATGCCTGTGTATTTCTGATGGGGTATTGTCAGAATGCCAGATCTTTGCCCAGCTGTGGGTTGAATTGGCAATTTCTTAGAAGCCTGTGCGATACGAATACAATGAAGTGTATTACAGATGTCCTCATCTTAATACAGAGGAATAATCAACAAAACTTGCAGCAGGTCCCAGCATGTGATTTTTCTGATCAAGATTGAGTATCACATGCTGTGATGTAAGATAGTCTGCATCTTCTTATTACTCATAAAGCTTAGCTTCAAACTGAATCAAGAACTATCTGATCTTGCATTTACAGAAAGCAAAACAGGTAGTCAGGAGATATACCATTCTACGTACAGTCACAGACTTCTTGCCTACAAAATCCTGTTGGACAGCATATTGAGATTTATGGCACGGAAATTTCAGTCTTAGATTTTGGATGACCTATTTGAGATTTTCCTGTCCTGACTTCTGGATGCACAGGGCACCATTTGAGCAATAAATTACCAAACTTTAAAAGCAAAGCTTAGCTGTCTCAGGACAGACGTCTGTAAATGAAAGCAGTAAAACAGTGGCCATTTAAAGCAAAGATGGTAGCCTTATTCATCAGTTTCTTCTTCTACAAAAATAAAACAAAAACAAAACCAAAATCAAACCAAAACAAAAAGGCAGCTTATGTTCTATGCAGGAATGCGGTTAAATCACATTTCTCTATATTTATTTTATTACTATCAATAGTGTTATGAAGGATTTATAGCCATTTAAAACTTGGGTGGCATCTACTAGTAATGCTTAACACAAAAGGTGTTGCTAATTTTGCAGTATTTCCTTTATACCTGTTTTTGTGATTAGTTACATGTGTCAGGCAGATGACACAAGGAAACACAGAACAACAAAAAAGCAAAACAGTGAGGTTGATAAAGATAGCTAAGCCCTAACAATTACCTCCAAGGAAAATACATACCTCAGCAATGTTGACAAGTATGACTTATTTTTAGTATCAGAACACCTAGAATGACAGAAAGAAAAAAACACAGGTGATGTAAAGTGACTGAATATGACTTTGATAGACAAATAACTGTTTAAAAAGTTCAGTCCCAAAACAGGAAACAACAGGAAGTAATCTAAAGGCATGTTAATAAAGGATGCCATGTGAGAAACTCGGGTAATGTATCTATAAATAAAAAAAAATATTTTCTATGTAGCTGTATTTTTCCTCAAAACAGCAAAATTTCTGACACTTCAACAGATGGAAAGAGTTTGACTAGCAACAGACATTCAGAGTCCTTGAATGAAAACAGGATTTTGCTGTTTATTATGTTTCCTAGAAATGATGTTCAGAACAATGTAATCTGAAAGTATGTTGAAGTGACTTTTCCACAGCTGTTGTAGCTGATAGCATAGGACAGATAGTGCAACACAGGTCAGCATACAAGCAGTTTTCTTCTTTCACAACTTTATTAGCGAAGGGCTTTGAAAAGCAACCGTGATGCATTCTTGTAGAATAGGTAAAGAAAATGGGACAGGCTTTCTAGTCCTGGCGAGGTACCACCTTTGAGCTGCTGTGGCAGAGGAGTGAGAAGGAAGGGGAACGGAAAAATGTTCTTAGTCACATCTTTCTTCAGCACCTGCTTCTATTGAGTTTCATGCTGGCTAAGCTGATTGCCATGCCTACCATTGCCTATCAGCTTCCCTCAGGTGCTCATGCAAAGAAAGGGGCAGGCCAACTTCCAGTTTTTTGGTGTAAAAATCATGCTGACAAACTGAGTCATCAGCTACTTGCTTTGTTAACACATTCTTGTACCGGAGTTAAAGTAAAATCCTTACTGTAATACCTACTATAAATAGCTAAAACAAAAGGATATGTTGCCAAGCTGATAAAAGTGCTGCCATCCTAATTAGACAAATGAGTTTTTAGACTTCTCAAAGACATGATACATCATGAACAGGGATATTTAAAATTAGGTTATATCTAATTACTTTTTAATTTCTATTTGCATTTTAATGAAGATTGAGCTTAATGAGATAAATAGCAGAGAGATTTCTGCATCAAAAATGCCCTTGAATTTTCTGTTTCAAAGATTAGATTTTCAGTGGTTTGGGGTACCTGAAATAAGATAATTACCTGGACAATTTTTAAGAAATACATTAGGCATTTGTCTACCTTGAGTCTTCCTTTTGAATTCAGAAGGAATTTGAAAAATAGTAATCTGGTTGCATACTCCTGGGTCTACAGGCCTTCAGGAAAGTATCCACTGGGGTTTCTAGAAGTGCTGTATGCAGGCAACAGCATTCAGAATTGATGGGAAATATGATCCAGCTTTAACAATTCCAGTAACCAGCTCCTCAGTATATGAATATTGTCAATATTATGTAACATTGCATTCTTCTTGAGAAAACACTGGGTTTTTTCTTTTTTAAAAGTAACAATAATTCTAAATATTTTTATTGTTGCTGGAATTCTTAGCACAACTGCTCTGTGTAACAAAACTTTACATTTTTCAAATGGCTCAAAAGAAAGCTCTACTAGCTCTCTACAGATCTTTATTAAGATGTATTCTTGTGATTTAAGTGTGATTAATTTATCTATTTATTTAGCATGCAATGAACAGATGAATGTACTATATGATGACTAGAACACTGCTGAAGGAATGGTAGCATAGATACATCACTAAATGTTAACATATGTCTATGTACATTATATTCGTGGCCTCTGGTACTTTGGGGAACATGCTTCCCTTTCCTGTTATGGTTTTCTAAAAACATGCTCATTTTATACTAATAATCCTTTAAAAGCTCATTGTGCTCTAATCATCCTTAAAAATATGACATTTACTTCTACAGGGTGCTTCTTTATACAGGCTGCCTGTGCTGTAGTGAATTTGTACCAAATTTACCCATAGACTCTTAAAATGAGTACTGAGGATATTACAGACAAGTGATACCATTCAATTTCAGCTTCTTGTGTATTAACTTTAAATGGAGGTGAACTACAACAGGCTAGACTTCACTGGGAGAAGACAAAGATTTTCATTCTGTAGTCACTTCCTACAATTAGCAAAAGAACAATCATTTTTTGACAATAATTAAAAAATTTAGTACAGATCTATACTGAAAGGTCTATACTGAAAGCACTGCTCTTGCTATCATTTTGCAGATGCTAATTTAATTCCCATTACTCCTGCACCGTTAGGTATTTCCCTGGCAGAGCTGTTGGCTAGCCTCTTCTCCAAGCACAGGGAATTTGCTTATTGTTAAAAAGTAAACTAAAACAGAAACAACAACAACAAAAAAATGTTCTACACCAGGTCTGCTAACAGAGAATCATAGAATCATTAAGATGGGAAAAGACCTCAGGATCATCAAGTTCCAACTATTAACCTACCACAAGGTGCTCACCACTAAACCATATCCCCAAGTGCCACATCCACATGCCTCTTGAACACTTCCAGGGATGGTGACTCAACCACTTTCCTGGGCAGCCTGTTCCAACACCTGATCACCTTTCAGTGAAGATTTTTTTCCTAATATCTAATCTAAACTGCCCTGATGCAACTCGAGGCCATGTCCTCTTATATAGTGTGATAAGGTGTCCCATGAACCTCCTCCAGGCTGAACACCCTCAGCCTCCTCAGCTGCTCCTCCTAAGGCTTGTGCTCCAGACCCTTCACCAGCTTTGTTGCCCTTCTCTGGGCATGCTCCAGCTCCTCAATGGCCTTCTTGTTGTGAGGGACCCAAAAGTGAACACAGGATTTGAGGTGTGGCCTCACCAGTGCTAAGTACAGTGCTAAGTACCCAATCATTTCCCTAGTCCTGCTGACTGCACTATTGCTAATACACTCCAGGATGCTTTTGGCCTTCTTGGCCATCTGCGCACACTGCTGGCTCATGTTCAGACAGTTGGCCACCAGCATCCTCAGGTTCTTATCCACTGGGCAGCTTTCCAGCCACTCTGCCCCCACTCTGTAGCACTACATGGGGTGTTGTGACCCAACTGCAAAATAGGTAGTCTACTGGAATGTGAACTAAAAGGTGGGAGATGATCATCTACATTAAGTTCTTAATGTAAATATAATTTAAAACATTAAACCATATAATGATTTAGCAAAAAAGATTTGACAAAGAGTCTATCTCCATAATCAAAACTAGTTAATTGAAGTGCATGATTAAAAGCTACTTAAATCTTACTATGCTTATAAATTCTGAAACATTAAGATTATCCTGTATGCAAATCTAACCTGTAGTTATGCAAACTTATAGTCTCCTAATCGAAATAGTCCACAAGTGGCATTTATCTAATTAGAGCTTCTGGAGTAACTCCCTTGTATAGCAGAATTTTCATATTTTTCAGGAAGGTGTAAGGATTACAAATATAAATTATTTATCCTCTTCTTTCTGTTCTGCATAGCAGGCATTCTGTCAGTGAGATACAGTATCATTCTTCTTGTATTTCTTCCACATAGTTCTGATGCTTGCTGACTTCCTAAAGCATAACTGTGTCTGCTTAGTGAATGACAAAATTAACTTTCAAACAAATCTTCCCATGGCAGCAGTTTTTAAAAATTGAATATTCTCAGGATGCAGTTTAACACAGTTAGAAATCACATTGTTGGATTAATATGACAATAATCAATGTAAATGGCCAGTTGTTTTGTAATTAATGGGTTTCTTGCAATAAATAAATTACTTTTCTTATGTTCCTAATTAGAGCATAAGGTATCGATGGATCTGGTTTTAATTCTGTTCAGTATTGGTTAATTACACTTTACCTTCTTTTGTTTGAGCGTTTTGAGAATTACTTGTTTTGGTTTATTCTGGCTCTTGCATTGCATAACATTGCCAGTGTGCTTTCCCTGTCAGTAGGGCTCCTCATCCTGCTTTGCAGAGGTCATGCATTGTGGCTGCAAAGGTGAAATCTCTCCTTATTTTGCTGATGGTATTGACTTGCATTTTAAAGCAATTTACCTTTCAGTGACACAGCATTTATTTAGCAGATCTTATAAAAAACCACACACATGCTGAAAAAAGAAAACAGCAGAGAAAAAAGGACAATGTCTTAAACGTACATTAAGCACATTTGTCAGCTGATGAACCTCTGCATTAACTTAAACCATAAGTGCCTATGCACAAATTTACTAAACCAGGTTATAAAACCTGATGCTGGTATTGTAATACGTCAAGTTTAATATTGGAGCACATTCTCACTGGAGTAATGCTGTTCTGGCTCAGCTGAGCTATGCACAGCACTCTGGAAGGCAATATCCAGTTGTTCAGCCTCCTAAGAGACAACAAAGTAGATGGCTTAGTAAACTTGATCTAATAAAAACAAAAGGTGTTTTAAGTCAACTAAATATAAAATTACCCATCAGGAGCAAGGAAAGAAAATTATAGTTATGGAATAGAGAACTGACAGTCACTTTGTGTCTCTGGTTCCAGTTTTTTTCTATGCCTTTGTTAAGACTAAGTGCAGTAAGAGAAGGCATTGCTCCTTTGTGGACCTACTGAGCAGGATCAGGGAATGGAACCAATAGGGTTGGAGAGGTTGGAAACTGCCAGATGGAGTTGGGAGACTGCAGCCCCAAGTTTCTCAACATGAGAAACTTGTAACGGACGAAGAGCAGATTCCAGGCCACCAAGATGATGAAAGACATTTCCTGCAACCATCAAAAAGTGAGATGCAAGTCAAAGCAATTTGGCAAGTCAATGATTTGAAAAGAAAGACTGGATGCCAGGACAAGTTTTCAAAGGAGAAGAGCAGGACGGAGAATTCTACTTTGAATTCCCTCTTCTTACAAAATTTGAGAATCTAGTCTATGTAATTTTAAAGCCCGACTGATTTTCTTGGGTTATTTTTTTTGTTGTTTTTTATTTTTCAGTTTAAAAGCCTTTTGATCTTTGGGGAGTTCACTGTAGAAAAAGGTCTAGTAAGATCCATCTTAAAGCATTTTTGCTAATTCTGGATCCCATTGCACAGACAGTTACCTGAAAAGCAGTGACTGAAATCTGGTGCAAAGGAAAATGAGCTCCCAATATACAATTGCCATTGACAACGACTACAGAGTTGATTGGCTCAGGGGTAACAAATTGGAATAGGGAAATGATTTCCCTACATGTGATACTGAAAAGAAATTGTACTGGAATAATAAATATACCTTGAATATTCATTAATAATGGTATAAAATTGGTAGAATTTAATGGAACATAGCAAGAAAACTTTTCTGAACAAAATGCCCATGTGACAGACTCAATAACCTTTGCCCATGTATTATCACAAAGAAAGTTACGTCTACTGTGGTATCATATGCCCCACTAAATTACTTTTTTCTAGTGGAGAGAGGCATAATGAGAATGACTGTCTGAAAACTGAGCCAAGAAAAGTAAATTAAAAATTAGGACTACATTCTTAAGCCTCTGGTGATTAATCTGTGAACAAATTATCTAGAGAATTATTTGAATCCCCATTTCCTGTATTTCAGGTCAAAAATAGTGTCTGAAAAATAAGGTATGGGAAACCCAAGATGTTAAATAATAGCTGAACTCCTACTATTTGATTTATTAAGAAAAAAATAGAGTAGAATCAAGTAAGGTGTAATACTAGTACATAGCAGGACAGACTACAGGATCCTGTGGTCCAGATTACTTTTAAAATCTAGAATCTTTAGGAGTCCACTTCCTATAAAATGCAAAACACTGTCCTTGCTTCCCAGATTGTCTTGAAGCCGTTGTAGAGGCCTCCAGGTAAAGAGTATAATAAAAGGTTTTTGCGTGTTAACTTATAGGTAACATACGTAGAGGCATACATTTAGCATCTTCACATGAAAAAAAGAAGCTTTGTATGACTTTTAGTATACGTTTTCCTGTAAACTCAAACCCTCTGTATAGGCTTCAGGCAGAACAGGAAATGGAAAGGACTTAACTGCTGTGGTAGCCCGGTTAATGGTCCTTCCCATGGTTTCCTCTAGTGAAGAAAAAAAAATCACATTATGCACAAGAGTATTATAGAAGAGAATGTTCTAATCTGTGTGGGAATTGACATCCATATATGTTGTTCCTGTATGTTTTGTTATCAGAGGATGGAGATTTTCATATTCTTTCCAAGAATTTCCACAGAGCAGTGAGACTTGTGGTGCTGTATATATTGCACAGAAATTATTCTTTAGTAGTAGCTTCCTGTAATACCTCTTACACTGAATAAGTCTGTAAGCAAAACTGCTGAATCAATATTACATGCAGAGAACATCAGTGATTTTCCTTTGTCTTTCACTGTGATTAAAAAGAATTTAAATATTGCTTTGTTTCACTTTGAATTTAACTCTGTGTGGGATAGGTTTTATATTAAAATGAGATGTTTCAAGAAGGCTTGAATGTAGAAGACATCACAAAACCTGTAGATAGATTAATTCAAATAGCTGAAATTTGAAATCTCTACTTGAAAATCTTCCAGATATTTTAGAGAAATGAACATAAACCCTTTGATTTACTTTGAAGTTTTGCTGGCAAAGTTACATTTCCAAGTTTTTGTGTATTTATTTTAGTTCAGACTTGGAAAAAGGACAGTTGTCATTTTTTTTCTGTATTGAGAGGGATTCTTCAGAAAATTTTTGCATTTAACTGTTAAATGTGAAATAGCCTGTTTTCATACAGGAAGGCACTTGGAAAGGTAAGTGTACTGGTTAATACAGCTGTGCTGCTTTCTTAATAAAGTAGTAAACATATCTTACAGGATCATTTATCACTTAACAACTTGCATGACACTGGGCAGAGATACTGAAAAAAGCTTTTCTCCTAGACTGAATGGTCTCATCTCACAAGCTCTCCAAACACAGAACTTCAAAGACAGAATGAATATGTTATGTGAAGAATGACAACAGCATCAGTTCATAAAATTTAAAAAACTCATGCTGCAAATATTAGTCATGTAGTGTCTCAGAGCATTCCAATATTGAGTAAAAGTAATTTTTTGAAGGAAATAAAAGCTCAATACTTATGTTTAAACAGTAAGACTGGGCAAGGGGATATGGATAACTGTTCTGCTTTCTATTTTTCAAAGATGTGGTATCAGAAGCGTCTGACTGTGGAGATATGAAAATGAGCATCTCTTATTATGAGAAATGCCAGACATAGAAATTTAAAATATCTGATTTACCTAGATTTTTCTCTTCCCCTCTTGGGAAAAAAAAAAAAAAAGAGAAGAAGAAGGTAATAGCTGTTGCCTGTACCTGTAGTTCTAAGATTTAAAATTTTATAGATTGTCTGTCTTCAGGGCTTGAGGAGTCTTTGTGTTAAGAATCCATCTGATAATAATGTTTCACTGGGAATATAATAATTCACTTTTGCTAGAGGCAACTGGCAAAGAAACTTCCCTAAGTCAACTAAAAGACTCTTTTTTATTAGCTGGAATTTACTTCTGGTTCTTGGTCTTTCACTTTCTGCCTCTGCTTAGCTGCATCAACTGGAAAGCAATATGTGCATGAAAGCTTACAATAAAGTATGCCAAATCTTTCTCCACTTTGAGATCTATTCTGCTAAAAGATTGCTTTTCCATAGTTTTCAGCAAATATGAAAGTCATAAGGAGGGCAAAGGTTATGTGGCTTTTCAGCTCAACTAGGAGAGAATAATCATAGAATAATTTGATTTGGAAAGGATCTTTTAGGTCATCTAGTCCAACCCCTCTGCAATGAGCAGGGACATCTTCAACTAGATCCGGTTTCTCAGAGCCCCATCCAAACCAACTCTGAATGTTTCCAGGGATGAAGCATCCACCACCTTTCTGGGCAATCTGTGCCACTGCTTCACCACCCTCATTGTAAAAAACTTTATTCTTATATCTAGTCTGAATATACCCCGATTTTTTATATTTTTTAAATGAAAGAGAGTAGTTTTAGATTAATATTGGAGCACAGCAGAGAGGAGAGTTATAGACAAACCTAGTTTTAAACCCTAGATTTAATATTCAGTTAAAGTAGTTAATATATATCTCTGAATATACTTGAATTATGGCAATAATAGTAGCAATAATAATACTCTAGATGTATGTAATGAATATGACTCATTAGGACTCAGATTGTGTTTTAAGGGCCATTTCATTTTTTGAGGCACTCACCAAAGCAGATTCTGTTCCTGAAGGCAAACTTTGGGTACCACAGTGAAAAGAATTAAATCTTAAATAAGAATATGTCTTTCATTCACTCTCACCCTTCTGTGATCTTGCGAGGGGAGAGCTGTGCTACTTGCAGCTTAGGTTGCTTGTAAGATAAAGAGTTATCAGGAAATATGCTAATCCAGCACATCCATTTTGCACTGCAGTTCTGTCTTCTCTTCAGAACAGTCCTGCCAGGGTGGCCTTGGTGAGTTGGTCAACCAGCAAGTCTTCCAGGCTTCATACGCAAATACAAGTAAGAACTGGAACTACAGAGTCACAACTGTAAGTCAGACAAAATTAAAATATTTATTACTGACATTTAATACAGAGGTAAAAGCAAGGTGCAAATTACATTAAATTGAGCAATTTCCTTCAGTTATATATTGGGAAAACAATATCATAATCATTTTCTAGAACTATATTCAGAAATTCTTTCAAGCTGAGGAGGTGCAAAGAGTTATCTCCCTTAAGTGAGGTCACTCAAAGTCCCAGATACAGCTCTATCACTTCTCCTTGCTCTCAGCTGCTTTAAGGAGCAAAGAGAGTGTTTGGAACAAACTAGGCTGCCATCTGTAGGAAGTGTCTTCAGGCTCTTTTCCAGAAAGGGTGACGTTTCCTTTCACAGCCCTTCCTTATGTTAACCTTGGAGGTTCTGATTAAAGAAATGTACTTTGAATGGGAGATAAGGAACAACATTTGCCCTCATCTCCCCTACTGTTAATCTTTGTCATTCAGGGATTATTAGCAGCTGAACTCCAGATGCTTTGCTTTTCCCTAACACTTCCCCTTGGTACTTTTAGGATTGTGGGTTATAATTCACCTGAGTCTGTTGCTTTGTCAACTTTTAATCATTCTAATTACCTAATTATCTACTCTAATGAAATGATAAAGCCTTTAACAGTTCAGTCTTCCTTCTCCCTGTAGGAAATTCTGTCTCCTCCTCTGGGATGTTACCTTCTTTGTTTAAATGTGAAATAAGAGAATTTCTTTGGAGGCGGGGCATAAATGCTAGTTTTTCCTGTTTAAACACTTTCCTTGCTGATTGATTGCTTTTTATAACTGTAGTTACTCTTTAGCCTTTGTTTACAAATCAATGTTTTTATTAAACTTCCTTAACAATAAGTGGCAGCAGGGAGAGAAGAAACAGACCCTGCATAAAATCTAGAAACTCTTTCGAAATCAGGGAAAAAAGGCAGATTTTACCAACACCAAAGGCTGTTCATAGGAATGAATTTCAAATTCATTCTGAATTTTGATTCAGTGAAGCATACTTTCTTTCTGCAAGATCACTCTAGCATGAGAAGTATGGAATGAGACATCAGTATATGAAATTATATTATGTGGGTTCATTTACCTTAAGCCAATGAAAGAAGTGAACTTGGTTTTTTTTCTCCACTGTCAATAAATACTCCAAATTTGCATCTGCCCTATATTTTAGCCCTTTTTTATTTTTTCTTTAGCTGTGTTTCAAAAGAAGGAGTATTTTTGAAAATTCCTCTGAGTGCTTGCGTATGTATTGAGGAGAAGATCTTACAGAATAGCTTCTGTATGGGTTGAGGTAACTGACTGCAGTGTTGGGGGAGGTATCAGATCTACAGTCAGTTCCTGTTGCTCCGTTTCCTGGCTGACTGCCTCAGGGTGGCTGCACACTGAGAACAGGCTATATGGTACCTTTCCTGTCCAGTACACTGCCTAGTTTGAATCCCCTTTTGAGTTGCCCAAGTGCCATGTGCTCTACTCTTCCCTAATCACTGTTTTTGCACATGCTTTCTCTTATCCCCAACAGAAGAGGGTCTGAATCACGCTGCTATGCTGCAGGGACAGTCTACAGCTAGCACAAGTTTTTTCACAGTTTTCTTGTTGGAAGATACATCTTACCTATTGAACACATGAAGTCACAGAAAGTACCTGGCTTCCACAATAGCAACTCGCCAAAGAGAAGCATTTACTTTTTGAAGGAAGAATGGAAGCGGTAAGGGGCATGGGATATGATTTAGTTTCTCCCTCACTTAAAAGTGTGTCAGTAGAAAATCATCCTCCCAAAGCAGTGTTTGAAGACAGAGAATAAAAGTGTAAGAGAGTTCGGAAAGAAAGAGCTGTAAAGAGGAGGACAGACAAAGGAAAGAAGGAAAAAAGAGGACAGGGCACTTAAAATGTGAAGAGGAATTGGCCTAGGAGAAGAATAGGGGGAAAAAACTTCTCCACTATGCACGAGACATATGGAAGAGCAAAAAAGAATGGAGTTCTGTCTTTTAGAAAAGGAGGGTCAAGGCATGAGAGAAAGCATTTAAAAGAGTATGAAGTGAGTTAAGAAGAAAGAAGCAGAGAGAGGAGGTTGGAAATGTGGGAACTGAGAAAACTTTTGGGCAAATATACAGTGATTATATGTCCTTATCTATTTCCTTGGAAGAACAATATAGGCATAACTCAAGCCTGTTATAAGTGCAATTCCATTCAAGTCCATTCAAGTCTGTTTCCAGATTTGAATTCTGTACTTCTGCAGGCTTACAGGGAGTTGAAGACATACTATTCGTACAGCATCCTCACACAATTTCATTCACAAGGCATGGGACTTCATGTTACTTTTCTATCATTAGGATCTATATTGTATAACTTTCAAAATGTATTCCTTTTGTTTCCATTAAGGCTATCTTTGTCTGCTATTTCAAATTCTTTTCTTGATTAAGGCAATCAAGTTTCTAATTTCCCCTTCTAGGAAGTATGTTGCTGTGGAAGGCTTCCGAACATGTCTCCAGTCAAGCAGGAATTATTCCCTTTTCTGGAGTGTTTAATCAGCACATTTACATGGGAGCTGCAGCCCTCTGGCATGCACAAACTCCAATCTCTGGTTCAAAAGCTTTAGAATCACAAGAATCTCATTGGTTTCCTCCTCATCTATCCAGCATTCCCCACAGGAGTAAATTCTCAGCTGGAATGTTTTACGTCTAGGAACAGGTCCCAGTAAACTCATCTTCTTTTGCTTTCAAAGCTGCATATAATGGAACCTGATTTAGTTGTCCCCGAATTCAGCTGAATGGAACAGAACATTTTAGAAGGATTGCCACATAGCTATTTTGAACACATTGTAACATTGAACACATGTAATGCAGTTACAGATCTGAATCTGTGATCGAGATCTTTAAATTCTGTAAACTGACATACTTTCTTTAAAATCTATTATTGTGTAATACATGGAACTATGATTTCTACAATTTACGGATCTAGCCTTATTTTTAGTATATCCCTAAAGATCTGCTGGAGTTCTCAGAACTAAGAGATAGTGGCAGCAGGTCTCTTCTTCTACATGAAAATTTTAATTCTTTATTAAAATGAAAATTCACAGTAAATCAGATCAAAGGAAGTATTTGGATTTTTAATTTTTTTGATGGGTATTTTCAGACATATATAGTGACAGTTAGTGTAGCTCTTTCTCGCTTTGCTGGATCTCCGAAAAAAACATTATCTTGTATGTATTGTAATCTCTCCTGTGCTATGTGTCACAAAAGATACTGTAGGAGCTCTGGCCCACAGAAACCAATGGCAACTGAGATCAATCTGAGATCTAGATATTTCAGTTTTCATTGAAATAACATTTTCAGAAATCTAGTATTTTAGGTGACTTCTGAATAAAAACTCAAAATTACACTTACAATTTTATGGGGAAAAAAAGGAAAAAAACCCTTTTTTGAGAAGAGCACTATTTTGTAATAGAAAATAAATCTTTTCAAAAAGTCTTGCAAAAACATTTTTTCTCTTTTTTGGGTGAGAAATAGTCCCAACACGACATGTCCTCTTGAGTAAGATGGATGAGGTCCCGTATAGATACCTCAGCATTTTTATGAATGTAAATGTAAATGTAATACTACTAATAATAGCAAATCCCACAATAATAACAACAATAAAAATAATAAAATTATGTTGAATGTAGGTAATAACCTCAAAAGGGTAGCTATACAGGTCCAGTGTTCTTCATTGCCATTGTTCTTCATGTGCAAACTAGCAAATTGTCCATAAAAAAATTAAAAATTGAAAATTTTGAAGATGGTCTTGAATTAATTCCAAAATAATCTTTTTATATAGGGGAAGTTATGCCTATAAGGGGAAATTTCCTTCACCAGAATAAGGAAGCATAACCCTTAATCTCATTTCTGTGCCAACATCAAGTACTTCTTAAACTCTAAAGAGTTTGGTTTTTCTTGACTGAACTTTCTTGAAGATAAGAAATGAAAATGGAAAATATATGCCCAGATTTCAGTTTTGGTGCCAGTGATTTCAAGCTCAAATTCTACAACAAAATGCTGGGACATTCATTACCCAGTGCTGAAATTGTTATAAGTCAGGCATTTGAACTAAATGTAATTTATAAACTTTATGATACATTGGTAGCAATGTACCTGATGTTTGACTTTTTATGACCTCATTTGTAATTCTGTCCAACATATTCTGCTGCTATTATCAAAGTTGTTTCATAGCTTTGAACTGCTTTACACGTGACTGTGTGAAAAGTGTGGCCATAACGCCAAATGAAGGACAGCATTTTTTGTCCTTATAGAAAGAAACATGAGCTCAACACTCTTGCGATGCTGATCGTAAGGCTAGTTTCTCATTTTCCCATTTGACTGCCATGTCTCCATGGCACCTGTACACAAAAGGAAAGGCAAAGAAGCAGAGTGAAGCCTCATGTGTTCACAAACGAGATGTATCAGGAGTGACTGAGGTTCACTAGACATTCATGCAAAGGAATACTTTTGTGCCTTTGAATTCATCAAGACATCTACATAGGCTGAAGGACTGGACACAGGCAGATATGTGCCTTTCCAGAATAGCAACTGTAAATCGGGTATCATGTCCTAAAATTAAATCAGATGCCTATGTTTAGGCAACACACCCTAGAAATCTTGCCCCTCAGTTACACCATGGAGGGAGCCAGGATATTGGCATTCTTTGCAGTAAAAGTAATGCAAAAAATAACATTCCTGTTTGTTGGCACTGCCTGTAATATTAAACCGTGTGACATAATGAGTGTTTATTTAGTCTTGGTAACAGTTTCTTCCAGAGTCTGAGACAATGAAACACCTGAATCCAAATGCAGTTTAAATAGAAAAGAAAAATTTAGAAAAAATGTTTAGAACAGATGAAACATTTACTAGTCAAATGGCATCTAGAGAGCATTTAAGTGTGTGTACATGTATTGTAAAAGGTTAAATCGTTGAAAAAAAAAAGAAAAGGAAAAAGAAGATTGTAATTCTGTACCTTAGGCTGTTTTTGTGGGTTTGGAGAGTCCTAGATACACATTTTGCCTCCCCGAACTGTGTCTGTATTTTCCTGTCAGTGGATATATATAAACATGCCGAGGAAAGTAAGAGAGGTTCTGGATTCCATTCTTGGCATCAGGCAGAAAAACATATCATTATGATGTAAATTTTGCATTTGGATGGCAGGTTTCTTTGAAAGTCCCAAACTCCTGCCATAAAGGTAATTCTGATTTATATTTATCCACATAATTAGTTTTGGAAGATATTTTCTTTCTTTTTTATTTTTTTTTATTTTTTTTCATCCATATACATTTCAAAGAGGAAGAAATCATGAGATTAAGATATTCCTATCAGGAAAAGCAAGAAAAAATACATGTAATAGCCAGTCACAATTGACCACACAGCATGATGGATCTATAAAGGAAGAGAAAAAAAGAAAAGAATTTCAGCCAGTTGGGAAGCTGTCCCAGATACTGATGAAAAGATAATAATTAATGATAGGATTTTTATTCATTTATTTATTTAGAGACAGATGCATTACTAATTTTAACCTCAAAAGGACATTTCAGCCTTGCAAATTGTACAGATTTTTGGATGGTACTTTTTAGATATTTCTGTAAGAAATGTGGACTTTGCTATTGGCATTTTCTCTCAAGGATCTTTTCAATATAAAGGTACTCCCTTCCCCTTTGCAGTTTCTACGGAGCTGAAAACATGAAGTCTGTGCATAATATTTTGATATCTTTTAAGCTCGTTTACCTCAAGAACAATTGACTACTCAGAGCAAAAGATAAAGTTTTCACCTAGCCACTTTCAGAGGATCAGAGTTCCCCTCAACCATTTTCTAATGTGGGTTTGAAAAAGGCCTCATGTGTGTCAAAAATAAAATGTTTCTAGTATGCCTCTTATGCTCTATATGACTGTTTCTTTGTTTTTGAAAAGAGGATAGTGTTGCAGTTTATTGCCAATATTTAGTCAGTATTTGAATTATTTTCGTGACACTATGGATTTATTTCTCTCTAACATATCACCAAAGAACGTAAAAGGCTGCCCCCTGAAGTCGCTGATGGATATGTTGATTGTCTTTGGATGGAATCCTGCAAGAAGTACCACACTTTGCCGATAGAAACATTTTGACACCCTGTTATCTTCCTGAGTTGATCAGACACCTGCTGCTACTCCACCTGCCTTCTTGGCAACCAGAAATGCCTGTCTGCTTCGCTTTCCTAGTTTTTTTGTTGTTTTTTTTTTCCCCCAGCTCTGGCTGTGTAAGTATCAACAGGTGGGATCAATTGTGAGGAAGGATGTTGTGCCAATGCTTCATTGCTGGCATGGAGGCAGGAGTTCCTGTAGTGAGGATAGCATGTGTGGCTTGAAGAAGGCTGCTCTGCAGAAGTTGGTGTTGTCTGGCACCCATGCATTACTAAAAGGGTCAAACCAACTTTGGGGTAGGCAGGGTGCCACTCTGACAGAAGGTGTAACCAAGATGCCAAGTAGTTATGCAGTAAGTGTGTTTATTGAGGGTTTGATTGTGAGCCAGCAATGTTTAAATGATTGTTTTTCTTAAATTTATACAGATTTATTTAGCAAAATGGATGAAAACTAATATAAAACTACATGGTATTAAGAAAAAAGTAAAAAGAGCTTCTGAAGCCAAGCAGAAAGGTGGCTTGCAGCCATAGCTGTATTTCACTGATAGGTATGTTCATGTGCTTTTGTTTACAGTGACAAGTCTCTCTTGGGCCTGTTTTGCACTAGGAACTGACCCCTAATAATAAGTATTGACTTTTCTTTCACTGTAGACGGCAGAAATATACAAATTTGAAAATGCTGAAAGGATCAACCCAATTGGATCTGCCAGCCAGAATTCTTTTCTGTATCTTGTAAAGCTTTTAAAAATCCTAATAATTTAACCTAGTTAGGTGCGTTTTTCAGAGAGAAACAAGGAGGATGGATATGCAGAAGGATATAAAGAGCACTTTAAAATCCATTGACCATGTTAACATCTTTTACAAAAAGTTCCCTCTCAATTTCTGTGTGAAGATTTGAATCACTATTTAAATATCTACTTTAATGTACCCCTTAAGCAGTCACCTCTGTTTTGAAAGCAATCATGCCTGTTTGCAGCTACCTCCTCATTCCAAGCTACTAAATAGCAACTTTAACACAAACATTTGAATTAATTGCTGGCCTCTCAATGGGACAGATTGCCAAGACTTTATGGATGAGATCCAGCCTTGATACTGTATAGGATATCAGACTCACATTAGCCTAGTAGTCAGGCAGGTCCCTTAAATACTACTGTGGGGAGCAGACAAAGCCCTCATTACACCCTGTATAGCTCTCAGTATGCAAAATTATCTTCCTATCTGATGGAGCTGTCTTACTAGTCAATACCCAGAATGAAAGGCTGTGCTATTGTCCCATTTTCATCTTTCTCCATCCCATCATTGATGGATGTAACACTTGTAATACTATTATAATCATATCGATTAAGATAGAACCTTAGGTGAAGATTGTAAAGACAAGGTAACTCCTTGGACAGTCCTTAGATTGTATCAGTGCCTGTTTAAAAACAGGCTGCTACACAGGCTGAGGAAAATTATGCCAATCATGACGCCCTCCTAAGTCTTTATTGCTTTCTCCATTGCTGCAGCTCATCGTTATATTTAGTATCTGACTACAGGATCTGCCATATGATGCACAGTCAAAATGAAAAGAAGAAAAAATAAGACTGCATTTTAGCAATTTCTCCTGAACTTATAAGCTCTTAAAAACATGAAATTTGGCAGAGTAGCTCAGAGATGTATTACCTCTTCCAACACTGTACTGTTTAATTATTTTACATCTTTTAAGAAGTATGATGTGCATTTTATAGGAAGCAAAGAGAAACAGTTTACTGGAGACTAAAGGACAAATATGTTATGCTGATTAATCTTTGACCAAGATTGACTCAGTGAGGTGAGAAAGAAGCTTTGAAAATTCTGTTGTGTTTTATTTCTTGATGTTTTTTTCTAAATCTTATAAATGTTATGTCAGAATAAAAGCCTGAATCTGAGTTTCCACACTGGGAGAACTCCTGTGACATTTTGATATGTCCCCTTAAAAAAAGATTCACTTTGAATGTGCTTGTAAAGAAACTAGATGTTATGTTTGTCTGTACACTTACTCTGACATACACTGGTCAGTGGTGTCACATGCTCATAAATCAACTTATGTTGGTCAACTGTAATGTGTTCATTACAGGCAGTAGTAAATCAGGCCTTGGTAATTTTATTCACAACATAATTAAAGGTTTTGTCCTCTGTTTTAGGAACTCTGTTTTTCTAACAAAAGATTTAAAATTTCTAATTTAGCAAGGGCTAATGGATCAGTATATATGTAGAAGCAGTATATATACATATGCCTGGAGAAGCATTCTTCAATGTTTGCAGTCCAGAAATCCATATGCGATTATCCACTGGCTGAACAATCCCATACCTATTTTCAAGCTCCTCCAAAGGGCTTAGTAGAGGGAAAATTACAGAGCACTGCAGTAGTTGGTCTTTGGAAGCTCAGGAGACATCATCCTCAGTTTTACAGAGGTAAAGAGTCTGTACTTTTTTTTTTCCCCCTAACAGGTTTATCATTGTGCACGACTGTGTTAATGAAGGACCACAATTAATTTACCACCTAATTTGTTACTTGCTATTTGATTGCAAACTTACCATTAGAAGCATTTGTGATGGTAGTTAGTCAGGAATTAAATTTAAATAAACTATATGGCCTATGGAAATTTCCCCTTACAGATCACCATCTAACAGAGACAACTCATTATTTTCAAAAGTAAGGGGAGGTGAATATGTTTCAATGTTTGCTTCTCTTAACAGTGGGTTAGTCCAGCAGCAGCCTTGTGTAGAAGCATTTCCACACACTTTTACTGTGATAAGAAGAGAAAGAGTGATTACCTCTTTGTAACTAAAAATGTGATGATTTTCATAAAGCCACCTATCTTAACATCTCCACATTGCCATATTTTCATGGTCTGGAATATTGCCTAGATAGGGCTTCTTTCCAACTCCTTGACTTATTTCCTGAGCATAAAAAGGAACTGGGACAAAGCACCCTATTGATTGTGAAGCTCGGAATAGAAAATACTGTAATATATAAGGTTATGTTGTAATACAGTATGCTTGGTAACAATTCTGTTGAGAACACTGCTTTAACTCAACAGCAAGCTGTTTTGTATAGCTCTGTTCAGAAGCATTTATAGTCCATGGAATGGATCAGGTTTTAAATCATAGCTGACTGTGATTTCTGCTATTTGTATTTGTTTTAGGAGCAATACTTTTAGGGTAGAAATCATTGCAAATTTGAAATACTGTTTTGATAAACATCAAAATTCAAGAACTGAAGACACAGAAGCACATTTAAGAGCTAAATAGGAAACAGTTGAAATTTATCTGCAAAGTGATTGCTAAATGGAAATCAAAAAGGTCAGCTGCAATTCACTCTAGGGAATCAAGATTCATACACTAAGAGATGCTGCAGGTGCTGTGCAGGACAGTGAAACACAATGTTTTTAATTAAATTATGGGTCTTCCTGAGGGAATATTGCATTAAAATCCAAGTGAATCTGACATAATGGCAAGATCTACATTCCTGGTTCTTTCTCAAGTCATTACATTAGTCTGCCAATTAGATCAGGAGGGAGGCATTTCAAATTACAGCAGCAGTTTTACAGAGTAGATAGTTATGGCAAGTTATGAATGAGAGAAATTACTGCAGCTAGTTGTTTTTTTTCTGCTCACTCCCTCCCCCCTGCCTTTTTTGCTTTTCCCCTTTTTTCTGTCTTTCTTCCATAGTGTTTTTTTTCTTTATTTTTGAAGTTTCCTAGCATTAAAATGTTATATAGCACTTTGGTTACTGTGTAGTTCTTATTGTTACTTTATTAAACAAACTGCCAGTCATAATTTCTCTGGAACTGTTGCTGACAATTATAGCTAAACTACAATAATTATTATATTTATGCTTCTAGTCTCCAAATAGCTAAATTCTTTCACTGTTGTAATATCTAGCTTCAAAGTAGTGGCACAAAAGTTACCAATGCAGTAATTTCATTGGATGTGAGATCTTATTTACAGTTGAATACTGATTTTTATGTAATTCCACTAGGACAAAAAACATGCAAACTCGTGGGAAGATTACTTTTGACTTAACAGAGGAATAATTGAAACAGAAGAAATAAGAGATTTAATTAAAAAAAAATAATTAATGCATATTAGAGTACCATATTTTTTTCCCATCATTTAAAATCTGCTTATATGTCCAGATAAAGTAATTAGTGTTGTTAGTAGACAACTGCACTGTTTATGTTTACACTGTGTCTTCTAGAAATGCAGGTCTTGTTTGCAAGATTATTTTCTTTTATGTTTCTATTAACTAATGCTGAATTAGAGTTGATTTGATTTGGAGTATATAGAACAGCCTCCCCTAGTTACTTCATCTGGATAATTTCTACTGTGGTTTTAGACATATTTATTATGACTATATTCTCAGGACTATATAATAGTATTTCTATATCTATAGATTTGAATAGAAGAGTATGGGGATCAGTTAATTTTGAATTGCATTTATTTGTAAATATTTTGACTAATATAATTAAGCATGTTTGGTCTGTATGAACGATTTCCTTTGATCTAAAATGAATTTTGTGATAGAAAATCCTATTTTCAATATGAGATAAAGTCTTAGTAGTTTGTCCAATAGCTCAGAAGATAAACATCCATCGGGGATGCAGCATAGTCATGCTTGATTCTTTTTTGTGTTAAGAAGGTCAAAGTCTGTGATTTCAAGGAGTAGCACATCACCACTCTAAGACACAATTTTCAGCATCCTCCTGACAATCTTCTGATTTGGTTTAAAGAGAAACCCTATGGTGCATGCATTAGGAACTGACCTGACAGAGTCAACAGCAGATTTGATATTTTCATTCCTTAGGCAATGAGTAACCAAATACTCTTCACGAGGGAGTGAAGAAACTTGATGGCACCTTACTGATTAGGGTATCCTCATTAATAACAGGATTCAAACTCTACCTTTGTATGGAAAATGAGTAAATTTGAACTGTGATTTCTTTTAGATAGGCACCCTCAACAGAAGATTTTAAGATGCATTTGCTTCCACTGTTCTTTTTGAAACTGTTTTGCTCTTTAGAAAATTCTTAAACTTATTTACTTAGTTATAGAGGGCATGTGTGGTTCAAATGGCAAAAAGAAGTGTTTATTGAGTTCATAGGTAGTAGTACAATCAAATTCGTGGCCAAGGGAGATTGGGAGTACAAAACAATCCCCGTGTCTGGCACAAGAGATGTCAGGAGTACTTGAGAAGAGAGCTCCATAGGCAGCTATTAAATAAACAAATTGTATCCAACCCAGAAAATACCCCATCCTGAAAATGACTAGGTGTTCAGGAGAGGATTAGGGAAAGATAACCATATATTTGGTCTTCTTTTAATCTTTCCTTTGTCTTTTTATGCAGCCACTGTTTGGACAGAAGATTGGCCAGATCTGAAGTGTGTAGCAGTTCTTAAGTACTTGAGACTGCAAAAATAATTACATATATAAAATAGACTAACAGTAACATAAATGATGAGTAGTTTTTTGCCCATGAATATTCAGCAGTTTTGTGTAAAATATCCTCCTAGCACATGCGATAGAAATGGAATTTTATGTGTCCTTATTACAGAGGTATGACCAGTGTTATGAATCCAATCTCCCAATATTTGTTCCAGCTTAAGACTGCTTTGCATGGAATTGTTTCATGCTCATGCTTCCTTTTTCCTAGTTAGTTTTCTTCCTATTTTAACAGCTTACCTTAAATGTTTGTGATCACAAAAAACATGTTATTGCTATGTTTTTTCCAGAAGGAAAAGTTACATACTGCTATATTAAGCAAGCTTTTACTAAAAGCTTAATTGAAGAGAATGAAATAATTTTTTAAAACCAGTTAATAATAATTTTCTTTTAAAAGATAAGATACTGTAATGAAAAACAAAAAAAAATCATCTACAGGGAGCCAGGGAGATGAAAATTGGGAAAATAGAAGCAGAATATTAAAATTCATATGGGGAAAATGCAATTTTACACAAGACAAATAGACAGAAGGAAAGAGAAGTATAAACACAGTAATGTCAAAGGAGACATTCTGGAGACAGTGAGCAGAAAATCAGAAATGATTTTGCAAGGCCACACGGCAGCAAAAAGAAATTGAATGCCATTTTGCTATCCGTACTCTGACACATCAAGCAGCATTGACAGAAAATAATAATCTCCACAAAACAGGGAAAGCTGAGGGACTCGGACAAGGGAGGAAAGTTGTTCTACTGCTAGTTTGATTCCTGGACTCATAGCTAAGTTTCCTCAACTGCTCTGATGATTTTAAACTGCTGACCATTGAAACTACACGTTTTTCCCTTTATTTGTTAAAGTAAATCTTCATTATTGGCCATTTTATGCATTAGATATCTAGTAGAAATAATTCCCAAAGGTCTTGAAGGCCAACTTCAAAGGAGAATTACCACGATGCTCTTGCTGAAAGGGGTACTAAGAACTAGAAAGGATTAAATAGCTAATGACCTCTTTACATTTAATTATATATATATATATATATAAACTGGGGGTTTCTGTAGCCTACTGAAGATAATGACAAACACCAGTTGAATTTGGTAATGTATTCATTGCCTGATAATATAAAAAAGAATTACAAATATATATCTTGCAAACAGATCACCATTGCCCTCAAAAATAGATTTTATTATCTATATTGATTTATGTAACTCCTTACTCTATTATTAGCTCTGATTGATACAACTCTTCATTAGTTATGGATTTACATTTTATTCAGTGTTCCTTTGCCAGAAAACCAGTGCCAAGAAGCAAAGAAAATGTCATGGTGGAGTTGTTTGTTTCTAGATTTTTATTTTTTTTTTCATTTTCCACATTTTGGAATACTTTCTGTCTGTTTCACAGTTCCATGAATAAAGCTCAATTATATAGTGTGAATGTCACTTGCATGGGAAAAGTGCCAGCACCAAAGGCTGAAGTGGTGATGAAGTAATAGAATAAGAACTACACGAACCACAAATAAGTGGTTGGATTTGAAACAACTCTTGCCCTAGATGGCCAGTAGAGGTCATTTTGGCTATTTGTCCAGAACAAAAATGAAATGGGCAGAGAAATGAAATCACATAAAGAACAAAATCTATTCAGCTTAGTCCATAAACCCTTTAGATACAGCTGCAGATGTGTAGAGATATAAAGGGCCTTCTGCAACAACAAAGGTCATGCTCAAACTTAAATGAAAAAACATTCAGAACCAGTCCTATTTACAGTAGCAAGCTCTCAACCAACTCCATTTTAAATGGAAATGATATTTTGACCCCATTCCATTGATGGAATTAGGTCACATCAGAGGTTCTGGAATGAATGCCCAAGTCCTGCAAAGACACGGAGATTATCCAGTCAGAACTTGTGTTGTTTGTATATGCACCTTATGTAAAATTTGTAGAATGTGATGTATAGAAAAGAAAAAGACAACTCTGACATGAAAAACTAATCCAATATCTTTTTTACAAACAAAAAATATGTGTACACAGATTTTTCAGATTAAAACCAATATTAACATTAGTTAGTATTATTGTTTTTTAACAAATCTGATAAAAAAGCACTTTCGATGAAACTTCTACAAAAATGCTGTGTAGATAGGTGATTTCAAATAGTTACCTAGGGGCAAGATTTCACAGAAGTTTTCCATACAAGTCTTCACTGTGTACGTCCAAAACAATGTGTAAAGGTTACAATACTCTTGGTATGTATGTATGGCATATGTACAGTCATAACAAAAGGACAGTGTGGTTTGATGAAGTAGATTCTTTGTGGGTAAATATGGTGCTGTACTCCTTTGCCAATTTGTGATAATTGCTTCTGTTTTATGATAGTCCAGTGGTACAAAGAAATAACATGCTAACTTGTAATAGATATAGTCTAAAAATAAAATGGAAAAAAAAAGAAATTGCTTAAATCCTTAAACAGTATTAAGCATAGTAGAAAAATTTGATTTTAAACATTTTTTTTCAAAGCCTAGAACAGTGTGTTCTTGATGTAAGAATTTTTTTTTAAGCACAATAAGTAGGTTGTAGGATTTGCGTTGGAGATACCATATGGAAAGCACTAATTTAATGGGAAATGATAAGCTGTGAATTGGATTCATGATTCATGAGTCACAATGCACAATAACACATGCCAGTAATTTACTAAAATACAGTATGCGTGTATGTATATTAATTTACACATGTGCATATATGCTAATTCTTTGTTATTAAATTGCCATTACAATTATCACAGAAATATATTCCTTTTTTATAATTTAACAAACAGCATATTTACATATCAGGACAACCAGCCAGGTATTGATTTTGTTGCTCACAATAAATAGTTGTGAATATAATAGTTATAAAGGAGAGCATGTACACTTACTTGTTCATTGTGTAGATTATAAATACTTCCAACGTACAGCCATGGGAACATATTTTTAGAAAGAGTCTTATAAGCAGAGATGTCAGAAGGCGGATCTGAGAAAAAAGAGTTTTCTGCTGACATTTCTTGATAAACTGAAATAAACATACCTCATTTAGAAAGCTAAAGCAAAGTATGCCAGTGCAGCCATTTGATTATATTAATTAAAATTGATGCCTGCTTTATGATGAAATGTTATATCCTTTCTCTACAAATAAAAAACAGTATTGTCTTTAGTTGGTCATGAGTGAATAATTTACTGTACTCAAAATCCTTATTTTAGTCTTCTGTAAAATGAAGTGTAGACATTTACCAAGCTAAGGAGGGGCTTTTTTGTTTTCTGGGGAGTAACTGACTGCTGAAGGGGCCACTTTGTGACCGAGACCCAAAGTATAATGATAGCTGATAATATTTGTGAGAGATGGAGGCTCTTCAGTGAAGCTACATGATGAATCACTGATAAAACCGAATTAGTTGCTTAGATGATTCCTCTTTTGTCATCACTCAGAGAACAGAAATCATGAGAGCTGAAACAGCATCACAACTGGATCTACCAGAGTGGCAAGAGATCAAATG
Source organism: Pithys albifrons albifrons (assembly GCF_047495875.1). Lineage (NCBI taxonomy): Eukaryota > Metazoa > Chordata > Aves > Passeriformes > Thamnophilidae > Pithys > Pithys albifrons. The sequence continues at coordinate 21,096,170 of NC_092459.1, read as the reverse complement.
ATGCTTTGTTGAAGTCACAAAGGACAGTAACCTAAGTGAGCGATTTTTAGTAAAGGCTCTCTTTAATGAAGCCTGGAATCAGTGTGTGAAATAACTTAAAACAAAACTAAATCATCATGTAAGTGACACTGTGGTGAGTGGGAAGAGCACAGTGAAGGGTAACAGTATAGGGGTGACTTGTGGGCTAGAGGCAACAGCACCTGGATTAGAGGCAATACTGCAGATAGTAAGTAGCAGCAGCCAGGAGCAGCAGCCTGGTGAGAAGGGGTAGTTCACCTGTGCAAGTATGATTAGAGGTTGTGGCAGCTAGAAATTGTCATGAGGTAACATCAAGGTGCACAATCATAATTTTATAACAAAAACTGTATGACAATCTGTCTGCCTGCCTGCTAGGATAGCACTGAGTACTGAAAAGAAGCTGAGTCATATATTGGAAAGGTACAACCTGGAGAAATGTCTTTCAGGGTACATAAACATAAAGTGATAGATAGTGTTAAGAAAACCCAAAGGACAGCCAACTTACAAAATGATGGTCTTTGATTTGGTGGTTTCTCTTCTGGAGCAAAATATAAGAATTATGACAGATAGCTTAGCATGCAGTATTAGGAAAGCAAATGAAAAGCTATCACCTAGCAGGTGAAAAAGAGAGAAAAAAGCAGAATGAGAAGATCTCACCCTCCTGTATCTGCTTAGAGCCACTGATGGGAGTCAGGATGCTGAGCTTGATGGGGTGTTCTTCAGTTGTCATATGCTCACAGCTGGGTGAGAAAACGTAATCAACGGTTTGATGCCTGCTGTTCTGCAGGGCTGTGCTTTCTGGTCAGATAAATACTAGCTGCATTTATAACTGCTTTGTTTTCCACAGATCAGTGCTGTGTCACTTTTCACACCTTTGTTTTTATCCCTATAGATATGGATTTGGCAAGAAAGAAACTGACCGTTCAGGGCATCACAGTTGTAGCTCCACAGCCATCTGGTGTCCACCACAAACTGGCCTGATACCTGTAGCATCTCAAAGACACACTAGAGAAATATTGAATTTAAGAGGTGTTTACCTGAGTATGTGTTGAGCTATTTAGTCTTCTTTTTATCAACTGAAATACTGTTAGAAAAGAAAGTTATGAATGGTAACCAAATTTATTTATTCTAAAGCCAAACAGAACTCTTAGTCTTCATAACTGCTAGCTTCCTTGAAATGCTGGATGTGCCCTAACTGAGGAATACATTTTAATAACACAGAAGTGTGGTGTCTAGACAGGAGACTTTCTAATTTTCTTTTGCATAAATAAGTACAGTATTCATAAAAAATCTAGATTTAGAGGAAATACATTATGGTCTAAAACATTTAGAATGAATCTATCTACCTAGCTCACAAAAGCTCAGTTAATAAATATGAACCATTTCAATAGGAATCAATATTAATGACAATTGGCTTTGTCTGGATTTATGTTTCAAGTGCAGTCACTGCATGCACTCCTTGACATCTCAGAAGGAATAAGTGAAGGGTAAGTGGAGGCATTAATAGCATCTTACTCTGTCTATACCTGTTTCCATGAAACATGCCAGAACTTATTATCTTTGATTCCCCTACCACATTGTTAAATATAGTTAAATTTATGCAGTAGGCTCAAAATTTACTGGAAAGAGAAAGGTGTATAGATTTTGGCAGAATTTTATAAAAGCTACTTTCCTTGGGGAAACCTGGCTAAAAACTTGTCACATCCTCGGATTTGCTCATTCTGAACAACCCTCTGATGCAGAGATTATTCCTTGAAAATATGGTAGAGATGATAGCAAAAACATAGCTAATGCCATTCATATTCTTTCATTTACACTTGTTAGATGGTATTTGACTTCATGAACAGTCCCTCAGAGAGCACAGTAGCATCAACCACTGGTATATGACATTGAGAACTTGCCTTAGCATAAGTGAAACATGACTATGCAGCTGTCTATATCATATCAATAAAAATGAGATTTGAGAGATGAAACCCTTAAAGTGCTGCTGTAACTGACAGAATTCGTGAAGATTTCTAATAGGACCAGGATTTCACCATATATGTGTTGGTTCTCATTGGTTTACAAATAAGCCACAAAGCATGCCCATTCCTGTTTGTGTTGGGTGCTCCTAAATATTTAGGAACAGATGAGGACAGAAATTTTCTGTACTTGTTGCATACAGAGTGCTTTGAGGTTTTTTTATTTCAGTAATGAGCTTTCCGTTTTTAATAATGTGTGACTGGCCGTCTTTTTCTTCACTGGATAGATGATTCTTCTTAACACAAGACAAATAATTTAAATAATTAGTTGCCAATATAATTTGAGAAGGTAAAAGAATATGATGCCATGGAAAGCAGAAATTTTAATTTAAGCTTTTTATTCACAAACCTTATTCGTTCCCAAAACTTATTTTCTTTATCTGACTACTTCTGAAAATAAGTATGCAATACTCTCCCTCTCTTGTATATTATTACTTCTGTTGTTCCATAGTTTTCCATTTGACTGCTCAAATCCAGTATTTTTCTCATCTTTATGGGCTTGCACATACTGCTTTATGTACTTGTAGTATCTATAGACTCACATTATATACAATATCCATTTATCATTATCATTTGCTGTTTTAAGTGTGATATATTATTGTAAAAGTGGAAGATAAAACCTCAACAGAAAAGCTATCTCATCTATAAATTGAACTTTCTTGTTGCTTTTAAGGTTCAAATAATGCCTTTTTTATAATTCTGTGTTTAATAAATTTCTGAAAGTAACATGCTATTTTACCTGCCACTGGCATTTTCTAGCAACCAGGTACTGAAGTAGATGAAGAAAAATAAGATTTCATTTTCAAAGAATAGTAAGTGAAAATAACATCTGACTGCCAATGATGTCTCTTTAGATAGAAACAACATTATCCCCTGGCTGGATTATTGTGCTTAAGGCACTGGCTTAAATCCTTGGGGAGTCCCTCCAGAGGTTCAAAGCAGTGGTTTTGCCTCTGGTATCACACAGATCACATCAGATACATGTCACCTCTCTCCCTGTGCCACTGCTGGCAGCGGCCACGCCTTTCATACCCTGAGCCTGTTTGCAATCATTTTCCAGTCGCATCTGGTGAAACTACATTGTTCGAACAGCCTGCAAGGGAAAGGGGAACACGATGAGAGCATGATATCATGCCAGCGAGCAAAATTGGCTGTACACCAGCCTTCATATCACCTCATGCCTGGCCTCTGCATGGCAGGTGCCTCCTTCCAGTGTCTCCAGCAGCAGGCTGCAACCTGCAGCCCCTGACGGGAAGCCTAGAGCTGCCAATATGGCTTTTCTATGGAGAGTATGAAGTCTGCTGTTGAGAGGGAAAAACAAAGTGGCTTAATTAAAAAGAAGTCATAGTGAATACAAATATCGCAAAGATGACCTTCACTGTTTTTGAAGCCAGCCGAATGCACGGCACCATTCATGTGGTTATACAAGGAGCGCCTGCAGCACTGGGAGTTGGGATGCCTTCCTGAATGTCTCTGCTGGCTGCAGGCACTGAGTTTAAGCACGTTTCCTGTCATCACGTCTATAAATGAAGGCAGACATATTACGCTGTCACTGCAGGGAGCATACAAGGGCGATGTTGGATCTCCTCTTCAAGCTCCTGGGCAGAGAGTAGTGTGGCATGGCCCGGGGACAACCAGCCTGCCATGGCACCATTGTCCTACAGTTGGCTGTCCTGCTGGTCCCCGCGGGTCGGGCACAGACCTCGCCTTCCTTCCCTGGGGCTGCTGAGGCGTCTGAGAGTGAGCCTGGCCCAGGATGGTTGATGTGGAGCAACCTCATCCCAGGGGCTCAACTGCTTCCAGGCATCATGTCCAACTGCATGTCCTCTCCAGGTCAGTGTTCCCTCTTGGTTCTGCCTTTCTCAGAGCTTGGTGTGTGACTTTGGCTTTCTCTTAATTCAGCTATTATGTGTGAACAGTTCGGTGTTCATACAACAGCCCCAATGGGACAGGATAACTACTGTCAGCCTTTGCTGCCTTGCCACTGTGGGTACCATGTGTATGGTGAGGCACAGGGGTGCTTCAGCCAGCAATGCAGCCAATCCCCACTAGAGGCAGAAACCCTCTCAGGCATGTTTCCTCCTTAAGCCCATGGTGGATGCAGGCCCCCAGGCCTGGCACTGGTCTGGGAAGAGGAACCCCACAGCTCTTGCTATAGAGCAGGTGCTGGAGGAAGGGGTCATCTCCACCTGAAAACCAGGAGAGCCACTGCTGGTCAGGCTCCCATTGTGGTTTGACATCACTTCTGTTCAAAATGCTAACCCAGACTGTTGAGTCTCCTTTGGCTTTTTGGGGCCTATCAGTTAGCAGGTTCTGTGTCCATTAAACACATGCCTTACTGATATCAAATAGTGTAAGTATTTTACTCTAAGTGTTATGTAGTGCTAAGCCTTGCAAGTGTTTATTTCATCTACGCCATCACTTGTACCAGCTAAGCCTGTCATCTCATCAAAGAATTTTTGACAAGACCTGTTTCCAGGAAACTACAGCAGTTATGCATCTAGGCGCTTTTGAAAACATGCCAGGTATCTATCTGAGTCTTTGTGCACTGCATATCTATAAAATCTGGCTTTCAGTCTCCTGTTATAGTGGAGATTCAGATCTACAGGGAGTATTTTTAGCTTTTTATTGCTGATGATGAAGTCCTCCAAGAACCTATTACATGAAAACCAAAATAAAACCATGTTTAAGTGCATCAGCATCACTTCATCACTATTATTAATTAGAGATGACCTTCAACATTGTTAGACTTTTACTGCGTTCTATTTATGCAATATACAAGACAATTGAAGTAACTAATTAAAACAAACCCTAAAAATAACCCAAACAAACCAAACCAACCAACCAACCAACCAAAAAACCCCAATAAACCAAACCCAAGCTTTATTTCATATTTATCAAGTATTATGGAAGTTCCTAAAAGTGCTTTCTATGTTGGTTGATTGAAAAAAATCAGAAGTAAGCATTAATTCCAAAATATATGTTAAAAAAATAGCTGAGAATTGTACCTGAATTTTCTGAAGTTCATGATGTAGGTCAGACTAAAATAAAGCATTATCTTCAAGGTATTTGACAAAATGAATAGCTTCAACTTGGTATTTAGTTGTAGATTAATAACTCTTTAAGTCACACTTCTTATCACTCCTGAAATATTTCTTGAATTCCCATTCAGTGACTGATGTGTGTTATGGGTTTAGGCAGGTGGGCCTAAACTTAGGTTTTAAAGTTCAGCTAGGCCTAGGATTGTCAGCTGATTTAAGCTGGACTGAGCTAGCTAACAGCTGACTTCTTCCAGCCAATAATATTGTATTCCATACCATACTACATCATCTCAAAGGGTGTAAAATCCAGTGTGTGGGAGTGGTTTGGTCAGTTCCATCATGGCTGCACTAAGAGGAGGACATCTAGCAGCTCCTCTACTATGCTAGGCCCTGCTCCTGTTGCCTCTGCTTGCATTTTGTTTGCATTCAGGGAAGTAGAAATATTTTGTTGTTATACTTTCTCTTTCTTGCTGAGTGTCTTTTGGAGTGCTTATGAATTTAGAGTAATGGGCTTTGTATTAACTGGGGAGTGGGAAGTTATGCCTTATTATATATATGTAACTTGTGTAAGTGTGTGTTATATTGTAGTTTTCTCTTAATTTTCTCCTTTCTGTATAAATACATGTAGTTAGTTCCAGCGTAAACCTGCTTTTGGAAGTTTTTTTTTCCCTCTCTCCCTCTTCTCGTCCCTTGGGTGGTTGTGGGGGGGAGGAATATTTTTCTCTGTCCTGGACAGTTGGCGTTTTGCCAGCTCAACCCAGGACAATGTGTTAAATTCAGTGTGCTTGCAGAACGTATTTTCCAGTTTTGCTAGGCCAGACAAAAAGGAAAAAAAGCTAGCATTTAAGTTCAGAAGTGCTAACTTAAGACCAAATGTTCTGCCAGAACCTGGTCTTTGTGTTTTCTCAGAGCTACATGTTCCTCACCTTCTAAAGTCTTTAAGGAGTGGCAGCGCACTTTCAGCAGTGTCTGGTGGGTTCAACAGTGTGGCAGGAAAGCCATTAAGAGATCCTGAAAATACGTGGAGGAGGGAGGTGCATTTAAGAACATGAGAAACATGCTGCACAGTCACATGGCAGTGTTTAACAACAATGCTCCATTATTCTAAAATGAAGCACTCCTAGCCTGTACACTTCTGTGTAATATTTTTGTATAAACAGAATCGGAAGATGTAAGAAGCATTTTCCTCCACACTCTGAGATGGTTCAAACTCAGATTTCTGCTAGGGACATTTCTGTAGAGAAAACAGAGGCAAGAAGGAGAGAGATTGTACAGCCTCACTGAATGCTGGGTTTCATCCTTCCTGCCATCATCCCTTATGCAGCTTATTTTAAACAGTCATTGCATAAAATGCAGAAATGGACCTTGAAACAGGATTGGGACCAATGGCAACCTCATTTCCCCTCTGGCTGTGTCTGAAAAAAGATGAGTAAACACTGTAAAAGAAAGGGTCTCTTTGCCTCATCTGGCAGGCCTGCCTGTGCATTTCCTATCAGGGAACAAATTATGTAAAAGTTAAATCTGTTCTGTATAAACAGAAAAAAACCAGTCTCCTGTGCATTTCATGCATGTATACTCCTGGTTTCTGTTAAGCAAATAGCACACTTTATAATAGTATTTTCAAAAGAATCAGTTCTCTTTTACTTCCTAGCCCTTTAAAAAGGATGAAAAATGTTTTTTTGTTATTGAAACCTCTTTGAGTGAAAAGAATTCTTACTAGTCTTTAGAAGTAACAGGTTCCCTACTGTAACACTAAATGTGCTTATTTTGTGTTTGACTCCCCTGCAACAAATGCCCATCTCGTCTGTAACAGCTCACAGTCTTTCCGAGTGTATTTATACATTTTATGTCCAAATACCTCCTGGAGATTTTCATCATACAGAATTTCTAATATTTTCAGTATAAATTTAGTATAACTTAGAGCTCTAGCTTTTTCTATTGAGATGCTGTACCAGATGATTTGCAAGAATGTGATTAATAAGAGGGGTTTGTAGCTACTGAAATGAAGTTGTGAATCTGACTTGTCATTGCTGCTTTCTATTTTTGTTGCCTAAGATCCTCTTTAGAAAAGCCCCATTTTTACCAAATAAGGTCTCTTCATTAAATTTTGTTTTACAGAGCTTCTAGGTGTGTTTTAACCATACAGACACTGTGAATGAAAGATGTAAGGTTTGCAGCCAATTAGATTTAATATCTGCAAATACAACTACTTTTAAATTTCTTTATGCATTTCATAGCCTGCAGATTCCCATTGGGTGTGTTTTAACCATACAGATACTGTGAATGAAAGATGTAAGGTTTGCAGCCAATTAGATTTAATATCTGCAAATACAACTACTTTTAAATTTCTTTATGCATTTCATAGCCTGCAGATTCCCATTGGGAGGGAAAATCTACTTTAATCAATAGATACAAGCCAGCAGAAAAAAATCATTACCACCTGCTGCTATTCCATCAGTTTCATTTCCTTCCTTAAAAGGCTTAAGTGTCCAGCTGTATAGATTCCACCTTTGAGTGAACCATATCTAAAGGTTTCTAAACAGTTATTACACAGCTTCCATTTTAGTTGTCACCTTTTTTTTTCTTTTCATGTTTGTGCTCTGTAATAGTGTAAAACAATGCTTTTTGCCTGAGAAGGCATTTGTAAACTTACATCTTTCTCGTTATGCACTGAGCTTGAACTCTCTTCTTTCTTTAGTTTGCTTAAAGCAGCCTATCTTCTTTGGAAGCTTTTCCTAGAAATCACTTCTTTTAGCTTGCTTTATGTTGCTATTTCTGTCCTTTGGCAACTCACTGCCTATGTCAGTGTTGACAATATTGCAGAAGTAGAGACTAAATATCCATCTAAGTTGTGGAAAGGAAGCATCTGATATGGCAGTGTTGGAGCTTGGCAAGTATAATTTTTTATTTTTTTCATTTATCATCTCCTTTTCCACAGTGTCCATTGTCAATTATTTATCATTAGTTGGGTAGTTTAGGGTCTAATTGTGCTTTAACAGAGATTTTGGACACAGGAGAGCTGAGTGTTAACATGATTCAGGTAGGATCAATACATCCTGAGTTTCTGTGATGTATGCTCTCAAAGCTTACTTTTTTTTTATACAACATACTGACCTGCCTGTGATGTTCTTCTTTAATTCTGCTAGAAGTGGCAGCAGCCATTGCTGCAAACCATTCCCACACCATTAGTCTTCATTTGAAAGAGTGGGAGATGTGTATTGGTAGTTACAATCACTTCTGGGGCACAAGGGAGGCAGAGTTGTAAAAAGTAAGTACTTTTATAATGCTGATAGAGAGAGGAGAAAAGAATTTCACGATGTCCTCTGGTCAAGCTCTCCTAAGCCCACAAAAAAAAATACTGCTGTCTACCACATAAATTTTGAATGGACCCTGAAATCACAGTTGAGGAACCATTAATGTGCATTGATGGTTGGTGGAATAAGAGTGCTTTTGAACTTCTACCACATAGTTTGTGTTTTTATCTTTGTTTTGGTATGTGTGTTTCCTATCTTGATACCAATATGATGAACATTTGTAATATACGCTATATAGCCTATGTAAGAAAGGTACAAATCCTTCTTTTTTTCTCTTTTAATAGAATTATCTGCAAATGAAGATAGAAATTTCATAGCCTTTTCACCCACTTGGTGTATGCACTAAAAATGATAACAAAGGAACATTTATTTTTATGAAAACACATATAGATATTTTCTTCTAAAGGAAAGTATTTGATATGTACAGTAAATGCCATCTGATGGTGTTCTAATTTTGTTGAAATATGTTTAAACTAAAAAAAAAAATAATAAAATGCCCTTACATATACCTGATTAACAGTGGAACAAATGGTTTTGCTGCACATGCATGGATTACTGTTTAAAGGTTGGTCTTTTTGTACAACTGGAGGGCAATAGTTCTCATTAGCTTTAGAGAGCAGAGCAACCCATTTCAAACATAATAAGCATCTCTTCCAGAGAAATACTCGCTCCTGGAAGAAAAATTAATATTAGGATATTAGTGTACTGGCAAGCCAAATATCTAAAAGAAAAATCCATCCAGCTCAATATAGCAAGCAAGATTTCTCTAAATTAACAGGGAAGAAGAAATTGTCTGGTTTGGGTGGAATAGATACTGTAAAAAGCTGAATGAATCCTATGGCTGAATGAGCAGTATTTGATTTACATTTAAGATTCTGTTGGATCTTCACTGAGTGCCTTCACATCACTTCTTGAGGACCAGAAAGATAACATGCAGAATCTCCTTTTTTGTGAAGACATACTGTTTGGAAATAAATTAGAAAGGCCTCAGAGGAAGAATTTATCTGTATGCTGTGTGCAATGATTAATCGTGAGAGGGGGAAGATAAATGAACCAAAACAAAGATATATTTTTTGAAGATGTTAAATCAGTAGTGTGCAAAAGGGGCAATTAGTAGTATTTTCCTAAGAGCAATTTAGATTAAATAGCTGCTGTATGCTATTTTCGTTCCATGCCTGAGCTGTCTCTAAAGCAATTTTAAGAGAGCATATATTCTGGTAGCCTGTGTTTTTGAAACCAAGGTAGAAAAAGACTGTAGCCTGTTGCAGGCATAATGCTCTAAACATTCATGTGCTATTAATAGATTAAGTGGGCAGGAATTTCCTACTCACTGCAGTTTTTCTTTATTTTATTGTTTCCAGTGGTTCATAATTTGCATTTTATGACATTTCATAATATATGCTCCCAATAATAGGAAAATAGGATTTATTTTTCTTTTCACACAGAATTAATGTTGGTTTATGTGGTAAAAATCCCAGCAAAATTTTCCCCTTTTCTCTGTGCTCTAGGTCTCTTTCCACATTTAGTATTCATTCTGTTCGGCATAATTTCATTAGTTTAAACTCTGGCTTTTCTTTTGCTACAGTGAAAGCCCTGTGCTCAGACTGCTTGAGGTTCTTAAAGACGGTCCATGTCTTTGGCCTTCTGTGTGCCTTATATGCAGCTCGAGCTAGTTGATTCAAATATCTCTGCCATCATATTCAGAATATTATACAACAGACATTAAGACTTAAGAGTTCTATCTTCTGCATGGACAAGAAGTGGTGATGGTGTTCTATACTAGATTCACTTCCACTATTCCCTCTTATTGTTTTGTAATTTTATATCTGCAGTGTTTCTTACACTGATGAACACCTTCTGTTCACAAAGGCTAGAGACTTTGCATTTGAGAGTCTTCTTGTGTACCTCTCCATTTTGATTTCACAAAATGATTTAGCAAGTTACTTTTAGAATCTCAATTACCTGGTTTCTTTCTTTCTTTTGAGAAAGATGTGACTGGCATGATGACTGCCCATCAAAACTTCATGCTGAAATACTGTCCATGCTATAAATTCATAAACCTACCATACAGTCAGTACTTACTGCTCAAGTCTAGTCTGACAATCTTCCTATCAATGATATTCATTGCATAAGAAATGACCAATGTTTGAGCATGGTACGAGGCCAAATTGTTCTCAGTATAATGTCAATATTTCCTTGACTGGGTCAGGTTAGCCCACATGCAAATTGTTAAAACCTCTATGTTACTAAATGTATTGGAAAAGTATTGACTTCAGACCAGATCCTCAAAAACTGTAGACACTTAAACGTGACTAATAAAGAGGCCATTGCAAGACTAAAAATGTACCTGGAAATCTCCCAAAGCTTGACTGCTTTTGGTTTTCAAAACAAAGACCACAAACTTGCCTTTGAGAGGATGTTTAAATCTGTGACTTGGAAAGTACCAAAGTACACGAGATGTGCTTTTTACAGTTTACTTGTGGCAGCACTGCCTGCACTAGGTCATTAAGAATTTGAACATGCCTAACCCTGTGAATTGCATTTGTGATGCTAGGAGCCCTGTGCACATCTACAGATCTGCTACTTGAACTGGACGTTCAAGTTTCCTTATGAGTTCAGTCATTGATTTCCTTTATGCCTTCAGGAAACATTTTGATTACTTACAAACAGTTTTAAGTAGTGAAGGAGGGGAAAGCACAGGTTTGTTTCCTTTTCTAGATAAACTTCACAAAGCAAGTAATGGTGGAGGAATTAGACAGTGTTAGTGATAAATAATGATCTAACTTTGGTATCTAAATGCTCTGCCGTGTAAGAAAACCTGCCCATATGCACTGGGGGTGGAGAGAGAAGATTTTATAACAGATTTAAAATTAGAAAACAAAATGGCCTGATTAACAGCAGTAGGAAGAGTTCTGCAGAGGATGAGGGGAGAAATTAACGGATGACATTCAAAGGCAGCTGTGAAGTATGAGAAGCTGCAGCATGCGGAGGTAGTCAAATCTAGCAGTACAGAGAGTTCTGAATGATGCTGGAATAAATCAGACAGTCTGGGTGGGAGAATCTTTCAAGTCGTGGATCACCTCTACTTAGACAGATGATAAACCAGTAGATCCATCCTGAACTAAAGCAGGTAATACTTAGGGGATGTGCACAGAAATATTTCAAGGAAATTGATCATGGTTTTAGCATGTGCTGGTTTTTCTGGTAATAGAGTGAACCCGACTGTTTTATATTTCAGGAAGCAAATATGATACAGCTATTGCTATTCCATCTGAGAGCATATCTTTCCATGTCCTCCACTTACCTTAAAATAAGGGAAGGGTAGAGACCCTTCACAATGTTCTTTCTAATAGTTAAAATCTGGATACCTGGTGCAGTGAGTCTGGGAAGGCTGTGTTGCAGAACTGCTTTAAAGAAACTTGTGTCTTAGTCAGGATCCTGATGGAGGCTTTCCTGTAGGCAGATTTCCTACATGGGATCCACTACGGTGATTATGTGGACTACTGCAGTGATTATGTGGACTGCACACGTTCCTCTCAATGCCCTCAATCTACTCTCACAAAGAGATAACATAGCATGCTCATCTTCAAAGCAGGGTGTGAGAGGAAAGCTGGAGGTGATCACAAGCCAAAACAGAATGTACACAGACACACTACAAAGGCCTCTTCATTTCTACATACATTACAGCTTTCAGTGGATAGACCCCTTACTAATAAATTCTGGTTTATAGCAGAACTGGAGGAAGAACAGTATTTTGCTATGGTAGACCATAGTCTGGCTTCTAGTGAACCGTTCTAATGTGGTTGAATGGAGTCTGTCTCTCTGAAAAGAAGTTCTCTCTGCTAATGACAGGAAAAATCATACAGGTTTTTTTCATTATAGGTACGACCAAGTAGAACAAGAAAGTAAATCACTAATTAGAGAATATTGAGTCCTACTATGAAATTACATTTGCTTCTTGACTTCCTCTAAGGCAAGCATATCTAAAGCCTAAATACAGATGCATTCTAATCAATCTCTCCTGGTCAAAAGCATATTCCTCCTTGATATTACTTTTTGATTCATAAAGAAATAGCAATTCCAATTATTCTTGCTATGAAATTAAAATTATATTCATACACACCTTACCTTTTCTTCCTCACCTAACCCTCTTTTTCTCTCTGGTACATCTAAATGTTATATATGAATGCTGATACAACTTGGTTAGGAGTTCAGCAGCTCTTTTTGCCTCCAAGTTACCCAAAGATACTTCATTGGTGCTGATTCATGAAGGCAGATGGACTTCAGTTCAGCCAAGACTGGCAAATATCTGATATCAAGGCTAAATGAAGGCATAGTTTATGTAGTTTTCCTTTTCTCGTGCTTTAAGCTATCCTTAAACTAACTATGGGAGAGACAGAACAGTTTTGTGGGAAATGAAGACTAAAAGTAACTACTTCCTTGTGCATTTTTACATGGAAGGTGCTACTTATTGTTGTTCATTAATTCCGTTATTCATTCAAATGCATTTAGAAAGTCTGCCCTTTCTGTGGTGCAGTTATGCCACTTTGCATCTCTGTTTTATGATTTTCACTATTTTCTGAAGAGTCAATAGAAAACTATTTCTAGTATCCAAACACAATCCCAATATTGTGACTGTATTTTTTCATTTGGACCTCTTAATCAGATACCTTCTAAGTCCAGCTCATGATAAGAGATTCAGTTGTATGTATGAAGTCATTCTACCTGTCTAACCTTCTGCTTTATTACTTGATAATCAGAATAATTCTTACGTGGCTTAATGTATTTAGTTGAGAAAGGATACTTGATTCTTTAGCAATGTTAAAGTTTTCATAATTTAAATGGAATCCCAGTTTAATAGCAGTAACATACAAGAATGTTCACATTTTCATATTTACATATGTATTAGTACTTTCCTTAATTCTTAGATGTTGAATGTTTCATACAAGGCACATAATTACTTTGTATATTAGGATTATTCCATACCTTTGGCAAAGATGCTTTTCATTATGTACATTTAACTTTGGCTTGTCAACTGCTGTCTCAGATTTTGTATTTTGTTCAGATACATTCTGTCTACATTAATATGCTGTTGTCAACAGACCATATTTTTGATCATTTTATAGGTTATTTTGAAGATTTATTTTCTTACAAGTAGCAGGAAACAATTCAGAGTTACTTTTCAGAAGCAGGTTTTAAAGAACCATTTCTAAAAAATGTGACTTTTCCAGATATTCTGTTATCCTTTTGATTTTTCAGAAGAATTATTTTTATTACTGCAGTTTTGTTTGGGTTTTTAATTTTTGATTTTTCTATGTTAAAAGGGTACAGAGGAATTTGGCAGCAAAACATGTCACATCATGTCGTATGCCACATTCAACTCAACTGATTTTTTTGGCTAGTTTAAGTAGCTGTTTTGAGGCCTTCTGGCTCAGATTCTCTGAAATTTCTCTGGTATAGGTTTCTTTGTTCCTGAATTCTAGTGCTTGAACCAACTAGATCTGAGGAAAGATTTCTCAAAACACTAGAGATGGGACTGTGAGTGCAAACCAGCCCTGTAATTCACTAGGAGAGAATTGCAGTGGTTGTCTTTCACTGTCTAAATTTGTCAAATATACCTGAATGTCAACACACTTTAAATAAAAGACATTTGCTTTGTTTAGTATTGACTAATTTTTCACTAAACAGCACTTTTCGCTTAAAGTACCTAAGGAAATAAACTGATATGCTCTCGTATCTGCATCCAAAGCTCACTGAAAACTTAAGGACTTGTATGTAACCTCATAATGTGTTTAAGTATAGGGAGTATGTAGCATGTGCATACATAATTTGCTTAGCTGTTGTGATGAAGACAAGGCGTTTGGAGGAAACTTTATTGCATAATATGCATCTTTGTCCACAGAATATTAATCAATATGGTAGACAACAGTGTGCCAGTACTCCAAAGTACTAATCATCTCCATGTATCGATTCTCTAAATACCGATTTTTGATCTTTGCTGTAGATGCTGTTTATAGATGATTACTCTTAGCACAGATGATCATGAACTAACATGATCATAGCGCAGTGATTCTACATTTCTTAGGAAGTAAATCCATACCTCAGTCATGGATGATGTGGCTTTTTTTTCTTCTGGAAGCAATCTTCCCTGTGTTTGGCGACATCTGTGCTGTTACCTCCTTGAAGTACTTACGTAAAATTCTTGCCATCAGCTCAGGCTGGACTGAACTTACTATCTGCTTTTTCCTTCCTACCCATATTACTTTCTACTTTGTGAAACTGCATAGGAAACATTTTTACCGTCTTTAGGTATCATTCCCGTGGCTCAAGTAGAAGTCCTTAATCAAAGGTGACATCAACATCAATAAGGAATAGGGAAGTCTGCTGGGGAAGCAGGCGCTTTGTGGTTGTAAGGGAGCTGGAGCAAAGTCCCTCCGCCTTTGGAATGAGATATGCATCTTGATCACCACGCAGAGTTAGCCGCGGGACGCGGCAGCGGGTGTTCGAGGGCGGCGCCGTGCCAGCTCCGCGCTGGCTCCCCGCGCTCCCGCCTCGCTCCCAGCCGCGCTCCTGCCCGGCTTGGGCGGTAGATGGTGCTAGATGAGAAGTGAAGGTGCCGCTCAGGAGGAAGCCTCCTGGAAGAAGCTGCCGCTCTAAGTCTGGCTAAAACATTCGGCGGCTTCGGTATTTTTCTTGGCCTGTTGGGATCTTCGGGGTGGGAAAACTTTTGAAAGCTCAGGTGGGTGAACTTGAGCGTGAGGTGTTGAGAGGTAAAAGGTCGGTCGTTTTCTAAACACCGTTTCTGTTGCGATAGAAGGTTGCAGAGTATCACCAAGGCAAGACCATCTTTCACAGTGGGAGAGAAAAGAAGATGCAGGCACAGTGCGAAACTGCTTCAGAGGCAGATTTGTTTGAAAGAGCACTGTCAGCCTGTGTGCTGCCGATTGTGTGTCTGAGCATGACTGAAAGCCTAATGTCTTGAGAACCTTGTGTGATTGTCAAAGAATATGTGAAGATAAGACCTTGCAGCTGAGTGAAGAGTAAAGTTACACAAAGTTTGTATTCTAATTAGCCAGATGTAGTGAAAAAAAAACTTGCTGATCAAATTGTGTAGTATAAATGTATTAAACTGATGTATATTAGTACTATTCACTTTCTTTCAGTGTTAGAAGTAAAATTACAAGGTTCCTTCAAAACCAGTGATCCTAGTTGTACAATTCCAGAAAAGAAACCAAACAATCTGTATTACTCTTTAACTGGGTGGCATTTTGGTTTTGTTTTGCTTTTCTCTTTTCATGCTCTCCAAACTTAATACCATGCCAGGGGCCTTTGCTCATTCTTGGCAATAAAATCAGGGATGAAATGTGCAAAACAGTAGCTGGGTAAGTGGAGGAGATTTCCTTAAATGCTTTTACTTGTAAAAGCATACATCATCACCTGTAAAATCAATCTTTATATGGGCACTGAAGGATAAAATTAAATGAAACTTCTTCTTCATGAAATTGTTTCCCCAAGCTTTATAGTTTCTGATACTACCATACACAAAGAAATTATTTTGAATTGGCAGTGAAAACAGGAATACTGATAATCTACAGTAGTAGCTGCTTTAGAAAATATGAGAGATATTGAAGTAGGGGAAATCCTGTCTGTGTGTTCCTTGAAGTCAGGTGTGTCCGTACTGGCAGAAGTAAACCAATATTATTGAACATGGGCATTATATGTTTCAAAATCATAATACTGGGAAATGCTACTCATTAGAAGTCTATAGTGCAGCTCTTTCTGCGTCATGTGTAATGTAACAGTTGTTCTCCTGAACTAAAACATGGCTTGGCATTGGTAGAACCAGGTGTCCTCTGACTCTAGTAAGATCATGACTTGATGCAGTTCTGCACAGACACCAGTTCTATAATGGTTTATAGTTGTACATACTATCTGAATGCACAGTTCTGTGCAACCTACATTTCAGGGCCACATCTGAAGAAGGTTTTACAAGATTCTTGTCAGTGGGAAAATACGTGTTTCTAAAATTCAGTAAGGCAGCTTTGAATTAAGATGTGTAAGAAAGAGCACTGAGTTGAGATTTCCCTTCATGAATGTGATTTATGGTCTTTTGGAAGGTTTCCTGACCTTTTTCCCATAAGAAGAGCCTAAGAGGTTTTATAGTCTGCCCTACTTATGGAGTAGACTTATTGCAGCTTTCTGGTTGCTTCTTCAGCAGCATCTTGTACCTTCTTACTTGTTTACTTGGGAGAGACCCTGGAAAGATATTTGTGCTTACATAAATATGTCTTAAATGTATCAGAATTTGTAGGGAGAAATGCAAACACATACGTGAATATTTTTTTTCGAACATTTCCTTAAAATCTTTTTTGTTCTCTGATAAAACATTAAAATGACAAGTATATTTGCACAGCCCTTCTCAAAATACAGCTTTTCTTAAAGAATTTCAGCAATCATTCCTCAGAAAAGGAAACTAGGAAACTATGCTTATAAGGAGGAGAGGGAGAAGGGAATGCAAGTCATAGCTATAAAATTGATATTCCTTACATGCTGACTTATTATGACTCCATTCTGCATTACAGGGTATTTTTGTAGGCAAGATACTACTCTATTAGTGCTGCATAATGTCAAGTGTAATAACACTCAGCATTACCTAACGGAAAGGTTCCTTACCAAACCTTACCTTCCTTAAAAATGGTTATATTACATGTAAGGAATTGTAGGGGAAAGAGATAGATGAAGAAGAGGGAATATGACATTTGCTTTTACCTTCTAAGATAAACTGATTACATGACTCCTAATATGTTGTCTGAGTAACAGAAAGCCTAAACTTGACTACAAGGTGGGCAAATACAAATAATTTTAAATGGTAGAGGCTCTGGGGTTTATGTATGGAAGGAAAAAAAGGTTGAAATAGATTTCCCCAAATTTTGCCTTATATTCAATAGCTGCAGACATGACTGTTGACTTAAAGATTTAAAACTAGAGTATGAGCAGACTTTAAAGCACAATGATGATGTCTTATGCAATGAACTAATAATGCCTTGGAAAAATGTTATAATAGTAGACATGTCATTTCTCTGGTCTGCTGTAAAGAGAAGTTGTTTAACTGAACTTGTTGTGAATAGATTGAAGGTTTATGCCAGGTATTATTTTAAGTGTTGGATTATTTAGCTGTTTGCTTTGCTTTAATTCTAATAGAGGCCATATGGCTCATCTTTAATGGCTGAACTGGGTGTGACAAATTCTGTGAGAAATGCTTGTAGAAGAGTGCAAATCAAATACCCTGTTTAATAAAACAATAGGAAGAGACAACTGCAGCTGAGAAGTGACTTACCCATTGACAGTTCTAGGCAGAGCAGCAATTGTAATTTTGGTAATTTTTAGCTAGGAAAAACTCTAGTATGTTTCTCTAATACAGCACAGTCTCTAGAGCTGCCCCCTCTTCAGTGTTTCTGTTGAGTGGACTGGTCCCACTGAGTATGCTTTTACTCCTTACTGGTATCCCAGCTTCTGAATATCTTTAAAAGAGACCCTTGCACAATTTACAATATTGACTCAATAGTCTTGCCCTGAAGGACCAGCCATTCTTTCATTTCTCCTTGTAAGTACTGGTGGTACCTGAAAAATAGAGGTCTGCTTATATTGATGAATGGTATGGGTCTGTATGTGGCCTTGAACATTTTCAAATAAATGCAAACCAGCAGTGCTATTTTCCTGTTTTTTTGCACCAGCCTATGATTTCAGGTTCTTAGACTTGATAGAGACACAGTGGAGAAACCATGCCATACTTCATGAAGTCCACAAAACCTGGATTGTCTTTATGTTCTTACTGTAAGTTACTAAGAGTATGCCTGCCAAACTAATTTGCCAAACCGCTCTCCATCATCTTCCAACAGTCCTGGCTCTCTGGGGAGGTCCCAGATGATTGGAGGTTGGCGAATGTCACCCCAATCCACAAAAAGGGCTACAAGCAGGACCCTGGCAACTACAGGCCTGTCAGCCTGACCTCCGTGCCTGGCAGGGTTATGGAGCAGTTCATCCTGAGTGCAATCACACAGCACCTTCAGGATGGACAAGGGATTAGACCCAGCCAGCATGGGTTTAGGAGGGGCAGATCCTGTCTGACCAACCTGATCTCTTTCTACGATCAGGTGACCCACCTGGTGGATGAGGGGAAAGCTGTGGATGTGGTCTATCTGGACTTTCAGCAAGGCATTTGATACTGTCTCCCATAATATACTCCTGGAAAAGCTGGTAACCCATGGCCTGGACAAGTGTACCCTCTCCTGGATTAAGAACTGGCTGGAGGGTCAGGCCCAGAGAGTGCTGGTGAACAGAGCTGCATCCAGCTGGCGGCCGGTCACCAGTGGTGTTCCCCAGGGGTCTGTGTTGGATCCAGTCCTGTTTAACATCTTTATTGATGATTTAGATGAGGGGATTGAGTCCATCATCAGCAAATTTGCTGATGACACCAAGTTGGGAGGGAGTGTTGACCTGCTGGAAGGCAGGAGGGCTCTGCAGAGGGATCTGGATAGACTTGAGAGATGGGCTGATTCCAATGGGATGAAGTTCAACAAGGCCAAGTGCCGGGTCCTGCACTTTGGCCACAACAACCCCCTACAGCGCTACAGGCTGGGCACAGAGTGGCTGGAGAGCAGCCAGGCAGAAAGGGACCTTGGAGTACTAATTGACATGAAGCTCAACATGAGCCAACAGTGTGCCCAGGTGGCCAAGAAGGCCAATGGGATCCTGTCCTGTATCAAAAATAGCGTGACCAGCAGGACCAGGGAAGTGATCCTTCCCCTGTACTCTGCACTGGTGAGGCCACACCTTGAGTACTGTGTTCAGTTCTGGGCCCCTCAGTTCAGAAAGGATATTGAGGTGCTGGAGCGGGTCCAGAGAAGAGCAACAAGGCTGGTGAAGGGACTGGAGCACAAGTCCTATGGGGAGAGGCTGAGGGAGCTGGGGTTGTTTATCCTGGAGAAAAGGAGGCTCAGAGGTGACCTCATCACTGTCTATAACTACCTGAAGGGAAGTTCTAGCCAGGTGGGGGCTGGTCTCTTTTCCCAGGCACTCAGCAATAGGACAAGGGGGCACGGGCTTAAGCTCTGCCAGGGGAAATTGAAGTTGGATATCAGAAAAAAATTTTTTACAGAGAGAGTAATCAGGCATTGGAATGGGCTGCCCAGAGAGGTGGTGGATTCACCATCCCTGGAGATTTTTAAACACAGATTGGACGTGGCGCTGGGTGCCATGATCTAGTAAATGAACTAGAGTTGGACCAAGGGTTGGACTCGATGATCTTGGAGGTCTTTTCCAAACCAATCGATTCTATGATTCTATGATTCTATGATTTGAAAATCTTGTGCAGTTTTCTGCAAGTGAAAGATTTCTGCTTTGCTTCAGACAGAAAAATCTGCCATAATAAGGCTATCTGTTAAACTGCAGAATTCAGAAATACTTTCTGGGCTTGAAATCAAAAGTGTACCTTTGCTATTTAGTAGCAAGATATGAGGCAGAACTATCTTATATACTCACCTTGGAACTGTATATTTTGACTAAATTCTTTCATTGAACAGCTCTGAAACCAGAACTAAGGTTGTGTATACAGAATTTGCATTCAATTATTTTGATGTAGCTTAAGATAATTTACATTTTGGAGTAAGCAAACACTTCCAGGTGCTACATCTGCATGAAGTACCCTGGTGAAAGTTAATGTTGTACCTCTAAAACATTTATGAATTCTTTACGGTATTCCTCTGAGCTAGTACATCATGCATTCTGCTAGAGAGGAACATTGGCACTGAAATATCTGAAGTGTGTTCCACATACAAAGGAAATTCTCCATTCCACCTGCCACACAGATTGTGCTCTTGCTAATGCTGAAGATAAACCAGTAACAAATTAGGAGTCTTTGGATATTCTCTTAAGATTGACTTTTGCCATGGATTTGCAGTAGAAGAAAAAAAAGAGCCAAGGTCCTCTGATTCCTCTTCTCATATCTAATTCTAGATTTTTTTCTTCCTTCTCTCTATTGTCTTTATCTTTTCAGTGTGAAGGTATATATTTTACTCTGTTCTTTCTACAACACTGTTGTTTTTTATCATGAGATTGCCCTGCAAATCTGAATATGCTTTTAATCATGTGCAGTATTTTTTATCCTTCTCTTGAGCATTGATTCTGCATGAATTTTGCCTGCATGTTTCCAGAATTCATCAGCCTCTTCCAGAACATATTGACCTATTTATAAACCAAGAAAACTGAATGAAAAATGCTTAACACATCATGAAATGACTCAGACTGTCCTTTTACTTTTCTCACTTTTGCATGTAGTTCTACCCTTTTAAGCATAGAACTTTTGTATGTTGACTTTTTGGATGGCTATAGACTTGAAAGATTCAGAGACCAGAAAAATCAAACTGATTCAATCCGTTATGTTAGCAGAATAAATATGGTTTAAGTTTAAAATTATATGAGCCTCTCAGGATTCCCTCTTATAAAGATACATAGAAAAGAATTTAGGTCCTTTTATTATTAATCTCACTAAATCAGGCTTCTGATCCAGCAAATCTGCAAATGAAAATCTATTCCAGTAAAAATAACATGAAGTATATTGTAAGTTTGAGGTACCTTTGTGCAATTTTACGATGGTTATGTGATATCCTGTTGGTAGAGTAGTCTCTGGGATATATGAAAAATAGTATTTAATTGCAGAAAACTCTTTTAATGTCTTTTTTTTCTTTTTTTATATTTTGTTTTAAACCAAATTAAAAAAGAATAAAGGAAAAACTACACTTCAGCCTTTAAACATGTATGGAGACTGAACCTGAGATTTCAGTTGTGGTAGGAAAGGCCCCTGATTTCTCTGGAAGGGTTGGACACTGAGTCAGGCTTGTGATCTAATCTAGACATATAAATGGAGGGAAAAATACTCATCCAATAGTGTTGTGCTATTCTGCCAGTTCATGTGGGCAAAGGAAACATGCCTCTTATTTGGAACCTGGGATTGTTAGTCTCATTGATGTTATTACTCCATTACAATCAGGCTAACGCTCAGCCAAAATGATCTATTTATTATCAAAAGAGCCTGATTAAAAGTAGAATGTTTTCTTCTTGCCAAGAAGAGCAAAAGGTTCTGTAATCCATGAGATGCTATCTTCTGCCACTAGCTATTATAAACTGTAAATGCTGCTTTTCAAAGCTCAGTAACTTTACTGTCTTTTCACTCACTATGTATAGCTATATATAACCAGCCCAAAGTAAGTCCTATTATATAGTAATGTTTTACATCCCAGGTCCTTCACCAGGAGGATTACAATATTGATAATGAAGGTTTTTTCCTCTTCATTCTTGGATGCATTAGGTTTATTTTTATATTTTACTAGAGTAATTCCCTTACTTTTTCTTGTATTATTATATACAACCTTAATTTTCATTTATATGCTGAATACCTGCTCTTTGTTTTTACTCCAAAAATTTTGATTTACTGGTTCCCAAGGTGCATTTATAGTAAGCAGTAAATGGTAAATTATTACATGTTTAAGCCTGCTGGATCCCTAGAGCCAATCTGTGCCTGTACCTTCAAGGTCTCTGCTGTCGTTCTGTGCTTATCTGTCAATGTAGAACTTTATCATTCCATGGCTACAGAGAATTCTGCATAGAATAGCTACTGCGTCTTATTGATAGCTAAAGAATATATTGCATTTATAATGTTTGTAGTTATTAATAATGACACTAAAGCTAGAAGCAAATTAGGCAGTAGCCACCTGATCATTGTGTAATTAGCAAGCTAAAGCAAGGAAACTGAGATAATCTGAAGTGTCCTGAGACCTCCATTATTAAGTTAATGCAATTCTTTTTGCCTGTTGTGAGTAATGGCAATATTTTGGGGCTGCAGCAGTCTGATATCTTTTAGTTACCTAATATATTTAAGGATAGACAAAAAATATTTTAAATAAGCCATCATGCTACTTTTTTTTACAATATTGTATTTATTTTACACATACAGGTCACATTTTTTAATTTTACATTTCGGTCATTGTGTTTTACTCCAAGTTGAAACTCGACATAGTAGTTTCCAAATCAGGATGAATACTATTACTATTTGCTCATTATACACTTTAGTTTGTGTTTATTGGACACTTTTAAGAAAAACAGACACAAGTTCTGGATTCAGAAGCAATAAGTATATTCCTATAAAAATGTAAGATTTTAGTATGGATGGGACTTGTTTTATTTTTATACATCCATATATATGTATATATAGTAAGTGATAAAACAGTAAAGTTACTGAGTTTTAAATAGCAGCACTTACAGTTGTACTAGCTGGTGAGAGAAGACAGTGTCTCATGCACTGCTGAACCTTTTGCTCCCTTTCTTGCAAAGAAAAAAACCCTCTTATTGAATTACCAGAATCTTGGCTTTATTTGGTAAAATTGTTCACATGCTGCTTTGATTACAAAATAATTTAAAGGTGTGAAAATCTCTTGAGAATTCTCTTCAAAAGAATTGTATGCTTAACAAGATTTTTATGAAACAATTGCAAAAAATTAAATGTGTGAGCCATAATGATGTGAGTATGCATTTGCATGAGTAGGTGTTGTCAGAAAAATCAATAGAATTGTTCTCCGGAGTGAGCTTCAGTAGATTGGATGTTTGAAATGGTTAAAATTTTTTGCACTTCACCTAAATCCCCATATCCCATATGAACCCCACTTGACACCCCACCTTGTACCAACATATGCACAAGACGAACTGATAAAAACATAAAGGACTTGTCTGTGAGTTTTGTGCTGGTAGGGCTATAGAACTGTGCCCTACTTGTAAAGATAATCCAATGTGAAATTGCACCATTTTTTCAAGTAAAATGTTACCCATGTTACAATTATATCATATACATTGCTAAAAATTACTACAAATGCAAAAGGAGATTGAATTATGGTTGCTATGGAAACTGTAACATGCAGCTTCCTGACTTGATGCGTGCAAAATTCAGCCTTAATATCACGCTGTTATAAATTTTTGCTTTTTTTTCCCCACTCAAATAGATGAAGATGGAGTTTATGTATAAGAATATATTCATTCAAGTTATGTGGCTCTGTCATGCTATCTAGTATTTTTTATTAGTTGAAGTGTATGTGTAGCGATTTACAGATGCTTTACTATATAACTGCTGTGGAGAAAAATTAATGGTTCTAAGCATATGTTACAGAAGGATTTATTTGCACAAATGCTTAGAAGCCTTGAGTTAGGTTAGTCACTGTACAGTACATACACTTCCCCAGGTAGACACCTATGGCATGTGAGGTGTACAAACCATGTCATATAAAAACTTCGTGTGAGAACCAGTGAATTAGGTTATTTCCCCATGCAGAAGAGCACGGTAGCATAGCTGTGGATGAGGTGATAGTGCTGATGCAGGTAGTTCCAGCAGCAGACACTGTTTAGGCCTGCACACAGTGAGCACAGGTAATTTCCACTTTTTTACGTCTAGCGCTGAGTTTTGTGCTGTTATGATTTGGTCATTACTGGCACCTTATTCAGATAATTTAAAGCTTCTTTGGATCATCTATGTTACGCTGCATGAACATGACTTTCTAACATGCCCTGAAGTACAAATGCATTCAAAATACTTAGAAAATACTTAGAAAACATGACACAGTGTTAGATTCAATGTAATTATCGTTTTTCAGGATCTCCAGGGCTTGTGGCTTGATGGTGGGAAAGCAGAACACCTTCTGGTGACCAAAAAATTAAGTACATCCTGAGAGAATGATGGAAAATGTGGATGGATTAGGATGGGGAACCATAACATTACATTTCTTACTGTGATTGCATAAGGAAGCACAGTACTGGAGCTCCCAAGGCACAGGTTGATAAATGATTTAAGTCTGGACTAGGGCTGATTTAACTAGCAGTTCCCAATTGTGCTGTTCTGGTAGTAATGCTTTTCTGTGATATAGTATAGATAGAGCTCCCAGTCATTTTTAATCACTCTGTATGACCTTGGTTGGAGCAGTGTTACCCAACAGTGTTTCAAAATGCTGTGTCTGGTTATTTTCTGTGGAATGGGTTTTAGTAGATCTGGCTTTACTTCTTTTCTTTATTTCTTCATTAACAATTGCATGTCCAAGCCTCAGTGGCAGTTGTCTGTGCAAGTAGCAGCTGGCATGTAAAAGCTGCTTTATCACCTGTCAAAGTTACCAAAAGTAACTGCACAAACTTCTGAATATTCAGCAGCAGTAGGAGGACATGAAAGCTACACAGAGAAACCTCATTTTTACTTATGTGGTGTCATTTCATTACCATATAGATTTTAATTTTTAGAGCAAATATTGCAAAATAATGGCCTTATTTAATAACAAAAGAAACAATATTAGCACAGGATTTTTGGAAATGTTCAGAGATCTTAGGTTTCAGCGACTGTTAGTGGTATTTTGAAAGTACTTTTATTCATGTCTATATTACCACATTGTAGTTATAATTATGTAATACTTGTCATTTCTTTATAGCTCTTAGTTTACTGTAGTGAGTTTAGGCCAATTATATTTTATGAGGGTTTTTTGCAGGGGCCTCAGTATAGTATTGTATATGTTAGAAAGTATATGTAAATTCTAGCATTCAATCTTCTGCTTTACAATAATTTCTCTTTTCTACTGGGTTACAAATGTGTATTACACAGTGTGACATTCATAATTATATACACTTTATAGTTTTTCTCTTCAATATTAGTTGTATACTGTTTATTTACTTTTATAAAGTTGTAGTACTAATTCTTTTAAAATGCTAGGGTCGTTGGTATGCCAGAAAAAATAATCAAGGCATTTACTTTGAAGAACCTTTTGATGAGGGAAGAAAAGAACTATTTATTAGATTTCATTAAATTTATTAGTCTATATGTTCATACTATTTTTTCTAGCTTGTTATTTTTTCAGCAAACATTTCAAGTCCAAAAGTTTATTTTGTTTTTCTGTTTGTTTGGGTTTAGGTTTTTTCTGTTTGTTTTTTGTTTGTTTGTTTGTTTTTGTTTTAAATAAATGCCACAGCTGGTAGAGGTGTTTTTGTGAAATTAAAAATTCTAGAACTCATGTGACATATAACTGGAATGACTATTTTGAAATTGTTGCTAGTAGAGCTCTTTCTAAGCTTTTTTTTTTTTTGAGGTGTCTGTCATCAATCAGTTAACTGCAAGTAATGGAATAGGTCATCATCTCATTCCTAAAACATTGTAGAGTTGAAAGTAAATAATTTGCAAATAATATTCAAGCTATTAGTTGTTCAATTGTTTCTTAAATGTTTTTAGTAAGAAACTTTTATAGTAGTAAGATGAGTATGTCAGTAAATGATTATCAAGGGGATGATTTGATCCTGATTTTCAGTGGCTGACTGCATTTGTAGGCAGAAGGTTGATGATGTCACCTGTAACTCCTGCTAGCTCTAATTTATTTGTCTTGGCTCCTGATAGCAGTGAAATTGCTGTGGTATAGGCTTAAGGACAAAATATGTGATTGTACATACTTCCAAAGCTACATTTCACTTCTTTTTTTTTGGCATCAAAAGCAGTAAAGTCAGCAGCAACAAAGTTTTCTCTCAAATCTGTGAGAAATGTGAGCAAAACTTGTATGTAAGAAAAATCCTTCAAATCTTCCTTTGGCCTGAAGCAAGAGGCAGGAAGGATGCTGTTGTTTGATTGCAGCTACTGAACACAAGCATCATCTCTTTTGTCGGATGTAAAATTGTCATAGATCCCTTTCAACTCTCCTTTCCTCTCCTCCCTTCTCCTCTCTGAAACTCATTAAATGAAAACATAATTAAATTAGGGGATATTTATGGAGAACTAGCCTAATAGAAATGCTTAAAATTTGTTAATTTCTTTTTCCTAATTTTAAGAAGATAGTCAAACATATAAATCATCATGTAAGATCTGCACTGTCAAAGAAGTCTCATCAGATAGTAATGCTAAATCATTGCAGCTGTCCCAAGTCTTATCTGAAATACCTCAGATGCTCAGCTATTGCTAAGAGGTAGAGACACAGTATCTAGGCCTCATGAAAGTTTTGTGATTCATTCACTTCCTCCTTTCTCCTTACAAAAATACCTTCTCTCCTCCTTTGATCTGTGTTAGTTTGCCTATCTATTTCCAGCAAGGACTGTAAATCCGTTGTGCAGCTATTTGCTTCCACTGGTTGAGTCTTTGCAGCTGAAGATTAAGATGGTTTATGTTGTGGTTTTCACAAATGCACAAGTAATTTATAGTTATGTTCTGTATAGTTGCTATATTAAAAGAATTATTCTAATGTTGAGTGGCAAGGACAAAGCTGTTCTTGTAGCTAATTGCCATAATTCCCTTTCCCCACAAGCTACATGAAGCATTTCTGCTTTTGTGCTATATTGGTACAAGGAGGGACTAAAAAGCCATTGAGGAATTTTGTCATAGCTTGAATCACAGTGCAAAGCCATCACATTGACTTTCTGATTGTCTCCTGTGTACTTTTACATATCGGTTATGCAGGGAGGAATTACAAATGACATGGCAGTACCCATTTCCCTGCGTGTAGTAACTCTGCCTATTCTGCTCAGACTCCCATGAGAAACAGTGCCTAGTTCTGTGGATACATGTTCTTGCAAAAGGAAAGGTTGAAGAAACATCAGGTTCCTTTTTAAACTGATTTCACAAAAGCTCAATTAAATGGTGATTTGATCTTATGCACCACAAATATTATTTGCCTGGCAGAAGTAACAGTGGGACTTCAGGTTGAGTAACACTTTCCTGCAGAGGTTTGGACGTGTTTCATAGGCACAGGTAATGTAAAAGATTTGAGCTTTTACTTGCATCCTCACAAAAGAATTAAACTGAGAACTATAGCTTTAGGCTTAAAGTAGTCTACTGGTCTGACTTTAAGTCCCAAAATTGCTATCTAACTCCTGCTGGCTATAGGCTGAAACTCATAACAGCATATAGGTAATATGCCTAAAGTAAAGAGGCACAGGTAGGTCCTTCTTTTTTAAATCCAGTGGTAGGTGTTTGTTCCAAGTGGCTATTCAAGTCAAAGCATGATTTTTACCATTGCTATGAATAACGCAGGGCTTGTGAAAATTAATCCTTCAATTCATTGTTCAAAAATGAATGGACACTGTGTATCAGAATAGTGGGAAGACTGCTGTGAACTGCTGGCACGTTCAAGGCATGCAGGTGCACCTGTCAAGTGTAAAGAAAAGCAGGCTGCCTATATGAGTTTCCTATGCCTCTTTTTCAGCTTTTCTTGATATCTCAGTCCCCATACAGCTCTTATGTTGATGTCATAAACTGAGCAGTTTGTTACGCATAATTCCAGCCCCTTTGAATTAGTGGTGGCAGTTAGATTACTATTATTGATAGTGCCTGCAGGCAGGGAACCATTAAGGTGTCATAAACTTAGCAACCTCCTATGACATAATACTAGTCTTTTAAATTTAGTTGTTACAGTTAGGTTGCATCCCAAGGGTCCCTACTCCAGTGCCTGGTGTGTGCATGAGCATAGGTTGCAACTTTTTTAAGAACTGCTAAACCCTGTATTTCTTAAAACATTTGATGAACGTTTTCAGGAGCATATACTGCAGAAATATTTCGCTTTTTCTGTTTTTAAGCAGATGACTAGTAATATGAGGACATCTTTTCAGCAGCCTTCATTGGATAATTAAGAATGGATAAGTGATAAATGGATAAACTGGGAATCAAACCAGACAGAAGAAACTTAAGAGTTTTGAAAAAAGTATAGCTAAAACTTTTTCAGTGATCAGCGTACAGATGTTTGTGACTGTTTTCTTACAGCTATCTCCATATTTTGCCATTTAATGGCTACAAAGAGTCTTACATAGGAGGATAAATCATAAATGCATAGGACAAATTTCTAATTTCCTTACTAATTTTACATTTTAAGCCTGGTGAATGAGAAGCAAAGGGTTTTAACATATGCATGCACACTGGCCAGGCAGTAAGGAAGTTGTTTACCATTGATATTCTGCATGTCATGGGAACAGTAAATCAGGATTATTGGCATATGTATGAAAGCTCATTCATCAAAGGACATGTTTTTATGTATTAGCTAGCTAAAAATGCAGAGAGGAATTTGGCAGGAAGAAAAAGGAATTTTAACTTTTTTTTTCCCAAATAACTACAGCAATTCTGACTTTTTGAGTTATAAAATATTTTAAACCTTCAATCCCAGAAAATTTCTCCACAGCATGTCCAACACTGGTTCTGGATATCTGAAAATGCCACCACTTGCTGGGGTGTAGGCTTTAATTCATCTTGTCCATACGTAAAACTCCTCTGCTATTTGAACAGCAGGTTTGGGAAAAAAAATTCTCTGAGAGTTCTTATTGTGTGGATTATGTATAGCAGCATACTTAGCTAAAGAAATAAGGAAACCAGACAACATAATGAAGTTTATCTCTTTGAGAGCAACCAGAATGCTTTAGGACAGAGTTTAGTACGAGAACTCACACATATAAACAGCCAAGGTGAGTTTTAGCCAGGCAATGTATCATCAAAACCAGCTTGTTCAAACAACTCAGCTGTAAAAAAAAAAAAAGGAATCCAACAAGTAGTGCACATAGAATATGATTTTCTAAGGAACATTGTGTAAAGCTTGAAAGTCCTGGTGCTGTCAAATGAGATACAAAGACCCACTTGCAGCTGGCTGTGTGAGGACTGTAGGGTACAGAAACAACCAATCAGAAAACCAGTGGATATCAAAGCTCACAAGTAAACAGCACAGTGGACAGCATTAAAGATATTTGCCGGTGTAGTGGCAGTGGTCATGAGTCAGAACATTTAAAATAACCATGACAAATTCAGTGCTACTTTTCAGTGACTCTTTTGGGAGTCTTAAGAGTAGCCAGACCTAAAGAACTAACATACTAAGGAATGATAGAATGTTGAATTTTCAGATCTTTGCATATTTTCTCCTCTTCAGTAGCAAGAAGGAAAAATCAAGGAAACAAAATGTCTCCTACTGTGTCGTTCACCTGCTGCTTATTGGTGTTATTCTCCTGCCGTCTCCTCCATCTGCTTTAAATTAATTTCTGAAATGTTCCCTCCCTGAAAATAAGTTCTTACTAATTTCATAAGGAACAAATTAAGAAGTAGCAAACACAGAGACTGTTTGTTGAATTGAAAGCAATTAGAACACAATGGGGAGAGGAGCAACAGAAGAAACATGCAATAGAAATTGTGAATATTGAAAAAAAAACCAAACCTAAACTCAGGTCCTGAGAATCATATAAAATTTTAGTTTGTCTTTTCTAGGGAAAATGGACATTTTAATTAAAGAAAGTTTTCATTAGTGGTGGCTTTAGGATTTAACTTGGTGTAACCAAAACACTGCCTTAAGTTAATAAATAGTAGTTGAGATATGTGACATTACCGAAGTCATGAAGACGTAAGAAACAACCTAATTAGCAACAACCTCCCTTTAATTCACCCACTTTGTATTTCTTTTTGGTTTACCTAGGAACATGAAACTTACCCATGTCGGATAATTGAATTCTCATCTCTAGCCCTTCATACCTTTAATACATAAAAATTACTTTAGCAGATGAATGATTTTCTTCCTATTGATCCCAAGTATATTTTTTTTAATACAGTTCCTCGCTTTTTCTGGTAAGGAGTCTCTTCCACTCAAATTTCTTTTAGTGACTGAATATCATACATTTCTTCCCTATAACTTTTGATCATAATGAATTATTGCTGCAGAAATACTATGTTTCTGTGGTTATACAGATTTCTTTTATTAAAAAAATATTAAAATTACTCACATGAGTGTATTTTTAGAGGGTGAGTGTTGCCTTTATGTTAAGAGAGCTTATCAGGAAGTAAGAGCATTTTCTCAGTTTTGGTCCTGCTTTCTGTAGCAGTACAGTTCAGCTAAAGTGGAGGTGAATTTAAAAAGGAGGGTTGTAATTGAAGAGTAGATTGCATACACTATGAAATTGTTCTTTTAAAAACTGCAACCTTTTCCACTGTAATATGAAGCAGTAATACCGTAGCTTTGAAATTAAGCATGATGAAATTTACACCCTAGGTTAACCTTGCATAAAGGTTAGGAAGGAAAAGTTCTCCATGTAAAATGTTTTCATCTTCCAGTGTTCTGACTGAGGCCCCTTTAGCCCAAGTACAAGGGAGTGCAGGAGGCTTTTGCCAAGTTCTGAATACTTCTGCATGTTGAGTAATTATTATGAAGTTTTGTCATTCAGCAGATGACTTTGGCCTTCTGATTCCCTGTTTAAATATAATGGGTTATGCTTTCTCTATACCTTTTTTTGCCATTTCCCGTTGCTCTTTTTTGTAGTGTTTGTATATAATTGGCCTAAAAAGGATAATTTTACTTAAGTTTGTACTTCATTACAAATGAATCAGATTTTCCTGTTCTACAGCCCAGAGTAGTGCTCTATTTTCTGTTCAAGTGACTATTAACAAATGAGTTTATAAAGGTCCACTAGAATTGTGAGGAAGAGCCTTCTATGTTGCAGAAAAAGTTTGTCTTTTTTGTTACCTATCTGCTTCTGCAGAAGTAAGAAATATCAAGGAGCCCTAAAATATCTTGACATTTTAACAATAACTTTTATTAATCATATGAAAACATATTCTATGATATTTTTGGGGCTGCTTGCTGTCAGATAACAAAGAACACTTTCAAGAAATTACAAATGAAAACTCTGGTTTCTCTGTGATTTCTAAATTACATCTATTGTAAATTTAGAAGACTGAAGAAAGCATTTCAGTCATCCATACACCATACTCCAGAATGCTCTTTGTATACATTCAGTCTTTCAAGAGGGAGATTTGGGTCTTCTAAAATTCTGCTAACAACACTGTTCTTGCATTTAATGTAGACCAAAAGAAGCCAACCAGTTTTCAGTAGTTAACAGTTTCCGACAGGGGAAGAAGTGAGTTTGTAATTGCTGTAAGATTTGGTGCTGGCAAATATGAACAAGCAATAGGTTGTACCGGATTATGACCTCAAGCTGAGATGACCTGTCAGTCTGATGAAATATTCTGCTTTGAATGTGCTGTGGTAATGTAAATGTCATGGTTTGCAATGCTACTTCTTCCTGGGAAGTCCATGCTCTGAAACAGTGATTTTATTACATAGCTGCAAGGGAAAAAGCAGATTACTCAAATTTTCTCTCTTCTATTACAGTCTCATCCTATGTACTCTAGTAAAATAGAAGACTTACCTTGCTGGTTATTGGCTACCCTGATTGATAGGTAGAGCACTGTATGTCATGGGGAGGCCAAATTTGGTTTCTCAAGTGCAGAATAGAAGGCAACAATCACGTTCCTAACTGTTGCTTGTACTGTTGCTAACATAGCAAAGAAGGTGTTGGCTGTCTCTGCTGCAAGGGTCCACTGGTCATTTTCATTCAACTTGCTCCCCACAAGTGTAGGTGTTCTTTTGTCCCCCGTGTAGGACTCCAAATTTGTCTTTGCTGAACTGTGTTGTTAACTCTGCTTTGCAAAATATACTTTCAAAAAGGAAATTATGTCTATAACAATTTAAAATGTTTTAGTTTTTGTGCAAATAATTCAAAATATATGTAAACCTGCCTCACATTCTTTTACTCACTGTAGCATGTGTTCCTGTAATTGTAAAAAAAACAAAAACCTTATGGAAGTGATTTTTAATATAATATTTGGAGGTTTTGTGGTCAAAATTTACTGTGTCTCTCAGCACTATATCATGTAGATTCAGTATTCAAAGTATTAGAGAAAAGTGATTCAAGATAACTCAGATGCTAATGTTTGAAATTTTAGTGTCTTAGGTTGAGCTGGCAAAATGCCAACTGCCTAATACAGAGTCAGAGAGCTCCCTCCCCCTGCCGAGAAACGGGAGAAAGGAAAAAAGATGGAAACTCAGAACAGGTTTAGACCTAAACTAATTATATATATTTATACAGAAAAGAGAAAATTAAAAGAAAGCTGCAATATAATACACTTACACAAGTTAGATACGACAAAAAATAACTCCCCATTTCCCATCGAACACAAACTACAAATCACTTTGGAGAACTGAATTCTCCAGAGACAGACTCAAGCAGAGACAAGGACTAAGAACAAACATTTAATTTCCCTAAGATAACATGATGGTGAGCCGGTGCTGGACCTGTGCCTCCCATCCCTCCTGGGATGGCATGGTGCATCCTCCTGGGACCACAGCCATGAAGGAACTGACTAAGACACTCCCACGCTGGCTCCTACACTTCGAGATGATGTCGGAATATGGTATGGAATACTATTGGCCAGTAGTCAGCTGTCAGCTGGCCCAGCCCAGCTCGCGTCAGCTGATAGTCTCAGGCCTAGTCTGAAATCTAAAGCCTAAATTTAGGTCCACACCTAGCCAAACCTATAACATACAGTTTCTAACAAGAAGGAAATGCTTGGGCTCTTTTTCATGTAACATTCTAAAGGCATATGTAAATGGCACATGGGATGACATTCTCTGCTAGACCATTGCCTTATGTAAGTTCTAAATCAAGTCCAGTATAAGAGCGATATAACAGAGTCACCAAATCAAATACTATTGATGCTTAAGCACAACAAAAATTACATGGAATTTGCAGTCTGTACAATGAATTGAAAGTATATTCAGCTGGAATTTTCCTCTTTTTTTGATGGTACTTTTGTAAGTTGTTGGCAGTCACTGTGTCTCCAATCATAATCGCAGGTAGGAACAGGCACCTCCAGAGATGTCTACAAAAGCTCAGACCAATTGCTTTCTGGAGGTACCACCTCTGTGTTGATGATACCCAGCCTAAGGTTACTTGCAGAAGATTACTTGCTGAAATTAAATGAGGTCAGTCTCTTTCACACAAACATTTGAAAGCACCTGGTAATCCATTTCAAATACTCACATACTAGAAGAACAGAATTATGCATTTTTCAGCCAGATTAATCTTGCTTTGCACTTATAGAATTTAATATACCCAGTTGTCAAAATTAGGACACTTTTCTTTCAGGAAGTGCCCCACCGTGAAGCTTTTCTTATTAGATAGTTAACGAGGAAATTGTTAACCCCATTTTTGAAACATTAATGATGACATCAGATAGTAGTGTCAATGTATGTATCTAATATCTACTTAGGATTTTTTTTTCTAAGGTATCAAGGACAGTATTTAGAACCAAGTATTCAGCACACTTCACTCTGATAGATGTGCTACTTGATTAATTCTTAAATATATCACTATTCTGTAGATACACATTTGTACCTAAGACTCAGAACATATACTAATACTCTGCTTTATTTAGGAATATATTGATGCATTTATTAATAGATAAATTATTTTCCTTTTTTTTAGTTGTCTTTCTACTTAACTTTTATTCAAACAGAAGCATCCATACCCCTGTTCATTTTCTGTTGTCTATAGCCCTGCAACACCTCTCCATCAAACAAGAGAGTGCATTACGTAGGTTCAAAGTGATTGTATTAGAAGCAGGTACTGGTTTTGATTTTAAAGCAAATGCAAGACAATTTTGTATTAATTTCTTTTTATTAAAAGAAGCTCAGTTTCCAACAATGTGCGTATTTCCTTAAATAGTTAATACTGTCAAGGTCATACTGCTAGATGTTGCATAGGTTTTAAAATATCTGGATGAATGGACTAAGACTATGTTTTGATGTGGCAATGCCTGATAATGGTGTGTAAACTACCACAGTTTCACTATATTAAAAGAAAAAATACTGATCCTTGCTCTGTAAGGGTATTGAAGACTTGCGGCAGGTATGTCAGTGCTTTATATATAAAAAATGTATTAACAGAAAGGCACTTATGTAGAAATGATCTTAGAAAAATATTTCTGGTGTTTTTACTGTTTTAACAATTTTGGACATATATTACTTGTGTATTCTTTAAAATACAGAGTCATCTTTGGACACAGTCATATTTATATTCCCATACAAAAACATACAATAAAAAAAAGTGAAGTATGGTGCCTTCCAATAAGATCAGACTAGTAATTTAAGGTATGCATGATTTGTCTTTACCAAAAACTGGTATAGACTATTAAATCTCTGGAGTTCTGATACTCTTTTAGAATGACAGGGGCTCTATGGCAATGTATTTGGAAATTTACTTTCCATTGTCAAATGAACTCCCAAAATAGAAAAAAAAAATTTTATCAGGATGTTGTGGTTTATTTAGTGTTCTTTATTCAGTGCAGAGATAGCTTGTTGGCTACTGAATGGCTGGCTTCACGTTCCTCAATCATACTAGGACTTTTCGAGATTTTTCTCTGTGTGTTTTAAAACAGGCACTGAACTTGTCTACAGGACTGGGAGCTCCAGTAGGTGAGGGAGGGAAAGGACCCAGTGCTATAATCTGTAGTCTGTCGGTAGGCTGGTACTAGCACTTTTAGGTGCAGTTCAGATGGGTTTTCATTTGTGAATTGAATTGTGTCGGATTAAGCAAAAAAACCCAAGAGGGAATAAAACTAAAAGGGCTGGAACTCGAACTAAGTTCCATGTGAAATTGTGAACTTGCTACATTCCTTTCTAGTGGTTGAAATAAAAGTAAGAATAAAGATACAGCTAGGAATGGGCTTGCTGGATCACTTCAGAGCCCCAGCTCTAAACTGATACTTGTGATATGACACTAGCCACTCAAAAAGACTTCAGGCTTTTAAGAGCTTGATTGCAGGCATTTGTTTCTAATAGTGCATTTCTGAATCTATTTGGTCTTGTATTATGACAAGTTGTTTCTCTTTTTTTGTTTCAAATTTTTTACACAGAATCATTCAGGAAATTGGACCTAAGATCTATCAGTAATTTTGCGCTTATCATACTGTAGAATTTATTCATACCTGTTTTGCATGCAGTCATCAGCATGACAAATGTACACACTTTACTGTGAACCATATGAGTGATTTATCCTATGGATACTATCACTGGATCTTTAGCAAACCTGCGGAGCAGATTGAACTTAATTTTTAAATACTAGTCTAATTATCCCTACAGAGTAAATTGCATGGTATTTAGTTTGACTACTTTGAAATCCTAAGATCTGAGGCTGCTTTGCAGTGATCTGAAATATGTGTTTCCAGGGAGTTATTTCAAACCAGATGTTTAACCACTGAATTGCTTGTCTATCTCAACTTCTCACCTACATAGGAATATCCCTAATAATTATATTGACACAAATGGCAATTATTGTTTCCAGCAGATAAATGCCACTGACATGATTCTATCTCACCAATTATAATTAAACTCAGTGAAATATCTTAATTTTTAGTCAGTGAATTCTTCAGGTCCTTATAAATATAACTCATTCAGTGTTTTCACAGTGAGGATTTCTGAACTCCTGTATGTACAATATGATATAAAATTTTTGGTAAGATGTAACTCAAGTAACAGTAGAAGAGGACACCCCTAGTTCAACAGGGAAGTATACATGTATTCCTATAAAGTGGTATTGGGAATTCTTCTGGCTGTTGAGCAAGTAACTGTGACATCAAGGGTATAAATATCCAAGTATTTCTTAACAATGAGATAGATCTGTGCTAGTAAAAGATAAGCAGCATGACAAAAGGGAGCCTCCTGTCTCATTCACAGTTTTAAGTGTTGGGAAGTGTTTGGGGGCTATTACTCACTGACCCTGGAATCAAATAGTACTGACATAATAGATTTTTTTTTTATTATTTTAAGAAAACTATGGAGAAATGGCAGATGTTTTCCTCAAGGC
This sequence comes from Pithys albifrons albifrons, assembly GCF_047495875.1. Classification (NCBI taxonomy): domain Eukaryota; kingdom Metazoa; phylum Chordata; class Aves; order Passeriformes; family Thamnophilidae; genus Pithys; species Pithys albifrons. The sequence goes on along the minus strand of NC_092459.1, from coordinate 21,060,056 downwards.
TTGCATTCTTCTAATCAGTCCTTAAGAGGAAATCAATACAGATTGTTTCTGAGGCTTCCAAGGCTGTCTTCCATGTCAGGTGGAAAGGAACAAGAAGAAACAACTCGTTTCAAGAAACCAGAGATGCCAAGAAACTACAGCAATCTGCAGGCCTATCTTTTTTCTTATTGGGGTTGCTGTTGTGAAAGGAAATAAAAAATCCCTTCTCAAACATACTTACCTCATCATTATGACTCACCTTCAAAAACTCTTTGTCTTCCCACCTGATCTTCAGTCACCAAGACAGATAAATCAACAATTGAAACAATGCTCTTCTGCTTCTCTTAATTTTTAAAATGCTCTTAATGGTATGGATTTTATGTTATAGCCAAGACATGACACAGCAGCCTTACTATTCTTGTACAGCAAGGAAAGCTCAAGGGTCTTTGAGTTGTTAAATAAAGCCCTAAAAATAGAAATCTAAGTTGTTGGGTTTTTTAAATTACAAATCTATGACCGAATTTTTAGTAATTGTGTAAACCCTTGTAACTAGGAAATAATTTTCTAATTCAAAGTTCCTGACCTTATAATGAGTAGTATTGTCATTTGCCCCCTAACTTTTCAGGTCAAATAAATTCTGAGAATTAGTCTTTCATTTTTTTAGAAAAATCTAGTTTCAGAGGCCTGTAACATTAATATCCTAAACACTTAGTGGTGCTTCAGGAAAAACATTGACATGCAATATAATTAAAGGTATTTCTGCTAATATATAGACTGTGTATTCCCTCTTTTGCATAAAAGCTCTGGTTGCCTTTCTAATGTCTTTCCAAAAAACAAAGTGGAAAGGCAAGGTAAGAAAGGAGAGGTGTGTAAGGAGAAATGAACTGGAAGTACACAATAGCTAATAAGAGCTATTTTGCAATGTTATATCTTCTGTAAATTTTTATATAAAATTTTAGGGAGCCTTGAAAAGGAAAAGCTTTTATTGGTAAGGAGTTAATATAATATTCAAGGGATATGCCTGTGCTGCTTTCCATCTGAAAAAGAAAAATCTCGTTATGGCTTCTGAATGGACATTTCACTGCTTTTTTGGATGACCAGTTTTTATCCAAATACGGTGCTGTGAATTTCAGTAGAATGGTAGTTTCTGTAAAGTGAAGTCAGTTCAAAGTCCAGTTCTAAGGAAGAATGAGACTAAAACATCAAAGCAAAATATACTACTTCATGTTTTGTTTTATCAGATGGCTTAGTCTGGGGAGGGCTGAACCTGTGGGTAAGACTCACAAATGAATGTTCCAGTTTACAACAGGGAACAGTACTGTATCTAAATGAAGGATTTGGTCCTGCTTCCATCATTGAAATTAGGTAGTAACATTGTTGGACATGGCTGGTAAAACAAAGCAACAGTACTGAAAACTACTCCTGAGATTTATGTTATTTTTACCTCTTAGCTTTATGCTCACTGTTTCAAAATATGTTCGGATGTGTAATTGCTTAGTGTTTTCTTCAAGATCAGTTTTTAATTTAAAATTACTCATACATAAGGTTAAGCAACTTGGAAGGGGATAATTTTGTTTCCAAATGTGTTTTTCCAAATGGATCTTAAATGTTGATCTTATTCGGAAAAATGTTCCCAGTTTCTGCAGAACATGGCTTATGTGCCTTCCCAAGGCTGTGTGTGCCTACTAGGAAGCAATGATTTTATAGGGCAGTTTCTGAGAATGTGTGACCTGTTTTGCTTTTGAAAAGGGATTGAAAATATATCACAGATGGGTTAGTGCTTCAAAACTTTGATTCTGAAGGAGAATGTATGTAATAGAATAAAAGCTTATCATGATGCCTTGCCTTATTTGGGAGATGCTTCTCTGAATTTTCACCGTAATACTGAATAACATCAGGTAAACAAGTAGTAGTAGTAACAGAATTAAAAGGGAGACATTAATTCTCTGTGCTTGCAAATCAATCTTGAATTTCACATCAGAATTTGCTTTTCTTAAATCCTTGTGTTTTGTGTGGCTTTTGTGGTGAACTAGTATGCTATCACCTTGTGCTGCTACTAAATTTGCTTTGAGAAGCCTCTTACTGTGTGTCAGTGAGATCATGAATTAGTAGCAATAACAAGACCACTTTGTAATTAACCAAAGAGATGTAAAGGAGATTATGCCAAGAATCCACAGTGTCCATTGAATTAGCAAAAATTTGCCAAATATCATAGCTGAAGAACTGCATGTTTCTTTCCATTTTGTAGCTGATAATGAAAAATAATTTTTATATATTCTTTTTGAACATGCAACTATAGAAAAACAACAGCTAAGATGAAACAATAATTTTCTGACAGAAAAAACCAAACAAACAAACCCCCACAAACGAAAGGCAGAGAACCAAACTTGCTTTTTGAAGAAAAGAATTATAATGGGAAGACCCTGGTGCATTTCCATTTGCAATAACCTGTCACGAAAATAGGATTGAAAAGTAGAACATGAAGATGAAGGAAAAAAGGTGTTGTGGCAACAGTAGCATTGATCATCATGACTCAAAAAAGCATAATAGACAAATGCATTACATAAATGTTTATTTTATATTGCTGTAAGAATCCATTCCTGACATTAAATCTCTCTCAGTTCTCTGCAATAGCAGAAAAACATTCCCAAAGAACATGCTAAAATCCAAACTGTTCATTCTTCAAGACAAGCTGCATGGTTCCTTCTATTTTATGTCCTCTGTGTCACAGAATGTATGTATTAGAAATTAGTTCAAGCTAATAAAACCACATTTAAAAGACCCAACTTTAACTTGTGCCCCTTAACTCATTAAAGGCACTTGAACAGAATTATATTGAAAGAAAATGGTTTTTTCATCTGCCTAAAAGAATGTTTTATAATCTTTCATGAAATCTAACAAATAAAGCTGAGCTATGTGAAAACTAGTTTGTGTTCTTTTATTCTTATTTATTTATTGCTCTTAAATATGATTGGCTACTTTTCAGAGTTGAAAGGGAGTATTCACTAGACTAGATGCAGACCTTAGCTTCTGAATTTTAGGCTCCCTTCACAGTCACTAGCAGGTACTACTTAAATAAATTTCACCTCATTGTTATATCCGAAAAGGCTCAGTTGCAGTGTTTCTGTTTCTCTCTCTTGGCATAAAAAAAAAAAAAAAAGACAACTAATATGTGAGGATTGATACTGGAGATGTCTAAATTTAAGGCAGATGAATTTCCCAAATTTTCAAAATTTTGCCCTGATCTGTCCTAACAAAGAAGGCCTGTGTCAGAGGCTGGAACAACTATAATGGTATAGAGATCTGTATATGTGGGGTTTTTTCAGGTGATCGATCAAGATGTGTGACTGAGATTGGAATCAGCCTGTGATTGATCAGCCCATGGCTGAATTTTCTACACACAAAGGAGAAAGTCATGTACCATTAGTTTTGTAAAGCTGTAATAGTCTTCTTGAGGATACCCTGTGAACTTAGTACTTGATTTTTATTTGCTTGTTTTAGAGAACAGCAATTACGTTAAACACAAAGTGTTCCAAAACTGTACATATTCAAATGAAACTTTTAATGCCTTCTTTGGCATAAAAGTCTGGATAGACTTTGTGCAGTAGTTTTGTTTTTATTTTTCCTTTCTGGAACTGTGAAAAACAGAACTGTTTTACAAGTTACAGAGTGAACTTAATCTTTTTAGAATGAGGGATAGAATGCAAACAGGAATGATTCTGTGCTTGGATGACATTAGTTATTTTTGGATGAGCAATAGGCACAAAAGGTTTTCTGCCAGAATTTCAACAGAACAGGAGATAATTGATCAGTTCCTGAGTCTTGGACTGCTGAGTGGAAATGTGATGAAAAGATGTAATCTACCAATTTTTGTCAGTAAGCCAACTAAAGGATTAACCATCTTAAAGACTTTCACCAGGTGATAACATAGTCATGTAAAAAATATACTATTCTACTAGTAACTTCACCTTAAAACTACTGACAGCACAAAATCTGTTTAATGTCTTAAAAGGTACTGATCTTATTAAAAACAATAATATGCAATTTTAAATATAGTTTAATGTCAGTTAATTAGTATTTTAGCATTGGGAAAAATCAAAATATTTTCTTTAGCTATTGAATTATTTAGTACAAGCTATCATTTTGACTGAGATTGTAATTTCTCTACATATTGGAAAGAATACCAACACTCACCTAGCTTTGTAGTGTAAAAATCTGTGTATTTTCTAGAAAATGTAATTAGGGCTTCTTGTGTTCAGAGAAAGCATCTTGTAAAGAACAAAAATACAAGCAAACAACAGTTCCTGCTCTTTTTATGGAGGAAAAATTGATTTCTAATGCAATTAGATTAATACTTAAAAAGAGTACTGAAGTTACATGTAATTATCACTGTGATTTTCACATTGGTTTAGTAACTCTAAATCCAAAGAAGGGGAAGAATTGTAAGAATATCCATATTCATCACAGGATCAAATCTTAATGTGTATTTTTGGACAGTTTTCCTATTGTTTACTTGAGAGGTGCTAGACTAGGCTCTGAATGCCTTGAATTACTTTCAGCTATGTTTTCAGACTTGAGTTGCAATTGTTGAAATGTTTGTGATTGCTGTTTCTAATGAAAATTAGTAAAAAGAATTGTAGTATTCCAAGGACCATACAAATAGCCTTATTATGAATTGGTAAAGCTGTGCTAAAGGATTACCTTGTTGCTTTAATGCTGTAGCCTTTTCTCTGTAAAAATTCACATGCAAAAGAATGAAACATTTTGCATTCAACAGAGGAGAGGGAATTCTTCTTTGGCCTTGGCTTGTTTTCTGCACAGCTCCCTATTACATGTTACTCTCATGCTAAAATTCCTCATGTTGCTTTCTCTGGGTTACCTGTAGCTCTGTTTCCTAGGCAGCAGGTAATTCAGATCAACTATTATCTGTGTAATAGCATTCAATACTAACAACTCAGTCATTTTTTGTGTGCCTACACCTCGGTTTATGGTAGTCTGTAGTGACTGGGAAAGCTGCAATTCCAACAAACGTCCATTCTACTTGGAGGAAAGGGGTGTCTTCTTTTCCTGGTTATTCTTCCCTTCAGCCCATCTCCTAAAGCTGATCTCCCAGTCAGTGTATCTTTAAGAGGCAGTGAATGCTTTCTCATCCTTTCTCATTGCTCTTTTTCTGTCAAAACATGACAGGTTTTTGATGTAAATCACTGTTGGCCAAATTCCTCCTTTTATACCATCGAACCCAGAAGAGTTTCCGATCTGCCAGCCTGGGAATAGTCTGGTGGGAACCACTGGTGTAAGGCTCTTTTAATCTGCCTCCTGACTCGGTCATGAGGAAAAAAGGGAGAAAGGGAGAGAATATCTCACTGTGACTGATTTCCAGACACCTAAGACAAGGTGGTGAAGCTGATCTTAGAACTGATGACGGACTTGTTAAGGGTTAAAAGTTCTGAGATCTAAAGAGTAAAATGATTGCTAATCAGCCAATGGATTTATGATCTTTCCTGCAAGGGAAGCAAAGATATTAATATTTACATTAGTGGTCAACAGAAATTTTGTGATTGTCGGATATTTATAGTATCATAAGAGATGAATGGAATAAAGCAATATTTTCTTTTAAACTTTGTGGTGTATGGAAAAACTGCTTGCTTCCTTGGTTTTTTTTGCGGTATATTTGGGTGTTTGATTTTGTGGGTGTGGTCTGTGTGTGTGTGTGTGTGTGTGTGGGTATGTGGGTGGCTGGGTGTGTGTGTGTGTGTTTGATTGGTTTTGAAGGAGGGGAAGGTTTTGGGGTTTGTTTTTTTAGGATTTTTTTGGTCTGTACTATGTTCCCAAAGAGAAGGGGATCTGCCTTGGGATTTTTCAATTGTATGTTTGTTTCTCTGCTTTGAAATTTGTGGAGATGATCTCGCCTAATTTCATTTACAGTCTTCTGGACATATCAATGTGTAATCATTATTATCATGTCATACTGGTATGCCATACTGTTTGCAGTTATTGTAATTAATTCACAATATGATGTTTTTTAAAAGGCTCTTGCTTTCAAAAACCACATTTTTTGCATAATATTTCAACTTAGGTGTAATAATGTCATCCTTTATGTTTTTAGCTAAGAGCTTAAAAGATTATATTTGGAAGCTGAGTGAGGCAATTAAAAAAAAGTGTTATTTTAAATCTTGAAAATTATTTCAAGGCAATTATATGATTTTTAAAAGCTTTACAGCATTAGTCTTGGATGCCAAAGTCTGTAAATATTGAAATTAAAGAATAATTGATCTGATTACTGAAAATATGAATTGGTGTATGTGCTCCATAGTCCTAGTGAAGATATTTGAACTTAGCTTCTGAAGGGATAAGATTTTCCTTGATATGCTCAAGTAACAGAATCAGGCCTTCAACTGATATGTTGAGTGGTGAGTAGCAGGAGAATTCTTTACAGCTTAAGTGCTCATCATGGTGATGCTTTTCTTTCCTATTAATTATGTTTCAGACTGAAGATTTTGTTGTTGGCCCATTGTCTGCTGATAATACTTGTAGTTATGTACACTAGCCTTTGTAACAGTAATAATCTAATCTGTTTTATTTGTGAAGGTTGTAAGTGGCATTTTGTGTTTTTAACTCGGACCTCAAAAGTGCTGCCTATTATTTAAAAGCAATATTCAGGCTCTTAGGAGCTCTTTTCTTTCATCTCCATTTTTATACCCCAGTGGAAAGAAAGCATTTAAAGATGTGCATTATTTACCTGTTCATTACTGAAGTGTCATGTTAATAAATAATACCTGCCAAATTAAAAAGAGATTTTTGTTAGCATTTTCAGCCATTCTTAGAAAATCCTGATTGCAATTTTTCTTACGACTGTATACTGGAAACCCATAATAGCTGTAGAAATTTTCATCTTACTGTAAAGATATTGCTGATGCTGTATTTCATCTGTAGAGTACATTAAGTAGGTTATTTATGAAGACATTTCTAGCAAAGGTACAATGCAGAAAAATATTTATTTTTCCTACAAATTGAATAATTTTGGAAAGTCAAGTAAGAGAAGAATTCTATACATCTTCACTGTTCAAAAAATAAAATTATTGTTCTGGAATTAGAAGATACTTTATAGCTATGAGCTAAAACTTCAAAACAATGTGCCTGGTGCAATCACTGCTACTTACTTATTGCTGAGGAAAGGTGCCTAGTAAACTAATTTCCTACTCTATTTCTTCTCAAAGTAGAAAATTACATTGCTGCACTACCTCATACATTGAAGTACTGCAATTACAGATAGTAACTGAAATACATCTTTATGAAACTAATCTCAGTTCTGCAAGCTGGGACCAATTATTTAAGCTCACAAACTGAAAAGAAAAAGAAAACATATTGATGGGGAAAGCTTGCAAAATTGGACCCTTTTCGCTGGCAGAGGAACTGAGACTTACTGGTGTGAGCCATTAAATTGTAATGGAATCTTCTTATGTCTGTTATGGTAGGCAGGCAATTGTCTGCTGTGGAGGACTGACTTGTCTAGCCTTCCATTCTTTTCCACCCTTTCAAGTCAAAATAGGTAAACCAGCCAGATGTATTTTTGCTACTTAAAAGACTACTCTGTATTTGTCATTGATCGTAGATCATACTCAGTAGAGGGACTGCATTGCTTATTACTTGCTAGAGGTGATATATTTGTTCCTTGACACACTTTGAAGTGATTCTTAGCAAACATGAGCTTAGACAAGCAGCTTAGCATCCATCTATGTGTCAGTTCCATCAGCATTTAAGAAGATAAGTAACATTTGCTCATCACTGTGAACTTTTAGAAATAAGGAGGAAAAGCTCACCATGTAATAAAACTTCTTGGGACTTCTGACAGTGAAGTAGGAGTCTGCTAAAGGGAAGAACCAGGACTTAGTTTGTACTTGGAACAGTAGAAGTGCTGATCTCACCATGCTTATAGAAATACACAGGACTAATGTGTGGTATCTGATATAAATCTCACATAACTGTAAATGAATTCTCACTTACTCATCTGCTGCTTCGCAATGGGGAAATCTAACACCATGTATTAAAGCATCAGGAATCTACAGTAGGCTGTTCATCAGTGATTTGGATGCTGATTCATAAGCTCCTTAGCTCTTTTGGAAAATCTGGCAAATTTTCCTCCGCTCACCCATTTGAATGTAATCTATCAGGATTGATAATTAGAGTGTCAGTGTTTAACTGAGGACAAGAAAGAAAAAATAGAAGTATATGCCACAGTAAAATAATATACTGGGAAATCTGAGACCTGTTCTTATCCTCTAACAGAAAAATAAAGGAGATAAAGCAACAAAGATGTTGGAGGAAATGTGTGTTTTGGAGTAGTGGTATTGCCTTCACCTTCATAAAGTCTCAGTGAACCAATTTTATGTTATATCTTATATAGGACTTAAATACATGAAGATGCCATCAAGAAAGAGATGTTCTCTTTCTTGGTCTCTGCAAAGTCTTTCATAAAATTAGCATATTATCTCTTTGTGATTGTGGCATTTTCTATATTGTTAAAAATGCCATACCCAAATGGAATGAAGTGCCATTGCACAGGAAAATGGTAGAATTGCCTGTGATAATATTGTTACTTAATGACCAGTGTGGATGTTCACTGTGAAATTTTGCCTTTTACCACACTACATACAACACTCTTGCCTTGGCTTAGAAGAGAGGTGAATGTCAGAGATAAATTGAAGTCAAGATATTGGAAGTGGTTAAAAATGCAATTCTTCATGTAAAGAAAGAGAGATTCAGTGTGTCAGAAAATCCTGGAAAGGAGGGATTTGACTTAAGCTGACTTATGTCTAAGCATTAAGACAGTTAAATTAGAACATTTAAATTACCTAAGTGCTGATGCATCCTGCAGCGATGGCTCTGAGTCATGTAGACTGCAAGTTGAAGGTGGGAGGATGGCACTCGCGTGATGCAGTGTGTGGCACAGCTTGGGAATAATGAATGCTTTTAAGCCTGCTCGCTTGCTGAAAGCAGTCTTCTCAAGAGTGAAAATAAAAAATCTGGCTATTCTGAGTTTTCTCTTGTTCTTTACTGAATAAAGCTAACTCATCCTAGCTAAACCTAGGACAGCCTTGTACTTTAAGTCTGCCTGCAGTAGAGGAAGACCTGATTAGATGAGAACCAGTGGTAGTAATAATGTGGAGAATGAAAAGAAGAGATAGAAAAGGAAAGATTTGAGGGAAGAAATGCTCGGAAAAATTCTACAGGACTATCCAGTTAGTTGTTTATTACCTGTTCAGCTTTAACTTTGTAAACAGAAACTCTTTGTCAATGATTTTACTATTCCATGACATCTTCCAAAAAGAGAAAAGAAAAAAAAAGTGTTTTCTTCCTCAGTATCAGTGTCAGTATCTAAACCTGACCTTTACTGTGAGGGAAAACAGGTATTTTTGTTTTGCTTATTTTATGGTTTTTTAAGGCCCAGTTTGATGGGGAGACGAATATACAGTTCTTTAAAAAGACTTCCCATGCTATGAGTATTATCAGAAAAATACATGGCTTTTTTTAAGATGGTAGAAGCAATATTGTATGCATCCTAAAGGTTTTATAAGATAAACTGATGACACATCACTGTCAGCAGTTCTAAGGGAAACTGATGAATGTGTGTCATATATCTGCATCTTCTTGAGAAAAAATTTCCTTCTTAAACAAAGACTATTTCTGTATATCTCATGTGTTATCTGTATTTGTTTTTCAGGAAAGAACCTTTCTTTGACTTTTTTTGTGCCCTAGCTTCAAGTGGTCCAAGAAAATCATATCTAAGACTTCAGAAACACAGTGAATAATGGGAGATTTTAAGGTTTTTAAGAATTTATGTTGCAGAAAACTTCTGTAAGCCTAAAATATATGATAACAGCCACATGTCTTCCTTCTGCAGATGACCTCTAGTGCGTTACCTAATCGAAAATTAATAAAAAAGCAGGGTGCAGGAGCTTCTGAGCTGTTTATCTGTGTATACCAGTCTTGGAATGAGATAAGCACCACAGTCAAGGATGCAAAAAAGGCAGTGAAAAGACAACAGTGTTTATCTCATTTACACACAAGTAAGAGAAAATACACCTCATTGAAGAAAAATTTTAAGCTCTTATCCGTTACATTTTGTCCAGCTATGTAAGATTTTAACTTTGATTTAAGGTATCAAACAGGAAGTCTCTGAAAATTCTGCACCTTCTCTCTCAATCACATTGTACTATGAAGTTATTTTGCTATAGCTTGACATCACAATTTATCCATTTTTTTTCTTCCAGTATAGGTTTCAAAGCAGATAATGCTGTATCACTAGAATGTGCTTCAGGTCTGTGATACTGCATGTGGCTCTATGAGTTTTTATGTAGGAAATTATCTGGTTTATTGCTTTATGATAAACTCAGAGTGTTCAGCGCTGTACACAGCACAAAAGAGAGTTTGTCTTTGCTTCAGGAGCTCCTAGCCTGAAGTTTGGTTCTAGGGAGTCTTTCATGGGAATGAATGTTCATCCCTTCTGTCAGATGTCTGATGCTGATGTGACCTCTGCTCTACATAAACTATTTTCTTTTTAACTTAAGAGAGCATCATTCCCACTAGCAGAAATGTGTGTACCAACCACTTCCAGAAAAACTACAACAGTATTTTTGCAGATTTGCAGGAAATCATCAGTGTTCAAGTGCTCCTCTTAGTCATGTTGAATTCCTAGAATACTATGGCCAGAAATTAATAAAGGCAATGTTCCCCTCAGAGTCCCAGTACCCACATTTACAGTGAGTTTCCAGTCTCTTTGGTGTTTTCCAGCAAACCTGGAAGGCAATCACGTTACCCAGTCCACCTTTTATATATAATAGTGCAGACTATTGAAATGACTAAATAGCGGTTGATACAGAAGAAAAGAAAAAAAACCTACTGTGAATCTCCATACTTCAAGCATTTACATAACCTTTAACCCATAGTTCAGGTTTTTTTGTGTTTTATTAGCCACCAAACTCAGGGTATTTATAGAGCTTTTACAGCTATGATACAATTTGTTAAGATGTCCACTGTGATAGATCTTCCTTTCAATGTACAGTATGGTGATCTGAAGAAATTTGCTCTCTGGGGGCACCATTCATTGTCAGCTCTATCCCAGGAGTTTCCTGAAATTCACAGACTCATTATTCTGGCTCAGTATTTAACACTTCCCACTTCAATGTCCAAATCCTAAGGTCCTTTAGGAGGGGCTAGAAACAGTGTTTTACTGGCTGTAAATAAAAAAAATGTGGACCTAGCCTGGTTCTTGTCTATGAAAAAAATATTTTGGGAGTGAGTGAATGATATGTTTTCATGAAAGTGACATGGCAAGGTCAAAACATCACTAAATATTATAGAATGATTAATGTTGGAAAAAAAATCTGAGATCATCAAAGCAAACTGTTAACCTAGCGCCACTGTGTTTACCAGTAAAACATCCACATGTTTTTTGAACACTTCCAGGGATGGTGTCTCAACTAATTCCCTGGGCAGCCTGTTCCAACACCTGACCATCATTTCAGTGAAGAAAGTTTTCCTAATATCGAATCTAAACCTCCCCTGGCATAAGCTGAGGCCATTTCTTCTTGTCCTATCAGTTGTTACCTGGAAAAAGAGACCAACCCCTACCTTGTTACAGCCTCCTTTCAGGTAGCTGAAGAAAGTAATAATCTCCCCTGAGTCTCCTTTTCTCCAGGCTAAACAACCCCAGCTTCCTCAGCCACTCCGCATAAGAGTTGTGCTCTAGACCCTTCACTAGCTTTTTGGCCCTTCTCTGGACATGCTCCAGCACCTCAATGGCTTTCTTGTCATGAGGGGCCCAAAACTGAACACAGGATTTGAGATGAGGCATCACCAGTGCTGAGTTCAGGGTGACCATCACTGTCCTAGTCCTGCTGGCCACCCTATGTCTGATGCAAGTCAGAATGCCATTGGCCACTACTCACCTGGGCACACTGATCACTGTGGAGAGCGTAGGTTTGGAGCAAACTGCCTTCAGCAGTTTCACACTTTGGTACTTTGCAGCAGTGAAACAGCGAAGTCACTATTATAGCCAGAGATAAGAGATAGTGTTTGGATCAGTTTTAATTTATGGTAAATATTATAAGAATAATAGACTGTTGTTGTAGTAGGTGGAATGAGGAAAGTCATCCTTTTTTGAATATAATTTCTTTGTTTCTACTGAATGGCATCACTGATTTCTACCAAGTAATGACAGTTAGGTATTTTGCTGTTCTACTTGGATCCCATGTATAATCCACATGCTTCCTGAGGAGGACTTTGAGTGTTCTTCATTCTGCCTTCTTTGTTAATTGTCAGTGTACTCACTTTCAGTGAGAAATGGCCTTGAATCTTCACTTCCTGAAAGTGACAGCACAACATTATGTGTCTAAATTATGAGGATCTCTAGCAGGCTGTATCTTGCTAACAGCAGTAAATGCTGTCTGGAAGGTTAAAGTCCCTATTAAAATTTGGATGGGAGCCAGAATGAATTCCACTCCATGTTAGAGACAACCATCTAATAATATTGTGTAACGGTGTGAGCCACTATCATTCAACAGATGGCACCATGTGTTTCAACATCTAAAACTAAGTTGCTGTTTCTTGAGTTCCTCCACATAATAATGTAGAAAAATATTAAAAGTTGACAGAAAAAAAGCATATATAGGATTCAAATATTCCTGTATAAGTAGATGAATAAAAAGAGTCATTTTTTTTGCCTGGATTATATTTAATTTGTTAAACTATACAGAAACAGAAAAGGACTATATAGAAATGTATTTGTCATACAAAAAAAAATAAAGCAGTTTTAGTAATGTCACTGAATCTGAGAGAGAAAACCAGATATTATTTATTCATGTGAAATTATTGTTATTTCCCTCTGCTATAATAAAACAGAGAAAGAAGTAGGTGCAATATAGGAGAATTGAGGAAAGAGTTAGTTATAGTGCAAGGCCTACATTTCAGTGTATTTAGCTTCTGGACACATACATGTGAACTGTGCTGAAAACACCATGCTCAAGCTTGGGCAAGCTTGGGCATGGAAGAGAACACTTTTCCAAATTAACAGTTTGAATTTCACATATAAGTGCTTATCTGTGGGGAAGATGAGTTTGTTTAGAGAAGGAATGCTTGAATTGATGAGGGAGGAGGGGCAGAAGGAGATGGAAAACAGGTATGTGGTCAGACACAGACACAGAAGCCTTTCAGGTGTGCTTTGTCTGTAACTAGTCTTCAGGTATGTTTAGAATGTGTCATGCTACAGCACTGCTGCTACGTTATGTATGCCATCAGCAGTTTTTACTTTCTCATTTATACAGAGTGACATTCTTTATGAGAGTAAAGCTAATGATCTATTTTTTTGATGTATGTTAAATCTTGCATGCCGTTTATGGGTTAGCATATCTAAAAGGGGACTGAGATGAAGGATTATGCAAAATAAAGTCATGGATTATACTGGCACAGGACAGTTAAGACACTTGGAAACATATGCTGATTGCCTTTATAAAAAAAAGTCAGTGCTTTAAAGACTTTCTGTAGTGTCTTATTACTTCTCAGTAATTTGTTTGTAGATATGTATTATTGTATTAGGCAGATCTGAGTGATAACTTTTCTCAATGACATTCTAGTAATTGAGGAGTCTGTAGAGCACTGGTACTGATATCAGCCATATATTGTTCCGTTTTGACTTAATCTACCTGATATGCACAGGCCTTCCCATCTTTGCAGATCTGTAGTCTTTGAAAGGTCCATTCCAGTCAAGCATGTTTTTATCATGGATTTTACTAAGGGGTATTTGGGGGTTTGCCCATCATTCTTTGTCTCCTATAGTGAACAATATGAAAAAGTTATAATTTAGTTTGCATGCTTTTATCAGCACTATCTTCAGGAATAATTTTTTCACCTCCAAAGGAGCAACTAAATCTCAGGTGCACTGGGAAATATTTCCATAAATTGCTACCAACTTGCTTTTGTGTCAGGGCTCATAAGGAAATCAGGAGAAAAATGTGTCTTCTCTTCACACAGAAGAACCTCTGAGGCACAGCCACTGCACCTGACTTTGGACCAGCATAAAGTCAAAGGTATCTTATATCTTTGACTTTCTCTGTTGCTAAAGGTAATACCTCTTGGCAAAATATAACCTTCAGTATTCCAGCTGTTTGCATCCAGAATCTAAAAGATGAAGCTCCTAACTTGTCTGGCATAATTTTTTTTACTTCTGTACTTCAGCTCACTGATCATGTGCTATTGCAGTCATTTTTGGGCCTGCACCATGAATAGCATCAGGCATTTAGTCTGACAAAACAGGAAAATGGGGAAAAAACAAATAGGACTGTTGAAAAGGAATAAACAAGAGCAGCTCCTTATGCCAGTGGAGGTTTTGAACCTTTTGAATCATGAAGTTGGGATTTAAGGCAATTGCCTTGATTTCAGTGGAAATATAGACTGACAACTTCACAATTTTCTGTTTATTTTCAGGGAGAGGCAATATTTGGTCCAAGAAAAGAGATACAAACCATTTCATTTTACAAACTTACTATTTTTTAAGCTTTCCTGAGAATTTCCAAAAGCTTTTCTGTAACAGCAAAAAAGTTTATTGTTGTAGTAATAGTAAAGAAAGATCCCAAAAAGTTTAATTGACATTTAATGGCACTGAATTTTGTATATAAAACTAAGGTTGACTTGCTATTCTCTGTGAGCTGTTGGTCCAGAGTTCAGTACCACAGCTGCACTTGTTTTGAAGCATATTTTGAAATGCATTTATGTTGTTTATTCATTAATAGTTATTGTGGCTGCAGCGTGTAATTTACAGTAATGTAGGCTAACCTCTGTTTCTGAGTTCCTCGGTTTGTTAGTGCTGGTTTTAGCATGTGAAAAATATATTTGGATTCAGATAGCTTTTACCTGACATTTAAATGCTGATTTGAAGTCGGGTTTACCCTGTCTGTAAAGACAAAGTCCTAAAGATTAGGTCTAAGAATTAGTCTTGGAGCCTCCTTTTTAATCAGTTATGGTGTGAGGAATAATTCCTGAATTCCTCTCCACTGTCTTCAGTATCCTCCTTTGGTATCCCCTGAAACTTTTAGGTGAAGGTGGTTATCAAGGGTTCCTTCTATAATCAATGAATTAATCACCTTGATCTTAAATCCTAATTCTTAGACAGCTAAAATAAAATTTAATGAATACTTAGTTTCATTTTGTAAACTTGTGTTGGGAAGTCATTTTTGCTTACGTCAAGACATCTTTCTGTTTGTTTTTTTGGTTTTTTTTTTGTTTTTTCTTGGGTGTTTTGGTGGTTTTTGTTGTTGTTGTTGTTGTTGTTGTTGTGGATTATCATGGTAGCAATACCTGGAGCCTGAAATAAGAAATTAAGAAGAGGGAATCAATCATCAAAGAAATTAAATATCTACTTTTTTTTAAGTGATACAAAACATTTATTTCTTATGTCCTTTGTGTCTTTGAGTCTGTTAAAGTATTCTAAAAGATATTATGCATTTAAGTAAATAATACATATTGAATCCTATATTTGTAAAGTCTACATGGAAAAAACCCTTTTGTGTAGTTTTATTCATAATGTAGAGGGAAAAAGGATGTCTA
Organism: Pithys albifrons albifrons; assembly: GCF_047495875.1. Classification (NCBI taxonomy): domain Eukaryota; kingdom Metazoa; phylum Chordata; class Aves; order Passeriformes; family Thamnophilidae; genus Pithys; species Pithys albifrons. Next base: position 21,044,477 of record NC_092459.1, on the reverse strand, counting down.
AATCAGTACATAAAGCTTCAGGTGATATGATAGCATACTTCTGGTTTTAGCTTCCTTGCTAGTCCACTTCAATTAAAAAAAAGAATATATCTATAATGAGGAAACAGGAATTGTGATGATATTTCTATAGATTCATTAATATTTGCATCTTGCTGTGGAATGTCTCTCTATACACTGTCTAAAAGGCCACAGATAGGTATATACGTAGCTTCTTGGGGAGTGGCCATTGCCAGGTCTCTGCACCAATATGCAAATGAACTCATTTTATTAGAGTCTTGTTTGTCAAGGCATCACAGATTGCACTTTTGGTTTTAGAGTGTTTTGGTGTTGGTCAAAATTGCAGCTCTCAGGTCTGTCCAGTGAGTGATGACATTATGCTAACTATAGCTGCCACAACTGCAGCAATCCTGAAAACAAAGTGTCTCCCATTTCTGCAGCTCCCTTAAAATGGGGGACTTGAGACAACTTCACGCAGAGTTGTACATTTTTTCCCATGCGTTTTTTTTTAGACCTATTCCAGTTCCCTGTCTGTGCAAAGGCACCCTGGTTCTCTTCTGCTGGGGAGAGGCATCAAACATAAACTTCAATGGTTTTTTAATGAGATTTTGCTGAGTTTCATCTGCACTGTATTTCTCTCTTCATGGAAAGGAAGATTTAGTCTGATTTAAGTACTATCCAGTTAATCCACAGAGGATTGTGTTTTTCCCATGTTCAGAGTGCCTGTTCCAGTTAGGCCCTTTTTCCTCACTAGCATATCTTTCCCTATTAGTCCAAATTATGTTGTTATTTTCTCAACAGCCTGTCTAAAGCAGTTGTAGCTATTCATTTGTATAACACAGTAATGATGTTTGCAGGTCTGGCAAATAATAGAATCAAGAAATAACACAGTTTTAGTTTATGAACATAAAAAATTGTGCTCATGTAAGGCCTGTCTTCAGGAATTGTGTCAACATATTTGAAGTAATAGCAGCCATAGAATGATTTGCAATGACTTCTATGTAGAAAAATAACATACCAATACTTGTTTGCTTATTTATTTGCCAGTTTTTGAATGACAGTTATTTATTTTCTGATTTTTTTGGTGTTTAGATTTGTCCTTTGGATATGCCAAGCAATGTCCTGGCTACGAGATGACAATTAAAATATTATGTACAATGGAAAATGTCAGTATAACTTGAAATTCTTCCAGAAGAGGTCTATTTTAGTGATTTAAAAGTGACTATTTCTTGGTCAGAAAAAATACAAATATATCTTCTATTGTACAGAGTAAAACAATTAACATTGGATTTAAAGAGCTATTTATAATAGACAAACTCTTTAAAGTCATTTTTATGTTACAGTTTTCAGTACAGACATTACTAACCCATGTAATGGCCAAGCTCATAGTCATTGTAATCTTACAGAGCAGAATTGCCCTTGTACCCCTTTGAACTTTGTATTTTTATCAGAAAAATCTGTAACTGAAGAGACTCTTAATTCTCATTATCAGATACAGCAAACAGGCATCATGATTGGATTCATCAGTAATCCTTCAATGACAAGCAGGTAAACATTTTTATTAGAACTGTGTTCCATCTGTTTCATGATCAGCTTTATCTTGTAGCAGTTGATAGTAAAACTGTTTAGATAATTACTGAATTTTTACTGGCATAGAAAAAAGAGGTTGAGTGTCTTGAGCAGCCTCCCTTTTAGATGGATAACTTACAAGGCCCAGGAGCCCACAGACTATTAATCACCAATTACCTCAATACCTGATGATACATAGCCAAAACTCCTAAATTAAGGTTTTTCCTTAATCTTTCAAAGTGAGGAGGGACTTTTTAATTCCCAGGGAATTAAAATATTTCCAGAACACTTTTAATATGTTGATAGTTTTCCTGAGGTTTTTTTTGATAATTGTATAAATTTTTGCATTTTTTCATTCTGGGTGCAATCATGCTCATTCTTGGTGTAGTCATCTAAGGTAGCCAGATATTAAAAAAAAAAATAAAACAAACAAAAAACAAACAACAAAGAAACAAACAAAAAAAATAAAAAGGCTTCAGAGGTTTCAACTAAACCTGTGCAGTAATACGGAAAAATTCAAAACCAATTATAATTTATAAGTCAGCATGACTATTTAAAAGACTACTATCCTCTTTTAGAACAGACCTAGTAATCATAACATGGACTGATTTAAAAGCTACATATAACCATGTATTTTTTTGTGTAGAACTGAGTTGGACAAGGGTTGTACCAGAACAGCTTCGTAGCAAAAAATATCAAAGTGTCCAATTGAAATAAATAATATAAAGGTAATAATAAGAATTTTTGCAATAGATATTACTTTTTGAATAAATAAAACTAAGTTACCTGATTTCAGATTCTGTGCCTTCCGATAATTCCAGTGTACCCTGAGTCAGATTATGAGGTAGAGTAATTGTTCTAAAGGTAATGATAATAAGAAGCCTCCTTCAAAAATAAGACTGTAAAAATAAGATTGAGCATGTCAGAGGGATCACCTCTTGACATACTTTTGTGGTAGCTGTGTTCAAAAACAGCGAAAATATTGTGGCTCTCAAGAAATATATGCTTGCTTAAAATTTAACCTAAAAGATAATAAGGTATAAACTACTAAAAGCCTTGTTAATGTTAAGCATAATATTCCTGTTCTGTTTTTTCACAGGTATTCACAACTGAGTTCCATGTGATCAACACGTAGGTTATGGTTACCCACTTATTTATTTATTTTAGAGAAAATAGGTGGGGGAAAAGCATCACTCCCTTTTCATCTTTTGAAAACTATTAAAGCTACCTTCATGTCCTGTGTACATTCCCTTTAAGGCTAGACTTTTTGTTTCTTCTTGACTACTGGATAAAGAACAACTTCCAAGGTGATAGTTCTGCCTTAGTTACAGATGCATCTTTGTTTAAATCAGTCTTTTTGCAGAAATCGTGCACTTGAATAGGTAATGCACTCTTATTTTATGTGGCTCTTCAAAATAGTGCTTCCAGAGGAAATTCTTTAATCAGTAAAGATAATAGCTATTAAATATGTAGTGTAATTGTTACAAGTTATACAATTTCCATCTACAGGGAAGAGTTAATATTAAATATTGTTGTTCTAATAATTAATGCAGCTAGTAGCTAAGTGTTAATCAATTTGATTAGTTTTTATCCCTCTTTCTTTCCAGCCACTCGGTGAAAATATTATCTTCTTGTTATTTTAGTGCAGCAATCCAACAGGTTGTACTTTTCTGTTGAAAAATACAGCACTGCTGTTTCAGAATATTTAGCTATCTGTCATTTTGCTATCTGAAAACAATTCACTTTAAAGAATACATGTTTAAAATAGTACTATATTTGTTGAGGTACCTGCAGTTGGCATGCAGTTACTACAGAACATTTGTGTGCATATTGGAGAACCCCCCAAATCCTGCTAAGTGTTCTAAAATGTGTAATGAAGATATCACATTTTCACTGGCAACCTTATTTCAAAATGGAAGATACAAGTGCTGAGATGGGGCCATCCAGTTTGGTTCCTTCCTGCTTATTATTGCTCTTTGCATTCTGATTTAATACTTCTGCTGTTCAGATACTCTGGATTTTACTGTACTAAAGATAAAAATTGTGCTAGAGGATCAATATTTACTATGATTTGAACTATTGATAAAACTACCTGTCATTTTGTCAAAGAGCATATGAAATTTTAAATAATAAAACATTTTACTAGGAGTTTTTTTCTAGTGCTTCACAGCTTTTGTTGGATATTTTAAAGTAATACTTGAACAGTCTATAAAGCCCAACTTAAATGCTAATGATGATATTGTTTGGACAGATCAAAGTAATGTTCATAAAACACGTTTTGAATTTGGATGGTGGCTTAAATTTTATCAACTTCTACAAAATGGTACAATGATGAAACCACATATTCTTTCTAATGAACAGATCAAAGATATACAAGGTTTACTGAAGTCACTTGCAAGATGTTGAATGCTGACAATAGGCTGAATCAAGCTGTGGCCTATGTTGCTTTCTGAGATGCTCTGAAACTGCAACTAAATCTTTTTTATACATTAAGAAGAGGGGATATAGGTAATATAAAAAATGAGGACTTTGTCTACGATTTTTTTTCTCTGCTTGTGTGAGCTTGAGTAGAAATCCCTAAATCATCAAACAAACAAAAAAAACCGGCTGTGTTGTGCTTGTCCAGAAATCTAATTTTAGGGAGGAGCACAGAATTGGAAAACAATCTGCACTTACTTTTCTGATATACTGACAGTATTTTCAGCTATTTTTGATCAGAACTGCCTGAGCCAAAGATACTACTTTTTATTTTAGTACCCTTTTACAGTATTTCTACTATATCAATTTCTGTTAGGATTAGTTAAGGTTTGATCAACCTCTTTCTTGCTATCACATTTTTAATAAAATTAGGGGAGCAGAACATGAATGTTGTCATGAGAATACTTATGCTGATAAAAGAGGGATTTTATTTCTCTGTCTCTGAAAAATGAGATCTTATCTTCTAAGATGTGTGTTCATCTATGTTTGATATTTTAATTTAAATATGTACAGGAGAATTACAGATACGTTATCTTGCTTAGGAGTTTCTCTCATGGGCATTTAAGAATAAGGAGATTTAATTGAAAGGAGGAATTTTATGAGAACTCAGGATATAAACATATTTCTATAACTAGCTAGAGCTACAGCTCTGTAAATTAGTTGTATTAATTTCTGCTAACTAAGAAGAATAATGGACCTGGGATCTTAAAACTGTTTTTGAATTATCTTACTGTTTAGACCTCAAATTAGAAAATTTTATGAAGAAGGAAAAAGTTGCTTCATCTGCAGAAATCTGAGTCAGAGCACAGCTATATTATGCAAATCTTAACAGTAAAAATAGCTTTCAATGCAGGGCTTGTTTTCATTAACAGTGGGGTAAAATGGATAGTGGGTGTCTCTAATCAGCATGTTTCTAGTGTGGTTTAGAAGGTTAAAGATAAAATAGTCACAGTAGAAAATGCCTTTCTCTGTTATATTGAAAGATAATTTAAAAGTTTAAGGCAAAAAGAGCCATTCGTTCGTATATATATATGTGCATGTGTGTGTGTTTGTGTGCATATATAGATATATAAGTGCATATGTGTTTAATACGGTTTGTAGGACTAGGACAGGGGGTAATTGATTCAACCTAAAAGAAGGAAGAGTCAGACTTCATAGATAAAAGAAGTTTCTACAATGAGGGTGATGAACCACTGACACAGATTGCCCAGGGAGGTGATAAATGCCCCATTCTTTGAAACATTCAAGGTTAGGTTGGACAGGGCTCTGGGCAACATAATCAAGTTGAAGTTGCCCTGCTCATTGCAGAGACATTGGACTAGGTGACCTTTAAATGTTCCCTCCAATCCAAACCATTCTGTGATTCTATGGTAGCTGTGTAATGGTAGATCATTAAACCTTGCCCACCTATCCCTGAATTAATTAAAATTTTATTTCAGTTTAAGTCATTAGGACAGATAATACTGAATGCCAGAGGGCAAAACAGACAGGAACAAGGTGTCTAATATAAAACACCCTAATACTGCAGAGGAGACCTAAGTTTATAGATCCAAGTAATCCTAGTAGCTAGCAGTTGAGGTCCCATTCTCTTTCTCCATCCCATCCATCCAGCTCTAATAAGATGCAAGAAACAATTTTTTTCCCAAAACAAGCTCTAGTAACCTAGCTCATTACAAGAACCAGGCACAACAGCCAGTGCAACTGAGAAAAAAAAATATTCTCTTTAGCTGCTTAGAGGAATGATTTGTCTGTCCTGCCCTGAGCATGCCCTGAGGGACATTTCATTATCACTCTCACTGGAACCAATTTGTAGATTTGACTTGTGGTCTGATAATCTGTAGTAACTAATTCTCAAGTTAGCACTGACCTTCTCAGTCCTTGCTCATTTAACTGGTCTTTCATTAATTCAAGTGGACTCAAAAGGCAACTATTGGTGTGGTAGTCTGCTAGCAAAAAAACAAAGATACTTTTGATCAGTAATTTGCCGAACTTGACTTGCAAATCATTTATTAGTTCTTTCAAATGAAGCTTTATTTGTATCACTTATGAAATGTATTTACTTCTGAAAAACTGGCAGCCTGGCACTTCAGTAATTGCAACCTACAGAGCTTACTTCATATTAGCACTGTGAACATTGTATTCTGATAGCAGTGTTACTGCTAGGCTGCTCCACGACTTTCCTATTTGCTGGAACAAGTGGGAGGATGTACTTAGTGAGATATTTTGAAAAGAAAAAAATTAGACCAGGGTGAAAAAGCATGGATTTTTCTTCCAGTTACCAGAAAAATCTACGTTTTTCACGTACACCTGAGTACCTGGTCATTGTTACACACACATTCATAAACAGAGTGATTGTTTAAAAAGAACAAACAAACATGTTTAGAATTTAGCATATATCTCTCAGAGAGATACGATTGCTGGATGCATTATTGTAGGAGTCTGCATTGCAGAGGCCTTTGCTAGGGTGTCTCCAACTGTGCTGGAAACTGTGGTTCTGCTGAATTCCTGTAACTTGGGTGGCCCATGGTCCTACATGACCACTTTGTCATTCACACAATTCATTGCTATTAACTATCTTAAACTTCATACAAAATATCTTTGTGTACAAAAGAGTCTTATGTGACTGTTTTTGCATCTGCAGGAATGGTTTCTCTTAACTATGTACAGCTTGACCAGTTTTGCAGCAAGGCCTGTCTGTCGAGAATCTGGAATAACCAGATCCCCTGTGCAGTATGTTAAGGCATCCACTGGAACCAAATTAGTTTATTCATATCAGGAGCTGTTTCAGAAGTGCGTGGAATTTCCACGTGGAGACTTCTCTGCTAATTACTCATATATATTGCTGTCCAGGAACTACAGCCATGCCACTGTGACACCCGATCTCATCTGATCTCGGAAGCTAAGCAGGGTTGGGCCTGGTTAGTACTTGGATGGGAGACATCCTGGGAATAGCTGGTGCGGCCGGTTCTAGTCCTGAGGACTTCACTGTCACCGTCCAAGCTCACTCAGCCATGGCAGATGAACCTTAGGAGTTAAAGGGCGGGGCCAGTTCCATGCACACTGTGCCTCACCTAAAACATCCACTGCGCAGACTTGAAGGACACACCCACATGGTAGAGCCCTTCCTAAAATCTTCATTCGCAAAGTCTAACCATGATGATGATGATGATGATGATGGTGGTGGTGGTGGTGGTTGCTGTCTAGGAGGCCAGGAGCTCAGTCAGTCACCTTGGCTATGTTCACGTGTTGTTCAAATCAGTTGAATGTCTCACCTAGCTGGGGGTTCCTGGACAACTAGGGAATTTCTGACTCAAGTGCATGGGTGTGGAGACCAGCAACAGTCCTAGAAACTACCAAATATAGCTATGGGATAAACTTGAATTTTGTATTAGTGACTTCAGTTTCAGAGTTCTTGCCACATTGTGCAATACATACTTAAACCTGCAAATCACATAGATTAAGTCAGTGACTTGGGTGGAAGTGACTGGAATACAGACTTAATGTTACAATTTTTCTGAGACCTTTTTACATATCAGACATGCAGTATAGAGAGTTTTATTTCTGTTCTTGTAAACAGGCTTGACAGGATTTTGTCTCCAGAGGTTTTGGAAGTGGAATAGAGATGCAATAAAGACTGCTGGTTGCTGTCAAACTACCATATCATGGATCCTGATTTATGATCCTGTCAACTACACCAATTTGTCATCACACAAAAAAATCACTGTTAAAGGTATTAGCAAAAGATATCATAAAGGTGCGATATAAAAAGTTTGATGGCAGAGGTTCACTCTATTATTTACTACATGGAAGAAACATACAAAAGAAAAATAAATTACAATCAAATTACAATGATTTACAGAGACTGGTGACACAAAAGGGTAAAGGAGAGTCTCCCATTGAAGCTCAGAGTGGACTCCTTGCTTTCTACACTTCTTTTGGCTAGGATAGAGTTAATTTTCTTCACAGTGGCTAGTATGGGACTGTGTTTTGGATTTTTGCTGAATACAGGGTTGGTAAAATAGAGACATTTTTGTTACTGCTGAGCAGGAGTTACACAGTGCCAAGGCCTTGTCTGCTTTTCACACTGCCACATTGGCAAGGAGGCTGGGATGCATGGAAAGTTGGGAAGATACATAGCTGGGACAGATTAGCCCAGCTGACCAAAGGGATATTCCACAGTATTTGACATCATGCAGTATGTAAAGTGAGGGAAAGAAGGAGGAAGAGTGGGGATGTTCAGAGTGATGGCATTTGTCTTCCTAAGTAACCTTCACATGTGATGGGGCCCTGCTCTCCTGGAGATGGCTGAACACCTGCCTGCACATGGGAATTGATGTATTAATTCCAAGTTTTACTTGAGTGTGTGGCTTTTGCTTTTCCTGTTAAATTGTCTTTATCTCAACACATGAGTTTTCCAGCTTTTACCCTTCTGATTCTCTCCCTGATCCCACTGGTGAGGGAGTGAGCGAGTGACTGCATGGGGCTGAGTTGCTGACTGGAGTCAAACTAGGACAGCTTCTGATGAAGCTTATATGAGGCTACATCCAATCTTAGTGTCAGATTTGGACAATGGTTTATGTCTGATGGAATTATCTATATGAAGTTTATAATAACTAAATTGAGTATTAATTTAATTAGTATTTATTCATCATGCTATCAGTCACTTTTTAAGGATCTGTTGCAGCTAAAGGCTCTCTCCACCCTGGATAAGGAAGGTTCACTTAGTTTCAGATAAGGAATCTTAGACCTTGAGAGGCATCCCTGGTCAAGGAGAGAGCCACCTGGCATGCAGTCCAATTTCCATTCAGTGAAAACTCAAACTGGACTCATACAGAGGTTGGTCATTGGCTCTTCTGCCTTGAGGACCAAACTTGACGGGAGTTTCAGCACAAGGGGAGATCATCACCACACAGCCATGCTGCTTAGCAGGGAGAGCTCAAAGGCAGCTCACTTAGGCTGTCGTATTTATGGAATAAAGTGTTTGGCGTCTAGTTAAATTGCATACAATGGAGAGATATGCATGAGACTCCATGTATCTACAGCTTTCTAAGTCCCTTGATAAAATGAGTCTTGGAAAAATCACCTGCTATTTCACGTGCTAGTCACATGGTTGATGTTCCAAGCTCATATGCATTGATGCTTACTGTGTTACTGCTGCTTTGTGGGTTTTCTGGAGGAGTTCTTGGTCCTGCTATGGCTTGGGTATTGACCTCCTCTCAAGCCTGTACCAAACTACTGCTTGTTTGGTTAAGCGGTTCACATGTGTCTCATGATCCTCTTGCAGAGTATAGGGTTTCATTTTCACATGTATTAAAAAAAAAAAAAAAAAAGCTGACGAGCTTAGAACACCACTTTTCAGCATTTACAGTCCTAGTTAATAGTACTGTGTATTCCTGTACCTATAACTGAGGGTCATTCATTGAGCAACGTTTAGTCTTTTATGTCTGGTCCAACTTACCATGGACTCTACTCTTCATAAAGTTCTTGTACTTCCAAAGACAATTCCAGTTGATTTTCTGGACAGAAGAGCTGAGGGTGATCTCATGCCTCTTTCACACATAAAATATTTTATGTCTTAATTATTGCATATTAATCTGTATCATCACCAAAAGTTATGTTTATTTATTGGATGGGAAGAGCTAGGATTTTACAAATTTTTCTTTAGCCATTGTAGAGACTGATAAAATGCTTGTCAAATAGACCAAATTCCCTGCCAGACAGGATGGTTGTTTTCCTCCCTCCTGCCTTTTTATTGAGGCATCTCACTAACAGGAAAAAACTCAGACTGATACAAAGAAATTATACAGGCAGTATACAGATAGTATGAACTGTACAAGGAAGAGTAATCTGTAGAGTATAAAAAATTTCTCACTCATTTTCCAGGTAATATATTTATTTATGGATGAGTAAAAAGAACAGTCTCTGTACCATTTTTGTCAAACTCTGTCGTAAGTGTGCATATTGATCCATAGAAGTATAACCTCTATAACATAGCTAGTGCTACAACTAAAATTAATGTACAACTAAATCAGTTTCTCATTGTCTTCATAACAGGTTGTGGTGGATTGACCCTGTCTGGCTGCCAAGTAGGTGCCCACCAAGCTGCTGTACCACTTCCCTCCTCAGCAGGACAGGGCAGTGAGAAAATAAGATAATATCCTTCCTACCCACCAATACAAGGCACAGCACTATGAGGGCTGCTATGGGGAAAATTAACTCCATTCCAGCCAGAACTAATACAGTCATTACTGATAATTACTTAACAACTGCATCCATTATATTAAACAATATGCTCACACTCTTCATGAACATGAATCTTCTGGTCTTTTAAATTTGAGCAACTTTAATTGCCTAGTTCTAAGAAGTGGAATAATTTGGTAGAAGACTGTATACTTTAACAGTAAATATACGGAGTGAGGTTTTTCCTAGAAAAACTCGCGGAGTGAAAATTCTACATAAATTTTTCATTAGCACTCTGCCATTAAATCTCTCTCAAAAGTTTACAGACGGTGTAAGGCTTACAAACATGATTTGAGAATATTAATCTTAATGTCAGTGACATTTTCAGGAAAAAGTAGCCTGAAGTTGAAAGTACTTACTAACATAAGGCTGAGGAGTACAGCAATTACCAGGCTTTCTCAGTATTTATGGAAAATGGATTGGATATTTCCACATGGTTTGTCAGGAGCTTAGTGTTCCTCTTTATATCAGAATGGAATGACGAAGGGACTGGAAGTCATTATGGTACAGAAATAGGAACCAAATAAGTATCTCAGATCAGAATTAATATCATTACTGTTATGCGATAACTATTTTTCTCCCTTTTCTCCTTCTCTTTTCTTGCAAAGAAGCAGACAATCCCCTCTCCCCAAACCATCAGCAATCTGCATTTTAATTTGAACTCACACTAGGACACAGATAATGTTGTTTAAGTGCAGTCGTAATCCATATGGAGTTGTGTCTGGTGTGTATTTTTTTGGTAATGACATCAAAATAATTATTACACAGTGACTTTAAAGAAGAAAGATTTTTTAATTTTTTTTTTCAATCCTATCATAGATATTTATCTATATTTAACTGCTTTGAGTGCTCTCAGGCTAAATATTCTCTGTCCTATTATATTAAACACGAGATAATTACTGTTTGATGTATTGAGACAGTGGAAGAAAGAATGTGTGGGATTAACTTCAGTAAGTGTGTTTTATTTCTGTTTCATTGGTTGTTTTAAACAATTATTTATAATAAATCTGCATCATGCCTGAGAATTGCAAACATTCTTTAGTTACATTATGGAATGTGTAGGTGTATGCATAATTCAGATGGGCTAAAACACTAAGCATTGCCCAAGTTGCTTTTGAGATATGACAGGAAAGATGTCTTAGGGGAAATGTAGGCACTCATATGAAAGGTTAATTTTGTGTGCTTACTGAAGTTGCATTCAGAATCTTTGGGTTCACTAGCAGTGCACACATTATACAACTCAATTCTAAGTGATAAAAATGTTGGTTGGATATGAAGGAAATAATTTTTATAAAATGATGAGATTGCTTAGGCTAACTATTTTTAATAGTCATTAACAGCAATTAACATATTAAGAAACTTTTATATTTTTCAAATTGGAGAAAACTGATAGAAAAGTTTATAATGACATAAACATGGATTAATTTTAATTTGAGAAATTACCTGGATTATTCTCAAAACATTCTTGAAAAGAAGATTGATACAGAAGCGTTTTGCTGTGATTTGTTCAGATATGTATACACTTAATATTTTCCAAAATTTAAATTCAAGAAACTCCCAATACCTCTCAAAATATTCTTCTACTGAAAACTCTGGTTGTTATGTTCTTAGGAAACTTTCCTTTCCTAGAACTTCCTGGAAACTTTGGAAAAAAGTCTCCAGAACTTGATACAATAGAGGGCTCTGCAAATCTCCCAACAAGCGTGAACCTTAGGAAAGGCAATCTGAGTTCTGGACTCTCAGGCTGGACTTCCATCCTTTCTTGTTTGGAAAGTAAGGGCGAGTGCCAACCTGTACCTTGTCACCCGCCTACTGAGAGTTTCGGTTTCTTTCTAGTGAGAGAGAAATAGGAGAATTCTCTGGCTTCTCCATATAAACTCCTTTGCCATGTTCAACTCCACAGGAGCAAGAAGCATCGGGCAATTTGAGCTAGGAATTTGAGAAAAAAAATTGAGAATACGTGCTGCATTAATGTTGAATTAAGGAAATTAAGGCATAAAATCATACAGCTCCTGAAATATAAACACTTCTTACATTCTTGCTGGCATTGCCAAGCTAGTGAGCAAGTGTTAAATATTGACTTTTTCAACATGTATTTAAATAGTTGAAGTATTCTACGATGGTAACTGCCACAGGTTATCCACTTTATGCAGACATCTGCACACATGTAACTCAGTTTACAAATATGTGATTACTTGCATAACTGCAGCTAATAAAATTATAATAATTTCCTATGTTTGTTAATGTAGGTCCTGCTTCTTTAGTTACTTCACTAACTTCCTAAAATCCAAATTTAATTTAAAATCTAATTTTAAAATGTTTTGTTTGGAGTTGTTTTTCTGAATATGTTTTTGTCTTTACGAACTTCTTATGTTAGTGCTTTTATTGCTTTGATGTTGTTGTTAACTTGAGCTTTGTCAGGGAAAAGACAAAATATTTCCTGGATAGATAAGTTTGTTGACTTATTATGCAAACATAGCTAAAAACCCTCTTTGGAAATTCTGCTTTGGAAGAAAATTGTAGTTAAGAAAAACATTTAAGATCTTTAAAAGAAGAGCATATTAAGTGGCATTGCTATTCTGTGTCAAGGAAAAGCATATTAAGGGTTATTGACCTTTGTTTACAAAGGATTCTTTCTATCTCCAAAAGCAGATATGCTATTTTAGTGACATTTTTTAATACCTGTTGTTAGCTGCTATATTTGGAGAGATAATTACATGGTGTGGAATTAGTACCAAAGTGGATTTACAATGGCAAACTTCTCATTCTTTTGAATAGTGATAATTTATAATGAAATATTTCTACACAGTGTCTGTTCATACCACTAAGATACCTCTAAGATTTGTTTTTCTTCAGAATTATTTTGCAACTCCTCAAAATACAGTTTTGGGAGACATAATGAATGTTACCATGTAAGACTCCACCAGAAAATGTATATAGGAAGGATAACTGCTCTTAACTACTGTATATATATATGTAGATATAGATGTAATGGATAGACTAGAGCAAACTACTCCCCCAGCACCAAAAAAACCCAACCCCCCAAAACTGCATTTTCCTCACGGTGTAATTATATTTGCAGACAGTAGGTGACACCAGGTCCATTCTCAGTCTTTTCCCAGCAAGGCAGGGGCAAGAGGCAGTATGACTCATGTGGAGGCAGGATGGAACCTTTTCCATGGGGACTAGAAGTCTCTCCTTGTCCTTTGTTCAAAGAAGGAAACCCTGAAAGCTGAGGGGTAGCGGTAGTGGTAGTTTGCAGAAATCTCCTTGCAGTTAAAGTTGGTCCGCGGGAAAAAAAAGTCTGCAGCATATCCCAAAACAGCTGTGACTCTCCTCTCTTTCCTCTCCCTCTCTCTGAAGCTCAGGGTGCCCAGAGATGGAGAGGGGAAGGCGAAGAGCAGAGCAAGAAGGAGCTCTCACCAGCTCAGCAAATGGTGGCTTGTAGTCACAGCAGCTGCCCCAAACAACGTGAAACCAGCACACAGAAAAAGCCTCTCCTCCTCCCAGGTGCTGGGCATCTTTTTCACACCTCTGCCCCACTGTTAAGTTGGAATGTAGAGTCATCAATCACTCCCTTTTTCTCAGTCCTGGCACTGCAACTTCCAAAATTTCTGTGTTGGTAGGGGGAGAAAAAATCCCTGATGGACCCCTCCCCCACACACATTTATTTGTTTGAACGTTTAACAACATTCAGTCTTCTCCTATCTGGTAAACTGAAGGTTAAAAGTCCTGCAGAAACTCTCTCAAATTACTGATGATTTTTGAGTTTGTAATTTGTTTTTAATAAGCAAGGTCATCACTGCATTGCTTTCCCCAAGCAATCATTTGTGGCTGTGGAACTGTGACATTTTCTCCTGCTCTATGATCCCAAATATTTATTTCTTTTATGTTAAAACTGGCTTTGCATTCCGAAAATGAGTTGTGGGTTTGTGAGTCGCTGGGGCTATGGCTGGACATGACAAACGAATCTCAAGGGCAGTGTGCTCATCTGGCCACCTAGAGGAAAGGAAACAGCCTTAGCCATGGGAAATCACCTGCCTCTTCAACCCAGACAGCTTTTCCATTTTCTTAAGTAAGTTTAACTTACTTCTTAGGAGATTTAATAAACACTGCAGTGCTTATCATTTCAAAGCTACTTTTCTTCAAGGCTTCCTGAATTTGTGTCACTTGGCTTTCTGATCATTCCGCCAAGCTGCTTATTTGACTTTCCTCTGAGTGACTCATGTTCAGAAAAACGGTTTGTACTTGTGCAGTTCAAGACCTGGTAAATACTCAGTGATTTGTAGAAATGATTGTGCTTGTTCTGTGAGAAACACAAGATGCTCCTGCCAGTTGGCTAAGGACAACAGCATCAGCAGCTTGTCCTTTCAGGCATACCTAGGTGTTCAGTCACAGCTGGTCACAACTTAAGATCTGAGGAAATATTTTGAGGAAAACTGAGTCAGATGATTTTGCCCAGGTAAATAATCTTGGCCTTGTCCAATTCTTTGGAACTGAGCCTGTGGAAATTTTTTTCCTGATGTACTTTGAAGCCATGGAAGCCTAATGAGAAATTGAACTCCTGTGAGTTAGTCAACTTTCTGCCTGGAGGTTAACCCTTCTAGAAGCTGAAGGGAGATTTCACAAACCACCTGAGTCTGAAGATGTTGTCACACCAACCTCCTTGAAGGATGCAGTAGCACAGATCAAATTGTTAATCTTACTCTGAGTCTCAATTTTACCATTTATTTTGCTCCTAAGAAGCATGTTACCTACTTAAATTTCATCAGTTCTGTGAGAATATTTTAGCTAATGTTTATACAGGTTTCAAAAGTATAAAATGTTCTCTAAATACATTTCCTAAGAGTATGTATTATCTAAATAGTATATTCATTATTGCAGCCATCTCAGTTTCTCATTATGAGCTGTATTCTGGCTATTTTGATCTCAACTCTTTCTATGGATTTCAGTCAGATAAATGATTTGCTGCTGGTGTATATATTTACATTTTTAGCACATAATCTTCTGAGGATATCTCAGCACAAGTCAAAATGAGGATAGAATTGTTTTATATTTTTTAGTTTATTTTTAGTCCATTCCAGAACCAGATTATTCTATTGGAATTGGGTTTCTAAAGAATTAGTTTGTTGTTAGGCAAAATCCAATGATCTTTTGGTCACGCATACAGTGCTATCATATGAGTGATCACGAGTCAGAAATTCGATACAAAAAATACTTGTTCTTGAAACAGAATCTATGCAGGAAGGATGCCCTTCAGGAAAGTCGATTATATTCTAGAAATTTAAAAATTTTGATTAATCACAGAATCATAAAGATTGAAGACACATTCCAGGCCATCTAGTCCAAGCATTTATCCAGCAGTACCATAACTACCCCTAAAACATATCCCAAAGTATCGCATCCGTATTCCTCTTAAACACTTCCAGAAATGGTGAGTCCACCACCTCCCTGGGCAACATATTCCAATGCCTGACCACTCCTGCAGTGAAAACATTTTTTTCTAATATATAATCTGAACCTCCTCTGATGCATTTTAAGGCCATTTCATCTCATATTTTTACTTGAGACCTGGGAGAAGAGACTGACCGCAACCTGTCTATAACCACCTTTCAGGTAGTTGTAGAGAGTCATGACATCCTCCCTGAACCTCCTCCAGGCTAAAGAGTCCCACTTCCATAATCTGTTCCTTACAGGACACATTTTCTAGACCCTTCACCAGCTTTGTTGCCCTTCTCTGAACACTCTCCAGCACTTCAATGTCATTTTTGATATGAGAGGCCCAAAACTGAACACAGCACTCCAGATGCAGCCTCACCGGTGCAAGTACAGGGGGAACATCACTTCCCTAATCCTGCTGGTCACACTTCTCC
The DNA here is from genome assembly GCF_047495875.1 of Pithys albifrons albifrons. Taxonomy (NCBI): domain Eukaryota; kingdom Metazoa; phylum Chordata; class Aves; order Passeriformes; family Thamnophilidae; genus Pithys; species Pithys albifrons. The sequence continues at coordinate 21,028,320 of NC_092459.1, read as the reverse complement.
TGATACAAGCCCAGATGGCATTGCCGTTTTTGGCCACCTGGGCATACAACTGACTCATGTTCAGCTGCTGTTAAACCTCATGTCCTTTTCCACCAGACAGCTTTCCAGCCACTCTGCTCTCAGCCTGTAATGCTGTCTGGGGTTGTAACCCAAGTACAAGACCCAGCTCTTCCCCTTGTTGACCTGATGCAGTTGTCCTTGGCCCATTGGCTAAGTCTGTCCAGCTCCATCTGTAGAGTCTTCTTAGAATCTTCTCATTTGGAAGGGACCCACAAGGATCATTAAATCCTTCCCTTAAGTGAATGACCTGTACAGGGATTAAACCTATAACCTTGGTGTTATTAGCACCATGCTCTAACCAACATGAGTTAAGCCTTCCTACCCTCCAGCAGATCAACACTACCTTGGTATCATCTGTGAACTTGCTGAGGATACACTCATCCAGAGATCATCTATCAAGATGTTAAACAGGACAAACCCCAATACTGAGCCCTGAGAACCACTACTGACCAGCTGCCAGATGGATTTAGTTCTATTCGCCACCACTCTCTGGGCCCAGCCATCCAGCCAGTTTCTAATCCAGTGGACCACCTGTCCAAGCCATGAGCATCTAGTTCTTTCAGGAGGATGTGCTGAGAGTCACTGTCAAAGGTTTCACTGAATTTTATGCAGCTTTTTCCTCATCCACTAAGGTGGTCTCCTGTCATAGAAGGAGATTATGTTGGTGAAAACAGGACCTGTCTTTCATAAACTTACATCGGCTGGGTCTGATATTTTCCTGTGTCATCTTTTTGTTCATATTTTCTTTTTAATTGATTAATTTTTTTGTGATTTTTTTACTCATACTCTCCTGCAAACATGCATATTCACGTACAACAAGGTTTTCAGTTTTCGGTAATAATTACACAGAAAATACTGGATAGAAGGATTTGAGCAAATATTATTACACCAGCACACATTTTTTGAACACAGAGACACATTCAAAAATCTCAATTCTTGCATGAAACTGGATGCGGAATAATACTGTTTGTCTGGGTTATGCTCATGGTATAAATCCCATAGTGAGGGTTAGTGAGGCAAATAGGCACACAGAGACTGTGTAGGTGATTTTCCTTTATATGCCTCTCTGTAATATTCACAATTTCATGCTGCATTTTTCTTGCTGTATGGCCTTGTTGTTGATTAGGTGTGTTAAGCAGATTACTGTCACAGACACGAACAGTCACCAGAAAGTCTTCAGACCAGTCCTGTTACATTCACCAAAATTGTGATTTGAGTGGATTTTTATGTTACAATTTTACCAAACTGAATATCTAGAAATGTTCTTAGCCTCTGTCTGTCTTTAGTCTGCACTTTTTACAATTGCCCATGGTTAGCTTTTGGCTTTTATAAGTAGTTCTTTCCATAAGAATTCCTGGGCATGTTTTGGAAGCCAAAATACATCCAACAGGCAGGCTGGTTGCATTCACGCTGCTTTGAAATCTGAGACTTCCCTAACATAACTGCATTCACTCTGTATCAGTGCTCTTCAGTGCTCAGGAATGTTCCTAGGTACATTTAATTATAACAATATAGATGTAGCCTAGATGTCCAACCCAGACAACTCTGATTGCCTTCTTCCCAGAAATATGTAATTTTTTAAGTGTGATGCTCCAGTTAATTACATAGAATGGGCATCTGTGCATGCAGAGGAACACCTTGCACTGCAAGATAAGAGCCTGTCTCCTGACAAAAAGATGTACAGTAGCTGTAGTGCTTAACTGCAGAGGCTGGAGAGTCATGAAGGAACAAAAGATGTGGAATTCTGGCCCTTGTAGCAAACTGTGTTGGTTGTTTGTCTGATTTTTGATCCTATGCTCTTATATTCCCCGCTGGAAAAGGCTCTTACTCATATATGTTATTGTTCTGGTTTAAAGGTAAACCGGCGGGAGAAAGGAACCAGACTCAAGACAGATTACAAGTTAGAGTTACAGTTTACTAAAAAGAAACAGTAAATACAATGATACAAAGAAAAATTGGTTTTAACCCACAAAATCCAGAGGTATAACCCAGCACCCTGAGGCACGAACAGAATGATGTTCATTGCCCCCTGTGCTGAGACTCATGTGGTCCCCCTGAATACAAAGTAAAAGAAAAGGAAAACCTGTTGATGAGGTTGATGGTCACAGTCTTGTTGAGACTGGCAGTCGCAGTCCTGTTGAGGTTCTGGTCTTCCTGTGGATCCGATAATTGGTACCAAAAGTCGCCGATTCCCAAAATTAATATATACTTATGTTCAGATGGGAATTCCCAGTACCTCCTCCAGAGTGAGGAGTTTCACAGTGGGTCATTTAACTCTGTGAGTCATGGGATATTTTTGGAATCATTGATGGCCCATTAGAGAACATGATCCCTTAGGCTGGGTGTGAAAGTGCTAATGACTCCCTGGAGGGGAGATATCACTGATGAGTCATTGGTGTGAAGACAGGAATGCTTCCTATCTCACTTTGTTTTTCAATACCCAGCTTGTAGCCTGAGAGGACAGGTGTGCCCTGGGCAGCTGCTGCAAACGATCCATTATTAACAGTTCTTGAGAAATGACATAGAGGGAGTAGAACACACAGTTTTGGTTACGCCCACACAGGGTAAACTGGTCCTGGCCACTGTAACTAAGACAGTTATCTTTGACATGACATCTTGAGACAGTTTTAATGGGATTGGAGACCTTCTACACAAAAATGTCAGTTGCCTAACATTAAGGTCTTTGGGAGCCATAAGAATTATGCAAAAGACAGTTGATACTATCTCTTTCCCTTTATGCTTCCCTACCATTTACAAAGGAGCTATCATTTCTGAAATAATTGTCTGTCCTCTGAGGAAGCTGAACTACTGAAGTGCCAAATAGACAGAGGATGTTCTAGTGTTTCTTACTGTCTGCTTTTAGTATCTGGTTTGGAGTTGTTAACCATGGGAGCACCATTGTTTTTCATGTCACTGGGGAAAGAGGGATGGTGGAGATAACAAATTCAATTGATTCCCTTAGGTTATTAAATTTTAGTCTCTGGGATTCCTAAGTATAGCCTAGCCTATTCTCTTGGTCTGTTGGCCCTTAGACTCTCATCATTGCTGGCATTAAATCCTGACTTCACTGAAGCCAATGGAAACGTTCTATCTCTGATTCAGTTTTATAAACATAGGCATCTAGTCATCCTTGAAATGTCCAAGGGTATTCCACCTGGACTCCATATTCTGTTTGAGAATGGTTCAGGTTTCCTTCTCTCCCACTGTCACATCTGCCAAGTGATTTGGATATGGTAATACAACTCAAGTGTCTCTAAATGCTCATGTTTACATTACAGAATAGAGAACCTCCTTTCATGTAGGAAAGCCAGGATTTTTCTCTCTTATAATTAGTTTTTTATAATCACAGTTTTTGTCTACAGGTCCTTTGTGTGATTGAAGTTTTGATTGTGTGCTTAATAAATGATTAATTATCCTCTTCTCTACTCGCTTTGGACTCTTTCCTGGTGCACATAGTTTTTGTAAACCAATTGCCCAGTGACTCCTCCCAATCATGTTTGATTGATCCATGGCAAAGCAGTAGACATAGATTATCAGCCTCCTCTGTTTCCTTCTGTAAATCTGACCCATTAACTTTTCTCCTTCTCTGTATTTGATCATTTAATTAATTTCTGCAGTCACTTAGATTTTGGAACAGCGTGGAGGCATCTGGCAGAAGCACAGAACAGCATGCTTCCCTGTCATACTTTCACTTACAGTGAGTTGAAGTTTTTTGGCTGTAGAGCAAACCATCCCTTATTTGATGTTAAAATGTAGAAACTAGATGTTTTAATGAAATTTCTGGGGCTATCACGGGTTCAATCCAAAAACTTGGAAATTCTTGTAAGTTATGGATAACTCATTTTAGCATGTGCTCACTCCAGAATAGCTAAGGTTCTCAGCTGTAATCAAGTAGAATCATTAAACTGTTACTTGCCTGTTCCTTCATGAAAGGCAGGGTAAAAATTCTTTCACTTTAACAGGAAACCAATTTGGTTTCCTGTTAAAGTGAAAACCGCAAGTATTACACTTTCTTCTTACATTTTTCCTTAAAACTTCTTTGAGCTGGGTTAGCTGTAGGAAGCCTGAGAATTAGACCACTTCTGCACATACCAGCAATTTTTGATAACCATCATGCCTCATGAAGTTTCAGTAATGCTCTCTCACTTGTCACTTGTGCTGTATCCCATCTATGGTGTTTCAGAAATCACTGCAAAGACTCAAGACTTTTTATTTGTTGAAGAAATCACTGCAAAGACTTGAGGCTTTTATTCCATTGCATGCATGACCAGGTGCACCATGATGGAGTTATCTGATCTTTCATATTTTTCTATTCCAGTCATGATGTCTTTTGAACTTTATTCTCACTTCTGTTTTTGGTTTTGGTTTTGGTTTGTTTTTTTTTTAATATATCAGATGCAAGATTATCTGTCGTGTTTCTCTGATGGATCTGATGCCTTCAAACCCAGGAAATATTTCAGGAATAGATAATCCTTGGCAATGTACCATAATAAACATGAAGTTGTGTGTTTGTTTTCTTTTTTTTAATAGCCACTAAGGTAACTTCTTGAATAGCCCTGTGATGTACTTCTCACTTCACAACAAACATGATGTACTATCTTCAAAACAGACAGAAACTAAAGTACTATAAACACCAATTATGTTACTTCCTTTGTATAAAAACATAGTATTTAGCAAAGGAAGTCAGAAAAATATCAGCTCTTTTTATGATTCTGGAGACTCCACAGTGAATAGGAACAAATGACAGTATATCAGTGTGCATTATGGTTGAGTCTAGTGTGGACAATGGTTCTGAATAAACATCTTTGTTTAACAAAGTGAACAAACTATAATGAAAGGGCAAGAATCTCACTTTTCTAGCTCTAGGCTGTCTAAAAAGGAGACTGGTTGATATGATGAAAGTGTCTATCTGTAAATGATTGGAACTCTCTTGCCTAGCAATACAAGTATATTGATCTAAACTCTATTATTGCAAGTTAGAACTAGCCTGCCTAAGCATATAGGTGATGTATTAAGTATAGTGAAGGCTTTTTTATCTCTTTCACCAGCATGTTAGTTTTCTCACTCTTATGTTTCCATGTAGATCTGGCAAATATAAGTACTGGCAAGCACTTGCAGTGCTTTGTGGCTATGGGAGTAGTCCTCTGCTTTGTTATCTATTGTACATGTCACTAGCACTATAGGCTGAAGATTGCATATTGGTGGGGTGATCAATATTGCTGCAATATTACAAGCTTTTCCACTCTTCATGGCATCAAGATGTTTTTCATCCTTCATTGGCCTGAAAGCATGGAAGTACTGCTGTTGCCAGGACGTGCATTCATTTTCCAAACATACAAATGATGATGGCTCTCAGACCATGCTGGGGTCTCTTCAGTCAATGAGAACTTTATCTGGGGATGACATATGTCACGATTTTTTGATGATATCTAATACTTCTTGAAATTACTGCAAAACTCTTCTGCCTCAGACAGCTGTATATGACTTGACAATTTCCTAGCTTTTATTAATGTAGTGTGAAAAGACTTAGAAATAAATATCTCTGTATAATATAAAAATTTCACTGCTTTTTTCAGCCTTACATGCCAACACAAGGTATTCAGTTGTATTATTCCAAAGTGAGTCAAAGTACTTGCCATCATGCATGGACCCAGCAGTTCAGAGGTAGCCTCTTGAGTATGTGGAGCCGAGGCAGCAATGCTCACAGCACGTAAGAAATTTTCTGCGCATTAATATCAATATAAAATATATGACTTAGTCCCAGTGTGCTAACATTAAAACCCTTAAAGTCCTGAAATGGACTCCTTGATCTAAAGGTGCTGCCAAAGGAAACAAAAATCAAAGCTAAACAGCCTCTACCAGGTAACAGGACTGATGCAAAATAAATTTTCAGAGACAAAAGAGGTGTTTTCAAGATATGAAAACAGTTGCTGGGATGCTGTTGTTACAGAGGCAAAATGCTTTTTTGTCAAGCTGTTTAAAAGTTATGAAGATAAAATTGTAACCTATGCTATCAATTAACAAAATGTAAATTTGCTAATGTAATTTTACACTCAGAAATTACAGAAGAACGATTTCCAGGAGCATAGTCATAAATATTTCTTTCAGAAGCAGAAGAAACTCATATGCAGGCAAAATATATTTTAGTTATACCTGAGTTAAATAGCTCGCATTTGCCCTTGTACAATGACAGTCTGTGAGGTCAGTGCATACCAGGAGTGTCCAAGTTCTGCATCTCACCTATCCAAGTGATCATGTTATAATTCATTTCTCAGTCTTAAAGGGAGAGAAAAAACTCTTTTCTACCTAAACATATAAATACAAATATAGATTATTTAATCTTTGCAGTCTGTCTATAGATATAAAACATTGTGTAAGTGCTAACTTCCAGTAACCTACAGAGGATATTTATTTGTAAAGGGGTTTTCAGGTACAGTCTGTTTTCAAAGTGACTAAACATTTTCTTTCTTTATTGATCCTTTATAACTTGCTTAAATAAGAAAACAAAATTGACTAAGCTAATATTTGACATAAATAAGCAGTATCCAGATGTATGAGACAGACTTCCAACCAAATAGGGATAGTCTGTTTGAGGCAAGGAGAGAAAAAATTGTGTTCTGTGGTTAATGGCTAATGTAAAAATTATGCAGGCAAAGGCAGAAGATGATGCTGGGGGAAAGTTTCATTGACAGAACAAGTAGTTGATTTGATGGAAAATAGGCCAGGATGTCTGACGGAGATGCTGAGAAAGCCTACACTGTGCCAGTATTCAAACGAAATGGGAAAGAACATTTCAGTATATTGCACATATCACGCAATACTATGCAAGATTCATTTCACTAGGTGTGTATTGGCAAAGTAGCAAAATCATCAGCCTGTTTAAAAAAAAAAAAACAACAACCAAATTTCAATACATATATATTTGTGACATAATTTGAGCACCTCTTTATTTTTTGGCAAAAGGATAGTTAGAATTTTTTACAATTAAAGGAATCATAAATTGATCACAGCTGAAATTTCACCAGCAAGGAGGTTTGTAATACTCATTTTACTTACAGGAAAGACCCTACATGGACTTATATCCTGCTTTGCAGAAAGTAGTATTGTAATATATAATGTATAACTGCTTGTCTTGATAATGCAGTAATTTCTTCTTCGATAACTGACATTCAAATTTATCAAACACTGTGATCAAAGCTAAAGTTACTCGTCAAATCACAGCTTTAGGTGTTCCTGTGTTTAAGGCAGAATATTTTACAAAAACTTTATATTTTATGTGCATTAATTAATAGTAGCATTTCCCTCTCATAAAATCTATTTGTCATCAAGCATAGACTAGTTTACATCTCACAGCTGCATGAAAAATGGACTAAGAGAAGCCAATTAAATTACAGAAAGCTTATGAAAGGACTAAGAAGCCTGTTTTTTTACCAGAGCTTATTAGTGGTGGTAATGAACTTAGCTACAATACCAACAGTTCTATATTTCTTCCAGTTCCCTTTCTAGTGTTTGAGGCCAGCTGGGGACTTTTGCACACATGCTGTTATATTTTATTTCACATCCCAGGTATACTTTAGGTCTGTCTTTTTAATTATATTTTTGAATTCTAAATTATAATTAGTCATTAGACCATACATTTAGGCTAAGATTTCTAAGAAGCACAAGAGTTTAAGTAACATAATTTTCATCTGCCTAGTACTTAGACTCTAGTACTTAACTCTAGTAACATTGCTGCAAGGGAATGACTGTGTGAAATCTTTGGTTCCTTTCTTAAGATATGCTCCACACTTCCTGGAACATAACAAGTGCCCTCAGGTGTACAGGTTGACATCGTTGCTCAGAGCATTTAGTTCTGCATCTCCTGAGAGACATACTGCCATTGGTACAGCACTGGAAATGGCACAAGCTTTTCTAACCTACTTGGCAAACACTATATAGTTCTCAGGAGCCTTTTCTGTCATTGATAGACTCTGTTACATGTTCTGCTAAAAGCAAAGGTGGAGGTATAAACTTCTTTTTCTGTTATATTTCTTTGTAAAGTTCATGTACTTGCATATGTTAACATTGAGGTGCTCGGTGCCTTTCTGCCTACAATTTTATTATCCTGTCAATTACAAGGACCACTGCAATAGCAGATCTTTGCTTGGAAAAGTATAATTTAAATATATACTTATAAAAAAGATTTTACTATTGAATTCATCATGACTTCTTATAAGCACTTGTTAGCTGCAAAATGACCAGTGTTCTTTTTAACCGTATCTCATTGTAAAGCTAAAACCAACAACAAACAATCAAAAAATCCAAATAAACAAACAAAAACCAACGAACTCCCTCCCCCCCTCCCCCAACCCCAAACAAACAAAAAAAACCAAACCAAAAAACAATGTATGGAAAACACAGAAACAGAGGCAGATAAGCATTTTTAAATATAAATTCAAAAAATCAATATGAAATAGGAAACTATATGAAACCTTGGCAATTCTTTACCCCGAATGTAACGGATCTTTCATAGTTTTGTGTGTGAGAAATGTAGATTCTGTAGCTCAGATTTATACATTAAGCCTTCAATTTATCCTGGAAAATACAATTAATTTTGAACAGCTACATGGAAAATAATGATTTCTGACTGTGAATACAGACAGAATCAGAATGCCAGGGCTGAAGATACTGTAATTCCTTTTCTCTTCACATATGTCTTGGCTCAGAAATGGAGGAATGTTTTATATCAAACATGCATTATCTCTAATTGCTTGATTACTAGATCCATGTGAGTGCTAGATCCAATTATACATAAAATAAGAAATGATATTAAGAATGGTACCCCAAATCATCATTCTTCATATTTGCTGGCTGCTAGTTGTTTATTGTGAAGCCCTTACATTACTGTGACAGGTAAAGAAAGCAAGCCATGTATTGCAAAGAAAAACAATAAAAGCATCTCTTCGTCCTGAGTTCTGACATTTTCATTTGTTGATTTGAGAAAAATTCATATCAAAAGTGACCATTTTTTGTCAGTATTTGTGCACCATAGCTCTAATACTGCTGGGTGACACTAGTGCTTACATCTTAATTAGAAAAGCTGTCTGATGACTTACTCAATATCTACCTTTTCCATGCCTTAACCATCCATTCAATATTTCAAAATTACCTTATTAAATAAAGAATATAATTCAATAAACATCTTCATTAACTTTTTTGTGAACTGTTTGGAGGACTATTTCAGGAGGACTTCCACATAGTCAAGTATACTCTTCAAATGTAAATTCGTGTATATTATATTGACTTTATGATGTTACTTTGGATGACTGGGCATATTGTTTCATCCCATTAGGACAAAAGTAACTTTTATATCTTGATCTGAAATTTATTTTATGCATTGTGTAAGTATTTTACAGTTTAAAATTCCAGCAATTCTATGCTGTTCAAGAAAAAAATATTGAAGTAATTAAGCTAAAGTAATAATGTACCTATTTTCTCCTGAATAATAGAAGTAATAGTAATATCTGCTTTTTAATTGTATTTTAATAGTAATATGTACATTTATAAACCAGATTTTCCTGAGCTAATCTCACCTTCTACATGCAGTTGTCAAATACACTGACATAAATCCAGAATAAAAAAAATCCACTGGACTGAATTAACAAACAGCCTATAAACTGGCAATTTACATTGACTTTCTATGTGTGTCTGTTCTGACTTCATTATTCGTTCTATTTAATTTGCTTCAGTTTTACCCAAAAGGAAATTAAAGTGGGAAGCATATTATTTTTTGTATGTTAAACAACTAATTAATATGCTTTAATAGAAAGACCCAGCACTTCCCTGTTATGAAGCAGAAAGGCAAAATTTGATTAAAAGCTTATTCTGGTGTTACGTCATTAGTCCTTTATCTGAAAAAAAAAATTGAAATTTGACAAGATATTAACTTTAAAAACCATAAAATCAAATTGAGGCATTGAAAATGTAGTACAAATGTAGACAGACACCTGGAAGATGTAAATTATTACTCAGATGCTAAGTATTGGTATGTAAAATGCTGAAATATTTTTAAAAAACACATTTACTAAGCTTCTTGAAAATTAATATCATAAGTTAAACAAACCTTAGGTAATATCTTTCTATAATCCTAGTTAATATCTTCCTATATAATTAGTGGTAACACTGAAAGGTCTTTATTTTAGATGAAAAAAAGATTAAAATAAAATTCTCAATTTATCAAGCGATCAGCAAGTCCAGACCTCAATATATGTGATGCAGTATTTAATTTAAATTAGTGTCTGACATGGCACTTAATGAGATAATTTGAAAACATAGTAGTAATATGGAGTAATATCTTGAACTAGGGATAGGGTTAAGACTAATCACCTGAACCCATAAAGTAGCACTGGTCCTGTTCATTTTAAACTACAGCCTGAGAGCCCTTTCCTTCTAGGTGGAGTTTGGAGAAAGAATTAATTTTTCAAACCAATTAGGGTCAGCAGAAAGTTACTTTGGGAAATCTGTCTTGACTGGTTAACTTGCAATGTGAGGGACAGTAGGAAGAGAGATTCAATTGCTACTTAACATTTAATTTTCTTCATCTGTTTATTATGTAGCTTTCAATCATTTACCATTTGTCCCATGTGCTGTTGTAAGCTCCAAGCATGAGAAGCAAGTGAACTAAATTATCTGGCATTCTTCTCCATGAGCTTCTGAGCTGTCATGAGCTTTCCAGCACAGCATGTGCCTTTAGTCGACACTTCTGCAAAAGTGACTTTGCAGTCTGAGCTTTTGTGGGAGCCCTTGTGTGTAGAGTGCTCAGCCAGGTCTATGTGACTGCCTGAGCTTGGTTACAGCCTTACAGAAAGAGTATCTGTCTTTCATGCCATTCAAGAGAGATATGAACTTTGAGTCAGCTTTTAGTCCTTATATAATTGTTCAGATGTCAAGCAGACTTCACTGAGAAGGGGAACTTTCATTATCCCGAAAAGCCGTAAGTTATAAAATCAAATGAATATTTAAATTTTTTTTTGCACTAGTTAACCATTTAAATATAATGAGAGTGCAGTGAAGGGTCAGTAGTCTGCTTCTGACTAAGCATAACTTTGGAGGGATTTCTAGAATGCATGTGCTCCTGGGAAGAAGTTATTTTGGGTTTTTCGATCAGTAGTTGAAGTGGATGTGCACTGAGTAGTGTAGTGATGTCAGAGGGAGTCTGAATTCTCAACACTTTACAAACCTCAAGTTTTAATCTTCAGGCTTTCATGGTTTAAAATTACTTCCGAAATGTATCACTGAAAGGATTTTTCCAACAATGTCTGCTGATCCAATGAGCTTTTAATTATTTCTTCATGAATTTTCATGAGAAAATTAAAATCTAGATTTCGTTGCTATGAGAGAAGAGAGAATATGACTTTTTCAACCTAGAGAATCAGACTGTCATTTAAGTACATTTAAAATGTAATCCTAAACACTTGCTTTAATTCTGTTGCTTAATTTTCCTTATAAAAGTAGAAAGTAAGCCAAGAGTGTATTTATGGCCTACAGTAGCTGAAACAGCAGTTTGTTGGAAAGATCGTGCCACAGCAACTGTGGATGTAGGCTGGTTTTGTGCCTGCCCCCCGCATCCTGCCAGTTGCCAGGCAACACTGGCAGTCCCAGTATGTCCTACACTGCAGATTGAGCTTCCTCTTCACATACCTTTTTTCATCATAGCTTTAGCTATTCCTGATTCCAACATAATGACTGTCTCTTTTTACATTGAAGCTGCATTTATTACCTATTGAAAACCACTGTACTAGTAACAATTAACCTTTCTCCTTTCTGAATATTTTTGCTTCCAATGAGACTTACCCATACAGAAATTGCTCTGTGAAATAAAGTCCTCTTTTGGAACAAACAACTGTTTAGTCACAGAAGCAGAACTCACAGCTTTTTGGGACATATAATGAGAAATAAAGCAGCTATTTAAACAACAGGGCCTTTATTTCAACAAGTGGACTTAAGTAGACAGGATTTAATTATACAGCTGTAATTTAGTTAGAATTAGGTTAACACTGCTGCTCTGAAGATATTTGATTTCCTTTTTTCTCACTTTGAAAATTAGGGTTAAGTTATTTGAAAGCTAGTAAAACAAAATGAGCAGAACCGCTTAGCACCAGGCTTGCAACTTATCTTAGTCTATTTAAAAGTAATAGATTTTCATCTACTCAGTCCATGTTAGAAACATGCCTGTTTTCCTCTTGTCGTCACTAATTCAAATAAATAACCTGCACAACAGGATGGATGTTCAAATCACAAGGGTTTAGTAGTAGACTGTGGTGTCTAAAACAGCTTCTCCTCAAGAACAGTTCTTGCATAGGCTTGTTTACTTTTTCTGTGATATTTCTCACCTCTTTTGGACTTAAATCTCTCGCTACTACACCTGGCAATACTATTGCCAAAATTGTTGTTGAAAGACTGTAAAAAGAAAGGATTAGAAAGAAAGGTAGCTTCAGAAGCTAGTGGTTAGGAAAGAACACACAAGGTATTACCCACATTTGTGCATCCATAGACAGTTTAACAACCTTGTTTTAAGATCTACTGATTATTCATCTAAAATATCACCGCCCCCATTAATACCACAATTGTTTGGCTATAATTGTTGTTACCTGAAAGGTATATAATAGAAATCTCTGAATAATAAATGTAGAATGATTCTGCTGGGACAGCTTGAATTCAAGTAACAATTGCAGAATCATAACTGAAGGCAAAATAATGCAGTAAAAGGATCTCTCTTGCTCCACTGTGAACTTGAAGCTTATCACTATGGTTCATACATTGTTAGCAATATAAAGTAGAGGATCCAAATGCCCACTAAGATTTTACTGGCTGGAATTTGGTGAAAAATGGTGTCAGTGGTGCTATTGTCATCCTTCTGGAGTGTTAAGTGTCCAGTTTTGTAGTTATAGTTGCATCACTCTGATGCAACCTGGCTTTACACTTCTGTAGACCTCCTCATGCCTGTATTGGTCATGTCATGATGCTACTTAGTAGCCTGTTCACTTTGGCAAAGAACAGGCAGGGAAGGCTACACATTTAGCATAAAGATTTTATTGAAATACAGAGTTTATAAATCATTGGTCATACTTTAAATAGGAAAACAACTGATTTAGAAATGCCTTTTAAAATATTTTGCTGCTTCTTTAAGTGCCCAAAGAGCTTTTCAAAGCATTCTTCTTCAGAGTTAATTATTAGGAGGATTATAAACTATTTTAAACTTTAAACCATTCTTATTTTTCACACAGTATGTAGATAGCCCTCCTGTTTGGAAAAAATCAAGCTTACTGAATGCCATTTGAGCCTATGATGCTTTAGTGATCTCTTCTTGGCATAGGCATTCAAGTTTAGGAATCAGAGAATATATAATTTTATACTTGGGCTTCAGCAAGTATGATAGTACACAGATCTGCTTAATGGCAGCTTTCTAATAATGCAACAATAGACATTATGACTTCAGTTGGCAGCCACCCACACAGAGAGCCACCTACACATCAGCAGAATGCAAAGCTGAGATTTTTGATTTGTATTCTGAGAGCAATAGTTATTAAGAAAAAAACTCTTCCTGTCAGCAAGAAGATGCTTTTGGAGCACTTTTTTTACAAACAACAAATAATCTTGATTAGAATCTTGGTACCATGTTAATATTGCAGCCTAGTGATAATTTTGTCTACTTGTGGTAGGAAGGAAGGAAGAATTTGGAGCTATTACTGATACAGCTAACAAAACTCAAATATCTTCTCCATCCTTTAACTCTTTTGATCATGTTAATGGTTTTAACTTCACAAAGAGTACATTTGTGTGCCTTGTAAGTTAAGAGTTAAAATACTTCAGTATTAAAGTGTTATACAAGAAATGTCATACAGAAAGCTTTTAAGCATAACATTATTAAGTAAAATTGTATAAATAAAAAAGTTTAGTGTTTAAATATATGCTTTGACTTAAGAAATGATTATTGGCACTATTTGCAAATATTTCTGGGGTTTTTGTTACTTAAAGATGTGGCACTCTATACCAGAAGTTCATTTAATGTCTGAAAATGACCCTGTCAGGTAAGTGAGAAGTAACTTAATATTCTTGTTTTGCTTTCACTGTTCACTAAGTGTGCTACCTAGAAACTGTTATGCAGATAATGTTAATAATTTCCCTATTAGTACCTTGTTATATTGTATAGAAACCTCACAAAATAAATTATTTTTTCATCAGTTTTATATTTTGTACAGCAATGAAGGGAGAGGGTTTCAAACTACTATTACATCCTCTATAAAAATCCTAAAAACAACTAATTCCTTAATACCTATGTAATGGGAACTGGTAAGGTTTTCTGACATTAACCATTGCACAGTTACTGGGTTGCACTGGGACCCAGTTGGCTTGACTTGCTCTTGTTCCCATTGTGTTTTTAGGGAGACAAATTATAAGGATTTGCTAAAACTTACAGCCTTAGAAAGCCCCATTATACTATACCTGTCATGGGTAGGACTTGAATTTGTAGGCCAGCTTATAAAACTTGTTTATGGGCCTAAAACAGAAGCACAAGAAAAATTAGTGATGTAATGAAAAATTAGTCCTGGATGGCTGATAGTGAGAATATCTTTCCAGTCCATCTTCAGTTTCAAGCAATGTAATTTTGAAATAAGTGTTTGAGGTTAAAATTTGGTTTCTCTCCAAGAGGAAGTCGTTTCATCTGACCAGGTTCAAACTGGGGTGCTAACTGTGTGATATTGGCAATGCTGTAATAACATGTTATTATCCATGTCATTCATTTCAAGGTGGGTTAAATGGCAAATGTAATATGACAGGGAAAATCAAAATCAAATTACAGTGCATCAATTCCTATTCACTTCAGTAAGTCAAAACAATTTCTTCAATGCAGACTTGGAGGGCCAGAATAACTTCTTAGAGTCCACATCCATCTTTGAGATTAGACTCTTTTCCCTAGTAAGTGCAGATCTAGCTTTATTGCCATTCTTCCTCCACCAGTTCAAAAATAACCTAGCAGCTGCATAGAAGTTGGAACCTTCTAATCAGCTCCAAGAAGCTTGAAGGAAGGACATAGCAGATTCTGAGAAGAAAAAATAAGTCAATTGGAGCAATAGATTTTCTGAGTTTTGTACATCTAAAATTAATTTTAGTTCTAATAATCTTGCCTTCTTCTTCAGCGGAAATGGCATATGGTCCTCCATGAGGTGCCAGTTGGGAAGCTGTTATAAGCAGTCTGGTTACTAGAGTCAGTGTAGATTCTTTACCACTAATGGCTGATTCTCAGCTGGACATTGAAAGATAAAGTGAGAGATAAATGGTGAGGAGGGAAAGAAGAAGACAATTTTAAAAAGTGTTTAAAAGCTGGCTACAGCATTTTTGCAGATGTTAGGGATTATTCAATGCTTTTATATCTTAAGAGAGGTTGGAAGTTCAGGTATTTGAGTTATGTTAAAAAAAAATCAATTACTTTAGATATTTTGGAAAAAAATATGCCTGTTTACTGTGTGTGGTTGACCCTTTATAACAATATCTCTGGGTTTGTCAACAAAACCAATGTTTGGAATAATCTGCCCTTGTGTTCAGAACTGACTGCTTACTTAAACAGTAGTGTTTTCAAGGCAGGAAACATGCAAAATGAAGTCTATGCATTGATGTATTAAAGTAGTACTTACTTTTTCAAAAGAAATAAAATGGAAAAACTGACAGAATACCATACTGTAAGAAGAAAGCTGTGACAAACATGTTGAGTTTTAACTGAGTGAAAAAAATCTCATTGCAGCACTGTAAAATTCTTCTGGACCTTCATGTCTGTATAGCACTTAATATCTGTTTCTGACTCTTTGTTGGTAGCTGCTTTATTTTAAAAAGAAAGATTCTATTTTATGTTTAGAACAAAATATATAAGCTCGTTTGTCTCTATCAACATTCCTTAAACATTGATATATTTATGTATAAAGTTATGCTTTTTTATCCCACTCTGTAATTTTCTTTACTTGCCTACATCATCATTAGATTAATGCTGCATTAATAAATGTTTGCAATAAAGATTTGCAATAAATGCCACCCAGTAGTGTGTACCTGTGTTTCAGTTTATGAGTGAATCATATTCTTCTGTAAATTCAAAACAAACAAACAAACAAACAAACCCCCCCAAAACATGAGGTTTTGGGAGGTCAAGGAAAACTGGACTCCTTTAAGCTTTTCCCTAACTATCCACTCTGAGTTTATTCCACATTGTTCTATCTGGGTAACTGCTTTCATGCTATAATGCCGTATGCCCCTCCTAAAATTAGTTTTCTATTTGGATTTCAAACACAGCTGTGTGTGATTGGCCCCTGTAACAGTAGATCCGTGTCCAGGTCACAGAATTACAGTCATTTATGTTGAGAAAGACCTTCCCAGATCGAGTCTAACCTTTGACAGACCCCCACCTTGTCAGCTAGACTGTGGCATGAAGTTCCATGTCCAGTTGTTTTCTGGTTGACTCCCAGAATGGCGACTCCTCCCTGAGCAGTCCATTCCAACCTATCTGTGTACTAACTAGTTGATTTCAAATTGGTAACAGGAAAATACCATATCCAGTAGACAGGAGAGTCAAATTATAAAATACTTACAAAACTTCTACAGAGATTGGTGAAAAGAAGGGATCCATTTTCTCTGCTCCAAACTCATACCTATATTTCACATTTCTTTCTGCTTGAACTTCTGGTTGCCTGACTATTGGGCTGGAGTGATATTGGAAAAACATCTGACCTTCTTATGACATGTACAAATTTTCTCTTGCTGAAGGGGGGGATATTTGTGTGAATTTATAATTTTAAAAATTTTAAAATTTTAAAATGGTGATAAAACTCTAAGGAGACAGAAATGTCTTGATACTGCAAAGGGTATGATGAGTATATTCTTAGGTGGAATTTTAGCAGTTTTGGTGTGGTAGATACGGCAAATTCAAATATTTTTTGTTGTTCTAAATAAGATAGATGGGGTTTTATTTTGATGCCTTAATTATCTGTAAAATAATTGTGTTAGGAAGTTGTTGTATTCATCAAAAATAATTTGAGCTTGTAAATTTAACAACACTGAAAGAAGACAGAGAACTTCTCATTCAAGGATTAAAACCTTGCTCTTGCAATATTTATGAAGTAGAATGTTTCCTATGTTCTTGAAAGGTGATTTGTATTATAAATATGTTAGAATCATCTCAGCGATTTCCTTCTATTCTGCTTGATCATCAGTTGCAAGAATCTTTGATTCACAGAATTTTGTTCCTACAATTTTTTTTTCTGCTAACCTCTGAACACAACACCATTCTGATGCCCAAGAAGCTGATTTGGTTTGTTCTGTCATCAGGTAGTGTCTTGTGGGAATGCCAAATGAAAGCTATCTGAGTGTAACTGATGCTTGGGAAGTGTTAAATAGGAGTGTTAAATGGGAGCTCCACTCAAAGACCTTTCCTTTTTTTGGGTCTTCATCTAAAATTCTTCTGTTCATGAAATAAAAGAGAGGTTGCAGTGTGTATGTATGTCTGAATTTTTTATTTTGGCCTTTTCTGACTACTATTTGACATGAAATATAAAACACAAAAGGATTCTACCTTAAGGGATAAAGTGACAAGAACAATGTTCCCAATACCCACACTGAGAAGGAAAAGCTTTTTCTCTTTCTAGGAAACAGTATGATATTTTATAGCAGTGTAAAGTAAAATGCAGCTTTTGAAATGGGCAAGTATTAAGCAATAAATGGGACAGTTCTAAGAAACAATATGTGATTGATATTTCTTCTTCATCTAGTTAAATATTGCAATTAGTGTCTTAGATTCTTACAGCTAAGGGTTGTAACAAGTAAAAATTTTTTTTAGCCTTTTGTTATTGGATACTAACTTTGCGTATTTGTTGTTATGGATAAAGTTGTGTGGTCAGTCGTTAAGAGCTCTGCTCTGCTACTCCTCGCTTCTCCCCTACGTCAGTGTGGCTCCTTCCCGCAGGGTGCAGTCCCGAAGGGGAAACCTGCTCCTCCTGCAGGAGCTCTCCTCAGGCTGCAGTTCCTTCGGGAAACACCCACTTGGAGAGGTCCTGCACAGATTGCAGCATGGGCATCTGCTCTGGTGTGATCCTCTCCACAGGCTGCAGGTGGTCTCCACATGCTGCAGGGGAATCCTCTCTGTGGATGCGTGCTCTCCACGTCTTTATATCCTTTTTTTTTTTTTTTTTACTCCACTCTTGCCAAGTTTTCCCTCTTCTTAAGTATAGATCCCTGTGCCCACGGTGGGTGGGTCAGAGCTGGCTGTGCCTGATATGGGACAGTCCAAGTGTCCCACACAGAGTCCTCCTCAACCCCTGCCACTGCCAGAGCCTGGGCACTGGCACCTCCTACAAAGATCATGGTCTAATGAACTCCGTGGCCTGCAGATTCAACCCCGACTCTTTCGTATGAAAAAACAGTCGCTTTTGGAAGTAGTGAAACAGTTGATCAAGGTCATTTCTTCCCCTAAAAGGTACAATTATTTTCAAGGAAGAATTACTGAAGAGAAAGCTATTTGCCTGTGAGGTAAAGCAGAAAGGATGGGGCAGTCACAGCACCATTTCCCAGCTCTGTAATCAATGAAATCTGACTTTAAGGAAGAAGTACATTCTTTTTTTTCTGAAGGGTATGTGTGGCTTTTACTCACTTTAGAAACTTGCTTAGAGGGAAAGAAGCCAAAAGACCTGAAACAAAAGTTTGAATACCTGTTTAGCTTTACTTTGGCTCAAAAATGCCTACGGTAAAATCTGGAAAACTTGGTTACCAGGGGCAGGAGCTACAGAAGGAGTGATGCAGCATCAGACACTGGTGGCCAGCCAGCTCTTGACTGATAGATAAAACCAGATACAACCTCCCAAAAACTCTTCCAGAGAAAACTCCCAGCAAGAGAGAAGAAAAATTAACAAGAAAATGTTCACCTCCCTAGATAATACACCACGCATGGCGGCAAGGCCTAATCTCGGTAGAGGCAGGGCAGTGCATCCTCACAGGGCTGAGGCAAAGACCAAAAGAGACAGAAGCTCCACCTCTCTCTTTATACTTCTTGATACTTCTTGATGATTTCAGATCATATGAAATACCTCTTTGGTTGCTCAAGTCAGGTGATGCTTGTCCCTTCTAATCTCTGTCACATCCTTTCGGCCTACTGAATTGAGGCCTAGCTAAGGCCTAGCTGAAACTAAAGCTAAAACTACCACAATTCATCATTATTATTTCAAGTATTTCAAGCATTTATTCAAACAAAGATAAAAGAAATTTGTTGCCTGTACATTTTAAATTTTTACATGGCAGTTTTTGCTTGTAACCTTCAGAAAGATCCTTCAAGATACACATTGTGATGAAAATCTGTTACAGTTGGTCTTCCTCTAAATAACACCAACTCCACTATTCTTGAACTGAGACAATTTTCAGATTGTTGGTCCTTTTATATTGGCAAAACTTTATCACATTTCTGGTCTTGAAACATTCAATACTTTCACAGAGTATTTTTGAAAATAGTTTAAAAATGTGAATGACCTGAATTTTCAGACTTAATTCATCTCTTCAGAAATTCTTGGACTTTATCTTCTATTACCACAGTGCCTTGGGTTTCTGCTTTGTTTGCTGGGTCACATCTTCATGGCATTTTATGAGGACAAAAATTCTCCTTGGTCCATGACCTTCATGTTTTCTCTCTCTTCCTAGGATCTATTTTAATAGACTGTCACATAAACCTTTGTACAGTGAAATTTGTTTTAATGTAGGATGGTGGTTACTTTGTCCTCTAACACGAATTTTATTTTTTCCACCGGACTATTGAAGCCCTTCTTTTGGTAAACCTTTTTCATCAGCACATTCTTCCTTCTGTGCTTTCACATAGAAAAGCTATCAAACCTTATCTTCTTTTTCTTTACTTTTACATCTTTAGAAGTCTTGCATGATGCACAGTTTGCCTAACCAGTTGGTTCAGCTCTGATTATTCTATGTTTTATATTAATAAATTCAGTGTATTTGAAATTTTAAAATTACATTGATGAAACTCTTAATTCTTTAATGGATTGCTACTTTAAACCTTAAAGAAAGACCTAACATTTTTCTATTTGAACACGTAAGGACTATGTTGTCTTTCTTTTATAGCTATTAATGAAAATTTATTAAATCTGTTTTAATACCTTTTGAGTTTCTAGATTGTTTGCTTATTTATTTTAATGGGGAATATAATGAAGAGAAGGAGATGTCGGTGCTAAAGCTTCAGTTGTTTTTGCTAATATTGGAGGTTAAAACATGAGCAGTTTTTTGTTTGTTTGTTTGTTTCTCCACTGTTGCAGTGTGGCTGAAAATCAACAACACCAGTGCTTCAGGTTATTGTCAGCTTGTTTATTTGTCTGTGGAAACTCTTGCTGTCAACTTTAATTCTTGTATAGGTGAATTGGTTTCCTGCAAAGGTCTTAAGAAATCTTGTTTATGTTTCTAAACTCATGTTCTGTTTTACTGAAGTGCTTAACTGTATGATAAACTTTAAAGACACGACCAGTCTATTACATTTATTGATTTCTCTGCTTAAACAAAAGCCAAGGGTAGGCACCTCATTGAATCTGAAGCTGTAATAGAATGTTCCTAACATATAGGGGTACCTTTATCTGTCAGGAAATTGAGTTTCATATGGAATTATACTGATAAGCAGTATTTCTGACAAGTAGTAGGTATTCCTTTGCCATTTAGAAGAGTACTCCATACTTAAGCACTTGGTATGTACAAGTTTTTCTTCTTACAGTTTTTGTTTCAGAACCACAACACTTTTTGCTATAGTGTGAAGGTTTTAATTAAAATCAAGTGATTTTGATTGCTTTACATGGGCAGGTCAATTGACCTGCAAAGACTAGCTGCGTGTTAGTCATCAGGTAAGGAACTGCTTAGTATACGTCAAGCAAAGCAAAGTTTTTAGAATTAATGCTACTTTTTAAAATTCTGAGTGCATAAGTAGAAGTAAAGTACAAATTGTAAAATGAATGACTAATTCAAATGCCCCAGCACTGAGCAATTGCAGGGGGAAAAAAGCTGGTTAGACATATGAAATTTTATCAAAAACTTCTTGTGAGCTGGGGAATATTAATATAAAGCAAGTGAGGGAACCTCACCACCTTATTATAATCAACAGGATTTTTTTTTTCATTCACCTTAATGCAAGCTGGAGCATGTCCTATTTCTCGTATTCTGAGTTACAGTGAACCTTTTTAGCTTCATGCCTTCTGACACTACAATCATGTGTTTTGACAGGAATAACTTTAGTGTTCTGTTAAAATACTTTATAGGAAATTAGAATAATCTGAATTGGATAGAGGAAAACTAACACTTTTAAGAACACAATTTTGCTGTGAAATGTTGCAGTTTATGTTTTGGCAGCTAGAAACACAAAAGAAATTGCAGTGGATACTTTGCTATGAGGAAGGATAAGTAGAGTAAATGTGCATTACATAAAATTCCAAATCTAGTTCAAGGACAGTTTGTGTCATTTGGAGAGTAAAAGGATTTAGTGAGTTAAAAGTAGAACAGGCATATTGTACAGAAAAGAAATTCTTGGTAATTGACATACCTGTCATTAGTTGTCAAAGTTGTTTTAAAATCTTAATGCTTTCTGTTTTGTGGGGATAAATGCATATGCAATCGTGAGGTACATTAATACCACAGTAAGGAAAACTCATACAAGTTCTTTTGTGAGATTAAGAGATCTCTCCTAGTAAACTCCTAATGTCTGAAACCGAAATAAATAGTATAAATATCAGACAAATTATTAGCTTAATTAAAATATTTAGAAAATTTATTCTCTGAACAAATTTCAACTTAAGATATCTCATTCCATTTGCAGCCAATTTGCTGCACATGAAGAACTTTGAAGTATAGGGAGAAATGGAAGAAGTACTTTTATTCAGGTTATAGTTATCTGAGAAAATATTAACTATTAATAAGTTTTCTGAAATTCATTTTTCCTTACAAAAATGTGCTAAGGAGAACCTAGTTTTGTTTCTTTTGTTCAATTTTTTCTTTGTTGAATTGTATTTGTGAGAGGACTACAATAACAAATAGTTCAAGTTGGACGGGAGACCTTAGATATTCAGTACTATTTTATCTCATTTTCCATTGGAACGAGTGCATAGGTAACAAAACAGACTATTTAATGGAAGTTCTTCTGATTTGCCCATGCATCAAGAAAATGTTAAACACAGATATTACAAAGTAATCAGATTTACTGGCAAAAAAAGTTGTTCAGGGGTAGTGAATAATGGGTACAAGATGAACAAACAAAAGCCATCAGCAGCTTGCTAACTTATATTGTTGATCAAAAGTGCATGCTTTGACAGGAATGAATTCTGTTGTTGCAGTTCAGAATATATGAAATATGTAGTACTTCACTTCTAAGCAGCTTTCAGATGGTTTGCGTGCCAGTTAGGTAACTTATTGCCTCTTATGACATTTCTATACTGCCTTGCTTAACAAAAGTTTTATTAAAAGTAGTAACATTCCTTTTAAGGTTCCAAGTTGATGGGAATTGAAGGGGTGGTGGTTTTCTTTTCACATTGATATTTTTTTTTTGATTTGTACTACTTTGGAGCTGTATTTCATTATAATTGCAATTTTTCAATGCATGTAAATATTCATATACACACATATATTTTAATCCAAAGATGTCTAATAATATAGTCTACATTTCATTATTTTCTCTAACTTACTTGTTTTCAAGGAGTCTATCATGAGTCCCACTTTTCAAGCCTATTTACTTTTGTTAGGGTCTGTTATTTGAGTAGCTGGAGAGGTTTAGCTTGAACCTGATCCGCATCTTCTCCTCTGTTGGTGTTTATTTTCAAGACATGTTTGTGGGACAATTTATTTTTATGGCCTTTTGAAAATCTCTTTCCATGTAATACTTTTCTCAGTGATCTGGACAAGTGGATCAAGGGCACCCTCCCTCAGTAAGTTTGCAGAGGATACCAAGTTGACTGACAATGTAGATCTGCTGGAGGATAGAAAAGCTTTGCAGAGAAGTCCAGACAGACTGGATTGATGGTTTGAGACCAGTTTTATGAGGTTCAGTGTCACCAAGTGCTATGTCCTGCATTTGTATCACAACCCCATTCAGCACCACAGGCAGAGTGGCTGGAAAGCTGTCCACTGGAAAAGGACTTGGGTGTGCTGGTGGACACTGAACTGAATATGAGCCAGCAGTGTGCCCAGGTGGCCAAGAAGGCCAATGACATCCTGGCTTGTGGCCAGCAGGGCAGTGGTTGTCCCCCTGTACTCAGTACTGGTGAGGCCACACCTCGAGTACTTTGTCCTGTTCTAGGCCCCTCAGTTCAGGAAGCACATTGAGGCACTGGAGCATGTCCAGAGAAGGTCAACAAAGGTGGTGAAAGGGCTGGAGCACAAGTCTTATGAGGAGTGGCTGAGGGAGCTGGGGGTGTTTTGCTTGGAGAAAAGAAGGCTCAGGCATGACATTGCTCTCTACAACTACCTGAGAGGAGGCTGTAGCGACACTGGTGTCAGGCTCTTCTTGCAAGTAACAAGAAACAGGACAAGAGGAAACAACCTCAAGTTACACGTGGGAAGGTTTAAATTGAATAGTAGGAAAAATTTCTTCACAGAAATGGTTCTCAAGCAGTGGAACAGACTGCTAAGGGAAATGCAGGTATTTAAAAGGTATATACCTTTTAAATATCTGGCACTTAGGGATATAGTTTAGTGGTGGACTTGGCAGTGTTAGGTTAGTATTTGGACTTGATGATCTTTGAGGTCTTTTCCGACCTAAATTATTTTATGATTCTGTATTCTGTGTCTCAAATCAACTTTTTACTGCTGTGTAATCACTGCAGCTGCCAGCTATCTACTCAAGTACATTACTTGAGTATACTAGAAGCTGGTCTGCATCTCCTGGTATACTATTTCCTTTCCCTAGCCCCCAGGACATTTTAATCTAAGTTAAGGAGAGATGTGTTAAGCATGTGTTAGCTGTTGCCTTACAGTTACTTACACCTTACAATAAATATATCTGACATTCTTTTTCTTTACTATACTGTTGGTATTTAAAAGCCAAAGCAAAACTTTGTTTCAATTCCATGGTAAGTAGGTTTGAAAATAGAGATGCATTTGGGTGACTGGGTTCTATTTTTAGCTAGCTTGGCTTTGGGTGCCAAAGGAGGGTTTCTGCTCTGATTCATGTCGAAAAGAAGAAGATGAACTTATCTTTCATGATAATCTTTTGACTCTGCCTTCTCCTGAAAGTAAAAATAGGCAGAGACTTATAGGCTGAGGAAGAGAGAACCCAGCAATTAAGAAATGATGTAGTGGCTGCCAGTATGAAATGTCTAATTCAAGAGTTTTGGCTCTGCCTTTCTCGTAGGATACATGAAAATGACAAGTATTTAGGGAGAACCTCTCCAATCTTTTGTCTTCTTGTCTTGAACATAAAATAAGTGAATTAAAGTTGCACCATGGAAAGGAAATAAGTTCTGCACTAACAAAACTCAATTATTGACTCTTAGACTTGCTCTAAGTAGAGATGTGTCATGTGCTTTCTAAAGGCAGAGGGAGCAACATTACACAAGACACAATATACTGATTGGTCACAATAAAGCACATGGTTTGTCTGAATCAATTAAACGGTATATTTATCCTAATGGCACCAAATCCTACACTTTCCCAGTGTATAAAACCTTAGAGAATTCAATTTTTACGTACTCACCTTACATCATATCATTGAACATTGTGAACGTGCAGCATACTAAAGCTCTAAAAATATTAATAACATCAAAGTGGGGAAACTACTCATTGGTTCACATATGATTTTCAGGGTTTATTATATTGGAAGCTCATGAGTATTGTAAGGGAGGAAGATGTTTTTAAAGCTTTAGGAAAACTGGTATATATATATGTGTGTTTCATTTCAGTTTTGAAGTATGTTCACAGGATAAGCCATATATTGATTCATTTTCAGGGAATATTTTAGTACTTTGAGTCAGAAATATTACTCGTGTTATCAGAAGTGGAAAAACGTGTTGTTGGTTTGGGGTTTTTTTCAAATTTTGGGTTTTTTTAAAGACAATTTCTAAATTATGGTACAGACCTACAAAATATTACGGAAAACTAATAAAATTCTGTTTTTTAAAAGAGAATATATTTTTCAGTAAAACTTTTAAATTCATACTCTATCCTTCATTATTGTTGTTCTTGATCAGCAGGAAACTGGCAAATTTAAGTATTTTAATTGAAGTGCATGCATTGAAAATAAATGATGTGATGATTTGTTGGAGATCTTACATGAAAGAAGTATTAACTACTCTATTTAGCAGTTTTTTAAGCCATACCAATACTACTGAAAACTATGGTACCAGTTTTTTCTCAATGTGACAGTGAAATCTATCTTTTGGTTTAAGGCTATCCTTTTTTTTTTTTTTTCAATTTTCCTTGAAAGCATTTTTAATTGTACTTGTCCAGCCAAAGAAAGATGTTTAGTTACTTCATTCCATTATTTAGTCAGTTGCTTCTGGCTTTACATTTATTTTGAAGCTTTATTCTCCTGAGAGATTTGTTCTTTCAGAACTCTAGATAAAGTGCTTTTTCATCCTCTTTTTCAATTTTCTTACTGATTTTTTTCTTGTGTTCTGCAGAAGGTTTAAATTTTTAAACTTTTTTCTAATGCCAGCTTCTGCTTGTATAGTTCAGTAATTACTATATTTATGGGACTTTCTACAGAGTGGCAGGCAAAACAAAAATCATGTAAATATTGTAACACAACATTATCATGGCAGCTCCCTTGACAGTGAGTCAGGGACTATTAACTCTCACTATTGAAATTATGTGGAAGCTTCAGCAAAACACAGGAGATCCCCTAAACTGTGGATGTCCTAGCTGTTAATGAAAGAAAGGCCATTGATCCTTCTCCTCCCAGGCAAATGTTGCAAATTTTCTGTGCATGGCAATTCAGTTAAGCAGATTTCAGCCACTTTTGAAAGATTTGGATATTTCAGGATTACTATGTGGTTCCTCAGGACAGAAATTGTCAGGGAGCAGCTACATGGAGGGGAGTGAGTTGAGAGCCAAGAGTGTCCAAAGTGCGACCCGTGCCCTCACTGACAAGGCACAAGCTGGATGAGTAGAGCCAAGGGCTGGTAGGACCATGTACAGCCCCAGATGAGCTGCCAACCAGGTGCAGGGTGCACACAGAGGCCATGTTAGAGGTGGGCTGGAGGCAGACTCTGTGCACTCCAGGTCTGGAGCCCAAGCCCAGGCAGCAGGAGACCAGACTGGGTACATGTGGTACCTATGCCAGAGTTCTGACAATACCTGATTGTACTTGAAGTCCGGACTAA
This sequence comes from Pithys albifrons albifrons, assembly GCF_047495875.1. Taxonomy (NCBI): domain Eukaryota; kingdom Metazoa; phylum Chordata; class Aves; order Passeriformes; family Thamnophilidae; genus Pithys; species Pithys albifrons. The sequence goes on along the minus strand of NC_092459.1, from coordinate 21,001,897 downwards.
ATAAATGGAAAATAAGTAATTTAATAAACAAAACACAACTGTGCTGATCACTTGAGCCCAGCTTCAATCACACTTCAACACAGTGAATGCAAAGAAAATTTTAGGTAGTAAGGAGGCAGCCATGTTTATCATAGAGAACTATTGTTAATTACTAGACATCACTACAAAATAATCAGACTGATTACCATGTGCAAATAAAGTAGGAGAATAATGTAATTACAAAAAGTGAGTTGATATTTTCCAGCAGACTGGATGCTTCTTGTCTGTATTACAAAGATAATAAGGTAGTAATGTGGAAGCTGATTTAGAGAATTCTTACAAACACTGTTCATTGAACTTTAGCTTTCTTTGAAAGAGATATGTTTGAAATTCAAAATAAACATATAAATAAGAAAAAGCATGTGCACAAGGATGCTCAGTGCACACTTCTTAGAAACCATACACCTTGGACTAAATCTTCGTTACACACAAGAGGTCATATGAATATTATATCCTTTCATTTTAAATTAATGTTGGGTAATCTAATCTATTTTAATTTTGATAATTGTGAAGGAGCAAAGAAATGTGAGTTCCTTACAATGTGCAGCCCTGTGATTAGTATCACAAAGTTGCGATGTACCTGCTGTTAGTTAAACTTTGTGCTGTATCTGTATTCCTTTTTGCTTGTCTTTGTAATATCAAATCAACAATGGTATCTTAAGAATGACTGATGATAAAAAGGACAAACCTACCAAGTTATTTATTACTCCTGATATGGGGTTCTCAAAAGTATATGCCATGGTCAGCAACTCTGCTTATGGGAAAACTCTTCCTTTATTTCTGTTCAGCTTGACATTTCACATGAAGGAAAGACAATTTGCTTCCAGGTGTCTACAGCTCATCTGAAGAGAGACATTTTTCAGAAGTTCTTTAATTTAACGCTATTAGTTTGTGAAATTATTTGTCATTGACTTTTTAAGGAAATAATCAGTTGACAAGTCATTATGGAAGAACAATTTCAAAGTGTTTAGCATTTTGTCTCCTTTTTCTTTTCAAAATCCAGTTGAGTAATTTTACTTTTTTGCGAATTTGATAGTGTCTGAAGTTAAAGCCAAGTAATGCTTCTTCATAGCTTCTTTTCTACCATGGTCATGGGAATTAGAAATGTCACAGAGCAGCCTCCTGTATCTCAGACTTTGACATTTCTACAGTTACTTTGCACTGGGAACAGGTGATCTCTGTTCCTACCCTGCAAAACTTTGGAAAAGAAATAGGTAATGAAGCCCATTGGTAGGAGCAGGTGTTGCTGAACCATGCCCAGATGCAGTCTTTTTGTTCAATTTCAGTGTAGATATTCCTTCTTGGGTTTCTCATCTCTACATATTAGCCTTACATATTGCACATCATCATTGAACAGTGTTAGGAAGCTGATTGCCTGCTGGTGTTTGAAGGGGAGAATTGAAAAGGGGAAAGTGCAAGAACACTTTTTCTTGTTATAAAGATAAGCAAAATAGGTAAAGCAAAAGCTGTATGCACAAGCAAATCAAAATAATTAATTCATTCACTACTTCCCATGGGCAGGCATGTGCTCAGCAGGGTTCTATCACTCTTAATAGTTACTGGGGATGACAAGCGTCATAACTCTGAATGTCCTTCTGCTTTCTTCCCTCACCTTTTATTGCTGTCCATGAACCATGATATGGAATATCTCTTGGGTCATCTGGGGTCAGTTGTCCTGGCTGTGTTCTGTCTTAAGTCCTTGTGCACCCCCAACCTCCTCACTGAATGGGCAGTATGAGAAACAGAGGCAGCCTTGACTCTGTATAAGCACTGCTCAGCTAAAACTTCCCTGTGTTATCAACACTGTTCTGGCCACAAATCCAAAACACAGCACCATGTGAGCTGCTTTGAATAAAATTAACTCTATCCCAGCCAAAACCAGTCTTCTGCATTTATTTATTTTCCTCTTTTCTTCAATATGCCCTATTTATCACGTCACACTGGAATAAGGGCCAGTATTATAAGTATGCAAAGCTTGCTGAGAGAGGCAATCACCATGTGATCACCATGAGAGATTTATGACACATAGATAGATAAGATAGATAGATAGATAGATAGATAGATAGATAGATAGATAGATAGATAGATAATAGCAGCTTTAAAATCTTTTGACCTTTATGGTCAGAGTTCACTGAAGAAAATATAATGTACTACTGTATGGCATCAAACCACTGAATCTTGTACGCTTGTCTGAAATAAATATTTTAAGGTCAATGCATTTTAATAGTCATGAGTGAAAAAACGTTTGCATATTGAGCATCAATTCAGATATGTAATGCCAGACTCAAAACTGATGTAAAGTTTTAGTAAATTCTTCTTAGGAAGCATACAACACATTTCAGAATTATCAGAGAAGAGTGTACCATGATTTCCCCATCAGATCCTAACATATGGCAGGGAAAACTGGCCATTTAGTCTCAGTATCTATCATGCTGTCTACTGAAGTGCAATGATAATGAATGTTGCAGCTTGAATTCTTTTTGGGGTTGTCTATTGAAGATACTGTTCTAAACCACCATCTGGGACAAAAAAATAAATGCTTTGATAGCTCATTTCTTTCAAAGCAAAACAAAATCCCATGTATAAAACTCTTCAAATGCAGTTCAGTTAAGGGTGCATTTGCTTAATTAATGGGTAAATTATTGTTTCTCGTGATCTGTTCTTGATGAATGATGATGTTTTACCATTTTAAGAGATGCTTGCATTTTTTTAAAGCACTCTATTGGAGAAAAAACACACAAACAACTTTTTTGACTTAAAACCCAAGGTAATAGTATTCCAATAGTTTTCTACTTCCACAGAATGATTTTCCAAGACTAAAAACTTGGTAAAATCTCTCAAAAAAAATGTCCGTGATTATATGCTACCATGATAGATGCTGGGAGGAAGAATAAAAGCTTTTCAAAATCAATAATAATCTGAGAAGGCACACAGTCAGTGTTAAAACAGTAGAAACTGAATTGACTGTAAATGAAGACTAAAACACTGAAAATATTAACTTCTTTCTATGTTATCTAAGGATGCATCTATTTACCTTTCAGGTCCTTGGCATATATTTAAATAGCAGCAAATACTCAGGGTCTTTTGAAAGAATTGGATGAGAGAGTAAAATTGGCCCAGGGCAGGATGTTTTGTGATCCTAACTCACAGTGACTATTATTGGGTTTGTGACATGTTGTTGGTGCAGCTTCTGGCCACAAATTTTCCATAGAAAGACATACCAGGCTATGCTTGTAGCATCTCTAACCTATTCAGAATCAGTAGGGTGTGCTGATCTCCACAATCATCTGGAAACCTTTGAAACCACCACAGTGAGGACTGGAGGTCCTGCAGGTTTTGCAGTTGTACCAGCTAAGCTTCCAAAATTGCTTTGTTCCAGACAGCACTAAGCCTCTGGGAAGGAGAGCAGAAGCTGAGACAGCTGTTGGGTTGCACCAGAGTGTTGGACTAGAGAGAGCAGTTTAAAAGGGCTATTTTTCAGTCAATTTTTACTCCTTGTGCTTCAGAAAGACATGCTTTCTATATAGGCCTCTGGGCTTGTGAAATACCAGACTGAATACCTGCAGTTCTTTTCATGGGGTGTGTTGGAAAGTGGGGGTCAGCTAAGACACATGCAAATTACCATAGGCATGTTGAAAAAATTCTTCTTTTGATATATGCATCTGTTTTAAAGTTTATCATGTAATGCTTGGGTTCCTTCTGTTTTTTTCCCCCTGAAGTCATTAGTTTCTCTGCCATGGAAAGATTAGCAAATATCACTCCACTGTAAATCACATACACCATGTCTGCCTATTCTTGTGTGAGGGCAAGTTGCAGTCTCTACAAAATACATGGAGTGTGGTCTCCATCACGAAAAGGGGTGATGCAATCAAATCAGACTTTCTGAGTTTTATGAATAATTAAATCAATTTTTCTGTAGTACAGGAAAAAATAAGGTTTTTTAGGATTTTTTTACAGAGTGAAAATTTTAGCAAAAATTTAAAATTCAGTCAAAAACATTTTTCTGCTTCTTCAATAATATTTGCATAGAAGAGTTTCCATGTTTTTTCTTCTCATTGACATACTTTTGACACATTTGACACCTCCATACAGCATTAGTCTTCAGACTGTCCTTTAAATATTCTGATTCTTGTCACAGTCTGTATTTTATTATGTACTTGGTCTGTGTGCTGTGGGCATCATTAAGGCATCTTTTCCAAGAAGATATAATCCTGTAAAATGGGAAGGAAGAATTGTAAAAAAAAAACCAAACCCAAACCCACAAACAAACAAAGAAACAAACAAAAAACAACAAAAAAAGCAAAACAAAAAAAAAACAACCTGACACTGACTTTCCAAAATTGTTAGCTCATGGTAATAAATGTAATGTTCCTGCTTTCACACACCTTTTAGTTTTCATTGGTGCATCTTCACTTTTTTTTCAGATTAATATTTTTGATCTCAAAAGTGCTTATGCGTCAGTGAGTGCTATCCTTCATTTTTATGTCTGTCTGAAGCCAAGATATAAAGACAAAGTTAGTATTAGGCTGTTCCTTTTGGCCCAGGTGGTTTGCCAGTAGGAAAGCCTTGCCAGCTTGTTTTATTTTGGGGAAAAGAAATTAGTGATAGAAGTGCTTTATTGCTGGTTTGACTGTTTTTTGTCACAGAAACCTTTTGACTTTCTGAAAAATGGGCATAGTCTTGCTTTGCTGAACACAGTAAGAAGTCGCAGCAGAGATTTTTCTGTCTACCTTTCCATCACTGTAATAGTTCACAGAACTCAACTCAAGTAATACTTGTATTTTTTTGCTGACTTTCTCATTGCTTTCTGTAGAGGAAAGGTGCTTCTGATGTTACCAGTTTGAGCCAAACATTCCTCCTGTATTTCTAACCATTTGACAGAATTCTTCAAAAAGATGATGATCAGTCTTAGATTCAGTGTAATGTCAGTGGGCAATAGATTCATTGGGCATATTCCTCTGGGGTTTTGCATATCTTTTTCTTTGATGAATGTCAAATGCCTGCATTTACTTTCATTAATTCCATATGCATACAAATATGAATATTTAGAAATATAAGGAAGGACTGTTTGGGTATGTAGGTTTACAATTAAATAATGTACTTTGCTAATGACACAGAAGGCTATTACTGTCACCCTAGGACAATATCTCATTCATATACTCCCATAAAATAGGAAACATCTGTGTTGTGTTTCTTCCAGTAGAAGAACGAAATATTCCAACTGTTATGTACATCTGGTGCTGCTTTCCAGTGTTGTGTATCATATCATGTGGCAAAATCCCCAAAGTTTTTTCATTCTCTTTGTTGTCTCCAATTCCTATTCTCTCTGTACAATTAACTTCTATACTGCTATTCTTGCCATCATTAAATCAGACTTTCTGCTTTGAACAGATAATGGACATCATCAGCAAAGTCATGAAAAAACTATAAGACAAGTATAGATGGAAGTAAAGCAGTTCCAATTGAAAATATTTTTGGTCTGAACTAAGCAGTCATGAAAAAATTTAGAATTCAGTGCATTGTCTATGACAGTTAAATCTGTAATAATACATCTCTTAAAGCCTCTTCATAACGTCAAATTCCATTCACATCCCTTTAGTCTGTCCCCTTTAAAGTCCATGACTGATCATTTTTGGTACTAACAATTTTTTGATCCTAAAAAAAGGTACCTGCTTATGAGATTTTCCCAAAATTCCAACTTTTGTAAGTTGAGCACTTATAGTACATTTCTGAAGTGGGTCTGGCTCTAATGACTCATGTAGCTGTGACTGGTTTGTTTCTAAAGAGTCAAGTAGTTGTTAACCAGGGACAAATTATTCTGGTGAAATTCAGATTTTTAGAGGAGAAAGTTCAGTTATAAAAGCTAAACATTCCTTGGTAATGTGAAGATGCCTTGTTTGGCCACAGGGCATTACTGTTTTCTGTGAATCTCTTTGGGGTCAGATTTGTAGGATTCTTTAGTGAAAAACAGGACTGGCAAAAATATTGCAATTAAACTGTAACCTTTCCAATCTGATGCCACAAATGCAAATTGAAAAAGAGTCCTGTTAGAACAGGCAGGGTTAAAATCAGCTGCATAATGTGAAGTGAGTAGGGTGAATGCACTGACAATTTATGACAGGTGTAGCTGAAACTCAATGAAGATAAAAGTGGGACTTTTAGTGTCTAATGTAAAAGGAAAGTTAATTAACTTCTTCAAAGTGGAACTAGTTCAAGTTGAAAACAGATGCACATCAGTTTCCTGGATGTATTTAGCTAAATATAACCTTATGCTCAAAGACAGTTACTCATAATGGATTCTCTAGATCATAATACAGTCCTAGGAGCCTTCTTCAAGTGTGCTATAGCTTGTGTTGGATGCTTACTTTATTGTACCTACCAACTCAAACATTTGTCAGAGCTTAAGTGTCTTGGGAAGATTGTGACACCATTTTAGGAATCAAGTTGTTGCAAACCAGTTTATTGTGTGTATCTCTTTGCAGAATCATCATAGCTTCTCATGGCTATTAGTATTTAGAATTCTGCAGTGCTTTCTCTTTTAAATTGTTCTTAAGACTGCACAAGCAACGGCTTGTCTTGTGAAGACTAAGTAATATTAAGAGGACAAAGTAAAGCAATATTAGTGTCTTGTATTCCCTGTTGAGGAAGTTAATCAAAAGAGTTTCAAGGAAAATTGTTCACAAATGCCTTGCAGAATTAAACTAAACTCCCTTGCATCTCTCTACCAAAAAATGCCCTGTTACAGCAAAGCAATGTTTTCCAGTAAATGCCTTGACATGTTCTTTGCTTTGTACTTTTCACTGCTTGAGTTGTTTGCTGCTACTGTCAACTACCACTGTTATGAATCATTTGTCTTTCTTTTTGCTAAGTTATTCTCAATTCAGTTGTCTTAACAGAATTTGAAATTCTATTCTGTGAAGACTTGTAAAACAACATATCTCCATTGTCTCTGTATGTATTTTTTCTTTTATTTTTAAAAAAAAAAGGTTCCCATCTCCTTTATCAAAAAGACATTTAAAACTTCTCTGGCCCATGCAACTATGAAATGTAAAATCTAATGATAAGTTAATGATATAAAACTATTTTTAACTTTAGCAGGAAATCTGTAGCACTTTGCTTCTGTGTTCTCTTGTATACTTCTCTAAAATATTACTTTTTTGTTCTGAGTTTTTACTGGTTGTTGGTGCTGATATTTTTTGAGAATGTATTTCCATTTGGAAAATCTGGGTAGTGTGAATACATTGACCGCTTATGACTGTTCATGCATAAAATGGTGACGTATCAAAGCCTAGACATTTCAAAAGAAAAGCGTGAAAAGGAGATGGATAGGGCAATTAGCTCTGCAATTTCTTACAGTTTGAAGACCTATGAAGACTGTTGTCTTTTAGTGCCCTTTGTTAAACATATATATAAAGTGGAGCACAGCTACTGGAAAGTTACTTCCTCGGTATTATGAGGAGAATCAGATCAAATAGTGGGTATTAGCAAAATGAATGAATTTCAGGATCAGAAGACCCATAACACAACTCTCTAAGATCAGCTCAGCAAGGCACTCCACATGCCGTTGAAGCACTTTCCATTGATCTACTCTCTGCTTCACTTTAATCATGTTTTACCGGGTAAGGAAAGTAGTATGTTGCTTTTTTGAGAAAGTAAGATCTTTTTGAGGTAAAAATAGACTATACTGCCTTTTTCTAGGGAAGAGTAGACTTTCTCTGCCATATTTTTTAGTCATGTTCAGGAACACTGGACCTTTTAAGGGCTAAGTGCTAAAATTTTCGTTAGAAACCCACTTTATTATCCTTGTCATTAATGCCTGTCCAAATCTCTATCAATGCCAATGGTTTGCCATCTGTTCACAAATACTTGTGAAACAAATATGTGCAAAGACTTACCTACAACTACAGTTTTCCATATAGGAAGAGACCAACTCATAAACTTAGCTTTATGTGAAGGCCCCCATGACTGTTATATTTCAAGACAAAATAATACTCAGGTATCTGAATGAGAGAGTTAAATGAGGAAAGCCTTCAAAATGCACTCTTGCTTGGACATTAATCAGTAAACAAAGTATCTATGTTAAATTATGATAAACAATCAAAAAAGCAAACTTGTAAGCATTAGAAAAAGGATATCCTTCCCAACAAATCCTTTTCCTATGTAAAACAGCCCTATTTATCCTAAGAATTAGCAGTGCTTCAGTTAAATTTGGTATTTTTTTCATTCCCTTCTGAAACATAACTGAAAGCAGCATGTAAGTTGATTGAGTGCCTAGATTAATCATCAGTGATATCCATGAGACCTTCTGTTTCATGTGCATGTCTCCTGACACGTGAAACACCTTAATCTGAAACCGTTACTACTTAGGAAAGAACTGTGCAAGTACTGGCCTGGGACTTCACAGAACTAGTGAAACTGTCGAGATCCAAACAGAACTGCTGAGTCCACAATAGTTTTTCTACTCATTTTAGATAAGAATGCTTCATATTACCCTCAAAACTGAGCCAATCCATAAGCCTGGTGTCTGAAGTTAAAAGACTAGTACTGTATAAAGCACAACTGTCATTAGACTAGAAATCTAAGCCTCCACAGAAGCATGTACAATAATAAGTTGTGCTGAGAGGAGTTCAAAATTATGGCTTTTGAAGAGTCAATAATAATCTCATAGAGACAAGACAGGGATAGATGACCTTGAGATAAGGCAAGTAATCAGCTTAACTACTGCAGGCTTTTGGTTTTGCAATTTTTGCTTCTACTCTCATATTACTCTTCTGCTTGACTGATGGTGTGCACTGTTGCTCCCTAAATCTGTCTGTTGTATTCTTCCAGGTTTGCCCAGAACGCATCCAACTGTCAATTGCATCCCTTTTGAAATAGTTACTGTGTTTTTTTCTTGTCTTTGTAGTATATTTTCTGTAATATAATCAAAGTTGAGTCATTATATTTTTGAGGAAAATTTACTGATCCCTATACATAAGTCCACTGAATTTCCACTAGCTTGGAAGGATTCTTGCTGTATAAATTCTCAAAACCCAAAAAACAACAACAAATCAATAGATGTTTTCAATATCTCGATTCTTTTGCTTTCCCTCTGCAAAGTCAGTAACAGAAAAAAAAAATGTAGCTGAAAAATAATTTGTTTTTCAAAGAAATATCCAACCTCTCTGCCTTGTATATGCTGTTGGATACTGCTAGATGTATTTGACTGTAATCCAGCAAGCAACTTAACCTGTGAATTTCAGAGCAGAATCTTCTCATCTCTAGAGAGACTATGTAAATAAATTCTGATTAATGTCTTCAAGCAGCCAGAGTGGCATTCTCAAAAGTATACTATTTTTGTTGAAATCTCTCTCTGAAATCGATGCAAATTTTGTCACTAGCTGTAACAGGAATATAGAGATGACAGAAGTGTTGGAGTCATGGAAACCAGCTCTTGGACTCCAGAATGGCACAAACAAAGGAAGAAGTGTGTTTTTCATCCAGCCAGCAGTTAGAAGGTTTTAAGCATTCCAGGCAGTACAAGCGGATGTTTAAAAGGCAAAATTCAAAGGAGAAAAGAAACTAAAGCCCTTTGTTGCTACTCATCCAGTATTAAAAAGCAAAGGTAGCCGGAGGCCAAAAAAAAAAAGCTGTGCTAGGTATGTGTGGGCTCTGTGGTTTTGTGGGTTTTTTTTTCCTGCCTTCACATCTTATGTTTAGATTATGAGCTCATGTGGTAGAAAGACTGGCTAGAATAGCTTTTTTTTAAAGAAATAAACAATATGTTTGGACAATATTAGGAAGAATTATATGAAACTGAGGATCCTGAAATACTTGCAGTAAATACTGGAATAAGATTCAGTTCACCATTCATTAGCATCCATCTAGCTGGTTAAACATTTATTCTGAGGCAGCTGCTTAAGTTCTCTAACTAGTCAATGGTGCAAGCAAGGAACAAAAAACAGATTACACCAGCATAAATTTAGGAAAAACTCTTACCTAACACCTAAAATTTAAGAGAAATTTTGATGTCTAAGTAAACATGCTTTTCTGCATCTTTCTGTGCTTAGTGGAGGTCATGAAATACAGGAAAAAATTCTGAAACCTAATTTTTTTTCAAGAATGTAGTATAATTTTTCCCATTTATTCACATCAAATAATACTTAGTTGGTTACTTGAAAGTAACTACATAGATGCATTGTTATAATTTGGACAAAACCAATGAAATCATAAAATAAAAGAAATGGAGGAAGATAAAAAAATTGAAATTAATAATCAACATACACTTTTGTTTCTGTATGCATTTATTTATTGATCTCTTTTTTTGTCTGTTTATTTTCAGTACAGAGTGACTTGAAATATATGTACACAGAAAGGTGCATTCCCCTTCTGGAATACCACACTTCAGGAACACCACATGATAACATTTTGTTTCAGCATGTAGAGGTCTATGACATTATATTTTCATGCAGAACTCTCATTGACATGGTACAGAGTTCAGTGGACCCTTAAAATATTCCATAAAGGGGAGTCAAAAACCATGGGGAAGGAACCTGTATATATTGTGAAAAATGGGAACTGTTGCCAAAACAAAGGATTCAGAAATCTGTTTTGCTTCATTTTCAGCTTTTATTTTTTAATTTATATAAACACCTGATGAATCTTGGAGGGGCTTATATATGTAATAGCCAGTGGTAAGGTTTGCTGTAGACATAGGAAGGGCTTATACATTATCTCTTATTCTGAATTGTGTAGGATTCATTGGAGTCAGTGCAGATAAGATGTTGTCTTGGGTTGAGGTGGCAAAATGCCAACTGCCCAATACAGTCTCCGACTGCCTTCCCCTCCTACTGAGGAAAAGGAAACAAAAAACCTGGAAACTCCAAACAGGTTTAAACTTAAACTAATTATATATATTTATACAGACAAGAAAATTTTTAAAAAACCCTACAATATAACACACACACAAGTTAGATATAACAAGTTTTCTACCTCCCACCAAAAACAGATTCTATCACTCTAGATCCATAAACTACCTCAAAAGACACCCAGCAAGGCAAAAGAGAGAGAATAACAATGAAACGTTTCTACTTCCCTGAACTAAAACAAAATGTGATGTAGCAGTGAGCAGCAGTCAAGGCCCAGCATAGCACCACAGCAGCAGCACGTCCTCTCAGGACTGTAGCCATGATGGGAACCGAGAAACCCCTCCTACACTGGCTTTTATATTTTGAGATGATGTCGGAATATGGTATGGAATACCATTGGCCAGTACTAGTCAGCTGTCAGCTGGCATGACGCTGCTCAAGTCAGCTGATAGTCTCAGGCCTACTCTGAAATCTAAAACCTAACTTTAGGCCTACACCTAGCTAAACTCATAACATACTCTGGTTTGGGTCCCAAGGAGAAAAACATGTCTGCAAAATGGCAAAGCTGAATTTTCCTTATTAGCTGTTGATAATTGCTTTTAATGTAGAGAAAATGAAAGGAAGTGGAAGGCCACATGAGATTTTATTTGTGGGCTTCAAGAACATGTTCTTGAAAAACATTTCTGGAATCAGTAAAATATATAGAATCTTAAAATAATGAAAAATAAATATTGATAAGTACAGCTGTGAGACAGGCACAAAGAAAGGCAGTTCAGTTTTGGGTGGTCCTATAAAAACAACACACACTGAAGGAAACTGAGGTCCAGGCTGGCTAACAGTGGGTGCTACTGTCATTGTGGAAGAAAGAAGAGATGGGTAGGGCAAGAGGCTGAGAGGAGGACAAGGAGGGAGCTTCAAGGAAGTAGCTAAAATCTGAGAGAAGGTCTTTGGCGTTGGGAGGATCTCTGAAGGTTTCTTGGTTCACAAAGGTCATTGTCATATTTTAAGTAACTTACTTTTGTTGAAATAGTGAAACAGTAAAGTGTAACCTCCCTGTGTGAGCTCTTAAAGCTTGATTTGCTTTAGTTTTTGAGCTGCCACATTTGATGAAGAAGCACTGCAACTGAATGAAGCTTTAATTAGCAGTTGACAGTATGTGGCTGGTATGAAAACTCACTTTACACAAACATAATAATAATAATAATAATAATAATAATAATAATAATGATAATAATTTTTTTTAAGTACCTGAAAAGTCCTGTATTATTTGGGTTCTATTTTGTCTTCCAGAATGTCCCCAGGTATTTTTCAGAACACTTAATACTTCTGTAACTAATTCAATAAGTAAAGCAGAATAAAAAATATGCATTTAACTGCAACTTAAATGTTTGAGTAACATGACTAAAATTTAATGTCAGTCTTCTATGTGGTACTGTAGGCAAAATTTTGTCTAATGTCCATTAGACAATTAATCTTGGGTATTGTCATCTGAAAAAAACTTCATCCAAACAAACAATGGAAATCAAATCTGTAATTAAATCTGACAAACTGAATAGGGCAAACCTGTCTCATAGGAAAACTGAAAACCAAAACCCCTCCCTGTGTTTTTGCATTACAGTGCTGTTGATTTTCTGCCTAAAGCACAATTTATTTAGTCAAGAATAATGTGTCTTTCATTCCCTTGCTTTTGGGAAAGTAAAAGTGGCAACATGGTTAAAAAAAAAAAAAAAGGTAAATATACTTCAATACTTGAAGTAAACCAAAAATTGAGGTTAAGAAGTTCTAAGCTTAAGATGTAGTTCCCAAATAATTGTGGGGTTGTCATAAAGTTATTAGCTTTAAATATAAATGAAACTATGTAATTCTGGGATAAACAGAGAAAATTAATAAATGGAGCTGCAACTGTTCAACTGCTAAGTGACAATATATTATATATGATGGAAGTGTCTGTTAGGAAAATACTTTTGATATTGCATAACAACAAGGCTTATGAACAACACTTTGGGCAGGACAAAGAATCCCAAAGTATAATGTAAGGTTAACACTATTTTTTAGAAAGACAGTATGTCTATGTTTAAATATTTAATGGAAGTATCATTGTTGAAATCCATTGTTTTGTGGTTGGTGGTTTTGTTTGTGGGGGTTTTTGTGGTTTGTTTGGTTTTTTTAATTGACTCTGAAGCAATATAAGTGAAAGTTTGAATATAAAGTTTGAAAACTTTCTATTGTTTGTATGATAAAAATAGTTTATGGACATCTTTTTTTCTCTTTTTTTTTTTCACTGCTATATTTAAACATTTCAGGTGCAATTGGCTAGAACTAAGATTAAGATCATAATGTAAAGAAACTCATAATCTTGGAAATCGTTCTCCCTTGTTCAAATGCTGAAGTCTGAGCTAAGAAGGATGGACTTATGTACTGGAAGATGCAATTATTGGCACATATTTCCTTTAAAAGCTAATATGAAAGATTTATTGTAAGTGATATGGTAGTTGGTCTGTGACTTCTAAAATGAATAAATATGTATCCAGTTTTTATTACTATTTCTAACTCATCTGCAGTTTTGTGAGCAAAGATTAATGACAGATTATTTTAAAATAATTAGCTTTGTCTTGTCATGGTTTATGGGGTGATCTAGTACAATATCAGGTTCAGCCCATTGCTTGCCCAGGTAATTGTCCGGTAATCCCTTTAGTCAGATTGTCAAGATCAACATCAGTATTATCTGGTTCCTAGACTCCACCAATCCTCTTGGAAATTCAGTTCTATGTGCATATGTTCATATGCTAATATGCCCACACAGTTTAATTTCTGCTTATTTCAGTGGACTTACTGGGTCGATGAGCTTGAGACTTCCATATACTACTGTAACTCTAGTCACAGATACAGAGATATGGGAATCTGTGTAAGGATTCCCTTGCTCTAGCAGATAATGGCAGAAAAGTAGAGGTAATGATGAAGAAAGAGTTTGTAATAGCAACTCAATTATAACCTGACTTTGGAGTTTGGAGGTTGCAAGTTTGAAGGTCAGAATATTTTCCAGTATATCAATATGAGCAAATTATTTAAGGAGGTGGAGAGGATTGCCTTTCCTGTAATAGCCTGCTGATGATTTTCTGATGGTCACAAGTTTTGCCATTTTCATGTGCTTCAAAGGACTAGGAAGTGTATAACTTGGTAAAGCGTTGGACATGGGGGTTTGGTGTGGGTTTATATGATGAGGAATTTGTGGCCCTATTTCTCTTTTTGCCTACCTGCAGAGGCAAAATACTCCTGGATTTAACTGTATTTGTGTTCTTCTATTTCATTGTTCCTCTCCAGACTAACAGGTCATGGGACATGGAGAATTTTTTCCATATAATCAGTCTAACATTTACACCATTGCTTCATAGGATAGTAGTAGAGATGATAGTAATTCTGACAGCATATCTATAACATAAAAGGAAAAAAAAAGTGAGTTTTGGGAGTCTGCTATTAGGTAGCTATTGCGCTTTAATAAATGTTGGTTTAACCTATGTTTATATGCACTCTGCAGCTGTAGAATGAAGAAACAATCCAAGCAAAAAAATAGGAGATGAGTAATAAATCTGGATGGTCAAACTGTTACTGTTACATGCAACTGATGACTATAAATTCACATCTTCTTCGTCCTACTTGACTGTACAAGTAAATCTCTTCAAAAAACTTTCATGTAATTGAAAACACCATTAAAATTTATTGAATTTTAAATTATTTTAATTAATGCGTATTTAATGACAGTGTATTCTTAATTTAACACAAATTAAGAATTATCGTATTTTCCTTTTCATTTTTTCCTATTAAGAGAGTTGATTCCCTCAGATAAATACTTGTACCACTGCATAAGATATAACAAATCCTATGATGAGCTATTAGTTTTTGCCTTGTGAGAATATTGTTTTCAAGAGTTCTTGTGAATTTTCCACATATAGTGGTAGATAAGGAAGTGAGGTTAAGTTTTCACTTATAATCTTTAATGTGAAAATCCTGTTGTTTCTGTTTAAGATGTATTTTAGCTGTCAAGCAGATGAACGCTAGATTGTGGAGTACAGAGTAAGAATATCAATTCACATCTATCTTCCTCTGATCAGCATATACTAGTTGAAACAAAACAATCAAATACGATGTATTTACCAATGCTGTGAAGCGTGTTCCTGGTAAGAAATCTGTCCAATAGATAGTGCAGTCCAATCATCATTCATAAATACCTTGTAGAGGGACAAATTTTGGTAAAAAATAATGAAGCCATAGCTTTGGCCTTGAAAATGTATGTCTTTTTTATTGTTAGAATGCATTATCTATTTTTTAATAGATAACCATCCTTTTCCTAATATAAGAGATTCCTTTGCTAAGTTTTATCTTAGATTATTTCTATATATTATTTTCCAAATCTTTTATCTCAAGTCTTACAATTATTTACATTTTCATTTGCTTGTATAGTGGATCAAGTTGAGGACTGAGTTGGTGCATCTCAGGTGTCACTACCTTCACAGAAGCACTGGAGTTTGCCATGTAAATGCAGCTGGATAACTTCACTAGTTTGCTCAAGTTCGTTCTGCAAAAATATCTTAGTACTGCTCTCAGTGCACTCCAGGTTACCCTTATATGTCAACCTGTCATATTCAAAGGTAGCACTTTGGAAAGGCGTTTGCATTTGGACCCATCCCAAGGTAGTAAATGGACTTTAGAATTCTGAGACCTGTGGTGCAAAGGTAAATCTCTGGAGATCCATACTCAGTGTAGAAGAATCACTGCTAAGTTATAAAAAATTATACTTGTAGAGCCAAATGTCTCCGTCAAAGGCTGTGCAAGCATGTGGGTATTACTCTTTACAGCTCTCCTGATTCTGACTGCTGACTGCTGAGAATCCTGAACCTGCTCTGCGTGGGGCTGTCCGATACTTGTCAGACTTACTAATGAGTGCTGAGCTGCTTCCAAGCCAGACCCCAGATTTGTGAGGTGACATATACACAGGGAACGTCTTGCTAATAAATCCTTTTGAACCCATGCTGGCCTGTGTCAGACAGCAGTTGTATATTCTCAGTAGCAATGATTCACTTTATCTGCAGTTCAGACATATCGCCCACAGAAAAGTGAGGCTGCAGCATATGGAAAAACCTATTAGTAATACTTTAAAAGCTTTTCTCCTGGATTTCTTAATCATTCTGCTATGCTTCTTGCATGAGATTGAGTGTATCTTTTTAAAAACTGTGTCAGGAAGCTTTCTCACCTGTACTCTGCAGGTTGGCTAGTGTAGCTCTTAAGAGTAACTAAAAATATTTTTTTATAGTGATAGCAGAAATGAAATGGTATCCTACAAATATATGTGTTTTTCTGCACTAGAGTGAATAACACAAAAACAGTTATTCTCCATTATTTTTCTGAGACATAATAAAAGCCTCAAAATCATAAATTATCTGGTTCTGAACAAATTACTTGCCTTTATTCTTCAGTTACCTGTTTCAAAAGGCATCTTCTGCTATTGTGAGTCCCAAATGACAGTGAGTTTCTTTGCTTCCTTTTATCTTTTGTTAAGCTCTGTCTGATCCAGCATGATGGGTTTCATATACTTGTGAAAGTTTTATAAATTATATTAAAGTGTATTTTTAGCTTAGGTATATTGTCAGTGTGTGTGAGTTGTTTCTTGTGACCGGAAATTAAACAAGAGAAAAGTTTGGAGAAGCCAGACCTGGGATACATGGCTGAGATGTTACAGACCTTCTTAAAATGTTTTATTATAAGGAACAGTCCAAAACCACAATCAAGCAGATAAAGTTACTTGAAACTGAGTAGCAACTATGTCTGTTTCAACAAGTGATTTACCTTCCTTCCTTCCTTCCTTCCTTCCTTCCTTCCTTCCTTCCTTCCTTCCTTCCTTCCTTCCTTCCTTCCGAGTTCCTTCCTTCCGAGTTCCTTCCGAGTTCCTTCCGAGTTCCTTCCGAGTTCCTTCCGAGTTCCTTCCTTCCTTCCGAGTTCCTTCCGAGTTCCTTCCTTCCGAGTTCCTTCCTTCCGAGTTCCTTCCTTCCTTCCGAGTTCCTTCCGAGTTCCTTCCTTCCGAGTTCCTTCCTTCCTTCCTTCCGAGTTCCTTCCGAGTTCCTTCCGAGTTCCGAGTTCCTTCCTTCCGAGTTCCTTCCTTCCGAGTTCCTTCCTTCCTTCCTTCCTTCCGAGTTCCTTCCGAGTTCCGAGTTCCGAGTTCCGAGTTCCGAGTTCCGAGTTCCTTCCGAGTTCCTTCCTTCCTTCCGAGTTCCGAGTTCCGAGTTCCTTCCGAGTTCCTTCCTTCCTTCCGAGTTCCGAGTTCCGAGTTCCGAGTTCCGAGTTCCGAGTTCCTTCCTTCCTTCCTTCCTTCCGAGTTCCGAGTTCCGAGTTCCTTCCGAGTTCCTTCCTTCCTTCCGAGTTCCGAGTTCCGAGTTCCGAGTTCCTTCCGAGTTCCGAGTTCCGAGTTCCGAGTTCCTTCCGAGTTCCTTCCTTCCTTCCGAGTTCCTTCCGAGTTCCTTCCGAGTTCCAAGTTCCGAGTTCCTTCCTTCCTTCTGAGTTCCTTCCTTCCTTCCGAGTTCCTTCTTTCCGAGTTCCTTCCTTCCTTCCGAGTTCCTTCCTTCTGAGTTCTGAGTTCCGACTTCCGAGTTCCTTCCTAGTTCCTTCTGAGTTCCTTCCTTCCGAGTTCCTTCCGAGTTCCTTCCTTCCGAGTTCCTTCCTTCCAATTTGTACTTTTCACTAATTCATGTGAATTAGACCTTCAGTGGTAGTACCAAAGAAGTAGGCTGTGTGCACTTACTGCAGAATGAGTGGTTCTTTTAGACCTGACAAGAAAAAATTCACTTCCTTACTACAGCAACAGATTAACACAATCAACTCATTTTACTAAGGAATTGTACCAGCAAACTAGTTTAATGCTTAGATTTTACATATGGAGTTTTTGTGTGGTGCCATTAGGAGATTAAACAAGTTGTGCTGACCTTGGAGTCAAGTTCCGTGTTGAGAGAGAAAGTTCTTTCACTCAATTCCTACGAACTAATAAGGGTTCTTGTATGTCAAAAGCCTGTAGCAGCCAGCTGGCTCTGAAGTATCTGTTTTTACATGTTTAGATGTGGTGGGGCCCTGGAACATATTGAGTGGATGTTCTGCTGGAGGGGAAGCCATGAAGCAAGATGATAGAGCATAACTGAAAAAGCTGGTATCAGATTAACTGTTCTTAAAAATGTGCTGCTGTAAACAAATTCTGTCTTTGAACTTCTCAAAATGCTAATAAAGCTCTTCTGACTTCTTGTCATTATTCTTGGCCTCCAGATCTTTTCTGAGTTATGCCTTTATCTTACACTGTCAGCTTTCAACACAGCAAATGGTGTAGGTCTCATATTTGCAGAGAAATATTCTTAGGAAAACATAAATAGTAAACATAGTTTTATTTTTTCATTAATCTGAGATTGGTACCTTTTCAGTGCTCTTGAACTTGACTTCTCATTTAGTAAATGGGCACGTGTAGTTTATCTCCGTCTGTCTTAGTTTTGAACACTGTGTTGCAGCTTCACCTTGGAAATCTTGAGTCTGGCTGGCTGTGTTCATGGTATTTCTGATTTACCTTGATTCCAATGCAGTCTATTTTTAGTCCAGACTAATTTTGATACAATCTGTTCCAACAATAATACTAAAAAAAAATAAATATTGAAAGTGGTCCCTGGCTTATAATTACCTATCTGAAAATTTACTAAGGGATAGTGAGTGAAATAATCCATAAAACCTTTCAGCAGTGGTCAATCAAGAAAAAGAGGGTTCAGAAATAATTTTTACTCTTTCTAGAAAGTTACACATGTAAACAAAGAAGTATATATTTCTTATTTTATTTTTCTAGAAGAACTGCAAGGAAATATTCATATATTATCATTTTATACAACTTTGTAAGATGAACCTTATGAAATCTCTGTCTGGATCTCTTATTTAGACAAGATAAATATTTTTGTTTCTGATACATGTAGTGAGATAAGTATTTTAAAGGAAACATTAGAGACATTTATGTTCCTGTGGTATATTGAAAAAAAAGCCAAGAAACTGAATTTGTATGTGCAGGACAGATCATATTCACTTTATAGGAAATTATCTGAGTTTGCAGGTTTATTGGATCAGCTTGAGGATTGAGTTTGTGCATCTCAGATGTCACTACCTTCACAAAAACACTGAAGTTTGTCTTGTAAATGCAGCTGAATGACTGTGAATAGTTTGATCGATTTTGCCTTGCAAGAATATCTTAGTGCTTATTTTCCTTTTTGCTAGTGTTGCTACTGTTAGAGGCAGGAAAAATTTTAAATCTTTTTCTTCATTTTATTGCCCAAGTTAATCTTGTGGATTTTAATATATCCAGTAAATGTAGTTCTGACTAGTTAAAGGCAAAACCATTAGGGGATGGTAGGCTATGATTCCTCAGTGGTTAAATTAAGTCTGTTGGGCCAAGAGTTCTACATACACATTTCAAAGACCAATACTGTCACTTTTTCTTCAGAAACAGATGAAATAGGCATATAAAAGTCTGAAATTTCCATGGGGATGCTATTTTGACAACTGCCAGTATCAGAAACTATACTTTTAATCAATATTAAAAAGAATCCATGGGTGTCTGTCTTAGCACAGAACAGTCTTAGAAGTCTAGCATTGCCTCAGGATGTAAAAAATATAAATAAATCTGTACTGAATATTTTTTATCCTAATGTTTAGATGATATCCAGAATCATAGTTTTTTGAAAGACAGAAATTAAGTTTGTCTATAAATTACTTAAATCATGTAAAATATTAAAGGAAGTGATAAATTACTGATAGCAAATTAGCTTATTTCCTACATAACATAGTCTGTCATAGCATTTTATTTATAATAACTAAGAAATAAATAAGAAATGAAAAAGAAATATTTCTGTGTTTCAACTCTCTTTTGGCTTTTGAAACTTTCTTCTTAGTAGGTTACAGGCTTTGTCCCAAGTGCATCCTCAAGACTGCCATAGAAATGAATTACCAACAGGGAGGTAAAATGTCAAAAGTGACATGAATATGAGTTACTGTCTTAGATCCAAAAGTCTTGTCTCCTTTTGGTCTGGCTGTGGCAAACCAGTATCACTTTTTGCTGCTGTGCTTTTGCAACCATGGGCATCTTTTACAATGTGTAAGAGAAATTGCACCACCATATGTCCTAATGGCTAGAACAATGCACTGCCCTCCTATAGGTTGTCATTATTTCTTCCTAGCAGTGCTGCCAAAGGTGTAATTGCCACACTCATCTGCTGCTTCTCACCTAAGATTTAGAATGTCAGCTCAACATTCTCCACTTCTCTTTTCCTTCTCCACTTCTCCAACACTGCAGTTTTAAACAAGAACTATGAAACTTCTGGTGTAAGTGTAATATGATTTGCATTTGCACAGTAAACGTGGTGATATGAGCCATTTGCATGAACACTTCTTGTTTGTAAGTGTGGATGTGTCAGCCTGCATCACTGATTCATGTAGCTCTCTCCCAGTTTCCTGTTCTTTCAGGATTTTTTGGGGCCTCCTAACTGATTTCATTCAGATATTGGTGATCTTGAATTTACGTGATGGACACAGCTTTCTTTTAATTCATTGTAATTCAAATTAACAGTGGTGTTTGGAATGCAAACTTCTTTCCTTTGTGTCTGTGTTAGTTCTATTATTATATTGGCTAAAGGTGTATCAAAATTAATTTTAAAGGTATTATACTTATGAGTACCTTTAGCTTCTGTATAAGATTCAAACATTTGAAGATATGAGGATTTGTTATTTTAAATGTTGTGTTCATCTAGATTTATTGTGGAGCAGGTTTTGGTGTTATAATTTAAGTAATTTTAAAGTTAAGAAGAGTTTTCTATTCTTGTGTCATTTGCTTAAGAAAGCAATATATTCCAGTATGATCAGTTAGAATACTGAAATTCAAGGGGGAGGATGTTTTGAGGGGACTGAAACTATTTTTGAAATATTCAGTGCTGCAAG
Organism: Pithys albifrons albifrons; assembly: GCF_047495875.1. NCBI lineage: Eukaryota > Metazoa > Chordata > Aves > Passeriformes > Thamnophilidae > Pithys > Pithys albifrons. The sequence continues at coordinate 20,981,012 of NC_092459.1, read as the reverse complement.
AGTGTGTATCCTTCCTGCTTACTGTGGCCAGGTGTTCTCACTAGTGAGAGACTGAAAACTGGGGTTTGGATATGTATATTTTAGCTGATACTTCTCAGGTTAGTTAATAAATGGAATAACAATATCTTTAATAACAAATAGTTAAAATACATTATTAGTACTTTAAGTTCTTGGCAGCCCCACAGCTGTTAGGCTGCTGAAAAACAGAACATTCAGATTAAAATTTCTGCATTTAAATCTGCCAGTGTTTGAACTTTACTGTATGTTTTTGATGACTTGGGAGGTTTGCTTACTAATTTGGAATTTTGCCTAATGTTTTTGTTAAAATAGAACTTTCTATCTTATAATTAATCTCCTTGTTCTGTATGTTCATACAATAAAAGTGCAGAACAAATGAGTACTCAAAATTCTAGATGTATAATGAATAGTTAGGGTTTAAACATAACTATTTTCCTGACAAGGACATGGTGCAGCTATAAGCAATTGGCTGTCTTATGTTATTCTTCTGCCAGGTTCCTTTTTTTTTTCTCTTTTATAGATTATACAAAAGGAAACTGCATATAGTGAGGACTTTTACACCACCACCAAAGGAACTAATTCATTTCCAAAAACAAGCGAATCTACTTTATTCATTGTTTATTTAAAATTTAAATTCACTGGTCTTATCTCCACTTGCATGCAGTGGGAATAAATGAGTTTTCCTTATCGATTTGTGAATAATACACCCAGGGGGAGGGGAAAGAACATAGTCCATATGCTCATGCAGAATGCCATCTTCCTTTTCTTTAATGAAATCAACCGGTGAATTTAGTCAACAGTACAGAACTGTATAAAACCCAATGCAGAGGTAACAGACTAGGCTTCAAGTTCAAGAATGCCTGTGCTTCTCAGAAAGGGAGCAGACTGTTTGAATTTATTGCTCATGTTCTTCTGTACATCTGAACTTCTCTTGTACACATTTGAGTCGCCATTTCATTTGACGCTGTCTACATTCTGTAAGGCTGGAAGAGATTCATTGTCTCAGTAAATTAGATGTCCCATGTACAAAATAATCTTTTCTGTACTGTTATGTGTAAGGTATGGGCCTAGACTAAGATTATTGCAGTTCTATGGGATGTCCTGTGGTGGCATGACTTTCATAGTACATCTAGATAGATGCATATGCATAGTCTAGTACAGAATATTATTGATGAAGACAATGATGGAGGCTTGACATGTCCACCATTGCCTTATAATTTTTTTTAAGTCAAAACTTTCTATTTCTGAAACTGCCCAAGGATTGCCTTATAAATTTGATCCCACAATAAGATGATGTATTTGTGGTTTGGTGTTTCTCCTTATCCATCTGACTCTGCAGTATGCCATAACTTGATACCATATTGAATGCCACGACGTGTTTCAGGTAGATGAATTCCATCTTCTGTAAGCAGATTTCTACAAATTATATTTTCTTGTGTGAATCTCAATGTCACAGACTGATAATGTTTTTTTCAAAGTCTCATCATTTAATTTGTTGTACATTTTGGTGTCATTCTATTGCACCTATCCCAATAGTATCACTAACTGTAATAAAGGGCCATGGCACCAATTTGCCAGGTGGCTGATTCTGAAAAAAAGGACTAAATACAGAGGTCATGTTATGTCATCTTATGTAGGTCAAAGCATTGCCATATACTGAATAGTCATGCTTCTTCAAGAAAATTTAGGCAAGTGTAAAGAATAACATTTTGTATATTATAACAGTTCCCAGCAAAAAGCCAGGATTTGCCAAACCAGCTGCACAGTCAAATGTCTTTGAAGATGGCTTTTCTTCTCAATCTAAATGTGATAAAAAAAAGCTGCTTGAAAGAAAACCAGAAAACCACTTCACAAGTTGGAGTACTAACATCATTGAGCCATGCTGCTATTTCTGGCAAAATAACTTTTGTAACTGGGAGCTGGTTGTCTTGTCTAAATCAGGTCCTTAGTAATTTCCTCAATTAAGCAGGATTATTTGTGGCTGAAAACTTCTTTGTTATGCCATTTTTAGCATTCCTTAACCTACTATACTGGAAGGCAGCTCCATGGAAATATGAGGGAGACTGTCAGTGCTTCAGAATTTGCCCTTAAAATGTATTCTAGCTGATATTTACTGTGTTGCGTAAAAAGCGCGACAGGTCCAAAATGTAGAACAATAATAACTGTTTCTATGTTAACTATAGCTAAGTTATCTTTTATTGATACCCAAGATGCCTTTTATTGTTGGAGACGTAATTGAGGTTCCTCTTAATTTTACTCATTGGTGTCCATTTAACTCCTTACTGATATAGTAAGCTATACTGTTTAGTCTGGATGATAAGAAGATAATTGTGAGATTATAGTGTGAGATTCCAAGGAGAGACAGTCTGAATATTAGAGTGGAGGAAACACAGATAAACCTAATTTACTTTCATTTTCGGTTTAACAGCTCTAGTGATACACTTTTCTATGGACATTGTCTGCTAGAAGGTGAACAGAGGTAATATTTTGAAGGATCTTTGAAAACCACAAGGCTATGACATCTTGCTTGGGCCACATTTGACTTGCAGGGGCCAGGTTTGAAGAAATTTCCTATACTCGCAGTTGTCCTGTATTTTCAAAAACTAGTTCAGAGAGACACTAGTGAAAATGTCTTCAGTCTTTTAGAAAGAAGTGTCTGTGTTTCCTGTAGCAATATAATTTGATAATCATAAAAAGAGTGTAAAGAAAAAAGAGGAAAATAAAATATTATTTTTGTCCATGAAGGCAACACAGTATTTCAAGATAACAAGTTACATCTGATCCTGTAAGTGGTTGTGGAAGAGAGGAAGGTCAAAAAGGGAAAGAAGTACAAATAGTCTGTACAAACTGGAAAAAGTTCTGTGTGTGACAAAATTGTCAAATAATATCAGGATAAATAAAGCTATTTAAGATGTGGAATGGAGGGAAGCTTCTTTAGGTAACAAATGTCCTTCTGAATGGATACTCAGCACTGACTTTCATATGATGTAATGTATTAAAGTTTATCAGAGAGAAAAACTCAGCTGAAATTCCAGTCAGAAATTCAGAAAGTGAACCCATTCACTTTTGCTGACGTTTTGGGTTTTGAGTTCAATTTTATTTTAGAAGTACATCACAGCTTCACTTAGACTGCTGTTGCGGATGTGCAAATTCCTTTTCAAAACCCTTCTATTATTACCAGGAGCTTTTCTTATATCTTCTCTACTTGACTTTGAGTATATTTTGTGATGTAAAAAGTAGGGAATTAAAGCTGGATTAATTAATTTGGTTTAAAAAACAGATTGTGGACTTCATCCAGTTAAACAGAATTCCAACATTTATTTTCCTACTTAAGGAAACCATTATAAAATAATCCAATATTCATACACCATAATATCATGAGGCTTATTACTGCATATTACATTCCATTGCTAGATACACAGTTATTCACACCTCAAAGGCAATGAAATGGACAGACAGAAGAAGTAGCTTTCCAATCAACACACAGAAGAAAGGAGCTTGTGTTCTACATTGAGTTCAGGTATTCTTGGCTTACAATCAAATTCCAAGACCACAGAGCTCTGCCACAGGGTTACAGCATTCTTGTGTCCTTTCCTGCTTTTCAAAGGTGAAGCTAGCTGTGGTTTTGATTAATACTTTAAGTCTCAGCTATTGTTTTTTTCTCTTAAGGACCAAACAAAGAAAAATCTCTTGTTGAATATCATTTCATTCTCTTATTTGTTTTTCTATAAAAATACATGTTCAGATTTATTTTCTTAAGTTTAGGCTGTGGATAAAGTATTTTCTCAGCTATGAGCTGACAAGGTTGTTGACTTTTGAGTGTTATGTTCTTCCATCTATTTCACATGTGGTTTATCACAAATACAGGTGTTCAACTGAAACCTTTAAAACAACTCTGCCCTAGATCACTGAAATGAATTTACCTGACAATACAAACCCATTCCCATGAGTGCCTGCTACACTTCCACAGAATTTCTAGTACCTATTAAATCTTCTACAAAATACAGAGGGCTTTTCAAACTTCTTTTTTATCAAGTAATTTATGTAAATACCTATAGGAATATCTTTTCTTTCTTGTTGTAGAACCGTAAGAAAAGAAAAAGGATAAAGTTTTCTGTAACCATGCAGCCACAGCTCCCATCTTCCTGTTTGCAGCCTCCTTTGTTCTGCTGCGCTAGAGAACTGCTAAAGTACAGTTTAAAACAGCCATTATGGTTATAATTTAACTGGTTAGCTGGACATGTATGAACTATTTGACCTTGCCATAATGGCAATGGTTTATGTGTAATGTCAAACATGTAAGTGAGTTTATGTGGTTTTCATCTTGATTTCTTAGCTAAACTAAAAAAACCCCAAAACCAAACAATCTAGGAAAGATATCAGCCTTTCTTAAAAATTCAGCATAGCAAACCACAACAAAACCTATCTTGGAGAAGTTAAGCATTTTTAATAATTCACCAATTAGGAGCCATAAGCCTTTTCTAGAAGACCAAAATTAAAGAGACTTTGCACTCTACATTTAAGTTCAGAAGAGGAGATGGTATTACAATTTTCTTTTCTTGCTGTAAACTCAGAGAAAAATCCATAATATTTACTCATTTGCACCATCATAGTAGACTTTCTACCTCTCTTCCTTGTATTTTTCCAATATTTTATCTTTTTCATTTTATCTAAGAGATAATATATGAATCAGAACAGAAAAACATGAATTTAAATCATGCTTGATATAAAAGATACCTTTTTACATGCAGTATATACTTATATACTTACTTAGGAAAAGTGCAATAAGACTAAAAGGCTGTATCTCAAATCAGTGTCAATATTTTTTTTTTAATTTTTAGTTCACTTTCTAAGAAAGTACTTTGAAGCCTAGAAATGGAGATAACCATCATGTGATAATGCATATCTAGGACAGCTTGATACATAGCATAAGTTCTTTAACTTGCTGTAATAAAATACCTGAAATGAATTCTCATTCATAAATTGACAACAGGTATTTTTAGAATGATGCCTGAAATTGTATTTTCTAAATAAGTTTGTACTGTCATGATAATGATGCTAAGAATAATAGAATATTACAAAAAGACAGGAAATATTTGTCCTGATTATATAAAAGGAAGAAGCTGCCAAAACATTGCCTTGTAGTCAATTTAATTTCCAAATATTTTAATGAATTTTTCAGAAAACAAATTTTCAAGATGTTTTGTTATTTAGTGAGGTATATTCAAAGTGATAAAAAATGATATCTGGAGCTAATTTTCTGAAGTATGGATAAAATTGTTTTGTTCAAATGAGTTGTTCCATATTTTGGCTATTAATAGAAACTGTGAGTATACTAGGATAGAACAATTTGTCTTATGGTATTTTTTCTTACACTTAGTAACTTTATGGGAATTACTAAGGTCAGTTATGTAATCATTTTAGCAGCATGAAAAATTAAATTGGACAGACTTATAAGCATATCAAACTCTCCAAAGACTGATGTCATTAGAAAAGCTGTATATGCACAAAACATGAAGCAAAATAAAATCTTTTCCTATGTTGTGGTTTAACCCCACCCAGCTGCTGTCTCACTGTCCCCCAGTGGGATGGGGGAAAGAATTGGAAGGGTAAAAGCTGGAAAAATCATGGGTTGAGATAAAGACAGTTTAATAGGGAAAACAAAAGCGGCACACACAAACAAAGCAAAACAGGGATTAATTCACTGCTTCACATGTGCAAGCAGGTGTTCAGCCATCTCCAGGAGAGCAGGGGCCCCCCACATGTTACAGTTACTTGGAAAGTAACTTTTTCCCTTAGCTTTATATGCTGAGCTTCATGCCATATGGGACGGAATATCCCTTGGGTCACAGCATCCGCACTGGTAGTGTGGTGTGAGAAGCAGAAAAGGCCTTGATGCTGCATGAGCACTGCTCAGCAATAATGAAAACATCTCTCTATTATCAACACTATTCTGGCCACAAATCCAAAACACAGCACTACTGCGATTGCTATTAAAACAATTAACTGTATGCCAGCCAAAACCAGTATATTGTGCTATTTGATAAGCACACTTCACAAGATACATTCTTTTCTCTCTATTATTTTGAAGTTTCACATATGAGACTTGATAGCAGTACTGAAGCATTTTTAATGTGTATGTAGCTATTTCTGCATCATCCTGCATCCTCTTCATGACATGAAGTTCATGGATAAAAAAAGTTCCAATGCACCTTTGAAACAAGGTTCCAATGTCACATTGATCATCAGGCTGATTGATGTTACATCACAAAATGATACTTCTGTTTCTGGGAGAGGACATAGAAGGTAAGGTAGAATTAGATATAAAAAGATAATTTTTTTAATCAATATTCAGACATTTACAGCCTTTCAAAACAGAAGTTAATTTTCTAAATACTGAATAGAAGGAAGCAGTGCGGCAGTGATTTGTAATTTATTTCTTCATGCTTAACTTATGAGGGGAACCTTCTTGGCAGAAAGGGAGTTCTTGCTGTGCTCCTAAAAACCATGAAGAACTGTGGTGTATAAACTACTTTTCTCTTTTTGGGTTATAATTCTACTAAACATGCCAAATGTCATCTGACAGTTTACACACGGTAAAAGAAAATGGAGCACTGCATATGTGTGTCTTCTTTCAGACCAGTGGACTCAGATCTTTGTAAGCAGTATTCATCAACGTCAGCATTTCAGATTTAATTAATTCTGCCTATTCCAGATAAGTGGGAATCTGTTATTCTAGTAATACTTTTTCAGATTGCCTTGAAAGGACATACCTAAAATAATGCGTTGTGGAAAAAAGAATATTTTCAATATTGTCGAAAAGTAGAATTCAATATTAAAATTACCTTAGGAACACACTCCCCAACAATGTACCTTGGTAAGGTTCTTTGAGATAATAGATAGATAGAATTCATAGATTAAGAAATTATATGGACTTAAAAAGTCTGACCGTGTATGCATTTATTTATAAGGCCTTTAACACGTGTTTCACTGAAAGGCTCACTTTATTCCTTAACTACTTTCCACACCAAACCAATTTGGAAATTGTTAAATTTCATTGAATAGCATTTGTATTAACATGGAGTTTTAGCCTCTTCTTGCACTTAAAAAATTGTCATGCCACTTTAAAGTGATGGAATCATCTCATTTACAGAGACCTATCCCAGTGAGGTATGTGGAAACTGCCATTTGGAAGTCCAAGTGGCAAAGTGGGCGCTGACATTAGCACAGACAATTAAGACTCAAAACAGGAGGATGGAGTTGTTTGGTTTTTTTACACCATATTGTTTGTTCCATTCCTCTAAATAGCTACCTGCAGATGCTGAGTTATGGTCTCTGCTATTGCCTACAAAGCAGAAAATGGATTTGGAATACAGGTGATGACTGTTAGTGGAATAGAGTTATGCAAACAGAAAAGCAAAGGTTAATTAACCAACTCGTGTATTAAGACAGAAATTTTTTTTGGAGGGAGAATTGAAGGAATGGAGGAATGCTGAAGAGGCCTTCTGCCTACCAAAGGAGAAAGGCTGTGCTCCAAGTGTGAATGAAAGTGTAGTTCTACTGAGCAGGACTGGTAACAGCAGAGATACAATGAGCTGACAAGTGGAGTTGTGTTGTTAGACAGAAGAACCTTTAAACCAAGCTTGGGAGTCTCTATTTATCACAGTGATTGTCATTTTCTATGATAGCACTCTGCTGCATATTCTTGCTTTAATTCTGATGAGCTTTGTTGGGGCTTGTTAGGAGCCTTTTCAGTTCTGCTCTTAGAACTTATTTTTTTTATTATGCCCAGTTAGAAGAAGTGAAACTATTTTGAGTTGACTCACAATGACTTTATGTTTAGGAGAATGTGTCTTTTATAAATTCAACACTGGAAGTTCAGCTATGTGTTTCAATAGATAATTCTCCATAACTGATTCTTCTAAGTGACTGTGGTGTCTAGTAGTCAGTTCCTCTTCTAGCTGGTCAATCTGATTCTTTAAGAGTAATTTTGAGAGCATCTTTGCTTATTTTCATAGGTATAATCTGTTTTTCTTGTAGCCTCTGTCTTGCTATCTATTATATATATCTTGTCAGTCATCTCTGCAGTTGAGGTCTCTGATGAACAACAAGGAGCTGTCTCATGTTTATATGTCATAGAAGTATAGTTACCTTTAGAAGTATAGTCTTCTTTAAATTAAGAACTCCAGAACCTCCTTTGCTATTTTTCCCCTCACAAATATTCTGCAGAGTCATGCATTGCAAACATGCTACTGAAAGCTCAGTAACTGCTGTGAGAGAATTGGAAAGTACATGTTGAAAGACAGTTGCTGTTCAAGGATTTTGTAACACTGAATAAGGGAAGAAATTGTTTATAAAATGTTTTAGTAGTGAAAAAAACTTGGAGAGGCAAAAGAAGACACAGTTAATTTTCTTTAATGCATATTCAGTAGAATCGTGATTTGTAGCACACACAGTTTCTTTATAAGCTTTGTTAGGTCTTACAGTATTAATCTCCTGAGGTTGTTGCTGTTGGCAGTTTCTGTTCATTAGACTTGTCCTGCATGAGAAAGCCCTGTTGAAATCCAAGGAAACTTTCTTTGGCTGTAATCCAAGTCAAAGCCATACTCTGAAATTTAACCTGTTTATGTATGGAAATACCTACTCATAACAGCATCAACTAGCAATAAATTGTACATGTCATTAGCATGTTTTGACTGCTGGGGATAGTGTGAAGTGCTCTGGATCATGTGGGGTTGAGACATTGCTATCCTGGAGGCAGCAGCATGTGCTGGACACTCAGCCACCCTCTGCGGTGCCGATGGGGAGCAGGAGCTACACAGGGATATAACTCAGAAAATGGACTACACTGAGAGAAGAACCTTTAAATTAGGCTGTAGAAAGGTTTGAGAAGTTAGGTAAATCTTCAGTGTGCTGCTTATGGAGGACTGATGCCCTTTACTTACACAGGGACACATATCTCTACATGCTCCAAGGCCACTAACTCTCCTGGAGTTCAACTTCTCTCCCAAGTCAGGCTTTTTTTTTTCCTTTCTTTTTTTGTTGTTGTTGTTCTGTTTATTTGGTACAAAGTATAAAATCACTACAAGATCATGATGCTTTTACCTCCCCATTTCATATATATATTTCTCTATAAACTACTTTATCCTGGATTTGTGGAGGCTTTTTCTAAAATTTGCCAGTCCAGATTCATCTAGTAAATCTCTCTTCTTATTGTCTATGTAAAAAGAGCCTAAAGATATTTTTGATCAAATGCATAACTTTTAGCATTTCTATATTAGATGACATTTATCTAAACATTGTATTGCTAAAGCCTCTAAACTTGGCTGTGGCACAGCTTGACAATATCCTCTATACAATAATGTCAATAACTTTCACCAATGTTGGAATCTTTTTTAGTTCAACTGTATTTACTGTATTCATTTGAAAAAAGTCAAAGAAAGAATTCTGTCTCTTTCTAAGACATAAAAAGAGAGAATAGAAGGCTGAGGGGAGACCTCATTGCAGTTACAACTTCCTCGTGAGAGGAAGAGAAGGGGCAGGCACTGATCTCTTCTCTGTGGTGACCAGTGACAGGACCCCAAGGAATGGCCTGTAGCTGTGTCAAGGGAGGTTTAGGTAGAATATTAGTAGGGTAGTTGGGCACTGGAACAGGTTTCTCAGGGAAGTGGTCACACTCCAAGGCTGACAGAGTTCAAGAAGTGTTTGGACGATGCTTTCAGGCACATAGTGTGACTCTTGGGGATGGTCCTGTGCAGGGCCAAGAGTTTGACCCCATTCTTATAGGTTCCTTCCAACTCAGCTCATTCTGTGATTCTGTGATGCTTTACAATGGAAAGGTGGGAAAGCAAAAGGTAGCTCCTTGTGTGGAGAACTGGGTATGCTCTTGAGCTGGAGCTCTTTCTGTTGCAGTGTTTCTTGTGTATTTTTTCTAAACAGACAATATTATCAACATTAGAACCTCTGAATGAAAAAACTGTACCTTGAACAATTCAAGGGCCCACTTCTCAAGCTTGTTGAGAGTCCTGCTGGGTGAAATCCTCTCTTTCTGTTGTCAGCTGCACTACTCGGCTTGGTGAGGGTGTAGACTTTGTGGAGGTGTGCTCAGTATCACTGGGTCTGTTATTGGTAAAAATATTAAAGAACACTGGTTCCAAGAAGGAAGATCATATACATTAATGGTATAGCATCTTTTTACACTTGCTGATCCTGCTTTAGGAAACTGAAAAGCTGGAAATTCTGGGGCACTGATAGAATATATACTTGTAAAAGAATGAATTCATACATTCCTTAAGTCCTTCAGTAGAGAACAAAAGGCCTTTTTAATAATCACATTCTGTATCTTTAATCTGTATCAGCAGGATTTATTTTAAGAGTTTGAAATGCTGAAAAATTTTCATAGCTTTTATTACTAAATTTGAAAATATTAATAAGAATGTTTATGTTGTTTTCATATGGAATCGAAAAACTAATGAATTTCTGTATGAATTCAGACAAAACCTGCATTTAACCTGTCCTAACAACTGTCAGTAGAAACAGCTTTGCTGCCTCTATGTTTATGTTTAGCAGACATTATCAGAGCTTTTGCTCATAAATTAGTCTGGTTTGTTCTTCTGTTATTTGGTGATGTTTATTTAAAGCCTAGTACTATATGGAAAATATTTCCACAATAAAATGGTGTGTCATGTGAGAATATCCTCTTAATATATCCACAGTAATATTCTGGATGAATTTTTTCATCAGCTTTCTTTTGGATAACTGAAGGTGAATGCATTTTATTTTAGCATTTGGTAGCATCCACATGGGATATACCTTTTAGGATTGGATGAAATTTCTCCCACCTGAGACAGACATGGCAAGTTTGTTGTGATACTTCAAAGAAATAGCAATGATTTCCAATCTTGAATGAGTGATTTCCCATAAGAAACTCCAGTGTAATGTGTATCCTAAGGAATGGATAAACGAATGCTTAAGAATCACTTCAGCTTAAACGCAGGGCGTGACAGCGAAACTTTTCCTCAAGGCTATCCAACATTGCAGAGTTTTCATCTGTGCATTGTATTTCTAAATTTCATCTGTCAATATAATAGTATCCTTCACTTTCTTCTGTTTATTGGGCAGATTGAGACTTCCTTACACATTAGCTGCATTTGCTAATGTAAATGTACAGAAGAGGGAAAAATCACCACCATCTTTTCAAATAAATCCATTGGAGATTAATTTTTAGTGTGTGTCTGGTAGCAATAAAACACAGAAATACCTGGAATCTCTGCTGATTTCAAGTGAACATAGCTAGTCAGTCTTTAGCCATAAAATTAGGACAATAGCAATAAGAAGACAAATGTAGTAAGATTGGTTCAGAAATGTGTAACAGCACACCTTGAAAATACTACTTAAAAATACTACAGAAAGAGAAGAAAGTTAAGATACAGAATCTTTATCCTCTCCTTGACAAATACATACTATATTTGCTGCATTTTAAGTACAGTGGTTCTATCAAGATATCATAAATTGGACTTTTTCACTGTTTTTCTCCATGAAAACGTCATTTATTTGCTTGTAGGCATCCATCATAGAATCATAGAGTCATAGCATATGAGTTGGAAAGAACCTCAAGGATCATCTAGTCCAACCTCTCATGACAGAAGCACAGTCTTGACAAGATGGCCCAGCACCCTGTTCAGCTGAAACTTAAGTGTCCAACACTGGGGAATCCACCACTTCCCTGGGTAGATTATTCCAATGACTGATAGTTCCTATTGTGAAAAAATGTCCTCTTGTGTCCAGTTGGAGTCTCACCCCTCACCTTTTCCATATGACTCCTTGTTAAAAGGGAGTCTCCATCACTTTTGTAGCCATCCTTTAAGTACTGGAGCATAGTCATAAGGTCTCCCCTTCTAAAGGCTGAACAAATCTGTTCTCTCAGACTTTCCTCATATGGCAGCTTACCAGTCATTAATCATCTTTGTGGCCGTTCTCTGGACTCTCTCCAGCCTGTTCATATCTCTTTTGTGGAGTGGAACCTGAAATGAACACAGTGTTCCAGGTGTGGCCTGACAAGCCCTGAGCAGAGTGGGACAGTGACTTGTTTATCTCTGCTGGTGGTGCCCTTGTTGATGCTGCCCCGCATCCTGTTGGCCTTCTTTGCTGGAGCAGCACACTGCTCCCTCTTATTGAGCTTGTTGCCCACCAGGACTCCCAGGTCCCTTTCCACAGAGCTGCTTTTCACTGCTGTTTGACTCAAATAAGGTACAAAACAGAAGCAAAGCACCTAATTTTATGAAGCTTATGATGTTTCTACTCTTGTACAAAGTAAGATACTCTAAAAAGATGCATCAATCCATGACTTAAGAGTTGAAGATTTTATGAGATAACTATTCAAAACTGCAGATCTGGAAAAAAACTGCATATAAAAGTGATTCAATATTTACAGATCCACATTTTACCCTGGAATTTAATATAGGAATTTTCTGACTCATCAAGAATATTGCTTTACGGCAATTTACGAATAATAGTGAATTATACAGTTAAATCAAGGTCACCTGAAATGTGTTTAACATATTAGTCATAAGATCCATGGTGGAGTTCTTTAAATGCATTTATGAACTGCGTCAAATGTGTTCTCTTCACAATGCTCTCTTGAAGAATTATTTCTATGCTGACGAACCCCCCCACTATATCTTTTAATTGCAGTATTTCTCCCATTTTTGTTTTATTCTTAGTCTTTATTGTTATGCATATTATATATTAATTAATCTCAGAAAACAGGAAGCAAAAATAATTGAAAAATCAAACCCTAGAACTTTCATATTAATTAAAATTATAGGCTTTTATACTGTTAGGGGGAAAAATATTACTCTTGTATCTGTTCTGTTTTAGTACTCTAGGTCAGGGATAATGTAATTGATAGATCATGTATAAAGATAATTCATTGTATAAAGAGCAATGCAAGATAAAGTATTGTGAATTAGCTATACTAGTGCTGATGTACCAATCTTTGAAGTATTGATGCCATGGAATTCAAGCATACTAAAAAATGTGGCAGAGGGCTTCTCAAAGGTGAGACAGACTTTGAATACCAATTCCTTCTTCCTCTATTTCAATGTTTTCATTAATTTTGATTTTTATTCAATATCCATGTATATATGCATATGCTAAATAATACCAAATTAAAAAAAAAAAACAAACAAAGAAACCCAAACCTTGGCTTTTTTGTTGTTAGGGGGATGCTTCAAGATGAGCCTCCTGATTTCCTGTGGCGGCAGTCAGGCTGTTAGTGGCTTGCTTGAATTTCTCTCTCTATGACCTGTGGTGGACAAGCAGTAGCCCTTTTTTGAAAAAAAAAAAAAGTGTAAAAGCTATTTAAGAGGATACTGGTTGAGAAATGAAAATCTGAATTTTAATCCTGTCAGATTGAGGCAAGAATAGGACCCAGGCCTCCCACATAGTCTGAGTGTTGCAACCAAAAGGCTATTATGCAAATACCCAACGGCACTGAGATATAAAGTGACTGTGATTACTGTGCTTTGTGCCGAGCTCATTGCTATCAGTGTGTGGGAGGCATGTTCAAAGTAGACGAATTGGGTCCAACTGTGTTGTTTGGTTTGTAAATCCCCCAAAACCTTAGATGTTCAGATTCTGCCTTCAGTGAGGGTGTCTGATCATCTGTGAGTGTATTGTAATGCACCTTTTGGTGTCAGGGGAAGAGATGATGTAAATCTAAGCACTCTACAAACTCACAGGCATTATAGTTAGGAATTTTTTTTTGAATGTCTGAAGTTCAGTTTCCTAGATTTTACATTGGTCTGCTTCAGTTCTTTTCTGGGCTGCTGTAGTTCGTTTACAATTTAGCAAAAGTTTTTCATCTTAAAGCAAAGTTCTAACTTATGTATACAGTTTATTTTCTGTTGATTATTATTGCTGCAGACAGTTTGTTTACAAGAATGGTTGTGAAAGTCAGGCTGAAAATTCCTGATCACTCTGGGGATGGCCTACTATGGAAGGAAGGAAGAAGGGAATAATTTTTCTGTGGAATACTCATCTTGAAACAATCTGAAACCTCAAACTTTTGTGTTTCACAGCTGTTCTTGGGTTTGTTGTCTCTCCCCTTGGGTTTTTGGGTTTTGTTGGGGTTTTTTTTGTGGTTTTGCTTTGGTTTTTTCCTTTTTTTTCCATTGTTTTGGTTTGGGGTTTATTGTTTGTTTGTTTTGGGTTCGTTGGTTGATTGGGTTTTGGTTTGGGAGTTTGGAGTTTTTTGTTACTTTTTTGTTGTTGTTTGAGGTTTTGTTTTGGTTTGTTGGTTGGTTGGTTGGTTGGTAGGTAGATTTTTTCCAGCAAAGGTCTGGGGTGGGGTTTTTGGAGGTTCCTGTAGGGTCTTTTTGATCACTAATGACCCCAAGTACAGGAAACTGTAAAACAGTGATGGCTCTAGTTAGGCCTAAGTTATGTTAATGGTGTTAGAATTACAGAATCCTTTAGGTTGGAAAAGACTTCTGAGATCAAGTCCAACCTTTAACCAAGCACTACCCAGTCCACCACTAAATTATGTGTCTAAGTCCACATTTACACATCTTTTAAAATACCTTCAGGGATGGTGACTCATTTTCCTGGGCAGCCTGTTCAAGTACTTGACAACCTTTTCAGTAAAGAAATTTTTCCTACTATCGAATTTAAACCTCCCTTGGTACAACTTGAAGCCATTTCTTCTTGTGTTGTTGCTTGTTATCTAGGAATGACACCAAACCACACTTTTCTACAATATCATTTCAGATAGTCGTAGAGAGTGTTAAAGTCTCCTCATGATCCTCCTCCTTTTCTCTAGGCTAAACAACTGGAGATCCCTCAGCCACTCCTTATGCAACTTGTGCTCCAGACCCTTCATGAGTTCTGTCACCCTGCTCTGGACTTGCTCCAGCACCTCCATGTCTTGTTAAGGGCCAAGAAGTGAATACAGGATTGGAAGTGTGGCCTCACCAGTGTTGAGTTCAGTGCCCTAGTCCTACTGGGGTTCCTTAATTAAGTCTTGATAAACACATATCATATAACTTGTGCTAGCTAAATCAGTTTAACCAATTCAATTTAAAATAACAGCAAAGGTGAGAAAATTAAGAGTCTAACTTGGATTTGCTACAGTGGGCACACTTACCTGAGCTGCCAAGTGAACTACTACTCTAATTACCTTGTTTTCAGTGCTTTTTTACTTAGCCCAAGTAATTAGCCTAACTAATTAGGCCAGAGAACATTAGCTTTTAAGAGCACACTTTTTTTTCTTTTCTTTTTTTCTGCCCTCAGATAGGTCTTTAGAGCCTGAGAAATCAGGGCTACATAAAAGATATTAAATTTGTGTAATATTTAACTGGCAGGGCTTCATATTGCTGAACATAACATGCACAGAATTACCAGTATTGGATAATTAGTTCATTACTTTCATTGATAAACTGAAATAGCCTGTAATTACAGCAGAGAAAGCTTCAGAACCTTGTTTTATATTTCGTTGATTTGTTTTCAAAATGCCATGTTGAGCTTTCCATGAATAGCTATTAACTCTTGGAGATGGTCCTGTGCAGGTATAAGGGTCGGACTTGATGATCCTTGTGGGCCTCTTCCAACTCAGCACATTCTGTGATTCTGTAACACAATTTATAAAACTTCCACTGGATCAAAATGGAGTAACTTCACCATTTCCCAAATAGAACAGGAGGTAGAGAAGGAAGCAATCGGAAAGGCATAAACATAGCATAGCTTTTGGGAAAAGGATGTTAAAAGGATCCAAAAAATAGTATTTTCTTGGGAAGAGAGTGTCAGGAAAAAGAAGTAAAATTTCTCCAGTAGTTAAAAGCCTGGTGGTTTTGCACATTAGTCTTTGATGGATGTTAAAATTTAGTCATTAAATTAGGAAATATATGTATTCTGCATCTCCCAGGTCCACTATTTATGGAAATAATTTTGTGGTTGTATCTTCCAAAAAGTCATATGAGTTTATTCAAATTATCCAGGCAGCTCTGAACAAAATTCAGTCCTGTGAGTTATATAGTGCTTCCTTTTGGTTTGATAATAGAGAAAGTAGTGATTTGCAGGGTTTAAAAAACCAAATTTTCACCTTTTAAGGCATGTGACTTCATATGAATTGGAAGGCACTTTATCAATTGCAAAAAAAAAATAACAAAAACAACCAAACCAAGAAAACAAACAAACTAAAAACTGAAAAAAACTTTCATGAGCAGATAAAAATTGTACTCACACACACACGTAACATAGGTATATAATAGATTTGTGTAGAAACATGATTTTGTCTCAAATGGTATAGCAATAAATGAATCATAAGCATCTGCAAGGCCTTATTTTAAAGGGATATTACAGTGGACCTTTCAGGCTGAATTGATTGGTGTCTTGAACAAAAGTGTTACGAACTGCTCCCACATTTTTAATACTCTGAAGAAAATTAATATAACACTAAGAACCAGCTTTAACTTTCATCAAGTATGTGTTTTAAGGCCTTTATATCTTCCTCAGGAAAAGAAGTGCAAGTTGCTACTTAAGAGTCGTTTCGTTCACTTTTAGTAATTTTGTTCTGGAAATGCAGGTATCAGTACTTTATATTAGCATTTGTTCTGACATAGATAAAATACTTCTGTAACAGTTAAACACAGCAAACAACATACTAATGTATAGGCTGACAGTGGAACCCGCGGTGGATAGACCAGATGTGAATACAGAGTTATGCATAATATAATATGGTATTATAGGTTACTCTGAATACTGATGCCTTTCCTCTGATAAATCGCAAGGTGTAGGAAAATTATCTTTTACAACTGAAAAAAAAAGAAGTGAATATAGCCAACTTAGGTTCTGAAGCAGCATGGTATTCAGGCGTATAATAATGCTGACTTGGTCCTAGTTTATAGCTTAGTCCACAGTATGATGCACTTTTATTCCTTCCCACTGTGAGTTGAAGGCAGGCTATACACTTCTCTTAACAAAATCCAACAGCTTTCATTTAATAAGGGCTCTAAATGACTGTTAAGTAGATGAATTCAGTTTAACAAATTATTGCCTTGAGAACAAGTTAAAAATAGATTATTCTGCTAATAATGTAACTTTAACATGTCTTCATATGAAAAGTGTTGGCACAATGTTTCAGTGAGCTGAAATTTAATACATAGGAGAATTGCGTAAGAATGGTAAACAGACTATAGAATAAGTCTAGGCAGGAAAGTCTTGTTTTCTCCTATTAACTGTGCAGCAAGAACAAGGGAGTTCTATTGATTTAGATCCTTAAAGTTGGTGAACTCAATATAGTATGGTCTAGTCAATACTATATAAAACCATTAATGAAAAAAGGTCATGTCATCCCATATAAGAGCTTGTGAGACTTTTTTCATTTTTCATAGATAGCATTGATTTTCCAGGCACAAATATAGAGATCTGATTCACAGATAATTTAGGATGGATATTTGTATGTGTTTCTTTTGATGGCAGCAATAAGCCTCTCCTTGCCAGCACGTTCATTGTGCTGCTAAAAGCATTGTTGAATTTACTCTGGGAGGTTACTTGAAGTACTGCATAGTAAAAAATAATACTCGTTTTTCAGGTTCTATGTAATCTGAACTTATGAATTAATTCAGATTACAATGATGCAAAATTAGTATTGATTGGGACGAGCATACATAGGGAACACTGAAATTGGTACTACCTCTGTGATAAGTGCTTGAGAAGCCATGGTTCCAAACTGATAAAAAGAAATGGATACTGTCCTGAAATGTAGCAATTTCTTGAGGTGGGTTTTGGTGTAGAAATATTTTTCAGTAATGCTTGGATTCTGACATCTCAGATAAATCCTATTCTCTATATTTGTGAACAGGAATTTGTTTTAAATATTAAAATATTTAAAATATTTTCTCACCATTAAATTTGCAGGTTTTTCTCATTTTTGGAAGACTTCACTCTGTTAGTACATGATTTACATGCTAAGTGAAATGCTAATGTAGTGGAAGATTTTCTGTGTTAAAGCTGCCTTACTTTGTAAATGAAAAGCAGTGCCTCCTTTTAAGGAAGGCCTCACCTTTTTTTCCCCCCCTTTTTTTTAATGACCTGAAACTATTCCAACTGATTCTGCTGTGCCACTCTTCAAACTGACATCTCTATTCTTTTCTGACCTCTTACAGATTTATTTCTATATGTGTTTTGGAAAAGCTTCAAAAAGTAACTTTGAATTAATGTAGTTTTTGCCGTTTCATATGGAAACTAACTTCAGTTGCCAGAGTAGTTTTTTGGACCCAGTGATGCTTTATAAATACCTAGGATGAAGCTGATTTACATGAACTTCAGAGCTGTAGTGAGTGAAATGAGTTTATGACACACAACATACTCAAGATGGGAATATACATTTACCAGTGTGAGGTGGTTATTATTTTACGAAATAATCATTCCTAACCTATCAGTCCTTTTCTTTGAGGGAAAGTAGCTAAGTCTGGGGACTTAAAATTCATAACTGCTTGAGGCTGAAGTCCACAGTTTCAGTGCCCAGGATTATTTTGTGTCTTACTTCTAATTTTATCTCTGTTTTCCGACTCTCCCCCTACACAGTAGAGAACTTAACACTCTTAGGAGTCTTCCATGTGCTTCATGCATAAAACAGTTTTCTAAATAATTATTATAACTCTTTTAAAAGGAAAATGAGAATTCACGTTATGCTAAATATTGTCTTTGTGCAAGCCACACTGTAGCAGCCTCTGCTGCTTCTCCTGTGCTTCATCATAAGGCCATGGGTACAATTCCATTAGTTCTGTGACCTGATGGGAAATTAATTGTCTGAAAACTGTTTTTATCTTTTCTGTGGATGGACAAGGCAATATGATCTCTAGACACAGCATGAGGGAAGTGGCTGAGGAAAGAAAGGATGAGGAAAACAGGAATGCCATTCTAGTAGCAGTCTCTTCTTATACTCGGTAAACATAACATTTGCATCTGAGAGAAACAAACATTCCCCACTTCCATTTAGCTTGGAGTTTCTTTTTTTTTTTTCCCTTTAATTTAAATTTTGGCCCATTTGTAGATATCTCTGGTCCAAAATTTTGGCAGCCCTTTTCAGCTGTAACTAAACATAATTAAAAAAAATACTTTTTTCTATCTAAATTGCTTTTACATTGGAAATCTCCTATGAACTTGTGAGATTTTGTGTATATTTTTTTGAGGAGTCTGAGAATAGATTAAAAATAATTGCACTTATGTGATAAAAGAAAAAAATATGAATGTAAAGGACGGAGGAGTTTTAGGGGACAAATGTTATATAAGTTACATAGCAATACACTCATTGTGTTGTTTTTGTTAATATTTGTTTCCATCACATTTTGGATCTGTCTCTTGATATTGATAAAAGGTCATAGACTTTATTTAATTTTGCATCTCTCATTCAACTGAGTAGTTTTGCTGATGAGAAAAAAAAATGCTCAGTAAGCAAGAGCTGATAATAAAGATGATAGAGCTTGTAGTAGCCTACATAACCCCCTGCAGTCTTCCAGAGAAAGTATTAGGCTTGATATCTGTGTCTGCCATATCTGTGCTCAGAGATAAGAAAAATATTTTAGGACTCAACACATAAGTGACCATAGGTTATTTGCTCTTATGCTTTAATCTGAAACCAGCACATTTTATGACTAGAGAAGTATTTCCTGAATGAAAGAAATATGTATCTATTTAGACATGAAGCATAAGATTTCTTTACAGGTAAGAAACTTTAGAAACATGTCAACTAATCAACATGAGAGATTAAGCCCAGGGATCTGC
This sequence comes from Pithys albifrons albifrons, assembly GCF_047495875.1. NCBI lineage: Eukaryota > Metazoa > Chordata > Aves > Passeriformes > Thamnophilidae > Pithys > Pithys albifrons. The sequence continues at coordinate 20,961,209 of NC_092459.1, read as the reverse complement.
CAGAATTATGCTTGTTTGGAAGGTCTGGGACTGACATAGGGCTTTGAATTCTGCCCTCCTTGATGATTCCAGATCCAGAAGTTCAGTTTTGGGGAGAGTTTTTTAGTTCTTTTCCTCTTTACAGAGAGTTTGATAGTTTCTTATCAAGTTCCAGCTTCAAAGTTTCCAAAGTGCTGATACTGAGTCTAATATGCTGTAGACAAAATATGTTATGTTTAAGATAGTGCAAAAGTAGTACCTGAAACTTGTGAAAGGAGCCAGTCCTTCCTGTGAAGGGTCCTATTGCAAGCAGAAAACACCTGGACAACCTCCACCTGCTCAGCAGTGAAAGGGAACTGTAGTTTCCTGTGACCAACTGTGCAAGGTCATCGAAAAGTGGAATACACGATACTATCAAGTGATCCAGTGCAAACATCATGGTTAGGTTGGGCGGGGCTAGAGCAACCTGGTCTAGTGGAAAGAGGCTGGAACTAGGTGATTTTTCAGGCCCCTTCCAATCCAAGACATTTATGATTCTGTGAAACCTATGGAGTTGTTGTGTATTCCTGCATGTCCCCTGGATCACAACTAACCTCTACATCTAGGTGCATCACTCTCCTAGGTTCTTACTTGATAATCGTCAGCAGGGGCAAGGCCTTCTACTGGAGAGGAGAGAGAGATAGATCCCCTTTCTGCACAGATGAATAACTCACACTGCTGCTTCAGATACCAAAAATATTATGTGCATGGTAATTTTAGTGTTAAGATTTGGACTGAGACACTGCAATATTCATTATATGGACACTGCTGTGGAATTCCATGTAGTCTGCAAAGCCATGGCATATATCTACTGTGAAAAGAGTGTGGAAATAGATTATATTTACGTTCTGTTTTTCACTGCTACAATGGTCAGACGGTGTCACAATATTTATAGAATTTGGAAAGGGGGAGAAAAAATTGGGGAAACTTTTAATTTGGAAAAAGCATGGCATGTTTCCACCCTTTGATCATTAATGGGACAGTAGGTCTCAGCATCTTCCTATAATCCTCAATACTTTAGACACAAATATTCATAAAGGATTTTCACATTACTGTTTTTATAAAAAAAATGCATTTATTCTGCTTTTCTGATGCATGGAATGATTTTCAAACCAAGAATAGTGACGTACAGTTGAGCAAAAAGCTCTCATTTAGACAACTTGATCACAATACCTTTGTACAAAACATGATCAATATATAGAGCAATAGAATTTAACTTAGAAAATCAAAGCAAACATCAAAGAGAACATAAGAATAGCTTTTTATATCCTCTTACAACTGAAAATTAATTGCTTTCTTTTAGTAAAGACTGATTAATAAATTTTACAACCCTAGAGGATGTGCAGTGAATAATCCCTTCCTCAACCTTGTGTCCCTTTCAGTTGCATTTAGTTTCATTAATATAGATAGGAAAAATGGCCAAGTTCTTTCTTTTCTGTTTTTTTCCTGGTGTTTCAAAAGTTTTGCTTTTTGCCGATACTTTTTTTCTCAGCTGTTGAAATGGATACACTTCTCACACTGTCAAAATAAATATGCTTTGCCAGAATTGGAGCAATCTGAATGCCTGACTGGAGTATATATACTGGCAACCAAATTTAATAAATAATTTCTTTTTGAAGACAATTACAAAGTATTACTACAAATAAGAGGAGGATATTTGGAATAATTTCCCTCATGAAAACCTATAGAACTATTTTCCATGTAAAAACCATTTTATAAATGAAATTTTTCCTTTCAACATAGTCCTGGAAACCTATGTGTATGTATATATATACACTGTATATCCACAGCAAGTCTTCCATCATCCCCACATCACCATAGGCAAATCAGAGCTTAAGTCAGTCCACCAAGTCACCTATCTGAGAAGCATCATTTCCTCAGATCGTAATACTGACAAAGAGAGACAACAGGTTAGCAAAGGCATACAGAGCTTTTGGAAAACTCCATAAAAGAGTCTGGTCCAATAAACACCTGAAGAAAAGTACAAAGATCAGTGTCTACAGAGCCATTGTACTGTCTACTCTTTTATATGGGTCTGAATCCTGGGTCATCTACCGCCACCACCTGCGGCTTCTCAAACGCTTCCATCAGCGCTGCCTCCGTTCAATCCTAAACATCCACTGGTCTGATTATGTGACTAATGAGTCTGTACTTGAACAGGCAGGGGTCAGCAGTATCGAGGCCATGCTGATGAGAACGCAGCTGCGCTGGGCAGGGCACGTCTCCAGGATGAGGGATCACCGCCTCCCGAAGATTGTGCTCTATGGTGAACTCGCCACCGACTGCTGCAAGAGAGGAGCCCCGAAGAAGAGATACAAGGACTCCCTGAAACAACACCTCAGCCTTGGCCATATTGACTGCCACCAATGGTTCACTCTGACCTCCAGTCAGGATTCATGGAGACACACCATCCATAACGCTGCCACTTCCTTTGAGAACGCATGCAGGATTAGTCTCAAAGAGAAAAGACAATGTAGAAAGAACTGTTCCTCACCAATATTGTCTAAGGAGACTTTCCGCTGTGCCTTTTGCGACTGGACTTGCCCATCCCACATTGATCTTTTAGCCACCAGTGTACTTGCTGCAAGCATGGATAGTGCCCTTCCCAAATCTTCGTTCGAGAAGCCTAGCCATGATGATGATATATAAAATGCATACATTTTTAGTGAGCGTACTACTGCTTCTACTTAAAATACTAAAAAGTTATACTGCTCAGAATAATGGCTGCAGCTGTGGTATGCCTTCACAGAGCTGAAACCAAGAGATAAAGCTGCTGCTTCTTTTAAAGACGATAGACTACAAAAAATGCAATTAACACAGACTTTCAGCTTCTCCCATCAAGGGGCAACTCCCTGCTTAGTTCATTAGGCTCTCCATCAGTTTATATAGGAGCAAATAACAATCTTCTTTCTCAGCATTACAGAATATCAATTTGTACATTTTTCTAGAGGTTCTAGAGTTCTCAGAAATGTTTTCTCTATTTACTTACATGAAGGAGATTCAAAATTCTAAAGTTAGAATTAAAAATATTTATATTGCTTTAAATTAAACATATTGCTACTGGTTTCCCCAAAAATAAAGATTTGTAAGGATTTCCCTTTGAATTTTAATATACTTAGCCATCATTTTGTCTCAGTAATTTAGGAAAACAATACCTAATCTTTTGATGTTAATTCCTTTTGATAGAACATTTCTAATTTCTGGTAAGAAAATGAACTATTGAGAATTTTCATCAAGGTTCATGCATTAGAACACATTAATTCATTGTATAAGTTTCACAGACCCCAGAGAAGGACTGAAAAGTTTTTTAATAGTAATGGGTCAATTCCATGTGCAAATTGAGCGTGTGAGGTTTTTCAGTGCAGGCAATGGAATGACTTGTCTTTTCTTAGTTTGATGCATGGTTAAATATATTGCTGAGCTGGAAAGGTGAGATGGTATTTAGCATCTTCTCAAGTAGCCATGTAAGAAACTGTTTCTTAAATAGACAATGGAGAATGACATTTGTACATGATTCATATATTCATAAAGTTTATGTCTAAGATAAAATTTAATGAATCACACTGCTAAAATTCTCATCTATCTCTAAAATGGGAGCCTTGATGACTAGTTTAGATTACATGACTAACCTTGAGTGGTTAAAATTAAGTGAGAGTAATCCCATCCACAGTGGTTTTACAGATAAACATATTCTGACGTCATTAAGACTTCTAGAAAACTGTGCTACTGTGTTCAGAGTAAGGATCAAGTCTGTGTAAGAGTCATGTGTTTATAGATGACCAATGCTCAGTGAAGTTTGAAGAATGTTCTACATAGCCATATTCGGAAAAAGAAAACATGTAGAACAGGTCTGTATATTGAGGAAGGCCTTAAGGAAGTGTTGTAAGATGTGGTCAGTTGGTCTGAGAGCTGTAGAATTTGCAGAAGATTGAAGTAATTCTGAAGCAATATCTTAGAATGCATTACTTACAATGAAGAAATTGTGTTTCTAGATTAAATGATATGTGACAAAGAGAAACATTACTCATGGGATAATTGAATTTTATGAAATAAAACAGGGATTTAATGTTTTCTAGTGTTGCATATTTGTACATGATCTATTTTCATTAGAAATAAAAAGGAAATAAAAAGCAAAAACCTGATATATTTTAGTCTCTAAGGTGTGGATGACAAGACCTAGATTTTATTCTGGATCTCAGATCTTCTGCATTCTGTCCTTATTAGTCATTAGCTAAAACTCAGAAACTGTTCAGAAACTAGACTTGAATCCGGGTCTGTCAACCAGTGATGAAAGAGTAGCCCTGCAGAGAAGGACTTAGGAGACTGGTGGGTGCAAAACTGGACATGAGCTGAAAATGTGCACTTGCAGCTCAGAAGTTCAACCATATCCTGAAGCTGCAAAAGAACCATGACCAGCAGGCTGAGGGAGCTGATACTGCTATTCTACTCTGCTCTTATGACACCCCACCTGCAATGCTGTGCCCAGCACTGGAGCTCTCACCACACAACATGGACCTGTTAGAGCATGTCCCGAGGAGGCCCATGGAAATTATTAGAGGGCTGGAGTACCTCTTCTACAAAGACAGGTCAGGAGAGTTCAGGAAGTTCAGCCTGGAGAGAATTTTTTGTGGTGTTAAGCCCCCTTGAAGGGGGTTTATTAGAAGGAGAACTAGATAAAGAAATAGATATTATATTTGCGTATTCAAGAAGAATAGCAAATTTTAATATTGGTGAAGCAATTGGAAGAAAACAGCCTTAGAATATATCATGTGACTCTTGTAAGAAATTCAACAAAGTAACGAGTCCCAACAGCAAGTGCAATACAAAAAATGTAATTGCTGCATTTATCCTTGATGAATACTTCATGAACTCCAATCAAAACATTTGTATGTATGGAATTTCACTGGAAATGCTTTTGTTTGCAACTGGTTTTAGTGCTAAAGAGGATCAAAAAATACCTTTATAATAGGAGAAAAATTCACCAGTCAGGTTAGTTTACTAAACTGTTTTTGTAGCCTTCTACAACTTACTGATAGTCCAGCTAGTCCTGTAAAGAAATTTCATAATTCTTATGTGAATGCCAACATACTAAAAGAAATTTCTAAGATCATTCTACAACTCACAGTATCTGTAAATGTATCAAGGTGGCATATTTGGAAGAGTCAGTAAAAATTAGGCATACTGTTGCAAACTAATAGATGTTTAGTGAACAGGTTCTGTGAAAGTTAAGGACTAGGCTGTTATATTCTTGAAAACTGCTGTTTCTTCCTAAACAGAAAGGGTTTGTTCATCATAAATTATTGTTTAGTATCGTCCCATGGTGATAGTCTAATCCACATGTAGTCCTTTCATTTACTTCCTACTGGGACAAACAGCAATAAAAATATTTTATGCAAATACTAGGTCTGCTGAAGCTCACATAGTAAGAATGCTTCATGGAAGTCGGAAAATCCTCCTCATTATAAATGTGCAGTTTAAGACATTGAATAATAGCTACTCTTGCTATTAATATTGATCAACTACTGTTGATTAGTCTGGCTAATAATAAGACTTCTTTTCAATTGGCAAAAAAAAGCAAAGAAAGGTCTTGCAAAGAAAGATCTCACAACGAAAGGGGAACAAAGGTATGTTAGCTCTAAAAATTTTCCATGAAGGCAATAATATGAAAGGCAAATGGTGACTGTAATTCTCCTTAATAATGTGCAACTTGTTAGTGTCTTTAAATGGAGAAGAGAACAAATATATTAAAAGCTATTCATTTGGGATGTTACTCGAAATCAGACTTAGATAACTTTGGATGCTTGGTGATATTCTCTCCTCAGTGATACCTCCAGGGAAGTAAAATGAAGCACAGGGTAGATCTGACCAAAGTTCATCAAGTCGAGTGTCATATATGCAACTGGCTAATAGCAGATATCTAGAAGAACTCTAAGAAAATTGTAAGCACATTTTCCAAGAGATACCTTCTTTTTTTCTAGGTAGGTGCATCTGGGAGACTTGCTAAGCCAAAGTTTAATCTTTCCTTTTCAAATGCCCTGATGGATTTTTATTGTTGCCTTTTTTTTTCTTTTCTAATTTCCATTTCACTACAGTCTAATTGCTTTCTTGATGAAATGAGTTCTGATGCTTATTTATGCACTACATGAAAGTATATGTCCTTTCCTTTGGAGAGTTTTGAGTAACGAAAACAGAGGAAGGTAAAACTGGATAGAACAATTTTTCTTACCCATGTGATGCTGTGGAACCTTCCCACAGCAGCCTGTTACGCAGGCTAGAGAATCAGAGGCTATTTAGTCTCCCTGTGCAAAAGCTAGCTCATAATTTCAATCATCCTTACAGTTCTTATCTACACATTTTCTGGTAAGGTTTTTCTGATCTGCATAGATTACAAATTAGAGAGTGAGTTTACATAGAGTTTAATCACAGTTCTGTTTCTTTCCTCTAATAATTTTAAACATTCTCCTTACTTTTTGACTCTCATGGTTTTATGAACCAGCAACTCCGCAGTTGTTCTCCTGAGTTCTAATGTGTAGCTTGGAACCCATTTCTGTGTGTCCAGATTTGATCTGTACTTTGGCACAACATCACTGTACCTGTGCTAACATGGAATTTCCCAGTATCATCGAATCTTCCTGCAGCTCTTCAACACAGCAAAAGCAAATGAAATGAATGCCAGCAAAGCCAATCTAATGCTGGAAAAGCTATAAAAAGAACTTTTTCTAAGATTCTTTTTGAGTATTAGAAAGCAAAACATTCTTTATTACAGCATGCTGGATGGACAGAAAAATTGTGCATCTCAAATCACAATTGGCTCCATAGCTTTATTCAGTTACTTAATTACAAATTCAGACATTATCTCATCTTGTTCCTCCTACATCCAAAATCATCCCACCCACCATTGCACCCTCAACACGCCTCTTGAATTTGAGTCAGAGACTCAAAGTTTAGACCAGTTGGTGGTCGTGAAGGACCTCTGGTGGACATCTCCATCATCTTCTTCAGCTTGTCCTTTTCTTGACCTGTCACTTTTGGCACAGCCTCATGCTTCCTACAACCAGCGTTGACAAGTTTGCTAGTTTTGTGTCATTGTTACCAGTCCTGCTTCACAGATAGAGGAACCTTCTACCTCCTTAAAATTCCTGGCTGTTGAGACCCTTAACAGAGAATGATAAACTACATAGTTTAGGCTAAACTGGTAAACTACACTCACTAATAAGACACATACTTCTTTACGGCTACCTTGGCAGCTGAAATTCAGTATCTGTAGTGTCCATCATGCAATTAAACTAATCTGGAAAAAGATTTAACAAATGCAGTAAACAGTCAGACCTCTTCCTTGCACTTACTTTGATTACTAATTGTGTATGCAATGGTTTGCCTCAGAAGCATAGAAATGACAAAGTAATAAGAGGATCATTAAGAATACCAGATTCAAGAGGAAATAGTAAAATGCTATTACTAAATAAATATTTGAAAACAAAAGGAAGGAAAGGAAGGAAAAGAAGGAAGGAAAGGAAGGAAGGAAGGAACTTGGAAGGAACTAGGAACTCGGAGGGAACTCAGGACTTGGAACTAGGAACTCAGGAACTCAGGAACTCAGGACGGAACTCAGGAACTCAGGAAGGAACTCAAGAACAAAGGAACTCAGAAGGAAGGAAGGAACTCGGAAGGAAGGAACTCGGAGGGAACTCAGAAGGAAGGAAGGAAGTCGGAAGGAAGGAAGTCGGAAGTCGGAAGGAAGGAAGTCGGAAGTCGGAAGGAAGGAAGGAAGTCGGAAGTCGGAAGGAAGGAAGGAAGGAAGGAAAGAAGGAAGGAAGGAAGGAAGGAAGGAAGGAAGGAAGGAAGGAAGGAAGGAAGGAAGGAAGGAAGGAAGGAAGGAAGGAAGGAAGGAAGGAAGGAAGGAAGGAAGGAAGGAAGGAAGGAAGGAAGGAAGGAAGGAAGGAAGGAAGGAAGGAAGGAAGAAGGAAGGTGAGTGGGTGGTAGAAACATTTTATGTGTTGGAAATTCAACTAGTGTTTCAGCTGATCTGATGTGACGCAGCTTGTGAAGACACGCCAGCTTGTATCAACTGAAAATGTGCAAAGTGTGACTGAAAGACAGTTGGCTTCAAGAGGTCAGTGCTGAGATTAAGATATTTGATAATAAACCTGTTTGATGAAGGTATTTTCTTTTAGGGATAGCACCAAAAGGAGACTTCAGAACTGTGTTTTGGGAGGTGTCATCTGTTCTCCAAGTGCTGTGATTGTAAAGTGGCCTTTGATGTTCTGTTTGATGCCTCTAGTTCTCTTGTCCTAATAGTCTACAGAATCAAAGCTTTATAAATGTAAAAATGCCTGTTATGCCAAATGACATGAATTACAAACAATATTGCTTAACTTTATAATAAATTTATTTATAATAAATGTGATCTTTTATGACCAGATGATGTTTATGAACTAAATGGTGTGTCTTAAGTTTGTTTTCAAAGTGCACTAATACTTCAGATTTTTCTGGGAAATTGTAAGAATATTGTATGGTCTGGATGACTGCAGCTCGCAACCATACCTTGACTTACAAAGAAGATGTTATAAATGCAGGTTTATAGCTGAAGCATGAAACAGCATTTGTCTGTCTGTCCATCAAGACGCTGTGGACAATTTAATTTTAGAGTTTCTGCCACAGGAGAAATATGTTCAGTGTTTTTCACACACTTTCTCACTGAATAAGGAAAGTTGTAGAAAGAAGGGTAAACAGGGATTCAAGTGAGCTAAAGGCATAAGAGAAGTGAGTGTTTCCACAATTTCAAGGGTAAATAATGCAGTTGTAGTTTAATAACTAATATAATGTGCCCTGAATTAATAATTTATAGTTAGTGGTATAAGAATTGTGTAGTTGGCAAGACTATTTATGGTTGGGGACAAGAATCTTCTTAAACTAGTTAGAACTGGTTTTTTTGTAACTGCTAATTGACTAGTCACCACAGCTAACATAAACATGTTGTTTTCAAATCACTGCTGTTTTCTCTGTCTTTTTATGTTTTGTAACAAATGCGCCTGTCAGATGAGCTGTAAGACAGCATGACATGATGCAGCCTGATGTAACATGAGTGAAAGCTAACATTTTAGATTCTTATCCTGCTCTTATTGAAGGCCGTGCACAACCTCCCAAAGGCATTTCCACTTCTGTTGAGCTATGCCAATAGTTTACTACTTGGACTTTTGTCTCCTGGAAGCAAGGCAGATATGTAAATAATCTGAGGCCAACTGTACAGTGTTGCTCCTTCTGTCACTGAGGTCTGCGGAGTCCTTGTCCTTGACTTCAGTAGGAGCAAGATCATAGTCCTGGATCCTTCAATAGTCAGATACATTGTGTTACTGTTTAGAAAGGCTGGAATATGAGGATCAGCCCCTTCCACCTCTCACCATCCACCAACCTCAGCTCTTTTAGTTAAAGTTAGATCTCTTGATTATCACAAACATCAAATCCAGCAATTTTAGTCCTAGAGAAAGAAACCAGAGTGGTTTTTTTTGTACCTTGTCCAGAAAATTGTTTGCATTAGAATGTTGCCTCAAAAGACCGCTGAGGAAAAGACTCTCGGCTAATTTAGTAGGACATAAGATAAGGGAGCACCCAGACTTCACCAGGAATACATATCCACACATGTGCTCCAAACAATGATTTCATGAGTTTTATAATGACCCTCCGATCCTCGTTTCTGCCCTGTTATGCCCCAGGCACAACCCATCCAGAACTGAATCTGGGGGAGTTTGGGACCCTTCTTACATCATCTTCATCTTCCTCATATCATGTCAGGTTCTTGGAGGTTTTCCAGCATTCTGGTCTTCTAGGTCACTCTGCCTACGTTTATGTCTGCTGGTGTAGGCCTTGAGATGTTTTTCAGCCGTTCTACCTTTAAAAGAAGACTAAACAGCTAACGAAATTTTGAGGGATTGATACGGGATGGGGTTCAATAAACACTGAACTGCTGAGTTTACTTTTACTGGTACATTAAAATCTACATTCACTATAAGTACTTCTAAAATCTATAAAAATTAAAAAATCAAGAAGCAAATAAAACCTCTGAGGCATCAGAATGCTTAAGGAGGAAGAGCCATAAAGATAACTCCTGTGAGTGGTAAATTAAAAATGTCTTAGAGAAACCCATATCCATGTGATTTTGTGGAATCAGTGACAGTGAACATCAGAACAACTCACAGGTCTGAGGGCAGTTCTGCACCACAGACACAGCCCTGACAAGGCAGATCAGCCTACATTTCACCCACCCCGGCACAACCAGCTTTAGCAGTGCCAACATGAATATCATCTCTTTGCTGTGCTGCTGCTGGCTCTCCGTTTCCTGTCAGTCACATGGCTTCCTGAGGATGAGTCAGTAATGCAGACAGCTTTTTTCTGTACAATATTTCACATAAAATAAAAAAAAAATATTGCTTGTAATATTCATGCAAAGGCTACATCTCTTCTTCATATTTCAAATATGCCTTAATCAAGGATTAAAAATCCCTTTGAGCAGCTGAGTTCAGGACTAGTCCCTGAGATAATGCTTGTGTACTGTGATGCACAGGCCATGTATGAGGGCCCAGGCTGAATGAAAAGGCCTTATGTTCAGTTTCTTCAATTTCATGTGCTTAAATAAATGAATATTTTGGTGATTTTTTAAATTTCATGTTTTAAAACAGCATCCATCATAATTCTATAAGAAAAAATTGTATAATATATAATTGGAGTGTTGCATTCTTAGGAGAAATCATTTAAGTATGTAATAACATAAACATCCTCTTACATCTTTGCAGTTCCAATTTGTCCTATTGACTGTATCTCTTCATTTATTTGAATTCAACCAATTGTCTAAAATTTTATTTCTGTAATTTATCTGAATCATGTACATGGACTGAAGGTGATTAATTAGTAAACATATACTATTATTACACTATTTATGCAGCATTATTCTAATCAGATGTACCTTAAAGATAATGCTGATTGCATTTTTCTTACAGTTCACAACATAAAAAAATCTAAATAGTTGCTTGAGATATACACAATGGAACATATAAAAATTGTAAGTAATTGCTTGAGATATACAAAATGGAGAACATAATGCTGAAATATTCTATTTCATATGGGATAAAGAAAACTTATGACAAACTTAGGATGATTGAGAAAAAGATCTTAATCTTTATTCTTTTAGTCCCTATGAGCTGGAGGCACCAAATAAGACTGGCAGCATTTTGACACCATTTTGAATTTGTGTTGGTAAGGCCAAAGGATTCAGAACAACGCTGAATCAGACTTGTAGTTACTCATGGAATTGTGCATATTATTGACGCTGCAAGATCACAAAATCACAGAATATGCTGAGTTGGAAAGGAACCATTGCTGTCCAACTCTTAGTCCTGCACAGGATCATCCCCAAGAGTCATGCTGTGTGCCTCAGAGTATGATCCAAATGCTTCTTGAACTCTATCATCCTTGGTGCTGTGATCACTTCCCTTGGGACCCTGTTCCTGCAACCAACCACCCTCTGGGTGAAGAACCTTTGTCTAATATCCAACATAACCCTCCCCTGACACAACTTCAGGCCATTCCCTCAGGTTCTGTCACTGGTCACCACAGAGAAGAGATCAGTGCCTGCCCCTCTACTTCCCCTCATGAGGAAGTTGTAACTGCCATGAGGTCTCCCCTCAGTCTCCTCTTCTCCAGGCTGAACAGACCAGGTGCCCTCAGCCACTCCTCATACAGCTTCTTCTCAAGGCCCTTCACCACCTTCATTGCCCTCCTTTGGACACTCACTTAAGAGCCTAATGTCTTTCTTATATTGTGGTGCCCAAAACTGCATACAATATTCCAGATGAGGCCACCCCAGTGCAGAGCAGAGCAGGACAATCCCTTCTTAGACCGGCTGGCGATGCTGTGCCTGATGCCCCCCAGAACATAGTTGGCCCTCCTGGCTGCCAGGGCACTGCTGACTCATATTCAACTTGTCCTCAACCAGGACCCTCAGGTCCCTTTCCGTGGCACTGCTTTTCAGCGTCTCATTCCCCAGTCTGTACAAACATCCAGGCTTGTCCCATCCCAGGTGCAGAATTTGGCACTTTCCCTTGCTGAATTTCATATGGTTGGTGACCGCCCAGCTCTCTGACTTGTAGAGGTTTCTTTGCAGGACCTCCCTGCCTTTGAGGGAGTCAACAGCTCCTCCCAGTTTTGTGTCATCTGCAAACTTGCTTAGCATCACTTGAAGTCCTGAATTCAAGTCATTTATGAAGACGTTTAAGACCTCAGGGCCTAAGATGGAGCCCTGTGGGACTCCACTAGTAACAGGTCACAAGTCTGATGTTACCTCACTCACTATTACCCTCTGTGCTTGATCTGTTAGCCCATTGCTCACCCACCATATGATATGTTTATCCAGGTGTGTGCTGGACATTTTGTCCAGAAGGATCCTGTGAGAGACATTATCAGAAGCTTTACTGAAAAGCAAAAAGACGACATCAGCTTGCTTCCTGTGCTCAGCTAGGTGGGTTACTGTGTCATAAAAGGAAATCAGGTTTGATAAGCAGGACTTTCCTCTGAATAAGTCATTCTGACTGTGACTGATGACAGCATTGGCTTTCCATTCTGAATGTTGCTGTGCATCAATGTCAGCTACTGACATCAGGACTCAGGCACAGGAGCTGCATCATCCTCCATTCCATCCTGTTGTTCCAATAAAAATTACTTTTATACTGTGCAAATGTGTCAATAGGATATAAAACATAAGGTTCTAAATTTTCTGTGGTTAAGATTACTAGAACACATCATTTCGTTTCCATTCATGAATGTCTCACACAGCTGTATTTTGATTTTATAATCTTGTGGGAGTATGTGTCTGTTACATCATTCCTACTCTGGTAATGTCAATGAATGTCATAGATTGTATATGTTTTGCATTTGTTAATGTATTAACATCGAAAGCACAATGAAAATTGTGTTTTATGCATACATGTGTTGTCCCTCTACCTGTGTTTTGATTATATTTAACTTTACTAATGCTGAAATACTGTTGGCTATGCTACATTGTTAATTTTTTCATTCTTCTTTCTTGTATGTGCATTGCATAGGACAGTAATGCCAATATTCTGATTTATATGAAATCACATCTAAATCAGAAGCACAATTATGTGTATGGACACCTGTCCAGAAGAATGCTTCACTATTTATGGCAGTAGATCCATAAAATATAGTTTTTAATGTTATAGCTAAAATTCTTTCTGCAAAATGCATTTGTATTAACTAAGATAATGGTTTTAAAACTAAAACCAATGTAATATCATCTGATCTTTCTAAATTAAATTCTAAAAATTGCTCTTCCGTCTTTGAAAATGAAACTTCTTTAATGACTATTGAAAAATTTATTGCTGCTCATTTTCTTCCTTCAAGTTATGAGTTAGCAATTTAATTTGGAAGATAGTATTTGTCCTTCTCAGTTGATGTCAGTTGACTCCAAACTGTTTCAAATGCAAAAAAAAAAAAAGATTAATTAAAGTAACAAAGATGAACAAATTTGAAACCTTTTCTGGAGTGGTTCTGTGGTCATACACAAAAAACCCAGACTGCTGGATAACAGAAGTGATGCAGAAAGGAATAATCCCAGGGAAGAAGAAGTAGGTAACATAGGCAATGCTCATGGAGCAGATACAGTGAGACAAATGGATTTTTCCAAGCCCTCAGAAGTGAGCTTTTTGACAATATATTCTTTAGGAGTAGTTTAAAACCAAACTGCTTGAACTGCAGTGCACTTCTCAGCCTCATCATGTAGGAATCTGGTGACAAAAATGATCATAAATAACCTACTGTAAGATCTTGACATGTGAATAAGGCTGTCAGAGAAGTGGTCTGAGAGTGGCATCAATAAAAGGCATCAATAAAAAATGAAAGTCAAAGTGACAATGCTGAAACTATTAGATTTTGTAGACAGCCTGTGTGTTGAAGGAGTCTGGCAGTACAGAAGTCAAGAAGTCTTCAGAATAGTTTGCTTACGGTTGAGTTGCTCCTATTCCAGTGAAGCTAAGAAGAGAATTTGGATAATGGTTTCAGTATGTCACAAACTATGGAATCAGCACTTTCCTTTTATTTACCTGAGCTATACAATACTCTCTCATTCTACCAGCTGTTGCTAAGCAACTGTAACAGTAATAGTGATGTTTACCTAAAGCCTCAGTTTATTTTACTTTATCTTAGAAAGATAAAAAAATAAAATCCAACCTGTCCTCAATGATCTCCATCTGCAGAGTGAGTTCGCATCTATGAAGAATAGTCTTGTTTTAAAAAGTACTAAATTTGCCTTTAGCTCAGCATTTTAATATATAGGATCTTACTCTCTATAAAAGAACTTTTTCAACACCACCTTCTACATATTTCAAATCTGGTATACAACTTACATTGCTTTTCTCTCTTTAATTCATTTACTTTCCTTCATTTAGATGAATCTTAAGAAGAACTGGAGTAAATTCAAATGAAGAAGGAACAGAGTGTAAAGGTCTTTGCTTTACTGGGACAAAATCATTATTTTTGAAGGAAAAGGGATAAACCAACTTCATATTATCTAGTTGCTTTTAATTAAAAACTTACTACTTTGTGAGAAGGATGCACTGTCAAGCTCTAGCCTTGGAAGAGCAATTATAGACTTTTTTTGCCTACCAAGTGGCATCTGAATTGACTATAGACTGGATTTTTTTTAAGTATTAAAAGAATATTTTTTAAAGAAGGAAGTATTTCCTGCAGAGAGACATAAGACATATTTTCCTGCATATTATTTTCCCATTAACTTATGTGAATACTGATTTATTGGTTTTTTTGGACAATCCAGTATTGAATAGAAAACATGAAATATCTTTTTCTCAATTTGTAATGGCAGTGTGATCCAGCTGATGTATAATACACGTTTCAGCATTGAAAACTTCATTAAAACAAAAAATTTCACATACCAGCAATTAAGACATTTTGCTCTGGCACACAGCAAAGCTAGAATTATGTCAGAATTTGTTTCTGAATTTGCTAAATAGTGATATTAATCTTTAACCTTCAGGATAATTTAATTTCAGTTGGATGCTGGATAAAGTCTTAAATACACATAGGAAATGATGCACAAAGCTATGGCCTGACTCTCAAAGTACTAATCTGAGACTTTAAAAACTAGCTTTTCTGTTTCATCAGCACAATCAATGAATATATATCCTGTGGCTAGAAAGTCTGAGTCTAAAAAGTTTTATAGATTGATGAAGTTCCAGTCACCTTGTGAATGTCTGCATCAGAACTTAAGGTTATTACATGCATTCAAGCATCTCATATTTGGAAGGGTCGAATCCAGTACCCAGCAGAAGTGAGGCTGCCCCATCTCCTTCCCAGACGCAGGCAGTGACAAGGCTGAGCAGCTTTTTTTGGTAGATAGAGGCACATAGAGCACAAGAATACACCACATGCACATGTATACAGACAGCTCCATGGATTAAGAGTCAGACACACACTCACAGGAGCTCAGGCAGCATCAGCAGCCTCATTTGGTGTCTCCTCTCTGGCCTGGGGGAGCTGTGTTCCTCCCACCCATTCACTCACCCAGAAAGATGACCACAATTCCCCTGGGCCACAGTAGAAATGCCACCCGAGGTTTCATCCTTGGAGAAACCCTCCTGTGTTCCTCTCCAAGTCCCCTGCTCACTATCTCATTTGTCCAGATGTTCCCCAGCACTCACACACACACCTGCGCTGGCTCCTGATGCTGCACTGCAGCAAGAGAGGCTCTGGCCCTGGTCCCACCTGGGGCTGGCTCAGAGTGTCACTCACTGGGGTCTCCCTGGTCACTGGCCCCCAGGCATTAATTATTTCATGTCAGATAATTTTTAAACAATTTCTCACTAATTCTCTTGAAACTAACTATTTTTTCTTGGGTCTTGCAAAAACATAATGAGTAATTTACACTGTTCTCATTTCACGTTGCTCTGAACTTTGGTATGCTTAAATATCTGAAGTACTAAAGCTGTGTGGCACCAGTTTTCCCTGATGATGGAAGGTGATGGCAGGCATAGCAAGCAGAGTCCCAAGTGGGGCAGGCACCGGCTTTGTGAGATGTCTGTGCTGTCACAGCTGGCCACAGTGTGCTTCAGGTGTGCCAGTAAAGATGGTGGATTGCAGCTGTGAGTAAATCTTTGGTGATGCCTAAATTAAAATTATCTTGATGTTTTCTGGTGTGATTAATTCTTGGAAAATGCTTCATAATGATGTCGTGAAGTTTACTTAAGTGATTTTTAAAGGACACTTGAAGTAGATACATCCTCTTTAAAACAGTCCTTAGAGAATTGTGCCTTTGCCTTGCTGGCCATTTGACTTTTGCCTTCTTGATTGAAGTTATTTTAGAAAATAACAATTTTGTTGGGTAGTAAGACAGTCAGAAGATGGCTTTTGGATATATTAAAGAGGAAGAAGTGATAAAGGACAGTGCAGAGGGTCTGTGGGGTCCTGCAGCCTTGGTGGGGTAGGAAGTGGTGGGGATTATGTGGAGCTCAACAGAAGTGAAAACACAAAGGGAGCATATGAAAACAGAAGAGAAAGGAAAAAGAAGTTATTGAAAGAAGGTGACTGAAACCACTTGTTCATATCTTACAGCTCTATACTGCTCTACCATCTCAATTGATGGCAGCAACAATTTAAATCTGTAGTTGCCTCTTGTAGTACAGAAGGAAATCTTTTTTTTTCTATGCATATATAACATCTTTGTACTATCAGGAAGGTTTATTTTTTATCCTTTTTGGTAAAACTCATATTGACAAAACTGTGCTTTACCTCTCATAGTCACTTAAGTTGTGGCTAATACCGCAGTAAAAAAGTCCAGCAATTGTGCATGTACATGAGTGTGACAAATCATAATTGAGGCATGAGGTGCTCTGGGGACATAAGAGGTCTGTGTCTGTATTGCTGAATGGGAGGGAACATTTTAAATCTGCAAAGGCTCTAACCAAGTAGTCGGTCAATGGCTGAACATCTTGTGCAAAATGGAAAAATTTATTTTGTACTTGACACAAGGTCTGGAGCTAAAGTGAATTGTTTGAGTAGACCTTTTTGGGGTGCATTCAGTCATCTTCAGCCTGCATTCAGCTCAGCAGAACTACTTAATCTCTGCTGATATTCTTTTAGTATTTTTCTCTTGATATGTTCAGTTTCTTTTCTTTGTCGATGCTTTCTTCTACTAAGACACTCATTTGAAACAAAATATTCCTAATCTTTATTTGTGTCATCTTATTGGTATGTGGTGTCTCTGCAGTGAGAAACTGCATTTTTTTATGTGATATTATATGGTCAACTCCTAATTTGCTGCTGCCTGTCACCTATAAGTCTCATTTCTGCTCTCCAAAAATATCCTGAAACTGAATGTCTTGTAAGTGATTTGATGCTAAATTTACTCTTTGGCAGAGGTGTAATATTTGAGAGTTCTGAAAATTTTAGACTTACATGTATGGAAAAAAATAGATATTATACAGGTAGCACTGACCCTTTCTTTCTACATTCTGCTCTGTTCACATGCTCATGTCTTCACCAGGCAGGGACAGACTTAGAATGATGTGTGTTTTCTGTGTCTGTATTGCTCTTAAAGTCGTTTTCAGTATTGCTTAGTTCAGAAGAAAAATCCTCCCTGCAGTTGTCAGTATGCAGCAATGTGATTGCTGGGAGTTAAATGTATATTAAATTTCTTCTCAGATTTTTATTTTTTACTTAACACTAAGTAAATAAGTATATATTTTTATATATGCATACAAAATTAAGAGCAAACCTAAATAGTATTTCACAGTAATTTTTTTCTTTATGATTCTTCCTTGCCTCATGTTTCTTGGGTACAAAGTGAATGTACAACACATGCATGAATAGTTTCAGAACTGGAGGAGTATATATACATGAAAGCAAAAGCAAACTGGAGAAAGAAAGGATTCTGGGTGGTAATAAACACTTAAATTGGACAAGATAGTGGTAAAACATTGTCTGCCTTATTTATCATTCAAGTTTGTTTATTTTCCAAAATAATAATGCACAATAATCTGTATCTACAGTAAGGAGCACAAACCACCTTTTGGAATAAAACTGGGATCAATCACTGCCAGTTGTAAAAACTTCTGTGAGTAGGAAGCAAGTGTCTCTGTAAAGAAACTGCTGGCCATGGCCATGTTCACCACCCCAGCAATACTCAGTTTTACCTTAAGCCAGCTGTAGGATTCCCTAAGAGATTGGGAAGTAATTTGTTTGTCTCCCTGAAAGTTAGAAATTTAGTTAACATATTGCATTTATATATACAGTTACATATGGTGTAATACATTCCTTATACATTAGAATTCCAAATTTCTGCCCTAAAAGGTGGTTTTGTTTTTGATAGATTTTAGATGAATTGCTAATTTGCACTTGATAGATCTCTTTCAAATCAACTCTTTCAAACACGAGTGGTAGGAAGGCTGCTGTGCAGCATGGCTTGTGAGCAGGTACTTGACTTACACAAATCAGTTTCTGGATGTTGGAGACATGAAGTAGATGTTTAGAGTAACAGGGTGATGGACTGTCACTGTATTCCTTTTATGTTTTCAGAACATTAATTCTGTGGTAATGAAATTATTTTAAATTGTTTGTGACACTTGTATGACATTTCCTCTGTGGCTGAAGGAAGGGGAATACAATGCAAAGCATCTGCAAAAATGTTGATAAGTTACAGTGAACAGTATATAGCTGTAAAATCCATGCTAAGTTCATAGTGTATTAGCTTCCTGCTTTATGAATGTTTAATAATACCAATGTCTTATTAAACCAATATGAATCAAATGGTAGATATACTAGAGAAGATTTGTACTTTAAAGGCCTCCTGAATCCTCACATCCTTTTTGTCTCTTCATTAGTGTTTTTGTTATATTTGAAATTTAGTAAAAATGATTCCTCATTAGTTCTTTAGTTTTAGCTGCAAATTCCTTTTCTTAAATCCAGTCTATTAAGATTTAGAAACCTCCCACAAGAATTTAAAAGCACTTCTCTGAAGGATTCAGTCACAGAGACCTGCTGCAGGGAAGTTAAAAATAAAATTGCAGGCTGAAATACATTTCTGGTTTAAGTATAATAATAAAATGCTGGGATTATACTTGTTCTGAAGTGCTTAAAATGCATGTAATAATCCAAGAAGTACAGTGCACAGAAGGTCTTTAAACTTTTCTCTGTTCAAGTATTTCATTAACACTTCTCTCCAGCTCTGAGTCAGTACAACTGTTGTGTGGGATTAACAAAATGAAATAGGAAACTAGCAACAATGTGCACTGTAAGTCAAGGTTTCTTCCTGAGGACTTTCTGTTAATGAGATATCATACCCTCACAAGTCTGTAGGATGTGCAAACCAGACACAGATGCCTGCTGAGTAAACCCTTAGTGTCATTGTTAAAGAATCCTATTAAAAAAAAAAGAAGAAAAGAAAGAAAGAAAAAATAAAAGCCTTCCTGATCACAATACATATGGCTTTACAAGTGCTATACCACAAAAAATTTTCTGTATTGCCAAATATAAAAATCTTGATATTAGTTGCAACACAATGCATAATAAACGTGTGTCTACATTTTGGTCTTCATGTTGAAGTAGGTTTCAGAACAGCAGAAACTCTAATACCAGAAACTTTAGTATTTATATTGAAGCTTTCTAAATGACATTTGCCAAAAATCTCTGAAACCTCTCTGCCACTAAAACCGTCAGTCTGTTGAATTTATGGCATCAAGGCTAATGCTGAAATTTCACATATAGATAAATAAATCATGCTCTGTTAGTACTACAGAACCTCAAATAATGTTTCACTGCATAAAAAGATGATAGTTGTCTCAGAAATCCAGCTATGAGCATTTTGAATCTGGAGGGAGGAATGGTGTAAATGCAATTTTATTTAATGTTTTTAATCTAGAGAAAGTACTATAAAATTAAGATTGTGTATGAGTAAACTCATGTAAGAATATATACTGGGGGAGGGAAAAAAAAGAACAAATGCATATGTTCCTTTCTTCTTTTTCAGGTCAGAACTGTGGAGGCTTAGTACAGGGACCAAATGGTACTATAGAAAGCCCTGGATTTCCTCATGGTTATCCAAATTATGCCAACTGCACGTGGATTATTATCACAGGAGAGCGTAACAGGATACAATTGTCATTTCATACTTTTGCCCTTGAGGAAGATTTTGATATTTTGTCAATTTATGATGGACAACCACAGCAAGGCAATTTAAAAGTGAGGTAAGGTGTCTTTTTTCTTTCTTAATTTTTCTCTCTCTCTCTACTTTTCTTTCTCTCTCCTGAATATATGTTATGATGATATGTTAGAACTGTGTTTCCTCAGTTCACCCCCAGCTAAATCAATAGCAGTGCCCCAAGATCTCAAAGCAAAATACATTAATACAAATTTCAGATCTTTATGGTCCTATCTTGTGTATCAGTAACAACAGTACTTAAAATTTGCACAGTTCAAGATCAGTTTTTGGAAAAGCCCTGAACAAGGGAGTATTCCATGTTGCAGTACATGGTTTTTTATTTACCTGCCTACTAGTGAAATCCAGATTTGACCCAGGAACTATTTCTTGAAGGCACTTTTTGAGAGAACTCTTACTGAGATCATGCTTTACTTTTCTACCATGCCTACAACATTTGAATCAGAGGATGGGGTGTGCTGCTTGAGCTAACAGTGCCCCATGGTCTCTCACCAAATGTGGCACTGAAGTGGTGAGTGATACAGTAGTTTTGAGAGGCACAATATCACTGGTGCATGTTAGGCTGACTCTGGAAATGCTTGCTGGATGAAATCCTTCAGGTGACTGTTGCCTTCCTGGCAGATAAGTTGAACTCTAAATTGTTTCTCATTGCCAAAATTGAAATTATTCTTCATTAAGCAATTAGGGATCTTTAAAGGTCAGAAACAGGGCTAATTTATCTGTCCAAATACCACCAAGATTATAAAGAGGCTTTATGGAAACTTTCTGATCTTGAAGCTTGTCATAACTTCAGGTTTTGATTTATTAATTTCATTGGTGCCCACTTGTGAGTTCCTCAGTCATTTGCTGGATCTGAAGTGCAGTGCTGGAAAGCAAACATTGCTTTCATTGCTGCTCTGTCATTTCCTGTTCAGGCATGAGATTTATGGAGTACTGTAAAACACTGCTGTCGGTTTTGTTCTCTGATTACCCTTTTACATGCTGCTGATTTATACTATAGTGCTAAAACAAATGTAAGAGCATCACCGACTTGTTTTTGCGTTTCAGTGAGTATCATCATGTATTTTTGACAACAATATTCTGATTCACTGTTGACACACTTCAAAAGGTTTTGAAAACTGTGGAAGGTATAATGCAGCTAGAGATGTTTTAGTCCTACAGTGTCTGGGCTTCATCTACTCCACTTAACTGACCTTTAGTATATGTATCATCTGTATAGAAGGATAAATATTTCCTTTTTAGTCAAATGTTTTATTAGCAATATCTAAGATGCCTACTTGTTTTGCACTAATGTTGGTAGAAAATTGTTTCAAGGAAGAGCACCAACAGATGTTCTGTGGGTATGAGCATAGGAAACAGAAATTCCTGAGTGTGATCTTAATCCCACTGAAGTCACTGCTGATTCCCATAAAACAAGGATTTTGTTTTCAACTTCCAACATTGAAGTGGATGTTTCATTTCTCATTGCTTGTGTTTGCCAATCACTTACCTTCATAAATGGCACTATAAGGAAATCAGCATGTATTAGCTTTGCAGAATGCAGAGGTTAACGTAGCACAATTTGAATGGCATGTTGCTATTGACGTCTCATATCCTGTGGAATACGCTTTGTTGTTATTCACAGTGCACCCCTCTGCAATTGCTCATTTCAAGACAATTCCCTCAGCAGATATAGGAAAATTATAGTCTTGGTTTATTTAGCTGGCAGCATGAAGATGAAAGAGAGCATCCTTGAACTTCTGCTTGAGGGCATGCACGTTTTTTTCCCTCCATAGATAGAAAAACTCCACTAGATTTTGGATCATTGTTTCTTTAGTCTTCATGCAAAATCTAGAGCTGTGTAACTATATCACTGTCACAAACCATAATAATTAAGTAATATACATCCCATATTTTGTATAGCATTTTTTTCAGCTGCTAAGGCAAAATTGAATAAAAATGAATAGTATGTTCAAATAGTTTATTGTGCTGCCTGAGGGACCTTTCAGTATGCTAAATGTACACCAGGATACTTTTGCTGCATATTGATTGTAAAATCCAGTAGAATAGAAACACATATAAAATACATTGGAATGATAAGGCAGAGGAATAAATTGTTTTAGGCTGTTAGTGTGGAAAAAGAAAAACAAAACAGGTACTGGTAAGATGTATATAAACTTCTTAGGTTAGTGCATATAGGAAAAAATTACACATGATAGTAATCACAGGCTATTGTAAGTTGTGTTATTAGAAGGTTGAGAAGTAACATGGTAGCAGGAAGAACAATGTAAACAAAAGATAAGTTACTAAAAGGTTCTATTTTACATCTTCCTATTTTTCTAGAAAAATCCAACTAGCATTCATAATTCTGTGTAATTACTGAGACTGGTAGCCCAAAATTGTCCTTTAAAAGATTGCTACAGCTGCTTTAATTTTATCATTGTAAAGTTCATAGAACACAAAACAGGAGTTGATATATGTTTTTATATGAATATATGTATATTTTTTCATATATATATATATATTCACATATATTTTAGCTGGGAAAACATAATCCAAAAGTGCAGCACAGGCTGGGATCTATTCAGCTGGGCAACTGCTCTGTGGAAAGGGACTTGGGGGTCCTGGTGGGCAACAAGCTCAATATGAGGGAGCAGTGTGCTGCTCCAGCAAAGAAAAAGAAGGTCAACAGGATGCGGGGCAGCATCAACAAGGGCACCACCAGCAGAGATAAACAAGTCACTGTCCCACTCTGCTCAAGGCTTGTCAGGCCACACCTGGAACACTGTGTTCATTTCAGGTTCCACTCCACAAAAGAGATATGAACAGGCTGGGGAGAGTCCAGAGAAGGGCCACAAAGATGATTAATGACTGGTAAGCTGTCATATGAGGAAAGTCTGAGAGAACAGATTTGTTCAGCCTTTAGAAGGGGAGACCTTATGACTATGCTCCAGTATTTAAAGGATGGCTACAAAAGTGATGGAGACTCCCTTTTTACATGAAAGAAATGACAACTGTAGGGTACAAGTAACTCCAGGGTAGATTCTGTTTGGACACAAGAGGATAATTTCTCACAATGAGAAAAATCAGGCATTGGAATAATCTCCCTGTGGTGTTGTCCCCAACACTGGACATTTTCAAGATTCAGCTGGACGGGATGCTGGACCATCTTGTCTAGGTAGTGCTTCTGCCATGAAAGGTTGCACCAGATGATCCTTGATGTTCCTTCCTACCTGGTATTTTATGACTATGATTTTGTAATACATGAAAGAGGAAAATTGAAATTTTAAATCTAATACCACCTGTTATGATAATGCTTTGTTGGGTATTGAAATATTAATTCTATAGACAAGCATGTAGTTAGATAATTGATTTCACCACATATTATAAAAAACCAGCTGTCTCAGTTATATGTTATAGAAAAAAAATTGCATTAAAGCCAAATATTGCATTATCAGTTGATGGGGAAAGATTTCAAAATACCACATTCAACTTAAGCTGGGAAAAGATGTAAAATATATTTTTGATTTGCATTTTGCATTCTAAAGAAATTGTCATTTGCTATATGCAGTTCATCTTTAGCATGCAAAATTCACATGGATGAAACTTGTGGAGAAGAAATGCAAGTGTGGTGCACTGGGAGAACAGTTTTTATTCAGTTATTTTCCTTGTGGTTTGTTTCCCTAAATAAGCATTGTATTCAGTAATTCACCAATTATTTGCTAGCACCTGTAATTCAGGTGCTAGAAAATATTTTTTTTGTCATATGTATCAGAAAAAAGAGTAAATGGTAATATTTTTAAATAGAAAAGAGAAGGGTATCAACAGGACATAGGGACACAGGCCAGCTCTGAAGCAGGTCAGTGTGTAGGCACATGTAAACTGACAATATTGACCTGTGTACTGCTGATAGATGCACTTTGTGTCACAGACAAGTGAATTTAAAATGGATATCTCAAGAGTTTATGGATTTCAAAAGTCATTTCAGGGCTGATTGGAATACATACCCACTTTCCACACCTGAAAAAAGAAAAATGCTTGTTAATTTTAGCAAAAGTCTTGTTTCTATACACAGAATTCCTGAATAGTGATTTCATAGAGAGCTAAAGGGAAACTGTAACAGGACCAGGTGACCAAAAGAGCTTGTACAAAATCTCTATTGCTGAAGAGGTGAAGTGAGGTTTAAGTGGGCTTTTAAGACTTAGATACTTTGTGAATTGAGACTTTTTATGTATGATTGCCTGAGATTCTGAATTTTTTTCTATGTCAAATATCAGTAAATGCTGTAATCTCTGTGTTACAGTTTCTGCAGTAGAAGTTTTTTTAGTATCTCACACTTAGTTTACCTGAGAGTTAAATGCAATATACTCTGGAATAAACTCTTTCAACTAATCAATCTTTCAGACAGTTCTGAAAAATTTTTAAAAATGGATTCCTAGCAATTTTGTTTTTTTTCTGAAACAGAAAAGCTGCTAATAAAATTATATACACTAATGGAAAGACATAAAAGTGCAGATACAAGTATTTTTTGTTGTGTGTATGCACATCTGCCAATTAATTTTTCACATACATAATAAACATTTTTCAGAAAGCGATTTTAAAATGTCTGCTTGCCTTCATGGCTTCTTGGGATTTCTAAGCCTTATTTAGTTTACTTCAACCTAGGTAATAATATAATAGATACCACTTGTTATCACTGATATTAGTTAAATAATTTTGCTTTAACACAGCAGTAATGCAAAAAATGATAATTGCTAACAGAATATGTGGTAAAATAAATCTTCCCAAACTTTTGTGTGTGTTTGAACAATTTACTTTGTGAAGAAAACTGTATAGTAATGAGTTTAGTAGTTATATTTTTTTCATGTGAAGCTTACCTAGAACACCGCACAAAGTAACAGAGACTGAGCTACTGTTCAAATTTATAAAACAAGACCATTGAATAATTTCAGCAGTATATTCTGGTACTTCATATGTCTGTAAGAAAAGGAAAATGATTACTGTATGCTTATGCAAATTATTACTGAGTTCCCGCCAGTACAGATGCCTATCAATGATAACTGTTCCCCTTTTTATGTTAATCACATAATCCTAGAATAAAATATAGAATGGCTTGGGTTGGAAAGAAGCTTAAAGATCACCTAATTCCAATGCCCCTGCCATGGGTAGCGACGTCTTCCACAATATCAAATTGCTCGAAGCTCCATCCATCCTGGCCCTGAACACTACCAGGCATGGAGCACCCACAACTTCTCTGGGCAACCTGTTCCAGTGCCTCAACACCCTCTGAGTAAAAAATTTCTTAACATCTAATTCCTAACATCTAATCTAAACCCACCCTCTTGCAGTTTAAAACCATTGTCGCTGGTCCTGTCATCATCTACCCATATAAAAAGTCCCTCTCCCTCCTTTTCATAAGTCCCTTCAGGTACTGGAAGGCCACACTGAGGTGCACCCAAAGCCTTCTCTTCTCCAGGCTGAACGACACCAGCTCTCTCAGCCTGTCTTCATACAGGAAGTGCTCAGTCCCTCTGATCATCTTTGTGGCCCTCTAAACCAGATTTTCTTAGCTTTTTCACCCATTAAAGGACTAGGCAGAAAGAAACATTTGTAGTAGAGGGCTAAAATATGATTCATTATACATCACGTAGATGTTTAAGGAAAGAGACTATGACCTGATCAGCTAAATGCTGACAAATAATTTCTGCCAAAACAAAAGAGCAGGTAATGGAAGGAAATATTATTTATGTGTTCAATGTTGGCAGGTTCAAACTCATGTATGGGTTTGTTTTGTTTT
This sequence comes from Pithys albifrons albifrons, assembly GCF_047495875.1. NCBI lineage: Eukaryota > Metazoa > Chordata > Aves > Passeriformes > Thamnophilidae > Pithys > Pithys albifrons. The sequence goes on along the minus strand of NC_092459.1, from coordinate 20,935,179 downwards.
TTTCACATATGGATAAAAGGCAAAATACCTATTTAAAAAAAAAAAAAAAGATTAGCTTCCCAATTTAAAGTCGTGAGCTTCCTAATTCTGTTGGCAAGCTCACATACAGAAAGGCTTTAAGAAAACATGTATTAGAGTCAAATAGGGAGTCTTCTTACCAACAGACTATTTCACCAATAATTATAGGACATATTGATTACATATTTTAGGCTCATGCTAAATGATGGTAAACTAAAAAAGGATACTTCCTTTTTTCCTCTCAAAACTATGGAGTATTTTTGGAACTCCCACCTAAGAAAATCCATTTCACATTTATGCAACTATTATTTCTTTGGTGAAAAAAAAATAGATTCACTTAATGAGGCAAAGTAATGCATGAATTTATACTGTAACATTCTTCATCAGTTGTTTAAAAATTTTCTAATATAGGAGTTTAAGTCAGCATGTTTTTCTTTAAATAATGAATATGACACTCACCATAATGAAAAAGTAGCTGTGCTCAATCGCATTGGCCTCTTGGAGGTAGTCCTCTTTTTCATCTGAAACTGGCCATAGCACACCTTAAGAGAAGACATGGGTATTACTTCTTTTCCTCTCCCATATGTTTTAAACTGAACTTGTATGTGTCAGCAATGATTTGCTGCATTGTATATAGTGTTTCACCATCAAAATATTACTAGTAAGGGACTTAGAAGGAGAGAATTGGGATATAGTTCCAAAACATGTTAAATTATATGGGTTTAGGAACTTTAGCATGTGTTAGGTAAACTTAGTATTTCATAGATATGCAATCCAATTTGACTTAAGGGGATAATGGCATATAACTACTTTTCTAATAAAGTAGTCAAGTATTTAAAGGTACTTTGTAGTGGCCTGCTGAGAAAGATAGGTTGTATTTTCTGAATAGGCTATAAGTGCTTCAGGTGATGATGCTTTAGAGATTTCACATAAGAGGTGCAGATTTAGCTCCCTTGTTATTTATTATTGTATATGGATATTTAAAAAAAAATAATTAGTTATTCAGCTTCAAGGAATCATATTTGTGATCGCACCAAGCCATGCACACCTTAATGAGTTATTTTACAAAACAGAACACCTTGGGCATCCATTTATTCAGTATTTACACTAAAAAAATCACAGAAAATTGCTAGTTGGGAGTGTGGGTATGGATTTATATGTACATGGGTTTCAAAGAGCTCAGTTTACATCTTTGCTTTACCTGAAAACTCAGAATGAGGTTTAAATGAGAAAATTGTCTTCATTGGTATGAAGTCTCTAGAGATGGACAGGGAACTCACATGATATATAATATTTTATGGAAAATGGTTTTGATTCTGTCAGACTCATGAGTTTGTAATCTGCAGAACTACCAAAACCTGCAAGACTTTTTTTGAACACTGTTCAGAACACAATTTTCTGCTTCATGTCCTGGGTTTTTGTTTTTTGTTTGTTGTTTTTTGTTTGTTGTTTTTTTTTTGTTTGCTTTTTTTTGGGAGAGGGCTGGGTTATTTTTTCATTTTCCTTTCATTTATGGTGGTTTCTGAAGCTCCTGAAACTCCAGTACTTTGGCATAGTAGCAGCATCTACAGCCTTTGACATTTAAATATGATACATTCCTCTCTCACACTCATTTTATTTCTCAAAACTCTTTAGCAGTAAGATACTAGAATCTCTTAAGAATGCAGATAAAGAGACTGGGGAATTTCAGCTCTTAAAACAAAGATGTACTTTAAAAAGTGTTTGAGTGTAGCTTGGTGATATAATTGACACCAAAATTTCAGACAACTTTCCAGTTAAACAGGTGATAACATTAACTCAGTTGCTGGATGTGTAAGGAATTTTTACTCTTAAATACTTCAATTTTTGAGAGTGAGAAAAATTGCTTACCTAGACATGTATTACTCATACAGAGTACATAAATGAGTTTTTATGTTATTAGTCTTTCTGTATCTTAAATTTTATTCAAAAAGATACTCTTTTATTTTAAATTATTTACATTGAATTGACATGATTATGTAGAGAAGCTGCTGATCAGCAACCATAAATGCTGTGTATATGGCAATTATAGCAACCATTCTTGGTCAGATATCTGTCAGTTCCCTTTGCTCATATTCTGATTACAATCTAATAATTATCTTACAGCCTTAACAGAATTTGCAGAGGGACTACTCAATAAAAAACTCCAATTGTCAAAATCTGTCCCCTTTTGATTTTTTGCTGTTCATCCTTATTTTGGGATTTCTCATCATTTCTATGTAACTGTGATAGATAACCTTTTAATTAGTACATAATTTGTATGCTATGAAGAAATTTTGATGCTTGTTTTAGAGAGGAAAATTGTTTTCTATCTGTTTTCTATCTGTTTCTGTTTCTATCTGTTTTTATCAAATTAAAGGGTGGGAAACTTTGTAAAATGTAGTAATCATATTTCTGATGCATATAATTAGTTTAAAATGCAAATCATATTCTCTTACTGTCATCTGGTAATTACCTGCCTGTCTTAACTGAGACTTGTAATTACTGACTGTCTGATCACAGTCTGGCTTTGGGTTACCCTGTGCTGGACAGGGATGTAGTGAGCATGGGACAGATACAACATCTGAAATGTTCAGGCATTTGAGGAGAACTGTGCAGTTTCTCATCTCTCAATTGCTACAGTGGAAGTTCAGCATCCTCTCCACTGTAATCCAATCACACACAATCAATTTCTCTTGTAAAACAAATTTTGTAGACAAGTGTTCTCATAATCTTGCAGTTCCCAATATTACTTGGAGACTTTCCTCAGTTTTCATTCTGTTCATGTTCACAAGAGCATCTGCTGACATTATTAGGGGCCTTAGATTTTGACAGTGATTTTTTTCCCCACTTAACGCAGTCTAAAATATCTTTTTGCTGAAGTCCCAGAGTTAATAAGAAAATATGTATATTTTCTTAGTTTAGCTTTTTCTTGAAAGAGGTAAGGTACAAAAAAGTAGATTTTAAAAGAATGCAAAGTAACCTTGAAAGTTCAAACACATTCACTGAATACGTTGTTTCATTAAAAGCTAAGGTGTGAAGTCCTGCAATAAATGTCCCACTGCATAGAGAATGTGAGGCTCTGAGAGGTATGGCATCAGACAAGCAAATTTCTCTCTCAGCCATGGCTTCTTTTTTTTTTTCCTGTAGGAATAACTGAAAGTGGATGAAACAGAGAATAGGCTTCCTTTCCTATAAAGATAAAACAGCAAGCCAACAAAATTTCTTTTGTGCGCTAAAAGCAAATTGAGTGTAACAAGTAAACACAAGGATCATGAATAAGATTTTTTTTTGTTTGTTTGTGTCTTTTTAATGTTTTAGGGCCTTTAGCCAAATATTTTAATATCATGCTGTGTGAAAAAGACGTTAGTTTCTCTGCTTGCTGTAAGATGTTCCAAGTTTGGAAGAAACTGCCACTCAGAAAAAGAAATGATGAAAGAATACATTAGAATAAATAACTCAACATTCTCTAGCAAAGAAAGAAAAACAATTTATTTACATATAAAATAAAAAAAATTACACTCTAGCAGTGAATGAGTATCTAATGTCAGAACAAAAGGCCAGTTTTTGGCTGATGCACAGGATGTTAGCAGGTGAATTCCTAACTTTTAATGAGGGTGGTCGATTCAGTCCACAGTGACGTAGCAGTGCATTCATTGAAAACTGTGAATAGAAACAAATTTATTCAATTGTCTAGCAAAACGAATTTCAAATTTAATATAAGTTAAACGTTAATAAAAACTCAGATAGAGGATTTTCAGTGCCCTTTTAGAGGAGGGGTAAATAAGACCTTATAACAAGAGCAGAGATTTTGGCTTCAAGGAGAAGTTGCTGCCTCCAGTTTTGGAATGCACTAATGGTTGCAGCACAGTGACTAAAGTTGGAAAGGCACAAAGAGCAGTGTGACTGATAGTGCCCCTCTTTGGCCACTGTTCACAACATCCATAATTGATCTGTATCTGGCTTTTTCTTTTTTTTTCTTTTATCTAAGTTTTCCTGAAAGTTTTGTCTCCATCTGCCTGTGAAAATTAATTTTGTCTCAGCCTGGGACTAAATAGCCCCTTTTATGTTTTGCCTAACTTTTTTTCCTGGTCTTACTGCAGATTTCCTACCCATGATTATTCCGCCTCTGCCACAGTAAAACTTGCCTCATGCACTTGCACTGATTTGTAATTTTTTTGTTAAGACAGAGAATCTTTTAAACATGAGTGTTGTGAGTCAGTGTTTGAGAAGATATGGAATTGGAAATATAATGCATTTGAATGGACACAAACTAGGTCTGTGAAACATTGAAAATTATAGACAGCTATGGACTTCTTTTAAATTCTAAGAAGTCTAGGATTCAGAAAAACCCAAAAAATCTATTTATTTCATGTAAATAGTTAGAAGAGAAAAACTGTTTTTCACCAACTAGACTTTCAGAATCTGTATTTCATCTAATGTTTACTCCAAATATGACATCTGTGAGGGAATGGAAAAATCACAAAACACATATGAAAGCAACAGTTAATTAACTCACATGAATTCCAACGTATGTTGATATGGATCTTAAGGAAGGTCTAGTTTAAAGGTTTCAATGCACTTAACAAACATATTTTTTGCTTTAATCAAAATCATAATAGAAGGATTCCATGGGAAAAATAGAAAGCCACAACCATGAATTCTGAATTCTCTTTAAAATGCTTCTTCTGAAACCCTGATTTTCAAATATTGTGCTTCTCACACTCCTAAGGTGACAATAAGCAGAGGAACAGAAGAATGGTATGTTGTAGTTGTCATGGGACTACATCATAGCACACATAATCAACAATATACCACTCAGGGGTATATTTCCAGATTCAAGTTACTTTCCTCTACCACTACAGCAGTGACAAATAAGTGATCTAGTTTCTAAAAATTTAGGTAATTTGTGCAATTATTGAATTATATATTTTAAATTTTAAAATAAAGCACTAATTTCTAAGATTATAATAAAGAACACAAAGATTTGTTTTATAAAAGCCAGTTTTCAAAGCTATTCAGCATATTTGGCAGCTTTTTACTAGCTGTTGAAGCTTGCTTTCACAGTATAGTCTTGTCCTCATTTATTTTTTGTTGCTGTAACCATTAATCATAGGTTCTCTCATTCTTTTCATAAAGATTTTGCCAAAAGGAATGCTTGTCAACTTTAGCATTTCAAGGTCCAGAGCACAGATAGAAAATGTTATTTAAATAGTACGCACTTTAGTTATTAGTACTGGTCCACTATTTTCTCTTTGCCTGTGTTTCAAACCCTATGTCTTCTCACTGATGGAGAGAGGATTTTTTTCTGAACCCAGTCTGAATAAGTCTTCATAAGCTTAAAAGTTCAAGACAGAGCTGATAAGTTCTTCTCAAGAGGAATGTGTTAACACATTCTTGCCAATAAGCTTTAATTTCCTATGCTCAGAGTTGTTGCTTATGTGTAGGAAGATTCTGTCTAAAAAGAAAACGAATGAGCTTAGCTAAAGCTTTAGATAAAACTATTTATCTTGTATCATGGCAATGATATTTTAGGAACCCTTTTATGACCTTAAAATTACATGTTTTTCTTATTTTATGTATTTAATGTAATTAGAAGCATTTGACATCACATTGTGTAAGTGAATTATGATGTATACTAGTATGATATTAATATGAGCAGACTAAATTTGAGTTATTGAATGTACAATTTAAGGTTTAATTATCATAAGAAATTTACATAATGACCTTATGCCTGATTTTTCAAGTGGACAGCTGTAAAGATGAATCCAATAAAACATCTTTGCCTATTTGAATAATCATTACTGTATGTATTTACAAGCTGTATTGATTGGTGTGAAGGTTTAATAAAGTTTCTTCCTTGCAGAATTGAGTTAAAAAACCTTCACTTGTTATGGTATTACCTCTTCCAAATTTTGTATTTAAAACCACTTAATTGGTTAAGCATTTCAATAGTTCACAAAACTGTGTTTAATTTTGAGAGAAAAAAAAACCTCTGGAGCTAAGAACTCCATGACATGACATAGGGTATGACACATTACTTAATGAATGCACCTAAAATGTCACATGTATCTGAAATCCAAATCTAAGTTGCTTGTAATATAGTTGATTAGTGTCATTTTTACTCAATTTAACTCATTGTTTTCTTCAAAGAATGAAAATTTCACATTCTTTCTGTCATAATCCAGTGTGATTAATTTGAAGTAAAAACTTCAGTCAGATAGTGAGCACTTAGAAGCAGCAGACTTAGAACAAGAGATTTTTCTGCTTTTTAAAATATTCTCTTACTAAATACTTAAAGATTGTTAACCGTCTTTGAGTGGAAGTCATAGAAGTATAAAATGTAATTGTTTGGCAAAAATGCTCAAGTTTCTGCTTCTAGAGTGCTAACATTCCTTTCTTGTTTTCAGAAAAATCTTTTCAAAATGCAAATCTGTATTTTCTGAGCATCTTTTAACTTTATTTATGTTTAAACCTTTTTAGAGCCTTGGGACCATAATCCAAGGAAAGCAAGCTGCCAGCACATGTGGAGCTTTCACAGCTCGGTGGTAAAGCAGTCTAGTATGTGCTAAATCAAGTCTTTTGTTTGTAATTGTAAAGACAGGTCCAATGTAGGCATCTGTACTAACACTAAGATGATGTTTATGGGCAATAAAAGACACACTTTTGACGTAAAACCTCTTGGATCTTTGAACAGAGGAAATAAAGTGGATATAGTGCAGTAAGTATATTACCTCAGTGAACACACACATACAGCAGAGATACTGGGGCAGGTTGCAATGTGTACTTGTGTATAGGATGATGAAGAGGCAAGTGTGTCACTGGAAAATATCTTCCCATTGCCCCAGTGACTCATGGAAATGTTGCTCTGCCCTGCTACCTCCTAGTGTTAGCAGTGCTGCAATACTACCAGAAGAAAGACTTCATAGCAGAGCCAGATTTTCTCTCAGATTTTCTGAGGCCCTTAAGGAAACAGGTGAATATTTGGATCTCTTGTTTCTCTTTTCCTTCACAAATACTTTAGCCATTTTTGCTTCTTACAGAAAAGAGATGATCAGAAATAGAGACACCATGAGATTCTACAAACCCTTATTCATACGGTTTTGTGATTGGTTCTATGTTTTCAGTAATCCCAGATGGGCAAAATCCTTGCATTTTAACTAATTAGATCAACTTTAGGCTGAAGTGAATTTCAGCACCAAATTCAGAGTTCATACTTAAATTATTTTCTTATAAGTTCATAACTTACATTTTTCTAGCAAAGAATGATAAAACTTTGAAACATTAACCATTTGCCTAAATTGGATCAACACCACTGGATGCAAAACCAGGTGATAGAGCTAATGAAAAGGGTTTGTAAATTGAATAGCCATACTGATAAGTAATCTGTAATTGAAATGGTAGGCATCTCCACAATGTCCTTACTGGATGATTATTTCCTGGCTGAGACAGGAAATAAGAGAGTTTATAATGTCCTCAGCTCCTCATTTTTAAGTGAAATCTATGTGTAAGGTAAATAATTAAGTATATTACAGTTAACCTGTCCAATTTTAGCATGCAAAATCATTTGCAGGAAAACAAAGAGCATTTGTTCAGTAAAACAAATCCCTCTTTCCTATTTTCATCCATTTTACCTTTATCTTGATCATTACTTCCTTCCTCTCCTTGTTGCTCTTTTTACTGTAACACATTTCTTTTATTCTTATATGTAAATTGTTTTTTATGTACCATGAGTCTAAGCTAAAGCCCAAAATACATAGTAAGCATTTATTTGTCTCCTTTACACTTGGCTTTTTCTTACTTGGGGCAATTTTCAGACTTTTCTGATTTATTCTATCTCCCTTGACCACCTCAAAGTAGAACACAAAAGTAGGAATTTACTGTATTAGGGCTCACCTGCCCAGAGAAATGAAGGTATGGTAAATTTCAGTGTGAATTTAGAGCGTTCACTAACTAGATCGGTAAGAACACTTGGATTGCTCAAAGAAGATTGAAGATTTAAGTTCATTCTGCCCATATAGAGCACTGGCAACGTCACATCCCCATGTGACAAGTAGAGTCCAATCTGCTTTACACAGCTTTCAGCCCTAGCAACTAGGTTGTGCTCAACGTGGCACTGTGTGTTACTACAAAGCTTCCTGCTGGTTCATTATGGGCAGACTACAGCTCTTATCTGTCTGCAAAATGCCTTCACAGGCATAACCACAGAGTGCCTTTAGGAAAAAAAATCTTATTCTACTTGGAAAAAAAAATCCCTGGCATTTGGTTTATGGTAGCAGTGAGAAATGAGTGAGGAGTAGCTACTGTGCTTAATTTTTTTGTGCAATAACATTGATTGGGAAGCAAATAAGTCTTAAGCATACAGTTTCATAGTATGGTTCAGCTGATACAGCTGCATACTTAGACTGGAGAGGTTTGCCCTGATCCTCCTCTGTCCTCAGTTCTCATGTGAATGATCTGCCACATGGCCTTGAACCAGCACAGCAATGCCTTGCTTGTGAAGTGGAGAGCTTTTAGAAAACAGGTAGAATTTGTATTGTTTTGAAGATAATCAAAACTTGGAAACAAGGATACTGGTAAGGAGTAGTAGTCAGAAGCAAAAGAAAAAAGCTTTCATACTCAGGATATACCTTCCATACAAGCTTTCCTCCTGACATACTATAATTAAAAAAAAAGTCTTCTTTGGTTTAGATGGAACTTTTGTATTTCCATGGAAAATGAAAATTCTTTTGCATTTCTGCATAAAGTTTTAGCTAATTAAGTAATTTAAATGTCCATAGAGACCAGAAATACATTAATTTCTTTTGCACACTTATTTCACTTGGTACTTCACAAATGATTTCAATGGTCTTCATCAAAAAAATAACTTCTAGCTGCTTTGCACTGCTGTTAGCTACAGATCACATACTCAACTAAAACATTTTTACTTGCCATTTTAATGATCTTTCCTTTTCATATTTCATTTCTTTCTTCTGAAAGTTTGTATCATCTCACTTGATAAATTTCTGAAAAGTTAATATTGTTTGTGAACAGCATGGTCAAATAAAATATGCTAAGTACCCTACCGTGAAACTAAAAGACCTTGATATAGTAAGAGATGGGGAAACATTTAAGCTGTACCCAGTAGTACATAAGATGAGGATTTCTCTACTACCTTTAAGCCACAGTTCCTAATAGTTATTCTTTTCTGTGAAGGCACGTGTTAGAGTTCTCTCAGATCCATCACTGTAAAATGTTTTGAACAGAAATTAATTGCAAACCACCTTTACATGTTCATTTTCTGATATATGATGTGGAAACTTCATGTGTGGAAAATAGAGTAGAAGAAGCACCTTCTTTCCTCAGCCTTTTGCTTTGTTTCAAATGTTTGAAGCGTAAAGAAATGCTGCTTTGAAGGAAATGCTAAAAACTACTTCTTTAGAACAGGTAGACCTCCTAAGCTTTTGTTTTCCTTATAAGTAATATAGATGAGGTTATCAGGTCTCACTGATGTAAGGTTTGCAATGTTTCATGCACCTAATGGCCTTTTTTATTTCATGACTGCATTGAAGTGAAGCTAAACTGTTATCTTCCATGCCTGACAGTGCTTTCTTTGCCTGATAGATATAATTTTTTTACAAGCCAGTCTTTCATCGTCATAGAGGGGAAAAGTATCTCAGAAGTCATGTTTATGTGTCAGCATTCTGGTGTATTTTATTTCAGGTGGGTTTATGTGGAGGTTTTTTTCAGTCAGGTATTCATTTACTTTTGTATTTAACTTTTTAAACTATTCTTGGTTTAAAAATATTAAATACATTTGGTTTGGACAGTCATAGATAGAATTATAGAACTGCCAGTCTGACAGTCTTCTCTCCTACATCAGCAGTGGGGATCTAGAAGAAATATCATCAATGTCATAGTCTGTTTGTGGCTCACTGGACTGTTGTGGGTCGGAGTGGAGCTTGTTTAATCTGCAAGTGTAAAGAGAAAAGTGTCAAATATACCCAGAGTGAGATTAAGACACAAATGAGTTCAAATGATGGTAAACAAAATGATAATTCACTTTTTTTAGTTATTATTATTATTAAGGAGAAAGCAAGGAGGAAAACAGGGAAGTAGGAAAAAGCAAAGAGTAAAAACAGATAATAAGTGATGATCACCACCATGGATCCATTGGTGTCCCATTGATCCTTTCTTCTTTTGTTGTTTGGTGGAGAGAGCTCTGTCTGGGCTTGTTGAATTCTCATTTATATACAGACTACACAGCACACTTTGTGAAAGTATTTCAGCAGTCTTGCCCAAGCTCGTGGACCGTGACAATGGCATGTTTGCCACATGGACATTGGTGTTCATACAGCATACATGTCATACACCCAGTTCACTGCACATACAGGCTTGTTTCCTTGTGGTGACGCAGGTGCAGTCTGTATGTTGGGATTAATTGCTGTTATCATGGTACCCTCACTCTGAACATCCTGTCATCCAACTGCAGATTTTTCCAGTGGGGCCAGGCAATGGTGAAACAAGTAACCCTTTAACAGTTTGCTGCAGAGCTTCAGACAAAATTTATTTGAGGAACCCTCCCACTGAGTCACGAGGTGCAGAAAAGATGCCTTGCTTTTTAAACTCCTTATCAGACAGTAGTCTGGGTACAGCTGGATCCAATCTCAGACCCAGACTTTGTCAACGTTTCAAGTCTAAGGAATTAGAGGTGTGATTGAACATTTTTTGTGACTTTGTCTCAAGAGATTAAGGATGACAAATCAGAGATATTTATATAAAAATTAATGCTTTATTGTGATCATTGATTAGAGAAAAAGATCTTAGAATAATTTGCTACACATATAGAAGTATAGAAGCTAAAACTACTGCTATAGTATAATATAGTATAGTGTACTATATAAAAAAATTATATTAAGGCAATTTTACTAAAGCTAGGGGAAAAAAAACAATTATTAAGTAGAGATTGATGTTAGTCACCCATACTAACAACTATGGGCAAATCTCTTTTGCTCGGCCTCAAGGAGTAACCTTAAGGGGCATCCCTACCTAAGGGACACACACACTCCAGGAAGGGATATGTTAGAAGAACCTGGCATTTGAATGTGGGACTGGACTTTTATGATATGAAGTGATTGACTGTCATTCATATGCCCCCAGAACAGGTGTGTCAGTTTAACACTTTTGGATAAGGGTACTTTGCCATATCTGCCACACCTTTACCTCACTGTGAGGGTGTTTAGCTTTGGGGTTGATAAGTCAGACTGGATTTTGCATAATTCAACACCAAAAGGAGCACACCCTCTCAGTTCACCACTGATAGCTTTGCAGAAAAGGGCATTATTCGAGTTGTTTTATTGCATTCCAGGCAGAGCATCCTGCTTACATGGATTTTGGAAGACAAACTTGAAGAAAATGACTTGTAGTTGAATATCTTTGATCTTCAAAGATACCTGAAAGCTTACTGCTTTTGTTAGCTGCCAAGAATGGCTGAAAGGAGATGAGAAAATGACTGAGAGGAACATGCAAAGATGGAGACTAAGAACCAGGAAATTTGAGTTTTATTTCTGAATACTTCTCTAAAATCTTTTGTGACTTGAGAGACGTTGCAAAACCTTTTATTTTCCCCAATATGAAATACATGCTCAAGGTAATTTTTGGATTTAAAAAGTAATTAACTTTTTGCAAAATACCTTAGAGAATTGAAAGACACATATGTAGCATAACTTACATTTCATCTTATCAATATACTTATGCAACGACTGTGTAGCACAGGCACATAAAAGCTCTACATGGGCAAGGGTAATGTTGAAAAATCCAATGCACATTCATAGTGGAATTGCATATAGCCTTTAAATCAAGAAAGTTAAAGATAGTAAGTGACAGCAACAAAAGAGCAGCATCTAGAGAATTGTGAAATATCACCAAAGTTCCTCTAAATCAATTTTTTTCCCCTGCATTGTTTTTTAACTCTGCGGTTGACCCAAGGGTATACTGAGAAGTTAATTACTTGTAGAAAGAGAGGGGAAATTTAGAAAACACTAAGTGGTCACTGCTTTTTAAAAACAAAGATATTCTCTAAAATATGGCCTTTTGTTACTGTTACTTAATCTATACAACTCTGAAGAGCTAGTGTGGAAATCATCCAGGAGTATCTATCCTGGAGTAGAATGTTCCCATGTTAGCTTAAGGAAAAAGAAACCTATTTAAAGATAACAGTGTCATAACCCATAAAATCATTGGTGAGATTTGCAAGTAATAAATTTTGATTTAAAACATGAATATATCCTGTTTTATGAGGACATATAATACATCTATTGAGAAGGGATTTGACAGAAAACTTTAGACTTCTGATTTTTTGAGACATGATTCTGCTACCAAACTTCTAGTGCTTTTCAAGGGGCTCACATACACCTTGAGAGGAATTGTAAATGCCATTATAACTTCTGGACCTGGTCTTGGATTTGACAAAGAGCAAGAGATTAGGTTTCAATTCTGCTTTCTACTTTAAACATCTTTCGTGTCTATTGGAAAATTTTTTGGTGTGACAGTATGGTATGACGTAATATATTGTTGCCTAAAATTGAGGAAAAAAACCTTTTGAGACAATATTAGTATAGATAAAGTAGAGAACAGTTCTTTAATGAAAGCTTTCAGATGCACTGAGTATATAGCCACACATCCAGTATAGGGTTCCTACAAACTTATAACACTACTGAATTATTATATCTAATGGGTACATCCAACATGAAAACCATCCTGTCAGATCTCGGAAGCTAAGCAGGGTCAGCCCCGGATTAGTACTTGGATAGGAGACCTCCTGGGAAATGCCGGGTGCTGTAGGTTCTAGTCCTGAGGACTGGCACTGTCCAAGCTTGCTTGGCCGTGGCAGATGAACCTCAGGACTTAAACGGTGGGGCCAGTTCTGCGCACGCTGAGCCTCACCTAAAATCCACTGCGCAGGCTGGAAGGGCACACCCACGTGGGGAGAGCCCTTCCCAAATCTTCGTTCGCGAAGCGGAGCCACACACACACCACCATCAGAACTGCCCCACTGGAGCCCCTCCAAGGTTTTTGGGCCTTATATTTTATTTTGATTAAAATATGTCTTATTATTCTGGTCCAGGTACATGTGCTGCAAACAAGATGTCCTTGCTGATATTCAGGAATGTGGCACAAACCGTGAGAAACTGCTAGAAGCTGTCAGCTGCTATCTCAAATGTGAGAAACTATACAGCTATATAAAACTCTACAAATATATAAAATATTAAAATCTACAAATATATGAAAATTCCAAGGCATCATTCTCCACTTAGAGACTCAACAAAAATTCTATCTTGTCTTATGCTTAACATCGTACCATAAAGTTGGGCAACTACAGCATTAAATCACACAATTTATTATGTAAACACTAATGATAAATGTATACTAATATAAACAGTTGTTTAACCCAGGTCCAATTTGGTAACCATGAAGTAAGTTTATAGAAGATATCTCCAAAGCCCAAAGAGACATCTTTGAGAGTTACCTGATGTAGAATCTGAGTTTGTTTCCAAATTTCAGCTCAATCTTCAGAAACTCTCCTGCTCTGATATATGTAAGAACAGCAACAGCATTAATGATTGTACAAATGCCTCTGTGTGAGGCTAAAAAATCAAAAGCCATTCTTTTTTGCAGAATTACGCAAGGCAGACCATGAACTTCTTCTTTTAAGTCCATGATTACATCTAAAGCATGATTTTGAATATGTTCAATAACGGCTGAAATGGTAATAATTGTGTTTTCCAATTCAACTACTCCTAAAGAAGGAGTAAGAGCCCTAATCACACTGTGAAAATTCATGGGATGTTCAACAAGTGAATTGTTCTATCTTTTTATTCTTCTTATATACGTTCTTATTCACCCACTTTGTTTTTCAGTTTGGTAAAATATTGTTATGTTTGGGATTACAGCCCCAAGAGCACAGGCCTGATCTTTACCAAGGGCCATAACTTCATTTTCACATATCCCATACCACTCTGAACCCTGCGGGGCAATCATTCTCCAGAGTGTCTGTGCCAATCCTATTACCCTTTTTGGGGTTAGCCTTATTTTAGGTCAATTTTACAACAATATGGAGGGAGAAGGATCTTGCCTGTGACATTAACAATCACTGCATAACTTTCTTGATCTGGAATTAAGCTGTTTAGGGCTATAGGGGTGTAAGCCTTAGTGACTCATGTCCAACTTCCAGATGCCAAAACATTTGAGTGATCCTTACATTTAAGGTTCTTAATCATGTTTGTCTCGTTCATTAGGACACCAATTAAAGGCCGATTGTTATCCTCATCGGTTGTTGGCAGTTGAGTACAAATCCAACAGTCATTTTTTTGAAGAATATTGTGGATACATTTTGGACTAGAGCCACATGCTAATTTCAGTTCCAAATCTGAATCATGCTTACCAACTGTGTAAGAAATGAACACAGAAAAAACCAGTGTAAACCACATCATCTTCATCTGTATCAGTCTCTTTTTTTGCACTTGTTCCAGGAGCAGAGGCCTTCTTAACTCTGGAGTAGTGAATCCGGGATCCTTTGCCAGCACACTTGACTGTGGTGAGGGTGGTTAGCAGAACTTGAAACAGTCTTCTCCACTTTGCTTGTAGGGGATCATTGTCCCACCATTTAATACAGACTCAGTCTCCAGGCTGGAATAGGTGAACAGGAGCATCCAATCCAATGGGACTGGTTAACACGAATTTCTGAAGTTTCTGCAAAGTAGAATTTAGAGCCATTAAATATTTCTGTAAGTCAACTTTTGCCTGCATGTGAGTTTCTCCCAGAATATGAGGGTTCTGGTACGATCTGCCATGTAATGTGTCATAGGGACTTATGTTATCTCTCCAATTTGGTTGTATGTGGATTCTCAGTAAAGCTGTAGGCAAGGCCTGGAACCATGACGTTGATGTCTCTTGAAATTTTTGCTTGTTGTGTTTTGAGAGTACCATTCATACATTCAACTTTTCCACTCACCTGAGGTCTGTAGGGACTATGTAGATCCCAAGCAATCCCCAGACTACTGTTGCAATAAAATGTGATCCTCTGTCTGATGACTTTCCCAGAGGAACTCCAAATCTTGGAATTAGATGATTGAGCAAAACTTTTACCACTTCTTTTACTACGTTAGTGTGGCAGGGGTAAGCTTCAGACCATCCACTGAAGGTATCAACCAATACCAGTATGCACCTGTATCCTTCTTTATGTGGCAACTCACCAAAATCTATTTTCCAGTAATCTCCAGGAAGGTCTCCAGCCTTTGTTACCTCTCGCACCACTCTTTTGCTTCTATCAGAATTGTTTTGAAGAGATTTCACATTTCCTTACTATAAACTGCACAGTTTCAGCCATTCCTGTTCCTACTATTATCTTCTTCAAATGTTTCAAAAGATTTTCTGCCCCCTAATGGGTATCCTCGTGTTCCCAGAGAGCTATCTCCTGGAGGAGCTGGAGTGGGACTACAACCTGTCCTTTAAATGTGACAGCCTACCCACCTTTTTTAATTTTAGCCTTTAAGGACTTACTTAGCTGGTGGTCTCTGATCGTACTTTGGGGTAAACCCTGACAGGCTGGTTTGCTTCTGTGGTATTACTGCTAGGATACCTTTCTCTGCAACCCTTTTTGTCATTTGATCAGCATAATTATTCCCTAAATGTTTTAACCTTTTGATGAGCTCTGCAGTGCATGATAGGCACTTCCACAGGTTTCCAGGTACTTTGCAGTAATGAATGGATCTGTTTGGCATGTTTGATCACACTACACTGAGCCAGGTGGCTCCATGGGCATGTACAATACTGAATGCATATTTAGAATCAGCCCATATATTTACCTTTCACTCTTGACTCAGTTCCAGAGCTCTTGTCAGTGTCATTAGTTTAGCTTTCTGTGGTGATAGATCTGGTGGCAAGGCCTTCACATTGATTACGTTGTCCATGGCTGTCACTGCGTATCCTGTCACTCACTTGCCATCTCACACAAAGCTGCTTCCATCCATATACAGTTCCAAATCTGTATTTTCTAGAGATGCATTTTTCAGGTCTGATCTGCTGGAATAGACCTCTTCAATGGTCTGTAAACAGTCATGCTCGGGAACACTGTCAGTGTTAAGGACAGAAACACAGCAGAATTGGCAATAGCTGTTGTTTTCAGAGTAACATCATCCTGTTCTAGCAGCACAGCTTGATACTTAAGCATTCTGCTGGGGACCAACCAGTGTTTCCTTTTCAAGTACAGTTAGGACTGCATGGGGTACATACATGAAAATGTGCTGTCCAAGGGTGAATTTTTGGGCTTCTTAGATCAATATAACAGTAGCCTCTCCAGCTTTCAAATACCCAGGCCACCCTTGGCTAACACTGTCTAGCTGTTTTGAAAAGTAAGCCACAGTCCTTTGCTGGTTCCCAAGGTGTTGTGACAATACCTCCAGAGCAACATTGTCACTCATAAGTGAACAACTCAAAAGGCTTAGTTAAGTCTGGCAGTCCTAATGCTAGAGCTGTTTAAATGTCTCTACATTTCATGGTTCCTTTATTGGCTGCTTTTAGTGCTCCATACAGGGGTTTCACTAGTAGTTCACAGTCAGGTATTTATATGATTAAATATCATAGTATTTAGCTATCCTTTGTTTACTCAGTGACAAACCAATATGGGCTATCTAACTTAGCTGTACATATTAAATGTAGGAGAAATCACTCTCTGAAATTCCTTCACTCCACTAATTAAAGGATCAAGCTCAATGGTAAGCTTTTTTATTATTTAAACAGTAAGGTTAGGTAAGATGAATCTCACCAAAATGAACATTGAAGGAAAAACCAGTAGCTTGAAATGTAAGTTTAATATTGAAATTTAGTGTTTGGAGCAGTGTGGGATCCCAAGACAAAAATTTCTTGTACTATTTAACAATAATAAAAGGGCAGAAAACGTTTTAGTAATTCCACACCCAAGACATCTTGGACAATATTTTAAGTTCTCTGCACTTAAGTTGTCCACCTTTAAAGCTGGCAAAATGCTTTTTTTTCATATCTCAAATATATCTGTAAGGAATAATATCCTTGTCACTCATCCTTGCACGTGAGAGAGAGTTAAATGCGCAGGTGTGGCAATACAGAAGCATGATGCCTATTTCTATTCTTAAAATTTCTGAAATGTGAGCTAGCACTACTGACTAGAGAGGGTTCCATGTACTGTGTCATCTCTCATCTCTCACAGGAGTCCTCCTGCAGTAGCCAAGATAGGTTCTGGTTTGAATTGAATTGTCCATTCTTAGATAAAAATAAAACTATTCTGAAAATAGTTGGAAAATAAGAAATGGCCCCCAGTTGCATCAGGGGATGCTCAGGTTGGATGGCAGGAAACATTCCTTCACTGAAAAGCTAGATAAGCATTGGAACAGGCTGCCCAGGAAAGTAGTGGAATCACCATCCCTGGAAGTGTTCAAAAAACAAGTGGATGTGGTATTTTATCATATGGTTGAGTGGGCATGGTGGTATTTGGTCAAACATTGGATTTGATGATTTTGAAGGTCTTTTCTAACCTTTCATTGCTTTATGAAAGAAGGATGGAAGAAGAAAAGGCAGAACACTTTTTTTTTCTGATAATTCCTTATGTATATAATAATTGGATCAATTTAGTTTAAGTTTTGTGGCTTTAGCCTCAGTTTTAGTCCTTTCACTGCTAAATTAAAAAAGCCTGCAAAACACATTTTTTACAAGTACCTTTTTCCCGAAAGGAAAAACTTATTCAGATCTCTATAGAATTTATGACACTAAAATTAGCACTCAGCTCGTGAGTTTAGGTTTCCAGTGTGGGAAGAAATGTTAGATCACTGCCTATTTGTAATCTTGCTCTTTCCAAAAATAAAACCTATGTGATTTATGCATTTATCTTGAGGTTTACTGGGAACTGTGAGAGCTGATGTATGTGTTTGGACAGAGTTGTGTACCAGCTTCTTTTTCTGACATGTGAGCCAGAGCTGTTTCATCTGTGTGTGCTGGAATGTAGCCAGTGCCTTGCATCCCTGGTAGGTGGTTAATCTACCAGGAAAATCTGATACCACTTTACTTTCCACAAACTTTCTCTGCTGGTCCAGTGCACTGGGAAACACTGTCTGAGTGTGGATGAAGGTTTCTCACAAAGATGTCAGCAGTAGAAGCAGTTTTCCTCTTTGTCATATGCAGTAGTGACAATGAGCTTCTGGGTGATAGTAGTAAAAGAACCATTTTGCCATGCATTGATCTGTTAACAGTGGCCTTGTCTGTCCTTGATGATCCTTATGAGTCCCTTCCAACTCAGAATATTTTGGGATTCTGTGATTCTGTCCTTGTCTTGAACAGCCAGAACTGAAATAGAGATGACTCTGTCAAGCTGGAGGGTTTGGGTGCTGGGATTTCTTTTTTTGTCATCCTTCAGACTGCAAATTTGCACTGAAGTGTAAGACTATTTTAGAAGTTCATGGGAAAAATTTTGCTTTCAAATTCATTTTGACCAAAGAAAAATACTCGTCCACTATAAAATATTTCAACTGTTGAAATTAAGAAAATTGGTATTTTCCTCATTAAATACTCAGTCATTTTATTCTCTATGAGAGTTGTATTCTTCAGTAATCACTGTCCAGAACTCTCAGTGATGATGACAAGGCTGCACAATTTTTGAGAAGCCCATGTGGTGCTGCCTGCACTGAGACTTATAAGTAGAAAGCTGTACTAAGGAAGATGTTCTTCCTCCTGCTGCCTCCTGCTATCTGTGAATCTTTGCAAATGGTCGCAGTCTGTAGTGCTGATCTAGAATCAATGAATAGAGATGAAGAAGTGTTTTTGTTTTGATGAGTGCAAAGAAGAGAGAAAATCCAGCGCAGACAATACAGCATTGATTCAGAGATAGTATTCATTGCAGTGCAGTTATTTGTAGTTGTTATGACTCATTTTGTATATTAGACTGAGTTGATGAATGTGCTTTAGAATCAGTTAATGAGTAGTGAATATGGTATTTAGTAACACAGTTTGCTGTATAGCTGGCAGAAATGTCACAATTCTGTCACAGTAATCAGAATTCATTTGTGACCTGGATAATCTCATCTAGTGCCAAAATGCCTTGGGGCAAGCTCTTTATATACAGAGCTTTCTCTTATAACTCCACAGGATCAATTTTTAAAGAAGCAAAGTAACTAGCTGCTTAGGTGGCAACTCTCTTAGGCACTACAGTTCACACGTAGTTTAAGCCTCCAAGATTAAATGAGCTTTCCAGTCTCAGAATTACAGTTTTGAGTTATTTCATGTTGAATCAAGAGCTCTACACATGCACAAAGGGAAAATGCTAGTAACAACTAAGCAGGTAACTAACTGGTTTTAGGCAGAGTGTCCCTTTTTCTGAATTCCAGCAGCACCTATTTTCTACTTAGGTGACTAGATACTTCTTAGGAGTTTGATTCCAGAATAAATTTTTTTCTAGGTAAGAAAGAATACCCTCTGTTATGGATATATTTTCAAGTTATGAAAAAAGCCCAGATTTTTAAATTCAACTCTATTTTCAGAACACGATCTGACTTAGTCAAAAGAATGATCCACAAACTTATCCGTTACTAATAGTGAGTTCTGCAACCAAACCTTTTATGTTCTGCTCTGCAGTAGTGAATGCTGCTTGCTTCTAACAGGTGGCCAGCCTAGCTTAATTTGTGACTGCTTGTTTTTGATCTGTGCCAATAGACAATTTTATTTAGAAATCTCAAATTGCCACGATTCTACCAAATAATTTTCTTGATCCCATTGCCCAGTTCTACCTAGATTAGAACATTCAATTTTTCTCTGACCATGAATTTTCTTCTGTGATAAGAACAGCAGTCTACACTGGTAGAAGTAAAAAGATTCATGGAAGTCTTTAAATTACTCACTTGGGAATAGGCTAGCATGTTTCATTGGACATCATAACTTTCAAAAAAAATAAGCTTAATGAAAAACTTTCATATTTACTTAAAAACAGTGTGCCCTTGAGTAGCTGCCCATGGAAATTGTTTTAGTTTTAAAAGAAGACCATCCCATATACAGGTGATTGGAAAAACAGTGATTTTTGTACATAATATTTTAATAAATAATAAATGTCAGGCGTATCTATTCTGTTCTAGTTTAAACTAACAAAGATCTGTAGTTCAGGTTCTCATTACTTTTTGTCCCCTTTCCCTTGGTAATTTAATAGTCCATAAATGTCAGTGCAAAGGTGCTTTAATCTAATGTTACATTACACCATTAAGGTGACCTAGTAAAAATGACAATCTGATTGTATGTGTTCTAAAGAAGTATATCTGTATAGATAAGGAGCTGTAATAATCATAAAGAGCCTACAACAGAAGTCATTATGCTGTCTTTTATCACAGTAACAAGAGCAGAGGCTCAGTAGTGCATATTTCTTAATTAGTTTGTTACGTACAAGTAAAAAATAAGGATATTAATACAACGATCATCATAAAAATCATATTAACATTCAGCCTCCTACAGAGACTCCATTAACCTTGCCTAACAGCTGTAAAAGCATATGCCAACTTCTCATCCCTTCTATACAAGGGAACATATTAATTTTACTCTTGGATGAAGCATCCCACTGCTTATGTGAAAAAAAAAACAAACCAACCAACCAACCAAACAAACAAACAAAACACATCTCCAGAATTTCATTTGGTGGTACAGATCAGGTACACTGTAGTAGATGGACATCTAGAATACCTTAGATATTTTAATCAGCAATTTCAGTAAGTGCATGGTGCAGTGGTTCTGAAGATGCTTTCAAGGAGCACATGGAAAAGGCCACAGCACTGTAAAAGATTTTGATTTATGTGTGGAAACAGAAAACTTCAATTTAAGAGTCTGTTCTTTAATCAAGATAAGAGTGAAGTTGGTAAATAAATATTAGTCTTAACTAAGGACATGAGCTGGTAGGAAAAGAATTTTTAACGGGAATATAGAATATGGTATTTTATTTGGACCGTCTTTTATAAAAAGCATTTTTTTGTGTGATTATAGATCTTCATACAATGACTAGGTTCTTACTTTCTGAAAAAAAAGCACACGCTACGGGTACAGATTTTTTTTCTGAAATATCTTCATAAAAGCATGGTTTGATAAAAGATATTAAAAATATTTTTAAGTACATTAATTTAGGAGGGAGAAGACACACCAGTGTGTTGTATTTGTTTGAAAGTTTCCTAGAGCAGATTCTTTGTTCAAAAAACTTTTAAAGGGAAGGCTAAATACTGCGCTGCTCACCCTACTGTTATGTGTCTCTCTTCTTTTGACTGCTAAAACATCCCTCCACAAAAGCTAGAAATGCAAAATACATTATTTTACACATAACAGTCTTGCTGAAACATCAGCCACATGACATGACCTTCCTTCTAGTGTTCTAAGTGGCTTCTGTCACCCATCCTCAATGAGTCTTCTGCTTTTCAGAATAAGCTTTAATTTTATGACTTATCATAACAATCACAAATAGTTTGCCTTCGTACTGACTGTTATAGGAAGCATGAGACTCTAGACAGCTGGATAATGGGGAGAGAGCAAAGGATTAAATAGCTTTCTATCACCTGCCAGGAACCAGTTCACTCATGAAGAGCACACCTTCTTTAGTCTAAGACATATTTCCCACTATATCTGAAGTTCTCAATGCTTACTTGTTCTTCTAACCTCATGAATTGTTTGAGTGCTGTTGATTAGGACATATATCTCAGAAGCAGAAAGAGTGATGGGGATGAGCTCCAAGCTAGAAAGCTTAGACTCTTGCATGTGTTCTTCAACTCTCATCTTATACATGTGGCACTGAAATATGTCCAGAATTAGAAATAATTAATCCGTTTCTTAGGTGACACTATGTATTCCAAGGTCTAGGCTTTGTGTTCAGAAAGTTTTTTGACTTCATCTGCCAACACACAACAAGCCGTTAGAGCAAAACAGAAGTTCTGGTTAGTGTTGGTTTTGCAGGGTCATAGAGTAAGGTCACAGCTAATTCTCTGCATGCAGGTGCCAGTCCTTTTTAGCTCTCTCATCGTTGTATTTCAGCTCTCATATATTCCTGCCTGATCCAAGTACTGACTCTGAAACTCCAAGATTTGCATACAGGACCATTTCTGAACTAGTAACAATGCTTATGTCTCACTATCCCTACATATGATGATGATACAAACCAAGTTGTAGTATTAAAAATCAATTTTCTTCTTTTCTCTCCATCCCAGCTGAATCAATCATGCTCCCATTCTAAATGCATAAGCATTTCTGTTCTGGCCAATCCTGAACTGAAACTATGTAAACAATCATGTATTACTCGGAAACCTCTCTCTCAGTTTTAGTTTAGATCGTTTGATGGAACTGATTAGACTGGACATTAAGCAGTCACAGTTTATTTAATAGCAGCATCAAAACATATCTGACTGCCAGACTATGTCAGCACCTGCAGTCCAAGTTGTCACCATGCTGTGAGTGTGTGGTCCATAAGCAAAGTCTACTGGGTCTCATTGAGATGGAGTTCATCTTTGCCATAGCAGCTCCAAAATCCTTTTAATGGCTTTAATTATATTATTTATAATCATAGATGAATTTACCATCTTGCTTAGCTGAGCAAGCTGACAAATTTATAATTAATTTTTCTGGCAAGCACCCTCTTCTGTGCATTTCTTGGTGGTAAAAGCTCCAGATACAGCTACTGTTCTTCAGAAATACTTTTTGTCCAGCATTTCTTTTTCAGAGAATTCCTCTGCAGATTGCTGAAAATCACTATGTGAATGGAGAGAAAATTAGAAACTGTTATCTTGCATTTGCCAACCAGCCTGCAGTTCATATTGTAAGTTGAGAATCCACTAAGTCCACCCAAATATTCACAGAATCACAGAATATGATGAGTTGGAAGGGACCCACAAGGATCACTGAGTACAGCTCTTAGACCTGTATGGGACCGTCCCCAAGACTCACCCCCATGTGCCTGTGAGTATCCAAATGCTTCTTGAACTCTATCAGCCTTGGAGCTGTGACCACTTCCCTGGGGAGCCTGTTCCAGTGCCCAAACAGCCACCCTCTAGGTGAAGAACTTTCCCCTGACACAACCTCAAGCCATTCCTTTGGGTCCTGTCACTGATCACCAGAGAGAAGAAATCAGTGCCTTCCCCTCTTCTTCCCCTCATGAGGAAGTTGTAACTGCAATGAGGTCTCCCCTCAGTCTCCTCTTCTCCAGGCTGAACAGGCCAATTGCTTTCAGCTGCAACTCATACAGCTTAGGCTCAAGGCTCTTCATCATCTTTATTACCCTCCTTTTGACACTCTCTAAGAGCTTAATATCTTATACTGTGATGACCAAAACTAAGGCTGGTCAGAGCATTCCACTGTCTTCTTAATATCCTTTTTGGTGCGGGCCATTCTTGTGGTCTGTCTCATTCTCAATATGCAAGTTTAGGGTAGTGTGAACATTTTCTGGAGGAGATCTGTGCATGATCCCTCACCAATTTTGGGCTGTGGCTACCGTCAAGTGAAGATTACTGGACCATAACTTGCCCCCAAAACAGTCAGATTGAGAATACTCAATTTGCTGAGTCAAAGAAATATTTATTCAGAGACTAACTTCAGGGTTTTTTTAAATTTTTATACATGAGTAAAGTGATTACATACATGCTAGATTTCTGAAAAACTAGATTAAATTCATCTACTGTCTTCTTTTGTCTAAACAGGCTTTCCTTTTAACTTGACAGAATTCATGATTTTAATGCAAATGATTCTAAATAATCAGGCACTGGGAAGGATAGTCTAGAAATGGAGAAACAGGAAAAAAGGCACATTTTATCTTCTCATAAACACACTTAAATTTACTGATAATACTCTAGGCAGTTGTAGGAGGAAAGTGATTTTTTTAAAAATCAGCAGATGCTATGGCCATTTTGGTGCTTTCAGGCATGCTAAACTGGAGCCATAAAGTTCTGAAGAGCATGTTAGCATTAGAGATTATGCTGTACATATGGATCAAACCTCTAGGCAACACAACAATTGGAGATTTTGCAGAACATGACCTCTCCTTGGAAGCTGTACAGAGTACGAGAGGACACATAAGCGAGCCCTGGGAAGAACTGGTGGAGGAGACTATTTGGAAAGTGGTAGTGGGTGCTGTGAAGCCTGTACCAGGTTCACTAAGAGACCTGAATTGTGGGGTCAAGAAAACCAGAGCAGATGAGGCCCCTGCCATATTTCACAGTGTCCGCTCCCAGACAGCAGCCTAAAGAAATTGCAGGTGGTGCTTGAATGCCTCTGTTCACCAGCACATCCTAATCAACAACCACTGCCATCCATTGGCAGGGAGAGAGAATTTTCAGATTATGATTTATTGGTAATAATAAAATGATGCATTTTAATGTTGAAAGTTGTCATTTGTGACAATTACTCTTTTCTCTGCTTTGCTTAGGTCACTAATTTACACCATCAGGCTGATAACTTATAAAATGATTCTGGTGCTTTATTATTCAATATTTTATGGAATGGAAAAAGTCTGCAAACATTGCATGCACACAGCAGGTTCCCTGTGAAGAAATAAATTTGCATTTATGAGTGTTAAAGCTTAGAAGTGTTAAAACTTAGTAGTGTTTCATGTTCCTAAAATTAAGTGTGTGTGAACTAGCAGCAGTCTTCAGAGCTGTCATTGTACTTTTTTTTCTATTTATATATTAAAAAAATGAAGAATTTTTTGTAAATAGTAATTTTTTTAGAAAAATATCTGACTTTCTTCAGTTTATTTCATCTATTTCTTATTTGCTCGTAGTTAACAGGATTTGGAAGTTGAAAATAGTATTTCTTTTGCCACCACTGAATTTTCTACTGGATATAGCTTTTTTGTTTGTTTCTTTCTCACTTTCCTTGTTTATGCATGACTATATTTAACGACTTTTGGTGTTTTAGTTTACTCCTGTAGCAGAACTCTCTGGCTGAAAATAAAACAGGGAGCCACATATCACTTCTATTGAAGTTGTTGAAAGTTGTTGGAGATTATTCCTAAGTCATCTAAGCATTCTATACTATTTTGTATTTTTTTTAATAAGCATCACATGTATTGTGGAGAAGAGGAACAAAGGTGATCCTCAACGTTGAAGATGAGTCACTTGAATGGGTATCCTGAGAAACTAATTTTACAAATACCTTCATTTTTTATAAATTTCTTTAAAAAGCATTTAAAATGAATGAACTGTTCTTTAGGGGTATCTTTGTGAAAAGAGAAAAACAATTCCAATAAATAGCTTTTAGAGAAAGAATTGAAAACTAAAAGCAAGATGATATAAAATAATAAAAAGATAGAAATATGTCTCTCCCAACAGAAATAATTACTTTTGTTTGAAATACCCTATTAAATACTTTTAGTCAGTGATGATCACAGCTTAAATCAGTTAAATAGACTGTCAAATGTGAAATATGGCTCTGAAGTGACATCTTTTAACAGTATTTTTCAGCTCCTGTTTAGAATATTTACTTTCTTTTAGGAAAGAGATGCTTTTTGTTATTAGCCATCAAAAGAACAGAATTTAACTATTATTGTGCATTGTTAAAACCATAATTTTCTAAACTCTATGGAAAAGAAATGAATTTGCAGAGATGATTATAAACACTAGTAGTGATACTGGGCAAATTGAAATTTCAGATTTGTATCTCCTTGTTGTATGACTTTAGAACTGAATTCTGACAATATTTATTGCACATTCCTGTTTACAGGCATCATACCCCATGCTATCAAGAATTACTGGGGAAATCTGAATGCTTTAATACTATCTCTCAGTGTCTCGGAAACCTTGAAATATCTGTCATAGCCAGATCAAAAATGAAATTCAGCAGCAGATTCAAGCATAGGTATTGAATTAATTTCTTATAAGTCTTGGTTACACAGGAAAATGCATGAGTTGGTAAAAAAGAATTAATTCAAATCCAGTTAGGTTTATGGGAGAAACTATATACGTGAGATGCTTAGGGTCATAGGACAACAGTCACTAGAAGTCAATAGAGAAACAGATGGCTAAATGCAACTGAACTCAAATGGATGTCTCATCTAGAGAACTCTTACATGTTTGTGTTGGTGGAGTAAAGATGAGATTCTGTGAATTTAAGGCTGTCCTGGACTTATCATAGTCATGCAATCAGGCACAGCTTGTGACTACTAATCTCATTCCTTGACCCATAAACATTAGACTCACTTCTTTTGAAGGTAAGTACCTTGACGAACTTTGTACAACATTACTATCTTCTACAGCCAGAAACGGGTGAGATTTGACTCTATTTTCTTTCGTATTTGAACCATCTGGTATCTAAGGAGGTGTGCTAACTAAGCAGTGGAATTTATCATGCTTTTGCCACCACATCTCTTTAGCCTGTACACCTGGAGTTCAAGGCAAAAATCTACTTCTTATTTGGCTGAGCTCGTCTTTCAAAATTTCTAATTTTCTACCAAATCAGTCAGTATTTTCAGAAGGTATTAAGAAAGGAGCAGTTTTCTACACCTTTTTTCATGCATAACAAGTTAAAAAAAAATCAATGTATTTAAAATATACACCTTTAAACTTGGAGAAAGGCTTTACATACATTACAATTTCTAACGAAAATAATCAAAAGTGAAGAGCAATTATTGTAAGCACAACTGTATAACTAAAATCTAGGGCATTTACTTTGGTAATTGTGTGATTTTTATGTAAAATCTCATTTCAGCCACACTTCATTTTTCTTCACCTTCGCTCTGTACTAGGACAACATGTTTCATGTTGAACTTTTTTAACTTTTGGTGACAGTTCTTGACAAAAAAAAACAAAACCAAAAACCAACAACCCTAAGACTTTTTTATTTATAAAAGGGAAATTATCATTTCTGTTCCCCTGCTATTCTGTTGAGTTGGTGCAGCTTTGTGGTCATCCATCAATATAAAACTTTTTAAAAGTTAACTTCAGAATTAGTTTCACAAATACCTTCATTAAAAGTTCAAACAAGCTATCAGTCCTTTCTCATTGGATCCTGTGGAGAAGCAAAATCCAGTTTATGTTACCTTTCTCTGATATTTTGCCAGCCTGAAATGTACAAACTTTTGATTAATATTTCATTTACTTTGACATTTTTTCAGATAGCTGAAGGTCTCCTTAAATATATTCTTGAATCCTGTCTTTAGAAAATATATTATTTATTTAATTAATTTTACTTTATATTTGCTTAAAAGGGATTCTAGGTGTATAATTTTAGTTCATGTACAGTGTAAATTGTAGTTATACACATAAGATACCGTTGAATTATAAATTTTGGTTATCTTTTTTTTTTCCAGAAAATATTACATCAGATCACTCATCAGCCATTGCACTGTGATCCCTATGGATCTCTCAGTACTCATTTATGGTTGAGGCATAAGAGATTAAGAAGTGTGGTGTGCTCTGATAAACAAAATCTTTCCTTCACTTAACATACTTTTAGAACCCGATTGTCTTCTAAAACCATCCACAAAATGAAAAAAGGGGGATAAGGGAAGAAGAAAAAGTTATATGGGTTTATCAGTCATAAATGACACTTCTTTTTTCACAAGAAAAGGATCTACTTTCAGTTACTATACAGAGAAAATTTATCATTCTTAGATGAGTACATGCACACAGACTAAACAAAAAACTTAGGTCCCTTATCCCTGATGGAAGATTATTTTCATGAACACTATTAAGAAATAGTTTTGATACTGAGATAAACTAAATACATGGGTGTTTCATTCTTTTAATACTTTATTTGGTATATATTAGTCATGTACTATTTGAATGTCATCTTACCTTGGGAAATTGCAAAGAAGTAATTAATATCTGTATTAAAGAAATTAATAGCTGTTGCATGAGAATTCTTCTGAAGCAGTCCCTAGTTTTATCTGGGAATTTCAACTGGGTTAGGAAGAAACTACTATTTATAACTGGATCTCCTAAACTATTTCTTAAGACAACCCAAACTGGTTTTAACACAGTATTAAAATCACTTCTCAATTGGAAATATAGAGGAACGAAATGGATAGACTTTATGGATCAGATTATTTTCTAACATGATTTCAGCACTTCAAGTCTGCTTCTGAGGTCAAGGACAATTATTTTAGTTGAAATGAGAGATTCAACATGCATATTTTTGGGTTGTCCTATGCTGGTTAATTCAATAGCTGAGCTGTTAATTAAGAACAGCTTTGAATAGAAATAAAGTAATAGGTGATTAAATTATGAATAACTCTTGCATTTTTCCTGGTCCAATTTAGAAGTAAGAATTGAATTCAGGCTTAATTAAAGAATCATGTCAGCTTCAAAATCAAAGAGTTATTGTGAATGTAACTACAAATCTAATAAACATCATTTCAAACTATCATTGAAGTTCTCTTTGTTTGTCTGTAGTTTTTGTTACTGTTGGGTGTGATTATTGAAAATAGGGAGAAAGAGAATGCAATGAGAAATAGCTAAATTTACTACTAAACTTAGCTTCATGGTTTTGGGATGCATACTTTAAAATGTATATGTTTACATAAAACTGTTTTTAATATATACATCTCAGTTTCATTAGCAAAGCTTGTTAGCCATTACTACCTCCATTCTACAGGAAAGAATATTATTGCAAAATGTTATCAGAAACATATATATGCTTGGAGACTTCAGTTTACTGGTTTTACCTCCTGCTCTCTAAATTGAGTACTCTTTGTGTTGTACAACATAAAATGTGGTATACCTAGAGGTATAGCTTTGAACTGCTGTGTCTTGATATTTGGTTTATGCTCTTACTTAATTGCATATAATGAGATACCACTTTATAGATAAACGGTAGCACATAATAGAAAGTAAATTATGAAGTGCCTCCCTGACATCCGATCCCATCAGATCTCAGAAGATAAGCAGGGTCAGCCCCGGATTAGTACTTGGATGGGAGACCTCCTGGGAAATGCCGGGTGCTGTAGGTTCTAGTCCTGAGGACTTCACTGACACTGTCCAAGCTCACTCGGCCATGGCAGATGAACCTCAGGACTTAAACGGTGGGGCCAGTTCTGCGCACGCTGAGCCCCACCTAAAATCCACTGCGCAGGCTGGAAGGGCACACCCACGTGAG
Source organism: Pithys albifrons albifrons (assembly GCF_047495875.1). Taxonomy (NCBI): domain Eukaryota; kingdom Metazoa; phylum Chordata; class Aves; order Passeriformes; family Thamnophilidae; genus Pithys; species Pithys albifrons. The sequence goes on along the minus strand of NC_092459.1, from coordinate 20,906,061 downwards.
GACAGCCCTTCCCAAATCTTCGTTCGCGAAGTTTGGCCGTACATACATACCAAATGTGGCTTGCTGTTGACTGACACGATTAGACAAAACTACTACTTATATCAAAAGAAAATAAGGCTTAAAAAATCAGTATGTTTGACTGAGCATGAAAAAAATAATTTATTGATGCAAAAAAGTATTTATTTCAAAGAGTAGGATTGGAAAGGTGAATGTAAAAGGAATCATCAGTGAAATGTCTAAACTTTCCCAACCTTGTTGCATTGTCAGAAGTCTCACCAACTAAGAAAAACTAGCACAAAAAGAAAAAAAGTAACCCACAAATCTTATGCTTGGATAATGCTTATCCTAAATGTTACTTGTGCATACAAAATTGAATATTAGGATGGTTGTTGTTAACTTCTTCTCTTGCAGTTTCAAGGACTGGTTGATGCAGAAGTACAAAATGATATAGCTAATTTATTTCAACCACTAAATTATGTGGTTGAAATTCTGTTCCTCTTGTTTCCTGTAACAGAATGCTTGAGTCTCTCATTCAACTATTATTTTACTTATGTTGTTGTTTTTTCTTTACAATATATTTTATACATGTAAGAACAACCTGGCCAGCATATTCCTGTTTCTTGTTTACAGAACACTTACATTTTCACATCTATTTCCAATGTCAGTATAAACTTTAAAAAGTGGTCTGTATTGTGTTTACTAAAGTATTGTAAATTATGGGACTCATCCAAGTTCTGATTCTATATAGTCATTCTTGGCAAAAGTGAGTGAGACTACATAAAATTGCAGCAATGTGGCATTCGTTCAAAACAAGTGTCCACAGGACATTATAAAAGATACCAGTGTATTCAAATGATGATTTATCTTTCATATCAAGTACAGAATATATCGTGGACTGAGAATAACACATAACCAAACATGTAACTGATATTTTTAATCCTAAAAGAGTGATTATTGGCATAACAAAAGGGTCTCGTTGTTCATGACTTCTATAATTGCCCTCTCAATCCTTAAGATTTGCCAGGCATTTTATAGTAATCCTAGAAGCTTATAAAATAAAATGAATGGACCTTTTTGGAGAGGAATTTAGTATGTTACAAATATTTAGGCTATGACAAGATTGTAGAATGTGATTGTGGTGTGACAACAAAGTCTCTTAATTAGTTACTTGTATTTCAGAAATGTATCTGGCCACTCGAGCCAAATACTGTCATTAAGGATTTTGAAAGCTTTTGTAATTGTTTAATTAGAAGATTTTTTTTCTATGCCTTTACAAAAAATGAACCAGAAAAGATATTACAGGTACTACAAAGGAGATATTTTAATGCAGTGATAACAACATGTAATTGATTCCTTGGATTACAAAAAACACTGCTAAAAAGGCACTCCAAATTTCTGGTTGATCAGTAGATCACGAAACAATTTTTTGTAAGACAAAACTATGGAAAAATCCTAAAATAAATTCTTCATATGTAATTTCATTTGAACAATAAGAATATAAATTAAAATATCCTGGTATCAAGAGAAAGTTATTTTTAAAAGTAACTTAAAAGTTGCCTGAAAGATTAAGACTACTGGGTCCATTCTTTGTATTTAAATAGTTCTCATATCTGCTAGAGAAATATTCTATTAAAGATATTACCATGTGGAATGAATTATCATACAATCTTTTATCTTTCCTGAATATTTATAGCATTCAATATGGCATTTTCTATTTAGTAACACAGGAAAAAATATTCAGGAGAAAAGTTTGTCTAATCAACGTGCTCTTTAAAAGAGTAAACATTGGAAAATGGTACTTAAAATTAAATCATGTGTCTTAGTTTGATGGAAAATCCCAAAATGTTTACCAAAAAGCAGAGGAGAGGATTCCTCCACAAGAATCTTGTCACTCTTTATTAAATTTAAGAAAAGGAACTTTAATTAGAAAATGGATATAAGAAGGATAACTGTTCTTAACTACTATATATATATATATATATATAGATATAGATATATAGATATATAGATATATATATTTAGATATAGATATAACTCTAAACAGAGCAGAGCAAACTACTCCCCCAACATCACAAGTAAAAACAAAAGAGAACAACCCCCAAAACAGTAGGTTCCTCCTGGAGCAGTTATATTTATAGACTGTGTCAGTGTCACACCTTGACTAGTTGCAGGGTGTGTTCTCAATATTTTCCCAGCGAGGCAGAGGTGAGCGATGAGCACTCAGATGAATTCTTTCTCTCTCCTTGTCCTTTGTCCCAAACAAAGGAGGAAAGCTGGGAGTGGAGAGCCTCAGCGTGTCCCAAAAAGCAGCTGTGACTCCTCTCTCCCAGGTCACCACCACGGTGGGTGAGCAGACATGACACTGCAGGTGACGGTGAGGCCGGAGTGGCGACCAGGTCCCCAATGCCAAAACCCAGGAGAAACAGCAGTGGCAAGAAAAAACTAACTTACTCCACAGGAGCAGCCGAACACTTTCTCTCTGAGAAACAACACACACAGCTGCAGCCTCCCGCCAGAGCTGTGTGACGTGCCCCATAAACAAAAGAGACAGTGCAAACCCATTCCCGCCACACCTTCCCCCAGTTTGCCCTCCACTCAAAACCATTAAACAGGAATCTGAAAGCCATCAGCCCTCACTCCTGGGACTCCAAGCCCAAACCTTTTGTGTTGGTATGGTGAGAAAAATTCTCTGAAGGTCTTCTCCCAACACCACCTTCCTGTGTTTGAACTTTTAACATCATGTAAAAATGCCAATTTTTGATTTTCAAGTGAAGTGTTTTATTCTCTAAAGCTGAAATTAAACTCCAATTATTTTTGTTTGAAAACTTAAGAATTTCAAATTTTGAATAAAAAAGTATCAAAATGCTTTTTTTTAATATATTTTGAATAGCAAATAAAAGTAAAATGCTGATTGGTCAGTTCTTCCAAAGAACTAAAAAAACAATTATTCAGTTGCTTCTTCCAAAAAACCATAGTATTAACTTTAGAATAATGTGTGTCTTTCTCAGTGCTGACAAAAGGGTTAATTTCACTTCTCGTCATGTTGCTATATGCGCTTAAGCATAGAACTTCTAAGAAATAATGTAATTTTTTCAGGGGACAAGAAAGAAACAAAAATCTGGAAAATTTAAATATGAGAAAATGTTAATCAAAAGGATATAAATAGGGAAACTAAATTAATTTAAAAGTCGCACATTATCTGAGACAGTATCTGGTAATCTTAGAATCATTAGGATTGGAAAAGACCTTAGAGATCATCAAGCCATTAAAACTGCTCCTCTATGTTCACCACCAGTCCATATTCCCAAGTGCCACATACACCTGTTTTTTAAACACTTCCTGGGGTGGTGATCCCACCACTTAACTGGACGGCCTGTTCCAATGCCTGATAACTCTTCTAGTGAAGAAATTTTTCCTAATCTCCAATCTAAACCTCCTCTAGTGGAAGCCATTTCCTCTTGTTTCTCTCTGGTGGAAGAGTCCACCCCCCACGTGGCTACAACCTCATTTCAGGCAGTTGTAGAGAGTGATAAGATCCCCCTGGATCCTCCTTCTTTTTCTCCAGGCTAAACAGAGCTGACTCCCTCTGCAATTCCTCAACAGACTTGTGCTTCTAACCCTTCACCAGCTCTGTTGCCCTTTCCTGCACATGCTCCAGCTCCTCAATGCTTTTTGTCTAGTGAGGGGCCCAGAACTGGACACAGGATTTGAGATGAAGCCTCACCAGGCAAAGTTATTAGGCTTGCTGTATTCAAAGTGTTGCATCTTTTTTAAGATGTTATGTGCCTTTAGGATTAGTTCACATTTATGTGCACATTGTGGCAATAGAACTTGGGTTACATACTGCCTCAACATTACCTTCACCTCATGTGGGATATGAACTGTTACAGGATGTCCCAGGATAAGGAGGCAGATTTTCTCCAATATTGTTGAATTGGCTATTCCTTTCCTTCTTATATATACAGATACGAGTCAGAAAAGCATCAATTAATGATCATCAGTAAAAACAACTAGTGCTGATCCTTAGAATTGCAGAACAATGTGTTCTACCACTATATTAGGAAATAGAGATTGTAATTTATACACTTCATCTAAAGGTGGTTATGCTTCTGGCCTTTTCTAATTTCTCAGGAAATTAATAGGAAGGTAGAAAGAGGTGGGATACTCCGTTTACTTTAGAGTTTTGAGAACAAGACCTGAATAAGGAAAATGAACAACTGTAGTATAAAAATCCTGTCAAGATTCTAAATTTGGTTCTCATCATTAAATATTCTTAAGAAATGTCTGGTCACTGGAATATTTTTCTCATCTCCCTGTTCTTCTGTATAAGCTATTTTGGGATGCTAACTTCAAAGTGTGGGATGTAATTATTTTTTCTTCATTGTAACTTGACATCTCAGCTATTACAGAATTTCTTGCCTCATACTCATTCCTCCTCCATCTCCTGAAATTTTATTTTCTTTCTTCTTTTCTTGTTGTCACCTTGTCTCATATTCTGATAGCCTCTGTCAGCCTTAATCACAAACTTAACTTCTTATCCATTTCTTATTTCTCTCTCCCTCATCTAACAAGAGGGGAACTTGTGTATATGTTCTCTTAACAATTCATTTTCTGCTTTTACATATGCACAGACTTGGCATCAGCAGATCTTACTTTTTTTTGATACATTTGCCCCCAAATGCCCTAAATTCAGGAAAGTTTGGTAACTTATATGTGGTTTAGGTACATCAATGAGGTCTTACCATGAAGAAGTCTGTGTATGTGGCTGAGTCTACAGAAATAAAAACAGACTCAAAATATGCAGTGAGGTAGAGAGGTGACTTTGGGCCTCTTGAGAAAGCACTTGCTGTCCTGGTTTCAGCTTGCATAGAGTTAATATTTTTCCTAGTGACTGATGCAGTGCTGTGTTTTGGATTTAAGATCTGAATAATGTTGATAACACACTGATGTTTTAGTTGTTGCTGAGCAGGGCTTACAAAATAAAGTACTTTTCAGCTTTTTCTACTACCTGGCCAGAAAAGGGAGCAGTGGTGCACAAAAAGCTAGGAGGGGACACAGATGGGATAGCTGATCTCAGCTGACCAGAGGGATATCCTGAACAATATGCAGACATACCAGGCATGCTGAACAGCAAAACTGCAGGCAGTTGGTTAGGTGGTGTCAGCTTTCTGTTTGAGATGAGGTGGACTTTGGTCAGCAGGTAGGGAGGAATTGCGTTGTGCACCACTTCCATATTCTCTTATCATTATTACTATTTTCCCTTCATTTGTCTGTCCTATGAAACTGTTTTTATCTCAATCCATGAGCCTTACCTTTTTAACAGATTCTCTTTTCCATCTCATTGGGGAAAAGGTAAACCATCAGCTGTGTATTGTTTAGCAGCCTGCCTGATTAAACTGCAACACTTACACTTTAAATATTGGCTTTTTTTTTTTTTTTTTCCCTCCGAGAATGGTTTGTATTAATGTTGTCTTTCGGGAAACATTTGTCATTTTATAAAGAAGTAGAATCTTTGTCGATCTGCTACAGTACCCTGCAATAGGCCACAAAATTGCAGAATGTCCTTTATATAAATGCACACTGTGGGTTAAGCCCAGAGAGCCATTTTACACCTCTGTTTTCAGAGTGTAGCCATGGGGAATTCTCGTTCTTAAAATGTAATTATATAAGAGGCTGACTGTCATACAATTATAAAATCATTAAGTTTGGAAAAGACCTCCAAGATCATTAAGTCTGAACTTTGACCAAACACCACCATATCAACTAAACCATAGCAGTGCCCCATCCAGTCATTTCTTGAACACTTCCAGAGAAGGTGACTCCACTACCTCCCTGAGGAGCCTGTTACAATGCTTAACCACCATTTAAGTGAAAAAAATCTTCCTGATGTCCAACCTGAACCTCTCCTGGCACAGCTTAATGTTATATCTTGTTGTCCTGTCACTAGTTGCCTGGGAGAAAGGGCTGACCCCTGTTTTACTACAGCCTTCTTACAGGTAGTTGTAGAAAGTGATAAGGTCCCTCTTGAGCCTCCTTTTCTTCAGGCTAAAAAACCCAGCTCCCTCAGCTGCTCCTCATATGACTTACTTTCCAGATCCTTCATGAGCTCTGTTGCCCTTCTCTGGGTTTGGTCCAGCACGTCAATGTCTTTCTTGTCGTGAGGGGCCCAGAACTGGACACAGCACTTGAGATGTGGTCTCACCAGTGTTAAGTACAGAGAGAGAATCACTTCCATAAACCCACTGGCCAAATTATTTTTTATACCCTTTTATATGCCCTTGGCCTTTTTGGCCACCTGGCCACACTGCTGGCTCATGTTCAGTGGGCTGTTGATGAGCTTCCCCAGGTCCTTTTCCATCAGGCAGATTTCCACCCACTCTTCCCCAAGCCTGTAGTGCTACCTGGGGTTGTTGTGACCCAAGGGTACTACCTGGCATTTTGCCTAATTGAACCTCATACAATTGTCCTCACCTAATTATCTAGCCTGTCTAGATCCCTCTGTGGAATCCTCTTACCCTGCAGAAGACCAATACTCACACCAGCTTGGTGTTGTCAGTGAACTTACTGAGGGTGCACTCGATCCTCTCTTCCAAATCACTGATAAAGATATTCAGCAGGTCTGCCCCAGTACTGAGTCCTTGGGAACACCACTAGTGACTGGCTGCCAACTGGCAGTAACTCCATTCGCCACCACTCTCTAGAGCTGGCCATCCAGACAGTTTTCAATCCAGCAGAGTACATCTGTCCAAGCTGCAGACTGCCAGCTTCTGTTGTGGAATACCGTGGGAGGCAGTATAAAGGCTTTACTGAGTTCCAGCTAGACAATATCCACAGTCTTTCCCTCATCCGGCAAGAGGTCACCTGATTATAGAAGATCAGTTTGTCAAGCAGGACCTGCCTTTCACAAACTCATGCTGGCTGGGCCTCATGTCCTGGTTGCTCTAAATGTGTTGCATGGTGACACTCAAGATGATCCATTCCATAAGTGCCAGACAATGTGCCACATTACTGTGATAACTAATAGAACTGTTAGTATATTCTAGACACTAACAGTTTTCAAAATTATTTAACAGTTTTTATTTTGAAGTTTTAAATGTTCTTCTAAACAGATGGACAGAGATAATTTTTTCCATTTCAATTAAAAACTGATTTAACATATACATAACATAGGAGAAGGTTTCACAAATGAAAAAGGGTCTGTGTTCCCAGAAACAGGCAGGCTACCAGTCTAAATTGCATATCAGTAATCTCCATTTAGACTAACACATTCAATTATTAACAAGAAATGCATAATGAATTGGTGAAAAGAAAATAGAATTTTCTTGTGTTGTTTATTAAGGAAAAAAAATATTCAAAAACTTTCCTAACCCTTTTAGACAGACATTGTTATGGATACGTAGCAATCACGCAGATCTTTTTGAAAATTATACTCGCTTACTAAATTTAACTTGGATAACAGCAAGCTATTGCATGCTTACTGCACTTCAAAATTATTCTAGACTTTGTACTTCTAGATGACATAGCTAACAACATTCTCTGAAACAAAAGTGCTGGTAGTACTAGGCAGCTTAGTTTGCTGTTATATGACAATGTTAAGCAGTAGTTACAAAATAAATAAGATAACTTGATATGGGAAAAGAAAAAAAATCTTTTACATAGGCGCAATCTCCTCTGCACCTTATGCCAGGGAAAAAAAGAACTCTAAAAGACCTGTGCAGTATCAAAAGTATTCAGGCCAGAAAAGAAAACAAACAAAAAAAACCCCAAGCAGAACAAAACAAAAGAGGTAGAAACTATACCCTGGGAATTCAGAGGAAAGACTCCTGCTTTTTGTAAGATTTAGAGTTAGTAAGGCAGTATCACCTTATTATTAAGTGATCTGTTGGCTTAATTTTCTTTTGGAAACAATGGGAATCTGAACATCAACATATGCTTTTGGCATATCTTTCTTTTATTTTTCCACTCCTGGCAAATTGCTAAAGTAAAAGAAATATGAAATATGATGACTTTTCTATGTATTCATCAGGAACTGGTGAACAACCTGCTTTTGTATTTATTGATCATGTTTCACCTCAGTCATCCTAACATATCTGACAATTCTTATAATTTTATCTTAGGGAAGAAGGAAATTTCTAAATTACATCAATGAAGAGATTACAATCTGTATGAAAATTTTTATCACTATTTGTAGCATTTGGGGACATGAGATGTCAAAATTGAAAGAAAGAAAAGGCTATTTTGTTGTTGCTGACAGAGATAAAAATCTTCAAGCAGTATTTTGGAGGGCAGTGATTTATTTTACATTTTTTTCTTTGTAAGTATACCTGTTCTTGTCCACATCTGTAGTACACTTGTAAGCATTTTTCAACGACTCATTAACTTGTTCCATTTCTATGGGGTCACTGGCATCCTTATAGAGAGATATCTTACTATCTTCAAATTGCTTTGTATCATCTCTACAGTTACATTAAAAAGAAAATGAATGCAAAATAAAGCTCTAGAGCCTGTCATAGGCATCAAAATATCTAGACCACCATACAGAATGCAACTGTGACTGTGGTCAGACCCTTGAGTTACAAGCCAATCCAACTGTGACTTTGAGTACAAAAGTAGCAGTAATACTGTTCTCTTTTTCTCCAAAAAGGAAGAAAAAGGGAAAGTAAAAGTCTGATGTTGTCCTTTTTTCTGTGTGGACATGGACTTTTGAGATGCTCCTCTCGGGATGAAATGCTATTTAATTCTCAAGGAGGGAACAAAACTGGTGTACAGAAAGACACCTTGTAGCAACCTGTGATCACATGAAAATATTGCTACATTTAACTACAAAATGGAGGGAGACTTCCTAAAAGAGGATGGAAAATAATTCTGTTCCACAATTCCCTAGGTAAAGTAGGCCATGTTTAAATTAGTATGTAATATGGGATAGTAGGAGCAGGTCTGTGGTGTGGCGTGAGAGAGTTGGCTTTCAAGCATTGCCTTAATGCATGCATTTGGTTGTGAGGGGGTATTTCAGACTAGCTCTATCCTGGTCTTGTGAGCTGATGGAAATGCCTCTTTGAAGGTGGAATGTGTTCAGTGCCTTCACAGGGCTCATCTTCCAGTTCAGTTTTACCCACAAGCAACTTAGCAGCACACCGAGTCCTTCCTGCCACATCAAATGCAAGTTTGATGAGTGTGGATGATCAGATTTTCTTAAGAAGCATATTTCTCATCCAAACTGAAACATTGATGTAGGCAAACACCTGTATATCACTTAAATACATTGGGTGGCAAGTCCAATCCATCAAAAAGATGCAACTTCTCAAGGTGTGTGCAGTAAACTGTGTAACTCAGTCACAAGATACAAGGGGTGCCAAAATCTTACAGGGTTCAAAAACTCTACATGCAAATTCATGGAAGGAGGATGTATTAGGAGGATGATTATTACAAATAAGTATAAAGACATTACCTCTAGCTGCAAATGTTCCAGAGAAAATATTGACTGACACAATTAAACATTGAAGTACTACTTTCAATTTGTCCTGCTCTTGAACTGCTTTCTAATCGTCTGCTGTTGTTTGCTCTCCAAAACTAATGGCAAAAGTATGACCTGGTACAAAACCCCTTATGCTGACTTGCCCTGCAGTAATCTTACACAGCAGACGAGATGCAAGCAAAAGTCAGAAATGTCCAAAAAGACGACTTGCTTGGTCTTTATTTTCAGTTTGTCCTTGGGAGACAGATGTCCATGTTTTCTGATGAACTACGGAGCCTGAGCTTCTGCCTTGGAAAGGTGCTTGAAGACAGGGATAAATGTTATTCACGCCATGGTATACGAGAGGCAATAAATGCAGCTTTTTTCTGTGTAGAACTTTACTTATGTTTCTGTATGTTAGCAGGGGCAGTAATAAATAAAATCCACATTTAATTCTTAGGTATTTCTGTGATACTAGTGCATACTTCTGTCTTCTATCTTTTTTAAACTTCAACACCAACATGTAGGGTTTTGCTTTGTAAATGTCTAAGTCTAATATCATACGTGACAATAAATTTATAAATCATAGCTGATGCTAAAGACTGCTTCCCTCCCATACAATTCAGTATTTTGTTTATTTATATGAAAATCCTGCAGTTCAGACTGCTCCCTATGGATATTGACTTACAAATATTGTGCTTGATATAAAGATCAAATCCCAAAACACCAAATATAAAACAAAATTGTTCTCAGGAAATCTGTAAAGGTGCTTATATCTGTACAGTACACTTGAGAATTTGCCAGACTGTGACTGAGAAGAAGATTCCATAAGAATGAGGCATATTCAGTCCAATTTAAATGTCAATTGAAGGATTTTAAGAAAAAAAAAGACTGTAATAATATTGAGTAATTAATACTTAATGTCAGTGGGAAATTTTACTGAAAATTGCTCTTTGGATGTCCGAAAAAGTTCCTTTAAATTAATTATCTATAAATAGAAGAACTATTAATAGAATGAATTTAATGGTAATCATCTGTACTTTACTGTTCTGAGACTTAAATATTTTTAAACCATGAAGCTCATTTTAAGGAGATAACATGATATCATTAAATTTTAAAAATGTGAAACAAAATGGATGAAGGAAATAAGCAAAAGAGAATAAATGAACTATAATGCATATTTGGGTGTTGCAGTAATGTTTGAGAACAGGTAAGCAGAAAGTTATTTCAATCATTAATTATTTTCTGTGGAAACAGATGAAACACACTAATTTTGGTAACATTATCTTTTTCTTTCAGAACCAGAAGTTTTCTGGTTTTATTTAATATGTTTAAACATATTTTTGCAGAGCAGAAAATTAAATATCTCTAATAGTGAGACAGTGGTTTCTACAACATAGATGTTGCAGGTAGAAATGATAGAGATTATTTATTTAATATTTACTGGCTTTCTTTAGAGAACCTTCTGCCTGACATCTGCACCTAGCATATTTCATGATAAGGACTTAAGACACTTAAAAATAAGTTGAGTATAACTATATAAAATACGATGACTGATTTCTCTGGAGTCCCTTTGAGCAGTTACTCATTTATTACTCCATAATGAAGGAGACAGGTGTGATTCTTCCATAGATCTCCTTTGAAATGAAAAGGCTTACAAGCAAAATACAGTATTTCTACATATGAAAAATTTCCAGAAATACTTCTGGTCATAAATCTGCATGTAGAAAGCTGCCAAAATCTGTGGGTGTATTTCAGATGCAGTTGCTTCCAAATTTGAAAGAATCAAATACATGGGAGGAATCTGCAATCCTGTGCTGGTTTAAAGGTGAACCATCAGGGGAAATGAACTCACCACGAGAGAGATTATAAGTCAGAGCTAAAATTTAATAATAATATTACAATAACAACACTGACACACAAGGGAAATTGCTTTCAACTCACAATACCCCAGCAGTATAACCCAGTGTCCTGGGGCACAAACCCAAGGGGGTTTGTTTGCCCTTGTGCTGAGACCCCTGTGGTTCCCCCAAGTCCAGAGCAAAAGGAAAAGAAAAACCTGTTGGTGCAGGCGAGGGCTGTGGTCTGGGCGAGAGCGGGGATCTCCTCCTGTCAAGGTCCTGCTGCTGCTCTGGATCCGACCAGAAGATCCCAAGGTCTTCTTACCCACCACTTATGTACCCTCAGGGAGCACCCAGTCCCTCCCCCTGGGCGGAGACTCACACATGGGTGATTAACTCTGGGAGCCAGGGGGTGTTGAGCTGTTGATGGCCCATTAGCAGCTCCGCCCCCCTCAGGCTGGGTGTGAAGTGATAATGGCTCCCTGGGCAGCTGCTGCTAATGGCCCATTGACCTTGGGGAATGAATAGAGGGGGTAGAATACACAGCTTTGATCACCCCCACACAGGGTTAGCTGGTCCCTCCTGCTGAACTAGGACTAATCTTTACGTGATTATGTGAAAATTTGATACAAAATGCCATTCATGATTTGTAACTGATAAATGTATGTTGAAAGTCATAAATCAAGGAGCTCATTCTTCCAACAACGTTCTATGTTCATATAATGTTGGTACGGGAACTTCTATAATATTTTTACTGTTATACTACTTTTTTTTATGGTGCCACATGTTGTAAATAGCATCTTAGACAATTAATAATAATGTTAAAATAAAATCTTCATTTTTTAACATTAATCCAGGTGAGATAAGATTTTTGATAAACTTACTTATTCAAGCAAGGGATGAAACCCATCTTTCTTTATACTCTTATAAGTCTTATCAATTCAGCAGACAGGTACTAGGCAACAGGATGAGACTGAATGAGATTTGATCAATTTTTTGATTATACAGTTTAGATAATCACCTTCCCTTAAGTCAGTATGCATTTTCAGTGATAATGATGCATGTTCAGACAGGAATTCATAGGATTTAATTGCGATAATTTCCAAAATACAGATTTTCCAATATTAAAGCATATCTAGGATGTTCTGGAAGTTTTGTGTTTAACCATTGTTACCATCCTGCAGCACTGACTTTATCACTTTATTTTAACTTTAAATGAAATATACATAAGATACTTTTTAGATGCTATGGAAAATGTTTGTAGCTTGAAATAGAAAAAAAACCCACAGAATGTTTGTGAGTTGAGCACCAGAAATTGAGAGGGTGAAAAATTTTTTTCTGTAATGCTGACTATAATAAAATGACCCATATGAAACCAAGAAACAGATCCATATATTCACAGATCTTATGCCCAGTAGAGCAGTTGTGGAGTTTTACTTGATTTTGAAATAGTTTGTTACATAATCAGTTTCAAAGGCAACATACAGTCAGATGAGATATATTGTAAACTCTACAAAGTCTGTAACTGGATATTTTAGAGGTATACATTTCTCTACTGGGATTTGCATATGAGAATTTACTGTTAAATTTTAACATATTAATTTGAAACATTCTTCATGGCAAGAGAAATTTTGGTATATTGATTCAAAACAGTTTTAAAGTATAGAGGCACTTATGTTTATTCTCACTGATGTGAAGGAAGTCTCTGGTAACTGGCTCAGAATCATCTTCTCCTAGATTGGATCATATCTTGCTTCCTGAGTCTGATTTCACAAATTATAGATTAGCAATTTTCCACACACAGGTTTTTTCCACAGTGCAGATAGTAATTTGTTTGGAGTGGTCATCTAATCAGTGTTTAAAAACAGGGAGGGGGAGGTCCTTGTCATTAAGTAAAAATAATGTAAGACAAAAAATGTGTAATAAGTCTAATAAGAATAGAAAATTTATGTAGTGAAATAAGTGGTAAAAATCTTTTGTCAGTTACGCTGAAGCATTTTCATATGCCAGAGTATTTCAGAACAGCATTGTAAATATTGCATTAAAGGATTTTGCAAACTAATATTAAATTTCCTTGGGTTTTTTGGAGAGGGAGAAAGGACTGGTGAAGGCAAATATTTGTTTATTATTAGAGGAATAGAGATTTAACAGCATCATTTCTTGAGGTGACAGGGTAAAAAAACAGTTCCTTATAATGCACCTATGAAGTGCTGTGAAATGAAGTACAAGTGTAAAGACTGCACTGATTTTTACAGGCTGTGGATTGGGTCTCCAACAGTCATTCACATAATACATATTTACACACATTTTTTGACCAGATGATGTTATTTTAATGAGGTGTTCTAATCATGACAGAAATATTAACTGTGCACACCAAAGTTATCTTTACACAATTTCTTAATATCAATTAATATTTCCATATAAAGGGAAAATCCGGAATCTTGTGAATAAAAGCTTTCAAAAGCAAAATTAAATATATTCATCACCCAAATTTATGTAGCACAGAGAAACTGACATCTGTATCCACTTACATGCATATTAAACAGCTTACAAATAAATACATATTAAAATATCCCTACATTTCAAGTTCTTGTTGGATGCTCTTCCTTTATACCCTGCACTGATTGCAGTGGTATTCAGGGCAGGATGCCAAAATGGCAGGATGAGCTTTCTTCCCACTAGGCTACAAGATAGAACAAGAATGTTCAAAGAAATATTTGATAATTAATGTTGGCTGCACAAAAAGGGCATCACATCACCGTGATAGACCTAGAGATGATAGACTCTATTTCAGTGGCTAGACTACACATCTATTATTTTGTTCTGAGCACCTCAGTACCAGATTTATCTGAATCAATTGGAAGAAAATAGTAAAAGAAGGGAGAAATATGCAAGTACTCCATTGATTAAGGAGGATGGACTGTTCTATTACATGTAATAGAAAAAATTTCCACAGGCTGGGCAGATTTTCTGTAATTGGAACTGTATTATATCAATATTCTTTGAATGCAGTGGTTGGAACAGGATTAAAGGAATAGTTGTTATACATGAAATACTTATTTTCCTGTCATCCTCCTAACTGCCTCTCTTCGTTCTGTACATATTTCCATTGGCTTTTTCCTTTTTATTATCAATTTGTCATGTCCCATCAATGATTCTATATTTTATGTGGTCAGCAGTTTGATAACATTTAAGTAGAATAAATTTATATTACAGTGCTGACAGGGCCCAAGTGTGTCTTCATACATATACAAAAATACACATGTATGATATTTTTTTTTTCCCTGAAACCCAAATGCTAGAGAGACATATGGAACATACAAAACACAAGAAAAAAAACTGTAGTGAAAGAATGTGTGAGAAAAGCAACCTTGCAAAAATTTAAATTATGAAAATAAATCTGCCTGAATTTCTGTATATTTCTGCAAAGCCAAACCGGCACTCAGCAAATGCATGTTGCAATCAGTATGATAAAGTGTTCAATCAATGTTTATACTGTTTGGGTTTTTTTTTAAATTATGGTCCTCGATACATATGATACATACAGTGAAGTATAGACATATAAGAGACAACTATGTGTAAATCAAACTCCCTCAGTTTTTGTATTTGATTTTGTAATCAAACCAGCATTTTTTTAGCATCAATTTTATCCTACTAATTTTAACTATAGCACACTTAAAGTATTCATACTTTGCAGGGAAAGAATATGCAAAACATCTCCTAATTTTCATACTATGCTCCTTACACAAGTAGCAAAACAATTGTGTCTTTCATTTTTTTTACCCCGTTTCCTGCTTTTACTTTAATTTTTTCCTTTTTTTTCACTTGTGCTTGACCATGAATATGAGTTTTGCTCTCATTTGCTGTTCTATTATTGTAAGTATTTTTCTGTTGAACTTCTCTTCATTGATTGTTTCTTCTGTTGATTGCCAGCATTTGTTATTTTCCTTTACACTTTTCCTTCACTTAAGTCCTTTGCCTGATGGTATCCTTTTCATCTGTTACGTAGAGATTGGTGTTCTTCTTGAAAGACTGGGCAAATAAACAAACCCACACAACCACTCCTCCTGTTTTATTTTGTGATCTTTCAGTGCAGTGTTGTACATACAGTTACATCTTTCTAATTGCAACCTGCTGTGACTATCCTCTTTCTTTTTGTTTCATTTATTGTTTATTTACAGAGAAAAATAGACACATCATACTTAGTTATCCTTTCAATAATTGTTCCGTTTTCTTCTGAATGATTATTGATTATATAATAGTCACTTTTATGATGTTCATATCTAGGCTTATTTGCCAGCTTCTATGCCTGACCAGTTTACCTGACATAAATGCAATACGCTTTGTCTTCTGTTATCCAGTACTTTCACTTAATATAAATGGACTGTGTGAGAAACATCTCATCAGAGGGTGTCACCACAGTGATAGAATGCCTGCCCTTTATCAGGCTAGAACAGGAGAAGAGACTGTTCTAACTCTTGTCTATCCTTACTGGATGCCTCCCTTAAAATTTTCAAAGGCTGAAGCCTTGAAGGAAAGTAAAGAAACAGAAGCTAAACCTAAAAGCTCAGGACTTTTCCTTTTTATTTCTCTGTGGAGAACAGTGGGAAGCATTTTATTTATTCTAAGTAAGAAAAATGGAAGAGGACTCAGAAGGCATCTTGGTGGTCATTCCGTATCCCAACTACTCAGTCACAGTTAAATGGATATTTAAGCTTGAAGAAATACACGGGCAAGAAATCCTGTCAGCAGTTCCAGATGGAGGCTTCCAGGCAGAATGTTATCCAGCTATAAGACAGCTACAGTCTTTTGGGAACAACATTTACAAACTGTTCATGCTGGTAAGATCAGAAAACCAAGTTTGATTCATGGTAAAAGCTCTAGGGCATGTTTATACTGCCTGCTTTACTGTCAGTAAAGTATTAATCTGGGTGTTTAGGTTCAAAAAAGTGACCTAATGCCTTGAGTTAAGAAATTAATCTCAAATAACTAGAATAATCTGCTGGATTTTTTTTTATCCTTGTCTCTTTGATGCACTGGAATCACTACATAAGTTTTAATTGTCAAAGTGGATTTCATTGTAAATGAAAGACAATATTTGAGAGTTTTAACTCTGCCTGATCCACCATTTTGAAAAAGTTAAATCAACATGCTTTTCCAAAGAACATGGGTGTACTTTTACTAGATGTGATTGTCCCTTATATTATTTTTCATCCCTTCAAAGCACTGTAAACTCAAATTGAGCTCCATTCCCAAAACGTATCTCATGGATTGTAAGTCATCTGTGAAGTGTTTGCATGTTCTATAGAGGAGTGGTTCTTAATTCATGGTCAGCCTCAAGTGACACAGCTGATTGCCAACACTTCATTCATAATCACATTCTTCTGGAAGAGCAGCAATGCTTGAGAGTGATGATAGGAGCTGATCAGAGCTCAGTGCATCCTGCTGCCATGGCACCAAGAGGCAGGCAAAACTTAGAACTCTCTAAATTAGATCCTAATTGTTCTTCCCATCCTTCCCACTGTTCTACATGATGCTATGATCCAATTATTAAAATTATTAGAGAGATGCCTCTGCCTGAATTGCGGTGCAAACGAGACCATATACCTGAAGTCAATAGTACAGATTTTGTGTAACAGTAAATGTAAAGTAGAGAGAGAGAGAAATAGAAAAGGGGAGTGAGAGAGAGACAAATGAAGTAGGAATAGAGTCTCCACCTCTGTGAATCCAGAAGGTGTCTCATTGGTTCTCTTCACTCTGGGCTTCTCAGTGGTGGGGGTCCCAGGAAATATAGAGTTCAATGGATTAATATATATTCAGGGTAAGTGGGAATCTGGAAATGCTCAGGTACCTCCTTTGGGGTTGGCGGGAAGTTATACACTGTCTTTTGCAACAGGTTCTGAATCTGTTTCAGCACTTTGGTTCATGTGCAGTACTCTGGTGGAAGGTCTCAGGAAAGAGTCTGGGGAGGGCACTTTGGGGGCCTTTGATGGTTTATGACACCCTCTCAGCTGCCTCTTATGTGAATGTCCTGTGTGTATATACCCTTCCTGGGGAGAGGGGGGGAGTTTTACAGCTGAGACTGTTTGTGCAAGGGAGAACTCTGCACAGGGTCTGCTTCTTATCTGGCTTATAGAATCTGGTGATGGGTGTTCACTCCCTCTGTCTTATGCAGACTAGAGGTCTTGACATCACACATACAAAATCTCTACAGCCTCTCCCATCACACCCAGCCAGAGCTGATTTTCAACACAGCTGCTCAGGTGACTTTCTTTGTGGATAGATTCTTATCCCCTCAGCTTTGTTTACTTCTCCTTAAGCCTGAGGTAATTGTACAATAGTACCACCTTTATCTTATCTCAAGTTCTCATGAGCCGGTTTAACTTAGAGTCCAATTTCCCAAAATCCAGGAGGCATATTCGGACAGGATGGGCTTCATTGATCATGGCTTTATACAGTGTTGCCATAATAGGCAAAGTCCTTTGATGATCTTAACAATGTTTGTGCCATTAACCATTTTCAGTCTCTCACACATGACAAGATTCTTTTGGTAAGCCTGTTTCAGAGACACCTCAGAGTCTTTCCCTAGGTTTTGAAAAGTGGGGAATTCCCAGACTGATGTGCAATCCTAAAGTTTTGTGGCACTGTGGAGGGGCAGAGCTACTACAATGTACTGCCCCAGTATGCAATCACATTCCCTGGTGAAGATCTGCCCCTTTCTGCTTTTGGATTCTTGTATATGCAAAACTATCCTGTATGCAGGCAATAGAAAGAAAATTTTATTTTATGTTTTAGTTTAAAAGCTGAAATCTTTTAAAATCCATGTGTTTTCTAAATGTTGTATTTTTATGTGTTCACATAAACCTTAGTAAATGTTATATTCAATACCCTTATGTATTCCTTCTCTATTTTCTGATTTAGGAGTAGACAAGACTATCTTTTTTTTTTTTAATTACCTTTTAATTCTTGGCTAGCATTTCGTATGATTTCTGATTTTTTTTTCTGATTCATTAACTCACTGTTTATATGTTTCAGTCATTTAATCAAACAGATGCTCATGTAATGTCAATTCTGTTTGCAATGAATTTTTTTTTCTTACTTCTAGAAAAGATTTACATCTCAGTAGGATACCTGATGAATAGGAAATTCAGATTTTTCCTCTTCTGGACAGGAGGTGTTAGAGTTGCAATACTGTATCTGTTCCTGTTCTTAGGGAGAATAAAATGCTGTGTTAAAACAGCAAATGTTGGTTTCTTTTGGTGAGTATGTTCAAACCAGTGAATCATTTGCATCTAGATTTTTTTTCTCACAGAAATTAAGAAGCTTACTTGTAAATTTTACCCATTTTATAGACCCTTCCCCATGATCTTTTAGACCACTTAGACTTTCTCTCTTTTTATGAATTTTAGTATTCTATGTACTATTTTGCTATCTGGAACATGTGACTAGTTTGAAAAATACACCTGAAGCAGTTCCTGCTGAAAGTTTATTTCATCCAAGAATGGTTAATTTGAAACCCTTTTGATCTTCAAATCATTTAGAGAAATTAGAGGTTCAGATTTTTTCAAGTTTCCTGGCACTCATTTATATGGGACATGGGATCAGAAGTCTATCATCATCACAGAATCATAGAATGGTTTGGCTTTAGAAGGACCTTAAAGTTCACCTGGTTCCAACCCCCCTGACATGGGAAGGGACATCTTCCACTACATTTTAGAGATGTTTATTTTTTAAAATTACTTCTTAAATTACATTTTGGTGTGGTAAGGGTAGCCACATTATGGAGGTTATACACCTTGAAGAAAATACCTCTAATGCATTTCTCAAAAAGAAAGATTAATGCATTTCAACTCTTTTCTCTGACCTAGCCTGAAGAGTGAGAGGACTTTTTTTGTCTCTAAGAAATAAACAAGGCAATTTCCCAACTCAGCAGTAGAGGTGTTCCAAATTACATACACTATAGATTTACCATATATCTGAAATTCATAGGCTTAAGTAGTGACCTGCTAGTGTGTGATGTATTTTTTCCAGTTGGAATAGTTGTGGTGTATGTACTCTTAAATTAGAATCCAGATTTTAAGGATGTATCTATCTTTTTTTTTTAAATGAAGTCTAGCAACACAAGTGAATATTATCAATAATTATAGAAAAGTGTCATTTTGCAATATTTAACTTATAAATATCATATCTCAGGTTTTATTTTAAGTGAATAAAAATTTGTACTAGTTCAGGTGCTTCATATTCACCTGTAATACATTACCAAGAATTCCTTCTGAAAACTGAGGGACTAGACAAGAGGTGCATGAACTGCTCTGTGAAGTGTCTGATTTTTACAGTAATATTTTTCAAACAAAATTAAGAAAACAATCTAATATTACCTTTTCCTGCAAGACCATTCTTCTTTAGGTAAGATGTTTTGACTCTCTTAAAATCTTGTGAATTTAATTTAAATTCTCTGACAATTTAAGTTGAAAACATAAAATATGTTTGCAAGTAGTTTGCTGCTTTTTATTGTAAGTTAATAACATGAGTTGCTGAAAGCTGTCCTTATAAAATTAATCTAGTTGTTGAGCCAATGATTATTAAAGGCTGCTGAACTTTTCTGTTTTATGTTAACCAGCTCTGGGAAGGTGATGATATATGATAGGTAGCAAGTTGGGAAGACCATCTGTTTATAATTTTTAATGCAATTTTGCAATGACTACTGGCTGAGGTTCTAGGAAGTGTATTAAAAAAATCAAGTAAATAAAATTACTGCTACAGAGGTGAGCTATAAAATCATTATTATTGAATTATGGGGTTTATGAAAGAAATCTGAAGGTCAGTTTGCTCTCACATTCTCCAAGGACAGATAACGTTTGCTTCCTAAGAATGTGTTGGAAACATGTAATAAACATTGAAATTATGTGTGCATGATGCCACGGTTCTGGTGAGAGCTGACACAATGTTGCAAACCCATAAATTTATCTCAATTCTGCTTTCAGACATGAAAAAATGGGGGAGGAAAAAAAAGAAAACAGAAACCAAACAAACCCACCCAACTCCACCCGCCCCCACCCCCAAATTCCAGCCATCTGATGATTCTTTACTGCTTGAAACAGAATAAACATTTAAACATTCTGCATTAAAAGAGAGGAGAAAAGTTCAGTAATAACCTATACCTCTTAAAGTAAAGTTAGCCAATGCCCCTAAACACTGGCGAGATGTGTAGACAAATCAGAGTAAGGTTGAAAATACCCTGTTCATTCACTGAGAGATGCCTTTGACCGATATGTTTGGGAAGCAAACCAGGGAGATCATGAGAATAAGGGTAAACTCAAAGCCTGCCCATAAAATGTCCCATTGGGTGCTGGAAGGTGCTTCCTTGGGCTTAGGAAGAGAGAGCAGGCTCGTAAACTGATGCAGAACGCACCACCCAGCTTCAGGGACCAGCTAATGCCTCACTTCGAGGGTTTAATAAATTTTAAATATATCTGTCACCTATGGGCTTGAGGAATAAATGGAAAAACTGTATTTTAAAGGCCCCTGGAGTGACATTGTGTTTAAGTTAACAGAATTAAGGTGATTAGGCAGTAACTTTGAGAGGACTGCTTCATTAAGGGAAGGTTAGGTCAACTTTTGCTTTCCAAGATTCATTCAGGTTCATTTATCTCTGTAGAGGGAAGCAAGGGATATCCACTACCCTTTCCCCCATCCACACATATATTCCTACTTTTCACTATAGCCCAGAATAAGGGTAAAGGAGTTCTGTATCTGCCTCCTTTAACTCATGGGAACATTTCAGATTATCCTAGCCAGGTAAATACAGGTTATTTACCTTTTCTGTTGAAGCTGTCCCACAAAAGAATGAAGAACTTAAGGTTAACCATGTCAAAGACTGCATAAGTAAATGAGGCTTTCTAGAGGTTAAATGCCTTACTTCAGATTATTACAATCCATATTCTGGTTGGCATTGCCAGCTCTTTGAAATATTTACATATAAATGTCATTGGATAAAATGAATCTATTTTTTTCCTGAAGAAAAATGAGGGGGGTGGGCAAGCATAGAAGAAATCCAAAAAGCCTGAAGAACACTTCCAGCCTCTACCAATTAAGAAGGAAACAATTCCACTAATGATGCCTTATATACAATGTAGGACATTTCTTCTGTGTTTTTGAAAGTACAAAGCAATTGACAGCTATAATTATATTTAGCCATATGATTCAAATGAATAAAACCACATGACTGCAGTACAAGGTGTCTTGCAAAGAGTATAGCTGTTAAAAAAAAATTGGCCTGCTAGTGAGAGTTATTGAATTTAGGACCTTTCTTATAAAGATGGAATAGCAAATGAGAAAATGAGTGTTCTGGATCCAAGGTGATGTGCCCACATGATTTGAACAGTGTGGTCCTGGCTGAAAAGGTTTTGTCCTGAAAAAGGTGCATGTTTTGGTCTCTTGTTCAGGACTTTCCTGATGAAAGTACTAATTAAATAAGCCTATATGTATGTATGTACAAAGGCAACCTCCCCCTTGATCTTGAATCTTTGAATTCACACGTTTGTTGAGAGTTAAAGCTGTAATATATTATTAAGCCATTTGTTCAGGCAATTAAGATACATATGTTTATGGTAGTTGCTGTGTTACTGTCAGCACTGACAATACTATAGTTTGTAGATTGTGGAAGAAGCATTATAATCTTCTCAATAATATAACAATTGCACAACATCAAGCCCTGTTGTGTGCAGGCTTTTTTAACTTCGGCTCCAGTTAGAAGATCACAGAGCTCTGACCCATGTATAACATATGTTATACATCTCTATGTATTACACCCTGAACAATGCAAATAGCCAGAAATTCAGTGGATTTTTTAAATGAATAATATTTATATATTTTATTACAAAAATAGTTATTTGAAGTTTGTTTTGGATTATTTATTTTGTAGCAGGGAAATCAAACCTTATGGGGAAAAAACCTGGCTGCATTTCCAAATCTGATTTACGCTACTTATCAGCTCTATCAAATTTTTCCACTGATAACTGAAATGGAAGAAGATAGAAGACGTTACTTCTATTACAAGCCTTGATGGCAATGAATTCTTGTTCCACATCACTTTACTATGCACTTAGAATTTACTTAGCAGTTCATCATAGTAGTATTTTTTCAAATTTTATTTGTTTAAGGAAAACTGCTTGTATATTTTCTCCCAATAGCCCTTGGTTTGATCACTTGTCAAAATAAATACTAAATGAATAAAAAGCTGTGTAGCTTCTCTGAGTTTCTCCCTGTGATTTTGGCTGAAATTTAGCTGTGTTTTTTCTATTTTTAAACCTTCTGTTTCATCTTGCTGTGGAAATATAAGACAGCCACCAAGTATTTGCTAATCCCTTCATTGTGGCTTAAAAACCAAACCACTTTTGGCTGTAACTTTCTGAGGTCAAATAACTATCATAATAAACAGAAACAATCACTCCTAATTTTAGATATGCAGGAAAGCCAAAGAAGAATCTCTCAGTGATTGTGGCACTGAATAGTGGGAAATATGCTTAAGTGTAAGTATTGGGATTTTACCATTTTACAGAGAGTGTGGATACCTGTCCTTAGAATTGTGACTCAATTTAAAGCTTTTGAGTAGACTGGATGAAAGGAGAACCCTTCCTCCAAGAAATTAGGATTATTTCTCCTAACTACACATCTGTAAAGGCCCATATTCCAGTCAAAATTCAAGTGAGGCAGCCATCAAGTGAGATACCAGCCAGAACTCCCAATTGGAAAGATTAATCTGGTATTCTTAACAGAAAATAGAGGGAAAAAATGTAAATCCCAAAAATTTTTATTCTGTTTTACAAAGTGACACAAACAGGGTAAGTCTGAAAAATAAGAGCACATGCTTGACTCCTTTAAGTTAAACCGAGAAAAGAAACACAATAATTATAAAACTTAATATTTATCACTCAGAGTGGTATCTGGTAATTAGTCATTCCAACAATTCCTAATGGCTTAAGTTTTGCTGATGCTAGCTAATTATCACTTACAAAGAAATGTGTTTTAGAAAGGTAATTTGCCAAACTATTCCAGTTTCACTGAAGATGAGAATTAAATCTGTTTTATTAAAATTAGAATGCAATAGCTGTTTTGAAAGTTTGGTAGCCTATTTCTATTTTATGTTAGCCAATGTCTAGGGGCATAAAGCAAAGGTGTACTTATTCCAATATGAAAAATGCCAATTTCCAGTAACTCTCATCATTTGTCACATTTAATATTAATGTACATATATGTGTATTAATGTGTCCAACACAAATGTGTTGAGGTGTATTTTTATATGAAACATTAATAAATATTTGTCAGATTGTAGTCTTCTATACTCTTTCAGTGTTTAGGACATCACTGTGCTTTAAAAAAGTGTGTGCATCTTGTTTAATGACTGCTTGTGTAGCTAAAAGACAATGTAACAAGTAAAATATGAAATTACTTTAAATAATATCCTGCAATGCCAGCCCTGGCTATCAGAGTCAAATTTAATTCTTCTCATGAATTGCAGCTCCTAAAGGTCTTGCAAGTTAAATTTAGTCAGTGAATTAAATCTGGCCATCCACATTAACTTCAAATTATACTGTTCCTGACACTTAAAAGTACACTGACTTAGAGCATTTTGTTATGTGACTATAACTTAGAAAGTGTCTTGGTTTGAGATAAGCAACTGCCAAGCCCCCCCCCCCAAGCACAGAGAGAAAAGCCTCCCTCCTAACACCAGGGAAAGGGAGGAAAAGAGAGGGGAAAGGAAAAATAAACCACTTCAAATGGCATTTATATTAAAACTACATATATTTTTCCCAGAAAGAAAGAGACAATTAGAAGAGAGTACAAATATTCACTCACACAAGTCTACAACAACAAGTTCCCCACCTCAACTTCTTAACGAACACACAAATTCTACTGTCTTAACTACACATTACTTAAGAAAAGACTTATTCCCCAGGGAGACAAACTCAAGCAGAAAGGAGAGACCCAGAACAACACATTTTACTTTCCTGAGGTACCCTGTGAGCCAGTGGTGGGCCTGGTCCTCTCCATCCCCCCTGGGACAGCATCATGCGTCCTCCCAAGAGGAGGGCTGAGAAGCGACAGCCTTAACCACTCCCACACTGGTTCCTACTTCCCTGGAGATGATGTCATAATGTGGTATGGAATATAAAATTACGGGCTAGAAGAGGTCAGCTGTTAGCTCAGCCCAGCTCAAGTCAGCTGGCAGCTTCGGTCTAGTCCAAACTTCAGAGCCCAAATCTAGGCCCACCTAGGTGAACCCATAACAGAAAGCAATTCTGTTGACAGTATGTTAAATAGAATGAAATTTATAAATCTCTTTAGTCTTTTGGTAAAAAAGGGAGAATTATGATATTTTATTTTGACTAGTAAAGTAAGAAGAAACAGGTATGAGATTTGATATTTTAAAATAGCACTTTTTCATTATTAAATTACAGAATTAAATGAGTCTTAATTTGCTAAATTTTGTGAAATGTCCTTAGTAACAAATGCTGTATGTGAGAAAGCAAACTCCTAGTTACATGGTTTTTTTATGCTGAAATACTCTAAAATGTTACAAATAACTTGGTAGTTAATCTCTGTCTTTACACTACAGAATATTTATGAAAAAATGTCAAATACTTTTTACTCTGCATATACATATGTTTAAATATAAATGTGTATATACGCACATATTTATTATTTATCTCTATATTTATACTTATGTAATAACTTAGAGTTGAAATTAAGAATGCTCTTTTCCAAAGAATTTTAACTGAAACATATTGCCATGTCCTTTATTGCTGTGGTGAAAGCAGTATTAAATTCAAGGAAATTGTATCTACTAAGAAATCCCAGAACATTTCACCTTTGTAAGAGACTTACTTTAGTGAAACTCTTCTTCTTTCCCCCTCTCTCATTTTCTGATGTGACTTTTCTCTGTTTTCAAAGCAACATTCCTTGCCTGAATACCTTTTAAATTGAGCTTCAAGCTGATTGCTATTTTGACTCTTTGACAAGGGCAGTTTTCAACAACTGTCATTTTGTTCCGTCCAAAATTCAGCTTCTGTGACAACATTGGATGTTGGGGCGTTTTATGTTACCTTAAAGAATTATCTTATCATTTTTATGGTCTTTACATCACCTGTCTTCTACTGTAGTTTCAACAGCAATCACAATGACATTACTAAACCATTCTTGCAGACACACCAAATGTCTGATTACTGCTGGTAAAATGAAGAATTATTTGTCCTCATGGGCAGTCTGAGTGCAGCATTTCATTTTCAACCTACACTTCTCCTTAGAAAAAGAAGCTATAAAAAACTAGCCAAAACGGAATTTATTGAAACAGAAAAGATGAATTCCTGACATGTGTGAGGATGACCCTTGGCACTGCATGCAGACATGTTTGAATAAGATGTCAGTGAGTCTACTGTCTCATGACAAATTAGAATCATAGAATATCCCGAATTGGAAGGGACCCACAAGGATCACTGATGCCCAGCTCCTTGGCCTGCACAGGATGGACCCAAGAATCCCACTAGGAACATCATTCAAATGCTTCTTGAACTGCCAGGCTTTGTGCCGTGACCACTTCCCTGAGGAGCCTGTTGCAGTGTCCAGCCACCCTCTGGGTGAAGAACCTTTTTCTAATATACAGCCCAAACCTCTCCTGACACAACTTCAGGCTATTCCTTCAGCTCCTGTGACTGGTCACCAGAGAGAAGAGATCAGTACTTGCCTCTCCTCTTCCCCTTTTGAAGAAGCTGTAGGGCACCAAACTGCACAAACAAACAGTTTGGATTACCCCGTGCAGCACATGCATACTCTGTGTTGTTGCTCCAGCACATACAGTACTGCAGGACTCCTACCAAGTTAAGATCCCAAAAGTTGAGTTCTGATGCTTTTGCCTGAATTTGCCCTGACATCTGAGTGAGGAGAATCACTTCAGTGGACTAAAACTACCGAAGGTTAAGATAGGTTGAAGCTGATGTCGCAAAAACAAGCATTTAACTTCTATAATGAAATAATTTTTACCTGAAAAAGACACACACACACACACACACACCCATTATTTATTGGATTAGCACTTTATATATGTATATATATATACCTTAAAGCTGTAAGTTTTATGCCAAGAATACAATAAAAAATATTAAAACAAATATACTTTGATAGGCTCTGCTTGCTTTAGGTTGTATTACAGAAAATACCTTGTCTCTGTTACATTTTGTGATGTTTCTATTGACTTTACATTTTCCATATGAATTTTACAATAGAATAATTCTAGTTGGAAGGAACAATGAATAATCATCTATTCCAACTTTAGACATTCATCAACCTTAAAATATTTATTTTTTTGTTTCTGATTCCTTTATTAATTTGAATTAATTTTATCTTTATTTTGATTCTTTGCAGAAAGAAGTGTTGAAAAAAAATTATAGTAGAAAATCAAGAATTATTCTCTAATTAGTGCTAAAAATATTTTACATCAGACAATCGCTGTTAGTGTGCTGTATACAAAATGGAAGAACGTTCAATGTTTTCCTTAAGGAACCAGTTAAATTTTTTCTAATATAATGTCATTTTCTACAAAGTAATATCAAACTGATAATCCCTATGAACTTCAGAAAAAATAGTGATATATAACCCACTTGATTTTTTTTTAAGTATCGCATAAATAGCCGCACAGCATGTAATTTTCAATTGCTTTTCTTTCCTCTTCCCATCTGACTCAGTTATTCTTGGGCCAAGCGCTGATTAACATGATTTCCAAAAGTACAATGTACAAAATTATAGCACTTTTCTAAAACAGTGATCAATGTGCTGAAGGATACAAGCTGGCAGAAAGCAGTAGAAGTGGAGATGAGAAAACATTTTGAAAATGGAATATGATTTGGATTTGCTGTCATTGACTTCAGACAGTTACCTAAACAATGTAAAATTCTGCTGTAGGGGTTGAGGAGTCTGTCATACCCAGAAATTTTTAAACAGACATTCAGAAGAACTGAAAATGATAGGGAATAGAAAAGATAAGGAGAAGACAAGCCTTCTTCTTTAATGTTTTGCTCCATATAGGCAGAGTAAACTGCTTTAGTTTGGAAATACAAAAATTGAAAATATTAAAAAATGAGTTTTTAAAGGGACTGAATATATCTCACTCCAATTGGTACATCAGTAACAATTTTTATCATCTGGATTTCTTCCTTATAAGTACAAAATTTTGTAAAAACAAGTTTTATAATTAAGTCTGTGGATTTCATCATCTTTGCACTCTAATGATGGACTTGAGAAATGTAGGGCAGCTGCTGATTTTCTGTGGTTCTCTTTGTATGGTTGAAGAGTCTGCAGGTTTAGGGGAAGGAGGGAAAGGAAAAAGGAGAAGAAGAAGAAGAAGAAGAAAGAGAGATGAAAGGAGGGAAGGGAGTTTAAAAAAAAAAAAAGGACAGAAGGAAGACAGGAAGAAAGATCTGAGTAGCTCAAGGAACAAGAAGATACTATCACAGATAATTTTTGTAGTTTCAGTTCCAAAAGCATAGACAGTAGAAAGAAATAAATAGGTCAAATAAGTCAAGGTCAGTTGGATCTTGACATGACAAACTATTTATTTTAAACCAGAATACAGATGACCTTAATTGTAATAAAATCACTCCACTGGAACACACTAGAGACAGAATGCAGAAGGGAGTCTGGTCACAGCATGTGCTGATATAAATTTACTAGCAGGTTCCAAGGTGAATAGTAGCAGTGGGAATAAATAAACCTCAAGGAAAAGAACATCCTGTTGCATTTCAGCTTTTTACTTTCAAAATTAATGAAAATTTTTTTAAAACTTCAGAATATAACTTGGGTGGCAGAATTTATCATGACCTAACTAGAGTTGTCCTGGTATTTACAGTAGTAATAGCATACCAGGGTGGTGCATATGTAAGATTCTAGTACATACATCTTTATTTTGCACTTTTAACTTTCAGAAAAAAAAGAATTTCACATCTGCAATATATTTAGAGCAAAAGCATACTGATTATGCCTGTTTTTTTCAGTTTTAAAATAATTCAAGGTTCCTAGTCAAAACAAATTTCACTTGTGGAACCCGAGAGTTTCTCATCCATTAAACTTTCTACCCTCATGCTGGCATCTCCTAGGGTTGTCTCCTGCAGAAGATATACTCGTGAGATATACTTTCTGCCATCTCTGGAGAATACCTAGCATTTCTCCTAGTATAAATTCCAGTCCCATTTCAAATCATAAAAGCTATAGATTTGTTTTCATCTCTTCCTCACTAAATCATAGCTAGCCAAAAATTAGTTCCCTGCACTGCCAATACCATTTCTCTAAAGTGTCTACTACAGCAGCTGGCTTGTGTTTTATCACTGGTTTTGAAGGAAATATTTCTGTAAAAGTAGAATTGAGATGTTCACATATGGAATCCATGTGCCACAGGTTTTCACAAAAGATAAGAAACACTGTGTAACTTGTAATTTTCATTTACTCATTCAGATATATAAAGCATAACAAAAAATGGCTATATCACTATAAATTATGCTTCATCTGTGCTAAATCAGGGAATAGCGAGTCATGGTTTCAAGGAACAGCAGAACCATCTTCACTTCCCTTGCAGAGAGTAATTCTTATAATTTCATCTTTACAGAAAATCAAATGAAAGAATCAAATGCATATTTTGCAAGTTATGGCACATTTGAAAACAGACTTACATGATTATATTGTATATGGATAGCTATCAGTAAGTTCTAAACAACGGACATCTCAAGCAATTTAAAACCCAGAAAAATAAATATAGCAAAATTTTCTTAGTTTGCCTCAGAAGTCTTACTTATGCTACATTTATTAAAGAAGACAGAATATGATTTTTGTAAAACAAATTTATCTAGAATTTAAATACCATGGTTATTCATCCAAGAATATTGTAAAATAGTTATATGCTTGGGAAAATGCCTAAATAATTTTATTTTTATCCATAAATATGTTTCTAATAAAGCCCCTCAACTATAAATGTGATAAGTAAGCAACTAAGTCAAAATAATAAATAAGTTGAATAATCAACTAATTCAGTTGTATATGATATAATACCTTAGGTACTACCATTGATTAATGAAATCTGTTTTTTTAGAAATTGAATATAGTTGCAAAGTGAGAAAATTGTGATTTTTACTACTCTAATGGATAGGGGAACATAGAAGTTCTAAATTTCAGAATTGTACTAGATTTGATGACATGGAATAAACAGACCAGATAACAAAATTTACTCTAAATTCCCCCAAAACACTGTGGGAAAAAATTTCCTGGAATAGTTTATATAAAGTTGTATAGAAGCCTGTGTGTGTGCAATAATGTGATGTGTTCTTGATGTGAACTTCAGTTTCTAAAACTGAAATTGGAAGTATTTTAGTTGTTTCTGGTCTTGTGCTACATGGAAGTTATTTAAAATTCAAATATTCAGAATTGTAGATTAAAAATCATAAAATCATAGAGCCATTTAGATTTTAAAAAGACCTGAGTCATCATCAAGTCCAACTGTTAGTACTGCCAAGTCCACCACTAAACTATGTCTGTAAGTGCCACATCTACACATCTGTTAAATACCTCCTGGGCTCGTGACTCTGCGACTTATTTGGGTAGCCTGTTCTAAAGCTTGGCAACACTTTATGTGATGAAACTTTTCCTGATATTCAATCTAAGCCTTGCTTGTGCACAACTTCAGGCCATTTCTTCTTGTCCTGTTGTTTTTTGTTTGATATAAGAGATGGAGTCCCAATTTCAGGCCATGGTAGAAAGTGATAAAGTCTCTCCTGAGCTGCATTTTCTCCAGGCTAAAATATCCCAGCTCCCTCAGCTGCTCCTCACAGGACTTGTGCTCCAGACCCTTCATCAGTGTGTTTGCCCTTCTCTGGACTTGGTCCAGAACCTCAATGTCTTTCTTTTTGTGAGGGACCCAAAACTGGACACAGCAGCTGAGGTGTGGCCTCACCAGTGTTGAGTACAGGAGGACAATCACTGCCCTGGTCCTGCTGGCCACACTATTTCTGATACAAACCAGGATGCCATTGGCCTTCTTGGCCACCTGGACACACTGCTGACTCATGAACAACTCTCCCCCAAGCCTGTAGGGTTGCATGGGGTCATTGTGAGCCAAGTACAGGACCCATCATGTGGCCTTATTGAATCTCACAGTATCAGCCTTGGCCCATCATCCATCTTGTCTGAATCCCTCTGTAGAGCCTTTCTACCCTTCAGCAGATCAGCACTCCTGCTCAGCTTGGTTTCATCTGCACAGTGACTGAGGGTGCCCTTGATCCCCTTGTACAGACCATCAATAATGATATTAAATAGGACTAGCCCCAGTACTGAACCCTGGTGAACACCACTAGTGACAGGCTGCCTGCTGGATTTAACCCCATGCACCACCACTCTCTGGACCTGGCCATCCAATCTTTTACACAGTGAACAGTGCACCCATCAAAGCCATAAACAGCCCTTTTCTCCATAAGAATGGGAAATGGTGTCAAAGGCCTTACTAAAGTTCAGGAAGACAACAGCCCCATCCTTTTGCTCATCTACTAAGTGGATCACATTCTCATAAAAAGAAGGTCACACAAGACCTGCCGTTCACAATGCTGGTTGGGTTTCATCCCATGGTTGTCATGCATGTGCTGTGTGATGGTTAGTCCAACATTCAACCTAACTCTCCCCTGACAGAACTTCAGGCCATTCCCTGGGGTCCTGTCGCTGGTCATCACAGAGAAGAGATCAGTGCCTGTCCCTGCTCTTCCCCTCATGAGGAAGTTGTAACTGCAATGAGGCCTCCCCTCTCCAGGCTGAACAGACCAAGTGATGTTAGCTGCTCCTTATATGGCTTCCTCTCAAGGCCCTTCACCATCTTTGTTGTTCTCCTTTGGGCATTCTCTAAGAGCTTAATATCTTTTTTATATTGTGGTGCCCAAACCTGCACACAATATTCAAGATGAGGCTGCCCCAGTGCAGAGCAGAGCAGAACAATCCCCTCCCTTGACCAGCTGGTGATGCTTTGCCTGATGCCACCCAGGACATGGTTGGCCCTCCTGGCTGCCAGAGCACTGTGTATTCAACTGGCCTAGGATACCTAAGTCCCTTTCCATGGCACTGCTTTGCAGTGTCTCATTCTCCAAGGTTGCCTCATCCCAGGTGCAGAATCTGGCACCTTCCCTTGTTGAACTTCATATGGCTGGTGATTTCTCAGCTATCTAATTTGTTGAGGTCTCTCTGCAGGACCTTCCTGCCTTCAGGGGAGTCAACAACTGCTCCCAGTTTTGTGCCATCTGCAAACTTGTTTAGTATCACTTCCAGTCCTGAATCCAAATTATTTATGAAGATGTTGAAACGCAGAAGGCCCAAGATGGAGCTCTGTGGGACCCCACTAGTGACAGGTCACCAGTCTCATGTTACCCCATTCACTACTATTACCCTCTGTGCTCAACCTATGATCTGATTGTTCACCCACTACATGATGTGTTTATCCAGCTTGTGCTGGACATTTGTCCAGAAGGATTCTGTGAGAGACGGTATCAAAAGCTTTACTGAAATCCATAGAAATTACATCAATTGGTTTCCTTTGATTAGCTTAGGTGGGTTCCCTCATCATAAAAGGAAATCAGGTTTGATAAGCAGGACTTTCCTCTCATGAAGCTGTGCTGGCTGCGACCAATGACTGTGTTGTCATTCAGGTGTTGATTTCCGTATCTCCCAGAATATTTTTTCTCCATGACTTTACCAGGTGCTGAAGGGAGACTGACAGGCCTGCAGTTTTCAGGGTCCTCCTTCTTGCTCTTCTTGAGAATCAGGACAATATTCACCAGGTTCCAGTCAGCTGGGACCTTTCCAGATTCCCAAGACTGCTCAAAAATTATCAAGAGCGATTTTGCATTGACATCTGCCAGTTCTTGAGGATTCTGGGATGGATCCCACCAGACCCCATAGATTTGTAGGAATCCAGCTGGAGCAGCAGATCATACACAATTTCCATGTCAGCTGGGAGTTGATCATTCTCACAGTCATGGTCCTTCACAGCTCAGGGCACTGAGACCCCCTTGGTCCATCATCTGTGTTAAAGACAGAGGCAACAAATGTGTTTAACACCTCTGCCTTATCTCTGTCCCCATTTGTGAGGAGACCATCCTTATCCTGTAACTGGCCAATGTTATTTCTATAGTGCCTATTGCCATTATTGTATTTGAAAATAGTCTTATTGTCCCTGACATTTCTAGCCAGCTTCAGCTACGGTTGAGCTTTGGCCACACAAATTTTCCTCCTACAGGGGCAAGCATCTTCTCTGTTTCCTTCTAATATCACTTGACCTTGCTTCCACTGGGCATACACCTTCCTTTTTTGCCTTATTTGCCTTCTGCCTTGCCTGCTTGACTTCTGACATTTAGGAATTACCTGTTCCTGTGTCCTTAAAATACATAAGTACCTGAACACTTGAATCCACTTTTATAGTTGAAAAAATTCTCATAACCTTTTTATTTGAAAAAAAGTACATACTTCTGTAAAGCGGCAAAGATTTAAGATAACTGACATAAATACATACTAGTATATGAATACTGATCTGTAGTTGGATTTTAATATTTTTGGTTTGATATAAAACATTTAGACATTGACTCCAAAACAGCTACAATTTTCTGCTTGATTCCTGTAAAATCAAATGGGTTCACCAATCTCATTTTAATAAAAAACTAAAATCACATATTAAATATTAAAAATGCATCTTTCAAACTGTGACTTATTTTGCCTCTCTCAGGCATTTATTTTAGGGTGGGGTAAATTGTATTTCTTTTAATTCTGAATATATAGATCTGAGAGATTCACAAATAACCAGATACCTCGTTCAAATGGTGACGTCATATATCATCCAATGTTGTAACTGTGCAATGCCACAATTCTAATGTTTAGATTTTCTCATGAAAGTGAATTATTGGTGCCTTTTATTAGTTGAAAGCATATATTTTATGGATGCATACTGTTTTGGGGGGAATTTCAGTTACACCTCATTGTCATGTTTAAGGATTTGGATTTTCAAATCTCCATTGTAAGAAAAATATTTCCCATTCCAGCTTCTAGCATGCTGCCATCCTCCTTAGTTTCTTCCTTAATTTGGAGTGACTAAATACTGAAGTGTCATAGGCAAATGTAAACTATTTTTCTTTAGATTGGAGAAAACTAATGATGAAATAGCCAACGGAAAGGTCCCCACCACAAGAAATTTACAATTTAAACTCAGATGTGACACAAAAGGAGGAGAAAACAGACCAAAACCAGATGGAAATGTGACTATAACTTTTGTAAAGTATTATACAATTAGCTGTCAGACATGCCTGCATTTTTGATTGCTGAGTGCATTAGTTTCTTTAATGGAAGATTTTAGGAGAAAGGTTTTAAGTGTAGTTTGAAAGATGAAAGAACAATATGTGTAAATAGGAATTCAGAAGCCATTCCATGAATGTGAGACAGTGGGAAAGAGAGCATCAAGATAAAATGGTAGAAGAGAATTAAAGCAGTGCTGAACTCATGTTCTTAGCACATAGTAGAAGACAAGTCTAAAGTTATAGGTTAAGGCTGAGTAATTTGGGTCACTGAGTGTCAAGAACAAGGAATTTGAACTTGTCCTAACAGAAGGATATAGTTATAGATGATGTAATTGTAGCATCACACAAACTGTGGAGTTGGCCACATTTTCTGCCATAAATTACATTAGTGTGTTCTGAATCTCTTGACTGAGGTCAAAGACAAAGGGAAACTATATGGCTTGGTTTTAATAAGTGATTTTCATTTTATAAAAAAATCAATAGAGAAAGTTGTTGATGTAGATTGACATTTAGAAATGTTTGGTATCTTTAGATACTTTATTGCTCATCATATCAATGAATATGAATCACTATTTCCCGCTCAACATAGAAACTGAATAGCTAAAAAGCAAAACTGAACGAGCTATTTTTCTGTGTTTTTCTCCTTTTTCAAGGCCTTTGACACTGTCTCCCATAATATACTCCTGGAAAAGCTGGTAGCACATGGCTTGGACAAGTGTACCCTCTCCTGGATTAGGAGCTGGCTGGAGGGCCAGACCAAGAGAGTGCTGGTGAATGGAGCTGCATCCAACGGGTGGCCGGTCACTAGTGGTGTTTCCCAGGGGTCTGTGTTGGATCCAGTCCTGTTTAACATCTTTATTGATGATTTAGATGAGGGGATTGAGTCCATCATCAGCAAATTTGCTGATGACACCAAGTTGGGAGGGAGTGTCGATCTGCTGGAAGGCAGGAGGGCTCTGCAGAGGGATCTGGATAGACTTGAGAGATGGGCTGATTCCAATGGGATGAAGTTCTATAAGCCCAAGTGCCGGGTCCTGCACTTTGGCCACAACAATCCCCTGCAGCGCTACAGGCTGGTCACAGAGGGGCTGGAGAGCAGCCAGGCAGAAAAGGACCTTGGAGTACTAATTGACAGGAAGCTCAACATGAGTCAACAGTGTGCCCAGGTGGCCAAGGCCAATGGGATCCTGTCCTGTATCAAAAATAGCGTGGCCAGCAGGACCAGGGAAGTGATCCTTCCCCTGTACTCTGCATTGGTGAGGCCACACCTTGAGTACTGTGTTCAGTTCTGGGCCCCTCAGTTCAGGAAAGATATTGAGGTGCTGGAGTGGGTCCAGAGAAGAGTAACAAAGCAGGTGAAGGGACTGGAGCACAAGTTCTATGGGGA
Source organism: Pithys albifrons albifrons (assembly GCF_047495875.1). Classification (NCBI taxonomy): domain Eukaryota; kingdom Metazoa; phylum Chordata; class Aves; order Passeriformes; family Thamnophilidae; genus Pithys; species Pithys albifrons. The sequence continues at coordinate 20,871,018 of NC_092459.1, read as the reverse complement.
GAGGCTGAGGGAGCTGGGGTTGTTTAGCCTGGAGAAGAGGAGGCTCAGAGGTGACCTCATCACTGTCTAGAACTACCTGAAGGGAAGTTCTAGCCAGGTGGGGGCTGGTCTCTTCTCCCAGGCACTCAGCAATAGGACAAGGGGGCACGGGCTTAAGCTCTGCCAGGGGAAATTTGAGTTGGATATTAGAAAAAAATTCTTTACGGAGAGTGTAATCAGGCATTGGAATGGGCTGCCCAGAGAGGTGGTGGATTCACCATCCCTGGAGATTTTTAAACGCAGACTGGATATGGCACTGAGTGCCATGATCTAGTAAATGGACTGGAGTTGGACCAAAGCTTGGAGTTGATCTTGAAGGTCTTTTCCAACCCAATCTAATCTATCATTGTATGATTCTGCATTTTTTAGTTAGAATCCGTTTCTCAACACTGTTTTCTCTGCTCCAGTGGAAAAAAAAAAAACAGACAACTTTTGCTAACAATTGAAAAATAGTTATGACCTATTGAGACTTGCTTGTTAGGTTTCTGACTTCTTCAGTATAGTGGTTAGGTTTCTGACTTCTTCAGTATAGTGGTTCTTAAAGATCAAGATTTTCACCTTGTAACTCAATGTCTGAGAAAATGAGTAGAGAGAAAAAAAAAGTAAACTGTTTTATAATAGGTTTACTGGCTTTCTTCATTTGCATCTCAAGTTTAGCCTAGGGAAAGCAAGTGCAAAATCACATTTCTTTCCTACTTATTATTGTTTACCAATATGCATCTGTGTATTTTCTTCAAGCAGAATTTATCTAATATAGTTTAAATGTTTCTGTCTACTTTTAGAGCATTCCTAAGACAGTCTGAAACAGTCATATGTTTTACACATCTGAAAGTTTGAATGCATTTTACCACTGGCGTGCAGTATCTTGACAGCATATTGGATGCTGCTATTTTATGTCTGTGGGAGTGAGAAATGAAAATGCCAGTTTTATGACAACATGATGCATTGATTCTACTCACATGAATATCATTAATGTCATACTCTGCCTTCTTGTCTTGGCCAAATTTTGTTTTCAGCAAAACATAATTGTGTAATTCAGATCAGTTTTATTTGAATGTTGCATAACTTTACTCTTCCCCCCACCCCTGCCCAAATCCTAATAAAATACGCAATGAGTGCTAAAAAATGAAGACTGCTATTCAAGGGTAAGCATGAGTGTAATGGAAATTGTCTTTGATGCAGTATTATTGTGGAAGCCATATACACAAATAAAAAATCACCTTTCTTGACTGTTTATTTTGTAAAGATATGTAGATTCGTCTGTCCTGAAAATCTGCTCACCAACATTTTTTAGGAAACCATGCAGATCCATGTTAAACTTTATGTTAGACTCTAGCTAGAAATATAAAAGTATCCAGCCAACAAGATCTAGTCATTTGGTAACTGTGATGCTCAGAATATGTTCTTGATCCTCTGAAAAATTAGAGAGAAATTAGAGAAATTATTTGTTCTTTGGATTACTCCCTCATATACACTGGAAGCACTACAAGTTGGAAATTGCATTTCACTGGTATCCATTTTTCAACACTAGATATACATGGCAATAGAAGAAGATGCAACATCTTTTGGATCTCACACCTCTGTAGGAGACAAAGAAAGTAAAGAGATCCAAGGGATATTGAAGCAAGGATTTTAAAATTTATTTTTTAATCATCTGAGAATAAACATCCTAAAACAAGACAGTGCTAAATATTCAGACTAGGAATATTTAAATATTTTCTGTTTATATCAGAAAACAACAAAGTGATGTTTTTCTTTTACTGTTTGGACTGAGATTTTCTACTTTTAAATGAAAAGTTTTCTAATTTCACTTTTTCATCCATTCTCTTCAGAACTGGAAAAATATATTGAAAAATCTAGAATACAGTTTCCCTTTTTATTGAGCTTTAATTGAATATTCATAATAATCATTTAAAACACAGCAATTGATTCAGAGCAGATATGTGTGTGAGTTGTTGTAATTTTAGCATTCTGTTACTTAAGAAATAAAGTTTTACATAAGAAGCTTCAGAATATCTTCATTAAATGTCTTTTGAGCTCCTAATTTTAGCAGTCTCTCATCTTCTGGGGCCTCATCAGCATTTTAAAACATCTCATTTTCTTCAAGCACAACAGAAATAACTGAAACTGTGTGTAGTTGCATTTTGGTCCAGAGCTTTCAATATGTGCAAGAGCAATTGACCAAATATTGCCAGATCATCTGAAATGAATGGAAAAGGAAATTGCAGGCTAGTCTACCCTATAGCAGTTTTCATTGACTATTCTCATCAACTTTTGATCTTCACAGTCTATATCCAACAGTTTGTTGATGATCTTCTGGCATTTCCTAGGGTTTTGTGTTAATAAGAGAGAATGAAGAAAAAAGGTAGTATTCAACTCACAAGTGGGAAGGATTTAAGGGATTACAGGATACAGTATATCCATCCATATTTTGAGGACTTATCCTCAGTGCAGCCAAGTCTGCTAAAACAAATACCTCTTCTATGCTGTTTTGTACTTTCACTTTACAATATGTCCTTTTATATTGAAAGCTGGTTTTGTACATTTAATCAGAGCTTCAGACTACTTCCTTGTGGTTCCTGGGTGCTTCACAGCTGAGCCCTTAAGCATGAACACAGTAAAACAACTGGTCTAATCTTCATATCTTCAGTTTATATCTATTTCTAAATTTTGAGCATAATTAGTTCCAAGTAATTTAGACATATATACATGCTTTACAACTATATATTTAAGGTACACCTAATAACTTTCCTCTCAGATAATTTTTTTCTACACATAATATTTCATTTGGTCATACACATGGATGAAGAAAGCAATGAACAAAAGTAAAAACCATTACTGTATCCAAATGAAATACCAAGACTGGAAAACTTCATAGTACACCAATGATAATATGAAACTGTATTTTGAAAAAAGGAGAGGTTCTTTCCTTTTGTTTATAATTGTTTTGATTTCTTTTTGTTTGTTTGTTTGTTTGTTTTTTCCCAAAAAGCCTTTGGAACCTGAGGTTCTTTTGAATAGGCCATTGGAAAAAGTAGTATGTGAATATGTGTACATAGATATAATTTAGAAAATCTTATTTTAATAACTGTCTGTTTGATACTACCAGGTTTTTATAGGTGCAGTTTTGTATATCTTGAAATTAATATTTAAATTTCCAAAGCACTGTCTTGCACCTAATTTGAAAAGATAGGGTTTGTGTTTTACCTCTTCATTCTCTTTTCAACTGTGGTCATTCTGAAATTTGTCTTCTAATTGAAGTTAATACAATAAACAGAAGGTATCACAGTCTCAAGATAATTTACTATTCATATATGCATATACTTCTATGCTTAGTTAGTGTCTGCTCTGGTGTTCATAGGCGCAGGTTGCAATTTGTTTTGTGCCACACTGCAGTAGTGAAAGTGAGTGTACTCTCAAGTTGAAGTTGTCTATTGTGGAAGCGAATAGTATATGAAGAGGACAAGACTACTCAGATATATCAAAGAGCAGCATTTCTCTGAAGAGTGTCCCCTGTGCCAGAATCAGCAATGACTCAGATGTTGTAGTATACAATATTATTTTCAGTGTATCTGATGGTTCAATGCAATCTTGGAAGCCAAAGCATGTTCGAAGAGGTGAATCTCTTGTAGTTTAGCCCCCATTTCAGCTTTAAATTTATAAACCCTTCCTTACTAGCAAGTGGACTATGAAAAATGTGTGGTGTTTTGGTGCTTGTCTAAAACTCAAGCTTTCAGCTTCCTATTTGCTATGAGTTTGTTTATGATCTAAGGACATTCCCTTGAAGCTAAATCCAGTCAAAAGTTTAGGATTCAGGCAATGCAGTATCTAATTTTTCCAGCACACAGGCTGAGACCAGATTTTGAGACAAACAGGAGGCCACCCTGTGTGGTGGATAGGATGACTTAGGGAAAAACTGATTAACCCTTGCTAATAGAAAAAGAAGTAAGATTCATAAAGCAGAGAACCAACGTAACCTCGAGTTTGAACAGTTCAGATTTGGCGGGAGAAACCTGAATTCCAGTTCCCCCTCTGAAAGTTGTTTCTGTGTTTTACACAAAAATAGTCTTTGCAAAATGATATAATTTTCAGAGCAGTAATGGAGCTGTGTCTTACAACAGAGCTCCTGCTGGGCTAAAAAAAAGTCTATTTATTTTTGTGCATGTGCATGTTCTGTCAAGCCCCATAAACTTGTATGTTTTGCACAAAACTCAACCCTAAAAAAGTATAATGGTTTGTTTCAACCACTTGCCTGATCTTAGAGCTTGAGGTAACATGTTCCTCTAGAAGGTAGAAAGGATTGGTTTCAATCTTGGTCGATACAATAGGTTATTATGATAAAGTGAGTGCACAATCTTCCATCTCCTTGAAAGTAAAGGGAACCACTTAGAGCTTGATTTTAGAGAAAGCAGTTGCTATTCCATATCAGCAGGAGCCCCATCCTTTCTTATATACTCTGATTACTCTGATTGTGAAATATAAAGCGGTGCCGTAATGTAGATACTTCTTTCTCTGGCAAGCAGTTGCTGCAGATGTAGGGTTTCAATGTTTCTTGCTTCCACTTAAACAGGGATACCACAAGAACACCCAGCAACAGAAACAGTAAGTGGAGTCTGGCAAAGAGATGCTGAAAGAGCAAGGGGTCTAGAGGGACAAATGGGTTTTCTAAGGGTTTGTGAAGCAAAGGCTGTGGGAAAGATCAGAGAATTCAGATGGGTGTAAGAAATGTCATTTAGTTTTGAGTGCCAGGAGAAGGTGAAAGCTTGAGGAAGAAGAGAGAACAGCCTTGCTCTGCCTACAATCCTGTCCAATTTCCACAACTTTTTTTCTGCCACTGTTAGGAAGGATGGGATCAGGATATCACAATCTGTGATGTGCTGAGCCTGCTCCTAGGATCCAAAACCTGCAAAAGCTGAGTGTTGTCGGAACTTGAGACACAGACTGTCTTTTCCAGCCTGGAATAACTTATGTTAATGAGTTATATAAGTTATGTCATGATGTTGGCAAAGGCAGTTGGCTGATCTGAGATGCTGTTTAATTTGTCAACTGCCTTCCTACAGCTTTCCTGATAGATTCATCGTGGATGACCTTACTGAAAAGGGCTCCTTAGTGACCTGTTCTGCCACCTGTAAAACAGAAACTCTTTGTACCTCCAAGCTGAATAATCCTATGAAGTTTGGAAGGCATGAGAAATACCAATGAGTGAGGATACACATGAATCTATGAGAGAGATGGACCTCTTCTCTCTATTGTTTTGTTTTGTTTTTTTGCTGGGAGAAATACTGATTTGTACTACATCTGATGGAACTTGGTTTAAAATTTAAATGGTATATTTGTAAAGCATAAAAATAAAGATTTGAACTTTCTGTCATTTCTTTCTTTTTGTTTTTCCATTTACAGTTTAGAAAAATTTGAAGGTATTCTCAAAATGTGTAAAATCTTCTTCATTCCTGAGAGTGTTATGGCTGAAAACTGTTGCCTGGGTCTAAAGGGCATCTAGCTGAGGATCACAAATTTAGCCTACATGGATAGTTCCTTCAGTGGAACATGCATATGTTGGACATTGACAGCAGAGTGCTTAGTCTGGCCTGTGTGTCTGTGCACTCCGCACAGAATGACAGTGACCTGTGCCTTCAACAGGGTCTGTATCTACTAAGGGAGTTGCAGGACCTGATGCTATGGATTTTTTTCACACCATGTGATTCCTTTCTCCTGTACAAAGAAATTTGGATAAATTAAGAAAGCAGTCTGTATCTTATGCTGAAGTGGTTCTAAGAAGATATGACAGTCTTGGGCAAAAGATACACAAAGCTATCAATCCACAAAATACCAGGCTAATTATTCTGCCTAGTGCAATTGCTCTGAAATATGCTTTCATAATGGAAGTGTTTTAAAAAGCATTTCTGCTTTTATTTTTTACTAACAGTGGTTGGTGTGTTTTTAATTTTTTTCTCGTCTCTCTTTTTGTGTCAAAGGATTCATGTAATAAACATTATATGAATCTTATGGTCCAAAATTTATGCAGCAGAGATTGAATACAGAATGTCCTAATTTTGCTTACAATAGTCTCACTAACTTTCTTCCATTTTGCCTTTGACCACAGTCATAACACTTTTCCTTTTTAAGTGGTACTCCTCTAAGAGTGGTAAGAAAGGAGCATAAATTTTGTGTCCCTTATACCAGTGTTTCTTTTTTTATAGTGTATCCTTTTATATTGTTGGGAGAAAACAAGAAACACCTTTATTTCTTGAATATCTGTCTTCTTTACCCTCTCTGACCTTTTTATCAGACAAAAAGTTCAGGGCTATAACTATGATGTGAAGCATTTTGTGTCATTCTTTCTTTTTTACCCTTGCTCTTTAGAGCATTCTGAAGAATTCTTTATGCTGTACCCTGTGATCACTATTAGTGTTAGAGGCCAGACAGAACATTTAATGCACCCGCATTGACAGGTCAAGGTCACTTCACTGGAGATGCCTGACAGGTAAATCATTCTGAAGTTGTAAGTCAGAAATAATGTTTTACAGCTGTAGCATGTCGCCACCTAGCTTTACTTATGTTCCATTTTCCCCTTTAAAATTTAGTATGTCAAATGTCCTAGGTAATTAACAAAACATTTTATATTGAGAGAAGTGTCTTCCTATCCATCAACTACCTGCTTTTTTATCTTTTGACAGCAGCCACTTTTTAACCTTTTAACTTATTTGGCTGATTTTGTCAATCTCGAGCTCATCTCATTCTCCCTTTAGAGAGTCTGCACTCAGTGAAATCATTCCCGTATGAGGTCTAAATTAATGACAAAAAACTAGCGATCTGTTAAAGCTGTTTTTCTGAACTGCCTTTTTGGGAAGGAAGGAGGAATGTGTGTACAGGCTACTATGAAAGAAGTCACAGTTGTCTTAGACCACTTCTGTGGAAGTTCTCTATTTACCTTGGATTTGTGTGGAGAATAATATATTTTGAATTTTAAAAAGACAAAAACATTGAACTTTCTCCTTTCTTTTTTTTTTCTTTTTTTTTTTTTTTTAAATAGTTAAATTGTTAGATCAAATGTATGGGGTCTGATTCTGCTCTCTCTTTAATTGCTACAATATAGTGACAGTCTCTTCAGATCACCATTTATATCCTGTGCCAGATCAGCATTTTCATAGAATGATCTCAGTTTAATACTCACATAACTCTAGGATGTTCCAAAATTATGAAGATTGTAATATCCTACTGTTTATTTTTCATTACTGATTATTTTCTTAGATTACCATTACACACAGGAAAAAATCAAATGTGGTTGGAAGACAGGACTATTTCCTAACACTAAATACCAAATTTAAGCTTTGTATAATTTGTGGAATCTGAAATTTAAGAAATTAATTTTATTGACATTCAATTTTCTAAAAACTGTGTTGGAAATCGTATGATGCCATTTATTTTATATTTTCTTCTATTGTTTTATATATTAATGTGAAAATACTTTTTAAATCAAAGTATTATTTTATAAAGAAGATACTTTTTTAATCACAGTAATTAAACCAAGATTGGCCTCATAAAATGCACTAGGCAGATTGAAAATAATAGTGGCTAATCATATATAGCATTTCTATATTTGGGGATTCTGGAGGATTTGCCTCCTTTCCTCTTGTCTATTTTAATTGTTACATAACTTTTGTGGTTTGCCCTACAGACTTCAAGGTCAACTGGAGAGCAGGCAAATCCTTTCTTTGCTTCTTCACTTTTCTAAGATTATGTAAACAGACTTTCAGAAAATAGACCCCCTTTTCCTGCTTCTCACTCTAAGAAGCTAACAGTTCAGCAGGTCAGTCCTGGGGAGAATATTTCAAGGATGACTAATAACTAGATGCCCTTTAGAAAAATGGGAGACAGTATAGGAAGAGCTTACATGAGCCACATCAGTGCTTAGCTGAAGGAAATTTCTCAGCCCTTCTTCCCAGTACGCAAAAGGATGCAGACTCTTAATTCTTTACTCTCAAGGGCTCCCCAGCTGAAATCTGGACCTTGGAAAAGTTAGTAAAAATAGCTACAAATTTAATTTAGGAACTTAAAATTACTTCAGTTGACATTAGATGTAAAAATATTTTATTTGATAAATAGAATTGTTTAGTTTTTGTTTCTGTAGACTTTGGTTTAGCACAAAATGAGAAGGGAGTGCTTAGTTCTTTCTGAGAGTCCCTAAGAATCAACATTTCAACCCCAGTTCACCTACTCATGCTGTCAAAATGGGGCAGTTTTCCAGTGCTCAGAAGTGGTAATGATGATGTTCATGTTTGCAGCCAAGGTGCACTGAGTGAGATGCTAACATTTACCGCAAGATATAAAAAAGGAGTTTATCAGGTTACACAGCTGTGCAAAACAAAAATAAACTGTGAATAAGAGATAAACATATTAATCCTAGGATTTCTTTAGGTTAATTAAGTTAGAAATATTCAATGAAAATTATTTTTAATGGCTGGTAGCCCAGATTCTTGAAGTGTGAATCACAACAAAAGGACTAGTCCTACATACTCATTTTTAGGTACAAAGATGCATAGAGGCAAAATCATGCATCACAAATAGGTTACTTAGACAGTTCAAATCCACCCCATCTAAAGACCATGACAAACCAAGTTACCAAGAGATTGCCATTCACAAGGTTTTTCAGTTATCAAAACCTTGGCCAAGATAGACTCTTCAGGAATGATGCATTCAAAGACAGCCTTTCAAATGCCTGCATTGAATTCTGCTTCAGGATTTGCTTCAAACCTTGCATGTATCAAACCAGTCAAAGATTACATATGGTATGGTGAGAACCTGTCACAACTAAAGACTGAAACAACTGTAAATTTTTAATTAATTTATAAGTTGTATAATAATTTAGATTTCCTCTTATCAGTAAGATAAATCCATTTTTTTATTTTGTTCCATCAAACCACCACATTATTGAGCTGACTCTCATTATTTGATTATGTAAATCAGAAACATATATATGCATTTTGAAAAACTGTGTTTTGTGCCAAAGGGAAATTGTATCCTTTTATGAGCAATCATATTTTTTCCCCTCACTTATAACCTTAAGTAAGAACAATTAATTAATTCAGCTTGTGGCTGATTTGAATTTATGACTGGAATTCTGAGAATAATAGAAGACAAGTGACATCTCATCTAAACATGTTATTAATTACGGCATGTCTGACAGAGGTCATAGAAAGAAATTTACGTATGTGAGAAAAGCATTCTCCAGTGTGGAGAAAATATTAGACCCTACTCCTTTATGATGTAGTTTTTGGTAGGATCATAGATAATTAAATTGATGTAGTTGCTCTACATATTGTAGTATCTCTTGGATATAAATTTCTTATTACAATGTGTGTGACACTACATAATTGTGGCAAGTGAAGAAAAAGCCAAAAGAAAACTTTAGACAGACTAAGACTATTCCATAGAAATCCTAGTTCATCTGAAGACCTGTTGTGGTAACATTGGTCTGTAAGGACCACTAAAGAAATTTTGGATGCGTGACTCTCCGTTAAGGCTGAGCAAAACTGAGATTGCAATTAAGTGTAAGGTGTTATTGGATTTCAGCAGCCACAGTGCAACAAGGTTTTCATCATATTTCTATCCTACATTACAGATATATTTATTGATGCAGCACTTCTATAGAATCATTGTCAATGTTGGTATTTTTTTCCAGAAAGTTATTATTAGTAATCTAGAATCAGAGCTCTACTCATCTCAGAAAATTGTCTAAATTTTAGTTCTGGAATTCACAGTTCAGAAACAAAGTTTCCATATTAGAAAAACATGGAGGTAGTGTTTATCAAAAAATATAACTCCAATCCCAAGTTTTTATACCAAAATTAGCAACTTATTACATACAGTGTTTATTTTTTCTAGCAATTTGTTTTATCTCATCAGTCCAGTACCTTCTGCATAAGATTCTTAAAATCTTGACTTCCCTTTGTTTTTAAACAGATTTATTTTGTAAAATGGTCTTCAGGTTGTTTCTGTCTGGTTATCTTTAAAAAGCAATTTAAACCTCCCTTTCATGTTCAAGCGAGTTTTGGTTAGAGTAATGTATACACTTTGGGTTATTCTCATTGTAAAGAATGCAAACCCATTTTTCTTGACTACCATTATTTTCTGGACCATAAACAAAAGTCCATATAGTTATTAAATATGCATAATTTTAAAAATACATATTTTTGCACCTGTTGCTATTGCTTTTTATGGTTTTTTAAGTGTCCATATCTGCCTTTAAGTTTTGGAATCAACCATCTGTAAAACGAATTGTTCATAAACTTTTGAACATGTCTAACACTGATTGAGCACATTTTTCAATTCAATATTAAATTATACTTTTTTTTACAGTATTTCCTAAAATTGAGTGAGAGGTTTCTTTTGTAATTAACTTGAACTTAGAATATTTATTGTGTATTGTTTTTTAGTGTCAGATGATGAGAGAACTCATATGTCTTTCACAAAAGCAAATTGTTTACTCATTCAAGGATTCTGTTCAGAGCTCTGTATTTGAATGAATTCCAAATCAGCAGTTCTATTAAGTTGCATGGCAATCGATTGCCTTTTATGTGAGATGAATGGTCATGTTCAACAGCCCCCCTGCTTCTACCCCATCCTTCTTTTTTTCTTTCTGGCCCACAGCCTTAGATGCCATCACCCAAAGCTGTTAGTCCCAAATGAGATTCTGTTTAGTGGCTATCAGCCACTTCCAGATTTTCACTGCATATAAATGACTGTATTAAGAATTGTAGATGTGATGTGGAGTTATAAATGTAAGCTGAGAAAGAAAAAAAATGTACAAATATGTAGGAGAATATCTTGAAATGGGGCCCATGGGAGGATGAGTACCAGAACATTTTTCTATTTTACAACTACAGGAATGTTACCAATTGGAAAACCTTTTTTTTTCTTTTTTTTTTCTTTTTTTTTTTATATAACAAATTTAGTATCTAGCTTGTGGAGATGTCTTCCCTTTAGAAATGCATACCTTTCCTGTTATCAATAACGTGTCTTTATATGAGCCTGTTTAACTGCTTTGGACAAAGCTTATAACAGTTTCATCATGTGTGTATTGGAGGGCAGGGACAGCAATAATGTTTCAATTTATTTTATAGTTGTTACAGGAGACAGGCTATGTGTCTTTCACCTATTGTCAAGAGTGCTCATTTTTCAAAGTTTGTGAATTACTAGAATCCTTTCAGTGCTCCAAACAGCCCTGCGGGAACACAGTGAAATCCCCTAAAGCATATGCTTTGCAGCCAAACAGTGGCATTCAAAAGAAAGGCTATATAAGCAGTTGCATGAGACATCCACAAACATGAAACTGGGCTTGCATAATTTCCACTTTAAGCTACATTACAAAGTGTTATACAAATATCACTTTTGTGTTATCTGACAGTACAGTGACTTGATGTTAACATCACAACTTCTACCTTCTTTAGTGTTACCCCTGTTCTGCATGGAGACTAGTAGCGTTAATGGTAACAAATTCCACTTAGCAATGGAAATACCAAGTCCATTGGGAGTGCTTGGGAGCACTCCACATTTTAATCTTATGAATAATCATGCAAGGTGAGTCTTCTTTCAAATGATAATTGCTTCATGTTGGTGTGCAAACAAAAGTCTTCATTCTTGAGCACAGGCATACAAAGACCACTTGATCTACCTCTACGATAAATGACTAAATTTTTCTGAGAAAATACTAAGATTCACTGTGTTTTAAAGGTTATTCTGACATTACCACTGATTTTCATTCATGGTACTGTTAAGGACCTGTTTATCCAGAAATAAATAGATATCTGTATTAGTGGCACCTTTGTTTTGCACCTCACAGTATGTTCTCCGTTTGTTAAAGTTTACAATTCCTTCTTTCTGCTGGTAGGGTAAGATTTCTTTCCTGCACCACTGGAACACAGGTGGTTCTCAAATAGGTACATAGCCCTATGTCTAAAAATCAGCACTATATCCTTCTCTTTAAAACCTGAAATTGTCTTACCTGCAATCCTAGCCTAGAGTTTCCACAGATGATGTAACTAACGTTCTCTTCCTCTGTCCTTCCCCCCTTATAAAATTTTCTACTCTTGTCTTTCTAGTGTTGTCACTGCTCCCCCTGGAAACTCTTCACTTACTTCACCTTTGTTCTTATATGTGAAATGTGAACTTTCGTTCTCATCTTTAAAGTCAGGTGCAGTTCCTCAGTGCATCTAATTTCTGTTAAAGCACCTTTTCTCTGCCCAGTCTTCTTTCCTCTGTGCTCCGTTTGTTCTCATCACCCCCAACCATCTCTCTACTCTGCCTTTGATAGTCCCACTCCACAATGCAGGAATGGCAGCCTCCTTCCTGTGGGTCAGGCACTCTCTGTCTTTAAACTCACTTTTTTCACTTTGCTTCATACTTTTTACTGTAATGGACTTACATCGTCTTTGTCTGACCCAACTCATACCTCATTATCCCTCAGGCAATTGCAGGCACCTCAGTCCCAAGTGTTTTAAAATCATGAATAAGTGAATTAGAGATCATCAAACCAGTGTAAAACAATGATTTATAGGCATATAGGGAGGCATAAATAAGTTTATTGGCTTTAAGAATGGAACTATATTTACCAGTGGGATTGTAGCCAAGTGTTAGTCTCTACATCAGCACTTCCTAGTTTAGCATGGACATGGAGCATTACCTGGGATTAGCTGTCTAGATTTCTTCTTCCTCCACTAGGTAATGCTTGATTTGGCCATAAAGACCATTGCAAAAAAATCACTTCCAGTTGAAAGTAAACCTGTTTTCTTTAGGACAAAATACTTTCTATTGCAGAATGTGAGCTCCCATGTTACAGTGAGTTACAACGCTGGTATACAAGTCAGACTGTCAGTGAAGCTCCTACTAGACTTTGAGGCTGTAACTTGACATGCCAGCATAGGCAAACTCAGAACTTGCTTTGTTTATGGTAGTTAACATATAACAGAGGAAAAAAATAGAACAAATAAAACAATAAATCATCAATTATGCATACATAATTGTTTTTGTTATGCCCAACTAGTCTGTAGCAGGTAATTTGTTTGTGAGGTTTGCAAAACACCATGCAATTAGAGTGGTAAGGATTATTAACAAGAAAAAATGCCTGACAGAAAGTGGAATTCACTATTAATAAAGATCTATTTTTGGTTTCATTGACTGTCAGAACTCTACAGGCAGACTTGCAATTGTCTCTTTTTAGGTCAGTGGTGTACTGAAGTTTTATTTATTCTGTAAAGATCTATAGATCAGAGGTCAAGTATAAAGTGATTAATATAAACCAAAAAGATGTGACATCAGGTACAATTTCTTGTGAATGTTCCTTACTTCACCAAGAGTTTCTGTCCATTTGGCTGCCTGAATGCCAACACACTTTTCAGACAGTTTTTAGAAAACTAACAGACCAAGATTAGAAAGTCTCAGAAAATTAATACATTTAGCATATGAACTGATGAGCTAAAAAACACTATGGTCTCTCATGTGCACATCTCTCTATTGATGTGTATATATTTTAAACTCACACATACACATGTATGCATAAATGTATATGCATGTGGCTGTCATTTACCTAATAGTGCAGAGTAGTATCAAAAGACTATAAACATCTGCTGAAATGTATACATTTAGATTTAAAAATAAAAAGAATAAATTGCCCATTTACTTCTTAATGGTTCCTTTCACAGAACTTCCTTGTAAAAAACTTTGACATAAGCAGTTACAGGTTGCTTTATCAATCTTACTCATATATAATTATGTGGTTATTCATGTTAAATATCATAACAAAACTACTGTGTGGATGCTAATTTTGAAATGTTACCGCTCTTGATCTTTTCCACATAAATGAGTGATTAATTGAGGGGATACTTTTAAAATTATTCATTGCAAAATATTTCTTCATGTGAGCTTCCAAAGTCTGACGCATGCCTAAAATTTGTCAAGCTGGAAATCATTTCAGATTTTTAATATTAAATAAAAACATGGCAGCAAATGTATTTTTTTGTTTACTTTTGACAAACATAAGAGTGATTTCAGTTACTTCAGTTGAACCTTGTTGTGACTTTGCCAGAGTAAACTTGGTGGTTGGGATTTTGGTCTTGGGAAACAGAGAAAATCTGTGACATGCTTAAAGGATTTCCCAGAGAGCTAACAATCTTGATAATGTGTATTCAGAAAGTATCGACAACACTGCATATTACTTATGCCTTTCATGAGTTTTAATCTGCTAGGTCATGTTTATGATTAACTTCTGAAAAACCTTTTTAAGTAGCAGACATGGAATCTAATACCTCAAGAGTGGTATTTTGTCAAACACGTGACCTTTAAAGCAGTGCAAGGGTATTTATTATATTTTGAATGACTGTCATGAATCATTATCAATTGAACAGGTAAGAGGATTTCATTTATAAGTTTAATATCAAATAATGATGAAAGTGCCAATCTTGCTGTAGTTTTCAATTCACAAAAGGCCCCAGAACCAGAAGGGTTCTGATACACTTGTTTTCTACACACTAGATTTGACACAATATCTTTCCTGTCTTCTGATAATCATTCTGCTCACTCTCAGAGGACCGTGAATGTAAAATTTCCCATTAATGGTCATACAGTCAACAGTTGTTCTGTGCTGAAGAGTCCACCTCTATATGCAGAAATTACCATTTTCATGGCAGTCTTCTAGAGCTTAGTCAAGAGTTTCCTCACTGTATAGAAATTCATCTGAAGAAGGAAAAGTTTAGAATTGCTTCTTCCAGCTGCTATTGCTAGAAGTACAAAATATTTTAGTAGAGTTCATGGAAATATCTCATTTTGCTTTTATCAGTATTGCTTGGGGGTTTGGGGGAGCGTGGTGTTTGGTGTGGGATTTTTTTGTTTGTTTTTTTGTTATTTTTTGCTAAATACATCATCAGTGCATTTTACTGAATGCCATACAGAAATCCTTATGACTCAGCTGTAAAAAAAACATTAGAGACCATGGTTGGGCACCTCTTCTCTACCACTGTTTTATAAATTGTAATAATTTCAGGTAGTTTGAATGTTTGTGAATAAAGTTCCCAGCTTTTTAGGTGCTGATTTTCAGAAATAATCTCACTTAAAAGAATTTAGGGTAGTCCAGCTGTCTTCAGCATCCATACAAGCTCCATTTATAAAGTGTACCAAGATCAGGCAATGCATTTCTAGGTGAGACATCCCAAAATGCCTACTTAATATTCATAGAATCATAGAATGGTTTGATTTGGAATGGACCTTAAAGATCATCTGGTTCCAACCGCACTGGCATGGGCAGGAACACCTTTCACTAGGCTGGGTTACTCAGAGCTCCATCCAGCCTGGCATTGAAGACACCAGAGATGGGATATCCACAGCTTCTCTGGGCACCATATTCCAGTGCCTCACTACCCTCACAGTGAAGAACCTCCTCCTAATATCTAATTTAAACCTACTCTCTTTTAGTTTGAATCCATTCTCCCTGTTCCTATCACTACATACTCTTGTAAAAAGGTCCCTTATATCTTTCCTGTAGACTTCCTTCAAGTACTGGAAGGCCACAATCAGGTTACTCAAAAGTCTTCTCTTTTCCAGACTGAATAATCCCTATTCTCTCAGCCTTTCCTGCTTTGAGAGGTGTCCATACCTCTAATCATCCTGATGGAACCTTCTCTGAACTCACTCCAGCAATGTCTTGTGCTGAACAAAGCAGAGCTGAACACAGAACTTCAGTTGGAGTATCACAAAAGTGGAGTAGAAGGGAAGAATCACCTCCCTCTACCTTCTGGTCATGCTGCTTTTGTTGCAGCTCAGAACACAATTGGCTTTCTGGGCTATAAATGCACCTTGCTGGCTGATGTCCAGCTCTCATCCACCACCACAATAATTGTATTTCAGTTTCAAAGTCTGAAAATTAAAATGTTATGGTCAAACCAATAAGCACAACTAAAACCAGAGATGGAATCTATCCTATATAAACATGAGGTAGTGTTTCTTACTCAAAAGTGATACTGGCATTTTGATCATATGAATATTTTAAAATTGAGTAGACTTTGGAAAAAAATATTTTAGCAAGTCTTTGCTTTTCTAAGGGAAATTAACCCATTAATATGGTGATCGACCATAAACTCTACACAAATGCAAAATATTTTCCTTTTAGCAATTAAACTACTCATATGCTTAAATACCTTCATGTTTAAGTATTACTATGTATCACATGAAAAATATTGCAATGAAAATACAAAGTTGGGATGGTTATTGGACATTGTAAATTGCAAATAGGACCACCTTTTAACTCATGGTTGTTTTCTCTGTTGAGTCAGTTCAGCTACTGAAAAAGGAAAGGGCAATTGCAAAGGCATCTGGATATGTGTTTGAGACAAGCATGCAAAACAGTTACACTACAGTCTTGGTGTTCTATTTACCTTTTCCATACTTCAAGGTTGCATGGTCTGTGCACCTAGGTGGGTGATGGCTTAAAGTTTGTCACTGTAAGTAAAAGGAATGTTGGTGACTCAAGAGAACATGTGTATTATAATAAAAATTTATTTCTGAAATGGCAAAAAATGTATTTTCCAGTGTAATAATTGGATAGTATTATCCAACTGACCATTTATTTCATATACAAGATGCATTCCTTGGAAACAAGGTTCAAAAAATGAAGCGAATATGTATGTAGTGAATAAAACTGAAGTGAATACATCCATGGACTGCTTGGGACTTCTCAAGGTGTAAGACCTACCTCACATGTAATGCCCTTTTCTTCATTTGCATGTGTGTCTAAATAGCCTCTACTTCACTATTATTTTTTGGGAAAGGATCCTGTCAAAGCCTTTCTGCTGAATAAGAAAGTTGCTACACTAGAACTTTGGTGTTTCAAAACAGATAAGTTAATCATGCAAAAACAGTACCTGAAAGGGACTAGTTTTGCGCTTCCATGTACCAGAAGTTAAAATTAATAAACAGAAGCAAAGTCTTATAGTGTTTGTATCTAAATGCAGTGGCATGTCATTCTTGTGGGATTTGGATGTATTTCTATGATTCCTTGTATGCATAATTAAAATAGAATCATAGAATCGTTTGGGTTGGAAAAGACCTCCAAGATCATCAAGCCCAACCCTTGGTCCAACTCCAGTCCATTTACTAGATCATGGCACTCAGTGCAATATCCAATCTCAGTTTAAAAATCTCCAGGGCTGGTGAATCCACCACCATTCTGGACAGCCCGTTCCAATGCTTCCCTGGGCCTGCTGGCCATGCTATTTTTGATACAGGACAGGATCCCATTGGCCTTCTTGGCCACCTGGCCACACTGTTGGCTCATGTTGAGCTTCCTGTCAATTAGTACCCCAAGGTCCTTTTCTGCCTGGCTGCTCTCCAGCCACTCTGTGCCCAGCCTGTAGCGCTGCATGGGGTTGTTGTGGCCAAAGTGCAGGGCCCAGCACTTGGCTTTATTGAACTTCATCCCATTGGAATCAGCCCATCTCTCAAGTCTACCCAGATCCCTCTGCAGAGCCCTCCTGCCTTCCAGCAGGTCGACAGTCTCTCCCAACTTGGTGTCATCAGCAAATTTGCTGATGATGGACTCAATCCCCTCATCTAAATCATCAATAAAGATGTTAAACAGGACTGGACCCAACACAGACCCCTGGGGAACACCACTAGTGACCGGCTGCCAGCTGGATGCAGCTCCGTTCACCAGCACTCTCTTGGTCTGGCCCTCCAGCCAGCTCCTAATCCAGGAGAGGGTACACTTGTCCAAGCCATGTGCTACCAGCTTTTCCAGGAGTATATTATGGGAGACAGTGTCAAAGGCCTTGCTGAAGTTAATATTATTTCATGATTGCTTGTTGATTGTCTCCTACTTAGTAAAGGGTTTACTCTGTTACTATCAGTAAACATTAGGTTCAGGTCTTAGATACCTGATACTCATAATGTTCTTTTAGGTTCTGTTCTGACATTTCGTCTCAAACTAAAACCGTAGATAAGTTTGATGTCTAAGTAGATGAAAAAATGTAATGTTACTATTACTGAGTTTCAATCTGCTTTGATGTTAATATATTGCAAGAGAAGAAACAGGGCTCTTAACCACTAAAAATATCAGCTTTGTAATACAAGTGAAGCAAGAATGGGCACCAGTGCTTCTTGAATCAGAAGGTGAGAACTGTTCATTCCATTTATTAAATTTAAGGGGAACTGAGGACATAAGTCTGGGTATCTCATCATCTCTCTGATGCTTGCTGAAAGGAATATGATTTATAACAGACAATTGTAAATTAATATGACTTACTCAAAATTATTAACTTGATTTGAAGGCCACAAACCCAATCTCAAAGAGAGCTCAACCACTTCTTGTATTGAAGATGATGGATTTTCTTTTTTTCCTGTAATGTTGTGATCCTACTTGTGATTTTTATTGCAGACTACTCAGAAAGTCTACATACATTTTGGAGGCTTCAGAATGCAAGATATGAGGATTTTTTATATTATTTCCCTTGAAATTTATAAAGCAAAGTAAAAAAAAATAGTAGTGCCAGTGGTAGTGAACTTACTGAAATTGGTAGGGAATATGTCTATGGCGTCTCATTTTTTTTTTAATGGACAGAATGAGCTAAGTAATATGTTACCTCATGTATTCCCAACCAGCTGTGCCCATTGCAACTCTGCAGTTTGTATTTCCACAGCTGGTGGACCAGATTAATTGTTACAGGGTTACAATCACAGTGGTTCAAAAAAATCAAGGGATTCTCCTTACTGGGATATTTCAGCCTACGTTTCTCATGGCTATTCAAAAGACATTCACATTTTTTATTCTTTTATTCTCCCATTACCTTTTCAATTCTTGAATGTATATGTATGTATATATCATATTTATCTGTAGCTGCTTCTATATGTGAAGTCTTTGTTTTTCAACAAACTGCTGTCACAAAGCTCTTGGTTGAACAGTGCTGAGGAAAGATTGTAGTCTTGAGGATTTACTGCTTAATTTGAAGCTCCAGCTGTGCAGGAAGACATCAGCTTTTCCTGATCTAGTTTTGATGGTAAAGCAGGAGGCAGAGGTGGCTAGTATTCAGTGCCTTCCATGTGGGAAATAACTGATCTCTTATGTCTTCTCATTAGAAATTCCCCAAAAGCCATTTAAAACTGACAGAACACATCCCCTCAGTTATGGTACACCTACTCCTATCAGGACCTTCTGCTATGATTTAAAACACCATATGTTCATATGTGCTTGTTCTGAAATTTGCACAGATTATTCAAGATTAAATATGGGAATTAAAAGCAAACAGCTTCCATTAGATATTCTCCAAATCTGAGAAGTTCTATAAAGTAATCCAGTACTTGACATCCTCATTAATATTTACATCCCTGTATAGTCCAGGTTGGCATCACATCAGTCACGACAAAGGCATCATAAATGTGTTTTCTACTTGAAACAACTGGAATTGAGAAAGGCAAACTCATTTGCCTAAGCCACTTAACAGAATCAGCTAATTAATACTGCTCTGCTGTACATCTCATAGGAAGCTGATGCTGTGTTGTTTCTTTGCTTAACTTCATTCATTGTGTTGGTTTATGTGTAGAATCACTTTATTCTGTAGTTTCTGCATCATAAAACTTCTTTAATTTGATGTAAACAATAGTTTAATGTTCCCATAATTACCTCTTATTTTAGCTCTAGCCCTGGACATATAAGTGGAAATACTGATTTTACAGAAGCCAGAAGTGAAGGAGGCTTTTTAATGAGGCACAATTTAAGCTTGACTATTTGGGAGTACATTAATTAAATAATTTCTAGTTCTTCCTCTAGACTGACTCTGAAGTTTTTGGGAGTGAACTGGGAGATTATTTCATAATTAATAGTAACTTCAAGCATTTCAAATTACCTTGGTAAAAGCAAAAACATAAATAACATGGTTCATCCTTTGGCCTCTTCTCAGTTGCAGTGCATTGTATTTTGGCCTGGATATTTAATTGCTCATTTTCTTCTTTAAATATCTTTATAATTATATGTTGATAATGTTGCCTAAAGCCTTAATTCCTGTGGAAATAGACACTCAGGAACAATATTAATGGAGAAAGATAGATGGTGTACCTCTATGGAAAGCTTTCCAGGTGCACCCCTGAGGTCTGTGCACACACATGCACAGGCCCACACATGCATACCCATGACCAGGGATGTCACAGCTTTTATAACCTCTCCAGCAATTAACATATGCAGTATCTATGACCAGTTGTGGTTCTCATTTCCCTTGGTGCTTCACCCATAGATGTCTTCAGAACTGCCCCTTGGAGAAGCAGGTCCCTCAGGACCTCTAGACCTTCTTCTTGTGTTTTGTCTCAAAGTTATCTTGCAGGTGGCTTCTTCAAAACAGTGTGTCTTTGAGAGCTTAAGAATATATGAGAAAATGTTTTAGTAACTTCTAATACCACTTAATATGTGAGCAACTCAGGAAAATCCATTTAACCTACATAATCCCCAAAATCTACAAAATATACTAAAATCCTTAGGCATCAATAATATGTCACTATTAACACATTTATGATTTTTTTAAACAACAGATAATTCTTGTCTTAGAAGACAATTTGTTGCTTAGCTTTCTTTTGTATTGCCTTAGTGAATATGTGTGCTTAATTTTTTCTGTAGAATTGTTTCCATTAGCATAATTTTCAAAATAAAATTTGAGTTTAAATGTGATGAATATAATCTACAAGATGTGTGTAGTACAACAATGTGTATAGTACGGTCCCTATTCAAACTAATAAAAATATCTTTGCTTTAGGAAAGCTGAACATTTTTCATGACATAGTTTTGCAAAAAACTCTGTTCTTCAGTAAATTCAGTCATATTTCCTACTGCAACCACTGACACTGCTGACTGTTATTGATCTCTTTGGGGCAAATCTGTTGTTTACTAACACTCTGCTGTATTGATTTGTGAATTATGCAACATGAATTACAGAACTATTCTCATGCTTTGAGGATTTTTTGTTTCCTAGCTATTATATCTCACAAATTGCTAACAGGTGACACCCTAAAATAACTATTTTCTACATTGTACATTTTGAATAGTGATTGCATTAAAAATAGGACTTTATGAAAGAAGCAGAACAACAATAACAAAAAATAACCCAACATTCCCCATAAAAAAAATCAGCAAAAATAAAAGACTTCCTTTTCAGACTCTTTTTAATTCTGTCTCTCTGAGGATGAGGAAATTGAAACAGGGAGATAAGTGACTTGTTGATGTCCATAAAAAGAGTTGATTGCAAAATCAAGATATAAATCTTAGAGGCCTACTTCTCTAATCCTGGCCCTCAAGTATTAAACTACAAATAACACATAGCCCTGAATTTCATATCCGAGAGTTCGATCTTCTCAACAAAAGTATGGCTCTGACCTCTCAGGAGAACAAAATGATGAACTTTTATTTCCCCTATGAGAAAGGCAACTTCAAAATCAGACAGAAGTCATAAAGGTTCAGTCAGATGTTGTTCAAACTTTTCAGAATATTGCATCCCATGAATACATCTTTCTTTTTCTTTTCCTGAACACACTGTTATCTGACATCATTTAATAGGCTTTCATAGTCCAACATACAAATCGCTATTATTCAGGTTGCCTGACTTTTACACTTTATATCACCCGAAATATGTAAAAAGCAAAGCATGAATTTAAATATTGCCTTTTTTATAAACTGTTTATCTCTTTACTGTTATCCTGACCATCAAAATGTGCACTGCATTTGCCAAATGCAGAAGAAGACAGCCACCTGTCAGCAGGCACTTCTGCAAAAGAATTTCACCAAGCTACATGCTACTTTTGGATAAAGAGGAGCACAAGCCCGTTTGCAATACTGACATCTAGTGACGCCGAGTCATATCACCCTCTTTGTCACAGTTTTTGCACCTTTGTACCCACTCACACATAAAGTTTTACAAATGAACTCTCAAATATGTACTTTTGCTTTCTAAAAGACACTGGAGAAGGTGAGAACCCTTTCTCTAGAACAAAGAATAGCTAAAGATGCACATATTTAAGCCCAGTGAATACCATGTGACAACGTCTAGCCTTGTGAATCAAGATATATTTGTCATTTGCAATAAAATGAGCAGAAAAAA
Organism: Pithys albifrons albifrons; assembly: GCF_047495875.1. Lineage (NCBI taxonomy): Eukaryota > Metazoa > Chordata > Aves > Passeriformes > Thamnophilidae > Pithys > Pithys albifrons. Next base: position 20,848,858 of record NC_092459.1, on the reverse strand, counting down.
TTTAGTGTTTCTCCTGATAGTAAATTCTCTTAATTAGGATTATGGTATAAAGACAGCACATGTCTGTAAGCATCACAAAGCAAAACAGCGACAGAATTTTATTTAAAATAAATAATTTTAAACGTTTCAAAACTGTCCATAATGACGAGATGTGGGCTTTGAGCTATGCTGCTGGGATTTTTTGCCCAGTGAAATGTTTGGGGTTTTTTTATGAAACCTCAGTGTATCAGTGGATATATCTATTATCTCAACTATCCTTTTTCTTATTTCATCTGTATAGTTTGGTTTTGAATATTTGTACATATTGCTTAGCACCCACATATCTTTGAAGGCCATGGCAATATACATAAATGCAGTAAAATAAGATAAGCAAAAGTTTCCTCATTGTTTGTAATCATCATCATTGTGATATTTAAATGTAAATGACAGTTATTTACATTACATGAAACAAGATTTTTTCTGACTGCTGTAGTCCACTCTCTTCACTTTGTACTGTGATGATCTAATATTGCTTCCAGGCATGTTGACATTCACAAAAGCTCAATGTACCTTGACATCTGCAAAGTGCTACATCTGGTTCTTTGACACGAGCCACTGTGTCACTCCACTCTGTGTATCATGTTGCTGTGTGTTCGGTGGCATTAGCAAACAGTGACCTGACACAGGCTATTATGTCAGTCTCCTCTCAGACCATATTAAGAGCTTTTATGTAGAACATGTGCATTTGAATTGACACCACTCAGCACTGTTGTTCATATTTCTGTAAAACTGCAATTTCTCTGTTGATTGAAGCAATGCTTTTAATTATGGTTGTGTTTTAATTAAGGCTTAATTAAGGAAAAGATATGAACAGCTGTAAATCAACAGAAGTTTTCCTAATAATTCATATCTAATTGCTTTTTTTTCATAATTTATATTACCTAAGCTTGTTCAACAGAAAAGAAATTTATTGGGCTTGTCATATAAAAAATCTACAGACCTTTCATGAAAAATTGTCAAGATAAAACAATGTCAAACCACACTTTCCCAGAATCACATCTGAGGAAAGTTTTGGAGGGATGCAGGGAATATGAATGTCTTTTAATACATACAAAATGATGCTTTGTCATACAAGAGACTGTTCAGCCTTTTGAAATCACTAAAGATCATCTTGAAGAGACTTACAAGAACATGCCTATCAGGAATTGCACCTTGGTAGGTTCATCTTCATTATTATCTACAGTCAAGTTGGAGCAAGAACATAGTGAAGAGATTGAGGGTTCTTTGTTTTTTTTCTTTTTTTTTTTTTAAGAAAAAATTGTGAAAGAATAATTCAGGCCATTATATGAATTTATATGATCAGATTATTTTTTCGTATCACATTCCAGGAAAATATTGCCATGCTGGTGACATGCAGACTTTTATTTCCAGTTTCTGAAATTGAATTTTTATATTGACACATGCAAATGCAAACTTCAGATGTATTTGCAATTATTACTATCAGAAGGGTTCCCTCCATCAGTCATACAAGAGGATAGATAATTTAGCTAATTACAACTCATCATTCCTGACTCAAAGAGTGAATGTGTAATATATGTAGAAAACCGTGATCAATCCAAAGAGTAGTTTTAAAGTTTAAGCATTTCCTTGTTTTAATAGATATGAAAAATCAATTAACAGCTGGAAAACAAACAATGTAAGTTGAGTAATTAGTTTCTATTATTTTCTTAAATATAGTAATTTTTACCAGGGCTTTCAACAGCTACTTTTTAAAGTGTCTGTATAATTTCAATATGCTTTCAAATCCATCATATTTTTTCAAAAAATACCTGATCTGCATGTGAAAAAGTGAAAATTTACCCAATCATAAAAATTAAATTTAATAAGAAGATAAACTGGGCCATAGATTATTTAACAATTATATGATATGTTTTAATGGACATTTAAAGAGTTCTGTTATTTCAGTTGGAGTCAACAGGAGTTGTAGAAACCTGATTTGATATGAAATTCAAAATGAAGATATAATGGTTCCCAAATGTATACAGATACAAAACTTAAACAATGTGCATCACTTTGTGCACAAGTAATTATTTTCCTCAAATTTAAAAAAAAAAAAAAATAAAAAGGTCAAAAACCTGGAAGAGCATTGGAAATAATCAAGTAACTGGGAAATAGAAAAGGCTGGGAATAAATTGCTATAAGGAGAAATGTGTAAGACACCACCCCCACCACCTCCCCTCACCACCCCCAGCCCCACCCCACCCCACCACCCCCCGGAGACAACAGAAGAGTACTAGTCTGGCAAAGTCCTCTCCTTATGCTGCAACTCCTTCAAAAGGTGGACTACCAAGTTGAGGCTTCTCATGAATAACCAGCAAGTGAAGGGGGAATGATGGAAATGCACCAGGATTAGCTGGTGCTCCGAGTGTAGTGAAGGAGTTTATGACCCTGCAGCAAACCACACGCTCCAAGTTCAGGTGCCATTGAAAAGTAGAACAGCAAAATAAGGGACAACAGATACTCCTTTTTGACAAATGAGCCAGAAACACAGACTTAGAGTGGGGTAGTCATGGCACTCTGGTCCTCAGGGTGAAACGGGTCCCATGAAGCCAATCTCAAAAAGGTGCATCAAGAGAAGCTACAATATGTCATTTCATTCACTATCGAACAAGTGGCAGTTGTAGTTACACTTTAAGGACTAATCATTGCAAATTGATAAATACCTTGGGAGAAGTATTTGGCACCTACAGCTTCCCATTTTTACTTGTATTTGAGCATATCTAATATGTTACAAGTCTTTTCTATTATAATACAGCAACATCATAAAAAAAGGAGAGTATGTTTTGAAGTTGTACATTTGCATTGAACAAAAATGAAATCAAGTCATCATTTTGAATTGCCAATTTAGGTGTTTGTTGTTGGAATTGTTAATATCATGCTAATTATATTTAAATTGCGAAATATATTAAAATAAATGTTCTCCCATGGGATGTTTTAGATAATAAGTAAGCATAATTTCTTCATCTTAAATTCCCAATTTAGTGCTCTGATTTTTTTCTCCATGTAGACACATGAGTTATATGTATATATCTTTTCTTTAAAACCCTTTGGTTTCCTCTAAAAGACTCTTAAGAGGATTGTGCTGTGGAACTGCTAATTCTTTACGAGGGTGCTTATGTGTAAGATACAATACAGTTTTGGATTATTATTTCCTCTGTTCATATTCTCTGCAAAGCTGGTCTGAGTTACTTTTGTGTTTCACTGTCATTCATATAGATTTTATATTCCACTTCTTTTTACAAGGCCTTTATCTTACAATTTCATTATTGTCTCCACATTTGTGAAGTAGACAATGAAAATAGATAGATTTTAAAAATATTTGCTCTTAAATAATCTTAAAATAGAAATAATACTATGAAGTACTGCTGTGTAGCACTTGGATAAATAGAATTTCTAGGGATCTGAAGGTTGTGTGAATCCACTTTTTAAGTGGACAAATTGCCCCTGGTTTTCCATGCTAAATGAACAGCATAAAAACTATTTTTTTTCATCTACAGCTTCTGATGAAGGTGCATACTTAGCTTGCTGCTGGGGCTACTATTTTGTCAATATAAAAAACTTGAGTTGAAATTATTCCATGAAGAGCTCCCAAAACTCCTAAAGACTTAACCTCTATCCATTTGTCTCAAGGGCTTGCATCATTCTCAACTATCCTCTAATGTGGGATGCTCTTACTGCTCTGCTTCCATTTTTATAGGTGACTGCAAGTGATTTTCAGTGACAATCCACAAAGCCATGATAATCCCAGTTTGATACAATGTGTTTTTTACAATTCAAAAAGCAACTGCTCCCATTAACTTCCATACAGGGCACCTTTGGTTTGCATGTCCCTTCTAAGAGTAGCTGCGTTAGTTTTTTACGGCAGTATGGTGAGGATTAAAGGTAGTGAAATTAGGGCATTTTTATCTGGGGCCCTGTTCTAGGAATACTTAGGACAAAAATTGCACAGCAAAATGTGGCTAGCTTAACACTGTAGAACAGGGCATTCTTCTTCCTCCTCTTCATTTCTTTTTCTAGTTCTTCATTTCTTCTTGTTCTTCATTTCTTCTTCATTTCTTCTTGTTCTTCATTTCTTCTTTATTCTTCTTCATTTCTTCATCATTTCATTTCTTCTTCTTCTTCTTCATTTCTTCATCATTTCTTCTTCTTCTTCTTCTCCTTCTCCTTCTTCTCCTTCTCCTCCTTCTTCTTCTTCTTTTTCTCCTTCTCCTTCTTCTCCTTCTTCTTTTTCTCCTTCTTCTTCTTCTTCTTCTTCTTCTTCTTCTTCTTCTTCTTCTTCTTCTTCTTCTTCTTCTTCTTCTTCTTCTTCTTCTTCTTCTTCTTCTTCTTCTTCTTCTTCTTCTTCTTCTTCTTCTTCTTCTTCTTCTTCTTCTTCTTCTTCTTCTTCTTCTTCTTCTTCTTCTTCTTCTTCTTCTTCTTCTTCTTCTTCTTCTTCTTCTTCTTCTTCTTCTTCTTCTTCTTCTTCTTCTTCCTCTTCTTCTCCTTCTTCTTCCTCTTCTCCCAGAAGAAATCGTGGAATTATTATTTAGAGTGTTTATTTTAGGTATTTTTTTGCTCAGTTCTGTGTAAAGGTGCATAATGACCATGATTATAATTGCTGTAAATAGACTGCCTACATGTTTATCCAAATTATTATATCTGCAGCATCTTATTTATTAGAAGACAATATTCTCTCAAAATTGTTTCTTTTAACTGCTCATTTGCAAGGTAATTCAAGTGAGACTGAAACTGTGGTGTCAGAGTTAACAAATACTGCTTATGTGTTAATCACAACAATAATAAAATTCATTGTATTCAAATACTGCTTATGTGTTAATCACAAAAATAATAAAATTCGTTGTATTTAATACAGTGTGCATAATAGTAGATACAAGTATATCTGTGAAGTGTACATTTTATTAACAACATTTCACAGGTAAAAAGAAACATGAACCGTATTTTCAGTTCTTTATTTTAGTATCTCTGGGTCTTTTTCCCCTACAATTAGACCTAATTAATTTTTACTATCCTAATTAAAAAATAAAAACAATAAAAGGTAAATGCAAGTATTCTTTGGCCAGTATAACCCTTTTGTAAACTTACATATTATTGAGGTTAACAGAATCTGTTACCTTGAAAACTTGCTCATTCACATATACTGGTATAAGCTGAAATAGAGCCTAAGGGAAACAGAAGTCACAGAATAAAGCTTCCTAACCGCTCTGTGAAAATGTAGACAATATAGAAGACTCATTATCGCAGATAAAACAGAACCAATTCCTACAGGATTTTTTATAATAGTTTTGGGCAATTGCATTAGAAAGTTAGTCTATAACAAGATGTTGTGACTTTTATATTAATGAAGGGCATTAAGGAGATTCCAATTATGGTGTCTGGTCTGAAAAATTAATCTAAGATTTAAAAATCTGAGGTGTTTGAAGTAAGTGTGGCTGTAGCCTCTAGTCACTCAGACAGGACAGTGACTAGACTTCTTTTATTAAAAGAATTATTATGAATATTACTACATTTCATTATTGAGGCTATAAATACCATATGTATTTAGGAGGACTTGTTAACTCTTTGTAAATGCATTATTGTTTTACTAGGTGGATTCTCCAATGATGCCTAATTCTATTTGTAAGGTTTGTGCCCCTCCACTTCTTTTTCTCTATCATCAGGCCATGAAATTTTTGCACAAGGACTCATTCTAAGGGTATGATAAAACTATCATAATTCTACAGTATGTATTTTTAAAAAGTTTTAAAATCCAATATGAATAGTGGGGTTGTCTGGATAAGAGTATGTCAGAAATATTCACCACTGTTTGGTCAGACCATTGACCAGTCACATATTCCGTTGGGCTGAACAGAATCCTTCTGCTGCTCCCCTAAAACAGGCAACACTGACTTCTATGGGAATGTACCAATGTACATTCAGTCTGTACATTTGGTCATCTTAACCTTGAACACAATCATGCCCTAATCTCTCGTTCCCTACGGAATATTCCCAATCAGCATCTGTGCTGTGTCAGTGTAATTTCTTACCGCTAATGCAGATGTGAACTAAAATCTGGAGGTTTTTTTACAAGAGGCATATGAGGGGCATTAACAGTATGCAAGCAAAATGATTTTCAAGAAATTTGTCTAAAATTTATAACTTCCTCCCACCACACTTTATCAAATTTGGCTCTCTGATTTAGCTGATACATCTGAGTACTCCAGTAGACAAAGATGCAAGTATTATTTTATGTGCTTCATTTTTTTAGAAAATCAACTTAAATATATTGCTATACTTTCTTTACTTTTCTTATTTGTTAGCTTGATTTTCCACTTCTGCCTGACAAGTAGGTATTAGGGATTTATTTATGCTACTATGTCATTATTTTGCTAAAATGTTCATAGATTCGTAACCATTCATCTTCAGTAAATCTCTTGGAGAACAACTGATCTTGGGAAACAAACTAGTCTCTTTATCTTGCTGAAAATGTTTATGGTACATTTTTCCCATGCAAAAGTTCCAAAATTCTATTAATGATATCACAATATTCAGTGAAAAAAAAACTCCAACAAAACACCAAAAAAGACGCAAAAAACAATGGGGAAAAAAAAAAGGTGAGTGGAGAAGATATAGACTATTGGGGTTTTTTTGGGTTTTTTTTGCTATTGACAAATCCTAGAAGCCAAAAAAATAATTTATTTAAAATATTTTTCTGAGCTGGGTACAATTCTGCCTGTATAGAAGCATATGATGAAATTAAAATGTGCCATAGGTAAGGACATTGTTAATTCAGATTAGATAGAATATAGTATTTCTGCTGGTTTGTTTTTTTTTTTTTTTTTACTTTTGTCCAGTATCATTCAACAGAAGATCAGGCTTCTGTTTTCTTATTGTTAAATCAAAGCAGTTGTCTCCAGCTCAGACATAATGAACCTGGAGGAGCAGAACAAAAACTGTCTAACATGTTTTTTGTGGACAGGAAGTTCCAGTGAAACTGTTTGTCAGACTTTAAAAATACTATTTTCTTCATGTGTTCATTTTCCAAGCATTTCTCCCTTCCCTGATGCTAAAGAATTGGAATTTTTTTAAATTCCTATTGACTGTGCAAATCACTTCTGTATATTTATTTCAATTCTACATCAATAATGTAGGACTTTTTACTTTATTATTACTACAACTTAATCACATGAGAGACTTGTCAAAATTCTTGATACTGAATCAGTCCTGATACTTATCTAGATATTCCAGTCAAGTAAGTTATCATTTTCTATGCTCAATTCCCCAGTCAATTACAACTTCTTCTGGGTAAAAAGTCTATATATCTAACTCAGTTTGTTATGCCAAATAGCAAAACTTCCAATTAGCTAGGACTCTCATGCAACTAATTTTCCCAGCTCTTATACCTGCAAACTTAAATATTCAATGGGGTCAACAGTATCATTTCAGCTGCTTTTTGATGACTGTTTTGAAAAACATCCTGAAGTGGGCTTTTTCAGCATATCAATTAACAATGAGTAAAGCAGGATCAGAGTAGTTTAATCATTGTATTTGAGCAGTTTACCTATCAGTTCTTTGACACCTCATTTTAACTTCTTTTTAGAATGTATAATTACCAGTTTGTAACGGCTCTGAGGACACCATTCAGCCTTAACTGTCTCTGCCCAGCTTCATCTGGGGCCTTCCCTCAGCACAGATTATGGGGCCAGGAGCCCCATTTCCTCTCAGCCTGTGGCCATCTATTCCTGCCCTAGCTACATTTTAGGTGTGTTGTTTTCCAGCTCTTTCTCTGCTCTATCTCCTTAGTGACCCGAAGGCTTGCACTGTTGGAAATTTGTCTCCTGGATGGGTGTTTTGGTTAGAAGTTGCAACTTGTCTCCCACCTCTGGTGCTGACTCATTGATGGATTTTGGACCCATGTTGTAGACTTGTCTCTATCCTTGTCTGTGGTGCTGTATCCTTTTGTTCCTGATCAGACTGCCTGGGCCTAGTTCATTGTGTGCTGTGTCTGATGCTACCAAGGGAGCCAGTGGACCAGACACCAGTCTCTGCTCACAGTGTGAAGACCCTGAAGGATTGCTTCCCATCCATGGGATCTTTATGTTTCTGAGATCACACTTCCCTCACATATGGTCACCAGGCCAAACAGCCGGCCTTTGCTGCTCCCTGACAAAATGATTGTATCATAGCTTGAGTAGTTCTTAGGGATGCTGTGGGGCTGCAAGGCTGCATCTTTAGTGTCTTATCACACTGCCTAAGAGGACAATATTTTTGATGGCTAAACCTTCTCGCCTGTACTGTGTATTTTAGCTAGTTGAAAAATGATGAGGGGGATAGGTCTCAGCACATTCTAGTGTGTACCCTCAGATCCACAGGGATCCAGGAGCCATGTGTCCTAGTCACAGTATTACAGAATCACAGAATATGCTAAGCTGGAAAGAACCTACAAGGATAAATGAGTCCAACAGGTATCCTCCAAGGCATAGAAGTCTTTACCTTATGTGCCAGTGATGCATTTACACCTTCATGCATAATATCTTCTCAAAAACTCTATTACATTGATAATTTACTGTCAGAGAATATTTCTAAATTATTTGGTTAGACACATAAGTACTGGGTATCTGGCAGAATTTTCCCTTCAATGAAAAGGAATCCTCAAAGATTCTTACTATAAGATAACTATGTAGATGTCCAAGAAGAGATGTTGAGGTGTTGAAACTATTTAAAGGTCTTGAGGGTTATCATCCTCTCTCTCTCTCTCTCTCTCTCTCTCAGGTCTTTGGCTTTAGACAGCACAACTAGTCCCCTTCTGAAATGTGTGTGATGGCACTAGAATTTTCAGGTGACCCAAATCTGTGTAGAAACTAAATGTCATGAATCTTGGAGCCAACAACAGCTAATTACAAAGTGCTTTGTTTATTAGCAAAAAATACATATGTGATGTTGCCCTTAGTCTCTTGACAAGTACCATGTACACATCAGAAACTGAATTTAGAAATGGTTGGATTGTTCCAAAATTCACAGTCTCACCCTGAGATGGAGAAAGAAAGATGCCTCTCGAACAGTCTGGCACATGTGAGAGTTCCTATGTGATATCTGCTATCTCTTGATTTTCTTTTATATACACATCCAGGCAGAATCTGCTTCCAGGATTTATTGTAAAACTAGTTAATCAGTATCGTTGTGCAAGGTGGATTATGTTGTTTTCTCTAACCAGTAGACTGAGTGCCCAAAGGAACAATATCCAGCCCTTATTAAAAACCAAAGTGGGTTATTTCCTTCATTGTGGAATTCAATATTGGTATAAGTTGGTTGTTCTTGTTATTTTAGCATGGCAAATTAATTGAAAGAACTTTTGTAGAGAGCTGTGTCTAAAGATGCTTTTCTTGATATTGACTGACTTGACTCTGTGATTCAAGTAGCTTAAGTCTGCTTTCCCAGTGGCCGTGTGATTTTAGAGCATTCCAGAATGCTTCAGACAGTGTTAATACATGTTAATCAGGACAATTAATAGATGACCAAGAGGCAGTAAAGCATAGTAACTAGCTCAGAATTCTAGTTCTTTATAATTGTGAGACATAAGAACAAGCTCTTTCAGTTCTGAGCAAATGAAAGAATTTTGGAGATGGGCTTTGAGACAATAGTGTTATCACTGACATATTTTTGACTGCCTTGTTCTGCCTTGGAAATAATCAGCTATGAAGTACATATTTTATATCAGATATATTAAAATCAAGGAGAATTTTGTGTTCCACACCTCCAGTCAAAAAACGCATAACTACAGTATTCGAAACAATGAATAAAACTCATTTTAATCTCTGTGTTTTCACTTAAACCAAGAATTTCTTTGAGCTTTCACAAGTTCTACTAAGGCTGGTTAGAAAGCCTTAAGCCTACTGTAACCAAAATCTGTATAGCAGTAACATATTTTTCTTTGCTGACAACATTATTTGAATAAATTTAACACAATAGAAATACAAAGAGTTTTGAAATTATTTAAAATCAAGATTTCTTCAAGATGTGATTTCATGCTTTATCTAGGTCTGCAGTAATTGAAAAAGCCTCAGTGTGTATGCAGTAGGGTAATTAAACCTTATTGATATATATAAAATAGACTTTCTTATTGTGCTTCAGTGAAGCATGGACAGAAAGTAATGAGCAGTATTTAAATGCACAAATTCTTTTATTCATCATTACCTTTGCATTTCTAATTTTCACTAAATATGGTGTTGCAATGTTTTGGTAATATCAGCTAATGATAACTGATTTAATCTTATTGGCACTCTTTACTTTTTGATCCTACAATGTGTTCAACATGTCTTCGGTGTTGTGATTTTTTTTTTACTGTACATACACAGCTTGGTGACAAAAGGTGCAAACTCACATATCTACATCTTTCAAAACAGGAGGGAGCTAGTTCTGACACTTGGATGCTATCAACTCTCCTAGCAGAAGACATCTTCCAGTGACTGAGATAGTAATGACTTATAGAAATTCCCTCTTACTTCTTTAACTAGTAAATTAAATTTTACCATCTCTTACCTGGAGAATAGGTTACATTATTGCTGGAATGCATCAAGTATAGACCTTTTCAAATAGCATAAGAGCCAGGCATACATGCTATTAACTTTTCAGGCCTTTCATAGGATCTTGTTACAATTGTTGCTGTGAGTGCCCCCAAAAGCAGGACTCTGAGCCAAATTAATGTGGGATAAGACAAAAAGGTACATTCTTTAATGGCCAGGCTTAGGGCTTTTAGGAATACCTGATGACATCTTCGTGCTGCCCCCTTCTTCCTAGAACACTGATTTCCATGGTTTTTATAATATTGCCCACCCAATCCCCAGTTTACACATCTCTCAGTCCAGCCCCAGTCCCACCCCTGTGCCATCCCACAGGATTTTGGGGCTGGGGTCACTGGGACCCTCTGTTCTTCATCAGCTCTTCTTCCTCAGGCTTTGGAGTTCTTCCAGTGTTTTCAGACTCAAGGTTGTTGGTTTAGGTTTGGTCTTGTTTTGCAGGCCTTTCTGATAGTTGTCAGCTCTTGTACCTTGAAGAAAGCCTGAATAGCTAAAAGAATTTGAGCTACTAATCTGTGGTAGGGGTTAGGATATATAAACAATGAATTTAAGCTGTTACAAATATGAACACTACATTTGTTACAGTTACAAATACTTCTAAAATCTATAAAAATGAAAAAAATCAGAAAACCCCTTTGGCATCACAATGCACAGAATTTTGAGAAATTGCTAAGACTTATCTATAAATCTGCAATACATCCCAAACTTAGAATGTGTCTAAGAACTTGATATTCTAATTCAAACTTACTGAACCAAAGAAAACAGCATATTAACTTGATATAGGAAAAAAAAACAAAACAGGCTGCAGCAGATTTTTAGCATTGGTTCACTGCAAACTGTTGCATCTTTTTTATCTGAATGAGTCTTAGGAGCATGTGATTGTGTTGCAGAGTCAGGTCCATGCCAGAAAATACTTTCAATGCCTAAAAGCGGGTTTTAGTCTAACGTTTAATGTCAAAGTTACAAAAAATCTACCCAACTGCTGTCTGAACTCAAGAAACAAAATTTCCATCTTCTTGTCTGACCTGAACATTTGTCATACAGCTGTAAATCAAATTAGCCCACATTATCTGGTCTGATCTTATACTATGAGATGAAGTCTTCCTAAACTGAGAATGCATATTCAGTTTACAGCCAATGGGATTTGAGTAATTTTCTTGTGAAAGCCTTCAGAGGGTGATCATCTCTAACTGAGTTTAGATCTGCAGGAATGCCCTCTTGATTTTTTCATTTGCTTACTTTTCTCCATAAAATGTATAGGCGTCCATCTCCCCTCATTTTACATGTTGAAGCTTTATCATTACATGGCAAGGAATGTTATGTGTCTATAGCTTTTTGTAAATTAAACAGATATTTTTTACTGAAATAAACAGCCCTTATTGGCAATAAACTCTGGGAACTGAGAAACTGGGGCTCTCACCATTACCTCAGGATTTCTGATGATTTCTAAGACTTTTTTAAATTCATTTTCTTTTCATATAAAGATTTACAGGAGGAATTCTTCAAACAGTGAATGTAAGCTGTTCACTGCCAGATGGGGTACTAGCCTAAGGACTTTTGGAAAAAAGCTGGGCATTAATTTTCTGGCTAATTCTTTGTAATGCTCATAGGGAGAGGGGACTTCTGGGTTCCTGTGTGGAGGAATGTTGATGAATTTTACATGAAACAGTAGCTGTATAATGTAGATATGATTTGTCTAGAGGAAAGGATAGAAGCCAGAGTCCCTTCATCTAGCTGGCTTGCTCCAGTTGTTTCTGGCATACAAAAACATGCATTTCCAGATCCATTCTGAGCAGTGGCACAGTTTATCTGGAAGCAATAAAAAATATGTCTACTTCAAAACTTTGTTGATGAGGTTCACAGATAAGAATTAGAAGAACTGGGTTAAAAACGCCAAAGGCAAAAGAAAGACAAGAACAAGCCTCATACAATGATTAGTGCATTGACTTACTGAGTACATCACCAAGCTATCAGAGAAAATATTCTCTACAGGAGATTTTGGCATCTAATTTAGTTACTTAAATAGATAAAAAGAGTATATCCTTTTGGAGTGACTCAAATGTACCCTTTCTTATCACAAGACATTGTAGGGATCCGAGGCTATGAGATGTTTCCGGATTGTGAATCCTTAGTGGAGAGCTGTACCAGTCTGCAGTAAATTATTTAAGGTATCATCAACCTTTCAAAGATGATTAGCTTACTGCATTGTTTACTGTCATCTTCAGGTTTGAGGCATTTAATGTTGCAGTGCATAAGAACCTTAGATGTCTAATGCAGTTGAATTTTGCTTTAGGGATCAGACACCAAACCCAGGTCCTTCAAAGCTAAGAAACTGCTATCTCTGTCTCTAATGTGTGTGCCCCAGCAGCTAAATATACTAAACCAGAATAGTTTTGAAAAAATCATATTTGCAAAGAAAAAAAAAATTCAGTTAATATTCCAGAACTTACTTTGTACAAACCTATTGGTGAATGCTTTATATATGTATGCAGAGAATAGAATCACAGAATGGTTTAGGTTGGAAAGGACCTTAAAGCTCATCTAGTTCCAGCCCACCTGCCATAGACAAGGACACCTTTCACTACTCCAGGTTACTCAGAGCTCCATGTAGCCTGGCCTTGAACACTTGAGGGATAGGGCAGCCAGCCACAACTTCTCTGGGCAACCTCCTGTTTCAGTGCCTCACCACTCTCACAGTGAAGGACCGCCTCCTAATATCTAATAAAAACCTACTCCCAGTTTGAAACCATTCCCCCTGGTCCTGTCACTACATGGCCTGGTAAAAAGCCTCTCCATCTTTCTTGTAGACTCTCTTCATTTACTGAAAGGCCACAATAGGTCACCCCAAAGGCTTTTCTTTTCCAGCTGAACAATCACAATTCTCTTAGCGTTTTCTTGTAGGAGAGGTGCTCCATCCCTCTAATCATCTTGGTGGCCTACTTTGGTCTTGCGCCAACAGGTCAACACCCTTCCTGTGGTGGGGACCTCAGACCTGCATGCAGCACTGCAGGTGGGATCTCATCAGTGTGAAGTAAAGCAGCAGAATGACCTCCTTCGACCTGCTGGCCATGCCACATATCTATATGTAAAGCATTTTTTATATTTAAGGGAATTAAAAGCTTTTTCCTAAAATAACTGTAGTAAAAGACACAGTCCAAGCTGACTTCTGTAGTTTTGGTGAGATCATGTTTTACCTAAAAATTCTTTAGGAAACTCTCCATCTTTATGCATGTAGAAATGTTTACATGTTGTGAATGACTCAGTAAACCGAGGCCACTAAAAGACTATTCCTGCATTAACAAATAATTAGGTGCAGTGGAGGCAGACCATTAGAAGTGGCTAATGTTGAGAGTCCTGCACTGTATAAGGTCAGGGCTTTGCTTTGGGTCAGATTTTGTTTTTCTCCTCGGCAAAAAGCTTTCAGTAAATACAATGCAAAGCTCACTGGAGACAAAAAAACTATGTGCACACTGGATGACTCAGTGATGGTTTAGCTAACGGGCTGGTTTTTAACCTAATGCCCCTTTGAAGCACTGGGAATATCTAGTGCATGTACATCAAAACTGCTCAGAGATCCAAACCTGCACATGGTAAGTGGAGACAATGACAGGCTCACAGCAAAATCACACTATTTCTCTGACCCAATTTATGAATGCAGTCAGTGACACAAAACACAGCTGGGCAGTATCATACTGCTCATTAAATGCTGTTGCATTTTCTTTTAAAATGTCATCATGAGAATACTGATGCATAACAGAAAAGTGAAATATGCAGTGCCACCAAATACATAGAGAGCTAATGGGAAAAATACTTCTTATGATATTCAGAGAAATCTGTTCCTTCTCTGATAAGTTAAACAGATGAGTAATCTTTCCTTGTGGATTGTATGCCATCAACAGAGATTAATGTTCTATCTTGTATTTATTACATTTTTTTATATGAGAGCTATATAGTATAAGTAGTTGCAAATGTTTCACTCAAAAGTATCTCATATTATTGCAATTTTGACTCAAAAAATATGTAATTTGGATTTGAAAAATATATGTGTGGTTTGGTTTTTTTTTTTAAATTTACTTACACCTAGTTTTCAGTGGATACAAGATATTAGTGTTCAGTTGTAACGGTGCTAATCTCTAATTGTTCTTAATATACCTCTTGCTAAAATCAGTCCTGGCTATCAAACCATAGCAATCATAGGATTTAAATGTAGGTCAATGTAAATAACAAAACAGCAATATTCTAAAAGACGGCTGAAGAAGATCAGAAGGGCAACAAGGAGAAATACCGTAATAATAACTTGCCTGAAAATTAATTATGACTTAAGATTCAGTGGCTGAGGCACCTATGCCAAATAGTGTGAAGGCCTTAATAGTCAAAAGGTTAGAAAGAAAAAAAAAACAAAATACAAATACAGATTATTCATATCTAGGAAACCCACAAAACAAACTAAATTAAGAGATCATTATCAATTGCGAAAATTACAGCTTTCCTGCAAATTATGCATGAATGTAAAGATAAATGATTGGTGTCAGAAACTTGGGAAGGTTAGATAAACCTGAGTGCATTGCTTTACTGGCAGACAAAACTATTCAATTTTGGAGGTAAAGAATGTCCTAATTAAAAAACAAAAAACAAACAAACAAAACCCACAAAAAACCACCAACAAACAAAACCACATCAGAACCACCAGTATTTACAGTGTGTTTCACAGTACACAAGTAGGAACTTTTTCAAAGCACTGCCTATAACAAGACTCCCATATTAGCAATTACAGCTAAATCTATGAATGAAATATCATAGTTATACAGTTTAATTTCAGAGTTAGAAGTGTTGAATTTTTCACATACTACTAAAGTGTGCTGAGTCTAGGTTAAAGTTCTTAATTCATATCACACAAATTTCTTCTAGACCATTACTATACAAACCCACTCAATTTTTTTATCTCTGCCTCCTGGAGTGCCTTCATGGGAGTTATTTGGAACAGATGAAAGCGTTAACAGCATAAAATCATTTTTCTGGATTGTAAAATAGAACAGGATTTTAGCAATACACTAAAGAACTATTAGGGATTTTCTATTTATTAAGAGAGAATATTATGCTATTATGTAAAAGGGATGTAACAGAATGAGTACTGTCTACACAGGACAAATTAAGACCTCACAAGAGATTTTAATTTCTTGAAGAATGATCCATTAAAGAATTTATTGGCTGGTTGATACTTACTGCCACTCCTTTTATATTTTCCAAAAAAAGAGTAGGCTAATAGAAAGAACATGATACAGTGGTCACAGAAAACTTATGAAAATGCCTTAAGACTTTTTTATTGTTGTTTTTTATGTGTCTTTTCAGGGCACATATTGAAACTAAATCGGTACAGAAAAATAAATAAAGCTAAGTAGTGAAAGTGTTCTCTTGGTGTTATGGTCTTCTTGGGTAGTTTTTCAAAATAATCTGATTCCAAAACCTGTGAAGGCCTGTATTTCAAGCTTTATCAAACACCCCTAAACTAACAGCTAAGTGACTAGTGCAGAAGTATAAAGGTTGACATTCTGGAAAAACTTAACAGAGGTGTGCTGGTTTAAAGGCGAACCAGCAGGGGAAATGAACTCACCACGAGAGAGATTATAAGTCAGACCTAAAATTTAATAATAATATTACAATAACAACACTGACAAACAAGGGAAATTGCTTTCAACTCACAAAACCCCAGCAGTATAACCCAGTGTCCTGGGGCACAAACCCAAAAGGGGTTTGTTTGCCCTTGTGCTGAGACCCCTGTGGCTCCCCCAAGTCCAGAGCAAAAGGAAAAGAAAAACCTGTTGGTGCAGGCAAGGGCTGTGGTCTGGGCGAGAGCAGGGATCTCCTCCTGTCAAGGTCCTGCTGCTGCTCTGAATCCGACGAGAGGTTCCCGCGGTCTTCTTACCCACCCCTTATGTACCCTCAGGGAGCACTCAGTCCCTCCCCCTGGGCGGGGACTCACACAATGGGTGATTAACTCTGGGAGCCAGGGGGTGTTGAACTGTTGATGGCCCATTAGCAGCTCCGCCCCCCTCAGGCTGGGTGTGAAGGTGATAATGGCTCCCTGGGCAGCTGCTGCTAATGGCCCATTGACCTTGGGGAATGAATAGAGGGGGTAGAATACACAGCTTTGATCACCCGCACACAGGGTTAGCTGGTCCCTCCTGCTGAACTAGGACAAGAGGTCTTTAGTTTTATCAGCAATTCATATCAACAACTGTCAAATTGCTGCACAGGATAAAAGAATACAAAACTCTATACCGGGATGTATGAAGAGGAAAATAGGAGCAATGTAAAAGAAACCTTTCTTTCTTTTTAGCACTGGAAAGACCTTAGTTGATGCATGATATCCAATTTTTCATACCAAACCTCAGAGTCATTACATAGGAAGTGCAGGGAAGCAAGTAAAAAAAAAAACAAAAAACTTACATTAAAGATTCAAGGCCTGTGAAGAAAAAAAACAATGAAGTGATGTAGTAAAAAATACAAATAGTAAAAATGAAACAGGGAAAATTATCTCTTTTTTTTTTCTTCTCACCATCATTGCCTGTGGTGGCAGATAGTGTGAATAGAGTGCCTAGTTTGGGTGTTGTGCTTAATGGTGAGAGGCACTGCTGAAACTGTGATCTTATTTCTACTTTTTTTTAATTTTTATTTTATGCTTTGCTTTGCTTTTGCTTTTGGCAAGCTAGACTTGAATAGTAATGTTTTGCATTTATTGTCCACTTTATTTTCGTTTAGGCTAGATCTTTTTCAAGGATGGTGATACCCAATGGATATTATTAGTATATATTTAAAGGTATTTCTAACAAGTGAGAGGTCAATTGATCATAATTTTGTTACATATTAATAGTATATACATTATGTTAAGAAATATGACAGATTTTGAGGAAGATATTTATAAGTACCACTTGAGAGATTTTAATGGAAATAACTATTACTGCTTCAATATTAGCATTTTTAAAATCAAAGTAGCCAATTATTCCTCTGAGCATGAATATATGAGCTTTTCTGTATTTCTCTCTTGACAAGGCAGCTGTCAAAGAGATTTCTTCTTCAGCTGTTGTGGTGGCTTAGGTTAATAGTTTGACCAAACTTGTCAGATGGATATGACATTCAACATGGCATTTTCAGCTGCTACTCTTTCTGCTAAATTTCCAGTGTTACAAGAGCAGGGTTTACTCAAAAAGCATGTGTTTACTATGTAAATACTCTACAATACCAATATCATTAGCCTAAAATAGAGGGGTTGGTACCTCTTAGAAAAAAAAACTAGGATGATCAGAGGTTTTCAGGAAGGATGCAATGAAGCAATGGCCCTTAAAATAATCACTGTAGTTCAAGTAGAAGATGCTGTTTCTGGCAGACTGTGGCAGTAGCAACAAACTGTACAACTTATGGTTTAAAGTTTGAATTGGGTAGCATTTCCTAATATTCTGTTGTAAGTTACTTTATTTTCCTAAGAGGAAATTCCTTTTGAATAGGAACATGGTAATGAAGAGTCCGATACTTTTTCATAATTTACATTTTAAATTAAATGGAAAATTTTCCTTGTTGCAACTCCATACTGTTGTGTCTGTCTCATCCTTTTCAATTGATACCTCAGAGGAGTATGTCTCCATCTTTTAGGCTTTAACTTTGCTGCCTTTGCTCCCATTTCCTCATCCTTTTCTTCACACAAGTCATGCTCTTCTACCCCAAAGCATCTTAATGGCCTTTTGCTAAAGTCATTTATTTGAGTGTGTCATTATTTGTGGGGTTTTCTGGTTTTCATGTTGGTTTTTGTTAAACGTTTCAAACCAAGGAAGGTGGTGTGTTTGTGTGTGTATGTGAGAGAGAGAGAGAGAGAAAGAGACTGAGAGAGAGTAAGAGAAGGGTCACAGCTGTGCTTTGGGACACACTGCAGACCTTTTCTTCCTGGGGATCAACTTTGACTGCAAGGAGATTTCTGGGAACTACCACCACTCCTCAACTCCCAGTTTTTCCTTCTTTTTGAACAAAGGTGTTATGGGTTCACCTAGGTGGGCCTAAATTTAGGTTTTAAACTTCAGAGTAGGCCTGAAGCTGTCAGCTGACTTGAGCTGGGCTGAGCTAACAGTTGACTTCTTCTAGCCAGTAATTTTGTATTCCATACCACATTATGACATCATCTCCAGGGAAGTAGGAACTCCCTGTGTGGGAGTGGTTAAGGCAGTTGCTTCTCAGCCCTCCTCTTGGGAGGACGCACGATGCTGTCCCAGGGGGATGGGAAGGACCAGGTCCACCATTGGCTCACCAGTTATCTCAGGAAAGTAAAATGTGTTGTTCTGGTTCTCTCCTTTCTGCTTGGGTTTGTCTACCTGGGGACTAAGTCTTTTAAAGTAATTTGTAGTTAAGATAGCAGAATTTGTGTGTTTGTTAGGAAGTGGGGAATTGTTTCTTGTTGTTTCTAACTTGTGTGCACGTGATTGTACTTTTTTTTTAATTTTCTCTTTCTTTCTGTAAAAACACATGTGGTGGTAGCATAAACGTAGTTTGAAGGTTTTTTCCCCCTTTCCTTCTTCCTTTCTTTGGTGGGCAGAAAGAGGCTTTTCTATCTGTACTTGGGGGAGCTGGCAGTTTGCTAGCTCAAACCAAGACAAAAGGACAAGGAGAGAGAGTCTGCTCTTCCCCCACAGGAAAGGCTCCATCCTGTACCACATGAGTCCTACAACCCCCTTGTCTCTGTCTCCATGGGAAAAGACTGAGAATTCACCTTGCAGCCAGCCAAGGTGTGACACTGACACTGTCCATAAATATAACTGCACCAGGAGGAAACCACAGTTTTTTGAGATTTTTCATTTTGGTGCTGAGGGAGTAGTTTGCTGTGGTCTGTTATAATGATAACAATATCTATATATATAGTAGTTAAGAACAGTTATCCCTCTTATATCCATTTTCTAATTAAAGTTTCTTTTTTTTTTAATTTAATAAGGGGTGGGTGGTTATTGAGGAGGAATCCTCTCTCTGGTTTTGGTAAGCATTTTGTTTCCCTCAAAATAAGACAATTTTGTTTATGGCTTTGTTGTTTGTGTCTGTTTTTTTCTAAATTCCTTTTTATTAGTCTCTGGAACTGTTATTTCTATCAACGAATTTTATCTGTGTAAAATTACGCAGGCAGTCAGGCTATAGGGGGAGCCCCTTATACCGAGCTAGGGCACTGTGGACTGATGGTCAGAAGAGCTCAGGCACAGCAGACATCAGAAGGCTTGATCAGAAGGCTCACAACTTAGAGAGTTTATTCAAGATAGATTAACAGACAGCTCTCATAGCTTATAGTAGAAGTAGATGGTTCCTAGAAGTTCCTATTACATCATCTCACATCCTAGTAGATCTAACTCTCACGCAGTAACATCCACACCTTTTATGCACTCTCACATCCAACATGCTACCACATTATTGGTACACCAATTCACCTTACATACACCACAGCCTCTCATTGGTCACAAACCACTGCACATACTCCAGGTAGCTCTGTTCTCTTTAAGGTTGCACTCCAAACAGCTTTCCCTAAGGGATGCACTCACTGTCACCCCCCCACATCAGGCCAGCTTCCTTCATAATCAGTGAAATCCTATGCAGTGATTCACCCTATCTGAAGAAATGTTTATCTTACTTTACAAACTATCATTTTTTTAATCCTGTCCTCAGTGCTATCTCACCATTTAAATCATTATATCTACATCTAATCCTCCTTTTTGTCAACATTTTTGTCTAATTTTGTTCTGCTATCATACTTCTGCATTTTGTTCAGTTACTAATAAAGACTTCTGATAAGACTAATCAAAGACTTGGAACACACAGTTCATGGTTTCGTTCATCTGACACATCTTTTTCATATAGGCAAATCAGTAGAGAATTTAGATCCACTGACTTCTGAATTTTTTCAGTATATTATCTGTTGTTGAATGTTACATTCTTTACCTCTCAATCATCAGAGTTAATGTAAAAGTAAGATGATGTGATTTACAAAATTATATGTATTATTCTGTTTAGTCTTAACTGAATTAAATTCCTGTATGAAGGATATGGTGAGAATTCCTCCACTGAGAGGTCTTTTTCAGTGAAAATGGTACTATTTTATCAACATTTTATAAGCTTATACTTAATTCAGTAAAATGTAGAAAAGGAAATAACTCAGAACTACAGGATTATTTCTTTCTAAAATAAAAAAGATACTACTATTGCAGCTGCTACCACTTGTGTCAGGATAGGCAATTTTTCAGGAATTACCCCCTGAGATGTAGGAGAGTTAAATCTGTGCAATTTTATTAATTATTCCTCATAGTCTCAAAACTCCCAGTCACAGGAAAACAATGAAGTTCCGCAAATTATTATTATTATTATTAAGATGTAAAAAAACCCAAAAAAAACAAAAACAAAAAAACCCAACTCTTTTTTATTAAAAGAATTTTCATAGGACAGAAAAACGTATACATATCCTGAAAAGATTCATAATCTCTCCATCTTCTACGAAAGAGACATGAAGGACCAGCAAAAAAATGCCATAAAAAGCACATTAAATATTTTTTGCATATGTTGCATAAATATTCTTTATTTTACGTATCCTACATAATATTTTTCACAAATAGCAAAATTGTTCATTGAGTAACTGTATTCTCATGGCAATTATTCTTGTTTTTAATAAGGTAACAAAAACAAACCCATTTACAGAAAATATACTGATATGGAAGGAAAAGTGGCTTATTTTGATAGGTGGAGTTTCATCATGAAATGACTGATCTCAGATCAAATGACAAAGATAGCACAAAAACTTTTAATACTACCAAACATATGGAAATGAAAAGATGAAAGTGCTCTCATCTGCAATATTGAATAACACTGTTCCATGGACAAATCAATAAAAGGTAGGCTTTGTGTTTGGCTACCAGGTAACAATAAAACTGCAGATACTGAACTGTAGTAGAAAAAGCTGAAACAACTTCATTAGGATACTTAGTCCACATACCTCTTTCATCCTGTGATCAAATACAGGTTTCTAAGGGAAAGAGGGTGCATAATGACAGATTGCAATCACTAGAGTCTACTAGTAAGGAATTGTAATAACACATCAGCCTCCCACCTCCACTGCCCTTTCCCTGGCATTAAAATAAGTGACAGCTACCTGAAAAGAAAAAGAACAGAGAGGAAAAAGCAAAAACTGCACCACATACATTTAATACATTTTTATGTATTTAACACCCCAATATACTGAAGAAAAAAAAACAAATGAAGGAGCCTAAAAAGCATGATAAGAAATAACAAAGAGCTCTCCTTCTTGTTTGCATTCTTTATTCTTCCAGTTATTATTTCTCTTCTTTTCTTTCTGCCCTTCCCCCCCTCCTCCTCCCATTTTTCAAGCAAGACTTCACTAAATATCTCCTATCTCCTCCTTTCCTCTTTTGCTTTTCTTTCTTTATGAATTTGCATTTGGAACTTCAGGTCTAATTTTTGTTTAGTTTTTGAAACAGGGACTCTGCATTCACATTGAAAACTGACCTGTGAGCAAACCTTACTTCTGTAAACTGTGATGGTTTTGTTAACAGCAATGACAAGAAAGACATTCATAGGTGGTCTGTGTTCCATCTTCTCAGCTGGTATTTGCCTTTTTATTCTGTTTCACTATCAGAGGGAGTTGCCATTAATCTTACACAGTTTTCTTCCTTGCCTTTCGCACCCCCACCTCATCTCTCAGTCCAGGCAGCTTTTTTTTGTGGGGGCTATTTAAGAAAGATAAACCTTAGTTGTAGAGGTTAATTTGTCAAGGCTTCCTTCATAGGTGTTAGAGAAACAGGCTCACTTAATGATCATTCAAAGTGGCATTTGAATTCTGGAAACAGGTTTACTCCTTCATTTGCTATATGCAGCTTAATTGAATATAGTACATAAAATGGAAGTGAAAAAAAAATCTATCAAAAATGGATTCCTTTAATCTGATTCTTTATTCAGTAGTCTCTACTAATGTTTCCTATAATGTCTCTTCCCTGAGAATCTTTATGACATCAGCCAAATTCTCTTAGTGTTAACTAAGGCTACATTTTTTTCCCATAAAATATGACATTGCTTCCCACAGCTTCTTCCTTCCTCATCTGTTTTGAACAATCAGCATTCACTCACATCTTATGTTTTGCTCAATTGAATAGATGGCTCCCCTGAAACTCATTATTTCAGTCTAGTGGTTCTCTTGCTTTTTTGTTCTGTCATCCATCTGAATAGTAGTTACTGTTTCTTAGCTCTTTCATATGTCTCTTACTCATTTCTCTACCACCCACTACATGCAGAGGTAGGTAATCCCCATATTAACACCTTGTCAGAGGAATATGTAAGTTCTACTGTAGCCTATGGCATGACTATTTCACAGGCTTGTGGAATCTTTTGCAATGATATGGTCTTAAAACCTTTCTCTAGCCACGAAGGTCCCAAGAGACTTGGGAAGCTATTACACCAAAGCCATCTTATTCCATTAAAATACAATTTGAAGTCATCACTTTCATTAAAAAAAAAAAAAGCTAAGGATTACAACCTGTTCTACATAAATATGAACCAGTGACAAGAAAAAATACAAAAACCCCCCAACATTCTAAGCAATGGGTTCAACTGAAACTCTTATTCAAATTAATGAGAAAAATTGACAATAAGAGTCACGTTCTGAATACATTAAGATGGAAAATATAAAACAAAAAATCTTTCCTGCAATAGCAGTACTTTCATCGTTGACTTCCTCCATATCAAGGAACTTTATATCTGCCCACTCTATCTCTTCATGTTGGTACTTCAGCACAGCCTGTAGGCTGCCTGAAGAAACAGATATCAGAACCCTGCAGACCACCTGAGTATGCTGCTGGTATCAAATACTGTGTTAAAGGTAAACAAAACTAAAACTATTACCTGTGTTCAGATATTCACATATATGTCCAGATGATGCAGGACCTTGAATATCTGGATACACATGAGCAGCTAAGGGCAGGTTCAGGCAGCTCTCACTAGACCATCTGTGGGAGTAAGCAACACGCAATGGGCTAACAGATAATGCAGAGCACTGCACTTTCCTGCAGAAATCTTACACACTTAATGGCAGAATTTGCCAAACGTACCTTGCTTCAGATAATTATGCAATATCCATTTCTAGGGGCTAATGTACAAATATTGTGATAAATTTTAAGAAAAAGTTTGCTGAAATTGAAAGTATGGGGCAAAAAAGGCTTTGCATACATCATTTCTTTGGAAGAAGTTAGAATGAGAACATTTTAAACTAGCAAAATATGACTCACCTAAGCACAGTTGTTAGGGCAAGTCATCCATAAGAAACAATTTGTTCCAAACTAAAAATGATATTACGATAGATAATCTCAGTGATGATCATAAATCCTGAAATGATGTATTATATATGTAAGGATTAGAGGAGAGGAGAACAAGATAAAATGCTCTGATAGAAGGAGATCAAGCATCAAATTATGCATCCTAAGGCAAACCTCTACAGAGGTGACTTAAAAGCACAGAAAATGTTCAGAAAGATAGATGAAATATTTCTCAATTAAGACGTATTTCTAAATTGCTTTTGGAATGTGATATTTCAGGCTGAAGCTACCAAAATTTTTTCACCATGAAATTTAATGGGAGATTGTTCTGCTTCATTACTTCTGAATTTGTTAAAGACCTACTGATTAGAGGGCACATTGATAAGGTGGCACCATAGAGAGAGCACTTTGAGGGTAATCATTAAAATCTGTATGCATACTAGCAACTCAAGGTAGATCACAATAGGAATTCAGTACAGTAAACTACATCATATACTGCAACAGAATATGTATCGGGGGGGATATTCTGAAAATAATAAGCTCTAAAAGTTTAAAGAAAATTCTGGTTTTAAAAGTCATCACACTCCGAGATTCATTAGCTGCTGTACTAAAGAAATACAATGGCAAGTGCTAGTGTGGCAAAATAAAGAAATTAAAAATGTGATAGTTAAATATTTTTAGCACAGGTAAAAAGGTCAGCAAAAATACCAAGTTAAGGGCTTTGTCGTATACTCACAACTAATGCCAGCTTTCATAGGTACATACTAAGCCTTCTTAGGGATTATGGATCTTTGTCATGGTATGTGATCCTTATTACAGGTTAAGACAGAAGCTGCACCACTGCTTTTCCCTCCAGTCCCACCTGTCTTCACTGTAAATGAATCCACTTGTGAAAATCCCTGACTCTGAGTCTTGATTGCCTATGTCAGATATTCTTGTATATGCAATGCCTCCCCCTTTTCTTTTACAACCTACTTGTGCTCTACATAGGGATAATGTTTAAATTTAAGCACTGAACTACACAGATTACTTAAATTCCAGAAAGTTTTGAATACTGCAAAATATGTACAAAGAGATGACAAGTGACATAATGAAGGAAAATAAGAGTATATTGATTCTTAATACAAAAAGTGTAGAGTTAGCCCAAAGCATTCACATAGTTCTCAAACATTTCCAGAATTGATCATTATTTCATATTAGTAGCTGCAGTACTTTTTTTCGGTGCCATTTGAAACTATCAAAAGTAGTTATCTTTAAAATACTTCTTTTAAAAGTTAGATTTAGATAAAATGAACTTTATGACTCACTGAAATACTCACTAGATTTCTTTCTTATAAAGGACAAACAAGCCAAGCAGCAATTTTGACAGGAGATAGTCAAGTAATAAATGATACATACTCTATTAAACTTCAAATATGATGGGTAGAAATAACAGGCAGACTTCAAAGCTTTGCATAGAAAAGAAGAATGTCATAGCTCTTGGGAGTAAAACAGAGGAGTGGAAAGTTAATACAGTGAGTTTGTGCAGAAAGTCTAAAACTGTAAAAGCCTGACCCCTTTAAAATAGAGTTGTCTGAACAATTAACTTAAGGGGGAAAAAACTCCAAAGTCATAATGAGTTGACAGTGAAGGAAAATCTTTTCCTCAGTTCTGAAACAAGATACAGTATTTTATGAAGAGAAAAGTATCATAGGGATGTATTTATAATACATATAATCTGAACAGGTACATAGTTTGGGGATATATACAAAAGGGGAAGGAAAGGTGTTATTTGATTGCTCCAAAACCCTTTGGGTTTGGAAGTACTTCATAAGTTGTTCTTCCTTAATGACAGATTTTTTTGTTTTACAGCTCTAACAGTCAAATTCCAAACAATTCCCTAAGTTTCATTTGTCAGAATGGATTGCAGAAAGTAACGATATTGCACATTATTTTACCTTTCTTTTGATTTGATGCACTTAAATAAATCCATCATGTCACATAACTCTGGATCTGTCTATAATTTATAGTGTGCTTGAATTCATGGAATCATAGAATTAAAGAATAGTGTGAGCTGGAAGGGACCTCTAAAGGTCATGTAATCCAATCCCTCCTGCAATGAGCAGGAACATCTTCAATGCAGGCAGGTTGTTCAGAGCCCCAGTGTTTCCAGGGATGGAGCATCACCTCTCTGGGAACCCTGTTACAGTGCTTCACCACCCTCTGAATATAATTTTTTTTTCCTTATATCTATTCTAAATCTACCCTCTTATAGTTTAAAACCATTGCCCCTTGTCCTATTGCAACAGGCCTCACTAGAAAATCTGTCCACAGCTTTTTTTACGCCCCTTTCAAATGTTGAAAGGCTACAATAAGGTCTACTAAGGGCCTTTTCTTCTCCATCAGAACAACTCCAACTTTCTCAACCTTTCCTCATAGGACAGTGTTCCATCCTTGTGAATTCAAAACAAATTTTTGTTAGTAAAACCCATAACAATGACAAAAAGTCAGATCACAGTTCACTAAAAGAAATTAGTTCAATCATTAGTATGTTAGTAAGTATTTTGAATTGAGCAATAAGTAGATCATCTAGCCTGTGCAAAACAGATAATGGAAATTTGCAAAGCCATGTCAGTATTCAAAATTTTGCTGAATATCATAGGCCATATTTGCTGCTTCGCACATTTGCAAGATAAAGTTCTGGGCACAAATATTTTGTCTTCCATACAGAAGGAGCATTGAACCCTATATAAACTGTTTGTTAAATACTCTTATGTTTGGGATATAACTTATTTTTTTTTGATACCTCTGTGTTGCTGCAAAGGACAAACATGCTGTTTGTACTAAAATCTAATCTATTCAAATATTTGCTAGCATATTTTCTTTTGCCCTGAGGCCTTTGCATAAAGTGGTGCCACCTAAAAGGCTAGAGTAGGGTTTTTTAAGCTGGCAATACTACTGTAATCCTATTTGTAAAAACGTTAAGGCTTCAGAAATTGATGTATTTCCTCCCTTCAAAAAAATTTTGTGTGTTGCAGGGCTACTAAGCCACCTGTTATCATTCCATTTATACTGGCTTCATTTCACTGTTTTTTGTGGAGGTGCCCTGATACTGTAGCATCAAGTGAGCCTATAAAAGCTACAGAGTTGGAAATTTAGGTGATTTTTCAGTTGTTAGTGGCTGGCCTGTGAACAGAAAAAGAGTCCTCTTCACAGAGGTTTTTTCCCTCTCTAAATTCCACTTAGTAGTGGCATAAAATACTATTTGTTTTTCTTTGATAAGGTTTTGAGGTTTTGGGACTTTCAGTATGTGTTTTGGTTTTGGTTTTAGGTTTTTTTCCTCCTGGCTAGAGAGTTCTGCACATTTTTCATTTCCAAACAACTCACAAGTGTGAGCAGGAATATCATCTATAGCATTATGTATGATCTATAATGGGTTAGTAAAACAAAGTTTCAAATAAAATTCATCCTCATTTATTCTTAAGTTGAAACAACTGTTCATTGCTGTAATGTTGTTTCCAGCCTACTGTGGATCTCTCTCTAAAGCCTTCTGACATAGGAAATGCAAGCTAACTTTACAACTGAAATTATGTAAAATAAAAGATCACTACTTATACTGTTGGGGATTAATGCAACAGACCTTCCAAAAAGATGACTGAACTTTATGTGACATCCATATGTAAACAGATTTACAATGAATCCTAAAATGACTAATGTAAGTATTTTCTAAGATTATATCTTAAACTGTTTGACAAGGCACGGCTGACAAAGTCACTGAGAGATCTTTGTTTTCCTGACTCAATTTCTGATTACAAAGTCTGTTTATATAATATTTAACCTGAATTATATGGTCTTCCTTAATATTACAGCTGTTTTTTTCCCAAGCACAAAACATCATTAGCTTTATAGTAAGTGACATAACTTACGTTTTGAAAGGTAAAACACTGGTTTTACCACTCTGGCAATAGTGGTTTATGGAACCACTTTAGTTTTTTGTCTCTCATTACAGCATTGCTTTATTTTTTCCATCTATATCAAATATTAGTGGATGTTTCCTTTCTATGTCATTTATTCTGGAGGCGTTATGAAACCATTTCTGTAATACTGTATTTTGTGTACAATTGGTAGCAATAGTAAGAAAATACATGGCATAACAATAACTTTTGCCAGGTAGAGAAGACACCTCTGCATAGGCATCATGCAGTGCTGTGGTTTATTGGTTCATTTAATTGGCAGTCACCAGTCTCAGTGACTGCAGACATGGACTGTTTGCCTCTGCTGGAGCCTGGGACTGTGGGCAAGAGCAAGTCCCCTTCTTCTCAGCATCAATAACAACCCTGCTAGGCACATTGACTGGCACCCAGTGCTCTAGGAACGGCTCTCTCTCCAGTCTGCCATGTGGTCCCACCATGCTGGAATCTCTGGAGCCTGCTGCCTGCCTGCCCTTTACCAGCAGCTGCAACCTTGGAAGGCCCTAGCCCACCTCCCCCTCCTCAGACCTGTCCTGACTCTGGTCCCCCTCATGGCTGTGCACTGTTTTTGCATTGGCCAGCTTGTCTCATGTTTTCCTGCTCTCTTGTACAGTCACAGTACCTGTGACTGCAGATGTAAACCTTGCTGCCATGGCTATTTGGTGGCACCTAGAGAAACCACTTGCTTTCTCTGAAGACTAAACACATCAAAAGCATTTGGCTTGCAGCTTCCTTCTCACTAGAGAATGAATTTGAGGAGTTTTGGTCATAAGGAACCTTCTGGATGCTCCTGAGGGAACTTTTTTTCTTTTATTGCTTCCATCCTTCTCCCACCAAGAAAACATTAATTTTATAATTCCTGTAATTATTTCTTAGTTAAGCTAAAGTCACTGGAAACATCAGGAAGTTTTTACCTGACAATACCATGGGAAAAATGTATATGTATTTATCTATATGAAAGACTCAAATTCAAAACATCTATTTCTTGCCTATTCAGAACTGGTTATAAATTTGAGATTATAAATCTTCAATTGCAGAAGAAAGAGCACCCAGGTAAGAAATAAACTTTCTCTTCATAGTGAGTACTAGTACCCCTCTAATGAGGTATGCATGCTTGGACTGCTTCTAATTAGGAGGTGAAGGAGCACCTGATGTTAATTAACCAAATGAGGGATCAGGGAGCAGCTGAGAGGGTTGGAGGACCTTTCTGGGGTGTAGGTGGGGACAAGGTGGTGGAAGAGGTTTCATGGCCAGATGATGGGAAGACTCAAGTTAGTTTCCTAGGGAGAGGGGTAAGTAGGAGAGTAGGGATAGAACAGGACTGCTGGGGTGTTGTAGGTCTGTAATCTGAGAGAGAACCTGGAGACTGAAAGAGGAGTCAGAATCTGGAGAAAGAAGCACTGAGGAAAACTTGGCATTTCTGGGGTAAGAAATATAAGAGCTAAGGGGCTTCATTTCATAATTTTATTTTATTTTTCTTATGAAAGAAAGATGAGTTATACTTGTGAGGAGTTGGTGTTGTGTGTTTTAGGGAAACCCTGGGTGTTCATACAGACTGGGGAATGAGATGCTGAAAAGCAGTGCTGCAGAAAGGGACCTGGAGGTCCTGGGTGATTGCAAGTTGAATGTGAGTCAGTAGTGCCCTGGCAGCCAAGAGGGCCAACTGTATCCTGGGGGGCATCAGGCAAAGTATTGCCAGCCAGTTGAGGGAGGGGATTGTCCTGCTCTGCTCTGCACTGTGATGGCCTCATCTGGAATATTGTGTGCAGTTTTGGGCACCAAAACTTAAGAAAGGTATTAAGTTATTAAAGAATGTTCAACAGAGGACAGTGAAGATGGTGAAGGGCCTTGAAGGGAAGCTGTATGAGGAGTGGCTGAGGGCACCTGGTCTGTTCAGCCTGGAGAAGAGGAGACTGAGGGGAGACCTCATGGCAGTTACAACTTCCTCATGAGGGGAAGAGGAGGGGCAGGCACTGATCTCTTCTCTGTGGTGACCAGTGACAGAACCTGAGGGAACGGCTTGAAGTTGTGTTAGGGGAGGTTTGGATTGCATATTAGGAAGAGGTTGTTCCCCCAGAGGGTGGTTGGATACTGGAACAGGCTCCCCAGGAACATGGTCAAAGCACCAAGGCTGACAGAGTTTAAGATGTATTTGGTCAATGTTGTCAGGCACATGGTGGGACTCTTGGTGATGGTCCTATGCAGTTGGAGTTGGACTTAATGATCCTTGTGGGTGCCTTCCAACTCAGCATAGTCTGGGATTATTCATGATAAAGACGTGTCAAAGCAAAGGGTAACTCCGGTGTGGAGAACTGGGAGTGCTCTTGAGCTGAGGCTCTGTCTTTTGTAGTTTTTCTTGTGCATTTTTTTCTAAAGGAACAGGTATTAAACTCGAGAAAACATCCTAAATGAGGGCCTCTGAATGAAAAACTTTGTTGAACAATTTATTCTGTATGTCTTCCCTTTTTCTGTGACTTAAAGAAAAAAGTTAAGGCCAGAGAAGTGGGATTAAATGTAAGCTATATATATGTATGTGTGTATATATATATATGTGTGTGTATATATATGTATGTGTCTTCTGCGATAAAAAAGCAGTTATAAATTATGAGTATTGTACTAATCTTATATTCCACACATGGCAGCTAACCGCCTGGTTTACTGGAATGGATGTGCTGGTCTCATGGCTTTATGTACCATTAGGTGTCATAACCTGTGGGTAACTCTTCTCATTCCTGCCAGCAAGATACTTCAGAAAAGATCATGTTATTGTATGTGTCCTCTAATCATGTTTGCTCTGATAGCATTGCTGTTATTTTCTGTTGAATAACTGAAGTTACCACCCCTTGTAAATTTCTGCTTCTTTTCTGTCCACATATGCAGCTAGTTTAAATTGATTCTAATTGGTAGTTACTAAGATAGCACATTAATGATTGGACTTGTTAATGAGGTGCACTTCAACAGGTGATGGTTTGGAAATGTTCTCTTGTTTGTATCATCAAAACTGTACTGGATGCAGGTGTTCGGGCTCTGGCAGCAGTGGGGGTTGCAGGGAGGCTCTATGTGGAGAGGCTGGTGCTGCCCTGTGCCCAACACACCTGGCTCCGACCTACCCACTGCAGGGCACAGCTGAGCCCACAGCCCTGGTGGTGGTGCCTTGGGGAAATCAAATAAGAAAGGAGAGAAAACACCACAGAGACAGAGAGGGAACAAAACCAGAGAAACAGATGTGAAAGAAGGGGGAGGAGGTGCTGCAGGCTCTGGAGCAGATTCCCCTGCAACCCATGGAAGAGGCCACAATGGAGCAGGTGGAGGATGTTTCCTGAAGAAACCACAGCATGTGGAAGACCTATGCTAAAGCCGGGCAAAAGTGTGAGGAGGCAAGAGCTGTAGAGCAGCTCTGGATGGACCCCAACCCCCATTCCCATGCACTCTCTACATGGGAGAGGAGGATAATTGGGAATGAAGTAATGAATTTGAGCCTGGGGACAAAGGGGAGGAGGGGAAGGGTTTTGATTAATTTAACTTTATTTCTCACTGTCTAAACATTTTAATTGGTAATAAAGTAATTTTCCCCAGGTCAAGTCTATTTGGCCCCTGACAATAATTAGTAAGTGATCTCCCTGTCTTTATTCTCTCCTGGAAGCACCTCCATCTTCTTTCCTCCCCCAGTCCAGTTGAAGAGGATCAGTGAGAGTGTCTGGGTGGGGGTCTGACAGATGTCTGAGATCAACCTACGACAAAGGCAATAATAAAAAAATTAATAAAATCAGGAATAAATCCCAGGTATCCATGTACTCTTATCTTGATTACTTGTTTTTTTCAGATGCCTAGTAGCTTATACATGTTGGTTATATCAGATGGCTAAAATACGGAAGGAGTTGGCCTGTTTTTTATTGACGGTGTGGTTCTAGGATAATTTCCTGTTAAGCTCAATAAGAGATGCCATCTTTTGAAGATTCTGGTTTGTTGTACTTAGTATTCAGCTTCTGTGATGCACTGAGGTAGTTGCAGAGAACTACAGTAGATATGCTTAAAGCTTTAGTCCTTAAGGCTACCTTTTGGCTTGCCTTGTTTTCTGATCTGCAACTGATGAGCTATCACCTGCAGCCAACTTTTTGATTTCCTGTGTTAATGTGAGTTGAACACAGAATGAAGTTATGGATTTCCTCTACATTAAATTACAATTTTAAGAATAGCATGTGGATCCTGTAGTTTTGACACTGAAGACAGATGACACTTTGATATTTCCTGTGGCAGTCAATGACCTGTATCACTTTATGGTAAAATGGTAGAAATGTTGAGGTTTTTTCCTCATACAGATTCTGAGGGGGGGAATCTCAGATTTTGTAATTTACAAGTGACTTGCCCAAAATTGCTTGTAGAATAATTCATTGAAACTAAGCCTTGTAATTTACCTCATTATTATTAAGATTAATCCTTTTCACTAAAGCTTTTACAGGAGACAACTGATATATATATTTTCAGGCAACAATGTTTTGTGTTAGCTGAATAAACTCGTTACTTCTTCTGAGAATGCTAGTCTCAGTATACACATCAGACATGACTGTAAAAATGTTGAACAGATCTGATTCTTCTTCTAGTTATAATAATGTGTCTCCACAGATTTCATACACTTGATTTGGAAAAAAAGAAATCAGTCCTTGTAGATGCAGAGTCCTCCTTTCCTCTATGCTTTTGTGGGGGTTTTGGCTCTTAAATTTAGGAATAAAATTCATTTAACCCCAAATAAATGTTGTTCCATGATGTAACCTGAATATATCACTGTAGTATACACAGATAGAGGAATAAATAAACAAGCTAATATAATGGTGAAAGTGTTTCTATTCCATCTTTGCAACTGCTTGTTGGTTTTTGGCGACTGTGAAATCAGTACATACTCTTAGTAAGGGTCTGATAATACGAAATTCTTTGTGCTGGATAGTTGTTTCTGATGGAGCTGCTTTGGAAAGCTTCATTTGACCATTGTGACCATGAATGCAGTGCAAAATGTTTATTAAAAAAAGTGATTTAGGAACTCTTGGAACAAGAATGTAGTACTTCGCATTGCAGGGGAGAGGAGCAAAGTTCTTTTTGTCTCAAGGTTGTCTTCAAAACACCTGCCAAGATAAGTTCATCATATAGGCTATCCTTTAAGGCCTATCAGGTTTTGTGTGAACAGCTGGGGCTTGGTAAAAATTTATAACTACACCTACACTCAGTAAAGTTACAATCTCTAATGAACTTGGCAAAATTTAGTCTTCGGTTGATCTGATTATACTTCTGTATTTCCTCAGAAACTGTGGAGTGTTCTTGGTTTTCTTATGGCAGCTGCTCTTGATGGGAACTGTGCCCATGTCTTCCTTAGTTGCCATGGATTCATTGAATAACTTGGGTTAGGAGAGACTGTGGTTATTTGATCTTACTATCTGTTGTTGTTGGAAGCAAGTCTGAGGATAGATCTGGCTGTTCAGGGCATTATTGAGTTTCTACAGTCAGCAAGGACGGAGATACTAGATCCTCTCTGGGCACCAGTTCAAATATATCACCACTATTTTGGTGGTGTGTTTTCTAATACAAAGCTGTGTTTCTCATATTGCATTTTACCGGTTGCTTCCCATCCTCTCTGCACTTAGAAAAAGACAGGTTCTTGTCATATATCGCTACAATCAGTAAGCTTCACCCTTTAGAGGTAATACCTGTCATATTTTAAGGACTCAAGGAATCTATTCCTTCAGCCTCTTCTTATGCATTGTTTGCCACAGACCCCTAACCATATTTCCAACCCCCTACAGATTTTGTCACGGTGTTTAGTAGCAGGAAGGCTGAGAATGTGCCCTCACAAGTAGAGAATGGAGAAGTTCTCAGTGGAGCCAGCTGTACCTATTGCTATGTCATTAAAAAAACCAAAAACAAAAAAAACCCAACCAAACAAAATTAATAATAATAAAACCAAAAAACCCAACAAACCACCAAAACCTTGTGCATTTATAGACCTGATCAGTAGAAATGGCTGATCTGTGAAATAACAATGAAAACTGAAATATGCAGTTATTTGTTTTATTCCCCTCAAACAGAATCTAGACTCAGTGCTAATGTACCACTGTGTTTTCTATTACACATTCTGTTTCTTCTCTACAGACAAGCCAAATATATTCCATCTGTGGTTTAAAAGTATTTTACTATGTACATTTTGTGCAGATTAATACTGCTGAAGGTTAAGGAAGTAGCAATCTTTTAAGCTTGAAGTATTGCTATATATGCTTGGTATGAAGTAGTGCAAGTTTATCAAACGACAATTTTATTAGCACAGGGAGTTGAAATGAATCTACTTTCTTAGCAGATGCGCTTGTCTGTCTAAACAGTTCCCTTTCTGGTTACAGTAAAGGGCTAAACATTTGCACAGTAAAGCAGCATGTGAAGGTGTGTGATTTTTCTTTATGATGAAGTGAATGTGCAAAACACATTATGATTCATGAGCTATAACCACCCAGCAAAATCGTTGTTGGGGGTGTGTGTATGTGTGGAAAATGACTAGTGGGTTTAGCAATGTTTAAATTCTGGAAATGTCTGAAGAATAACATGCTCCATTTTCATCCACTGTCTGGGTTTTGTTTGCACTCAATTTTATGGCACTTGATCTCACTGAATGTATTAGACTATAAAAAGATGCTTTTGGAAATATTTCAGGCAACAAGGCTACTGGCAACAAGGCTTCCCTGGCAGGCTTTGTTTGCTGCTCCTTCAGTTATCAGCAGGTGACTCAGAGGGGAGTTGGAGGCGGGGCTTGCTTGTTAGCAGGAGAGTGAGAAGGCTTTAAAGGGAGGGAAGGGAGCTGCTTGGCTCATTCCCTGGCAGGCTTTGTTTGCTGCTCCTTCAGCTATCAGCAGGTGACTCAGAGGGGAGTTGGAGGTGGGGCTTGCTCGTTAGCAGGAGAGTGAGAAGGCTTTAAAAACATCTCTAGGGAGCGCAAGTGACCTGCAGCGTGGCGAACAGGAGCAGGCAAACAGGGGCGTGGCACGGCAGTGAGGGCATGGCATGGCAGTTTGCACGGCAGTTCGCACAGGCAGGGCGAACAGGCAGGGCAGAAGCCTAGGTATTTCTGCAGCCTTTTCTTTTTTCTCTGTTTGTTTGTTTCTCTTTTCTACCTTTCCCCACAGCTCAAGGCAGTCATGCCTCCCAAAAAAATGAAAGCTGTTGCTCCTGTTACCAGTAGAGGGGTGTCAATACAGACAGAACCCTCTTAAAAGGGTTGCAGCCACTCAGGGCTCTGGCTGCATAGACTGTTTGAGCCTGGACCTACTACCAGAGGACAGTATGAGAAGCACCTGCATACGATGTGAACAGGTGAATGATTTGCTGGGTCTGGTGGCAGAGCTAAAGGAAGAGGTCGATAGGCTCAGAAACATAAGGGAGAGTGAAAGGGAAATTGACTGGTGGAGTCACACCCTTTCCACTCCTAAGGAAGCCCAGCAGGAGGTGGTGAAGCCCAGCCCCTCCTGCCATCAGGCAGACAGAACAGACCATAGGGATGGGGACGAATGGAAACAGGTGCCTGGTCATAGAGGCAAAAACACCCCCTCTCGACCCCTTTCACCTGCCAGGGTGCCCTTAAAAAACAGGTATATGGCCCTGGACTCGGACAGTCTGTTGGAGGACAGTCAGGAGGAGGATCTGTCTACAAGGTCTTCTGTTTACCCCCAGTCTACCAGACGGGTTACAACTATAGGTAAGAGGAAAAAGAGAAGGGTTGTTGTAATTGGTGACTCCCTTCTGAGGGGAACTGAGGGCCCTCTATGTCGGCCAGACCCGTCCCACAGGAAAGTTTGCTGCCTTCCTGGGGCCAGGATGAGGGATATTACCAAAAGACTTCCTAAACTTATCCAACCCTCAGACTATTACCCGCTGTTGGTTGTCCAGGTTGGAAGTGATGACATTAATAAAAAGAAGTACCAGAGTAACTAAAAAAGATTTCAAGGCACTGACCCGATCTCTTCAGGGGACAGGAGCACAGGTAGTAATTGCCTCAGTTCCTGTGCTAGCTGGGATGAATGAGGAGAGGATTAGGAAAGCCCAGCTTACCAATAGGTGGCTTAGGGGATGGTGCTATCGTCAAAATTTTGAGGTTTTTGATCATGGGCAAAATCCGTGTTGCCCAGTCTCATCAAAGCAGATGGCCTTCATTTATCTAGGAAGGGCAAAAAGAACTGTAGCCCATAAGTTGGCAGGGTTGGTTAGGAGGGCTTTAAACTAGGTTTGAAGGGGGAAGGGATGGCAATTGGGCTCTCCAGAGATAGGCCTAAGGGCATAGAGCCTGAGTTGAGAATGAAATCAATGGCCCAGCTGAAGTGCATGTACACCAATGCACGCAGTATGGGAAACAAACAAGAGGAGCTGGAAGCCATAGTGCAGCAGGAAAACTATGACATAGTTGCTGTCACAGAAATGTGGTGGGATGACTCACATGACTGGAGTGCTGCTATGGGGGGCTACAAGCTCTTCAGAAAGGACAGGCAGGGAAGGAGAGGTGGAGGGGTGGCTTTATATGTTAGAGAGTCTCTTGACTCTGTTGAAGTTGAGGTCAACAGTGACAAGGTTGAGTGCCTGTGGGCCAGAATCAGGGGCAAGGCCAACAAGGCTGACACCCTTGTGGCAGTCTGTTACAGGCCCCCCCAACCAGGATGATGGAGATGAATTGTTCTACAAGCATCTGGCGGATGTGTCAAAATCTCCAGCCCTTGTTCTTGTGGGTGACTTTAACCTGCCAGATATCTGCTGGGAGCTTCATACTGCAGAGAAGAGGTAGTCAAGGAGGTTCCTGGAGTGTATAGAGGACAATTTCCTTCATCAACTGGTAAATGAGCCTACCGGGGTAAGGCCCCGCTAGACCTACTGTTTACAAACAGAGAGGGGCTGGTAGATGATGTAGTGGTTGGAGGCCGCCTGGGGCATAGTGACCATGAAATAATAGAATTTTCATTCCTCAGGGTGTAAGGAGAGCCACCATTAAAACCTCTACTTTGGACTTCCGGAGAGCAGATTTTGGCCTATTCAAAAAACTGATTCAGAGCATACCCTGGGAAACAACCCTTAAAGGCAAGGGGGTCCAGGAGGGATGGACATGTTTTAAGAAGGAAATTTTGAATGCACAGCAACAGGCTGTCCCAGTGTGCCGAAAGGCCAGCCGGAGGGGAAGACGGCCAGCTTGGTTAAATAGGGAGATTCTGAAAGAAATCAGGGATAAAAAGAAAGTTTACAGACTATGGAAAAAAGGGCTGGCTACTTAACGAAGAATTTACAGATAGAGCTAGGTCATGCAGGAAAAAAATTAGGGAAAGAAAAGTGGAATTTGAAGTTAATTTGGCTATTTAGTTAGGGATAACAAAAAGTCCTTTTATAAATACATTAATAAAAAAAGGAGGGGCAAGGAAAACCTCCATTCTCTTTTGGACTTGAAGGGAAATATAGTTAAGGAAGATGAGGAGAAGGCTGAGGTACTTAACACCTACTTTGCCTCACTTTTCACCAGTAAAACAGGTGGCCCTCAAAACAACTGGCCTCTGGAGCTGGTGGACAGGGAGAGGGAGCTGAATAGCTCCCCTGTATTCCAGGAGGAAATAGTGACTGACTTACTGAGCCAGCTGGATCCTAACAAGTCTATGGGACCAGATGGGATCCATCCCAGGGTGATGAGGGAGCTGGCAGAAGACCTTGCCAAACCGCTCTCCATCATCTTGCAACAGTCCTGGCTCTCTGGGGAGGTCCCAGATGATTGGAGGTTGGCCAATGTCACCCCAATCCACAAAAAGGGCTGCAAGCAGGACCCTGGCAACTACAGACCTGTCAGCCTGACCTCCGTGCCTGGCAGGGTTATGGAGCAGTTCATCCTGAGTGCAATCACACAGTACCTTCAGGGTAGACAAGGGATTAGACCCAGCCAGCATGGGTTTAGGAGGGGCAGGTCCTGTCTGACCAACCTGATCTCTTTCTATGATCAGGTGACCCACCTGGTGGATGAGGGGAAGGCTGTGGATGTGGTCTATCTGGACTTCAGCAAGGCCTTTGACACTGTCTCCCATAATATACTCCTGGAAAAGCTGGTAGCCCATGCCCTGGACAAGTGTACCCTCTCCTGGATTAAGAGCTGGCTGGAGGGTCGGGCGCAGAGAGTGCTGGTGAAGGGAGCTGCATCCAGCTGGTGGCCAGTCACCAGTGGTGTTCCCCAGGGGTCTGTATTGGGTCCAGTCCTGTTTAACATCTTTATTGATGATTTAGATGAGGGGATTGAGTCCTTCATCAGCAAATTTGCTGATGACACCAAGCTGGGAGGGAGTGTCGATCTGCTGGAAGGCAGGAGGTCTCTGCAGAGGGATCTGGATAGACTTGAGAGATGGGCTGATTCCAATGGGATGAAGTTCAACAAGGCCAAGTGCCGGGTCCTGCACTTTGGCCACAACAACCCCCTGCAGTGCTACAGGGTGGTCACAGAGGGGCTGGAGAGCAGCCAGGCAGAAAGGGACCTTGGAGTACCAATTGACAGGAAGCTCAACATGAGTCAACAGTGTGCCCAGGTGGCCAAGAAGGCCAATGGGATCCTGTCCTGTATCAAAAATAGCGTGGCCAGCAGGACCAGGGCAGTGATCCTTCTCCTGTACTCTGCATTGGTGAGGCCACACCTTGAGTGCTGTGTTCAGTTCTGGGCCCCTCAGTTCAGGAAAGATATTGAGGTGCTGGAGTGGGTCCAGAGAAAAGTAACAAAGCAGGTGAAGGGACTGGAGCACAAGTCCTATGGGGAGAGGCTGAGGGAGCTGGGGTTGTTTATCCTGGAGAAGAGGAGGCTCAGAGGTGACCTCATCACTGTCTATAACTACCTGAAGGGAAGTTCTAGCCAGGTGGGGGCTGGTCTCTTCTCCCAGGCACTCAGCAATAGGACAAGGGGGCATGGGCTTAAGCTCTGCCCGGGGAAATTTAAGTTGGATATCAGAAAAAAATTCGTTACAGAGAGAGTAATCAGGCATTGGAATGGGCTGCCAAGAGAGGTGGTGGATTCACCATCCCTAGAGATTTTTAAACACAGGTTGGGCGTGACGCTGAGTGCCATGATCTAGTAAATGGACTAGAGTTGGACCAAGGGTTGGGCTTGATGATGTTGGAGGTCTTTTCCAATCCAATCGATTCTATGATTCTATTCTATGATTCTGTGATTCTACTTAGAGGCACCTAGGTAGTCTGCTGAATGACTGAAATGTGGAATATTTCCATTCAAGACTTTGCCATAAGCTTTTTTTGGCTTACTGCAACATAAAGACCTGAATAAAATGTTTTAGGTTGATGTACTTGAAGTTTCCCACATGCTTGTCTTTTGCTGTGTCTCCAAAACCTTTAAGTACACCGACTTAAGGTATAAAAGTATATATTTGTCTTCATCAAATGTGAAATGCAGTGTCAGCCTAAAGAATGATCTTCCAGTATTTCGAGGAGGATGCAATAGAAATTATTTTGTTTATTTGGCAGCCTAAGAATCCATATTTTATGAGTGATACGTATTATAACAGAATCAAAACAGGTTTTGTCAGGAAGTCTTAAAAAGAACTCATGACGTCCAGTCACTGCTCAGATAATTTCATTTATATGAACCAAATCTATACCAAGTGGAGAAAACAGTGCTCAGGAATGAGCTAGCTAAAGCTTTGTAGTTCTGTATTAATACAACTTTTTTTTTTTGTCTTTTGATTGTGGAGTTTTTTTTAGGTCTCTTATGTAGTATGAAATGTTGAGGCTAACTACTTCTGTCTTTGTGTGTCTGTTGCTGAATTTCTTTCCTTCCCCTACATTGCATGTATTTTAGTAAGAAATAGTAGATCAGGGAAATATGATAGTGCTATTCAAAAGAAAAACGAAAATGAAACCCAGCTCTTAAAACAAGAACTCTTTGAATCTCTTCTCAAGGAAGAGAGAGACATGTAAGTAAGATCAGAAAATGCATACCCTAAGTTAATAATGAACAGTCTTACAGTATGCTACAGTTGTAGGGCAGAATTGATAACCACTCTAATTTATTAAATGGAACTGCAATGTCTAGTGAAGGTGAGAGAACATACAAAAGCCTGAACATAGAATGTGGCAAGCCTTATGGTAGTGTTGCAATTTGAAGACTGAGGGGAAAATCAACCTGGTTATTTCTGGAATTGGAGGAAATGAGGTGGAAAAGGAGTATTAGGTTGACAACTACACAGAAGGTAAAAAGATTAGAGCAAACAGCTAATTAGCAGCACATTTGAGACAAGGTTGTTTAAAAAGAAAGGAAGAAATCGTAGAAAGCTTTTTGCTGACTTATGTTGCCTTGACTGCATGCCTTCATCTGTATTTAAAGTTCTCCTCACTTTGATCTCTGATTCATCTGACTCTGTTTGTTTGCCAAAGCTATAAATTGGAATGAGTTGGAAGGGGGTACCACCTGAGTGGTATAATTCAAGCATGGAGTTTCTCTAATGTGTTTTTTATATTTGAAAGTAGTCTACAATAAACCTAATTTTGCAAAGAACATCCAGTTCAGTGATACTGCTGTACTAGGATGTTGTTTAAAATTATTTCTCTTCTGTAGTTCCAGATGCCAACTAATAAACTATAACTTTGTTGTACAACAAATTGCAAGGGCAAGTTTTTTTTTTCATTGAACTATGGACTGCTTTAGCTAAGGAAAAAAAAAAGGCAAAAAACCCCCACCAAAAAACAACCAAAGAAACAAAAAACCTGTTTTTGTTGGGATTTTTTGCATTTATTTATTTGGGGGGTTTTGTGATCTGTTTCAATGTTCAAGAAGCTCTTTTAGAGTGAAAATTTAACAAAAGCTGATTTTCTGTCCTATACAAACTCAATTATATACCCCCTGTTGCATCATACAGGAATTAACTAGGGATGTAATCTACCAGTATAGTTTTGTGTTTACTAAATTGCATTTAGTAAAGTTTGAAAAAAGGATCTAAATGAGTTTCTTCTGTCCGTTTTATTCTCAAAATAAATAAAAATTTGGGAAAAATGTCTTATAATCAATATTGCAAAGTAATTATAGCTTAATGTTTTGTGTATAAGACTGCTAATAAGATGGGGAATGTAAGCTAAGTCTTCTGAAGCTCTTTTCTGTAGTGTGGTGGTTTCATTTGTTTGTTTTCCAGTAAGTTATTGTTTTTATCACATTGAGCATATGAGATCGATGGTTTTTCTGAAGCTGCATCTGGAGGACAGACAGGATGGTCAAAACTGTCAAACTGTACAAAGCATCTCTGTGAGTCAAGGTCTGGATATCTGCTTTAGGTATCCTAAATTTTAATAACTTCATCTTAAAATGAGTCCTAATTGATTTTTTTTTTAATTCAGTAAGTACAAACAGGTCTTTCTTTAACTGTGTTCTGTTGGAGAGTGCATAGATGTGTTAATGTAGGAGGGTTAAAAAGCTCAAGGACATGTCCGAAATTTTGCATTGAGTGTCTTGAGGTGCCTCAGAGCAAAGAGCATTAGCAGTTCAAATGTAGAAACGTGATATTTATCATAATGCTCATTGCACCTACTGATTGCTTTATTTTAAAAAGTTATAGTAATTTGTGCCTTGTTATTGCACAGGTTGTCTGGATTTCAGCTTCCATCATCTATTGTGAGCACAGGATCTATCCTCACCCTCTGTTTCACCACAGATTTTGCTGTCAGTGCTCAAGGCTTCAAAGCTATCTATGAAGGTAAGAACTCTTTTCCTACCAAATCTTCATGCAACTTGATACATGTTCTTCAGGTTGAAGTGTGGTGTTTCAATTTAGTTTAGGATTTCAATAATTGGTGGATATTGCAGTACTTCAAGGTTTTTTTGTAGCATACTTAAATGTTACTGTATTAGCATCGTAGTCTTGATTTTTAAATTTAATTTAAACAGATACTTCAGTTTCTGCTGGAATCCTTAATCAAATTTGTCAGGCTTCCAAAGCTGGATTCAGAGATTATTATGTTTAAATGGTTTTCTTATTTCCCAAATTATTTCTTTTGACAACTTCTTTAGGCCATGCCTAACTTAAGGGGTATGATGATAAAAATGAGAGAGGATATAGATGTTAACTGGTTTTGAAAATAAATCACTAATCTTCTTCATGTGGAAAATTTAAAAGACAACAACAAAAATATATGTGTATATACAAATTTTAAAACCAAATTTAAAAAAAAAAGTTGAATCTTACTGTGTGGAAAGTGTTAGACTGCAGTGATGACGCACAGTTCTTGGTAAGAATAAGCCCAACCATTTTGTGTATTTTTGTGTCTAGTAAGAATTAAGCTCATAAAATTGGGCTGATGCCTTATGTGCAGCTAAAAGTATTAAGGAAATGGTTTTATGAGATCTGCAACCTTTGGCAAAAGCAACACAGTTATTAAGTCAGTTGCTTGTTGGATAATGAGGGTGTTTTGAATATTACTGCAGGATTGCTTTCAAACTGAGTATATGGTAGTGTTTTGAGTTATAGAGTGTTTGGGTTTCTACTACTAAAAATTGCAGAAGGTTCACTTTCAGAATACTTCACAAATTCCAAGTCTTTGGGGTTTTTTGTTGGGTTTTTTGGGGGGGATGTTGGGGTTTTTTTTGTGTTTTTGGGGGTTTGGGGTTTTTTTTGTTTGTTTTTGGGGGTTTTGGGGTTTTTTATGGTTTCACTGGTATAATCCTTTGTTGAAAGTGTTTATTCTGAAAAAGTTCCCTAGAGTCAGTTAAGTGTCTGAAATACTTTTATTTATGCGGTTGATGTGGAACTAAATCAAGAAAGTATTATGGTTTGATTGTAGCTATTTACTAGGAATAGCATTTACAAGTTCGTAAACACATTACCTTAGTCACCACTCTAAAGAAAGTCACAGAAACTTAGAGACTGTTCACCAAGTTCACAAATGCTTGGTGAACTTTCAATCATGTTTCTCCTGTAACTCTACGCAGACCATTGAAACTTTACCTCCTTTTTTGACAGTGTTTAAATCTAGTCCATATTGATTCCTATCTTTCTTTCATATTTGATTAATATTTTTAAGTGATAGCATTTTTTCAAGTATCTTT
The DNA here is from genome assembly GCF_047495875.1 of Pithys albifrons albifrons. NCBI lineage: Eukaryota > Metazoa > Chordata > Aves > Passeriformes > Thamnophilidae > Pithys > Pithys albifrons. The sequence continues at coordinate 20,805,903 of NC_092459.1, read as the reverse complement.
TAAATTCAGTGTCCATATTGAGGTGATCATCTAGCTTTGAAAGACAGGTGTAGAAGGTGTCACAACTAACTCAAACTCTTGAGCTTTTCTGTTGGGGACAGTAGCTCACGATATATCTCTCTTTGTCCTTTTTTTTTTTTTTAATGAAATGAGGGCTATGATGAAAGACTAAGAAAGTTTCCTTTTAACAGTCTTTATCAGCTTTATTAGGTAGGTTGGAGAAGAACATCAGAAATCATGAACATACCAGGAACTCCTGTTGTTGCCTCAGCTGCAAGTTGCTTTCTATGTACCTGTGTCATTCTCTTCTAGCAGATGCATGCAATAGCATATTTTATCCTTTTATGCAACATGAGCAGTTTGGTTTTTTATATTGAAAAAGACAGTGAAAAAGGCTAAAGGACGTCTCTAGACTGTCAGCTTAGGAACACATGCACAGAGCCACAGGCTGTAATATAATGACACTTCCTGCTGGCCTACTTTCTTGTAAAAACCCAGCAGGAAAAGCTGTAATTAATGTTGACAAGAGAGCACCACTCTGGTTAAACAACACTGCCCCCTTTCAGATTTAGGGCTGTAAACCTGGCATTGTCAATGAACTTTAAACTGACTTCAAAATATGACTTCCAGCTCTGGAAAAAGTGGTAAAAGTCACTCAAGTGACAACATCTCAGTGCACAGACAGGCAGTGTGGACTGACAGGAAGGAATTGCAGTGGTGAGGGGTTAGGTTTCTTTTGTTAAGGCTTGGAGTAATTTCTTCTGCAATGAGCAGATGAGTTGCCCCATAGTTTAAGAGCTCCCATAACTGTTCTCTGAACTGCCTGTTTTAAATAGTGACACCTTCTGGTCCCTGTATCATGTGTTTCTTTTGTGAGTAGGCAGGTGTTCAGTTCCTCTGGAACAGGGGAATGTAGGCTAGATATTACCAGTCAGTAAAAGTCTTTATAATTACTCTGCCAGCTACTCATCCCTGAACTAGTTTGCTTTTACTACAAGTATCTCCTTATCCATTTTGGCTAGCTATTTCATTCTTCTATTAAATGAGTGAATTGCTGTTCAGATGGAAGCAAGAAGAGCATTGAAGTACTAGTGACTGCTGTCAGCTGAGAGTTTGGGATCATGCTGCAGAGTTTGAGAAATACTGTTTTAAATGTCTTAATTGGAGACAAGTTTAATTTGCATGTCAGCTGCTAAGGACAGTATAAGAAAGAAAAAATGAAATAAAATATGGGGGTTTTTTAATGGTGCCTGGGCAAGGGAACTGTAGCATAAATTTTTGCATAAAAGTAGAAAAGTCCATAACATTCTGAAGTTAAAGAATTATAACAGACTGGGAGCAAGAAAAAAACCTGCATTATTATATAAAGGCGTGAAATAGAATCATTCTGTAATTGTGCTAATTGTCTAGAGTAGCAGACAAAGTCTGAAAAATTCAAATAATGGGATTTATGAAGGGAACTAATTTACATAAACTTTCCGTATTCTGGGGGGCTGTAAAAACAGTGGTTTAGGATTTATTCATTTATTAGGTTCTTGTGACAGGCCAATCTTTCTTCTGAGTAGGAAAATGTTGTCTAATTAGGATTCTTATGTTCCATTAAAAGGAAAAACATAAATTGATTAGTGCTTTTAAATTTATCTTTGCTATTGAAAGTTGATCTTTTTTTAAAATGTGATCATGTAGGGGTAAAAGCTGGTGTTTTGACAGGAATGACTCTTATTTCTAAAAAGGCTTAATACCAGGCTCAATTCTGTGCAGTGCGGAGCCTCTGCTTTGCAGAGCAAAGTGGATGCTGTTTTGAGGTTTCACCATTATTTTCTCCAGGATGTTGCTCTTCTCTTCAGCTCCCTGGTGAAAGGAGATAGGACACTGACCTAGGAAAGATGGCATGTGAACCACTGCAATGCCAGCGCAATGGCATTGAAGTTACTGAAGTTACACTCACACTTGCTATCCCTGGCAGCGAGACCACTACACCCCTTTCCCTGGACTGAAGTTCTGATCTATGTGTTTTGCATAGTACATTCTTGATTTATGACTTCACTGCCTGTGCAGCAATGACATAATTGGATACTTTCTGTACTTACAATACAGAAATAAGTTAATGGAGCAAGTAAAACTGCATTATGGCACTATAAGCCCTTGAAGATTGTTAGTACTTATGTAATTTAGCCTGCTGTCACCTATATACCATGTGAATATTAACATTAACTAAATCAGATCTTTGTGGCAGTAGACCAGAGAGTTTTAACAAGACACTGATGTAGTTGGACAGTTACTGGAGTTCTTAGTCTTAAATGTAGGTTTCTTTATCATATCATTACTTCACCACATTTATATGTCCCTCTCTGAGATGCTCTAGTATTTTTAACTGATAATATTTTCATCTTTCTCAGTGATCATATCAGCACTCTAAATTCTGGTACTGATGGAAGCTTGAATTAAAATTCTGTGAAATTTTCAAAGACATGGTTATATCAGTGAAAAGAACTATGAGTTGCAGAAATAGAAGTTTGGTTTATGGCATTTGTCAACTTAATCTGCTAAATGATTTATTGACTATTACCATCACTAGGTAGACAAATATAAATTTTAAGGAATGGAATTGGAGACTTGGGAGATAGTCTCTTTCTGTAATGTGTGTTTTGTTTTTGTTCTTTTTTTTATAATTGCATCATTGCAGGGACTGCATAAGAAGAATAACAAAGTTATTGGCCTCATTCAATTTTGCTTAATTCCCTGTTAAAATCAGTTTAATTCTTGCTTTCTAGAATGAGGTTAGCAAATCATTTTTTTAAAAGGTGTTTTGAGGGCTGCATATGGAATTAAACAGTATTGCTATATCAATGTAGTAGTTTTCTTTGGAAAGTCAGAAGTATTCCTCCCATACAGAACATATATTTCGCAAGAGAAACAAACACTCTTTAAATGGCAACAGTATCTGAACTGTTATGCACGTGTTTCATTAATTTGAGTAATGCATAGTAGAAATATTATACAGTCTTAAAGTTGCATGGCCTGCCATTCAGGGAATCCAGCTGTCAAGTGGAAAAAAATTAGTGAATGTAGAAAACTCAATTCACGGCACATTCCTGGTCATCAATGTAAAATGAAATATCATGGGCTTTAGCTTATAGTTTGATATGTTAGTGTCTTCTATTAAACATTAAACTACTCTCTAAGCTTAAAATGAATCACGGATTGTTAACCTATCTCATTGTGGGAGGTTTTGGCTTGATTTGGTTTTGTCTGTGTGTGTGGTTTTTAACCAAATTTTATAACATGAAATTGCTGGACAGTGTTTAAATAGCAAGCCAGATGTACTGGACTTGATGTTATTGGTGCCTTTTCTTGACCTCGGTTCTACAGCAGCAGATTTTCTTTAGCCAAAGGAAGAGCTCTTGAGCATCCCTCTATTCTACCTGCCCTCCGGCCATACTTCCTTTTTTCTTTTGTTTTTTGATTTCTCGTAGCTTTCCACTCACACCCAGCATTAACATTTATACTGTCAGCCACCTCACCCTGCCTTATGAATTTTCCCTGAAGCTTCTTTTTAAATCCCTTTCAGCATCAACAGCAGAAAGTAGGGATCCACTTCCACAGTGTAGTCTTTGAAGAAATTTGAGAACAAAAATATTATTCCATTTGGGTTGTTAGGCAAAAAAAGGTTTCTAAGGCTGTTTGTTAAAAACTGATGAGCTCATTAGATAACATTAATTCCTGGAAACAGATAGTGGTTTTTGTAAGCTTAAAAGGAGTTTACATGTGGTTAAGGCCTAATAAACATTTCTCAGATAATAGTGAGGCCTGTGGGGGATGAGGATGCACCACCACTCTATTTTAGTAGTCTTTTCTTTTCAAACTGATATGTTTATTAAATCTTTTAGTGATGTGTGTGCACATGATGAAGTAAACCAAAAGCACAGATTGAAATGGCATCTTCTAAGGCTAGAATTTGTAGTTGCACCTCTTTAGAGAGGCAGTATTTGTTTCCTGAGACTCAAATTGGGTACAGATTTTCCTTGTCAAATGCAGTCCTTGAAAAGAAAAAAGCAAACATTTTTCTTTCTCTAGCAAATTTTCTTTAACATCTTTTTGGAATGTTACAGTCTGAATGACTCATAATGAAGACATACAGTAAAGAAATCATAATGTAGTTAAAATAATCCCATGATATTTTGTGTCAGAATGTGCCATAATGAGTAGCAAAGTCTCAGGGTGGAAGGGTCTGGCAGTGCTGTGAGACTGTGCTGTAAGATCTCTGATAGTTAATCTAGAATATCAATGACTTCGATATCAAAAAAGTTTAACGATAATAGCAAAGTAAAAGTATTCAGAAAATATTTGACTAACGAAATGGTGGTTTTGTGAGGAAAGATATGTAGTGTATTTGTGCTCTGAAGTGTAAGAATGAATCTTCATCAGTTAAAAAAGAAGTGAAATTCCTTTTGCTTAAATGTTGTGTTCCAGCAATATTCAAAAGACCAGGAGTAAGAAATCTGGAATGCTATTTCCTTAATCTGTCCAAGGGCAAAATTATCCTAATTAGAACTTTCCTAATTAGAAATTCTTTCCTAGAAAAAAAAAAACACTCTACTGAAAGTGGTATTGAAATTCACCTTACTTGAATTGTCAGAAAAATAAAATTAAATATTGTAGGTCTCATTATTAACTCATGCATTTTGCATCTAAAGGAAGAATAATTAAGAGCTTTGACCATTATGTTAGTCAAATTATAACCTATGTCAGCTGTGTTCTGCTTTCCAGTTTTCACTCTGGCTCAATCTTTCAAGTTCAATCCTCAATGGAAAGACAGCTTCCATGTGGCTAGTAGCCTTTAGAAAGGAAATTACATGTCTTAAGATAAGTTCTTGGAACTGTTTTTTGACCGCCTTTGGTTCTGGAAGGGATTATTTTGTGCTTTCTAGTGACTTACTGATCCATGTAAGTACTGTGGTATTTGTCCTTGGTGCATGAATCAGTAACACACACAGTGTTGGAGGTTAATATGTTGTAATCTATGCAGTGTTGGGGAGTAGGAGACAGTCCCCAGAGGTCCTCAGAGTTGGGGACGTTCAAGAGAGAGGTCTGTTCACTCAGAAGGATGAGTGGCGAGAACTCATTTATTGCACAATCAAGCAGCTTTTATAGGGTCCCGAGAGGAAGGTGCTGGAACTGGGACTGGATAGGGTAAGTGCTCGAGCGGAAGGAAGGGCTTAGGTGCAGACTAGCCAATAGGAAAATGAAAGGATAAAAACCCAATAGAAACCAGGGATTAGGGATAGATGGGAGCGATAACCAATGGGGTTAGGACAAGGGGGAAAGCCGACAGGAGCAGTGGCCACGCTGCCACAGGCTCCACCAGGAACATGAGGCAGAGCAGTCCGTAACACGGTGCCATCCCAGCTTGGTTCGGTGGGGGCAAGCCCCAGGAAGTTCTGGCTGCTGCTGCTGTGGCAGCGAGGGGGTGTGTGGGGAGGCCCGGGCAGGACCATTCTGGCACAGGAGAGGCAATGCCTGCACTTGAGAGGCAGTGATGACTCACTGGGAAACAACGCCTCTGAGGAAGACAGGAAAGGGGTAGATACAACCCTGAGGGAATGGGGGATACAAAAACTTTCTCAACTAAAACCTGTACGGAGAAAACATATAGCTTTTAAACTCCAGTAACCAAAGTCTTATATATTGGCTGGTCTGAACTGCCCTGCCTGTGGCTCTATCCCCCTCCGAGGTCCATTTCGGCATTTTCCCAAAAACACAACAGGAAAATGTTTTGGCAAGAGTGGGCTTCCTAGAGGGAAACATAGAGGAGTTTGTCCTCCCTGTTACTATGAGGTGACAGTTCTAAACTGGAACAGCATGTTCTAGCATAGAAAACAGAAGTGTAAGTTAGTGTGACAGGATTGTTTCTCTTTCTTTGTAGGCTGTATCACTTAATACAGTAGTTTTATGTAACAGTAGAATTGAGAATACTTGTGGATTGAGATAAAGATAGTTTAATAGTTAAAGTAAAAACTGCACATGCAAACAAAGCAAAATAAGGATTTCATTAACTGCTTCTACTCAGTAGGCAGTTGTTCATCCATTTCCAAAAAACCAGGGCTCCATCCCATGTAATGGTTACTGGGGAAGACAAAGGCCATTACTCCAAACATCTCTGAGGAATGGCAGCCTAGTCAAACTCCACCTCTGCCCATTTTATTGCTGAGCATGACATCATGTGGTATAGAATATTCTCTTTGTCACCGGGGTTCAGCTGTTCCAGCTGTGTTCTCTTCCAACTCCTTATGCACTCCCAGCCTACTTGTTGACAGGACAGAAAAGGCTTTGACACTATATGAGCTCTGCGCAGTAATTCCTGAAACATCTCTGTTATCAACACTGTTTTCAACACTGTTTTCATCACAAATCCAAAATATATCCCCATACAAGGTATTATGAAGTAATTTATTTTAATTGCAGCTGGAACCAGTAGAGATGTGCAGCATGATATAATGATCTTGCAAACCAATGTTGTAGATAGCTTAAAAAAATAATCCCCCAAAATCAAGAAACTCTCCCCACTTAAGACAAAAAGACTAACTCCTTTGCTTTTCTTCAATGCTCCAGTTCTTCTACCAGGACTTTATTTTTTGAAGTTAAAATATATTCTTCTGCTGCAGCAGAAGTTTGAGAAACAAAAAACAAGCAAGGTCAAAACTGCCATAATTCTGAAATTGTGATGGCATTTATTTATTCATGGATGTAAGTTCCATTTTACAACCAACTAGGATTTGGGGGAATAACTTTGTTCCTAACCTTGCAGATTTGCTAGAGTTAAAATTTTATCTAAGTAACTTGTGTCCTTCCCTGTCCCCACTCTAAATTTAATTGTAAACAACAGCTGATGCTGAATATCAGGATGTCTGTAGTTAAAGAAGGAGTCTTTTTTTTCTGTACAAACTTCATTTTGCCTAAACTTTCAGTTCTGGACTTAATCTTTTCCTCTTTACCAATGTGGAAATTAAAATATTGCCAGTGTCTTGTGCATGTTTCCAAATTGCTCTGAGGATGTTTTTAATGCATTTATCCCAAGGCTTCTATTTGGTTGAAGAGTCAAATCATACTTCCTTTTCTGGTCATTAGATATATGGAGTAGTGTTAACTTACCTTCAGGGTGGTCCTAGATGAAATGTAACTGACACTTACCTAGATTTTAATGAATCTAAGTATGATTTACCTTATTTCTGGTCTTATTTGTAAAGCAAGTTCTTTCTTCCTTTGTCTAGTACAAAGCAAGGAAAGTTGTACTGGGCTTTTCAACTCTCAGGCAACAGAAGTCCATTTTCAGCCATACTAGTTCTGGGTTATAGTAGTCTTTATATTGCTTATATTTTGTTGTTATCTATTGTCCTTAATTTAAGGCAATATCACTTTTTATTATGAAAAGCATATTTCTGCCTTTACAGAAAAGTCTCTGTTGCTAACTAAGAGTTACTGTTGATAACTAATTTGTATTTATTAAAAAGCTGCTTGCAATGGCAAAGATGACTTAGAGTGTTTATGCATTTTGTTGCAAAAATAAAGTGGAAAAAATTCTATTTAATCTGGAATCATTGTCTGCAGATTTTTATTCCTTTAAAATGGCAAAAGATGTAGTCTGATGCAGGTTTGAATCAGTATTTCTGGAATAAAACCTGTGAGTTTTTGGGATAGAGAACAGAAATTTGCATGTGCTGTTACTGTCGCCAGTAGCTGATATCCTGATTAATTAAAGGTTGTATAATTTTCTGTCTTAGATGGTTAAAATATAAATATAGTCATATACCTAGCTTTTCATCTTCTCTTGTTGAACTAAACCGTTAATAATTATACTTTGAATTACTTTGTTATTCATATCCCTCCTGTATATTGAAGGTTTCATTTGCATAACTTTTCATGTTTTTCTTCTGCAGTTGGGATAATAAGGCAGATGTATCAAAGTTTGCAACAAAATATACTCATCAAAACAAACATGTCTAATTTTTGAGTAAGGCATTGATCTTGCTTAGTAATGAATAAAGTAGGTTGTTCTGTTAGTCACCCACTAATTGTGAAGAAAGGGATTAGTTTGACTGTAGTACACATAATGTAGATACTGCATTTGAAGTGGAACTCTTGATATTTGTTTAAATTATCACATAATCTTTGCCTTGTGTACATTAGAATTCCACGTTTTTCTGCAATGCTATTGTCATGATTTCTGTGTTGCCTATCTTAATACTGTTTATTCACCCAAGTAATCTCATTAACTTCATTAGGTGTATGTGTTGCTATGAGTCTGCAACACCACCTTGGGTACTTGTTAGATCTGTATTTTTTTATTTGCATCCTTTAGCTCTACCGTTTTGAAATGTTTCATCTTGTATATGCTGAAAAGCTTCCTAAAACATTTACTGAATTATTCATGCATGGTCTACTTTCAAGAAATCTTGCCTTAAGGTTCTTTGAAGCTGGCTTGTTGGACTGACCTGAAAAGGGCCATAGGAGGCAGAGAAGGTCACAAAATTTCCTTGACTTTATTAGATCTGTGCCTTTTTTAATGGTTGCTTAACAAGACAAGGCACATCTGAGTGGTGTCAGTGGTTTGTGAAACTCATGTCACAAGAATCTTAAAACAGCAGTTTTGGATGCACAAAATCTCATTTATGGGGAAAGGCAGCACATTTTCTGTGTATATATGCAAACCTGGAGTTATTAATCAGTCTTCAGTGTCCAATTAGTTCATATTAAATTTTTACAGAAAAGAAAAAAAGAACAAGAATACAATTAAAATAGTTGCACACACTTCTGTGTTTCTACTTTTTCCTAGTATTGTGCTTATCTTTCCCCTGCTCACGTGGGTGCAGTAGTTGATCTTTCCCTCTTCCTCACTTTAGGATGCACTTGAAGTTGTTCTTAGTTAAGACAGTTTTATATGTTTGTTCTTTTTTTCCATAGTCTACAGTTCCATATCTTATTTATTTTGTTTAGTTTCCCATGTATGTTAGCTACTACTACTTTTTTCTTTGTTATTTCTAAAACCAATTTTGTCTGGGTCTGAATTTATGAAGTAGGCTGTGGGTGAGTTGTTCACATCTGTGAGCTCTCTATTGCTAAGCCTTTGGCTCATCAGTTATTGTTCCTATTTATTTTCTCTGGACCACATCCTGTATCTCTGCTTCTCAAAGCCTCAAACCAGGCCTTTTTCTCTTAACTGTCATTGTGCCAGTTGTAAAATATTTCATTCTGCACAGCATAACTGTTTGCTAAAACTGTCCATATAAAATTATGGTTGTACCATCATAAAAAAGAAAGAAAAAGAGGAAATCAAATTAGCCTTAGACAGCTTATTAATTAGATAAATTTCTATCACAGCTAACTCAAGCAAAGAAAAACTGTAAGCAAGTTTGGTGAACTTCATGCAGGATGGACCTGACTGTAGCAAGCCTTGGTCCTGAGGCCTTGCAAGGCCTTTACAAAGCTCATGGTCTGTTACCAAGGATGGCAGTACCAGTTTATAGGGCTTCAGGATCACAAAACGTGGCATACCTAAAAGAGTTATTTCTCCTAATGCAGTTTTAGTTTCCAAAATTATCTGGTTTAATCGGAGTTTCCACTAGAACTCTCCAGAGAGCTGTTGACTGCGGAATCTGCCTGTTCAATGTACTACCAGACAGCTAGGGTGGGCCTTGCTTGACTAGCTCCCTAAATTTGTGATAGCCAGATACAGAGCTAGTCATAAATGATTATAATCATTAAATATTTCAAAAGCCAAGTATCATTAGAAGTCTATGTTAACATAAGGGAAATAATCTCAAAGCAGAGGTGTATATCTGCCTGCTTTGACTTTGCAATGGAATCTGAAGGACTACCTTAGCTGTCTACAAGTTGAACATTTTGATCATAGAATAGTTTGGGTTGTAAGGAACCTTAAAGATCATCTAGTTCCAAACCCCTACAGGAAGTAGTGACATTTTTTACTGGATGAGATTTCTCAAAGCCCTGTCAAACCTGACCTTGAATGCTTTCAGTAATGGGGCATCAAAAACTTCCCTAAGCAAAACTGGTCCAGTGTCTCACTATAATCATTGGAAAAGCTGTTCTTTCAGCTAGAGTCTTATGAGAGTAGAATAGAGTGGAGAATTACCTGCCTCAACCTTGCTGGCCACACTGCTTTTGGTGTAGCTCAGGATACACCTGGCCTTCTGACCTTAAAGTACACTTTACTTGTTCATGTCCAATTTTTCATTCACTACTCAAATCCTTCTTCGCAGAAATGCTTGCAATCCATTAATTCCTTAGCACATACTGATACTGGTGAGTGCCCTGACTTAGGACCTTGCACTTGATCTTGTTGAATTTCATGAATTTCCATGGGCCTGTTTGTCAATCCTGACAAGATCCCTTTGGATGACATCCCTTCTCTCAAGTGTATCAACTGCCCCAGTCAGCTGCATACTTGGTGAGTGTGCACTCAGTTACATTGTGTGTTCTTAATAAAAGGATTGAAAAGGATCCGTCCCTATATGGACACCTGATGAACACCTCTTCCTATTCATTTGTAGTTGGACACTGAGCAGTTGACTGAAACTCTTTTGAATGTGGCTATCCAGCCAAGTTTTTCTCCATCAAATAGTCCATCCATCAAACCCATATCTTTCCAAGATAGAAGCAAGTGAGTTTTAAGGGACCATATTAAAGATCTTACAGAAGTCAAAGTATTGCACTGAGGTTTGGGGACTTAAAAGATGAGGGAAGAGCACTTGCCAGTGAAAACAGAGACCAAATGTCATTGAGTATCTTGGCTTTCTCCATGTCATCGAGAGGAAAAACTTCTTCCTGGAAAAGGTTGTTAAACATTTGAATGGACTGCCCAGGGAGAAGTTGTCATCCCTCTCTGGCGGTGTTCAAGAAACTACTGGGTATGACAGTGCCATGGTCTAGTTGACAAGGGGCTGATTATCTAAAGGTTGGACTCAATTATCTTAGAGGTATTTTGCAACCTACATTATTCTGTGATTTATCAGGGGAGTACAGTTTCTTGTCTTCCTTTTCTAACATTCCTGCAGAAGCTGTTCTTATTCTTCACATTCCTTGCCAAATTCAGCTGCAGCTGTGCCTTCCTTATCTTTCTTGATCCCATCCTTGAATTCCCTGGTTGCATGCCTATATTCTTCCCAGGGTTTGTGTCAACTTTTTAATCTGAAATTGAGGTCATGTGCCCTGCTTTACAGAAAGTCATCATTTGAACCGAAAGGGCCTTTAGTAGTAAAACATGCTTCAAATCAGAGGAAATCACTCTAACTTAAAACTAAGTTTGAGAATGTGATCTAGTCAGATTATTTTTAATTTTTCTACAGGTTTGACTTGTTTGACTCTTTGGAGATATTTTATTTTGGAGGTTGGAGAGAAGTTATGAGCCTTTCTCAAATGAAGACATGCAGGCTCCCCCTCCTATTTCTGTTTTGAGATGAAAAACTGTTTTTGGAAGTAGAAGCTTGTGAGGAAAACTGGTCTCTCTGCTGCAAAACTTGTAAAAATTTGCTATTTTCTTAAAAGATGCAGTTAATTTAATGTAACCTGTATGTGCAGCTCCCTGGTGGCAGCATAGGCAAATTTGGACAATTGTCCTCTTGAACTTTCTTAGGTGAATGTGGGCATCCACAGAAAGGCAGTTGATTTGGGTCTTGTGCTCTTGTAAATGAGGAAGTCTTCTAAACTGATTGGTAATTACAAGATTTGTGTCTGCCTGGAGTTTTACCTTCCAATACAGTGTGACTGTAACAAAGAAGCTGTGGGTTTGGGTTTGGTTGTTGTTTTTGGTTTTTGTTGTGTTTTTGGTGGAGTTTTTTATTTTATTTTTTATTTCTTTGGTTTGGTTATGTGTGTGTAGTTTTGTTTTTTTTTTGGGGGGGAGGAGGGGTGTTGTTTTGTTTTCTGGCTTCCTCAGTTTTTAAAATCGTGATCTGCATATTTGAGTTTTAAAATGTCAAGGTGCATTTTGGGGTAGAATGAATTGGACAGTGAGTGTTTGGACAGTTATGTGTAGGATCCTGCAGTTCTCTTCAATGCTGTCAAGTCAGCTTTGCCGTAGGAGAAAATGGCAACAGTGATGCACTGAGACAAAGGGGAACATATTTCAGTGCTGCACATGTGATCAGGCTTCACCTTGGCAAAGAAAAGAAAGAGCATTTCCAGCATTATTTTGTTGTGGTGATTATCTTTCAGGGATTTGGATAGGGGTTTTTTTGAGTTTTTTTTCATCCCTTCTACTTTCACAGTTACCCAAATGCTGCCCAAGTGCTATCCTTTCCTGACTTTAACCGTGATGAAATCTTTATGCAAAATAGCTTATTTAGCCTTTAAATAAAAGGAGAAACAAACTCCACCCCCTGAAAGTGAGAAGTCAACTATGAGTCGAGTTCATTCCATTTGCAGATTGAATAACTGTTGTTCTGGGTGCCTCCACCAGAGTTCTATAACAACTGTAAGTCTTAGAGAGTACCTGGCTTTGCTCATTGCATACTTGTCAGTAGCAGATTTTCTTCATGTTTGAGATGTAGATTTTTTAAAGAAAACTCAGAAAGGAAACAAAAGTTAAAATATAATTCTCTGTTACATATTTTTCAAAATTGAATGTCATAATCACCTTTTAAAGGATAGGGCAGAGATGCTCTTTGCAGTGCTTAGATCATACTCAACACTTCAAAGTAATTTTATGGATTTAATTGCCCCTAATATCTTCTTTTGCTTAATTTTCAGACTTGGATAATTAACCAAACGACTAAATCTTTTCCTTTAAATTTAAGCTCTATATTATTGGCTACTTGACTGTTTGTGGTCTGTGTGAGAGATAAGGGAGTGTAAGTTTGAAGAACAGAGAAAATGCACACCTTGAAGGCTAAGTGATTTCAAGCTGTCGTTTGTGGAACTTGTGATCAATTAAGAATATTTTTATTATACCTGGGTTATTTGGGGTATGTTTTTTTCTTGAAATACTGTCTTAACCTTAAATTCCAAATCATTTTACTGCATGAGGTTTTTTGTTTGTTTGGTGTTTTGTTTGCTTTCTGTTCTAGGTTTGATTGTTTTGTTTTTTTTCTCTCCCCCTAATGATCAGTTGAGTTTGGTTTTGGTAGCAGTAGAACTGTCTACTTCTAACCCACTGACGAACCTCTGAACCCTAGTTGCTGAAAACTGTTCATTAAGAAAAGCAAAAGTGGATGGAAGAACTTAAAAAAAAAAATCCAAACCAAGCAGAAACCAAAACAAACACAATCCAAACCCACAAAACCTAAGCAGTAATTTAGGAAACTCCAGGGAAGAAGTACAGGAGTCAACCTTTGCTAAAACTAATAAGATAAGAAATGACAAGTTGAGAGAAGTATTGCTGCAACCTTACTTTGTGGGTTTGTTTCTTTCTTTATTTATTTTTCATTTATTTTTCTCTACCCATTTCCTATTAGACACATGCAGAAATGAGGCATATGTGTGTTTATATATACCAGAGTTTGCACTTCATGTGTCTGTAAATGCATCACTGTAGTTCTGTTTTAAAATAATACTGGAAAAACAGATCTAGGAAATTGCTTGTTATTTTATGGGCTTCATGTAAGGACATTTACTAGTACAGTCTTGTTGAAATAATTAGTGTTCATAACTTCTATGTATCAGATGCCACATAGAATTTAAGGTCACAACCATTATTGTTTAGCAACTAAAAATATTTTTTAAAACTACGGTACCAATAAAATCCCAGTCCATTGGTATAAGTGGTGTGATTGGCCAGTTTAAAGAGTTCTCAGAGTTTCTGTGGTACTCCCTATTCCTACAATTTAATATACTGTAAATCATTAATTGTAAATTTAGGGGAGTTACAATGTGAAAAAAAAAGAGTTTAGGGAGTTCTCATATTATTGTCAAACTCAAAATGCAGATTTTTTTTAAGATTTTTTAAATATTTTTTAAACTGCTGACCTCTATTACATTACAAATTATTGTTTTCAGCCACTGCACCTGACAGAGTCAGTAACATATCCAAATAGTTTTTTTCAGATCAAAGTTGACGTTATGTAAATACTCAAGAACAGAAGTAGTAATCCCCTCCAATCAGTGGATTACTGAAAGCAGTGGACCAGCTCATATTGATACAAATCACAAAACACATTCTTCATTTGTAAATCGATGTGGTATACTCCAATGGTAGCCATAAAAACAACATCCCAAAATCAGTGTCTTATTTTGTGTTTTGGTGCTTTGATATTTTTGTGCTAAATTTGAATTCAATGCAAGTACAATGACAAAAGCATAGACTTAGGAGAAAGGTAAAATTGACACTCCAGGTAAGTTCAGTAAACTCTGTATTACTATGTTTTTATGTATCAAGACTCAACAAAACTTCTAACAAGGTTAAATTGATTGTAGCATAAGGTTGGAAGCAAGGTATAGAAAGGGAGGCAAAGAGACTATACGTGGCACTTAGAAACCTGTTAGGTTCAGGAGTTTGAGCTGAGATCCTAGGAATGGTCTTGGGTCTGAATTTGTGATCACTAAAAGTGTTAAAATTAGTCAATCTGCTTGAGCAAAATAAAATAAACCATGAATAAAGCTGGTCTTAAGTTTACCTGATGTTTACCTGGTGAAGAATTTGCATGAATATTAATAATATTTTTAGACCACCTGCTGGCTTTTAAGATATATTACAAATAGGAAGGAAACCCAATGACATTAATAGAACAGGTAGTGAAGCAAAATCATTAAAACACCTTCAATACTGTATGAAGTAACAAAAGACAGGCTAACAAAGCTCTGCTACTCTAAATTACAGTTCACAAACACCAACAATCATATCAAAAAAGATCAGCAATCACTGGATGATGAAATGATACAATTCAACAAATTAGTAAGATAAGAGAAGAAAAACATTAGAATACAACAAATGTGAAAATTTAATTAGATTTTTATCCTAATTAGATTTGCCTACTTTCTGTTGAAAAATCATTCTGTTGGAAATTCTGGCTGGTCTAGGGACATACCTTGAAGGAAGAAAAATTGAAATATTTAAAACTAATGAAACATTACAAGTGCAAAATTCTCTATCAAAACTTAGGGAACTTCTTAATCAAAGCCTAGACAAATTGTAGAAGACTGTTCAATTGAGAATAATGAGAATCTGTATGGACCTGTCATGATGGGAATGTTGCATTAAAGCAGGCTTGAAGCCCATTCCTTGCCCATTAATTTTTGATTAATGTTGTACATATTTGGGGTTTTTTGTGACAGAGATGTTCTAATACTTGAGTCTTCATCCTCCTGACATTGCAGCTATATCCAAACTAAGCATAACACCACTTGCATTTTCGTGTGACAGATGCTATTAGGTAATAGTTTTAATGAAGTCTCACCTGATTACAGTACAGAACTTCAGGTTAAAGAGGAAAGATGTCTGCGGTAAGTCTCCCACTACAGAGTCACTGAAGAGACAAAATGAACATGCAGAAAAAAAATGCAAATATTGGGAGAGAATAAGATCTCCTCTTGTGGTTGCAGACTTTATGTACCAACTCTGTGGCTGAGCTCAGGTTCTTCACCTGCAACCTGACACAAGAAATACCAACAAAAGAGTGTATTTGTCACTGAACACTGGCAGGAAAAAAAGTCACCATACATAACAGCACCATCTTCTGAAATATCACCTGCATGCTTGGTTCTAAACAGTACATATAAGCATATAATAATATTCTTTGTTTATGGATTGAATTTTTGTCCTGATAAAAGTTTTAATCAGTTTTCCCCTTTTGCAGTTGTGGTCGTGTCAACATCAAAGTACTGCAGGCTATGTTTAGTATTTTGATAATTCGATTTGCATTAGCGGTTAGTAAAATATTGCTTAAAACAAAAAATTTCTTTGAACAGATGCAGCTTA
The DNA here is from genome assembly GCF_047495875.1 of Pithys albifrons albifrons. Classification (NCBI taxonomy): domain Eukaryota; kingdom Metazoa; phylum Chordata; class Aves; order Passeriformes; family Thamnophilidae; genus Pithys; species Pithys albifrons. Next base: position 20,789,975 of record NC_092459.1, on the reverse strand, counting down.
CCCTTTTGACTCTTTTCTCAGTGAGGAAGTACTTCCTAGTAGGAGGCATAATGGATGCTTACTCTAAACTTGGAATCCTATGGGTGTATCGTAGCTTTTCACACACTGTATAAAACTGCTGAAGAGGGAAGATTAGTGAACCTGACTTGTTATGAAGTACAAAGACACTGGGAAGGCTCTTGTTCATAAATGAGTTTTCTTCATTCTTATCTCCTTCTGAGTGGGTAAAACCCAAAGCAGAATATTGAATATATTATTAATAATTTCAACTATGCTGCCATGGATTAAGGTGGACGAGTTGTGGGGGTTGCATCACAGAAGCCTAATGGGTGGCTTGTTTTAAATTTAGAAAGACTTCAGATCATTCTGGATTGTACTCATGACACTCAACTGGAGCAGGATCAAAGAAACTGATTGGTGGTGTTGGTGGTACTGGAGAGGAGGCATAGTGAGGACAACTTATACGGATTGTCAGAACTTTTCATTGTGTTGATTAAATGCTCCTTTGTGTAGATTTGTTGTGTGTTTTTCTGAAAAATCAAGCATGTAGCCGCACATTATAATTTTATTTCTAGAACATCGGTAAGAAGGATGAGGTCATTTACTACAGTTGAGTTAGAGTGATACATGACTTACCTGAAATAATTTGTTATTCTAACAAGCAGTAACTCTCTGCTATTTCCCTATCCTTATGGAAAATTATGTATATAATGACTTCAAATTGTGTATATATAAGCAGAGCATGTCTACCAAAAATTAACATCTGAAGCTACAGAACCAGTCAAGGTAAGTCCCAATGTAGTCCCATCTTACCACTTTCTGTTTAAAAACTTCATGTCAAGTTCTCTCAGGTTTAGCTTCTGAAAAGGTTCTACTGTAAAATTTCCATTATATGGTTTTGTTCCTTCAGAGACTAATTCTGAATTAATGGCTGACTGACCAATCCTGGATTTGGTCACTTCACTCTGTCAACAGCTGCTTTTTGTCTATAAAAGCACAATTAGTTTTACTCTTGAAGGGATTTTGAACTTCATAATTAGAAAATACTAAAGCAGAATGAGACTCTTTCTTTAATGTAGTATATGGGGATGTTCAATCTAACCCTAGACCCATAATGAACTGTAAAAATAAAAAGAGACATTTAGAAGCTGTGTTTTTTTCCCTCGCAATTGAATTCTACGTGGCATACCTGAAACTTCTGAATGTTGGATGGAAGAGGTTAGTGGGCATTCCTCCTAAATTATTTCAAACTTCTCCCTATGCCACACAGTCATTCCCTGCAGCCTTTCTGTTTTGGTTTGGTTTTCGCAATGTTCATATGTAAAGCTGAAATTCCCTAAGCCCCTTTTTATTTTTGACTTATTTGTCCTAATAACTTCAAATTACTTCTTCTTCATGTGCTCATATCTAAGAAAAAAATAGTGTTTATAATCCCTGCTCATTTGAACATTTTCCTTCAAAGGGACCTAATAGGTAATAGTTACCTGTGAGGACATAAACTGAATTATAACCATTTTTATATCAATTTTGTATATAATTCTATAAGACTTTATTTTAAATCTGCCATAGCTGATTTTTGGTATCTTTAGGATTGAACCACATTTAAAATGTAATGTCTATCTATAATGAAGAATATACTTTAATCTTAGCATACATATTGCTTCTCCTCATTACTTCTACTGTCAAAGATATTGAAGAGACAAGCAAGGAGGTAAAGATGATCGCTGTAAGCAATTGCATGGGTCATTAGTTAAAATCAGTGTTTAACTGGATGAATGATGCCTCCTCATATTATAAACACAGAACTAAATTAGTAAAAATGCATAACTCAGCACAGTTGTTTTGTGATTACTAGTTGGGTGTTTCAACCCCTGACTGAAACATAAAACTGAAAATCCATTGAAGTATTGTATCACTATAAATTCGTTGTCATAACATCTGATAAACTATACCCTGAAACCTTTCTGATAAATTTATACTGAAACATGTTTAATTCAGAATGAATAATAATTAGTCATTATATTTAGAGAACTTAGGAAATAACAACAAAATAGACAGAAATGTATGCCTGCCTTCTGTTGCTTCTCTTGCACACACAAAGTCAAAAGCAGGCAAACAGCTATAGAAACCTACAAGTAGTGTGACATTAATAAAGAAATTAAGTCAGGTACTTTGAGCTACTTTTAGTTGCTAAAATACTTGGAGTTTTGATCAAACCCCATATCTCTTCACTTATTGTTCTTCAGATCTTCATGTATTATGCATATAACCTAAGCCAGACATTTCTGTTTATACGAACCTCATGAATGTTTACTGTAATGGAAACAATTGGCCATTCTGTCTGTGAAGCCATTATACACATAAGTACAAAATATGCTTCCTCAGAATGAATTTATTTTCCATTAGTATAACATTCTGCTTGTTGCTGTAAATTGCTTGTCCAGACCATTTTATTTCTTGTTGTTTGCCATATTTTCTCCTGAATCTCAGCTTGAATGAGGTTATAGTATACTAGTACACTTGCTGCAGGATTTTTTTTTTTGTTGATTGTTTGGGTTTCTGTTGCTCTTGTTGGAAAGGGTCTTTAGAATGGCATGTGGTGAAAAAAATAATTTATAATTAGGTAGGTTGGTTTCTATACTTTTGTGACTGTTAAAGTTGCCATTAATGCTGTATTACCTTTATTGAGAGGATGCACAGACAGAGTAATCTGATGTGCTGTGGAGACCCAATCAAAATATTTTGCAAGTGGTACAGTTTCTTTTCCTGAAGTTGAAAATTGAGAGCAAAACATGGGTATCCTTAGAGGCTCTTACGGTTTGAATGATACAAAGGAAGCCTCTGTGTAACTGTTGATGTACAGTTTGCATTCTGATGTATAAGTGGACTTTCCCTTGATTCCCTCCTACAGCTGAATAGGCTAGAAATCAGTGAAGCAGATGGTGTCATCCTTCTTTCTTTCTCTAGGAGCTTGTGTAGAAGCATTAAACTACTGGGGAACAGCAGAATACCTTTTTTCCAGCGACAATTGCCCTTGAAATAATGCAAAGATCCTCTTAATTTTCAGGTAGTGTTCAATTTTGAGGAGTGCCATATCTCTTTTCTACCTCTCTATTCAACTTTTTCAGAACAAGTAAATTGCTGTCTGTTGGATGAGTTGCTGTAGACATAGATATATAATCATAAATATAGAAAATCTCTTAGGTGAATTAGATGAGGGAGCTACTCTGACTACACTTTTCAAATCAACAAATTGATTTCTTACCACTTGAAGTGATGGGCTGAATGAGATCCCAAAATATCTTTGCTCTGGACTGAGCACTATTAAACACTTTTGTAAGGAGCCTGAAGAAGGAACAAGTAGCATTCCATTGCAGTTTGCATTAAAGTAGCTGTAAGAAGAGGATTCCAAGGCATAAGCAAAACAAGAGAAATGATCTGAAGGAAAACAAGCTGCCCAAATAAACATCATGACAGTCAGAAATGCAGTGACCAATTTCATGTGTATTACACATTTCAGGAGAGACTAGCTAGAAAGCACTACCCTAAGAAATGGTGTAAAAGCTTGTAAGAGATCATGATGGATGTGTTTCTACTGGGGAGGGAAATCTTTGCTACAGTTAGAGATATGAAGAGGGAGGACAAGGTAAAGAAACATTCTTCTATTTCTTTCTGCTAAGGGCTAGATAAAGAATGTCCACAGAAGAGCAACAGAAATAACAAGAGAGCAAAATTTCATGACCAAAACTTTGAAAGAAAATAATTCTCAAATCTCAGTAATAGAAAGAGGTGATAGTCTTTAATGTATGTTAAAAAGAAAATATAAAAAGGAATTAGAATTAACTTTCACTCTTTCTGCTGCAGGCATAATTCAGTTTTATCATAGGTTTAGTTATGAAGTTCCTTTTTTAGCTGTATGACAGTTAAAATTAGTTTACATTCATTCTTGAACTTCATTGCTAAACAGCTGCTGTTGTTCCAGGAGCTGTGCATGTATAGACCTGCAGAAGGATATATGAGCTGATATAGAAATAGAATATTTTAAACTTGTGCTGAGGCTAGTTCCATACCAGAATTTTGTTATACAATTCATTGTTTAATTTGTGTCATTACAATGAACTCTAGTTACTGCAGTGATTCTTAATTTCATGAAACTTCATATTCAAAAAAGAAGAAAAATAGTCTTCAAATTACCTTCTTTTTGTCATACTCCGAATATCCTGAAACTTCACTTTCTTGTGAAATGGAATGTATTTTCTATGGCTTCAATTCCTTGATAACACTTGTTTCAGTTTACAAGTGCCTGATGAAAGCCATTCCTTCATTTCTCTGCTTTATCTGTATTGGGTTTCTCTGGCCAGCTTTTGGTACTGGGTGAGAGGGGTGAGGTGGCTACAGGGGTGGCTTCTGTGAGAAGCTGCCAGAAGCTTTTCCCTGTGTCCAGCAGAGCCAATGCCAGCCAGCTACAGGATGGACCCACCACTGTCCAAGGCTGAGCCAATCAGGAATGATAATAAAGCCTCTGTGATAATAAATTTAAGAAGGAAAAAAGTTATTAGGCAGATGTAATTGTGGCCAGGGAAGACCAGTGTGAGAACACATGGTGGGAACAGCTATACAATCACCAAGGTCAGTGCAGAATGAAGGATCAGGAGGTACTCCATGCACTAGAGCTGAGGTTTACCTGCAACCCATGGTGCATCCCATGGAGGATGAAGGGGGTGCAGAGATCCACCTGCAGCCTGTGGAAGAGACCCAAGTCAGAGCAGGTGGAGGACCAAGAGAGGGCTATGAACCTGTCAGAAACCTGTGCTACAGCAGGGTCCTGGCAGGGATCTGCAAGCCTGTGCAGAGAGGAGCCCACAGTAGAGTAGATTTTCCTGGTAGGACTTGTGGCCATGTGGAGGGCCTACGCTGGAGCAACCTGTGCCTGAAGGACTGCATCCCATGGAAAAGTGACTCATGTTGCAGCAGTCTGTGAAGAACTATTGCCTGTGGAATGTACTCACATTGGAGAAGTTTGTGAAGGACTGTCTCCTATGGCAGGGACACCCTGGGAAGCAGGGAGAGGACTCCTCTCCCTGAGCAGCAGCAGAAACAATCTGTTGCACTGACCATAATCCTCAGTCCTTATCTCTCTGCACTGCTGAGTGGGAGGAAGTAGAACTTGAGAAGGAGGAAGAAGTGGGGGGACTGTTTTTAAGATTTATTTTACTTTACTTTTTCTTGTTCTGATTCTGTTAGTAATACATTCAGTTAATATCCCCACTTTGAGTCTGTTTTGCCCATGATGATATTGGGTGAGTGATCTCTCCCAGTCCTTATGTCAAATAATGAACTCTATATTTTTTCTACCCTGCCCAGTTGTGAAAAGGAGGGATTAAAAAGACTTTGGTGTGTTTCTAGCATCCAGCCAGGGTCATCCCCCTCCATTATCTTACTTATTCAGAGCTTTAACTATCACAAAACTGTCTTATTTTGGCACTATTACATATATGCTAAACTTAAGAAACCAGTGATGTATTGCATGACAATATAATGACTAATATTTACACAATTAGATATGAAATTCATGCCTGAAGATTGTTATTGCTTAAATAATATAAATTATTTTTGAGAGCTGTTATAAGCATGTTCATAACATCTGAAGTGTAGCATGGTGTAGAGTGCAAATGTTAGTAGGGACTCTCGGCAGTTGTATGGAGTTGGCATATGAAAAACAATCAGGTGTTATCAGTACTATTTTAGTAATTAAATTATTAATTATTAAAAAGATTTTTTTTAAAAATTCTTGTGTTTTATTAGAATAACATAGAATGCTTCTCCTTGTTTCCTTTCTTTAGAATTTGGGAAGTATTAGAAATATAATTAGTAAAATTTTGAATTGAGTTTCTGTGCCAAATTATGGGGTGACTTCTTACTCTAGATTTTGTTTTTAAACTTTTACTTCACACAAGGCTTTCTCAAGAACTTTGTGCTTCATCAGATTCTGTCAAAAGCTAGGCAAAACTGTGCCAAACTTCTGTAACTGACCTGACATGAGTACAATTGTCAAAGGGACATAGTACCACAAATGCTTTCTGTAATGTGTCATCATCATTATGTCCAGGCCTTGGGAATTAAGATTTGGGAAGGGCATGTAGGTGTGTCCTTTGAGCCTGTGCAGTGGATTTTTTAGGAGAGGCACAGCATGCATGAAACTGGCCCCACCCTATAACTCCTAAGGTTCATCTGCCATGGGCAAGCAAGCTTGGATGATTAACAGTGAAGTCCTCAGGACTAGAACTACAGTCCCTGGTATTCCCAGGAGGTCTCCCATCCAAGTAATAAATGGGCCTGACCCTCCTTAGATTCCAAGGTCTAGTGGGATTTGGTGTCAGAGTGGCATTTATCTGCCTGTAATGTGTAGGGATAGAGAGAAGTGGACAGCTTTAGTTCTGGGAGAAGCTCTGAGCAAAGGAGTAACTGTAACTTGAAGTCCTCTTGCTTCAGTTGTTCAGTCAGAACGTGAAAAGTACACTGACATCAAGATTTGCAAATCCATGTAAACATGACTTCAGGAAAAAGTGAACTCTTTTCATCATTGCCCCCCATGGTGGGATGGGCAGAGAATGGAAGGGGAGAAGTGAGAAAAGTTGTGGGTTGAGATGAAGACAATTTAATAGGTACTTAATAGTATGAAAAAATGAGCTCTATCTCAGCCAAAACCAGCATAACATTTTAGCAGAAATTGTTTGTTCTGAGTCATTCATCGTTCTTTTATTCACAATACTTCAGATGTAGTAAGAACTTGAGACAAATTGCGTTGTTGCTAAGTTGATCATTTAAGTATTAAATTTCCAAAACCAGTATTAGCTTAATCTTAACACCCACTGATGTTAGTAGAAGTTCTCCGGGGGAATAATGGTTAGTACTGTATTGAATTTATTTGAAATTTACACTCTTAATCAGCGATTTTGTTTCTGAAGGAGCAATTCATATGGATGCATTCAAGTAAATGTAGGTTGTGTGGGTGGAAATTGTGCCTGCTAATGCAGAATCTTTTTTCTCCTTAGAACTGTAAATTTTTCATTCCAGCCTGGCTAATCCTCCCCTTTGAAACACCATGTGACATGTATTGTTACTTGTAGCATAAAAGCAAAGAGTATAGCAAAAATGCTCCCCAGACTGTCCAAGAAAACAAAAGAAGCAAAAAATATCTTCGTTAATTTTATCCTTTTTGGTTTTTCGGTTTTTTTTTGGTGCCAAGGACAATGTATGTGTACTACTTTTAACATATCTTACGAACATACTTAAGAGTAATGCATTGTAGGTTTTATTTGGTGGTAATTTCTATGACTTGATTTGATGGTAAAACACTTGTGAAATTTTTTCTTCTCACAAGGATTTAAAAGTTAGCATATATTAGTTATCTCATTGTAGAAATTCTTCTGTAATATTTTCTCTGATTACTTGTGGCAGTGCAATGGGTAAAAAACATGAGACTAACATCAAGACATAGGTTTTGGTGATTTAATGGGTGCAATTTCTGTAGTCTTACTCTGCTACTTACATGTGCTTCTTTAATTAAACAACTCAGATCATCTGTTTTAGGTCTGTAAACATTTATATAATCTGAGTAATATTTGCCACAGCAGGATGTTTCTCTTTGTGTAAACTGGTATGGAACTTTGCAAAGAATCACACACAGAATAACAGAGAATCAATTAGGTTGGAAAAGACCTCTGAGATCATCAAGTCCAAGCTTTGATGGAACACCACCATATCAACTAGACCATGGCACTAAGTGCCATGTCCAGTCTTTCCTTGAACACCTCCAGGGACAGTGACTCCACCATGCCCCTGGGCAGCCCATTCCAGTCTCCAATCAACATTTCTGTGAAAAAATTCTTTCTAACATCCAACCTCAACCTCCCCTGGTGTAGCTTCAAGACTATGCCCTCCTGTCCTGTAACTAGTTGCTTGGGAGAGGAGTCCAACCCCCACCTGGCTACAGCCTCCTTACAGGGTGTTTTAGAGTGATAAAGTTTCCTCTGAGCTTCCTCTTCTCTGGGCTAAACAACCCAAACTTCCTAACCACTCCTCACAGGACATGCCCTCCAGACCCTTCACAGGTTTTGTTACCACTCTCTGGAGTCACTCAAGCACCTCAATGTCTTTCCTGTTGTGAGGGGCTCAGAGTCAGACAGTGTTTGAGGTGTGGCCTCACCAATGCCAAGTCATCATCATCATCATCATGGCTAGACTTCGCGAACGAAGATTTGAGAAGGGCACTACCCACGCTTGCTGCAAGTGTGCTGGTGGCTAAAAAGGCCGATACGGGATAGGCAGGTCCGGTCACAAAAGGCACAGCGGAACGTCTCCCTAGGTGACATTGGCAAGGAATGGTTCTTTCTGCGTTGTCTTTTCTCCTCAAGACTGACTCTCCGTGCATTCTCAAAGGAAGCAGCAGTGTCGTGAATGGTGTGTCTCCATGAATCCCGATTTGAGGCCAGAGTGGACCATTGGTGGCAGTCAATATGGCCAAGGCTGAGGTGTTGTTTCAGGGAGTCGTTGTATCTCTTCTTCGGGGCTCCTCTCTTGCGGCAGCCGGTGGTGAGTTCACCATAGAGCACAATCTTCGGAAGGCAGTGATCCTCCATCCTGGAGACGTGCCCTGCCCAGCACAGCTGCATTCTCATCAGCATGGCCTCGGTACTGCTGACCCCTGCCTGTTCAAGAACAGACACATTGGTCATGTAATCACACCAGTGGATGTTTAGGATTGAACGGAGGCAGCGCTGATGGAAGCATTCAAGAAGCCGCAGGTGGTGGTGGTAGATGACCCAGGATTCAGACCCATATAAAAGAGTAGACAGTACAATGGCTCTGTAGACCCTGATCTTTGTATTTTTCTTCAGGTGTTTATTGGACCAGACTCTTTTATGGAGTTTTCCAAAGGCTTTGTATGCCTTTGCCAGCCTGTTGTCTATCTCTTTGTCAACCTTACCGTCTGAGGAAATGATGCTTCCCAGATAGGTGAACTGCTGGACTGACTTAAGCTCCTGAATTGCCTATGGTGATGTGAGGATGATGGAAGACTTCTTGAGGTGCAGGTTGGTAGAGAACTACCGTCTTCCTCAGGCTGACTTCCAGCCCAAAAAGCTCAGCAGCCTCTGCAAAGCAGGATGTTAAGCGCTGCAGAGCTGCTTCTGTGTGAGCAACGAGGGCGGCATCATCAGCAAAAAGCAGCTCGCGGACAAGATGATTCAGGGTCTTGGTGTGGGCCTTCAGTCGCCTTAGGTTGAATAGGCTTCCATCGGTACGATATCGGATGTAGATGCCGTCTTCTTCGTCGAGGTCTGCTGTGGCTCTTTGGAGCATCATGCTGAAGAAGATTGTGAATAGAGTTGGTGCAAGAACGCAACCTTGTTTCACACCATTGGTTATTGGAAAGGGCTCAGAGAGTGCATCGCCATATCTGACTTGTCCACACTGATCTTCATGTAGCAGGATGATAATTTTGAGGAACTTGGGGGGACATCCTAAACGTTCCAAGATCTGCCACAGGCCTTTTCTGCTCACAGCGTCGAAAGCTTTGGTGAGGTCAACAAAGGTTACATAGAGACCTTTGTTCTGTTCCCTACACTTCTCTTGCAGTTGTCTGAGAACAAACACCAGCTCCTATTGGCTCTGAAACCACACTGGCTTTCAGGTAGGAGTTATTCTGCAATAGTGGGTACTAATCTGTTCAGAAGTATTCTTGCAAGGATTTTACCAGCAATGGAGAGCAAAGTAATACCTCGGTAATTTGAGCAGCCTGATTTTTCTCCTTTCTTCTTGTACAGGGAGATGATGACTGCATCACGGAGATCTGATGGTAGTTCCCCTTGTTCCCAGCAATTCACAACAAGCTCATGGAATTGGGCATGGAGTGCTTGACCTCCATGCTTCCAGATTTCAGATGGAATTTCCCTCAACCCCAGCTACCTTGCCAGTTTTCACCTGTTGTATGGCCTTGAGTATCTCTCCCATAGTAGGGGCTGCATCCAATTCATGTTTCACCGGTTGTTGTGTAATATGCTGAATTGCTGAGCCTTGGACTACATGGTTGGCACTGAAGAGAGTCTGAAAGTGCTCAGACAATAGGTTCAGGATGGAGGTTTTATCTGTTGGAAGCATTTGACCATCTGCACTGAGTAGGGGGCTTTGAACCTGGTGTGTGGGTCCGTACACTGCTTTCAGGGCCTCATAGAATCCTCTTTGGTCACCCAAATCTGCACGTAGTTGAGTCTTTTCTGCTAGGTTGAGCCACCATTTGTTCTGGATGTCTCGAAGTTTCTGTTGGAGCTTACTGCATGCAAGACAAAAGGCGGCTTTTTTTATATGGCAAGATGGCTGAGCAAGGTGTGCTTGGTGAGCAGTTCTCTTCTTCTTCAGCAATTCCTGGATCTCTTGATTGTTCTCATCAAACCAGTCTTTGTTTTTCTTGGAGGAGAAACCTAGGGACTCTTCAGAAGACTACAGGATGCAACTTTTAATATGTTGCCAAAGCGCTTCAGGAGAGGGATCTATGGGATTAAGTCTAGTTTGAAGGTTTCCCTGGAAGCTGTCTCTCACTGTGGCTGTTTGAAGATTGCTGACTTGGAGCCTCCTCCTTGGAATGCCCCCTCTCTTAGGTTTGGGCTTGAAGTGGAGGTTAAGTTTGCAGCGCACAAGGCGGTGGTCTGTTTGACATTCTGCACTCGGCATCACTCGAGTATGACGGACATCACTGACATTTCTCTGTTGTACTAAGATATAGTCAGTGAGGTGCCTGTGCTTGGATCGAGGATGCATCCAGGTTGTCTTCAGGCTGTCTTTCTGTTGCAAGATAGTGTTGATGATGGTGAGCTGCCGTTCTGCACAAAACTCTAGCAGGAGGTGTCCGTTGTTGTTGCAGTTTCCAACGCCATGCTTGCCCAGGACTCCTTTCCAGGCTTCAGAATTCTTACCTACTCTGGTGTTGAAGTCACCAAGGATTATGATCTTATCATCTGCAGGAACATTTTGGGTGAGGCGGCACAGGTCTGTGTAGAATTTGTCTTTTTCCGCTGGGTCAGCTTGGAGAGTTGGGGCGTATATGCTAAAAAGAACAACATGTTGCTTGTTGTGTAGAGGGAGGCGTAAGGACATAATGCGATCGGAATGACCTGTCGGCAGATTTTCAAGTTTGGAGGCAATGGAGTTTTTAATCATGAAGCCAACTCCTGAAAGGTGTCTTTCGGTTTTGGGTTTGCCTGACCAGTAGAGTGTGTAGCCAGCACCATGTTCTTTAAGGCTGCCTTCCTCATGAAGAAGAACTTCACTGAGGGCAGCAATGTCAATGTTGAGCCGCGACAGTTCGTGGGCAATTAGAGCAGAACGACGCTTAGGACGTCCACTATCCCCAGTATCAAGCATGGTTCTGATGTTCCAACATGCAAGTGTTAGTTTGAGCACACCTTTGCAGGCAGGTGTATGCCTTTGAAATCTCTTTGTTTTTGTTTGACCGCATGGAAGATGCCGGTTGGCCGCGGTTATCCAACAGGGTGTGGAGATGAGCTTTGTTTAGGCCACCCTTGCTAGGCCCCTCTCCGTGTGGAGCAAGCAGTGCTGTCCCTAGAAAATGCTGCTTGGTCATTCAGGATGCTGCCTCAAGAGACTGTCATCTCCGGGGTCAAGTCTCTAATGACCCATATCCTGAACCACCTGCATGCAGGGTTGGGTCTGCGGCTTCCAGCTGCTTCCTATCACCTGCCGTTTTTGACCCTCGCCTGTTGCTACAGGGCTTTGCAATGTGGGTGAACCCTTCAAGCCTGCGCAATGGGTTTTTTAGGTGAGGCACAGCGTGCGCAGAACTGGCCCCACCCTTTACTCCTAAGGTTCATCTGCCACGGCCTATCGACCTTGGACGGTGACAGCGAATACCTCAGGACGTAGGTTTGGTTAGAATATCCTTCTCTTAGATGGATGGCCTTACAGGGCTAAACGAGCTCCATCTGCCCGGGTTTGGGGTTGGAGTTGTCCTTCTCCTAGGATGGTTGCCAGAGGGCTAGCGAGCCCATCCTGCCTGTGGACACACTTTGTCTGACCCTTCAGCTGAGACCTGTCTGGCATGGGAGACCCTACCGGCGGCACAAACCACCTCCAGCATAGCTCTCAACCTCATGAGGGCACGCAAGCTTCTCCCCCGCGACAAGGGGGTGTCCCTGGAGAAGCCAATGCCAAGTACAGGAGGAGAATCACTTCTGTAGTCCTGCTGTTCCTGATCAGGGCCAGGATTCCTGGCTCTGGTTCAGAAACCGGCAGTTTCACACTTCTCCATTCTGTTTTAAATGCAAAAAGCTACCATGTCACCTTGTGTTAGAATAGAACTTAAAATATTTTAAGTATTTTGCTTTCATAGAAAGTAAAATAGTTTGGGTGTGGTTATTTCAGCAGTGAACATGATGGTGTCAGCTGGGAAAGATGATACAGCAATGTGGCCATGAACTCTTCACCAGATGGTGGCATGGGGCTTCAGGGAAGATTACAGTCGTTATTTTACCACTATTGTTTATTAACCTGTTACAGGAGGGGTGATGGCACCAAGGAAAGGCAAGGAGGGGAATGCATTCAATTTGCTCATGTTGCTATTTAGGTGGGTCTGATACTGCAAAAATAGCCAAAAAGTCAACAATTAAAAATATTAAATTCCTCACCTGTGGCAGACTAATTCCCTTTCCCAATTCAACCAGAGGAGAGACTGGTCAGGTTGCAGCTTTGTTGAAAGAGATCTGGTGTCCTGGCAGACAGCAGGGAGAACATGAGCCTGCATTGTGCACTGGTGATGATGAAGGCTAATGGCTTAGTGGGCTGTACAAGTAACTTTCTAACCTTGCTCTCTTTCCTTTGTGCTTGTTAATCCACATAGGAATACTGAATCCAGTTTTTGCTCTCTTAAGGCAAGGAAGACATTAACAGACTGGAATGAGCTCGGTGTAGAGCTATCTGCCTGCTCAAATAACCCTGTAAGGAGAGGCTGAGGGAAGCCATGCAGAGGAGATGGCTTGAGACAGCAGCAGCCCCTTAGTCCCATACAGGGATATTTCCAGTAAGATCGAGCCAAGATCTTTACTGGGGGAAACAATAGCAGAAAAAGACAACAATCATAAAGAGAAAGAAAGGAACCTTTAGGTGGATAAAAACAGTGTTACCATGAAGATAGTCAAGCTGTGAAACAGTTTTCGAGTCTTTGTCTTTGGGGGTTTTCAAGACCTAAGGAGAAAATGTTCACAGCGACTGGAACTGAATTCAGTGTGGACTGATTTTTATGAAAGTAATTTCTTTCATTTATGAAACTTGAAGTTTGTCCTAGGTGTTAACTTTATGGTAAGCTGATTCATTCTGCTGACTATGGATTAGATCTCTGTTGACTGTAAAGAACATCTAGACAGTCTGTGCATCTGTAGGTGTCTTCATCAAAGTTTCTTAAACTGAGTCTTATCTCTAAAAGTAATATAAATCTAATCTGGGGAATTTGGACTCTCTCCTTTAGAGGAGAGAAACAGACACCTTTGAAGAGCTTCCATCTCAGTTTTCTTTGCACGCTATTTTAGGAGGTGAATCACATCTTGTGACATTCATTTTCTGTCCCAAAAGCCTATATATATAAAAAAGGAAAATCACTGAGATTTCAACTTTTCACTTAACATGAAGATGTGCAGACCCGATTTTCAAAAGTGCTAAGCATTGCACAACTGCTTCAAAGTACTTATATTTGAGAATTAATCTTCATTGTGTCCCACTCAAATTAGTGCTTAATTGTTTTGGAAAGTTATTGATAGTCTAAACTCTTCCTACACTGTTTAGTGTCTGAGCAGGAAGATTGTACACTGATTATCTTTTAAGTGCTCACTCAGGTATTGACCTCTTTTGGAGCAAAGTGTTCCCCAAAGAAATAGCCTCTATGTTTAAAAACAATTTCATGTTTCAAAAGTTTTGAAAAGAAAATAAGTGTTGCTGTACAATCTGGAGACATAAAATAATTTGTTATTTTCCTGTTTCATGTAGGAGAGGAAGATTTTGGTTGAGTCACTTCTTGTTAGTTATTGAGGGTGAAAAAAAATAAATGTTTTATTACAGCAGTTTGTGACACCTAATTATTTGCTTCACTAGGCTACTTTGATTTGCTGAGCAATTATCTCAATTAGGGCAAGGTGTGCAGTTAGGGCTGTCCTAGTTCAGCAGGAGGGACCAGCTAACCCTGTGTGGGGGTGATCAAAGCTGTGTATTCTACCCCCTCTATTCATTCCCCAAGGTCAATGGGCCATTAGCAGCAGCTGCCCAGGGAGCCATTATCACCTTCACACCCAGCCTGAGGGGGGCGGAGCTGCTTATGGGCCATCAACAGCTCAACACCCCCTGGCTCCCAGAGTTAATCACCCATTGTGTGAGTCTCCGCCCAGGGGGAGGGACTGAGTGCTCCCTGAGGGTACATAAGTGGTGGGTAAGAAGACCTCTGGAACCTCTCGTCGGATCCAGAGCAGCAGCAGGACCTTGATAGGAGGAGATCCCCGCTCTCGCCCAGACCACAGCCCTCGCCTGCACCAACAGGTTTTTCTTTTCCTTTTGCTCTGGACTTGGGGGAACCACAGGGGTCTCAGCACAAGGGCAAACAAACCCCCTTGGGTTTGTGCCCCAGGACACTGGGTTATACTGCTGGGGTTTTGTGAGTTGAAAGCAATTTCCCTTGTGTGTCAGTGTTGTTATTGTAATATTATTATTAAATTTTAGGTCTGACTTATAATCTCTCTCGTGGTGAGTTCATTTCCCCTGCTGGTTCACCTTTAAACCAGCACAAGGGCCAAATACCAGGTCGAGCTGAATCTAGTATTGTGCCAGTGCTTGTATCAGATAGCATGCTAAAAACTAAGTGTGTTATGTTAATTCCTGACTGCTTTGTTGTAGAAGACAAGGTATTTAGCAGCAGAAATCACCCTTATTAACTGACAGATGGGGGCAAATTTGTGATGGCAAGTAAACTGGTAGGCCTGGTGTCATGTCTTGAAATCCTTTCAAACTCTGTTGTTTACACTACACAGTACTGTCATCTGGGAGCTAATCTGTGAGACTGCGCATACTGAGTCATTTGGGGGTTGATCTTCTAAGCCAGTAAGTGCCCATAATATCAGATAATTTTATCAGAAAATAATTTTCCTCAAAGCAGAAGATTGATCATTAGTACTTGTTGAAGTATAAAAATGACAACAACAAAATTTATTAATGCTTCTTAATCTACTTTAAAACATTGCTTAGATATGTATGTTCAAGGTATACATTTTTAACATATTTATGGCTAGGTTTGTACTCTGTTTGGTGGCTAATAGAAAGCAGCTTTGGAACTGTTCTGTCAACTGTGAAAAGACTAAGGTATTACTTTATGTAAAATAATTAAATTACTTTTTGTGCATCTGGAACAGAGATTTCCATTATTTTTTCCATTAGATAGCTATTCAGAAATCGTGCTGTATTTTTTTGCCTTGATAAATGTGAAGAATTATTTAAGAGACTTTTTTCTATTTATTATGTAGAAGATACATGAACTTCATTTACCGTTACCTAAAAGTTTGCTCTTATACATTGCACCACTTCTGCAGCAACATCAAATCCTGTTTAAAGGTGGTTAGTTTGGTTTTTTTGTTGTTGTTGTATTGAAAAGAACTTCATTCCTGTTAGTACTCAATGTCATTTCCTTTGCTTAATAAGTTGTCAATGGTTTTTCATAATTAACAACTTTTGATAATATGTAGTGAAAATTGCCTACTAGATTTTCATGTATAAAATAACTGGTTTTGTAGACTGTTGTGAGAAAATAATTTCAGCTGATGAGAACCTCCTCTTAAGTCACATGCTTTTTTTTTGTCAGCTAGGACGGATTGGTTTGGGAGTTTGTTTACATTAATTCAGATTCTGGAGAGAGTCAGTTTCTGTCACTCACTGAATTTTCTTTGTGTGTTCTTTTCCAGTTTACCTTCCTGAAGTAAGTTCTTTTTGAAGTCAATCTTCAAGCACTTCTAGCTATTATCATGAGTTTCAGATGGAGTGTAATAGCAATAGTTGAGTTTCTCAAGAGTCTGTAATTTACACCTTCTACATTCCAAGTAAATTCAGCAGTGTGACATAAGTCTAAAGTTGTCTACAATACTTTAAAAACTTGATCAACAAGTTTTGAAGGGATGAGGAATTCCTGGAAAATTCAGAAGCAGCAGGAAGAGGGAAAATTCTGTCAGGTAAAACCACTGTGGAAATGGCACATCTACAGTGACTGACAGAGCAAATAAAACTACTAACCAGTGCTTAAGAAAACAGCTCTGCTGGAAGCCAATTAGCATCACAAAATAGCTGCACATAAATTAATTTTATTAAGGTGTATCTGGATGCATATACAGTGACTAAGGAAATAAATCCTCTGAAACTTTATTGCAGCTGTTCTATAAGCAGCAGTGATATGTCCATGTAGGGAGCACGGTAATGGATCAGCAATGTCTTGTGAGGTTTTAGGCTGAGGAAGTCTTAGTACATTAACACAGGGAACACTTTGCCACTAGTGAATGAGCTTTTAGTATCATTTAGAGAGCAAGATGATAAAGTATCTTTGCTCTGTGTCAGTAATCGTGAGATTCAAGCAGTTTCAGAGATGGGACAGAACTGGAATTTTGTTTGTCCTGTCCAAATGTTGAAAGGGCTGAGAGATGACTTCAGAAGTTTTGAAATCTAGTCTTATGATACAAATGCAGTATGAATGCATATCTTTTAGGGAGGATAAGAGCTTATAATGTCACTGTTATAGATTGCTAGTCTGCCAGTGCTAAAACCGTATGAGAATCTGAGATGTTCTTGCTCACAAGGTGCTTTGTAAATTATTATGCACCAGCTGGCGATGTGCCACATCCCCACAGGATGTGGATCAGCAAAAGGCAATTTCCAGGGTTTTATTCTGGGAATGCTGCATCATTCAGAGTAGTGAGAGGATGCTCCTTTGTAAAAGTAATAATATATGGTCTCTTCTTGTATTATTTTATATAGCTTATGTTGTTCCCAGTTAACATGCTTAGGTGCTTTTTTGATCTCTCTCTTCATAGACAATAAGAATCCTTCTCCCAGAGGATTCATATGGAAAGTACTGTTAGTACAAGAGAAAGGATTAATCCTTCAATAAAAGATTGACCATGGAATGTGTCACGCCTTCTAACCATACTACAGGGAATGCAACAGTAAAAGTATGCAACTGCTTTTGTTGCAGAAAACTGATGTGGTAGTGTTGAACAGAATCTGATCAGCACACTTCCAGCAAAATACAACAAAATAGTCTGTGGGCAAGGAGCTTTGCAATTCATGAGAGAGAAAGTTTATACAAACAAATGTCTCATCCCTGGCTTACACTTTATATTTTGCTTAAGGTGGGTACTGCTAACAAAAGTAACTCAAAAATTATTGTCAAGAGATCTATTTTCTCACTATATATTCACTGCCATCTTATTTCAGTATCAAAGCCACTTTTTATTGCATTTAGTTAAGAGAGTAGGATAAATAGTACTTAGGGAGCTCAGCTGTTTCTTTACGTGCAGTGTCAGCAGAATGTTAACCAATTTCAAATTGCAGCTCTAGCCAGAAAATAAACTGAAGGTTGATTGTATTCTGTACTGTCACAGAAGGGGTCATTTCACTCATGGAAATTCATTGCTGATGTGAAATAGGACTCAGATTATCTCAGAAATCACAAGCAAAGATTTGAGACGCTACCAGGTTTTTGCTGTAATGTTTAGCCTGACATTCCCCTGCCTGTCTTGCATGCAGCATTATTTGAAATTAGTACAAACTGAAGTGTAGAGATTGTGAGCCCCTCCTAAGATTGCAAAATATGAAGGGAGGAGGAGGGGAAGGCAAACATGAAGGAGAAATGAGCAAAACTCTCTTAGTCAAAAAAGAAATACTGAAAAATGTTCAGGTATGTAATATTTTATACACAAATTTGCTGTTAAACTAACTTCAGCACTACCTTGTCAAATTCTTTGCTACTGTATGATGTTAAATTTTATAAAAAGTGGCAAATTTGCAGCTCCTCTTTTTTTAGCTACAGAGTAATTCTGCACCTCCTACACTGAACTGGCATTGTACTGAAGCAGTTTCTGTTCCTGAATTTCACTTATTTTCACATCGTGTTCGAGAGTGAGAGTAGGCAGTGCTCCTATTCTAGGGGAGGGAAGAAGAAGGGAGGAGTTGTTTTTTCCAGGAGTATTTGTTCAGGTACTGCATATGCAATTCATATGCAGTTAGAAGGAGAACAATTATTAGTGACTGCATAAAAATGGAAACAATCTCTTGAATTCTGAACAATGTAGGTAGTACTTAACTAAGTAGCTGAATGATTTATGGTGGCCTTCTGTTACTGCCATTTCTAACTTTTAGTGTTTTATTTCTGAGTCTTAGATATATTGTCTATAACAACAGAATGATTTATAAGCAGCACAGTAGAAAACATCATAAGACAAGATGAAAGATTAGTTTTAACTGTAAAATTAGTCTTATTCAAAATGGAGAAGAAATGGTAACTAGATGTTGATCTCACTACAGTAATGACTTTGGTGAAGCCAGATTATTTTCTGCTGTCTCCATTTTTCTATATACAATATGGAGTAATGACTCATAGCTTCTGCATACTATGCTGATAATTTAAAAATACAAGCAAAGCTTTAGATGCATTGGAGTAGATATTTTACAGTAAAAATCTAAGGCTATGGATAAAAAAAATAGTTTCTAAAAATGGATTGAATTTTCCTAACTAAGATTTTTGTGTTTGAATAGAAATTTGCAAACAACATTTTCCTAAGAAATGTGCATGTTAGTTTGTCACTGTGCTAATGGGAGTGGCAATAAGTAGGCAGTTGAAAGAAATGAAATATTGTGGTAGAGCCTCAGTTTATGATACAAACTAGCCAGTTTCTAGCCTTTATTGGACATAGATTGACTATGTATTTTGACAGTAAGTTGCACGCAGGGACCACATATTACCAGACAGACTCATATGCTAAAACAAAAGAGGAAGTCTGGCTGGGTTTTTCTTTAAGTACTTTCTCAACCGAATGCCTACACTTCTGTGAAATGCATATATATGTGTAATTGGCTCTCCTAATTAATCTGTATTTTCTGAAAAGGTACCACTTATGTATAGCATGAAGCTTTTTATCCTTTCATCTCTCATCCAGAAGTGATTTCTGTATTTGCTTTGCCTTTTATTCCTGAAGAAAAACACAGGTTTTACCTTAAGGAAAAACCCTTAAACTTAGTGTACAGTGTTTCCATGAAGTACCCATTTACTCTTGTTTAATTTTTTCTTATTTAATTTTCTTATGCACAATAGTGATTCATGAATGCAGCATAATATCACTTTTTTAAAAAATTTGTTGTGATATATACTTGTGTAATGAAAGTTTTAATTTTTAATTTGAGGAAAAGGCTCCCATCCTTTTTCCTATTCATCAGGGGAGATAATATTGTGCCACGTTATTAGCAAGTTTCCTGGGGGTGCTTTTCTGCTTTGATGAATTTGCCATAGGCAAGGAATGATGGTAGCTTGCCCAAAGGTATGTGGTTTAGATTTATTTTACAACTTCTGCATGTTCAAATATAAGTGTATTGATAGACCACAAAGAAAGACAAGTTTATATTTAGCTGGATGTTTCTGTTTTCTGATACTTGTAACATAAACCTAATGAATTTGACCTTAGAGAAAGCTAGAAATGGAAAAAAATATGGAGGGGATAATGAGAGGATGACAGGGTCATAAAAGTAGTCTTTAAATACTTCAGTAAGTAATAGAATCAAACTGCATCAAGAAATCTTGAGGTTAGTCTTCAGAAAAAAGCCTTTCTAGCAATTAGGATAAGGCAGCTTTGGAATGGATTGCATGAGGGATCTGGATTAATCATCTTGATGCAACACAAATCAAATGAGTTATTCATCAGAAATTGCATCGTTGTGGCTGAGTCTGTCTTGTAAAAATATTCTCCAAGACATATTTTTCTGAGTTTTTACAGATTGTTTTCTTCTTTAAAGAAAGCACTATATATAAATAAAAGAAGATAAGACGAGCAAAAATTTGGAAACATGAAAGATTTTTCTGGTAAAGAGACAACATAATTATGATATTTTAATTTCAGAAAAGATTGAAATAGGAGGGAGCAAGATACTTACCCTTTCTCATACTGTAATGTAGGACAGATGATGTAAAGAAAAAGGATATAAGGAAGCCAAGAGATTTAAATAATTTGTTAAAAAATATATTTATCTCTGTGCCACTTTGAAAAGATATCATCACTTAGGCTAGTTCTCTATGTACAAATTAAGAATCATCAGGATTTGTAAGAGAGGAAAAAAGCTTTTAAAAATGTATAGCTGTATTATTCCCACTGGCTACTGAACTTGTCAGAAAACAAAACAACATACCTGATTATTCCTAGCGATATTTTGGAAGTTAGAGGCAAATACTGTGTCTGCTCTCCTAATGCTGGGGTTCAGAACCAAACAGGCAAACTTTTTTCTGTAGCTTCAAATTGTTAGAGCTGCTCTGGCAGTGTTGACTGGGTCCTGAATACTTGTTATAGGTTTGGCCAAGTGGGCCTAAATTTAGGTTTTAAAGTTCAGACTAAGCCTGAAATTGTAAGCTAACTTGAGCTGAGCTGGCAAACAGCTGACTTCTTCTAGCCAATAATACTGTATTCCATACCAGAACTACATCATCTCAAAGAGTGTAAGATCCAGTGTGTAGGAGTAGGCCTTGCTTCTGCTCCTGCTGCCTCTGCTTGGATTTTGTTTGAATTCAAGGAAGTAGAAATAATTTGTTATTATACTTTCTCCTTCTTGCAAGGTGTCTTTTAGAGTGCTTATAAATCTAAAGTAATAGCCTTTGTATAAACTGGGGAGTGGGATGTTATTTCTTGTTATACTATACATAACTTGTGTGTGTGTTATAGTGTCGTTTTCTCTTAATTTTCTCTTTTCTGTATAAATACAGAAAAGTTTCAGTTTAAACCTAGTTTGAAATTTTTTCCTCTCTTACTCTTCTTTTTCCCTTGGCTGGTTGTGGGGGTGGGGGGGGGGAAACACTTTCTTTCTGTCTTGGACAATTGGCGTTTTGCCAGCTCAACCCAAGACAATACTGCTTGTTCATAATGGGGGAATTAGGTCATTACCAGCGCTTTTACCACAGATAATATTGGATGCTGTCTCCTGGAGGATGAGGAGGAATGCAGTGCACATGGTCAGATTATGCTCGTCTAGATCAGAAAACTGAGCTTGCTAATTGATATAGTAGCCACAATGTTTCTTAGTTTAAAATTTAAAGTAGGAATGGATATGTAAGGGCTGATTTTTATTGATCTCATATGTAGAGGTACAACAAGGACGTATTTCTCAGTTTCTACTGTCAGAAATAAAAGAAGTCTAAATTACCATGATTTAGTATAAAGGTTTTAAAAATAATAGGTGCTTTGTGTGGGTAACCCCTCTGAAAATTTGTATATAAGAAAATTATTTTCTGTATATTTTGTGACAGTTTTTATTATAGCCCATGATTCTTCAAGTTGTATGTCTAGTGAATGTGTTTTCAATAAAATTTACTAGCTTTCTAGTTGATGACATTGCAATGTTTGTATGCTTTTGTGTCTTTGGAAAAAGGGAGGAGTTGATGTCTCCAGGGGGAAAAAAAATTAGAACATTGAATTTTTTTTCTTTGTTTCTCTCTTAAATGTCATGATTCAAAACTTACACTTGAAAGTGGATTATTTTGGGAAATCACCTGCCACATGAGAGATCTTGAAATAAGGTACAACAATTAGGTGGCATGAAATTATTTCCTAATAGGTTACTTATAGATTTTCCTCTGAATTCATGAATGTTATTATAGAGGTTCATTAACTTTTTGCTCTGTTACATTTTCTGGTTAATTGCTGGTAAGCTTGAACTGAAGAAATGGACATGGAAGGACTGTACTGGACAAAGCTGATGTACTGATAAATGTGTATAGAAATGTGATGTATAAAATTGTATTTTAGTGAACAATATAGTTATTTCCACAAACACCTCAGTGTTTGCCATGCATATATAATTGTCTCCATTAACACCTCAGTGTTTCCCATGCATATACAAATTGTCTCCATCAATATAACGTTATCCTTCTCTCTGAATAACACAAAGCTGCAAAGCACACTAAAAAACCCATCAAATTAGTTTCTTATGACTCTTTTCCTACCAGTGCTGCAACTAATCTCCAGTGTCCAGAAGATATAGAAGATAACATAGGAGTGTCTACATAGTGCTGTAGCATACAGTGTAGAAATCTACAATCTCATGGTAGGCTAAGCCAGGAAACCCTGACTGTGCCCAAAGGTTCTGGGCAGCTCTGAGCCTGACCTGGAGGACTGTGCTCAGAAAATACTGACAAAGTACTGAGGAGAGGAGGGGATCAAAGGAGTACATCAAACTAAACTCTAATATTGCTTTCAATTCTAAGCTGATTTATTTAGAGCTCACTTTGATGTCTTTGCACTCATAAGTATAGCTCCGGAGTTTTCATACCTTAGCAACTAGAAAGCTCATCATATAGTATCCATATTTTGGAGTGTTTAGAGGAGTCCTAAATAAAGGATGTTTATTGAGTGCTATTAAGACAGAACACAGAATGCTTATTAAGCTGATACAAGACAAGTCTATGGGAAATCTCAATATTTTTTACTCAAATAGTATTAATTCTATTTGTGAGCAAAAAATGACAGTTTTAAAGTTTTTCAGGGGTTTTTTTTTGGGGGGAGGAGAGGAGGGGATCATGTTGTGAGGGTTTTTTTGTTTGTTTTCTTCAACAGGAAAATATTCTGGAATTCTTATTAATGGCACAGAATAAATGACAAAGTCAAAGCTTCTTTAGTATTCTTTAAATAATGCACAGCAGTATGTATGCTGTACATGTGGTCTCAGGTTCAGGTCATACTCTCCCCTAGAGTTAGTTTTATTTTACAGCTAATAAAGCAGCCTTGCAGAGTGAGAAACTGTAAAATGAGGGAGAAAAAACCCACCTAAACCTAGCAGTCAGTGACAGATCCTCAAAATGAAGAGTCACTGAGTTGCTGAAGTGTGCTGTCTACTTAATGTTTTCTACGAGAGTAATGCCAAAAGCTGCAAAAATCTGCTTAATTTAAAATGGCAAGCATGAACATCCTGAAGTTGGATACTTAAGAAGGAATATGTGGCATTTCCTTAATAGTTTAGTTATTTATTTAATGATTGTACTTTCCAAAACTAATAATGTTTTTCACTTCATGACTTTGAAGCATTTAGTGAATGTAAAAAAAAATGAATTTGAAAAGGCAGGTAGACAATAAGAGAAGGAAGTGTCTTGCAGAGAGGTGACTTAAGTAACCCTATAAACACTGTAGGGAACACTAAGATACTAATTAATATAATAAGTAGTAACCTAGGTACTACTTAGGAAAAAAAGTGAGAAAAAAAAGAAAGACAACAGACCATTGTATCAAGCTGATGAAGCTCCCTAATATGCCACATATGAGCATTGCCTAGAAAGAACCTAGGGAATGTATCCATTTTCCTGGCTGTGTTACAGAAAAAGTCATGAGCCATAATTAAAGCTGGGTCACAAAGGAGAGAAACACTTGTTTTAATCATTAGGCCATTTATGTTTGCACAAATTAGTAAATCAAATGCTGTTGTATGAATGGCAAAAGTAAAACCTTTTCAGTGTAGCCCAAATCTGATAAATGTTTCCCTTTAATTGTTTTGTGTGGACTACTGACATATAATCAATGAAGTGCTCTGCTGAAAGCAAGCAAAAAACCCTAGCAACTATTTCTGTATATACTTACTGAGCTACCATAGTATTCACCTTGAAGGAAAAAAAAAAAAGTCTTGTTTTCCAGTACTTTATTGCTATTTTATTACTAACATTAGTACCAACAATCGCATCCAAACTACAGAAGTTGTGAAGCCAACTTTTTGAAAGTAATATATAAAACCAGTAAATGGCTATTAACATCATCTTTCTGCTGGTATGTCACACATGAATTCTGCCACTGTCTTTGCTTTTTTTTATGCTGGCAGCATAAAGTTCTTTCAGTTTAGATTATTTACAGGAAAAAAATGCAGTAATCTTAGTTTGCTAACATAGTCTTTCAGGCTGTTGAGTATGACACTGTATTCCTCGGAGTCTTGGTCTGCTAATCTTCCAACTCAACTCACCTTTAGAAGGCTTGTTAGTAGAAACCAGAGACTAGGTGATGAAAGCACACATTCAGGTCTTGAGGACATGTATGTAGACACAAGAGCTTTGAAAAACCCTTATACAGCCAGAGCATTCTTAACCATAAAGACTGATATACCAACTCATCAGGACGTATCTGTATCTGAGAAGATATGATCCACCTGATGTTAGGGTTCTTGTTTAATCAACAATTTCAATTCTTTTGAATAAAATTATACAGATTTAATGTGTTGGTTATATTCATAGAAAAAACAAACCCAAAACCTACTGTTTTTGGCAGTTGGACAAATAGGTCAACATCTCTTGGCTTTTAATCAGAATTCTCTGAATAGTGTTGGAGAACAGACAGATACTTAGAGGACTGGTCTTAGGTACAGTATTTTTTTTATTACTAGCAAGTACTTCCACTCAGCAATATTTGGTGCTAATCATGACATTGACACACCACTTTATCTTGTCAGTCAGTCCTCTGAACATTGCCATTGTGGTAATATTACTCTACAGTTTGTTTGGACCAATAGTAGCTGGTTAAAAGTGACTCAGTGATCACTCAATCCCTTGCTCTTCCAGCAAGTCACTATCACATTATTATTTCAGAGTCATGGTTGTGTTTGGAAGGTGTATGTGGAGTAGCTTGCCAGGCAATCCTTGTCCTGAGTGTTGAGGAAGATATCAGCATGTGCCATCTCACTCCAGCACACTAAAAGGCAACCTCGGCACCCCTCTGTATCTTTCAGAATGGTAAATGAGGTGTCCAGACCTGCATAACATGAATATACCTGCACATACAGTTTAGCATGGTCATGCCTTGTTGCTGGAAGAGTGAAATAATGGAATGAGAGACAATCTGGACTGGCAGAGCTGGTGGAAAAGTCATAAACAGCCTGTGTTCCACTAACCATTAACTGTTCAAACAGAGGTACAAGATGAGGGGGTTTGGCAGTCTTTTGTAATGTGTAGGACAGTCATACAGAATATGTGCTTTACTTCCTGACTCAAAAAATTACTTATTCCCTTGTATTCATCCTACACAGTAAAGCCCTGCACTTCTTCTTGCAAGTTATTTGTGTTATAGTAGATTTTCTGTCTGTGTGTGTGTGTGTATTTTGATCAAAATAAATATTTCACTCTAAGGTTTTGGACTTAGAGGACTAGGGGGAGAAAAAAAGAAAAGAAAATGCATTTTGTACAGAAATAATTTAGAACCTGATGATAAAACTTTTCAACAAATTTAAAACTAAAAGCACTTGTCATATTATTTAGAATTTTAGTCCATAACATTATTTATATAGAACACTTCCTTATTGATGTTTACTTAGACTTCGAGTGATCTGTTACCTCTAGTCCAGCAAAATTTCCCTGTAACAAGAAGTATTTTTAGGATATGTGAAATTTAGCCAATCCATTTCAGTGGTGTTTGTTCTGGTAATTGCATCAGGTTGTTGTTTTGTTTGGATTTTTTTGTTAAGTTGTAAATTATGCTATTTCTGCTCATTAGACAGTTTAGAAGCTGCAACATTTATCCTTGTCTTTCACAATGGATATTCAAACTGCATTTTTAAACAGAGTTTAACTTCTTAACATCCCATTCAGTCTGATACATGTACTGATTATTATTTTCTGTATGTAAAATTCATTTAAGCATAAAAACCTAATATTGGATTTGACTGATTGACTCTATGAACCTTATAATGTGTCCCTTGCAGAAAACATGGTTTAGCAGGTGAACTGGTATCTATCATCTTTGATACTGAATATAATATAATAGTGCTACCCTTTGTCTTATTCAAAGAAGTAGCCTTAGAAGTTAAGTGATAAATGTACCTGTGAAAAAAAACCCAAACCTCTGCATCTAGAAGTAGCGGAGTCAATAAACTTTGGGGTAAACATTAATTGTAGCTATTTTTCCTGATTTGCCAATGAGACAGTCAGTAAAATTAACTTAAAACTGATCTGGATATGGTCTTTAAATCACAATATGACTAGAAGTACTAATTTACAAGATTTTAATGAAAGTGCACTGCATACCTTTATGAATTAACCCATCATAGGTTACCAAATACTTGTTTTCATTTCAAGGATTTAAAAAGTTAATTGACTAAACTTCAATGTGAGAAATGAAGGGCAGCATACAAATGTTTAGTATGTAAAATACCATTTAGAGTGTCCTTTTTGAGCTATTAAAGAGCTGAAACATGCTACTGTTGTATACAGATTTGCATATCCAGTGATTTGAAAGAATTGCAAGTCTGTAAATGATAATGCCAGCTGATGGACTGATTCAGAGAAGTCATATCTTGTCTGCAATTCCATCCACAAAATAATGATATCTGTAACTCATATCAAAGCCTTCTAAAGGTGCATAACAGTCATTTTACTGTTCTGCTAAAATATGAGAATTGTTTTCTACGTAAATTTTACTGCTGTATAATACATTGCAGCCAGTGATTGAAAGCAGACACTGACATGTTCTGGAGAAAATTATAATCAGAAGTATTCTTTTTTGGTATTTTATAAGCATGCACCTCTGTTCTCTGACGGTATAATTTACCATTCATTTTCCCCTCTTTTCTAGTAACTTAATTTAATTACAAAACATACACACATTGCTATAAACAGTATAAAGTCATTAGTCTTTCATACTGCCCTATCATATTTATTTTCTGTCATTATTTTTAACCTAGTTGTTTTTTCCAAATGATACAAATCCAGTGCACAAAGAAACACCAGTGAACTGCTAGGAAGCTGAGTGTTTTAAAAAACTCTTTTCTTTCCACTGAACAAGGGTATTAAGTTAATATATGGAGGACACAGAATAAAGCTCATTAAATTCCACTTCTCTAAACAACATTTTTGTACTGAAGTAATTGGTAAGGGTTCTACAGAGAGATTATTGATATGTCTCTGCAAAGAGAACACAGCTCATTATGCTTGTGCTTGAAGCTCACTGGCTGCAAACACTGTAGTTTAGAAGTTTAGTAATTCTAACTCTGGGCAAGAAAAAATTTTTAAAAGTCCTGTTTGGTTATCTCTATAAACATACAATTAGCTATTGATTCCTCAAGAAAGCATACATGCAATCTAGGTGCTCTGAACTCCTAATCTATTCCTGTTTCAATATGCAGGTATCCAAATAATTTAGCTGTGCTTAACAAAGTTATGGAGGCTTGTAAGGGCTGGCAGCTACCACTGTCATGATAACACAGAGGTTCATGTCACATGAGTTCTAGAATTCAGAATGAATGTTTTTTATTTTCTCCTTTCTTGAATAACCTAGTTGGTTTTGTCAGGATGTGCCTCCTGAAAACTACACAAAGCATTTTGAATAATGAGATGCTTTTTAGTCTGGTTTTAAACCATTGATTTAAATGGAAGATGGTCTCGCACCTCTTCCTCACAAATTCTTTTGTAAGGCGTTATAATAGAGGTGATATGCATTTCAGATGCTATTTGAATAACACTTATGTAAGACTCTTAGCTATTCTTGCTGTGAAAGTGTTCTGGTTTTCACACTTGGATATTTACCAAACCATTGAGAAGGGTGAACATAGATGTCTCTATGGCAAAGTGGATTAGGACACATATGTTAAGACTGCATTTTAAGGTACTCACAGTAACTAGATGCTCATTAAATACAGAACAGAGATACTTATAAATTATTTTTAATACAGCGTTTGGGATACTCTCTTGGAAGTTCAACTCTTTAATATAAGGTGGCAAAAGAAGCACCTTGGAGATGTTTGGTTTGGGTTTGTTTGTTGGTTTTTTTTTCATTCCCATTATATAAGTTGAACGGCTTAGCTTTTGAGCAACTGGACTTGAGTGGGGGCTGTATTTTCACTTTTTGAAGCTATTCTCTGAGAAAGTACCAGTTGGTGTAGTCACTTCAACCTAGATGTGATTCATGTCTGTGAGGGCATACGGGAAGGAGAAGGTTCATTCCAGTCTTCTTTTATACAGAAATTCTTCTCAAGATTTCTCTACACCGGGCTTGGACAACTTCCTGCTAGAGTGACTAGCCTCTTCCAATACTTAGCATACTAATCTTTCTCATGAGCTGTCTAAGATATTTAGATGCCTTAAAACATGAGAATTACAGTTGCCACAGGGTACCAGTGGCCTTGCAGTAATAAAACCAAGCCTTTTTTTTTTGAAAGCGGCTATAAAATGACTCTGATCCAGTTCTCATTGAAGAGCAGTAATGAATTTCAGAGTTCAGCTTCCAAATAAAAATCTACTGAAAAACTACTCATTTGTCTGCCTCATATAACTAAATTTTAAATCCTGATGTTGGAACTGTCTCCTAAGTAAATCCTGATCATCCCTCATCATGCATGTGTAATGAAGTCAACCTGAGACCTCACTATAACATTGCTCTTAAATTTGTATTGACAAATGCAGAGGCTGTAAGAGTGTTTTGTGACTTATAAATATGTGGATTAGCAAAGTCCTGAGGAGATTCTGACAACAACCTAATAACAAAGCATCACTAATGCAATATGTATTATGTTCCTGGCCATAGTTGGGAATGTTTTTTCTGTTTAAAGAATTAGGCTGTACTGTGTACATATTTCAGTCCACTCAATTTTTCTTCAGGTAATTTTATTAGAGATTTACACTGACTTATTTCTATCTTCTTTTTATTTTTTCCCTGTTTTTTATGTATTAAGTTCCTATGTAGTATTTTGTCTTGGTTATTTGTGGTTGTTATTTCGAGATGGGGTATTTTTCCATTACTTGTTGAATTCATTTCATTGCTCATGAAATTTCTTTTACTCAATGTTGTATCTACCAAGCAAACCTTGCAGTTATAATGCTCAGAGTAAGGATGTGATTAATATTTTCTATAATACTAGTAAACTAAGTGAAATATTGAGTAAATACGGAATTGATTTTTCCATATGTTTGAAAAGCAAGTTTGAAGCATGAAGGAATAAAAGTCATGTTGTCACAGTTTTGTCATGCCTTACCTAAAACATTCTATTCACTACCTTACTGCAAAGACTATTCTTGCAAGAGGTTCTTCCATGCTTATTACCACTGATAAACTTCTTCATCCCAAAATTTATTTATCATGTTTATAATTTACTTCATAGTGCTTTGATAATATTCTAATAATATCTATATGAAAATAACTAAAACATGACTGAGTGCAAGTCATCTTAGACTTCCACTTTCAACTGTCCTCACTTCATACAACAGTCTGACTGCTAAAAAAAATAAACTATACCCTGTTAGTACAGTTCCTAAAACATTGAATGTAACTTGGCCACATCATTCTTGAATGATGGTCATCTAAAAAGATGTGTTATATTTCCCTATGGGAAATATGGGAAGCTCTGTGAAGCTGAAAAGATGGCATGATTTTTTTTTCAGCTGAAGTCATATACCTTCCACTCTTCAGGAACCTTAATCTAAAAATTATGGTTGCGTAATTTTGAAGATTCTTTTTTGCTCAAAGGTAATTGAAACGTGAATGACATAAGATTTTCTTTTTCTTGTTAGTGTCACCATTAGTATACCTGCTGGTGACATTCTCAAGTACAAAAAGTCACCATTGTTTCATGAGGAGTTTCTTGGTTGTCTCTCAGAGACTACCAAGCTATGTCTTTTGATCTTACATTTGTGCTTGCCATGTTTAGCACTAGACCTCAGACAATACTCCAAATTATTACATTTATTCTTTAACAGATCTGAAAAAGCCATTTAATCTTATTTCTTTCTAAAGCTTTGACAGAAAAATAAGGTTTGTGTCACTGGATTTTTGAAGTTCACTTTGAACAGAAATTAAGGCTGCCATTAATCTCCATAACACTGAAACTTAATTCAGATAATTCTGTCTAAAGAGATTGGCTAGGTTGCTGGAAAATAGATAGGACTAATACTATGTGAGAGATTAGATTGTACCCTGAATTTGTTTCTTTTAAGAAACACTGATGAGTTGTCAGAAGGATTCCAATAGCTCTATAAATTTTTGTGCTAGCTGATATACCTGTCTTCTTTCTTCTTCTTTTCAGGACCTGTGAGTAAGTTGTAGAGTGTTGCTATGCAGAAAGATCTGAATGGTGATCCAAGAACTTTCCATGTATGTAAGGAAAGTAGAGACAAAGCATTCTTATATGTTTTTATGAGACAAGAAATGAAACCTAATGGAGGGATCATTTGATATAAGCAATGTGCTCTTCTGTCTTGCATCAAGAATGAGAAATTAGCACTTGGCAGAAAGCATTACCTCTCACTGTGACACTTTTCGTGGTAAAACTTACTTCTCTAAGTAAATTGTAATGTACACCTAATAGGAGGTCATCTGAATTTGGTAGGACACACATAAAACTTTGCTTTTGTCATTAGTTTTGAACTAAGGAAGAAAAAAGTGAAGAAATATGAGCAAGTTGCTTATGGAAATGCTCTATATTGTAGAACTTCATAGTGCTTAAAGAGTTCACAGTGACTTAATCTAATACTTTCCCTCCAGACTAGTGGGATGTCATTTGTCTTTCAAAGCGAATTATCCTATTGAAGCAATTAGTTTCTTTATTGACTTTAGGTTAGTACTCTGATGATCTCTCATGCCAGACTTTTATCTCAGAAAAGTGTCACATTTGAAGGAAGTAAGTTGTGATCTGTAACTGAATACTAAATTTTTATGTGTTTTTGTTTCTGACAGAAACAGTAGAGAGGAAAGACAATACATCAGTGGATGGGATTTGTGTAAATCCTAAACTGGATCATTTAATTAAGTAATCTATCAGAATAATAGCACAGTGACAGTTATGTATTTTGTGATCAAGTTAACTTATAAATGCCAATCACTTTTTTTCCATGTGTGAAATCATGTAAACAGAAAATGTGTAACAGTAGTACCTGAGTCATCAATGTCTTAGTGTGAGTAATACAAGCCTTAACGAGTTTCTTCAACTTGCACATTCAGTCCTAGCTACCATTATGGACTCCCTATCTATAGATTTTTATTAAAGCATATAATTTTTTCTTGAGCTTTACCAGATGTCTCCTAAATGAAGCATTTATTAAGTGGTTTGTAAAAGAAATAGATCGGTGTTTTTTGTAACATATTGTATGTTGAGAATCCAAGACACTGGGAGTGTTAAGGCATTTCAGAATCACATAGCACTTGTATGAAATTAAATTATTTGACTGTGATTGCAATAGTGAGACCAGTAGCATATGGGACTGCCACTTACATTATTTGTGCTTTATTTGGTGAAGGTAGTTGTAAGTGTAGAAAAGATGAACAGAGACCTACCACCTTCTAGTTCTCAGTCAATACTCTGCATTACATATAAAGAGAAGTAATCTTGATGGTAGATCATCAAATACAACCTCTTTCAGACTAAAAAAATAATGTTCATTTTAGTGCACAGAAATTGGAGCAAGTGTGACAGAAGGAGGGATGAACATAGAGCTCCTGGCTGACATCTGATGCAAAAAGGAAGTATGAAGCAGGTGGGAGCTGGGACAGGCTATTTGAGACTAGCTATACCCCTGGAATGGCTCAATTGGTTAGAGCGTGGTGCTAGCAATGCCAGCATTGTGGGTTTAATCCCTGTGTGGTCCATTCACTTAAGTGTTGGACTTGATGATCCTTGTGGGTCCCTTCCAACTCAGAATATTCTGTAATAGTTTTGTGAAGAATGCAAAAACACTGCCTGTGCATTTAGGAATGGAGTAAAGAAAACCAAAGCTCGGCTGGAGGTGAAACTAGTGAGACCTGAGGAATATCCAGAAGGGCTTCCATGAGTGAATCACCAGCAAAAGGGAGGCTAAGGAGAATGTGAGTCCTCTTTTCAGAGGAACTTACTGACAAATGTCAGGGGAAAGGTTGAAAATAGAACAAAATAGCATAACGTAGTATAGCATAGCATGTTTCAATTGGAAAGGACCTAAAGTCTTCTAGTCTGATTGCCTGACCAGTTCAGGACTGACCAAAAGTTAAAGGTAGCCTGTTCCAGTTTCTGAATACTGTCTTGGTGTAGAAATGTCCACTCTAAACCTCTGCTGACACAGCTTTGAATTCCTCCACATCCTGCTACTGGATGCCAGGAAGAGATCAGCACTCTCCTTTCTGCTTCCCCTCCTCAAGAAGCTGTAGAGAGAAATGTGGGCCTCCCTCAGTCTCCCTTTCTCTAAAGTAGAAAAGCATGAAATCATCAGATGCTCCTAACAGGGCTTGCCTTCCAGCCTTACACCAGCTTTGTTATCCACCTCTGGAGGCATTCAAGGACCTTCATGTCCTTCTTAAATGCTTGGGCCCGGAACTGCACACAGTTCTCAAGGTGAGACTGCACCAATGCCAAGTACATTAAGATAGTCACCTCTTTTCACCTGCTGGTTCTAAGTGCTGTGTTTGATGCACCTCAGGGTGGGATTTGCCTTCTTGGCTGCCAGGGCACATTGCTGGCTCATGCCAAGCCTGCTGCTGACCAGCACTCCCAGACCTCTTTCTGCAGGGCTGCTCTCCAGCCACTCCTTTCCCAGCTGAGACTTGTGCCTGGCATTACTCCATCCCAGGTGCAGAATTTGGCACTTGAACTTGTTAAATTTCATTCTGTTAATCAGTGCCCAATGCTCCAGTCTACCTAGATCTCTCTGCAATGCATCTTGTCCTTTCAAACAGCACCTTGCAGTTTGGAATCATCAACAGGCTTGGTAATGATGCATTAAATTCGCACATCCAGATCATTGATAAATATATTGAGCATAACTGACTCTAGAATTAACCTTGAGGAATACCTCTGGTGACCAGTTGCCAGCCAGATGTAGACCCAATCACAGTAAACCTATGAGCTCTGCCCTTCAGCCAGTTCATGTGGGTGTGAACCTACTGAACTCTGCTATTCAACCAGGTTTACACTAAATGTGACATGAACTTGCTCATCTCACACAAAAACTTCTATAGAAGGACGCTGTGAGGGCAGTATCAAGAATCTTACTAAAATTCAGGAAAAACTACATCCACTGCCTTCCCTTCATCCACTATGACCTTATTAAATTAGGTGAACAGGACTTGCACTTTGCGAACCCATGTTGACAGTGCCTGATGATTACATTGTTACTCAGTGCCATATTTTGTTCACTTTTCACTGTTCGGGTTTGGCCTCATGCTTCCCAGGTCCTTGAGACTACTAACAGAGACTGTGGGAGTGAGGTGGCCCCTATCATAGAGGAAAGTAACAGGGAGCATTTAAGTCAAATAGCCGCCTATATGTCCATGGTACCAGATGAGGTGCACTGAGGGTGCTAAAGAAGCTGGGTGCTGTCACTGTAAAACTGCATTCTGCCATCTTCAAATGCTTATGGCAACTGTGGAAGGTTCTTGATGACTGAAAAAGACAAAAGCCACTTCCATTCTCAATGGGGGCACTAAAAACAATCAATTAAACTGTTGGCATCAGGTTGGGAAGGTTGCACAATAAGTCTTCCTATGTATGAATAGGAAGAATGTGATGAAGACCAGCCAGCATAGATTTACTGAGGGTGAATCATGCCTGAACACAGCAATTGCTTTCTGTGGGCTAACTGACACTATGGACAAGGGAAAAGCAGTGGATGTTATATATCCTGACACTAGCAAGGTGCTGTCTCTTCTTGAATTGGTAAAATATGGGCTAAAGAGGTGAAAATAAAGATGAGTGTACAGCTGGGTGGCCTGCTGGAATGAAAGCGGTATAATCAGTATGGCAGAATCCATCTGGTATCCTGTAACTAGGAGCATCACTCAGCAATCAGTTCTGAAATCAACAGAAAAATGTGTCTATTTTAATGATTTGGATTAAGGAATGGAGTGTACTTTTGATAAGTTTGAGGACAATATCTGATTGACAGAGATGCCAACAATGCCAGGGTAACAGCATTTGGTCTTCCATCAGAGTGACCGGGACTAGCCAGTGGAATTGATTGACAGGAGATGAAGATCAGTAAAAGCAAATGCGAAGTCTTGTACCAAGGATGAGACATCCCTTTTTAACAGTATAGCTGGGAGCTGCCTGTATAGGAAGAAGTTCTGCAGGAGAGGGAATGGGAGCACTTGATGTATAAGGAAGGGCTGAAAAGCCTGGACCTGCTTAGATTAAGAGAAGGCACATAGGAGACCCTATTGCTGCATGACTACCCAGTTGGAGCATACAATGAAGACAAAACAAGACTATATGGAGGTGCACAGCAAAGGGATGAAAGACAACAGATGCAAGTTGAAATGTGGGAAATTCCAATTAGATAAAATTAAAAAAAAATTCAAGAGGGCAGTGAAATGCTGGAACAAGTTTCCCAGAGGGGTTGTTCATTTTTCTAGATGTTCAAGACTTAACTGGATGGAGCCCTTAGCAACCTGATCTAAATACTTTTAGTAGGGAGTTGAAGTGAGTGACCTTCAGAGCTTTCTGTCAGACCATAAATTTCCTTTTTTTTTCTTTAGTTCATTCATACGGAAGAACAATGAGATAGTTCTTCCTTCAGTTCTCAAAATGTTATTGACGGAAATGAAGTAGTTTCCAGGGGCTGATTTCAGTCCATATTGGGAGACAGTGGCTGTCACAGTGATTTTAACACAGGATCAAACTTTGTAGATGCTCAGTTTGAGACTATTTATATTTGAGTCATAAAATATTTACTATTCAAGATAAGTGTGTCAAACATTTATCCAGGAAAATTAAATTTCCTTTTGGTAGCAGAACTTTTGTAAGAAATTAGTGTCTTTTCATATATCAACTTCAAGAAATGCTACATTTCTGCATGTAACCTTTTCTCCTTTTTAAACACAGAAAATATTGAACAACTAACTGTATTTATTGGATTTAAGGTTGCTTTTAGAAATATTGTGTTGTGTTTACTACATATCCTTTTTAGCATATGTCGTAAATATAAATAAAATTTATTTACTCAGTGAGATTTTCCCTGTGATGTCTTACGAAATCTTTGAAGTAATCAATAGTTATGAAATTCTGTACTCCAAAGCTTGTAATCTGAAAATCACAACAGTAATGTACTCCAAATAAATAGATGTTGTCCACATAGGCAGCTTAGCTCATGCTTATCAATATCAACTTGTTTTCCTGATAGTCTAGAAACTTTCACACTATATCTAATTTTCTCCATGGAACAATTTCTATCCCAATTTAAAGCACTAAGTATTATCCGGCACAGTTTTTTGTTTCTTAGCTCGTGCAAAATGACAAAATTTAGCAAAATGCCCAGTATTCCTGAAATTTTTGAGCTGAGCTTCCACTGGGTGACACGTGGTATAACTTGTAATGTGTTGCATGGATTCACAGAGGCAGCATTACTGTTTCTGTTTCTATCAGTGGCTCTGAGGTTTTAGTTCTCTACTTGCAGTGTTGCAATTTCCTATAACCAGTATTTAATGTTTTAATCTGCAGCTATTAAATCACTTGAACGGTGCTGCTTCTACCTTTTCAAGATTCCATTTTTTCCTTTTGCTGTTGCTGACTCAGCCTGACTGGCAACAACTGTGACCTCATACTGCATTACGTGTGGTTTAAGGAGTCCAATGAAATATGTAATCGAACTCTTTGCAAAGTGCTATCAAATAAATAATTTGTTACATTTCAAAATTTCTTACAAAGATATTGATCAACCTTGTTCTGTCCATTTTCACAAACTTTGTAGCAATAAGCTGTAATGCATGTGTTCAGCACTGAAACATTACCTAAGTCTTGGAGAACAGTGTCGTATTTCTCAGCAGCCAGAAGAAATGTAGAACTCTGTGATCTTTCTAAACAATAAACTATATAATCAGAGAAAAGTTTCTTTCTTCAGAAATCTCTTTAGCAATAATTACAGACATGAACATAATTAGGGGCTGTGTAGGTATCGTTTTCAGCATTTTCCAGGTCTGTTTTTAGTTTATCTGATGACTACACAGCAGTTGGTGTGAAGTCTAGCCAAAGCTACAATAAATCAAGATGGTACATCAGACACCCAAGAAATGTGAACCCTTCCTGAGGGATTTCTTCTTTAATTCAGCATCAATCATGTTGTGCTGCTATGGAAATTGAGCTAAAATGCAGAAGAATAAATAGGTCTTCCATAGCCTTTAAGGAAAGCAGAGAGATAATAAATGTTAGAATATTAAGGCTCCTGTTTTTCTCATCTTTTTATTTTCATTCATATCAAAATAGAGTGGAGTAATGAAACTTCAAAGTAGACTTGAATGTATTTAATTATTTTTTGCATGTGTACAAACTGCTTATTATGCTTCAGGTAAAATAGAAATAAGGAGTTCTTAGGTTGTAGCTGGTAGTTAAAATGTTGTAATTTCTGGGAAATTGGTTTTGGTTTTTTTGGCAAGCATTGGTGTAGAATTAGTTTCATATGAACTGGTAATGTAGCAAGGAAATTACTGTTTTATTACTACCAGCAATTTATTTGTTTGCTTTTCTGAATTACAGCTTGTTAACTGCAGCATATGCATTACAAGGTACAAAATCACTTTTAATAATTCAGTTCTTTTGTCCAAATTCAGTAATCCAGTAGGCAGTTTCTCTTTCCTGAAAAATCATCTTTTCCTTCCTTGTTCTGTCTGTCATGGAGATCTTTTTTCTTTTCTTGATTTAATGGAAAAACAAAGAATGAATTTATTAAAAGAATTTATTAAAAAACAGAGGAACAAACCTATTAGAAATACAATATAATTGATTGATTATATCTCTTTATTGGAAGAAGTCTGGAGACTGCTGAGTCCCACATTATTTGTTTTTATTGGCAGTGTTCCCTGAAATAAGTCTTCACAATGAGTCTAGAATGTCCTGTTCACAGATTGTGCCAGCATTCATTGTCATTTCTTAACAGGTTGTAAATCAGTACTTCATATTTTCTTCTTTTCTCGTTTTTTTGGCTTGGTCATTCATTTGCATTTTTTTCAACCTGTCGACTGCAGTGATGTCATTTGCTGTAATTTGCTGATATACTTTTGATCATTTATGAGATACAATTTTTGTGTATTTACCTTTTAGTGCTACTATAATAGCTTGATGAAACTATAAAGGATAAAATTGGATCTTTATAAATAATAACAATATCAAGAAAATATTCTTGTTTACTGGAGGGTTTGGGTTAGATGAAGACAGTAATGATTGAATCTTACCATTTGATGATTTTTTAGTATATAAATGGTAATAATACTAATTAACTTCTATAGCACAAAAAACCCCAAAGTATTTCAGAAATTCTTAGCTGTTTCAGTACTGAAGATGAGGATTGCTACTGTAATGAGATTAGGCATTACACCTGACCATTTTTAATTTTCATCTGGATAAACAGAACAATTCAGACACTTGTCACAGTTCATGGTGAGACTGCAGGTTGTAATGGAACCATAAAAAATGCTTCAGTGTGTGGAAGACA
This sequence comes from Pithys albifrons albifrons, assembly GCF_047495875.1. Lineage (NCBI taxonomy): Eukaryota > Metazoa > Chordata > Aves > Passeriformes > Thamnophilidae > Pithys > Pithys albifrons. The sequence continues at coordinate 20,752,285 of NC_092459.1, read as the reverse complement.
AATACGCATATAAGCAGTGGACTAATTTAGGATTGCAGAGAAAGAGCAGAGGAATTTTTTGGCATTTTATCTGAAAAAAAAGGCATTTGTTTTTGGTGCAGACTATCTAGACAGTAAACAGCAAAGAAGGAGTGAGATAGCTCTCATTTTGGAAATAGTGTCACTAAGTTAATGGATATAGCTAAGACACCAATGATGCTATTGTCAAAGTACTGCTGCTGCTTCTCAGGCTATTTTGAAAAAATATTGGTCAGTTGCCTGCACATAGGTCTTATTGTGCTTTTGAGGTGCATTCAGTGATGCTGAGCTCACAGGAGATGTTTGTTGAATTGGAAGTACAACACACTGATACAGGTTAATAGAGCCCTATACATCCTCACTTTGGGTAATCTTGCTTGCATCTGCAAGTATAAATACACTTTGATATTTATATGAAGACAAAGTAGGTTTTTTTCTTTCTTTCATGGCATTTGTGATGGGGAGACTTGTAATAAAAATTCTGTAGACCAAATTAGTTTTTTATTGACACTCATACCACCCCTATGCTTTCCCTGAGGAATGGTTAAGTTACTTTCATTCTATTCTTTTGAAAATTAGGAAGATACATGCACTATAACAGGCTTGCAAAAGCTAATACCACTGATGTTAGTTTATGTGTTCTACATAGATGTAACTGTGTTCACCCCACAGGCACTAAACTGAAATGGCTAACCCAGGGACAGAGTTGGTATACATTGTTTTAATAGTTGATGGAAAAATACAGAGAAGCACACAATTCTAACACCTGAATTGTATTCTGAAGCTGTTTCCTTTTTTGCCATTTTCTGATGAAAAAGGCATCTAAGTTGACTTTGACATTAATTTAAGTGGCTGCAACCATTAAAGGAAAACAAGGACTATTTTTCCCTGGAAAGAAAATGGGACTATTTCCACTGCCTAAGAATAATCCTTTGTCCCTTAGGAACTTCAGATTTGAATATTTCCCTCAGCAAAATTAAAAGTCACTCACGTCATCTGTTGATTAAAAAAAAATTGCTAAGAGATGCAAAGAGAAGAAATAAGAAAATTTTGGAAAAGGCTCAGATTACTTCTAGAAGCATTGAAAAGATACTATACAAAACTATCTTTCTGCTGAGCTGGTGTGTGTTGGGGGAGAAGCAGTTTCTGCCCCTTTTTGTTTGTCTCTGCCACTTTTCTGTGTTATCTCTTTAGGTGCAGGACAGGAGTCATAGCAGTTTTAGTTTGAATGCAGCCAGGATGTTTGGTGGAGTCATGTCGCAGACCATGCAGGGTTCTGATTCAGCAGCAGCTTTTGGCCCTCAAAAGTATGGTTAGGGTAGAAGGATAAGATATAACTCATGCATGTGGCATGGTGGGTCTTAGTTCTCTCCAGGCCAGTAGTGTTTCAGTCTCTGGTGGCAGGTAGGCAGCAGGTGATGGTGGAAAATAACATGAGGGGAAGGTGGGGATAGATTCTTGGCTACAATAACCAGTACTCTCTCTCTTTCCTCTCCCTGATTTTCCAAAATTTCTCCTCAACTTTTATAGTATTCAAAGGAGGTTGTATGTGGTTTCTTGACACGTTGCCCTATTCAGATGTTTGAAGAGATATGATAAACATAAACAATAGCAGGATCTTTTGGCAGGAAAACTCCACCAGGAACTTGTAGTGAGAATTTCTGACAGAAAGCTGAGAATTTTTGGTAGTAAGTTTTGACAAGCAGAAATAATGGCAAAATATTATTTTTTGCATTTCTATATTATCTGTGTGTTATGCATTAACTGTCTCATTGTCATGTCATAATATCTCTAAGGTATCAAATAACTCAAGACCTTGGTGTCTGGCCATGTTCTAACCACACTGCAAATTCCTGCTGTATATTGACAAAATACATGTGGATAACTTTTTGTTACACGTTCATAAAGTACAGCTCTACTATGTGGACAGTATTTTTTTTATACTGTATAGCAATCTGTTTCCCTGAAACAATATTTGTTTCTATCCTTGCAATTAATTTTCAAAATTATATTTCTAATTCATATTAGAAATATAATTTTCTACTTAGACTTTTTTCTAATATTCGTCCAATACATTTAAAATGTACTTTTTGTTTATAAGAAGATTTTTATTATTTAAGAATAACACTTGCACATGAAGCATTAATGGAGATGTTCATCCTAATTTTGAAAACATTAGCAGTCCAGGATTACACAAAATGATTTATTTTCACTAATTTAGATTCATAGTAATTGTGAGTTTTATTTATCAAGCAGATACTGGCATGCACAAATAGTTAAGAAAGTGCTGTATTTTGTGGTTGTACTATTTTCATGATGGTCTGTGATACATTTCTAGTTTAGTTGTTGACTTGAGGAATCCTCTAAAGTTTTAAGGCCTTACAGTTTTAAAAGTTTGGGGGTGTTCTGTTTTGTTTTGTTTCACTGAAATGTGCACTCATATTGCTTAATTAATAGAGATTTACTTAATCTCTTAAAAAAAGAGTCATTCAACCTCAGGTGTAAAATTTTATAGTGTGTGTGAAAGTGGGTTTCGATCACCATCAGAAAACACAATGAGGTTTTTATGCAAAATTGTGATCTAGTATTTTTTTAGTGGAAGTAGAAAGGTTGAGTCTGGATCCATTCCAAAGTAGCACTTTGAAGTCTTGAAGTCCATTGCAGTCCAAGTTGTATGTCAACTTTTTAACTGCTGATTATTAAGATAAATAATATAACAGAAAGCATAATTAGAGGAAGTACATTAGTAAGAAAGAAAAGTTCAAAATACAGGATAACAGGAGAGTAGAATATATTCCCCCCCTTCTGAGAAATAGATTTCTAGTATTCTACTAGCTGTTTCTAGTAGCTGTTTGCAGGCATATTTTATGTGGTCCATTGTACCTCATTAAGACCATTTTTATGATGGTTAAGGGGGTAAACAGAGATGAAAGGAAGTTTAGCAAACCAAAGAAACTGAAGGAAGATATAGTTTTCATACTATATAAATGTCAATGGTGTTGAACAATCCTAAATCTTCATTTAATTCTTTAGCTTTTATTTAAAATCCATTGGTTTGTCTAACAGATATTCTACTGTCTCATTTTACAGGTCATTTGGTATCTGGTAATGTACACATATTGTATATTATGTAATTATGTATATATGCATATAAATATATATATAAGTGGACTATATATATCTATATATTACATGAAAAGACCAGAAAAGTGGGAAGCAAGAAATACTTGCTGTGTTTCCCACAAGACCACACCTCTCTTAACACTAATCGTACATTCAGCAAAGAAGCTTTTGGAAAATATCAGAGAATGGTTTGCTTTGGAAGCGATGCTCAAGATGTTCCAACCTAAAGTTCCAACCCCCCTGCCATGACCAGGGACACCTTCCACTAAACTAGGCTGATCAAAACTCTATCCAGCCTGGCCTTGAACACTTCCAGGGCTGAGACATCCACAACCCGTCTGGGCAAACTGTTCCAGTGCTTCACCACCCCTACAGTAAAGAATTTAATATTAATATATGTTTTAAACCTACTGTCAGTTTAAAGCCATTCCTCCTTATCCTGTCACTGTATACCCTTCTAAAAAGTTTAGCTCTCTTGTAGCCCTCTTTTAGGTACTGGAAAGTGCTATAAGGTTTCCCCAGAAGCTTCTCTTCTCCAGGCTGAACAACCTCAGCTCTTTGTCTATCTTCCCTGTAGAGGTTCTCCAGCCCTCTCACTATCTTTGTGGCCTCCTCTGGATTCACTCCAGCAAGTCCATGTCCTTTTCTATTAGAGCCTCCAGTGCCGGATGCAGCACTCCAGGTGAATGTCACAAATAAGAACTAAAGCAAAATGGAAAAGATGGATAAGGCAAGTAGAGTAGCAGTCTTAAGATTTTAATCTTCAGAGATGATAGATAATGAGAGAGGGATCCAGAGGAGACTCTGCACAGATTTTTGCAACACACTAAGCAGTGTGAAGTTGTACACCAGCAGTCCTGAGAGACAGGATAGGTTTTGCATTGTTATAAACATGCTTCTGCATCAGTCTCAATTCTGAGTTCTCTTGTCAGAGAAGTCCCAAGTTCTAGTCTGTAGTAGTAAAACCTTCGTCCAAAAATTACTGTTTGTCAGCTCAGGGGTACTTGACTTAAAAAAAACCTACAGAAAATATTGTACAGAACTAGCTAAAAATCCTGTTTCACTTACTGCTTTGTCACAGCTTATTTCAGGAGGGGCATGTGTGTTTGTGAAAACAAAGACTAGCATCTTGAGTGAACAGAATTTATGTATAATTGATAGCATATGGCTTCAGGTACTGTAGCTGAATAACTTTTATAACAGTTATATTTTGGACTATACCTTTGAAATGAGACTTCTGTGGAGCTTTTATTTTTCTTATTTTGGGAGCCTTTCATATTGTTAACCACTGTGACAGAGGAAGCAATTAATCAATTATTTCTGGTTAAATATACTTTCATTTCCATTTCAGTCTTTATATAAAGCATTTATAATGAACTAATACTGGAAGATGTTATCACACTGTTTTATTCATAATAAGAACAGGAACATAGAAGTGAATATTATGGAAATGTTGTTCAAAGTTCTATTCTCAAGGTTTGTGCATTCAGGATAACTCTGTAAAGATTGCACATTGGGAATTGGTCAGAATTTTCAGGTATTACTTTGGGTTTTTCTTTTTCCAAAATAAGTCATGAATTCTTAGTTTAGCATTGAGATTAGAGAGTGATGAATGATATAATGTGTTAAAAGGTACTTATTTTAGCTAAACCATTAGTGTATAACATTTAAATATCTTGAATTTGAAGGCTTGGAATCTAGTAGTGCTTTGCTTCATAAATAAGAGGGACTCCAGTGTGCATCAGCATTAAACAGGATGCTGAAAACTTATGGTATTCTTTTTTGTCACAGAAAAATATTCTCTCTCCTTTATTTAAAAAAAAGTTACTTATATTTCACTTCCAACATGGTCAAAAACTAAGACAAAATGCTTTGAATTACTCCATCAGTTGTTATTTTTATGGAATGGAACACTAAAATGCATGTTATATATGAAGATAGCTCTAGGTTTATATGTTGCCTTATGATTATTACTTGTAATTACCATAGAGATTTCAGCTGAATTCCTGACATCCCAGTGTTGGATTCCCCTATTCCAATAATTAGTGGCTTGAAGCAGAAATAAGAAGGCAGAATGTCTTGTTTGTCTACAGATGCTGAACCACATGTTTTTGAAGTAGTAACATGTAATTTGCACTTCCAATGTGCATGCTGTATACATGCTTTTTCTCCATTTATATGGAGAAAAAAAGGTCTTTTTAACACTGTCAGTCATTTGTAATTGATGTTCTAACACAGTTTTGTTGATTATGTGATTGCCATAAAAGCATACATCTGATGAAAACTTCCTGTCTGGCTTGTTTTCTCCCAGTAGTGTGCTTGAACAACAATAACTTGCATGCATACCTTGGCATATCTGGACTTTTTGATCTTCTATGAGCCATTCCAGTAACTTGTTAATTCCACTCAATGATATGGCAAGATACAGGGAGTAATTTGCAAACAAAATGAGGGTATTTATGTCATACTACAGATATTTTTCAATTGCCATGTTATACCAGTCAACATAATGTAAGACTCTATAACTTCTAACACAGATGCCAAAACAGTAGTAAAAAAAAAGAAAAGCCATATTTTAGAAACTATTGACTTCAAGAGCTTTGTTACAATTGAGATTACTTACAGGAAAAATGCTTTGACTTCTAAAACTGCAGTGATGTTGGTTTGGAACTTTATAATAAAGAAAAATCTGTTATTGGTTTTATTTTTTTTCCAAAGTAAAGAAGATGCTTACAAGAGTAGTAAATAATGTTAGCTCAAGATGATCAGCAAATGCAGCTTGAGATACTATAAAAATGCACAATAACACACAAAAATAGGGTATTGTTCATTGCATCTGAAAGTGCCAGATAAATCCTTAGTACATTAGGAAAGGGAGTGGTAGAACTGAAGAATTTTTATTTTATTATTATTCTAGCACTCTCTCTAAAATTGAATATAGATAATTAAAGTGTTTACAGGAATGCATTTTGTGTAAACTTGTCCATACTACTTGTGGAGGTGTTCATTGTAGGTCTTATCCTGAAGAACAAACTTTTTCTGTTGTTTTCTGCATAAGTAACTTTGAATTTGTGCAAGAGTTTCAAACACATTCAGTAAGGTTTTAGTCCAGCTTGGTCACAAATTGAAAACATAACACCATGTGAGCTGCTTTGAAGAGGGTTGCCTCCAGCTCAGCCAGATACAATACAGTGTTATTGATATAAAAATATGCTGAGTTTCTAAGTGTTATGGAAATTGATGAGTAGTAGAAGTAAAAAAAAAAAAAAAAACAAAACAAACCTAATTACTGTCCCTTATTTAGTGTTAGCCCAACTTTACATTTTTGGCCAGTTAACCAGCCATGTACATGCTATGGAACCTGGCCTGGGAACTGTGCAAGTTATATATTGTGGGGGTGAAGAGCAGTTGAGGAAGGAACACCTAGGAGACAGTGTATTACAGCTGTAAGTAAGAATGCAGAGATGGCAGGTAAGCACAAAGACCTTGTTCTACTCTGCAACTTCCAGCACAAAATTTCTTGCATGGGCCAACAGGATATAAGGTTTCAAAATTCCAAGATTTTAGGAAGCATATTTTATATTTTGAGTTTAAGTATAATCTTCCCTTTTTTACATAATTTAACTGGTAAAATAATTTAACTCAATGGGATTGTTAAACACACTGATCACTTGTGTTTATCAGGGCAGGCAAATGCTTAAATGATTTAACAGCTTATTCCCTCTAAGGCAGAGGTTCTCCTTGCCCAGCTTTAAATCATATATGCCTGCATCTTCCCATGCATAAATCCTGTTTACTCTTTCAATGAGCCATCCTATCTGCTAATCCAATAGGATTCTAAGATAGCAGAAGTCTGAAGTGTAACCTTGTGTATTAGGTCCAACACAATGAAGAACTGAATGACCAGGAACTGGCAAAGGTGGACCAACCTTTTTAGTATCAGCAGTCTGGTAGGCTGGTCTGAGTTTAGACGAGTTTATTTAAGCCTTCTTTCTGCAGTGTACGGATGAACTACCAATGCCAGGAAAACAAACTGCAAGATTTCTAAGGAGTAGGGATGACTGTAATAGCTATAGAAGGACATGGCTGGATCAGTGTCTGAAATGACAGCCACACTCAGGTGTCCGGGACAGCCAGGCTACAGAGTCACTCAGTATAGTCAGGAGAGAGAGAGAGAGCAGCCCCTCTAGAGGGTGATTTGAAGCATGTACAGTAAGATCTTCTCTAGTATGCACATTATGATAAAAATTACTCTTTGAGGAAAACTATCTCTCTTTTGCTGATCCAGGGAGCTTAAGGAGACTAACCTCCTAACTTAAGTGTCTAAAAAGTTGGCCTGTGTGAGATGCTTTCTAATGTTTCTGAAAAATTTCAAATAGAATAAAATTATAGCTGATGAACAGAGAATAGAAAACCAGAATCTGAGGAATATATATTCAGGAGAGTAAAGAATGTGTTTGAACAGGCAATGCAAATTGATATTCAAATGCACAAAGAATAAGAAATACAATAATCTCAAAGCACACGCTCTCCATGCTCTCCTCGAGCCAAGTCAAGGGGGTCAGGGGATTAATTTTTCCAAAGCAGTGTACCCACAGGCCTTTCTTTTCCTGAAAATATTGTTGGAATCCTTTGACATCATTATCATTTTTACTCCTTTTGTACTGGAAATTTAACCTAATCATACATTTATATCACTGTAAAAGGAATAGGTAGGAAATCTTTGTCACTCTGCAGCTTTACCCCTGATCTTCTCAATGTGATGACTGGCAGGAGATTTAACTGAGCACTCAGGAAAAATGGTCTTTGAATCAGGTCATGTGTAAAATGGCTTAATTGCCACTTAGCAACAAAACAGTGAAATTGAAATTGCCAACAATTGAAATTGCCAACAATTTTACTGATTTTGAAAAAAATAAATTCTTTAATTTGTACAGTAAAATATTGCTGAAAAGTTTTAATAGTTTCATTCAAACTTTTTCAAATTTACTTCATATTTTCACACTTCCCGTATTCTGTGCTTCAAAGACTTGCAAAGTAGATGTGTTGAAAGATGGTAGCAGTAGTCAGTAAGTGTAAAATGGAGGAGCCCAGTGAAGTGGAACAAACTGTTTTACATGAGATGGGACTGCAGCAAGTTTTACGTCCCTTTGTTTCATCGAGACTACCCTCCAATGAAGAATGGAATACAGTAGTTTGTTAGCAATTATATAATGGCAGTGTTAAAATTGCTAGTTATAAGTACTATCAGTGGATTTTTTTTCATCAAATGAAGTTAATATATTAGTAAGGAGAAAATAATCTGATCACAGGTACCAAAACCAAAAACTTTTGAGTCTTAATCTTATTGCTTTGGAAAACAGAGCTAAAATTCCTTTCTTTTCTCTATGTAAAACTAAGGAAAAAGTACTCATTTTCTACATAGTCACAGATTTTACGAATGTACTTGATCAATATCTGGTACACAGAAGAACTATTCCAGCAGAAAAAAACCCTTTAAAATACATCATCTGCAAAGATTCTGTTTTTACCTGTGTCTTTGTCCTTGCACAGAGCATATGATGAAATTACAATTCAGTCCAGACACTTGCCTTCAATATTTTCTATCTCTTTTGCCATAGCTTATCCTCTTCTTTCTTGGAACTAAGTCATAATGCAGAATGTAGTTTCATGCTTATTTTTCAGTGCTCAGAATAATCAGTCTCAGAAAAAAATCCAGGTCATTTAAAAGCCAGCCATTCTCTAGTGGGCATCAGTCTCAAGCCAGGATTAGGCAGGTTGGTTCCTAAATAAGAGCACCTGGCAGTTTTGACGATTCCATACACAGTCAGCAGAGAAGGCTGGATGACTACTTTGGGTGACTTAAGTTACTTTTCAGAGATTCATCATACTGTTTTCAGGAATTAAGTTAAAGAGTTATCATCCTAACCTCTGCTTCACAGAGGCCTTTCATGTGGAAAACAATGGCTATTTCAGATCTTTCATTACACATGAAACTAAACAGGCTTGAGATAATTTCAAAAGTTTTTCATTTTTTTTATAATGATCAAAGAACTGTTCTAAATATTATTTTGATGTCTTCAACTTTGAAAACACAGTTTTTTTATTTGAAACTTTCTGCAAAACCACAAGTGCTGGTCTTTGCAACTTGGGTAGGGTTTTTTGTTTGTTTTGTTGGGGTTTCTTCATTGTTTTTTTTTTTTTTGTTTGGTTTGGGGTTTTTTGTTGGTTGGGCTTTTTTGGTTGATTGGTCTTTTTTAAAAAAAGTTTAACTTAATTTACCTAAATCCACATGTGTGCCACTGTTTAAAAATGTCATTGAAGCATGCTGGGGAAGCATTTGAGAGAGGAATACCTTGAAAGTCTATATGGCTCTAGATGCATAGAGATTAAAAAAAACCAGAAAAGTACAATACTTTATTCTTAGGGATTTTAATTCTACCTACTACCTGGGCAGTCAATTTCTTATTCTTTTGCATTTAACCAAGTGATAATAATTAAACCTCACATTTAATTCCATTAGCTGCTCATCTGCTTTCTGTCCTAGAGTGCATATGTGTTTCAGATAACTGGAAATTAATGAATATGGCTTTTCTGAGACATTCTTACTCAAATTGACAGAAGATAACAAGTAGGTTATTTAATCCTGTAAAATAAGACTGCAAGGAAACTGAACTTGTTATCTAGGCCTTTCCATGATCCAAGGGAGACCACTAAATGTATGTGCTAGGAAATGCTCACCTAATTTTAAATTCACAGTCTATTCAAAGCTTTTGCATCTCTGTATGGACTGGTCTTCTATTATCTTATTGTTCTTACCATAATTTAAATTATATGAGACAACTCTTCCTAGGAGGTAGAGAAGGAGTAATAAAGTCTGTGGATCAATTCTGTGGATAAATATTGTCACATTTCTACAGAGAGCAGTGAAGGGAACAGTGCTGAGAGGTGACTGAGTAAGGGCTCAAGCCAGGGTGTGGAGTTGTGAAGCAGGAAAGAAAAGGGAATAGAACTCAGTCAGGAAATGGAGAGAGCTGAGGCTGGAGGCAGCTCGTGCTACTTAGGAGTTGTACTGTGCCCTGTCAGAGTGAAGTCCTTGAATCCTACAGAGAGGTATTGCTATACCTCCTGACAATTGTGAGATTCATCTCTCTCTCTTGATGCCTGCACTGTGCTAACAAAGCATCTTTACTGAGGCTCCATCTTTTACCATCTGCTTTGCTTCTTTATTCTCCTCTGCACTATCAGGGAGATGCTGACAGCATTTCACAGAAACACTCAGAGAAAATACTTCTCTGACCAGGTTGAAAAGGAGAGGAGGGATTTTGAATTGGCACTGGAAAGAAGAGAACTGTCATGTTAGCATGGAGTAACTGCAAGATACCGGAAGTTAAATAATTTCATTTTATAGCAGGCTTTCTAAAAGGACTTATTTAAACAGAAATCTCTAAGCAGAAATGGATGTCTTTAATGAAAACAGGATATTTATGCTTTTGTTCTTCTACCCAGCATTTTTTCTCTCTTCAGTGCTCACAGGGGAAGCTGGCAAGTCCTGTGATGAGAGATCACTTACCATAGAAAATTCAGGATATTATGCTGGAAGGAAACACCTCCCTTCTCAATCTGAACACATACTGTGACAGGGTAAATCCAAGAGGTTATTCAGTCTTTTAGATGAGACCTAAGTAGTAAGGTACTAAATAGCAGAAGACTATTGCAGTTTTCTGAAGAGTTAAGAAAAGAGTAAGATTTTACTTCAGAATCTAGTTATGTCAATTTGCACTGTGAGCACCCTGCCTAATTTTTGGTTGTTTTTTTTTGTTTGTTTGTTTTGTTTGTTTGTTTTTGTTTTGTTTTGTTTTTAATGTGTCTGCCCTATTTTCCTCTTGTCTTGAAGTAAGTACAGCTTCAATCCAAGTTTTAAGATATTTGCTATATTAGTCTTTATGTATAGCACTATATTTGATAAGGGTGGAATGATTTTTGCATTGGTTTTATTTTACACAGCAATTAAAAGTTCCTATAGGAAGTAGGTGTTGTAAAAATGTTAGTTATTATGATTGCAAAAATTGAAAAAAAAAAAAAAAAGATAAATTTTGTGTCTTCAATTTTTTCCTGTTTTAATTTTAAATTGAGGAAACCAGAAAGCAAGCATGGCATTCTTTTATTCAAAGGATTGTCATGCTTGGTGGAATCTAGAGTTGTGAATTTGTTGACTTGATAAAAACACTGAAATAGATGTGGAACAAACAAGGCATGTGCATCTCCCCTATGGCATGAGAAAGACTATGAAATTGAGGTCTTATCCACCAGAATTGGGCATGTCCTAGCATAAACAGTCTGTGGAAATACAGCCAGACCATCATTCTGCAGTTATTTTTTAAAAAAGCCATCTGAATTATTGAAATTTATTGGTTTTCCCCTATAATTTGTATGTGTGTCTGAGCTTGTATTTTAAAATGTGACCATGTGCAGGTAAGAGAAAAATGCTAGAAAAAAATTGACTTTTGATTTTTTTTCCAGGTTATGAAACTTAAAAAATTTTCAAGATATTCATTGTAATATCTTGATATTGTTGTACCCATTTTGAGCAATTTTCTGTAGCTTTTGTGTCATAGAAAAGAAAATCCTTTCTATATAGAGAATGCTAACCACAGATTTTCATGTGAAAAATTGTCATTCTAGATATTTTCAAACTCTAGGTTTTGTGCAGCCTCAAAATATGGATTTGATAACTCTCTCCCTTATGAGGCAGAGGGAACTCACAGCAAGTCTTTAAATATGTAGCAGTGTTTCTATCATTTTGCTGGAAACACTACTGAGGTTTAAAGCATCTAAAATGTCAGTAAAGATACTTGCTTATGATTATGTCTTAAATCTTTCATTATTTGCATATATTATACATGTGACAGAAGAATTCAGGCTAAAAAGAAGCCCATAGATATCAGGAGTTCAGTTGAAGGAAATGTATCTGACTGTGTAATATGGTCATTGCAGATTGCTGATTATGTGTCTGCAGAAAGAAACTTCCTATAAAAAGATGCTGTGAAGCAATTTCAGAAACTACAAAACTGTTTAGTGAAAGCACAGTTCTTTGTCTCAGTGCTTAGACACAGAGTGAAAAGGAAGCCATCTTTTCCAATAGTAGCAAGTTTCCTAGATGTGGAAGTACAGGCATCACAGAAAAATATAGAAGACATGTTACTTTAATAGTATGAGCTTCTGTAAAATCCTGCAAAGGCAGAAAACTTCAGGTAACAGGCCACGTGCATAGAGCAGCTCTTTACATATTTCCACATGCAGAGATTTATGTGCTGTTTGTTACAATACTTTCTCTAGATAAACAAGTTACTTAAAGTACCCATTTCCTTTCCACATCAAAAACTGGTTACTGTGCCCAATTACTGCTACTGTTCCTCAGAAGGTTAGCTTTACATTATTTAGGGACTGAATGAAGCAGCATTTGCTCTTAAAAAGACTGTCTCTCACCTTATGACATGGCTTCCAAGGGAAAAAAATGTTATTCTTTGCAAGTGGCCTTCAATGTCAAAATGCTGGTGCATTTATAAAAAAAGGAATAAGAGAATGAACAGAAACACATTGAATTGTCACTAAAAGTATCAAATCAGACTGTTTAGTGTGTTTGTCTTTCCTTTTCTCTTTTTAACATCACTCCTTTTTTCAAGTGACAGTATTGAGCTGGAACTTTATAGTAAGTGGAATATGTTAGAATTTAGGTTAAATCTTCTTACTTTTCTGTGTAGTGGATTACCAGTAAGACTGAAATTCTGCTTTTAAGAACAGAACTCTATAATGTGGTTTGGAGTTTTGGTTTCAGTTTATTCTATTCTGTACTTGGTCAACCCAAAATATGTTTTAATTTCATTTGCACTGATTTGGCACTATATCTAGAAATTTCGAGATCTCAACTTTAAAAAATTCACAGGGGTTGAAGATTTCACCAGCATATTGACTGACCTACAGTCGTATCTGAAATGTTCAGATTATGTTAAGATTAGTTACTGTATTGTTGAAGTTCTCGTCCCCTTGATAATGGAAATCCAGACCATTTCCTGGAAAAGGGATTTTTTTTAAATTTAAATTCCAGAAATTTGCATCTTTAAAATACTAATGATCATCTAGATATCATGCTATGTTGCTCCTAATGTAGCTGAAAATGTAGTTTGTTTATAGCTTCTGAAGATGACTAATCATGATGTCTGTCTTTCTTGTAGTCTACTGTAATTTTTATTGGTTCAATTATTGCCCTACTTCTTGATCTACTGAAAGCATAGAACATATTTTCTGAAACTCAGTGAATACCATTGGTTTCTCATGCACATTATATCATTCTGCCTAAAACATGATTATTTTAATTCAGCCTTTTCAGTTTCTTCTTAAAGGTACAAATCTATTTCTGTAAAAGATCTCTAATGCAATAATAATATCTATACATTATTTTATTTTTAGAATTAGCATTTCTTGACTTTAAAAAAAAATTGTTTGTTTGTTTGTTTTTCATTCCCAGTGTACAAATGAAAAGACAAATGGATTTCTTATGCCACCTGGTATAGCCCACATTTCATTTAAGTAGCCCCTGTGTTTACCTGAGGTGGGTTAAATTTGTCTAAGACAGTTTCATGTTCAAAATTCTATTCAAAATTAACTCTCAAGAATTCACTTTTGAGAAATATCACATTTTGTAGACATTATTTTTAAAATAATTTGCTTAAATTGCATAGGTGGGCCACCTTAACTGAAATCCACAGTGCATCTAGTTCTGATAAAAATAAGAGAAAAGGACAAAAACTGAAATCACAACCAAATGAAATATTGCTTCCATTGCCAGAAAAGTCTTTATATTCTGTCATAATCTTTGCGCTGTACTAACTTTTCATTAACTCTTCATCTCTTAGTTGTCAAAAAGATTCCTACTTTCAATACATTGCAAATCAAAGGATAGAAAAGCTTCTAGAAATTAGGTATTAATTACATTAAATAGCTAGAATTTGGCCTAGAATTTTTGAAAACTAGGAAAATAGTCATTGAGAAAGATTATTTTTTCACTTTAATGATAAGCTTTATCATGCCTTAAATATCAGTGGAAATATTAAAGTTGCATAGTTTGTCTAGTAATGAAAGAAGTTCTGGTTCATGGCTGCTCATGGTGTTTGTTGTCAGTATGTGAATGCATCAGAGGAGCTTTATTTTCTCTGTCTTTTTTTTTTTTTTTATGTAGAACTGTCAACTTAATTCTGTCATCCAAAGTGCTCTTCAGACAGATACAAAGTGTCTTTCAGAGAAGCCATGTGACAGTCTACTTGGAGAATTGCATTGCCCTCAAGGGAAGAGCTTTCAACACTGAAATGTTTGTAGTGCCATATGAAAATTCCTGGATTTTCAATGAATTTTTATTTTTAAAAAGCATATTTGACTTATTAATTCAAAAGGCAGAAGTAACTCAACCTGATTAAATTAATTCTCTCTGTGACACACCAACTGAGTTCAGTCTCAATTTGCCTTATAGCTTGTGTTCTCTGAAATAGCGACCATCAAAGTTCAGTGGTATCTTTGATTTCTGTAAAGAGCCTGAAGAAAAGTTGTTTTAATATTTTGCAATTATTTAGCATAAAGACCACATTTTAGTCAAAATATGAAAGACCAGAGTAAAAAAAAAAACACAAAAAAACAACAAAACCAAAATATTCAAGGAACTCCATATGTTTTTTTCAATTCCCTCTAATTGTGATAGTGTGCATCAATTTTGAAAGTGGAAAGAATTTTTAATGCAGTGGGTTTCTGACTTTATCACTGCTGTGGGCTCTCAAGTGTATTTTTTACTTTTCTCTGAAGAAAAAAAGTTCACATTGATAGGAGAGATCAGGAATTTGGGGATTTAACACTGTAGTCAAAGAATGTAGCAAAATAGTTTCTTTTTAATTAATATACCAATTGTATTTTTTTTTCAAAAATATTGTAGAGGATACTAGAGGATGGGAAGAAAAAAAAATAGGAGAGATGTGTCTGGAACTAAAGACAAAAGACAGCTTTGGATCTATCACATGAGAAGTTCAAAAGTCATCTTAATTAATTATAGCCAAGATCTTAAACCAGGCCCTCTCTGAAATCATTGCAGAATCTCCTGCACATTATTACATTATTATCTCCTCTGCATAAATAACAGTGTTCTGTAGCTAAGAGAGTTCCTACAAAGTGTAAGTCATTAGTTCATGTTTTTGCTTTGCTCTAAAGTGTTTCAGTTATCCATGTCAAGGCTAATCATGGAGTAAATAAAGTTATGGAGAGAACAGTTCAGTACAGTTTTGAATCTATACTGAGATAGACTAGCCTGTATGGTTTTTACCATACACAGACAAATAAAAATAAAAGCTTGCCTTGGGAAGGAAAACTGAAACCTGATAAATGTCATTGATTGGGAACATGTAGACAGTTTTTCAGCTGCACGAAGGTACTCTCAAATCACTTCTGCCCTAGTAATTATAACACAGGTTTTTTTCTGTAGTCTATTAAGATGGTTTCCCAATTCCAGAACAAAACATGTGAATGACCGTGCTGGTCAGTGGGTTAAGTCTCACATAGAACTGGAATTTTATGAAACTGTCTTATGCTGTCATTTGGATACTATAAACATCATCTTGGCTGTCTGGATTTTTTTTGCTGCCTACCATATAAAACAAACCTCTATATTTTCAGAGGTGTGTGAATTTTAGAGCATTGCCATTTGTCACTCATACTCTTCAAGAGTAGGAAAGTAACAGAAGGTTTATTTTTTGCAAATTATTTTTCTCTTAAAATGTCGTAATTACTTTTACACACCACCCATCATATTTATGAGAACCACATCTGATCTCACAATGAGGCGCAGATTTAAGTATTTCATTAGCAGGAATTAATTGAAAATAAATATTAGATGCTTATTTTTTTGATTGGTTTTGTTTGGTTGTTTTGTTTTTGTTTTTTGTTTTTTTTTTTTTTATCTAATTCTAAAATAAAACAAAGTAGAAATTCTGTCAGTCAAAACTTAAACACCAAGCAAAAAGTCTTGATCTTCCTTAAATCTACAAGTTTCTGTCAAACTGTGCTGTGGCTTAGTGACACAATTGTGAATGTAAAATATGGGGAACCTGAGCTGGAACATCTTACGATAGTGTGCTGCTAACATTTGTTACGATTTCAAGAGCCTGAAGCCAGTTTAGCAGCGCTGTTGCCTTTGTATCACTAGTTGTCTAGTCTTAAAAGTCAGTCTGTAAACAAAACATCCAAACAGAAGAACAAACTAATACACTCTTGTTTATCTCATTTGGCATCAGTGAACTGAAAGCTGTCAGTGGCTATATCTTTACTCTTATATGGTCATGTCAGTAGTTAGTTCTTTTCCTCTGTATGCACAAACATGTCCTTTCTAACATGAAAACCAAAACAAAACAAAACCAAAAAGCTGCTTTTCTAACCAGATACAGAAACTCATAAAATACTGAAATTTGTGGTAAGCTGCATGATACAGACATAATACTATTCCTTGAATTTTAATTTTACTTATATAGAATTACCATGTTTCTTCTGGATGGCTAATGTGATCTTGTGAGAATTGCTAATAAGATATTCATTAATATATTATCAGTTTTCACACTCTTCTTGGTCACAGGGAACTGACTGATGATTTTACTGCTGTGAGCAGTCAGATGTTCTTCGCAGTTATGTTACACAGTTCATAAAAAGGAGCTCTGATCCTGTAACTGTAGACATTTACTCAATGTCTTCTTCAGATAACTATCCAAAATAAAATGCATTATTATTTTAGTAATAGATAGAAACTGGTCAAAGGTATTTTTTTTACTGCTTCTTTTCTTCCCTAAAGTCTAATCTCATTCCTCCACACAATTATGTCAGAAATACATATCATGTATTGTTCTTCCAAAACCAAGTTTGTTATTTATCATAGAAATAAGAGTGTTTCTTCTGAAAACTAAGGTTTAAAAAGCAGATGATCCAGTAATTTACATGGAATTCATTTGTTAATGAAAATACATATGATATCTTTAAACTTTATATGACCTTTTTATCATTACTCCTTTAGTCAGTGCTGTTAACATCTTAACTTTTCTTTGAATACTTTTAAAGAAACTTTTGCATTGGTAAAAGTAGGTGCAAATTGATAGATTTCTGTTTGTCTTTTGGAATTATGAATACATTTAGATCAAGACAAAACAAGATCAGGAACATTTATGTAAGCAATGCTGACTGTATTTTGTTAGGTAAAGTAGCTATGAATAATAAAACTTAGAAAACCAAATAAAAAAGACTGCAGTCCTTCCTTTGATTCTTTTATTCCTTACATTTGTCTTTATACTTTCACATGCCTTCAATAAGTTTGTTAAAAAAAATCAGAAATTATACATGTATTTCCACCATTTAGGATCTCAATAACGTTTCTTAGAGTGAGATTCAGTGTATATCTGTGAGGAATTACTATTAGATTTTAGGTTGAAGCTCCATAATAAACCTTAATTAAACTTTTACAGACTACATTACAGCCAATAAATTGTGGCCTATGGTTTTGAAGCATGACTACTCTTTGAAATCACCTCAAGGAAAGTGTTTCAAGTTTTCCTGGCTTATGTTTAATCCAGAGAAAGCAATTAGATATGTATCCATTTCCCTCCAAAATTACAAGTTTAGAGATGCTTTCTTCCTCAATAGCAGCTGTTATTATTTTTAGGGGACTTGATATTTCAAATCAACAGGTATGCTTAGAGACATTGAGGAGAGCTAATGACAAAGAAAGGCTTATACCTGTCTGCCAGGTTATGGCCAAATTCTGCATACAAACAATATCAGTCTAATAGCAATGTTCAGTAATAACCCCTTTTAATGGCCAACTACACTTACACTGTACTTAACAATAATTTTATAGGTAATTATGTTGAATTTGTAGAATTGGATGTTTCCAACACACTTACTGAGATGGTTTTGACCCAGTATGGTATTCACTGATACATTTTTTTAGACAGGGGTCAGACCTACACCCTGAGTCTCCCTTCTGAGTTCAGATTATTGTATTTCTTTTTGGACAAATTTATTTTACTTTAGCCTTGATTCCTTCACCTAATCATGGTTAGGAACAGTTTTTCATTTTATTAAGAGAGAGGTTGCCTATGAAATCAACAATATAACCCATTTTGTGTGCATCTTTTCATTTCGATAGTTTTCATCCCCCTTCTGGTTCCCAGCACAGGTGTCAGACAGTTTGAAAGGCTGGAGTGGAACCTCCTGCTCACAAGTGCTTTGACATGAGAAGGGGTTTGTGTTAGCATAAATGTGTTATAGTTATCCCTTCAGAGTCAGACCATAAAAGAAAGATGAGAAAAGGAGACCTAGGGACTGATGATTCTTAGGGGTGGCACCGAGACCTCCACAGGTTTGAATATGATAGCAGTTTTGAACTACAGAATCTTTCTTAGTCCTTATAGTTATATCTTCTTCTGAAAGTACAATATCTTGACTAATTAGCACAATACTTCACAGTATAAAAAAAAAAAGAAGGTCACTAGATTTTGAAGTTGAAAAAAAAAAACCTTCTTCCTTTTCCTTTTTCTTTCTCTTGACCTATTTTATCCAGTTCTGACAGGACAGTACTTTGAAAGAGTTTTGTGCATTGTGCTTTTAAAGGAAGGGATTAAACCTTTCCCTCCCTTGTTGGCATGAACTGATCTTGGTCACCAATGTAGGTTGTAATAAAGTATGGCACTACTTCTTTACTTTCCATCTTCCGTAGCATGATATTATCTTCCTGATGACAAGTGTTCTGATTTCATGGGAAAAGAAGCTGACAGCATTTTGAAGCCTTTGCTCCCACACTTAGTAGTGCATGTGCAGCTGAATTATACTAGGCTCAGGTGCAGCAAGAGGCTACATTCTCCCTCTGCGTTTGCTGCCAGCTTAGGTAGAAAATATTATTTTTCCCAAACCAGAGGTGAATTGAGTGCTTCTCAGATCATTTGTTATCCCTCATGGTAGAAGCAAATTCATTAAAGTCATTATGACAAGATAAATGATAGCAGAAATTTGCCAGTTCTCTGTAAAGTGAATTGTGCTCTTATGGAACATAGAACAAACTTCATGAGTACAATGATTTAATAGCCTTCTTGTTCTTTGGTAGTATTGTTCATAAGATAGTCTAGATGAGAAGGTGAAGTTGTGGAGAAGACACAGACTGACAGCAACCAGTCATGGTTAGGTTAAACTTCCATATTTAACAACCCTGCAAACAACTCAATGAATTGGAAGCTTGGATGTAGTTAATACTTTGTGTTCATGTCTATAAAGAGTAGATCAGTCACTCAATGGAAAAAAAAAATAACTTAAATTTAACTACATTGTACTTAGGAAGTAGTCTGTATATTTCCTTTGAATAATTTAAGAAATAGTCAAGTACATTTGTAGTTAGTATTCATTCAGTCACCCTAAGTGGAAGCTTAGAATAATTTTTAAAATTATGTTTTCTATTCAATGTGGAAAGAAAAAATATGCAGTGTCATGAGATAAAATCCATGTAACAAGTAGTTCAGCTAGAAGTTCTCTTTGTGCCATGTCTTTGGAATTTCAGGAAATAGAAAACCCAGATGAAAGTTGTTCAAATACTAGTATAGCTCATTTTTTTTCAGGCTACTGGAAGTATTGTTGTGAATAAAACTATTCCATCTGTGATCATTTAGGTGGTAAAACTGATCAGGTATAGAGGGAATACTAAAATGCAACAAAACTCCTTACCAACTCCTTGAAAACGCAATCACATGCTTATATGCAATTTCAACAGTTTTCTTAGTTAAACATAACATTAATGTTTCCATACTTTTGGTTTAGATTCAAGATTTTTTTCTATTCTGTCCTTTGCATTCCCTTCTAGGTACTCTAGAGTCTTTGGAAGTGTGAAACTTTGCAACTAAATTCAATACATGAAATGAAGAAATGCAAGCCCATTTGAAAATAAATTAGGTTTCATAAATGCAACGTACTCTTGCATCACACAGAATCACATGAAATGGTTGAGATTGGATGGGACTTGTGGAGGTTATCTTGTCCAATCCCCTTGTTCAACCAGAGATACCTGGAGGTAATATTGCCCAGGACTCTGTCTAGAGGAGTATTTGCTTACATGAGTCTCCAACAGGGGAGACTCCAGGACTTCTCTGAGTCAGTGGTGATGCTCAGTCACCCTCACAGTAAAGAAAGTGTTTCCTGATGTTTCATTCAGCATCATCAGTATTTCAGTTTGTGACCATTGCATCTCATCCTGTTACTGGGCTCCACTTGGAAAAGTCTGGCTCTGTCCTCTTTCCACCCTCATTTCATGTACTTGTATACATTAATAAGGTCCTCTTGAGCCTTCTTTTCTCCAGGCTGAACTGTTCAAGCTCTTTCAGCCTTTTCTTATATGTTAAGTGTTCCAGTCCCTCAGTCCTCTCAGTTGCTCCTCGCTGGACTCTCTGCAGTGTGTCCATGTCTCTTTTGTGCTGGGGAACCCAGGTGTGGGCTGAATAATGAATTGCTTCCCTCAATCTAATGGCAACAATCCTACCAATTCAGCCCATCCTTTCACCTTCTTTTGTGTCCGTGTGTGTTGCCGGCACATGTTCAGCCTGGTGTCCACGAAGACCCTTACGCTCTTCTCTGCCAAGCTGCTTTCCAGTTCAGTGACCCCCCGCAAGTGCTAATGCATGAGGTTGTTCCTTGCCAGGTGTAGACTTTTACATTTCACAGACCACAGAATTGATCAGACTGGGAGGGATCATAGTGGGTCATCTGATCCAACTTCCCTGCTGAAGCGGGATCATCCTGGAAGAGATGGCACAGGACTGCATCCAGAAGGTTGTTAAATATCTTCAGTTAGGGAGGCTCCACAACCTCTGTGGGCCATCTGTTCTAGTGCACACAGCTTCATGAGAGTCCTGTCAGCCCATTTCTTCAGCCTGTCAAGGTCCCTCTGGATGGCAGCATGACCCTCTGGCATATCAGCCCCTCCGACCTCTAAACTTGGTATGTGTAGACTCTGTCCCCATTATCAAGGCCATTAATGAAGATGTTGACCAGTACTGGACTCAGTTTTCAATCCACTTCACTGGCAGCTTAACCAGCCCATACATGTAGGCTATGAAGGTCTTATGTGAGACAGTTTCAAAGGTCTTACTGAAGTCCACTGCTGTCTCTCCATCCACAGGCCAATCACTTCACCACTGAAGTTCAAGTTAGTCAAGCATGACTTCTCCTTGGCGAAGCTGTGCTGTGACCACTCATGATGATATTTTTTTTGTTGTTCTTGATATGCCTGGAAATGGTTTCCAGGATGGTGCCCATCACCTCCACAGTAGTCAAGGTGATGCTGACTGGCCTGTTGCCTGAGTCCTCCTTGGCCTTCCTGAATATGGAGGTGACATTTGCTTTATCGTGTCTTTAGGCACTTCTCTCTTGAAGCGGAACTGCACATTTGGTATCTAGCTCAATCAAACATCTCAGTAAGTGGGCAGTAACATCAAAAACCAAACCCACAAAATTTTGAAATAGAGAGACACTGAAACATAATTAGAAAAATCTTATTCTAAAGCCATCAGTTTTGAGGAAAAAAACCCACAAACAACTTTGAGAAGTCAAGTTTTTGTGTCTGCAGTTGTAAGGATTTTTTTTTCCCCCTAGCATATCATTGGCCAAATAAAGGCTTATGATCTCCTTGGAAGGTGGGTAGTCGGGAAAGAGCTTAGTAATTTTTGCCACATATCCACTAGTATATAAATATTAGTTTGATATAAAGTTCAAATAGAAAAGAAAACAAAAGAAAACTGAAATTTGTGGTCCAGTGTGAGTAAAGAGATCTTTCCATTCACATGTTGGTAAAATAATATCCAAGACTGATAGAGATTCAATATAATATTGCAACAGCCTTTTCCAACTTCTATTTGTAGTCATATTTTTAACACTAAACATACTGGTTTTACAGGTGTAGATATGAACAGAATATTCTAGTTAGGAAATGCAGTACTTGCTAGCTTTGAATTTGAGGTGCAATGGAATATTCTTTGGTGTACCTTGCATCAAGAAAGAACTGTGGACTTCCATCATGATGTCTGTCTTTGTGTAATTAAAAATGTATATGGCTCAAGCTGTTGATGTGGTTGGCATCTGTTTCAGACTCATTTTGACTGACAGCAAGCTGCTGCTGGTGAGCACTCAGCCTTTTTATCATCAGAAATACAGAGACTGGCATTCCTGTCATTTCTCTTTATTTTACTTTGGAATTCTTCATCAGATTTACTGCACTAAAACCTGTGATGGTTGACAAGTGCGACAGAATATGCATTATAGGTTTCCCAATTATAATTTTTAAACAGTGCTAGAATTTATTGAAAAGTTGTCATAACAAATGTAACAATGCTGAATAACCCTTGGCAATGGCTAAGCTTTAAATCCAGTTTCAAAGGTTATAGAATATCTAAGCATATCTACATAGATATTTTAGAATATTTATCTGTTATTTGTTATAAGAGGCAGAATAGTGTAACAGAAGACAAGTATTTGACTGTTAGTAAAATCCCTTTATACTTAACTGTATTACAGGACCTTTCCTTTTTGTGCACCAGTGTAGAAGAGAGAGTGTGTGTCTGTGTGCATGGACACATGAATATGCACATAAACCATCTACGCACATATGTCATTGGATATACATTTAGACTTAGGGCTCAGCAAGAAGTTAGAACCACTTTCTAAAGTGTTCCATCATTTGAGGAGTAATTTTTTTCCTGATTCCTGTGTAGTGTGAAGTAGGATATTTGGGCTTAGTTTAGTGGAGATTTCTTAACATAGTACAAAATGAAAAAGGCATTTTCTTCTCTCTGTGTTTTATAATGTCACTGCCACTTTGCATTCTTGAAAATTATGGTCTTTCCTATTCATCATCCTGCTATTCAAATAGGCGTCATCTTCATCTGTGCTTGTTTTTCCCTGTGCCTAGAGACACTCCCTTTTAATATAACCCATTGCAAGGAACTCCATATTGTTTTTTCAGAGCACCCCTAAAGAGTAATTTAGTTTAGGATATCTCAGAAAAAATAGCAAATGAGTAACAGCATGTTGTAAGCAGTATTTGGAGGTGAGGAGTATGGATTTTTGGTCTGAAAGCTATTATATGTAGACTATGTAATGCCTTGTCACTCTTTCTGTGTAACTTGCTCTCTTAGCTAGTATATGCTGTAGGGATAGATTATGTCCTGCACACTGTCTGTTCCAGGGACAGAATGAATAACAATATAATGAAATCATAACAAATGAAAACCAGTTCAATTTTCAATATAATCTTGCCAAATGTTAAAAGAGATTTTGCAAAACCACGTGATTTTTATCAAAAGGAGCTTTCTGCAGTTGAGACATTTCAGTTCTCTTGGCAACCCAGTTTTGGTCTTCCTTAGAAATGTCAAAGTAGAAACTGCAAAAAACTGATGCAGCACTACAGAACAGCTCAACAACCTATTCACAGTCTGCAGAGATATTATTAGTTCTATAAGAAAATAGCTGAATCCTGTCTGAGAACCACAATTAGATGGTAGCCTGTATTTTTCAAAGAACATGGAGTTTGGTCCTGTAATTTGCTACCAGAATGAGAGGTCAGTATTTGTAAGAAGTAGGGTCTAACTAGGGGATAGTGTGGCCCTTGTAACACGTGCTGGTACATTTTCCTAAGTCCGGGCTCTTTCTCATTTAGTTTCCTGATTTGTCTCATTTGTCTTCTATAAGGTAATCTGGCATTTTCAGAGTTTCTTTAACTGGCATATGAGCCCTATATTTCCATACTTGCCTCAAATGTATCATTCACTGTCTTGCTATCTACAATTACTTGCTTCTAACCTAGTCTCTGCTAGCAGTCTTAAGTACTCAGCAAACATCTAGTGGTACATAATTTCTGCTCTATTTTTTTCCATCTTACATCTATCCTTTGAAGGGCATGATGGCCTTTGTACAGAACAACCTTGATCAAATCTCTGACACCACTGTGCACTCAAAGCTTCCTCAAGACAGAATTTGTTGTGACCCCAGGATTCATGATGTGTTCAGAGAGGTACTGCACACTGGTCTGTTCTGCAGTGAGGAGAGGACAGTCTGTCAGGACACCCACTTCTGGAGAAAATCTCCAGAGGGAGAATGAGGAACTTGAGATGGTTCTGTGTAGAGTGTGATGTTTCCTATGTTTCACAAGCTTATGACTAAGAAAAAATAACACGAAATGGGAGGAGGTGAAATTTAAGTATATTATGAGAAGGCATCACTTGATTTTCCAGTTGTTGTAATTTAAAGGTAACAAAGTCTCAGTTATCTGGAAATAGAAATCTGTAGAAAATCAAATAACATGAATACCAGTGATACATTGGATTGGTATCAATGAAACAATTAATTTGCACAGGCTGACAGATCAACATTTGAGGAAATTAAAAGCAGAAAAAAAGTTAACAAAGTGTTCCTAGCTCAATATTAAAAGCAATATTTAATATAAAAATGGATAGTATCTATTGCTTTCTTAAATATTTTACAGGATTTCTATAGCAGTACTTGCATCTGGATTGGTTGAAAAATATTTGGGGAAGTTTCAAAACCACCTCTGCTATTGTTCATCTAATTTCTAATAGCTCTTTTTTGTGGATGAAACATTTTTGTCAAAATATTTCCAGCACAATGGACTGAATTTCATGAGAATTATTTTAAAAGCACAGTCTTCTAATTTCAGGAAATTGTTTCAGGATTTAAATACTCAGTCAGTAGAGGTACCTCCTTGCATTTCCTGATAGATATCTTTAAAGCAGATGCTCATACCACCAGTGTTTGCTATTAACCAGCTCTGAACAGCTGTACACTTAGCCTGCTAGACGTACTTCTGCATGGTTATATTATCATCCCATTCTGAGGTACCTGACTTAATTCACAAGAGTGGAAGACTATCTATTGTTTCTTCTAAATATAGACCATTTCAGTAATTTGTGGAGGAAGAAATAAGTAATTTTTATGTAGAGAGATTCAAAACAATTTTAAAAAGTCGGGAAGTGATAATCTCTGTGTGCTGCACAGTGCGGCATAGGAAAGCAAAAATTTGTAGACAAAGGCTTAAAAAACAATGAGAAAAGGATAAAATATAAAAGCTTAATTTGTTTCTCTGAAGTGAGGTCAGAAATACTGGAGGTATGACTAGTGTAAGTTGCTATGGGAACTGTGGAATAGAAAGAATGTTAGAATAGCAGGATAGGGATAGACAAATGTGAAGGTAATGTTTGCTCACAAATTTTGCATCATTGTAAGAAGTGTGTAATTACCCTGAATTCTAGTTGACTGAAATGACTTATTCCTTATGATAGACTCTATACTGCCAAACATTTAAGTATCTAGCATTGTGTAAGCTTTACAGGTTACACAGACTGTGGCATTCCTGCAACATTGTGGAGATACCTGTTGTTTCATGGATCTGAAAAAGAAGTCATGCCTTTCATACTCTTTTAGTGAAGGTCTTCCTTTATAAACTTACACACACTGACCAGCTGATGTGCTATCTGGAACTGTGAGGTAGGTGATTAAGCTCCCTATTTATTAGATGGAAAGAAGAGCTGAATGCTGAAACACTATAATATGTATTAATACTTTAACCAAATCAGAACATCAATGTTTTGCAAAAGAAAAGCAGTTTCATGTCCACATTTTACTGCTATTAATAAAAGAAAAAAAAAAAAAGATTGCATTCTCTGCATTTAGTCCTACCACACATCTTACATGTTGGAAAATATCTATTAGGTCAAATCTTTAAAAATGATTCAGGACATTAAGAACTGAATTTATGTATTTTAGTTGGACTTAGGGATAAGCTTCTGAATCCAGTCAAAATTAAAATGTTTGTGCATGGGACTAAGGAATTATACAGTAGTTGTACAGTTGTACAATATTGCACCTGTGGAGTTTTAGAAGTCATTGTGGTGGAGCATGCAACTCGGTAGGAACTGCTCTATCTTAGAACTATACATCTGATTTAAACCAGTTTTATCCCCTTTTACCTTCTTAGATTCTTTATTGAATCTGACTTACGGTATTCTTACAGATGCTTTCAGCCTTAAAAGATTCAACCTTATTATTTATTGATATATACAGACACAAATATTCACTGAAGCTGCTTTTATTGTAATGTCTTATCAAATTGATTTTAATTTATTTCAGAATGTGAGCCTCCCTGTTAATTTCTTTGCAGTGAAGAGAGTTTTTGAAAGAAGAGGCTGCTGCTGCTAAGTTTTCAGATACATCTTCCCAGGTTTATTGATTTCAGTTTTCTAATATTATTATTCCTATTTCAATTATGGTAGTTAAAAAGTCACAGAAAATAGAAACAATTATTTTTCAAAGCAAACCAGTAGTCGCTATACTCCCCTTTCTACATGAGATGTCAGCTCCTGAGAAGGTGTTCTGAGTAGAATGTAGAGTTGTCAAAGAATGAGGTCTTGGTATGGATCAAACCTCATAAGTTTAAAATTACCAGTACTTTTTGCAAGGGATATTTTTATTGGCTTATATGAAATGCAAATGAAACCTGAAGACAGCTTTTTTCAATCAAAAATCTTTATGAGAATGATTTCTAATGCTAAAGAACATTGAATGGTCAACACTTCCTCCTTCTTGCTCTTCCCCACCCAAAGATTCACTATAGTACATCTTTTGCTGCTCCCAGAACCAGTGGCACAAATCCACCAAAAAATGACCATGTTTGTACAAAAAGAGAAAATGCATGAAACACATTTGGAACAAGGAAAAAGATGAAACTGCAGATGATGCCTGTTTGGTGTCAGCATTTCATGGGAAGCAGTGTATGCTACTATCAAAGAAATTGACAAAACGATGGGTACCATTACCAATTTGAATAAACCCTTAATTTGCAAGAAAAAAACATGTTCCTTGTGCTTATATGTAGTTCTTTCACGTTTTGTACTCCTACACTGTTTTTTCTTGTATTTAGCAAAAGGTGTTAAATTTCTGCTGTGGTTGAAAAGTGTCAGGGAAACAACATACACAGCTCTAGCAAGGTTTTATTGAATTTCATGCATCGCAAAAATCAGAGAACAGTTAAATCATCAACAGAATCATGTTTTTGTTGCAACCAATCCAAACATGCTTAGAAATTGATGTCTTTGGGTCAACTAATCATTTTCCCTAGTCATCAAATCAACCATGTCTTGCTAACAACTAAGAATGGCTTTTTATTTTTGTGTCAACACTAGGGGAAAAAAAAAAAAAAGGAAAGGACTGCAGCTTAATTTTGATGAGAGAAAAAAAGGTTTAAAAAGTCAATTTTTTTATCTTTATTGAAAAAGAAATCTGTTAATTTAAATTTGTTTATGTTTTCTCTTAAGTTAATGCAGAAAAAGGAGTCTTATTTATGAAGTAAAAGTTTAGAAGACCTCAAAGTAGAATCATAGAATCACAGAGTAAAATTCTCAGAACGACAGCATGGTTTGGGTTGGGAGGGACATTGAAGATCATCTGGTTCCAACCACCCTGCTACGGGTGGGGATGTCATCCACTTGATGAGGTTGCTTATAGGGCCATGTCCAACCTGCCCTTGAACCAAAATTTATTTCAACATTTTTCTTTAATGCAATGTTTCCAACACTGTATCTGAAATCATAGCAGAGTTTTTCAAAATTTTTCCTCTCTATTTTTTTTTCTACCCAGCTAAAAAGTTGGGGTTTTTTGTATTATTTCAAGTTAACAGATGGTTTTTTATTGTTTCAAAAGCTTGAAATTTGGGGGAAATGGTGCGTATTCCCAAAACCATTCTTTATAGCAAGATCTGTAGATTTGTCACATAGTTTTGAGTTGCTTGGATTTTAAGTGTTCTTAAGACAGGTCAGAATTGTAATTTAAATAAAGTTTTGATGATTTTAATTTTATATTTACAGTTAAAAATTCTGGTCTTGCAGTAGTGCTCAAAGATTGCTTCCAGGCTCCTCATCTGTATGATCTCGTTGTGCCAGACATAGCTGAGAAAACACAGGCCATGTTAAACTTTTCAAAATTTTGTGCAAGTGGTGAACAACTGTATATCTATCTAAAGAAGGATAAGTTTCATTATACTGTACCTTCTGTTAAAAATAAGCCTAAGCTCAACATTAATTTGTGCCCTATGAGTATTATCAGAAATCATCATTGTAAAATACACTTTTTTCCTTGAAAGAGTGTTTCTGCATTAAAAAAAATGGAGACAGAGTGTTTTAAGGCAAATTATTAATGCCTCAAATTTTGAGGTATTTAATCTGAGCACAAAAGGCACAGTTCTCTGAGTTTATTTTAACTCCATTAAATTCCACTGTGGTATTTTTCATGCATGGAATGTAGCAGTGAGAAATAAGATAAAAAAGGATAAAGGCTTTATTTTTTTGTATTAAAATATTAAAATGTATGGAAAGTTTATCTTTCATCAAAGAGCTAAATGTGCTCTATAGCACAGTACAACTTAATGTTTCACCACCGAATGTACCATACCTTTTTTTTACTTTTGCTGTTGCAAGCAGAGGGCATGAAGATTATTTCGATTTGGTGTATAAATTGATATAATGCAGGGAAACCACATAATTTAAAATTCTAATCTTCTCTAAAACTATTGATTTAAAGGTTTCCCCGGTGAAATTTTTCTCATATTCTTTAATAAAGTCTTCAGTTTGAGTATTTCTGTTTGGCTTTCAAAAATAATTGCTAAAATATGACTGATTAGTCATTAATTACTATTAATAATACATATTTATAAAATTAATACTGTTAGCAATTCTGATAGCTTTGTTTAGAAGGATCAACATTTGTTTGTTTTGAATACTTTCCTGAAACAAGTGTCCAATATTCTAATGAATCAGTGGAGATTAGACCTAATTTATGATATGACATTATTTTAAATATTTAAACCACAATGACAATGTAGCAAGTTATGTGTGTGAGCAATGTACTTCAGGAAGACCACATGATTAGGAACCTACATTTAACTAATAGGAGTCAGGCTGGGAGGACTGAGCCCAACTTTTTATTAAAATTCACTTGTGATGAACATTCACAGATCAATTTTATATTCAGTGCAATCTTATATTTGTCTTCATATTGCAGTCATCTATATGACAAATTACTCAGTAGGAAACAAGTTAATTATATTAAGAAGAAATAAACATTAATAGTGTTGTGTACAGAGAAAAATGTCATTCCTTCAGGAGATAATACCAATCCATTGTGTGAATTTAGTTTGGTTATAGAGAGATTTAATCACACTTGTAGAACTCAAAAGACAACCTCGAGATATACTAGTGCTCGTAGCTGCTACAGGGTTTTCCTTTATAGTCCAACATAAAATTGTTAAATTCCTCCTTTGTTTTATGGGAAGGCTATGTAGTGACACTATTATCAAGGAAGTATGCTTGTGTTTCTTTGTGATATATAGCTGTGAAGCTCAGTAATCTGGCTGGCTGGCTGGCAGATCACTGAGCAGAATATTATG
Organism: Pithys albifrons albifrons; assembly: GCF_047495875.1. Taxonomy (NCBI): domain Eukaryota; kingdom Metazoa; phylum Chordata; class Aves; order Passeriformes; family Thamnophilidae; genus Pithys; species Pithys albifrons. The sequence continues at coordinate 20,722,578 of NC_092459.1, read as the reverse complement.
GCAATCTATTCTATGAGAGATAAAGGCTTGAATGAGCTTCTCTAAATTTGACAGGCAGAGATATCTTTTAAATCCCAAAATATTTATCAGCTGATAATAGATAATAATAAATGTGTCAGTGTTCAGAGAATGTACAGGAGTCAAAACCAACTCTGAAGTGTTAATCAAACATTCAGTTTACAGAGAAGAAAAAAAGAAACCCACAAAATGTTCAAGTATTTGGAATGCCCTTGACCTCTTCAGGAAACCCAACTACAAATTTTATCCAAATTAGCTTGAGAAATGAATGTTCATCTATGTCTAAAATTGAACAATTTATAACTGTAGTAGTATGGTTTGGTTTTCCTTGCGTTAGTTAAACACTGATTTTTGTGGTATAAGTTTCAATGATCTGTCTGAAAAATAATTTTTATATACATAAATGACACTTAATAGAAATTTTTTAGTGACTAATAGGCTTTGGAAAGCAAAAGAGTTAAAAGGTAATTGGTAGAAATAGCAAAAACCACCTACATTCTGCAGAAAACCTTCACAGTACTGTTGATGTTATTTTCACTTTCCAGCATTAAAAGAACCCATGCAACATTAAGCAGGAAGATGCTCTCAGATTAGAATGCATTTTCACCTCTAGTATGCTCAGTATGTAACAGTCAAAATTTACTTCTGATGGCCAAACCAAAATGGTGATTCTGGTATGGTGATTTTTCTTGCCAGGTGTCATGTGAAAGGGAGGAGGGAGACAGAAATGCAAAGATTTCTAGTCTTAAATGTATTAATAAGAAATTATTAGCAATAAGCACTTCCAGTCGACCCTGAGAATAGCTCAGTTGGTTAAAACTTGGTTGTAATAATGCCAAGGTCATGAGTTCAATCCCTATATGGGCCATTGACTTAAGAGTTGGACTTGATGATCCTTGTGGGTCCCTTCCAACTCAGAATAGCCTGTGATAGTCTGTGATTATATGCAAAGATTCCACTACAATGTCATGGAGTACCTGCCTCAAGGAACAGACAATCAGATCCTTATGCCCTCAACACTGCCTATCGACCACAGACAGCACACAGGTTGGAAGGGTTTCTGACCTCTGATATGAAGCCAACACTTAAGCTGGGGAGAACTCATCAGCTAAATAAGCGCTTCCAGAAAATTAGAGCCTTATGAACCCAGCACTGCCTGCTGAACTGCTGGACAGAACACAGGCTGGAGGGATTTCTAACCTCTGCTTTTGAAGCCACACTTAATAGCTAGAAAACAACTTTCCCCACCACAGGTCCTAAAATAACACTTATTAATACAAGTATGTGGCAGTTATTGTGGCTTCCGCTTTGCCAGTGATAACATTTAGCTGCAAGATTGTATTTAACAATAAAAGACCCCAAAAGAAACCAGCACAAAACACACTTTTCAGAGACAAACACACCAAACTCAAGTTACAATACAGCAATGTGTCCCATTTTCACGACAGAAAAACTAGCAACAAAGAACTGCTAACCAGAAGCACAGCCACTTAAAACACTTATCTAGACACTCTCTCAATAACATAGGACAATAAAATAGCTTGCACACCACTCTCTCTGTAACACAAAGCAAAAGGAAAGAACAGAGCTGCTTCTTATCAACACACGTTGAAAAAGAAACTGCACATTGCAAAAGAAAGCAAAAACATGAAGTAGCAAAGTGTAAAGCAAGTTACTGTTATTAGTATTAAGGTAGCAAAACAAAATTAGTAAAGGAGGTGATTATAAAGTAAGAATCAAAGTAGCTGTTAGCATAAGATGTGAGATAGAATGTAACAAGCTTTGTAAGGAAGTAAAGTTAAGAAAGTAAAGTATAGAAAAATAGAAAGCACATGGTCTCCTCACCTCTACACTGTTCCAGGAGGTCGGAGGAGGCGGGACATGCTGCTAGAAGTTACCCCAGCAGAGACAATGGCATTCCTCCCTCTCTCCTGCAGTTAAAACTGCATCTCTTTTTATGCTCCTGTTTCTTCTTCAGGTGGTTGTGTGACTAAAGTCAATCTTTTGCAAGGGTGATACAGATGCCTGAGGGTGGTGGCTCCTTGAGTGGTTATAGAAGATATCGCAATGGGGGGTTGTGTCATTATTTTACAACACTCCACCCTATGTTAATCTTATCAGTTTGAAAGCCTTTGTCCTCTGCTGGGAGCACCCCTCCAGGGGGCTGAGGCATTTCCCTCAACCCATCCAGGCTTATCAGGGCCATCACCCCACACCAGGCATGATCCTCACTGAAGGAGACACAGAAATATTGTAAATAAGTTGATAGAGGAGGATTTCCCGTAAAATTGGAGAGAACTTTATTGGGGATGCTAGATGGAATTACACATGAAAGTAATGAGATCTGATCACATTGATCTCTGAAAAACCCCACAGAAAGAAATGAAAGAAAATTCCACACTTAGGATTCCGGTTTCAGACTTAGAAATCTGCAAACATACAATAGGGAAATAGGTATTTGGGAAGGGAGGTGTGGGGTTTTTTTAGATATTAGAGAATTTATAATATAAAACTAAAAAGCTTTTCTAGCAGAAATATGGTTCCTGCAAGCAGGAATTAATTCTAAATCAATACTGTATAAACCACATTCACAACAATCTGATATATATATTACTGTTATCACACAAACTACAGAATAATTTATACCTAATGTTTGATTAAAAAGACTCTAAAATGTTATCTAGAATTAATACTTTTTCTTAATTTTTGGCACAGAAATTGAAGCTCCTATAGGTACTGTTAAATTTTCGCTGCCTAACAGTTGAATGGTTGTTATCATTCAGAGGGCAACCTGTACTTATCTCTAAACATAAACATTTCACCCTCCTTTGAGAAAGTTTCAATCTGTTGATTGTTTTCTCTTGATATTTTATTCCTCTTAATATATACTTTGGTAAAGGACTATAATAATAGCTTTTACTATAACTGTAAGAAAATTTTAAGCATTCTGTGCTCTCTATAACCATTTAAAATTCCATTCTTAGTTTTATCAGTGTGCAGTAATGTAAATGATAGCAGTTCCTTATAGGTGTTACAAAAACTCATGTGCTAGTTTAAAGGCGAACCAGCAGGGAAAATGAACTTACCACGAGAGAGATTATAAGTCAGAGTTAAAATTTAATAATAATATTACAATAACAATACTGACACAAAAGGGAAATTGCTTTCAACTCACAGAACCCCAGCAGTATAACCCAGTGTCCTGGGGCACAAACCCAAGGGGGTTTGTTTGCCCTTGTGCTGAGACCCCTGTGGCTCCCCCAAGTCCAGAGCAAAAGGAAAAGAAAAACCTGTTGGTGCAGGTGAGGGCTGTGGTCTGGGCGAGAGCGGTGATCTCCTCCTGTCAAGGTCCTGCTGCTGCTCTGTATCCGACAAGAAGTTTCTGAGGTCTTCTTACCCACCACTTATGTACCCTCAGGAAGCACCCAGTCCCTCCCCCTGGGTGGGGACTCACACAATGGGTGATTAACTCTGGGAACCAGGGGGTGTTGAACTGTTGGTGGCCCATTAGCAGCTCTGTCCCCTCAGGCTGGGTGTGAAGGTGATAATGGCTCCCTGGGCAGCTGCTGCTAATGGCCCATTGACCTTGGGGAATGAATAGAGGGGGTAGAATACACAGCTTTGATCACCCCCACACAGGGTTAGCTGGTCCCTCCTGCTGAACTAGGACAACTCATTTAAAAATAAAATAGAAATGTTCCTTTAAAAATCTTGGTGCTGCAGCACCACACATTGGAAAACAGAAAAGAAACTCACTAAAGTAAATAGGTTGTTGTATTTACACATACAATGAAGACTGGTTTGGTGAAAACTTGTACAGGTACTAAGTTCATTCCTGCATCAGATCTAAGGATACTCAGTTCTAAAATCCAAAACCAAAAAACCACCCTCATGATGCAGATAGACCATTCTGTTTGAGAGGAGGAGGGAGTAGAAGGGCCCAACACCGAACTAACAAATGATTCACAGATGCTCCAGAAAGCTCTGTTGACAAAACCTGACATAATTCAAATAAGACCTTAAAATGGAAGCAGAATTAATTTATTTTTAAGAAAATGGTTTCCATTTTGTCTTTTGCTTCCAATTGTGGTAGAAACCAAGAAAATTAATATGCTTCTTAGAAAGTTCTGGGAGTTTAAAGAAATAGAAGGAAAAGTTATGTCATTCTTTACATTTTAGGGACAGCCTTTTGACTGATTGCCTTTTCAAAAAAACCAAAAGTTAGTAACCAATCTTACAAGAACTTACAGTGAAAATTAAGAATATATTTGAAATATAGCTACTGATGAAAAATGATCTCGTTTTTAATAACAAATTATGACTATATTGATAATTATTTTGATAATTTATTCTTAATTCTTGTAGTTCATTGCTTTGAAAAACAGGGGTTTTTTCAAGTGTTTGTTATTTGTAGCAAACAATGACACCAAAATAATGTGCATCAGTATTTTGCTTTGTTTTTGTGACTGTATTTAAAAATTTCTAATAACATTTGCTTTTGTGTTTTGGCCAGATACAGTACTTAAGCTCTTTTATAGAGTGAGTACTTTATTTAGTAACAGTCATTTAGCTTTTACATAGGCTGCTTGGAAAGTTATGTACTGATCGTAGTTGTGGATCTCCAGTGAAACAGGGCCATTTAGTACATGCCTCAAAACCTCTGTCTGAGTGGATTGGTTGGGCTTGAGCCATGGGCAAAGTGAGCAGGGTTTGTATGCTGTTCACTCAGGGCAACATCATCTCACTTGCCAAATGGAAGTGCCAGGCTGTATTTTGAGAATGGGCTTTTCCCTCATGGACAGAAGAAAAAACACAAAATGGTCCAATAAAAATGTTTTCCAGCACTTAAAGTTCTGCTAATGGTTCAACCCAGACACTTAGAAGCTATTGGGCATTTTAATGTTTGCAAAATGCTGACTAGCCAATTCACAAAATGGCAGTGGCGTGCCCAGAGTGGGGTAGCCACAACATAGATGTGTACAGAAGATTTTTTAATTTTAAAAGCTTGAGAGAAGTAACATTGTCTTATATGCTAGTTAAAATTACACTGAAATAGAGTCATAGAATGGCCTGAATTGGAAGGGGGCCTTAAAGATCATTTAATTCCAATCCCCCTGTTGTGGACCGGGACACCTTTCACCAGCCCAGGTGGCTAAAAGGCCCATATAACCTGGCCTTGAACACTTCCAGGGGCAGGGCATCTACACCTTCTCTGGGCAACCTGTTTCAGTGCCTCATCACCCTCACAGCAGAGAATTTTTTTCCTTGTATCTAATCTAAACCTATTCACTTTGTGTAAAGCCATTTCCCGTTGTCCTGTCACTACATGCTCTTGTAAATAGTCCCTCTCCATCTTTCTTTTAGGCTTTTGCTTCCTACAGGTCACAAACCACCAAATTTTAATAAGGTTGCATTTGTGCTGTGTTATAAATACAGTGAAAATTATGAAATGGATTTCTGTGCCATAAGAGTTAAGAAAATATTATAATCACATGGGTGTTGTAATAAATTATTAAATAACATTTCTGTAATTCAAATATTAATAGAAGATGGAAAATGTGTGTGGTGTCATATTTTCCAATTAAGAAGCAAATAGTCTTCAGGTAATGAAAAGCAGATTAGGGACATCCAAGTCATATCAGAAAAGTGATATCCACGGTAAGGATTTTTTAATAAGACAACTTACTCATATCTAAGAGATATTATTGAAAATAATTGCAATTTAAACGGAACTGTAGAATAATATGCCAGAAGAGAATACTAACAATAAAAATAGGGTCATAAACTTCAAATGGCACAATAATGTCGGGCACTTCCAATAAAACGTTTGAGAACTAAAGATAGAATTTTACCTTATAGTTTATATCCCAAGGTCAGCAAAGTACTTTGTCCTACATTCCCAAAGTGTCATTTACAGTAGGGAGCCATTTAAAGTGACTTACAAGTAGGTACAAGGCCTAGTTCTCATTTAAAACCATTAAAAATACACACACTACATGTGTTTGTTCTGTACCAACGTCTTTATTAAGAATAAATCTGTGCTATTCTTTAAAAAGTCCATCCTTTACCTGAATTTCCAGTATGCTAAAAAATCTGTTCAAGTCTGTCATTGCATTGTCACACCTGCTTCTGTGAAGCTGTTTTTGTAGGCCACTCAATTCCTTGAACATTTAAAATTCTTTGGAAGTCAAAACCCAATCTTTCCAAATGAAACTGTGCAAAGATAACTCCTGTCTAGTAACTGAGGGTTTCCAATTGTGTGTATTTCAATTTTAATTAAAAAAAAATAAAATTGTGGTGTTATCCATCTGGAAGAGAAAAATACAGCAAACCTACAAATACAACATTCATGTGTAATAAGCATTCTTATAGTGTCTCTGATTTTAAAAATTATTGCAGGAATTAGGAATTCAAAAGCAGAAAAATATAAGTTTTGTCAGTGTCTATGTGTTGTTAATTCTTGTACTTTTAACTTTTGTAGCATGAATCATAACAATGTTAGTATGTTTGTATTTAGCAAGTTTAAAGAAAAATCAGTTAGTTCATACCTCTAGTTAAAGTATGTTTAAAATATTTTTAATTACTCTTGGTCAGTGTTCTTTGCAATTCTGATTTTTCTAGTGTAAATATATGCTAACAATGAGGATGAAATAAAAGTTCTAATATATTATTAGCAAAATTAAAAAAAAAAAAACCACAACAACTAAAACCCATTGTCTAAATAATCAAAGTCCAACAAATCATTCTGGAAACCATCATCCCTTGTACTAAGTGTGGAAAATGCTTTTAGATTTTAGATTAGAGGCAATATCTGAAGATTCCCACCTTAGCCTGATGCAAACTGCAGGAGCTACTGAAGCCATCCACAGTGCAGATGACCCACGATGAAAGACAGGAGTGGAAGTGACAGATTGAGATGTTTTCTGGATATTTTGGTTAACATTCCTAGTACCAACTTTTACCTGATTTTTTTTCTTAGAGGAGTGTAAAAGGAATAGTTGCTATAAAAAGATCGTGATCAGGGAACAAGTTTTGTTATTCATCTTATTTGAGCAGGTTGTGTTTAAAATCTCTGCAAACCTTTTCATTTTTATGTTGTTTCAATATGAAGTTATAAAATTCCAAGCTTTCAAGTTTAGATGTCACTGTTAGGCTGCAGTAGTTACCTTTTACTTCTTTAGATAATCATTTGAGTAAGAAAAAAGGAAAAAAAAGTACAAGAGGACCCAACTGCAATATCATCAAAAAACAGGAGTTATTCATTATCCGTAGAAAGTATTAAGAAAGTGAGGTGTGGAACAGGTTCTGATCCCTCAAAACGTGGAAATTAGGATTTACTTGTTATGGATAATCACAACAGCACTGTGAAAATTTCTTTAGTACAACTACTTGAAGAGAGGTCATCTTAAGATGTAAATCAATTATATATTTTCTGTTAAATGTAAGGACAACTTCTTGCACACTCCATGTGTAATGAACACTGTTTCTACAAAACAGCTAAGATTGCCTCTGCTCAGTTATAACAGAGACTGAATTTTTTATCAGAATTTAAGCTTTGTTACCAACTGAGCTAAAGAAGAGTGACAGACTGTGATTGTTGAGGTAAAAGAGACTGTGTTAGCTCAGAAGTATAAATCACAAGATTTGAAAACATTTCTACAGTGTAAATTGCAGATACTTTGGGAGTCCTGTTTCTGATACTATTAGGAGTTGTTAGAATATGCTTTTTAAATAATTAAAGCTTGCAATTTACTTAGATAAATCATTATTTAGTGTAAATGTTTGGACATGACTTATGAAACATTGCTTTTACTTCACCTAACTTCAGCAGTTTACCTGTTCTGAGAGTGAATAATAGTGAGAATAATTATGTTCTTTTAAACTTCTTGGACTACCTGAATCTCATTCATAAGACACGTTCTTTCTTATTTGTCATTGCAACAAACAACATTTCTTAAAATGGAATTAGGCACAATGCTGGCAACTTTGTCTTGATAACTTAATAAAAGCAGGAAAAAAGGGAAATTTAACTCATCATGACCACTTTAAGACATCTTTTAATTATTTTTCACATGTTACCTACGATAAGACTTGACAAGAACCAAATTTATTTTATTTGTAAGAAAAAAAATCTAATATTTCAAACGCCACTGAGACCCAGCAGCCAGAAAAAAATTTCAAATGACCTATCATGGCAATGTGAAAAATTAGTGTGATGATATGATAAAAGATTCTTTACAGAAAATGTAGCCATATGAGATTTTGATTTCAAAAATCACAGAGAAAATGGTCATGCAAAAATAACTTTTATGCCTATAAAATATATATAACCAGAGCGCGTGCAAAGTAAGGGAAATATTACCATTGCTATCACAGAACATGACTATTTTATTATCATTTTGATATAGTAAATTCAAAATAATAATAAAATTTTATTACCTTACAATGGCAATAAAATAATTTGAAAGTATCACTTCCCTCCTGCTGTTTTCTTCAGATGAAATACAGTGAAAGGCACAGCCCTTTTCTATACAGAGATGCAGTAAATGTAAAAAATAGCCAGTTGCAAGTGATTTAATTGTTCAGGTGTAGAAATAAATAGAGACTTTTACTTAAAGGTATGCAAACTTCAAAAGACAGAGGGACAACTTGTACCATTATTTCTCCAATACATGTGGAATTTGTCATGTTCATAAAATACTGTGGAGTTTAGAACACAGTAACTTTTGAGTTCGTCTCTGACACTGCCAAACTTGAGGGTGCTTTTATTTTGTTTTTGTTGTAAGAAGCTGTCTTGGGTCGAGCTGGCAAAATGCCAACTGCTCAAGTACAGAGAAAGAGCATTCTGCCTCTCCCCCTCCCCATCCCTCCCTCTTTCCCCCAGTCAGCCAAGGGAAAAAGAAGAGGGAGAGGAAAAAAAACTCCAAACCAGGTTTAGGCTTAAACTAACTATATTTATTTATACAGAAAAAAAGAAAATGAAGAAAAAATTACAATATAACACACTTAACACAAGTTGGATATAACGACAATTTTCTACTTCCAGCTGAAAACAGATTCTATCACTGTAGCTTTATAAACACCCCAAAAGACACCCAGCAAAGAACAGAAAGAGTAACAACAAAATGTTTCAACTTTCCTGAAACTCAAACAAAATGCAAGTAGCAGCAGCAAGAGCAGGGGCCTAGCACAGTAGAAGACTTGCAGCACGTTCTTCTTCTACTTCAGCCATGGTGGAACTGACCTAACACCTCCCACTGCTGCACTCAACTCTTAGGTTTGCGTCATCTGGTATGAAATATTTCCTTGGTTACCCAGTCAGGTGATGGCTGTCTCCTAATCCACATAGATTCTCTGAGCCTGCTAATTTAAGGCCTAGCTAAAACTACTACAATTTCCACCTCTTATTTCATACCAAATGACGTCAAACTTATACTCTATAAGTCTACATCTATTTATTTCCGTGCTTAAACAGTCTTTGTTCTTTCCAGGGCCATCTTCCACCCCTCCATATTGTAGGCAATAGTCCATTAGGATGGAGTAGGTACTTTAGGCAGGAAAAAACAGTTCATCATTGGACACCAACACCAGTTCAGCTCAGGTCTTCTTCATCTGATGGTTTATGTCCTACAACACAGAACTCAAAATGCAAGTTACCTTTTTTCCTCCAGGTTAAATGTCTTTGAGGCAAACATTGGGACTATCCCATCCCCTTCTCAGGGGTCACCATACCCTCATTAGGGTCACCATCGCCACACTGGGGTATCGCTTTTTTACAGACTGAGGGAGATGGGGATCTTTGACCTCACATTTTGAGGCAGCAATGCAGATTTGAAAATCAGTTTACATTTTCTAGAGGAACCACACCCAAACCATGAAATATGCTTAGAATGAAAGTAGTAAATCTGTAATTTTTCTCATTATTTGTAGAAGTCAGGGAAAATTCCTTTAAGGTGCAAAATTTGGCCTTTAAACAAAAGACAGATTTTGATGTTTTGTTAAATGAGGAGTATTTAGTTTAGCCCAATGGAATTGCAACTCATTTGTACTGGGAAATAAAAGGGATTCAGATTCTACTTAGAACATGTTTTATAATTTCTAATCTCTGTGTATCAACTCATTTGCATCTTATCAACATAAAAAATGCTGTTGTTAGGGTTCATCCTCACTCTTTTATATAGCATATTTCCTGTAGTTTTGAAGCAAAAACAGTCATCGAAAGAAACTGTGTCGTGTTCACGTTGCATATTTTTAACAACTTTGTTGTTAAAAACATGGGGAAAAAATTGTCTTAAATTATTGCAATTTCCCTCTATGTGTTTTCTTTTCCAGAAGGCTCAAACCTATCATACATACGTTAAAATTAGCCTAGGGACTAGGAAATTTGGCAGAAAAATTGTTAGAACGGTATTTCACAACCACCTGCACTTTCCTGTTGTGAATTTTATTCCAATTGCTAAAAATATGCTTGCCATTAGCAGTGATTTTAGAGCTATCAGTGTATCATCAGTGTAGGCTGGAACTCTGTTAGAGGACAGCTAAAGAGAAGGCATAGAGATTATGACCTCCTTGTTGAGAGTGACTCTTTTCATCTATGCAAAGTACATCCTGCAAACAGGGAGCTGCTCTGCCTTGGAGTATTCTTTAGAAATGATCTGCCTGAAGAAATAAGAAGCAAAATCTGTTTATAACCTGGAAAAGAGCACAGGCACTCCTAAAGCTCATACAAGATTTACCAAAAAGCTAGTTACTGGAACAGATGGTAGGAAAAGAAGGTCACAAAGTAGTTTTCCTCTAAAAAGGAATTCTGCAGTAATTTGAAATAAATAATATAACTTGTATATCATAAATTGTATTTTAAAAACTATTTTTAAGATTAGAAATTATAGATGAGACCTGGAAGAATGTAAGTCAGCTTTGGTGATAAAGGCAAATAAGCAACTTTCAGTGATGAAGTATTTCTTCTTTTCTGATTTGTTTTCTGTTGGGTGCACTGTTTTGTATCAGTCATCTTTCCAATCTAGTTACACTAAAATCTTAAATCCTATTTTGGCAAACAGCAAGTGAGTACCTAGCCAGTAATTGATTTATTTATAGGGATTTGTAAATATTTGGAATTCCGTATAGCAAAAGGAAATTTGTTTAATTCTTAAAAACTTGTAGTACCTCCTCATTTCCCAGGGTGGTTCTGTACAGTCATGTGGGCTCAACCCTTTTTGTTCATATCAGTGCTATTTTTGCTGAGCTGCTGTGAAGCAAAGAATAAGAGATGCTGTAATAAATAGGAATAAGCCAGTTTTGTTGTGGGTTCATTTTTCTGAGAAGGAATTGCAGGATTAGCAGCACCTTATGTGGCTTTAGCTTACATTTGTGATGCAAATTGGACAGGTTGCTAGCTTGAGCAAAAGTCTCACTTGGGGATTTGGCTGTGCCCTGGGTTAAAGTAAGAAATTTAGGCTGAAAATATTTCTGAAAATAGGTCAGAGGCTTTCAATGTGTGAATGAGAGGTAGACATGGGGCAGTACCTTGCTGCTGTGGTTATTGCTACAGGGAAGATAAACCTTAACTGAAACTCTTGAAACACCTGTGTGCATTTCATAGGTTATTTAGGTGCTACATAATCCTTCTGTTGGGACTTCAGTTGCTGAATTTTTACATGATTCTGCCATACCAGAGAGCAGTCACCTGTTTTAAAAACACATAGGTATTGATTAGCTGCTGAAAAGTCCAGTTGCTGGCTTATGGGGCATTTGAACATTTGTGCCATTGATTTCCATTCATCTTCAGGATAATGTGTGAACTAGACTAGAAATACCAATGCCCCTAAGATTGCCTCTTTCAAGGCATTTGTAAGAATATTTTCAAAGCAAGTTTTTGTGGATTATTATTCCTATTAGAAAAAAACAAAAAACAAACAAAAAAAACCAAAAAAACCCAAACAAAAACCAAAAAACAGTGTTCACCCAAAGGTGGAAAAAAATATATAAACCAGGAGCTTTTAATCAACTCTTAACTAAAAGGTAAGCCTAAGGGATCTATACACTGCCAAAGCTGATTTATGGAACTTGTTTTAGAACAGTTAGTTCAAATAGACACAAAGTTCTGATTTAGTGGAATTCCAAATGAATGATTTACTAAGTCTAGTCTTCCATGGCCTTTTTCCTCACCTCTCCTTGCTTAGAGTAGAATACATGCCCTGAGGCTCTTGCAGAATCATGTAATAGTTGTTACATTGTCATAGGAGTTTGCTCTGTACCTTTCTTTATGTAGTTATCTATGTATAACAATTAAAGAAAATTAGAGTCAGTGTGAAATCTGACCTGTAGGATGTATTTTTCTTGAAGAAGCAGGTGTATATGAATTTGGACAGAATTCTCTAATACTAGACTATTGAGAATTCAGATGTTTGGCAGGTGTCTTTAACAAAAGTTATCAGACTACTTGCTAAACAAAATCAAGAGTGTTGATTTTGAGTTTTGAAGGTATTCCACACAAACACAGTTGTTAAAACTAGTGTGAATACCTGTTTGTAGTACAGGATTATTACATTCTTTCCTGCCAGTTTACCTGTATGATGAAATGCCACACTATTGTATGATTTATGATTATGGTAGCTAGTGATTATTTAAAGTAAATTTAAAACCATTAAATGAGACACCCTTTTTCTTCAACCGCATCATGAATTAACATTTATCAACATTTACCAACATTTACTAACATAACAGTTATAAATGCAGTTATGTTTCAGTATCAATATATTATGCCAAATTGAAATGAAGTTACCTGCACATTTTTTTCATATTTTATTTACAGTTTCAGGCTCTTCCCATGACCATTAAATTAAATCCTCTCTAGTTAAATTAGCTCCAGTGTGCAACTGCAGTAAGAAAAAACAGATTTGGTTTATTGAGGTTTTATTGACTTCAGGATTGAGAGTGAGTAGAAAACAGAATGAGAAGCAATCATAAAATACTTAAGCAGGTTTAGTGAAGGCAGAACAACCTAGATTTTCCATTTTAAACTCTAGAAAGTTTTTCCAACACTAGTAATCTTGGTCATGGTGGTAGGAAGCATTTCCATACAACAGAGTGGGCTGTGTTAGAAAAGTGCTTGTCTGAAACATTGCTTGTAGTAGAAGATTTAACAAATCTTAAGTGAAGTTTCTTAGAAGAGTTTTATCTGAATACTGGCATGGGCTATGACAGATGCAATTTTAGATTTTGTGTTCTCACCTCTGGATGTGGGCTTTTCTGAATTTTCCTCTTATTTGTTTACAAAATATCGAATGGCTTGGGTGTCACGTGGATGTAGCTTGTGTAAATACTTGAAATCTTGAAATATGGTATTGTTAGAAAATGGATTCTCAGACAATTCTGATTTCAGAGAATAGATATCTCTGGATATTATGACATGGTAAAGAGATAACTGTCCTCACACTAGATCATATTCTCAATTCCTATATATTTTTCATATAGTGGACCTACATTAGTGTGTGTTAATTTTCTCTCTCACACAAAAGATAATATTCAACTTCCTATTGCAGCTTTGCGATGAACCTTGATCCCAGCTGTGTTTTAGAAGTTATACATTTTTAAAATTTAATTTTTTTTTAGATGTACAGAATATATTAAATATAATCCCCTTCCCCCAACCCTCTCATGCCTCAGGTAAACTATCAAAAATAAAACTTTCTCAGTGCTTTATGGGAGTAAAAAGTAGTCAGCACTAGCTGATTTCTCTACATTAGTTATAAGTCAGATTAGAGAAAATAATTTCTATTAGTGCAGATGATAAGGTGTACAGTAACTTTGTTCTTTGCATGTTTAGAACTTTTTGATATTTGCAGCACCAACACAGTAAAGTATAGGTCCCTCCTTACCTGACTACAACAATGGTGTATCTGACAGTTATCTCACAGGAGTTCCATATATTACCCATAGGAGACAGAGTAATTAATTCATTAAATAGAGACTTCATCTCGTTCCTTACTTCAGGTCTTTACTAATAACAAGTTACAGCCTCTCCTATCCCATTGAAATTTTCTTTTTTTTTGGCAGGTCTATGACAATGTTTAGTTGCATAATTGTTTCCATAAACATGTTTGCTTTTTTCAAACTGGAGCGGTCTCTCTTGCCATAATATCTCCTCTGTGATCCTAACACAACAAAAATTGCTCCAGAGGATGACCTCATCTCTTAAGACAGTTTTGCTATATATCTGCATGCAAGAACTCAAGCATCTCAAACAGATCAATCAGTCCTATTTTTGTGTCCTCTAGTCTCACATATATCCTCTCAGAAACTTCTGTGTTCCATACCTTCATGCAGCACTAAAGGAACCTCAGAAATCCCTTTGCTTTTGAACAACTGCTCCCTATTTTGCAGAACCTTTCTGAACTTACATTTAACTGCCTAAATTAGGATATTCATCTTAATTCTAAGACGTCTTATTTCTGAGTTCCTGTTGCTTCTTATATCTGTTCTCATTTTAACAGCTTTAAACACGAGACATTTATAGCCACTTATTAACATTCTATGGGCAGTAATGTATTTTCCTCTTTTCATTCCATTCTGTACTTTTCATGTTGTATTCTGAATCATATATTAGTCCAACTTTTTTAGTTCACATTCCCCTGACCTTTGGTATCTTGGCCTTTCCATGAAATGAAACAAGAAAGATTTAGAGCATGAATGTAAACAAAGTATTAGGTATTAGAGGGGATAAGATATTCCAAATGCTATGAAATGAAGCACTGTCTCTTGTTGAGTGTACTTCAAAATCTGTAGACAAAGTGTTATTTCCTCTCACAGTCAGACTATTCTAATACTTAGTGTGAGATCATCTAGGATTTTCAATGTCATTAACATCCTTATTTAGTCCCAAAGGTATTGTGCTTGATTGAATTCTTTGATCACTTACAGGGAGGCTGTTAAAAGTGGGCTTAGACTACTGCGTACATGTTCATGATGACCTTAGATATTAACGCTTTAAATAAGTACCATAAAATTTAAAATGACAGTGATACCTGTGAGGTAAAAAATTCAGTGGAATATTGTCTCTGAGCTATGCCAGCAATAATTGTAAGTCAAAGGTAGGTAAAAAGGTTACAGAATTGCAGACCATCCACTAATTCGAAAAGGAAACAGCCTTTTTCCCTACAGTAAGGAAAACCACTAAATTTTATTTCTTGTCTTTTTATTATTAGATTTTATATGGAAACTGTTGTCACATTTATTCTAAATCTTGCTATAGAAAATTCTATAGTTATCCCTAACTGCCTAATAATAACAGCAGCTATACAAACAAAATGAAAAAAAAAGTCCAAAACAGAAGCAGTGTATCACAGCATTTACTGCCATTTAATAGTACAATATATTTACTCCTCTGTTCTTGATTTAAATATGTATATCTTTCACACACATCTATAGATCCTGAACTGTCAGGTTATTTCTATTTATTAAAACATACTCTGAGCCTTTTTCCTCTACAGTGGTTCTTTCGGTCACATCTTTCAAGCATGTTAAAAGGAAGGTCATGAGAACATTCCCTCACCATGGCATTATCCACAGTAGTATAAAATAGAGAGCTATTGATTGCTTATAACTGCATCTTTTGAACATTCAGATGCATTGTGTTCACAACTTGATGAATACACTTGCAGATGGCTTTATCTGTAGTGGTTATAAGCTCCAGTTAATGGCTGAATTAATTTAGAGTAAATGAATAATATCCTTTGGGGCTGATCCGGGGAATAAACTATTTGTTGTTTGGGTTTGGTTGCTTTTTGTGTTTTGTTTTGTTGTTGTTGTTTTTGTTTTTTTAAAGCAGTCAAATTTCAAGTAAGTACATGTGTCAGCTTCCAAAAATGTGGAAAACTGTCTTGCATAAATAAAAGGATTCACTTTTAAAGTCATTGTCTGCAGGGTTTCAAGAACAGGAAACAAGCTGACATCCAAACAAGATTTAATCTTCTGAAATGAAAGCAAGGACACAGCTTCATTTTTCTGCATTAGAGGTGATAGGTTTCAGAAATCTTCCTGAATTTTTTCACATTTTTTTCTAAGTTCATCAGTGGAGTTTCTTGCTTTTTGCCCAGAAAAAACAAGCAAAAATCAGTCTCAGAAGGAGCTGAAAGAGACTAGTGAAACCTCACATGGAGACTTAACTGACTTTAAAACAAATGAACAATTTCCCAGGCTTCTACGTCTAGAGAAAACCTAAATTAAAATTAGACTTTCTCAGTTTTCCTGTTGATCTTGGAGGTCTTTTCCTATTTTAATGATTCTATGTTTCTTTTGATATTTTGTCTCTCTTGCCTTTCTTTTTCCTCTCCATTCCTCCTGAGCTCAAAGGAAAGCAAACACTGATTTGTGACCTTTCAGGCATTAGTTAATGTGGTTTGTTTAATCCTGTTAGTCTACTGCCCATGACTGTTTCTGCTGTACCTACCTCAAATAAACAAACAAATCTCAGTAGTGAGACTCTATGATCCTTGCCCTCCAACACCCCTGCTGTCCAATGCAGTTTGGAGTAATGCCGTATCATCCGTGAGTCTCTGCTGATGGTTTTACTTCATTACTAGAACATTAAAGGACCCCAAGCTAGCCTCATGGTGTTGGATGGAAGGGGAATGTGTGCACAGCAGGATCCTTCCCTTAGCAGCCTGAATGAATAGCAGCATGAAAGGTTGGGTCTAGCAAAATATACTTACAGATGTGATACTTGCAATTATTTTGATGCAGAGAGCAGCGTTTTGAACACATCCCATTATGCACTGAATGGTATGAGAATGCCAGAGCAAAAATGCTTCATATTTGCTTTTTTGCTCAAGTTCATTATCATTAATCAGTGACTATACTGCTTTCGCAACTGCCATGTGCTCTGGTTCCCAGTATGACAGCACTGACAACACAAATAGCTGTGGCTGGTTAAATTAGCATTATTGCAGAGCATACTACTGGCTGTTGCATCATACTGCTGCTCCTCTATTTAAATTACTGAGAGAGAGAATTTGTTTCCTGTCTGTTTCTTAACATACTTTACAGTTATAAAAGAGGAAATATGTTAGAAGATATTTTTTTTCTGTCTGATTTTCATCACAGGGCTTTAAATATCCCAGTATCCTACTATTTTTCTGGGTTTGGATTTGACAACACATGCATTCTTATAGAGGATATCAGCTGGGGTGTAGTGGTTATACTGGCTAGCATGCTCTTTGCTTTTCATTGCTTGGAATTCTGATGTGCAATCTCACTTTCTGAGAACAGGAAGGATTCCATTTGGTGTTTTACATTTGCCATTGACTTCATTGCATCTAGCTAATGCAGGTTGAAGGAAATTCCAGTTCTGAAACAACTGAATAAAGTTAGATTGGAGTCTGTGTTCATCTATAAAGTGTGATTTATCATTGGGTCATTATTTTAAACAAAAAAAAAATACAAACCCTTGTACATATATAGAAATATGTCATCCATGTGGAAAAATATGAGTTTAGGTGAAGAAGTAACTATGTTCCATAGTTTAACCCCAGCCAGCAACTCAGCCCCACACAGCCACTAACTGCTTTCTGGAGGGATGGGGGAGAAAATCAGAAGAGTAAACGAAAGCTCATGGATGGATATAAAGGTATTTAATAGGTAAAATAATAGCTGCACATGCAAGTAGAGCAAAATAAGGAATTCATTCACCACTTCCCATGGGCAGGCAGGTGCTCAACCTTTTCCAGGAAAGCTGGGCTCCAACAATGGTGATTTGGTAAAACAAAGAAAGGGCACCACTTCTTCTTCCCCCAGCTTTATATGCTGAACGTGATGCCATGTGGTGTGGGTCAGCTGGGATCAGCTATCCTGGTTGTCTCCTCCCATCATCTTGTGCACACCCTCAGCTTCTCTCTGGTGAGGTGAGGAGGAGAAAGTCCTTGACTGTGTAAGCACTGCTTAGCAGTAGCTGAAACATCCCTGTGTTATCAGCACTGTTTTCAGCATAAATCTGTAACACAGCCCCATGCCAGCCACTGTGAAGTAAATTAGCTCTCTCCCAGCCAAAACCAGCACAATACTGAATGGATTAGAGATGAAAACCTGTTTTTGTTACACCTCTAAAAACCACTTAAACAATGATAGGCTGACTCAGCAACACTGCTTTAGTTACTGAAGGACCACTAAAATTGCTATTCAGTGGCACAGTAGAAATATCATACCAGATTAAAAGAGTGAAATCTGACCATGTGCATTTATAATTAATCAGTCAAAATAACATTTTCTTCTTAAAAGTACGATATGATAGTTGCAATTAGCATTTTTGAATATTCTTCAATGAACATACTCTAGTCTGCTTCATGAGAGTGGAGATGCTGTGATAGTATATGATGGGATAAAATGTTTTCTTTTTTTTTAATTGCACACTACTTCATTGTCTACTGCATCTTTTGAAGGGAAGGTTGAAGCAAAGTTTGCTAATACATTTAAAGGAACAGTATTTGGAGATATTCATAGCTCTTGACTATTTTACAGTCTTATCTAGGAAAAATGTTGGGACACAGAAAGCAAGCAAAGCTGGGAAAATCTGTGTGTGCTCAGAGCAATGAATAAGCACATTGTTCTGTGTACTGGGTGTTGGAAAACTAGTCAACAGAATGACACTGCAGTGTGCACTTTTGTGTAATGGTATTTTCCAGCTTGAGAGTACATATTTCTCAGTTAGCCAAGATTACCTTCCTACAAGTAATTGGTAATATAATTCATACTAACACCTTTCTATAGCAGCTGCCTACTGTGGCTGCTGTGTCAGACATGGTATTTTCAACAGCAGTTTCAGTCACAGGAGTTAACTGTGGTTCATGGACACTTTGGTTGACAATGGATTTATGTACCAGTAGCACAAACATTCCAACTTAATTACTGAAATTTAAATACAAAACCCCCCCCTAATACATTACTAAAATTGAAATAGAGAAACCAGTATCACAAACATTAACAAAAGGAAAATACAAGCTAGTAATATCACCTTAAAAAGACATTAGAAATCTGACTGTAGTACAGTCAGAGATTATTGTGACCAAAATCATAAGGAGGTTTAAAAAAATTCTTAATTGACTAATTTATTTGTTTGTTTGTTTAATTCAACAATGAAAATTTCTGTCTTGCAACTTGGATGAAACATTTTATGCAAAGTTGATATGTCTTGCTCTAAGGAATCTCAGTTGAGTCAGCTTTCTGTTATAAGTAACATGTATTTCAGGGATTACAAAACCAATGTGAAAATTACTTCTAATAACCCCAGATAGCTTTGAAAATTTGGCACTATGAACAATTATAAAGAGGTGAAAAAAGAAAAGAATGCAAATTAAGCCCTTTTTATTCCTGGTAGTCATTTCAGCATGAAGCCTACTTGGAGTGTTCTTTATAGTTAAATGTGTATTTTTCTTTATCATTATGAAGTATGAGAATATATTTATTTTAAAATGCCTAAAAAACTATTGCATTTCTGTTTGTAAACCTTTTTATTAGTTCTATCAACAACACCACAGTTTTAAAAATGGTGAATTTTTTGAGGATTATTTGAGTTTGAGTTATTATTTTCGCCATCTGACAAAGCTCTGTGGGTTTTTTTTGCATATATTTGTGAATTTTATGTAAGTATATAAAAATATAGATATATATGTATGTATTGAAATTCAGACTACCCATCCTCTGCCAAAATTGGGATCTAGGTAGGCACCTCAACTTGAAAGAGAAATTCAGGATCCTGTCCTCAGACACTGCCTACTCTGGTAACACTTTTAGCTATTCAGCTCCTTCAGTTGGACTAAACATCTAAACTTGCATGTGCTCAGAAACATTCAGCTCCGAGAAAATGGAAACCACCTCCCACGTTTTGTCCAATATAGAAACTGAGTAGGAGGAGACACAGACCACCTAAATCTCCAATCTCTTGGGCAAACTCAGACTATATTTAATACATGGACACTAGTAAGTTCAAGAAAAAAAAAAAAGAAACAGAGATGTGCATTCTCATTCATGCCATTTTGCAGATCTCCTTTATAATTACAGTTGCTTCCTGTTTAAGTACTTGTTTTACACTAATGTCTGAGGCTTTAGGTCTTTCTCAGGCTGACTTCATTCAGATCCCATACCACACAACAAGCACTGCTCAGAAAAGACTAAGGTGGTGACCCACATTTTGACAAAAAATATGTTCTTTTGTTGACATTAGTAATAAGATTCAGACTAAGAAGTGTGAGAGAGATTGAGGCTTTGAGGCAACAAATTGGAATACCAATTTGTCCTGTCCCTTCTGTAGGTCTGTGTGAGCTATCAGTCTGTCATCTCTTGGATTATTGCAGCCCAAGGTGTAAAGCATTAAATGAACTCTTTTCAGTTTTAAAAAGCTGGTGGTAATCTGTGATGGATTTGGAACCATTGGTCACTTCAGATGTTCCTGTAGCTGAGGCTGGACAGACCGTTGAGAGCAGGAAGCTTTTAGAAGAAATACAGTAAGGGTGGAAGACACACAAACTAACTTCAGCAAGGCTATTTTCAAACAAGTCCTGTGTTTCACAAGTTGTTGGGTAGGCATAATTCCAAAGAATGACTAAAGACAGACAAAGAGACAAAGATCTGATTGTGGGGTGAATTTTGGTGAGCTGGAATTCTTTCACTGCAACAAGTGATTCTGTTGGGGATGGGGGGTTGAGGTGGTGGAAGTTGTCATACAGTGAGTTTCAGAAATGGAGATACAAAGCCAGTACCAGGAGTGGCTGCTAACCTTACCCTGAATGAACAAGTGTGATTTACTCAGACACTGTCTCCAAAACTCAGGGGAACACTGGGGATACCTGGGGTCAGAGGTGCTCCTGCAAATGTTACTGTCCACCTGCCATTAAACACAAGTGTAGCTTTCTTATTCACTATACAGGTGGTCATCTTGGATTCCCAAAAGTGTCCCTTTCATTGACTGAGCACCCCAATTACAAAGAAGCACCTAATAAACACAAATAGCATTTTTTTATTTAATAAATAATCGAAAAAATCTATAAAGATTATTTTTAGTAATAGAGATGGCATGTGTAACATACCTGGTGGTTTTATTGAAGATTTTAAATGATATTATCTAGTGAGGGAATCTTAATAATCAAAAAAGATTATTGAAGTCACACAAAATACAGAAGAATTAACCCTCTATAGTACATAAAGTATTCTAAACTATATATCTATCTCTCTCTATATATATAGTATGGATTTAACTTTATCTTCTTTACCTGAAATGCGGTTGAAAACATCCTCAAATGCTTTAGAATGTTTTATCTGTGTATTAAAGTGATGCTTTCTGTACGTATGTTGGCTAACACTAATTTAAAATTTAGAGATGTTTCTTGTGAGCTTTGGAAGGGACTGTGTGGAATACACAGTTGTTGGAAGCTTGTAAGCCGATGCTGTTGGAGTTAACATTGCAGCAAAGTTCTGAGACTTCAGTGCTCTCCTATCGATGTTGTCTATGGATAACCAGGTCTGGAGACATCTACTTTCTTTGCTTTCTACTGTGGGAAACTTTCTTGTGACACAAGTGTAATTCGAAAAATTTCACTGTCGTAAGCTTTGGGTTTTTGTTTTTTGTTTTTTGGTTTTTTTTTAAATTCTAATCCTTCATATATAAACACATGCAAAATACTTTGTAAATTGAACAGGAGCAGTCTAGGAGAATACCCAGAATATTCAGAGTTATCTAAGCGTTTGCGACTGTTTAATCATATTTTATGTATTTTTATAAAATTCCAGTAAAAAATCACTAAGCATGTTTTATTTTAATATATTTCTAAAATTGACATCTGTATAAGCAAAATATTTTATAATGACTTTGTAATTTCTTCAAATGGTTTTAGAATTCATCTATAGTATCTACATGTCAGATTTGCAGAACATACTCCTCATCTCTGCAAATTAAAGGGCTGAGAATATGGACACTTAGAGTATGATTTAGTTAAAATTATCCCCTGCAGCAGTGGGTGGGTATCAGTTCTTCACAGCTGAGAATGATTTTCATAATTGTGCAGTACTCAGCAGCTGCAAAATCCCTGAGGATGCATGTTGCTCCTCTTCCAGGAGCAGCCTGGGTTTGCCTGCCTGGCACAAGCAGTTTGACCCCCCCATCTCTCTACACTCATCTTGGTGTGGGTTTCTGTAGGTGCTCAGTTTCCTCGAGTCTACAGAGGAAAGTTATAAAGGCTACAAGAAATGCATAAGAATTGTCTCTTTACTGATTGACAGATCCATTTAGAACAACTCAATGAACCTTTGAATAATGTATATTCTCTTTCTGACTGTGGATTGATGAAAATAATTTTCTGACACATTGCCATCTAGTGGCAATTCTCACATGGAGCTGATTATGGGATGCTAAACCCCTATTTCAGGCTGTATTTTCCTAATCTTTCCTTCAGTGGCCAATAGTAATAACTTATAGAACTATTTGAAAAGAAAAAAAAATAAAAAAAAGAAAAGAAAGAAAATAAGATTACTATTTCTAATGGTGTGTCAAAAAAAAAAATCAGGAAAGCATTTGCCTGTCTTAAAACTGGCTTTATTTCTAAGTAAAATATTATTCAGATTTTCAATTAAATATTAATGAGAAATTTAAAAGCACTAAAGTTAAACCTGTATTCATATAAAATTGCACATCTATTTTTTTCTGAAAAGAGCCTGAAGATAGGAACTTTTAAATAGCTCTGACATATTCTTCTGATCCTTGAGAATTGTGCTACTTGCTTGTGGGCAAATTTTAAAATATCAACTTCTTAGTGCTGATGATTCACAGATATGTTTAAAACATGATTAAATAATTGGTTACTCTTATTTCAAAGAGAATTACTATTTTTCCAGGAGTTTGACCCATTTGCTCTAATTTAAAATTACATGAACCGAAAATACTATTGTTAATCACAGAAATTTGACTCATTTTAACAAATACAATTAGTTCTGATGAATATTATTATCAGAAATGATACAGCTATTTCATCATAAATGAATTTCAGATAATAATAAATGACAGAATCTTTGCACAGGTTTTGTCTTGTGCACAGATATGCACATTTTATGTGCTCAAGTGCACATCTACTCCTAATCTTACACATACATGTACATTATTTGTGTTCATATAAACGGTGGAAATGTCTGAATATTCAGTGTAGTAATTAAGATACTAACTAGTGTCCATTCAATTTTCATTATTTATACGATGAAAAGATTTATTCCTCATTCATACAATAATTCTGTCTGTGACAGCCTTGGCAAAGCACATTGAAGTATCAGTGCCACAAAGACTTGGGCTGATTAACAATGAAAAGAAAAAATAAAAATTTGTATCTAAATGTAAAGTAATGTGTGGCTTGCTGGATTTCCAGCTTTGATCTTTAAATGGCAAATGTGTTAGAAACCTGAAGTAACTGAAGCATCCCTACTATACTTTGAATATACAAGAAAGATTATTAGTAGGTGGTGTGACATACAAATATTGATAACTTATAGTTGAAAACACATTGTTTAATGATTATGGACAGTTTTCTTTGTTGGTACCAGGCATTTCTATCTAGTGTTTCAAAATATGGTATCTGAAAATATATTCACCTGTAGAATGGCATTCCAGAGATTAAAAAGTGCGGGCAGGGTTAAAAATTTGTCTTAAAATCAGTTTTTGAGGACTTAAGCCCCATTTGAAACCTGTGTATTTCTTTATTAACAACTGAGTACCTCAGCATGAGATTGTCCTTGGCTGTGTGTCAGGATAGCAGTAGTGAAAATAGAATGCTTTCTCTGACATGGGTTGGGGATGACATTATTTGTGAATAGCAAAGTCAAATAAGAACAGAAGATCTCACACAATTCTGTCCACAAGAGAGTTATCATGTTTTACCATCTTTGCAGCATCAAACTACATAGATTTCAGAATAAATACGGTTTTCATTTATTTTAAATAAAATTATATATGGATAGAGTGATATATTCTGATAGATATAGATTATTAATATTTTGAGTAGGGTAGCTGTGTGTGGTAACTCATGTAGATATAAATAAGATGTGTTTAATATTTTTTAAATAAAAGTGTATTAATAAAGCATTGAGGCAGATATTCTAGGCAGCTTAACAGAAAATGAAAGTATACTGTCAATATAATGCCAAGCACTCACAATATAAAATTATCACTCATAATTCTAGCACAGGGATGTGAATGACATGATAATCTTTGATAGCTAAAGGGATTGAAATATTTATACTGCCACCAAAATGACGTAATATTATTTAGACAACATGCTGATATGAGTACCTTGGAGCTTCCTATTAGCTTTTATACCAATCAGTCAATAATGCCTATCATCCACTGCTCATTTTGGTAAGGAAAATGTCAAGGTGTTAATATGAAGTGACTTAGCCTTGAGTAGTGGTGAGGGAAGTTTATACTCTGTGTAAATACAGTTTAAATTGGGTGAAAATGAGGAAGATGAAAAATGGCTTAAGATGAGATATGTCTGATATGGAAAGAAGAGGAAATAATTTTCTGACTCATGACAGGTAAAATAGGTAATGGGATATGTGAGTGGGGATAAAGGAAAAGGAATAGCAGTAATGCAAGACGTTCAAAATAAAGAGAAAAAAATGGTAACTTCAATGATTTGAAACTTAAGAAAGCACATCTGGAATGTAACTCAAAGCAAGTCTAGGAGGTAATAATGGCAAATAGGCTATTTTGGAAGGATTTGAGGCCAAAAGAGACAATGAATGTGAGTGAAAGGCATATAGTACAAGGTAAAACCTGTTTTGCTCATGTAGAATGGAAAGGGATATTATTTGTGAACTTCTGAGAAATCTTCTATTAATGCCTTCTGAAACCAGGCTTCATATAGATTTTAAGTCTAAGGTAATGTAGAAACCAAAATAACTATGTATCATAGAATCACAGATTATGCTGACTTGGAAGGGACCCATCAGGATCATCAAGTTCAACTCCTAGTCCTGTGTAGGCCATCCTGAGAATCACACCATGTGCCTGAGAGCGTTGTCCAAATACTTGAACTCAGGCAGGCTTGGTGCTGTGACCAGTTCCCTGTTCCTATGCTCAACCACCCTTTGGGTGAAAAACCTTTGCTTGATATTCATCATAAACATCCCCGACTCAGCTTCATGCTATTTCCTCACGTCCTGTCACAGGTCATGAGTGAAGAGTTCTGTACCTTTCTCTCCACTTCCCCTTGTGGAGATTTTTAAGACTGCAATGAGGTCTCACACAGTATGATTTACATGTTCCATGGTGGAATACGTATCATTTGGAAAAGCTAATTGTTAAAATCCTCACTAAATTGTTGTTTAATCTTTGTGTTGTTTATCATAGGAACATTAATCGTCTGAGATTACGAACTATTTTTCTGAGACTTTGTGTTGCCAAATGTTTTTACATTTTCCATGCTGTAACTACTACCAGATTGTGTCTGAAACAAGGCATATGTTTTAGGCAATGGGAGAACAATTGGATAGCTGAAAATTGATATTGAAGAGGAAATGATATCCGGTGATCATAATAGTGCCCTGGGTTAGTATTTGGAAAGAAAGGAATCTCACAGCACTATAGCTTATGGTATTGGCTGAAAACAGTAATTTTCACTAGTTTCTCCTGTGCAGCCTGTGCCCAATACAGTATTTTCCATAAAAATTTGGAAACAGCATTCCCAAATCATTTAAATCCAGACAGATGTATAAAACCTTTACATTCACTCCCAAGAATAAAGGAACAATTCTTTAACTTCTAGCAGGATCTTGTATAGCCGATGTGGGTGCTCAGAGAAATGTTTCAAGTGACCATAACTGAATTACTTCTCTTTTATTTCCAAACTCCAGAGTTAATCTTAGGATTTTGAGCATTTTCTGAAAGATTTGTGGATTGTGTTGACATGAAAGATCGATACTGTTATTGACTTGTACTCCTGGAAACTTTTCTTCATTTATCACCATTTCTTAGCTAACTTGTTATGACTGTGCTCTGAGATGTGTTATTTCTTCAGTTGCTAATGTTATTCTGGAATTTTTTTTTCAGGTAATTTTGGGGGTTTTTGTTTGGTTGGTTGGTTGGTTTTTTCTTTGTTTTTTTTTTTTTTCTTGTTTGTTTTTTTGTTTTGGTTTGGTTTTTTGTTTTGTTTTTGTTGTTGTTGTCAAATGATCCAAAGGTACATAACTTATTTCAGTTTTCCACATAATTTCCCTCTATATTTTTGTGGTTTCTCAAAGCAAGTTAAACTAGCCCTTGTATCAGTTGTTGAAAACAGGACATAGGGAATGAAGAGAGCCCCTTATCTGATGTCAGACTGCACACAACCTCTGTAGGAGCACGAATTAGTGTAGTGATAGAACATTCACATCCTCATATTTCAAAAGAAAAACAACTAGGAGCTGCCCCAAAGCACAAACACTTCTCACTAAAGAATAACCTTAAATCACTTGAAAATATATTAGGTGTGAAAAACCAAGAAGAAATGTTCTAACAAGAGCCTTCAGCTTACAAATAATTTGGAGCAGCAAGAAACAAATGAGACAAAAACTGAGATAAAAACTAATGCTAAAACTAAAGAAGAGGAATATATACATTTCCATTTGGAAAAATTTTACTTGAGGTATAACATGAATTTACAAGATACAGAAATTTAATTTTCTTCTTAAAGAGGGTCTAAAAAAAAAAGCTGAAAAATAACTGATAATATTCAGAGGGAAAGACAGACACAAGTTACAAGAGCAAATTTGGTGAGAAAAGGGGTCCCTCTCCAGGCTCCAGTTTGCTAGTGCCCTTGTGCTATTGACACAAGGCTACTGTAGTTCCCTCTTTGGATGCTGCTCAGATCCTCCAGCACTCAAAGCAAGGTTTACGCCAAAGAACTGAGCTTCTATTCACGTAACTGGAACAGCAGTATTGAAATTTTGCTCCCTTCATGGTTTTTCCTGTGCCAACCCGGCAGAAAGCTACAGAACTGAATCAGAATTGCATTTGGCTTCCTCAGTAATCCTGACAGAGTAGGCCCTGTCCCTGAAGTTGCACTTAAAGTATTGCTCATTTGTGTTCATGAAAAGGAACGGAGAAAGACAGTCATCCCTAAAAGAGAAAGTGCATTGTATTTTCTGCAAGCTTCAGCCATTGAGAAGTCAATTTAAGTTGTCCGCAATTTCTCCATACTGTTTTCAAAGATGCTTACACAATTTTTGGACAAATACTTGAAAGTGTTTGAATTACTGTAAAATTACCTGAACTAAATAGATAAAGCATCTAAAAATAGATATGTAGCAGATGTAGCAGTGCACTTAAACAGTGTTGTTACAAATACTTACATAAGATTACAGCTGAAAAAAATTACCAGTTTATGAAGTTATGTTAAAATGCTGTGAAAAATATGACCATTTTTAATACATTTATATCACATATCATTGTGGGCTTCCTTCTGATTGTAAATTTGTTATGAGTTTTTGGAGGGTGATTTTATACAATGTTTTCCAGAGTTTTCTTGGGTTTTGTTAATCTTTCTGAAGCAAATTCACTCTGTTATTCTTCCAGGGGAAAATGCTGCCGTTTATTTTTCTTTATTTTGCAACCATTTGAATAGAAATGTAGAGGAAGTCTTCCATAGAAAATTTTCTGAGATGTAGGGGTTCCTCTGTAAAACTCTTTTCTCCTTCCCCTGAATAAATGCACAAAACTATTATCTGCCATTTTGCCATACTAGTTGCTTTTACTTTCCTAGTACATATTGTTATTTTGTAAAGGTTCAAGGCAGCCACTCGCAAGGTGGAACAGAGAAACAGATGAATAGTGGCCAGCAGTCTTTCCTGACTTAAGTTACTGAATGAAAAATATTTCACGCAGATGAAACATCAGATTAAATTGGTCAGAGCTAGAACGTTATTGCTTAGAGCAAAATTTGACGCAACTTTTACCCAAAAGCAGCCAGCTTGACATAATTGGCCAAAACCTCCCATTTTGCTCAGTTTGCAGCTCGAATAATCTAACTTAAGACTACTAGAATTTAAGGCAACTCAGCCTAACCTACTCATCATGAACTCATGAAAGGTAGTCCTTTTCATTCTAAAATTGGTGTTACAAATAGGCAAGATTGATCTCTATAGAAATATATTTCCTTACATTGAGTAATGGCCTACATAGACATTTGATTTGAAAGTTTAAATTATTTAGTCGTGACCATATTTCAAAATGACCAAATGTTTCTTAAATAAGAAAGTTCCACTAGTCCTCTTTTGAGTAGGAAAACTGTATTTGATTATTTGGCTATTAAGCAGGCTTTTAAAAAAAAAAATTCCAATCTTTTCCTTTCTTCTTTTGTCACTAGTGTTCATCTTTCAGAGACATTGTATCAGCTTCTGCCTTAAGTGCACCAGAGGGCCTTAGGGAAGATGCCAGGTGCTACTGAGCTATAGAATTGGTGCCAGATTGTGTCTCTGGGCAAAATCTGAGTCAGAGGACAAAGCACAATATAAGCATAATGTGGAATAAAAGAATTAAGAGCTTTTAAAGATGTGCAACACATAAGAAACCATATCATTCCTTGGAAAAATGACATTTCTGATAAAAGTTTGCTAATGACCTGTCAAACCTGATTTCTGATGGCAACTGATTTTACAGGACTGTAAGTCATCCTTTGCAGTAGTCCTAATGCTTCTTTGATTAGTTGTGCATGTTGAGTTTGTTAGCAGGAAATCCGTTCCATTCTTTTTTTTTTCAGCTGTATATGTAGAGAGTTAAAGAACATTACCTGTAAAATATGGACAGATTATGTGAGAATTAGAGAGATGAAATATAATGCTCCCTTTGATTTCATATTTTATTTGCATAACACAAGGTTGAGATTCATTCAATTACAAGCAGCTCTCAAATTATACATGATTTTAATAAAATCTTTGTACAGGATGTCAAATTTGCAATCTGCAAAGGCCTTAATTTCACCTGCAAAACCTGGTACCACAGTTACAGGATGTCAGCTTTAGAGTTCTTACAGAAATTGGTAAAGCTACTAAAACCAGAAAAACAACAGAGAGTAAAGTCATAGTATCAAACTTCATTTTCTTACGTAGGGAAGAGGGAGTACTGAATCTTGCTAGAGCCATGAGGAATCGTCCTTTATATTAATAAATAACTTCCGTTTCAAATTCTGTTCTTCTTAAAAATGTTGCAATACTCTTAGTTGTAGGGGCACTAGTGCTGGTAAAGAAGGAATTGTTGTTCATTAGTTGGATTTTGTTGACCTCTTAAAAAATTACCCACCAAACCAGTGTTTCTCTAAAGTCAGATTTTCCACTGTAAAAGCTTCCTTGACTTTTCCTAATAGTTATGTAAATGTTCATTAAACCTAGCCTTTAGCATAATTTCTGCTGTTTAGTCCAGTGCCAGTGTCAGTCTTACAGGCTTTCCATTCCCTGGATCTTTTCCAGAACCCTCTTCTTTTGAGGAAAACAGCCTAACATTTTCTTTCCATACATGGCTATTCAGCTGTTTCATCATTAAAATGTCATAGAACTCAAAGGGTAACTGTTAAATTCTGGGTATACCATTTAATCCTGGTGATGATGTTCTGCTGATTTTGTCAATTTGTTCTGTAGTCTCTTCTAGAGTCACTTTAGTTTTAGATGGATACTCTAATGTATCCCTGTGCAAAAAATGGTATTGAGGTGGGAATCTCCACAGTGGGTTTTTTTTTTCAAAGAGAACATTGATGCCAAGAAGTCATTTAGCTCCTGTGCAATTGCACGTCCTTTCTAAGTGTTTCTTTTATATCCTGCTCATTAAGAGGACTTGCAAGCTCTCTGCCAGGTTTTCTGATCTTGATTTGTTTGAAAAAAAAGACTTATTATTACCTCTGAATCTCTTTTACTAGCTTTTTCTCGAACTGTTTTTTTTTTTTTTTTGGTCTGCCTTGTCTGCCAGTTATTTTCTTCATTTAAACTCAGCTTCAGCTTTTTTGAAATGTCTTCCTGTACCTAATAACCTTCTTTACCCTGCTAGTTATCTGGGCTTTTCAGTCCTTTTGTGTCTTTTCAGTCTATTCTGAAGAGATGGTATGTGTTGGCACTATGTTTCCAATGCAGTTTCTTTATGAAAAGTCCATGCTTTTAGGAAAGATTTAATTCTCTAGGTTGCCCCTTCTGCTCCTTTTTGATGAGATTTCTCTTTTCTAAGCATTAAATTTAATATAACCCTGGAATTCCTAGACTTGTTCTTCATTTGCATTAATAAAGTGTCTAGGTACATTAAGTACTTACATTAATACACTTTACCATTATTACTTATTGATATCATTAATATAGACATGATGTTAGCAAAGCAATGTATTTTAACTCATAGAATCACAGAATCATAGAATGGTTTGGGTTGGAAAGAACCTTAAAGAACATCTAGTTCCAAGCATCCTGTCATGGGCAGGGACAACTTCCATAACACCAAGTTGCTCAAAGCCCCATCCAGCATTGTCTTAAACACTTAGAGGAATGGGACATCCACAACTTCTTTGTTAAGATCCCTCTGGATGGCATACCTTTCCTCCAGTGAGACAACTGCACTGCACAGATTGGTGTCACAGCATACTTGCTGAGATTGCACTCAGTCCCCCTGTCCATGGTACTGACCAAAATGTTAAACAGCACAAATGTTAAACAGCACAAGTCCCAGTATTGACCCCTGAGGAACACTACTGATCACTGCTTTCCACTGGGCATTGAGTCATGGACATCTCTTTGAGTCTGACCATCTAGCCAATTCCTTATCCACCAATGGATCCAAGTCCATCCATGAAACCCATGTCTCTCCAGCTTAGAGACAAGAATGTTGAGTGGGAGAGTGTCAAATGGTTTGCACAATTTCTGGTAGATAATTTCATTGCTCTTCCCTCATCCAGTAATGCTGTAACCTCATCATAGACAGCCACTAAATTTGTCAGGCATAATTGGCCCTTACTGAAGCCATGTTGGCTCTCACCAATCATGTCTTGCATAAACAGCATTGAGAAATAACAATATAGTTAATTACACAACTTTGGCATGTTTGTCTCATCTGGCACAGAAGGTTTCTATAACTTCAGCCTTTATTTCACATGTCAGGTGGAATAACATACTCTTATGTCTCTTTGTTTAACTTTTTCCCATTATAACCTCCTGTCACTGATGATTACTGCCGGATTGATTGACGGATTGATTAATTGTCAATTTCAGATTTTTTCAGCAGACCAGAGGAGATGAGGAAACAGTCTTGACAGGGTGACTGTTACACTTCCATCTTTTTCTGTCTGAAATTGATTACATCTCTACTGCAAAATTCACTGTTTCTAAGTCCTCTGATCCCACTCTTCCACTTCTGATAATAGTTTTCAATTTAGTTTTAGCTTAACAGCCTGTCAGCCAAATTCAGTGGCATGTTCTTGAGGCTTAAAGTGTTTTCAGCTTTTGGCTCAGGTTATCTACTGAAATGGTCAGCAAACAGCTGAACTGAATAGAATTCTGCAATGATGCAAATGCATGAACTAAAATATATGTGATTGAAAAACTTGAGCACCCTTTGAGACACCTGAACACTGGTATTTGTGAGCATTACAACAAATTACAGCACAGTGCTGAAAAAGAAGCAAGTAAATTGCCTTGAAAAAATAGTGTTTCCCATAATCCGTTTTTCATAGCATTTTAGAAAATGAGGGGTAAAGGTCTCTTGTATATTAACTATAGCACCATGTGAGTGGTATTCTTTATCAGTTGCTGAGCAACGGTCATACTCTGAATTTTTAAACTCATTAGCAAGCTGAACAGGCTGGCATTTGGCAGATGTTATTTGATTTTGTTTGGAGGGAAGTCAGTGGGGAAGACAGGAGAGACATTGAGCTCATTGTGTTATCTTGCTTCTCTTAATAAATTCTCATGATGTTTTAAACACATCTAAGGAGACTGAAAAGAACTCCTTAGTTTTCAGGTTATTCACAGAACTTTTATGTGGTGTATTTAGTAATATAAATGAAACACAGGACCCAAATTTTGTTAGCTTCAAAAATATTTTAATCTTTACCTCATTTTTTCTTGAAGTGTTTCAATCATTAGTAGTGACTGCAGTAGCTTTATTTGAATCCTGCAATCATACAAGCATTTCTTAAATAACTCTGCCAGTGTACCTTGGCCTTGACCAAGAATATATTTTTTGTGTGTTTCAATTGTAGCCTTTTTTAATAGGAGATCTGTCAATTGTTACAAATCTTTCAGTACTATGTGACAGCGATGTGATGTGGTCATGCATCCAGAAAGAACTCACTCTGCCTGTATTTTAAGATAGTGATGGCCAAACCTTATAAATCCTGGCAATGTGACTAAGTAAGCTTAAACCACTACAATTTTAAACTAATGAGTTACAAACCAGTGGGGGACCTCTGCAGAGTGTAAGCGTAAGAGAAATCAGTTACTGGCAGACTTGTAACACTAATTCAAGAGCACAAATCTCCAGCTCAGATACCAGGTGCCAGTGTACTGTTTTGTTGACTCATTAATGATAATTTTAGCTTGGCTGTTTTACCTGACCATCTGAAGCTGATTGATGAACTGGTGAAAAGAGATTAATACTATTCCTTACTTTCTAAGTGTTCCCTTGAGTATCTTCTTTGTCTAAGAACTCTTTACCCAAACCAATTATTTCCATGTGATTCAAAGGATCGTCATGAATTATCACATTATTATTGTTAGTTTTCATCTCAGTAGCACACATGGTGACCAATGCAGGTTATTCACAGTTGGCATTATATACAAATTTACATGGAGAAATTACTCAGACTGGCATCTGGAGTACATGTTTTTAACTCCTACTACATTATTTAAATTACAAATTCCAGATAGTTTTGCAAGTAGGTGCTGAGCAATTCTGAAAACTAATATTGCTTGACTTCTGGGTATTTTGGACCTTTTCCAACCTGATTTGCCTGGTCACAGATAGAGTCTACATATCTCTAAAACAGATACTACTAATATTGTAGAAAATAAGGTCTAGCAAAAGTATTGGACTGGCTTCTAAGACAAACAAAAAAGAGTGTCAGAGTAATATCCATAAATTGCAACTAGCAAGTATATAAGGAATGTTGGATATAGTGAAATAACCTGTTTTGTTAAAAAAACTTAGGGAACACAGACCAGTCTCACGAGTGAGATGGAAGTTTATAATACACAGACAGAATGTTCTGCATACAATGTGTAGTTGCTAAGTTAACTTCTTGCTGAAGGATATTGTGGATGCTAAAGTTTACATAAGCTCAAAGGAAGACAGAGTTTGTAGGAAAGAAATCTGTTAGGGTCATTGGCTGAGAAAGCTTCCTGTTCATACATACTTAAAAGGGAACGTTTTGGGCAGTGTGCATAGTATGTAAAATGCACAAACATGCTGTCAGCTTGCTGCTGACTGAAAGCTTAGATGACTAAGCAAATCTGTTTTAATTGCTGTTAAACAATTTAGATGTCTAGAAAGCCCTAGAAAACTAAAAAAAAAATATAAATCATAGAAGGTCCATACTTCCTTGAAAAGACACTTCTAAGAATGGGGGGGGGGGATTGTTTTGTTTTTGGGGTGTTTTTTGTTGGGTTTGTTTTGGTGGGGTTTTTTGGGGGTATTTTTGAGAAAAAAAGTGCTGTATAATATAAATCTTTAATTTGAAGAAAAAATTCACAGGAACTTTTAAAAATTTCCTATGTTTGTGGAGCCAATTAAAAAAAATAACTTTCTGCACAGGAGACTTAGCAGAAAAAATTAGTTGGGTAGTCTTACCTTGTCATGATTTTTTTTTACAGCCTATAAAAAACACTGCAAATGTGATATGATTGAGAGTGTCTGCACAGGGGAGGCCAAGAACTAGAATAACAAGATAGTTTGCAGGTCAAGAGAAGAGAGTGCATTAGTAGAGTTGGAGTAAGGAACTTGCACAGCCTGGATCCTCTGTTTAACTCGGTCAGTGCTGTTAGTCTTGTACTTTGATGAACTCTAAATTCACTGAGAAAAGGTAGAAAAGAAGTAACAGAGGAAGGGCTGAATGGATCCAGGAGCGGAAATGTGTTAAAGAACCTTTCACCTCAACTGTTATTTCACAATAAAGCAGACCCTTTCAAAAGAAGATAAAGGGAGTTTCCGAAATGAATCTAGCCAAGGTCAGAAATTCTTATAATTCTTGTTATTTATCGACTTTGCAGTGATCTCTGAAGAATATACTCTTGGTCCCACTGTATGATGGACAGGTGCAAAATCACAAGCCTCTAACACTTTCAGCAAATGTACAGAAAAGAGTAAAAAATAAAGGTAAATAGTGAAAAAAATCCAATCCAATAATGGTTCTTACTTACTTAATGATACTTACTTAGGGCTGAATTTAGGTTTTTTCCTAAGTTTAGTGTGCCACTGTCCCTTCATTACTAAGGTAATTTAATGTAAAGGTGGATATTTTCCAGTGCAATACATCTTATTTTTCTTTAAAATATTTTAGACAGTCCTCAGAAAATTCATCCTATTATTTTTGTTTGGGTTTCTTGTGTTAGCAGTATGGTGAATGGTAAAGAAATAAGACAAAATGTTTAATTTATTAGCATTTGGAAAGATCTATCTTTTCAAATACTGTCCATAACTATTCCAATATATGTTGAGTAACAATATAAATAGAAGTTATATGCATTGGTGTGCTAAGTTAAGTAAATAATGGGTCTTTACTGCAAGAAGCTGACACTGCAGTATCTCAAGGTTAATTTCTAATACTTAACTGTATTGATGATGATTTTATTTGAAGTTAGAACTCCATGTTTAATGAAGTACTTATCCTGCTTGACCATTTATAGCTTTAAATTTCTTTTTCTTTCCATCAATTCATGTATGATAGTGAAGTGAACTTCTAGATTTAAAAAAAAAATGGTCCTAACACAAGGTAAAAAAAATAAAAATGGGCTAAAGAAACAACCACCCAACCAACCAAACAAAAATGCCCCCAAAAACTAGAATGCTAGTGATCTTCAAAACAAGGTTGTACAATAACAAGTCCAAGTGTGGAGGTCTTTCTTACATGTAACAAACAATGCAGCATAATATTAGCACAGTTAAAAGGTAGGTAATTTCTGTCTTAATTTCATGATATAAGCCATTATAATTGGAAAGAATTGAGGTAATTTGGATTACACAATTTTTGTTGAGAAAATAGAGTTTTTGCAGTGTTATGGCTTTGCTGTCTGTCTTTTAGAATAAAAATTTAACTTTTGAAAATGTATGTAACTACATGGAAATATTTAAGGTCAGATAGAGAACACTAACCTGCCATGGGGGTATTTCCTTGTGCTCATAGGGGTGTAGTTCTTTAAAGGATTTATTGTAATGAAATATAATACAAAATCATAGTTATAGGAAGTGAAGTAAGAAAAAAATTACATCATGAACAATGCCAAAATATACTAAAAAATCTAAACAGGAGGCACTATAAGAACTTCAGTGAAGACATATATAAATGAGTTAGCCAAGCATTCAAATGATTAGCTTAGTGATAAACTTTTCTTTTTCCCTATTTTAGACCTTTTGTGGGTGGGTATACAAGCATCTTTTGTTGAGTTTATTCTTTCATACAGACAGATGACACATGTTATAATGAGGAAGCTGAGATTCACAATTATTGGGAAGGAAGTCCTCATCCGTGATTCAGTGGTTCATATGCTGTTTGCATGTGAACATGGATAACAGCACACAGCACATGGATAACACCTTTGTTTGCCACCTGCCTGTTTTACATGTTGGAGCATTCTGAGCATTAGTTACTACCACAGTTTCCTGGGTACCACAGGCATCCTTTACCTGAATGCTCAAACCACTTTTTATCTCTTTACTTATATTTTTATTTACTTTAATCAGCAAGCAGTAACTAGGGTGCTCATTTGGCCACTGAACACTTGATTACATACTGCTATATTTTCTTGCTGAATGAGAAATTTTATACTACTTTTCCTGAAAGTTTATTCTCTGATTCTGCTTTTAGTGTGAAGACTGCAGTAGTGTGGCTGAACCAAAGAGAGAAAGAATTATTTCTGTTGGCCTAAGAAGTTCCTAGAGGTTTTTTTAGTTCTTAGGAGTTATGTCATCTGGTATAAATACTATGAATAAATCCTAACAGTATTAGATACTGTTAATATGAAAGATTTAAGTCACCTTGATGGTGCTTTTCTTCTGAGTGGTTATAGACTGATATACACTGAAAATCTTACAGTGCTTTATAATAAATTTATTTCTGTGCTCTCTTTTAATGTATAAAGGTTATTCTTAGAAGAGAACTTATACTCTGTGGGTTAATTTAGCATAATTGAAGTACCAGAATCACATAGACTATAAAGTTCCTTTGCATTTCGCTATAATTTTTCACATCATAGTGGTATAGCTAGATTCTGACTGCCTTCATGCTGATCTAAATCAAGATAACACCACCAAGAGGCTTGGACTTGGTAACGTTTTTATAGTTTCTGTTAGACAAACAAGACTACTGTAGGACAGGGCTGTTACTCAAACAATAAATTTTCCATGAGTTTCTTAGCAAAAAAGTGACAGTATTATTGGGGTTTGTGAGAATTTTATCTCCAGAATTGTGCACCAGTATCTGAATTGAGTATCTGTACCAAACTGCAGGTTCTTCCCCTCCCCCCCATCAAATTTCTAAAGTAATTTCATTAGCAAGCTTGAACAAAAGTCTGTATGAATGAAAACAGAGTTAAGAGCAGGATCTAGTCTAGTAATTTTAAATAGAGTGCACTTAGGAACCCTTAAAACTTAGTCAAATAAGCTGTTTATTTTCTGTTCTAAAAATATCAAAAACTGTAGAAACCTTACCAGATATGCAGCATTCTCTCTGCAAAGGGTATGGGTAATTCTTCATAAGTAATATAATTGCACCTCCCAAAAAGATTTCACAAAAAACTTCACAGTAGGAAAAGTGATGATTATTCCATCAGAGTAAAGTATTAAGACACGCCATGGAAGTGGCAGCAGTAAGATGTTTCTTGCAAGTCACCCACACCAGCTCTCTACTCTGTTACTGTTCTTGCGCGTTCTAGTTCAAATCTTCTCATCTTCAACCCAGAGTGTGGTCTGCTGAGAAGACATTGCTCACTCCCAAAGGTTATAAGGCTCTTACATCCTTTGTGTGCACAATAGCTGTATGGCATTGGGTTAAGAGCTTTTTTTCTGAGGAGTTACATTGAGATAAAAAATTATTACAATATTAAACTGCATTTCTTGTTTCAGCCCAGGACAGAGCAAATTTTTTGCAGTAGCCATAAGGAGGTGAAGCCTAGAGGATGTGGGTGTGGCTAGGAATTTAAGCTATACCACCCCCCCCCCCCCCCTTGCATCAATTATCAGGGATGGGGGTAGGGGACACTGGCTTTTGAGAAGATGTTGATTTTCCAGTGGAAAAAATTGTGGCAGCCTGGGGTCTATGGTGAGCACTTTTGCATGGGAATTGCCCTCTTTTTTGTATACTTCTATTATTAACATTGTTGTTGTTGTTGTTAATTTTCTTATCTCATTCCTGTTTACAGTAAATTGTTCTTATCTCAACCTGTAATCTCTGCCTTTTGCACCTCTCATTCAGGGGGTGAGGGAGGTAGTTCGTGGTCTTTTTAGTGGGAGTTCTAAATTCAGGAATATGAGTCCTAAACCATGACAATGCAGATGTCTGTTGAGGTCAGATCTGGAGAACCTGGATGTGTTGTGCATCTCTAGGTGCTAGAGAGAGTGTCTGTGTTAGTTGTCTTCACTTCCATAGGTACCTCTCTGATAATCAGAGCTTTGCGAAATGGACCAGGAAGAAACAGAGCAGATCTCAAGAGATAACATTAGTCTGGACCCGACCTGAAATCTGTGGAGGAGGATTATATAGGAGTTGCCCAGCTTGGGATAAAAAAGGGTTTTCTAGTCCTTTTCATTAAAGAAATTTAGGAATAAAAGGCCATGGAAGGAAAGCAGGACTGATTACTTGCCTGTATGATAGTGGATTGTGATGTGCAGAAAAGCTTAATGATGATTTTATAGGGACTTGAGTTTTTTGAGATGTTAAGCAGTATGGGATAGCTGGAACATTCAAGCTGAAGTGCTACATAGACAAAACCTGTCCACTCCATCAACCTAAAGGCTATGTGTTTATGATACAGGGCCTAGCATTTGTCAGAGGGAACTGGGGTAGTCCAACTTGTTGGGGTACTCTCTAGTAAGGCTGCATGAGATAGTGTGGAAAAATCTAGTTGTTTTGCTTTTAAGCAGACAAACTTCAGACTTCATCCATCCTTTCAATAAGATGAAATTGATTTCTATGTGAGAATCAGTACATGGCCTGTATACCGTATGGGCCCTACTTAGCATCTTCATGCCCAAGTAGTTCACTGTTACTTGATGGAATCAGTATGACATCTCATCCTCAAACACTTCCTAGTGCAGGAAAATTACTCTATGAAACTTTAATAGGCATATTTTTCCCTTTTCACTGTTATTTTAAAATACAAAATTATCACGTATCTTTTCAAAGGTGAACAATGAGAAATAAAAGTCTTTTGAGCATGAGGATTTTCATTCTTCTAATTAAGTAATTCTCTTTCTACCCAGTCGTATAAATGGCAAGTGTGTGAAAAATGGTATCATATGGATGAAGAACACACAATGCACTACTCATGAATTTATCTTTCTTGGAGTAAGGTTACCATTCTTTTTCTGTTCTGCAGAATGTGAAAACATATGTGGATTCCTCAAAATATTGTGATTTCTCTTATGAGAATGCTTTTGAACAGGTCTTATGTTTCTAGAAGGCAAAAATTCTTCCATAATTTGAGTTTAAGAGATCTGAAATACCTAAATAATAAAAATTAATAAATTAAAAAAAAAAAGGGAGTGCATGACATTCATATATTTGACCCAAAACTGAAGGATCTGAAACATATTTCTAAGAATTCTTATATGCTTTAAAAAATATTACAGACTTACAAATTAATTGCACAATGTGTCTAATGGCAGTTGATCACAAAGCACATAGTTTCCACAGGCCTTGTGAATAGTTAGTAGAATGCAGGCATTAGAAAGACCTCTTTTTACCCATAATAAATAATCCATAGAGGTAAAGCATATCAATCTCAAATATATTGAATCTCATACTGCTTTTAAATGTGTTCAATTTTAGATTGGATCACAAGTGCACTTTGAACAGACTCTAATATATACATGTGCAGAGCTTTTCTTTGTTTTTTGGAATAGTCATAAAGCACGCAAACTTTTCAGATGCTAACCAGATTAAACTGCTGTTTAACTGTTCAGAGGTATTTGAGCCACCAAACTAGGACAGAATTAGTTTTCAGTAAATCTCTGCAAAAGCCTATAATAGACATGAAACCTTTCTCAGGTCTATGAAGAGTTCTTTTTCCAGGACACCTGAAGGAATGTACCACATCAGCATTACCTCCCCTTGCTCCCCTATGGCATAGACAAACATTCCATGTGTAAGCAAGGACTTAGCATATGTAAAGCAGTCACAGTAAAGTAACTCTTGTTGTTGCTTTTTTCTTTCGTAAGTCAGCCCTGTTTCCACTGTCTTTTACATAAGAAGAGCAAAAGAAACTAATGTATTGATGCCACCATAGCGTTTTAGTTGGTATATCTTTTGAGAAATCAACATTAAGGCAAGATATTTAATTATTTCTGCCACTTTATTAAATATTTTCACACTTCTAGAGGTGCACCCTTGAAATCTCTGTTGGATTGCATTTCAAATATCATGCTGTATTTAAATCATTATTGGATTAAAGTGTGATTTTTAAACTCTAATTTGGTAGCTACAAGAGAATCGAAAGGCAAATCTAGGGTGGACTGATTATCTTCCATTCAAACCAGATTTTATTTGATTATCTGTGATGTTTCAGTCTTTTAACTATAATCAGAATTAATAATCTAGTTAAAAATTAGTTTCATCACTGTATTTTTTGAAAAATATGATCTTAAATGAGTTTATTGAAGTTTTCCTTAATTTTTCTTTAGTAAACTCTTCACTGTGCATCATATCTTTTCTCTATTTTTCATTACATTGATGTAATGATTGCCATTTTCCTTGTAATCATAGAATTAAATGGAACATCTAGGTTAAGGCTAAACAAATCTGGCTGAACATCATGTTTCAAATTGGATATCATTCTATTTGACACTGACTATAAGTGTTCATGCAAATGATATTTATATATTTTTATGAACATATATATATGTACAAGTATAGAAGAGCTCAAAATAAGTTGGTCAGGAAGTGTATAAGTTGTATAAAAAGTGCAGGTTATCATCTTACTTGAGGATTGTGCTTCAAATGATGGTGCCTTTAGAATTAACTTGGAAAATGACATGATTTTTGCCTTCGCAAACATAGAAATAAGAAAACAAATACAATGATGAAGCTTCAAGAGCCATGGGATGTGGTTCACAGCTAGAATCATAGCTTCTTTCAAAAGCTGGTGAAATGCATTCTTTTCCAAATATACTGCAGAATGACTTGTTTTGCACAGAGACTTGTTAACCGATGGAAGTTATGCATATTGGGTTAAAGAAATCTAAGAAAAGAGAATGGAGTATCTATTGTTCAGCCTTTTTTATTTGGTTTGTAACTCAGTCTGAAAAACACGACCTGGCTTTTATTTTGTTAAAATCATTTTGTTCAACAGGCATGTCTTCCTTTCTTATCATTAGAAAGAATTACTTGTGTTCCCTTCAAAAGGTTTTTTTCACAATAATTAAGAATCTTTTTGATACAATGATTTTATTAAAAGTATGAATAATACTGCCTAATAAGTATGAGATGTAATACAAGTGAGTGAACATGCAGTGTGTGATAGAAGCCAAGCTGAAAGGAAAATTCCATGCTGGAAAAGAATGTTTATTCAGTCTCTCAAAGATTCAGATTTGTAAAGCATAAGGCAGATGAATGTTCCTATACATGCATATGTTTTGTGCTGCATAGTTTGATCCTGGAGCTTGTTGGAATACCTAAAACAAGAAGACTGACATTCATACTTCATCGATACCCCTAAACTTCCTTTTCTGCCTATAAGGTATTGCTTATAATTGCTTATTGTTTGATTAACTGTGAAGGGCATGATTTTTTTAATAGGTTTTGTCTTTTCTTACTAGCACAGGACTTCTTTTCTTTTGGAAATCATGATCAGAGAGATTCTCTTGGTTTGCATCCATGATGGTATATATTTCACGACCTTTCATATTTCATACTGAGATAAAAGTATTACTGACTTCTCTTTTTCACTTTTGTGGTCATTTGCTATAAGCCAGCTCCTTGAGCAAATTGAAAGTCATATGGAAAGCTTAATAGTCTGTGACACATATCATGAAGAAGTACAAATGACTGCATATGTCAAGACACTGCAACTGGTGCTTATTTTTATGTGAAAGTCTATGGGAAACTGAGCCGAGTATGCTGTATGATATAATTGGCTCAGTACAACCTATTGTAAAAACTACTGAATCCTAGTAGCAGATTATTTCCTCTGTGGTTAAAATATCTGTTGAATCCTGTTATAGATATCATGCTTCAGATCTTTTGACTGGATTGTGAGTTGAATGATACATAGTATTTTTCTTAAAACCTCCATCCTATGAATCAAATAGACATGTTGGAATCCCACTAGTTTTCATTTTTTAAACCAGAAAAATGTCATTCCTCAA
The DNA here is from genome assembly GCF_047495875.1 of Pithys albifrons albifrons. Taxonomy (NCBI): domain Eukaryota; kingdom Metazoa; phylum Chordata; class Aves; order Passeriformes; family Thamnophilidae; genus Pithys; species Pithys albifrons. The sequence continues at coordinate 20,680,793 of NC_092459.1, read as the reverse complement.
ATATGCTGGAAAAAATGCCTAGTTACTGAAAAGTAAGGTTTAAAAAAGTCCATTAAGTGAAATAACAATTCCCAATTCATCGCCTCATCTTGGAGATCGTTTTGAGTTTTGACCTTGAATATTAAATAAGCTTTATGATATTGAGCCCCATATCTGACTAGTATGCCTTAAAACTCCATAATAAAGTTAAAATAGTATATTAAATACCAGCTACTTTCAGAAAACAAACAAAAAAAAACCACTGAAAGGCATTTTGATATTCAGCTGTTTAATCCATTTATCTGTTTTTTTTTTTAATTTTCAAACAGTATATATTAAAATTCATTACAAAAGCCTATATTTTCTCATTTCTGCTACTATAAACCTAAGATTTTGCTCTAGATTTGAATTTTACTCAAGGGCAACATAGAATAACATAAATATCCATGAATAACATAAAAATTATGTCAAGTACTGTTAAGTGAAACAGTATAGAGTTGCGAATGTAAAACTGCAGTATTTCTCAATGCTACTCTTAAATATACAGAGTATTTAATAAAATTATGTCAAATATAGCACTAGACAACTCTTCCATTAGAAACATGACATGTCTTCAGTCACATTTGATAGTCAAACTGTTCTTTTAAGAAAACTTAAACTACTTAAAAGTTGTCTTAATGAAAAAGCCTGTTCATTTGCCTGTTCATATTGATACAACTTGTGTATGAGTACATTGAGAGACAGATATTAAATGTGATTTCTGTCAGAAATATTCAAATATTCATCCAAATATTTGTGGTTACATAAAAAGCCACCTAGCTATTGTTACATGTCTCCACAAATAAAGTAGATTTCTGTAGCTCAGTAAAACTCATCTAATTTTACATATTTAGTAAATATTATATATCTTTGCAGTGCTTTCCTGACACACCTATCCTGTAACTATATAGGTGCTTTCCTGACACACCTATCCTGTAACTAAATGCTCCTTTTCTGAGGAAGGTTTAAACAGATTCTGTCAATTCATTCAGATATCATTCTACTTTTAATATATGCAATAGTTACTGTAATGATCGTAGCAGACACATGCATTGTTTCTTAATCTTCCTTTTTTCTAAGTAATTATTTAATGGATTATTTATGTAGACAAATATAAGACACGGAATGACAGGAATTTCCAAGTATATGTCTAATTTTCTTTATCTGTTCTTTGGGAAATTTTAGGTCCCTCTGGAGCAGGGAGTGGATGGAACTAGAGGTTGAAGCAGAAATTTCATAAGGAAAGGGTCATACTTTCTCCTCACAACTTTTCATCAACATCCTGCATCTGAATGAAGATGTACATATAAAACTGCTCCCCTTGGCTTGCCCACTTCCCCTTGCCTTTTTTACAGGCAAGCACATACACTGTCATATGCTCGTTTATGCTGGGAGAAAGAGTAGTCCTCAGCCTTCAATGTGAAGCCACTTTTGTGGTGCAGTGACTGACAAAATTACGCTGTTAGTCTTGTAAGGAAAACAGAAGGTGGAGGATAGTTTCACAGTACAGCGGTTCTTATTTCTAAGGACGTGTAATAAAGATGAGTAGTGCTCTACGCATTGTTTATTCCATAAATAACATAATTATTTAATCCTTGCAAGACTGCATCAGTATCAGGATTGTAGCAGAGAAAACTATGCACAGTTGAACAGCTGCTGAATCAGTAAAACATATAAAACTGTGCTTATGTTTTACTTGATTCAAAGGGATACTGTAAAGCTTCATTGAAACTTAAGCAGAAATAGTAAGATAACAAATATTAAAATCCGTTCCCCCAAAATATTAAGTTTGCATCATTCTTGCCTTTTTCAGAGCCCTGAAACTTCAATAAAAGCTAGCAATGTGGCCCCTCTGCCTGAAGTCATGCCACTGTCAATTAATAATTTTGGTAACTAGTATTTTCACTTAAAAAAAATATAAGTCAATAACTTTCCAATTTTTAAAAGAAAAAGGGAATACTATTTGAAAAAAACAAGATTTCACATTGTCTAAAATTTACTCAAATAGGACATTTTAAATATTCTGTATGCTGGCAGCAATATATTCAAAATTGACTATGAAATTGGAATTGTTTCTGAATGATTTTGGTTTTTTTATTTCCTATTGATGCCAAAGACATAGATTGTCTAGGTATGACCAGCAGTCAGATAAAAGACTTTAAATGTTTCATAAGAGAGAGTAGAAGGCCAGTCAATATATCAGTAATACTGTGTTTATTACCTGTGCTGACAGACTGTCTGTAGATCTCTAGGTAAGTACTAAATAGGTTTGTAAGCTTTGTAGTTCCAAGTTGAGAGGATGCATATTTAATACAGGAATAAAATTTCCATTGCCCCTCTGAACCTTGTCTTTCCATTCTTATAATATTAAATATTATTTTCCTAAAACTCCCCTCAATGAGACTTATTTACATGACTAAAATATGTTTATGTTGATGAACTCTGCAGAAGGGGGAATTTCATGGTTTATGTATTCAAGTATACCAGTACTCCTTAGTAAGATATATAATACCTTGTTGCTTAAATGCCTTACAAAGTAAATAATATTCAAAATAGGAAGTTATGTAAATACAGATATTTTCATAAAATTAATCTTTCTGGAGAGAGCAATTTAATTTTTTTTAGTTATATTTGTTAGTAATGTAGAATAATTTTTGAATTATATATATTTATTTTTAATCATTTTTCCTTAACTTACCTGCAAATAGCACCAGACACCATATGAAGCACATCCTGTGGACGGGATTTTGCTAAATGGCTTCTTGAAAAAAAATTTCAATCTTTTTGATGCCTAAGAAGGTTTTCCTAAACTTTTTTATACTTTTTGATCAATTCTAATCATATATTTATTGATTGAAGATTGTTCTAGGAAGTATTAATACGGTATACTGAGGTAATCAACTTCTGAAAGACAGGCAGTATCTGTGTAGTTATTAAGACACTAATATAAAGAAATAAGTGCACCTATTATTTTTATTTTTTGGGGGTGGAAAAGTAGAAATATATTTTACAAGAAGCAAAATCATCATTTTTCTGTATCTATGATACATAGGGTTAAAAATGAAAGGCACTGGTGTGAAGTATTATTTCCAGTATAAATGGTTCAGTAGCTTGCAAACAAGATAAGAATTTTATTGAGAGAAGGAACAATCCCCGTTTTATCTCTTTTCTATATACTTTTTTGTAAATTTTTTTCCAGTCCAGTTGAAAAAATGAAATAGTGTCATGAAGACTAAGGACACATTTTTCTAGTTTGATATTATCTAAATAAACAACCTTCACTTAGGGTGGAACAGAGGAATTGACAAAAGATTTTTGTTTTACTGAGAAAACACCTACTAGCTTAGTCAGAGAAAAATATGCAAATATGTTTGCTGTCTGCTTTTTACAGTTCATAGATAAATAGAACTTGTATACTCTATACACAAAATATGGGGAATTGCTTTTGAAAGAGTGGGAAATGACAAACTTTTTTCAATGGTATAGGGTGTAAAATTGTGGATGACTAAAAGAGTGCTCAGCAATTCACACAGGTACGCATGTTAATAAATGCTTTGTAAATTCACACATGTAATAAAGCTGAATGAATCTGTGGAAGATTGTCATTCACAAGAATCAATAATAATAGAAGCAGTAATACAGAAAGCACACTGTTGTCCTTATTTAGAGCTTGGCATCTGGTACTTTGGCTTTGTCAAACTGCTGGCATGATATCCAGATATAAATCTGGACAGTGGTATTGAAAATTTCTCAGTATTGAATTGAGCTAATCTTACTTTATTGATTGTGGTTATCTGTCTTTCCTGAGATTCAATAGAATGCAAGGGAAACAGATGTGTTTTGCTTAAAATACTTGCATAAAATATCCCGTGTATTCTACATTGAAATATTGTATTCAGTGGATTCAACCGCACTCAATGTACATGAATAAGATTACTACTATTGATTTATGGTGAATATCAACTAGAATCAAGTAGTGCTATATCATACTATGTTTTAATGATTCATGTGGGTTCATTTATCTTTTGCACAGACATCACAAAATTATTTGGTTTTCATTGAGAGTTTCAATTAGGTAGTTAATGTTTTGTGTGTGTGTGATTCTGCAGTTTTCTATGAAGCAAACAATTTGCTTGAGTTCCTAGATGGCTTTTGTCTTGCCATGAATGGTCTTTCTTTATTATGCAGGATATAGTATATAATTGTTTGGAAAAGAAATGCATTATGAATATCAATGATAATTCACCTTTACAGTGCTATGGTAAATGAAAGCATAAAATTTGTGTTGAGCATGAATTAAGAAGTAGAGGAAATATTGTAATGGTTTTTTGCTGTGTGCTATTTTGCCAAAGTATCAGCACTGTTAATTTCACTTTTAAACTCCTCATACTTTGGAGACACATAGTTACCATGCTAAGCTGTGTGGTATATTAGCATATGAGGAGAATAGTGCAGTCTCTTAAAATTCTAAAGCAGCTTGGCAGCAATGACGTCTTCCTAGAGAAGGTAAATTGAAGAAGAGATTAGATTTTAAACCAGTTGTACCTGTAAGCTGGCTGTTTCTCAGGGAGCCTCTGTGCTGCCAGTCATAATCCTGGGGTTCAGAGAGTGGTGAAGTTATCCGGCTGTCTGTTGTTTTGTAGTTGTCTGGATGGATCTGCTCGCTTGACTGAGAAGTACTGTGGCATGTCCCTAGTACTGAAAGCATCACCAGTACCTGCCAAAGGGACAGTGTGGTTGCCGCTCTCATTTCCTATTTTGCTGACAGGTCTGGTCTTGCAATTGGAGCTCCCACAGAGAAGTGTCCAGGTCCTATCCTGGTGAACATATGGAGAATATAGACATCAAGGAGGAGCGACTCAGGGCATTTGCAAAACATACTTGCAGCTATAAAGTCACATTCCCTTTTCCCAAGCCTTGCAAGTCATGCATACCATGTTTTGGTCTATTGGTCTACTGGAAATGCTCTATTTAAAAGAAAAAAAAAGTGTTAAAAACCATTGTGGATTTGTTAATTAAGGAGAAGTTTTATAGAAATCACATTATTACTCTTCTCATTGCTTTCTGAGTGAAGCTTAGATGACTGTTTTGGCATAAAAATCCCGGATGGAGTTGCTCCTAATTACAAAAGAAATCAATTTCTTTTTCATGATTTCATGACAGATTCTTTCATCCCTTATACTTTGAAAGGAAAGGAAGCTCGCCACTCAATTTTATAAAATCATTGATATTTACAATATCAATGGTAAATGCTGTGTTACATATTGACAGTGCAGATCATCAAAGCTTTAATTACATAGCCTTTGTTGTTTAATTAAGGATGACTTTCAAAGAGGAAACAATGGATCCCAGCACTTTTCCTCTTCTGTCTCATTAAGTCCTCCAAGTTCTTATTGCCTCTGATTGCCACTATATTACTATATTAATATTAACCTGCCATGGTGGAGGAGGTTGGAACCAGATGATCTTTAAGGTCACTTCCAATCCAAACCATTCTATTAACCTATAATTGAAATGTGTCAGAAAACATTTTCAGCTGTTGTCTGGCTTTGAGACCAGCCGGTACTGTGTGGCATCTTCCATAAAGCTAATCCACACTGAAAGTACCTTCTGGGAATGTTCCTTTGTTTATATTAACTCCTGACCTGTGGGGACACAATTTGGAGACTGCTATTTGACTTGTGTCAGAATCACGCTGGGACTGTGCAAACAAAAAGCGTGATCTTGTGCTGGGTTTGAGGCCTATTTAGGTCTTGTAATTTAGTAATAGTGCTGTATTCTTTTACTGGGAGTTGGTTCTGGTTTTGCTTGGCTTGGTTTCCCATTAGAAATTCTAAAGTAGTATAAGAAATTCTGTAGCTATGCCTTTGATCTGCATTTAGCTTGAGTGATATCCAGCATCTGTGTATAGCTGGTAGCTGTGCCTGGGTGGGAGTATGCTTAGAATAGATACATGAAACTGGATCCTTGTAATTAGTGCATGCTCCACCCTGTGTTACAGAAACCACTCCAGAATTACTTGTGTTGAGTAACTCCAATAGTTTCTGCTTACCAGCTTTGTCAATCACAATATAAGCTGTCTGATGAGTTTTTATAGTAAGAAATCTAATTTTGTCATGCAGATACATCCTGTTATCTGCTGGCAAGCTGCTAAAATTTTAAATATATAAAATTCATGGATAAAATTATAGAATTGAGATGGATTTAGAGAGAAATTTTAAATTTGCTTTTGTTAGTTTGGAAGCTCAACTGCTAATTTTTAATTTCCATTCTGTGTTTTCAGGTTTTTCTGTAAGGTAGATGCTAAGTAGTCAGATTTTCAGATGACACAAAAGAAAACTTCATTAGGCTCAAAGGAAACATTCTTCTTTACTGCCTAACAATAAATATGACAAAAGGAAAGTACTTGCTTAAATATTAAAAATATAGGGGGTTTACATATGTGAAGTTTCAAGATGAAATGTGTTATGTCTTGCATATAAGAAAAATCATGTACATATATGCTCAGAAAATTTGGTTTTCGTATCCTTATTTAGACTCCCTTGCTTTCCCTCTCAAAATTGCACACATAGTCTAGCTGTAACAGTTGCCAAAGGATGGTAAATATCATTAGTATAATGCTAATTGACCTTAAAAATAAAAATAATTAAAAATTATTTAGGTAAAAGAAATAAACCACTTTTTTTCATTGAAGATGGTCACATGACATTGCCTGGGTTTGGATTTTGAAATAAATATGAGTTTTAAAATATGGACCTACTAATTTAAATAATACATGAAGCCTCACCAAATCCAAGTAGGTTTACCAGCAAACTACTTGATCCCAGATAAATCCTGTCCTTGTTGCTGAGATTATGTTATTACAAGTGGCCTTGATGCCAAATAAAGCCTAATTTAAAACATCAAGTCTAATTTAAAACATCAAGTCAAACATTGCCTACATCAATAGAATGCAGGAAAATCTGCATGTAAAGCCAAAGGTACTTTGAAATAGTTTTGTTCTAATTTATATTGAAATTATTTCTCTCTGAATTGGACTTGTCTAACAACAAAAGTTCTTTTCAGAGGGAATTTCACTCTTCAGTGATTATATCTAATTTTCATTAATGTTAGGAGATTATTTACAGGCAGTTTCATGAAAATAAATCCCTTTCTTATTGTGCAATGAGCTGTTGCTTGATGGATCTGGACTCTCTTTCTCTATGTTTCCATAATCAGAGTGGTTACACATCAAGCTAAAGGACTAAGGATCTTTCTTGTATCTTTATTCTGAGTCCTCTTCAATATTTTCCTTTGGCAAATCTGAGTACTGTAAAGAAGATATTTTTCTGTCTTTCTCTTCTATATCTCTAGGAACCTGTGATATAGTGATATTTTCCATGCCTCACCATCATTCTTTTTCTCCTTTATCATCTATTTCTCATTTCAAGGATTTTCTAAAGGATTGCGAGAGAAGCAAATTATTAGTGAATTCAATTTTCAGACAACAATTTTTAAAAAAGCAGCCTAAGGGCATCCTGTATGAAATTATACTTTTAGTAGTTCAGAAATTGTGAAGTCTAGAATTTCAATAGAGTACATCTCATTTGTTTCCTGTGTTAGAGGCAGCCAAGCCTGAATCATTTGGTCATGAGAAGGTCAATAAAACAGCATTCTTTACCTGGAGAAGTGATGCAGGGCCATCTGTCAACTTCACCTTTTAATAAAATTGCCCAAAAGGAAACACACTGGGGAAAAAAGTAAAAACAAATGGAATTAGATTATTCAGACAGTTAGAATGACCCTCACAGTAACTTTGTCTTCATATTCCATGGGATGTCAGTCACCAATTTGCTGTGAGCCTATTTGAAGACATTATACAAAAGATCATGATTAAATGTTTTTTGGAAATGCTTCACTTGATTTTAACCAGATTCCAAAATTAGTAAGGACATAAGAACAAAAGAATGCAGGATCAAGTCTTTTCCTAGGGAAACTAATATATATTTTGGTATGAGAAATTCCATTCTCTCTTCTGTGGGACTTAACCTTCAAGAAAGTTGTTCATGAAGATAATTAATGCATAAATTGGAACTTATTAATCACAAGGCTATAGAATATTACATGCAAGAGTACTTTGCAATATCCCCTGTTGAAACTCTGTGTTTGTGTGTCGAAGAATATGAATTTAATCTTTTCAAAAAGCGGTCAGTGATTAGGGTATGGTTGAATGTATGCAGTCTTTCATTTTAGCCTTACCTGGCTAAAGGTTTTCTGTATGAATCTTTTTTATTTGTTTAGACATATCCCCATAGTTTTTAATTTTGCTGCATCTTGGTATATGATGACACCAAGAGGATTAACTATTTAATCAAGCCTGTTTTACTGTGTTCTCTGGAGAAAGAAGCATGTAAAGGCATTGTCAGATTCATATCTAGTATATTGGCAATATTTTTCACTGGGTTTTTTTGCACTGTGGGTGATTATACTGGTAGTATAGTACATTTATTTTAGACTGTAAGTAAGTAAGAGCAATATGTATGTATTTTAATTTATTAACTATTGTGGATTAACTATGAAATCCTGGAAAAATTATTTTTTCTCTGCCTCACTTCTGTAAAACAAAGATAAACAGTCTTTAGTTAATTACAGAGATGTTCTTTAAGAATCACTGGATTTTAAATACTTTGAAAATATTAAATGTTGCCTCTGAGATAAATTGGTTGTAGCAGAAGCATTTTAGTTTGTGTAAAGTATTAAAAGTGAAAGCTGCGGTCAGCAAGAAATATGAGATACATTTATACAATGTTGGATTTCACATCTGTTAAAAGTATGTGTTTGTCCCAGACTGCATGACAAATTTAAACTGATATACACTCTTAATAGCATAGTCATCGTATTTACTAACATATGTATTACAAAAAAATCTGAAATATCTGGTTGACTGTCTCCTGAGAATTTTTGAAAAAGCATTTAAAAACAATTTGAATGTAATTATGATTCTTACACAAACATTTTAATCTGGCTTTTATCCTTTTATGAAGGATGTCAATAAGCTCAATTATCTCAATACCTCTATAGAGGTTGGCAGAGCTTTCTGTACCTTTGCAGGGACAATGTTAGATATGCTAAACTTATTAGGCTCTGAGTACCAACTTCTAATATTCTGCTGCTGAACTTTCCCCCACATCCCTCCTGAAGAATTTGAAAACCAGAATTGTTTTCTTCCAATAATCTTTCTACTGCTTTCTGAGAGAAAAATGAATCACTCTCCTTAGGACATTGTGTTGCACTTGAAGGGAATTCACGTTTCCAGAATTATTTTTCCTTCATTACAAACTAACAATAAAATAGTGCAATCTCTTTTCCACTTCCAAAGTCTTTTCAAGAGTAACCTTACCTTGTTTTCATACCATACTCAAGGGAAATCCACAGAAGAAAATAGTGAGACATGCATAGTTTTTTGATAAATTTGTGAATAATTCCAGAAGGGGAATCAGCATTCTGTTAGCCTCAACAGAGTAGTTCTGAACATGTTACTATAATACATTTTGGTATATGTAATTTTAAGGATCAGGACAAAAGAGTGATTAATTCAGTATACTGACCTTGAAGAGTATAAAATACTGACTCCCAAATAGCACTGGGAACGAATTTGAGATATTGCTTTATTGGTTGCTTGAAAGGATCTTTTTCATACTTGAATGACCCTCTGCATTGACTGCCAGAATGACATTTTTTTCTTGCATATCTTGCATAATTGCTGAAGAATAGTGAATACTGTGTGTGCCGTAGTTTGCTCAAAAATGTTTGACAAGGCTGACAGAGAGGAGGGGGTACAGTAGAAAACAAGGAAAAACCATTAAATTACCTTTCATTACTGGTGTGTGGTGGATTTTTTTTTGTTGGTTTTTGGTTTTTTGTTGGTTTATTTTTTTTTGACAGTTACCTTACCTTACAAAGTAGGAAACATATTTCACTAAAGCTCCTCAGGCCTGCTTGTCACAGGCAGATACTCTGAGAGGAAAGAGATTTTTCTTATTACCACTAAAACAGACACAGTCAGTCAGCAGAGGAAGTGATAACTGTAACTCCAAAATTAATGTCCTTTAAGAACAGCACAGGGAGCAGTTAGTAGATGGGGAGCAAATGAGCTAACATGGATATGAGAGCTGGGGAGTTACTCTCACTGAGATAAAAAAAAAGGCATTAGAGATACTTCTTTCATTTATGTTTCTTCATATTATCTTTATATGAAACAAGCTAATGATATTAGTAGTTCTGCTATGAACCCACAATCTGAACATTGTACACAAACCTTTGCAGTCAGTGGTATTAAATGAATTTTTCATATCAGTAATGACAAAGTTGTGACTCAGTTGTTTTTTTTTCTACATTTCTGTTGTGTTTTGTTGCATAGCACTGATAATCTGTTTCTCCAAAGTCTTTCTGTTAGCTGAGCAAAATTTTTAACCAAAAACCCCCACAAACAAAACAAAACAAACAACTTGTAACCTTAGCCCTACCCATCCTCCCTGGTCCCATCAAACAACCCACAAAAAGTCCCCATCAGCTGAACTTGATTCTTTCAGGAATCTGCACAGTATCTAAAAGAGTGATCATCAGAATTGGATAATTTGTGTTTGATTCCCAAAGAACAAAGTTTATAGTGTGAGATTACTGCTAATTTCAGGGTGGTCCCATGGTGTAATGGATAGCACTCTGGACTCTGAATCCCAAGGACCTGAGTTTGAGTCTCAGTGGGGACCGTCCGCTGGCAGTTAAATGCTCCCTGGCATCCGATTCCATCAGATCTCGGATGCTCAGCAGGGTCAGTCACGGTTAGTACCGGGTGCTGTGACAGTCCTGAGGACTTCACTGGCACCGTCCAAGCTCGCTCGGCTGTGGCAGATGGACCTTAGGACTTAAACGGTGGGGCCAGTTCTGCGCACGCTGTGCCTCACCTAAAACATCCACTGCGCAGGCTGGAAGGGCACACCCACGTGGGGAGAGCCCTTCCCAAATCTTCATTTGTGAAGTCTGGCCATACTGCTAATTTCATAGTATAGAGTACTTCATGCCATGCTGATTTAAATAATTTTTATGACCATGTATATATATATACATATATATATATATATATATATATATATATATATATATATATATATATATATCTCGCTGTTATATAAGTCAGAAGCAAGTCAAGGATATTTTTCAATTTTTGTGAGTGTGTTTCTGGGACTTGTGTTGCATATACTGAGGCAGTTGGTTAATAACCTCATCAGTGATGACTTCTTATTTTTGTTCTGAGTGGTTTACAAACTAATTTTTGGAACACAGCTCCTTTAGTCTACAAAAGTATTTTATCTAAATCCCATAAAGGATGTTTGAGACACATCCATTCTTTTAGGAACAATATATATTCCTTCACTTTATTTGCAATATGGCTGCAGGTCTTCTGCTTCACATACAAACAACTTTCAATTTAGGTTGAGAAATACTACAAGTATTAACGAAATCAACCAAACAAACAAAAAACCCACCCAAACACTTATGGTGTTATGCTCTATCAGTCACTTGGAATATAGGCTAACCATTCCTCATAAAATGAAAACTTTTAGGGTTCTCAACATTCTATAAGTACTGTAAACTTTAAATATTTAATTTTGAAATCCATTATTTTCTCAACATTTAAAAAAATTTTTGAAAAAAAATTTATACTAACCTTTCCCCTTAATTGTTTTGAAAGATGTTTCAAGATATTTACTGCTGATACTAAGAGAGGACTTGTATGATTTAGGACTTTTGGGTTCCTTTCTATATTTTGGAAGAAAATCTATTCACACAGACACAGAATTATAGAAAAAAAATCCACATATTTTACAGTTTATTCAGAACATTTGCCAACATTAAATGGTGCCTTTTAGGTCTATTTAGGAGAGGGTATTTTTCAAGTAGTACATACTCCATTCCAACTACAGTTCAAGATAACAGAGACCGAGTTTGAACAGGACCTTCAGAGCAATTAATGAATCAGTCTTTGGAAGAGCTTTTTATGGTCCATCCTTGGCTCAACAGATCATTACTGAAAGAAACAGACACTGGCGAGCTGGGGAAGGAGGATGCAGCTTCTTTTCTGCCTCCTTTCTTCAGCTGGGTCCATTTTGCTGTGATACCTTAGTGACAAGGAATGCACTTTCCCTGTAGAGTCCTACCAACAGTCCAGTTACACAAAGTATGGAGTATGGTTATGGAGGTGTTGGACATCCTTCCAGATATTCAGTATCAGATCTGAAGCAGATCGACTAAAAATTATGAGAGATGTTATGGAACTGGGGGAATTTACAGGGGATGGTATGGCACCTAATAAATAAAAATAAATCTTCAGAATTCTTCTTTTTGCATGCATCTGATTTAATAATGACTTAAAGCATTGTATCCAATAATTTACAGTTCAGTTTTAAGGGTTTTGAGAATATATTACAATTGTGTAATTTGGAAGTTATGTCTATAACTAAGAACAACACTAGTGAACAGACATTTGTGTCAGGACAGGACAAGGTGCAAATTATTGAATGAAAAAAACAATGTATTGCATGGATAGCAATTATGAGGCAATCTTGTTGGCCTCTTTCTTCTTCCTGGGCTGTGCAAAAACTAGTTTCTGCAGCCCGAGGGCAATAGCATTGTGTTATCTGTGGCTACAGCACTACAGATGGGAGATGTTCCCATAACTGATAAATAAAATATAAACCTGGTAGAGTGCAAGGGAGGTTTATCTTTTCTGTTGCTAAGGTTCATGATGAGGCTTCTGTCCCTGGAGATTTTTTTATTTCTCTATACTCATACAGAGAAATGTATGTACTGAATCCCTCCCAATCTTGCCATATTTGATTTACGTTTCTTTCATTGCCAAAATGCATTGGTAGCATCCTTTAATATAAGTAATGTCTCTCAGTCTCATTCACTGCTGTATGTTTACAAAATCTGTAAACTGTAATACCTAACAGTTTATAAAATGGCAGTCTGTTTTTTAGGAAGCCACTGAAGCTTTGCTTTGCTGTGTACTTTTGTATACTTAAATGTTGTTTAGAGAACTTAAATTACCAGTGGATTTTAGAGTAGCATGATAATCTAAATGTCTCATAGCCCACAAACTATACTAATATTATTGCAGACTGAAAAACTCTTCTGCTTATTGGAATAGGACCTGCCTGCTTTCTTCAGTAAAAAAGCACTGATATTGGTCAATGTGAATAAGTATGTTTTTTCTGGTAATTCAGCGTTGCAGGGCTGACAAAAGAAAAAATGCATGAGAAAGAGGAATGCAAATGCACAGAAGTATTAGAGAACACATACTTCTTTCAGGAGCGGACCTATCCATGATGAGCTGTTGTTACCTGAACAAGTTGTAAGGGCTTCCTCAGTAATCATCTCCACTCCAATACAGAGGCTCTTACTTCCTGCACTTTCATAATTTCTTTAGGGAAAATGAAAAAGCTGTAATCGACATTCAGCACAGCATGGCTTTAAATATTAGGAATATATTTGTAGTCACACAAAAATTTATCCTGACATGTCTGTGCTTGAACCAATATATGAGGATACTAGTAAGTATGGTGTATCTGAGACAGGAACTTCACTTGAGTTGTATGAATCTGAGTTGTGAGGAGTTAATCTAATCTCTGATAAAATATCTGTGAAAGCAACTCTGGGGCGGGGTATGCTCCAGGCCCCAGCTTAAGTCATACACAGTTTTTATCCTCACATAATTAATTTACTAACTGCTTACTTCATCTCTCATGTGTTTCTAATCTCTTTTTGAATTTCCTCAATATATGTTCTGCACATTTAAAAATCATTTGCATACAAAGCATTGATAAAAAGGCCCATCATTTCAAACACACCTAATACACTCAGCGAGACTGTGTGCTTATTTTTTAAGACAATATATAACTTCAGAAACAAGGAAAAGAAAAGGTGATTATTCAGAAAGTCAAGGATATTGAAACTGGATGCAGTTACCTTGGAAGCATTTTATATGGTATTTTAATTTCTCCTGAACAGGTAATTTATTTTATAGTTTAGAAGACATTTAAAAGTTAACTTATGACTTAATATGATGGTAAACTCTACTACCTACAGTGTGAACCAGTAATTATGTTTAAGGGAAAACTGATTATTTGTTATCATAGTGAGCAGAGTCTTTCCCTTTCAAAATTCTGAATTGTTCCTTAGTCTAATAAAGAACAAGAAGGCATATATGGGGGGAAAAACTCTGCTTTTACTGGCTGGAAAGGAAAGTAGAATAATTGAGAGAAGATAGATGTGAAATGGGAAATTAAAGATATCTGGGAGAGAGTCTGTAGTGCAATGCAACTGATTGCTGACTGTGAGGGGCTGCAAGCTCACTCCAAGTCAATCTAAGCTATCTCCAAGCAAGGGAATATCTTTCTGACCTCATTATGCTTTTTACCTGCTTTAGTAAGAAACTTAGATACCCTGATATTAAACTCTAGGTATACAAATCTGAAGTGTGGAATTCATAAACAGCTGTTTGGACCTTAATTCTGTATCTAGTGTAAAAAGTTCGGTATATTATTGAAATGAAATTCAGAGTGTATAGAACTTGAATTAGGGATGATTGTACCAATCTATAGAAAACATTAAAAGGAACACATAAATAAAACTCTGAATGAGATACATATATGTATCTATATAGAGATTTATGTATGTAGGCATGGCTGTGTTTGCATCCCCAGAGGAGCAGTACTCTTTAACTGCATTGTGCCATCTTCCCTTTCCCTTCCCGACATGTTGCTGCTGTGTGCTGTGATGACTCCAAGCTTGTCTGTACATGTTAGGTGTACTGTGAGAAATACCTCTGGGGATTTAACTTTCAGGACCTTGAAACCCAGCTGGGACTAGAAGACGGAAGAGGACAAGAAACTACCCAGTCACTCAGGAGAGAAACACCCTAGTCAAATATTGTATGGTCTGCAGAAAGCACATACAGCTACAGTTCTCAAATGCTTACCTAAGACATGTTTTTTTCTTGCAAATCGACTTCTACATCCTTCTGAATTAGAACTATGAAAGATTTTGCTGTCTTTAATGATTAATTGTCACTTTAGTAGTACTAAATTACAGGGAAAGCTGGATGAGGAAGAGAAACTATAAGACATAAAGTAGGAGAGCAAAGGCAAATCCAACTTCTGAAAAACTGCAAAAAACATTACAAGCATTTACTTCTGAAAATGTCAGTTTGAGTTATGATTTCTACTAGTTGCAAAGTATATGGAACTTTGATATAGATTGTCAAAGAAATGGAAATGCTTACTTCTTAGTTCTGAGTTAGGTATCTGAATATCTTTGAACATCTTTAAGAATCCCTGGGCTTTATTTTATGATGTCTAGAATGGCAATAAAGTTGCTTGATTATCTTCAGGGCACCTGTGCACACAGAGACACACACATTTGCTTTCAAAAATTGCAATCGATAATTGTAATGAAGAAGAAATAGAATACAAGTAATTGAAAAGATTTGACTTTTTATATTTTTAGAGGAATAAATGTAAATTTTAAAATACAGTCATGTGTATGAAGATTTTTTTTAAGAAATGAGACATAGTTACCTGTTTAAAAATCAAGTACCATCTTATAGTTAATGATATGATATATAAAATTACAAAGATATGCTACACTAGTATAAAAAATAGAGTGCAATTTATTTTTAGTTTAGTATGTTTTATTTGAAATTACATTTATTGTAATATTTTAAATACACCAGCCTGTTTATCTTTTCTGCTTGTAGAGCTATTATTCAAATAAATAATTAATTTGCTCAAGATCGGAAAAAAGTCATAAAACACTGACCACACTTCTCTGAGTCAAAACAGTAACCTTTTCCAGTGAGTGCACTGTCTGTATAATAGGCTTGATGTTACAGCAAATGTATGTCAAAACTGTTTTTCTGTTTAGTATTATGTGAATATTGAAAGCTATACTGTTGGTTTAAGAGCAATTGTCCTAGCTTACCATGTATTGCTCCCCAAGGAGCTAAAAAGTAACCTGAAACACCTCAGTTATAACTATTCATTAAGAACTTTAAATGATATAACTGACTAGTTTTAGAATTACCTTTAATTACTCTGATGTGAGTTTAGAGTCAAAATAAGAATTAGGCTCTGAGAACTTTAAAAACCCCAACAACGACAACAAAATCCCTGGTTCCCCATCTTTGGACATGTGCATAGAATAGAACAGACCGTGCACTTTGTTACTTATTTTCCCACCAGTGTTCTCTCAATTTCCTTATTTTTAAAAGATTTTAGGGTCAATCTCCTCAAAAATACCTAAATATTTTAACATTCTAAAGATCAAGAGCTGTAACTCCCATTTTCAGGTAAAAAAATCAACCATCTGCTATCCTAATGCCATTTAAGGGTACAAATTTAATGTCATTTGATTTGGTTTCATTTCGTTGGAGGATAGATGGCAGGGTATATTACTTTTCCAAAGAGTACAGTATTTGTTGAGGACTCCTTCTGTTATGTAAATATGTTTTATGTGTGTGGTCTTTTCACTATTGTATTGATTTTGTTCTCTGATTTTATATGGTTTTTAGAAATCCCTTCCAATTTTCACATGAAAATGAGCAGTGCACAAAACTGCGCTTGATTTTTGAATGAGTTTATTTAAAAGAATTTGAAAAATAGTAGTTTGAAAATTATATTGCCCTTCAAACTCTTTGCACGTTCTGAATTGTTATTTATGTATACTAGGAAATAAATGTTAACAAGAGATTCTGAAGTTCTTCTGGTCTTTCATATAGTTAATATTTCTCAACCTTGTTATCTTTATAAATGATGAATTCTTATAATTCAATGTTTAAACAAGCTAAACATTTGCTTCTCACTAGCACTGCTAAAATAACTTGGTAACTACAGTAACCTGCTGTATTCTTTCCTTTTCCAGCAGTTCAGTAAATCTTTTATGCAAAAGATCATATTATGAAGGTAGGAATCCCAGAAGGTTATGTGAGAGGAATGATGAAACCCTGTCACTGAATCTTTTAAGAAATCTCTAAATTTCACATTTCCAGCAGGCCTCCTGTCAGCATGGAGCCCTGTCCCCCATACCATTAATTTCCATATTTATTGCAGGTTTATGACACTGACCAGATATATCTGTTCTACTGATAAAATCTATAATTATATTCCTTAAAGAAAAGAAAACAAGTGCACAGTAAGAGATGTTTTAGTGACATTTCTGCAAAGCAGCTAACAAAGATCCTCTCTTTTTCTTATAAATGTGTGAACTCATACCCAGGGCAACTTCTTCATTAGCAGTGCTAATCAGCAAGATGAATGAAACATCCTCTACGTTTTCATGCTGAAATGAAAAGGCAGTTTCCACTAAGGAAGTTTGTTAATTTATAATAAAAGAAGAATAAATTAACTTTACTTCTGTATTTTATTGATAAATATAATTTAGTCTAATTAGACATACATAAAACACTATGAAGATCGTCTATGAGTACACTAAAAATGTATCTACTCCTTATGTTTCCAAGACAGACATTATCTCATAGCTATCATATGGTCGAGAACATATTTATTGTTTTTCCAGCATGCTCTCTTTTGAACAAGTTGTTCAAAACAATAAGACCTAAATCTGGCACATTATATAAAATTTTATTGAAGAACTAGGGAAGGCTAATTAGAAAGACTGAAAAAATCAGTTGAAATGTAAAACCCACACAGAGCTCTTGTCTGGTAAACAAGATGAGTCCTGGACTCCTGTGGTATATAAGTAACGAAAGACAATTCTACCAGCACTTCATTTTAGAGGATAATCAAAGACCCAGTGAGACATCATAATTTGGCACTGACATGATAAAACAAACTTGGAGATTTTGTTATTTTTATTTCTATCTGCACTCTCTTCTAAAACCTTGGAATCTACTGTGGCATTGGTTGTATTTCATCATATCATCTTGAAAGGGTAACTAGAGCAGATTACAATGGTATAGATCATCACCCTCCTTTTTCCTTTGTCTAGAAACTGAGAATATATATAATCCTGTAACAAAAAAATACATCGTTACAATTTGTCTTTTCTACTTAAAATCAGAGTTCAGTATTTTCTGCTCAAGCTCCTATATAAATTCCACACACAGAGTCTTTAATGTGTAATACCAAAGTTACTCATTCGAAGTCGCTTGACATTATTTGGATTTAGCAGAGTGATGTAGCAACTCACTTAAATCCTAATGTAAGTAAAGTAAAGAACCTGCTAGAGACAGGTTTCAGGTGTATGTTACAACTATCTGTGTTCCAATGGAGATCTATAACATCACATTTTCCTTCAAGAGGTGAAGATCAGGTGTTGGACATAGTCCAAGCCTCAGTTTTTGTTGAATTACTCCCTGCAGTGTCTACAGCATCCCATGCTCTTTTTCCATTATGAAACAGTCACCTAGATCAATCCCCAGCTGAATGCTTAAGCACAACCTTGTCTCCAATGCTTCAACAGGGTTTAACATTTATTTCAAAGGAATCTGGACAGCTACTAAACCCATTATAAATGGGACTTATCACAGAGTTTGTTGCTTACTTAGTGAATTTGCAACTTCCCACAAATGGGATCCTCTCTTGGACATACTACAAATTCACTCTTTTATAGCTATTATTTTTGTAGTCTGTTCCACTGATATACAGTCCTTTTGCTCTCAGGTTGTAAAGTTCTTTGTACATTAAGCACAGGATTGGTATTTCTTTGTTCTTAATGTCATCTGCTATAAAACTGGATTTTTCAGGACAAGTAGCAAACCATTGATTTAGACCAGCAATTCAGCTTGTTTGGGATAGACACTCCCTCTACCCTGACCATTTCTACATCTGTAATTATGTATTTCCAGCCTTATGGTTCTCATATTGAGGGAGCACTACAGAATAATCTACTTGTCAAGTTTCTTGAACAGATTCTCAAAGTGTTGTCCTTTTGACAGGTACCCATTTGCTTTATAAAAACAGAACATTCTCAGAGGCCTTATGTCACAGCTCATTGAAATAGCTGTGGGCCAAGACACTTCTCTGCAGATTTCAGTGGATTTGCATGCTGTATCTAATTTACACTACTGTTTGTGGGATGAAGTAGCAGGGCGTCTTGCTCCTTAAACTTGGTCCTGAACACCAGCTCTCCCAGCACAGCAGTGGGTAGCCCAGGCAGTGACCTCTTCATTAATCCTTTGAGTAAACATTTCTGCCAAACACAGGTGCACTCCCCAGACATGCTGTCTGGAGGGTGTTTCCTTCTGGTATTTTTGGGAGCAGTTGAATGGTGTTTTGGTCTGGTTTAAACACCTCTGTGGAGTGAAGTCCCGCCCTAGAGCCCTGGTGTTTATTATTCCTCATGCCTATTGGTGTAACTCAGCTATTCCTATTCCTTTGATAAACTTAGGGAGAAGCATTTACGCAACGCCTCTATGCATTAGAGGATCCATTCAGGTGATCTAACCATTCATCCAGACCAAAGTCCCCTGTGTGTCTTTGGCACTGAACTTGGCTCCCTTCACAGCAACCCCTCTCTTCTCCATGTCCTTCCCTCACTTTGTGGCTTCCTGACACTGTGGAACCAGTCACATCTTTCTTTAAACCATCTGCTAGCTTTTTCTTTTGCAAAATGTGGTGAAAAATTGGTTCAGACAATTGTGGGTCATCTCTACTTTATCCATCACAAATTGGTGCAGTAGTTAAAACCAGAAAAGTTTTCAATCTTTTCCATTTGTACTTTGGCTTTTTGGTCAGTCTTTAGTTTAAAAAAAAAAAAAAATCAGATGTAGTTTTACCAGTAATTCACGGTGTTTTAATTTATTTTCTCCCACCATCCTAGTACCATTTCAATCTAGTCTAAAGAATCTCAGAATCAATTAGGTTGCAGAGTACCTCTGAGATCATCAAGTCCAATCTGTCACCTAACACCATCTTGTCAGCTAGACCACGGCACAAAGTGCCACATCCAGTCTTTTCTTAAGCACATCCAGGGATGGTGACTCCACCACCTCCCTGGGCAGCTCATTCCAATGCCAATTTACTCTTTCTTTGAATAACATCTTCCTAATGGCCAATCTAAGCCCCCACTGGTGCAGCTTATGACTGAATCATCTCACCCTGTTGATGGTTGCCTAGGAGAAGAGACCAATTCCCACCTGGCTACATCTTCCTTTCAGGCAGTTGTAGAGAGTGATAAGGTCTCCCCTGAACCTCTTCCTCTTCAGGCTAAACACCCCCAGCTCCCTCAGCCACACCTCATAGGACTTGTGCTCCAGTCCCTACACTGGACTTTTTGCCCTTCTCTGGACACACTCCAGTGCCTCAACAGCCTTCCTAACCTGAGGGACGCAGAACTTGAGGTGTGGCCTAACCACTGCTGAGTATATGGGAAGAATCACTGCCCTGGTCCTGCTGGCTGCACTATTTCTGATAAAGGCCAGGATGCCATTGGCTTTCTTGGCCACCTGAGCACACTGCTGGCTCACTGTAGAGAAATAGAACTTACTAAAAAGAAATAAACCTCTTTACAGAAAATAAATAACTAAATTGGAACATTAAAAGATAAAATGTGTTATTTTATTCTATTTTCTTTGTATATTCAGAGAAAATGAAAAAGAGGACCATATTTTACTATTTTTAACAGAGACAAAGTAAAAAATGAAATAAAATATTGACGTACTGTACTGTAGATTAAAAAAAAGAAGAAAAACTCAACAAAACAAAGCAACTCCAGCATACATGTGGTTGGTTTACATTCAACAATTTTGTTCAGTTGGATAATTATGGGTAATTTTCTTCCCATATATTATACTAATAAAGACATTCGTGTTGTTTCAGACTATCTTGGTGCTATTTTATCCTGGAAAAATATTTTTCTGGTTCTTAACAAAACCCACAAATTTGTGGAATTTGATCTGCAACTGCAGCCTGAAAAAATGATAGATGGCGTTCCGCAATTTTAATTGTGTAGTTTGAGAACTAATTCTTAGTGGTTACCAAATTTCTCATCGACTGCTGAGATAAACTGTTCGGTAATCAGAATTCAAAGGGATTGCTGTTTGAGGGGTACTTCAATAAGAGTAATACTTTACTGGCTTTAATTGCCACACCTGTAAATGTCCTTATGTTGTGTAGCAGTTTAAATTAGATTGTATTTTTTGCTGTCTTTTTGATTTTCAGTGATCATTTTTCAGCATGTGTGCATGTTTTTTTCTTTGTTGAATGTATTATTAGCATTACAATTTTCCATATTTTTTATTTACATGAATTTTAGCTTTTTTATGTGAATGCACAGGTAAGTAAAAAGACTGCTCTCTTCAATAATATATAAGATGATTCTTGGATCCCAAAGGCTGTAAAAATTACACATAATTGATGCCAATAGCATCAATAAGGCTTTTAAATAGCAGATAACCAATGAATGACAATACATTTATGAAGAATTGTGAATGATGGATGTACACTACTGCTAATGCATGCTACCATCATGATATCTATTTAAAAGTTATGATTCATTGCAAATCTCTTCAAATGCCATGCTGATCTAAATTAATGCAGAAAATGTTTCCCTGTGGAAAGAAATAACTTATAAAATTAAATTACACTTCTCAGTTTTAGAGCTGCTATTACAATTTAGATTCATATATATATATATGATTACATTACATAGAGAACCACAATTTCAAAAGACAATTAAAACAAAACAGATAGCTTATCACAGCTTCAGTCTCAGAGTCCTTTATCAATCACAAATAAATACAGTCATACTCATAAATCTGTAACTCCCAGATATGCTTTTATTTTCCCAAATGCTGCTCTTAGTTAACGTGACACCTTCAGTTTATGTACACTATAAAGACAACAAATTGAAATGCAAACACAAAATTTAGAGTAGGTTAAATGCAGTTTGTGCGATTCACCTATTCCTGGATCCGTGCATTAACTTTCATTGTTTTACAGTCACATCTTCCCATTTTATTTTTTTTCTCTTTTGTAACAAACGTGTCCCTCTCACACTTAAAGAGGTGTTAGAGACAAACTTCATGCACATTTCCTCTCTAGAAAACATTCTTTTCCCCTGACCAATTCTGCTATCCTAGACTTTACCTGCTCCCCGGCTTTGAAATGAACAGCTTTGCCTTTCTTCAGTCTGCTTCCTGCTCTGAGAGTTCTCCCACAATCTTCATGTGGATACTTGCATAGCTTTTATTATCAGATTCTTGTTTTCATTTAGGCTTCAAAAATATTCCATTCTCTATTCCTTTTTCCTCCATTACACTTTTTCAAACTACTCTCCCAGTGAAGTTATTTGTCTTTATCACAGGCATTGTTCAATTGTTAACTAAAGTAAGTAAGATTAATTCAGTATTCTCTCAAATCTGGAGACTGAATCACATACTACAGACAGTGAAAGATTTTAGACTTACATGGAGGCATTGGCAAAATGCAGAATTTAATTCTATTGTGTGTATTCACATTAACTACCAATTACCCACTTTTTCAGACAAAAAACAACAATACAATAAAACCCCACCCTTCCCAAAAATACATTATATGAAACAGAGAATTTTTAAATGTTTGGTTTTGATGTACATTTATTTTATTACTCATTGTGTGGAAAAATGTAAGTTCTTTTAATTTAAAAGTGCTTCTTTATTTATGTTGAATATTTTAGGGTAATATAAAACAATGAAGAAAATTGACTAGTCTGAAGCCAGGTAGTCCATATCTATTCAAATATGAACAATAAATTTCACATGGAATACTAATATTTTTCTACATCAGCACATTCATGTTTAATCTGCATTCTGTCCTGTTATAGCTTATTACAAATAAAGGCACTGAAAATTATTGTAATTGGTTTCCCTCCCATTGAAATGGTAGAGGAATATACCTACAAAGGCGGAAGCTGAGCTTGAGTCTAATAGATTTCTCTGCTAGATAATAATATGAGACACATACTGGTCTTTCCCTAGTGGCATTTATATTGTGCTATATGAACCTTGAAAACTTGATTTGAATCATCAGATCACCTTTTTCACTCCTTAGGAAGTGGACATAAAGAAAATTACTTCTATGAAAAATAGAATAAAATGAAGACTTTGTCCAAACATAATGCTGGCACTTGACAAAATGAAGACATTAGGTATAGATCTAAGAAGAAGAATTATGAGTCTACCAATTATATATCTTTTGGATGTGGTGGCATTCATTTCCAAAAAAACATGTCCATAATACTCTTGCCAGTAATTGTTTACAATGATATGTAACAACTTGTGTAAAAATATTGAAGAGAAATCCTCAGTCAGTATGCTTAATGGAAGTAGAAGCTGATTGCGCTATCAGGACAGTTAGTAACAGTGTTCAAGCTTTTACCACATCAGCATTGGCATTGACAGTTGTTAGCAGATCCTCATGGTTTTAATTTTTTAACTATAGTTTATCCTAAACAGCATCTAAGGGTTCTCCAGAAAAGACATCTTTTATGAATATTTGGTCCATGGCAATGTTCCAGATGCAGCAAAGCTGCAACTCAAGAGTTGTGTATGCTTAGGAAGCTGTGGCAAACCAGATTTTCTCTTTGTGAAAGGGTGACATGATTGTGAGAAGCTCAACCTTATTATATATTAAGGTTGATTCCTCACTGTACCAGAAAAATGCCTCAATATTTTTTCTAATTAATATGTACAGTATATTTGCTGCTACCTTTCCAGAGCACCTGCAGAGACATAACCCACTTTTGGAAACTAGACAATCAAGCATAATTGTTAATAGTAATAGTGTTATTCGTTGCATAGAGACTCATGATACCTTTCGTAGCTTTGATATACATCCCATTTTCTGTCACCTTTTTTGTTGTCATTGGAAGTGAGCTGTATGTTTACATCCTGTAGGCTTCTTTGGTCCTCTCTTATGAAGCAGAGAGGACAGTATGTGGCAATTAACATTTTGCTCATAGCAGTTAGTACCCTCACCCACTTGTTTACTGGAGGGAACTGGAAAATTCTACAGGTTGACTTTTCCTAACTTATTTCCAAATGATTAGGGAAGTAATAGACACGTAATAAATAGGCATATATTTTTAAAACATATTAGATATAATCAAAGAAATTATTCAAGTAGATCTGTTGTATGAAGCTTTTGGTTTTGTTGTTTTTAGTACTTGGAAATTATCTAATGCAATTATTTCCATAATGTAATTGTGCTACTAATTGAAAGAGACTTAATAAGCACAATACTGAGATCTTAGTTTTTTTTAAAAATTAGCATTGTGCATATAAACTAATTAAAGTGTGTTCTATGGGTCTTTAAACTTACTTAGTTTTAATTGTCAGATTATTGTTTTAAAATGGAAGTGTGTTTTTTTATAATTCTCAATAACAACAGTGTATAGCAAATAGTTCAAGCTGAAAGTGATTACCAATTAAGCAAATTCTACTCTGGGTCTATATGTCCCCTGGAGTCAGAAGTATTTTAAATAAAATTGTTTAGAAAAAATAAAGAAGTGTGGTTTTTTTCTTTATTGAATATTACCAGATAGAAACTAATAGGTGAAGCCTAGATGTACTGTATTCACCAAACATTAAATCAGATGAAATAAAGATCAGAACTATTCCTTCATGTAGAAAAGGAGCAGACATCATTGGTAGGAATCTGTATAAAAAATCAAACCTACCAGCTTTACTGCTGGGAAATACATAATTAACTTCCACTCTATTCCTGATATGAATGAAAATTAATTTAATATTCTGCTTCAGATGTGCTGAATACTTTTGTGCCAGTATTTTACAAGCAACATTCCCTGAAATCCACATTTATCACTGTCTTACCATTTTGAAACAAAATATTTGCTTTATTCTTCTAGTAGACTTTAAGTGTTAAGATTTTACCCACTATACTCATTTAGAAACTCCACTGCTCAGAAATTGGGTACTTCCTTTTTCTTCTTGCTGTGGGCAGGGTGTTAGTATGGAATGATTTTTGAGCTTGCTCTGAATTCTGAATCAACCAGCTCTGCTACCACAAGCATGCCAGGGTTAATTAGCTCTGCTGTGCTGTCTTGGTATTTTAATTTTGCTATGTGTGAGACAGGTTGTTCAGAACTACCTCAGATGGGTCTTATTTCATCTACCTCTCCACATCCCATTTGTGAAGTTTTATAATAATGTATGAGGAAGTCCTTGGTTTCAAAAAAACCCCCACAACCAACAACAAAACAAAAACAAACAAACAAAAAAAAAACCCCCAAACCAAACCAAAAATCCCCCAGAAACTTAAAAGGACTGTCCATGTAGTTCTTTGAGTACTCACTGGGTAGTAAGAAGTTACATACCTGCATTAAATATCAAATGGATAGGACACAAAAATGTACTAACATGCACCAACTGTGATTTTCCCCGCTTCAATGCAACTGCCTTGACCATAAGTCTTCTGTGTCATTTTTCCTCTTGTTCTGTCATTTTTCTTTGGTTTTCATGTGTGTGTGTGTTGTTTGTTTTGGGGTTTTTTGTTTTGTTTTGTGGGGGTTTTTTTGGCTGGTTTTATTATTGTGGTTTGGGGTTTGCTTTCTTTTTCCTTCTTCTTTTTTTTTTTTTTGCTTGTGTATTTATAGTTACAATAGATGAGTGACTGATGCCCCTAGCCCCAGAGTACTCCAAAGCTGGGTGGCTAGGACTGCCTTTCTTATGAGAAGTATGGATATCAGTGCAATTAAGAGCAAGCTGAGCTATTGTAGTCTGAATTTTATTACTCTGTAAACCACAGCCAGAGTACTCCAAAGCTGGGTGGCTAGGACTGCCTTTCTCATGAGAAGTATGGATATCAGTGCAATTAAGAGCAAGCTGAGCTATTGTAGTCTGAATTTTATTACTCTGTAAACCACAGAATCAAACCAGGTGAGTCATGATCTTTGCAAGATCCTTCATGATCTATAAAACTGTATAATTCTCCTAAAGTTTTAGTTTAAAATATGATGAAATGTTTCACGGTGATTTGCCAGTTATTTGATGACTACAAAGTTCTGCAATCCAAAATATTTAGAGATAAATAACCCGGATTTTGATATAAAAATATGGTATCTAAGAGAGAGTCTCTGGTCTTCATTTCCCAGACTGGAGCATACCCAGATATGTGGGGACACATCGCAGGTGACTGCAATCTGCTGCCTTAGATTGTTCTGTAAACTATTGGGTCCCAACTCAGACCTTTTGAACTCTGCCCATCATTCTGAAGGAAAATTTCTTTTGTCCAGGCTCCTGGTTCTAGTTTTGTACCCCAGAAAACATGCATTTTATTGACCTGACATTTTCCCATTTAGAATTAACCTCAGTTACCTTTAGACATGAGCAGTACAGCTGTCTACATAACCCTATAATCACCTTATATTCAGTTTTAAAAAAAGGGTACAATTCATCTAACTTATTTCAGATAATATTAGGAAAGTGTTTCTTTTCTTCCACTGCCTTTGAGGAGGCTTACATTAATTTATATTGTGCACAACAGTATTTAATCAGATGTACACCATCCTCTATTCCCATCAAGCAGTGAAAACACCCAGAGGGAAGTATTTACTTGTTCTATGGAACTAGGAGCTATGTAAGACAAGGTGTACAGATGCTAATTAAGGAGGTCAAGTAAAAATGTGTTGAATATGTGTTGTATATTTATATTATAGAAAATCTGAAATATTGCAGAGAGCTGCAGGATGCAGTGAGTTCTAAAATTCTGTATATGCTTCAGGCTAGGTAAAGAGACTTGTGCTATGCAAGTAAAAAACTGGAAATATATGTAGTGATGTGAGGGTTAAATCTTTATATTAAAAAGTAGCCATTGCCTTCAGCAGAATAACTCAGGCATGAAGTCCAGGGAATGACATTATAGGTCAAGGCATTATTCAACTACTAGAACAAAGTGACAAAATATTAGTTGTCACAAAATTATCCAAGTAACCCTGCTAATGCCCTATATTGGATGGATGGTGTCTACATGGGCAGTTTTCTGACCCCGGAGAAAAGGAGATTATCATGGTCCATGCGTAGTTTGAGCCCATTAAATGCAGTATCAAAACTACTTTCATCCTTTGTCAGAGCTTTTGTTTTAGAATTATATATTTCATTATGGACTTTAATTTCCTCTCATTTATCTAATTTAACAAAAGAGGTTAAGAGAGATACTTATTAATAATTCTTTTTGTCCCCTCTGCAATGTTTTGGAAAAATGTTTTCTGCAAAATTATACTCAGGAGTGAAGAGATATTAATAATTATGAATTGATTTACATAGAAATAGGCTAATTATTCTGTTGACTGAATTAAAATGTTCATTGTTTAAAAGTTTAAACTCTGGTTAAAATACAAGGAAATTTTTATTGTTTTGTAGATTCTGCTGTAACCTAAAACTAAGGTACAGACTTATTATTTTACTGAGAGATAAAAGCTGGTTTTGTAACACATATTAATTTTCAATTCATTTTAAAAAAGTTAAGGGGAATCCTTTTGGTGCCACCTATTTTCAGATAAAAGAGGAGAGATAATTTTGTAAATCAGATCTTATTTTGTTCTTTTATAGAATTATCTATCCTATTTTTTTTCTTCAGCCTCCAGTATTTCCAATTAATGTAATGATTTCCTAA
Organism: Pithys albifrons albifrons; assembly: GCF_047495875.1. NCBI lineage: Eukaryota > Metazoa > Chordata > Aves > Passeriformes > Thamnophilidae > Pithys > Pithys albifrons. The sequence continues at coordinate 20,653,107 of NC_092459.1, read as the reverse complement.
ATGATTCGTTTTCAAATCAAAAATTAATGTTTGGGAATAGCTGCAGTAGCTCATCTGAAGCATTGCTTCATACAGCAAAATATAGTAAGTGTCTATTACATGTTTGCATTGGCTATTTTGTGTGAAAATTGTAGTAAAACCTTGGGAGCATATTATCATGTTTCCTTGAAATTTTAATTACTATGGCATTGCTGTCTGTAGTGTAAAAGTCATCCATTTAAAGGATGTGCAGCATGAATGTGATGTAACTTCTCTTGTCTGGAAGGATCAAGCTGGTATGGGGAGTCCACTGATGCTATGGGTTCACTCTATTGCTGCAGACTGGGCTGGTGCAAAGGGAGGGATGAGAGGCAAAAACTGAAAGACAAAAGACTCAAGTAAAATTAAATGCACTTTGTGTTACATATCCAGGGCCAAGTCCAAGTTATGTATTTAATTTTTTTGTTTATTTGTTTATTTGTTTGTTTTTTTCCGAGTATGGTTCAGTTACATTTTCATGACATTGTTAATATGTTATAATTACATGCAGTTCCACTACTGCATAAAAATAGTGCAAAGACTCTCAATAATTGGACATAAAATCTATAACAAGATTAAGTTTCAATATTCACTCAGGAAATTTTGAAATTACAAAAAAAAAGTACTCGGAGTTTGTTCCTTCTACAAATTTTAATTTTATAGGCAATGTTAGAAATTTGGTTTTGCTCATCTCTGACTTTTACTGAAAGCTTGCTAGTGTAATGGCTCTACTTTTGAACTGGTGTGTCTCTTGTAAACCATATTATCTGGGAAAAAACAAACGTCTTTAGTATCTGAGAGCAATATTGTATTTTTTTTTTCATAATAAATGGTTGGTCTTAAATGCTTTGAGACATCTATAATTAAACCTTAAAATAATGAAATTATTCAGTATCTGTAAGACAGATGGCTGTAGCACAGAAACCAGCTTCACAATTGGCACTAATTAGCACTCTTGTTGGAATCTCAGCAGTGGCTAAAATATTGAATGGGTATCAAAACTAAATTACTCAGCCAGGGAAAGCTTGTCCAAGTCAATGTATTGATAAGAGATTGTGAATGCCTTAATTGCATGTATGCTTGCTCATAATTATTTTCTGAAAGCAAATAGGTGACTTCAGACTCCTGTAAAGACAAATATTGTATTTCCTATTAAAGTAAAATCAAAGTGTTTCATGTTTGTGAGAACTGAGAGAATGCATTCTAGTAGCTAACAACTCCATGTCATTAGTTAAGAAATAATTATTTTAAAAAATACTGTGAAAATACATGTATATCACTTCTTTCTAACCACATCCATATATAATAATTGTGGAGGCAAGTTCCAGATGTTATGGCTTTATAGTATTTATAGCAAAAACAGCAAGATGAAGGGCCCCAGCATTTCTGAAAAGGCAATGGTTGCCATATGAAAACAAAATTCTTCACGAATCCTTAACACAATAGACTATGATATCGTTAGTGATACATTAATTACATGAATATGTAAAACCTGAAATACTTTAAGACATTAGAAATACACTTTCAAATAAAAGATATGAATACTTTTAATTTCTTCCAACTATAAAATAAAATCTAAAGTGCTTACTCAATTCAGTACAATCTAACAGTAAAGATTTTCTCATTCCACTTTACCCTGAGCTTAGATATGCCTAATGGGAGAGGAAAGGGGAGAAAGTAGAGAGATAGGTTTAGTGGACTGTAATTCTGCTATGATATTACAGTACACAACAAAATAAAAACCTCTAAAACACACAGTTGCTTATTTCTCCTATATGTATTTTTGTTCCTTTCTTTAATTACTTGGAGTGCTCTATTAAATGATGTGGATACCATGTTTGTTTCTCTTCACTTGTCCTCATTCCTCAGAGCCTAACAAAACTCTGAACTTCTAGTGCAGGGGAATGCCTCAGGTTGCTTTTGTTTTTTTCTTTCCTTAAATATTTCTGATTAAAAAAATCTTTTCTTACCAATACTTTTCTCAAATTATTTTCACTTAAAAGAACATTTTCACAATAAAAGGGTTCATAATAACTTGGTTGTCTATGGAAGGTGATCAACTAGCAGTACTGTAACTTGACCAGCAGAAAATCCATGGTGGTAGTAGCAGTTCACCATTTTAATAATTTCTTCAGCCTTTTTATGGATGGGAAGATAATTCAGTTTCATTTGTGGTAAATGAAATTGCCTCTTTTAGTTATGTAAATAAGGATTTACTAATGACTTTTTTGTTTGGGGATTTTACTTCCAGGTAGTGTGTGAAAATACTTCATGCCAGCTATCTTTGTGGATGCTAACAGTGAACGTGGAAAAATTTACTTAAGTTTTAGTATGTGAAGGAGAATAAAAAAAACTTTGGCCAGAGCTTTTTAAGAACACTAATGAGTTACCTGTGCTACCTAGTTTAGTCACTGAACTCATGTAGTTCTGAAATCAAGAGGCTTAACTGGTTCCATGTCTTGGAGAAAGGTAGGAAAGCAGTTCAGAGCCCCTACCTTTGCCTGCTGATTAATGCACTAGCTCTCAATCAGCCTCTGGCTTTGTTAATTCAGGTTTCCGGTGTGCTAATGCCTTGCTAGCAGTATTCACAGCTGGAGTTAGCACAAAATCACTAGTAAATTGTTATTCACATAAGAAATCTTACTTTGCACAAACCTGCCAATGCAGTCTACCTGTAAGAAGCAGACTATGGTCATTACTTCCTTACTAACAGACTTGGCAATTCGAGGCTATCTGCAGTCCATACTCAGTATATTTCAAAGCCACCAATAATGCTGTTCTCACTGTTTTGTTTGTTTGTTTTATTTTTTTTCAATATCTAGTTGAGGTTTTTAATCTATATAAAAAAACCAGACTTTGTCCACGGAACTTTATAGACTGAAATGGGCTCTAAAACACCCTGTAAGATTATGAAAAAAGAACCCAGATGACTGCTAAATACATAGGAACTACAACTATCTGTGATTCAGGAAAAGTCTTACAGCAATTGCTGGAAGCTAAAAGGAAATTTTATCATTGAATGCTTGCTCTCTTCCTACACTTCTCCCTAAATATCTGGTTTGGGCCACTCTAGCCAGAATACAAAGTAGTGAGTGGTTAGTCTGATTCAGCAGATTTTGTCTATATTAACTAGAATAGCTATGAGAAGGTTGGGCAGAGTTGGCCAGTTTTAAAGGATTGGCTTGAAAAATGTTGCCCATGTATTTGTACCAATAAAAGCTGCAGTAAGAATGCAATCACCTTCATGCTCAACCAGAATTTATTTTGGTGTTTTTACAGTAGTTTACTCCTACACTAATATGAAGACAAGTCTGTGCTTAAGGTGCACCACTGTACTGAATATAAGAAAAGGTGCTAGATCAGCCCTTACAATACAATCAAAAAAACCAACTAGTAAGAAAATTTATTTATTAGATTACACAAATGCTTCCATGGTATTGTTATTAATGACGTGTTAGGAAGCTTAGAGTTTTGGGTAAATATCTTTTAAAATTAGTATTTCAAATTAAATATAGAAGATAAAAAGAGATTGTTATATGGAAAACCAGTAGATACTGTTTTAACTAAAATAAAAATAATGGAAAAGAGTGCCATGGAAAGGGACCTGGGTGGATGGCAAGTTGAATATGAGTCAGCAGTGCCCTGGAAGCCAGGAGGGCCAACCCTGTCCCAGGGGGCATCAGGCAAAGCATCATCAGCCGGTCAAGTGAGGGGATTGTCCTGCTGTGCTCTGCACTGGGGCAGCCTCAACTTAAATATTGTGTGCAGTTTTGGGCACTGCAATATAAGAAAGATATTAAGTTATTAGTGTCCAAAGGAGGGTAACGAAGATGGTGGAGAGCCATGAGGGGAAGAAATTCCTCTTCCATATGAGGAGCAGCTGAGGTCACTTGGTCTGTTCAGCCTGGAGGAGACTGAGGGAAGGCCTCATTGCAGTTACAACTTCCTCATGAGGGGAAAAGGAGGGGCAGGCACTGATCTCTTTTCTGTGGTAACCAGTGACAGAACCCGAGGGAATGGCCTGAATTTGTGTCAGGGGAGGTTTAGGAATATTAGGAAGAAATTCTTCCCCCAGAAGGTGGTTGGACGGTGGAACAGGCTCCCCAGGGAAGTAGTCACAGCACCAAGTCTGACAGAGTTCAAGAAGTGTTGGATGATACTCTCAGGCATATAGTGTGACTCTTGAGGATGGTTCTATGCAGGGCTAGGAGTTGGACTTAATGATCCTTGTGGGTCCCTTCCAACTCAGCATATTCTGTGATTCTGTGAAAATGACATGGTATATAGAACATATATATATAAATAATGGTATCAAGAATTGCTGTACTGGCCACACTTTCTATAAAAGAAAATATATCAATTTTATCAATATTATTCTTCTCTTCTGCCATAAGAATGTGACAAGTAATATTTCCCAAAGTCAACTCATTGAAGAAGAGGAACATAGAGAACCATGATTACCAAAAGTAAACTAAAGATCCATTTAGGAGAAGCGTAACCTAGAGAATCAAATAAAGTCAAAGGTACTTTCCCACCAATGAAAGCAGGGGTGCTAGATTAGAGAGTGCTTAATATTTTGTGGGGTGTCCTTCAGTAATGTAAATTATTGTAACAGAGATCCCTAATCTCATGCAATTAGTTCTTTCCACTCACTTCCAGTGCAAATTCAAGGGCATGATTTGAACTATAGGTGGTACTAGATAAAAGGTATTAAATAAAGTAACATGAGAACCTTATGCTGTGATCCTTTACCATATTTTTCATGGCTTTTTACAGCTCTGAAAGTGATAAGGTTGATCACTGAATGAATGATGATCTGAACATGCTATTGAAAGGAGAACCTGTAACTTAGGGCTTTGTCATACGCCCCAGAACTTGCATTCCACTGTCTCCAACTGTGACTTACTTTTTTGTGAACAGCCTCAGGGATCTGTGTAAGACTCAGCCATTAGGTGCTTCTTAGTATGGTGTGATTTAGCAGATGAAAACTGTGCAGAACACAGTTTTACTTTAACAGTTTTTATAGAGATCATTTTCCTGTGGTATTCAATTATGTGTTTCCCTGTAGCAAGTATCTCCTGTTTCTCTTAATTCTCTTTCCTTGGAAACAGTATGTCTGTCCCCAGATTTTTTCACTGAACTAGAAAAAGATAACATCCACTATTGACCATAAATTCTTACAAAACCCCCTAAATTTATTTCATGGCTCTGCAGGCTTACAGATGTGAGAAGACTTCTCATCATTTTGACCCTGTTTGCTTCTGTATGCTCTCAGAACTGTGAATTTTATTATTGTGATGGAAAGCCTGAAAGACAAGTTCTTGCAGATCATATATTGACAAAAGCCTTACTGCTGCAAGATGAAAAAATGATCAGCTGAACTTCCTTTCAACTAGGAACAATCGAACTTTCAACAAAGTTTCAGTAAGAGATTCGTTTCTGCAATATAAAGAGAGAGAATGCTTTTAGAGAAATGGGTTCTATTTGTATTAAAATGGGGATAAACAATGTTTCTGGGGCCATTAACTTGTAACTTGAGTTGAAAAAATAAATACTTTAAATTATCTTCTTAGTATCTGAAGAGCTGTGATGGGATAATTAGTAATTAAAAAGAAATATACCGCGGAGAAAGTTATGAGCAGCAGAAGTCCTATACTGACTACTCTGGATTAGCCTTGAGCAGTGGCTGTGTTCCACCCAGTCACTCACGTGCTTCTCCCCTCAGTGGAATAGGGAACATTATCAGAAACATAAAAACAGTTTAATGGATAAGGAAAGAGCTGCACATATGAGAAAAGTGTTATAAGGAATTCATTTACTGTTTCCCATTGGCAGGCAGGTGTTCAGGAAAGCAGGGCTCCATTACGTGTAACCATTACTTGGGAAAACAAACACCTTAACTCAGAACATCCTCATTCCTCTTGTTTCCAGCTTCCCTCTTCCTCACTATATTTGCTGGACAAAATGCCATATGGTGTGGAATATCCCTTGGGTCAGTTGGGGTCAGCTGTCCCACTGTGTCCCCTCTCAGATTCCTGTGCACCCCCAGCCCTCTTTACGAAGGTGTTGACTTTGTGTAACTGCTGTTCAGGAATAGTTAAAATATCCCTTTGTTATCAATACTGTTCTCAGCCGAAATCCAAAACACGGCACTGTGCGAGTTGCTCTGAAAAAAAAAATTTACTCTAGCCCAAACCAGTACAGACATTTATGTTTCAGCATTAATAATAATCAAATGAAATCTTCTGATGCTGATAAATATATTTTTAATGCAAAGCAAATCATATATTTTAAATTTATAGTTGTGAATAGGAAGGTATCAGTCATAAAATGGGAACTCTTTACTGCCCTGGACAAGTCAAAATTAGTTCAGTTTTGCAGTGCAGAGGTATTAAATAATTTTTTATCTAGATTTTATTGATTGTGGCAACTACCTACATGGTAAAGTTAATCTGTGATCAAAGGTCACAGACCTATCAATAGTTATTTTTTTACTTTGTGTGCTAAAGTCAGTTATTTAAATATCACAGAAAAGAATGAGTAGAATGAAGTAAAACATATAGGAGAATAACATATTTATATATATATGTGGATAGAGATTGCTTTTAGAAATTTGAATTGCAGTTTTTTGAATAGATGTTGGTAATTGGACAGTTAGAATGCTGAATATGTGTTTCTATTAAGTGTCACTGAAGAAGTAGGATACTGCTCAAACCATCTCAAATAATTTTGTGTTAATAAAACTTAACACTTCAACAGAAAGTAGGCAGCTTAAAAAGCAAGAATACAAAAACTTATGTATTTTGTTGATGCCTCTTTTTTTTTTTCATCTGTGGAGGGAACAGAAATCTGACTGACTTTCTATTCCAAGCTTGACTTTCTTGTCCAGCTTGTACAGAGAAAATATGTGTCCAGCCAAAATTACGTATTCAGATATCCTTTAGAAAATACTTTGTACTTAGCTTGAAACAGTTCTTGGGAGTATTGCATTATATTTAAGAAGTATTTATAAGAAGTATGTAAGATAACACCAGGCTTAGATAGCTAAGTGCGAAAGCATGATCATGGTGTTGTGTAAGCCAAATGACATGTCAGAGGGATGTGGTGTTTTACTTTCCCTCAGGCTGCCCAGTTTTCCCATGGAAAAGCAACAGCAGCCTCCTGTCTGGACTCTCAAGAAAGGGTACACCCTTCATTATACTCATATATTTTACCTACCTACTTTATACTAAGGTGGGAGGTGTATTTCTCTGTTAACAATATACAGATTTGAAACACTTTTTGTATACACTTGTTTTGATAAAGCTATGATCCGAAGCATTTCTATGGCCCTCATACATGACAACAAATAAAAACACAGTTGTGAAACCTGTCATTACCTCTCCTGAACATACTTTCCAAAAGCTGACATGCTCTACTGCAATTCGTAGTGCAATGTCAGTCAAAATAGTTGAACACTTTAAAGTTATTCTTTCCATATTGTTTTCACTTAGTATTTGATAGATTTACTAAGCTATTTTAAAAATTGAATAAGGAACCTTTAATAAATATTCCCATTTTATTTATATGTATTTGTATGACATTTATTAAGACTGCAATATTTGCTGCAGGATGTCTAATTAGTTTATAAACATTAATTTTTCAGTGTGGCTTAGTACAGGAAATGATCATGAATTCACTTTAGGCATTACTTTGTAGTTCATCACCTAATCATATTACTAAGAGCTCATAATGCATTATTATTTCAAGCAATACATGCAGTATTGTTATTCTGATGTGACAGTCAATTTAGCATTAATAATACAACTTGAGTTCTTCAGCTTTTTATGCCCTTCTGCCTGAACCCAGTGATTGGCATATTTAATGTAATCTTACACTGTGGCATGGTTGACCACTGGGAATATTTTTAGCTTCAGCCTTCCAATTAATATAGGGGAACTGGGATCAAAATCCACCACGGTCCTAATTTGGAATTAAATATTAGAAAAATCATCTGAAGAAAATGATTTTCTGCCATATAAAAATGGCTGTCTAACTGTTGGGAAAGATTGCTAAAATTAGCTTTCCTTTTGTGGCAGTTTCCTTGCAAATGTAGCAAAGAACAGGAATCCTGTGACTAAGAGGCTGCTGGAACTGGACATACTTACAGAGCAGTATTTAGCCCCTGAAAATGGTTCTCTTGCCCAGGCTTCTACTGTTTGCCTGAGCAAGGCTGTCATAACCCCAGCAGGGCAGAGCTGCCAAGGTGTCCTATGGAACCGTGTAGATAGAGTGAGCAGCCTCATGGGAACTCAAAAGCATTGTTTGGTGTCAGAAACAGAGTATAGACTCTGAGCTGTTAGTAAACGAAGTGCTTTTATAAAGCCAGCTAATTTATGAAAGACTTGTGTTAATTTGCTACTTATCTTGAGTTATTATGATTTTATGCACCATTATCCTTTTTTGCATTTGTTTAAATATCTAGTATCTGCTAACACATGGTGTTTCGGTCCTTAGGGGAATGCTTGCAACTGGAGCTATTTTGTTCTCTGTTCTGTAAATCCTTTGATGTATCCTCTGAGAAAAGTTCAATGTTCTGATTTACAAATGAATGATGTGGTGCACTCACTTCCGGTTCTGCCAGGTTGTGGGAAAGTGCAGTATTGCTTGGGGTGCCACCAGGGAACTGAGTGAGAGGGGAGGGATCCTCAGAAACAAAAGGCTGACAAAACACTGCTTTCACTGAAAGAGATGAGAAGCTCTTGATTGAGCTTCATGAGACCAAACTTCTAAAGTGAGTTTGGTGTACAGAAAGGTGACATGTACAGCTTTAAATTTGGTGTAACTAAAGTGATTCAGTTTATGTCTATGTACAATGTTTGTATGTCCTGTCATATGATGACTCTACAGAATGGAAAAACTAAGGTGTGGAGTATGATGACTGTAACATAAGGGTTTTTTGGACTACAGGTCATTTGTGCTTGAGGCTTTTAGTCTGGTTCACATGAAGGATCATTAAAGCAATACTCTCCCAGCTGCTGGCAGCACTGAAAATCATTTCATACAACAGTGCTTGCAGCAAAATTCATATACGGTCTGATAAGAGGGGAAAGCAAGACTGAAGGGAATGTGAAAAGTGAAAGTGGAAAAAATATAACAGGAAGAAAAGACCATAGGGATAAGAGAAAAGGGAGAGAAAGGTAAAAAGCATTCAGCCTTGAAGGCTGGTGAAGGAGTATGAGACTATGGAGGAGGAAGCAAAATAGAAGGGCAGGATGGGGAATGCAGATATTCAGCATGAGACTAAAGAGAATGTGACAGTTTTGGATACAGGAAGGAACAAAATTCAAGTTTATATGGGCACATAAGAACAGGACAATTTATATTTTGAGTCTGCATAGGAAATGACTGCAATTTTGTCTGTACAAATGCACGTTTTTAATAGATCTTTGGTTTTTTCAGTCTTTGAGTGTTGCTTGTTGATGCCATTTCACTTAGGTTTTCTTTAAAAGGCTTATCTGGTACCAAGTTTAGCTTAATCTGAGTAATCTCTGTGAATAGCAGTGGTAGACCAGGTGAAACATTAAGATTTTCAATAGGAATGGTGATTTCTATTTTTCATCTTGGAGTACTTTAGTACACATCTTACTTTAATGAGCTAAATTTTGCTGTCATTCTTGTCTGTATTCTCTTCCTTAATCTTTTGTGTACTCTTCTTGTAGAAAATAAAATGTTGTTAAAATAAGAGGACCATTTAGTAAAACAAGTCATAACAAACTGGAGAGCCCTGTTCTTAAAAAAAATAAGAAGGAAAAAAAGGTGAAAAAATGCAGAATACATTAGGGAAAATATTTGTTTACCATTCATATTCCTTTCCATTGCATTATCTGGTAAAATGTTGTGTTCTTCTGCATCCTGAGATTAAAAAAAAAAATTATTATAGAAAGCTCATGAAAAAATGCTAAAGAACAGTGTGTCAGGGAATTGCTTTATTAAATTATCAGTGATGGGCATATAGTAGTCAATGAACATGGACAGTATTTAGACCAATTGGTGTTTAAAAAGTGCAATTGAGAGTAAATGTATCTGTTCTGTAGAAGTGTTCCTGTTCCTGTAGATAAATGACAGATGCAGAATGAAATGCCTGAGATTTTTTCTGTGTGTTGGAGAGGTGTAGAAGGATGACAGAAGAGTGAGTAGGCTACAAATTTAGTGAAACATAGTTTCACATGCGAAGTTACGTGACTTAAGAGAGAAATAGCTGCTCTGCTTCTGCTCAGCTTCCTTTCTAAACTCAAAAAGCCCAGGGCAGGACAAGATGTTGCAGCATGTGTGCCAAGTTGTGTGGTCCAAGGATGGTTAACAGCACCACTGTGCCAGTTCTTCCCCAGGAACCAACATGACCAGGCAGTGTCAAAGTGCAGTGATGTAAGCAGGATACCAAGGCACAACGTCAGCGAGGCTGTGCACACTTCTAGAGGAGAGTGTAATTAATGATTGTGTTATTTCATGATCAAATGTACAGAGGCAAAGTTGATCCTTGTCTTTACTGGGGCTCGTTGTATCTTGATGTCAGGAACAATGTTTTCTAACAGTAGGGATGTGGGTGGAGGGGAGAAAGTGTGTGAGATTCTCTGGGATCTTCACAACAGTGAAATTGAAAAGATTAAATATGAACTTATTTATTTAACACAATACATATTTTAAAACAGTACATGATGTTTTGTGTAACCTTTATTTCTAACCTCAAGTGTCTCAATAGAGATGCATGATGGTGATCTCCACAGAACAATATCTCTGTTTAATTACTATTTCATTGCTGGCTGGGAGGTATTTTTAAATAATTTCTCACTGAAGTATTCACATTTTGAAGACAGTTTCATCACCTCACAAACCAGCTTCATACATCCAAACTGAACCCATCTGAATCTTTCACTGCACACATCAGAATACAGTAGTTATTATATTGGCACCGTGTGAGGGAAAGGTGACTGAAATTACGGGGTAATTTGGGTTGGCATCACTGAAGATTGAACTACAGGTCTGTTCCTATATATGCAGGATCTCAGGCCTGACTGATTCTATATTTAAACTTCCTTCAAGGTACAGTATCAAATTACCTTGCAGTGAATGAACATTGAGATACTTTCTAGTAGGACATAATGCCAGTTCAGTATTTCATGATGTTAAAAATAGTACAAAGGCTGCAATACCTTAATGCGCCACAGATAAATTATTCATCTGCAAGCCAATTTCTCTTAAAAATGTACAATTCAGAAAGAAATATAGAGGTCAGAAAAAAATGCTTAGGATAATGTCAAGAGTGGATGCTGCAATGCATGAATTTTATGTACTGTATTATCTTTTTCCTGCCTGATGTCTGTCATTCCCATTAACTTGATCATAATCTAGAAAATGCACTCCTCTGCCTAAATCCCTGAGTTTCCCAATTGGAAGCATTGGGATTTTTAAAAATACATGCAATGCTGAACTTGCACTTCCAGCAGCTGTCTTTTAAAAGGCAGGTAGAAAAGGTGTTGATAATGCTCCACTTTCTTCTCCCTTTAATTGAACTGTCTAAAAATCCAACATTTAATAAAGCTACCTCTCTGCATTTTTTGTACAGCTGAAGATAGAGAAAGGATATTATTAGGTCAAATTTTATATATTTAAACCAGTAATAAATAATAAAGCAATATCACAAGAAACAACAAAAGCTTGGGGTTTTTTTCCTTTAACTGCTTGTAATTTTAAACAGCAAGCAATCTTTGATAACTCAAACATACACTGAAATGATAAATCATAGAATTATTTGTGTGTAGTCTGAATTATTGTGAAATTGTGAGTTGACATCTTCCCTTTCTTAATATAATTAAAAATATTCAGTGATTGTAATAAAATTCTGACAAATAGCAATTAGATGAAATTGCTCTGTGATTCTTTGGACTAATTTAGCAAGCTTTTCTTTAACAATGCTTATTCAGGCATGAACTGCATATAAACACAGGAACTGCTGTACTGCTTCTAAGATAGAAAGTTGGTAATTGTCAGTGGCCTTATCTTCGTAGCATAAATCAACGGGCATTATATAAAGACCTGACTGATAGAAGGAAAATGGATGTGAATGAATCTCATATTTTTCCTGCATAGTGATACAACTTTAACATAAGGAGCAAAAACTGCCATCAGCTCATTTAAGAAGTCAGCATTGAGTACTATGGAAATTGTTTGAATTCTGTCATGCAGAGGATAAAGTGTTTTCCATACCCTGTGGAGTGCACACATTAGTTCCTGAATATCAAAAGAGAGAGCACAATAGCTATTGCTATCATTTGGTTCAGACTTTTTAGTGGTTGGATATAGCATAGTTTATGTATACACAGCTGGGTTGTGCAACCCTATCAAGGCTTGAGCTCCTGAGCTTCCTGTAGGGTTAGATGTTGTGTGTTAGGCAGCATCTGCATAAAAATTTTTCAGGGTCAAAATAAGGAATTTAGCTACCCAGATTCCATGTGCTCCTCTGCTAGACATGGAGTTTTATATCTGTTGCATTTTTGCAGATGATTAAATACCATTTTCAAAAGTGGTGTTGATTTAAATCCCCACATTATATTTATCTTTCCTGAGACAGCAGTAATAACAATAAAAGGACCATGGGCTGTCGTGGCAACTATAAATGGCTATGAAACCACATCGGGATGTATATAGTGTTCTTCCAATTTTGATTTCCATGTCTGAAGTCCAAAAGTTGCTTAGTTTCGTTCAGATTTCACCTTTTCAGGTGAAATTTACATTCATTCTACAGTCAACAAAAGATTGATGTAACATACACAATATATTTTGCAGCAAATGTACAAATCTACTTCGTTTTAATATATAGCAATAGTCTGAGTTAATTTCCAAAAAGCAATATCCTAGGAAGTAATTTGCATGACTGAACAGGCATTGATTTCTTGATGAAAATAATCCTAAAATGTAATTATCTTTCATAGACTCAGTTGTTTTCTTTTTGTTTGTTTCTTTGTTTTTTTAAGTTTTGTTAATACAGTGAATGTCAATTACTGAGATCTGTGAGACTTGGTAATGTGATTTCTCAGTCACCAGCTCCAGGAGTTTTGTGATAGGAAGAAACGTAAAATTCATAAGTGAAAACCATGAAAGGCATTCCAGAAGAATTAAAGTACTTGAACTTCTAGACTGAATGATTCACTCAACTATCACACCCCTTCCAGTAAAGCATTTTCATCTTTTTCAGAAGTTCATTTTAAAGTTTTTTATTGGGAGGGGGGGGGGGGAAGGGGGGGGGGGGGGGGAGAAGATCTTATGAAAGAACATGCTAGAGACTTTTGCAGAATTCTTCTTGTGCTGATCTCTTGCACAAGGCCTATTGACCTTACTCTGCTGCAGAAGGGATGATGAAGGAGTGGAATAGGGTTTCCTGCTGCTTCCAAGCACTTCTATGAATCACCCAGGAAATTCCCGTTTTGCAAAAAGAGTAAAGAGCAAGTAAGTGGCTGGTCCTGATCTTGTTCAGTTGACAGATGCAAGAGCATGATTTGGTTAACTGAAAGAAATTCAAAGGAAAAAATAAACAGTCTAAGAGAAAAAGACATTTTCAATGGAAACATGCTTCAGGAAAATGTTGACTCTGATCTCAGGCAGAAGCTATGATTACAACATGGAAGTAAACATTTGGGAAGAAATGAAATGCCAGAGACACTAAATAGGATCACATGGTAGACAATCACATTTTTAGTGTAAACAAATTATATCCTAAATGGATTTTGGTGCTATTGCCTGTTATTCTGTAACTATAGTTCAAGACAAATAGTCAGAATTTTGTAATACATATTCAAATACATGGCTTAAAAAACCCCTAGCAGTATTGAAGGGATTGGGAAACTGGTAATGGAAGAAGAAGTGATAGAAATGAAAGAAATATGCATCTAAAAAACATTTCCCTACATTCTCTGTACTAAGACAGGTCATTTTGTATTGTCCTTGCTCACATATCGAAGTCTGTTTTCACTCAGACTTGAAACTTCTCAGAAATTTTCTTAGTATCTTCTTACATTTGCAATCAGTTTCATTTGACTTTCCTAATTCCTGAGTTTAAGTACTGCCTGGCCTGGAGTATATCCTGCAACCTCAAGTGACTTTTATTTTAGTTATTACTTTGAAAAGGAATTTAACTGCTTCCTTCACTGACATTCTAAATGAAGGCTTGCTAATCACTTCCAACAAAGTTTTGTCCACTTTTCATTGTAACACTCTGTAAGGCTGAAAACCATAGGGCTATACAAGACAGTCTATTTTCATAATTTCATATTTCAAATCTAACTTGCTCAACTTCAGTCATTAAAATGCATATCTTATAGTCAGAATGTGAATGCTGTGGAATTTCAAAACATCACATTGAAATTTGGATTGATTGACTGTATTTGACTAGAATTTTAAGATTATGTTAATAACTTAATGTTTTCCCATGTTTACAATATAAATTGCAATTTGCCTGAAAGATACAGCTAAATCAGGAACATGCAGAGAGACAGTCTTTGGATGCTACTATAATAGAATTCACTTAACTGGGATGCATATAAATAGACAATTCTCTTATGTGAAAATTTTTCTTGGAACCAACTTTCATGTAATTAAATTCAATTGACTGATGTAGTTTATTGATATGTTGCTTTGTTCATTTGCAGACAGAAGTAAACATTTCAGGCTTACTGATCCAGTGTGATCTCTGCAATTAACCTTTTTTTTTTGTAATTAAAAGGTAAAAGGAGATTGGATTAAATTTGAGCACTTGTATATCTTTCTATAGTTAAAGAAGCTCCTTCAGAAGGACTTACATGAGAATGAGGGATTTCTAGTGTTTATTTGTTAGCATTCTGATAGCAAAGATCGCTGTCATATAATGGCTCCTTTTTACTTAATGTAACATGTGAACTGGTAATTTAAAGATATACTTGCTTAAAGGGCTTATTTTACTACCTATCAGACCATGTAAACATTTCTAATTTATCATTTCTTTAGTTTACTTTCATTTTCTTGTCTGAGCGATTTCATTTGGAGAACAAATAGGAAGATGGTTTCAGATTTATTTTTTGTATGACTAGATTTAGTCACAGATACACATTCCAAGAGGTATTTACCTCAGTAATAATAGGAATGTACTACAGGAAAATAAAACAATTTCTCTTCAAGCATAGCAAACATAAGCTTTTCACCTATCACCTTGCAGTTTCTCTTGGCACTAAATAGTATGGACATACATGATCACTAATTCGGAATCCAGGAACCACTATCAGGTCCACTTTGTACCTGTAAGAATCAGTTTGCAGTGCTGTCTTCTGACACAAGTCACAACCATAGAATAATTTAAGTAGGAAGGGATCTTTGAAGAACATTCTCCACTCAAGTAGGGGTGGATTTGAAAATATTTGCTTCATAATTTTCCCATGTACTGAGGTAAGACTGACTGGACAGTATTTCCTTGCATATTTCTTGCTCTTCTTAAGGTAGGGAGTAATTTGTGCTCATTCACAGTCACAAAGAACCTCCCTCTGTTGCTGTGATGAGGCAAAGTTGATAGAGGTGGCCTTATAGAGACAGTGAACAACTCCCTCAGCACACTGTGGTGCATCCCATCAGATCACATACCCTCCATAACTGTCTTCTACTGAGGAGAATGCTTCACTACTACAGACCTCACTTAGACTTGGGGAATTGAAAGGCTAGTGGGCAGACATTTTCAGTGAAAACTAAGGCAAAAAGGCCTTTGAGTACGTTGGTTTTTCATCATTAGATGAAAGACACATCTGTGTCTAGAATCATTAAATCCCTTATCCCACTGAATATTGTGCTGCATACTCTTTAGTCTGTCTTTTGCTCCCTGAGTATATACAGATGTACAAAGTCCCTCTTCCCTCATTTCACCTCCCTTGCTTTTTCCAATACAGTTGTACTGTGATTTTTAACTCCATCTCTGTCTGCAGCATGATATTTCCATCATAAGTAGTGTATACCTTCTCCATCTTCTGGGTACTTAATTTTGTTATTTGAACTCAGACAGGAGGTGATGGTTTGTCCTTGCTGGCCTTCAAATCTGCTTGCTCTGCTTTCTGCAATGTCAAAATGGATAAGTTTTGCATAGAGGAAGTTGCCCTTGGAAATCAATCAGCTTTCCTGGACCTCTTTACCTCCCGAGGTTATTGGCAATGGAATCTTGCTGAGCAGGTCCCTAGACAATTGAAAATCAGTACTTCTGAAATACAGGGTTGTAATTCTATTTATAACTATACTGCTTTTCTTGCTTATTTTCTTCAAGAGTTTAAACTTCATAGATTCATAGTCATTGCAGCCCACTCTGCCCTTGGCCATCACATCCTTCTGTCCTGTAACTAACAGGTCCAGCACAGCATCTCTCTAGTCAGTTGTCAATCACCTGCATCGAGAAAAGTTCATCAGTGTACTGCAGAAGCCTCCTGGTTGTTCACACGTGAGTTTATTTCCTGCTCAGTAGATATCATGGTGGTTGAAGTTCCCCATCAGTACCAGTCATGATCATGAGGTTTCTTTCTGCTGTCTGAAGAAGCCTTTATCTGATTCCTCTTGATCATGTGGTTTACATCAGGCACCTATAGCAATATACTCCCCATTAAGTCTTATCCAAGGCAATGCTCTGTTTATTTCATCCACCGTTCAGCACAGAACACAACTGTTCCTCCTCATCTTTTCAGGACTATAATTATTTTATACTGTGTAGATGTATCATTTACATGCAATCAACTTCAAACTTACTAAACTTAATTCCACATTTGATCTAATCTGGGGAAAATTACAAAAAACTTAACATTTATCATGTGAACACACTAGATTATTCCTTTCATAAGTAACCTTCAGTTTTCTGGGCTAAATCCTTTTCTGAATCACTGTATAAGAGTATTAAATTGTAATTGAATAATATCAAATTTTGATAGATAATATTTTAATGTCACCATAAACCAGTAAGACAGCGGTGTTATTCTTGCACAGTTAGGGAACCAATGAGGGGTTTTGATAACCTTTGTGATTTATTAAGCATCCTGCAGTCACCTGGGCAATTTTAAGCAGAGCCAAAAGCAGACTATAAAGAAGCAGAACACAGAACAGGCATAGCATTACAAAATCCAGTGTTTTCCATGGTGAAATTCATTGGGCAGAAACCTTCATTTCAGTATAAAACACATACTTTATTAAATTCTTGTTAAATCTTCTATTTATCTTTGTGTAGGTTATTAGCATTCAGTATTTATGTGCTTAACCACACACTGAAGTTTATGAACCCCGTTTGAATTCTCGATGCCAATAGACACCTACAAGCTTAGGTGGAATGAATATCCATTAAGAGTTGGGTATAATTTGTCTCATAATCTTAATTTTTAAATGAATAAATACATGAATGAATAAATACATGAATAAATAAATACATCAGAACTGTACTTTCATAATAACAGGATCTGGAAATTTTGTTCCTTTTATCATTTTATGAATGTTAGAGCTTTTCTCTTTTATTTCTTCAGCTGTGTATTCATGACATTCTAATAAGCAATGCTTTTCACTGAATAAATAATTAAAATATTTCATTAAATATGGGTACAAAAAAATCATCTATGATCTTAGGAGACCTAGGTAATTTTCAATTTTGCATGAATAGGAAAGTTATTTATGAAAAATAATATATTTAAAATTATTATTATTTAATCCCACTAGTGCATCAAGGAAAATATGAACCCACTGTAATGTAAAAGAAGCCATTTTACTCATAGGAACAGTGGGAAAAATATGGAAATTATTCAGATTTCCTTTTACAATACATCACTCTTATTTTCCACCACATGACTAGTCAGCTGAAGAAATTAGTCGAACTCAGTTAGTCAAAAGAAACCGAACTGGAGAGCTAGTCTGTCTAAAACCAGATATCCAGGAGAAAAAAAAACAACCAAAAAACCAAAACCAAACAACAAAACAAAAATAAAAACCCCACAACAATATATTTTCAACTAAAAAGTAATTAAATCTGATAACCTCGCTTGGCTGGACTACCACTGCCCAAATTCTTAGCATAGTACCAAAAAGTGAAAAGGGTCTAATCATGAAGGTCTGCTTCTGATTTTCCAAGTGAAACGTAGAGCAGGCTGCAGTATAGATCTTTCTTATAGAGACAAAAAGCCATATTAGGCAGTTTAGGTACCTATTTACACATGAATTTAAGTTTGATACAGATCAGGGCACAATAAATAAAAAACACTTCACCTTGTCAACATTGATGTTCAATAATATCTTTATTTCTTACAGATAATTAAAATTGTTTTCTCTTGGTAATAGAAGCTCTTCTTTAGTACTCGTAGAAGGAATTTGTTGCTGTGGACTGACACAGTTAATTCAGTTTGGGGTTTGGGGTTTTTTTTGTTACTGTGGGTTTTTTTTCCAATGAAATTTAAACAGCACGTGATATTTATTGTATTAAGTTTGGTAATTTCTCAGTGGGACCTGAAACATAAGCAAGCCAGGTACGCAACCTTGCAAAAGTAACTGGGACAGTAGATGATACCTTGATACTGTCTCCCATAATATACTCCTGAAAAAACTGGTAGCCCATGGCCTGGACAAGTG
The DNA here is from genome assembly GCF_047495875.1 of Pithys albifrons albifrons. Taxonomy (NCBI): domain Eukaryota; kingdom Metazoa; phylum Chordata; class Aves; order Passeriformes; family Thamnophilidae; genus Pithys; species Pithys albifrons. The sequence continues at coordinate 20,634,450 of NC_092459.1, read as the reverse complement.
TACCCTCTCCTGGATTAAGAGCTGGCTGGAGGGTCGGGCCCAGAGAGTGCTGGTGAACGGAGCTGCATCCAGCTGGCGGCCGGTCACCAGTGGTGTTCCCCAGGGGTCTGTGTTGGGTCCAGTTCTGTTTAACATCTTTATTGATGATTTAGATGAGGGGACTGAGTCCATCATCAGCAAATTTGCTGATGACACCAAGTTGGGAGGGAGTGTCGACCTGCTGGAAGGCAGGAGGGCTCTGCAAAGGGATCTGGATAGACTTGAGAGATGGGCTGATTCCAATGGGATGAAGTTCAATATGGCCAAGTGCCGGGTCCTGCACTTTGGCCACAACAACCCCCTGCAGCGCTACAGGCTGGGCACAGAGTGGCTGGAGAGCAGCCAAGCAGAAAGGGACCTTGGAGTACTAATTGACAGGAAGCTCAACATGAGCCAACAGTGTGCCCAGGTGGCCAAGAAGGCCAATGGGATCCTGTCCTGTATCAAAAATAGCGTGGCCAGCAGGACCAGGGCAGTGATCCTTCCCCTGTACTCTGCATTGGTGAGGCCACACCTTGAGTACTGTGTTCAGTTCTGGGCCCCTCAGTTCAGAAAGGATATTGAGGTGCTGGAGCGGGTCCAGAGAAGAGCAACAAGGCTGGTGAAGGGACTGGAGCACAAGTCCTATGGGGAGAGGCTGAGGGAGCTGGAGTTGTTTAGCCTGGAGAAGAGGAGGCTCAGAGGTGACCTCATCACTGTCTAGAACTACCTGAAGGGAAGTTCTAGCCAGGTGGGGGCTGGTCTCTTCTCCCAGGCACTCAGCAATAGGACAAGGGGGCATGGGCTTAAGCTCTGCCAGGGGAAATTTAAGTTGGATATCAGAAAAATTTCTTTACAGAGAGAGTAATCAGGCATTGGAATGGGCTGCCCAGAGAGGTGGTGGATTCACCATCCCTAGAGATTTTTAAACACAGATTGGACGTGGCGCTGGGTGCCATGATCTGGTAAATGGACTAGAGTTGGACTAAGGGTTGGACTCGATGATCTTGGAGGTCTTTTCCAACCCAATCGATTCTATGATTCTATGATTCTATGAAGAGATAGTTAGGTTTAGGTTTCAGATCTCAACAGGCTTCATAAACTCACTGAAGCATTTATAGGCAAACTAAGTGAAACAATGCAAATGACTGAGGAGGTAATAATTGAAGGATCATTTTCATTTTGTATATGCATCATTATGTATACATACAATTTGATACACATTGCACTATAAAAATAAGCTCTTTTTTGAGTATTAATTGTATGTATGGCAGAAGAACTTCCTTTTAAATCCTAAATGTAGCATTTTGCCTAAACTAGAATGCTGATTAGTGTGGTGGCCCAAGAGAATGTGTAAAAAGGACCTTAGTGCTTGCAGAATCTCATGAGGATGGCTACAACCTTGACACAATGGTCTTTTGTGTTGTCTGTAACTGTAGACTCAAATGTCTTAAGCAGTGGCTATTCTTGCAGATTGGTGAAAACCAAACTGGAAGAAAGGTGCAGAATTGAACAATATTTCCTAAATATTTTCAGTAAGTGATGCGGCTTGAAAATACAACCTGCAGGTTGCAGTTATGGTTAGTATCCCAGAATTACCTGATAGTCTGCAAAGGTTCTAAAATAAGTATTCTTATTTCTGGAAAGGCTATTAAAACTTGTTAAGTGATGTGCTTTTCAAAAATCTAAGAATATTTTATTTTTTCATATAAATAACTTAGTAAAGGGAAACTCCTACTCCTTTCAATGAGAGTGTTTTAAAATACTCGATGGAGAAGATAAAAACACTGGTTTGTGTCTAATTTCAATGGCCAGCAGGAAAAGTGTCTTACACTAATTGCAATTATTTCATCTTGTGACTAGCTGCTTCTTTTTATTTTTCTTTTTTAATGCTAAACTTTTAGAAAATCATTTATTCGATTATCAGAGAAGGAAATACTTTTATTTTTGGAAAACATGTCATTGAAATAGACATGTAAAAACAAAGTGTAGACAACTAGGAAGTTTTCCTTAAACAATCATGTAGAGTAGAGGCTGATTGAAGTGCTGTGGCTATTCAGTCTCCTTCATTATTTCACCCAGTTTCCTTACACAAAGTTCTGTGGTTCACAGCAGGTAAGTCTCTTTTGCCTGGTACAACTGAAATATATGGCCAGTCTAACAACCCTCAGTACCCCAAAACATGAATAAAGAACCTATCTCCAAACCCACTGGAAAATTCAGTATCAAACAAATTCAGAATAAAATTACCAAGTTGCCAATAGCCTCACAATATTGGGAAGATAAAAACAATAGAAGTGAAAATTACTGTGAATAATGTACATTAATTAAGTGTGCCAATACATCCTTTTGTTAAGTCAACAAAATTAGTGCAAGAGCCTTGCAGTAGATCATGGAGAAGAGCAATAATAACTAGTGCAAGAGCAATGCCTGAAAATGATGCATTTTGCACGACCTGCCTCATTAGCAGTCAGGTGATGAATCTGAGAATTCCAGATGGTTTTCACAAAAGCTGAAATTATTTCTCTAATCCCATCATTGCCTTCCTCTGCTTTCCCTTCTATTGGTGTTTTCATTACAGATGAAAGTATATAACCTGGCAATAGATTCCAGATTCATCTGAGGGAAGAAAGTGCTCAGTGTTTAATAGCTCAGTGGTACGTTTGGGATCTGGAGGGTTTAGACACAAGAGAACAATCCATTGCAGGTTGCTTTTCAGTTACCATTTTGTAAAAGATTAAACAAAGATACTTCACTAATGCTGTGAGTCCAAAGAGATTGTTCCTGATTTAAGTCAGAGATAGCCTTCCTATTTCCGCATTCCAGATAACGGCAATGTGCTAACTCTAATTTTGTTTGTGATTGAAGGCTTTCTGCCAGCCAACTCTTTGCCTGCTTCTTTGTGTTATGGCCTTTATTTTTTTAAGTGAGACCTTAGACCATTCTAATACTAGGAAGTATAAAATAATTCTGGTTCATTGTAAAAATATCTGCTTAGGAGGGCTTCTATTAGTTGCTACAATCAGTGAGTATTGTATTTGGTTGCCATGAGAGTCATTCAGGTGAAAATGATTTATACTGTTCCGAGTTCCTCATTTATTAAAACAATTGTAATACTGACATTACAGTACAGTGCTTCTATTTTGATTTATTTTCTTGTAGGCAGAGACACAACCAACAGAAAACCTTTCTTAGTTCATAGTAGTTTTAAATATGTTGTGGTGGCAGATGATAGTGTATAAGAAGGGATTTACCATGAAAGAAACAGAACTCACAACTTAGAATGGTCTAAAGAAGGGCAAAGAAACTTAGAGAACAGTAGAAATGTGTTCCATCCCTCAGAATGCTCCTGGAGTCATCATTGGTTTTTCCAGTTATTTTTATTGTTGTATACCAGAACTTCATTTTATAAGGTCTGTACCATGACTTGAATATAAACCTCTCTCCCTGTACCTATCTGTTAAAAAGACCCTAAACTGGAAATAAAAACCACCAAAGAAAAGCAGGGTATTTATTCACTGGTAGGAGTAACTGATCTGGTACGTGGGTGTTGGGGATTTTTTTTTTAAAGTTGTCTTGTTACTTTGGATGAAATTTGTATAGGTTTCTCTCCAGTTAAATACACAGAAAGAATACCAGGCAGATCTTCTGAACAGCCCTTGGAGAATTTTGAAGACTGTTAGGTGTGACTTCTCACATGTGCAGACATAAAGAGGCATCCTGGTGCACAAACAATGTCTCTGTGTTGAGTCTCCTGATCTGTAGGTTTAGCAACCACAATCTTCCACAACTGTAGAAGACTACAAAAGAGGGGCTCTAATCTATGAACCCTGAGTCACAGAAGGCTAGAACCTGAGGATACTTGACTTAAGATCTAATATATACACATTACGTATATTCTGATACAGGATGGAGAGGTGTTCAGAAATACTTATTCTTCTCATTAATTCTGAAGGAAAACTCTGAAGAAACTTCTCTTCTGAAAAAGAAAACTGATACAAGATCAGTTCTGTCTTTTGAGAGCAGCTGCCACCACTGTTGTTGACTGCTATCATTGACACTTCTGTGTCAATATATACTCCAGAAATTACTCCAGTGCCATAGGAAAAAGATTTATTCTCCTGAGAAAACTGTGCAGTATTCAGAAAGACTGCATATTGTACAGACCACATTTATTTGCTGGGTTATTTTAACTATGGTAAAGCTCTGAATATATACAGATGATAAAACAACTTGAATTATTTTGGCAAGGAATAAATACTTAATGACAAAGAGCAGAAAGGAAAGGAAAAGATTCATTAATGTGCTCAGACATTCTACTGGAAAGAGCCAATAGTTTAACTGGAACAGGCTCCCCAAAGATGTGATCATAGCACCAAGGCTGACAGAGTTCAAGAAGCGTTTGGGTGATACTCTCAGGCACATGCTGCGACTCTTTGAGATGGTCCTGTGCAGGTCTGTGGGTTGGACTTGGAAGATTCTTTGAGTGCCTTCCAACTCAGCATATTCTGTGATTCTGTGAAACTAGAAAGCCAAGATAATAACTGATTATGGATAGAGATCTTGCAAAATGAGCAGTTAGGGCACAGATATTATGTGGTGTTGCCTAAATTCCTGCAAAAGACTCTCAAAACAACATTAGTGGGGATAGATACATATTTTTAACTTTTATTATAAACTTCTAAGTGGCACACTAAAAGTATGCGTATACACGCCAACTAAATGTTACAGTTTTTTATAACTTTCAGTAATCATCATATTTGATATCTATAGCCAAGCCATGGTACCATTTTCCTCTGATGCCCACCCTCAGAACTCCTCAGAAATGCCCCTTGGAGCCTCTCCAAGAGCTCTGACCTGACTCTCCTGTTTTGACTGCAAGCTTATTGTCTCAGTTGGTGTCATTGCAGATGTTCTTCAATACAGCATGTCCTTGGTAATCTGTGTAAAAGTGGTCAGTGACTTCTAAATACCACCTAAAATGTGAGAAACTTAGGAAAACTCATTCAACTTATATAACTCTATAAAAATTTACAAAATACTCATTAAAATCCTTGGGCATCACTGAAGTCGATATTAGTTGTAAACCCAGTTTGTTGGATTGTGTGACTGGATAACGATAAGATCAATGTTAATAAGTTGTAATTTGTTGTTCATTGGTGCCTTATCAGGAGACATTTCCAAAAAGGGATCTAAAAATTGTTGATTCTGGGGTTTGGTACCAAATTTTAATTAATTCTTATGCTTCGGGACCTTTGCTCCTCACTTGCTGACACCAGGAGGTTTCATTGATGTAGTTTAATCTTTTTCCTGAACTGTTATGTTTGGCTGGTTGGTTTGTTTTGATATTTCTCTTCTCTTATTTTTCTCTACTTGAAGCTGGAGAGTATTGACAGCTGAAAATGGGATGTGTGATGCTTCTAGTGTTGTTACAAAACCTAAGAAGTGCTCAGCTATCTTCATCAGTGCTTAAGAAAGGAGAACTAGCAGTGGATGGGATGAACAGCAACTGGAAATACTTAAATTGTTTGCCTGTTTCTACAGCACATCATCTTTTCTTTCCATCGTGAAGAAATACTAACTAAAGACATGCTTTAGGACATTAACACTCAAATGTACATACCTGAACTTTTCTTCTCTCATCCTATTGCCTACTATTTTTTCTGCCACTTCTGATGTTTGATGCTAGAGACTTCAGCTTGATCGTAGGAAGTCCTCTGTGGATTGTTCCAGGTTAAATGGCCATTGCATGGATACTTGAAATTGCAGACACCTAAAACTTTTCCTGAATATCCTCCTGATTCTTTTTTCTATTCAGACACATATTCACCTGGAGGTTTTTTGGGGTCATAGATGCTGTGACTGTGCTAATGGGGGATGCTGGATCTTTAATACCATGTACAGATAGACAGAGAGTATCTGAACTGTTCCCTGAGAGGCTTTTAGGAAGTTCTTGACTCAAACAGTCTACAGTGCAGTACTTTGGAATTGAATTTATAGCCACCGAGCAGTTTCAGTTCTTAGTGATGAACTGAAATTGAATCATTATCACCAATCACTTCTGTGGTATGTCTGAGATATGGCAATTTGATGTTATCAAGTGGTTCACGTAGGAATTAAATTCCAGCATAAAGTTGCTGGCTTAAAACAGGAAAGTTTTTGTTTTTTTTTAATTATTTGCCAGGTCACTACTTCTATATGTGCTACTGTTATGCAAGAAGATTTCTCAAATGAAAATTCCTCAGACTGAATACTACCTTTCCTGTCTAATGGGTTCTAAATTATACATAAACTGTGCAATTTTCCAAGGTGATACAATTTCTTCTGTCAAAATGTCTTGTAATATGGAGGGTGTTTTCATTAAATTGACAATTCTATACAGACAGACTACAATACCTTCAATTTCAAAACCATTCACTTGTAGTGCTATCATATACCAGCAAAGATTTTTTTTAAATATTTCTGCTTCTCTTTATCTTGACTTAACAGCAATAAACACTATTAGAAAAGAGTGGAGTCTTCTATTAAAAAACAACATTTCGTAGAAGAGTTTATATAAAAAGGGAAACACTAAGCATATGAAGAGCTTATCATTCGGTTTCACAAATTTATGCATTGTCTGCTTTTTGTTGTTATTTTATAACCCAGTAATTTGTTTACAAAACTATGCCAGCATGTGGCACCATGGGCAGGTATCTCCCACACTGGCACAGATGCAAAACTACTGCTGGCAGCTATAGGCATTATCCCCCATTAAAGGATAAGAGAGATGGACATTTCATCTCAGATTTCATGTAAGTCCTGAAAAACAAAACAATAAAAACAGCAAAAAAAACCCCTGCCCTATTTTAAGTTTAGACAGATTATCTGAAAATGATGCTTTGATTTTTTTTTTTCCCCCCAGCAATAATTATGACAAGCTCAGTTATCTGCTCTGGTAGCAGATCAGAGAAAAGGTTTCACTGCTTCAAGTGAAAACTAGGGAACTGGTTCTTTCTTAGTACAGGTATTCATGGGAAAAGATACCTGACCACAGGCCAGTGTAAATTACTTCTTTGAGCACCAATCTCAGAAATAATACCTTTGTGGAAAAGAGGAAAAAAAAAAAGAAAAAGTAAAATTAAGGATTTTGATTTGGCTTCACAGTTGTATGTCTCTACCCAGTCATGGCAAGCAGCACCCGCATGCTGTCTTATGTTGCATCCACAAGCAACATCAAATAGCTTTGCTCTTTCCTTCCCTTCTGTACAGTCTGTAAGTAAATTGGGGCTTGGGGAAAAAAAAAAAAAACAACGTTTTCCCAGGGACTTCTCAGATGCTCTCTTATCTGCCCTATACTGTTCTGAAATATAAAACTAAATGGAATCATTGTGAAGCTGATGCCACTCCCGGTATTGAATCCAATGAGTAATTCAGTGTAGCTACAGGAATAAGTGTGATCTACAGGATACCTTGTTCTCTTTGTGTAGGATAGAACTGGTTATAGACGTCTGCAGTGAGAATCAGCTGTGCAAAGACTTAGGAAGGCAGCAGTCTATTCTCTTTTTCCACATCACCTGAAAAAGGACACTTAAAGGACCAATAATGTAGAAAATGTAGCTAAAAGTCACTCTTTTGCCCCCAGCTGTCGACTGTATTTTAGAAACTGGTGTCAATTTCAGCACATTTTTTCTCTGTGTGGATTCAGAGTATTATGTACTCTGTTTTAGCTGTCTTTGTGCAAGTTAAATTCACAAGAACCTGGTGAATTTCTAAAAGAATCTTATCACTGAAACACCTCTAAATATGTGTTCTTTGTCAGATACAGGCCTTTAAATCATAGTTTAGCAACCAAACAAGTCTGCTTTTAAAATGGTATTCTATTATTCTAGTATTTTAATGAAATCTGAGCTATAAGCAGCTGTTCAGGAGCTGGATGGAAATTAAGAAGGAGTACACGGTGTAAACTTCTACAACGTGTTATTATTGATAATCTGATTTCACAGTACAGCTTTATCAGGGAGGGTTTTCATATTTTTATTTCTTTTTTAGTTTTATCTTTCTTTGATGCTGATTTGATGCTGAAATTGTACTTATATGTGCTGACTCACCTATTTTTGTTTATGTTTACTGCAATTCTTCACTTCTTTTATTCTCAGGCATTTGCATCTGTTATTAATAGCATATGGGATAGAGGTGAATGTAGTGATGTGACTCGACAGCAGTGTCTGTTTAATCAGCAGTGTCTGATAAGGCATGTATTTACAGCATGATTGAACTGTCACATTTGACACAAATGATGGATCACTACTTCATATAAGTTTTCAATACTTGTTCATAGTATATGCTACTAAATTGTACTTTTCTTACATCCACTCACCAAAAATTTCTGATCTTAATTACAACTGAGCCAGTGCCATCTTGGCTCTAAAAGGTATAGTTATTGATTACTTTATAGTCCATTCCTACTAGGATGGCTGATGTATCAGTTTTAGTTTGTAATGACAACCTCATATGAATATACTGTTGTAAACTCTCACTTAAAATAATTTGGGGCCCAAATAAGGTATTTTCTGCTGACTGATATATTTCTATTATATTTTCTTTACAGTAGAGATACTCATTTAATGATCACTGATTACTAAAAATAGCTTTACCTGAATAGATATGTATTTTCTGTTCCTCCTGGTTTGTCAGATGCACCAGATTGCCATTGAATTTGTCTGAGGTGTTTGATTTGATTTCAGAAATGTTTATCACTCTTCTTTTATACTTTTTCCTCATCATTGAAATATAAAATATATTTCATAGCACAGTTTGATCTCTTCCATTTCAGGTGTATTTAAATATTGCAAATAGAAATTTCATGAACTTGAAAGGCTATGTCTATACCACCAAATAAATCAGGCAGGAGTACATCTTAGGGCCCTGAGGAAAAGTGGAGTGACATGGTCCTCAGGATGTACAGCTAAATTGTAATCCCTGTCCCTCCAGCAGGGAGGATTAACACAGAAGCTGCCTACTGAGGAGATTCTTTTACCAGCCACTGAGCTATGTCCAAGAAGAGTGCATCTATACTAAGTTAAGAGGTTAACTTATCTCTAATAAGTTAAGAGGTGCTTAAGCACTGGAGCTCAGTAACTTAAGCTGTTAAGTGACTAGATTGGTCCCTGGTGTAGTTTTGTCCCAGAGCTCTCCTGGACAATGCCAAAGTACAGTCTGGGAAATCCCACACACTGTGACCTTCTCCCAGCAGGCAGTCTGGATGCTTCTGTCCTGGAGTTATGAGAAAGTTGCTGTTTTGTTATATATGTACCACAGAAAGCAGATTCCAGGGCTGGGTTGCTTCAGTGCCTCAGGCAGTACCCTGGCCCAGACCTAAGTGGAGTGCATATCAACAGCTTAGCAATATGGATGTCTGTGTGTTAGTGTCTAAGCCAGTGCAATACAAAAAATGCTGAGGAAAGTAATAGAGATTCCTGATGTGTATGATTGTAAAGGAAATGCAATGGAAAATTAATGTGCTAATTAAGATGCTTAATATTTAGTTCTTTAACATGTAAACCCAAGAAACTTAGAAACAGTCTCCTAAGACCTGCATATACTTTAAGCTTTAATTACTTCAACATTGTTCACTTGAAGTTTTTTCTTAAGATTAATATTTAAAGTGGAGAAATGTATGTTAGAGCATAATGTTAGATAAGCTGGACAGGAACACCCCAGGGTTTTTTTTTTTAAGAGCAGTGACTAAAAAAGCTATTTAGTTTATTAGCTCTAAAGTTCTGTTTATTACAAGGAAAATAGAATATAATAACCAGATATAAGGGGTGAAGCAAATGGAAATAAAGGGTGTGAAATCAACTTTTCTCTTCTACTCCTCTCTTCTCAGGAGTTTCTCAGTTCCCACTTATCTTGCAGATAATTTCTGCTTGTTGCCCCCTAATTTTTTTCTGCTCCCTAGAAGCTCCTTCTAGTTGAGCCTGGTATTTTCCTAAAAACACTTCAGCAATTTGTTCATGTATGAGCCTGATGAATAGCCAAAAACTTCTCAAACCATGAGCAAACAAGTGAAACATTGTCTATCACAAATCATTTTCATTTACCATGGAATGATGAGATGATGGTTAACATTCCAGAAAAACACACACATTGTTAAATTTAAAAAAAAAAAAAAGAAAAAGAAAAGAAGAAGAAGGTGGCATTATCTTTAAAGGAAGAGAAACAGTAATGTCACAGATTTTAGTCAGAACATGAAAATATAGATAGGCATGCATGAGCTGCTCAAAAACTATGAACCCCAAACTTCACTCCATCCCAGGTCCTGTTTCTTCTTAGGCACGGATGGGCCAACAGATGAAAAAACTTTTTAAATCTGCATAATGAAGGACACGATAAATGGGAAGGAGGAAAGTCTAATTTAATGTTATCTTTCATACATGGTTAGTTGAATCAGGTGATAAGGACAAACCTAAACACTTTACCTCCTTTTGTTTATTGAAGTTGAAGTAAGGAACCAGGAAACAATTAGTGATGGTGCGGTCTGATTCTGTTTAGGCTTTTAGGCTGTGATAGCAAAAAAGAATTAAAAGTGACAGTGGAGTTACTGTGCTATAATTGGTCATGATATATGTAATAGGGACTGGCAAAGGCCTTTTGAAAATAGTTTATTATTTCAATAATACTTACTTCTCTTACTGCAGTTTGTGCATTTTTAGGTGCATGATTTATTGAAGACTCCATTAGAGCTGAAGAGCTTTGTGCAGCTCATGGAAGCAATAGTCAGATATTTCAATAACTGGCTTCAGGCAAACAAAGTGTATATTTCCTGGAAATTCTTTTTATAAAGCAACATTTTTCACACTACTTTGTTCCTACTTTTGGCTCAAGTGTTTTGTATTATTTCACCCTGAGTGATTATATGTTACTTTTAACTATAGGAGGTGCAGTAATATGATTGTATCTTATGGCAGGACATGATATACCCCAAGGGTAGGAAAAGGTTAAAAATAGTTGATCTACCTTGAACTTTGTGCAAAATAAAGAAATTCTGCAGCAATACAAATGTTAGACCTACTTCAATCCATAGAAATTACTTATAGAATGTAGCAAATTGTTATTAGCAAAGTTTACTGTGTCTTTTTCCCTATCTTTGGTTGTGATTAAGCATAGTAATGAGATAAACTTCAAAAAGGAAATTAAATTATGTTCTAGCTAAATTATTTTTACATCTAAAGTATGTGCATCAGGATGAAATATGTATAGTAGGATGACTGTCCAGAGACTGTGTTTGTAGAAGATAGATACCAGCTGAAGATGGACACCAGGGGTTTATCTCAGAACCAGTGAATTAAATGGTGCAGAGACCTCAGTACCGAGTCTTGATTGTCTGTACAGTTAGAGTGATACAATGGTCCCTTGGGTGATTTCTGGCTCCAGTCAAATAATTCCTGGCACAGTTCAAAAGAGCACTTCAGAGGCAGTGTGGAGGTTAGAATCTTCTTTTGTATTGTGCTACTTAGCTTAAGGGCCATAAAAATAAGCTCTGGCATGCTTAATTTACTTGTATATATGGTCCTTGTAGTATTGGAAAGCACTTAGCTAATTCCCAAATTAATATTCTCACATGCTTTCTGATTAGTATTATAATAAAGCCATGAGATAATGACGGATTAAAAAAATGTCTAAACTATGCAAAGGAGATAATAAATCTGAAAGACAAGTCTTGTGTGAGCAGCCCATTAGAAGTGAAATATACCATTTCTAAGAAATAGGTGTTGCTTTTTATAACAGCTTACAGGTTAAAGTGTTTTCAGTGTTTCAGCAAAAGAAACGCCTGCACAAGGTAGGTTTTACATTAATCTTTAAATAGATACCAAGACTTATGTACAGTATGTAAGGACACGTGGAAGATGGGAGTGTCTGCTTCACTAAGCTTATATGATCAAGGATCTTTTTGATACTGAAGGGGGAAGTGATAAACAGGAGCACAGAGGCCTGACCCAAGGGAGGCAATGCCTAAGATCAGAAGTCTCAAGCTACTGATTGAAGTGCCATCAAAAAAACCCCCAAAAAACAAACAACCAAAAAACCAAAACCAACCAAACAAAAAAACCCAGAGAGGTTTGGAGAGGGCCACCTGGATTTTGTGACTCATAAGAAGGTGAAAACTAGGAGTGTGAGGATTTGGGATATAATCAACTACTGAATGTTTAAAAAGGAACATTTAGGGAAAGGGTATTGGGGAGGTAACAAAACTGGGGCAGGCAGAGAGGTGTATGAAAGAGCTAATCTTCTTGGTGCTCAGGCTGGTCAGTGTACTTGTGTGACTAAGGCCTTTGCTAGATCACAACAGGCTGTCCTGCCTTATTTAGAGACTTAACTCTCTCTCTTTATGGTTTCACACTCCATCTTGTGTGTGTGAGTGTCAGCTCCTGGGGAGCTGGCATGAGTGCACTGGGTAACAGCTTCTAGAAACAAACCAAGCATTTAGGTGCTCCTGTGGTCCAAGCAACTGAGGGCGGTGGGGGTCTTCCAGCAGCTGGGGAGGAGCAGTGTGTGTCCTGAAAACCAGCTAGCAGAGGGACCAGTACAAGTGAGGAGCTCAAGCACTGCTGACTTGAGTGGGACCGTGGATCACAACCTGTGCACCTAGTGCTGGCTGCAGGGGCAGAGAGTGTCTGTATCACTCCTCAACCAGGTGTTCATGTGTATTTGCCAGAATAATTGGAGCTGAACTCCCCAGACACTACAAGGCCTCGAATCTGGGAAAGGGTATCAGGTGGATGGAAGGTCTGTGCTGGTATTTGAGAATACCTACAGGTGTGGGATGCCTCTGGGATGGGTGTGTATCTGTTTGCAGTGACCACTAGGCTGGACTGGCTGTTGAGCTGGGGACCAACGGGGCACATGATTGTCATACATAGTCCCACAAGTGACCTCCTGTCCTGTCTCTGCCAGCCCAAGAGGAGGAGGGGACGGGGCTCTCTGTGTTTATATGAGTCCTGGTAGTGTTAGCTAGGCTGTGAGTGCCTTCTCTGTGGCAGGTCCTGGTTGTATCTTTCAATTGTGCCTGGGGGATATGCACTTATTTTTGATGTTGGTTGAACTGCAAATGGGAAAGGAGTAGCCATATCCATCAGTTCAGGACAGAGCTTGACAGGTCCCCAGGTCATGGAGCTGCTGGAGGTAGCAGCAACTTAAACTATTCTTTAGCATTGTATATTTCTTTTATTGTAAAAGAGGAAGGGAAGAAAGGACCAAAAATGTTCAGTTATTCTGGTTAAAACAGATGTTTGAAAATGGAAAGGTTAGAAAGTAGCCATTTATGTTTACTGCCTTGATGAAAGCCATGGAGTCCAACCTGTAACAAGGGCATAGATTTCATTTTTGGGAGTGATTAAAGACATTGATTGTTTGTTTCAATCGTGAAATTAAACTACATTGAATTTCAAATGGTCTGTCTTGTTCTTAAGAGCATTCAGATATAGTGTAAGCTTTTAGAAGCTTGGTTGCTTTGCTCGTTTGGACCTTTAGTGGTCCATACGATTACTTTGGTGTTGTTTTGTAATAAAATAAAAAAAGTGAAATGTTGAAAATGTAATTATTAAGATAATCTGTGTGCCAACCAAATTGTGTTGTAGCCTCATGAAGAGCTGACACTTTCAGCAGTTGAACTCAGTGTCAGTCATCTGTTCGGCAAAGAATGCTACTGCCTGACTGACAGTTCTCATATCAGCACGGGATTAACCACAGAGCTCTTTAAACATGTTGTGACAGAAGCAATCTGAGCCAGCTTCACTGGGGTTAGAATATTAAATTACTGATGTCAAGCCTCAACATTGACTACTGAATAAAAAATAATGCTCTTGTACGGGCTTCATATTAAGGGAGGAAACAAATAAAACACCATATATTTGCTGCTGCTATTCCCTTTGTGACAAGCAATTAGAAATTTGTGAATATACAATCAAGAGAAGGATCTTTCTACCTCAGAAAAATGTAATATGAAAATACACTGGTGCTCCACTAAGTGAATGAAACACTTAAATTTTGTCAATATTAAATGCTATTGATATAAAACTTTTTAAAGAGGAGTTGTGTGCTGTTTTGGACCTCTTGCTATAAACAAATGTGCTGGCTCTGTGATTGGATTTGTAGAGAGCCAGTTCCCTGGCAGTAAAGAACAGGCTACAGGAATGAAATTGAAGGTTAAACTGGTTTCAAGACAGACTCAGGAGAAACTCATGTACATGTGAGACAAGATCTGTAAATATAGCAGTAAAATTAGTTAAACTTATGAATTTTCTAAAGTGTCATTGTTATCTTACTTAAATTGGTTTCCTTTGGGGAAAACAAAAAAAAAAAACCAAAACCAACCACCCAGCAAACCAAAAAAGGTCAAATGGGGGAATGGACAGAGCCTAATCCCAAATAAATCACAGAAAAGTTTCTTAGGAGAGGAAACTCTGAAAAAAGTTTGCATAATTTGTAATCTGAAGTGAGCCAGGTGGTTTAGAGACTCGGGCGGTGGGGTACAGTAGCTGTGCAAACAGAAGATGCTCTAAGATGATGGGGAAGCATCTGTCAGTGGAAATATTGTGAAGTTTCTCAAAACATGTGCCTGAGCTGGACTTTAAAAATTAAATTTTGGGTTGCGTTGCGAAATATTTTTGGATCCTAAATTCCAGAGAATGTATAAGAAAAGATGGACACCTCTATATGAGATTTAAGTCACATGCAGCTGGGATGCATAGCTAAAACCGTCCCCTGAGAACACACAACATATATCTAACACTTTTAAAGGGGATTGAGAAAAATGAGTCAGCTGGGATGCAGAATATTCTCCCCAGTGAAGAAAAACTTTCTTCTAAACAGTGATGAAGACTTGCTCTTTTATTTCAAAAGGAAGTGACTTCACCTCTGTTGTTCTGCTACCCTAAAGAAAATAATTAGTGCAATTCACATGTTGCTGTATGTGTTTGAAGCTGTTCAGACTTCTTTTCTCAGTTAGCTGTTAGCAATCTCTCCTGTGTATGAAGATCAGTTGGTCTTGCCTTTTAAAATTCATTTAAAACTGACCAAGAAATGAAGAAGAGCCTGCATAAGTAGATGTGCTTTAGAGCTATGCTCCCGGTACCTTCTCTTTTCTTCTTGTACTACTTCTGCATTCAATTCTGCCATGTGACAGTGATTTGGCAGGA
The DNA here is from genome assembly GCF_047495875.1 of Pithys albifrons albifrons. NCBI lineage: Eukaryota > Metazoa > Chordata > Aves > Passeriformes > Thamnophilidae > Pithys > Pithys albifrons. Next base: position 20,619,253 of record NC_092459.1, on the reverse strand, counting down.
AAAGGTGCAATTATCTTTATTCCAATAAAGGCTAAATGACTAAGTAAGGCAGTAAAATTGATTTCACTTCAACTCAAGAGAGGCTTGAAATTAGGGGATATAACTTCCTGGAAGAGTCTTTCTCTGGACAACCGAAATTCTGTAGTTTTAGAATTTCTTTTTCTAAGATTCACAGGCAAGCTTTAATTTAAAAAAAATAATATAAAGTAAAATACACATTTTGTTTGGAGCCCAGTTGGACTGTAACTTGTCAGCCCACCCAAAGGCATGAGTATAGAAATGCCTGGTCTCTCCATTAGATGAGGCAAAAGAAGGAGCAAGATGCTCAGCTGTTTATACAGGGGATCTTTGTACATATATGGAAATGCAAATTTAATAACTCTAATTGGACTTTAAAATCAATTACAGATGTAACTAGTGAATATTATCTTTACAAAATAAATTATTTCACAAAGTATGTTTCTTTTCCTGATGGTTGGCAGTACTGTCTTAATCCTGTTCCAAAACAGCGAGGAAACTACAGTGCCCAATCCAAGCAGTGTTCTTTCTCATGACACAGTAGAGTAGTAATAAGAGCAATAACACACATGCCTGATGTATCTGTGCCATCAAAGAAGCAGTATTGCCATATGAAGAATTCCTGGTTTTGTTACAGGTTTGTGCTAAGAACAATTGTTGCAGGAGAACGTCTAGTTTATCTCTGTAGCTCCATTTCTGTTTTCAGCTAGGATCAGTGCAAACAACAGAAATGAGAATCTCAACTTCTCTTTCTTCTGTTTTGCAAATGTTATGAACTGCAGGTGCAGTTGCAGAGAAGCAAATGGAGTTGTAGCTGCAAGCTGTGTCTTATAAGAGACATGTTTTCATTTCAAACACAATTCTCGTTGTATAAATAGTGAGGTTATACTGTTAAGTTAAGAGACTGTATTGGTAAGCAAAACCATATTTTATCACCAGGATATATTGCATTTTTATTTGATTTCATGACTAAATAGTAAGTTTTACATAGCTTGTATGTTCATAAAGTTTACATTTGAACCTGTTCTAATACCAGAATATTCAATATTTCCCTGTATACATATACTGTGATGTAAAGGAAATTGCCATGTAAGAGATTTTATTATAAATAAAAGCAGGTAATGAAAATGAAATATTTAAGAAAATCAAGACCAAGCAATGGTCATTCATTCTTTCTACATTTCCTATTGCAAATGTTGGAGGAGAATAAAATGAATATATGGGTATAAAGGATTTTTCTCAAAACTTGTGTAAGACTTCAACTGTGAAATGCTCTTAGTTATTTATTAAAACTTCTTTATTTGTATCTATGGCTATTGCTGCAACTAACCCTCTGTTACACACCAGATCAGTCATTACTGGGTCAGAACCACCTTTTGGGGTTGCGTTTCTGTGAGTGTGTGTGTAGGGGAAGGGCTAGGCTGAGCCTGCCAGGAGCATGCGGGCTGCAGCTGACACAGCCCTGGAGCCAGGTGGCTGGGCTTTCAGTCAACGAAGGTCTGCCTGCTAGTCACCCTGGAGCCTCCAATTAGCTGTGGCATCCTCACTCTGGCTAAGGGGACAGTGAGTGGTCAGTGGGTCAGACGTTCTGCCTGGGGGACCGGCCTCAGTAACCAGAGCAGATGAGGAGGCAGCACAAGGTCTGCAGTGTGGGCCTTGGCCTGTTCTCTTTGAAGATGTCAACATGTGACCTTCTGAGCAATAATTATGTTCTTTCTTCCCACTTTTCCTCTCTTTACTCTTTCTTTCCTTAATCTCTCTTCCTTTATTCTTTTCTTCCTCTTGTGGGTGACTTAAAGACTTATTTTCTGTAAGTTCTGGGTACCTAACTTAAATGGCATGGAGTTTGTATTTGCTGGGTGTAACAAAAGTTTCTTACTATAGCAATACTTTCTAATTCTGGTAATCTGTTGTAATGCTTTTGTGAAGTTGCATGCTATCTTTGTAAACCTTTTTTGCCAAGACACTTATTTTCCCACCAAATTAAAAGAAATCTCTTGGAGAAAAATGTGTAGTTATTCTGCAGACATTAATTCAGGGTACCAAAAAACCAATGGCTTTACAAGGCTTTGTGTGAGTGAAATCTCTTGAAGCCTGAAATTAAGACATAAACCTGGTAAAGTTGGACCAGGATGTAACACCCTCTTGTTACCCTTGAAGGATTAATACAGCTAGATACCTTGTACAATCTGATTTGCTTTTCAAAAAGTGTATGTAATCCCACAGACTTCTCTTTGGTTTTTACCATGGCCTACTCATTCCATGCAATTAGTCTTGCCCTAGCTTCAGTTTTGTTAATTGAGATCATTTAGTATTTGCCTGTTTGTTTCTGTGTTTATTGTATATGTTAATTTGTGAAGTCTAAGGTGATGCTCTGAGCAATCAAAACCAGGGAAATAGCATGTATTGATTAGAAATGGCATGACAAGAATCTATGTTGTTATATTCTATCATGGGGAAACTTATTGCAGGGAGGGGGAGAAGAACCAATTAAAAAAAAACAAAAACAACAAAGTATCTATGCTTAGACCAACTGAATTCTTCTGATTGAGAGACTAAGTCAAAGCAACCTTCATGCATGACACCTTGCTGTGGCTTAGCCACAGCCAACAGCTGAGCCCCACAAATCCACTTGCTCGCTCACCCCGATGGGATGGACAAGAGAATTGGATGAGTACCAGTGAGAAAACTCACGGGTTGAGGTAACGACAGTTTAATAGGGAAAGCAAAAGATGCACACACAAGCAAAATAAGGATTAATTCACTGCTTCCCAGGCAGGTGTTCAGCCATCTCCAGGAGAGCTGAGTTCCATATGTGTAATGGTGACTTGGAAAGACAAATGTCATCACTCTGGACACTCCCCTATCCTCCTGCCCCACCTTTGTTTTCTTTCCTCCTCTTTATATGGTGATGACAAAGGTTCAAACAGAAAAAGGTGGTGGAGTGAGGGTTCCTTCAGGGATTTTTTCTCACCCTACTAACACAAAGGTTTTGGGAGTTGAAGTGCCAGGACTGAGAACAAAGGGTGGTTGACAACTCTAGATTCCAAGTTAGTGGTGGGGAGGAGGTGAGAACAGACTCCCAGCACCTGGGATGGGGAAAGCCTTTTCCTGGGTGCTAGTTTCAATTCATTTTTGGGCAGCTGCTGGGGAGAAGCCATGGTTTGCTAAGCTGGTGAGAGCTCCTTCTGGCTGTGCTCTTTACCTTCCCCCCTCCATCTCTGGGCACGCTGAGCTTCAGAGAGAGAGAGAGAGAGATAGAGAGAGACAGGGGAGAGGGTCACAGCTGCTTTGGGACAAACTGCAGATGTTTTTTTCCTGGGGACTGACTTTGACTGCAAGGAGATTTTGGGGAATTACCACCACCCCTTAACTCCCAGTGTTTCCTTCATTTGAACAAAGGACAAAGACACAGAGAGAGAGAGATTCTGCTCTTTCCCACAGAAAAGGCTCCCTGCAGAGACCCAAGGAGCCACCCCACAGGCATCTGTCTTATCACCTCCAAAGTATTGACTTTAATCACACAAACCACCTAGAGGAAAAAAAAAGGTATTAAAAGAGATGAAGTGTAAGCCAAAACTGGGGAGACAAACTACCACCATCTCTGGGAGGGCAACCTATGAGCTACCCTGTCTCCCCCACCCCATCAAACATTGCAGGGTAAGCAACCAAATCCTTGCTTTATTTTCCTATGCCTTACTAATTACAATTTGTTACAGCTCACTGGGTGTATACGTGTTAGTGGGAAGCAGCTATATTTTTCCTGTTGCTTTTCTTTTGGGTTACTGAGTGTGTTTACATGTTGACTTAACTGTTGTGTTTCTGTTTAGTAATCTTCTGTTAGTTAAGTTTTTCGTGGGAAGGGTATACTGCTGGAGTGTTTTGTGCCAGTTTCTTTTGGGATATTTTGTACAATCCTGCAGCTAAATGTTATCACCAACTAAGTAACCCAAATAGTCATTGTCACATTCTTGTATTAATAAATGTTATTTTAGGAGATGTCGTGGGGAAAGTTCTTTTCTTGCTATTAAGTGTGGTCTCACAAAAGAGGTCAGAAACCCTTCCAAACTGTGTGCAATCCATGTCAATAGGCAGTGTTGGGACAATAAGTCTCTGATTTTCTGGAGGTATTTGTTGCTATTAAGTCCTCCCTGGCTTAAGTGTAGTCCTCACAGGAAGGTCAGAAATCTTTCCAGCCTGTGTTCTGTCCAGTGTTCAACAGGCAGTGCTGGGTTCATAAAGCTTTGATTGTTCCAAGGATGCTTATAGCTATTAACTTTATATTAATACAGGTGAGACTAGAAATCTCCGCATTTCTGTCTCTCCCCCCTTTCTCGTGACAGTTGAGAATTGAATTTTTCATCTGTAGCCAACTATATCAAATCCTTTGTTAGCAGTAATATCATGCAGGCTGTGTTGCACTTCTTTCCACATTCCAGGAAAATCGATGATCAGACCCTTTTTAAGCAAGGTAAGATGTTTGTCTAAAAATTCAACAGCTGTAGGCTATATTTCTCCTCAGTGACAGTGGTCATTTTTCACAATGGTAGTTACAGGAGTTTGACTTTCAAAGACACAGAAAAATAGAAAATATTCAAAAAAATCTCAATTAAGAACAGATGTTTATTTATTTGATTATGAATTTGCAATTGTAAGAATTATCTGATAATTTTGTGCTGGTCTTCCTCTGCCTTTGATGCTTACGTCTATCTGAGCTAAAACATGTCTTTCTTAAGTAAATGATCATATTTGATGTGTAGTATGTAAAATATCAGTAAAAGAAAAATACTAAAGCTACCTCTTGTTCCTCTTGCTCTCTTGCGTTTATTTTTTTTTTTTATTTTTGAAGAAGGTAACGCCTGGGAATTGGAAGGTGGAAAGAAAATCACACCAAAAATTGAAAGTGAGAAATGGTATTTTATTGTTGAATTGAGCTTGGGGAAAATAATTTGTCAGTCCTTTTCCATCAACTACAGATGCATGTGATGGAACAATTTTATTAGAAAGTACATGTACCTTCAGAGAGGAGACAACCAAGAATTTTTATGCTAGCAGAGCCTAAGCAAGAAAGAATAGCTGGAAAACAGAACTAAAATTGCAAGTACAAAACATCTTAACTAAAAAGATGATTAGCCACTGGAGTAAAAAGGCAGTATGTGTTATGACTCTTACAAGATGTCTCTCCGTTTCTGGGAATTTTACTATACAAGTTGTTTTGTTCAAGTAAGCAACTACATAACAATTGGTACTTTATTAGAAGAAAGTTTAATGGCATCTGCGATATTTGATCTAAAACATATAAAACTCTCCTAACTTCCAATTGTAATCTTGTTTTTCCTATTTTTGGAAGAGTTTAAAAATCCTGTAAGAGAACTTATATTTTCCTGATAAAATCTCCTGAAAAAATCTACAAGTTCTCAAAAGGGCTAGAAATTCTCGAAATTAAAATACTGCAACTAAGAAAAAGTGTTGGGTTGTTTGTTTTTTTTTTTTGGGGGGGGGTGTTGGTGTTTGTTTGCTTGTTCTGTGGTGTCACTTGTGTCTTTTCCAGTGTATCATTCCTCCCCTTGTGAATATGGATTCCAGATTGCAAATATCTTAAAGGAGCATTAGAAGTCCTTCTAAACCTCTCTGAAAATTTCCTCAGTGACTATGTATATGCATGAGTTAGATATGGACAGGCAATAGTAGTTTATAGATAAGACTACATTGAAATAATCTATGATGTTTTCAGCCAGCTAAAACTCACTGAAGGACTAGAACTTAGTTTTCAGGTTTATTATATTGTCTTAATGTTGGCCATGCTGCATATTATCTAGACTGAGCTCTCTTTCTTACATATTGGGCTTGATTAGACTGCAGTTATACTGGATCATCTCTTACCAGTGCTTTATGGTATCCTTTACTGCTGTTGAGTTTTCTTCCCTCTTGTTGATCATTTAAAACATGTCAGTACTATTTTCAACCCAAACTCACTTTATGCACAAAGCACATTGCAATACTTTCTTAGCACAGTGCAATGAACAGGAGTAAGAAGTACTCTTTGTACTGAGGAATTTAGAAAAGTAGTAGCCAAAAAAAAAAAAAAAAAGAGAAACGTAAAGGGAAGGAAAATGAAAAAGCAGTGGAAATAAAAAGTATCTCATAAGCAGTATAGCCTCCAATTCTCCTCTGTGGCCAGCTGCGGAGGGCATGTGGTTCTGGAGTCCCAGTGATGGGGGAAGTACTAAACTGGGGACTTATTCATAAACCATGACAACAAAGCAGAAAAATTGGAGGGGAAGGCTAATACTCTGATAGCTTGAACTTCAGCTCTCAGACTTTATGAGCATTTGGCTGTGGGCGAGTCCTCTTGTAGCTTAGACACTTGTTCTACCCTAATTCTATTGAAATGCAGTCAATAATAAAAATGTTTCAGGGTTATTAAATTTTAACACTAATCTTTAAAAGGGACCTTCCAAAAACTTTTACATTTGTCTTTAAGTTAAATAATTACCATTATGGGGACTATCATAAGCTTTTGAGGTTTTTTGCCTCACTTCTTTTTTTGTATTTATGATTCCTTGTTTACTTGAATAAGAAGGTTAGAGGCCTTGGAAGAAATAAATTACCAAAGTAGCATTCTGCAATTAAAACCTGTAAATAGTGATTAGTAAGACAGGAAACTGTCCACGTTTTCCATTCTTGTAAAATTGTCTCTGGCCTTGTATACTGCAAAAGCTCCTATGTCTTTGCCCCCAGCAGAAGGGGAATCAGCCTGGTCTGTAGGGCAAGGAATGGCAAAGTATCTTTTATGCAATGCTGCAGTAAAAGAGTAAAATCAGTAAAGAAACTTTTCTCCTGTGAATACTTAAGCCATCAAATGCATTTTAAACATCACAAAATATTTTAAAACAGTAAGGTCACTTTGCATAGTGCTAGAAGAAATCCCAAGTTTCCTATGTTATTTAATGTCATGTAAAACACAGGGAGAGCAAGTTAATTTTATATTTTATAAAGAGTAAACAGAATCTACCAAATTGCTGTTTTGAGAAAAGTCAGCCCAAGAAGATCCTACACAGTTTATATTCAAAAGGAGGAAGGGGAAAAAATCTTTTTTTATCACTGTAGTGTGCATATATGCCCAGCTTGTAATGGGACCTGCAAACAATGAATCTGTCCATTGCTTATTTGGATTTAAAAGAGAAAGGGATCCTGATTTACCTGTGAAAGCCATCCTAGTTATACTGAGCTCTCCCTTACAGCTACTCAGGTGACTCTTACTTTATTATTCATTCAGTATTGTGCTTGAGAAGAACAGTTCTTCTGTTTGAAATCTGAAAAAAAGATATTTGATTTTTACAAAATTAATCTTATCCCCTGAAATAATACAAGCTGGTTCAATTATATGTTATTTACTGCAGCAGATAAATCAAATCATGTTTGCCCACTTCCTCCACAACTGTTAGTTAAACTGATAAATACTCAAAAGACATCTCAAAACCATTGTGGAATTAGAGGGGAAAAAAGCCAATTATAATTAATGTTAAGGAAGATTTGGATTAAAGTATTGCTTATTTGGTAACCATTTCATTCATTTAACATTAATGGAACTTTTTTGCTGTTTCTGTAGTTTAATAAAAAAGCATTACTCCACTTCCTGACATTCTGGTTGATATGTGGGTTTTCATTGACACAAGGTATATGTATTTTTCTGAAATAGTCTAATATCTCCTTTCATATTTCATTTCATAGTTTTGTCAAAATTGTCATCACTGTGTTATGAATAAGTATTTTTTCTCATTCTTCTTCACATATTGACTCTATTATCTCTTGAGTGTCGTGTACTCAAAAGAAGTGTGTGTGTGTGTATGGGGAAGTAAATTCACCTTTGCATATTGTCTGCTTAGGTCAATACCAAATACGTCATGGTAGCAGCATTGTACTTGTGATGGTCAATGGACATAAGCCAGGCAAAATTTGTGGGCAGCAGTTAAACTAAGTAATTAAAGTATGTCAGAATTGCAAAGATGCATATCTTTTGGATATGAAGCACTTTTGCAGGTCAGGATCTTGCTAAGCTAGCCTTATGCTTACTGATTATACCAGCTGGTCATATGAAAGGTACTACTTGTTTCCATATGCCTTACCTCCTTCATTCACTTTGCTATGCCGAAAAATACTGAATACTTTCTGTTATGGTATAATGGGTGACATGGGAAATGCTGGAAGACACAAACAGTGCCTGGAAATGTAGATTTTTTTAGCCTTTTTGTGTTTTCCTTCTCCATATGCAGGCCCATAGTCCAGGGGAGTGTGTGACCTGCCTACAGCAATATTCAAACTCTGTAAACCAAAGCTTTTCTTTGGATTTGTATCTCATAACTTGTATCTTCAAGTTTTTCAGGTGTGAAAGCTATAGATTAAATTGCTGACATTACCGTGATGTTACATGAAAACCAATGCTCTGTCTTGAAATAGAACAAATGTTCTCATATTCTTCTAGAAATAAAATCAAGACGATTTTATATATTCTTAAGACTTGTACTGTGGATATGAGGGAGCAGCAAGGGCCATCTGTGCTGTATGGATGTCCAAGGCAGGGCTTTCACCGACAAGGGCCAGAGGGAAGCAGGAAAGGCATGAGAATGGTGTCCTGGTACTGACCCAGCCCTGGTGTGAGTGACAGGGCTGTGGGTATGGGCACTGACCCAGGGCAAGCTTGGGACATCAGCAGTGTTGATGGAAGCTCTCTGGAAAAGCCCCCAAGGGAAGGGGACAACCCTTGGCCCTGAGCCCCAGCAGCCAGACCTTCTGGTTGGAATGCAGTCAGGGCCCCTACCCTAACACCTGGAACCTGTCCCTTGCTGGGCAGCGTGCTGCTGGGAAAGGCTGGAGTCTGTGCCCATTACTGAGTTTAACTTCTGTAAAGAAGTTTTAAATAATAGTCTCCTTGTGAATGCCCAAACTCCATTACAACAGAAACCTTAAATTTTGGTGATGTTAAATCACCTTTATTTGGATTTGTGTGGGATCAGTTAGAAGGAAAGCCTTTGATCGCACAACTCTACCCTGAAGTACATTGATTCTAGTATAGCCTTTATGACCACTGTCTTTGTCCATTTGTGTTTCATTTACACATGAAAATGACAGAACCAGTTTGCTTAAAGGAGTCTATATCTTTCATAAGGAGATGTTTTTTCATGAAGACCATCAGTGATAGTAGTGCTTTGATAATCTAAAATGCTATAAGAAAAATGCCCCCTTGAGTCTAATTATTATTTTTTCAAGAATTTTATTTCTTTACAATTTTTATTTGCTGGTTTTAGACATATAGTTAACATATAATTAGAATTTCTGGCTGTGACTTCTTTGACTAAAAACTTATGATTAAAGATAAGCATGAGTAGAAGTATGACACTTCATTATGACTTACTTGCTTCAAATAAACAACAAACCCATGAGATTTCTAAATCTCATCCTATTAGATGAAGAGGCTACAACTCACTGTTTTAAGGAAAAGTTTGTAATTGAGATACAAATACTAAAAATGCTTTATTTTCAAATAAGCTATTCCATGCTGTTTAATTGTGCCCCTAAGATCATTGCACAACTGAAACTGAAATTCTGGAATTTTCCTTCAGATTTTGATATGTCTCATAAGACCAAGAAAAATATCACTGCTGTTATCCACTTGTGTCAGACACAGTTCTTTAAACTCCTACCACATTGCCTATGTTCCATAGGAGTAGCTTTTTCAAAAGACATTTAATAAACTATTTTTTTAGCTCTTAGTGAAAATATTTTGAGGAGATATTCAATATGTAGTAATTCTTATAGCATTGTCAGTATACCTGTATTGCTTCAGCAATGGGCATCTAAAGTTCCAACAAACTCTAAACCTGATTTTCCAACTGTCAGAAACTATGCAGATCTCCATCACCCACAAATGCCACACACTGGAGATACTGAAGTGGCACTTAATAATTTGAAATATTTTGTTGATTTCCTAAAGACTTCTTACATTTTTGGGAGGTATCTCACAGCCAGCCATGGAACTACATTAAAAATGTAGGTGAATGATGAAGGCACAGCATGTTTTTGTCTCTTGAGATGTCACCCATCACCTTGACAAGCTCTTTGTAAATGGAAAACTGGTTTAGTGAAAAAGAGCTGCTGTGATTACTGAACGAACATAAAGACTTCAATTCTCAGTCATTTAACTGCTGGCAGATTACAGAACTGCTTTTTTGGGGGTAAAATTTATTAGGTTACTATTAGCAGAGAGATAAATAAAATCACTTTCTCTCCCAGGACTTATGTACATAAAATTAACATGCCAGACTACACCTTAGAGGGGCAGTGTGGCAAGAACTGGTGCCTTTCAGACTTCAGAAACCTATACAAGCCCATAGGTAGCTATTCATCAGGCTAAAATCTCCAGTCAGCAGAGTTGTATGAAAGCCTTAGGGAAAAAAAAACAAACAACAAACAAAACAAACCAAAAAAAAAACCCAACCCCCCCAAAAAAAATATCTAATCTATTTAAGTCTTTTGAATTCGTGTAGATAATGAGCCTTGCTATCAGTGCAGTGCAGATTTTATCCTTGCTTCATTCTTTCATATCCTGTGGTGTTATATTTTAGCTGATATTTGATTTTCTTTTGTTTATATCCAAGCAGGTGGGGATAGCAGTATGTAGAAAACAAACTCAAAAGCTCCTGGGTTGTATATGCCATCAGAGATGGCAGCAGAGAAAAATTTATGATTTCACCCCTGAAATAATCACTGTAAAGGGAAAGATAATCTTAGTACTTTTTTTCTGTATACTGTGGGAAGTATCATCAAATTATTAAAAAGCAAAACAAGAGTGAAATATTCTCTGAGGGGTGGCAAAGGGATAAAAGAGTGATCACATAGCTACCCAAAAGTTTAGATCTGTCTACCATAGTAGATGCTGATACTTTTTCTGTTCAATATCTTGGGCCTCCCTGACATCCGATCCTGTCAGATCTTGGAAGCTAAGCAGGGTCAGCCCCGGATTAGTACTTGGATGGGAGACCTCCTGGGAAATGCCGGGTGCTGTAGGTTCTGATCCTGAGGACTTCACTGGCGCTGTCCAAGCTCGCTCGGTCATGGCAGATGAACCTCAGGACTTAAACGGTGGGGCCAGTTCTGCGCACGCTGTGCCTCACCTAAAAAATCCACTGCTCAGGCTGGAAGGGCACACCCATGTGGGGACAGCCCTTCCCAAGTCTTTGTTCGTGAAGCTGAGCCACACATCTTGGAAGAGTGAGCAGTCAATACCGTCCCAGTGGCTTTGTCTACCCCAGAATATTGCCCCTGTCAGGACATGGGCGTGGGCACTGACAGCTGTCTATGCTGTTGTCGGATGGATCACAGCATGAGTTTTGTTTGGGCCAAGTAGCACTTTCCTGAATAATTCCTGGGGATGATTCAGAAGTTGATACAGACTACTGACTGTTCTGAACAGGCAATCTGGATGCAGCCATCCTGTTTTGCAGGCTCAGAAAGTTTAATAATACTGTGCCAACTGGCATCAGCTCCATTCTGTTTTAGTGTATAGTGCAGTCAGGATGTCTCCACGTCCTGGTCTAGTGACTCACATGTATGTGAAGTCTCTGGAAGTACATCACGGTGTACAGTGGAACATGATGTCTTCTGGGGTTTTGAGAAGGGCTTTTTTTTTAAATTTAGAGGTGATCCTTACCCCCTTGCACACTTGTAGTACAGAAACAAACACAGAAATAATGAATTCTTGGACAATTTCAGTAGTAAACTCTCTTCCATTGCTTCCAGTAAATAAACTTTTAGACAATAATAGCAGACAATCTCCTTTAGCTGCACATTGAGCAAGTATTGCAATAAAGTAAGCTTCCATTGAATCAGGCTCACAGATGGATTTATCGTTAAAATAGCTACAATACTAGTTTTGTTGTCAAGATTGTGATAAAACTAAGATGTATGAAAATATGTTCTGGTGTTCTATATGCTGTTTTGAGATTAAAGTTAAAATAGAGGCCGACAACCAAAGTGGACAGAATGTCATAATACATAAAAAACATCACAAAAAATAGTGAGTTTCTTTTTTTGTTTTATTTTTTTTTAACACGGTGGTGTTGGAGTTCCAAAAGAATTACAGCTGGACAACACGTGGAAAATTTTAATAGTGTCTGTCTACAAAGTATTAGTTATAGCCACAATCTCATAACATGGCATAGATGAGAATCTAGTGCCATCTCCAGATCCAAAAGTCCTGAGACTTAGTCCTCTACAAAGTACGTCCTGATTAGACCATTACTGAACAAACAAACTACAAAGTGGACTAATCTAGACTTCAGTGGGGTGTAGAATGTTACTTGTATGGACTCTGAAATGCCAGTTGTGCAAAATGAGTTTGAGAGTAAGATTTAAAATAAAGAAGGAAAGTTATGATTTGTAACTACAGTATATGAAATCTTCACTCACTGATGTGTCCCTGAGCTCTAATGTAAATCAAGTTCAAGCCTTAGGAAGGAAGGGCTTTAGAAATTTCAAGGGAATTTTGCACAAAATGTTTCAGAGGAAATGTCTGGAGAAATCTGTCCACTCTCTGGCACTCTCCAATTCCGTGCAAATTTATTACTTAGTAAAGATGTTATTAGGTTTCACTTTAACAGTCTCATTCTCCTGGGAACAGCATAAGACGACTGAACCTGTGACATTTGTGGTTTAATCTTTTTATTTCCTTTTTCTGAATTGTGTATTTGGTTAAAGGGATATCATGCAACTTTGACACTTACTGTCTTTTAATACAGAATGGAAACAAAATGAAGCATTTTTAACAAGTACAGCACTTAATTTAGGTTTGCAGTGGATTTAAGTAACTTTTTTTCCTAGACACCTTCTTCCTTATCCATCAGTACAGCCAGATTTTTAGCAGAGTTCTCCTACGAAATGAGGAGATATCAGCCTGGCATGATTCAAGCCTGAGGGCTTTTGAGGTTTCTCATGTAAAAACTGACTACTAATAAAAACCCCAAAAAACCAAATCAAAAAACAGTTAAGGATGGATTTGCATGATAGGCTGATACATTTTTCCAGAAATGTCACTTAAAAAGTACATGCTAAAAATATGTGCTTACATGAACGAGATTCCAGAAGTTCTGAAGAGGACACTGCATTTTACAGAGGAAGAAAGTTTTACAAAACCCAAACAACACTAAAATCAATTTAAGCTTCTGTTTATTTAGTCCCTAAAATCTTTTTTTTTCTGATTAATTAGGATGCCACAAGCAACATAATGTAAAATTGCATATGTAGGGCCTCTCCTCCCCCTCCCATTTGTGCATGAGCCCTTTTACCAGGTATTTGTTCTACTTAGCATGCAAGGATGTTGCCTTATAGAAAGAAGGTGTCATTAAGAAACTGTAGATCATGGTTTCATAAGGTGGTTCATTTTGGTGTCTGAACTTGTTTTCTTCTTGATGCTCTTCATTCTTATTCCCACACTGCAGTTAACAGCATCTCAGTGGTGTTACCTGCTGCAGCTTAGACATCCTGCCAAACGTGCAATTACATGCATGTTGGAGGGTTATTTTTCCTTTCAAAGTCAGGTAAGTTCTCTGCAATTATTCACAGATGGTTGTGTAAGCCACTGTGAGAAACTAGAGCACAACACAAGGCAGCACTGAAAAAAGCAACAGAAAATCATATTGTTGTGTTGCAAATGCTAACCAGGTAAAAATCTCCATAATTCACATAGCTTTCTGATGCCATTTCTAAAAACAAATGTGGACAAAGTTGAAAAAGGCACTGTGGAATTTCTGTTGTTGCAAGGATTTCCAGCAACAGCAACAACAAAATCAAGTATTGAACTAGAAGAGGGAAAAGACCCAACATTCTTGCAGAAAAATGGAAGGACAAGGTCTGCAGGAGCTTGAGATCTGCAACGGTGTCATCCATGGATTTTAACCATATAGTCTTCTGGCATGGTCTTAATCCTTGTCCAGGACAATTCTTAGCTTTGATCAGGGAATAGGACAGGACAGAGACTTTTTCCAAGACACTGTATCAGTAAGGGATGAGCAAAAAAATTAGTTACTTGGCTATGATTTTTGCTACGCTATGTCTTCAGAACGTAAGTACGAGTCTTTGAATTCCTTTATTTTCAATTACAGGCAAAGACAAGAGGTTTCTGTATCATACTGAAATCCTGTAAAAATTTACTTCATGATTGCTTGTAAACAAGATGTGTGAGGCCTCTGGTAGCAAGAGTGTGACTTAGGGAAGCATAAAGCACAAGAGAATAGTTATGGAGAGCTTGTGAGACCCTCGGTCCAGCTTTATTATAAGCCACCACAGCTCCAGAAGTAGGTGAGTGGCTGAGCCAGAGAAGAGACCACTCCTGGTGCTGGAACAAATTGTTCTGGGGTCTTTTTTTTTAATATTAATACACAGAAAATCAAGGTGAAAGAAAGAAAGAAGGAAAGATTAGAGAGAAAGAGGTAAAAAGTAAGAGAGGGAGAGAAAGAGAGAAAAGGAAACAAGTCTTTTTGGAAGGAATATTGCCTTACCTTAGTTATTAATAAGGACTGCAGATATGTTGGTAAGCTGGTAATAGTTGAGGACGAGCGTCTGTTGAATCATCAGTAGTTTATCTGTAACTGAAGCTGATATTTTACAAACTTAATCTGCCCTTGCTTCCTTTCTTGTCTCTCAGTCCTATAAGGTTTTCCCTGACCTGTAAGTATCTTAATGAAAGGAAAAGTCAGACCCAAACACCTTTGTTTTTTCAGACTGGCAGAACAGGCAATGTGCAAGTGTTGTTTCCATCTATGTCAGCCCGATGAGGAAAATTCTTCACTCCCTGCTCAGTGAAGTAAACTATCCCACAGTTTACTATGTGTGTGAACTATCCCATAGTTTAATGTTTTGCTTGGAATGCTTCTCATTTCAGCCTGCTTATAACTGTAATTTGTTCTTATGCTTTAATTTTTTCCCCAGCCTTGAATTCAGATGGTATATTATTTCTTATGACCTGGTGTTTCCTTCCAATGTCTTCATAGTGACTGCATTTTAATCTTCATTTCTAAGATTATGCCTGGAAAAATCTTTGAGTATCCTCTTCAAAGCTCTTCAGATCTTGGTCACTTTAGTAGTCCGGCTCTGCATTTGCTTCATGTTCAATTGCTCTTATTTGGACATGGGTAATCAGATTTGTATGCAGGCCGCCAGAAAAGATCATAGCTGTTTTTTGTACTTTATCTTTTTGCTTGATAAGTACCTTATTTAACACATGGAGATACTGATGTTTTGACCCTTTTATCCTATGGGTTTCAAGCACAGGATGGACTTGATTTTTATGAGTGTAGATCTTCTGTCTAATGGGATATTCAAAAGTGGTCAGGTTAGAAAAGATATTTTCTTGGGTTTATTTGTTGTCATATATGAGGTGATGAGCTAGAGATAGTCTTCCAATTACATTTTTTATGTTGATAGTTTGGAAGTAATACCGTGGAAGGATATTTGAGAAAACAGAAGTTCTGTCATTGCAGAAGGTCATCACGATCTTTCTCAGTTTAAGAAGGGCAGATACCGCAGACAATTTTGATGATTGTACCAACAAACTAGAAAACGGACCACAGAGTACACTGAACTTTTTAGAGTAGATGGAAGGGCATTATTTTGATATTTTTAAGACATGACTAATTACTTTTGATGTCTTGTAGCTGGAAAACTTTGCATTTATTAATTTTGCACAGCCTCAAATGCTTTTTATAGCCTTGTGTGGACTGTCATGCTCGACTTGTTCTCATCCTCTTTCAAGAAGAGAGATCTAAAAACTTGAAATACTGCTCACTGATCTCCGTTCATCCAGGAAAGTGTGTAGTACATCTGAGGCAAAATAAATATGAGGATATCGAAAGTTTTAGCATTGACTTCACCTTTGGACTTGAGAGTTTTCTGGCATTGTTTGTATGACACTAACTTTTATGGTCTTATAACCAACAGCAAGACATTTATTACATAATAAAAGTAAACACACTAAAAATAAAATCCATCAATCTTTGGTTATTACCTGTAAAAGAAAATTAAAATATCAGTCTCAATGTGAAAGATGTATTAAATTTTTAAAGTTGCTGCATACTTCTAAATTATTTTAATAGCTTTCAATTCAATACCATTTTGTACATACTTAGAGAGGGACAGAGACTATTGGGTATTTTTTTCAAAAAAAAGCTTTGTAAAAACAAAGAAAGTTACATTTTCCAACTGTCAATTCAACATCATGTTGGAAGAACTACAATAGAGTCACCAGGAGGAAATTATGCATAGAGTTTTCACCTTTATTCTCCCCAAAATGAAATAAGGAATTTTTTCTCAAGTCCAGAGTTACAAAAAATCATTATCAGAATCTACTACTAGAAGAGTAGTACCTAACTGATTGTGATTGGCAGTTGTGCACATGCACACACTCATACATGTGGTGAGACCACACCTGGAGTGGTGTATTGAGTTCTGTGTCGCCAGTATGAGAGAGACACTGACATAGTGAAGCGAATCCAGCAAAGGTCCAAAAATGGTTAAAGTCGTGGCACATGTGAAGTGAGGGGAGACAGAGATCTGCGATTATTCACAATGGAGAAGAGAAGGCTCAGGGGGATCTTACTGAGGTGTGTAAATCCCCTTCTTGGCAGGAGTAAAGATATGATGCAGTTTGACTTTTCCCAGTGGTGGCCACTGGCAAGAGGAGAGGCAATGAAGACAAAGTGAAATACATGAAATTTCATTTAAGCAGCAGAAGAAGCTTTTAAATACTACTAAAAATAACAATAAGAATACATTTCTTCTGTGAGGTCAATCAAACACTGCAAAAAGTTGCCCAGGGAGTCTATGGGGTTTCTGTCTTTTGAAATAGTAAAATCCAAACCAGACATGGTCTAGGTAATCTGCTCTAGCTTCTTTGTCTCTTTTGCTTTCCAAAAAGTGTTGTTTCCATGAAAACAAATCTGTAAACCATGTTGATTTTGACAATAAAGAAGAATTTCTGAAAGGGTGGCACCATGTCATTTCTGTTGTGGTACTGTTCTCTCCTAAATGACCTACGTGCCTCTACAGTGTTCCATGTTAATGCAGAAATCAGATCTAATAGATAATAAAGTATTCTTTGTACATAGCTCCTGGAAGTAGAAAGGACAAAGTGGTGTAATAAATTGACAGTGAAATATTACATACTTTCCAATTGATTCAATATTTGGAATTATTTAAAGAAGAAATGTAAAAATCTATCATAATGGGGGTTTATGTAAGACATTGGAAACTGAAAAGAAATCAAATATATAGATCTATTTAGTCTTTTTCTAGGTATAAATCGCAATTACAGAATTCTTTAGAGTTAATTTTTCAAGGAAAATTTCATTATTTACATCTTAGACAAAAACCATAATTTTATTTCAAAAATAGATTTATTAAATACTTTTACATGTATATATTTATAAATATTTAAGTTCATCTTTATTCAGTACAGCACTTTTTCTATTTTGAATTGCTAGTAAGTTGTGGGTGTGGTTTGTTTGGGTTTTTTTGGGGGGGTGGGGTTGTTCCCTCCCCCTCCTCCCCTCCCCCCGAATTCCTTTTGAAATAAAGTTGTTTCTCTGAATTGGAGCAGAGACTTTAGTTTGAACTTCATTCTTGCAAGAAAATGTAACATTTTTTCATCTCCTATATTTTTGCTTATTTTGTTCTGTGTTTATAATGAGTCTAGTTATTACCCTCGTCTTCTGAGATTCTGTAAATACAGCTCAATGTATATCTTGTCTTTATGCATGAAACTACTAAATGCAACACTTACTGTAGCCATGTGGACAGGGTAGCATGGACTGAGGATGACACTTACTGAACATCTTGACATATACCCTAAATTTTCTGTAACCTTGATTTTCTCTACAGGGCTTCCAAACTTCCTCCCAATGTTGTAATTTCAAAGCTGTCAATAGTATCAAGGGACTATCTGACTTCCTCCTAACCTATGCTTTTTCCTTTGTGTGTGGTTTTACCTGTGGCCACTATTTTAAGGTAATGTTAGAAGAAACATAGAGGACTGTAACAGTGGAACTATGGAACAGCAAAAAGTCAGGAAGCTTGCACTTGGCTAAACTTAGGTGCAACATGGAAAACTTTTCCAGTTGTTTCAGTAAGAGCAGGAAAAAGAACAAAAGGAATGTATCCTTATAAAGTTTTGGAAAGATATTGAAATAAGTGGATGAAAAACATTCACCTTGTTCCTTTGTTTTTTTTGTTTCTTCTTTCTATTTTTCTTATATAGTGTTCAGCTGCTTTCTGAATTGCTGCTGTGAAGTTCCAACTACTGCATACTGTAGAAAAACTGAGCAACTGATTCACAGAAACTGTTATTTTAACTGGCATAAGCAGTGTCAGGTTTTTGCTGTTTAGGCCTCGAGGCAATCTTTGCAATCTAGTTGATTGTGACATCTGAGAGAAAAAAATGAATCAGTTATGTACTCCTGAAATCATTGTCAAAACTGAGCCTCTGAATACCAACCTCAGGAAAGGATCGGATGTTATTTTTTGTAGTTTTATAATTGATTGCAAATCTAGTTGCCTTATTTATGAAAAAATTATTAGGATCTGGGCTGTCATGGACCTCATATCCTTCAGAATTTATCAGAAGGTATAATTTTTCAACTTGACCTTTTAAACCAAAGTAGAAAATGAAACTTCGAAAGGCAGGACATTGCACTGCCAATAGTTGTCATGATGCCATGAAGGGTTTGAAGTGAACACATGAAAAACATGTTGGCATTGCTTACTGCATATTTAAAGATTCTTGAATTCCAATGTGTACTCAAGAGTAAGAAAACTTAGGTGAAATAGAACAGTCCTTCAAAAGTTTATTCAGTTCAGTGATTTTTTTTCAATATCAACCACTGCTGTTTAATTTTCTGTGATTTCTCTGTTTCTGTATATCAGAAAGAGAAGGATGATGAAATCTAATACATATTTAAAAATCCCCTAAAATGAAAATTGAAGCAAGGAAATTCTCCATAAGTGAAAGCACAGGATTACTATGTTTAAGATGCTTGCAAGTGGTCTGTGCTGCAAACATACACAGTGTTTAGCTTTAGAAAGCATCTTAAATGGCTGTTTCAAAGAATACTCTGATACATGCCATCTGAGAATGAATAATTTGTTAAATATGAGTTTATTTAATGCTCTTCATATATCACCAAAAACTGTGTCATTTATCTAATAGTCCCCCCACTTTCCTATATGCTAGCAAGGCACCTAAGACACTTCCCCTTCTGGACTTCTTACCCAATCCAGTCCCAGATCTGGCACCTTCCCCCTGAGAAGTTATAAAAGCCTCGTATATTTCACAATAAAGGTCTTTTTGCCTCTTACCTCTGAACTGCAAACATCTCTTTCCCAGCACTCCTCAGCTCCAGAAGGCAGGCAGGAAACACCTCCCCTCCCTCTAGCACTGCATAGTTCTCAATACACAATGAATCCAATTATTTCATGAATTAAGCATCTATGACTTCAGATTCTCAATCCTGATGACAGTAGACTTTAGTAACACTACAGACAAATATGGGTCTTTTAACTGAAAACTTGGCAATAAATTTAAAGCTAATGGATGTGTATGATATCTTTGGTCAACTAGAACTCTTATAATCCAAAGATTCAACTATTTTTATCACTATTAGGAACCTTTAAAGAATAATTCATCTTAGCTCTAGACTAGGGGCAGTCCAATATGTGCAGATAAAACTGTGCGTTCACCTGAATATATTCAATAAAAGTTTTAGAAAAGCACATAAATAATGTACTTGAATGCTTGATCATGACAAGTGGTGAAATCCTGTGGACTATTACATGTATTATTGAACATGGCTGTCATTCTCAGATCACTCATCCTTTACTGGGTTTTAGGAGGCTGTGGTAAAATGTGTGCCAGTTTCAGGATGTCAAGTACCATTTTTTCTTGAGTTCTTGACAGATGTAGTGGTAATAAGATGCAGGTAAACGTCATATTGTTGGAGACCATCTTTACACAGATAGAAAACTCGCTTGCTTCAGTAAAACTTCAACACTTTGGCAGTGACAGTTGTCATGTATATGGCAGGCGTAGTTTTGCTGTGATGTGCTGTGCTTGAATATGCAATTTATCAAAAGACATAATAGCCTTGAATATGGATTTTTCTTCTGATAGCTTATTCACTCATAAAAATAAATGCTGGCTTTTGAGTTGTATAAACTTTTGCTATGTGCACCAGACCTTTTGATGAAACTACTCCATTTTATGGTGTTTTGGAAAAAACATTTTCATTTGAAAATAACATAAAGAGATTCTTGTTTCAAATTCAGGTATTTTCCTGTGTCAAAGCAGGTAACAAATTTTTATTTGTTTGACTTGTATTGCACAATTGTCTGTGTTAACCTACCATGAACTAAGGCAGCAGAAAGGAGAAAATTTGCCAAGATAGAGGAGCTATTTTTCGTTGTGCTAAAAAGACATACAACAGCACATAGCAATATGTACTGTAACTTCTAATGTATCATTTTCTTCAACTTTTTGGAATATAAATCCATATATTTATTTCATTCCAATTATTCTG
The DNA here is from genome assembly GCF_047495875.1 of Pithys albifrons albifrons. Classification (NCBI taxonomy): domain Eukaryota; kingdom Metazoa; phylum Chordata; class Aves; order Passeriformes; family Thamnophilidae; genus Pithys; species Pithys albifrons. The sequence continues at coordinate 20,598,614 of NC_092459.1, read as the reverse complement.
ATATCTTAAAATTACTTTTGTTACTTTATTTAATATGCATTCTTTCTCATATATGTGAATCAATCACTGACTCTTCTTTTCAATGTGAATGAGTACATCAAAATAAACACCTTATTCTATTATCCCTGCTGAAACAGTGCAAAATAAACCAGGTGTCATATTGTTTGCTTCTGCCTTTGATAGCTACTCCCACAACAATCTTAAGTAGTTTCTATAGTGCACAGAAATCTTAGATCTTTGAAATGCAACATTAGTAGAACATATGTCTAAGTCATCATTCATTGGAATGCTATGTGGCTTTTGTTTCCTTGCTAATATTTATATAATATTTTGGTATTTTTCTCATAAAATGATGTTGCAAGTTCTCTCTTAATTTTTTTTATATTCATGGTTTTTGACCTTTTCAAAATTTTGTTATATAATTTGGGTTGTTAATTCCATGTATTTGCTATCATTTAAATGCCAGTGTGACTAACTCTTTGAGTAATGAAATAAGGGTGTGCATGCAATAATTGAATTCATATGGTATAATGGGGTTTAATTAGCATTGATATATCGGTATAATGTTTTACAATTCTCTACTTCTGCGTGTATTGAGTAATTAATTATCTCAACATGCATGTTAGTGAGGTTGGTATGGTTATGTTTATTCTGCACATGGATAGATTAAGGAAAGAGAGTATGGGTGAAAGAATTTGTCCATGAAACATGTGGCCTCTGAAATGATACCTGAATTACATGTATGCTTAAAAGCTTTTCAGACCACTATTTCTTTGACGAGCATGTTTATCTTCTGTGCTCTGTTCATGACATATTTCAGCTTCCTGCACTTATTTATTCATCTCTAAAGGAAATCAAAGAATTTTACTTTGTACTACTTCAGTGAAAGGAATGGCATGCGATTAATAACTTTGGAAGGAGCTCGAGAATGAAACCAGTTCCATTTTCCTCCTCCCCTACACACTTTTGTTTTTCATAGGTGCAGGAGTATTGTCTTTAAAATGATAACTCATTCAGACAATCTCTTTCAAATAACTACTGTTTAGAAATGATAATAAGTTACTGCAATAAAAAAGGAAAATTATGTCCATTCATATCTTCCCAATGTCACTGCTTAGTTCCCTTCATATTTCCGGTTTCTTTTAACAAATATTGACTTAATTTGTTTTATAGAACCTGGACTAATTTTAATCTAAACAGAAAATCAAACGTTTTTATGTATTTGAGACTTTAATTTACTGGTCAAAGGCCAGCTAATTATTGGATTCTTAAAAATTGCTATTTCACCATCTAAATGAAAACTGCTTTTCACTGCCTGCAGCCATAGTTATTTTGTATGACTATATTTTTGCAATATTTACAAAATAGAATTTGATAAAAAGTTCTTTTACTTCATTCAAAGAAAGTCAGCAAGATTTGTGGGATGCTTTTCTTGAAAATAGATCTATAAGGAACTTTATTGAAGGACTGTTAAATCAAGTCTTAAATAAGTTTTGAAAATTATGATGTCTGTTATATACTGAAATATTTTTTACAAGTAGGTTCTATAATCTAATTTTGCCTTATTTGTGTAAGGAATACTGTTTAAAACAAACAAACAAGCAAAAACCAACACCAAAAGCAAAGCCAAATAGTTTGTTATAATTGTTGGACAAGTATTTATTACTTAATTCTGTAAATTCTAACTGTAATATATTTCATTCTTTCTTTTGACAGTATTACCTAGTCACACATGTGGCAACCCAGGAGAAATACCTAAAGGAGTACTTCATGGAACAAGATTCAACATTGGAGATAAAATCAGATATAGCTGCATCTCTGGTTACATCCTAGAAGGCCATGCCATGTTGACATGTATTGTGAGTCCTGGAAATGGTGCATCATGGGATTTTCCAGTTCCTTTTTGCAGAGGTAAAAATGAAGTCATGAAATATCTTTTAAATATTCAGACAATATTTAAGCAGCAGATTAAATAAATTTATTTGGAGGTGGTTGGATTTTTTTTTCCTAATTTCTAAATATAAATGTAGTAATGTTCTATCTAAAAATATACATCATTTAAAACCTGTAATAACAAAAGCAGTAACTCTTCAGATGTTAGCTCCTGGTCTTTTTATTTTTTTTTCCTTTTCATTTACATGGGACAGAGCTACATCAATTTGATAGCAGGACCTGGCAAATGATTTTTCAAATTCCTGCTTTGGAAAGTTTCTGCCAGGAAAAGGCTTCAATGATGTAAACTTTGAAGGGTGGTCTAGTCTCTTTGAATCCCACTTCTGCTCAAAGTATGGATAACTTCAAAGTTGTGTCAGATTTCTGTCTTTTGCCCAGTTGAAAATTTAATATCTCCATGGATGCAGATTCTAAAGCCTTTCTGGAAACCTGTTGTGGTGTCCGGGTGCCCTCATTCTTATGTCCAATTTAAATTAGAATTTTATAAATTATGTCAATTTTTTCTTCTTCTGTTGTGGGTCTGTGTCCTGGGTTGAGCTGGCAAAACACCAGCTGTCCAGGACAGGGTGAAAAGGGTTCCTCCTCCCCCCAACCAGCTACGGGAAAAAGAAGAGGGAGAGAAAAAAAACCCTCAGAAGCAAGTTTATGCTGAAACTAACTACATGTATTTATACAGAGAAGAGAAAATTAAGAGGAAACTACAATATAACACACACTTACACAAGTTATGTATAACAAGAAATAATTTCCCACTTCCCAGTAAACACAAATTCTACCATTTTAACTACAAATCATTCTAGAGAAGTCATTTCTTCAGAGACAGACTTAAGCAGAGAGAAAAGCTAAGAACAAACATTTTACTTCCCTAAGATAACATGATGTTAAGCCGGTGCTCTGGGCTTGGGCCTCCCCATCCCTCCTGGGACAGCAGAGTGTCTTGCTGGCACCACAGCTGTGAAGCAACTGAACTAAGCCACTCCCACACACCAGCTCTTACCCCTTTTGAGATGATGCAATATGGTATGGAATACAATGTTATTGGCTAGAAGAAGTCAACTGTTAGCTAGCTCAGCCCAGCTCAAGTCAGCTGACAATTTCAGGCCTAATCTGAACTTTAAAGCCTAATTTTTTGGCCTACTTGGCTAAACCCATAACAGTCTGTGAAAAGATTCTGCCTCCATTTTTCCTAAACTGAACACTGCAGTAAGATTTTCACTTAACCGTCACTTGTCCAAGATGAAAAAAAAACATTTCCTTCATCCTCTTTTTTTCATCCATCACATTCTTCAGCATCTTGACAATTTTAGTGGCCATTCTCTGGACTTGTTCTAGTCTGCCTATGTCAGAATCTCTAATACTGGAGAATGCTGTACTGGACAAAGTATTCCAGATGTGGCCTCCTGAGTGTTAAGCAGATTAACTCTCTCTCTTTAGCTGCTGGTTATGTTCTTGCTCATGCAACCCAATATGAAGTAAGCCTTTAATACTGCAGAATTGCACCACAGACTCAGCTTGTATTTCATCAGGAATTCAGGTCCTTTTTGTTAGAGCTGCCACCTAGCAAACAATTTTTGCATGGGATGATGCTGTTCCAGGTGTAGAACTTTGCAGTTCTGTTTTGGAATTTCAGGAGAATTCTGTCATTTTTCTAGCTTGTCAAATCCTGTCATAAAAATCTGTCTGAATGGTAGTCCTGCCCTTCAGGATGCCATCTGCAAACCCTTTCAGGGTGTATTCAGTCCCCTACTTCAGACTGTATTATATAAATGTATTATATAAATTCAACCCCAGTTTGAATCTTCAGGAAGTGCTCCAAATCACTGAACACTAGTTTGACTTTAAGCAATTGGCCCTTGCTGTCTCAGCCTGATGGTCCAGACATTTTCCACTCACATATTAGTCTACCCATCCAGTACATATGCCCTCAATTTGTCTACAAGGATATAGTGGAGAACTGCTGTGAAAACTTCGTCGACATCAAGCTAAATCCTTTCATAAATGAAAGAAGTGAGATAGTCAAGAATGATTTATATTGGCAAAGGCTGGCTGTTCCTGTTCACCTTTGAGTCCTTTGTGTGCTTGTGAATGGTTTTCATAAACACTTTCACCATAATTTTCTGAAGGTCTGAGGTGAACTTGACAGATAGATAGTTGCTAGGATCCTTACTTTTTTTTTTTAATGAGAAATAAAAAAATTATTTTTTTCTGGTCATGAGTATCACCTTTGGATTGTCACAACCTTTCAAAGATGATACACTGCAGCCCCGCACTGTGGCACACCAAGAAGTCCTGGGTACACGCAGTCAAGTACCATGAACTTGCACATATCCTGTTTATTTCTATAATTCCTTGTATGGTCTCTCCTGTGCTGTGGCTAGTACTTTTCTTCATAAAACTTCTCTATTTTATTGAGAATTGGGAGGCCTGAGGGTAGCCTGATGAAGAGAGATGCAAAGAGGACACTGAGTGTCCCAGTCTTTTCTATGTTTTCATCCCAAGGTCACTTACCCTACCGATGCAGCAGACCACCATGTCCTTCATTTTACTTGTGTTGTTGTTCCACCTATGGAATGGTTTCTAGAATGGCTACTCTTCCTATTCCTCACCAGTTTAATTTCATTTGAGCTTCATCCTTTCTCCTTTGATCTGTGTATTCCTGAGCAACACGTTTCAGTATAGAATCTGGTGGTGGTCCAAGGTTGGCAATTGGATTTTATCTTAAAGTTCCTCTATTCCTTAGTGATTCTATGATTCCATAACTCTTTCAAGTACTTTGTCTCTGTTTTCACATTTCATACACTGAGGTTTTTTTTTTCATATTTCAGTTTAAACATCTCAGTCAGAAATTTCCTGCTAAGTTCCAGCATCCTCCTGTGATGCTTACATATATGAACATATATAGATGCATCATCCCTGAGCTGTAAGAAAGCTGCTCTTGAAGTCAAACAAGCTCTGCTGGGCCCCTTATCCCTTCAAGACATCAGTCCATGAGGTCTTGTTTACTACTTCAGAAATAAGTTGAAATCTGCTAGGCTGAAGTCCAAGAAGTTGATTCTATAACTTATCTTCCTCACTTACACAATAAGCTAATGCTTAATGTGACCAAAGCTTATTTTAGTGGCTCTTTGCTCCTCCATCTAGTTGGCATGTTCAGTGCCTGCATTAATAAAATTATTCCCAGTGACCTCAGAATTGCATTGCTCTGCTGTGCTGTCATCCACAGAGGTGTTGAGGTGATTAAAGTTTCCAGATCCTTATCTGTGAAATTTCTAGTATTTTAAAGCTTTCAACAACTGCTTCATCAGATGGTCTATAGCAGATATTCACCATAATGATCTGTCTCTTGACTTTCCCTTCTCATTCTAGTCCACAGAGGCTCAAGAGCTTGTTGCCTGTAATGGAGCAGAGACCTCTGTTACTTCAACATCTTGCTTTCTGTAGGGTTCAGCCACTCCTTTTCTTTCTGCATTTCCTAAGAGCCCGTCTATCTATTGCAGCCCTGCAGTCAGGTGAACTGTCTCACTAAGTCTCTGATCTTCATAACACCACAGCTCTGTGACTGTATATGCACTTCTAGTTTGTCCAGTATGCTTCCCATGAAGCACATTTTTCAGTGCAAGCATTTCAAATGGGCTTCCAGTCAGGTTGCTTTCTGAGAGGGTGGGAGAGAAACATTCATTGCTCTGCCCTGTGTTCTTCCCTGGACCTGTTCTCCCACTTGCCCTTATGTTTTTGCCTGTCCTCCCACCAAACTTTGTTTAGAAGCCTCTTCACTAGGTCAACAAAACTGTTCCCCTGTTTGGCCAGGCAGATCCAATGTTTCCCCTCCTGTACTAATTCCTTAAGAACTCTGTGATCTAAGAGGTCAAAGCCTTGCTGCCGAGCACTGGCTCCTTGGGCAAGTGTTGTTCTGCAGGAATCTGATAGTCCTACCCAAGCTTTTCCCCTTGTATTAAGGAGAACCCCTCTGGTCTCCTGTGCTCTTCATTCTGATCTCATGCCCTGTGTACACTTCACTGCTCACACTCTCCCTTGGCAGTATTATTGTATCCTGTAATAATTTGTAAAGGTTACTTGTGCCTGAAGAGTCTTACAATGTAATTCCTTGCAAAAAGGAAATATTTTATGATTTTTTTGTGCTGGAAAAAAAAATACAAGGGTTAATAATCAAAAAACAACAGACATTTTGGTAATATTCATTGTTTGTATCTCATTTAGATCAGTAGTTAACAGAGATCTTTTAGTAGTGCTTCAAAACAGAAAAAAACCCCAACAAAACCCAAAACTTCTAACCATTCGATGTCTGATTTTAAATGTTGTTATTTTTTAATTTTTTGTCCTAATAAGAGATAGTAAACAGATTTCAGAAAAATATACATGTCGTAAGTCCATGGTATCATCAGTGTCTACTAATATTTCTAGAGATACTGGCATTATATTTCTGTTTTGGCAATGTTTGCTGCATACAAATATCTTTAGAGAACTGCAGTTTTGTTCATAATTTGTAACTCTGTGAATTGAACCTAGTAATAAAAAATCAAGTGGGGTCCTTAACCTCCTGTAGAACTTAGATGAAATCCAAAGAATTCTGTAAACATTGTCGAGAAATGAGAGCTGTAACAGGAAAGTTACTTAACATGTAATGATTTATGTGAGCTCAGCCATTCCCTCGATGGATTTATAGTTTTTGTGGAATGTGGATTTGATAAGAGATTTTAGACATTCCTTATTTCATTTTATCAGTCAGGAACATATGCCATGAGGTGGCCCTTTCCATTCACTATGTCTTCAAGCAAGAAATATTCCCCTATTGTTTCTCTAAGAACCTTGATCTTTTCCATGAAAGCATCTTTTGTTACAGTTTTGTTTCTAGATTGTATTCTTTCTTGTCATCATAAACTAATTTCATGCCATACATGCAAGATAATATAACAGAGTTAAATAAAACTACAAGGTTCATATTCTAAAAAATTGTAACAGCCTTGTTCTCTGTGGTATGTTCCTCTTAGCTTTGCTGATGCAGAAATAATTAGTTTTCTGTGTGCTGTTGCTTAATAATTTCAGAAGCATTAAGAAGCTGTTGTCCAATAATTTATACATTGTCTACCTATACAGCTGCTGTTTTAGGTAGAAGAATTCCTAGTAAATTACTAAGCCTGCAGGAACATGTAGACAGCATTGACTGTTGTATCTGCCATTTTGTTTCTCCAACTGCTGCTTAGAACTTGCTTTTTAAACTATAGTGAGAGTGGTAGAGCTGAACTGTGCTGCAAACTCTTTGATGGTTTATAATGAACTCTGAACAGAAATCAAATGAGCAGTCACTGACATTTTTAGAAAGTTTTGAGAATATGACTATAAAGACATTTGGTTTTAGGGTTGTTTTTTTTTTTCTTTCAATAAACCACCCCCAGATTCCACAAACTAGAAAACAGTCCCCAGAGAAAAGTTCAAAGGTAAATCCTGAAAGACAAGGTAATTTTTAAAACTTAGTCCTGGTTTTTCATATGCTAAATCAAAACCACTCTGGATTTTTGTGCTATTGTAAGATAACCAGACATTACCACGTATTTCAACAAAAAAATTGGTCCCCTACAAAAATATTCAGAGAGAATCAATTGCCCACCTAAATCCTTTTCTTATGTTTTTTTTTTCCTGATAGTTAAAAAGGCCTTTGTTGTCTCTATCACAGGTACCATAATAGTGTCACCCAAAATGTTTGCCTTGTTTGTCTTGAGGTTGAAATACTGTGCAGTATGAGTCTGAAACACTTTGAAAGTTAATTTCCTTCTCTTCAGTATTTCCACTAATAGCTGATTTATGATATATGACTACTTTTAAATGAACTTTATATAATTAGGTTCTCAATTCTCAGTAATTCTGAGAATCCCTAGTTGCTTATAGTTGCATGAGTTGAGATTTTTATGAAGCTAACATTAGGAATACAAATTGGATTACTGATATTACAATGGTAAGCTTTTTCTCACAATGAAAATAGCTGTGAAGGGAAGATCATGTAATATATTATCATTAAAAAGACATCCAATTATTGGAGGGAAAATAAATAAGACAAACCAATAAAAGAGATCATATGCCAGAAAGGTTCAAAGGGAACAAGTCATAACTAATCAGGTTCCATATTTAAGAAATATTATTGGGGAATTGGTTTAGTAAAAAATATATATTTTACATATATATCTATGTGTGTGTGTGTATATATATATATATATATATATAAAATAGAAAAGCTATTCCTAGAATAAAGGAGATAGGAAGTAGAGTTTATGGTTCACAATAGAGTGAAATAAACTGAATACAGAAAATCAGAGCTGGTATTTTTGAAACAACTAGCAGAGAGAAATTGATGGTTTTGGTATTATCCATACCTGCTAAGGTAGCAAGTAATTCTCTGATGTAATTTATTCTTTGCCTCTGAGGTTCAGACAAATATGGTTTTATAAGTTTAAGGAGAAGAAAAAAATGTCCTGATCCCATCATTTGTCCATGTTTATAGGTAAAAAATCTAAAACAAAACAAAACAAACCAAATCAAACAAACAACAAAAAAAACCAAACAAAAAACCCAACAAAGGAAAGAAAAAATTCCCAATAACTCTGCCTTTCGATGTTATATTAAATGATAAAACAAGAATATTTTCCAAAAGCTAATTTTTAGAATGGCTTGGCTGATTCCTGTCTAAGCAATAATCTGAATAGGTGTAATGTTTACACTGAGATGAAATTTGGAATAAACTTCCTTGTGACTAGTCGGAGAATGTGTTTAAGGAAAAGCAGATAGAAGATACTGTATAATTTCTTACACAGTAATGGAGGACTGACTAGATCACACCCAATGGGGATATGGACATATCTACAAGCATTCGTTCTTATATATCTATGTGTGTGTATATGTATATATATATTTACATGTGCATATATTTATGTTTAGATGTTCGTGTTCTAACATGTGTCAGTAGGTATGGAGGGACCTGATAAGAAAATGAAAAGATGCCAGGTCAAACTGGAACTGTAAATTAAGGTGCCTAGAAAATGGGAACAAGTGAAAAATGAGACAAATTGTATAATGAAAATATATGAAAGATATCCAGAATGATACTTTACTGTTAAAGAATAAACCCCCAAACTTTAGTCTGACCATTAGGAACATAAGCACCGTTAACTTCAGAGTAAAATTCATTTTCTAAAAATGAAAAACAAACCTCAGGGCAGTCATAAAAAGATAAAGGATTGGATAACTGCACAGAGACTACTGGGAATAACTAGATTAATTTTTCTAATTATAAAAAAAAAAATTGTAAAATTTGCAACAGTTGTTAATGTGTTCCAAAAAATTCAGCCTTTTCTCTTTAAAATTAGGGCTTTACTATTAATTTGTTGTAGACTGTTCCTTTAAGGGATCATTATCAGCATTAAAAATATATTCTCAAGTGAAGGATAATCATATCTCTGGAAAACAGCTTAGGATACTTAATTGAAAAAGAAGATAATATTTACAAGATATCCAGAAGACTGATCTTTTATTTCTGGGGGAGAGGGAGTATGAGATTACTGCTGACTAATTTTTGAACTTCTTAACTGGAAACCAAGTTCTTGCATAAAAATGTGGCAGAGTTGGAGTTTTGATTTTAAGTTTGCTCAAGTACAAACTATCAGTTAATAAATTAACTTTTCTGCCAGGTTAGCAAATAATTAGTTCATCTCTATTTCTGTATTATTTGAAATTTATAACTATGTTGACTAAGACATGAGATATCCTGTCTAGAGTAGATAGAGCAGAAATAGATCTTTGTAATATAACAAACATATGATAGGAAAAAAATAATTAAAGGTTGCTAAATTAAGCACAACATTTACAAATTGAAAACAACCAGTACAAGACTACCCATCTGAGTCCAATAGTGTCAGGGCCCATAACTACAGGATGACTCTACTGGGGTCTATTTAGATCAAGCTCCCTGAAATCTCAAAGATAGAAAATGTTTGTCTTCATCTGCAATGATAGTCCACAGGTCCCTAAACAAATTGCAACAATTTATGTGTTTCTATTTTGTAAACACTATTAACTTGATGTGAGAATCTGATTACTTAATAGATGTGAAATAGACACTCTTTTCCTAAACCACAATAATTTCTGAAAATTTAACAAAATACCCTCAAACCATTCTACTTAGGAATCAATCCAAATTATTTTGAAGTGGCCTTTTATAGACATGGAGAGAGAAGTAAAATTAATCTTAGATGCATGGTCTAATGATTATATAATTTATGTGAAGTTGATCAACAGCAATAGAAGAAATTGAGAAAGGGAGGCAAACAGATTTGAGCCCTTATCTGACATGCAGTACATCTCGATTCAAGTGATCATAGGAAAAAAAAATAAACAACTAACATGCTTTGATTTTTTATAACACAGAAAAGCACAAGGGTTGGCTTTTACCTATTCTAAATAAAGTCTGTAGAAATCTAAAACACTAAGGGAGATAAGCAAGTAAAAGTGTATATTTTTATGGTTAAAGAGCTAACTGCCTGTTAGAACTAAATTAGGTGAATTATCAACGAATGTGCAATGCTAATGCTACACCATTGTAACACTTTGTGATGTTTTTGATCATTATGAATCTGGCAGTTTAGCAGTTTGACAGTAGGCAGTGACATGCTAAAATTTATTTTTAAACTTTTCATTGATACACTGTGGCTTGGTTTTAGATTTTTGTCAGTAAGACATTTTAAAAAGGTAATTTTAAAGTCCTATTAAAAAAAAAAAACAACAATTTAACTAACTCCTCATATTAATAGTTTCCAAAGCACACAAAGCATGTGTTTATTAAAATTATCATTCATGATTATTTCATACATGTGTTCTCTGTATTGAAGAATTTAATGAGTTGCAATTTTCTACTTTTTCACACATGAACTACAGAAAAATGCCATTTAATAAAGTATTGAATAAATCATAGAATCTTACGATGTCTCAAGTTGGAAGGGACCCATAAGTCCAACTTCCTGGTCCTTGCTGGACTACCTAAAATTAAACCGGTATGAATAAGACCATCCTCCATATGCTCCTTGAATTCTGACAGGCTTGACCTTTTCTCTGGTGAGCCTGTTTTACTCACTGATCACCCTCTCAGCGAAGAACCTTTTCCTGATATCCAGTATGAGTCCTCTGACACAGCTTCATTCTCTTCCCTTGTGTCCTATCAATGGTCACCAGAGAGAGGAGATCAGCATCTCCCTGCCTTCTTCTGCCTGCCTTCAGTAATTTGATAAAGTCATCCCTCAGCCTTTTCCAGGCTAACCAAGCCAAGCAACCTCAACCTCACCTCCTAAGTCTTGCCCTTGAAACCTCATCTGCACACACTCTAATAGTCAGATGTCCTTCTTATACTGAGACATCGAAAACTGCACACAGTACCTGAGGTGGGGCCATAACACAGATGTGTATAGTGGGGCAATTTCCTTCCTTGACCAGCTAGTGCTGCTTTGCCCCATGCCCCCTAGGCCAGGGCTGGCCCTCCTGGCTGCCAGGGCACTGTTGACTCATATTCAACTTGCCATCCACCAGGATCTCCAGATCTCTCTCCATGAACTTGTCTCCAGCCTCAATAAAGAAAGAAGTATTTCTGTGATACTTTTAATAAGGCATGATAAATAATTTATACCCATGGTTTATTTAGAAGCCTGTAAAGCTGCAGTTTTATTTCATTGATAAGACCAATAAAGTATGACTCAAGTTGACAATATGTCATTTGATGAAAACTTATAAAATCTCACTGAACTTTTTAATTGCATCTATTCTGTTGCTAGTGATAGAGAAGTAAGGAAATGACATCAGAAAAATAAACTTTATTACTATGAATTTTGTACTTTAAGTCACAACTATGCTTTTGTCAGTTATGCTGTAAGAGTAATGTAGTAATATGATCTTTCATGTGAGGACCTTTCGGTATAAAGTGGAATAGCCAATTCCAATCATTTACATTCAGATTCCAAATTAGTTTAGAAAGGTTAGATGGGTTTTAAGGTTTGAGGGTTTTGGTTTTTTCTTATTATGCAATAAACATTATTTTACTTGCATAAACTTACTATTATTTGTTATATTTAAAAAAGGAATATTCCTACCTTATTCTTGGCTATATGCTTAGCAAGGCTTGCATCTTACTTGTAGCAAGATCTCATTAATGCAAAAAACAGTTTACCAAAACTGTCAGATTATTATTTTTGGTGAAATTACTCTTTCTAGTTTGAAGAAAAATGAAGTTTTTCATTGAAAGCCATGATTCCTCAGTGGTACACTTGATTTTTTCTATACATAAAATTGATGGATATGTTTATCTGCTTTATCTAAGCCACACATCTATACAGTATACATTTTTCTGGTCAAGTGGTGCCAGCCATATGTTTTTGCATGTGTGTGTGTGTGTGTGGCTCAGCTTTGTATGAAATGCATATTCTCTAAATTCAGAGCTCTTAATTCCTGACTACTGAGAGATCCAAATGTTTGTAGCTTTATTCTTGAAGTAGTCATTTCTGCTGATAGAAACAGCATTTTGTGCAGTTGCTTACAACTTGAAAATAACCATAAGTGTTTGGAATTAATTACTAGCATGTTTTAAAATGCAATTTGTAAATCACATAGAATTTGAATTCACAAAGCCTCAGGCACTATCTACTGTCAAATTACTCCAAGCACAGTGATGCATTCAGATTCCTGAGCACTGTTCTAGCTCTTTCAAAAGCACAATATAGAGAAGGCCATGGTCAAAAATGATGTTCAGTCCAAGGAGGACAGCTAGCCCTGGGGCCAGCTGCTGAACACAGCCTATGTCCAGACAGTTTGTCACCTACCCTCTGAGCAGTATGACCACATGCTGCACACCTGTGCTCACTCTTAGGCAATGTTTTATGCTTAAGTATTTAATAGTGTGGTTGCCTTGGCCTGTGTGCCACTTATGATGAAGGAAATTCCCAAAATATATGATACTGGAACATGAGATATATGTCAGAGAAGAAAAAACAAAAACAAAAACAAAAAAACCCCAAACAAATCAAAACCAAAAAACAGGTATTTTTGCTGAGGTCTTCCTTTGCATATCCACATATGTCAGAGAAAAAATACTAACTCTCCCATTCTAGTTGGTTTCTGTTATCTTATCCACCTGACTAATGTTTCCTTTCTGTTTCTGTGATAACTTGGTCTCTTGTAAACCTCTTCAAAAATGGTGTTATGAATAGATTAAAAAAGCTCTGGGCAGATATCTGTAGTAGTTTCAGTTTCTTTGGCTCTCATTGGTAATGCACAGTGTATAAATTTAGATTTTTGCATGTGACTGCCAGAAATAATAAACTGCACATCAGCTGTAAAATTTAGAGCTTTAGAGCTCAAAGCTTATTCAAGTGCTTTGCAGCAGGAACAGTGAGTAGTATTGTAATTGCCACTAGCATGTTACTTAATGTCAGTATAAACACTGTGGGAGATGGTGTAGGTGAGAATGCTGTCATAACAAAATTTTACAGCAGTGGCTAGTACCAAAGAGTTATGGCTGACTTAGGATTGTGCATATCTTGCTGGTTACACTGGATGGGAAAATGTGCTTGCTGGCTTTTAAGAATACAGGTAGAATTATTATGAGTTAGTAACTGAAACTTAAAAGTGGTGGCACAGGATTCATGAAGTTAATTTGGGTTTGATTTTTGGTTTTTGGCTGGGATAGATGATGATATAAAATGAAGCACTAGAAAGCTATTCAATTAAAATACAAACAAACAAACCACAACAACAACAAATGCAAAAAAGGAGTAATTCAAGATATCCCTGGATAACAGCTTTGATTCTCCTTTCTGATTTATTATAGTTTTACAGTAGTTTTCAAGTTACTTTAATCCTTGCATATATTATGCACCAGGAAATTTGACTCTGATCCTCAGCTTTGTCTCTGGTTCTTTAATTTTCATGTCCTTCCCCCTTTTATTCCTCAGAGGCACAATGGCCCTTTCAATATGCTCCATATAAAATGCCAGAAATTGAGGAAAGAATCACAGAAATGGTCTGATTTCACCAACAAAAAGGAATCTCTTATGAGAGAAGATCTATTTCAATCCCTATTCCTTCATTTAAAAAAAAAAAAAGAGAACACATAAATATCAGGGTCTAAAAAGTAAGATATGAAATTTATTGAAAAAACTTGCCCTCCTCTGAAAATTTTGTGTTCCAAGAAATGAAATCAGCCTTGGTAGCCAAGGTTATGTTACATTTACATGTAGAAGAATAAAGCTGTTTGAACTCTTCATCAGCTTTCTGTCTTCTTTTTGGTCAAATTAATGGTCCATAGATTATTAAATTTTTTTCTGCTTCTACTTTTCTCCCAATTCTTCCTTTTATTTCAGTCACTTATTAGCTTTTTATCCTCTTTTCATAGTCTCCTTTTTTTAAAAATCTCCAGCCACAGTATTCTTCCTTTAATTCACATGCATCCTTTTTCCTTCAAATCTTCCTTTAAAACTCACTTTCACTCACAGGCAATCACAGTTGTGATTGAGAAGAGCAGCTCTACTTCTACTCCTCTGTTGTCTTAGCTATTCATTTATTACCCTAATTAGACTGTAAGTTCCTTGTGTTATGCACAATATTTTTAAATTTGTATCAAAAAAGGAATCTGTTTCTGTGATTTTGTGTCCAGTGTCACAGAGCCAGATTCTCCATATCGGTTCATACTAGGTGTCTCTGCCTACCTTCATTCTTATTTACCCTGCTGCTAAAGTGACATCAAGAAGGAAAAGAATTCAAAAAATCCAAGCCAAAAACCTCTGCATCTTAAGGGCCAGAAGATGTTCTATTCCTTCACTTGGATAATATTTTGTTTCTGTGTTTGCATATGTTTGAGTACACTATGCAAAAAGAGCTGGGTTTGCTATGGCATAAGCAAGGATGATGCTTCACTTGTTTAAAGTGCAACTTCCCTAGTAATTGATATTTTGTTCATCAGCTGAAGGAGCTTGTGGAGGGACACTCCGTGGGACAAGTGGAACTATTTCAAGTCCGCACTTCCCTTCTGAATATGAAAATAATGCCGATTGCACCTGGACCATATTGGCTGAACCAGGAGATACCATTGCTTTAGTCTTCACTGACTTCCAGTTAGAGGAAGGATATGACTTCTTAGAGATCAGTGGAACAGAAGCACCATCGATATGGTAAGTCAGAGATCTTGTAAAGATGTCACTTTATTGTTTTCTCATTTTAGTGCCTGTTTTGAAAAGATAATAGAGGATATTTAAGATATTTTCTACCTATTAGTAAGACCATTTTTATGCATTTTATTTGGCCCCTTTCATCTTTCAGAACTTTAAAAAAAAAAGCTGTTTCCTTCTGTTTATTTCCACATGTTGATACTTCCTCTTATTTTCCTCCATCTTAAAAACTATATTTTTAAGGTATCTTATCAGTGAGCATTTGTTAGTGTTATGCATTTGAGCTTGGTATTAATTTCTGATGTTGTGCCTGGAAGAGCTTATAATGATATTGTACTCCAACAATGAAAGTAGTGAGCAAAAGGCAGTCCCATAGAAAACCAGGAATATCTAGAATCCTAATAGATGCCATCTTACTCTAAACAGGCTATAATTCAGTTGTCCTACATGTACTCATGTATGCAAGCATTATTATGTTAGCTGATGTTAAAACAGTTTGCTTAGCCTTAGTAAATTTAGTAGTAAACCTACATTCTCTGTACTGAATAAAAGACAATAGTTCTGTCTATGGGAATGGATTAAACTGCAGAAGTTCATATTATGATTTCTCAGCATGCTACATATGCAGGTTTTTCATTCTTTTCATCTCTGAAAACGTCTTGTGCTTGACATATGCACCATTGCTAGAGAATGTTAGAAAAAAATGCAGATCTGCTCACAGATGACTGATGAGTATTATCTCCAGAATGCGTTTCTGGAGATAGGAAGCAATCTCACTATAATTTTGGTGTCATAACAGGCTACACAGTGCAATGTATTAATAATTGTGAAGTTCTAGGTAGCATCTGATCTGATGAAAACCTATCAAATAAAAATGTGTGGTAACTATGCCAGGCAAATATGTAAAAACTTTATTTAGAAGATATTTGTATATCTATATCACAAGATTGCTCTCTAACATTTCCACAAGACCAAAAGTTGTGTAATAGCAGTCAATGAAGCTGCTTTGTATGTAATTGAGTGCTCATGTCTGACTGTCTGAGGCACAATATGTGAGTATCCTGTTGCCTCTCTCTCATACACAGACACATGCACAACAACAAGCCTCATCAGTGCAGATGTTTTCTTCTTAGGGGTTCTAAGGACCAGAAGCTGAAACCTAGAAGTGGAAGGACTAATGTAATTTTTCTGCAGAACATAAAAGTCTATCCATTTGGTTTTGTGTAAGAGACTCTAATAGACGCCTAGCAACATATTGTGCTTTTCTTGCAAGTAATTGGTCTATTACTGAACTGTAAACATGTAAATATATCTATAACTTTACATTTACAGAAAGTCATCTGACCATATCTGTTCTCCTGAAGATTTCTGGTAATATATGAGGTAGAAGAATGTGACCAGTGGAGACATATTCTGCATTGATCTCATATAATGATATTACCAGTGTTACATTGGAAATCAGAGCTATAATAAGTATCTTATTATATGTATCTTATTTCTCCTACAATTCTCAACATTTCTCTTGCTTCCTCTGATATTTGTTTTCTGAGGGTTGGAGATTTTATTTTCTTATTAATACTAAACTCCAGTCTTTAAAACCTAGACATTTTTATAAGCTTCTAAACTCATAGAACCATAGTTTGGGTTGGAAGGAATCTTTGAAGGTCATCTGGTCATACTGCTCTGCAATGAGGAAAGACATCTTTAACTAGATCAGGTTGCTCAGAGCCTCATCCAACCTGACCTTGCATGCTCTGTGTATGGGGCACCTATTAGCTCTCTGGACAACCTCTGCCAATGTTTCACCACTCTAATTGTAAAGAATGTCTTTTGTGTAGTCTAAATTTAGTCTAAATCTACCCTCTTAAGTCCAATTGCAACAGACTCTGCTAAAAATGTTGTTCCCATCTTTCTTATAAGCTTCCTTTAAGTATTGAAAGACTGCAGTAAGGTCTCCACAGAACCTTCTCTTCTTTGGACTGAGAAGCCTCTCTCAGGCTTTCCTCACAGGAGAGGTGTTCAAGCCCTGGGATGGTTTTTGTGGCCCTCCTCTGGACTTGCTCTGTCTTTCCTGTGCTGAAGAAGAGCTGGACACAGAGCACTTCAAATGGGATCTCATGAGAGCGGAGTAGACGGACAGACTCACCTCCTTTGACCAGATGGCCACACTGCTTTTGCTGCAGCCCAGCATAAGATTGACTTTCTGGCCTGCAAGTTCACATTGCCAGCTTATATCCATCTGTTCATCCACCAGTCTGTGGTGATACCAAGCAGCACCTTGCACTTGGCCTTGTTGAACCTTTTTGAGTTTTCCATGCGCCCACTTCTCAAGATTTTCCAGGTACATCTAGATTGCATCCTATCCTTCAGGTGTGTCAACCTCATCACATCTTGGTAGCATCAGCAAACTTGCAGAGGTTGCACTTGAACCTGCTGTCCAGGTCATTGATGAATATTAAACAGTACTAGTATCACTGATACAGGATAGGATCAGGATTAGTACAGGATCACTGATGAAAGTTTGGGGAAACTATAAAGAGTTTTGTAAGAAATGTTTAAAAGATAATTGGATAATTTGAAATGAAGCAACACATTCAGCTATATTTAAGCCAGAACAGTTACCATAGCGACATTAGAGCCATGCTAAATGTAGTGCATGTTGTAATCTGCTAAAATCAGCTGTTTGTTTAAATGTGAAGTTGTTCCATACTTAAAACTAATGGTGTAGAGGTGTAGCATCTTAAAATGTGAGTTTTTCTTAATTGCTCGCTTTTATTGTATCTGGCATCATGTCAACAGTTTTCTACATTATTCTGTATTAGGAGAAATATTCCATTAATATGGTCAGGTAATTATGGTTGGTTTTTTTCACTTAATGGAATATTTAATTTAAAATATGCCAGATATTATCCTAGTGAAGGACAGAGAAAGACACATCTATGAGCACGGTAAAAGCTAGAAAGAAAGAATGAAGAAAATAATGTCAGACTGACAATTCTTTACTAAGCGTATGATGCAATAGGTCTGGATTATCCTCTCCAAAAATATCCACAAGGTTAGAAACAGTTCTGGCATGGTTGCAGTAAAAACTGGATGGAAATTTTTAAGTTAAACAATGAAAATGCTAGAAGTAGAATCTAAATGCTAAGGTAATCTGATGTGTCTATAAAATATGTATACAAGATATTTTATATTATAGTGATTATATAAATGATTTCTCTTATTCCTATATAATAGTAATATTAAACATATTACTTATATGCTTTACATATTTGTAAACCTTCTTGAAGATGTTGACTTATTTGCCCCTTTTTATTATTATTTTCACGTTAGGTAAAGCTGGGCAATTCACATGGGCATAGATAGACCCAATTCAGGCTTTTTCATGTAAATGTGAGTTTGCCATAATTTTTACAAAATCTTTAGATTATCTTAGATGGTTTCATTGTGCATGAGAGGTCATTATGATACTAAGAATCATTCTGTAATTATTATTTTATTTAACTTGGAACCTTAACATCAAACAAGTTTTGTTCATTTATTTTCTTTTTCCTTATAATACTAAATTTATCTTTCTGTCCTTGATTTTAAGCCCAACATCATTATCCTTCACATTTTTGTCAGTATTTGCCAATGCAGAAGAATGAACTATACTTCATACTTGTTAGTTTAAATTAATTTCTTCATAGTATCTAAAAATACCTTCAAGATTATTCTGACTTCCTTATAAATCACCTCAATATCCTGATGAAGGGCCATAAAAATGTATGTGGATGTAAGAGTGACTTGGAAGCAGCAATAATGAATTGCTGTAATCTTGGCATACAATTTTACATAAATACCTGGAGATATATGAAACTTACTTCTTATTTCTATATTAATGAATAATTCTTATAACAGTTGCATGCTATTTTGTTTTTCTTAGATAAATACACAAGTCCAAACAGATATATTTCAAAATACAGGCTTTTGATCTGAATGTTTCCTGTCCTATTTATAGATATCTATCTGAATTACCACCCTTATTGTGAGAGGTCTATAGCAAAGTAAAGCATGAGATAATGGAATGTTCTAAATCACTTTTTTTATAAACACGTATGGCAGTAGTTCCGGACATATGAGCTGAATGTTTAGTTTAGAATTACATAATTAGACAGCTAAAGAGCACCATCTATCGGTTTACTGTGAAAAGATGTGTTGCTTGTGGATGCACCTTCAATAAAATTGTTGTACACAAGAAAAAGGCTTGTCACCTACCTATGCCAATATTAGGTGCTATTTTCATTTCCTTCTATAGCAGGTGAGAAAGGATATGCCATGGCCACACAACAAAAGGAAGGCAGTTAGATTCCAGCTTTGAGATAGGGTTTGAGAACCTTATCAGATTTTTTATTAATTTATGTGAGTTACTTACTTGGTTTAAGCCTCTTTAGAGATATTTGGATGACCATCCCACTTTTTTTTTGTCACCAGTGAAACTGCAAAGTCATATGTTTGTCTTGGTAAAGGGCTCTCTTGCGGTCTACTAGTTTTTGGAAGCTCTTACCTTTCTTTAGCTTTTAACTAGATTTCCCCTATTACCTATTTTGGTTAGGAAATTGAGTCCAATAAGTATAAGCTTTTTTACTGGATAACCTGTCTATCAGACCTGCCATGAACCACATTTCTCTTTTCTTTTATTTTTTTGTTGTTGGAAAACAAGTTACATAGTTACTGCCAAAATTCTTTCTATTGATTTTCATGTTACAAAGTTTTCAATTACGAGATAAAACATCACACAATATTTCCCAATTGCAAATATCATTAAAGCTGTCTAGCATTTGAACCCAACATATCAAATACAGTAAAACAAAAACTTTTAAAATTGATTTAACATAAATATTATTCAATTCCAAATCCCCAAGAAACATTGGAAGCACAAAGACACTTTTAAAGTGAGGGACAAATATAGAATGTGAATCTTTATGAACAGATTTTTAAGACTGAAAAATGCATTGATTGTGACAGAATATTAAGTTTTTTCAATTCATAATATGTTTATTTACCAGATTAGAATTAAAGTTTGGTCAATTTTTCCTAACAGATTTCTTCCATACATCATTTGTTCACACTCTTGATATAGTACACGTCATCAGTAGGCATTTACATAGTGCAAACTGAATAAATGACAGAAAACTCCCCAAAATAAGAAATATGACAAACATCATGTGACTTTAAAAGGCTCAGCAGATTATCTCTTTTCCCCAGCTTCTGAGTTCTTCTTGTTGCTGCCTTTGGTACTAGTGCTTATCTTTTCTAGTTTCTCACAGCTGTTTTCTGTTGGCAACACCTATGCTTCCACTGGTCTCTTCTCTTCCCTTCCACCAACATGTCCATAATATTTCTGCATCCTCCTTCAGCATTTCCTGCCATGTTCAATGGTTTAAGCTTAAAATCTGTTAAAACTTACCCAAAATAAATGTGGACAATTCATGGTTGATCTTGGTTTCTAATAGATTACAGGCTGAAAAACATAAGTCAACCATGTAGTATCGTCATAGTGAAAATGGTGCATCAAAAGTTTACAATGTGCTGAACTGGAGTGCCATTAGAGTTCTATAATCTTGGAGAGAATGTCTTTCTGGTCTCAGAGTTGTTAAACATAGTCTCAGAGAGGATTGTCCCACTCACTGATTAGGGAATTTATAAAGAAAATTGGCAGGGTGTTTTGCATAGGATACCAGCTATGTATACTAAATACATCATACAGACAACTGGTGTGCCTGAGTTCTTAGAGTATTGCTTTCCAGAGTCTTTTTAAATTCCTTGAGTAGGAAATAGCATGTTTTAACTCAGTGTCTATAGCCACTTCTTTTTTCCATAGCAGTTGCTAAACTCAAACATATGCAGATAAACAGGTTCTTCACTCCCACAGTTTTCCCATAATAAGGATTAAGAAGATGGTATCATCAGTGATATATCTTGTACTTGGCTATATTTATCAAAATCATCATGTTCCAAAATGGATTTTCTGCAGGCATTCAAATACCTACTTGAAAAACTGAATTATCCACAGTTGTAAGTAGACTTGGGAAAATACAGTGAACACTGCTCAGTACCTTCAGAAAAAAAAGAAAAAATAAGAAATGTAGATAAGACAAGCTACAAAGAAGTTGGTATCTTAAGACAGGGTTACATCTCTTTCTACCACCCTGCACATTGTCTTCCTTTCAGCATCCATATGACAATTTTTTAATTGTTTTGATACAGAGGAACATATGAGAGGTTTTTGTTTATTATTTAAGTGTATAATAAATACTACAGTACATATTATAAGGAGATGAGCTTTGGTAGTTGCAATGACACACTTTCAGAGTCGAATTACTAAAATGACTGTAATGAAGAGGACAAAGAGTGCAAGCAGTGGTTTCAAAAGTAAGCTCAAATGTAACGTCCAAATTTATATGTGATCTCTGAGTTGGTGAAATTGAACTGGAAGAAAGGAGGTATTGGAGGGAATAAGGTCTTTCAGTTGAGGCACTAGGAGACAAGAAGGAATCTTAACATGAAAACAATTTTGATTGGCTATGTTGGGGTATACTATGACAGATTTTATAGTCTTGCTAACATTTTGGAAGCAGCTTTGGGCTGCTTGGGGGGGGGGGCAGGGGAATATGGTGCTCTTGGTCAGAGGAGTCTTTGCAGAGTGACACCCCAAATGAGCCTGGGAGGTGTGCTTGAGTCAGCCATCACACTGGACAGAGTAAACAAAAACATCCTAGACCCATGGGAATAACACTGTCACCAATATTACTTTGACCCAGAAGGCACATTTCCCCTCCTATCCTCTTCCTACAGACAGAACTGTTCTGTACACTGACCTTTGCTGTGTAGGATAGAAGTGAATCCTGGCCTACCCTCCTCTTTCCTGGAAAACACATGGTAGCTCTATCCATATCATGTGGTCTTTACCCAGATACTGTTGCATACAGTGATGGCAAGGGCTGAGAGAGGTATGTAATGCTACTGAGAGCTCCAGGTAGAAATGTAACAAAACACTTTCCCATTATTCCTTTTGGATCACAGCTTTCTGTTATTTGTTAATCTTGTGTTTAATCTGATAAAAAAAAATTGTAGAGTCCTGCTGCAAAGACAAATCTATTTAAGGCTCGGATAATAAATATGTTTAGTTTGTGATCATATCTGACATGGAAATCTTGCCAAAGATTGTCTTAGACTTGTATTTAAGGAAAGCATATCTAAAATGCCCTGCTTATCTCTTGTAGTACTTTCATGTTAAAAAAAAAAATTTATTAGTACCTGTATCCATAAGACTATGTTGAAAGTTTTGCAAGGATTTTGACCCTAAAATTAATATGAAGGTAAATATACTTCATGCTAGTAGTAGTGACTAAACTCATGCACACTCTTGTCTGTGCTAGCTGTAAAGACATAGAGACCACTTAGCTATTAACACCAGCATATGAGTGGTGTATGAAGTGTGAAGTACAGAGGCAGTAAATTGATGCTTAATTCACAGAACAGTATTGCTTTCTTTGCACCTATTAATTTACAGCCAACTGTGCTGAAGAGGTATAAAAGCTTAATTCATAGCACATCACAAACTGACAGGAACATAAGAGTGAGGGAACTCACTTAAGGAAGGACTGTGACCTATAGTATAATTTTCCACCACATTTAAAATAACATGAAAACCACTAGATTTTAAAATTAAGTATGCAAACAACGTTTAAATACATTGGCAGATATCTCAGATTGCTTAAAATTCAACTAGCTTTACTATATTTCTAAACAGTTTTTTTTAACCCTGGCCATTGAGTGCTCCTAAAATTTCCTTCTACTAGGTATGTTGCATTGTTCTAGAATATCTATAGCATTAGCTTCATTTTCTTGCAAAATTCTTGACATTGGATTCAGTAAAATGTATTCTGAGGATGAAATAGCGCATACCAGTGTATCCAGGTCAGAAACTTTCTTAGAAATATTTATGAATTGTGATATTTCTTGCTTTTATGCAGAGTCTATCCATTACCGTCAGCCTGTATGAGTAGTGGCCTCTTTTCCCTTTAGACTCAATGAGGATGAAAAATGGTAATTTACCAAACTGTTCTTTTCTAAAGTACTGTTGTATTTAAAATATATTAGAATTTAGCTGTTGCCCTTTTTTAAATATATAATTTTGTGTTTTTTTTTTTAAATACAGCTTGATTTTTTTAAGAGAAGAATAACATTTTAGAATATGAAAATCAAGTGTGAATATAGGTCTGTTTTATTTTTTCCTGGATGTACTAAAAACTACTAAAACATGGTACATAAGAGTTTTGTTATGTAATTAGAGTTGTTTTCTTTCCCAAAAGATACACAAAAGTGCATATACTTTTCCAGAAAACTCTTCCCGAATTTCCACTGCAAGCTTTTTAGGCTATCCATTAGTTGTTGCATGTTTTTTTTCTGCTGAAAGCAGTGCTGAGATCTACAGCAGCTCAGAGTACACCCATCAATGAACTGTTCTTACAGTTAATAAATACCTTGGCCCCTGGTATCTCTGTTTAGTTAGCACACAGAATACATTGATTATTTCTTTGACTCTAAAACAAAGTTAAATTGAATTTAAATAACATGTTTATTGATGGCTACTCTCTTTTTAATGCCTGCACAGTAGGCTAGTGATTGAACTTAATGGGTTTTCTGCAGACGTCTGCACTTAGAAAAGACTGTGCTGTTTTGTATCTCTGATGTTTTAAAGTGGTAGTTGTAGCACAGAAAGTTTAGATATGATGTGTAGTGGTCACTGAGATTTTGTTTCTCTTTATCCAATCTTCCAGGTGGGCAAGGGAGAAGGCAACTTGTCGGGGAAAGCAACTTGCTGTGAATAAAAAGAAAACCCAGGGATTTTGCTAGATTAGCCAAGCTTGCTACAGCACCACAGTGAAAAGTGGAGATTCCAAATGTAAACCATCTAAAACAAAAATGGAACTACTAAAGATAACTTTTTGCACACTGGATTCTGATGGATATATTCATTAAAAAGCTATTCAGTATGCTGATAAAGTTGGCAAATTATTCCATCCCAATTTTAGTGAAGTAAGTGGAAGGGACAGGAAAACATGTAAATTTTCCTCACCAGAAAGCAGGAACTTGTATTAGAAAAAAAAAAATTCTTTCAAATGATATGACCCTATTATTATTTTTTTTAATTAGAAACAATACAGTAAAATATTACATGAAAATCAGAATAATACGGTGGAATTTTTTAATTTTAAGTTTATACAAAATCTCATGTACAGATATGTGATCACCTGCATTTGGAGGAGATTAAGCATATAGTTTTGCTTTGTATTCAGTACATTTAGAAAGTATAGATAACGTAGTAAAAGCAAAGCTCTGTTTCAGTTATTGTTCTAGGTCAAAGCAAAAGCCACACTTTTGTTTAGAACATATTCACTTTTGCACCTTTATTTTGAAATTAGAATGGCAGGGTCAAATCTCCTCAAAAACCATATAGGAAGTAGCATGTAAATTAATTCAAATAACTTCAAATCAGGTTTATAAACTGCATATTTAGTTACATTGACACAATAATCTGCAGTTGTCTATTTAGCTGACTGAGAGCAGTGTAGTGTCTAATGCATGCCAAAGCAGAAGTGGAATATATTCTAGAGAGCATATTTGCAGATTTACTGGACTGTCATTTGTCATCTTTCCATGTATATAAAAATATCATTAATATTACAGAGTTAAGCACTCAAGAATAAAGAATGCCATTTTTAGTTTGACCCACTTATACATAAAAGTTGACATGGGTTTTTAATTATGCCACCAAATGCTCTTATATCTAACCATGCTCTGAAACTGAATTACTGGTTTGCATTTAAACACTCAGGTCAGTAGAACTGCTGCTATATATATTGAGGTGAGAAGTGGAGTGCATTATGTGGGATATTAAAGGAAAAGAAAGAAATGTCTCATGATTAAAACAAATTGAGTACCACTTTAAAATGTAGGTCTTTTATGTGCTTTATTCATAGAGTTTCTATGTCATGGTAACTCTTATCTTCAGACAAGAATTTTGCAAAGTTTTGCTATTACTGTGGTCCTTATTTCTCATATAGTTGGCTTCAACACTTTCAGCTCTTCTTTCATCTGCAATTATGCTGAATGTTGTATCAATAATATACTTTGAGTGCTGTTTCTAAAATTCAGACTTTAGTCCTCATTCAGAAAAAAACCTTTAAAATATCAGTGCCAAAATGTAGGTTCCATGTCCTGAAAAGGAATGTATTTTAAATGTTTGTATTTATTTTCTTGTGCTATAAGAAAAAACACTACTGCTTGTAGTAGTAGTACTATACCAGTGTTTTGCAAACATAAACAAAAAGATGATTTGAGCTTATGAAATACTGTAAGGAAGCACATTTAAAAGCTTCTACCTTTTCTTCTTTAATTATTTAGGGACCCTTTTTAATTAGTTTCAGTCTTGTTTAACCAGAGGAATTATTTTTTTAAAAGAACAAATTAATTTGAATAATTTTATTTCAAAACCTCACCACTTCACAAGTAGAATATTCATCTGGTAGTTGTACAACAGGAGTTTCTCAAAACTCTTCCTCTTATAAACCGTGTAATTCCAGCAATTTCTACAGTAGACCAAGAGATGCATGTCAGTTTCATAAACTGAAACAGTGCTTGGATACCATTTAAGACTGTAAACATCCTTACTTACTCATCTTCACTCTTTGAGGGAAAAACCCTAATTCTTTTATTTACTTTTGAAATGTGCTAATTTTTGATAAAGTATAGCATTCCATTTTGGCAGATAAAAAATATGTCTATATCTATATAGTATGTATATTATATACATCTACATACATATACACACACATATATATAACTCACAGCAGCTTTCCAACAGAAAATTCTAAAACCTTATATGCATTGTTACTAAAAAGGTGGAAGTATTGAATATCATGATCGCCATTTTCTGTTTCTGAGGTCAAAACTTAACATTTATGACCAGCCTATGTCTTAGAACTATTTAAAAGATGGTAAAATGTCCTTTTAGTATTATCTCCTTGAAGATGATAAGACTCCTTTGATGTCGTTCCAAATACTCCAATTTATTTCTTTTTTGCTCAGCCATGACGAATAGTTAAGGAAAGCCTTTTCTAGAAAGAAAAATGAAGAAAAGCAAAGAACTTTCACATACATTGAATTTAATTTCAAGGCAAGCATGTGTTTTTATAATGATTTAGCTTAATTACAGACTGACAAATTGATAGAATTCAACTGATATGAAAAATACTTGCCCTCATAACCTCATCAGTGATAGAAGAGGAAAAGGATGCTCAAGCCATTCATGTGAGTCCCTATTACATGGTTCTCAGTACAGTATTGCAATGAAGAGTCCTTTGTGAAGCATATTAAAGGTGTACATAAACCGGCATTAGACCAAAATTAGAATGCTGGAGACAGACCTTATTATTTCTTGATTTCTTAGAAACTGATGTACAAGTCTTCACAATAAATATTTAGAATTAGCACAGTGCCCCCTGGGTACCAATATGGTAATAAAAAACATGGGTAGTGTGTTTTCTTCAGCTGTGGTGTTTGAAAACAATCCACTAAAATCCCATTGGGGTAGATGAAGCTCTTAAAAATGTTAATTTTTCTGTGTACAGTAAGTAGCAGTAAAGCCCTGCAAATCTACATAGACTTGAGAGCTGAATTAATAAGTTTTGTTTGTGTTGGGGATTTAGCTACATTTTAAATGGTTCTATAACGGAAAAAAACCTCAAGTTGTTGTCAAATTTTAGACATTGACGAAAGTTGTTTACAATTTTGTTGTTAAAAGGCTTTTTGTTTATGAAAAGCCCCAATGTTTTTTGTTTAAAACAAAAAGAATCTCTCATTAAAAAAAAAGATTTTAATTTTTCTCAGAAGATTAAAAAATTACATGTTTGATATTAAACTCTTACAAAGAGTTTGCAGATCCTGCTTTTTTTCCAAATATGGATATTCTTTCAGAAACTTTTCCTTCTCAGGAATGAAGTTTGTTCATCATCATCATGGCTAGGCTTCACAAAGGAAGGTTTGGGAAGGGCACTACCCACACTGGGTCAGCTTGGAGAGTTGGGGCACAGATGCTAAAAAGGACAACATGTTTGTTGTTTAGTGAGATGCATAAGAAGATAACGTGACCAGAATGACCTGTTAGCAAATTTTCAAGTTTGGAGGTGATGGAGTTTTTAATCATGAAGCCAATGCCTGAAAAGTGACTTTTGTTTTTGGGTTTGCCTGAGCAGTAGAGTGTGTAGTCAGTTCATCTGCCAAGGCCTAGTGAGTTTGGATGGTGACAGCGAATACCTCCAGATGTAGGTTTGGTTAGAGTATCCTTCTCTTAGATGGATAGCCCTACAGGGCTAAGTGAGCTCCATATGCCTGGGTTTTGGAGTTTTCTTTCTCCTAGGATGGTTGCCAAGAGGCCTAGCGAGCCCATCCTGCCTGTGGATACACTTTGTCTGACCCTTCAGTTGAGACCTGTCTGGCATGGGAGACCCTACCGGAGGCACAAACCACCGCCAGTATAGCACACAACCTCATGAGGGCACACAAGTTTCTCCCCCGTGACAAGGGGGTGTCCCTGGACAAGAGTTTGTTCAAAGTATATAGAACAGGACCATTTTTTTGTTTTGTTTTGGTTTTGTTATTTAGATATCTTTATTCAATGTACCTCCTCTTTTTGATAGACCAAAACACCTGTAATTTTTTATGCACCTCTGATGCAAAACTGCTGCATGCTTTTTTAAGATATCATAACCTGAAAAATTTGGGTAACAGATATGAAATTCATATTTAGGAACAAGATATTTCCGTTCTGGTGATCAGCTGTGACCTGTGTAAATGTGATCTCTAGGCTTCAAGTGCAAAGATTTTGGGAAGGGCTCTACCCATGTGGGTGTGTCCTTCGAAGCTGCGCAGTGGATGTTTTAGGTGAGGCTCAGCGTGCGCAGAACTGGCCCCACCCTTTAACTCCTAAGGTCGTCTGCCATGACTGAGTGAACTTGGATGGAGACAGTGAAATCCTCAGGACTAGAACCTACAGCACCCAGGAGGTCTCCCATCCAAGTACTAACTGGCCTGACCCTGCTTAGCTTCTGAGATCAGACGAGATCGGGTGTCAGAGTGGCATTTAACTGCTTGACCTGTGTAAATAAAAGTATAACAATTCTCCATCCAAAGAGGACCATATATTTTCAGAAAAATATTTCAGTCTTTTCCAGTCCTTCAGATATTTTGTAATCTGTTCTAATGGTTAACTGTTCTTACTGTTAAAAGCAAGCATCTTATTTCCAAGCTTGCACCTGGCTAGCTTCAGATTCTAGCCAAAAGTACTGCCTTTGTCTATAAGACTGAAGAACTCTTACCACATTGCAGTTCCCAGTAAGTGCTTGCAAAATGTAATGTCACAACTTCTCCTTTGATAGTATAATATTTTTTTTTTAGTTTTTCAGAAAATTATGTTTAGGTTTTTTTAATTATTCTTGATTTTTTGTTCAAATCTTCTGCAAATAGCATTGTATTCATGGCTGCAAACTAATATTGTGAAATGGAAAAAGCATTACAGTAGCAGGCGTTTGTTTTTTCCGTGCCACTGCCAGTGTTAAGCAGGCTACCTGTTGGTCCCATGTCATTTGCTCCGATGTTTGATTTTGTTTGTTTGTTTTATTTTATGATATCCTGGAGCATAGCATAAGAATGTTGCTTGGATGGGAACTGGTTGATGTAATCTAAAAAAGAAGCATAGATATGATATGAGTTTCTGTTTTCTGTGACTTTTATTAAGTTACAACTGGCCAATCTAACCTTCTGCCAGCCCAGAGCACTGAGTGCCACATCTTGTTATCAGACTTTGTTGGGAATTCTAGCAAAAAAAGGAAAGAAACTGTCCAGTGAATCCTATAAAAACTTACCCACTTTGGAACAGGTAGCAGAGGCATGCAGTCAAGGAAACCAAAGGAACTCGCTATCTTGGGATGCACTTTTGTAGACCATCCATTTTGAAAAATATCTTTGTGAGAATCAAGAAAAAATGTCTCTTTTTCCATTTTTATATGGACTTCTTTTATATTTCTGTTCTTGGACTGTCAATTCATGTACCTTAACATTTACCAGTATGAAGCAAGTCAAGCTGTCCCACAGTATATTTAAAGGCCCTAGGAGGATGAAGACATGGGGGTAAATAGTTCAAGTGCAGATTCTTGCTGAATCCACTCAAAACCCCGAAGATCCTTTTCCAGAGCATGAATTTGTATCAAGTAGAGAGGTAGAAAAGTACAAACCAGCATGGAGTTTCCTGTCCTCTGTGTTAAACAAAGGCAGTCTGTTCCCAATAGGATTTTCCTGAGACATTGGAGATCTAGTGGGAATTTGACTAATTTTGTAGCTGTCAGAGGGCAGTTTTGGGGAATGGAGCCAAAGAACAGCACCATACCTCTAACAGCATGTGGTCTCAAATATGTTTATGGAGGAAACATATCAGGTTGGGTACACGTTGGGAGGAGCTGTTGACTCCCTAAAGAGCAAAGAAGCCCTGCAGGGAGACTGGACAAATGAGAGATTGGCAATCACCAACTATGTGAAGTTTTAACAAGAATGCCAGACTCTGTACCTGGGAAGGGGCAGTCTTTGTATGTATAAACTGGGGAATGAGAACACAGAGAGCAGTGATAAGGAAAGGGACCTGGAAGTCCTGATGGATGGCAAGTTGAATGTGAGTCAGCAGTGCCCTGGCAGCCAGGAGGGTCAACTATGTTCTAGAGGGGCATCACGCACAGCATCACCAGCCAGTCAAGAAAGCGGATTGTGCTGCTCTGCTCTGCAGTAGTGTGACCTCACCTAGAATATTGTGTGCAGTTTTGGGCACTGCAATATAAGATAACACATTGTTAGAGAGTATCCAAAGGAGGGCAACAAAGATGGTGAAGAGCCTTGAGGGGAAGCTGTATGAGGAGCAGCTGAGGGCACTTATTCTGTTCAGCCTGGAGAAGAGACTGTGGGAAGACCTCATTGCAGTGTACAACATCCTCATGAGGGGAGGTACAGGGTCAGGTACAGATCTCTTCACTCTGGTGACCACTGACAGAACCCAAGGAAATGGCCTCAAGCTACATCAGGGGAGGTGTAGGTTAGATATCAGGAAAAGATTCTTCACCCAGAGGGTGGTTGAGCACTGGAACAGGCTCCCCAGGGAAGTGGTCACAGCACCAAGGCTGTCTGAGTTCAAGAAGTATTTAGACAACATTCTCATGTGCATGGTGTGACTCTTGAAATGTCCTGCAGAGGGCCAGGAGTTGGACTTGATGATCCTTATGGGTCCCTTCCAACTCAGCATATTCTGTGATCCTGATCTATCTATCTATCTATCTATCTATCTATCTATCTATCTATCTATCTATCTATCTATCATCTATCTATCTATCATCTATCCATCCATCCATCCATCCATCCATCCATGCATCCATCCATCCATCCATCCATCAATGTGGGTGTATAATGATTTCTGTTCTATAGCACACACACAGACCCCCCTACACTTATATCAGCTGGTTGGCATGTCAGGTTTGCTGCTGACTTGGCTTCTCTGTCTTCCATCACATGCTTGGTTTTCTACATCTCGTATTTAATGTCTGTGTATATTTTCCCTGAGAGTCTTTTTGTTTAACATTTTACATTTTTCTACATTAAATCACTGTCATGAGCTGCCAATGACCTCAGCCTCTGACCCATTTCTGAACAGCCAAACCTGACCGACCTTCTACATGTGGCTTGAATACAGATGGCAACACTAATTTCTGTCAACATTTTCTGGTCTAAAGGAGCATGTTTTTGATTTGGAAACAGTCAGCCATGGAAGTGCAGCAGTAACACACTCATTCCTTGCTTATGACAAGTGGTTGACAGCGTTGTGCATAGCAGGGAGTTGTTTCCTCATTAAGGTGAGGAGCTCACAGAGATAGTCATATTCAAAGGATTTTGGTTTCAAGATGACATTTAGATCAATACAAACAGGTATTGCTCATATGCAATAAGCATTCAACATACTGAAAGGTGCCAATAACTGCATTTGTGTTCATATGTGACTTGGTTTAAGGATGCTTAATCTGACAAAAAACAGTACTGTAAAATATAGAATACTGCTTACATTCACAGCTGGGAAAGTGTTCTGAAATTTTTAATCACTGATGTACATGGTGAAAGCTGGATTGTTTTGTATTTAATATATATAGTCAACAGGAATTTACCTAGGCTTTGTTGTAAAGAAGAGAAACCTTTGAAAATATAGCATGACTACTAGGGGTTTTAGCAATAGAGTTACATTCCCTCTACTTTCTTTCATTTAAAAAGAAAAAGAAACTCCAATTTGATGTAGCTTCATATAAAGAATGAGCCAATAGTTTTACCAGTTGAAAGGCAATGATACAGTTGCGTTTGTAGGAGGTACTTAGCCATATTTACTGGATGAGCTGTACAAATCCAAAACCTCCAAAAGGTGTGGAGAAAGTAAATTTTGAAAAATAGGGTATGAAACATTAACGAACAAATAATCATTTTTATTCTCAGCATGTTACTAGAAATAGGGTACATCTGGCCCACCCAGCAGCTGCATCATTTAGAAGCTCTTGAGAGGGCTTGTGGAGGTGAGGAGAATATAAATCACAAGTTGAACAGAAAAGTAGGCAGAGAGACAGAAATACAGTCAGTATGTATCTAAAATGCATCAGTAAAAAAGGAATGTGGGAGCTTTTTATTCCATTTTGTAAAAACTAATAGAAACTGAAAATCTGAACAGTTTTAAAAATTACTTGTTTTAATTTTTAATGTAATATTATGATAAAGGATTATTACAGAGAACTTTTTTTCAGAGCCAAAAAAAAAATTCTAGTATTTTATTTTAGAGGCATTTCCTGTAAAATTAGGAGAAAAACAAACATTTCTTTGTTCAAAGAAGTTGAAGATAATATTTGATAAATGGAATGTACCATCTGTATTTATTTATTTTAATATTCCTAATTATTATTTCTCTAATTATCTAGCCACACTTAACAGAATTACCACCATGAAGCTATCATGCTGGAAAACATCCCATTTCAACTTTAATTTAGAACTAAATATTTTCACTCACTGATACAAACTAGTATTTATTTTCCCCAAAGTATTCACTTAGCAGAACTCTTTCAAATGACTTTTTACAAAAAACAGAGGGCCCCATTCAGTATCTTAATCACTGTCTCTAATAATTAGCCTTAGCTCCACTACAACACAATGGTGCTTGCTGTGCTTATTTTAACTGTTGATGGCTTCTTTGAAGATATCATCAGTTTTCTTGTTTGTCTGTTTTGGGTTTTCTTGGTTTTTTTAAATTACATTTAGGTAGGATATGCTTCTGCATGAACATTCTTTTTATCAGCTAAAACATGGAACATAAATAGTTTTATATTCAATTATTACCTGTTTTTTTAAATACATAAATGTATGTTCTACAATTTGTAAGATTTTAATTGCAGACTCATTTAATTTCAATTCTTCTTTTTACAAAGTTGATTACTTATTTACTTTATATCTGGAAATAAGTAGCCAATGAGCCCTTCTAGTTTACTAGTAAGCTTCAACCATGAGTCTAGGAACTTATAAGCATTATAAAGAGGTCAGGTCCTATAAATCACAAAGAGATCAACATTCTTTTATTGCCACAGTTCTTATTTTTTTGCAGTTCAATACAATTTATAGGAGAAAAACCCAACTGGCACAATTATATCTTTTTTCTCCACTCTATAACATCTTTATAGGTAGGAGTTCGCACAATGATATCAGCATACCTCAGCTGAGTGCTGACCTTCTCACCTTTTCAGCTCTTTTTTTCTTTTTCCTTTTTTTCCCCTTTTTTGGAAAATAATTTTAAGTAGACAAATCTGTAGCATTTAATGGATCTTGATGAAAATATGTCAACCACTGAAACATTAATCAAATAATGGTACTTTGATTCAGCTCAGATTTGTGTCTTCAATAAGTCTGATTTTTTTTTTAACAAATGTATATCATGAGAGTACAACACTAGCATTTCTGATTCCAAATTTTATTCTTCTGTAACTCTGAATCAGTCTTTTTAACTTTGTCTTAAGCTAGCCAGAGAGGAAGTCAGCAGCAGGAGTTAGCAGCTAACGTTAAAGAGGTGAAGCTCACTGCAAATGGTAGTGTGTGTGCTTTCCACTCTCTAAAGTATGGAGAAAAAAGTATCGTTTGACATTTAACATTTAACTGCAGCTGTGCCTTTATTTCATATTTTCATAATGAAATTTTATATTTCCATAAAAAATGCAGTATTTTGCACTGCATCACAGAGAATAATGTAGAGAGGGTAAAGATGCTTATGCAAGATTCCTCCTATTTACATACTGCCAGCAAGGGGATATCAAATGCAGGGAGATTTTTAGTAAAGCTTTTATGTTTATAAATTTTTTGAGTAACTAGCAGTTTCTGAAGATAAAATTTAGCCTCTAAGGAAAACAGTGGAATTACACATTTACCACATTTTGGTCATCTTCATTAGGAAAAAATATTATAAACATTACATTTGGTAAAGTTATCACCAAAAAAAAGTACACGCCCTTATTTTGAAATACAAGGTATATTTAATCATATAAAACATAGAACCCTTTTTAGAAGTTTTAAGCTACTTGTATCTTCTCTGAATTCTTGAAATGAAAGCAGCTTGATAAGGATTATTTTCTGTTCTTTTAACTCAATAATAGTTAAGAGAGATTGCATATAAGTTGTTATGTATTAAACATTAGAAAAAAATATAGTGTAGTCCTTTGGGGTTTTGTTTTCCACAGTACGGTTTTTTTTTTTTAATTTAGTTTTGGTGTGTTCAGCAGAACACATCTTTATGCTTTTGAAAAATTCAGAAAGAGTCATAGGAGAACAGTAAAGATGCTTGTCTGAAACTTAAGCATATCAATTTCTTCATTGTTCAGAGATGTGCATATTTCCCAGTCAAGCTAATTAGTTGTCATGCTACTGCTGGCATAGATTATATAGGAGTATTGACATACTTGAATTCATAAATATATTTCATTCATCATTTTATCTGTCATTATGTGTACCTTATTTTTTTGGAGTTGTACAATGACTTGGTTAGACAGTTTTATCAAGTTGTAGTATTTACTCTCCACCAGTTTTCCAACCGTTACTTCTGTGTGAGAGTGATCTGTCAACAGATTGGGTAGCTAAAGAAACTGAAAATGCATGTGTTTCTGCTCTGAAATCCTGTGTTATGTTCAGATGTAATTAGTGACAGATTTTGACTGAAATGCTGGGAAAGAAAAAAAAAACAACCAAACAAAACCAAAATACAAACAAAAACCAAAACAACCCCCCCACCCCCCAAATC
The DNA here is from genome assembly GCF_047495875.1 of Pithys albifrons albifrons. Classification (NCBI taxonomy): domain Eukaryota; kingdom Metazoa; phylum Chordata; class Aves; order Passeriformes; family Thamnophilidae; genus Pithys; species Pithys albifrons. The sequence goes on along the minus strand of NC_092459.1, from coordinate 20,564,000 downwards.
TGATCTAACCCACAGTTTTAATTCCTTTTGAGCAATCATAAATATTGTTAACTGGAGAATAATCTAGCCAAACAGGCTTAGTCTGGCCAAACAGAGGCTTCACAGTGTCATAAAACCCCAGAACCCTGTTTTATACCCTTTTTTCAGGAAAAGCACGTTAATGATTTCTGAGCTGCCTTGATAGTCAGCTGCATACGCGTAATTTGGTGACAGCACAGAGGCAGTTTGGTGTAGCTAAGGCTGGCAATGGCTTTGGCCCACAGCATCCTTGCACATCCTACAGATGATTTCTGCAGCACCTGCAGTTAGATTCTACTATATAAAATGTGATCTTTGTGCCACTTTTCAAGTTTTTATTCTCTGGTGACTGTACCAATCTCAAGTGAACAAAAAAGAGCTAAATCCATGTAAGCTATACACTATATATAAAGATACACAAATAAATAGAAATATTTTCAAAAGAAACAATGGGCATATCTGATGGGCCTATGTCTGTTAAACTAAGACAAAAACAGCATATTGATTGGAAAAAAGGAAGAACAATAGAAAAAAAGTGTTATATGGGAGGAAATGGAGCATAAGCATATGGAATTCTGCTTAGGAATATACTGTAATGTTTGTCTGGAGTTCTATACCAGTGAGAGCATATTTGCACCAAGTTGAACAAAATAATGTCCTTACCACTTTGCATGGGACAGATTTCTTGCTGCTACCACTGGCTGTTGGTTTTTGTAGTTTGGTTTTTTGTTTTGGTTTGTTTGGGTTTTTTGTTGTTTTGGTTGGGGTTTATAGTTTTGAAATATTGTATCCAGATTTTCATCTGGCTTTCCAGATGCTATTGTGATTTATGACACACTAACATTAGTGACTTTTGGTGGCTAAATAGAGAAGGTTCTCAGTAGGAGGTAATATCTTTTATTAGGCTAACTGCTAGATGAAATATACAAACTTTTGTGTGCCTAATCCATTCTTATGCAATGAAGTGGAAAACCAAAATATGAAAACTCAATACAGGGCAGCTGTTCAAATTATTTTTTCCCACTTGCGTACTTTAACCATTTAAATAATCCAAAGCAAAGAAAGCTCAATAGGTACTTGTTGATCCTAAAAAGGTATTAAAAAGGAAAGAGCTGATAAGCATGTGAGTTCTTATGAGACAGGGAGAAAATAATTTTGTGCAACATTAAGAGATTAGCTGGAAGAAAACTGCAATAAAACTGACCTCTCTCCTGAATCAGTGATGTTTAGTGTTCAGTCTGAATTTTTAGTTTTAGATTCCAGACTTGGCTGTAGAAGGTGTCTTGTGGGTCTCCTATGAGAAACTTGACTGTAGAGTAATGGTGTTGATTAACAAGACAAGCAAAATATTCTGCCATTGTTGACTGGTGTTTTCTTTGCTCATTAGTTATTTGCATGTTGATTTCTTTCAACCTGGTATTATATGATGCTGCTTTTTCTATGGCTGAACAGCATATGAGTACAGGCATTCCAGTTCTTATGGACTATATTCTCAAGGACAATGGTGGAACAGGAGATAGGATGTCTGGGAAGTAAGATCTGAATGAAAAACGTTACTGGCCATTATCTAGAAGATTATTACTAAAATGGCTATAACTGCACATTCTATAAGGTCAGAAAAGCCTAATTAAATTCTTATTTTATTAAGAGCTAGTTAAAAACAAAGGAAAACTAAACCCTACCCACTACATCTTCCAGTGCATTATGATAGGTGGTATTTTGGTGGCATTCCCAAGAAGGAATTCTTGCACACTTCTAGTCTGTGAATGAAATGCAAAAACTTGTCATAGGAAGTAAGAGAGATAGAAGGGTGTGGTTTTGGCCTGGAAACTTCATGGTGTCTGCTGTAGAACCTGGGTTTTTCCATTAGTAATGGACATAGAGTCAAGCCACTTTGAGATTTCTCCATGGGGCAGAAGAAGTCACAGTACAAATTCGTCAGTCTTATCCAATGACTTTCCCTTGACTGTATACAGCTTGGGAAGTATACAGTCTACTTCCTACAGTATACCTTCTTGTCCAAAATGAAAGTTGGATGTATGTTTAGAATTCTTGTACGTAATTGTCAAGTGATGCTTAAAAATATTAAAAAATCAAAACTAGAACTACACAAAGTTGAGAAGGAAGCCAGTGTTCAGTGATGTCATATCTGGTACTTTGGTAAACTAACTTCTTTATCTTGATTTTAGTGCATCATTTGCAAGAATTGCATCAAGTGTTTTTGAGAAAGGTAGCCAAAATAAACAAGTGGAAGTTAGTCATATGTTAGGTTGTGCTTGTTATTAAAAGTATATAGAATGGTTTCTTACGAATTCTCCTACTAAATTGATATGGGAAACAAATTCTGTTAGGCTTCTCTTGTGCTTTCATGTACAATTTATTTTGTAAGATTTTCTCTCTCTGTGGTGTTGGGAAAAAATATTCAACCAAATAACTCATACCATGTTATCGATTAAAATAATATATGTAAATCATGAATTCTTTTGTGCAGTTTGTCAGCAGTTCAAGTCCTCTAGTATGGATGGATGTTTCTTAAATCCCACTGCTTTATTTTCCAGATGAGGGAAAAACAAAATCAAAATAAAAGAGAAATTCAGATAAGAAATGAAAATGCAAAGCTGTTCCTCAAAGTAAACTTTTATTCTGTGATGAAATAAAACATAGTTTTCTGCATATTTTGTTTTGTTTTTGTGAAATAATGATATGAAGTGAGGTCTTCTTGGTATGATTTTGTCTTTTAACTGAGTTGCTGTAAATGCAGACACTAGAATATTTGTCTTTGAAGTTTCACTATTAAAACCACAAAGATACTCCTAGTACAAGGAACTGTACCTATGCATCCACCTGTCTATCTAATTTTTTTTTAATGTGTACTATTCATAAAGAAAATGATAAATAATTTATCTCCATCTGTGCAGCTGAATTTTACCACTGTGTTACTCTGTAACTGTCAACTCTATAAGCTAATCTGCATGCTGTAGAAGCTAAGTCAGGGAAATTTGACATAACTTTCCATGTCTTTAAAGACAAAATGCCTAGTGAGACAGTTTTAACCAAGTAGTCAGTAATGCTTAATTGAATTATCTGTCCAGAAATATATTTGAAGATTGTATTACAGAATGAGTTTTCACTAATTGCATTTTCACTTACATGAGTCTTTAATTGATGAAAGAGCATGCAAGTCAATGACTTTGATTTCTTTCCAAACTACAAATTTTGCATCCACCTGTGTCTTCTGGTGCTATTTACTGAATTTTTCTGTAGATTGAAATAGTTTTGAATATTTTCTTAATATTTCAGTTAAAATAGTTACCATGAGAGAAAGAAATTCTTTTAACCTTAATGGCTGACTTGAGCTGGGCTGAGCTAACAGCTGACCTCTTCTAGCCAGTAACTTTGTATTCCATACCACATTATGACATCATCTCCAGGGAAGTAGGAACCAGTGTGGGAGTGGTTAAGGCAGTCACTTCTCAGCCCTCCTCTTGGGAGGACGCATGATGCTGTCCCAGGGGGGATGGAGAGGACCAGGCCCACCACTGGCTCACAGGGTATCTCAGGAAAGTAAACTGTGTTGTTCTGGGTCTCTCCTTTCTGCTTGAGTCTGTCTCCCTGGGGAATAAGTCTTTTCTTAAGTAATGTGTAGTTAAGACAGTAGAATTTGTGTGTTTGTTAAGAAGTTGAAGTGGGGAATTTGTTGCTGCAGACTTGTGTGAGTGTATATTTGTACTCTTCTAATTGTCTCTTTCTTTCTGTGAAAAATATATGTAGTTTTAGTATAAACACAGTTTGAAGTGGTTTTTTTCTTTCCCATCTCTTTTCCTCCCTTTCCCTGGTGTTAGGAGGGAGGCTTTTCTCTCTGTGCTTGGGGGGGCTTGGCAGTTGCTTATCTCTAACCAAGACATACTGCAAAAGATCATTTAGGTCATTGAGTTCAGTTTCCTTAGTCTCAAGCAACAATCACTAATTTGGGACAATAAAAACAATATATTTTGAAGCATTAGAACACCTTATGCTATCTAACAACTACTAAAATCTTAAGATTTTATGGCTGCAATAGAGTGTCATACAGGAGAACAGCAGAAAAAAAAAATGGGGAAGTTGTGGAGTACCTACAGGGCTTCAAATTCTCCAAGGAAGCACATCTTGTTACAAATTAGAACAAGTTCTAAAAAGGGCTGTCCTTACTGATTTTTACAGAATGAAGACCTATTACCAGATTTCAAATATTAATTAATTCTGAGGGCTAACTGACAGAGTGATCTTCCTTTCCACTAAGGACATTCAGTCCTGGTGAGCAATTCTTTAGTTGTGACTGGACTGCTGTGATACAGAAGGGGATCAATAAATATTTCTTGAAGGGGTAAGAGAAAAAAGAAATAAATTCTCAATATTTTCAAATTGTATGTAGAAACTCTAAAACATAAAATTAATAGGATATAACATAGCATAATGCAAAAAAACCCATATGGGTTCACTAGCTTACTTCAACCCCACTTGAAGTTACAACAATTTAGACATTGAAGGACTGACACCAAGTGTGGTTTTTTGCACTTCAAGCATTTTTCTGAAATCCTCTTAGTTTTCAATGATCTCGTGCCTATTTCCATAAATAGGTTTCTGTTTTATTTAAGATGAAGGTGTTCCCAAGATGATTCATCACTACAGATATGTAAGCTGTGCATAATAGTGCACAAAAAGCCCAAACCTTACAATGTCATGTTTTCATATGCATGTTTTGACTTTAGTGCAGCATCATTTAGGTTGTCAAAACCCCACCTCTTCTTTATGTTTCTTTGTGGGTTTTTTCTAAGTCATCATTTACGCTATTATGGTATCTGATTGCCAAGTAAACATTAGCTCCCGCATCTTCACAGAACTGTTGGAAAGCAGAAAAGTACAACCATCTTATTTTATAAAAACAAAGAAAATTATATAGATAAAAGGAAATGGTGAAGATCACACAGAAGTCTGTGTCAAAACAAGAGCAAATTTTATAAGCCCTAAAATACTTCCTAGTTTATCCTTAAGGTCTGTCTGTAATATAAGTAATCATAGAAGCTACAAACCTCAGATCCAAGAACTCTTACACTGCCTTATGTGCCAACATATTTGGCCATTATTTGTTGCCGGGAATGACCCTTCCCCCCAAAAACAGGACTTCGAGCCACGTTAGTGTAGGGTAAGATAAAAAGTAAAGGTCCTTTAATAACACAGAGCCTACAGCCCACAGGAATACAGGGTGACATGCATGTGTCTCAGTTCTTGTTTCCATGGCTTTTATAATCAGATCCCTCCAATCATTGCTTTACACATTTCTCGGTTCAGCCCCAGTCCCACCCCTGGTCCAACCCCCTGGAATTGGGTCTGGGGTCGTCAAGACCCTCTGTCTTCATCAACTCTTCTTCCTCGGGCACACAAAGGTCTCTTGGAGTTCATCCAGTTCTGGCTTTTGGGTCACTCTGACCTATGTTTATGTTTCATTCTGTAGGCCTTCTGATATCCTTCAGCTCTTTACATTGGAAAGGAGTCTAAACAAGATTAATTAACTAAAGGAATTTGAGCTCCCTGTTCTGGGACAGGGGTAGTGATAGAAAGGCATTAAACTTAGACTGTTAGAAATATTAACCCTCTAAAAATCTACAACTACTGTGTTCCTAAAATCTACAAAATGTGAAAATCAGAACAAAAACCCCTTTGGCATCAATTCCATGTGGCTCAGTGGAGAAACATGGATCTCTGAGGTCTGAGTATGAATGCATAGAGGTTGCCACAGGAATGGACTGTGGCTTATCAGGCTACATCATATTATTGAGATGTAACTATAAAACTAATTAACTTTTCTAGAATTCAAGTATTCTTTAAAAAAGCTTCTGCATTTTAGAGACATAAGTAGAGTGGAAAAGATAGAAAATGTTTATAGATACTTCACTGTATGCTCAAAATTTTCTCTGTTTCAGAAAGTTAATTAACTTTCAGGAATTTACACAGTTTATATGCTAGGATTCACTTCTAGAGCATTTTATTTGTCCTAGGGTATCACTTTCATTCTAGAGAATCTTGATTTGAAGTCAAAACTTTCTTTGTGTACCCATTTTGTCCTTGGGTGTTCCATTCAGATTTAATTTTCAATTCAGAAACTCACTGTATACTATCAATATTGAACACTATCTCCAAAGAATTAATGCTGTCATAACCTTTCTTTAGAAATCCTAATATTCTTCTTGCATGGATATACAGCATTTTCTTTGGGCTATCTAGTAGAAAATACAGAATAAATGACATGTTTTTAATTTATATAAAGTATTTTTCTGTTGAAAAATATCTGGCAGGATTGCATGGCAGATTTGAAGCCTTAGTAAATAAACTCTTTAGAAATGTAAAATTCCCTTTCAAGTCTATATGCACTGATAGTTTTGGATAAAACTTGAGAAGAGCTATACTGATATAAGAGGTATAATGATTTGTTACTAAATCAATAGAAACTAGATAGAAGAATATGCAATTTTGGAGTGAGTAGATTGTTTGAAAGATCTCTGAGATCTTTTTTGAGAGAATAGTGAACCCTGAATCTGAGCTTATTCCTATGTATAGTATGCGTGCCTATCCTTGACATGAAACGTAAGAGAAGAGAAGCTTGCATTCCATGACAGCAATTTGCTATAATGAGCAGGTAACATTCCAGTCCTTCGTTTGGGTGAAAAAGTTTATCACTTTTGGCACAGTCATGGAAATACAAAAAACCCATCACAAATATTTTGTGTTAAGTCATATTTTATCATGCTAGGCAGACCAAGACAGTTTGAGAATATTTGAGATGGTCTATTTTATCCATTTTCCAATGAGTTTAGTCTTGAAACGGCATGGATAATTTGAGATCTTATTTTTTAAAATAAAAATGTGTGATAATTCCTATAGTAGTTCAGACATGTTTCACAGTGCAAATGACTCTTCAGGTTAAAGTCTGTCATGGCTTTCCATTTCACTGAAGCACATCTATTCGCAGGGCAGCAGTCTGACGGTCTTTAGAAATTGCAGTCTGAGCCAGCATTTGCAGAGTTAAAGCTCTTCATGATGTCAAAGAAAATTTTGTCTGATGTTCATGGCTACTTCCCAGTGGACCACCTTTTCTGTTGAATTTATTCACCATCTAGTCCATTTATTACTCTTTATTACCAGTCTGTGCAGGCACCAAAGTACTCTGCTCAGGAAAGCTACTATTTTCTTCCGTTTTCTAAAAATGTATTTGAAAATTGCCAGGTTACTTATGTCTCCTCTTGATCTATGCCACCAAGGAGGCAGTTGAACTGTGGGGAAGCGAGCAGGAGCAGCAACCAATTACTGCCCTCTGAGGCAGCTATTGCTTTCAAAGTAATCTAACAGCCTGATTCCTTAAGCACCTTATAGCCCAGCTGAAGGTGGAGTGAGGAGGGAAGTCCATTAGATACAGTCCATTAAATATAATTAAGCAATGTGTTTGTTTTCTGATTTTTTTTGCCTTCTTTCTTATTTTATTCTTTGTACTGGGCATGGACATGATCGTTGTTAAGATAACAAACTTCTACTCAATAATTCTTTTACTCGTAATTATTTCTTCATTGTTTTACTCACTCTAAAAGTCAGATTTCCTAAATTAAAGAAATAAAATTGGGTAAGTCTCATTGTTTAATAGCATGTGGATAATTAAAATCTGATTTGTTAAATTTACCTAGAACAATTTTAATGCTTTCAGAGTTTGTATATGGAACTTTGTTTAAAAAAAATATTGTAAAGAAAATAGAAAAGATGGAGATCTACCACGCAAATTACAAAGGAGAATTTAGCATTTTAATTATCTCAGAGTTAAAAAGCTAAATTGTAAATAAATTACTTCAGAATGTTTTGTTGCTTTTAATAACTTTTGACAAACTATGTAAGTACTGCCGTCCACATTTTAATATTGATTAAAGAAGTAATTATTCAATTTCTCATTAGGTTTAAAGAAATCTCTGTGTAGTCATGATTTATAAAAATTCTCTCTCTAATCTTTTTTATCTATGAGCACCATTCATTTTCTTAAATAAGCATTTAGCTTTGGCTTATACTATTTGAAAAGAATTATTGGCCTTTCACTCAGCTTTTCAGTTTGACCATTCTGGTCAGCCACATATAAACAGATTTTCCAGGAAATATATTTCAGTAAAAAAAAAAAAAAAGGCTTTTGAATTCATTAATTTATTCAGGAAAGCCTGTTTTCAGCTTCCTTAGTGCAATTGAAAATTGAAATATTTTCATGATTTTTTTAGTCTTATCCATCGGTTAGCTATCAGAGTTCCCTTTGGGTTGGTGTTTTTGGTTGTTTTTGTTTGTTTGGTTGGTTGGTTTATTTGTTTTTTGTTTGTTTTGTTTTTAATTGTTTTGGAGTATTTTTTCTTGAGGTTTGTCTGTGGGTTTTAATTATTTTGCTTAAGTCATATTGTAGTCACGTAAGTAAAGTTCGTGCACAGCCTTATGCTGTACTGGGACTCTCCAATATCTATTGGAGGTCAACGACTTTGTTTAAATTGTTCACATGTATGTGTGTTTAACAATGCCTATGAAACTGTCTGCAAAATTTGGTCATTTGGTCAGACAGCTTAGATAAATGAACACAGTTACAAAACAGAAAGCACTGAAAAATTCCAGAAGATGTTTTCACTGTTGATTTCTAGGAAGAGAATTTAAGAGTTCCTTAATAAAGTAACTGACATAAAAAAGTTTATAAAATTAAAATATCTTCAGAGAAATAAAATGTCTCAGTGAATTATTTATTAAAATGTGAAAAAATTACCCAGAAGGATGGAGGTAACCCTTCTGAAGTAGTCTTATTTTGAAATAAATAGATCATCAACATAATTATTTTCAAATAAACAGTTTCTGAATACTTCATTTATAGAAAAGCTTTTGTCTGCATGATAACATTGGATAAATTGAACTACCTTATTTCCCTTATTTTTCCCTGCTAAAGGATACAAGTTCACTTAAAACTTTGTTCTGATGGCATACAGGTCATTATATGCAACTAGAGCATGGTAAACATTGTTCATTTTAGTGGGATTGTTTTTCTTTTTTTTTCCTTTTTTTTTTTTCCCCTCTTCATCACAGATACAAGTAATTTGGTGGATTAAAGTGTACTCAACAAAATTGGTGTTATGTGTCTTGGTTCATTCATTACTGTGCTGGTCCCCTCTAAATCCAGTATTTTTTTCATTTACTAAGATATAAAAAAATATTTTCATTAAAAGAAAATTAATTGGGCAGAAGGGGAACACCAGTTTCATAGCACTTGACAGTACGTGGCAGTGATTCAACAACAGTAGTTACCAGTGAGCTGATGTGTGATTTTCTAAAAAAGCAAAATGAAGACATCATGATGATAAATTTTTATGCCCTAATTAAAAATACCAGCAGGACTTTGTTAATGAATGTAAAAGTGAAGCTGTTAACCTTGCTTTTGTCAGTATGTCCATATAATTGTTAGTAATATTAGTAGAACAAGAAAACACAGAAAACCAAATATTTTTAAATTTATTCAACTACATTCTTTAAGGTCTGTATTCTGAAAAAAATTATTAATGTTCCTGTCAGTAAGTCTGGAGTAAACATTTTTTCACTTGAGGAGTACTGGAGAATGCAAGACTAAGGAAATTAGAAATCATGTGTGAGCTAGAGATCATGAATTGACACAGGCTGAACTTCAAATATGCATGTAAGTGGTGAAGTCTGAACTAAAACTAAATGTTGACTGATGAGTAGAAAACATGGGGAAATGAAACAGGAAGGAAAACACAAGCAGCATCTGTATGTTTACCTGATAATTAATTTCATATGATTCACAATGTTGACTTTTTCCTATATTTAAAACTTTAGTACAGAGTCTATTAGAACAGACCACCTGCAGGGAACTTTACTAGATTATAGGTTGTTACTGGAGAAGTGCATTTTGGAATGACTTAAGAAAATTAGGGTTTATGTTTAACACAAAGCTCTGTAGCTTTTAGGACTGGGTTTATTTTGTTTTGAAAGTTAGGTGAAAACAAGCACTAAAATGTGTTCATGTTGGCTTCAGATGGAACTCTGTGTTAATTATTTTCAGCTGTAGGTTTCAACTTATAGAACAGGAAATTTGATTTTGAGTTACATTGTTCTTCTGGAGAGAAATGTAAAAATTCTAAATACTCTTGCTTCAGATGATACAAAAGGTTTGTTTCCCCTTTTCAGTCCTCTTAACCACATAGCACTTTTAATTGTCTTGGAGTTGTGGAAGCAGTATGATGTCAACTGTACAAACTCGTCATGGCTAACATCTGTTAAAACTTAATGCTTATTAATCAAAGGAACACAGGCATATATATTAAAAAAAACAGGATGCAGTGGACAATTTGTGAAAAAGCTTCCAGCATGAATTTTTTAGTTCCATGATAAAAATAAAATCGTTAATATATGGCATTTTACTTGATGTTAATGTGTTTTTAAAACTGGAACTACTAAAAATATTAGGATTTTTGAAAATAACCTGGATTCTGTTTAGTTAACATGACTGATGCAACAGATGAGCAGACTACCATTCCTGTATTTTCACTTTTAGACTTCTTCTGTGACTCTTATCCATTAGGCTGATTCACCTATCCCAAATGAAATGTTGGTACACTTTGTTTCTTTCTGGTGCATTGCTTCTCAGGAGTATCCACAATCCTATGACACCCTCTGACTTATCTTGATATTCAAATTTAACATTATCTCCATGTTAAAGGTAATGATGGGCAATAGAGAAACTCAGTTTATTTCATCTGAAGTTAGTACTGTATTCTACTAGTCATGCTTTGTTATAGTGTTTTTCCACACTGTTGATTTCAAAAACAGTTCTAGAATTTAGAAATGAAGTGGAATCCCTTTTTTCTTCCTCTGTAGAGATGATCTTTCTCATTCAGTCTGTTCTGTAGAGATGCCAGTGCTAATAATGCATCAGCAAATAGCTTCTAACATGCTGTTTTTTCCACACAATTTCAAGCTTCTACTTCTTCAACATCTGTGGCACTACTCAACATCTCATAACTTTTGAGATGTCTCATCTGGAGACATGAGATAGTCCACATACACACAGAGATACACACACACACAGATCTTAACTTGTTCTTGTGAAAATTGATGTTAGGGAAAGTTACTTATTTTTATTATTATTTTTCATTTTTATTTTTTGTACAGAACAGTATAACTCAGTAGCTTACAGCTTCATCTGTAATTTCTGTAGCTGGTTATGCATTTAGCAATTAGCACATTACAATTTAACGTAAGCTCTGCCTGCTTAGCTTGTCCTGTCCTATTATTTAGGACTTAGGACACTGCTGAAATTTGAGAAAATTTTCATAACTAAAGTAAATTATGTAAACAAATGTTTTCAATAGTAAATAGATATTGAACCTGTTAGCTGGTACAAATATTACTGCTTAATACACAGTGGTGTTGATCCTTTGTTTTGTTCATCAAGAAAAAAAATTAAAATTGTACGTTAGAAATTATCATGACCTATAAAACTGGTCTACATATTCGCTCAAAAGCAATGAAATACCACATCATCAAAGTATGTAATTTCCTATTTTTTGTATCTTTCCAATATTTAATAAAATACAATAATGTCAGCTGCATATTGTAACTTTGTTGCTCAGTCTATTGGTCAATTCCTTAATTTACAAAATGGAAGCCTAAGTCTTCAGTGAAAGTTGTTATTGTATCCAGATTGAAACTAGACAGACTAATAATGAAGCTGAAATAGAGCAGAACTGTAACTATGTGAATGGGTTGATTTAATAAGGTTAACATCTGTCACTTTCAACAAGGTTAACATTAAAACCCTACATATCAAGATCCTGTTGCCAGGCTCAAGATTAGTTGTTAGTGAGAAATACCAACAGGAAATGTCAATGTCTTTGGCATCTGTTTCAAGTGGAAAAAAACTTCCCAAATGATATTTGTCCTTACTGGTGACATAATGGATATTACAGGAAGGAGTAATATTTCTAAGGTACTTCACTAATCAGTGTCCTAAGAATTGCAGAACTTCCATCAGAAGTTCAGACCAAGTAAGCTTGCAGTGCCTGAAACAGATGGTGTGCAATACCAGAATATTACTGTTTCCTTAATGCCTCTGTGTAGCCACAAAAACACATGTATTTTCACAGTATCACAGAACATGATGAGTAGGAAGGGACCCACAAGAAACATTGAGTTCAGCTCCTGACACTGCACAGGACTATCCCCAAGAGTCACATTGTGTGCCCAAGAGTATTGCCAAATGCTTCTTGAACTTTGTCAGGCTTGGTGCGTGACCACTTGACTGGGGAGCCTGTTCCAGTGCCCAGCCACCCTCTCTGGGTTAGGAACCTTCTTCTAATATTCAACCTAACCTCCCCTGACACAATTTCAGGACATTCCCTCGGATCCTGTCACTGGTCACCACAGAGAAGAGATCAGTGTCTGTCCCTCCTCTTCCCCTCACAAGAAAGTTGTAGCTGCAATGAGGTCTCCTCCCCTCAGTCTCCTCTTTTCCAGGCTGAATATATCAAATGCCCTCAGCCGCTCCTTATACAGCTTCCCCTCAAGGCTCTTCACTATCCTCATTGCCCTCCTTTGGATACTCTCTAAGAGCTTAATGTCTTTCTTATATTGTGGCACCCTAAACTGCACACAATATTCCAGATGAGGCCACCCCAGTGCAGGGCAGAGTGGGACAGTCCCTTCCCTTGACTGGCTGGTGATGCTTTGCCTGATACCCCCAGGATATATAAATTAGGCAGTTTACTTCTTTTTTCCTCCCATTTTTACCAAATTTGTCCTTGAGATTTCAGACAGAGAACTATCCACATGGAGGCTTAGCTCTAATTGTTGCAGTGTCTCATTTCTTTTTTTTTGCTAGCTTTTTAAGATCTTCTTGTTTATGTATTCATATATATATATATATATAAAATGAATGTGAGCTGGCTGAGTTTGAAGGGATAATGACATGATAATCTAATGAGAATATTTTTCCTGTTGCTAAGCAATAGGATAGGAACTTCCCTTGCTAAATATAATCTATGCAAGTAATTAGGGAGAGATTCGTGGATGAGACACTTCAACAGATTGTGTCTTCCTAGACATTCCTGCAACCCACAAGTGCTATTTGTAAGTCATCTACCTGTGCTAACTTTTTATACCTTCATACCTGAGATTGGTGTGAGGGATTAAATAGAGCAGAAAAAAAAGCCTCAAAGGGCAATCATATCCATAGAAATCTTCATCCCAAAGTGATGCATTTGTAATGTAGGTTAATTTCCCAAATAAATTACATCAGTATTTTTACGTCTAAATTTTAATGTAAAATGAGATATCTATCCTCTAAAAACTTAAAAAGGCTAACTCTGGAAACCTTCCTCCCTCCTGAAATTTAGCAATGTATAAAATTAACAAATAGAAATTTCTTTCCTCCACAAAAAACTGTTTGATTTTAGCATATAAGCTGTTCATTTTATAAATATTTCAGAGAGCATGTGAACAAAATGCTTTGAGTTTAAAAAACAAATAAATTTAAAACTCAAAAAGATTAGAAAAAAAAAGTTAAAAAAGCCCATTGATTTAAGGACTAAGTCTCCTGGAAAAAGAGCAAATTGTATCTCATTAATGAAGACATTTATATATTAATATCCTTTGTGATTCTTAGGGCGCAAAACATTTTTCAGTATATCCTACTATAATGTCTGGGTACTTGCTGGGTATTATAAATGTAGTAAGGAAATATCTCTCAAACTCTAAACTATATATGCTTCATGATATTATTAAAACTAACTTAGAGTTTTATCTAAAGCAAAAAGCATGCCATATGCCTTTGGATTCTTTAGTAGGATATTGCACAGCTTGTGAATATTGCATAAATTATATTTATGCTTACAAATACAGTTTTGTTATTGTATATTCTATCCAATATATTGTTATGTTAGTTGTACTTTGTTGAACTTAGCTAAGTTTTAAGTTCCTTCTTACAGGATCAGCATTTTGTAAACTCTGTATTGGAATGGAATCTTGACTGACTGGACTCACTTGTTTCTCCATAATACATGAAAAATTCTTAACTGGTCTTTTCAAAGGCTTTTCATAGAGATATTGCATGGCCCACCTGATATATTCAAAACAAATTGTTTTCCAGCATTTTCAGCATAATTTTCTATCTCACATGAGAGCATGGATTTGAGAATCAGTCTAAAAATATACAACTCTGTTTAAAATTTTATGTGGATGCAATGGGATTAATTTTCAAATCGAGATATTTCTCAGTGGTTTAGTTCATTTTTGTTCCCCCTTTTCCATGTTTTTATTCCAATCTTCCTCAGTAATGAGATAAAACCAAAACAATCCTTTGTATTTCACATTCAAAAAAAAATTTTTAAAGAAAACTGCATCTTGGAAGAACAGTCTATTTTCAAACCAAAGCCACTGCACACTCTGTGCTGAGAACATATTTACAATTTTATCATAGGGAAATGATATGAAAATCTAACTGTAATTAACCTGTAGGATTGAAGTTGTATGTTACCGTCTTAACTTTTTAATAATGCGATGCAGTCTAACAGTACTCTTGTTTGGTTAGTTTTGGGTTAGTCAAAGTTGGAATTGAGTAAGAAAAGAAGACAAATTGTTAATGTAATATAGCACAAGACATTGTGAACTTTATGACTTTTTCTTTGTTTTTTTTTTTTTTTTAATTTCTCCGTTTCCACTGAACACTTAACATCTTATTACCTGCAAAATGGCTTGCAAGAATTCATTGCATGAAAAATGATTTATCAGTGCAGGCAGAGAGAGACCAGCAGTGTTGTTAGAACATTACCTGTTTCTATGATCAAATGAGAATGACTAGAATTAGACTTCTTTTGTACCTTAGACTAGTATTACTTTTGTGTACAGTGTAGTCTTTCAATAATGCAAGGAAGCTCCCTTGGTCTGCAGAAGTCCCTGACCCTCAAATTGCTGCCTGTATGATGTCTGCTTTTTACAACTGACAGACAGAATACTTATCTGAGTGAGTTGTTGATTTTATTGTTGGTACTGAAGTAATGGAACTGATCAGGCATAACCCCTTTCAGTGGTGGTGCCAATATTTAGGGAACATAGTTGAACAAATAGCATTTAAAATTAATTTATAATATTTAATTAAAATAAATGCAAACTGACGTCTTTATAAGTTTCTAAATTTCAGATTGGAAGTTAAACAAAAGTACATACTGCTTTATTGATACTCTTAGTATCAATCCTCACACAAGTACTGCTTTCAAAGGATATTTCATTATAGTTAAACTGGTGCCTTAATTAGGTGATTAAACATACTAAAAAATAATCCATGTTCAAATAATTGAAGGTGATTTAGAACAAAGGCAGATTATAATAGATAAATAACTGGAGGGGTTCATAAAGAGGTGAAAGATGATTAAAAATAAATGAATAAGATTCCAGTGGGTGGTAAATAAACTATTGGGATTAGCTGTGGAAATTAGTTTGAACAAACAGATAGTACATTGGTGGAAAAAACCACCAAAAACCCATAGTAGAGTGCATATAGAAGGAATGGTATTATATATAATTCAGGGTTAGAAAGTGACAATAGAAGAAAAGTCTTCAATGGGGGAAGCAAGCAATCTCTCACATTGACTAACTGCAGCTGATCATGTAAATAGTCTCCTATCTAAGCAGAGATTTAAATGAAATGTTATGTTGGTATTTGTTAATAGCTTACAATGATTTTTATTTTTGCTGATAATGGTGGCCGTTAAAAATCTAGTCTGCTGGTGTTCTTATGCTAAATTTAATACAGGGAAAGCTAGTATTGCAACAGTGGTACAAGTTAAGTAAAATTATTTGAACTCTGATATTCCTGTTCACTTTCTGTCTTTAAAGAGAAAAGAGAAGCATCTGCTTCTGTGCTTTGTGCTGCTTGCTCATATGGCTTAGGTCAATGAAATGTGTGAATAAATACATAAATAAATAAAAAACAGTCCTAAATGCAGCCTGTTGGTTGCATCTAGGGATACCCTCACCAACGGGACACAGACACTCAATGTTGAGCTGGCAGCATAAGATAAGACACTTTGGCTCTTTAGCATATGGGAGAAGCTAGAATACAAGAAGCAGAAAAGGGTGAGATACAGCTAAAGACATGCCATTGACAGACATCAGCAGTATCAACTCTTGGATATGCATTTTACACCATAGATTTTTGCCATCCTTAGGGCTGCTGTGAATTTCAAGGAGTCTGTAAAGTCAGTTTAGCATTTTGACACCCAACTAGAAGGGAAGATTATAGAGGGAATGCATCCACTGTGTGAAGCTTTTACCGTGTTGAACTTTTTTTATTTTATACTACCAATCACTAGATTTTCATAGGGGTATTAGTCTTTCGTGACTATAAACAGGCTTACATTGATGAAATCTTTACCTTCTTTAAAAAATCAGATGACAAAGGGTCAAATGCATGTAATTTACACATAAGTAGTAAACTTAAATTTTTTAGTTCATTGAAAAAATGTGTTTTTCCCTTAAAGCTGGATAAGTCCCTCAGCAATTAAAAACCTTAATATAATTAAAGTTTCAAAAAAATCTAGAACTTGTTCACTAGAAATATTAGTCTCTTATTTTCATCCTTTCTAATGTACTGTTTATTGTGTACTATTATTTTTTGTTGTCTGTCCTATGAATGGTAACTTTGCAGTGAAAAAAGTGATTTAAATTATTCTTGGGTGTAAATAGTTTAAATATTTATTTGGAATACATTTTTGGTATAGACAAAAGAGGATCCAACACTGCTATTAAAAAAATTACATATTTTTCTAGTGTTTTTCACCTTTATTTAGGAAAAAACCCTCAAAACAACAAGCCATACTTCAGTCATTACTAAAATTCTCAAAATTAATTATATTGTTTTACCATACAAGTCTGTTAATCTAAATTATTAAAGATATTTTCTATGCATTTAATGTACCTAGAACCACACTCTGCTGCAGTGGCATGCTCAAACAAAATCTAAACATGTGAAGACATTTTGATTAAATTAAATTTTTAAGATATCCTTTTATAGCCTGTGCTTAGCTAACTGCATACATAATACTGTACTCTTGGGGTAAGTAGTGTACTAACAGAACATTACCTGATCTGGTTTTATATTCCTAATGGTTTAGGGGAAAAGGTAAAATGCCCATGTATATAATAAAACTGAAACAGTGGATCTGACAAATAGCTTAATTAGCAATATTGAGCTGTTTTCCTACTAACCATAATAGCAGTATATTAAAATAATTTGTCTTTCTCTATATCAAAACTAGAACACTAATATATTTGGAATAATTCTACAAAACTTAGTTGCAGACTACCACAGGAATACAAAAAACCTTCTATGTTTGGATGACTCCAGTATAGAACAAGCCAAAGCTTATTCAAATCATACTCCTAGTTTGATCATTTTTTCATGCCAGATTTTTGAGGTCATTCATGGAATTCCTGCCAGAATAAACTCAGAATCATAGTGAGGGTTGAAGTTTCATGACTTCCACACAACAAGAAGGTACTTCAAAGATTTCTCAAATTAGTACCTTAAAGGAACAAGATAAAAAATTTGACAATAAGCTAAGTGTTATCTAGTGGTGCAAAAGTTTACAGATATAACTTTTTATAAAAATGACAAATTTTATAGAGAAGAGTGGTTAAACTGCCAGGAGCTAGGGATAGTGATGTACAAATATCAAGAGAGAAAAGTGTCATGCTAGATATTTGGATTTTGCATCTCTAGATAGAACTGCATTCAATACACAAGAAATATTCCTTTTAGCAAAAGGAATACTGAGCAAGTTCAGAACAATTTTTCTTTATTTTTGGTCCACTTTTCAGAAACTGTAGAACAACTACATATATCAATACCCCTTTCACATATTCCATGAGAGCAAACATGACCCTGAATACGTAAAGCACAAGTGCAGCTGGTGTTAGCACTATATGTTATCATTAACGTATATTTTCATCCTAGAAATCTGTTTCTAGGTATGCAAGGTGATTATTTGCAGGCCAATTATGCTGTTTCTTTAACATATAGTGTGAGCGTTTTGATGTTTTGGTATTTGTGTAATTTTTTACATCACTGATGATAAGAGTACTTGTATAGATGTGTGAGCAAATATTTTATTGGCATCAAATATAATACAAAGCACATATATAACACATATAGAAATTATTAAATAATTAAAAGATCAATTGTCTTATAGTTTTATGTGCATTTTGCTGCTGCTTTTTTTCTGGAATCTTAAAGATATGAGTTTCTAGTGCAGCTTTGCCTTTTGATTGGCACTGATATAGTGATATTTCTACTACTGGGCTGTGCAATAAATCCATGAAAAACCCTGTTTAATTGAGATATATTGGCTTTTGCGTGTATTTATAATTATTACCTTATATATACAATCAGCTTGAGTGGGGGTTTTGTACATTTCTTTTATTTTCAATCAATAGAAGTTGCTGTACAGAATAAGACAGTAATTTCCAAGTAACTACATACCAAATCAGAATTGAAAAATATCAATAAGATTCAACATTTCTTGTCATGCAGTCTGGAGACTTTACTGAGAGATGCTATAAACTGACAAACTTAATGGGCTGTGAGACAAGAGGAGGAAGAAAAAGTGAATGAAAAGGCTAGCATGCTTTAGTGAGAGGCATGATGAAAGATACCTGTAGATTTTGGATGAAATAGAAAAACATACTGTTTGAAATTAAAATAGTGTAAAATATTGCTTCAGTCATTAATTTTAGAGGGATCTGAAAATCGAATGCTAAATAAAACCGGAACAATTGGTATTATGCACTTAGTATTTGAGAACAGTAGCCTGTCTACAAGGATGACATTTATTAATTTAAACTTAAAAAAAATATTTTGTAGGAAATTAAATAGGAAATATGTAGGCACTTATTAGGACCAGAAAGATTCAAACATATCATTAGAACTAGGTTTTAGATGTTGGTGGCAATAGGGAGGGTTTTATTTCACTGTTAGTTTTACTTTTCCTCTTGATGGCAGGTACTAGGAAACAGAAACAAAATAGAAACAACCTTTCCTAATCATGCAAATAAACAGCAGGTATCAGAAACTGAGTCTTACAGGATAGTAATAAAATTATTGTAAAGTATTTCATACAGCCATAATGTTGATATCAGGATGACTGATTTCCTTTTCTTGATGAAATTGCACAGATGAATATAGTCACAGATTGAAGCTACAGTGGTTCCAGAGGGGCTGAAATCCTTCATGGCTTTCTGCAGGGTGATCCTGTGGTGGCAGACAACTGTTTGCTTGAGTCATAACAGCCTCATTGTTCTAGGATAACACTGTATTATGACTTGCAATGGAAAAAGTTGTGTGGGGTTTTTTTGTTGTTGTTTTGTTTTTACTTTTCTGTCTGTTAGCTTTAAATGTTCATTGTACTTTTTCTCGGTTTGGTCTTTGCTTGTTCGCATGCTTCAAAGCTGCTCCCTAGTTTTCTGTCATTCTGGGTCATGGATGTGCAACAGAGTATGGGTTTTCCAGAGAGTTCTTTCTGTGCCATAACTACTATGACATGTCAGTGAGGTGACAGAGGCATTACAGTTGGATCATTTTCCTCTATATGAAGCCTGCCTTGGGCACTTCATTTATTTCAGACATGGCTGTATTTCTCCTAAGGCTAGCAGAACTCACTCCTATTGTGCTGGTTTAAAGGCGAACCAGCAGGGGAAATGAACTCACCACGAGAGAGATTATAAGTCAGAGCTAAAATTTAATAATAATATTACAATAAAGACACTGACACAAAAGGAAATTGCTTTCAACTCACAAAACCCAGCAGTATAACCCAGTGTTCTGGGGCACAAACCCAAAGGGGTTTGTTTGCCCTTGTACTGAGACTCGCGTTGTTCCCCCAAGTCCAAAGCAAAAGGAAGTGAAAAACCTGTTGGTGCAGGTGAGGGCTGTAGTCTGGTCAAGAATGGCAGTTGTAGTCTGGTCGATAGCGGTGATCTCCTGTTGAGATCCTGCTGCTCCTCTGGATCCGACGAGAAGTTCTCAAGGTCTTCTTACCCACCACTTATGTACCCTCAGTGAGCACCCAGTCCCTCCCCCAGGGTGGGGACTCACACAATGGGTGATTAACTCTGGGAGTCATGGGGTATTGTTGAACCGTTGATGGCCCATTACCAGCCAGCCCCCCTCCCCCTCCCCCTCCCCTCCCCTCCCCTCCCCCTCCCCTCCTCTCCCCTCCCCTCCCCTGGCTGGGTGTGAAGGTGATAATGTCTCCCTGGGCAGCTGCTGCTAATGGTCCATTGTCCTTGGGGAATGAATACAGGGGGTAGAATACACAGGTTTGATCACCCACACACAGTGTTAACTGGTCAATCCTGCTGAACTAGGACACTGATGATTATCATTATTGATTAAAGATTTATTTTTTAAGTGCTTCAATTCTTTTCAGCCTCAGATCAGAAGCTGTTGATATACAGCCAATCTTACTGTTTTCTTTGTACTTTTAGATTCCTGATTCCATAAAGAATGGGTTTGCTTTACAACATTCAGTGTTTAAGGGTTAAAAGAAAGAGACAAAATTCTCCAGTATCCAGTTATTATATCTTCCTTCACTTATTTTGATAACTCTTCAAACATATTTTGTAAATAGTATTTGCTCATGACTGTCCACCAGAACTATTACAGCACTGAATATACCAAATATGGGAAAAATATTTAGTGTAACAAAGGGGCTATTTAGCTGGAGTATGGATTGTTAAATACGGGATTGATTTTTTCTATCTTTGCATATTTAAACTTGAAATATATTCAGGACTCAAGTATTTAATATTAAAGACTGTAGATGGTAAGACTTTAAAATATATCAGTTTATGAAATTGTAAAGTTACTTTTTTCTGTTAAAATATACACCATATATTTTCTGTCAATATAAACATATAATTATTATGCTTTTCATATCATCAGGCAAAGTTGTCAGGGAGTAATATCAGAAAAGTTATCAAGTCTTTGCTTAAGTTTATAAAATGTGTACCTTTTTTTGTGAGAGTTATGTGCACACACTAACAAGCAGATTGCATCCTTAATTCCAACTCTCACTGAGTTGGAGGAAGTACAAATCCCTCAAGCACTCTGTCTCCCAGGAGGTATACTGATTCCTGCAGCTGGTCAGCTCTGGCAGTCTGGAGAGGCAGAAGGTAGGCTGGGTCCCCAAGGAAGTCATTCTGTCTCTCAAAGAATTTGCAAGTGGACTCACAATGAAGTAAAAACCATTACAGCCAAGATTTGATTCAGTTATCACAAGCTTCCTGTGCTGCCTCGGGCAAGTCATTCAGTTTCTGTCTTCTTCAATACCTGATCTGTAATACATGGAGTGTCTGAGCCTTCCTCACGTATTTTTAGTTTTTACTGATATACTTTGATGTGTGAATCTGCTGTATATTCTGGTGACTTTCCCTTTGGAAAGATGGACAGGTGGGCAGATAATCCACCCAAAAGTAACCTTTAAAATATTACTTCATAATCTTTCACTAACAAGATACTGATTACAGTCAGAATACAGACTCTCTGGCCCATAGTAACCTTTAATATATTCTGACTGCATGTCAAGAGTTGACATAAAGAAGGTCAAAGACAGTTCAGTATTAGAGAAAGATGACAGCTTTAGCCAACCAAACTAAAAGCTCTAATGAAATCCTTTGTGCAAAATGTCAGAATTGTAATTCATATAAATGTGATTTTGAAAGCTTGATAACAAAAAAACTTACTGATATTAATACTGTCACAGTAATCAATGTGACTACTTATTTTGTAATAAACCTTCCTTTTAATGTTTTTTGAGTTATTATGAAATTTATTCATTCTCGATAGATAAGTCATCCTGCCATCTGACTTCTCCATCTCCACACTTTCTTAGGTCCTCACTCTTACAGTCTGTGGGTCTCTAGCCTTCAGTGCCTAAAATATAGTGACCTGCAAGTCCGTGGGTTTTCTCTCTTGGCACTTATTCATCTCTTTTACCTCATAATCTTTGTTTGATTTGCATTGTTACAAGGCTTATTCTTTTCCTCCAAAGGGGGCAGGTAATTTCCTTTTCTCCATCCTACATGCTGCCAACTGTGTGAGCTTTTATGTTATAAATGGATGTAGTGGCTTTGGCTGGGATGTAGTTAATTTTTTTAGCATCTCATATGGTGCTGCTTTAGATTTGCAGCTAAAACCTGTGTTGGTAATGTGGGTGTTTTAGCCCTTGCCAATCTGTGCACGGTGTCAAGGCCATCTCTGTTTCTTACTCTGACCCTCAGTGAACAGACTGGTGCATGCAGAAGAGTGTGGGAGGGAACACAATCAGGCAGATGACCTGAACTAACCAAAGAGATTCCACACCATACAATGTCATATTCAGCAGTAACACGAATCATAGAGGAGTTCAGGGACGTTAGCCATCATTTGCTCAGAGATTGCCTGGATATTAATCTGTCTGTGAGATATGGTGAGAGGTTGCCTTTGCCTCATTTGTTTTATTTCTTTCTTCTTCCACTCTACTTATTAAGCAATGGTTATCCTGACCCCACGTTTTCTTGCTTTTATATTTCCATTCCTCTTTCTTATCCTACTGGGCCTGAGAGAAGTGGACGAGCAGCTGAGTTTCAACCTTAGCTGCCTGCTGGGGGTAAACAAACTTCAATGGGAAATCCAGGTTCTGTTTCTTCATCTGCTTAAGTCTGTCAAACCTTATACTTCTTACTTTCCAGGAACTCGAAGTACAGACATATGCTGCTGCTCCTAAAGCTTTGCCACTGTGTAGTGTTCCAATTTTAGCAAGGAATAAATGATGCAGCAAAGATAAAACACAACTTTGGTGTGTATTTTATAATTATAACATTGACATGAGGATCCTGAAACTAAGGCTTTTAATCCCTGCTCATAGAACTGATTAATTTTATATTAAACTTTCAGTGGGTAAATTAAAAAAAAAACAACAAACAACAAAACCCCTGAGATAGGAACCAGAAGCTAAACCTGGATACCCTAGATATTAGATCCATATCCTCGCCAGCATACCGTTAGGTCCTTTACACATACTTAGTCCTTAACTCACTGTCCATTATAGACTGTTCCATTGGAGAGTGTTCCAGCTGCCCATGTTTACTGCAGTCTTTTGCAAAATATAGGTTTGACCAAAATGCAATTAATAGAAATGATAAACGGTGGCAACCCAATCCCTAGTGCAGCATGTTTTAGGATGACTATTAAATCAGACCTGTCAAGGGACTTAGGAAGAAGAATACTTAATTTCTGTTTCCTAATTAGATTTAGCTTCTCAGTTTAAGTCAGTCTTGTACCTAACAAGAATGTAAGCCTAAGTATATAAACAATATGTGTGTGCAGACATGTATGTATACAAGGCAGTAAAGTACAGCACAGTGGAAAGAGCAGTATCTTACAGAAAATGACCTGTGTAGGTTATTCATTTTCAAGATGATGCTAAGGACACAATCGAGATGGTATACATCAGAAAATGGGGCAAAAAAGAACAAAAAGCAGTCTTTACCTTATAGTATACTCTCACTTTCTCCTTTGTGTTACTGTTTGTGCATATCCTGAGTTGCCATAGGTCCAGCTCTGTGACTTTGGGAATACCTGGGGAAATCATCATTCAGGGTGACCACACATTGCAAAGACTTCGTTTCAACATGTTGTAATGCGGGGCCTTGTCCTAGCACAACAACTTTCTGTGCCTAATTCAAGAGTAAAACAAGACTCAAGAAAAGACTGAAGATTTGCAAAGTTTTGGGGAGGACCTACCTCAGTAATCGCAATGGTAAATTCCTCTTGTTCCTCACTGTAAAATTTGTTCTAGTGGTGACCTCAGTAACTCCTCTGAAATAGTCACTTTATCCGACAGTTTGCATTCCTGCAAGGTTATCAAATGCTTGTGGGACTTCCATGAATTTATGAGTCAATCTTCAGTCTGTCATGTATTAAGGTCCTTAAACTGCAAGAGAACATAGTTGAACTTAGCAGACAGAATGCCTAAAAGCAATGAGGACTTGAATTTTGCTCCATATAACTATGATTCAAAATGGCTGAAAACAAAGTTTCCAGGGAACATGCTTCAGAATATTTATTATGCAAGCACATAACATATACAGAAATTGTATTTAGAATCTTGATAGTTAATTTTTCTAAAATTCCTCATAAAATCCCACACATCTACAATCTTTTAATATTTAATCCCAAACATGTTTAAAAATTTAATTGAGTGCAAACACACTTTGTCCCAAATATTAGAGAAGTCATAGAGCTGCATTGTCAGGTTTCTGAAACTAGTTAGAGAATGCAGCCATAGGTAGAAGTTTTCTAAATGTATCATTTAGAATCAACAACTATTGCTGTTATTTTATGTTGTTATAAATTCCTTATAAGTGCAAATACAAGGAATTTAAGATTAGGACAGTATCTGCTCCATCCCAGGAGTAGCACAGGCTTGGGGTTTTGAGACTAATATAGACAAAAGCTTTGTCCTAGAAAACAGTAATTGTTTTGTCTTCACATGTTTAGGTCATTCTACAGGTTCAGAGTAATTGATAATATGGTCAGAAACATAAATTTGTTTAGGAATTGAGCAGTGCAGATGGGTAGGATTCTGGGTATAAGGCAGACAGGGGCTTCTGCTGGTGATCAGCTCCTCATTTCCTAGATGCTTTTTGTTGTCTAATCTTAGGGTTGTAAGTTCATTCGTAAATCTAGTTGCACTGGTGTGATCATTATTGTTTTAAATTCTGGAGTTTAAGTTGTTAAATATTAACTTTAAAGTCATCGTTGCCCTACTTTTTTGACTACATCTCTATGCTCCTGGGGCACAGTGTTATGTTTAATGGCTAAAGCAGATATATTACCTCCTCTTCATTATAAGAAATAGAAACAGCTCGATGGGATTTATTGACAACTTTTTTTTAATTTTTGACTCATTTCCAGTTGAAGCATTTGAGTTTAATGATACTGACTTATTTGTGAAACTGATTTATTTCAGATATTTTTGTGAGATCTAGAGACATTTAGGGTGTGATTAGTCTGACCAAACATATACAGTTGAAGTGCAATGAAGGTCTGCATCTGAGGTAATCACTTTACGTTTTCTTTATAGGTAATAAAGAGAAACTGAAAATGCCTAGTTGTGACTCTCCTGCCAAATGTAGATATCAAAATAGATCACATGAATCACAAACTTAAATATCCTGTTCTCCATAACCTATAAACATCTCTTGGGATTACTAACTCACATACTTGACACTGCATTTGCACTGTGGCCATTCTCATTTCATTTAGACAGAAACATCTAAAAATACACATGAAGTATTATGTTTATTAAGAAGTAATTTGACTGAAAATCTCACACAGTCAAAACTGAGGTACATTTTTGTATATATACATTTATTTCTTTCACTTTTTATGAATTTAGTATGAAGTGTGTTGCTAGATGGCAACACTGTCAGGCTGAAATGGTTAACAACATGGTGAAATCAGGTTGCTCAATCTGTACTTCCAAGAGCTCCCTTGTTAGCCAGGGAAAACACACTGTCTCCTACCTGTGTCTCCACCTTGCCCCCTCCTGGCTACAGCAGTGTGACACACAAAGAACAAGAAGTTTAGTTTATTGCTCTGATTCTGCTTGCAGTGGTCAAGCACAAAGCACGTACATCCCCCAGCACAGATTACACACCTTGTCACTTTTCCTGTTTCTTAACCAAACGTTTTCTTGCATTATACCTCCCTTTCTTCATCTCCATCTCCTCTCACATAAACAACCTGATAATAATTACTCTTCCCCCACTGGTCCTAGTTTTGCTACATTAATGCTGATGTTTGATGTTTTGATACTGATGCCCTGTGAGATTTCAATAAAGCACGACTCTGAGCCAAGTTAGTGTAGGACAAGATAAAAAGTAAAAGTCCTTTAATATCAGGTCTAAGACCCACAGGAATACATGATGACATGCATGTGCAGCTCCAGAACACTGGTTTCCATGGCTTTTATAATATGATCCATCCAGTCATTACTTTACACATCTCTTGGTCCAGCCCCAGTACCACCCTTGTTCTACCCCCCACGAACTGGGTCTGGGGTTGGTGAGACCTTCTCTTCCTCGGGCTCCACTTCTTCAGGCTTTTGAAGTTCTTCCAGTGTTCTGATTTCTGGGTCACTCTGCCCCATGTTTATGTCTCATTCTGCAGGCCTTTCTGATAGTCATCAGCATTCTACCTTGAAGAGAGTCTAAGCAAGACTAAATAACTAAAAGAATTTGAGCTACTGATATGTGCTAGGGGTTAGGATCCACAAACAATGAACTTAAGCTGTTAGAAATACTAGCACATTAAATCTACATTTTGCTACAGTTACAAGTACTTCTAAAATTATAAAAATGGAAAAATCAAAAATCAAAAACCCCTTCAGTATCAATACTATTACAGAGATAGTTTTGTCTTTACTTGGTATTGCTGATGTACTGCTGGCATTGGAAGACCACATTTTCAAGAAGGGCCTCAGTTCTTCAAAGCATCTGTGAAGTCCAACTGCTTCACCTGTAACTTTTCCTTAACTGCCTTTGAAATTCACTCATCCTTCATAGTCTGAGCCTTGTCTTTGGTCAGCTTCTCATTTTATTGTCTGTAACCTCCACCAATTTTTATATCATGTCTGTTGTTTTCCATGTCCTGTTCATTTAGCTAAACCTCAGGCCAGACCTTCATTAATCATTTACCTGCAGTCCTGCTGTGGTTTAATCCCAGTCAGCAACTAAATACCACACTGCCATTCACTGACTCTCCCCCCCAATCCCAGTGTTATGTTGAGGAGAGTCATGAAAATGTATAATGGTATAAGTGGATTGAGATAAAAATGGTTTAATAATTAAAATAAAGTACTAATAGTGATAATATTATGAGAGAGAGCAA
The DNA here is from genome assembly GCF_047495875.1 of Pithys albifrons albifrons. Taxonomy (NCBI): domain Eukaryota; kingdom Metazoa; phylum Chordata; class Aves; order Passeriformes; family Thamnophilidae; genus Pithys; species Pithys albifrons. The sequence continues at coordinate 20,536,945 of NC_092459.1, read as the reverse complement.
ACTAAAACCCAAAACCCCACAAGTGATGCACAATACATCGTCTTCCACTCACTGACTGATGCTCAAACCATCATGGAGCGATTGGAGCTTCCCAGTCAATTCCTCTCAGTTTATATACTGATGTTTTCTGGTATGGAATATCCCTTTGACCAGTTCAGATGAGCTGTCTTGGCTGTGCTCCCTCATGGCTTCTTGTGCTCCTGCTTGCTGGCAGAGCATGAGACACCGAAAAGTCTTTGACTTGGGTAAGCCATGCTTAGCAACAACGAAAAATCATCAGTGTGTCATCAACTTCATTCTCATACTAATTTCAAAACACACCACTGTACCAGCTATTAAGAAAACAAATAACTCTATTTCAGCTGAAACCAGGTCAAGTCCTAATATTTTCAAAGGGTCAATACTCAAAATGCACTGGTAAAGGAGAGAGGGGATGATATGCTTTGGATACACTTTTTTTTTTCCATTTTCAGTGAAACCTCTATGTAATGCACAGTTTTGAAACCTGTGTGTTTGAAGCCTCAATTTCTAATAAGGACAAAACAAAAATCACACTGGTCTGGATATTCTTCTGTGTGTACATTTCTTCTGACATTTTCCTTTTCAGTTTCTTTTTTTTTTTTTTAAATTAAAGATCAGTCTAGTGACTTTTTAAATTAATCAGCAGTAAAGGTTGTGAAGTTTATGGTTTAATGCTCTCAGCACATATTAGGTTTCAAAAACCCCTTTCCTCTGCAAAGTGACCATTTTTCTCTTTCTTGCATGTTCTCCTGCTCAGTCTCCAAATCCATATGCAGGCATACAGAGATTTTCCACCCTTTTCATATAAGATCCTTTCTTACTATTGTGACTTTGGGGTTTAAAAGTATTTTGTGAAACAGCTTTAAGCTCATCAGGGCTCTAGTCATGTGCATGAAGTACCAGTGTCAGTATTAGTGCTTTGCTGAAAACATTTGATCTTAATCTTTATTTTGAAAAATCAATACTCTTAAACACTAATTTAAATGTGTTATCAAATGAAATAGATTCCTTTTCTGAACTGGCCTAGCAGATAACACAACAATATAGTTGCCTCTATTTTCCTTTTTTTCAAAGGAATTATATTCAGGCTGTTATGCTGTGACCTTTAAAATAACAAATTAGTCTCAGATAATAATGATTCTGTTGAGCTTTGCCTTCTCAAGGGACATTTTTGTATGTTTGCTACACAAGAAGTGGACAGTTGTTTCATGGGTAGGGATTAATACAGGAAAACAAAATTATCAGGTGGAAGGAAAGCAATGCATTTATTCAGAAAAAGGTTTGAAAAAATTTGGAGGACACAAATCCAGAGAGTGGAAAGGTTGAATATATTCTTGAAAATGAGAATAAGAAATTTCTCCTGAAGATATGAAAAAAGAAATTAATATTTCTGGTACCTGAAAAAAAGTACAATAAGATAGAGATAAGACCAGGTCTTTGCAAGATTGATATTTTTTTTCATATTCATGATCAAATCTAATCTATTTCAAAATAAATTTGTGTAAAAACTCATAGTTTATCAGTGAGGTATTTATGTGCAGACAGGGAAAATGTACTCTGGCAGCTTTGTTGGGTGAAATATGTATTTCAGTTGTATTGCCCATTATCTCTCTGCATGTTAGAAAGATGTTGTAACTTTTACCTGTAGTTAAAAGTACGGGAACTTCTTCTCCTAGTTCTGTGGTATTATTTCTTAGGCAACCCTATCTGTCTTCTACAGGGATTCACACTTTTGTCCATTCTGATGAACTTGATTGGTAGATGAAATACTTCCTTCTGATGTAGCTTGAATTATGCATTCTGAACTTCTCAGGTATGGCAACACCCTGATGTCAAAACACAGACTTGTTGTCTTTGTCACAGAGAAGGAACTGGGCATTCTCTTCATCCTTTACTAAGACACTTAAGGACATAGGCTGTGCTTTGCAGACATCCTCACTGAGGATGAAGTGAGCCTTCATTGCTGTCAGAATTCACCTGGGATTTAAAACTTTGTGGTAATGTTAGCAGCATTTCCACATATTCTTTTTCTTTTTTTAAATAAGAGAACCAAGTAACAAAATCATAATGAAATTATAGCATAGACAAATGTTAGCAAGGAACAGACTGTCATCTTTTCACTGATATGTCTCATATGAAAATTCCATTAAATATCCTTGCACTATGCTTAGAGCATAAGTAAGGTGACTGAATTAAACTTCTCTTCTTTGATTCTTAAGCAATATAAAGTCATATTGGCTTTTCAACATGTGAAATTGTTTTTTCCACATCAGAAGTATTGGTGAGGATTAGACAGAAGCACACAATTTTCTTTGAAATATAAAAGTCAGTTGTTTCGTGGGGTGTCCAATTTTTTAGTTAACCTCTGTTTTTCAAATCATACAGTGCTTCTTTCAAAAATATGAAAAAGTCTTGTTGTACTTGAGATTTTAACTTTCTTGCTGTTTCCATTCTTCTCAGTTATTCCTAAGATTTAAAACTTTTTATTGTCTCATAAATTATCTCTTAAAGTTTTACTGAAAGCTGATATGTTTAACTTAGAATGTCAGGAAATATTTTGCTATATTCTTTTGAATAGTCTTCAATTTCTGTTACCCATAAATGAAGGAAGTGAAAACACTCATATAGGACTTTCAGTGTTTGCAGTGCAGGGGAATTCTTGGCGTTTTTGAGAAGAAATTAATACAGTAATGGACAGTGTGCTGCCTTGCTGCCTCTTACTTTTTGAGGAATCCCAGAGGACACTGATTCAATTTTAGAAGCCTTTGAGCATTCCTTATTTGTAACAGCCATAAATGGGATAAGCCTCTGCAATTCTGCAACTTTCAGCTCTGAAAAAGCATAGAAACATAAAAATTCCTTACATTGGTTCAGAGCAAGAATCCATCAGGTAAGAATGGATGCCTAGAAAAGGGTTGGAAAAAGAAAAAAAATGTGAAATATGCTCCCTGTGATCTCCCATCTGGTTTTATTTTCTACAGCTAAAAATGGTTTATATTTATGTCATGGATGGAGTTGTACACTTCGCTCAGGAGAGTGAAACAGGAATATATTTAATTGATATTATAAAGTTCAATATTAAATGTGATAGTGGTTTAGTAAGATTTGATGGCAACGTACACTTGATTATTCACTGCATTAGGGACAGGGTCAGACAAAACTGCTATGGAGACCCTCCCATTGAGTCATGAGTTTCAGAAAGGAGCCTTGCATTCCGAGCTCCTTCTCAGAGGAGACTTTAAGTGTGGCTGGATCCAGATTTAGTCCCAGAGTTGGTCACTGGCATATGTCTAAAGGATTATATATGCACAATAGCATATCCACTTAGATAAGATATTGAAAGCTCAGTGAACTTATTCCCAATTCATTTATTGCATATCTGACACAACAAGGATTCTCTCAGCCTTGAGGAGTACTCTTGAGAGGTGTTCCTAATCAAAGGAACATCCTGGTGTGGAGCCTGCTGATATGTAGGAAAGCTCAGCAGGCTGTCCACTATTTGTGGAGTATTATGCTTGACTTATAGTCTTATTTGCATACTGACTACAGATATTAATTTCTTCCAAACTTGGCTTGAGTTGGACATTAATCAGCACTTTGGTTAGGTGGGTGCATTGCTCAAACGAGCTCTTGGCTATTTATTACGTTGTTACCATCTACTCCCAAATCCACTTTTGAGCTGGATGCAGACATCATGACCAGACACATCCATTATGATATCCACTGGTAGTTATCACTTGAGCAGGGTTATGGGAAGTAAAAGTCAGGTTTAGGAGGGTGGGGAGACCACAATGACACAATTCAGTGTATAGATATTTCACAGTCCTCAATTTATCCTTTACAGAAGAGCTTATGAAGGCTCTGCTTCAATGCACAATGGTGTTCTATTTCCACCTGATTCTAAGGCATGTGTTCCAGGATAGGGATTCCATAGGTCTATGTCTCATTATCCAAACTCATACAATTTGGCATCATTGAATTAATCTCATGCCCTCCTGACTACTGTAGTAACAAAAGTCATAAAAAAGTGGAATATTTTCTACATATGTTTTTTTTAGTTATACCAGGACAAACTATATTTTTCTCCATTCCGTTAATTAAATTTTTTGGCATTGTATAGAATAGATCTTATTGTCTCCCCTCTTTTCCTGTTGCAATTTCATAAAAAATTACTTAAACATTTGGAATAATGTTGTGATGATGCAGTTTGAGCACTTGCATAGCTTACACTATTTCCTAAATTAATTTTATCTAAATGAGAGCATAACTTTTAACAAAAGAAAATTCAGTGTTAATTCCATGACTGGACTGCTGTAATGAATGGGTGGAAACCCCACTAGGAAGGAAAGACCATAAATGTGACAAGTGGGAGTTGCTGGCAATGTAAGAAAGCATCTGGGGATGGATGATGGGTCACATGAGAACTGATGGGTCAGGATAGTGGGTAACTACTACGGACACCACCTTTGTGCATGGCTGCTACAGACTGCCTCATCAGGAAGAAGTAGATGAGGCATTCTTCAAGTAATTTGAAAAAAACTCTGTGTTTTCAAACCCTAGTCATCATGGGTGACTTCAATCATCTTGATAATTGCTGGAAGTACAAGGCAAAAATAGAACAGATCAAGCGATCCAGGCTTCTGCAGTGCAGCAATGATAACTTCCTAACACAAATGCCTGAGCGGCTGGTGAAAGGAGATGCTCTGATAAACTTCATTCTTTACAAAAGCCTAATCAGGACTATGAAGGTTGGGACCTGTCTTGCCCGAGAAAGACAACTAACAGGATCCTAAACCTGAACGTGGGATGAGCAGATTTTTGCTTGCTCAGCTTGGGTGAATGACATGAAATAAAGTTCCAGGAGAGCTGGTTGCTTTTCGATGAACATCTCTTTGAGCTTAACAGTGGTCCACCCTGATAAGAAGATCAATCAAAAGGTAGCAGGAGGTCTGAATGCACGCACAAAGAGCTCTTGACAAAACTCATATATGTAGAAAAAGAGGATGGAAGAGGTGGAAATGAGATTAGGTGAGTCAGGGATGTAGAGATGCCAAATGAGCATGCTGGGATAGGCTTATGAAAGCCAAAGCCCACCTGGAGCTGAGTCTGGATAGTGATAATAAAAGCAACAAGAAAGGTTTTTAGATGTAAAATGGGAGGAAGACTAGGGGAAAATGCGGACCTGCTGGGGCATGAGACAGGGAAACTAATGATAGAGAACATAAAAAGGACTGAGGTCTTAAATGCCTTCCTCACCTAGCTAGATAGAGTTGATAAGAGAAAATCTCACTTTGTTTTTTTAACATGCTTTATTTTTGTGTATTTTTTCAGTAAATTGCTTTTGCTTATCTTTTATGTTTCTGTTAGATTTTAAATTGTCTATTAGAGCTGACAGTACACTTTGTTGTGTCAGACTGGGTCAATAAAATCTGTTGTTCTTGTTGCAGGTGTTTTTGTTTAGTATTCCTACAGAGAAAGCAAGTGTAAACAGCCTTGCCTGTGGTTTTCTTCTGATTTATCTAGAAATCTGAGCAATTTGTTCAACACAGGATATTATTTAATCAGCAGGGCAAATACTATGTGGGTGTTACATTTTTCTTGAACTGCACATAATTGACATGGAAAAAGCAAAGTGAAACAGCTTTGACACTGCTGGATGAAACATTAATGGTTAGTGAATGAATGTGCCTTTTTCTAAAGAACAAAAAAGATTGGGCTAACTCAGTTATGCAAAAACCCTATTATGTGAAAAAGGGTTAACCTATCATTAATACACAAGATTAGCTTTATTAACATACTTTTCATTATTACTGATAATGACTTTTGTCTCTTCTTTATTTTCAGTATTATTTCTTGATGACAGCAGTTAGCTGGCTGCAAATATGTGCATAAGTATTCATCTTTAATTCTCATTGCCTCCTCATCAGCTGTATTTCTTTTTCATCTTCTGGTACAAAGGAAAAAGAAATAAATTAGTTTTCCAATTCTAGGATTGCAAGAACTGTATCTCATCTTAATGTGCTAGCATTTGGGAAAAACTGGGGGAAAGAAAAAAAGACCACCTCTCCCCACCCCCTCGCCCTCCTCCCCCACACCCCGTAAGTTGTGGATGGAAGACCGCTTTTTTTGTGATTGAAATGAATTGACTGATTGAGGGCTGATCCAGTAATTTAGACAGTATATCTTCTGTTGCTGAAACCATACCATCAGCTCAGCACATTTTGTTTAATTCTTCTTTTAAGAGAGAGAGAATTTTTATTAAATCGGTTTTTAAATTTGAAAGAAATGGAAAAACTTTCTGAGCTATGATTTTTACTGAGTGTGATTATCAGTGCTTGCTAAACTTCTGTTTTTGTCTAATTGTAGAATTGTATTACTGAAACCTATGAACTTTCTGAATATCAACAAATACTGGCTTTGAAATCGCGTAGAGCAGATACTCCCTTAAGTCTGGTTCTTCCTGGAAATAATAAAAGAACAGGCATACTTCCATTAGTGTGGAATTTCCATTTGAAGATCTCAAGAAAATGAAGAAACACAGAAAATGAAAGGGACAGATATAGTAAAAATATCTTTTAACTATTGTAAAACTGTTTCGGCTTAGGTTTGTTCTACAGTAATTTAGAAAAAAATAAGGAAGCCATGAATTATTTTCCAATAATAAAAAAATGCATGGTCTAGAAAAAAAAATAGTTCTAGTTAATCAGTGTATATATATATGAATGAATTTCTTGTAAATGTGGATTATATTTCCACTATACAAATATTTCTTCTGGCATGTGAAAATAGCATGTTTTTTAGAAGGCAAAACATAGCTTAGTTTCCCTCATTTTAATAACATTAATTAAGAATTGTTTCCATTTTAAAGGTACTGAGCTAGTACACTTTCAACTGAAATTCTTTAAAAAAATCACTGTCGCTCAAAAGAGAACTTCAAAGTTCCCTTTGCAGTATGAATCACTCCTCTGCCAGCTGATGTGAGACCATGAGGATACTGAAAGGTGTGCATAGGATGTGCAGTCAGGAGCGTTTGTGGACTTCTGCAATATAGCCTTAAAAAACTGTAGGCTTAGATTTTAAATTTAATGTTAAAGATTTTAAATTTTCAAAGCTGCTTAACATATTTAAAATAAGTGTATCAAGTGTATTAATTTGCAGTTAATAAAATGCAAAAATGTAAATAAATGTAATTCATAATTATAAATTATATTTTTAATATTACAAAATATTAACACCTTATAAATTTGAGATTAGAGACTTACAGGCTAATGGTTGGAGATTATTCCATTGGTGATTTTCTCATTAAGGCTTTGAAGAGGAATCATCATTAGAGATTAAATAATACTGAACAAATTGGTTTTATAATTAGTTGGTCAAAAGTATTTTCAGTGAAGAGTTTCTATGAATTGACTGAAGCGACTGAACAGGGTTTTAGTGTGATCTTCAAGAGATCCTAGATTCTGCAGTTTAGCTATAGTCAAGTAATTTGTAGTATTCTGTGATCAAATGTTCTTCTCAAAACTACTCCATTGGCAGCTTGAGACATTTAGCTTTTGATTTAAAAATATAAATGTCATATGGAGTGGCAATAAATACTGGCAAATCCCCAAAAGGTCAGGTTGTTTCTATAACTCAAATACCTGTCTAATGCAAAAGGCTTCTCAAGGTTTTGTGTGAATGATTTAGAATTAACAGCCTTCTATCAGGCTTCTGCAATGTTTTCTTTAATATATGCCTCTCACATATGTATGTGTATTTGTGTGTGTATTGCTATTGTTTTATGAATGTTGCAATTGTTATGACATTGTTTCATTATGTTTTTTTTAAAAGGCACCATTAAAAGGTAAGAAGATAGAATAAAAAGGGCTAATCTAGCACACTAGAAGCTGAATGTCCCTTGCCCAGACAACACCCTCTGTACTGCAGAATTTTGTCCTGTCTTGTTTCTGACATAGACAGATTCATCCTCACCTCCTAGCTTCATGCTGGTCCTTCCACAATTTTTACTGGTATGTGCTCCATGCACAAGTTGGGTATTAAGACTTCATCTTTAAATCCTCTTGTTGCCTTAGTCTGAATTGTCTGTGTCTAGGGTTGAGCTGGCAAAATGCCAACTGTTCAAGACAGAGAGAAAGGGTTCCCCCCCCTCCCCTGACCAGCCAAAGAAAAAGACGGAGAGGAAAAAAACTCCAAACTAGGTTTAGACTTAAACTAACTATATATGTTTATACAGAAAAGAGAAACTGAAGAGAAAATTACAATATAACACACATTTACACAAGTTGGATATAACAACAATTTTCTACTTCCCACCGAAAACAGATTCTATCACTGTAGTTTTATAAGCACCCCAAAAGACACCCAGCAAAGAACAGAAAGAGTAACAACAAATGTTTCAACTTTCCTGAAACTCAAACAAAATGCAAGTAGTGGCAGCAAGAACAGGGCCTAGCACAGTAGAAGAGCTTCAGCACATGCTTCTTCTACTTCAGCCATGATGGAACTGAGAAAAAACCACCTCGTAGTCCTGTATCATATCTTAGGTTTGCGTCATCTGGTATGAAATACTTCCTTGGTTACCCAGTCAGGTGAGAGCTGTCTCCCAATCCACATAGATTCTCTGAGCCTGCTAATTTGAGGCCTAGCCAAAACCACTACAGTCTGCATTTCGTTTTTTCTTGTACTTCACATCAGAGAATAAATAGACATCCAGATACACTAAATGCCAGTTAAATGCTATAAATACTTATAAAAATATACATATTATAAATATAAAATAATTTATGAGTCCTGAAGCTGACCATCATATGCATATAGAAAAAAACAAAAACCAAAAAAATAAAGACACTAGGTAGTAACATAGTGTAAAACAATCTTCCATGCTTTTCTTGTCCATCCAAACGGTATTTCTAAAAGAATATACGGACACAGCTTTTAGTTAACTTATAATTTTGTTGAATTTCAAGAAAAAAAAAAAAGACATCATCCTTAAGACATTTCAGAAACTAGCCAGCAGTTTCAATTTATATTTTTTTAGAAACATGTCTTTTAATATATTTATAACTAAACCCATCTCTTCACTTGTGTCCTAGTTCAGCAGGAGGGACCAGCTAACCCTGTGTGGGGGTGATCAAAGCTGTGTATTCTACCCCCTCTATTCATTCCCCAAGGTCAATGGGCCATTAGCAGCAGCTGCCCAGGGAGCCATTATCACCTTCACACCCAGCCTGAGGGGGGCGGAGCTGCTAATGGGCCATCAACAGCTCAACACCCCCTGGCTCCCAGAGTTAATCACCCATTGTGTGAGTCCCCGCCCAGGGGGAGGGACTGAGTGCTCCCTGAGGGTACATAAGTGGTGGGTAAGAAGACCTCGGGAACCTCTCGTCGGATCCAGAGCAGCAGCAGGACCTTGACAGGAGGAGATCACCGCTCTCGCCCAGACAACAGCCCTCGCCTGCACCAACAGGTTTTTCTTTTCCTTTTGCTCTGGACTTGGGGGAACCACAGGGGTCTCAGCACAAGGGCAAACAAACCCCCTTGGGTTTGTGCCCCAGGACAGTGGGTTATACTGCTGGGGTTTTGTGAGTTGAAAGCAATTTCCCTTGTGTGTCAGTGTTGTTATTGTAATATTATTATTAAATTTTTGGTCTGACTTATAATCTCTCTCGTGGTGAGTTCATTTCCCCTGCTGGTTCACCTTTAAACCAGCACAACTTGGTAACTTTTATTTAATCAATGATTACATGGTTAGTGAGTTTGAATCAATTCAGGAAAATACGTAGCTAATCAAAAGGATATTTGTTTCCACATTTTGTTCATTATGAATTTTATATCTGAGACTTAGCAGACCAGAAAAGACAGATGAAATACCTGCAAGCTTTCTTTTAATGTGTCAACATAGCTTCATGTACCCTGGGGAGAAAAAAATCACTCAGACCTTGAGCTGATTCATTTGCCATACTATTTTCAGTAAGAAAAAGCAATTATATTTCATCCTCCAGGTTCTCAAGTCTCACATTTCGGGTATATAAGCTACAAGAACAGACTAGATATTTGCTTAAACAGATTTAAATCCAGTATGACTTTGTTCTGTGCCGAGTGTCTACTAAAATTTTTCAAATTACTTGAAAGCTGAGTACTGCTCCCTATGTTAGGTGATCTGAAGCCCTGTCTTCCTGTGTCTGTTGAGCTGGAATTATGGGTTTTAAATGCACTTTGTTGGTGGTTTGTTGGGATTTTGTTTCAGTGCTAGTTTCTTACCTCTTGCACATGGTTTTGGCACTTTGTTATGTTGCTAAACTTTTATATGGTTCAGTCTAATATTTGTATAAACTATTGTGTGTTTATCTTACTTAGTACACCTTTAGAATAATGATCCTATCAGGAACCATTTCTTACACTTGCAGAGGTTTAGATCAGGGTGGTCTATTCTTTACAGTTGCAGAGGGTGAACCTACACATGGGTACATGCTTCTATCATGGATCGTAGTGGATGTGAAGTCCTGCACTAGCATCTTATTTCCCTTTTCTTTTCATCTTTCTAAAAGCCACAACCCCAGTGTGGCCTCTTGTACTGGTCACAGACAGGCCAACGTAACCAAATTTGCAACACTGCTAAAGAGTGGTAGATTGCAAACTGACAGTACCAAAATATGCTATTTCATGCCTCTGCAATGGAGAAAAATGTTGAAAGAACTGAAACAAATGGAGTGCTCCTTTTTTCTTCCCTTTCTCCTATGCTTTCCTTTCTTTGATGACTAAGCTTCTCAGATCAACCTTTCCTTGTTTAATATATACCTTTTTTATTTGCTAATCGTTACTGCAAATTACAAAACATCTTTAAGAAGACCTGGAAAATAGAAGAAGGCAAGGAAAAAGTATCAAAATATATCTTGAGTGAAGAATTTTTTAACCCCAATCTCTGTTTCCCCGGGGTTCAGTGAGCATATTTATGTTTGATTAAACCTATAAATTAAAATTTTCTCTAGAAGTGTCCAAGTGCCAAGAACTGCAAGGACATTATTACTTCTGTTTCTCAGTAAAACTACTTTGTAGTGTTCTTTTCTAAAGATAAATAAACTTAGATTAAAACCAAAACCAAACCTGTTATTTCTACATATAATGACAAAAAGATTGGCTTTCTGTTTTTTTGAGAGATGGAGAAAAATTAAAATGGTTCAGTTTAGGCTTAAAGATCAAAGTCTATTGAGGTGAAGGAAAATAGAGATCGTGCTGTTCTTTCAATATCTGTAATAATGTGCTGAATATATGTTCTAGGTCAAAGTATCATATTTCAGCAATTTCACTTTTTGTGTATTTCAGTGTGTGTGGGTTTTTTTGGTTTTTTGTCTTTTTTTTTTTAGTAATTCAGTATGTACATTTGAAATAACAGTGTTGCTTAGATATGCAGTGTAATTATGAGCCTTTTATCTTACTGTTCTTGACTGCCGGGTTAAAAGCTTACGTAGGTGCCAGAGTTCAATGCAATCAGTAATTTCTGCATTTCCAGCCTAATAACACTTTGGGAAGGGCTATAAGAAAAATATTGCAAAAGCAAATGATCAAGGCCTTTTCAGAAGATGGTACTATAATAGCTGGATGTCTCTGTCTACTTTGTAAGAGACACCGTTTAATAATGAAACTGTAATAAAACCTGATTGAAAAAAATAAAGAAGAAAATGCAAGTGAAAACTCGTCCTCTTCAGCAGCCAGTAGTCAGAGAAAACTAAAGAATTAAGATCAGCTTTTTGCCTATTGCACAGTAACATCATGGTTCCTACTGCCCTGACCATCTGCCCTGTTTGCAACACCTCGATGATCTGTTCTAGTGGTAAATCTGTTTTCTAATCCTTATAATCCAGACTACAGCAACCTGTGGGCAAACTTTATGCAGTTTGGGGATTTGCTGTGTAAAAAGCCCTTTCCTGAGAACTCGGTTGCAGTACACTCAGTTGCAGGGTAGGTCTGACGGCCTTTCATGACACTATGCATTGCTCCTCAGTGTCCAAGAGGAAGAGAGATGCACCATCCTACAACTTGTGTATGACTAGAGCCTTTTAATTACTCTCTTTGTGTAAGATCTATTGGTGTTGACATTGCATCATAAAGTACTCTAAGTTAGGAACTTGCTCCACAGAAAACAGGAGAGATAGTATCTTCCTCACAAAACTCATCAATGGTTTGTGTGGTTAGACACCTTTCATCAACAGTTAAATTCAGCCTACATTGTTTGTAACAAAATAAAAAACTAGAAAAATGCTTCTTGATTCTCTTGAATTTGCTTGCAGCTGTGATTTATAAATCTACTTGAAAGTAGATACGAGTACCACAACATTGTCAAGGCTATGTAAAATTTAATATTGACAAAGGCAACTATTATCTTTTTCAGTAGAAATTTAATTTCCTGGTTTCTATTAAAACTCCTTTACTTAAACATATGCAAGCTTATTTATTACTTCTACAACCTTGAGACTAGAATATCTTGTTCCCCAAAACATTTTTGCTAAATGACAACCTCCATGTTTTGAACAGCTGGATAGCTGTGCAGCAGAAATGTTTCATTTCCCCCCCCTCCCAGATATATTTAGTTTTTTATTAATTTATTTGTTTATCTTTTTATTTAAATCAGAAGACATTAATGGGTGTGAAAGGGAAATTATAGAATCACATGATGTTCTCCTTTTATTATTTGAAATTTATTTGAAGTAACTTCAGAGAAATGAGCCTATAAAAAATAGGTGGTTTTTCTATGTTATGAGGTATTTAGCCAAGGTAGATATATAATTTATTGATTACCATTTTTTTTGCATATATTGGAGAAGAGTAGAAAACTGAAACTGTTTCTCTGAGAAAAGAATTTACTTGTTCTTTGAAGAATACAAGTGTTAGAAAATTACATTTTAAGAGCAAGTGAAATAGATTGTTTTATGTGACCCAAGTCTTAGGTTTAGTAAATTGAAAATATTAATGATTCAAATTAAAATTTTAATTGCAATATCACTTTATAATGGGAAACAATACATTGTCACAGTATTGATTTTAATGGACAATTTTGTTTTTTTCTTCCAAACTGGTTTTTGTAATAGATTTTAAAAAATGAGTAATTTCCTGGTAGTAATTTAATTTCTTATGCATAGAAATGATCATTTTAAAATCAAAATTTTCTGAACTGTTTCTTATGTGCAGTTGTCTTGGCAGTTTCCACCACAGAAATTTAATGAAATTTGAAGGGATCATAGAATATCCTGAGTTGGAAGGGGCCACAAGGATCCTTGAAGTCCAACTTTAAAATGTAAGACAAATGGCTGTTAACCAATTTTAGAATCTTTTAATTTAGATGTTGCAGAAAATTTTAGGATGAGAGTGTGTTTTTATAATATAGTCTTAGAGTCAAAAGTCACGTACTGAGCAGAGATCAGCACTTGTTTTATAGGGGTTTTTTTGATGGTCATTTATTTCAACAGAGTAGTTATGTTACTTTTTATATTTCTTTCAGGCCTGGAGAAGACAAAGTTATGAGAGAAGGTCTAATGTGTTTATTCTTTATTAATTGTGGAATTTGCAGAAAAGTTACTTGAAGCAGTTACTTGAAAACATATTGTTTTCCAAGCTCTACATATGCAGCGCTGCCTCTTTATCCTGGCAAATAAATCTGTAGAATAAATGTTCTGTACATTAGGAACAGAAAAAGCTTAACTAACATGCAGTCATTAATTTTATTTTTTTTCTCCAAGTATGTCAGATAACTGTTATAACCTTGCTAAATACACACTTCATTTATCAAGAAATCAAAATGCTAAGTTTTTGCATATATAAATTTGTAAAACTACACAGTTATTAATTTATTTATTTGCTTATAACTGTAAATCAGATGTAAACATTCCAATGTATTGTAACAAGCCCCATTTCCTTCTGTGGTTTGTTTATTCATACCTAATGACTGATTTCCTGCTTCATGATTTGAGAATAGAGGAAGTATCAGATATTTTTAATTAATGTAGCAGAGAATATATGATCAATTATTCTCTAAATACTGTAACACAATGACTGAAATAGTATTGAGTTGTTACTGAGCTAAAGCATCCAACTCTAGATAACTGTGAACTGCTTGTGAAAGGGTTCACACCACAAAGAGCCTCCAAGTTAGTTGGATGCTGTACCTTTTTTTACAAACTAGCATAATAAATTGCACTGCAGGGTAAGAATATCTTAATTTCTTTGCAATACAAAATAGTAAAATAGAATAAGATCAGACTGTAAACAGGGAAAATGTGTAAATTTTGAATTGAGAGGATGAAGTCTTGAAAACAAATCCACTCCCTTTGTCCTTAGCAAGATGTTCTTTACCACAGTTCCTTTCAGTCCAACATCTTGTCATGATTTTCTGGATTGAAAAAAATCTTGAAAATTCCTTCTTGAAAAAGAAAATCTTTCCTTTCCATCACCTTTGATGTCTGGCCGCTGTCTTCATCCTGTGGCAGGCAGGCATACTATTTTTCCTAAGATATCTCTAGCTCTATGCAGCGTGCCTGTATTATCTGGGATTCCGAACACTGGCCAGCATGAGCACCTCAGCCTTAGAGAAGCTTGTGCTGTGACTGTGCATTCATACATCATAAATGTGTAGCCTTCTACTTTGATTACCCAGCAAGCTGATTGTAGAACATCCTAAATACAATATTTGTCCTGCTGTTTAAGAACAATTCTTTCATTTGTAATGTTTTCCCTCTCTCATTTCTGCCTGGTTTTATAACTCTGAAGAAAAGAGCAAGTTAGTAAAAAGGTAAACAGAATGATCCTGTAGCCTGTCATATATTTTATCAACTTATTCCACCTCTCCGTGAGCTGATTCTGTGACATGTAACAAATTCTGTGGCCACAAGAGAAAGTTGTTCTGTCTTTATTTCATTAGTGTGCATTGAGGATTTTAGTACGAAAAACATGGATGCAAATCAAAAAGTCAAATTCATTTCAAGCTCTATTAAACATATTGATCCCCTTTCCATCTTCATAT
Organism: Pithys albifrons albifrons; assembly: GCF_047495875.1. Taxonomy (NCBI): domain Eukaryota; kingdom Metazoa; phylum Chordata; class Aves; order Passeriformes; family Thamnophilidae; genus Pithys; species Pithys albifrons. Next base: position 20,521,911 of record NC_092459.1, on the reverse strand, counting down.
TTGATGTAATGAAAAAGTGAATGAGATGCAACTTTTAAGTTTGATGGTATTACACATATTGCTCAAACACAAACTTCAGCAAGTATATTAAAAAAATGATAAAAGACACCACTTAGTCTTGCTTTCCATTGTACTGACCCATGTTTTCCTCAGACTTGGCAGAATGAGCACAAACACTCAGGCTTGGACTTAAAGGTCAAAAATTCTACAATCTGAGAATCTTTGGAGTTGGAAGATGTTTCTTAGAGGGACATCTCTGAAATGGGAGTTATGTGGTTATTTTTTTGTATCCATACCAGCACTTCTAATCACACAGACTTATAAAATTCTAAAAGATAATCTATGATTTCTCTGGAAATATATTAATTCACACTTTAAGCCTATCCCATTTGGAAAGTAGTATAATTAATCACTAGGTATATATGAACTTTATGGGTATATATAATACAAGGGAATACTTAAACTCAGACAAATGCCAGAATACTTCTGCAGTTTTGAGTCCCAGAGGATTTGAGAGAACTCTTGCTTTTGCCTCCATGTATGCAGTGTTTGGAGACTAGTGTGTAGCTATTACAGGGAGTCTTTTGTTCTTCACAGAAAACATAGTTCAAGTAACAAAACTCTGAATTAATTTAGAAGCCAAAGACAAAGTTTGAATCCATCACTGTGGGAGATGCTTTCATCAGAGAGAGATTAATCCAATTTTGCCAACCTGCAGGGCACAAAAAAAAAGAACACTTGTTTAAAGTAGATCTCTGCTTATAGAGAAAGATCTGATTGTATTACTTAGCTTAGAGTTTGAAATGTAAGCTTTGCAGCAAAGTTGAAACATTTTTAAGAACATTTTCATGGAAGAGCTTTCATTGTGGTAACTACGTTTGTTTCAAAATGGAACTGCTCTTCAGGAATGGGTGTAAGAGGCTCCATGAAAGTATCCACAGTAAAACCTCAGTGATTCTTACTGAATGAGCATTAAATAAGAATGCTATTTCTGTTGTTCTTGATGTCAATTAAGGCAGCTATATTGCAATTTAAAGTACATCAATTAAAATACTATCCTCTATTTCCATCCACTTCTTTCCCAAAAGTGTGGGTTTTTTGGTTTTTTTTATGTTTTGCGGTTTTTTTGTGTTTGGTTTTTGGGTTATTTTTGTATTGGTTTTTGTTTTTTACAGGAGAATTAAAAAGGAAATGTTAAAGGAGAAGCTATATTGATAAAGAATTTATTTGGGTGGGTGAAATCATTCGCTACTGTAAAGTCTCTGTGCTCATTTGTAAAGTTCTACGCAAGATAGTTTTCAGAAGAATCTTTCAAATTAAACATAGGCAAATTCTAAAAGAATGAGAAAAAAGCATTTTCAGCAGAATAAGCTGAGTATGTTTATTCACTCCAAAAGCTTATATTGGTATCATTGAACCAGCAGGGGAGGTTTGGTTTCAAAATGTCAATGCATAATGTTTTCAGAAACAAAACACTCTGGTGATGGAGTTGGTGAGAAGTACAGTAATGGCATTTTGTAGGTTGGAGACTCTAACACCGTTCTGGGGCTAAGCGTATGTGTAAACCAAAGTGACTGCAAAGTTACATTGTATTTTAGAAGACACATTACCTTTGGGAAAAATACCAAAAAACAACTTGGGAAAAAAGAGAAAATATGCAAATTTGTGTTTGTTTTTTATTTCTTTTACTTTTGAAATATTTGTTTAGACTGATTTTAGGGAGAACGTGAATTCTTGCTTTATTAGGGTTAAACACAAAGGATATTCTCAATGGATCTCTTTTGTCCCAATGCGGGACCCACACTCAGGTTGAAACACCCAGGTACCTCCTGTGGTGGGAGAGGAGGTGGGGAAATCTACACACTCTGGATCATGGGCATCTTCCTCTGGTGGAAGGTCCCAGAAATGAGTCTGAGGGTGCTTTGGGAGTCTTTGGTGGTTTATGGCCCTTCTAATGCCAAGGCCACTGTTTGACTCTGCTTAGTTAAGTCAGTTATGCCTTATCAGAAGGGATGAATGCCTACAGGCTTACGTGATACATCAAAAGGGGTTAGGGGAAGGGGAGGACATCAGAATGATCAAAAGCATTATTCCAGCTGGCATCTGCTTCTGATCTGTCCTTTCCCTTATCCGGTTCAAAACACAACTTGTTGCTAAGCAAAGGTCAGTTTGTCATGGTCATCCTCAGGTGGAGGGTGACCATCCTCTCTATGCCTGGGTTGTTCTTACGCAGATCAGAGGTTTTGCCACCACACACCCAAAAACTCTCCTCTTCCCTTTTGGGTGGTGCAAACCTGGCCTCAGCAAAGTACCCAGCTGTTTTTGCAAATGGCCAATTATTTGAATCATTAACCATTAACATTTCTGTCTCCCACAGCTCAATATACTTAAAAAAGAGGGAAGAGGAAGGAAAAAAAAAAAGAAGAAACAAAACCCCCAAAAAATCTACAGTAGAATAATTTAAGCAAGACACTGAATCAAACTTTAGCCTAGTAGTTACAAAAACATTTATCTTCAGTGAGTAATACTAATTGAAGGAAAACAAACACCTTAAAACCAATCATCTATAAACTTTGGCTTCAAAGATGGTGGAGCTAGCTAGATTATTTTCTTGTTGCTTATTCTTACACTGCAACAAACTCCTTCAGTCATACTAAAAATATTTCAGGAACAGAAGATAAAATTGTCTTCTCATTTCCATGAACTACAATTACTTACTTATATGCTTCAACATATTTTTGGTTGTTTGTGGTTCCAAATGGTACTGAGGTTGGGAAGTACAGAGCCAAAATGAAAATTACCAGAGGGAGCAGAATTTTTCTTTTTTTTTTTTTTTTGGCAATATGAACTTATTAAAAGTAGCATGAGAAAGAAAAAAGTCCTTATTAAGTAAACATCTAAGTGAGAATTAAGCTAAAACTTAGGACATGCTGTTTCCTGTGCTACTGAGTATGGGGACAAGTACAGCATGGTTAATGAGAATATGTAGATGGAAAGTAGTTTGAATTTTGCTAATATAGAGTTTGATGTTCCCAAAGTAGAATGGGACAAGATAATCTCCAGCCTACAATTATGCAATTAAATCTCAAGTCAAATGGATTTTTAATTAATTTATTAACATGGGAATGAAATAATTAATAGCAGGAAATGCAGTACCCATATATAGGGTCAGGCAGAGAAGTTTTTTTAGTGATGATTGCTCCTGAGTCCTACTTAAATTGCATGAACACATGTTGAAGGAAAACATAATCAAGTGAACAGTAAATACAATAAACAAAACCCAGTGCATTTTTATTGGAATATAAATGATAACACATTAAACAACACTCTTTGAGACAGAAATATTCTAAACCCAGGAATTTTTTTTCCATTTCACTTTTGTTTTTTAAAGGCTTCTGATTTTAACTGTGCAAGTGGACACCATGCACACATAGTGTGTGTACAGCAGACCCGGCAAATTTGGTGCTTATATTGGGCTTGCAGGGCCAGATTTGGATGCTAGAGGGGTGGCTTCTGTGAGATGCTGCCTGTGACTTCCCCCACATCCAGCAGAGCCAATGCCAGCAGGTTCCTAGATGGACATGCCACTGGCCAAAGTTCAGGTAATCAGAAAAGGTGGTAATGATGTTGTGATAACATTTAAAAAGGAAAAAAAAGAAAAAACAACAACAACAAAAAAAGCCCAACCAACCAAAGAAAAAAACCAAACAGGAATTATTGGGAAGATGTAATTGCAGCCAGAGAAGTGAGAAGACGTGAAAAGAACAACTATATACAAAACAAGCTCAGTGGAGAAGGACAGGGAGGAGGTGGTCCAGGCTCCAGAGCTGACGTTCCCCTACAGCCTGTGAAGGAGTCCATGCTGGAGCAGAGGGATGCCCCAAGGAGGCTGTGACCCCATGGGAGACCCATGCTGGAGCAGGGTTCTGGCAGGGGCCAGCAGTTCTGCACAGAGAGACCCCACACTGGAGCAGGTTTTCCTGGTAGGGCTTGTGGCATTGGAGCAGCCTGTGCCTGCAGAACTGCACGTGGTGGAAAGTGACTCACATTGCAGCAGTTCGTGGAGCACTGTTGCCCATAGGATGAACTCATGCAGGAAGAGTTTATGGAGGACCATTTCCTGTGGGAAGGAACCCCAGGCTGGAGCAGGAAAAGGACTCTTCTCCCTGAGTAGCAACCAAAACAACCTGTGATGAACTGACTGTAACTCCCATTCCCCATCTCTCTGAGCTGCTAGAGGAGAGGAGGTAGAACTTGGGAGGGAAGGAGGGGAAAGTGTTTTTGAGATTTCTTATACTTCTCATTCTCCTGCTCTGATTTTGTTAGTAATAAACTCTAGTATTCCCAAGTGTGGTTTTGCCTGTGACAGTGTTTGGTGAGTGATCTCTCCCTCTCATTATCTCAGCTCATGAACTTTTGTTATATTTTCTCTCCCCTATCTTGTTGTGGAGAGGAGTAATAGAGAGCATCCAGACAGGGTCAACCCACCACAGTACCCAAAAGAGAGAACTGCCTTGAGGAGTAAGTATTACTAGTTAAATTATGAAAAGAACTTAAAGCCTGTTCTTGTTTATGGGTTCCAGTAAGAACCTTGGCACAAAATCCATCAGTAGGCTATTGACATATGTTCATGTTACAAAAAACAGGAGGCATATTAAAGCACAGGAATATTAAAAAGAGCCTAGATGAAGAATTACATGACCTTGAAGACTGAACTAATAGAAATGGGATAGTTTTAATAATAAATGTTCGAGGTCACAGTGAAAACTGAAAATAACCATACAGAATAAAATATTTGGATTAGCAGTCACTGAGGGATAAAATGTGCCGTACTGTCAGAGGTATGCTGGGATAACTCAGTTGGTCTCCAGGTGCCACTTTACCACATACTGGGTCTCTGATAGGTTCTTTATAACATCCTGGCATCCCCATGCATCTGAAGTGGTGCTAGGTAGCTACGTGTAGATGACAGAACTACTCTTTCAGAAGAAGTTTTTCTATCAGTCTTGTGTCCGATTTTGCACACTACATGTGTATATTGGTAAACCTAGATCATCCTAAATGAATTACACCGGTGTGTTTCTGTAGCTGAATCCTGCCCATAACAGCAGAAAATATCTGTAGCCATGTGCTGGTTTAAATGCAAGCCGACAAGAGAAACAAAAGATATTAAATCAGAGTTACAATTTAATAACAATATTACAATAAATGCAATGACACAAAGAGAATTGATTTTAACCCACAAAACCCAGAAGTATAACCCAGCACCCTGGGGCACAAACACAATGGTGTTTGTTAGCCCCTGTGCTGAGACCCATGTGATTCCCCCAAGTCCAAAGCAAAAGAATGTGAAAAACCTGTTGCTGCAGATGATGGTTGCAGTCTGGTGAAGAGTGGTGGTCTCTTCCTGTCGAGCTGCTGATCCTCCTCTAGATCCAATGAGTGGTTCCCTGACATCTTCAAACCCCAAGACTATATACCCTCAAGTCCAGGTGAGAATGCCCAGTACCTCCCCCTGGGCAGGGAGTTACAAAATGGGTGATCTGACTCTGTGAGTCATGGGGTATTTTGGAATTGTTGCTAGCCCATTAGCAGACATGCCCCCTCAGGCTGGGTGTGAAGTTGCTAATGACTTCCAGGTGGGGAGTTATCATAGCTCTTATCTCACAGGTGTCTTTCACAGCCATCTCACATCCTGAAGAGTCAGGTGTGCCCTGGGCAGTTTCTGCAAATGTTAACCGTTGTTAACAGTTCATGGGAAATGAATAGAGGGTGTAGAATACATTGCTTTGGTCATACCCACACAGTGATAAAGTGGTCCCACCTGCTGAACTAGGACAAGCCATCAGAGACTGAGATCATTGTGTATAATGGAAGTAAAGACAGAGCATGCTGGAAGATGCCTACTCTGAGGCATTTTATCCTCAGACCAAATTTTACGTAGGTGATGATGATCACAATTTTGACGGCCAGTAGAAAAGCTGAATCACTGAAAAATGTACTGGTAACTGTCCAGAATGTGTGTTACATTTTGTTTCTCATACTGTTAAGAACAAGAAAATCAAATTAGCACAGGTTATTTCTTGCTATTTATTTCTGGAAGTTCTAGAAGGTTATTAGAGTGATCAAGATAATAGATCTTAGCAGAAGACACTGAAAATTTAACCATAAATTATGTTTTCTATCATTAAGTGTATCTGATAAGAGAGAAATAATCTCTTTAACCAAAATTCTGCAACTTAAGAAAAGCCGTACACAAGCATACTGTAGACAGGTTTTTGCTAGAAATCAGTGGAAGTCATGGAGCCACCAAATAAAGCAAACACTGGAATGTTAAAATGATGAGAGGAGAAAGAATATTATTACCTTTTGTATGCAGGTTGATTAACTTAAGAAAAGCTGATAAAAATTACAGGAGCAGTAGTGGACATAGAATGCTTTCCACTATGTACTATATTGGTCAGAGACAGTCTCACAACCACTAGAAATTGAAGAACTGTTTTTTCTTTCATAAAACCATTCCATGTCAGTCTCCTTTTATTGACTCCCCTTACAACTGCAGTATTATGAACATGGAGGTGTTAGTTAACCTTTATATTTACTTGACACACCCATGGTCAAGAGCTTTCTTATACTGTTTTCTACTTTGTTTTCGTGTTCTAGTAGTTTACTTTAAAGAGCAGGCACTGGTTTCTTAAAAAATGAATAAGCACTCCATCCAAACCTCCTTTTTTGCAGCACTCCACTTGAGCAACTTGTAGAGCAGGAAGAGATGTTAAATTTGAGGGAGATTTTTTATCACTAGAATGGCAGACAAAGCCCTTTCAGATTGTTTGTTACAGTGCACTAGAGCTATCAGAAGAATTAGTATATAAACATTATAAATGCTGTTTAGAAATTTGTCCTTGCACCATTTTCTTCTGAAAGCACAGAATATACTGTTGCGTTCAATATTTACCATAAGAAAACTAATTCAACTTGACATTTTCATGATGCTTTTGGCATACAATGCAGATGGGTTCCTAAAATAAAATATTAAATGAAACAATTATCATACATTTATAAATTTAATAATCTAAATGTAAAATAATTTAAAATGTGTGAAGGAAAAATTCTAATATTAGCAAAATAATTTCACAGATCAGCACATATTGGGGTAAGTCTTTTCTTGCAGTTCATATGAAAAAGTAATTTATTTTGATTCCAGCCCCTTAGACTTATATAGACAATTATACTGGTGTTAAGTATTTTCATTTTGATTACAAATGCCAAAAGCATTCTGAATTCTGCAGTAAAGTGACAGATTGGAACGGTACAATGAGCAGACAGCTGAAGAGGCATGTGGGACAACTAGTGAATTTGTACATCACTTACCCAAATTTACAGTTTACATAATGAAACATAGTATGTGTATTTCATCTTATAATGTGTATTTTCAACAAGCATGAAAGCATGAATTTGACTTTCCTGTAAAAGACTTAAATAGCTATATAGGTAGTGTTAAATTGAGCAGGTACATAAAAAAATTAGAATAAGCTTGAGCATTCACAAAACTATTAAGAATTGTTTGTATACATTTCCACTGAGGCCTTACATCTTCAAGTTTAGGAGCTAGCATTTATGTATGCTTCTGTCCTGAAGATGTTAAGGAGCAGTTGTCTCACTCCTTAGACTCCTGTTCTTTTTCATCCCTATTGACCACCCTTTTCTTTCAAACTGTTGAACCAATTGATACTACAAAGTTAAACTTGGGCCAGTTGTTTATAACATCTATGTGGTATTGAATTCATTCCTTTTTGGGGAAAAAAGTTATTCTCCCAACTGTAAATATCCTATGTCATAAAAGATAGTATTGTTCTTTGCATAGTCTCTCTTGATTCATAACTATGGACTATCACAGTCATGACAATATATCTGCTGGTTTTGCTGACAAATTATTCTGAGGTTCTGGACCAAATCCACTGAAATCTCTTTTCATTCTATAAATAAATTCCTCATCACATCTTGCTCAAAATATCAAAAGCCTCAGTGTTTAGGACTCCATAAAGAAATACCATTCTTATACTGTAGATAGGCAGTTTAATCTTGTCTTTTCTCATTATAAATAAGGAATGGATTTTTTTTCCAATTCCTACATATTCATCTATCACAACAAGTTTAGTATAAGAAACAAATAATGACTGCCTCTTTCTGAAGAAAGGATAAGGAGAGAAGGATATTAATATATATAAAAACCCCTGTGTTTTCATTTCAAGGAATTACGAATGGCTTACATGTTATAATAGCTAAACAAATGGATGGGTTGCCATTGCTTACTGTAATATTAAACGCATATGCATGCTGTAAGATTATGTGCTGCAGCATTACATGCACACTGTGTACCTATATATATATTCATGAAAAAAATCTGTTAAAAATTCAAGAGATATTAGTCTTAATGAACTGAGCTTGCCCCTTTTGTATATTTAGGTATTAAAAATGAAACTAAGCTTAACGTTTTTTGTTGCATTTTTTTCCTAAGATATTGAAAGGGTGGTAGTAAAACCCATTTCAATTTGCAATAGGATAACCCGTCTCACGAGAAAGGGAGGAGGGAGACAGAAATGCAAAGATTTCTAGTCTTAACTGTATTAATAAGAAATTATTAGCAATAAGCACTTCCAGACAATCAGATCCTTATGTCCTCAACACTGCGTGTCGACTACGGACAGCACACAGGTTGGAAGGGTTTCTGACCTCTGATATGAATCCAACACTTAAGCCGGGGAAAACTTATCAGCTAAATAAGCACTTCCAGAAAAATTAGAGCCTTATGAACCCAGCACTGCCTACCAACAGGGATAGCACACAGGCTGGAAGGATTTCTAACCTCTGCTTTGAAGCCAACACTTAATAGCTAGAAAAGAACGTTTCCCACACAACAGCTCCCGAAATAACATTTATTAATACAAGTATGTGACAATTATTGTGGGTTCCGCTTTGCTGGTGATAACATTTAGCTGCAAGATTGTATTTAATTGATAATAAAAGACCCCAAAAGAAACCAGCACAAAACACATTTTACAGAGACAAACACACTAAACTCAAGTTACAGTACAGCAATGTATCCCATTTTCATGATAGACAGAAACTAGCAAAAAAATAAAAAAAAAAGGATTGAAAAATGGTCCGGTAAAAATCAAAATTGCCTAGTAAAATTATTTATAGAACAATATAATTCTGTTACATGATTTCATCTTTGTTAGCATTAAAAAATTCTGACATTTCCTAATTATTGTTACTATATATGCTAATTCTTGGTAAGAGGAGTCTAAAGAGCACAACTGAGAACATTCTTCTTCTTTTCATAATTGCTCTGAGCAACTGTATACCTTATTTTTTCTATACAAAACAGTAAATGCCAGTTAAGCCAGATAAAGATTTTCTACTATCTTTTCCGATCAGTTTATGCTTGGAATTTCCACACATGAAAATCCATTTTTTAAAGACATTTGAATTAGTGTTTCTTTATCATATACATAACTTGAAATGTAAGTCTTTTATATACCAAGAATCTGACAGTCCATTTATTTTCCCTTTTTATTTTACTACGTGGTGTCATCAAAATGAAACTTAAATGACATGCAGTTTAACAAAACATTGCTGTGATTGATTTTGTTTTAGATAAGTGTACCTAACTGCAAGTTTATTCTACTGGTTTCTGTTGAAGCATATCAAGATGTGGTGCTTGGGGACATTATAGTTTGGCATAGTTGTGGACCTGAAATTGTAAGGTTAATGGTTGAACTTGATAATCTTGGAGTTCTTTTCCAACCTTAATGTTTCCATGATAGTGTGATATGAGACATAAATATTGCATGTGCTGTGCACAGTTAAATGAAATGTTTCAGATTTTAACCACCCTTTCCTGGAAAAGCTGCCATATGATATGCAGAAACAAGATCTCCTGTGCTAGGAAACAGCATTTTATAGGATTTTTGATTGTTTTTTAATGAGCAGCATTAACCAGGAAACACCTATACTAACTACACCACTTTGGGCCCCAGTTTCTGTTTCTGTGGCATGGATATATTTATAGGGGTGCTCTACAATAAATAACTTCTACCTGCTGGAAGGCAGCTGTCTGCCTCTTGTTCCTCACCAAGAGGGACTGAGGAGCCCCCTGGAGGCACCTTCAGTGGCTGCTCTAGCAACACGGGAATGTGCCACCCTCTGCTTCCCCTGCAATCCCCTTCTCCATCACCAGGCTGAAGCCTTCCATTCACATTACTGCCCATAGCACTGATTTCAGAGAATTCCACTTTTAAAATATCAGTTAGAAAAGAAAATTACCGTTGTAATTTATGCTGAACATTTGGCATTCGGAAAAAAAGTCTTGCCCCAGAAGTTCTCAGAAATTTCTCAAGTCTTCTCAGCAGCTTGAAGACAAATATGGAAACATACAGTATCCTGTGATTTAACCTACATATTTCTGATATTTTAGGATCTATCTATGATTTCCTTTCCCTTCAAAAATATGAAATGAACTTCTGGATATAACAAACCAATGTAGCATTTTTCTGGCTTGGATAGGTATCCCCCCCTACATTACAGTATTTGTTGTGTTGCCTTACTCTTTCATATGGCATGCCTTTGGCCAGCTCTAGAAAGTTTTAAAGCTCTACTCTCCATTAGTTCCATGATACCATGCTACAATAGCAGATTCTGGTTAAAACAATTCTATTCTTTTGTCAGAGAACATGCAAGCAAACTGATCTATTAATGTCTGACAGTAATAAATGCCTGCACTTCAGACATCCATATACTCTGTATACATATTACATGTGATCTATTTAAGGCCAATTGCACAATAACTGAAAAAATACTGGATTTGTGTATATTTTGTAGTGAAATACTATGCACAGTTTGTCACTCCTCCTTCTAATGCTATATGTGTTCTTACTAAAGGAGCTTCTGTGTCCAGACTTGCAAGATACTGAGCATTTTCAATTCCCAATGAAATCTGCCATTGAGAAAAAATTAAGTCTTACAACTATTTACACACTGCGGCATAAGTCCCTTGTGAGCCTTACGCTATGTCCATGTTTATGTGCACACAAGTTGAAAGGCACTAGCAAGGTGCACCTCCCTGTGTGACACCACTCTTGTGCCTTGCCTTTGCTTGGCTTCTCCCTGGTACCCAAACCTGTGGGTGCAGCAGGTCACAGGTGACCTGTGCAGGTGACTCCATTGCCTACAGTCTTCTTCAGTATGACCACTATTACTATCTCTGAAATATTTTAATTTGTTGAGTGCAAATCCAAAGAACACAAAACATGAATGAATTACTTCAGTCCTGTTAAATCTGCTTATATGTTAAAATATGTGGGATACAGTTTGTGGCAGATGCCTTTATGTATCATTTCCATATTTTAAAAAAATTAAGATTTGTCTGATAAGTTTTACAGAAATATTTTATTTAGAAAGTATGTAGTTATTACCAAGTTATGCTTTCATCAGCAGCTACTATTTTTCTCAGTGTTTATAGACTTCATACCATACTATTCAACAGTAAGATCTTATAATTGTTTCAAATAAATTTGATGTCTTCTGTTTGATTCTTCCCTGATGTTCAAAACCTTTCCTCCTCTGTTTTTTCATGAAGCTGGATTTTGAATAATATTCTTTATGAAAGTAATATTTTTCCCCTTTTTATCAATTGCCTAGAAATAGCTCTCAGTTTAAATGTATGTATTAATCACATATAGATACACTGAACAGAATATGAAAAGTTTTCAGGTGGATGGTGAGAGGCTCATTTCAGCTTTGAATCATAAGTAACCAGTCTCTGAAAGCAGAAGCTCTGCCACTGCACCATCCTTCCCATTGTCAAACACATGAAAGATAACAAGGCATAACATACGGATAAGTGACTAATATTTACTGGTGTAAGGTCAGAGATTAATAAGCAAAAATGATTGAAATTACATAAACTAAAAATGGGAGGAAGAGACATCCAAAGGCTTTGGTTATGACAGAGGAGGGAAGGGATTAGGTGGAAAAAAAAAAGGGGGGCAGAAATAGACCTGAAGAACCAGAGAGGAGGAAAGATGAACCAAGAATATATGACCCATGACACTGTAGCAGCAAGTTGGCTTATTTCACATTGATGGATCATGTCTTATTTCAGATAATACAGCTTAAGTATTTTTAGGATTTATGTCTTACTTTCCTAACCCATGTGGCTTGCTTAAGGGTCAATGCCTAAAATGTCACTCATCTTGCAGTAATAGAGACCAGACTACAGACTTGGGTAGGAATTTTAACTAAATGGTGTTAGCTCCAAAAGCAAAAAAAACTGATATAATATCTGAAATATTTTAAAAGCATTTAAATTAGGTGAATATTTTTGTTAGTTTACTATTATATACATGGATACATGTGTGCCAGTGTACGTATGGGGATCTAGACATCCAAAATTAATAACTGTCTTTCTATAATTTATATATATTACTCTGCCCTGGAAATGGTGGGGTGTGTTTTAAAGATATTTTAATTTAGGTTGTGGCTTCATCTAAGAAAGGCAGCAGGGTATCAATAACACTGATTTTTGGATTGAAGTAAATAGCTGAGATCTGTGTAATACCAGACTATAGAATACTTTTACTTTTCATGATTATCCAATTTAAGTAAATAAATTAATTTAATGCTTGTTATTTGGAAATTGTTTTCTGTAATTACAGATCTCATAAAAGTCAAGAACAAATCTTTGTCCACAAAAGTGCATTAGTTACTACTGTTCAGTCTGACTTCTATAACAATTTGTTTACATTGTATAAAGATGAGTTTATACAATGATAGAAGTAGTGCAAAATCTATAGCGTATACATTCATTCAGTGTTTGGTCTTCACAGATTTCAAAGCTATTAAACAAATTTGGCAGACATTTTTGGCTTAGATGCTTCTTTTCTATGTTATAGAATACTCTCTGCAAATTCTAATATTCCACATAATCTGATAAAATTGAGGTATCAGATAGCGCAATAAGGAATAAACCTGCTGCCTGTCATATATCTCATTCTTTCTCTCTTTCAAAAACGATATCTTATTTTGGATTTACATATAGTTTTTTACTTGTAAGAGCTAAAGAATCTAAAATTTATATTACAGAATGACAAGGTATAAAAATAGCAGTTAGATGACAGTAATCTATTGAAGTCAATGGGATTGGTTTATAGTTATGATAATGTAATTAGAGTTAAGACAGTGATTTTGAAAAATCCTGTCCTTCTGCTTTATTTTTTAAATATGTCTATTATATTTAAATAAACCTTTTTACCATCAAGGACATACCTTTTCCTTGGTAACTGCTTCTTTTTCTTCTGTTTGTTTTTTCATTTGTTCATGTGTTTCATAGTTTTTCTTGTTTGTTTGGCGTTTGAATTTTTTTGGTTCTATGTTGGTTTTATTTGCTCACACTTTCTGTGCTTTGTTTCCAAATATTTACTATGTTTATGTAGTGGAGCACTCATGTTTTCCCCATTTGTCAAAAAAGAGCCCCCTCCCCCAAACTTTAAATGGTTTTCTGGTTCCTAATTACTGAGACTTTGTTTTTCACAAACTTCTATGATAAAATGTATTTTTGTTTGGTGTGTCTTGCACAGGTGGTTCTTTAGTTCTTGCTTTCATCTTATGTGTATTATTTATGAACAACAGCAGTTTCTCTGTGTTTCCTTTACTACTGGCAGTGTTTCTACCAACAGTCTCAGCAAGTGGCACTGTTTCCTTAGATGTTTTAGCTTAGCATTGCTCTTCTGGAAATAGAGTGGGCTTTTTGACATGAAAATTCTGTTAATAATTGATGGTATTTATCAAAAACAGCCAGCATACCTCTAAGTGAGACTCTGGGGCTTCACCAAGGAAAAAATGAGATATTTCCAAAAGTAACATAGGTAATTGGGTGGGTTGGAGAAGAGTAAATAGGAAGAAGACTTTTAGCATAGCGAGAAGTAATTTCTGTAGCAGAAGCTGCGTTCCGCCTTAATGTGGCTGCCTTTCGCTGGCCATTACTTTCCAGACCTCCAGCAGCCCAGGCTGCCCTACTGGGAGTTAGGCTGCATCCACCACAACCAGTCACTGGAGGCTGCTGAGAGCCAGCAGCCAGACCAGATGTGGCAGAACTGAGATGTTGTTCACAGTCTGTGTCATGTGTCAGTTTGGGTTTATTTCTGAAGTTTTAAATCTGTTCTTTGTCTATTACTGAATGAAGTCTTATCTCAGTGTCCATTGTCTGCACAGTTTCTTATGTTAGCTACCTTCTGCAGCAATATTTTTAGATTATAATACTGGGTTTACTTAGTTCAGGGAAGAGTAGAACATCTCCTGGGAATGCAGTTAATAGTTTCAAGTGAAGATCTATAGAAACAAGGTCACACACTGTAAGTAACTCTTTATAGTAGTGACAAACGTATCAATATTGTCAAGCTCAGAACTATTCACTAACTCTTGGAATTAATTATCCCATTAGCAACAACACTGGACAGGCTTTCAGCAAAACAGCTTATTGGATATCAATGCCAGTATTTTAGCATTTAGCTTCTTGAGTGAGATGCACAAAGCTGACTACAGATACTTGGAATAGATTGGTAGGAAATTTTGACTTTAGACTGAATCTCAGACTGGTGCTGTACTCTGGATGTCAAATTCAGTGATAAGTCAAGGAACAGGAAAAGCTGGAGCCTACACTTTTGGCTTCTACATAATTCAGTTATTTTTCATGCCTGTAGCCAGTCACCTCTGGGAAACAGAAATACATAGTCAAAGACATTTATGTCCAGATCTGAGTAGGTTCAGCACAGTAAGAAAAGTTTGATCAAAGCAGTCTCTGTGGTAGATATCACTTCCTTGAAATCAGATCAGGCAGAGCTTTGAAACAGGTGCCTAAACAGTCAGAAAGCTGGAAATAATACATACTGTGTGTCCAGTGCTATAACTTCAACTGTTGAGGGAAATTTTTGTCTCAAACCATCAACACAGAGAGTATCTCAGCTTAAGGTTCTTGAATCATCCTCCTGAATTCAAGCAAATAAAATTCCATGCACACAGGACTTACTGTAACTCAGTGGTTCACTGAGTGTTTTACTTTGGCATTTCTTGATGCAAAGCACTGTATAAGATCTTGGGATATAATGCCATCTACTGGCATTTTATTTGCTACTTTGTATATTGCTTAGATTTATGGAAGACCCCTGAGCTCCCTGGAGTGGCTGCTGCAGCCTCTCAAGGATACTTCAATCTTATGAAAATGAGACTAACAGTTTGATTTATTTGCTGATACAGACCTGCAAGTAAGCTGATGCTGTAGAAGGTCACAGAGCTCCCAAGGTTTCCATGTCAGTGCTGAAAAATCCAGGTGGAATCTTTGGATAGCCTAGAATATCTAGCATGTCCCCAAATGCTTAAGGATAGGTAGAAAATGCAAATGAGCCCTAGATCTCCTCTAAATGCGAATGGGATCTTAAGCACCTCTTCACAGACCACCTGCATGCAGAAACCTACAGTTAGTTACCTAAATCTCAAATTGAGCAAAGGACATCTCATTCTCATAACAGTGGGGACATCTCATTGTCTAGTGGGGACACTAGAGCAACTACCTCCTCTCTGTCTCCTTTCACACAGAGGAAGGTGAATGAACTGATTTTGGCAGGCATCTAACTTTAATAGGCCTATGATCAGCAAAAAGTGAGGCATCCAGACTCAAACATTTCTAGCATACTTTAAATGTTGCAGGTAGACAGAAAAAGATTGAATGGTATAATTATTATTAAAGTGCTCAATTACACAGAACAATTTAATGACAATTTACTAATACCATTTTGGCTTCAGTGTTATTATATGTATTTTGCTATTAACTTTTATTATTTTTAAATATTAGTTTTATAAGGAATATTTAGTTACTGGTGAAATTAAATTTGAAGAGAGAGATGTGTTGAGAAAGCTTTAAGTACAGAAGGCTGCCTATAGTAGATATTGGATATTTCTTAGTATGTACAAAGAAATAGAGTAAATGATCTTTGGTCCATCTATTAAGAACAAAATTATCTTAAAGTAAGATATCTCTCAAAGACTGGGAGCATTACTTACAGTTTTACAGGTCTGTAAAAGAATAATTAAGAGTAAATTAAGGCTATGTTTAGAATTTCAAATAGGATTTTCTGTGGTTTTACATTCTAAAGTTAGACATATCCAACATATATATTTCATGTCTGATTTTTTCTACTTTGTATATTATTGAGGATATAGCATCAGTCCCGTAGAACACTCATTACATTGATCAGATACACACTGAAATATTGTCATTCGTTTATGCAGTAAATCCCAAATTTGCAAAAAGAACTGCAAGTTAGAAATATTCTTAAAATCAATCTAGACTGTCAAAATCCTTAATGAATTTAGCTAATGATTTTTTTTTTAAACCCAAAGAATAACAAACTTAGTTTCTTTACTAGAAAGAACTTACTGCATTTTATACTGAGCTTTCTAGTAGCCATTGCTCACTGATTTGGACAAAAAACTTTTCCTGTGTCTCTGTTTTGCAATCATATTGTCCAATTGAGAATTTCAGAAGAGCCTCTGAAAAGACTTATTTGTAGAAATACTCATTTTAGCTACTCAGTAAGTCAGCTTCATACTGTTACTTGTCTCAAATATAAAAATTATGTTTTGCATTTAGGTTTGTTCAGGGTTTTCAGAATTGCTTACGTATTTCATTCAATGACTGTCTCTTCTAAAACATCTGAACAGGCTTTGGAGCAGGCACACAGAAAGAAATCCTATTTTTGGCTATGTTAGGTTGTAGGCTTGCTTTATGTCTATTTTTAGCCAAATAAACTTGAGTTCTTCTGTATAAATTCATAAAAAATCCTCAGGAAAGGTCGATAGTGCCCTTACATCAAAAAAGTTAAAATATTCTGGAGGAGGTTGCAAATGTAGGCTTCCCTCAGGCACAAAAGAGAATTTATTCAGATTGGCTACATCACAATGTTGTTGAATAAAAGCAGCCATGTGTTACTCTTTCCACATTTGGAAGTAAAGGTGTAGCTCTAACTGTAGTTCCTTCACAAGTAAAAGCTAAATGATAGAACAACCAGCTCTTGGATAATCGCTGAATGATCTGAATGACAAATTGTTAATTGCTTTTCAGGACAGAGAGCACATGCAAAAGCAGAATGTTAGGTGAACACTCAAGTGAGATGAAACATCTAACTAACTAACTAACTAACTAACTAACTAACTAACTAACTAACCAACCTTTTGGCATTTCTATGGTCAGCATTAGTTTACACAGACTTTTAATATTGCAGTTTGTGCACTGGCTATTTAAATTCCACTGAAGTCACACATTGGGTGCTTCATTCTTTTTTTTCTTGTTTGTTAATTGGGCTTCAAATTTACATAGCTGTCTTACTAATGCAATCTTTCAAAAGAGAAAGTTCACCTAGGGCTTTCTAAATCTTAAATGAGTATCATTACTCCTTAAACATCCTTCCTTAGTCGTGAATGTGCAATTTTGCTTGAAGTTTTATGTGTCAGGACAATCATTTATTTGAACTGATGTTTCCAGTCTGGCACATCCTTCTCTGTCTTTCTTCTTGAGAAAATTAGCATAATGTCTTTGAAAGAAATCCAATAGAATCCCAATTTTATATAGTGTCTCTTCATTTTCTCTTTGGTTTTAAAAGCTTAGTTCAGTGTTAGAAGCATTAAAAATAGTATGAATGTAACTCATTCTCCATTAGTATGAAACTGATAGGATTAAATAGATATGAAATATTTTTATATATTTCTAACTACTTTTATTTTTACGTGTCTGCACCATTATATAAATGCAGCTTCCTTCATCTATGTTTTTTGCCCTTTTTTTTTGAACTTGCTCATTGAAATATTTATTTATTGAATGAGTCTTTGTTCTAGATATAAATTATGTGTATAGTACAAACAGATAAATAAATTGGTACTTCTGTTTGGAAACCTTTGTCTTGAAACAATGGTTTTGATAATTCATTTTAACTGCAAAGTAGCATAAAATTGATTTTGAAAAATTTATTTAACTTAATCTAAGGAAGAAGCAGGACCAAATTAAAATCTTTATTAAAACAAAACAAAACAAACTTGATTTCCAAAAGAAATAATAGATTTCCATCCAAAATACCCAAAGCTTGTACTATGTATAGTTCTTAACCAAAAGAGCAAAGGAAAATATAACATACTGTTTCATTGACTCCAAAGAATACTGAAAACCAAATTAATGTATTTTTATTTGAGGATCGAGGTAGTGGAATGCTTTCATAGAAAAAAAGTGAGTAAGCTTGGAAAGAGAAACTATTTAGTCTGGAAATCAGGTGACAGAGAACAGACTTAGTAGAAGTCCATAAAACTATGAACTAACAAAAAGTTGGGTGACAGAGAACAGACTTAGTAGAAGTCCATAAAACTGTGAACTAACAAAAGGTTGGGAGTGAGGGACAGGAGGAGAGGGGAGAAGTGGTAAAGAATTTAAATGAATCATTAAAAGCAGGAGTTATGGAAAATCAAACAAACAAACAATTTGCATTAGGGCGTAACCTACACTTGTGCTGAACCAGCAGGAAATTCTTTTCTCCTAAGACAGGGCAGCTCCTGAATTAAGTGTTAACATGCAAGTTTGTTGTTTGGTTGTTTTTTTCTTTCAAAATTAAGTTTGATGGCACTGTGTCACTGTCAGAACCATACATTATTGGTTTGTTTTTCAAATGATCCATAAGATTCGAGAAGTCTATTTTTTTTTCTCGGTCTTACAATTTTTCTAACGAATTTGAGTGAGTATTTGGGAAGAGGAGATTGGAAAGTTTCTCTCCACACACTCTTACAGATTTTCCCTTTGGATTTTGCCACGGAAGGTTATATCTGCACATCAGTCAACTTGGTGTGAGACCACACACAGGATCTCTGTTCATCTTTATGATTACAGAAATTCCTAAAAATATTGTCACGCAAGGCACATGTACATGATGCAAAAGAACAGGTATGGCCTCTCTGAAATACTGGCCATGGTGTTCCATTTGTAATAAGCCTCTTCCTGCTGGTATGAAAAGACAAGGGTCATCTGTCTATGTGAATGTTATCATAGCTGTTAGTCTTATGGTTTATGTTTAAAAAATAACAGAATGGTAGAAGAAAGACTGATGCAGTGCTTAGGGGAAACAGTGTCCAGCTGACACAAAGACAGATTGCAGTACGGCAGGCTGGTGAGAAATGCTGAGAGATAACTTGGAGTGACAATATATATGTTTGCAACAAAGAGTTACTCCTTCAGGCTATTCTGTATCAGCCAAAGGATAGCATGCAAAATAAACTGTACTGTAAACATGGAAATCCAGCAGAGTTGACCAAAACCATAGGAAAATAAAAGCTTCAGAAAGTACATCTTAAGCCTGTTTTATACATTTCAATTTAAGCCATTGGATTCTTTCTTTTTCCATTTCCAAAATAGTGATTGTCATGTTATTCATAGAACATAATTTCAAAATGTAGAATCCTAACATATGACAAATTTAAGTCTTTCTATATGCTGATACCTGCGATAGATTAGGCTGTCTGAAAACAAATATTTCAGGAACTTTTAAAAACACAAATCTATAATTCTTTCTACATTTTTATAAATAGGGACATACCTCAAAGAAAGAAGCAGGGGTTTTTGCTTATGCATCTGTTTAATGATTTTTTGTTATCACTGTGTAGATATCACTGTGAATGATATATTCACTGAAAGATTTTCCTCACACTTAATTTCTCCTGTGACTAATCATGGAGCAGTCTAAAAAGTGTGAACAGAAATTTCCATAAAAGGGAGCAGAATTTTCTCTACAAATGGTAAATGTATTCTGGGTAAATTGACTGTTCATAATACAGAGAAATATTGACAATTAGGAGCTAAGTTTAGGCACCTAAGTGTTTAAAGTTAGAGGTTATTTTTACTTTTGTTTCCCATATTGTAAAAACAGGGAAATTCTCATGTTCTGAGTCATTTTCAGGAGCAGATTTTTAAGCTGGGTGCTAAAAATAAGTAAGAAGAATATCTCTTTTATTTTATAAATAACATTTAAATGTTCCATTGTTAGTATTTCTAAAATTATCTAAATGAGTTTTATACACAAAATTGTTGGGAAATGAAGATCTCAGCATCTGAAATCAAAATAGTTGTAAAAAGTATTTTTCAAACTTAGACCACTTTCATCAACAGGAACAAAAGTGTCTCCTGCATCACACTATTTTGAATTATTTGCTTTCTACTTTTCCTTTTTACTCACTTCTGGTTTATACATAAGAACTCAGTATTTCCTAGTGTTCATCAATGATCATGTTGAGTTGAACATCACAGACTTCCTTTGATTGACTAAGGAAATTCTTGAATATGTCAGTCATTAAACTCTTTATTTTTACACAGAACACTATGTATATGGATATTTTAAAAAAGTAAATCATAAATACAGTTAGAAAAAGCCAAAGTGCAAGTAAATTTTAAATTTTTATTTTATGTAATTTATCCAGGTCATGCATTTTGGAAAGCATGTTTTAATAAGATTATGAGAATTCCACCTATCGTTGCCATAAAGAAAAATGTATAATAGCACTTTTCTTATGTTAAAGCTGTCTGATTAGATTATATTTATGAAGATGAGAAACATCAAGAACAAGTATCAGAAATAAAAATAAGTGTAAAAATTTTGAAAATCAGGGAGTCGGTATTGTTATTTTCATTTAAAAAAAAATTATATCTCATACAGAGTGGAATGCTGAACGCTGTTTCCTTTGCGCTACAGATGAATGTTCTCCATAGCAACCTCAAGGTGTGATTGAAGACAGTTTGAAAACATCTCAAGCATATATCTTTTAATTGGCATGTATTTGACTTCACTAGAAATGAATGAAAATGGACTTGGTATGAATTAAAATATGTTTCAGGTGACAGTAGACAATAAGCTTGTGGAAAAACAGGGATTTAAAAAAGGACTGGTATTATGAGTAGTGTGAAGAGTATTAAAATAGAGGCAATGTGCATTTATTTTTAATCTAATATTTTATGTTCTTCAGGAAGAGAGAGGACAGTGGCAGCACACTACATGTAGAACTGCTGATTAGTGAGCTCTTGACCTATGTCACTTTATTCAGATTATTATCTGCTATTATGGACTGTAATTCAAAAGAATTTGCCCCAGCTAAGTATTGGGGGAAAAAAAGTTCTCTAAAGTCAAAACAACTGAAAACAAAAAACCCCAAACCATACCCCATAAACAAACAAACATAACCTTATGTCAATATTATTAAAATAAATGTCCCTTTGCAGATAGAGTGCCTCCTGGAAAGGCTTTGTTCTGCACTGTTATTCAATGTGGAAAATGTTTATATAATATTTTTGAACAGATTTAATAAGCAAATAACTGAAAAGAAGAATAACTGTGAGGTGTTTTTTCTAAGTTCAATTTATTTAATGCAGACCAGAGCCTCTTGATTTATTTTATGTTATTAAAATAATCTTATACATCAAAGTATGAAGCAGTTGAAGTAACCAAAAATCAGTAAAAAGCAGCCATCATACAAACATAAAGAATAACAAAAAATATTCATTTCTCCAGCTTGTGACTCGAGTGGCTGGCTCTGGCTCACTCTGCCTTGTTGTTAGTGTCAAATCTTAAGGCTAGAATACGCTCTCAGAAAGTGAACCAGGATTAGCACTGGAGTTACCTGAGATGCTTTCTTTCTTCTGGTGTGCATCACAGTATGCATCACGATGAAGTAGTCCCTAAGTATCTGGTCTCTGGCTAGGATCTAAAGGAGAAGCTTAAGCTAGAGAATGTAGAGGGTATGGACAGAAGATAAACAGGGAACAGGGTGAAGCTGACCATTAGAAAATCTGCCTGTTCGTGCCATGAAATACTTTGAGGAATGGACTAAATTTTAAGTACTGCAGATGAAGCAACAGCACAAAAAAAGCCAGGAGCAGCGTAAAGAGTAGATATTTGTCAGCTGTTTACAGGCTTTTATATGCTCATGGGTTCTTCATCTAGGCTACTAATAATCTCAATCAGTTGTGCAAACTGAGCTCTTGATGATGATTCATCAGCTGGTGATCCTTCATGAGCCATCATCCTCAATGAAAGTACTTGCAGACACAATTACAAGTAAGCTATTGAACTGACTGCATGTGAACCAATTCAGACAGCATCCTGAGACACTACGTTGTCTCTATTGTCATAACTCACTTAGACTCTCCAATTTTCAGCAAGAGTTGATGTATCAGCTCTTTGTAGAGGTTCTTGATGCCCCGTGGTATCTCAAATGAAGTTGTCTGTGTTTAATCAGCTGATCCCACCTAAGGTGTCTACTTCAAACTGAGCTGAATCTCTTTCAAGGCTGTTCTCACTCAACCATCATTTACTAAAAATGAATTTTAGAAGCTGACTCACTTACATTAAGTCACAGAAATCCAGGTCTCATAATCTGAAATTAAAATCCATCCTGAGTGTTCTTCTGGGGCATATATGATAAATTTTGTCATAGATTTAGGTAGCTATGATCTCCTTTGACTAGAAGCAAATAAAACTGCTGCTTCATTATGGGGTCTGCTGTGAGAAAAGGATATTTCTGAGACTATATTTTTATCAATAAAAATTATGAAAATATGTTAAGAAAATTGAAAGCTCAGCAGCTGCAAATTCAGTTGAAGATACTGAACACAATCTGTCTTGCTCTCATTGGGATTCAGTTGGTGCACTGATGCTGAACTTGAGTGAGTGAATTATAAAATATGTTTTGGTTTGGTTTAGGTTGTTTTTTTCTGAAGTAAGCACCTGGAAAACTTTGTGCCACCACTGAGTATTAAAGTCAGAACTGTTCCAACTTTTCATGGCTTTTACTTACTCCACTTTAGAGCTTCAAGCAGTAAATGCCTTTACATTTGTTTTTATATTCATTGCTGTGCAGAAGTTTGGATGTGTTGTGGAATACTGCACTGAATATTTTTTGGTGCTTTGCTGTTTACTCCTGGAACATGGTGAATCTTAATAAGACAGTGTCATGTTTGCTGGATATGGAGGAATGAATAGGCTGCATTGGGCAAAGTATTGTCGGTAGGCCGGTAAGATGATCCTTCCTATGTAACCAGCAATGTCGGTGCCTGGGGACACACAGACATACTGGAGAAAGCCACAATTTAAGGGACTGTACCATCACTCCTATGAGGACAGGCTGAGAGAGCTGTGTATAGAATTACATTTGTAATACTTATCTCTCTTGATTGCTATAAACATGACACCCATCCAAACCCAATTTGTCATTCCAGACTTGGAATGTGTAGTATGTCAAAAGAGTATTATGGCTTGAGACTAATCAGTCACAATAGTAGAAAATTACTGTCATAGCACTTTGGGATAATTAATCCTAGCCTTTTTTTATTGTAAAGTGGAGGATCC
The DNA here is from genome assembly GCF_047495875.1 of Pithys albifrons albifrons. Classification (NCBI taxonomy): domain Eukaryota; kingdom Metazoa; phylum Chordata; class Aves; order Passeriformes; family Thamnophilidae; genus Pithys; species Pithys albifrons. The sequence goes on along the minus strand of NC_092459.1, from coordinate 20,498,422 downwards.
TTCAGAGAACAGAGAAACTACATGCTCGTATAGCCTTCTGAATGACAACAGATAGATCTCTTAATTCACTAAATATGGGCCCAGAGAAGAATTCATCTCAGACATTTCAATTAAATATCTGCTTTTAGAATGAATAAACTACATTTTTTTTCCTTCCTAATTTTAATCCAAAAATACTGGCAGGTTGAAAAGTGAAAATGTGGCTGTTTTCTCAGTTTTGCACATGAACTACAGTTAATTTTCATATTATGATTTACAATCAGAGATTCTTTATGCTGCTTAGTAAAAGAATCATAGCACTTTTATACACCAAGGTAAAACACACTGACAACTGCCAAATAACTTATATGTAAATTTATACAGAAGACTGTGTTCCAAATAATATGTTTATACCATTTAACTTATTTTTATAAAAGCAAGCAAGTCTTTGGTATCCAAATATATCTGAAAAGTGAGAGCATAATTTCACGTAAAATCAGTATACACTTAAACTGTGAAATGACTGACAGTTAGATGTTCCTGTGGATTGCCATATGGATCTATTAACAGGCATATTAAGTGAAATTAAAATGTCAGTGTTTCTCATTTACTGTAATGAAAAATGTCACAAGGAGTGTTAAAAATACCAAGGCTTGTTATGTGAGGTTAAAAAAAAAAGAGTAAAAAAATAACAACACCTGGCCAGCACAATGAAGGCAAAAAAATGAAAAGTATGAAAAGTTCTGGCAATGTGGTGGTGGGTTTTCTAGTGATACTTTTCCCTTTAAGAATTGAGCATAAGTATTGGATATCATTATTGTACCAACTTCAAAGACATCTAGGCATATATTATGAACAAAAGGGTTTTTTGGTCATATTTTAGACCATTCTTACATGTATAGTAAGTTGCAAGAGAAGATTAAATGTATTCACTGCATAAACCTTGGCAAACTTATACAAAAGATAAATACATTGTTGTCACAAGTCTTTCAAGGAGCAGTTTTACTTGTGAAGGTTTTGCTGAAAAGATTCGTTCCATATGAATAGTTCATTTCATTGATGTAATTTCAGTCTTATCTTGTACTTTGATCTACCAGAAAGCTTTCAAAAAGATGACAGCACCTTAGGGAAATCCAGTGTCATGGAGATATTACAAGTCAAGGTAATTTCTTTAAGAGAAACAAATGTGCTTCTATGCTGATAAAGAAATAGTTTAACGAGTTGAGTTTGAGTTTTCAAGCCAAGATGTACTAGTCAAATGGTTATTAAATTGCTCAATAATTCAGAACTTTTCAAACTAATAAGAAAATATTCTTACACAGAAACTAGAAAAAGAACCTTAGCTGTGCAGCAATGTATTAACATAAATTGACTTAATACTGTATTCCCTTTGGTAGACTAGAAAAGGGCATCTTCTATGAGATTCATGACAAACCTTGTTTAGAAACACTGGTGATGAAAATACACAAATACATATTGCAATGACAAGGAAAAATGACAGGATAAGTAACGTAAACATTGTTTTTTGCAGCTCTTTAAACTGCAAACTTGATTGAAAATACAGATTTGATTTTTATTCCTGTTTGAATCATTTGGATTCTACTACTTCTATAAACTTTGAGTTCTGGTGTAAAATATATGGTGAGAAACTTGAATTTTTTTTATTTCCAAAATATAGGACTCATTAATTCCTGTGTAAATCGTATCAATTTGTTTAAATGTCTGTATGACCCTTCACGCTCCGAGCACAGCTGCTGTCAGCTTTTTAAGCCTATGGCACTAACACTCTGTGTTCTGCTATTTTTTAAATATTTTGATTGTATTTTATGTCTAGTCTACTGACAAAAAGGACGTTTAAAGATGTTATCTTAAAAACACAGGAAAAGATAGCACTGGTATTTTGGGTATTTTTAAGCAAAAATTTAATAAATTTGAAATCTTGGTTTCATCATTCAAGGAAAATTCCCAAGGATTCCAGAGCTCAGTTCTCAATACTTTTTTTCAATGAAACATTTAAACTACTATATAAAGAAACAATAAATAATGAAGTTTGAAATAAATAGTTTACAAGCTTAATTTTACCCTCTGAAAAGGTTTACTGAAATGATATTTTAATGTTTTGTGACTTGTTTGTCCTTTTACATCAATTCTTCTCAACCAATGTAGACAAAAAAAAGAAGGTACTTGTTTTGTTTCATTTATTTTTTACTCTGGATACCTTCACCTTCCTGAATTTTGTGAAAAACCTTTTAATTATTATCCTGTTGAGACTCTGCTGAGTATCTTAAAAGCTCTTAGTAGTCATAAGACCCTGTAGTGCTTGTTTGCTAAAATGCAATTAAGGAAAGAAGTCTGCAGTTTTGATAGAATTTGTTTTCAGATAAATCATCAGCTCTGTCAGAATAAATTAGGCATCCCATCCTGAACTTCAGAAATTTCAATTGGAACACCTATGCTGTTGGTGAATGAGATGTTTCTGTCAGGAATGTACTATGAGTATGCATCTAATTGGTCCAGCTTCACATTAATGCATGAAAGAATCCTTTGTCACTCTTCTAGTCACAAGTCACACAAAGAAATATGGCAAACCCCACATTTCTCTTGTTTGCATTCATTTGGAAATAAAAGGAAAGATAAACAATTGTGACCTTTTTTATTTTTGACAGAACAATTTAAATAAAACCAGTGTGATACCCAGAATATATCAGAATTAAATGTCCTCCCTTAATATATTTTCAAAATGAATGTTAAAAGTGAGAGTGCTTGAGGTAAATGAAAATCATTTTTTTCTTTAACAAAAGGAGATTAAATACAGTGTAACTGAATCCATCACAAGGCCCATTCAGTCCAGTATCCTGTTTTCCATATTATGCGAGACTGTTCTAGGAAAAGCCACAAAACCCCAACCAAGTAGCATGAGTAGATGAGATTACACACAACTTACCAATTTACAGAAAATAACACCCAAGAACAACACTGACAATCTCTGCACAAGCTGTAATTTGCTATAAATAAATGTTCTAAGCAAACACAAAATAAGGCTGATCCTTTTATGCATATGAAATGAGAAAGACCATAAGAAGCATCCCATCTGTTTGCAATCGTGAGCTCTGTGTGCTCTCTTGAAAGTTGTCTAGCTGATTTTTTTTGGGGGGGTGGGGTGGGGATTTGAGTCTTCCTGCATGGGTGTCTGATCATCCAACTATTCCATGCTGCATCTGATCAAGGTAACAGAAGAAGTTTGTATATACTGATATGAAAATTATGCAAGCAGTGGCAAATTAAAACAAACAAACAAATAAGCACCAAATCAAAACAAAAGAAACCAACCAACCAACCAACCAACAAACAAACAAACAAAAAAACAAACAAAAACCCAACACAAAACAAACTCTGATGTTCCTTAAATCACATCAAGCTCATCATTAATCCAAACTTCCCAGAAATGTGATATAGGGAATTCTGTTGTGGATCTGCTGTTTAACTTGGCCTGATATGTAATAAAAGCTGCACTTTTTTCACATCCAAGCTGATCCTTAAAACAGCATAGCTATGTTCCAACATAATTGTGCCTGATCAAGTAAATCTATGACTGCAATGCATCCTTTGGCATTTAGGTTTGTCCAGAACTTCTGATTCATCCTCACAGATCAAGTTAGGAGAACAAAGACATAAATGAGGTAGGTGATTTTTACCATATAAATGAGTGGCATTAAACAGGGAAAATTTGCACATTCATACCCTGTGTATACAGAAATGTTTGTCAGCAGTGTGCTCATAACAAAAAACCAACATAAAATATTAGCTGCTTCAATTTCAGTAAATATGAATAAGAAAATCTAAGAATATCCCACTAAAATTTTCTAACACTGGTCTAAATGTAGTTTTGTGTATTAGCATTTCCAGAGTTTGGCTATACAATGAAATATGCTGATTTTTATTTTTCTAACATATGGAGAAAAATGCTTCCATGCCAAACAGTTTTAACAGTGAGAAAAAACACTAGCTTTCACTCCTTGATTTATGTAGACAAATTAATTTGAAATTAGTGCATACGGCTTCCAAGCTTGTGAATTCAAAATAACATAAAGGTCATGTCCTGTCTTTCATAGCTTATTTGAGGATAAAACCAATTACTGCAAAATTTAGTATCTAAACCATCTGTTTTTTGTCTAAAGTGTTAAATGTTTTTAAAATATATTTTAAAAGAAAATGAAAAGTTAGTGCTTTACATTTAGCAAAGTCCTTGGGTTCAATTGGACAGTTTTCACTGCAGTCATCTCTGATTCAGGAAGGGTTCCTAAACCAGTAAGTGGTTAAGACCATGAACATCAAAATGAAGCACGTGTTGATACTTCACTTGGATGGTGACATTATTTAACATATTGTAATAATTTTATTAAGATTCTGGTTAAGGAAAATAAGTTAATGTTCAGTTAAAATAAGTGAACACCAAGTTAACTTGTTGCAGAAAAAATCTAAGCAAAGATTTGGATAAAATAAGTGCAACAAAATCCCTTGACTTTCAGGTTTTTTAAAAATAATAATATTAAAATTTCATTTTAGTTTACAAAAACTTTCTTTCTTCCTCTTATTTTCTTTCTTTTTCTTCCAACCCTGAATCCTTTTATATGACTCATAATGTTTCATTACTTATTGAATAATAACAGTAAGAATGTCACCATATTCTTGGCATGGTGCAATTTTTAACTTTTCCTCTGGGTTTAAGACAAAGGAAGATGCAAGGTCCAAGAATTATAGCTTCAAATATTATTGGAGGTCAAATAATATTAAAATTCTAGGTTGGATAGTTGTCAGTTGAAGCTGAAAGACTGGACACTGCTTTTAGAGTAAACTTTGTTGAATTTGCTGCTCTTATTCCAGTTTTTCATCACATAATTAAGAGTCAAGTTTCTCTTGTTTAACAAAATTTTTGAAATCTGTTTTTCATTTACTATGTCAAATACAGGGCTTAGCTGCTTTCAGGTGTCCAATACACATTTTCTGAAATTACTTTCTCCTGACATTAATTCATTGCTTGGTATTCCTGTCTGTAAATCTAGCTAACAAATCAATGCCCAATGCTAAACCCATGCTAAAAATGAGCTTTTGACTGACCCTGCTTAGCTTCCAAGATCTGATGGGATTGCGCGCCAGGGTGGCATGGCCATAGTACCGGGATGGGTAGATAAATATATAATAGGCTCAAATTCAAGCAAAGCAGATTAAGATTAAATATTATATACACTTTCTAATAATATGAATGGGGAAATGAACAGATACATTTCTCTAAGCAGTCTTAAATTCTGTGTTAGCATCTTTAAAATCAGACTTAAAATTATTAGAAAAATGACACAAATCACATTCTTGCCATTGGTGAAGAAGATGGAATAGGTGACCTGTTAAGGTCAGTGCTCTGTGATTTTCAGGGCTAGAATTTAATTAAGAAGAACATAATTGGAAGACAGTGGTATATCGTAATTACTTTTTAAATGAGGAATATTGGTTGTAGTCTGATAATGATTATTAAGGAATGATAGGCAGATATAGAAATTTAGGAAGAGCTTTCTGAAGTCACTTGGTCGAAGCTCCAGCGACTAGGGCTGACTAGCTAGGTCTGTTTGCTCCATCCTTTTTGGTAATTATTAACAGGTTTCAATGTTTAACAACCCTCACCTATATTTTTTTTCATAGTTGGAATTTACCTTGTAGAGCAACCAGTCTTTTCAGTGCATACCTGAAAGCATCTGACTCTATCCCATTTATAACCACCACAAGGAATCCAAACACAGAAATTAGATTTTTCCCATCATTGAAAAAACGTTTGATGTTCTGTATAAATTAATGAATATCCCAAGTAAATGAGGATTAATAATTATACATCACATTTTAAATTCATTTCAATATAAAATTATAACTTAACCCAGGTGATTGTTGACAGAGTTCATACAATTCTGAAAGTGATGTCTCTTAATAGACTTAAAGTTAATTTCTGAAAAACCGTTAAGACTGGTGTGAATTTGTGAGCAATCCAAAGGGAAGCAGAATACCATGACACGGAGATTGTTCAAGAAGCAGGAGAAAAGAATAAAAATGAATTATTTGTATTCATTAGAAGGAAAAACTAACTCAAAGTGCTCATTTACATCCTATTTCTGTATTAGACTATTATTTAAAAAAATAAAGATTTCTGTAAATGCTAGACACATGACTAGCAAGATTTCTGAAAACAGGACATTCAAAACACGGGAGTTACTCTAAATTACTCTATATCTGGTAGAATCAGGCATCCTCTTTGGCACTTTTCTCCTCCCCTACACATTCCATCAAGTGGTTTGTTGTTATTTGAGTGAGGTTTGGGTTGCTTTTTTTTTTAAGTCATACAAAAAACTGTCTTGAAAGTCAGTATTGTATCAGCTTCAGATGTGAATTCTTTTCTGACATGTTAGAAAAGACTCTTTAGTTGTTGTTGTAACTAAAAAAATAGAACAATTACTTCTAATGGCAAAAGTAGTAATTTCCAGAAGGAGTTTAATATTTTATACATTCTTGGTATAGTAAACAAAAAATTCTGTTAAACAGCTATGAGAAAAGCAAATGTAAAACTGTGGAATGAGTTATGTTATGTAGAATTAGCTACTTACTGTATGAATAGTCTGCTGAATACTCTTTATTTTCTAATCCACACCAATACATAGACTCGGCAATGAGGAAAAACAGTAGCTATTACTACAGGCTAGGAGGAAGAGCTTTCTGTGCCTTTAAAGAAAATAAAGCTTGTTCATAGGAGCTCTGAAGAAGTCCTCTACTGTTCAAATTCTGAGGTCCTCCCTTTCTGAAACAAAAATAACTAGCCTGTTCCCTTCCTTCTGCTGTGGAGGCCTATTGAATTTACCAGGTCATTCAGTACCCTGTGCTAAAACTCAGTGCCTGGGTATAGTTTTGTAATATCAAAACACCTGTAGATATTTTAAAAAATTGATGACCATGCTACAAGAATGTCTTTCATAGACATTCTTTCAAAGGCAAAGGAAGAGACAACATGGCATAAGAGAGAAATTTGTGTTAAGATAGAGTGGGACAATTAATGAGGTAGAAATTAATATAGTGAATAAATCTTAGACTTATGCAATATTTTTCATCTCCATGTTTGAAAATACTGTTATTTTATGAAAAGAATAAATATTATTCCCATTGTAGAGACTGAGACAAAGGCTTTCAGGTCTTATTAGTCAGGATTACTATGCTATGAACATATGTAATTTGAAATTTGAGATATAATTTTAAAGTAGCATGGATTATCCTTACAAACACAGGTTTTTTTGTTTGTATCCCAGTGTCCAACACTAAGCCAGATGCTGTGTACATGATAAGATAGTTACACTCAAAAAGTTGCAGTCAATGGCTCAATGTTCAAATGGAGACCAGTGTCTAATGACGTTCCTCAGGGGTCAATAGTGGGAATGCACTATTTAATGTCTTTGTTGGATATGGACAGTGGGAATGAGTGCACCCTTAGGAAGTTTGCTGATGACACGAAGGTGTGTGTTGCAGTTGACATGATGGAGGGAAGGGGTGCCATCCAGAGGGACCTTGACAAGCTTAGTAGATGGACCTGTGTGTCTACTTTTAGGAAAATAGCAATCATGCCCATAACTCCTGTGGTAAAAATTCTGGAGGTGACCTAATACTCAAAGTTTTAGACTATTTTTAATGATGAGGCCATCCTATTTTGTGTCATCTTCTGTAAATATGTCAGCTTTCCCTGCTTTTATCAATTTTGAAGCTACAAAGCTGTGATTAAAAGATGCAGTATTTGTCATTTGGTTGTGAAAGTGGGTCTTACAGTAGTACCCTAGTATTTGTATCTTCTATGTAAGAAGTGGATTATATGTCTGAGAAAAAGGAGATACCCAACTGAGATCAAATACCAGAGAATATCAATATGATTCCATGTTTCATTTTGATATACTGCACAGTAGTCTAATCAAGCAAGTGTAATGGAGAAATGTAATTTTTTAGTAACTATATTATTTCCTTTTCTTCCCATCTATTTGTTTATGATGATTTAATTTAATCATAATGAAACAGAATTTGCTTTAATTTTTTTGCAACATGCTGTGTTTCAAAGATTGTTGCCACTAATTAGCTGTCACAGATCACAGGAGCAATGCTTATCTCTGACGTCATCTAACTTCTGCATAGGAAGCTCTATGTATAAAGAAAGAATAAAGAAAACTTTTTAATCAAAAGTCAACACAAAGCACTAATGACTCAGTGTATCTGTAATCTAGATACCATGATTAGCAGAAGATGAAAACTATCTTTGTGTTACTACAATCTTACCCTCAGTTCTCCCCAAGTTCTTTTCCTTCAAAGAGATGTTTGTGTTTTACTATTACTTCTTGATTTATGGCTTCATAAGTTATAGTATGTGTTTAAAAATATAGGACCCTTCATATGAGATCAGTTGTGTATAGGGCTTGTAAACTCAGAAGTGATAGCAATTTAATACAAAATTAGTCTGCTGTTTAGAATATTGTCTATTGTTAATAGCTTCATAAATCTTTTGTCTGACTGCAGAGCCAAAAGAGAGATTTTGACACTTTCAGTAGGTTCTCATTTTACTTCCATGCCTTTCCCTCCCTAAAATGTCTGTTTAATATTTTAATTAAAAGTCCCTGTACAGGAATTCTACTAGTGAAATATCTAAAAACTATTTTGGTGGGGTTTTTTTCATTACTAGATTTTTTCTCTTATTTCACCCTGTGTCTTGGGTTGAGCTGGCAAAACACCAACTGTCCAAGACAGAGTGAAAAGGGTTCCTCCTCCCCCCAACCAGCTAAGGGGAAAAGAAGAGGGAGAGGAAAGAAAAACTCTCAAAACCAGGTTTATGCTGAAACTAACTACATGTATTTATACAGAGAAGAGAAAATTAAGAGGATACTACAATATAACACACACTTTACACAAGTTACATATATATAACAAGGAATAACTTCCCACTCCTCAATTAATACAAAGCAAAGTCTATTACACTAGATTTGTAAGTACTCTGAGAGACACAAAGCAAGAAACAGAAAGAGTAACAACAAAAATATTTCTACTTCCCTGAATGCAAACAAAATGCAAGCAGAGGCAACGGAGCAGGGCCTAGCATAGTAGAGGAGCTGCTAGATGTCCTCCTCTTAGTGCAGCCATGATGGAACTAACTAAGCCACTCCCACACACTGGACTTTACACCCTTTGAGATGATGTAGTATGGTATGGAATGCAATAGTCTCCAGCTTTCCTATTTTTCCCTTCCCTATATTGCACCAATTTCTTTAAAAGAAATACTTGAGGTAGGATTACGTCCTATGATTGTTTTTTGTTTAGGATATTTTGTCTGGCATGCCTCTAATATTGTGGACTCTGATTCACTTAGTATTATCACCTTGATGGCATGAAAATAGGACAATATGTAGAAATGGGAGCAAAACTGTTTAATGTAATGTACACAAAGTAGGTAAAAAAATTATGATGGTTTTAAAAACTGAATCATGGAAATTATTTCTCTTAATATTCTGCAAAAAGACAGGTAAAATCCTGTTATCTCATATTCTACAGAAGCAGCTAATGTCATGGGACAGGTTCCTTTCTGTATGGTCCCTTCTAAAGTCACAACTTTCCAGAATGTGTGTATCATTCTTTATCCATTTATAAAGCAAATTCATCATGAGACACAATTTAACCATGAATCATCTCAGGCAGTTACATCTTTGGTAAAACATGACCTTCACAGTCGTAAAAAAAGAAATGATTTATCAGTATGTAGTCTAGATTTCAGTCTGGAGTCAGACTCCTTTGGTTTGAAATTGCTGATCAAAAGTACCATTTCACCACAACTATCAAACTGTTTGATAATAAAGTTATGGAATAAACATCTGAATTCATGACACATATAAAAGAATAAATAACCCACACAGTGAGTTTCGGTTAAAAATGCACATTTCAAATGATGGCATTGATCTGTATTCTGTACACAAACCTTTATGTACATAACCATAGTCTAAAATTAATTAAAACCCTGTTTTATTTAGCACAGTTTTAATAACCTATTAAGTAACCCAAGAGTTAATTCTGTATTCTCACCTGCAAAATTGCACTGCCTCTTTCCTTTATAATGATAGATACCTGAAGTTATCAAAGAGGACAAAACACATTATCATGGGTACAACAGAACTGGCATGTCATTAAACTGCTCCTCGTCAGCTAATTTGGGAACTGATTGAATAAATGCGGCAAAAATCTTTTCCACCTCAAAGGAAAGAAAGTTAATTCTACAACTACTGTTGATGGACTCATGACTAATTGGAATAGGCAATAATGATCAGGTGTACTGTTTTGTAGAACTTACTGAGATAATAAGCAACTTTTATATTGTCATTCTCAAGCCATGCCAATCTCTTATTCTGCAGTAATTTCTCATCTGTATCAGTATGTAGATGTGTTGGCTGGTGAGACCCTATACAGGTGGTTATAAGCTCTCTGTGTTTACTGTCTCATGTTATTATTTCCACAGTATGGTAGTATTTTCTTTTGGATGCTGGAGATTGTTGTTTGTATTTTCTTTCTTCTTTCAGACGTTTTCTTTCTTCAGATATTCACTGTTACTATAGTGGCACCCCTGTAGATTGATTTTACACATTAAGAACTGTTGCCAAGTCAGTGTCAGTTTAGAATACTTAATGGCTGTATGATAAATATATAAAATGAAAATAAATAAATATAAATAGGTAGATAAAGGTAAGTTTTAAAATCTCAGGGTAAAAATATACCAACAAACCCTCCTCAAATCTCATATGTAAACTATTTTTAGGGGAGTTTATCAGGGTTTTCTAATTGAAAAAGCAATATTTTTTGTCTAGTGATATCAGAAATGTCTTTCAAAAATTATTGGGTTTTTTCCCCATGAAGGACAACAAAACACGCAATTTTTATTTATTTATGAAGATCCATGTGACTACAAACTCCTTCTTCATTTTATACTTAATAGGCAGTAAAGTTTCCCATAATAGCAAGATTTCTTTCCGTAGAATTTTTAACACTTTGATGACCCAAACTAATATGCAAAAAGCATAAAATTTTCTAATTACTATGGGGTAGTTTATTTAGAGAGGACTCCAAGTACACAGTGAAAGCAACTCTTGTGCAACAGATTTCAAACAATCCATCTTCCAACAAACCTATTATAAGTACTTTTTTCCTGAAATTATGATTGAATTTCAAATTTATCACAAACCCCAGTTTGCTTATCAGGTCTTTTGAGGCATGACATGAAGAATGCCATTGTGGACTTGCAGTGATAAGGGAGACCTAGAGTCCAGGCATTCAAGGCTACTCCTGCACTTACTCAAAAAATTGCTTTGTATAAAAAATTTGTTAACAGTAAAGGAGTCAAGAGTGGAAATCAATCTTCTATTATAGGCAATAGGCTTTTTCTGACCTTTTTCTTCACCATATTTTTTAGTGGAACTGTGTAAGACACCTCTTTTCTGAAGTGGGGAACAAGAGGATTGCAGAGGGTCCTCCCTGTGTTAGAAGTGCCTAAAACACGAGACACTGAACAAGAAGACTGCATGGATGCATTGAGGTTTCTGCACCATAGGCAATATAGAAAGGAATTGTATCTTAACTATTTTTTTTCCTTTTCTTTTTCTTTTTTCTTTCTTTTTTTTTTTTTTGAGGGGGGAGAAACCTCAACCTTTTATGATGTGTTAGTTGGCTTTCCAAAATATCCAGTGGACAAAGGTTCCTCAAGATTGATAAAAGAGCACCATGTTCCTGGACTCAGAAATCTGCAGTTTTTTAAGTCAAGTGCTGATGGAATTAAGTATTGCATAGTGCTAGTTCCAAAGCAGACTATTCAGGGTGACACAACAACTAGATGTCAAACTTTACACTTGCCAGTTTAATGTGTCCAGGACATTTCATGTATTTGGCATTTCAGACTCACATATGATTCATGACAACTACTCTTTCACCTGGGCTGCAAACATAGAGCAATTTCTTCCCTCTGTGATTGTCTTTCACAGGAAAATGATCCCTGACTAGAAGAGAATAACTTCTGGAGCAAGAAGCATGACCATATGAAACAACAGATACCCATTTAAGAATATAACTTTTCCTTTTTAAAATGGCTTCCTATATAGCTGCATCTGATTTGGGCAGTGGTAGAACAGGTAAAGTAATGGTATTGAAAGTGAGGCATTTGATGAGAAAAGGGAACCAAATTATCTCCCTTTAGATTTTTTAACTTCTTATGTTGTTAAATAAAAATTTCTCATATAGAAATCATTGTAGTATAAGCTGAATCAAGTTTTGTTACATATTGTTCACTAGCCCTGCCCCTTCTTCCACTAATGTTCTGAAATAATATTCAAAGCCAAGGATTATCCATTGATGGAAACACCAAGGAGTGTATTGACATTGCAGTATTACTGTTATTGTTTTGCATTTTTCTAAGCACAGAAAGACAAACTATATAGTGCAATATGAAAGAACTCAAGGTAAACTGAAAGTGCTGAAGAAGTGAAGAGGAAATCTCTTGGCTTATCCCAAAAGCTTTGTTAAAGAATCTTTGGAAGTTTCATTTTCTCTGAGAATTGAGGACATTGTCTAGTCCTTCTTTCTATTACAGAATTAATAGAAGGACCAGGAAAGCAGGAATATATGCATTACTAGTAGTATGTTGACAGACATTTTGTTTTAAAATACTTATAAATACCAAATATTTACTTAATTTAAATGTGTTTTGAACGAGGTATTTAAATAAAGTCAAACAGTGATAGACTGCTGAGCATTATGTCACTGTGTCCTACAATTCCTGTCTTAAATAATTTTCTCCTAAGGACAGCTATAATTTCTGAAGGAGAGGCAATTTAAGAATACATCTTGAATTTTGGTTATTTCAGAAAACATTCAAATCAAATGGGAACAGAATTGCATACTTTATTTGAAAACCTGGGGAGCTTGCTTGTTAAGAATTAATAGACTATTTTTTCCTCATGATGACTTGAAAAATCATGGATTGCTTCTAGTTAATAAAATAAAAATGCAGTTTGGGGGAAAAAAGTACCAGTTATGACATCTGACCAGGAATATGCAGACTTTTACATTAAAAATTAGTGATTATTTTTAGGGGTTCTCACAGAAGTCTCTCAACTTTTTTGCATGAATTTTTTAATGAAGAAATTGTAATCAGTTCCACTTTATTAAAATTGAAAGTTTAAATCTGATTGCTTTGACATATTAAGAAGTGAAATAAATAAGTAGCTATGTATAACTAGAGATTCTCTGAGTAAATCGATCTATAAATACATTTAAGCATTCTCTAATTATTTAAAAATAGAAATGAATTTTTTTCCTGTTCCTTCCCAGCGTATAAGGGTAATAGTTGATTAGTCTACAGGTTAGCTGCACAAATACCTTAGAGTAGAATTTGGCAAGAGATTAAAGCACTTGTACTCAAAAGTCTGTATGTTAATGTCTACACGTGAAAGATGACTAAGCTTCCCTTCGGTCAATGCAATGTCAGGCAATACACTAAATTGAGCCTAGAAATCCATTTAGCTCAAGAACCAGCCAGTAGCAATGCAATTCACTTGCTTAAGCATATCCTGGGGTATCTGAGGATGGAATTGTCAAATATTGCAAAAGACCTGTTGAAAGTCCCTCCCTTTTGCAGCATGAGGTGAATTAACTGAATGAAGCAGCTATGCTGCCTGCATGCACATGTGATTTATGTGTCTTAGTTTCCTTCTGATCTTAAGCCCAGTGTTGAGGCTGAATTCAGCACTCATTTGCTTATATAATTGCCCAGAGCCATAGGGTTTACAAACAATTCCAACAAATGCTTGGCAGACATGACTTATAAAAGTTAAAGAAAATTTTTCCCTTCTGCAAACAGAATTAGACTAATTTAAGATGTATAAGGGTCACTATAGTCTTTTATTTAAATAATCTAATCAATAATTGAGTCCTTGTGTTCAATCTAGCTGCCTCCTGGTAGGCAACAAGTGTAGACATCAAGGCATCACTGGATCAGCAGCTGGCTTGCCTTCTGGATATGATATCTGAAATGACCCTATGCACCCAGGTATGGCCAACTGAATCATACCCTAAAAGCCCCCAAGATCTCCAAAATTAAATGTTTGGGTATAGTTCCTTGGCTGAAATTCATTCTTGCAAGGACCAAGATTACTTGCAAAACAGGTAGCAACAAAACCATGTTCTTTTGCTATTTTCTCTACAAATACATTTAAAGAAGAGGGGAAAAAAACCACCAGACACTAAAGCATAACTTTTGTTTAGAACAATTGAAAGTGGGCTGTTGTGAGACCAAAGAAAGAATTTCTCTGTTACAGAAGATTTTGCAGTTTTAACTTTTAGAAGTTTTCTGTTACTTCACGGTGCAGAAGCAGTAGGGATACCTGTGGTGTTCTTGATTACTATAATTTTTCCATTACTGCTATTTGTGTGAGTCTTGCCCTAAAGGAAGATATTCTGCAGATTTTTTCATGTAAGCATGACAAAGTATTGCTCCAGGGTCAGATAATAATAAACTTCAATGAAAAATAATGGTAAAGGAATTATATCCTAGACTGTATTTCATGAAACATTGAATACTCCCAGAAGTTAAATGCAAAGGTTCATTTGACTATTGAAGGAAGGTGAATAAAATCAAGTAAAACATTTTTGAAATTATTTCCATAAAATAATTCTTAGTTTGTAAGGACAATATTGCTTGTACTGTTAGAACTAGCAAAAAACCAAACCAAACCAACAAAAAACCTCCCAACCAATCAAATAAAGAATAAAAAACAACAAAAAACACACCATCCCAGAACATAAGTCTCAAATAATTAATTTTGGCCAGCACACAGTATTGATGTTGGGGAAAACAGAAGAACAATCAATGAATTTTTTTTTCACCCTTTCAAATACTCTAAAATAGAGTCAAAATAGCAAAAAATCTGTTTTGTTCGACTCAAAATAATTTGATTATCTTACATTATTTGGTTTCTTTCTGAAACATGAATGAAGACTGGTTCATGTTATTTGCTAACAAAAACATTGCTGAGATTCAAAGCTAAGGCTGAAAAAGTGTTACTATCTCTCCCCTCATTTTTTCCTCCTGGTTTTAAATAAAGATTGTGCAATCAAAATCAAAGGCGGTTGCTTGATAAATGTGGAATGGCTTATGCAATTCTTTATAATGTTTTGTATCACAGTGGCTGCCAAAGTGTCTTGATTAATCAATTCTATTTTTACATATAAATAATGTTTGTCTGCAGCTTGATATTGTCTGATTACTGTTACTTGAAGTAAGTTTATGTGACTTTCCAAAGTCCAACAAATAGATGGATTCAGAAACACATCTCATGATAAAATCCTTGTCTTTGGTTAAATCTTTCTCTCTGCTTTTCTTGAGTGATTGGAATCTGTAGAAGTAATGCTTAGTATGAATTAGTTCCATTTAGTCATCCATGAATAAAAACAGTTAGTTTAAAAATATGCTATCATTAATATATGATTTCAAAGGTGATCTATCAAAATAACTTTGGGCATAGTAGTTAACCACCATTGAGATGTTGTCGCAGGTTTGGCCTAGCTGTTGCCAACCCTGGACTGGCCCCCCTTCCCCCTCCCAGAACCTTCCCAGCAAAGGAAAGGAAAAAAAACTGAAAAGAAACGCACTCTCAAGAAACTGAACTGAATAAAAAGAATAAATTATATTTACTAATATTTACAAACCACACTGTATGCACAATACATAGGATCCCACCCCCCAGGGGAGAGGGGAAGGGAGAAAAGGGGATTGATTAGCCGGAAAATAGGGAAGACACCAACCCAACCCAAAGAAACCGAATGAATCAAAACAAACACAATTAAAAACCTCAAGGAAGGGGAACAAGAATGAAACAATCTCACCCAGGACAGGAGAAACCCCAGGGACCGGAGGGACCAGACTTCAACCACCTCCCTCCAGCTCCTCAGCCAAGGAAGGGAAGTAAGAACCAAACCACTCCCCCACTGCTACGTGGAAGACAAGTGTGGAATACTTGTAACTTCCTTAGATACAATGGTTACTGAGGAAGCCATGGGTCAAACCATTACTGAACAGTGGAAATCTTTTCAGAGAAAAGAGAAATGCTGATTTCAATTAATAACTTTATAATTTTCAGATTACTATCTACTTCATGATGTATCTTCTTATGGTAAACAGTAGAAAAGCTACTCTAAGAATTCAAATGGCTATATATTATGAGTCTTGAGTTTTATCTGTAAGCACCCATTTGTCAGTCTTTGCACTAACCTGTGTGCAAAGCCTTTGTATATTCTATGAGTATTCTAGTTTCTGTAAGGGCATCCCCCTGCACAATGTCATGTAGGAAGTGATTATAGATATTTCTGACTTCCTGAAGAGCTGTATTACATTCTAAGTTCTTGAAGAGCTGCATGTTTTGTGCAGCTCTCAGTGTGTCACCTGAGGTATCTGCTCATCTGACTAATACAGTTTTTTAGATACAGCCTTCCTGCTGTGTGATTTAAGCAGATCACAAACCCCTGGATTTACTACTATACTCTAGGAAACACACTTTTTGATGCTGTTGTTTTAGTTTGTGAGTACAAAATACAGTTAAATAAGAACATCCTTATAGGTAGATGTATGCAACTGGTAGGCTGGGATACAGTTCTTCAGGATAAATATGTCCCTGTGACTCTCTGCTTCAGCATTTGGAGTATTGCCTCCAGTGGTGTTTATAAGGTTGTGTTTGACACTTTCTGACCTCACTCCTTACATTGCCATGCAGTGTTTTCCTTTTTCTTCAACACACTGTAACTGCCCAAACCCCCCCATCCTCACCCACCCCCCACCCCCTTCCTGGGCTCATCCATGCCCTGCAGTGGGTGGCTTGGCGCTAGCTGAAGCTGGGGTTGTTTCAGGTCTAGGGCAGCACATTAGAATTACCCTGGAATTGTGTCACATAGAACATTTGCCACGTAGAACAGCTCTTTACACAGTCGCGTTCTCACATGATGAAAGAATAAGAAAAAAGATATTCACCAGATATAAAAGGTACAGAATTTCTAAACTTTTTGTTTGATCGTTTTCAGCTGAAACTTTTGCTAATGTTAATGAAATATTCGATTTGCTGAATTTTGTTGCAGTAGGGTAGCAAGTTACCTCCAAAGCATTCTATGTCACATTTAGCTTTCCATCTGTTCTTGTTTTCAGTGGGTGTCATTGTTTAACCCCAGCCACCACACAAGCCCTTCCCAGTCAATTGCTCAGTCTCTCACTAACAAGGTGGGGAACAGATTCAGAAGAGTAAAAGCTGGAAAATTTGTGGGTTGAGATTAGGAGAGTTTAATAGGAAAAACAAAAGTCACACACACAAAAAAAGCAAAACAAGGAATTAGTTCACTTATTCCCATGGGTGGGCAGGTGTTCAGCTGTCTCCAGGAGAGCAGGGCCCCATCACATATAATGATGAATTGGGAAGAGAAATGCTGTCACTCCAAACATCCTACCTATCCTTCTTTTCCCCTCACTCTATATACTGAGCATTATGTCATAGGGTATGGGATATCCCTTTGGTCAGCTGGGGTCACCTGTCCCAGCTGTGTCTCCTCCCAGCCTTCCACACACTTTCAACTCCCTTGCTGAGGTGGCAGTGTGAAAAGCAGAGAAGGCCTTGGCTTTTAACAAAACTATCTCTATATTATCCACCCTGTGTTCAGCACAAATCCAAAATGCTATTAGGAAGAAATTCTTCTGTGAAAGCCGTAATGCACTGGAACAGGTTGCCCAGAAACTCTGTGGTTGCCCCGTTCCTGGAAATGCTCAAGGCCAGGTTCGATGGAGCTCTGAGCAACCTGACGGTGGGTCATGGATAATGGACAGGCTGGCATCCCTGCCCATGGCAAGCATGTTGGAACTAGGTGACCTGTAAGCTCCTTTCCAACCCTAAGCATTCTACAATTCTATGATTTAGGATTTAGGGACATCAGTGTTTAATCCCAGTTCATAGTGTTTTGCAGTCTTGAATTTTTTTTAATGTAATGAGTACTTATTTATGTAACTCAAAACACAGTTGCACTATTTCCCACTAGTGATTCCTATTGGATATGTTGCTGGTTTTTCACATTTAAAAAGAGTTTCTGAAAGCGTATGTATGATTGTATCTACAATGCCCCTATCATACATGAGCTTTTAAAAAATACCTTCTTTCCTTTGGTGCCTGCCTGCTCAGCAGAAAAAAATTGCAATCTAGAACCCATTTCAGCTCACTCCATCAGAAGTGTTATCACCAGTTTAAAAAAGCTGTCAGCTAGCCCCTTGGTTGCTATAGATCATCTCACTTTGACCCTGCAGATTCAGTTTAACAGACTACAGTGGCAGCATACATTACATTGCACACTTTCCAGGAAGGATTGCTTTTTCTGAACTGACAGATTACTCCAGATGGAAAGCACAAGAGCCACATTCTGAGTTAGAAGCCACTGTGAACTAATTAAGTGGGAAACACTGTGGGAGAAGTAGCCTTTAAAATAGCCTCAGCCTGTGAGCTGGCTTCTCAGTACAGCCAATGGCTCTCCCATTTCCCATCACGTCATGGAGCCCTCTCCTGAGTGCTTCAACCCTTTCTATTCTTTCCCTGTTTGCATGTTATCACCTCAGTTTGGCTACTCTTCCAAGATACAGATGACTTAATTTCCTTTGTTTTCAGAGGGAAATGAAACTTGTGTCCTCTTCTTTTGGCAGTGTGATTCAGCCCACAAATTTTAAGGTTTGAGTTCTTCTGGTAGACCACAGGCTGCGCAATGACAGATTAAGTCTTTTTTGGTAAAATCATTTGCTTCTGTGAGGAGAAGACCTGGAGATTCTCCCTCAAAATATGTGAATTACATTTCTATATAGAGTAAATTCTACCAATTTCAAAATACATGCTATTAACAGTTTTCTATTAAATTTATGAGCCTATCTGGAGTATATTAAATATTTTTTTTTAGAATTAATGTTATTTTGGCACATTGTCACTTGAATTAATAACTCATCCTCTGAAAACTTTCTAAGCAGTTAAAGAGTCTTTCAGTTTCTGGTTTTATACTGACTGAGTGCTCTTACAATTTTGGCATGTTTACTCAGACAGTTTTGCATCTGAAACTATTATGTTTTGCTCATATATGATATCTCCAGGTTGTCATGTCATCTTTTTCACTGGAAGTCCCTATTTGCTTATTCCAGTGCTTGTGTTTGGAATCACAGTTCTGCTTCCTTATCTGATTAACTGAAAAACATGAGGAAACCATATTCAGACATTAAATTGCCTATGACGAATTTACAGCTTTTGTAGCCCCAGTTCTCAGAAAACTACCCATTTCAATCTTAGCAGCTGTTCTCACTTCTTTCTCATCAGCCCTACAGATCAGCTCACTAACATCTACCTGCTCCTTTTTGGTTTCTTCCAAACTTAATAACAGCATCATACAAATTTTTATTTATCTTCTTTTGCACCTTTTCATTGAGTAACATTTCATCTCTTTTCATTGCATAGTGTTTTTCAGAGGTCAACATAGTCCATTAAGCACTAGAATCATGCTAAATATTTAACTAAACATTATACTTTTAACATGTGAATCATTATAACAAAAAGGTGAGAGTTACCTTGTAAAATTGTAATATATGTGAATATATTCAAGTGGTCCCTATTAACACCAGTGAAACAAGAGTAATATTCTGGTTGGTTTAGTTGTTTATTACACATGAGGAGAATCTGGGTGCAGTGATAATTTATTGACAGGACACAAAAGTGTGTGTATTCTCTGAAACTGCAAACCCGAGTTGGAACATTTAGAGTGCATGTTTTCCTTCATTTTTATGAAAGCTAGTGTGCATTTCATTTTACTGAGATAAACTTGCTGTGAAGTAAGCTATTCCCCAGACTTTTTAATGTATGGGTAACAAGGTTATTTCTCCTCTGTTAGATGCTTACTACAAAGCAATGGTAAGGGAAATATATTTGCAATTAAAATATAATGTGTTATTTGTAGTGTAATTTCATGGAGAATCATAGCATACCCTAATGCTACATTTTTACTATAAATGGAAAAAAAACCCAAATTCTATACGTAACTTATATTACCATAAAAAATTAGCTATTTTGTTAATACATTGTAATTCCAGGTTCCATAAATACAGTGTTTTACATTTAATTTTATTCCTGTACATGTAGAAGATTTTTTTTTACAACCTGAAAAAATAAATAACAATTATAACATTGTATTTCTTTCTATACTGGGACTGCACAGATTTTCATGATACTTACCCCGTCGTTTAGTTAAATCGTTTAGAAAGTGCCACTAAATTATTTAGATTTTTTGACATATTGTATGTGTTCACCGCAAATGTCTTTCTTTTAAAAATTACTTTCCCTTTGTTTCTTGGCACTTTAAATGCATAGGAGACAGATGAGAGAGAAATAAGTAAATTACTTGTACAGCTCTACTCATTCTTTTAAAATTCTAAAATTGTAATACAGACAATGAGCAAGCTTGATTTCTGATTACCAAATAGCTAAACTGTTTCCTCTTATTCAGTTTGTGAACCTGAATACTGCACCAAACTTTCCATCAGTATAAGGGTACACAATTAAAATTATGAATACAGGATTGTTATTTCTGGAAATGTAAAAAAAAACCCAAATCATGTCTTCATCATAATTTATTACTTCTAAAATTATTCTGTAGACACATAACTTACATGAAAAAATAAAAGATTTTATATTGTGTCACAGCATTAAGGAAAAGGGAAAAAAAAGGATATATAGGAGAACTGAGATTTCTGATTGAGCTGAGAATTTCTTTCTGGCAGATTATCATGGTCAGATTCCTAAAACAGAGTTAGCACAAGGACTAAGATCCACTTTTAATTTTCTACTAAATTTGGATCAAACAAACCAGAACCAAGTTTACCTTTCATAGTTGTAGAATTTGGAAGCATTCTGAATCTGCTTATTATGAGCTGTTACAGAGTACGATTCTGTCACAGAACGTGTGCTGTTTATTCAGGGTTGCTTCTGCATCAAGAAACTTTTCTATAAACATGTGCATTGTATTTTAAATGTATTTTTAAATAACAGAAGAAAAAACTAAAATAGTTATATCTCTAAGTATATAATTTAAGAGTTCATTCAGTGGTTTTAGAGTGTGATAACCAGTCATGTTTCTGAATAATTTTGAATAATAGTGTATCCTGAAAACAGCAAAATGTCATTATTATGATAATCTATATTTGCTTGAATCATCAGATTCATATTACTGAAGGCTTTGCTTTACAATAAACATACCAAAATAAATAACTGAAATGAAATCATTCTGTTGATTTTTCCTACGAAGCCATGAATATATTGAAAGTGTTGGGTTTTTTTCAATTTAATACTATTTTAGCTGGATGTGGAAATTGTGAAAATATTATATCACATTATTATCTGTAGAAGTTGTTAAATGGAACTTCTAACTATGTTAATAAGACAGTTTGAATTTCAGGCAATTTTCTTGCCCAGCGTATCACTCACAGACTGTGTAAACCTTCTGTACTATTTATTAAATTTAGAAAGTTGGCTTGAAAATTTCCTAGGGAAAAAAATGAAATTACTGCTTGTGCACTCTTCACACCATTTAGGATTTAGACCTTTTGCCCAAAATGAAATCATATAAGCAAATGTTAAAATGAAAATAATAAACAGTCATGCACATCTGCTAAAACTAACAGGGTCAGGACTACATATGTACATACATACAACAACAGCACAGAGTGGACTGCTCACAGGTAAAAAGTAAGGAGCATCAAATCAGCCTAGAACTAGCAGCCTTTTCTTCATCAACCTTTGGCTTTACACATTTGCAAAGAGGAGCAATTGCCCAGCTCCAGTTTGTGGACTTGGGTAATTGGAGGCAATATGGTAACCTAGCCATAGTGATATTTTTTTCTTAAATAAATTAATTTATTTTGTATGGCTTATTGTTTTTTTACAAATAATATCTCAATTTTTTTAATGAAAATAATAGGATGAAAGGTCTGAGATAGCAAATGATTTTGTGATGGGATACGCTGAAGAACTAATGAGTGAGCACTGTTCTTTTGAAGTAATCATAAACATTTTGAAAAAAATCTCAGTGGTCTTTTTTTCAGGTATAGGAGCTGATATTCCATTGTTCCTGATGATTTGCAATACAAGCAACTTTATAATCTTCGCTATATTTTTTTAAAGTTACTAGAGCCTTTTGCACAACCTGCAAATATCCAATTCAAACTACATTTATTGAGGAAATTGTTCCATGACAAAGACCAATTGGTTGAAGTAGTTTTTGTTTTAGATTGATCTGTCTGTAAGGACATCACCAGAAAGAATTAAATCTGGTTTATGTGTAAAGCACCAAGCACATGCTTCAGCATTCTGCATTCTTCCACTTGTCATCTGAAATGGTTGGTTGATAATAGGTAAGGTGCTTTATCATTATCCTTAGCACCTGGGAAATGGTCCAGTGTAAATTCAATCTCAGTGAATTATTAAAGGCATTTTAGGATTTGTGAACTTGATAATGGTATTTTGTGAGTGTTCATTACCACTGCAATTTAATATTGCTACAGAAATTGAGTTAAGAGACTGGTAGTCTTATAACAGCTTTGGGATGTAATTTACAATCATGAAAGATAACAAATCCACACTTTACTAGTGTGTCAGCAGTGTTTTGTACAATGTACTTAAAGAAGCTAATTAAACTTCATAAGGCCTCTTGTACCATTATAATCTTGTACAAGCTTTAGTCAAATGAACCACTGAAATCATATTCTACTGTAGAATAAAGTCTGAAGTGCTTGATCTTACTTGAAAATGAGATATAGTTGTTTCCAGGAAGAAATATCTGTAAAAATCTCACTCAATGCTAAAATTGAAGTTTAGCATTACTTCCTTGTGAGTTTTAGCATTACAGAGAGTTAAGAAAGTGCTAACTTGCATTATGATTAGTTGATCCATAGTTACTTTATTCAGGCAAGAGCTGCTCAGACTGAAAAATAATAAATAAAATCAGACATCAATGTGATTGTAGGGAAGTAAACATTCAGTCGTATGGAAGGTAATAGTTATAGCAACACAGCATGTTGATACAGCAGTGTCAGGCATCTGGAGTTTCACTGGACCAGTGCAGTTTTGTGTGGTACTCTGTGGAAGTTAAGACGTGATCATCACCTTTAGCAGAAACTTGAAACTTTACTGTGAAAAAAAATTACAAAAAAAAAAAATAGAATATCAAGTATTTAAGCAGTACTTCAGCACTTCATTTTGATGCTCTGAAAGTTTACCTCAGGGAAAGAATAAATCCTTCATCTACCCTTAGATGTTACTTAGGACACACTGAATTCTTGTATCCCAATGGTCCACCCATCACAGGCACAAGCACTGCTTGACAAGGTGCTTTCTCTCAGTTGGCTGCTGGTTCTTCTTGTAATGTACTGACATATCTAGTGAATAAAGAATTTGGAGCCACTGTTAACTCATTCTCTCGATACTTCAATCCTCTTTTCTAAAAAACTTTCACAAATTGAGAGCTATAGATTTCTCTGAATAAATAAATCTGTTTACAAATTAACTCCTTTCAACATCGTTTTCATGAACTTTTTGCTGTCAAACTGTCCTGACTCACTGGGTTTTCAGCTTTCACCTTCACATGTTAAGAGTGTAATTATTACAGTTGAAGCCATAGTTTGTTTTTTTAAAATTGTATATTGTTCTTCATAAGTAAATCTTGTTTAGGCAGTTAAGTTCAGTAGCTGATGTCTTCTGTATTTGTGGTAGTTCCCTTTAGTCTTGCTGACTGTCAAGGTATACAAAGCTATTTCTCCTTGCACTAGTTTGCCTACTGAGAATTCTTAAGGTCTGATTAGAATTGTGAGGATTTTTTTTATGAACTATTTATTTTTTCAAGTGGGGAAGTCTTCTGTTTTCTTTTTGTTATGTCATGTTAGAAGAGTTGACATTTTATTTACCTCTCTAAAGGAACAATCATGATAAAGAAGAGGCAAAAAGAATTAAGAAAACATTTGACAGTGGTGATTATGTTGAATGATTGAAACCCAACTGCTTTTATTTTGGCATGCCAGATTTCAGTGTCGCCCCCTTTTCTTGTCATAATATTTTGAAATGTCCTGCACTGAATCCTGATGAAATCAAGCAAATTCTTTAATAAAACCTATGGTGAATGAATGCTGCCATTCAGTTTTCCTTCAAGAGAAATATTTTTTATAGCAGAAATATATTCAGTACGTAAAATGTAGTGTAATCCTAGTCCTTTGTTCTTTAATGTTATTTCAGAAGATAACCCCAAATATGAAAGGAGTATAATCTATCAATCATTCCTAATGCATGAATCAGCAATCTTTGCTATTTTTCCACTGTTTTGAAGGCCTTTTGTGGTTCTGTTTGTCAGAAATACAATCTGTCAATAGAAAACGTCTGTGGTTTTAGATGTGTTTTCATCACAGAGCTACAGTTGTTTAGCCGTATGGTCTGAAGTTTCCTATACCTTTTTCAACTGATCTTTAATTTCATTGTCAGAGTTGTCTATTGGTATGTGTATCTGTAATTGCTATTTGCAAAGGTTAAAGCCTATCTTAAAGAAACTGACTCTCAATAAAAAATAATTTTTTGTTGCTGTTTCAAAAGTCACAATGCTAACATCTCTGAGTGGTAAGTATCTTGTGTTCCCGAATATTTTATACACATTTTGTTTTAAATTGCTTTTTTAACAGCTTCTGGCTAGCAATATTCACATACTCAGGGGATTTTGAGTTGTTTGGGTTTTCCCCCCTCCCGTGTCCTTTCATCCTTTCTGTTGCTTTTGTCATTGTATCTGCTACTCTAAGGTTCTGGAAACATGTCTTTATGTTTCTGTTTTTTTGCAGATTTTGATCCATTCCCTACCTTCCAATCAATACTTTCCATTTAAATTTAAAACTTCCTCTCAACCTGGATCACAAGATCAATAGATCAAGTTGCATTCTTTCACACAAAGCAGAAAGAATTTCAAGAACAACATGATATTTATCTTTCCCACTTTATCTCAATGTTTTTAGAGATCAGAATGTCTTTATGGGATTTTCTTTTGTTGATGGCTGCAGTTTTTTAATGCATTTCTAACTTTACTTTAGGATTCTTAAAAGCCATATTGAAACACTTCTTTAATTACCATTGCTTAACTATTGTTTTTTTATCTGTGATATACACTGAAGACCACAAAATGTACCATGTGCATTTTGGTGCCCATTTCAGCTGCAGTAGCAATGCCATCTTTACGGAAGACAAAAATTGGAATGCTGTTATTTGTAGTGAAATCTTTTTTCAAGAGACAAGCAGGTTTCTTTAGGCCTGAGCTGAACCACAGCCTACTGTCCCACATGGAAGTGCTATGTGTCAAAAGCAAGTTCAATCTTTAAGGGGAAGAAAAAAAAACAACCCACCATATTTTGTGTTTTGAAAAGTGTTTCTTCTCTCCATGGTGGTGGGTGGTGGAGACTTTCAAAGGTGAAGGAAATACTTCCCAGGGAAGGAATAAATGAAAAGTAAATCAGAATAAGTTCATGATAATATTGTGCCCAATATGTAAAGTAATTACTTTAACGAGCTAATTAACTTTAATAGACTGTCCCACAGTTTCCTTGTCCCCTTTTCTGACCTGTCTATTGAAGCTTTCTGTAAACTTAGCACTCTATTTGCATAGCTGTGAACAATTTGAGGCTGCTATTGCTCGTTAATCTAGAATCTGAACCTGGTTTAATTGCAAGGAATTATAATGAAATGTTCAAGGTGGCAGGAAGGGAAGAATACATAATTCATATTTTTTCCTGCTGTGAAGAAGTAAGAGAATATGTGAAACTACACTGATGAAAATAAAGTATTCGTTGAAGAATACAGACACTGAAGGGCAATAGAGTATCTAACTTAAAATTTCAGCAGTGATAAGGAAACAATGGCAGCAATAATGTACTTTTGCACACTGCTGACACTTTTAAAATGGCTTGTAGGTGTTATTTAATCAAAGTTTATTGACATTTGATAAGAGTCAGAAAACTAAGGACTCCTTTAAAAAAACTATTATCTTTCTGAGGTGCAGTAGCAATGCAGTAGCAATACAGTTAAACTTTGCATTTCAAGTGAACCAGTAATACATAAACTTAAAAGTCTTGAGAATGCAGTGGATGTAGCCTGATTCAAAATGAAGGATGACTCTATACAAAGCATCTTTTGCATCATGATGCTTCAAAAAGTATATCTGAATTTATTTTTCTCAAGCCAAGGGGTCCCGTGTGTCTGCTAGAAAGAAAAAAACTCTTGCATATGTTGTACGGAACACCATTTATACACACTGTTTACTTGTATTACTAAAGTAAGTTCTCTGAGTGCAGTATGTCCGATGTAGGCAATGAATCTCTTAAAGCACTATGTGGAACTTCAAAATACTGGAAAACTTAATAGAACAGTAAATTACTCATCATGTCAGCAATTAAAAATAGCAGGGTTGCTATGTAGCTAAGTGTTCTAGTTTTAAAGGCTTTGCCTCTTAGCTACAGTTACCTATATCACAGTGTTCATCATTGCTAGTACATTTTTTTTCCTTGCCAGAAGACATCTGGCTGTTAGAAAGAGATAAGCAAAACATTGTTACATTCACTAGGAACCCTTAAAATGTCCCCAAAGGTGCTTGGGAGCAGGCTTGATTCAGGCAAAATTGCTTATCAAGCTCCAAGCTCATTTAGCACAGATCAAGACTGGTTGACTAAAGGAACAGGAGTACATTTGGATGAATTGAAAAATAAACATCTACTATTGAAAGAAAACACAGAAGCTACATACCTCCTGGCGGAAGTGGTGTAGCTGTGTAGTGTTACTGAGACAAAAATCTAGTTCACAACAGTTATATCTTCAAGCAATAAGGAAATTTACTAGATTCGGTGTCTAAATCTAAATAGACATTCACCAGGCTTCCAGAATATACATTATTAAATACAGCTGTTATGTGGTTGCACTCTGATTACAATTTGTTGAAAGAAGATTTCTCTCTCCCACCTCACTATTCACTCAAGAGAACTAGTATGACAAATATTTTTTTTCTATTGACACGAGCAATTGATCATCATAAATTAGCACTGTTTTAATTATGTCTAGAATCAGAATGTTCATGGTATTTCTTTGGAAAACATCTCTTACGAAGCTGGCATTTTTCCAATTTTTTTTGCCATTTTAGCAATTTTATGTCCGTGGGGGTTTGCTTGGTTGTTTGTTTTTATTTACAGATGCAACAGACATATAATTCAGAAATTTTCCTATTTACAAAAATAGAATGCATTTACTGCCTGGTACCCTGTGAGGCCATGTATTAACAGGCTGTTGAGGCCAGGTATTAACAGCCTATGTACAACTAAGTTTTGTCTGAGGCAGGGGAGATGGGCTTTCTATTTTGGAGTTAATATGTGCTATTGTTTATTTGGTCTTCTGTGACATTTGGGAGATTTTTCTTCTAGTAAACCAACACATATTCCTCCTGCTTAACAAGCGACCAAGTAGTAAATCCAGAACCTCTGCAAAACATATTCATTCTTTACATAGTAACAGTATTTTAAATTAAAATATAGTAGCTTAATAGAATAGAATGGAAAAGTTTGACATCAGTTTGGGGAAGTTCTAGTTTTTTATTTCAATTCTTCATTGTTAGGCTGATTGTTTTTCCAGATAAGATACATTCAATGTTTTCTGTCAAACTGTCATAGGTACTTTTTGTCACATTCTAATGCTGGAACATCCCAGAAATTCTATTTCATTATATTAGAATGTCAAAGAAGAGGGACAAGTTTTATGAAAGTGGATACCTAAATGTCAATTCCTATTAAGTATGGAGGTTGATTGGTCCT
The DNA here is from genome assembly GCF_047495875.1 of Pithys albifrons albifrons. Taxonomy (NCBI): domain Eukaryota; kingdom Metazoa; phylum Chordata; class Aves; order Passeriformes; family Thamnophilidae; genus Pithys; species Pithys albifrons. The sequence goes on along the minus strand of NC_092459.1, from coordinate 20,470,425 downwards.
TCCTGTTTACAGTTATTTTCTGATAGTTACCAAACAGTATTTGTGGGGGAACGATAAGTTTTACTGTTTGCAACCAGTATCCTATATTGTTGTGTCCAAAGCAACAGGAAAAACCCAAAAAACCCAGTTGAGAATATATTACTAGAAAATTGTGCTGTTCCCTGCTACCTTTATAATTGGGGCAAAGCTTTTTGTTTCAAGTGGAAATAGGAACTTTTGCCAATTAAGAATAGCCTAAGAAAACAAAAAAGTCAGAGGCTTTTCCTTAATGATGCAGTATAATGAAAAAAATAAAATTACCAACATAAGGAAAACGTGTTAAAAATGTAGATAGGCCAACTTGCTTGGCAAGATATACTGGGATGCAAACTTTGGCCTTAGCTCCATATCAAGATACATTTTAGAACTGGCAGAAAAATCTGTAACTTAAAGGTCAATATAAATATCAAAAAAACTCATGAAGGGTGATTTTTGCCACTTGAGAGTATCAATGAAATGAATTCCATCACTGAAATGAGTAAATACACTGTTATTTGTCTGACTCAGTGCTTAACATCCTTAGGAAAAAAGTAATAGCTCTGCATCAAACTTCCATCCCAAACAAAATTCTATATTTTAGACATATGAAGAATACAGAAATGTATTCAGGGTTACACCTACATGGTGTGTTGACTTACATATAATTTTTGGGTTTGCTTTTGGGGTTTTTTTGCTTGTTTGTTTGTGGGGTTTTTAATGTTTTGGTTTTTTAATGTTATCAGTATTATGATTGCTTGGCTACAGTCATGCCAGTATTTCATCCATGTACTATATTTGCTGATCACACGCAAATTTTCAAATTCTTAACTCAAGTGATGAACTATGTCTACACAAGGGAACAAAACACAGCATCTTAGCAACCACATTGTGTTACACAGTAAACTTACATTAAAGCTTAATACAAAAAAACCTTTTTATTTTCTGTATTCTCAGACAGAATCATTTAATAGTCATTTTTATGAACATGAAGAAACTCCTAATGCCATATAAAGCTAATGTCACAAGTTCACTGCATGAAGACTTCTTATGGACTTCATCAGGAATTAAGTATAAATTAGATTTTCAGAATTGCATCCTAATTTGGTAATAATCAGTCCATAAAACCAAATCTGAAGTTGCCAAGTCTGTTCAGTCAGATAAAGACTGGGCTGTTTATTAATATTAACATTAACACATTAATTATTGAGTGCACCTCGAAATAAACTATTATTTCTACTTATGCTCTAACAAAAAGGGCTCAATTGAGATATTTCTTGCTTTAATGGTCTCTATTTTTCCTTAAATATAGACATAAAGATTTGATAGTAATATAGTATATCATATTCTAAAAGTAAATTAATTTTTCTGTTAGGAGGGAGTTGTAGCTCAGTCATTTTTGATATAGAATATTTTTCTACTAACTCTATTTCTTCATTAAGAAGAAAAATTAATGAAATATCTTTACCCAGCAAGTTTAAAAATGAAAATAATTAAAAGATAAATTACACGATTATCAGATAATGGAGAGTTAAAATAGGAAAATATTGAACAGATACATAAATTAAATTCAGTTTCAATATATAGTACTTAGGGGGTTTGGAGTTTTTTCTTTGTTGATGTCTGTTTGGTTGTTGGTTGTTTTTTTTTCTTTTCAAATCATAGACTGGTTTGAGTTGGAAGGGACCTTCAGAGGACATCTAGTGCCACCCCTCTGCAATAAGCAGTGACATCTTCAACTAGATCAGGTTGCTCAGAGCCCTGTCCTACTTTACCTTGAGTGTTTCCAGGAATGAGGCATCCACCATTTCTGTGGGTCACCTGTGCCAGTGTTTCACCACCGTTATTGTAAAAAACTTCTTCCTTGTGCCTAATCTAAATTGACCCTCCTTCATTTTAAAATCATTACCCCTTGTCCTGCTGCAGCAGGTTCAGCTAAAAAGTAGACCCCATCATTCTTACAGGCCCTCTTCAATTGCCAAAAGGCCACAATAAGGTCTTGCTGGAGCCTTGTCTTCTCCTGGCTGAACAGCACTAGCTGTGTCAGCCTCTCTTCACAGCAGAGGTGCTCCAGCCCCCTGATCATACTCATGGCTACTCTAATAGGTCTGTGTCTTTCATGTGCTGGGGGGGCCCCAGATCTGGTTATTGTCTGATAAAGTTCTTAAGAGGAAATGTGAAAAGTTTGTTGTAGGTTTTTTTTGGGTTGTATTTTTTTGGGTTTGTTTTGTTCTTTAAAAAAACCAAAAACTAAACTAATTTAAGCTCTGTATGTATCCTTGGAAGATCTGCAATTCTATTAGCACTTCCTTTTCCCTCAGTCTGCAACTGAAGTTATTTTCTTTTACCACATATAGATTAAATCTGTTGTAAAATAACAGGATTTTGTTGATTTATGGTCAAAGAAATTAATAATAGAGGATCATAAAAGAAGATAGAAAAACAATTATGTGATTTTTATTATTTGTTATTATCTAACATGTCATACAGATTGATCCTAAACTCATTCCATATAGTCCCTGCAGAAAAGCAGTCTAGAGGAACTCTTCAAAATATTCCCACATTCATCTTTCAGAGACTGTTGCTAAACATCTTTATATATGGACTGAGGTTTTTAAATACAGAAATCTGTGAGGATTTTTCTTAGAACAGACAATGTGACTTCTGCAGATGAAAATCTAAGAAAAATAATAAATTATTAGGTATTAATTTTAATCCAGTCTTCCACCCCCCCACGCTCCCCCACCTCCCCTGGATTTCTGCTTTTATTAGTTATTTTACAGCAAAGCCTAATGAGATATCTGAAATCTTTCATTAAAAAGAACAAACTCATCCAATATAAAATACATAATGGAGAACAGTTACTAAAGTAATTAAATTATTTCCACTGAATGGAAAAACATTTTTCAATTCATGACATTTGTATATTCCATTTAGTTTATTTTGAAAATCTTATAGTAGCAAACAGAAATTAAAAGATATTTTGTAATAGTACAGAACAGTCTTTTTTGGCACAAAAGTATTGTAGGTGCCTCATGTACTTGAAAAATACCCTTTTATCTGCAATAGATATTGAAAAATACTCTTTTATCTATAATAGATATTGGGTTTCTATTATTTAAACAAGTTTTTGAGAACAGCTAGAGTAAGATGGATGGTTACCGGCCATGGATTCATATGGCTGGTTTTGGAATTCATCTTGTTATGTCTTAATCCTATATTAATAGCTTACAATAATCGAAAGTCTTTGATTTTATTTAAAAAGAAAAACAAACAAAAACTAAAAATTGCCACTCCTTTTTAGATTTACAATTTCCAAATTTTATTGAAGAATTTAAAGTTTCCCCTGTATAAGTCACTAAAGAATTTGTGAAGGGATTAATATGAACACAGTAAAAAATCTGGAATTTTCAGAATGTCAACAGAAATGGCTATCTGGATAACTGCAGTAAAAACACTGTAACTGCAGTTGTCCTAAACAAAATACTATGTGCTGTAAGACCCATATTTTACCACTGCAGTTAATAATTACGCTCAACTAGGGAAGAATTCTTAAAGCAGAATTTTATCTTTGAAGTGCTCAATTACTATATATTTGTATCAGTAAAAATGTCTACCACTTAGTTCTATATTTGTTCAGTTGTGAGCTTGCGTATAATTTTTGCTTTCCTTCATGATAGCTTCCAATTTAACTTTCAGATCCGACACTTATCTTCTCTGGCTCTGGATGGAAGAACATCTTGAATGTTAGAGAAGAGAGGCTTGCAGAACTCATTGCCTGGGTTCAATATTACTGTATTAAACAATAAAATCTAATTGATTGCTGTGTCCTAGAACTTAATGTTCCACTTTTGCTGGACAATGAAAACCATATATCAGAAAAAAACTAGACATATAAGGAATTATTGCTCTTTTATTCATCAGCTTGAGAGTGGTAATAATCTTCCAAGGGAAAAATGTTCTATTCATAGTGCCGTGGAATATTTTCCCTATGATATTTGTTAAATATCACAACAGTAATCAACAAAAATATTTGCTAACACTGTTGAATCAATAAACCAAGGTGTTCTTAATAAAGCTCTTTTCCAAACAACAGTTACAAACAAGAAAAGATCTTGCTGTAGGTTTTGACCTCCAGCCGAACACAAAGTATGTGCAAGTATAATGTCCAGTGTGAAATATGACAAAAGACACAAAAGAGGCTCGGTGCTTCTGTGCAAGATTAGAATTAAAAGGTTTGTCTTTGGATAATAAAGTTCTGAGTTATGTCATGTCCCAAAAGCTGCATTACAATTGCATTTCTATGCCTTGCATGATGTTCAGCTGTTGTTATTTACTGATCTCTTCACCATGGTCCTTACATTCTATGGTAAGATTCATCTCAAACTAATGTGGAAGTCTAAAATACCTAAGACAATATGCACTCCTGAAATACTTTTTCCCCTCCATTGTCTGCACAAGGAATCTCTCCCAGATGGAGACCACTCACTGTCAACAGCTGAAATTAGATAAGATTAAGCCTGTCTCTCCTCATTTCACCAGGCTGAAGGGCTTTTAAGCATACAAATGAACTGTGCAGACAACATAAGAAACATAAAGTATACCTTGGGAAGGCATGATTTGAATATTTTTTGAAACTATATAGAATATTTCTGTTTACATTTTCTTTTTAAGCGCTCTCTGATTATGACCTTGTCACTTAAAATATTATTTATTTAATGAAAAAATCATATAACCTTATGGAAATTTATATTAAATTATCATTATTTAATTTTAATAGGTCATTATCATGTTTCAGTATAACAGTTAATAAGTGCCATGAGAAGGGAACAGAGTGAATAGCATTTTACTAGATTCAAAATGTTCTATAATGCTACATAAAATTATCAAAATTCATTATAACAAGCAATGTCATCTTCTTACTCTTCTCTCTTTTATTGTTCCTTTTAAAACATATATCTAAATATATCTGAAATCTTTACTGGACAGTGTTTCTCTATAATGCAATGAAGTTAGTAAGGAGGTAATGAATGTAATAACTACTCAGTGATGCCATAGAATTATGGAACACAGTCTTTCATTTAATGTTGGGTTATTTCAAGGAGGAACTTTCATCACATTCTTTTGTTTATTAGTGTTTAAATTTTCTACCCTCAATCCGAAGGATAACTGAACAAATAGAAATGTAGCATTCTTAGACTATTCAGTTTAAAGAGTCTGAGTCATTGAAATTGTCAATGTCTTGCTAGAACCTTGATCTTATTCCTTTACTCAGCTGTGGTTTTGTTTCTTTCATCCTTTTAATAATCATCAGTTTTGGGCTTCATTCAGGCTATTTTCTGAGACCCAGACAGAAAGTATTTAAAATTCTCTAGAAAACTCCTTGTAGTCCCTCAGGATTTAAGATGTTTGTCAAACTTTTCTTGTACAGCAAAAGCCTTCTGGATTATTGTTAGTCATTAGTTTTCCTAACTCACCTGAAAACAGCTCTGTCATACAGAGCCTCATACAGCTTCCCAGGAGCATACCCTGTTCTCCTGAACAATTCTCAGGATAGTATCTAGGGGTACTTAGCAAGTTAAGATTTACTAAGGTCCTTCTATGTCTTTAAATTAAGGTGAAAAAACCTCACCCAACAACTTATCCATTCTTTTGAATTAATTCTTGTCCTAAGCAGTATTAAGGTACAATGAAAATATATACCTTAGCTGACAGAATATAAAAAAAGAAATTAGCTCTAAATTGAAAATTAGGGTGCAATTTTCTTTCTTCATCTCCTAACCCAGATACCTGTTTTGGAAACTCATTAAATGTTCAAAGTATTTCAAAATTCAATAATTAATAAATCAATCAATCAATCAATTGATCAGTCCTAGAAAATATAGATACTTCTTTGGTTTGGTGAATATAGAAATAGCAGAAGTTTTCAAAAGAGTTTGTGTACTTGAACAAATGGATTATCACTTCAGTGATGTGAACTGCAGCCTATATATATAGCAAAAACTTTTAGATTTAGCATGGACATAGTTTTGGTTTTCCACATATGGTTTTATTGTGTCTTTTAGTCAATTAGTACTTTTTACAGGTATACACAAATTGCAGATTTGAAACAGCAAATGCCAGTTTGTATTTAGAAATATTTAAATTAGTGCTCTAAAACAGTATAAATAGTGTATAAAGAAGTATATAAAGTCCATTTGAGGGAGATGTAGAAACATATAGGGTTGAATGTTTTGACCAATACTTTTTAAGAGCTATTGAATGCTGTTCATTGAATGAAGAGTGTAAATCTTCCCTTTCTTTCAATCAAAGCTGGTTTTAAGTAGGATTTGGGTATCCATTATGTTGTTAACAACCAGATAAAGAAAATGAAATTAGAAATAAGAGGGAAATTTCTCTGATGTAGTTTGTATGTCCTAATGAAAAAAGAAATCTATTAAGAGTTTCTATATTTCAGTATGTTGATCTTGTTCCATTACAGAAAGAAAAGGGATTCAGGCATGACTCTAAACATACTTCTCCACTCTAAGTATTTCTTAACATAATGGGTTTCTTAGCAATCTGAAACATTTAATGAAACTCTGAAATTTCATACTGCAATGAAAAAAGGCATCTATGTGACTATATTAATTGATTTCAGAGAGACACTAAATTCCATTTCAGTTTGGGTTTTTTACCTTAGGTAATAGTAGTGTCAACTCTAGTATTGGCAAATCTAACCTCATACAGGTTATATTTTAGCTCAGAATTTCTGATATTCATTAGTTTGAGTTTTGTTTCAAATAACTGATATTTTTGAAAAGGAGAAACCTAATTTTTGTAGTTCTCCAGAGTTATTTAGTAAAAAAAAAAAAAAAAAAGGGAACCTGAAGCACGGTCATGCAAAACAAAAAAAGCTGCCTGGTAAACTAAGACATTCATTTACACCATATCAGGTACTCTGTGTACTCAGGTAACTACTTGAATGTGTTCATATTAATAAATGGTGTGGTGTAAATCAATGACCATGGAATGATTCAATGTGGTCCAAAGGCCTGTTGTCTGTATTAGAAAAATTCCTTGTGCGCAGCATTTCTTCACAGTATCACAATTCGTGCTAATCAGTCAGTCTGCATTATGTTGTGCTTAAACGTATTATTTTTTATTAAATGTGGGTAGGACTTAATGTACACATCAGTTATAACAGGATAGTCAAGTATCAGTAATTTGCCTCCCAAGCTTAACATTAACTAGTGTCTCTAACTGAGATTTGGCTTCCAGTGAGGTAACTGCCACAGAATGGAGTCAGATGATGGGATTTTGTCATAATTGAATACGCTTATGTTTTGGCTGAATGTTTTGATGCTTACATACATACACACACTCACAAGACTGCTTTTCTTCTTCAATTCATGGAAAAGTAGTTTGGAAATACAAGTTTTGATCATAAAATGGAGAGCTGTAATGGGGGAAAACCCCCACATTTCTCTCAGTATAATAGTTACTTGATATTAGTTACATAGATTGAGATGACAGAGAATCACTGTAATCAACATAAATTTTGAGGTTTTTTGTTTTCTAAGTAGTGTATATATTCTTTTTTTTCATCATTAATATGATATCCTTTTTTATTTTTTCAGGTTGACTGGTATGAATCTACCTTCTCCTGTTATCAGCAGTAAGAATTGGTTACGACTTCATTTTACATCTGACAGCAATCACCGACGAAAGGGATTTAATGCTCAGTTTCAAGGTAAGAAACATAAAAGTGCAGCAAAACCCCCCTTTACCTATAAGAATTACTAAAGTAGTGGTGAAATTTGAAAATTATGTTTAAATATAAAGGTTATAGTAAAAGGCTCACTCATACTACTATTGCTGTTATGCTGAGTATCTGTTACCATTGTGTAATCAGACATCTCTATGAAAAAAATAAGTGTGCTTTTGGAAAAAGTAAGTGTGCTTCACAATGCAGTTTGCTCTAAGTATGCATTTACTTGCTCCCTTTTCCATAATAAATAGCATTGCATTCAGTCTGATCTTTGCTGTAAAAACATGCCTGGAATGCAACTTGCAAAGAGTCAATTCCACACAAAGGAATACTCTTACCTTAACTTTGTCTTCCTTCATTATGTAAAATCTAACTCTTATCCAGAAGCTACATTCATTGTTTGGAAATATGACTCAATTGTAGTGTAGTACAAATTATATTTCAGGCTCCTGCATAGATTTACATATAGAACTTTAAAAGAAGACAAGAGGATGTCAGTATTGCTGTCAATTACATTCACCTAGGTATTTTTTAAAATGCAGTTATATTAGAATGGATTCTTTATTGATTTTTATACTTCATAAATGGGTACTCAGGATGAAAGACACAGTAGTTATATTGAAAATAGAAGAGCTTCTTAATTTATCTGTGCTTTTAAATTCTACAGTTACGTAAACTATTTAGAACCTTTTACCTCCCACACCATCGTATAATTTATTATTTTAGACCTTTCTTTTTTTCATGAAACTCTGGGACCTCTATCACTTTAAAAATGACAAATAAACTTCAACAACTATATGCTTCTGGTGAGTTTGACATGTGCAACAAAAGCAGTTAATATACTGTGGTTTTTCATTTTAAAAATATTTTGACTATTTTAGTAAATAAAAAGTGAGAAATTTAATTTCATTTTGGCAACTCGACACAAGTATGTATTCTGTGATCTTTTGCACTTACAACTTATTTTTTCAAAGTTTACTGTGGATCCATATATAATACCACTATTGGTGACTCTGAATTTAAATGCACTGCTTATGCTAACTGTGTCTTATGCCTATTAACTGGAGATCACAAAAACAATGTGACTCATCTCGCTGCTGCACCAGAAAACTATGAATCAAAAGAAAAACACGGGAAAGTTTGGATAAAATAACATACACGGGTAAATAGCTTTTGTTCTTTTTCAATAAATCTTGTCTCTGGACAAATAGTTACCATGGGGATAAAATTTGCAAGAAATGTCTGGGGAGATCATTATTTCAGATGTATATGTTCTGCTCTGCATAATATATCAGTCATTGGGTATAAGTGTAAACTTCACTGATGTAGGATATAGCTTGTGAATGACAAGTGGAAGTATCTTACTGCAATTCAGATTCTTAAAACTACATAAATTTCCTTTCTGAAGTTAAATAACTCTTTTGAAATGCAGTTTTATAAAATTTACTGTGTTAAATACAATGATCTCCGAAATACACAAGCCACAACTATCTACCTTATGTGGCTCAATTGTAATTAAACAAATTCCTATGTTAGTGACATAAACATAAACTGTATTAAAACCTAGAAGAAAGTGACACATAGGATGAAAATTCAGAGTCGTATAAAAATCTGGTTAGTCTAACAGCTTCATTAAATCCTTTTCATTACCCAGCATTAATAATTCTTTATAATATATGTGTATTTGAAAACCAAACAATAATTTTGGATTTTATTTTAAGGAGAAGTAACAATATTTACAACTAGACTAGTCTACTAGTGTCACAAACTGCATAACAGCACAGTTTGGAAAAGAATTCTGGAGCTTGTCTAGTCCAGTGCCCTCCCCAAAAAAGGGTCATCCACCTAAAGCAAGCTGTCCAGGACTTGGTCCAATGGGTTGTGAATGCCTCCAAGACTGGAGACTCTACAACCTTTCAGAGCAACCTATGCCAGTGTTTAGTCTCACAGTAAAAACCCCTCCATTTATGGAAGTGGAATTTCCTGCATTTCAATCTGTGCTTATTGTTTCACTTCTTGTCAATGGATATCACCATGAAGAATTTGTCTCCACCTTCTTTACACCCTGTCATGTCATCAGGTATTAATACACACCAATCAGATTCACCTCTGCTTCCCCCAAGCCTTCTGTTGTCTCATCTAAAATTTTCCAGCTCTCTCAGCCTTTTCCTCATGTTTTTGTTTTCAGAAATTTATTTCTGCTAAATGCAACAACTTTTACATATATTTCCATCTTAGGTGCTTTTCTCAAGTTAAATATTTTTTGAATTGATCATGAAAGTCCGCCTTGCAAAAAAAACCAAAAAAACCAAAAAAACAACAGACAAAACCCACCAAAAATCTCCTGTGACATACATGACCTTGTTTGCTAGAAGAAAACCTAGCAGTGAAAGGATGCCTCCAATGTCTGATTGTCTCCAGACACAATTCATATATTTTTCCTCTGGGCAAATCCTGCAGTGTAGGCTCTGTGACTGATCTCTGAGAAACATTTTCTTTGTGGGCGACTATATCCAAGAGTTTAAACAGCCTGTACCAGAATACAGACATGTAGTTGGGAGTGATATGTTGTTGAACTATCCTGTCTTTGAGATAGTTAAAGTAAATACACAGACCTTTTGAAGTAACCACTTAACACTCACTTTATTAACACATGAGTCCTTATTACCAGTCTGAACAAATTTCCCAGAGATTCTAAATCTTGGACCAGCATCCTCAGGGCATTCAGAACTCTATTTTCTAATATTACTTGGACTGCTTTTGCTTCTTTCTAGAAGGAACAGTCCTTTAAGTCAGTCTGTTCTGTCTTTTTGTGATTGTTCACTTGGTTCATTCATGAATATGTTGTGAAGGTGTATAATTATGCTGCACAAGAACAATAGCCTCCATTGTTTTGGGAAAATAGAAAAGTCAGTAAATTTGATTGCAGTGCTTAGATATTAAATGAAAGCAGCCTATTGCACCTTGACAGATAGTATGTTATTGTATTCCTGAGTACTAAAAGCACTTAGATTTTTTTTAAATAGCTGTCAGATGTAAATATTATTCACAGAACAAAATCACAAAATATTTCTCAAAAAGTGGTAGCTCATCCTTTTGCAGATTGCATCATAAAGGCTATGTGGGATTGACCTTACCCAGGTGCCCACCAAGTCACTTCCCTACTTCAGCAGGACAGGGAGGAGAAAATGTATTGAGATAAGGACCGCAAAAGATCTCTCACCAATTACTGTCATGGACCAAACAGTCTCAGCCCTCACATATTCTCACCTCTTTCTCCATCTGCTATTTATGCTACACAGCAAATTTTCCCCTTCTTGAATATGTTGTCCCTTCACTGATCAACCTTGTCCAGTGGCGATTCTGTCTTGGAGCTGACTGAGTGTCGGCTTTATCTGACATGGTGAAACATCTAGCAGTTTATCACAGAAGTCACCTCTGCAGCCATACCACTACAAGTACAGCCACTAGACAGGGCATGGTCAAACAAGTACAATGACTAGCTCCAGGTTACATGCAACCAGCCCCTACTATTACTTTATTCCTGTATTTTTCATATCTGTTCCTCTCCAAACCATCTGTATCCACCCCTTTCCCTGATGTTGGTTACTCACCTAAATACTCCATAATCAGCCCTGTGTATCCCCCAAATGCTCTCCTCTGTACTTCACAATGAGCCCTTTATCCATGTGCAGGGACTCCCTGCAGTTTCTGAAGAGCTCCTAGTGTGAGTTGTCCCCCATCCCTTGAGGCTGCGTCTCACAGCAGACAGCCCTGGGGAGGTCTGGTTAGAGGCTGGGTTTTTACATTGATGTTGGGGTTCCCCTACTTGCTCAGGACCCTCTACATTTCTTCTTCACTTGTGGAGATGGACATGTGATGATCCTGGAGGAGCCGGGGTGAGGTGGTATTTGTCTCACCAATCCACCATCACCTTTCTGTGCTTCCCTACATGTGTACAGGTGAGCTTTGTGTCGCCTAAGCTAACACATGTATCAACATCACTGGCTTTTCAAAAACCGTTTAATATCGGAGGCAGCATAGCATACTTTTTTGAGCAACAATGGGATAAGAGACTTCTTCTTTTCTTTTCCTATTAAGAATTCAGATTATCAGACTTTTTATACAGTTAGCATACAGATACTTTAATTACTCTTTTCAACTCATTTCAAATTTACATCATGTTTGTAATCATATTATCATAGCTATATTATAGGTGTAACTGGGCCTTTTCCAGTCAGCCAAAGCTAATACTAACAAGCAGTCAATTTAATTTTCTTTTCTCTATTTGCTCTTGCATCAGGCAAACAAATTTATTATAATTTATTTCATTAAAATATTGGAACTACCAATTCGATTTAAAACTATGCATAGTTAATTTATTTGTTCAGCAAAATTTCCAGATCTTTTTAAGCTTGAATTTTTTGTAATATTTAATGCTGGGTTTTAACGTGGTCAAGAAAACCAGCTCACTAATGAAAAATTTAAAGTGATGTACCAGAACTGTGTATTGAATGAATTAGCTACTCGTGGTTTTAAAGTACTTGGCAAGCTAAATACATGGTTTTAAATGGCCCTGAAAACCACTAGAACATATTACAGTGCAGTGTCATTGTTTGCCTTGTTGTTTCCATGTCTCCCATACCAGCAAATTAGGTCTCATGAAAATCAACATTCCCAGTGAATATAACTGGTTTCAGGTCTTGTTCTGCCTTGTTCCTTGCTGGCATTGTCGTAGGATAAAAGTTGTTACAAGTGTTTTTTTTCCATTCCTCTAACCTCACCTATGCTGATGCACAAAGATTCTTGCATATTCAGTAGGAGTTGCAGAGTTATGATTTCTGTTATGCCAGTACTTCACAAATGCATAAATTCCCCAGAGGTGAAGAATCATTAAGAGGATCACTAGGAGATAAAACTTAGCACTACCCAGAAACAAAGCTTATCAATTACTAAAAAGGTGTGATAATGAATCCCCTGCTTTTGCATATTTATAGCATGTACACTATGCTTGTTTAGCTTTTGCTTATTTCCAGAACAGTAGAAAGTTAGTTTAATACTTTTGGTTTTATTTTTAAGAGGAAAAAACTCACTAAGATTTTTTTTAACTATACAGCTAAAATTAATCTGCTTAAGTTTAATATTTACTTCAAAATTCCTAGAAATAGAATAGAATAAGAAAATTTTCAAAGGAAAACATGATTAATGGATATGTTTCACCATAACTCAAGTCTGTGTTGTAGTGTTTCAAATAAAGTATGCTATTTATTGCAATTTTTCTAAGTGGTTCAAGAAGGTACTACATATTTTGATAATTATGTACCAGAAGTTATCTATCTGTTGTGTTTGACTACCTTCAATAATTCAAGATTTAACAAACAGATAATCCTGAAGTCAAACAATGAATATAATAGAGCCTGATGAAATAAACATGTGCTAATGGAAATCCATGAGTGAAATAATGTAAAATCAACTTGCAATTGCTAGTTCTTTCAATGAATTTTCATAATTGTTTGCATATAAATGTGCCTCTGTCCTTCCTAAATATTCATTAAAACCCTAGAAATGGTATTTGAAATAAATGAAATGAATTGGCACAATACTTTTAGTGAGGGGTTTCATTTATAATTATTACTTAGAGTAAATGTCAAAAAGAAAATTAGTAAAAGTGATTGATAAAATCAGAAAACCATAAAAATCCTGTCTGAATGTGAAAACATCAACAAGGAGGTAATCCATCATCTTTCTTGACCATTCTTTTCTGTATTTAACACAACTACTTTTAAATATGTCGTCCTGTCTTCTCAATTGTATTAGTTTGGGCTGGTCTTTCTGTGTCCAGTAGTGTTATTTTCCCTTAACAATGTAAACAGCCTTTTGTTAGCTTTTTGAAGCCCCAAGTCACCCCTCAGTCTCCTAGATAAACTTCCAAGGGCGAGTTCATTAGATCTCTCATTGGAAGTAATTTTCACCAGTTAATGCAGTTGGTGCTACTTGAAACTTCTAGTGATCACTTATCTGATTTTAGTTATCTAAAATAAATAGTACTGGATCTACTGCTAAAACTACATTTACCTTTTCCCCTCCATGTGTTTATTTCTGTCCTACTACTATTTTGTCTTTAAAAAACTCAGAAGCACCTAGGAAATTAATTATCTAAGTCATGTTAAACAATACAATATACCTTAGGGGCACTAATAATTTTTCTTAACTCTATTTGTATGCCTGTCATAGCTCTTGTAGGTCGATTATACTTTCCTTCCTTTTTTTTTTTTTGTTCTTTCACATTGAGTTGCCTACTCACTTTTGCCCTATAATTGTCAAATTGCCCATATCCTGCAAGTATAGTCATCAAGGTATAAGCAAGTAATTTATTTTGACTTGTTTAGATTTGAGTAAGAGTGTATTCAACTATTTTCCCCGAAATTTTGGTAAGTATAATTTGTTTAGATTACAAACTTTTATTCAGCTTTGTGGTAAAATCTGTAAAAGCCCACAATGGGTTAAGTTCTCTTGAAGAATATTTGTTTATGAAGTAGGAAAGAATAAATCTTTTTTTATGTTAAAAGTAAAATTCTTTTAGCCAAATATGTAACTGTTGATAATGAATAGCTCCCTCTCTCTGGAAATCATCTTAAATTATCCTCTTCCAGTCTGATTTTAGGTCTGTCTCAAAATTTGAGTCCCTTCGTATATCCTACCTTGATACTTGAGAATATAAAATACCCAACACCATCAACTGTTGGTCTGTATTTTCTCATTTCTAATTTTAGATTGTTTAATCAAAGAGGAGAATTTTTATCCAATGAAAACTATAATAACAAAATCAATATTTGGCATCTTATCATACCATGTATTCAATATATATTATACATTAATTGGTAATTGGACATATATATTGAGCTCAGCACATCCTTAGCTTTCTCGCCTCCTCCCATTTTTGGAACCTGGAATCATTTGCTTTTCAGTGTTTGAAATTAGAAATGATCTTTGATTTTAGTGTTAAAAGACAACATGCATTCTTATGAGTGACTGGTCATCTTGTCTGTTTTGATGTCAGAAAAGAAAATATTTTTCCCTAAATTTTAAGAAAAGCCCCAAACTTGACACAAAGTGACAGAAACAAACAAAAAAGTTACATACCTAGAAGAACTACACTTACTTCAAATACAGAAGAAATGGATCCTGTGCTAAAGTTTTGTCCTCAAGACTTTCAGTCCAGAGTCTAGGTAGAATTTCTCATTGCCAAGAGAGTGAGACATTTGACAGCGACTCAGTGAGATACATAGGGGCATTCTACTAATAAGTCTAACTACTAATTCACCATATGGGGTATATTATTATGAACCCTTCTATATTGGGTTGCTATGGCCATGTTTTGGTAATGGAGGGGCTGCAGAGGTGACTTCTGTGAGGAGCTGCTAGAAGCTCCCATCATGTCCAGCAGAGCCAATGTCATCTAGCACTGTGACAGCATGTTTAAGAAAGAGAAAAAAGGTTATTGTGCAGATGAAAATTGAAGCCAGGGAAGAGTAGAGTGAGAATATGTGAGCAACAGTGTAGATACCAAGGTCAGGGGATAGGGAGGGAGAGAAGGTGCTCCCAGCACCAGAGCTGAGGTTCCCCTGCAGCCCATGGTGAAGCCTCTTTTCCCTGCAGCCCATGAAGTACCAAGGGGGTGCAAAGATCCACCTGTGGCCTGTGGAGAATACCCATGCCAGAGCAGGTGGGTGCCTGAAGGAGCCTGAGACCCCATGGGAGGCCCATTCTGAAGCAGGGTCCTGGCAAGGACCTGCTGAACTGTGGATAGAGGAGCCCACGCTGGAGCAGGTTTTCCCAGTAGAACTTGTGGCCCTATGGGAGACCCACATTGGAGCAGCCTGTGGCTGAAGAACTGCATCCATGGAAGAGTGATTGCAATGGATTGACTGTAACCCACATTCCCTGTCTCCCTGCGCCGCTGCGGGGGACAAAGTAGAACCTGAGAAGAAGGGAGGGGGGAGGAGAAGGTGTTTTTAAGATTTGTTTTACTTCCCATTATCCTTGTCTGATTTTGCTAGTAATTAAATTCAACTATTATCCCAAAGTCAAGTCATTTGTGCCCATCATGTTAATTGGTGAGTACTCTCCCAGTCCTTATCTCAGCCAATGAACCCTTTGTTATATTTAGTCTCCTCTGTTCAATTGCAGAGGGGAGTGATAGAGTGGTTTTGATGGGTACCTGGCATCCAGCCAGGTTCAACCCACTACACCTTGATTTTTGGGCATTTTCAGAAGAAACAAATACTAGCTCATTAAAAGTGGAAGCTTGTGCTTGGCTACAATCAGGTTGCTACGGGTCATACTTCTTTCTAAAGTGTCTAGTAAAGTTTCCATGTTGCTGAAAAAACTCAGGCATAGCTGCTTTGTGATGTCAGCACTAAGCAGATGCTGATCTAAGAGCCATTGTCTTCAGCTACAGTTTGGCATGGTGTTATCCTCCCTAGAACTATTCAAATGGCTATAGCTGAAGTGACATTCAAACAAGGAACCTGGTCGATCTCATTTTAAGATTTATTTTTAGAGACAATTCCTACCAACTACTACTCAATGCGTTCTGCAACAGTATATTCATAGACCAAATTGTGTTGATGTTATTTTACAGAACTGTGGAGGATATGTGCAGTCATTGAAGACTTCATGCCTGCTGATCTCTTTTTATTATGATATATCATACATTGAAAGCTCAAAATAGCTATGGCAATCCATCAGTGCAAGAGGCCAGCTAAGTGGTATAGAAAAGGTTAATGGAAAACAAATGACTGTGTTTCTTTTTAAACTTGTAGATCCTGTGTCAGCTTATACACATAGAATGAGAAAGATTTGTGTAAAAATCTATTGTGACACCAATTTATCTTGGGGCTGTACCATTTATTCCCTAATACTGCACACAGAGATTTCCAACACAGGGAGCAGGTGGAAGATCTGATAGTGACAGGCAGTACTTTCCTGAATTGATGGAACA
Source organism: Pithys albifrons albifrons (assembly GCF_047495875.1). NCBI lineage: Eukaryota > Metazoa > Chordata > Aves > Passeriformes > Thamnophilidae > Pithys > Pithys albifrons. The sequence continues at coordinate 20,453,656 of NC_092459.1, read as the reverse complement.
AGGAAGCCAGCTGATAATGAACCTACAGCTTTTACACATAGCCATATAGTAGAAACATCTATGCCCATTGTAAGGCAACCTGGACTTATAATACTGATGATTAGGGAAGATTTTGAAAGATTTTAGTGAGAGAAACACTATGATTGTGTATTAGACAAAATACTCTTCAGGCAGGGAATACAGAAACAGCAAAGGATTGGACTATTCCAGTGTATTGGTTTAAACTAGAGATCCTACGGAAAATCGTGATGCCTCTGCAAAAGTCAAGTGGACAGCTAAGAAGAAACCTTGCAAGGACCCTCCTAGGTTATTGAGTCTCGGACTTTGTTTCATTAAAAAAAAGTTTATATAGCATTTCCTTCATAAACTGATAGTAAGATTGATAATGGTTGGGATTTTTATATTCTCATAAATGCTACACTTTCAGAAAGAATTGATTGTACAATCTGCTGTAGTGAAACAAACAAACCCCTAGATTCTGTGGGCCAGAATCAGGGGGAAGGCCAACAAGGCTGACACCCTTGTGGGTGTCTGTTACAGACCGCCCAACCAGGATGATGAATTGTTCTACAAGCAGCTGGTGGATGTCTCAAAATCTCCAGCCCTTGTTCTTGTGGATGACTTTAACCTGCCAGATATCTGCTGGGAGCTTCATACTGCAGAGAAGAGGCAGTCAAGGAGGTTTCTGGAGTGTATAGAGGACAATTTCCTTCATCAACTGGTAAATGAGCCTACCAGGGGTAAGGCCCCGCTAGACCTACTGTTTACAAACAGAGAGGGGCTGGTATATGATGTAGTGGTTGGAGGCTGCCTAGGGCATAGTGACCATGAAATAATAGAATTTTCAGTCCTCAGGGATGTAGGGAGAGCCACCATTAAAACCTCTACACTGGACTTCCAGAGAGCAGATTTTGGCCTATTCAAAAAACTGATTCAGAGCATACCCTGGGAAACAACCCTTAAAGGCAAGGGGGTCCAGGAGGGATGGACATGTTTTAAGAAGGAAATTTTGAGTGCATAGCAACAGGCTATACCAGTGTGCTGAAAGGCCAGCCAGAGGGGAAGACGGCCAGCTTGGTTAAATAGGGAGATTCTGCAAGAAATCAGGGATAAAAAGAAAGTTTACAGACTATGGAAAAAAGGGCTGGCTACTTATGAAGAATTTACAGATAGAGCTAGGTCATGCAGGAAAAAATTAGGGAAAGAAAAGTGGAATTTGAAGTAAATATGGCTATTTCAATTAGGGATAACAAAAAGTCCTTTTATAAATACATTAATAACAAAAGGAGGGGCAAGGAAAATCTCCATTGTCTGTTGGACTTGGAGGGAAATATAGTTAATAATAATATCCTACATGTCTCTTGAGTAATAAGAAAGAAATGTTTGATCTATAAGCAGAATGCAGAGAGATTACTCATGCTGCCCAATGTGAAACTGTAGATTATTTCTTCCAGGGCCCAAAAATGGTAGTACTCCCATAACTGTGTCTTTGGAGGAGAACACAGAAAGATTAGGCACTAGGGCAAAGCAACAGGGCACTTGATTGGACTCTTCAATGTGAATAAAGAAAATACTTTTTTTGCAACAAGATTACTCAACTTGAAAAAAATCAGAGCAGGGAAAGTAAAGAAAAAGGAAATGATGAATTCTGAACTGTACTGAGATAAATTTATTAATTTCCTTCAAGAGTAATCCTATGAATGTTATTGCAATCACAGCATGGTTTCTTACCCAACTTTGCAAAATATTTAAAGCAAAGTGTCAGTCTTTTTAATAGATATTTCTCATATATATAAAAAAAAATTGGAAATATAATTTTTTTTTCCTGAACTGTAACAAAATCAGAGAATTTTTCAAATATATATATATATTTCTTATAGTGACATAGAACTCAAGGCTGGACAGGAAAGGTGCTTCTTGTGATTGGCAGATACTGAGCAATATGCTGTTCCTCTTCACCTTCACATATCTGTACTTGGGAAAAATCTGCAGTGAAAGGCAGCCAAGAGCTGAACTCAGCAGAGCACCAGCACAGCCGCTTAAGGAAGTACTGGTAGATGATGTCAGAATATTTTACCTTTGAGTGGTAGCCAGTGGTTGAGGTCTTGGAGGTTATTTCATGCAGGAAGAAAAACTGCCAAGATACTCATGTATTTGATAATTGGGGAAAACATATGTCAGCCAAGGCATACACGAAGACTGTTAGAGTGAATGCGCAAGGAACAAACAGGAAGTGTTACTCCTGTTATGGAGTCACATGAGAGTATTATCAAAGTATACCAATACTAGAACTAAAAGGGGGTAAATTAAATCCAATATAACACTATGTAAACCAAGCCATGTTTGTAGTATGTTATCTGGCTTTGATACTTTGACTTGTGTATTGCACAGCATTTACCTGCTTCCATACATGCACTTAAATGCAGGTGTTATGAAATAATTGCATATGCTAGCAATCCTAGAAAAACCCACCAAGGTCTTAGCCACTTTTTATTTCTCTGCCAAATGACTTTGGTTACTAATTACTAATTATGAAATAATAGAAAATAGGTTTTATAAACCAGTCTTGATAAACTAACCCTATATCAAAGAGGAGGTAAACATATTTGACTGTTGTTTTCAGACCTTAATTTAACATATTCTTCAGATGTCCCATAGCTTCTCTGGGTAATTTATTCTACGGCTTCATGACTCTTACTATTAAAAAGGTTTTTTCTCATGCAAGCAAAATTTTCCTTTCTGTTGATAAAGTCTGTAAGTTCTTGTTCTAACACTAGTGGAACTGCAGAGTTTGTTTTTTTCTCCACAGCTTCCTTTTTATGTTTAAAGGTATTATGGCACCTCAAACCCTCTCTAGATCAAACTGTTTCTCAGTAGTGCCCTAAAAATGGGCAATAAGTTGTGTTTCATAGTATCTCACTTTCAATTCTTTACTTTTCTGCTTACTAATTTCTGCTCTGTCTCCCCTAAGAAAAAATACACAACCAGAGAGCAAGACTGCAAATTCTTTGCTAAAGACTACATGCTACCTTGCACTTTTACACCTTTTGACTCATTCATGGTCAGTGAAACAAAACCAAGAAAACCTCACCTTTTACTTAAAATTCATATTCACCCTGGAAATACATGAAAAATTCACACAGGTTTTTTATATGGTAATATAGATAATTTCCACAGACACCCCCTTGTCACGGGGGATAAGCTTGTGTGCCCTCATGAGGTTGTGTGCTATGCTGGTGGTGGTTTTTGCCTCCAGTAGGGTCTCCCATGCCAGACAGGTCTCAACCAAAGGGTCAGACAAAGTGTGTCCATGGGCAGGATGGGCTTGCTAGCCCTCTGGCAACCATCCTAGGAGAAGGACAACTCCAACCCCAAACCCGGGCAGATGGAGCTTGCTTAGCCCTATAAGGCTATCCATCTAAGGGAAGGATACTCTAACCAAACCTACATCCTGAGGCTGTCAGGATTCACTGTCACCATCTAAGGTTGCTAGGCCGTGGCAGATGAACTTCAGGAGTAAGGGGTTGGGCCTGTTCACACACTGTGCCTCGCCTAAAAAAAATAATCCGCTGCACAGGCTCAAAGGACACACCCACATGGCTAAGCCCTGTAGTGACAGCCAAGGGATGAAACAGCAAGTGATAACAACTGGACTTCCCCATCCCACATCAGCCTTTTTAGCCACCAGCACACTTGCAGCAAGCATGGGTCGTGCCCTTCCCAAATCTTCATTTGCGAAGCCTAGCCATGATGATGATGACAGATAATTTGAAATTAATATTCAACCACAAATTACAAGTTCTCTATAAAACCTTGCATGTCAGATAGGAGAAACACAATTTAAAATAAACCAAAAACTATTAAAAAAACTCACTTCATAGCTGGAGAAGCTGGGTCAGAAAGGGGACTGCCTCCTATCTTCATATTCTATGTAATTATTAATTATTAATTAATTGGAATTAGAGAAGGAAAATAAGTTCTTCAGGGAAGTCAACAATCTGAGTTTTACCTTTTTTAGAGAAATTCCTTTGCATAATTTGAGGTTTGTATTTTTTCAGTTAATTTTCATTTGAGTGGTAATTTATAGTTGCATAGGAAGCACATGTAACTGTTTATTACAGTTTTCTTTAAACTTTTTATTAGTTTTAGATAGGGTTTTTCAATCTTTATTTATTATTTTCTTTGAGTTAGCACAAGATGGAAGAAAATGCAATGATGGAAGAAAAAGTAAACCTATTGTATAGGCAGGCCTGCCCAAGCAGGCAGCATCCTCTGAGAAAACGAAAACTGTCTCCTAATTATTAGAAGACACAGAGCTGCTAAAACTCCGCTGAACCTCTCTCAGTGTATTTTGAAATGTAACTTCAAATAAGATTTAGTTGTTTCATAGAATTTAAGAACATAAAAAACACAGTAAAAAGTACTTCATAAAATATAAATTGAATTCACAGAAAATTATCTTTCTTCCCTGGAAATTATGTTGAAAACCTTGTAGCGATTAAAAAAAAATTAAGAAAATTTTTAGCTTACAAGGTCCTCTTGTTTATAATTATTGGTTAATTGAAAAGCACCTTCCTGTGCCTGATAAAAATTGTAAATATATTGAATTTTCTTGAGAATTTGTGTAGATTTCAGATAGGCTGCCACTGTTTTCAAGGTGAATGTAGAGGTTGTTAAAAAATAAAACCCAAACAAACAAAGAAAGAGTACTGGCTTTTCATACCTTCTTCAAATCAAACAAAAACACAGACGAAACATCATCTCCAAAATATTGTGTAGTGCTTGAATCATGTCATTGCACTCATTCCGAATCATAATTAAAGTGTCACCAGAGACCAAGATTTAAATTATCAAGTTTAGTTCTGTGAAGACAGGGTTAACAATTGTATAGATGTCTTTTGGTTAATAGCTGTAAATTATTGGGGTAGTGCTTGAAGAGCTGCTTATATACCCAGAGTTTGATTCTCTATTTGTACTTTTTGCATTTATTTGCACCTGTGAAATATACATGTGTAGAGAATATTGGAAAGACAACTGCTGCATTCTTTTATTTAGGCATATGTAATGGTATTTAAAATTTGTATTTAAAACTATCATGAGCAATTTGGAATATACCAGAACTTGGAAGGACAGTTTTCAAAGAACCATCCTGGGAAACAAAACTGTGGAAAATAAACTTCATTAAAGAGAAAAAAAAATTGTTGTATGAATTATAGGAAAACATCCATGCTGTAATGAGCCACTGTCTATAATATGCTTTTACAATGACAAAAGCAGTAAAGCAATTCTTTTGTGAGTTCTACTCTCTCAGAAATGATTGTAGGAAGAATAAAATGGAGATAAATTTCCTTTTGAATTATAGAAAGGTAGGAGTGTAGGCAAACCATACTATAGGGATGTGCCTCATGGATCGAGAAAATAAAGCTGATACTGCCAATTACTATTTTCACTTTCAAAAATTACAAATTTGAGACTCTTAACATTTTATGATGCACTTACAGTGACTATTTCTAAAAATTTACACTAGGGAGATAAGACTTTTACAAACATTTTTATATTTCCAGTTCTCTAAGACAAACAAGAAACAGTTGTCTGTGTATTTGGATGTTAAAATAAGGACTATTCCATTTATTGCTTATGAAAATATGCTAATTAATAGATTTTTATTCTGAAGACAGCAGAGTTCATTCTGAACATGAGCAATGCTCCTCTAAATCTTTTCATGGCCAAGTTTATTTTAGCAATAGCAAAAGTCTAAGGAATTCCACTAGTGTTTTCCATTAGGCTGTTAAGACTGTCTTGGACTTCAGTACTCAGCTCTGCCCTCCTCCCTGAAGGAATAACTCATCTCGAAAAGACCCTTGAAGTCACAATTAAGAGAAAAGGTTAATTCAGTAAGCATAAGCAAATGTTTATGTGAAGACAGCAGAAAGCTCTGCAAACTTTAAATAGTAATCACTTAAAGGGGGAAAGTGCAGTTCGTTTCTGACATTAATGTAAAACCATGCATTTTTTATGTTGCTAAATGGCAAATCATCTTTGAAATAAGGAGAACCCTTTTTAATGAAAGAGAAACGAGGAAGGAAAAGACAAGTCTCTCAGAAAAAGTATTCAAATTGTATTTGAATGCCTATAAAAAGGGCAATTTATAATATTTCTGGTATTTACAGAAGTGGTTGATCTGGTTCATTCAAACCATGATGTGCAGTGGTCTCTGTTTCTTTCTCAGATGTTGAACAGTTTTATTTTAAATACTATTTTTGTTTAATACATTTTAAAATAAATAACCCCACCCCCAACTATATAGTTTACATGTATAATGAGTCAAAAGTTTGGAATTGATCTATCAAACTATCATATTTAAACTCATGGGTCCATATGTCTCACAGTTACCTACATTTGGCTCTTAAAGTTCTCCAGGCATAAAAGATCATTCCACGTAATGTCAGTCTCTAAAATGTAGCTTGAGCAAGTGGTATGTATTTCTGTTATATTTTATGGGGAGGAAAAGGCATCTGTGTAGGAGGATTCATTGTGTCTCTCTTAGAAGGGGATTAATTCTCCCCTTGAGTTAGGTATTTCTCTTCATAAAACATACATGTTAGATGATGGATCTTAAGTATTGTGAATCCTCTATCTAATATTCTTTCAGTGACATGTGAAAAAAAATCCAAGGATAGAAACTGCAAGACCTGTTTCAATGTGTGATAGTCAAAAAGTTTTTCATGTATCAAGTCAGAACCTCTTGATTCAGTTTGTCTTCTCTGTATTTCAAATACAGTTGGTCGGTTGTTTTTCCTCATTCATGAGGAGTGTGCTTCAATTATGTCTAATACCTTCAAGAGTGAACTGTTACAAAGAATTTGAGTGATGATTGTAATTTTTGCCTTAAAATAGGGTCACAAGACAAAGAGAAGGAGAGTATAGTTCTTTTATCTGTCCACTGTATAATAACTCAATGGGTTTGCCAGTCATCCATGAATGTATGGGTTTTGAATCCTCCAAGAACTGCTCACATGATTTAAATGACAGAAAATATCCCAAATACTCATTACAAGAGTTGTGTTGCTTATTTGCCATTAAATATGGAACAATTTTGACAGACTGGTTATAATACCAGAACATAAGGTGGCACTTGATAGAAACTTTAGTACCTAAGTCTGGAAAGTAATCTTAAGAAAACCATATCCATGAGGTTTGCCCTTCCAGATGGCCTTGTGCATATTAGCTTTATTGTCTGCATTGATATCTATATAATATACAGTTTCTGTCATAGAAGAAAACACCACACTGCTATCAAAACCATTTCATACTACGCAGCTACAATTGTGTTTCAATCAGATTTCATCATTTGAACACCTGTTTTCCAAGTTTAGGTGTAAGTAACTGCACTTGCAGTGTACATTGCACAGAAAGTACTTTCTGCAGTACTTGCCCAATTTCAGCAGTTAAGAAAAGAAAACCTCACTCTGAGGTTGCAATTACATAAGTCCAATGTAGACATAAATGTAATGGAATCATGATTTTTAATGCAATATTTAAAGATATATTTCTACCACTTCATTTCTTAGAAATATTTGCATCAGTGAATAGTGTGATAAACAAAATTTGCACCATGTATTGACAGAAAGTGTAACTGACATTCAGTAGTATTAATTTATATATTATGAGGTACAAATTACTGCCATTTAAGAAATGTTTAAGTTGATTTCTTGCTTCTGTTTGTATCTTGGATAAATGACTACTTTTCAAGATTACTAACGGCTGTAACATCTAGAGGAAATAGTGTTTAATAGGAATCAGAGGATTACTGCTTTTTGAACTTTTGCTTTTTGTTTTTTTGTTTGTTTTTTCGTTTGTTTGGTTGGTTGGTTGGTTTTTTGTCATGCATCATGATGTTGTCTTCAGCATTTTAAAACACCAAATCAATCGCATTTTGCTATGGATATTTTTTTTTCCACAAAAATTTTGAATTGTCCAGGCTCTTTCCAGAATTATTTACTCTCCATTGGTCAATTTGTTCCTAAGCCACAGAACTGATTAATATACTGAGAAAGTGTCCTGTATTTTTACCTTTTACTCTTACTATTGCAATTAATTTTTTTCTCTGGGTGTTTCTTAATGTATAACTGCACTACTGTCTTCTCGTGTCTCTTCCTACTTGGCTCCTGATCCTCTCTCTGGTGCCCTAACTACTTAATAGGGCTAGGCTGTGAGTTTATCAGCCATTCAGCTGACTGAACAGAGAAAAAAGATAATAAACCTCTCATGCGTAAGTTCTATCTCACAAAACTTTGTCCCTTTGAGAGCTCTTGCTCTCTCCTTACTAATTCAGTTCAAAATGCCCTGTAGATTCAAAAGGGTGAGCCAAATAATGTAACACACTCTGTTAATCTCCTTAGGAAACTGAACTAAAAGCATGTCTGCTGCTGAAGAGTGAATCAAATAAAAGTAGATGTGAATATCACATTTAAAGCTTTTGGTCATTTATTATGTATAGATAATGTTCTATATATATTTTCTGTAAGAAATAAATTTTAAAAATATTTAATATTTGTCATATGCAGCAGCAAACATAGGAAATGTAACTAGACGGGTTTTTCTTTTCTTTGAACATAAGAAAATGTGAATTTAAAATATTTCCAATCCTGATAATGTCTGTTTAAAAAGGATATCTTCTGAAACATGACAAATGGTTGTATTTTGGCAAAAATTTATTTGGATTATTACAGAAGCTGCACTTATTTCATTTCGCTGGAGGAGTCCTGTGTAGATTTGTATTATTGCAATGTATGATTTGGATGCTGTATGTCTCTTATGAGGTTTAATAATGAATTACCTTTTCTTTGTTTGTTTGTTTTCTCAGTGAAAAAAGCAATTGAACTGAAATCAAGAGGAGTCAAGATGTTGCCCAGCAAAGACAGTAACCACAAAAATTCTGTCTGTAAGTTGTTTGTACCCTTATTTTTAGTGACTGCATATATCTTGTGGAGTCCTTTTAAATATGTAAATCAAAGAGAGAGACAGATTGGGAAGTTGTGGTCCTAAAATTATTAATATGCTTTCAATTGTCCCTTTTCAGATCTCCACTCTTAATAGTCAGGGTATAGAAAGCAGAAAATGGTGGTGCACTGTCTGAAAAGTATGGTATTTAGAAAAACTCCTGCACTTTATAAAGCACAATATTTTTATATATTGGGATATTTAGAATTCAGAGATGCAAGGCAAGTTAGGCAATTCAGGTGGAATGGTTCCATGTAGATTTTAGCATTCAGTACTGGGGATGGTGAAAGTACCCTAGAGTTTTCTATATCTAAATTTATACTTTTTGATCTTTTTTGTTCCCCTCAGTTACTATCACAGCTCTAATTCTTCACTGTTCTTGACACGCTATGTCCTGGTAACTGCCTCTTTCCAGTCTTGAATAGCATAGTTAAGAATTGCTGTAATTCCAAGCTTCTGAAGAAGATAGAGATCATAACTTCACCTTCCCATCATTGCATGCTTAGTGCACTCTAGAATGACATCTGTTTTCCCATGCATAGTGTAAGGCCTAAATCAAGATGCTATCTGTAGAACGATGAGGTTGTTAGGTTTTTTGGACCTCACTTTCCCTGGACTGGCAAGCTGAGTAATACCCTAAGACTTCTTTCTATATTAATCAGGTCAGTCTTGATGCAAGAAAAAGAAGATATTTTTAAATTTTGGAAGCTCAGAGTCCCTTAGCCCCATGCCCCTCTGAAAAAGAAAAGAAAGACAGAGGGTAGGCCAGCATTCACCCAGAATGTAATGTGTAAATGTAATGACTAAGATGTGTTTAGATAAATTAATTCCTCATGAAATAACACTGAGTTCAATGGAGTGAAACCTAGGCTGTGTTTGCCTCATTGTGTGCTATTCCGCAAGTACTGAAAGAACGAGTGGCTTGAAGCCTGGTGTCTATGGGAAATGATTTCGTCTCTGTGTTTCTGCAGTGCATTGTTTAATGTGAGTGTTTTGGTATGCTCACTGGAACAAAAGAGACATGACAATTTTCTGCTTTAAATATTGCACGTCGATGGTGTGGCACTCAAAAGGAACTTTTTGTGCAAGATGTAGCAAAAAAGTTGATCCATCTCTTTGGTGTTTGTATCTGAATGGGTGATTATTTCATTATTTATAAGTTACTTCTGGGAGCTGTGTGATCTCTGCTTACACTCTAAGAACACATGCTGTCAACCCCACATGTGATTACAGAAAGTGGAAGTAAGACAGGCTATAGAAGAAATTATTATAAGGCAGTCTCCTGTTTACTCCAAATGCAAATTGCCTTTTTTTCCTTTGCATTTTGACTTGACAGAAATCTAAGAAGTGTATTATTATTACCATTACTTTCACATATATGAAACTTATAAAAATAGTAAGATTAAAATACAAAGAGTGGATTCAAGTGTGTTTTGCTACTCTTTCTGATGTAAGCTTTCAATATTTATCCATTTTTCTTGCTATTAATTATGTAGACAAAAAAGGTAATTGGGAATTTGACTACTGTCACGTGAAAGGGAGGAGGGAGACAGAAATGCAAAGATTTCTAGTCTTAACTGTATTGATAAGAAATTAATAGCAATAAACACTTCCAGAAAATCAGATCCTTATGTTTCTCAACACTGCCTATCAACAACAGACAACACACAGGTTGGAAGAGTTTCTGACCTCTGATATGAAGCCACACTTATGCCAGGAAGAACTCATCAGCTAAATAAGCGCCTCCAGAAAAACTAGAGCTTTATGGACCCAGCACTGCCTGCCAAACTTCTGGACAGAAAACAGGCTGGAAGGTTTTCTAACCTCTGCTTTGAAGCCAACACTTAAAGCTAGAAAAGAACGTTCCCCACAACAGCTCCCAAAATAACACTTATTAATACAGGTATGTGACAGTTATTGTGGGTTCCGCTTTGCTGGTGTAACATTTAGCTGCAAGAGTGTATTTAATTGATAATAAAAGACCCCAAAAAGAAACCAGCACAAAACACATTTTACAGAGACAAACACACCAAACTCAAGTTATAATACAGCAATGTGTCCCATTTTCACAACAGACAAAAACTAGCAACAAAGAACTACTAACCAGAAGCACAGCCACCTAAAACACTTATCTAGACACTCTCTCAATAAGGCAGGACAATAAAATATCTTGCACACCACTCTCTTTGTAACACAAAGCAAAAGGAAAGAACAGAGCTGCTTCTTATCAACACACAAGTTGAAAAAGAAACTGCACATTGCAAAAGAAAGCAATAACTAATATAAAGTAGCAAAGTATAAAGCAAGTTACTGTTATTAGTATTAAGGTAGCAAAACACAGATGCTTTTAAAGAAGGTGCTTATAAAGTAAGAATCAAAGTAGCTGTTAGCATAAGATGTAAGGTAGAATGTATAAAGGAATAAGCTTAGTAAAAAAGTAAAGAAAGTAAAGTATAAAACACACATGGTTCTCACCCCTACATTGTTCCAAGAGAAGGAGGCAGGACAGGCTGCCAGCAGTTACCCTCACAGAAATGTGGCATTTCCCTCCTCTTTGTCGCAGTTTGAACTGTATCTCTTTTTATACCTTTTTTTTTCTTCAGGTGGTTGTGTGACTAAAGTCAATGTTGAAGGGGTGATACAGATGCCCTAGGGTGGTGCCTTCTTGAGTAGTCATAGAAGGTATCGCAGAGGGCCCTGTAGTTCTATACAACACTCCACCCTTTGTTAATCTTATCAGTTTGAAAAGTCTTTGTCTGCTGGGGGGCTGAGGCATTTCCCTTAATTCATCAAGGCTTAATCAGCCCATCACCCCACAACTACAAAGAGCTGATAAGAGTGGATATTATCATTTGATGCCAATTAGCAAATCTAAAAAAAAAACCCACTAAATTAAATACCTCTCACCATTTTTGTATGTTAGATCTTTTTAATGTTCTCTTTCTGTAAAGAAGAAAGCTTACTTTTGGTGTTTGGTTTATGGAGGGCAGATGGAATGAAAATACCATGATGGCAAATGCTGTGAGAGCATGCCCTGTGCATCCCAAGACCTGCAGCTTTCCCACTGCCCTTCCTCCCAAGCAGAACCTGAGAGCAGCTGCAGAAAGCATTTCACAGTGGTACAACTCTGTTAGGATTTAGGTAGAAAAAGTTACCAATGATAATAACATTACTGATAATACTTTGTGGAATGCAGAAGAGTATTTCAGTCGTATACAGTCATAGTTTACTCTTCTCCTCCTGGACCTGCCTGGATTCCTGGAAGGTTTCTTTCAGCTGCTCTGTCATCCTTTATGAAGAGCAAAGTAGAAAAGCATTGCTTTGGGATATGGATACCTCGATAGTTTTACTATTGGAAAAAAATCATTATATGTTGTGTCACTCCCCAGGGAAACAATAGGTTTTTGTTGGGTGGGGTTTTTTTCGTTTGGTTTGGTTTGGTTTGGTTTTGCAGGGGATTTGTTTGTTTAGGTTTTGTTGTTGTGCTCGTTCTTGGGGTTTTTTTCCTTTGGTTGGTTGGTTGAGGGTTTTTTTCCCTTTTTTTTTTTTTTTTGTATCGCTGAAGGAAACATATGAAGTTATTATACTCCGGCAAGCTTAGCAGTGAACCAGATACAGCAGAAGCTTGATTAATTTATGCAACAAAACAGGAAAAGGGTGGGAAAGAAAATTGAACTTAAATATGGTCCTGTTTTGTCCATACCTTGCACTTGGCAGATGTTGGAAAAACTAAACTGGGAGATAGCATATGAACAGGCAGTTCTCAGGGCTCTAAGTTCTTGAGCTGCCCCAAACAGTGGCCAAAACCAATCAGCATATTTCCCTTGGTTGTCTGATCTCTCAGAGGACCAAGAGAGGGCTGTATTTTATGAAACTGTTTAGGGAAGGGCAATGCAATGAGATCTGTTGGTGTCCATCCAATTAATTAAAGGTTTAGTCTACCCACTTTTGTTATCATTCTGATAGACATGGCATTTTCCAAAAGCAAGTTACTTGATTCGTCTTGTTGTTATTACTTACTCTCATTCTAACAGGGCATAAGCTTGCAGATTGTGTGTTCCTAAAGGTTTTGCCCTTTTCTAAAACTACTTACTATAGTTGCATTGTGATTGAGTAAATAAAAATATCACTTTGATTGTTGGCTCTCGTATGAATGTTTTCATGGCAATATTTGTGTCCAGCAACTCTGTCAGAGGGTGATTTTCATCTCTAAACATCTAAGTATTACCCCTACATCAGAGAGATTGTACAGAAGCATCTTGTATATCCAGAAAAAATAGAGCCCTAATGAAGTGAGGTCCAAGGACAGACCAAGATCGGGCAGCCATAGTCCTTGTAAAAGCCCCATTTCTCTAGTCAAGAAGAAGAAACTTCCAGTTTTTATTTTCAAATCTATCCTCTGATACATGCCAGGCAATTACTGCCATATGCAAAGGATAACAACTGAGTGTGTGTCTTCAGGACACCAGTTCACAGAATATTGGGAAGGTGGGGGCATAACTGCAGACTTGTTGCTCAACACCTCTGCAAGTCTGTGGGGCCTATGTGACCCAGGGGCAGCAGAGGGTTGAGAGAGCAGACTGCCCCAGTGGTCCTTAGTGTCCTCAGCTCTTGTGCGGCAGCCATAGGTTAGCCTCACACTTCCAGACCTCCTCACCAGGAGGAGGACAGAGCACAGGAATGCATCAAGCTCACAGTAAATGCCAAGGAAGTTCAGTGAGGTGAGAGACATCATATTGAGAGACAAATGGAAGTGCTTATACAGTTTATGTGTTGTGTGCAAATCTGCCAGTGCAGTAATGCTGGGAGGGGAAGGCAGCAGAGAGGTTGAAGTGCCTGGGACAGTTGATTTCCTGAGTTTTCTCCTGTCTAAATGCAGTGGGGAGAGTGGGTCCCTACATGATGGGACAAACCGCAGGGATTGCCCAGATTCCGAAATAGCAACAAAGATTAACAGACAAAGTCTGAGTGATTCTTTTAAAACTATGACATTCATATTGAACTACGTTAACATTTCATGGTAATTACTGAATAGTGAGAGACTTTGCAAAGTGATCTGTGAACTACTGGGTTTTACGAAGTAAGAGATCAGTAAGTATTCATTGAGTAAAAGTCTCTTATACTTCATAAAAACAATTTCAGGCTTCTGTTGTATTATTTGAAATTGTAGTTTAAAATACCAGACAAACACATGTTAAATGCTTTGAAGATCATGATTCCAGTGTAAGTTTACTGCATCTGCTGAAAGTTGAGTTACAGACTTTATCTAAACAGTTCTTTGCCCTGAAGACAATAAAAAGAACTACTTCACAACAATTATATCTGCAATGTAGAGCCAAAGAACAAATGAGTTTACAGAGAAAGCATTGACTGGTTGCAGCACATTAGGTTGAATTAATGACACATGCTGTTGAAACTATAGTGATTAATACTAAAACAGGATTACATTGCTAATTCCATGTAAGAAAGAAAGAATGGCAGCTGTCATTTATTTACTGACACGAATTGCTTAGGACATGGCAATGCAAAGTTAAAAATTTTAGAATGGAAGTTTGTTGCTTACCAATACATTCTCACATTACAAATAAAGTGGCAATTTCATCTTCTTGACGTTTGGGTACTGGTAAATTTACTTTGACACATGCAAAATGATGACTAGTAAAATTTTCTTCTTCAGTTCTGTTTCTCTAAGAAGGGTAATATTGGACTAAAGAGTTGTATTTAATAGACCAATATTCTGACTGATTTGTTTTTATATCTAATAAAAGAACAATTTATTTTAAAACTTTTACATTTTGAGGAGATCAATACTTAAAAGTCGTTGGCAAACCAATGTGCAATGAGCTTAAACTGATACAATAACTGTAGGTCATCTCAGATACCAAAGGAAAAACTATTAGCAATTACTACATTTTTGTAATGAAATCTATTGCTTGCCAGGATATAAATAGAAAGTTCTGCTTATTATTTTTAATAGTTAAATTATGTTACTCATTTTTCCCAAAAATATTTTATTATTGAACTATTTTTAGCATCTTTTCCCTAAATTATTTTAGGATAACCTACTAATTCTGTACTGTTATTTTTCAAATGCACATGTAATGGAAAAAAATCCTACCCACAGTTCTTTTTTTGTTCTTTTGTTGTTTTTGTTGTTGTTGCTTTGCTTGAACTGTGTTGAATCCTGTAAAAAGCCACCGTTTATTGAATTTGAATTTTCAAAGCCTATCACGTGCGGTGTCAGGATCAAATCGTGGTCAAAAGATAGCGTTAAATATTCCTTGTTCTGACAGTTTTCGGTCTCAAATTTAAAAACGAAACCCCCAAAACCAATTGCACAACCTCAAATCTATCTCACTCTATAAACTTATGCTCTAATCTACATTAGTTACAGTAATCAAATATAGCATCTCATACCTTAGCCTTCATTAATTTAGGAGACTGCATTCATAGTGAGATTGATCACCACTAAACATGATACAAAACAAACTATTCAAGTCATTATAGGCAGTTGTGTATCAAAAGATCCTGGTTTGGATACTGTGTGCTTACATGCTCTCAATATGTATTCTGTGTTTTGCTATGATTATTTAAAATATACGTGCAAACATATTAAAAAAAAAAAAAGAATAGTACCAAGATCCAAATACTAAGATAGTGTGGCCTTAGAAATTAAAAAAAAAAATAATAAAAAATTCTGTTGGACAGTAGACTTGTTTTGCAGAAATTCAACAGGCATGTGCTCCTTCAAGAAATACAAATTTTAAACCATTGGAGAAATACATGTAACATAAATCTCTCTTTAATTGGCCACAGTGCCAGCTAAAACAAGTAAAGCAGATGGGGAAATGTTGTCATCTTTCAGGCTTTTATTCTGGACAGTACTGTCTGCAAGTATTTTGAGCAAGACTTTGGGGTGTCATTTGCCCTATTCTGACACTCAGGTGATTGGTTTGCCATAAGTTGAAAAAAACCCAACAAAACAACCAAAAGCAAAAGGACAAGAATCAAAAGACATAACTTTTTTTTTTTTCCAAGGGAAACACACTAGCATTGCATTTTATAGTGTTACCTGCTTTATGTCCTTTAAAAAGAGAAATTCCTAATTATGGAACTTAGGATTTCCTTTTACAAATACCACTGCCTTTCAAAGATTGCTGTTTTATGCATTCTTCATGAAGCATTGCAGCACAAGCATGAAAAGTGACAGGATTCATCTGCAGCATCTTTTCAGCATCTTCTGCATTTCTTGGTGGATTTATCCCTTATCTTATAAGGAAAATGGAAACCTCTAAAATACCTACATTTAAGATGAGACTCTTCAGAGAAAGTCTGTTGTATGCTAAGATCAGTATGGAAAAACCTCTTTCCCTTTCGTTTCTAAAGGAGTTCTTGCTAAAGATCTCAGTGTTTGCTGAGGAAGTTACTCTGTGCTTGTGTGTTGTATTGTATTACATTAATTTACAGACACTGAAATTACTCTTATTTGTTAGTGTCCAATCAGAAACTTCCTAGGTGCTTACATAGTGCCAGGAACTCTCCAGACTCTTCAAACATTAAAGCTATTTTTCATTAACTCAAATTTCACAGCTTGGAATGGAAAACATTTTTCAAGTTTGCGTTTATATTGTGCATATATGCAAATGAAAGAAAGGATTGTTTATAACTTATTAATGTAATAACTACAAGGTAAGGAAACACAAGGCTTAAATATCTAAGATATTGTGGGCCTCGCATGTCTGCAAATATCCATTGTTATTTTTAAAATTCTTTTTACGGAAATACTGAACATATGATAAATGTTCAGTTAAAAATAAAGAGAGGGAAGTAATATTTAAAACAATGGCACCTTTATGCAATAGGATAAGGGATGGATCCTGAAATATTAAATATTAAAAATATTCTTGTTCTATATTGTGGGAAAATGCTGAAATGAATCCCAAGGAGGACAGCGCTGGAGAAACACCTTGAACGACTAAGAGACCTGCTGTTTTTGTCCACTCAGGAGCCCCAGGGATCAGAGGGCCCCCAGGCCCCCCTCCCCTCTCTGCCCTGTTCTGGCACCTTCCCCCAGAGATCTTATAAAACCTTGGGGATTGTCCCAGTAAACACTCTCTTTGGCTGGACTCCTGGATTCCTGGTCTTTGCCTCCCTCAGGCAAGGGGAAAGCAGAGACCTCTCCCTTCCCTCCAATGCTGCTCACAATATGTCTATGGAACTACATATGTATATACTTATATTCATATAATTGTAAATAAGGCATAACGTGTAATATTCCATTACACCGTTTACCATATATCTAGTAAGAGATTAACTACTCTTTTTCCCCTTTTACTGAGTATTATAGGATGAAATTGGGCAGTAGAAAAAAAAACAACAACCAAACTTCAGCATTAACCTCTAACAGTTTTATAAAGCATAATTAGCCTGATATACATTGGCCTATCATAGAATGTAATAATACAGAGTTGCCCAAGAGTTAAAGAGATTTGGATCTTCACAGAAGATGAGTATCCCTATGCAATTCTTTGACAATGCTATTGCACTATACTGTATAAATTGCTTCATAATTCAGGTTACTAAATTATACTCTGTATTTCTAAATAAGCCCTCATCACGGCAGGAGTTTAAATATCTTTTAAAATACTATGCAAAAATCTTGCTGTGAAAAGAACTACTGCCTAAATATGTTTGAGAAGAAAAGCATCACTTGTAGCTACAAGCAAAACAAGGTGCTTCATCAATTATTTAATACATCATTTGCATATATAATTTGTAAAATAACCAGAAGGAAGCCTCTATTAAAATATGTAAAACAAGATGTAATCTGATTGAATTATGGATGGTTAAAATGAATTGTTATCCAACTAGGAAGCTGCAACTGCCATTAAATAATTTTCATATACAATTATAGAACATTACTGATTATTCAAAGTGAATGTTCATACAGTAGGCTAAATTGACATTCAATTCTGTTATTTTCAAAGTCAAAGACTTAAAAATAATGAACCTGTTTTTAGCAATTATAATTCTGTATAAATTAACTATTCATATAAATTTTAAATATAAACTTTCAAACTTTATATAGCTTCCTTGTCTTAACTCTTATGCAGGTGTCCTGGGTTGAACTGGCAAAATGCCAACTGTCCAGGACAGGGTGAAAAGGGTTCCTCCTCCCCCCAACCAGCTAAGGGGAAAAGAAGAGGGAGAGGAAAGAAAAACCCTCAAAACCAGGTTTATGCTGAAACTAACTACATGTATTTATACAGAAAAGAGAAAATTAAGAGGAAACTACAATATAACACACACTTACACAAGTTACATATATATATCAAGGAATAACTTCCTATTCCCCAATTAATACAAAGCCCATTACTCTAAATTCATAAGCACTCCAAAAGACACTCAGGAAGAAAGAGAAAGTATAACAACAAAATATTTCTACTTCCCTGAATGCAAAAAAAATGCAAGCAGAGGCAACAGGAGCAGGGCCTAGCATAGTAGAGGAGCTGCTGGATGTCCTCCTCTTAGTGCAGCCATGATGGAACTTACCAAGCCACTCCCACACACTGGATTTTACCCCCTTTGAGATGATGTAGTATGGTATGGAATACAATATTATTGGCTGGAAGAAGTCAGCTGTTAGCTAGCTCAGCCCAGCTTAAATCAGCTGACAATCCTAGGCCTAGCTGAACTTTAAAGCCTAAATTTAGGCCCACTTGGCTAAACCCATAACAGCAGAGCTCTGTTAAAAATATAGATGTGGGCAGCAAATAGGTTGGCAAAATGAAACCTCAGTAGATTCAAATAATGCAGATAAATTATAAAAGCTTTCAGAACTTTGTGGGTGGGTAAATTCAGATTTCTAGAACATAAAATATATGAAAATAATTTTAATTAAAAAAAGAAGTATGTCACTAGTCTATGCAGTGAAGGTATGCTGCAGAATATGGACAACCTCACTGTCAAGTCTTTGGAAAGAGTCAAGAGACTTCCCACCTCCTGCAAGGAGATTTCCACTTTCCAAGGAGGCTAATACTGCATTTGCATATGTATTGAGATCCTAGTTTTTAAAATCCTCATTGTGGGAGAATATCATGAGTTTGATAGAAGGTCTTGGACTATTTTCCTTTTTCAGATTTTGTTCTGTACCTTACAAAACACTTAGGAAAATGATTTCAGTTAGACTGGCATAGTACCTCACTGTCAGTTGTTAGTCAGTCACTCTGGAATGTATCTATTCCTTCAGCTCTTCTGAGCAGAACAGCAAAGTGCCAGTGTCAAATAGGTTTGAAGCAGGGAAGTTTTGTTAGATGACAGCTAATTTATCAGCTTCAGAGTAGTTTGTGTCCACTACTCCTTCTTCACTTGGAAAAAGGGAAGTAAAAAATTTATATAACACCTGAACTATATATCAATTTCCTCAATAATGTGCATTTAAGAGCTTGAAATATTTTTTGAATTGGAACAAACAAAACAATTAGGAACTAAAATGGAAATAAATACATTGGCTTACTTTAGGAAGGTAAAGACTAGTTGCTAGGGAGAAGGGTTTCTTCAGTCTGATGTGTACCATCACTGAAACTGATAGAGCAAGTCATTCTTGAAAAAAGATGTTACTGCACTGCCTATTTTTGTTAAAATGTAAATAGAAAGAAATATAAAAAATATGTCACTAAAATTACTGGGGTTTGTGAGCATACTTGTAAAAAGAAGGGATTGTAAGTGTGGTGCTCTGGGTCATACGTATGCATCTATCATATAATCCATCTGAACTCAGGTAAGTGTGACAATATGCCTTTGGCATATATCAAAGTAATGCAAGTTTTAATACACATGATGGCAATTAAAAATGTTTCTTTCTGAAAAATCGTAATCTGTCAAGAAATAATTATATCTCAAAGTCTACATCGTTCTGCTAATACAAGCATTTGTTTGATTTCTGTCACCTCACTGTCACAATATTTTCTGCTTCAGGCTTCTACCATGAAAGAAGTTCTCCTGCATAAGCAAAAGAGATGTGTCGAAAAAAGTACACATATCTTTCCTAGCACAATGCTTTTGAACTGAACTCTGATGCTCAGTGTCTCTGCTAGAGGAGCTATAAAGTCAGTGAATTATCAAATTAACAAGAGTAAAACAGTATGGTTTCTCTAAGCTGACATTTCACGTGGCATATATTTTATTCAAGAAGCTACTTTTTATTGCCATATCAGCTTTTCCTTCATGTTTTTGGAGTCACATGGGAAACCTGATTCGTGCTAAGAAGTCACATTCCTTTCTCACTTCTGCCAGGCCTGGTTTTCAGTAGTCTACAAAGGCATCAGCAGAGGCTAAAATGAAAAGCACTTATGTTGATACTAAAAATATAACAACACCACCTGCTTCAATATTACTCTATTGTATCTATGGAATATATTAGAAATTTAATTGAATTTTAGGAGATGAAAGTTCTACTTTTTAGGTGATGGAAGTGCTACTGTGTAAGATGAGCTTTCTTAGGACAGAGGATGAGACTTCCTGAAAAGACAGAGCTTGTATCCCATGTCACTCTTGATATAAAAACCAGAACATGCCCTGAATTTCAGTAAAGTTTGCTATAAAATACCTTTTCCTGGTTTTCAGTGTTTCAATTATTATTTTACCATTGTTCCTAGTCTTATGGTATGTATTGCATTTTAGTTTTCTTCAGAGCAGCCCATATGATGCTGTATTTCATACTTGGGACCAAAACAATGTTAGTAACACAAGAGCTGTCACTGTCATTGAACAGTGTTCAATTTACACAGAGTTCATATTTTTTGTTATTCCTTCCACCACAGTGAGTAGGCTGCAGTTGGGCAGGAATCTAGGAGGGGATACAGCCGACCCAGGTTTGACTGAATGGATCTTCCATGAAAAATAGCATCAGATTTGACAATAAAAACTGTGTGTAGTCTTTCCAAATAGCCATTTTGAGAAGGCTGGCTGGGCATTGTTCTGCTGGAGGAGAGGCAGTGAGTGATGGGAGGTAGCTGGGAGGTACTGAGTGATGCCTTTGTGCCACGTGAGTTTCTTTTTTTTTTCCTCTCTTTTTATTCCATTTAACCTGGTAAGCTGTTGGTTGTTTTTTTTTTCTCAACCCATGAGATTTTGACTCATTTTTTTCTCTACCAATACTCTCCTGTATCCTACTGGAGTGGGGATGAAATGGGTGAGGGTCTGCTGCGTGCTCAGTTTATGGCAGGGATCAACCCACCAGAGTATAGAAATATTTAACTAACCCTAACCCAATTTCTTTACCAAATTATTCTCTTTCAAATCTCTCTTTGCTTCTTCCATTCTGTGGCTTCATTATCAGGTCGTGTTTTCCCACCTTTATGTCTTCACAGTAATTTCTCAGTTCTAGACTCTGCCTACAGAGCTTGTTTTTCTCATTATCCTTATTCCTTTATTCCTCCAATCTGTTAGTCTCTTATCTACTCTCGTTTCTCTCTCCAGCAAGCATTTATATCAGCCTCTCTGGCTGCTTGTTTGCCATTCTTCTCCCTAGATATCTCAGTATCTTTCATAAAATTTTTCCTCTCTTGTCAAACTACACTACTACTTTCAAACTTTCTGATTGTTTCCTTTAAATACAGCTCTTTTTGCTTCTGTATTTGAATCAGGCAACTGGGTTCTCCTTTCAGAAGTTCTGGTAGAAGAAAAGTAGGTGGCTCAAAGACTAGTTCTCAGTTCAACACCTAAAACTGGATATTCACTGGTCTCTGGAAGTGGAGAGTGCAGGGATTGCACACTTCTAAATCTTAGGTTTTGTTAAATGTGGTATGTGTTTGGATTGTACTTGCTAAAACATTGTTCTTTCAATCACCTTTACATTATTGTTTCTCAAAAGCCTCCCATTTGGACATTTTTAGTGGATAACGGAAGAGCAAAAAGGACGTCCTTGACACAAAGGTCACTTTTGCAACATATATAAGTTTTGAAGGTGGTGCTAACACATTCCCACGAGAAAGCTGGTTGATTTATTTATTTATTTTAATTCGGGGAACTGGATTTTTGTTCTGGCTCTCTCAAAAGCAAATGAGATGAATAAACAATAATTTCAATTTAGTAATAGTTAAACAAGAATAAAGAAATCTAAGGCAGACACTTGAAGAGAAAACTTAAGTCTCAACACAAAGATATGTACAAGTGAAAGAATTAAAAAAAAAAGACATTGCTGAGCAACTTTAAAGTAATTGAAAACATCAGCCCTCCTTATAATATTTGTCTGCTCTTTGTTCCTGTTTTGTCATCCACCGAAGTTCCTTCCCTAAAATACATACTTAGACCTTACTACTTCAGTCTTTAGAGAAGTATTATGCAACCTCACTAGTGAACTGCTGAAATATTCTGGATAAGTGTCACAGACATTTATCAACTAAAGACATAGGTACTCAAAATTTATTTTTTGAGGGAACTGATAAAGCATATATACAAAATGTACGGACTAAAACTAAGGCTGCTTATTTTCTACAAAAATTGGAATTAGCGCTTAACGAAAGTAGAGTAAAAAATTGTGAACTAATTGTATCAGCCCAGGATAGATAATGTGTTTAGAAGCCTAGAGTTTGCATTATTTCCCCATTTGCATGTAAATGTAGAATCTTTCATATGTATATAACTTTCACACACATCTGTACAGACATATCTACAATGTCTAGAAAAACTGTCATTTCGTCTAGTAAACCATCATTTATGTTATTTCAGTAAGTGTTGCTGTAAGAGAACATGGTAGACTACGTTGCCTTCTTTGCTGCTTATAACTTTGTTTTGTTAGCACACACTCCTTGGCAGGCTCTTTGACACCCATTTTGATGCCAAAAAGTTGCCTCCAGCCTTGCATTTCTGTTCTCATTTTTGCTGCCTCCTGCTGACTCTATATGGGAGACACACTGATAAGCTTTCTGAACAATAGACTTAACTGGAAATAACAGAGTAAAGATAAGGAGCAATTCTCTCTCAGTAAAGACATTGAAGTGGTAAATGTTGAGGAATTCATTCAGTGAGGCATCTGGATGAGAAGCTGCATTGAGAGCTGCAGGGTAAGCTCTGGGTGGCGAAGCCCAAGGCAAGAGGCTGTGACCTTCCATCCCTTTATGCAACAGAGGGCCTGGACACCTGTGCCCTATCCAGAGGCCTCAACACTCATAGACACAGGAGAAACTGGGGACTCTGCTGGAAGATCCCAGCGCTTAGACTGTTATGGTATAAAAACCTAGGGCTTCCTTTGTTCAGAGTCCCTCCCTGGAGGCACCAGCTTGAGCTGTTATTCTGCTGTTGCACCATGATTAAATTATTTTAAGGATCCAGATGTCTGTGGGAAACCTGGGGTCGCACCAGTAAGGAAGTCTGGTCAGAGTGTGGGATGCACAGGTGGTCAAGCAAGGACTCATCAGCTCACTGGAGCCACCCACTGTGAAGGACCTTTGATCCTGACAGTGAAAGTCTTGGTGAGTGGGAGTGTGACTGTCAGAGTGGCACCTGAATGGTCAGACAAGAAAGTTTCCTTAAAAATAAAATTGTGAAAACAGAAAAGTTACATATAACTGTCCTTGTTCAGCAAGCTGGGACCAGTTTATCACTGTGTGGGTGTGACCAAAGCTGTGTATTCTAAACCCTCTATATAATTTCTAAAGAACTGGTAACAATGAACCATTTGCAGCAGCTGCCCAGGGCACACCTGACCCCTCAGGCTGTGAGCTGGGTGTTAAAGAAGCCTGTGAGATAGGAGCTGTGATGATTCCCCTCCGTGAAGTTGTTAGCACCTTCACACCCAGTCTGAGGGGGTGTGTCTGCTAATGGGTCATCAATGATTCCCAAAATACCCCATGACTCACAGAGTCAGATCACCCATTGTGGAACTCCCCACCCTGGGGGAGGTACTGGGTGTTCCCACCTGAACCTGAGTGTATATAATCTCGGGGTTTGGGAACTTCTCGGACCATTCATCGGATCTAAAGGAGGACCAAAACCTTGACCAGATTGTGAGTGTCATCTGCACCAACAGGTTTTTGTTTCCCTTCTTTGTACTCAGGGGAACCACGTGGGGCTCAGCACAGGGGCTAACAAACACTATTGTGTTTGTGCCCCATGGGGTTGGGTTATACTTCTGGGTTTTGTAGGTTAAACTTAATTTCTCTTTGTATCATTGCATTTATTGTAATATTTTTTATTAAATTGTAACTCTGACTTATAATCTCTTTTGTGTTGGGTTAATTTCTCCAGCTGCTTTACCTTTAAACCAGCACAGTAACTCCAGCTGGTTTACCTTTAAACCAGCACAGTAACTCAGCCAAGAATTGTGTATAATTCAGCAGACAAAACCTTTTGGATGAAAGTTAGGGGAAAAGAGATGTTAAAGAGACGTGACACAGTTTGCTCTAACAGCAAGCTTATTAACACTTCAGGCTTAAATTGCTGTTCTCTAGTAACTAATAAAAAGAACCCATCTGCTGCACACCAGGTAACTAAAGCTTGTAAGGAGAAAGCATGGCAAAAGGAGAAGAAACAAATCTGTTCCATTAGCTGGAATTGGATTATGGTTTTGGAATTCTCCAGGACTCTAGCAGCTATTTTGCGTTCCATATTAA
This sequence comes from Pithys albifrons albifrons, assembly GCF_047495875.1. Classification (NCBI taxonomy): domain Eukaryota; kingdom Metazoa; phylum Chordata; class Aves; order Passeriformes; family Thamnophilidae; genus Pithys; species Pithys albifrons. Next base: position 20,429,039 of record NC_092459.1, on the reverse strand, counting down.
AGACTGTAATGTTAAATACAAGTACACCAGTCCTACTGGTCCACTTGTGTTTCTATGGCTTAGAGTATTTCTGAGATGACTGTTCTAGCCTAACAGTAAAGATTTTAGTCCTTCTGACACCTTTTAATAATAACAGGATAGTAATCATAGGTATATTGGAAAAGCATAGTGGTTTTCTCTCACAAAAAGTAGGAACAACATCTCAATGAGTGACATGTTATTGTTAATGCCACATCTTTTAATATAACTTAATACTTATTTCTCACCAAAATATATTTATATTACATTAAAATAATGGTTTTGCTAAAAATTCACATCTGGTCCTGATTTTTCATATTGGTAATGTTTTCTCCATGTCCATCAGTAGTCCTGGCTAATGGTAATCTCTATTCAAGGGGACAATGGAGTTACATTTACATTTTTTTTCTTTCATTTTTTGTATAGGTAGAATGAAAGGTTTGTTGAGGTAGTTGTGTGTTATGCATTTTTAAACTGTTTTTAAAACAGCTCACATTATCTTACTCTTCCTCAAAAATCAGTTAAAACTTTTGTATTTCTTTTGTCTGTACAATAGAGGTTATTGGCACATTTGCTGTTGCTGACAGCCCTTTGATTGACAGAGGCTCAGCTATAATTCAGGGATGTCTCCTGAGCCCCAGCTGTGTTCTACTGGCCCTTGCAAGCAATTCTGCTGTGGGTAATGTGTTCCCCTGAATTAGGGAAATAGCTGTATTAGCCTTAATGCTGGTGGGATGTCATCAAGGCTCTATAGCCAGTACACAGAGTACTCAAAGGTAATTATAGTTCTTAATATTTAAAAGCTGTAGAAATGGTCATTTGCATAGGTTTAGCATATGGACTAATATGAATGCCTCTTCATGGACACAGGAAGAGAAGCCCAAAATATCTTTTACAGAGAGTTAAGGATCAATTCCTTTTCTGGTAAGTCAATCTGCATAAAAACAAAAAGCAAAACAACTTAACTGGAAAAAAATAATAACATTGGAAAAAATATTTTCCACTCTTGTGATTCTAAAATGGTGCTTGATTAAGTCAGTTTTGCTAAGGCTTTAACTTTGAAAAATAAAGTAAACTGAAATTTACTCTAAACCATATATTCATTTATGAAAGGGGCTTAGACTAGGCAGTGTTGAGTAACCCTATCTGTAGCATTGCAATCAGCTACTCTTTAAATGATGTCTTTCAAATAATTTTAAATTAAACATATTGTTTAGAGACACATTTTAGAAACTAATTATTGAAGGGTCTTACCTTGTAGCATAAAAAAAAGGAATAAAAAAGCCTTGTCAGATTCCCTTTCACGGTATTTTAATGGGGGAAAAAAACTCTCATAAAAACTGAACTATAATGGCTTTAATGGTTGTATAGCTATTTAGAATTCTCCACAGACTAGGGGCTGCACAGCATTACCTGTAACTGCTTATCTGAGGAAAAGCAACAACTTTGTATCCAAAAGGAACAGGGCTTTTGAGACCTCATGAAACAATATATACGCGATACTGGTACAAGATATGTGCCCCTTGCTTCCATAGTTATACACCTGGTGTCACAAAACAGAGAAGAGCAGGCTCAGTCCTTCACACACTGGTGATTGCATGAAAGATTCACATTGTGTTTGTGACAAAGAAAAAAAAATCACACACACACACGACAAGAAAAAAAAAGTAGAAACAATAATTTAAAGAACATAGTCTGACAGCAATAAGTCTTTTCTTAAATATATCTTTGCATTCTTCACAACATAAAGAAAGATGGCAAAATTTATCACATTATATGTATAACACCAATTTCTATACAGAAGTTCTGTTCAACTTGGGAAACTTAAGCGAGTGCTATTTTGTGAAAGTCATGTAATGAATCCTTGTTTTACATATATAAGAAGCATAAATATATAAGGAGTAAAAGATATATAAAGAGTAAAAAAGGAGTATCTAAGGAGTAACAAATGTCATGAAGAAGAGAGGTAAGGATGTTTGATATTAGAATGTTCTTACAGATTTAAAAGAGCAAAGATGATTTCAAGTCTCTCCTATTTTTCTTGTTTAGGTAAAAATATTGGTTTGCATAATGATAACTTTATAAGAATTGCTAAAAGGTATGTGATGATTATCTTTGGGTTGTAGAGGTCAAATGATCATAATGATGTGTATGCACTACACTTTGACCATATTTCTTTCCATAAAATTGATTTTTTTTCATTTTTGATTGTACTGTCACCTGGAATATGATATGGAATTATGTGTTTGGTTTTCTTGCATAGATTGTTCCAGTTGCCATAAAAGTATTTATTTAACAACATATTGAAGCTGCACAAAAGTTCTTAATGCCCTTCCTTCTAGGACAAACTCCTAACCAGCAGGATGGATCCATTCAGCTATAATTTTCTGTCCTAGTGATAAGGAATTTGAAATTTTTTTGAAAAAAAATTCATTTCAGAATTGTTATTATTCTACTAGCTACAGCAGTCACATAATGATAGTAGCAGGTGTCTGATCAAGTCAGAGGAAGAAACTAATTTCTCTCCTCTCCTGTATAAGTAGTCTCCCTGTACAAAACCTGAAAAATACTACCTTCTGCTACATGTTATGAATGTCAAACAAGCCTACTCAACTGTTTCCTGGTTTACTTTACCTATATCAAAAGCAGACTGTAACAATTTTAGTTTGGTTTATTGAAAATTGAGAAAACACAGCAAATCAATATTAAGCTGCTATCCCAGAATGTAATGGTTCAACTTTGAATTAAAACATGAATAATTTCTCTGATATTAACTTCTGTGGCAGACAAAATGCTTGTCACATTTTATTTCAGAATTCTTTTTTCTAAGAGTCAGAACTGTGGGACTGCAATTGCAGAATTCCTGATTACTTGTAGAGGTTACAGTAAGGGTCTTTCTTGCTTGAATGGTGCCCCAGAAAACTTAATGATTGGTCAAGATTTAGCCTTAGACATAATTTTCTGAATATTATAAGTAAATTGTAAGATGGGCTGCACCATCGCTGAATTACTTGTAAACAGACTTCTCAGAGCTTCAGGAAACAGTTAGCATCTTGAAAAACTGGGAGATACCTTATGGTGGAACTGTGCTGAATCAGAGCCTGAACTTGACTCCAGACCTGAACTTTTAAAGTCTGCTTTAGGATTTCTGCGTGTCTATTTTCTGTATATTTATTCTCCATATTTTCTAGAATGCCAGTTTTGATCCAGAAGCGTGGAGTTGAATGGTGAATGTAGTACTGTGCTAACAGAACTATAAAGTTTTTGGGTCAAAACACACATCCAGCTGACTTGGAGCACTTGCATCATGGTACATACATCAGCAAAAGACTTTGCTGACATATAATAAGACAGTACTAAAATAAATTATAAGCACTTTAGAGTAAACTCTGAACAGGAAAATTCAGGCATTTTTTAATTTGTAAAAAACTATACAAATATATTAAGATGCAAATATCTTTGATATAACCCAAATCCAGTTGTCCATGACACATCACATTAATTACTGTACATGTAATTAATCCATTTTTGTATTTTAAAAACAATTATATATTTTACCATGTACATGCATCAAAACAAAGCCTTAGTCTAAACTTAGGAAAATCAAAGTCCAAATATTCTTTATAGTAACTGACTTAAAATTTCTTTTACCAGAATTCTTTATCCTGTTGAAAGGCTCACACAGAGAGCACCAAAATATCAATACATAAATCTGCAATGGTTATGCCATGCATTTTTCAGCATCCTCTTGGGATAATCCTGTTACCTTGTTTTGTTTGCTGAAATGCAGTAACAAATGTTGGTGGGAAACACAAGCTAACTCTGTGCTAATCAGAGCCGAATCATTATAAAGCCACTGTAACCAAATCTGCTGTGACCTCCAGTTCATAGCTCTGCCTGTCAGGGTGAAGATTAAGCTCTGTAACAAACAGCTACATATACCATAAACCTTTTTATATGCCGGAGAAATAGAAACTGGTTTTAAATCTCACATGTATGGTAAGAATAAATTTCTTCACAAAGATAACTGAAACTTTTTATCCTACACTCTCTGAAAAAGCATAAAATGAAATGGATCTAGAGGTTAATTATGAGTTGCTTTGTATTTCTTCCTGGCTGTAACCTTGTAAATGTACTCTAATAGAATTGCAAGAATATGCCACATTTAATTTCATCACATGGATTACTTCAAATGTAGTTTTATTTCCGTTAGAGTTTGAATTTATTTACTTTTTTTGACAGCTTGTAAGTATTTTTTCCTGGTCTTATCTCACAAGAACCTTCTCAGAAAAATGAATTAAAAACCTTTATTATGATCTGTGGGAGGAAGTTTTTAGTGTTTTGGGGGATGAGGGTGTTGGGGTTTTTGGTGTGTTTTGTTTTGTTTTATTTTTTGTTTATGTGAGGGTGTTTTTGTTGGTTTTTGGGTTTTGTTTGTTTTTTTTCTGTAGGATCTAATACTCTGTGAAACAATATTTTTGTGTCTCTGTAGTGGATGTGGAATAATTGCTCATTATACAGTGTCAGAGAGTTCTCTTTTCCACAGTAGTTTCTCATTTTCTTTCTTTTCCAGCATCATCTAGGGTGGGCAGGAAGAAGGTTTCTTTGTAAAATAAAATGTATGAACTCTACTAGCCTGAATGGTAGATATTCATCTTACTACAGGTGAAAAAGTGATCTACTGTCTTTGAAGCATCAGTCTTAGTTTTGTGGTTGTCACTCAGAGGTTGAGTAGATATCCTGGTCTACCTATGCCAGAACCACATGACTGTGGTTAAATGTTATGAGAGATTATCTCGTTTCACACTGACTAACTTCACTGTTTTAATCTCTTAATGATTACATATGAGAAGACATGTTTCATCTCTTCCTGTAATCTCTTATGCCTGAATTCTGCTCAAGATATTGTTCATAGAGTTTAATTTCGTCAAAGTCTCGTGTATAAGTCCTAAACAATTCTAGCTCTTCAGAAGAGAAGGCAGAAAGGTGGAATTAAAATTTATTATATTTAGAATTTCTACATTCCTGTTGTTACGTCTCTTTAGCCCTTCAGTATTTCATTTTTGCCTATGCCAAAATAGTGAGTGCTTGCTGCTCTGCAAGCTAAGTGATATGAGCAGTATTAATAATGCAGGTGTAAGCAAGGATTGCCCTAATAAGGAGTCAGGATATCAGATGACAAGTCTATATCAGGGTCAGGGCCAGAGCTAGTGATTAGGATCAGAGACAGTCCAGCCATCACCTGGGAAAACCTCAGTGCAAGGGCAGATTTGAGGGCAAGCCAAGAATGACAAGCCAGGGCCAGCAGTGGGAGGTCCAAGACAGAGCACAGGCACAGCTGCTGCACAGCTGAAACCCAGCGTGGAAGAGACCAGTAGTATAGCCACAGCTTAATAGCATTTCCCAAGGAAGAAGGGGCAGGACCTCAATTCTATCTTTTTTCACAACTTCTCTTTCTAGCAGAGAACTGGTCCTTCGACTCAGCCAGCTTGGCTCTAACTTAGTCAGCCATGACATTCAACAAGACCAAGTGCTGAGTCCTGCCCTTGGTTCACAACAACCCCATGGCAACACTACAGGCTGAGGGCAGAGTGGCTGGAAAGCTGCCTGGCAGAAAAGGACCTGGGGGTGCTAATTGACAGCCTCTAAACATGTGTCCAGGTGGCCAAGAAGGCCAATGGCATCCTGGCCTGTATCAAAAATGGTGTGGCCAGAAGGACCAGGGCAGTGATTGTCCCTCTGTTATTGCACTGGTAATGCTGCACCTTCCGTCCTGTGTTAATTTTTGAGTCCCCCACTTCAAGAAAGTCATTGAGGTGCTGGAGCATGTCCAGACAAGAGCAGCAGAGATGGTGAAGGGTCTAGACAGTAAGCCTTACAATAGGTAGCTGAGGGAACTGAGGTTGTTTTACCAAGAGAAAAGGATGCTCAAGGAAGACCATATCACTCTCTACAACTACCTGAAAGGAGATTGTAGCCAGATGGATATTAGTCTCTTCTCCCAGGCAACTAGCAACAGGACGTGAGGACATAGGCTACAGCTGCACCAGGGGAGATTCAGTTTGGACATCAGAAGGAATTCATAGAAAGGGTTGTTAAACACTGGAATGGGCTGCCCAGGGAGGTGGTGGAGTCACCATCCCTGGAAGTGTTCAGAAAACACCCAGATGTGACAATCAGTGATGTGGTTTAGTTGACATGGTAGTGTTTGGTCGAAGGTCGGACTCAATGATCCTGTAGGTCTTTTTCAACCTTAATGATTCCATGATTATATTAAATGAGACTGTAATAGCACCCAGCTCAAATTCTTAATATTTATGCCTTCTGCACTTTTGGGTTTTTTTACCCACAAAGATATTTATGTAGGGTTGCTTCTTTTGGTTTTTAGTTTGCTTCTTTCCTTTTGAGGTGCTTTGCACATCCCTTGGGAAACCATTTTTTAAAAAAACACTGAGGAATTCAAAAGTGTGAGAAGCTAAAGAAAAATCCTCTTCAGTACATATATAAGAAAAGTAGAAGAAAAGGAGCAAGCTACATAAAAACTCAGAGTTTAAAACAGCAAATTATGGGTTTCAAACAATGATAGTTTTACATTCCAGTAGAGTCTTCTAATATTTTAATGCCTTCTGTTTGATTAGTGAATGAAGAGTAATTGAAGACAACTATTAAAAAGTAATGAAGAAACAATTTACAATTCTTAATTTGCTTAAAGCTTATATGCCAGCACGGTATCATTTGTCCAGCAATGGTAGATTACTTTTCTTCTTTTCCTCACTAGGTTGATTTAGAGGTTTCTCTAGGTGTTTGACAAACTGAAAATTACTTGCTTTAACAAGAATGTTAAATTCCATGTATTTTAAAGCTGCACAATATCAAATAAAAGAGACAGCGAGTTTTAATGGGATTTTTTTCTCCTCAGGATAATATACTTTCTTTTATTCCTGTCAAATTCTAGCCCAAAAGTATTATCCAAATACTTCTTGAACTCAGACAGGCTTGGTGCTGTGACCACTTCCCTGGGGCACCTGTTCCAGTGCCTAACAACTCTGAGTGAAAAACCTTGTCCTAATATCCAACCTAAACCTCTCCTGACACCACTTCAGGCCTTTTCCATGGGTTTTAGCACTGGTGACCACAGAGAAGAGATCAGTGTCTTGCCCTCCTGTTTTGATTTATGTAAAGTGTGTGTGGTGTTGAAAGAGGATTATTCCTTGATGAAAATCACTTCACCTTGTCCTATCATGAACAGGCAGTTTGTGTAGAGATTTCTTTGACAACCAGTGAATGAATAGGGTCAACAATCTACCATTGCTTGATAATACAAAGATCTCTGATATTTTTCAACCTCCTGCATTTTCTTTCTATTTTTTTATCCTGTGTGAGGCATTTGTCAATAATATTTCTCCTTTGCCTTTGAGTACCACATTTTATTACAAAAAATGTGTTAACAGAGCTATAATTTCAAAATTACATCGAATCATAGTACTCAGTGGGAGGTTAGGGCATTTCTATGGAGCAGAACTGTTTCTGTTGTATATTTGCAATTAATGAAGAGAAACCGAAATAAAATGAGACCTGTGTGGGTAATAAAATCTCTCCTACCTGTGTACTAACTCACTAAGATTGCTTTTCTGAAAGACATGTTCTGGAGTCGTTGAATTAAAATGGAGACAATTCTGAAACTGAGGATTGTTGTATAACATTGAGTGAAGGTCACAGTGTTCTCCTTTTTCTTGGTCAGTGGTACTTGCAGCTAAAGACAGTGATGTAAATCTGTGAGAAACAGCAGCAGTACTTTTTAGTCTAAAAGAGTAAGGTCAAAAGAAGAGAGAAAAAGTATTCTCAAATGATGAGATATTAGACTAATTTGCTGCTTGTTTTTGATGACCCAGTTTTAAGACCTCTTTCATCTTTGAAAGAAGAACTGGGATACAATATTCTACCACCTAATATTGGGGGGAGTTTGTTGGTTTGAAGCTGAGATTCAGAGGTATGGTTTTACAAACCTTTTACTTTCTTCAGAGGGAGATACTACCAGTATCTAAACTATTTGGGTACCATTTTCCTTAGTGAGATGATAGTTAACATGGGACAAAGTAACTTTGCTTCCTCCTTTCCTTTTGCCTAAGTTATTGACATAGAAAAAGATAAGAAGATCAGATATTTTTTCTGCTCAATGTCTGAAAAAACATGGAAGCAATAATACAATTCTGCTAAATGATAATATACTAATAATACTATACAAATAATACTAACTTCTGCTCTGAAATAGGAGTCAGAGTTCTTAACAGAAATAATGTTTTAATTTAAGGTTAGTTGTTCTAATTATGTTAGCATAATTAGTTACATTCTGGAACTTAGTTTTAATTTAAGTGAAATTCAAGCAAAATTCAAATTACTACTTTTTATGTATATTGCCCATTTCCAAGAAATAAAAGATACAGGCATGAAGGCTTTATATCAGCTTACTTTATTTGTACTGTAGGATGAAGAAAAATGTCAAAAAATCATGCAGGGTTAGGTGATTTAAAATAAAACTTGATTTATTCAATGTATTACTGACATGTTTGGCATTTCAATTCAAGTGTTTATTCAGGTCTGTATTTAACTATTATAAATCTGGAACAGCAAATACCAGAAAAAATTCAGAAAGAAGAAAAGCAAACATAGCTTAAAATATCAATTAAAAGATAGTTAATCCATCAGCACACTGTCCTTGTATCACACTTGCTATTTATTCTTGGTTAGGCAGAGAAATATCCAGTTTCCCTGGGACATGCAAAAGTCATCAGCTCATAGCATACTACAGAGCACTGGTCGGAGCTTTGATACATATAACTTTACTCAGTGGATTTCAAAATTTTAGAATCTTTGGATCATCTCCAAAAAAGCACTTACCCACAGAGAAAACTCAAAAATATCTAAAACCTGAAATATAAACACCTTTGAAACTAGAGGCAAATTACTCACTGTTCAGGGTAATAAGATTGAACTGAATATCCTTGTTTGAAATATTGTGGACCCAAAAGCATGCTCATATAGTCAGACTGGTTTCAGAATTTGAATTATTAGTTTGAGATTATTTTCTCTGCCATGAACAGTGTATTGTACGATGCCTTTGGAACTCCTCTGGATAACTGCAGCATTGTAATGTGTAGATATGCTGTAAACAACCAGACAAAGAAAAATGGCTAACCTTTGAAAGAATCCTTAATGACTTCCAAATTAGATATTGCATACTATTCTTTCTATTATTCTGTCCATGGTGGGTTTTATTATATATCCCTATATGATAGCAACGGTAAACATGTCTTCCTTTGGTCATAATGGATAAGAATTAAAATTTGGAATGCAGAGAATAGTAGATGCACAGTAATAGTAAACAAAACAAAAGAATAAAAATAATGATCATATATTAATTCATTTAGGGGTTATCAAATTTTTTTACAATTTATAATATTTATCCCATTGCTGACTATGTACAAGCTCTTAAAGACCAAAATTGTCAGGCTCGCATAGTCTGGCCTTTTCTTGCCCTGCTTTGAGCTTGGTTTTAACTTTTTTAGCTGCAACAGCAGTGATCTGCTGACCATGTAACTATTGTCTACAATGTTTTGCCTTCATTTTTCTTTGTAGGTCTACATGATATTTTTATATTTTGTAACTAAGTGGCAATAATAATATGAAGTGGAAGAATGAATCTAATGTGTAACACAAGAGAGAAAGGGTAGACATTGGAAAATGTGTATAACAATTTTAACTGCATTATTATGGAGACTTTTCTTGGCTTCATTTGTTTTGTTGGTTGTTTGTTGTTTTGGGTTTTTTTCCAATTGGTGCTAAAATTAGAAAGTTAACATTTTATATACACTAATGACAAATTGTTGATTTTTGCAGTGTTTTTCTTGGGCCTCTATAAACTTCAGAAATTGCAGTAGAACTGAGGCCTTAATTTAAGGAAACAACTAAATCCTTGGTCTTGTTCATTCATACTTAGGTCTGCTGACCACTTTAATTAGTTCTTTACCTTCAATTCAGTGGATCAATGATTTTCTCAACCAAGAGCTATTCAGTTCGGTGGGGAGGCCTCCATGCCCCTAATCTTCAGTATTCCTACAGTGAAACTGTATCCCCATGAAGCATAGCCCAGTAAAGCCATGGGTGATCTGGAAGCATATGCACAGCTAGTGCCAAAAGTATCTCGTTTATATCTTAGTTGTTGTATACAATCATAAACACTCAGAAAATACAGCATTTGGGTTTGTCAGTATGAACTCATAGATATTTGACCAAAGAATTTAAGCATATTTATCTTTTTATATAAGAATTTAAAAATATCAAGTACTTAGATACTTTCAGAGTTGTGAAATCTCAATCTCAAATGCCAAGGTAAACGTTACATGGAGAACCTTCATTTCTGTTTTTCATAGATGTAACTTATTTACCAGTTTAGCTATTTCTCTCACATAGATTACCAAAAAAGAAACAGATAATTCTCTTTCCGTGAATCCATCATTTGAAAGAAACAAAACCTTTTAAGCTTACCTACTGATATATGTAGTAGAAAGGAAATTTTGTTCATTGAATTCCTAAATTTTGAAGGTGAAATGTAGAATTTGGTTACTCTGTGCTAAGCTCCTGGCTTTGTAAGCTAGTATTCTAGCTACATTTTATTTTGCCACACATGTATTGTCAGAGACAGGATGGCAACATAGTAAGGAATTCAAGCTATGCATATTAAAAATGTTAGGGTTTTGTTTGTTTGGGTTTTTTAATGGTTTTTCCATGCAGTTTTTTAGAACATTATTAATAATACCTTTCCATTTTAGATTGGAAGCTTGAAGCCTTAATTATCAGTACAGATAACATCTTGGTCAGATATGCTAAAAGCATTGATAGAATCAGATGATTCTTCTTGTGTCCAGCTTGCCACTCCCTGAAGCAGGATAAGTGTTTTGTGCTTTTCCCTTTTCTCTTTGCCATACACCATACACAAAAGCTTACCACAGAAGTTGTTGATTGACAGCAGCTGGCAACCCAGGCCCCATTCAGCCACTCAGTCACTCCCCGCTCACGGAAATGGGGGAAAGAATTGGATGAATAAAAGTGAGTAATCTCATGGGTTGAGAAAAAGACAGTCAAAGCTAAAGCTGTGTATGCAAGCAAAGCAAAGAATTCATTCACCATTTCACATGGGCAGGTAGCTGTTCAGCCATCTCCTGGGAAGCAGGGCTCCATCACGCAAAATGCTGACTTAAGAAGGCAAACACCATCTCTCCAAATGTCCTCTCTTCCTTCTTCCCCTGATATGTATGCTGAACACATATATGATGTATATGATGTGGAATATCCCTTGGGTCAGCTGGGGTCAGCTGTCCTGGCTGTGTTCCCTCATGACTTCTTGTGTACCCCCAGCTCATTGATGCTGTCGTGTAGGAAGCAGGAACGGCCTTTGCTGTATGTAAGCACTGCTCAGAAATAACATGCCCCCTATAATATTAACACAGTTTCCAGCACAAATCCCAAATATAGCCCTTTGCTAGCTGCTATAAAGAAAATTAACTCTATCACAGCCAAAACCAGCAAAGAAGTAAAAAGACAAGACTGTAGAGGGTATTTCTCTACATGCAAAGTCTGCAGAAGCAACAGCAGAAAATTTAGATTTATGGAACACAGAAGTGGATTATAGGATAATAGCAATTGAATATCCTCGAATATTAATCCAAGCAAACTTATAACATACATTCATGCATTGTGAATATGGTTAATTTAGGTTTCAGACATGAAATAGATTTTTTGTTGTTGTTGTTGATCAGATAAGAAGGGAAAGACATAAAAACATTTTTCCTATGGTCTGCTCTCAATGTTTTATTTCTTTTTCTACTTGACCAGAAGTTTGATTTGTTTTACTTACTATAGGTATATATATAGATATATGTGTGTGTGTGTGTATGTAAAAACTGTTCATTCTAGAATTATGAAAACTATTTTAATTAAAATCACCATTATAAATTATTTTTTATCTATTGGACACTTCCTTTCTTATAGAGCTTCATTTTTTTCTATTGCATTTTATACATATAAAAACATAAAATATTTAATATTTGGGGTGTTTTCCTTGCAGTATGTCAAAAGTACATTTTTGTGATCAAGAATTTGTGGAATTAATATATTCTCATTTCACAAATATCTTTTTTTTCTATCTTTTTGTGTGCTTAAGGAATGTGTTTACTTGATCTATCTTGACGTTTTTTTCACAACCATTAGAAGTTACCACTTTCACAGTGAAATACTGCGAAATCATGATAACATATGTAAAGTATGTTTATTAAGAACTCAAAGGCTTGAGTGTAGTTTATATATAAAAAAATCATATGTTTGTTTAAAATACCATGCTTCCATTTCAGTATCCACGGTAGCACAGTGAGAGTGGCAGAGCTTTTCTAAAGTCATAGGGAAAATACTTCTGCAAGTAGTTCAGAAGTGATTCACTACTGTCACCTGTAAGTTTTGATTTCTTTTAAATTTCTACTCATAACTTGTTCCTCAAATACGTTTAATAGGCTTAGAGAAAAGTAGACTGAAAAACAGCTTCAGATTTTTCAGTGGTGAGGCCTAGAAACTAATTTTTGAACATGAATTATACAACTGGTAGCTGGGACAGCTTGAAGAAACAAAAGCTGTGGCTCTGCACTGGATAGTCATTTGTTAGGCTCTATATATGCCATTTTAATGCTACCACCTGAATATAAAAGTCCTGTGCACCATGAGATATTCTTTCCTTGCCTACCTGGGGGAGGAAATGAGTCAGAAAACAGCATTTAAACAGTTTTCAAAAAGCAGCACAAGTAAACTTTTTCTCTTTCTGTCCCTGTTTTCTGCTCCCATGGGTGTGTATATTGACATGTTCACTGTCTGAAGAGGCTGAGTCTGTGTTGCAGGAGTTCTCATGTGGTGCCTTAGAAGCTGTTGCCGAGTAGCCGATATTATTGTGCCAGTATTCAGTGTGGATGGCAATCAATCGGCTGGATGATACTTTGTTTCCCCTTCAATGATTTTAGATAAATAATATCAACACTCCTTTATTTTAGAAAATATCAAATGGAAATTAATGTACTTTTTTTAATGATTTCTAAAGTCTTAATGCATAAGATATTCATTTATGTGCATGCAGCTATATTTTTGCATTCAAAACACTCTGAAATACTCAGACAACAAAACCAAGCTTTAACTCTAGGACTTCATTTCTGATGTCTAGATTTGGAAAATCTGGTAATTTTACATGTGATATAAAGAATAATGCATTGTTATTTGCCTAAGCTGTCAGGTCAAAGCATTGTCATAAAAATGAATTATTAATAACAGCAACAATTTATCGACCACTTCACACACCTAATTGGCTTGATAATAAATTATAGAATTATAGAACCACATAATGGAAAGAATTGGAAAGGACCTTAAAAATCATCTAGTTCCAGCTCACCTGCCACGGACATGAAACCTTCCCCTAGATCAGGTTGCTCAAAACCTCATCCAACCTGGCCTTGAATGCTTCAGTGCCTCCTTCTAACCAGTGTTTTCTACATTATGTGATACAAACTGAAGAGGAAGAAACATCTTAAGGGATTAGTAAATGCTGACAAGAGGAGGGAATTGTCCCTTTAAGTACTTAAGTCTTGGAATGAAGACATGGAGAAATGTGTACAGAAGCCATAAACTCCATCTAGCTAAAGTATCTAACTGTTATTAGTTGGGTGGTTTTTTTTCTCTTCAAATGATGAAAAGGGGCTCTGGCTTGACCCTTGTTTAGTTAGGAATATTATTACCCTAAATCTTTTACAGAGAGGGAGAAATAGTTACCTCTTAAGAATGTTAATAAGGTTGGTTGCGCTTAATAGTCGGTCTCTCATTTAAATATCCAAAGCTAGATCAACACCACAAGGGTTTGTGCAAGTTCAACTGATCATCTATACAAAAGAGAAGCAGAATTCTGGGCAAATACTGGACCATCACCTCTGTATATACCTTTTCTTAAACATTTTCCCCAAGGTGCCACATCCTTGGCTGAGGGGTCAGCCGTGCCCCATGGTGGGTGGTTTGGAGGCAGCTGTATCTGGCTGTGCCTGGCATGGGACAGCCCCAACCACCCAGTACAGAGCCTCACTGCTGCCAGAACCTGGACATGGGAGCTCAGTAGAATTCTTAACTCATGCAGAACGCACCACCATTAGGGTTTTCATTTGTTTGTTCTTACTCTGTTTAATTTCTCATTTTACCCTGACTGCCACATGTACTGATTTTATGTGGTAAAAACTTACATTTTTCATTTTATGCTGAGCAAGAGAGTTTTCTCTTTGACTTGTATGTCCTTAAGGGGACAAATGCAATCAGCATAAAACTGCTTTTCATGTTGCATGGAGAGCTGTGGGCAGTCCTGTGTGTTTTGAGGATAAATCTGGGACCTAGTAATTTTGCTGCAAGAAAGAGGGAGAGAACACTTCCTTCACAGTGACTCTTGAAGACATCTGAATATAATCCAAATGCAGGCTGGAGATGATGTGAACAGTAGCTGTGTTATTTCTGCAGCTACTCCACTGCTGTTCACCCACCATGCTGGGGTTTCTACATGTCAGAGCAATGGGACATACAACAACAGACAACCTGTAAATTTCTGTGAGAAATTAAAAAAAAATCAAGTAAAAAAATGTTGCCAACCCCTTGTATTGTAAAAGAGGACAACTTCAGCAGTCAGTTATGTTTACTTGGTCCTCTAACTAGATTAAGTAAGTTTGTGAATTATTTTCTGCTTTCATTTGTTGTCGGGGGCCAACAGAGACCATATTGAGCAACCATGGAATGCTCTGCTAAGTCTGCTTTTTTTTTCCCCCATTGAGATGTCTGAATAATTTCAGAAGCATTAGCCAATCTGATACGAGTGGCTACTGCCACCACTATTGCCACTGGTGTGACGAGACACAAATAGTGATGGCAGTGCTAGTATCTGCCCATCAGTCCTGCCTTCCCTCTTCTCAGCCATGGGGAAATGTAGAAAAAGACCTTAATCCCAGTTGCAGTGGTTCTTTATTTTTCAAAGGAAGTATTCAATAAATATTCAATAGTGAATTTTTCCGGCAGAATACAATTCATCCTTTGTGCAATATGGGTAAAGTCATGCAGAACATTAAAATCTGCCTCTAATTATTGACAGCACTGCGTGAATCCCTCTGATAAGCAGACAATCAAAGAGGGATAGCATGGTTTGGGTTAAAAGGAACATTTATGGTTATTTAATCTAACCTCCCTGCAATAAGCAGGGACATCAACTACAACAGGTTGCTCGGAGCCCTGTCCAGCCTCACACTGAATATCTCCAGGGATGGGGCGTCTACCACCTCTCTGGGGGACCTGTCCTAGTTTTCACCACCCACATCAAAAAATCCCGTCTTTACATCTAGTCTGAAAGAAACTGCATTTCAATTTAAAGGGACTGAAATGCATTGTCAGAGAGATCTGGAATGTTTCTGTGTGTTGTTTCTGATGGGTCAATTCAATTAGATCAGTGGTTATTTCACCTGCCTTACATTTTTATATACACAGTTGTCAAATAGCATAACCCAATGTTAAGTGCTTCAGATTATTATTGTGGGGGCCACTTTCCTACAAATACTAACACAGTAATAAAATGTGATTGCTATAATCACAATCTAACTTGTTTCATTTGTCAAAACAATGGAATTGACTTTTCACATCAGTAGTCCACATTTGATTCATATTTCTGTTTAACAGCTGGAGGCTGTCATGGGTGAAATGAGACTTGTCAGCCTCAGAAGGAGGAGCAAGTATTCATCTTTAAATTGATCACAAAATGAAATTCTTATTTTTAAGAAACTCTGGGAGTGGCAACAAGGTTACAGAATATGTTTCAAGTTACTTAGGGAAAAACATAATGACTTTTGAGTTCACTTTTGTGCTGAGCTACCTTGACAAGACTTATGCACAGTATTTGATAATTTCTTTCAATTAATTACCATGACCTCCATTTTATGCAGATGTAAAGCTGAACTGCCTTGATAGTAGCTAGAAATGAGACACTAATAAAATATACCTGGAACTGGTTTAAAGAGACAAGGAAGATTCCTCCATCAGGTTGAAAGACTAGAGAATCTAAAAGATTCTAAAGAAAGATTAGTCAGATTTTTTCAACAGTTAACCAAATTCCTGGTTGAATTATTAATACTATCAAAATATATGCAAAGGCAAATTATATGAATTGAACCTTAAAACAATGTTTCTTACCTGTGATGAAAAAAAAACAAACCAGGGCCCACCCAACAGAGCAAATGATAGGCACAGTATACCTTCACTCAAGGGTAAAAACAACTATGTCTTTGAATTAATTTGGAAAACATGTTTTAAACAATAAAATTCCAGTTTATTGAAGTGAGTCTTTCAACACTGTAAGCATCTATAAAGAAGGCAGGGTGATTTTTAAAACTTCAAAAATGGAGTCTTTGTTTTTCTTTCCCATTTGTATCTTGGCCAAAAACATGGTTTATTTAAAACTTGTCTTGGTCCACTTACACTGTGAGGACCAAAATATGTCTTGAGGACTCAGGATAACCTCTTTGTCCTTTTCTCTCAAGAACCAACAGGTTGGCATGAATAAATCACTGACTCCTGTGTAGGAAAAAGGGAAAGGAGTTACAAATTTTGAGTTTAGCATTTCACCCAGATAAACAGACCCACCAAAATGACTGAGGTTACATATTGAAGAGAGAAGTGTCTATCTGAAACTTTGATGCCACACAAAATTGTGATAAATAGCCAGTTGTTTGGTTTTTCTTTTTAATTATTATTGCCATAGTGAGATGAGTAGGATGGAACATGTTGCAACTGATATTCACACTGCTAATCTAAATGAAGGGGAGAAAAGATACAACCTAAATAATGGTTTAGTTGTTTTTGCTGTATATCTTAAAGATATCCAGAGTCTGAAATATTTATATGGCTGCATATCATTGTGTAAAAAAGAAAAACATTTATTTTCATGTTTCTTACTGAATTTCTCTGTTACTTTAGTCAGTACCTTTACAGAATTAGCAAAAATGTTGCAGCATGTATTTTTATTTGGAGAAATGTTCTCCTCTGAGATTTTTCCCTTATCAATGATATAGTGGTTTTCTCTTTTGGAATATTGTCTATAGATATAGATATTATAAATAGACAATTCAGGGCACAAGACATTCTGGTTTTATTTCAACACACTCTAAGATACTCTGTGCAAAAAACTTCTCTGGACAAATTAGATACAGCTGCTGTTCTAGTTCTTGAACTTTGGTTTGAGAAGTAAACTTCTACCTTTTGAAATAGTGTCATATAATATCCACTCTGCAGATTCATGGTATTTAAATGCTAATTTAGGTCATCTTAATAGCTACTGGAAACTTCAAAGTGAGGAATGCAAACAAATGCATATATTTTTTTTTCAACCAAGTCTGGGAAAAGTGTTAAAATATATTAAGACAAAAAATGGTGCTGGATTTTGTGAAATGATCCTTCTTATACAAACTTTCATATATTTCCTGTTGTTTACACAATGTCACAATCATTTTCACTGAATAGCAGCCTGTGTTGAGGAATACATTTGACCATATGTATTTCTCAACACTTGAGAAGTGCATTCAGTAATATAACTACAATTGAAAAAAACCCACCCAAACCAATCAACAAACAAAAAAAATGCAATCCAACTAAACAAAAAACCCCACAAAACAAAACACAAAACCCCCCACAACCAAACTCATAAATCCTATCTGTGGTTAGGTGGCTTTTTTACTAAGTTGCCAGAAAATGCTCTGTTGTATGCTCTGTTGTACTAAGGATTCACAATTCTGGGGTCCCGTCTGGTTTGAGACACTCAGAAAGGAGTGGAGATCAGTACTTTCCCTTAATAGATGTGAGCAGATCAGCAGAAGAAACAGTCTCTCTTTTGAACAGATGTACTTTGCACAATATAAAGAAAAATAAAAAAAAAAGTTACCTGAAGTTTAGGTGCTCACAAAAGTAAATAGCCATGATCTAATTTTGAATTTAGCTTTGTAAGTTCTTCTTTAAACAGGAAGTTCTTTGTTGATTTAGAAGATAAAATCACTACTGGAGAACGCACTTAATATGGGTATGTATTAAATATTAAATTTGGAGTTCTTGAGAACTGTAATTCTTATCTAGCTTCTGTCAACAGACAGATTGCTTATAAATTTAAAATAGATAACTTTAACTGCAATAACACAAAATTTCGTTGGAATATACTTACTTAATTTCTTGGAAGGATTATGTGTCCCTTACAATGATTATAACTAGACATTTGATATTTATTCTAGACAGTAAAATAAAGCCCTTAGAATGTCAACAGCGTACTTCAATCAACTGAAGACACCTCAAAATTTAAATTATTTGAGCTTTAGAGAGCAGCTCAACAGGAAATTTCAGGAATAGTACTTGTCACAAGCTTCTATGTCCTACCTAGGTTTCACTTAAGAGGTGTCCTACGTGTTTTGCTCAAAGTCACGTTAAAAGTCAGAGAAAGGCCAGGGAATGGAATTTTTATGTATCATTTTTTTCTTATTTTCTATACAAACAACACCCCAGTAGACTGTCCCATAGTTAGCAGTTATATTCTAATCTTAACCTCTTTCTCAACGTCAAAGCCTATTTGATTAAATTCTGCAAACCTTGGACAGTGAACCGATAATATGTGTGTGTGTGTATATATATATATATATATATATATATAGATAGATAGATAGATAGATAGATAGATAGATAGATAGATAGATATATGTATATGTATAAATTCAGTAAAAAAACCTGAAAATTATATTGAAAAATTAGATCATCAATGCAATATGCCCATGACTAACTGTTTTGTTACCTCTTCTGATTTATTACACAGTGCTAAACATTTTACTCTGGAAGCCAACTAATATTTAATATCAGTTACCACACAAAAAAGCAGGTAATGCAGTGACTGACAAATGGATATTAAATAATTAAAGAAATTAAAATTTCATTTAAAGACAGTAATTTTAAACCTTTAAACCAGCTTTCTTGAAGCAATGGCAGTGCTCACGAAGATGGTAGTTTGCTATTTTTAAAGGAAAAGGTAAAGATAGCCTTGTGAATCAATAAAATACGTTATAAAGTGGCAGTATATTTACAAGTAAATAGCATTGTAGGGCGAGTTTATAACCTGACACTGGTGAAAAATGGAATTTTCCAAACTTCTAAGCCACTGAGACAATACAACATGTTTGGTTTATTTCTTTTGAAAAGAAAGCTTCTGGATATACCATAAAATTGTGGTTTACTACTGGATCTTCATCAAATCTGTCATTTCAAAGTAAATTACTGACTGTCCTACAATTCTGAATGAAATTGTACTGAAAAAAGAAATTGTTTACTCTGAGCTATGTGTTTAAGCCTTACACATACTTAATTGTGTGATCTTCAAAGGAAAAATACAAAATAGTACTTTCATTTTCATGACAAATTTTTGCTTTCCCTTCCTGAAATGTGGAATTAAAAAGAAATTATGTTTTTATATTTTAATTATTTCTCAAATCATTTGCCTATCGGATCAAATTCTGCACTCCCAATCATTAATAATGTTTTATCTTTTGAGTTCCGTAACATAATGGTTTTTCATTTCCTTGTGTTGGATTATTTTATAATACTAAGAAAATAAGTCATGATATGACACTGGAACTCAAAGAACAGTGTAAAAATAATGATTAAGGAGCTCATAATCTTACTATATTTGTGCCTTTATTGTTTTAAGAACTTAATAGTTTTGTTGACTTTAGATGAGTGCTAATTAGTTTTACTGTCAGTAGGCCACAAACACAGCACAATGCAGTTGTTAACTAGTGATGTGGGACAGTTTCTTCTCTGTCTTCCCCTCATGACCTTGAGCAATATAAAGACATGATGTAGATCATTATTTAAGTATCAGCATTTATTGATAAAGGGCAATGTTTTTAAATTGAAAAAAAAGGTGTTTTAAATTTTTAGACATGGATAGCTTCAGTTCAGGCAAGTCTTAATGTGTGATTTTGCATTTCTAAGGTACTTACTGTGGTGTCAACTTCTTAACTAAAACCCAACATAATGCAAACTTATATATTCCATCTGGTGGAACTTTATTGAATCATTGGTGAATGAACATCATTCACTAGAAAATGTCAGCTTTGTAGACTCATCAGAGTTTTCTCACACTTAAGTTGGCAATAGTGTTGTGTGTGGCCCATCAGTTGAAGGAAGTCAGACACCGGCTTTCAGCTGGGTCAGCCTAGTTTTTGTAAGCACACTTTCTGTTCCCAGGATCAATGAATGAATTCAATGGATGAATTCAACAACTGTGAAAATATGGTGCTTGCAATTATCAAAGGTGTCTCCATCTTTCATGATGCAGCTTTGTCTTTAATGAGTCAGTGTTTCAAGAGGTTTGTGCATTCTGGGAGAATGCAACCAGCACACACCCCCACCCAGTTATATGTGGTGAATGCATCTGATTCTGAACTGGAGTTTTTGTGTGACTTGCAGATTTTCACCATAAAAACAAGAGAAACAGAATATATTCCAGTTCCCAACATACTAAATTTTATAGGGAAAAGCTGTTTAAATTAGAACTTACAGCTAAAACTAAAGTTGATTGTTTCACCTCAGACTTTTAAGCAGTATTTTAATCAAGCTAAAATTGGAATGTTTGATTGCACTAAGAAGGGAAAGATTTGACAATGTTGCCCCAGACTTTCCAAACTTGTAATTTAAATATATTTCTATTTTTCTTTAAATTGCTGTATGTTCGCAGGGTCAGATCTTGGTAGTGGGAACAGGGTGCAGAGGGGAGGGGAGGGCCAGCTACAGGGTTGGCTTTCATGAGAATTTGCTAGAAGTTTCCCCCATGTCTAATAGAGCCAATGCCAGCCAGCTCCAGGATGAACGTGCCACTGGCCAAGGCTGAGCCAATCAAAAATGGCAGTAACACATCTGTGATAGCACATTTAAGAAAGGAAAAAAAAACCAAACAAGCAGGCATTGTGTAGCTGTTATTGTGCTGAGAGAGAAATGAGAATATGTGAAAGGAACAACTATTCAGACACCAACATCAATTCCAGGCCCTGGAGCTGAGATTCCCCTGCAGCCTGTGGTGAAGACCTCAGTGAAGGAGCTCATGGATGCAGGCAGGGGTAGTTATAAAACAAATCTTGTTATGAAGGAGCAGGCTCTTCAAGACTTCAATAAAAGCTGGACTAGTAAGCTCCCAGACTGACCAAAAGCTGTGCATCTGCTGAGCCTTAGGTTTCTTCATTATGCTGGAATACATCTTAAATTCAGATGTTGAAAAGGAGTTTGTCAAACGAAACCAAGACAGAACAAAACAAAGTGAGAAAAAATCATTTTTCTTTACTTTTTTATTTTTTATTTTAATTTTCTTTTTTACTTTTTAAGGCCTGATTCAGTCACTAAGAATGGCCAAAACCACTATTATATAAGGGCAATCTATTCTTAGGCCTGTGATTACTAAGGAATATGAAGGAGAAGTGGGACACACCAGCTATTTTGGTTATATAGCAAGTAAAAGACTATGGGTAGAAATCCCCAGCTGCTGGAGAAAGGAGTGTTATAAATATGCTGGTAAAATGCAGATATCCTGTATTTCAACCAAGCTGACAGCTGCAATCTAGTATGATTTACCAAAGTTTGGAGGTGCTAGAGCTTATTCAAAAAGAGCTTAAAGAATTATCTTTAGCATGAGAAAATTATACAAATTTTAAATAGTTTCTGCTGCAGAAATTAGTAATGTTTTTATGTGATGTTTTAAAGAAAGGGGGATGGTTAAACTTTCCTTACAAATTTACAAAGATTAAATACTCTTATACTGAGAAACGCTGGAGAATTTCAGTTTTAAATGAAATCTAGGAGCTTCACCATGGCTTTCTGAACTACTGGAACAATACATTGGGAGATTTTTTAATCATTTTGAAGAAACACAATGCCGTCTGTAAATGTGTTCTCTGGGCAGGTTTTGGGTAATGGCTTCTCCTTGTGTGACTGCCCAGAATGGCTTTATGAGTCTATGCCATCTGGTGTCAACTTGACCATATTTTCTAATTTGATAGTAATCAAATATTATAGTAAATTCCTAGGTAAATTAAGGGACAAGAATTTGAACTAGCTTCTTGAAAGTAGTTACGCTGTTGAACTTCGTAACTTTCCTCACTTACCCTTCCTTTTTTGTCTCTCTTGTTTTCTATTTCTCAGGGTTTCAGTAATGTATCGTTCATTAGAGGAAGGGTCATGTGGGTTTATTTCTGTTGTGCGTAACAGATCAGTGGTATGCTATTTATACTGAAAGAGTTGCTTTTAAAGCCTATGATGGAGCACGTGGACCAGCAGCTTATTTTGCTAACAGCAATTTTATAGTCTTCTAGAAGCCTAAAGGATAAAATTATATGGAAAATTATTCTATAGCACCCTTTTTAATATTTTTTACTATTGAAATACATAATTTTTTTTGTCTTAGTGTTTTGATTGCAACCATTATTTTTACTCAAATTCATATTTTCTATCACATCTGTGATCTGTTACTAGGCATATACTTTCATATACCCATATAAGTGAGGCCTTTGTATCTCATTATTAGGATTCCTACTTAATGTTTTCATTTCTGTCACTCTGCAAAAGAGGTTTGAGGAAAAAAGAAAAAGGTAGTTAAATACACTTTGTGTCCTCTAATTTGGTGAAGATTTCAAGCCACAAAATATTTTTTTTAAGTAGTCAAATTTATGTAGACCAAAATTATTAAAATAACTGTGGCTTTTTATTTTCATGTAAACCAAACTAGTCTGTCCTTTTCTGGGTGTGCTATAAAAGTCACTACAGAAGATTTGGAGTATGCAAAGACATTGGTTATTATCAAATTTAACTGTGACCCTAACTTGCTCTTATTTATTATAAGACACTATCTTGAAATGGCTAAGGCTTATGTACTGCTAAGGGCAGTACAGGAGAAATCCCCTGATAAATGTCTTTGCAAACAAAACAAAACAAACAAACAAAAACAAACAAACAAAAAACCAAACAAAGCTCCTGCTGATCATTAAAATTATTCTCCAGTTCATTCTTTTATTCTGATCTGGGGTAAGTCAAAAACTTTGGAAACTTAAAATTATCCTCGGGATGTGAGTAATCAACGTTTTAGAGCAAATGCAGCAAAATTTATGGGGAAAAATTTCATTCAGTTAACTCTGCCTGTGAATGTAGTTGTGGATTTAAGCTTTTGTGCTCTGTAATTCTTCATCCATTAATTCCAACTTTTCAAATGCAAAACAACTGGTGTATATTTGGTTCTGTCATACAATGATGAAATATATCTTTTCTGAGAATATGTAGGTTTTGCAGTATATAATAGTATGATATGTTGAGAAGTTCCAGAGTTAAGTTGTATCTACTGAGAGTGCTCTGTCTCTATACAGACTTGTCCTGTGGTTGAAGAATCTTTGATGTTCTCAAACCTGCTGATAGAAAAAGAAGAAAACCTGACTAGAATCTTTCCTCACTCTTCTCCCTCCCCTGTGACTTCAAATACTTTTTTCTGATGTTAGTCTCATGGAATACATATCATTTTCTCTAGCTGATGATTCCTTGAAATGCTGGCATACAGTATGAGGGACTGTCTATGTAAAGTAATGTCTTACTTTGCTATGAGCCAAGAATATATCTTGTTAAACTTCTTTTAAAATGGAGAGAGCATACTGAAAATATAGCAAGATTATATTGAGAGATACTGGTATTATTTAGACTGGTCTTAAGAGTGTTTGCCATAAATGCTTGTTTGTAAATATTTAAATTCGCAATGCACAGGAACATTGTTAGTGCTTTAAGATGAAACCTACTACTTAGTGCATAGCTGTGTCAAAGCTTTTACATAAATGATATTTATTTATAAGTTTTGCAAGCTTTAAATAGGAAAATTGCCTTCCACTTTCATGAATACCATCATTGTTTCAAAATTTTAAAATGAAAATGGAAATTGTTAAAATACACTGAATTTGTGAAAGAGCTTTGAATGTAAAGGGAAGCAATTTAAGTTTGATATGTCAAAGGTGAGAAAATCAAAAGAAAGATGCAAAAAGCATGAAACACTTTATAACAGCCTAATCTTATAGAGTACAGAAAGAGTACAAACAAGTCGTGGGTCTTTTGGGGGCATACAGAAGTCTTTTTATTTAAAATTACACCAGTGAAAGATTGTGCATGAGACAGGATGTATAGTAGATGATATGTACAAGAAATGCTTACAGAGACTGCAAGGTTTAAATATATTCTGAAATTGAGATACTCCACGGTTATATTTCTCATCTGTTATTATGGATCTCAGCAGCAGTGGATGATACTTCATAGTGATGGAGAAAAGGGAAATCTGACAGGATTGAAACTGAGGAAGACTAAGGTCTCTGATAGGGATTAATTTGGGCATCTTTTCATCTATTTTCAGTCTCATAAAGAGTGTTGTAGCTAAGAAATCTTAAAATTTTGAAATCTAATTTTTAGGTGAATTTCAAGATACCTGCAGGTAAAGGTTTTAAACATACTAACATATAATATTTTATACATACATTTTCTAAAGTTCCTGATGTCCCTGAACCACTAAAGTTAATAAGTTGTTTCACTAATTTAAGAAATTTATTCCTTTTTTCTCACCTAAAGATAAAGTCAGGCAGGTTTGTTTTATAAGGAATTGGATTTATTTTATTATGATAGCAAACACCAAAAAAACACTTGACACTACATCAGGGAAAATAGAAGCTAAAACCTGGGCCATGATCAACAAGACCTGTAGACATCCACGAAGATGTGTCGAGTTCCAGACGTATGACACCCGTCCTGTTTCAAGCTATAGCCTGAGTCAGCCTTCCTTGATATTGGTGTAAAAGTGTGTTGACAGAGTAAAGCAATGGCTAAGAAAAAAATTTGCAAAGATAATCATCCATCTGGGGAGATCACTTCATTCTGTGCTACTGTTAAGGTCTCACTCAACATTTACTGGTGTCCCAAAAAAACTCCTTAGGCACTTTGTATGGATGGATATTTGCACAACGACATGGTTTAACTGCAGAGAGTTTGTCCTTAAAATTTGGTAGCAAATGCAACATTCTCTACTTTGTATTGCAGTTGTTACCACAAGGTTCAGGTTTTGTAAATTTGGTAAGTAGAATAACCATATCAGTCATATTGCTTATTTTTGTGATTTGGTGATTCAGTAGTCCAAACTGAACTTCTTCTTCACTAACATAGCTACAGTTCTGTGCTAAAAGTAATAAATGTTTGATTTTTTTTTCTCTGAAAAATGGAAGAAATATTAGTAGGAAGATAATTTATTTTAAGAAACATCAGTGTAAAAGCAGACTGCTTTTCTAGCAAGATCAAGTTTTGTCTATATGTGTATTTCAGTGCTGACACTTGCCAAGAAATGAAAAGATTAAATTCTGAGAATACAATATATGAATACTGGTTAGTATGAACTGGTTCTGGAAGCCTTTATTCCCACACACAAAAATTTTCATCAGTCAGAGTAATATCAGTGAAATCGCAGAAGTGTTTTCGTAGTGGTGAATTCCAGATGCTGCACATGGACAAAAGTCTAGCTGAACTGAATTTTTACTCGTGTTTGGGTTTTTTATTTAGCAGGATATAATTTTTTAATTAAGGCATCATATTTTTAAGTGTCTTAAAAGAAGTTTCTGAGATTATCATCATGATGTAGTTTAAAGAAAGAGTACACAGTACAATAAGAAGTGGTAAAAAGGTGTGGAGAAAGATGGTTATTTCCTGTATTCTTTAAACTTTATATATATATAAAAAAAAAGTTGAAATACACTTTAATCATTGCATTTTCTCCACTTCTCTCCAGAACAACGTATGATCAGATCAAGAATTTTGGTCCTGACTAGTACATTGTCCTAGTTGTATTTTTGTAGTACTGTAATGCAGTGTTTTAGATCTTTAAATCTTTTCCTGTAAAATGTTGGATTTCAATATAAATTAATTGTCCCTGAAGCTGCCAAAACATACGAAAATTTCTAGCTGTTAACATCTGATTCTATGTATTCTGCTTGTCACCACTCCTTTTGCTGCTGAATTCAATTTGAAAGCATATATCACTTTATGGGAAAACCAGCCACTTTTTACATCTAATCTCTCATCACCTTTAAGCTGTAATGTCATTTGTAATCTAGTCAGGCTTGTGTAATTTACATGGGTGTACATGGAGGATAAGGCAGTAAATGCCTCCCTGACATCTGATCCCGTCAGATCTCGGAAGCTAAGCAGGGTCAGCCCCGGATTAGTACTTGGATGGGAGACCTCCTGGGAAATGCCGGGTGCTGTAGGTTCTAGTCCTGAGGACTTCACTGGCGCTGTCCAAGCTCGCTCGGCCGTGGCAGATGAACCTCAGGACTTAAACGGTGGGGCCAGTTCTGCGCACGCTGAGCCTCACCTAAAATCCACTGCGCAGGCTGGAAGGGCACACCCACGTGGGGACAGCCCTTCCCAAATCTTCGTTCGTGAAGCCGAGCCACACACACACATGGAGGATAGAAAACACATGTGTGTTTGAGTTTTCTGTATATACAGTGTTCTGTTTTATGTCTTTTCTTTATGATTAATTACTTTTCATTTGACATATTCCTTAAATATGTTTTTACAAATGAAAAACAAGAAAAAGGGAAAAATGCATGTTCAAATTGGTCTGAGGTTTGAAAGGGCCATAAGTTTATATATTTATCTACATAGTATAATTACATATCTGATAGTCTGGACTGAGAAAGAAAGAAATGGAACAGGATAGGATGCCTTTTCTTTCTTTGCACAGCTGGTTGCAAATGGATTGTTCTGTAGGATATTTTGTAATTTTTTGAGATTATCTTCATGACAAAGTGTTGATTGGTCAAAGGTTGAACTTGATAATCTTGGAGGTCTTTTCCCACCTAAATGATTCTGTGATTCATAAAGACATTCCTGTGTTAGAGTTTTACAGTAATACAGTTGGGTTCTTGTCTTTTTGTCTATTATAAGTCTTACTGTGGAAAGATTTTATTCTGAACATTTTCTTTACCTTTTTTTATTTTTGAGTATTTCAGAAGGTGAGTTCATGAAATGTTTTTACTGTCTGTGGAAAACTGTAGATTCTGATACAACCATAAAATGGTGACTGATCGTGAAAAATCATCCATTTCTTTTTCCACAGAAGCAAAATATAGGTGGGTTTTTTCATCACCAGAGAAAATAAACTATACACCAAACAAACTAATTGTGTGGGACTTCATTTTGATAATAATTTAAACTGGTTCAAGAGAAAATGGTGAAATGTGGTTGAATTCAGTGTGTGGAAGTTTATGTATGGGAAAAGTGAATAGTTGTCTTTAGAGTCACATGTCTAAATGTATTTTTTTCTTTACCTTGCAGTGACCCAGGGTGGGGATGCAGTTGCATCTGATACATGTCCTGATCCTGGAATTCCTGAAAATGGGAAAAGAGTAGGCTCTGACTTCAGGTAAGCATGTTGAGTTTTCTATATGACTAAAAGGAAGGTATTTCCTGTTACATGTATACGGAACATGTAGCTATAGATGTGTATAATTTCCCTAATTTCAAATTTATTGATTCTTTGACAAAATAGATCCAGTCCATTGCATATCTTGCATTTATTTTGCTTGTTTCTTTTTTTTAAATCAATGCATTTTAAATAGGAATTTTACAGTATAATAATCTCATCTATATAAAAAAGTTAGAAATCTCTGGACAGCACAGAAGAATCAGAGAGTATTAATTGTTTTCCCACCATGTAAAAGCTGTTAAAAAACTTGGGGAACATGTCGAATTCAGTGTCTGAGGCTGTGCTGAATACCAGCTCCTTGCCTTTTTTTTTTTTTTTTGTTTTCATCTTTTGTTATAATAAATATAAAATAATAAAAAGAAATAATAATTAAAAAAATAAAAAAGAGACGAGGTCAAATGGACCCTTGTGGAGAAGGGAGGAAGTTTGTTCCTATACTGTTGAGGAATAAAAGCAGAGACTTCAAGGTGCAGCAGAGAAGAAGATCAAAGGAAGAAGATGGGAGCCTCCAGCTTGTGCAGAGATTTATGAATTGCCCAGCACAGAATGAACAATCAGACCTAGGAGTAACTGGAAAGGAGCAATTCATAGAAATTAGGAGCAATGGTGCAAAATTCTTCATAAAGCAAATTAGTCCAACTTAGTTCCTGAGTCATGGCTCTTCCAAGCTAGGTCATGACAGAGGAAAATAAATTAAAAATATATTTTATTTCTGACTGACATGCTATTTTCTTGATTTTTTCTCTCTCTATGCTCAAAGGAGTTTGAGAAATCATAAAAAACTTCAACATTAAGAGATTCAGTTGTATGCAAAGTCAAAGTTTTATTAGTGACAGGGCAGCAGTTTAATGTGTTTTAAAAAATAATGAAGTGAAATAAACTTTCAATAAATAGACTAGAGAGACACACTGTCCAGAAGATGTTTACTGTTGTCCTCTTCTATGTATTCTGATTCAACTTGTCAAGTACAGCTGCTACAAAAGAAATTGTATGACACAAAAGTATAGGATGAATTTCCTGCCCAAAGGACTGCTGTTTTAGGGAACAAATCTTATTTTTATCTAGGTCTTTATTAATGCTTGATGTATTAACATCAGTCAATAGAATACTAGGTAAAAATGGGATGCTAAAATATAACTCTTTCTCAAGATGTATTAAAGTGTTTGTGTGTGTTCATCCAAGGAACACCTGTATACTTCCAGTGTTATTTTGGAGCGTATTTTATTTTATTATTTTTGCAGGAATACCTCAGTTTCCCTCTACTGCTTAAGTCTCTCTTCATAAAGCCATAAGTGGTGTAGAACACATCTCCTCTGAATTGTCTAACAAAAAAAAGCAAAGTTGAAAGAATTAAGGGCAGCATCTAGAGTTACTTTGTTATCAATTGAGAGAGAAAACTATCTCTGGAAAGTGTTGAGCCCATAGCCTAAATGTGTAGTAGAAAACAGCAGGAATGAAAACTTGAAGGGGACTTTCTCACACCACTAATTCTCGATCTCAGAGTAAGTTCAGCAAGTTGGGATGTTGAGGGAGCCTGACCCCTTGACATATAGAGTCTCAGAGTTCTGGGTTTGCTCTACTTTACAAGAATCTGAAGGAGCTTGTTGCTTTCTACAGCTACTAGACATGAGAGTGTAGAGAAAACAAAGCCAGATTCTTCTCAAAGGTAAACAGTGACAGGACTAGAGGCAATGCTGGGATTTGGTAAATTACTGCTAGATTCAGGATTTAAGAAAAAAAAATCACATTTCTACTATTAGGATGGTCAAACACTGAACTTTAAGAAAGAATTTCTAGAACCTCCATTCAGGGAAGCATTCAGAACTCACCTGAACAGGCCTCTGAGTCCTCTGTTCCAACCAAGCTTGCTTGAAATGGGACATTGGACTAGATGACATCCTCTTCCAATCTAATTTATTCAGTGAATCTATAAATGTCATACAGTATTTAGGTGTTCATGACACACAGTTGGCCAAACAGATCTCATCTAGTTATGGTCCAAGTCAGTGGCATATGAACAACTCTTAAGAACCAATAGCAGGTCATAAAAACCCTGGTAATCCTGAGGAGGGTAAGAGAGAGAATTACTTCCCTTCCACTCTAGACTGGAGTCTGTAATTTGAAACAGACAGGGTATTAGAATAATTTTGGTGGAACAGCTTCAAAGATTCAAAGCATGTGAACCCCAACATGGGAGAGCTCAACAACAAATTTCCCAGCAACTTTTTAATACACCAAGCCCAAAAGAACCTTATAGCTCAAAGTATATTTTAAGATATCTGGGGGAATTTAATGTCAAAGAACCTTGCAAAACATAGACAATGGTGTTTTGAACACAATCTCTTACGAATGAATGTGGGTTAAAGGTATCTTAACTGTCGACATCTTACTTATGAGCAATGCTTACTCAACTGACAAATTAAGGATATTTCCCTCCCTCCTTTACCCCATCCAGCCTCTGATAATATTTTCATTTCACCAAGTGTATCTTACTGTTCATGGAAATTAATGAATGCATAAGGTGTTCAACAAGCAATCTCATATAAATTAAGATAAATAAAATGTTGTATACTTTGATCACATTAATTATGTGCCTGTTTCGGGCCTCCAATTCTGAATGTTATTTGAGAGAAACAATAACATTTTGTTTTCCTCCTAAACCTTACTTGTTATCTAAAGACAGATGCAACAGCAAGTGTTTTTCATGTACTTTAAAATTTGCTAATATCTTTTTAAAACACATTTTAGCTACCTTAATGTAAGCTGTCTAAATCTAGCTGGACATTTAAATAGAGAATCTGGCTGGAATTTAGTTTTTGTTTCTCTGAAATGACAAATCAGCATCTTCCACAGGAGAGGGAAAAATAGTATTTGCTGTTGCTTGCATTTCTCCTGTGTAATAAAAATACTCTGGAGAGTAAAGAAAGGCAATGGTTTTTTTAATTTTCTAAGAGGCAAGTATAAACACCAGAAGGAGCTATTGTTCTTGTCAAGAGTATGACAACTGTGAATATTCATCTGAACTAAAACATGTGAAAATACACATTATTCAAAATCTTTTCCAGTCTACTGAAAGACATGTTGTGAGTAGGATTGATGGAAAGGCAGAGGGTTTATTTTCAAGACAGCCTGAGAGTCAACTGATTCAGTGATGACAAGTTATTTGAAATGGGTGTCATCATTTTCAGCATAATAATGGCATTCACTCTAATATCATAAAGCAAACAAATAGGTATTAAAATCTTTACCTTTTCATTCTGTCCTCCTGCCACGCTTTTTCTGTGTTTGGTTTGGGAAGTAGGGAGGAGATTTTCAGTGATATTAAAACAATCCAGTGGGTAGTTGGATTCAGTTTGAGGAACAAATGGTAAGTCAGACTTTGCTAGATAAATGAAAACATAATCAGTACAATTTTCTGGCCAATATCACATTTTATTTTTATGTGAGATCTAAAAACAGGTTGTTAATCTTTTGATTGTTAAAATGAAATCTGAAATGCATATAATTAATACGATTCATCTCTCCTTAAATATGATATGGTATGTGTGGTAAGATGGAAATGTAGTCATTTTGCACAATTTCACTAACACTTGTAACACAAATAGCTTTTCAATTTTCAAAAGAGTTTTTTTAAATTAAATTAATTTTTTATATCATTATTGCTTTAGGTTATTATTTTATGTTTTTAGAAGTGGCTTCTTCCAGTCAGATTCTAGCCTTTTTTATAAACCCACAAATTTTTCTTAGATAGAGTTCAAATTTAAAGTAGAAAAAAAATAGGAAACAGATATTTAAAGTTTGCACAGAGAAATATTAAAACAAAACACAATACTTCCAGTGTCTGCAGATTTGCACAGTGACTAGGGAGATGGAGATTTAAAAAAAAAAATCCAAACCAAGCCAAAACAAAAACCCCAGTTAAAAACATTTATTGGTAACAAGTGGATATTAAATGAAGCAATAATGTTCTTTGAAATGTGTCCTTTTTAAATGGGAAGCTGTCAAGCATAATCAGTGGAGAGACCAAGCAATTTGGATGTTGTTTAGGAGTTTTAGTGTAGTTTGTGTGCTCCTGTTGCATCCCCTCTCCTAAGAATAAGGAGCTTTTGAGTACTTCATATTCCTATCTTGCTCTTTAATGTGAGGTTTGTTGCTATTTTTCTTGTTCTTACTGTGTTGTATTCAACAAATTTATTTTGTGCTCCTTAGTTTGTGTTCAAACATTTAAGGGGATTGTACCCACTGTATAAAATATATGACCTTCACATTAACTGCCCTTAAATCCAAGGTATTTCCAGAGATCTAGGAAAAAAACAAAACAAAACAACCCAAACAAAAAAAAAAAAAAGAAACAAAACACCAAACAAAACCAAACCCTGAAATACATACTGTGTAAAACAATATTGAAACAAATTGGATCATCATAACTGTATAGGTTAAAATAGTATACAATATTTTATATTTGTATTTATAAGACTTTTAAAAGTATGTCTGTAGTGACCAAACCCCAGTCTAACATGAAAACTTTCACTTACTGCATCAGACGTAAAAATATTTTTATTCCTCCTGTTCATTTGGGTGGTTTTATTGTTTGGGGTTTTTTTCCCCTTCTTTTTGGGGGCATTTTAAATTATAAATTGCTATTACAGACATCCAGTAATTATGCATTTCATTTCACTCTAATTTTTTGCATGTGCACAGTTTTGTAATTGCCCTTAGGTGTCTTACTAGTATCAAAGTCTATGGAAATGTTGAAGTTTTCATATTGGTTCTCACCGCATTGCACTTTTGGGAAAGTCTTTGTGTAATATGATTTTTAAATACTGCAGTTCTCAATTTGCATTCATCACAACTAGGTAACTGCTTGTTTTCTGTTTCCTTAGAGTGAGAAATTTAGAGCTTATAATTTTAGAAGATATGACAAACTGTATTTTAAAAATATGTGTTTATTGTGTTAAAATGTCAGATTAATTAATAATAATACTTTCTTTACAAAAAAAGAGAAACTAATTGTATATTAATTTGATGTATTTATTTGGAATCATGCTTGGTCTGTTTTTCTGAGGGTTTTAAGAATGTTCTGAAGGATAGTAGATCATGACATCTAAAATAAGTACAATTTTAGAAAATTATATTACTCTTCAGGGATTTCATGCATTTCACATGAATTACAGAAGGAAATGGCCAATATTTTCCTGGCTTTTCTGAGTTAATATTTAACAGCTCAAAGTGCTAGAACAAAGTAGTTTTTAAAGCTTTCCTAGATTTGGAGCATCATACTCAAATTTTCAATTAACAACAAAGGAAAAGAAACAAATCCTATGAAGGTTTCATGAAAGAACTGAAAAAACTAAAAGAACTATAGAAATACATCACAGTATTGATAAAAAAATCTAGTTACTGTTTGTGAGATCCAAAGAAAATACTTGCCCTTGAAGGGCAGGAATGAGCTGGATGATAGTAAATGAGGTTATTTGTAGTTCTCCACAGCACAATTATAGATGTTGAGGTTTCTGACTCCCATCTAGCAAACCCCTGGTGTTTAGGACTCTATAACTTAGGAAGACTAAACTGAGAAATCTCCTTTATTGTGATCACTTAGTACACAACATGGAATTATTAAATATAGATTTAAAAATGTACAATAAACAAACAGCAGGACCAGTTGGTTATAATGGGGAAGATAAAATATCACAAATAATAAATAAAAGCAGACATGTAAGTACTGTTTAGGAAAGCTCTCTTTGATATAGGCAGTAACTGTATACATTTTTTTATTAGTTCTTCATAAAGATTGGTCAGCATAAATCATTCTAAAAGGGGCAGACTTCAATGTTATAAGTGTAACAGTAAAATTTTGGTCCTAAAATAATCATCATTTAGCATGATTTTTGACTGAAAAATTCAACAAGGTCAGGAGTATTTAATGAATTATTACCACTGTAATGAATTAATTATGATGAAGTAATTATTTTCTGGTTGTATATTTTAACAAATTACCACATCTAGCTGCTTATTCTCTTATTTGAGAAAATATAGAGAGCTTGAAGTTATTAATGAAGTACCTTCTGTTGCCTGAAAAAATTGTGATTGTATATTTTCTTTAAAAATGTATGTCTCTATGCGTTCATTGAACTCATACTTTAAATAATCAAACTTACTATCATAATTGTTTTGTATTCCTGACCACCTTGCTTAAAAGGTGGGCAAGCTGAATAGTTCATCAGTCTCCTAGAGCATAAGTTGTTTTTTATGAATATAACATTGGTAGAGTAGAATTTTGCACCTTAATTTCTTTGTTTGGATCTTGAAATAATGTCATTTGGTGACATTTACATTTATTTGAGGAAGTTGATATTTAAAAATATTTTAATTCCTTCCTTCTTCCTCATTTGTTTCCCAGGGTGGGTGCAAGTGTACAGTTTTCCTGTGAGGATAATTATGTGCTGCAAGGTTCTAAGAGCATCACTTGTCAGAGAGTGACAGATACACTGGCTGCCTGGAGTGACCACAGGCCAATTTGCAGAGGTAAGTGCTATTCTTTGAATTTTTTCCTCAAGTTTGGATGGATAATTTATAATTTCTGCTTAAACATGCACTAAAACAATGCTCAAAACAAAAACCATCAAAAAAAACAAAAAACCCCCAACTATATTTCATGTGTATATATGATTATGTATGTAATAAGACCTTTATGTAGCTTGAAGCATGTAATCAAATATATAGAAAGAGAATCAATTTAGGAAGCTACTTTCCTTTAAACAGTTTTCCTTTCACTTAATCTTCTTATTGTCATGTTAAACTTATTTTAAGTAGAACTAGTTAGGTTTATGTTAGCCTTTTCTAATTCAATTCCTAGATAGGACTCCTCACAATCCCATTTTGTCCCTGTCAGTCCTAGATATTTAACTAGTCCTTATTTTTCAGTAAATTCCTTTATCAGTCATCTACTTTTCTCAACTTTTCAAATTACCTAACCTTCTAACTTATTTTTAAATGCCTTCCTATTATGGTCTAGACCAATGAATGAGACCTGCTTTTAAGGCGGAGTTGGGGGAAGTGCATTTTTTTGTTTATATGTTTTTTTCCATTGCAATCTACTGCCTGTAATAAAAACACAGAAAAATACATAAATTCTGTAAGAGTACACCAGAACTGTGGTATATAGGAAAAATTAATAATACATCTTTATATAGAGAGCTTTTCCTTTTGTCTCAGTAGAAAAAATAATTTGGTTTCCACATTTCAATTGTACATGTCAGTGACAGTCTTGACCCTTGAAATATGCCAGTCTCACACTCTCCTAGAACCATACAACCTAGCCAGGACAGACAGTGAAAAACAAGGCAAAACATCACCACTGACTGGGGGAGAACGGGGAAGGGGGGGAATCATACAAACTGTTTGAAATATTTTTACTGTCATTTTGAGGCAGATCAAAGAGTCACTCCTTGTGCACACTGAATGACAGTTTCCAGGGCAGCAAACATGATTTGTTTCAGAGACTAGGGAGGGAAAGATTTGCAACATCTGGACCTAAACCTTTGCTTGTTCAAGACTGAGCTAAAGCATAATCTCACTTATATAAAACTCATATACCACTTAAATAGTTTTTATTGCTTAGTAATTTCCTAAAAACAATTTGGTTCTTTTTTATGTTGCCAGAGTAGACTTTTTTCAATTGTATAATCACATATGTGATACACTTGTAAATTATACTTTCTTCATTAAAGACTGTAAACAGTTGTGGTGGATTACCCTAGCCAAGAGGTAAACACTAACCCAGACACCCACTCACATATCCCCAGTGGGATGGGGGAGAGACCTGGAAGAGCAAAAGCTGAAAACTTGTGGGTGGACATCAAGACAGTTTAATAAATGTATCCAAACTGTGCACACAACCAGAGCTAAAGAATTTTATTCACTACTTTTAACTAGTAGGCAGATATTTAACTATCTACTGGAAAGCTGAGTCTCAGCACAAGTGACGATCATGTGGGCAGACAAACCTATAACAATGAAGGTGCCCACTTCCTCCTCCTTTCCCTGTGCTTTTAGTGCAGAACCTGTTGCCCAATGGTCTGGGATGTTGCTCTTGTCAGTTGGCATTAGCTATCCCAGCTGTGTCCCTCCAAACTCCTTGTGCACCCCCAGCCTTGCTGACAGCTTTGATATTGTTCAAGCAATTCTCAGCAGTAGCCAAAACACTGTTGTGTATGAACACCATTCTAGTTACAAATCTAAATCACAGCACCATATCAGTTACTGTGAAGAAAGCTAATTCAATTTCACTCAGACCTAATAAAAAATTCTATAAGGGCAGCTCTTGGATAAGTTATTACAAGCTGTATAACAAATGTATTACATAGTCACTTCCATGTAAGAACTATACAATCTAAAAAATAGTTAAAAAGAAAAAAAAAAGTCATATCCCTATTCTTTCCAGAACAGCAAAGTAATGGTATCTCTTGAACTCAGTGTCTCTGTAGCTCAGTCAATTTAAATGAGAAATCTAAAAATACCCTCTCTTAGTTTCATAGTACTGCAGAATAATATGTCCCTGCAGCTCTACTGTTCAATCTTGTTTAGTGGTGTTTTTTAAATCTCTTGAATATATTCTTGTTTGCTAATATGCTGCAGAAATGAGCTGAAGTAATCCACAAATGATAAAAGTAATGCTCAGGAGGAAGGAACTCTTTGCTGCTGAGTTATCTGTGTATTATTGCTAGTGTTTTCTATATCTTTCTATTTATTATCTGCAAATATCTCTATTATGATTTAATACCTTCAGTAAACTAAAAAATTGGGATGAATGAGTCCTATACTTCCATTAAAATCACGTTTGGAAAAACATGTTACTTTCTTCAAACATGTTTCCAAAATTGAAGCTCAAATTCCACAACAGTCTGAGGGCTAAGCCAGTCACTCTTCATAAGTTATTTATTTATTTCTGAACACAGATTAACATTGTTTCAGCTGAACAGTGTATAATTCTTGGTCAATACTCTGACACTGCATATGGTGCTTGTTTGTGGATGGTGGGAAGTGAAAGACATAAATTTTATTTGCAATCTGTATTACTTTCAGTTCCTTTACTGACCTTCAATATGCCAGTATTCATGGTGCTCGTACCAAGCATTTAATAATAAAATACACAATGCAAAGATCTTTTTATCATATTTTCTAAATGATCACCAACTTGAAGTGGAAAAGCTGATAAACTGTGTGCATCTACTGTGGGCTCAATGAGTTTAAATGTACAAGACTTACTTAAGAAGCTAACATTTGAATTTACCCCAGAATAGTGACTATCAAAATTCAGAATTTATGAAGCTGATGAATAATCACAGGAAACATCTTTGTGCTGGCAAGTTCGTGACCTTACTTGAAAGGGCATAGCAGTTGCTGCGTTCCCTGGGGCCCTGGGATCAGCAGGGTCTACCCAAGGTGATGGTCCATGTCAGGGTCCACCCCACTGCCACCACCTGGGTCACAGGCAGGGAGTGCTGGGACGTCTCAGAAGGTGCCAAAGACACTGAATGGTGCTAAAATGCAATTGTTCCCAAATTCCTTAAATTCCATACAAAAACCTTACCATGATCCAGTCTTTTTTTTTCTGTAAGCATTGTACAATGCTATTTTTTATGCAATGTTTTGCATAATGCCATTTCCTAAACAGACCTCTGGGCTTCAACTGTTACTTTTGCTTGGCTTTCCTGCACCCACCTTATTTGTTTGGGGTTTTTTTCCTAACCCCTGAAATTCAAATAGAAGAAAGAGAAAAGAGTAACAGCTTGACTGAAAAATGTCTCTGCAAGGGAGATGTTTCAGACTTTCTTCTTTCTGGATAGCTAGAGGAGGAACAAACTGTTTTCAAAGGCTTATTCCTACAAAGGTGCATCTCTGGATTAGTTCCTCTTGTAGCAGAACTTATGCAATAGGAACTGAAAATAAATTAATAAATATTAATTTTCTGACAGTTACAGTGCTAGAGGTGTGGTGCTTCTACCAGTTACTAGAGTGTAGAAAACATCCTTTACTTCAGATCTTATGAATTTGCTCATTATTCCAGCAATTCAAACAATATATTTTTCTTGATAGAGCAAGAGTATGCCAAGCTTTTTGCTGCATTGGTAGTAGGCAACATATAGTGGCATACTAAATATGATTAGCTCTTTAGTGACACTCAGGGTTTAGTGACACTTGGGTTTATGGTGGACTTGACAGAGGTAGGTTCACATTTAGACTTGGTAATTCTAGAGACCTTTTCCAACCTAAACTATTCTACGATTCTGTGGGGGTTTGGTTTTTTTTTATTCATGTTAAACACAGACAGCTTGTTAAGAACTGTTAGTGATGCTTTGGTAGAATTAAATACCTGGACGAGGGGTTTTTTTGGTTTCTACTTGTGTCTGAGATTGAAGTGAAATTCATTGAAGACTATTAAAACAATTTTTAGCATAAACAGAAAATCATAGAATGGTTAGGATTGGAAGGAATCTTAAAGATCATTTAGCTCCAACCTCTCTGCATACAAAGACATTTTCCCAGAAAACTGAGTTCTAGCTGAATCAATCTAGACAAAGAATTTCTAAAGTTTAGTCTCTGAAATAGTAACAAAGGACCAAATGCTGGTAGCAGAGTGTGATGGAAGGAGAGATAATCTGAAAGTCATTTTCCTCTACTATCCCTTTTTTCCTATTTGTACCCATCATACTTCTACCAATGGATAAGAGCAAGCATCCTCACAGCAGTCTGTGAGTAAACAAATGCTCATATTTCATTCTTCAGAATGGAGACAACCACAGAGAAAGATGAAAACTAAATTTTTCTGAAGTACTAGAAATATGTTGAGTATTTTATTCCAATAGTCAGAAAAAGAATGATCAAGTTTTTAAAGTATCTAGTAATTCCTTCTTCCTGTATGAAATTTAAGTAATTAAAGAGTCTAAATTACATTAGAAGTTAATGGAAGGTATGCAGATAGATTCTGAGATTCAGAGATTTATATCTAAGTACATAGAAATGGCATGACCTAGACTCCAACTTTTAGCATGTTGTCACAGTGCTGCGGTACCAGAAACCTGACAGTGACATTTTAATTTTTTTTAATTCTATAACTACATTTATGTCACTCGGAATTATATGTCTAAATATTTTTAAATTAAATTTCTGAGAAATTTTATAAAATCTATTCCTAATGCTTTTCTGAAAATGACTGATTATGTGAAGTAATGCATTTTCAAAATGTTGAATATCCAGATTTGCTGATATTGATATGATAATTCTGAGAATTTATTTTACATAAAGTTAAGATTTCAGTAATGTAAATGTTGCGCTAATTAATTGAAAAATGCTTGTTTTCTTCCTCTTTAGGTCATTTTTCAAGATTTTTTTTGCCTGGCTCAAACACTTTCAATAGCAGATTGTTATAGAACATATAATACTTTTGGGGCAAGTTGTTACTAATGCTGTGACAATTTTATAATATTTGTTTTAAACAGAGCAACCAAGAAAAAGCAGTCTGATTTGGTGTTTATCATTTTAGCTAGAACATGTGGTTCTAATTTACGTGGACCAAGTGGCATTATCACATCACCAAATTATCCAGTTCAATATGAAGACAATGCACATTGTGTGTGGGTCATTACAACAACTGATCCAGAAAAGGTATGCTTTGTATCTTTGTCTCAATTTAAATAGTAGAATTTTGGCTCTGTCACGAATACATGTAAGTGTATATGTTCATTTGAATACAAAAATATCCATATTAGAGGTGTTAAGAAAATACATAGGGCACTAGGGAAGAAGAAATAGCAATGTATAAGAAAATTTCCACTCAGAGTAATAGGTCTGATTTAAAGTTTCCAAGTTTTAAACACAATTTTTAATGAAATACATAAAATCATAGTCAAAATCCCACAGTGCTAAATGAGATAGTAGTGAGCTTTTCAGGTTGTATCTTGATCTTTACTTGCTGTTGAATCTTGACATAAAAACATGCATACATCTAAGTATTTTGACAGATCATGTAAGGTGTTTTACTACCTACATAATTTTTCTTTTCAATCCACTGTTTTCCAGTAAGGATTCTAAATACATAACTGTGTATAATTATGCGTGATAGTGATCATAATTAAGTATCTTCCCAATGCATTGTGCTTCCATAATTACAAAACATGTATTTCCTGTGCAGTTTTTTAGAACACTGTATTCTTGACTTCATTAATATAGTTAAGGGAAAAAGGTTTATTTCCCCATAAATAAATGAAAATGTTTAGCTGCAGAAAAGATCGTTTTGCTGCATGCTTTCATAGCATATTGTTGAGATGTAAATACTGTTTCTTTGCAAAATCAAGTTCACTTCTTCTTAAAGAAGATTCAGTGCCTCAATAAAGGTATGTATTCAGGAAAAACAGTAGTCAAAAGTACAAAACTATCACACTGTGCACGATTTTACGGTAGTGGGACTTCTCTGAAGAGAAATTGTTAAATCACTTTGGACTTGAAAATATGGAAAAGCATTTAAAATGTTGAAAATGTCTGAAAATTTCACCTACTCAAACTTATGTTCAGGAATATGTGGTCTTGTTGATTTTTCAAAATGTGCAGCACTTTTTTATGACAGAATTTATATGTGCATCAAAAGAAAATAAGTGCAATTACTACTAATAGAAGAGAGTCTTAGAATCTTAATGCTTTTTTGTTCATTTCTTTTAAATTTTTCTTCCCCTGACTTTTTAAGAATTCTAATTAAAGATTTTTTTCCATATTTATTATAAAACGAAGATGGCAATCTCCCTGCTACTTGCAAGAAAGTTTGATCATAATAATAGAAAAATTTGTACTGACTATGCAGTATTATTAAAGGTAGTATTAATGTATAACTAAACTGTACAGTGTATATTATTATGGAGGCTCAAACTTACCAGTGCAAAAACCCTAAAAACCCATCTGCTACAATAATGTGCCAGATCAGTTCATACTATGCAATAGATCTTTTTCAGTGGATCTAGGGTTTTAGTAGAGCAGAATTTAATGAGATTGATGTGGATTAGTTTATTTCTCTGTTCGCTGGACTCGAAAAGACACTCACTCTTAAGTTGCACAGTGGGCAGGTTGCTAGTTCATAAGTCACAATAATACACAGAAGGAATTGCATACCCAGATAGATCAATTACGTTATGGTCAAAATGAAGATATATGAGTACAACACTTGGAGCTTTCACCCAGAAACAAAGTCCACACTAGCATCCACCAGGGTGAGAGGTAAAGAGACATGTTAACAGACATTGATGTTCACAGTATAAGAAAAAAGGGCTGAACTTTTAAGTCTTTCAGTTCTGAACAGGATAGCTGATATTGAATGAATTGTCATTTTATTAATCTTGGATTTGTCTAGCAGTGCAACAAAGGAAGATTGTTTTTTTTTATTTCATGTATCTCAGAAAGATGGGTATTTGCTTTAGACCAAGATGGCTGTAAATGTGAAGTCTTGAAACATATTTAAGACTTGCAGTATCCTTATGTTGCTTTCACATAAAGTCTCATCATCTTTATCAGTATGTTTCAATACAATTCTAATTGACTTCCATCACCGAGTAACTGTATATAGACTTAACACTATCCTTTTCGATAATAAAAAATAGCAAAGAAAATCCTTTTACTTTACAGACTATCTGAGTGAAATGGAACATCTTTCCTACTTCTTTCTAAATGAACTGTCTTGCTAGCATTTTGAAATCTCTAAAATTTAAAAAAAATCAATTACAAAGGTAATTTTCAAGTTTGCAAAACAATGAACTGATTTAAGGTTATGCTGAGAGTTTTGCAAATTTTCATGCCTGACTTTTCTTGAAGTTATGAATGACAGAACTCTAAAACTGAACTGTGTATTGAAGGTTTGATTTTAAGATTAGACTGGGGTGGTGTTATAGTCTTCTATTTGAGGGTGAATTCATATTTTTGTCTTGGTCCACAAAAGCAGAGAGGGAAAAATGTTCAGCCATATGGGGAGCAAGAGTCACATACAACTGAGGTTAAATGTTGGGAATCAAAATGATAATTCACTTTTATTCTCTATTAAAGAGGAGAGAAAGAAGGAAATGAAGAAAAAAGGAAAAGCAACCGGTAATTACAAAAAGGAAGTGATAGTTACCATTATGAATCCTGTGGTGTCCTGTTGATCCTTTCTTCTTTTCTCCTTTGATGGAGAGAGCTCCATCCAAGCTTGTCTTCTTATATGTAGGCTAAGTGGCACACTTTGTGATAGTATTTTAGCAGCCTTTCCCAAGCTTGGAGACTATGACAGCAGCACGTCTGCCACATAGACATTGGTGTTCACAGGGCGATTGTGCGATACACCTCAAGTCTGCAGGTTGCAATGTTCACCTGCTCTACCTTATTAGGAAAAGAAGCAGGTGCACAGAGTCTGTAGTTAACCGAACATCGTGTTAGTGTGATTGATTTCTGACTGCAATTTTTTAAAACTTCAAATCAACTTGCTTTTTGCACTTCAAGCAATGGCAAAACATATTGCTTTTTTAACAGTTCAGACAGTTTCAAAACAAATTGCTCTTCACCAGTTCTCTACAGGATTCTACTATTTTGACTGTCAGATTTGAAAATATTTACCAGAATGCTTAGAGTCATATTCGATTTTCTTTTCCAAGAAGACAAACAGTTCATGACATGTTGTTACTCTGTATTTTAAATTACTTTTGACTTACTCTAACAGTGAATTTGTGACCTTTCATCAGGTTAGTTTGCACATAGTATTTATTTTAAGATGATGATTTCTCTTAACATAACATTGAGTGAAGTTTAAGGAGGATAGTCTTGTCAAAGACATTTCCTTGAAAAAAAAAAACAACACAGAATCCCAAGAAATTTAAGGAAGCAAGCAACCAACCAACAAAAAACCCAACACATAATGAGCTTGAATATTTTAAAGAACAAATCTATAAAAACCCAAAAAATCCAAGGTTTTCAAATTTTGCATTCCAGTGCTTATGTAGGGAGAATTTTAATGTCAAATAAAAATAATTTTAAAAAAATTCTAACTTCCTAGGGGCAGTTGCACAGCTCCAGGTCTTAACCAACCGTATCGAGATCCTAGTTAGAAAAAATGTTTTTTTCTAACATTTTTTTGCTTTTTTTTCTGAGCAACACAAAAATCTAAGTTAAGTTTGATTCTTCTCCTGTTCAGAGGTATTTCTGTTAATGCTCTGCTTACTTTGAAGAGTTGATTTTCTTCCCTAAACATTTATTTGTTTCCTCTGGGTCCCACTATTGTAGCTTTTGATCAGCATCCTACTGAGTCATTTATTAGACTTTTAGTACTTGCAAATACAACTTTATGGTGCTCTTCTGACTCTTTGTCAAGTAGATGCTGTAATTCTTGGCAACTCTACATTGTTTTAGTTGTTCTGTTAAGCAGTTTCTCAACTTTTTAGAATCAGTTACTTTGAACTGTTCTTCTGAGGTCTTACCGATCTGTTGTCATTATCTCGTTCTTGCTGTTAGTATAATCTCTTCAGTACATACTAAGCATGTCTCTATCCCTTGCTGTTTCAATTCATTCTCTAGAGTGCGGGGGTTTTTTCTTAAGACTTGCTGTCTTGATTTCCTGACGCTTTCACTATTTTATGGTAACATTGCAAGGACTCCTTTTTTCAGCCCCACTGCCTACAGGAGGGCAACACTTCATGTTGTTTCAGCAATGATACCTAGTTTTGCATAATATTTTCCTAACGGATTGCTGATTGAGATATAGTAGATATGCCATGGGCTGCAATAGTTCTAAGTTTAATGACCTGGTAAATAAAGACTGTGTCTCAATTACGTTTTGGTTCTTTTTGTATTTGTTTTTTTAAATTATATTTTTTTTTTGAAAAACATACTTTCCACGCAGTACAAAGCACAGATTTTAAGTATTTGTTTTCTTCTTCTTTACAAAATAAAAGTTATTCACTGCAGTTGCCATAATTGAAGAAATTGGAATTAATTAGAGGGAGATTATGAAACTTTGCATACAGTTTTTAAGGGTGAGTTTTTAGGTATTTCACAGAACCACAGAATATGCAGAGGTGGAAGGGACCCACAAGTATCATTGAGTCCAATCCTTAGCCCTGTACAGGACCATCCACCCTCTGGGTGAAGAACCTCTTCCTAATATCCAAAATAAACTGCCTGTGACACAACTTCAGGCTGTTCCCTTTGGTTATGCCACAGAGAAGAGATCAGTGTTTGACCCTCCTCTTCTCCTCACAAGGAAGTTGTAACTGCAATTAGGTCTCCCCTCAGTCTCCTCTTCTCCAGGCTGAACACACCAAGTGCCCTCACCTGCTCCTCATACAGCTTCCCCTCCAGGCTCTTCATTATCTTAATTGCCCTCCTTTGGATACTCTCTAACACCTTAGTATCTTTCTTATGTTGCAGTGGTCAAAACTGCACACAGTATTCAAGGTGAGGCCACAAATTGAATTATACCTCAATATTTTGCCATTAAATGATGTTTCTAATTTATTGCCTTTCAAAGCATAGAGGGGGAACTTCAGGACAACATTTTTATTAAGTAAAAGTTCCCCTGGTTCACATCTAAGGAGTCTACATGCTGTTGAGGTTGATTTTGAGATAATTTATTTTAAGATAATTCATTCTCACGTTATGCCCTAAAAAAGCAGTCTTTTTAAGTAGCATATGATAATATGCAGGGGGGTTGAGTGAATTTATTTTGCTGCTTCATGAATTGATTCAAATTTGTGGTAGCTCAGATATG
Source organism: Pithys albifrons albifrons (assembly GCF_047495875.1). NCBI lineage: Eukaryota > Metazoa > Chordata > Aves > Passeriformes > Thamnophilidae > Pithys > Pithys albifrons. The sequence continues at coordinate 20,384,562 of NC_092459.1, read as the reverse complement.
ATCTGTTAGTGACACTTATCTTCCATGTAAGTAACTTATGCCTATACAATAAGTTTTGACTGGATTCAGAACGTGTGTTTGAATGGGCAAGTTTCCTCCAGTTAGACGGCATTATTGTACCATATTGATTAATATTATAGCAAGTTTTTTGAAAATGTGTTCATAAATACCTTGTTTCTTCAACGTTTCCTTATAGACAGGTCTCCTGTCCCTCCAAATGTCTCATCAGACCATCCTGCCACATGTAATAGGTTTCACATCTACAGAATCTGCAGTGTAACATTGTACTCTGACTGGGGAAGTTCTTGCTGACACCATACAGCTCATCCCTATTTACTAGAACCCTACCACAATATTGATTTTTATCTGTAGAACTTGTCCCTTCTTACCATACTTCAGCATTTTGAGTTGCAGACTTTTTGAGGATCAAAAATATGGAGATATATGAAGTTGTCTTGGGCTGAGCTGGCAAAATAGCAGCTGCCCAACTCAGAGTCAGTCTTTTCCCCCCACACACTGAGAAAAGCGAGACAGGGAAAAAAACCTCAAACTAGGTTTAAATTTAAGCTAACTATATATATTTATACAGAAAAGAGAAAATTAAAAGCAAACTACAATACACATTTACACAAGTTAGAAATAACAAGAAATAACTTCCCACTCCCTAGTGAACACAAATCCCACTGTTTTAACTATGAATCATTCCAGAGAACTCAATTCCCCAGAAACAGACTTAAGCAGAGAGAAAGATTAAGAACAGACATTTTACTTCCCTAAGATAACATGATGGTGAGCCGGGGCTCTGGGCCTGCCGTCTCTCCTGGGATGGCACGGTTCATCTTTCTGGGACTACGGCTATGAAGGAACTGACCAAGCCACTCACACACTGACTCTTACACTTTGAGATCATGTCAGAATACAGTATGGAATACTGTTGGCTAGAATCATAGAATCACAGAATCATAGAATCAATTGGGTTGGAAAAGACCTCCAAGATCATCAAGTCCAACCCTTGGTCCAACTCTAGTCCATTTACTAGATCATGGCACTCAGCGCCACGTCCAATCTGTGTTTAAAAATCTCCAGGGATGGTGAATCCACCCCCTCTCTGGGCAGCCCATTCCAATGCCTGATTACTCTCTCTGGAAAGAATTTTTTTCTGATCTCCAACTTAAATTTCCCCTGGCAGAGCTTAAGCCCATGCCCCCTTGTCCTATTGCTGAGTGCCTGGGAGAAGAGACCAACCCCCACCTGGCTAGAACTTCCCTTCAGGTAGTTCTAGACAGTGATGAGGTCACCTCTGAGCCTCCTCTTCTCCAGGCTAAACAACCCCAGCTCCCTCAGCCTCTCCCCATAGGGCTTGTGCTCCAGTCCCTTCACCAGCCTTGTTGCTCTTCTCTGGACCCGCTCCAGCACCTCAATATCCTTTCTGAACTGAGGGGCCCAGAACTGAACACAGTACTCAAGGTGTGGCCTCACCAATGCAGAGTACAGGGGAAGGATCACTGTCCTGGTCCTGCTGGCCACGCTATTTTTGATACAGGACAGGATCCCATTGGTTTTCTTGGCCACCTGGGCACACTGTGGGCTCATGTTGAGCTTCCTGTCAATTAGTACTCCAAGGTCCCTTTCTGCCTGGCTGCTCTCCAGCCACTCTGTGCCCAGCCTGTAGTGCTGCAGGAGGTTGTTGTGGCCAAAGTGCAGGACCCAGCACTTGGCCTTATTTAACTTCATCCCATTGGAATCAGCCCATCTCTCAAGTCTATCCAGATCCCTCTGCAGAGCCCTCCTGCCTTCCAGCAGGTCGACACTCCCTCCCAGCTTGGTGTCATCAGCAAATTTGCTGATGATGGACTCAATCCCCTCATCTAAATCATCAATAAAGATGCTAAACAGGACTGGACCCAACACAGATCCCTGGGTCACCACTAGTGACCGGCCGCCAGCTGGATGCAGCTCCGTTCACCAGCACTCTCTGGGCCCGACCCTCCAGCCAGCTCTTAATCCAGGAGAGGGTACACTTGTCCAGGCCATGGGCTACCAGCTTTTTCAGGAGTATATTATGGGAGACAGTATCAAAGGCCTTGCTGAAGTCCAGATAGACCACATCCACAGCCTTCCCCTCATCCACCAGGTGGGTCACCTGATCGTAAAAAGAGATCAGGTTGGTCAGACAGGACCTGCCCCTCCTAAACCCATGCTGGTTGGGTCTAATCCCCTGCCCACCCTGAAGGTGCTGTGTGATTGCACTCAGGATGAACTGCTCCATAACCCTGCCAGGCACGGAGGTCAGGCTGACAGGCCTGTAGTTGCCAGGGTCCTGCTTGCAGCCCTTTTTGTGGATTGGGGTGACATTCGCCAACCTCCAATCATCTGGGACCTCCCCAGAGAGCCAGGACTGTTGGAAGATGATGGAGAGCGGTTTGGCAAGCTCTTCTGCCAGCTCCTTCATCACCCTGGGATGGATCCCGTCTGGTCCCATAGACTTGTTAGGATCCAGCTGGCTCAGTAAGTCAGTAACTATTTCCTCCTGGAATACAGGAGGGCTATTCAGCTCCCTCTCCCTGTCTACCAGCTCCAGAGGCCAGTTGTCTTGAGGGCCACCTGTCTTACTGGTGAAAAGTGAGGCAAAGTAGGTGTTAAGTACCTCAGCCTTCTCCTCATCTTCCTTAACTATATTTCCCTTCAAGTCCAACAGAGAATGGAGGTTTTCCTTGCCCCTCCTTTTGTTATTAATGTATTTATAGAAGGGCTTTTTGTTATCCCTAACCGAATTAGGGAAATTAACTTCAAATTACCTTTTCCTTCCCTATTTTTTTCCTGCATGACCTAGCTCTATCTGTAAATTCTTCCTAAGTAGCCAGCCCTTTTTTCCAGTCTGTAAACTTTCTTTTTATCCCTGCTTTCTGGCAGAATCTCCCTATTTAACCAAGCTGGCCGTCTTCCCCTCCGGCTCTCCTTTCGGCACACTGGGACAGCCTGTTGCTGTGCATTCAAAATTTCCTTCTTAAAACATGTCCAATCCTCCTGGACCCCCTTGCCTTCAAGGGTTGTTTCCCAGGATATGCTCTGAATTAGTTTCTTGAATAGGCAAAAATATGCTCTCTGGAAGTCCAGTGTAGAGGTTTCAATGGTGGCTCTCTTTGCATCCCTGAGGACTGAAAATTCTATTATTTCATGGTCACTATGCCCCAGGCGGCCTCCAACCACTACATCATCTACCAGCCCCTCTCTGTTTGTAAATAGTAGGTCTAGCGGGGCCTTACCCCTGGTAGGCTCATTTACCAGTTGATGAAGGAAATTGTCCTCTGTACACTCCAGGAACCTCCTTGACTGCCTCTTCTCTGCAGTATGAAGCTCCCAGCAGATATCTGGCAGGTTAAAGTCACCCACAAGAACAAGGGCTGGAGATTTTAGAAGAAGTCAGCTGTCAGCTAGCTCAGCCCAGCTCAAGTCAGCCGACAGTCCCAGGCCTAGTCTGAAATCTAAAGCCTAAATTTAGGCCCAATTAGCTAAACCCGTAACAGAAGTACTTTCAGTCAAGTCTTTTCTCGTCATGGCAATATACTGGCTCATGCTGGTGGCTTACTCAACTACTATTTTATGAGTCACAGGACTGATTTGATAGAGTGAAGGAAATAGTCATTGTTATTTTTAGATTGCCTTATTTGTATATCCTGTTTTCTAGATCATACAAATACACTAAGACCTTCCTGAAAATGGGGTTTCCCATGATGTGTGGAAAATTAAAGCAATTTGTATGTTCTTTCTGCTTCACATAGCGTTAAAACTGATCTTTGTGCCATATGAGAGTGTGCGTATTTGAATATTAATTTTTTTATTTTTCATTCGCTGGCAAAGCATATTTAAATTTAGGGGGCTATGATATAATTGACAGAGGATTCACATGATTTAAAATTAAAATTATTAAGGTCCTAGTTAAGAAGCAAACAAACACTGGTTGAGTTCATCTTGCTTTGAAATATGCTCTTGTATTTATTTATTTTTGCATAATCAAGGAGATTTTTGAACTCAAAGTATAACTAAAGCAATTATATGAGAAAATTGTTGCAGTATAAGGATGAGATTTTAAACTTCCAATGTCTTGAAATCTTCCAGGATAGCATTGGTTCTGGCCTGAAATACATCCCAAAACAACAAAAAAAAAAAACGAAATAGTCTGTGTATTTTAATATAAGGTGCAAAATGTATTAAGCCTACTGGAAAAATCATGTTATATATAACTGACTCACTACAGTATATGTTCATCTTCAATTTGAATTTGAATGCATAAATTGTAATGCAAAGTTCTAAGTACATGCAACTGGTGCTTTAAAAAATACATATATTTTGGAAAACCAAGACCAGTTTATATTTTAAAATTTTATTTTTGTGATGTCTTCTGGGTTTTGTGTATACTTACTAGAATAATAAGGTTTTTATTAGCAATGCTGATATTTCTACATTTCAAAACGTTGTGTGAGTGAGATGTAGGGCTGCAAGAAAAGACTTCCATTCTGGCATTGAAGACATTTAGAATGAAACTTGTTTTGCGCATGTGGGTGCTTCGTGTCTGAACACACAATTGTACTTGATGGAGATTTGTCATATAGTCTGTAGAGTCAAAGAAGTGCTTCATCTGTTCCTAAAGCAGTCCAGTAGAGGCTGATCAACTAAGTTACTGCTTTAGTCACTCTCACTGTTTAAGAACCAAAAGGGATTTAGACATTTTAAATTTTAAAATGTAATGTTTAGCATGTACATAGTGTTGTGGAAGGAAGTATGCTACTTCAGATGAGGAGAATGCTGCACAGATTGAATGGGAAAGGTCCTGTAGTAGCCATATGTTGAATGAAAAAAAACATCATTTTTGAGTAGAGTCAGACCAGATTTAACTGAAAGTGTTGAAGAAAATCTCTCCTCCATTAATAGATTTATTTCTAAGAGTAAGTCTTTTAGAGAAACGGATGGACTCAAATCAAACCTGTTTTCTATATTAAGATTGGATGTCTCATTTGTGCATTAATTTAATTATCTTTAAAGACTGATGGTAGGCCCTGATGGAAGAGGGACTCATGATGCAAGGATCCAAGCATAAATTTTTTGCAGCACAGGAAGTACTGTATTTCCTGGTTTGTAAGAAAAGCTAACCAAAGAAGCACACTTAATTCTTCTAGTGTTATTTCATGTGGTATTTGCTTAATTTTTGTCAGATGATTTCTAACATTAGGTGCAGAAAAATCTCCAACTTTAAGTTTTTCTCTCGTAAGACAATTGTCACAAGTCCAGGCTAACAGTTATATTACTTATTTCTTACCTTTTGTCTGACCTTCCTCTTTCCATGCTGTTTTTGAGCAAAGGAGACTAACTGCTGAGCCTTATCTGTCTTCAGTATCTCATAGTTGCTTTCAGGATATCGGCTAGATTTACACTAATGAGATTGAGTTGTGGAGTGTGAATTTTATGAGCCTCATATGTATCTAAGTACGACATATTGAGTTATAAATGGCAATTTAGGAAAAAAACAAAGAATAACAACAAAAAAAAACCAGTAAGACTTTTGGAAAGAAACTATAGAAGCATACACATGAAGATATGGAAATACTGAAGAAGGAGATTTAGCAATGTATTTACTGTGATACTGTCTTATTTTACAATAAGTCCATATTTCAGAAAGACAGTTGGAATGTGTTGGCTGGTAATGCATTGCTCACGCAAACAAAAGATTCGGTGTCCAAAAAAAGGTGAAGATATTAGAATGTGCAAAGATTTAGTTGGAAAGATTAAGCCTTATATACATGGCTTAATGAAAGCTATTTTAAAAAAATCTACCAAAAAAACCCAACAAACAAACCAAAATTCAAAACCTTCAAAATTATCAAAATTATTTTGTTAAATACAAAAGCATGCCATTTTAAAAGTTCTAATGCTTCTGTTTCTTCATGTTCTAATACCAGACCAAGGAAAAAGAGAAAAGAGTTTTCCCTTTCAAAAGAGAGCAGTATGTAATATTTTTACTATGATATGTTTCTTCTGTATCTGCTTGGACAAGAATTATACAAATCTATTTTTGTGACTCTTCAGTTTAATACTTAGTGCAGTGAACGTGGTCCATACTTGCTTTTCTCGTCCAAACACTTTTCCAGACTAGGTATCTGAAAAATTCTTAATTATTTAGCCTATATATTGCAAAACAAAACCAGGCTATTCCTCTTTGAATCTTTTATTTTATAGCTAAAGAATTCCCTACTTAAAAAATGCAACGACCCCCTTCCCCACCCCCAGCTCTTCAGCATGTAGGCTTGTCTTTTTGTTTTCCAATTGTCAGAGGGAGACTTTAAAGATTTAAAATGAAGAAAACAAAACAGCAAAAAAACAACTACCACAACTTCACTTTCATCATTGATATTGACTGTTATGCATCCACTGCCATATGCGTACTTCTCTTGTTGCTGAGAGTTGAGTTGTTGCCTCCAGCTTTTTTCTTAGAGGAACTTATCCGCTCTTAGAATTTCTCCATCATTTCCTTTCTTGCCTAAGTTTTTGTCCTTTCATGTTGGTCTGCCTCACTTTCTTCTTTTATTTTTGCTGTTCGATCTCCATCAATATATTTATTTTCTGTTTAGCTTTAATCTTTTCTCTTTTTCATTTTATATTCTTTCAGAAAGTAAAAGGTTTAGATACAAAATTCAAATATAGAAACCTAATTGTTTTCACTGTTTAAAGGGACCTTAAAAACAAATAGATGGCCAGCTGAAATATTAACTTTTATTTTTAACCAGTGAAGAAAGCAGTAGGCTTCTATGCATAGTTTCTTAATGTTATTGCAATACTGTTCAGCATGAAAATGTACCCATTGGTGTTGTGGCATATATTCCACAAAAAATGTCCACATTTAATTTATTCATAGTTAAAAGTCTTCGGACAACTTTATCAAAAAGAGAATCCATCAGACATCTTGAGCTGAATATCCATTAAATATTCCTAAATACTGGACACTTTCTTTCTTTCCACATATTATAGAATTCAAATCAACATATTTGTTATTAATCCTGAACATATGTACACATGCATTCCCACAAAGAGACATGTAAATAAACACCTTAATATTTTACTTGCACAATCCAAAACATATAAATATAGCAACATAAACTCATCACTATTCTCTCGTTTAATTCAGTTTATTATTTTGTTGTTTCTTTTTTGGTTTTTTTATGACAGCAAATACTCAGAGCATGTATCAAATAAGAACCTTCTGGTGCTGTATTAAAAAATGCTACAGTTACCTCTCCACATTCTTTTGTTATCTTGTTTGTCTACAAGTTACTTGCAAATTCCCTTGCTAAGAACTATCGGGCTTATTCAATATTACATTGTCAAATGTATAAATCAAAGATGTCAAGGTTTATGTGCAGATCTCTTTTTTCCTGGTGTGCAACTATTCATAGTATATTATAGTACAAATGTCCTTGATTTTTTTCACTATATACCCTTTTGCTTTTTTATTTTTCCTGATTTTTTCTTCATTTTTTGGTATTCTGCATAGATAATCTTTGTGCAGACCCTGTGCAGCCTGATGGGGTTGATAATGAGGATGCCATAAACCCACATTTACTGCACAAGGAGACAAGTGCTACAGAATATTTTAGGCAACTACAGTTCTGTGTTACCTCCCAGAGCATATCCATTTGTATTGCCTTGGGACATGGGTGTTCACTGTTTCTTTGTGTATGACAGTCACTACTTATCTTCTCTTGTAAATCTTTTCTTTGGAATCTCTTCTGCTGGGGAAATGCCAGCTGATAACTTACAGGAGAATAATAGGAAATTCTATGAAATTCACAGACTGCATAGTAAAGTGTGTGTATGTATAGGAAAAAAATCAGTTTATTCTAAAAATATATCAGTATTTTCTGAAAATTATTGTCATTCCTTTCAGTTTGCTTTAGCAATTCTGAAGATTTTTTTGGTATCACAGCAAGTGAAAACCTCCAAGTATTAACATAACAAATATGTGTCAGCACTTCTTTTAATTAGCTGGCTTCAGTGTATTACTAAGCAGGAGCTTCATATTATTAAATAAAGAGCTATTGAAGGCATAATAAATGATTCTCCAAAAATAAACAGAGGACCAAATAATAGCATGTATTGTAAGAAATGAAAATCTAAAATTCCAGGAAGAAGGTGTTAGAAGTAATTCTATTTATTGGAATTTTTATTTCATCTTGAAAATATGCCAGGATTTACAGTAAATTATTATAGAATTAAAAGATTTTTAAAGTGTCACATAGCAAAAATGGCACTAGGGCTAATTTAATAGCTCAGATAACATGACAAGAGCAAGCTCCAAGGGTGCACTATGGGGCATGTATTGATTCCCCCATAATTTAAAGTATACAAGGGCACTTCCTAAATTAAGTTTACTTCTTTAGGATTTTTCTATTTTCAGAGTAAAAACCTGAAAGGATATTGTAAATTATTTAAGATGAAATTTTCTCCTGGATTTCATGAAATAAAGAAAAACTAGAATGTTCAGTCCTTACTGAGGCAGACAGTGAACTAATCATATATGTAAAAATGTATATATATATATCTGTTTTCACTATGAAAGGTTGCTAATGCCTAATAAAATAATATTTTATAATTTTGGAAATGTAACTAAAGTAATGTAATAATAAAATAATTAAATAATTTATTTGGAGCTGTTTAGAAAACAGAACATGGCACACACTATTTTGATGTAAATAGAGACAAAATCTTCCGTCCTAAAGTGTGATCTCAGCAAGAATCACGGTAGGCATTAATGCACCTGTTGTATATTGTGAAAGGGATTAACATAGATTAGCATGCTGATTTGTCAACTACTTGATCAAAGAAAGATGGATAGATTTGAAGTATGTTACAGAAAAAGAACAATGATTTGGAACTCAGTGATTTGTATTCTTTTATAATAATAGTTAAGAAGAACAGTCAAACCCAATATCACGGTGCTTCCTGCCTTGTCTCCAATTGGCATGTGAACATTGATAGTCTGTCTTGATCCATAGTATGAGTAACAGACTCTTTGCACTATCTTTTAAACATAGTTTTCAATTTAACAGATAATCTCTAAGACCTCTTGAGTATCATGAAACTTAGGGTCTATATCAGTCATTCACATGTCTATGTCTGAGTTATTTTTGAAGAATTCTTTCTTAATAATTAAACCTTGCCAATTTTGCAGAGAAAAACTTTAACTACCGTTTTAAAACATGCCCCTATGCGCTTCTAAAACTGTCACCCATAAACCGTCCAAAGAGAGAATAGCTTTTAGACATCAGATCTACACATGCTTAATGCTAATCTATTGTATTAGAAAATAACAAGTGCTTGTTTATCACATCTTTGATCATTTCTCTTTCTCTATGAAGAATTTGTCTTCAAATTAATGACTGGTGTTTTAAGCAGGAAGTAACTTGTTGAAAGAAATTTTTCTCATTCCCAACATTTTCCAGTGCTCTAATGAGATAGAACAAGCAATGAAATGCTGAGTTTTGTTACTAGTCTCATCTCTGTATCCAGTGGAAAAGTGGCTCAGACAGAGCTTGTCAGATTGGCCAGCCTTTTTCATGCAGGGGTCGTCTCGGCATTTTACTCTTCATTTATTTAATAGCTAACTGTTACCACTGTTTCAGGCTCACTGGAAAGGTAACAAGTGAAGTGCTTGCAGCATAATTCAGGTGTTCTTTTGTAAAGAGACCAGGGAGTAGTGCTGGCTGGAGGGCAGGGAACCTTGCAGTTTTCTGTGCTGCCACATTTCCTTCATGATGGATTTGGGCAGTATAAACCATAGTTCCTGAAAGAGTGCTTTATTACAATGTCACAGGAAGAATAGCTTCACAAAGACAGAGGAGAGTACATTCATATAAAAAAATGCAATTACAGCAAAAGAAATAATATCACTAAATATTTCTTCCTATTCCTTGCTCAGATTTTGTCCCTATTTTTTTTTCAAATGTGTTACATATATTTTTTTAAATAGAGAGATTTATGCCTTAAACTGAATAGTCTCTCTGTATCAGCTTTGTTATATGCCTTGCTATTTTATTTTCCTGGTTCTAGGAAAATGTTTTCATAGAATCAGAGAATATTCTGAGTTGGAAGGTACCCACAAGATTCACTGAAGTCTAGCCCCTAGTCCTGCAAAGGACCATCCCCAAGACTCACACCATGTGCCTGAGGGTATTGTCCAAACACTGCATGAACTCTGTCAGGCTTGGTGCTGTGACCACATCCCCAAGGAGTCTGTTCCAGAGCCCAACCACCCTTCGAGTGAAAATCCTTTTTCTAATATCCAACCTAAACCTCCCCTGACACAACTTCAGGCCATTCCCTTGGGTCCTGTCACTGGTCTCCACAGAGGAGAGATCAGTGCCTGCCCCTCTTTTCCCCTCATGAGGAAGTTGTAATTGTAATGATGTCTCCCCTCAGTCTTCTCTTCTCCAGGCTGAACAAACCAAGTGCCCTCAGCCGCTCCTCATACGGCTTCGCCTCGAGGCCATTCACTACCCTCATTGCCCTCCTTTGGACACTCTCTAAGAGTTTAATATCCTTCTGATATTGTACTGCCCAAAATTAGACACAATATTCTAGGTGAGGCTGTGCCAGCCCAGAGTAGAGCAGTTAACTGGGCATCACAATCTCCCCTTGCATATTTTTCAAAGTCATGGATTTCATACATTAGAAGTGGTCCGAGTCATAATAAACTGAGGACATTGCAGAAATTGTGCTTGTGCAGCAAAGCATTTTGGCTACTCTCCGTTTTTTTCTGTGAAATAGATCCATTTATACACAAATATATACTATTTAATTTGGGGAAGCAGTAAGTCAACTAGAAAAAAATAATTTGTACAAATGTGACCAGACACCTTTTCAGTTATTTGTGCCTTCACATATTTTGGGAGGAACTATTACATTTTTGTTTTCTACTTGTTTAGTAAATATAAACTGGTGGTTGTTTTTAAGAAATTTGTTTAAATGAAAAGATATTGTTATTTGCCTTATGGTTGAATTTCAGTAAATTCATAAATAAAAGAAAATGTGTATTCAAAAATATTCTAACACTTATTGGATAATTTCATTTTCTAAGTGTTACATGTATTTATTCTTGGAATTGTGGAATTCTTTAGTTTGGAAAAGAGCTTTGAGATCATTGAATTCAACTGTTAACCCAGCACTGCCAAGGCCACCACTAAACCATGTCCCTAAATGCCACACTTAAATGTCTTTTAAATACCTCCAGTAATGATGAACTTGACCACGTCCCTGGGCAGTCTGTTTCAATGTTTGACACCCTTTCAGTGATTTTTTTTTTCCTAATGTTCAATCTAAACCTCCCCTGGCACAATTGGAGGCCATTTCGTCTTATCCTATTGCTTGTTACCTGGGAGAAGAGACATACCCCAACCTCTTTTTGGGCAGTGATAAGGTCTCCCTTGAACCTCTTTTTCTTGATGCTAAGCAATCCCAGTTCCATCAGATGCTCTTCATCAGACATTGAAACATTTAATCATAGCAATTTAATAACCTTTGTGTATGACAACATTTCTTACAATTTACTGCAGGTCTCCTATATTGAAAAACTATATGTAATGGAGAAATCCAAAGTGCTACAAGAAATTTCCCATTTGATTATCATCTTAAAAAAATCTGACTTTGTTCATATAAAAAATCCAATATTAAATATCATTTTTTCAATATTATTGACTAGAGCACCTCTTTTTTTAGTAATTGGCGTCTATTTTCTTGTCCATTTAATGGACTGTACTGATTTAGATAAGAAATGGGGTCTATTGAAAAAAAAAAAACACAAAACAAAAAAACAAAACATTTTTGACTGTTTTTTTTATCAATTGTAATTGTACCATGTAACCTAAAACTCATGTATATCACAGCTTATTTTAATAACTTTTTTGTGCTCAGGTTCACAGATTTTAATCAGTGTTTAAACCACAAAGCAATTTACAGTTTTGGTCTTTAGAGACTAATAATGTGGGGTATCCTCTTCTTAATTACAAGTTGTAAACTGCTTAAGGGGTTAAAGTATCTGCATGAAGCTGTTCACAGATTTTTGCTCTCAAACCTCTCATTGTGTCCCAGACCTATAATAACTCCTGTATTGTATTCAAGGGTGCAGATTTGAATTAAGAGCTGTATAGTGATTCCACTCATGGACAAGGGAGGGAACCACTGGAAAAGCTTCCACTTTAGGAAGGGGGCATAGTGAAGATGTTACTTCTCCAGGACATGGAAAGGCATTTCATTTCTTCCAATTGTCTTACTGAAAAAATGGAGCCTGAAATATTGCAACTAGTTTACTATTTAAAAAGTAAAATCATAAAGGCGGCATCATGCATTTTGAGTTTTTCATGCCTTTCAAAAAAGAAAGTACCTGTTAGGATGATCTTCCCTTTCCTTTCAAGACAGCAGGTAAAAAGGAAGAGATTTCATAGCATTGTTTTCCTCCTGATTCCCATTAGTGGTAACTTTCCTCAGTACAACAAAAGTAAATATTTTTAACCAAGAGTTTAGTAATTTAAATAAGTTATGACTGGAGCATAATGTACTTACTGATCTTTCTGAAATATGTATAAGCAGATATCACCTGTGTAACATGATAAAGCATTGGGAATTTAAGTGAGGCATAAACAGAGGCTTCACTGCAAAGATGAGATACAGATCTCTCTACTTGCTATGAAAGATTAAAATGGAGACCGACTTGTTACAGAAACTCATCTTTCTGCCTAAGCAGGAAAACATCTTTGGAGGACTTCATTCATCACTAATAATTTCTAATTTTAAATTTGATATTGAAATAGGTGGAAGACAGTCACATCATATAGGACATGTGAAGTTTGAAGCTGTGGAAATAAGAACTTTGCATTTTCTCTGAACTTCAAGGCTCTGTTTCTTCTCTTATGGCTGTTCTGTTTTGTAAGGCACATGATTTCTGCTGTCATGAAGTTCACAGACTCTGCGTATGCAGAGTTCTGTTCATGTAGATTTTATCCTCTCTACAGAAGTCATTCTTCTAAGCAACATTCTCCATAGTTAATTATTTGAATAAGTACCTGGCAACAAGTAGCAAGTAAAGAAGATAGAAAGTCTCATTTATTTCTTTGGTGAAAATTCAGAAGTTTCTAGAAGGTGAATCTAGGGATTTTGAGTAAATCTGAAAAATATATTGTCTGTTTAACACCTTTCTTGGCTTCACATGGAGCTCTTGCAGAAATCTGCATATGCAGAGCATGCGCAGAATCTCAAAGGATGGGGAAATGAGAGAAAGGACAAGATCCAAATATTGCCTCCAGAGAATAAATTAGGCTATGTTTACATTAGCATTAGTAGCGCTGTGCACCACAAGCAGCTTTATACTGCAAAACAGTTAGTGCTAAGGACATGAGCTTCACACTATGTGTATATTTCTGGGTTCTTACTCTAAACTAGTTCTGCCGCTTTAGGCTGAATGCCTGTTTCTGGCTCGAGAACACCTTCTAGCTTACTTTTATCCAAAGAGATCAATTTTCTGCTCTGAGACTGCTCTGTGATGAAAATCAAAGCACAGTAAGAGATGACTGGAGATTGTTGCTGAAGTGCACACTTGATCAAAGCCTTCATGTGAATGAATTTTAATCTCCTGGTACAAACATCATAACACAGATAGGTCTGACGTTTGCATTCAGGATTGAGTTGGGTCCACAGGTAAATAAATGAATGCTCAGAAATGTACTTTTGAGATTTTGTATTATCTTCATGAAATTAAAACACAAATTCCACCCAACAATGTTGTTTGAGAAGCTACTTTACTCAGGATATTGCCTGTAATAAGTATATTCTTGCCGCCTTCTAGTTGTTTGATGTTTTGTCTATTTGTTTTCTTCCAAGGCAGAGAAGGCACTTATGCAGAGTATGCACACAGAGTATATGTCATGTTTTAATTCAGGTTTTCACGCAATTAACATAATTCGTAGGACTGCTCTCTATTATCAGACTGTCACATCAAGAGCCTCCTGAAAGATAATTCTTTTTAATTGTAACTTAGATATTTTGAAATATTTTGATGTCGGTCTTGTTTTTCTCTATGATTAGGTGGGAGTTTTTCCCTGACTGATTTTAAACAGACTTATTGGTAGATTATATTTGACTCATGGCATCTCTCAAACGAAGGTATTGCATGCATGCTATTACATATGTGCAATTCTATGTGTATAAAACAAAATGCCTACAAATGATTTTTTTCTATATTAGACAGTTACTAAGTGTGCAGAATTGGTAGTCTTTCTGTTTTGACCTTATCTCAAAGGAAAACAGATGTTCATTTTTTCATCAAACATTTATAACCAGGGAAAGCTACACAGTAACTCACCATAGCCTGAAGCAGGCACCTGAATGCCACTCTGAAAAATAACTCTTTTAGGTATACTTAATTCAGTGAGAGATTAGATACCTAAAGCAAGTTTAGACATAAATGGGTAAACATCTACATTTAAGTGTTTTAGACCAAATTTCGGTTACTTACTTCACCATAGGCTTCTTATACCATTTGAGATTCCTGAATTAATCCTTCCTGGCCTCCAGCTGCTGCTTCAGAAAATTGTAGACCTCTCACAGATCCTGTATCTTCAGGCAACATGTTGATTTTACCTTACCCTTTCAAATGACACTAGCCAACTATTTAGATTTATGCTGTATTCCATCCTTAGTACTGATTTCTGCAACAAGTTTCTATTTACTTTTAACATTTTTTTCCTATAAAAATAAGGGAAAAGAATCATATTATAGATCACAGAATCACAGCATATGCTGAGTTGGAAGGGATCCACAAGTATTATCAAGTCCAGCTCTTAGCCCTGCACAGGACCATCCCCAAAAGTCACACCATGTGCCTGACAGTATCGTCCAAATGCTTCTTGAACTCTGGAAGATATTTTGGATGTGTCTCATGTCTATGCAGTTCAAGTTTAAACAATATCCATACATCTACATCTCCAAGAATAGTCAGAAGGATGATCCAGAGAACTACAGGCCTTTCAGCTTGATCTTGGTACTGGAGAAGTTCATGGAGCACATCATTCTAAGTGCCATCACATGGAATGTGCAGGACAACCAGGGATCAGGCCCAGACAATATTGGTTTATAAAAGGCTGTTCCTGTTTGACCAACCTGATCTTCTATGACAAGGTGACCTGCTTAGTAGATGAGAGAAGAGCTGTGGATGTTGTCTGCCTAACTTTTGACACCATTTCCCACAACATTCTTCTGGAGAAACTAATTGCTCATGGCTTGCATAAGTGTTCTCTTTGTTGGGGAAAAAACTTACAGGATGTCTGGGCTCAAAACGTTGGGAGTGAATGGAACTAAATCCCGTTGGCAGCCAGTCACTAGTGTTCCCCAGGACTTGGTTTTGGGGATGGTCCTGTTTCACATCTTTATCAATGATTTGGATAAGGGGATAAAGTCCACCCTAAGTCAGTATATGTAGATGATACCAGGTTGGGTGAGAGTGTTGATCTGCTGTAGGGCAGATGGATCTACAGAGGGATCTGGACAGGCTGGATTGATGGGCTAAGGATAACTGCATGAGGTATACCAAGGTGACATGCTGCATTCTGCACTTGGGTCACAATAACCCATGCAGTGCTACAGGCTGGGGGAGGAGTGGCTGGAAAGCTGCTCAGCAGAAAGGGTCTTGGTGTGCTGGTCAGCAGCTGGATGAATATGAGCCATCAGTGTGTATGGGTAGTTGAGAAGGCAAATGATATCGTGGCAAGTATCAAAAATACTGTGGCCAGCAGGACCAGGGCAGTGATTGTCCACCTATATTTAGCACTGGTGAGGCTGCATTTTGAGTGCTATGTTGATTTTTGGGTCCCTCACTTCATGCAACACGTTGAGATGTTGGAGTGTGTCCAGAGAAGGGCAATGGAGCTGGTGAAGGGTCTGGAACACAAGACTGTGAGGAGTGGCTGAGGGAAGGGAGTTGTTTAGCCTGGAGAAATGGAGACTCGGGGTAAACCTCTTGACAACTATCTGAAAGGAGGTTGTAGAAGGATGAGAGTTGGTCTCTTACACCATGTCTCAAGGGAAGGAAAAAGAGGAAATTTCTTGAAGCTGCACCAGGGAACGTTCAGATTAGATATTAGTTTAAAAAAAATCATTTCAAGAGTGGTTAGGCATTGGAATAAGTTGCCTGGGGAGGTGGTGGAGTCACCATCTCTGGAATTGTTCAAGGGGTGTCTGGATGTAGCACTTGGGGGTATGATTTAGATGTGATTATGGGGGTGCTGGGTTGACATTTGGACTAAATGATCTCGAAGATCTCTTCCAACCTTGATGATTCTGTGATACAATTAAGAAGCACTTCTCTGGTAGTTTTTTGCTTGCTTACTTCTTCCCTTTTGTCTCTTTATGAGTCCTGTGCATGTGCAAGTGCATCTATCTTTTGATTGCTGTTTCAAAGATTCTCACTGAAGGATACTCTTATAAAGTTTTATGACCACTTAAGCTTTGAAACATTTTATATTGCACTGATGTTGGTAAGAGACTGTTTTCAGCATAATTACTTTCACTTCATGTTTTTTAATTAGGCCAATCAAACTACAATTCCTGAATTGGATTAGCAATAAGGTGGTAAAAAGGAGGTGGTATCTTTAATACATTACTAGTTTTATGATAATCTAGTATCTTATATAATAAGCTTTATAATTCTATCTGTGCCTACTCTGAAGTCAGGGGTTGGACCAGATGACTTCCAGGGGACACTTACAACCTAAATGATTCTCTGATTAGCAAAGTGATTTCAAATTGGAAATATTTTATGTGTTCATACATGCATTTCCATTCTTGCAGACATTAGAATTACCAAGCTTATCTTTGTGGCATTTTAAGTACAACAGAATGTTTATACAGAATTTTAAAGAAATTGCAACTTTTCATTTAAGCCCTGTACAATGCTAATTATGATTCCCAAAAGTATTTGTTAATACAAACATAATTTTGCAAAAGAAAGGAGCAAGAAAAGTATTTTATACAAATTTTAAAGGATATTTTACAGTTCAAATATGGCATTATGCAGGAATTTTAGTTCTTACTTGTAAATGTCTCATTAAACTGGGTTTGCCACTGGTATTTGGACTTTATTGCGTGTGGCGTTTTCCTTGTTCAAGCAGTCAAGAAATGAGTATTTAAAATGAAGAATATCTTTAAGATACTAAATTAATATTTTTATTCTAGGAAGCTATTATAGTAGTTTAAATTATTTTATCTTCAAAAAGAACCCCAAAGAATAATAAGGTCCAATTCCTTTAAAAGTTATATGACAGCTTTAGTAGAAAAGAATAATATTTAGAAGTATGGTTTCAATATTTAAATATTGTCTTCAACTTTTGTTTTCAGTTCACTTTTGGACAGCTCCATCATATGGGGACCAAAGATTTGTGTAGTATTTTTTGACCCTTCTAGTGTTGTTCCAATGTATTATTTTATCATGTATAGCTAAATGTCAGTTTAAAACATAATTAATTCACTTCACCTTCAAGAAATAACCTGTCTTCTTATTCCACTTGAATAAGACACTTATTCGAGTACTAAAGATGCAGTCATATACTGCTACTATTATTATTATTATTATTGTTATTAGCATCATCATCATCATTATTTTTGTAAAGCTCTGTGGGTGTTAGCAGCTAAAAAGTTTCAAAATTATACTGATCAATTCTTATTTTTTCCCCCACTGTTCTGCATGCATTAGAATTCAGAGAACCTGTAGTTAGTTTCGCAAATTAATTTTCTAAATTCTCAGGCCCTGAGGAAATCTTCCTGGTTGTAAGCTGAATTCTAGTGTCTCTATCCTTGGTGGAAAACTGATCAATCTGTATATGTCCTGCAATTCATTGAATTTTTCAATTGACAGTTATTGAGTGGTCTGAATCAGATACAATGAAACAAGGAGAGAGTTATTATTGACATTCAGAATATTGATTTCTCTAACAAAAGTACAGCATTTTTGGTGCTGTGAAAAATGCTAATATCAGAGTCCAAAGGTCCCTGATGAAACATAATGGGCAGAATTAATCTCCACAAACCATTTTCTGAGACTTTCTACATATTCATATTTGCCCTTTGTTCACGTTTTTAGATTATCTTTGCCATCACAGAATGAAAAATGCTTTTAATAAAAAGAGAGAAGTGCTATTCTCTACAGAATCTGCAACAAATATTTTGAGAGTAGCACTTTTGAATAGTCTTTTGTAATAATGGACAGCTTGTAGCAATAGAAACAAAATTGATATATGCTTGCACTGCAATTTTCTACATTATACAGAATATATTGGAAAATTAAGAAACATTTTATATTATCATTTTACAGTTGTTTTTTTCTCTCTGTAGTAATATTGCTGTGATGTATCTTCCACAGGAAAAAAAAAAAAGTTTAATTTAAATAAAAACGTCCAAACATTCATATCAAAAAGACAAAATTAGTCTTATTGCAGCTGCCACCCAGTCTCCAGATTCAAATTTATTTTTCATACAGAGTAATATGCAAAATACCTAAAGAATTAATATGCTAGTAAAGCTTTATTAAAATCATTAGGCTATATCTAACTCTCTAAACCTGTCTGTAACCTTTTTATGGAGGCACAGTATGTCCAGAGATGTAATTCAAGCTTTCACTGATAGTGATAAAGAGAGAATAAAATAGCTTGGAAATGACATTATAGATCCCGATTTAGCATTAATAACATTATGGTAGTCTCAAAAGCATTTATTTTTTAGTATTCTTATCTAAATTTGTAATTAGAAAGAACCTTGGGTTTTTTTTTAATTTGAAAAAGTGATTAAGGGGCAGGAATACAAGAAGAATAAATCTCCTTTAACATGTCACATCTGCATTTTGAATTTTTTTTAATAAATTATTACATGTAAAAGTACTATTTCCTGTGATAAGAAAGTAAATGTTGAACTTTGAGTTGACATCAGGCAGGTTTTTTTCTCACTCAGTCTTACTGATTGTTTGTGTCTCTTAACAACATGGGGAGGAGAGCTGCAGAATAAGAAGATCTTGGCCATGTTATTGGCAGGTATTAAGTCCTTCCTTTAGACACAAACTAAATTGTGGTGAAAGCAAATGGTAGTGGAAACCAAACAAAAATAGTAATGGTAGTTATTAATGGTTGTGGAACCAAACAAAAAATAACTTCACATTAACAATCTTCTCTAATTCTACTTTTTATTTTTCTATTGGTGTCTTTTTAGTGAGGATCAATGAGTAAGCAATTACTTGCTTTTATCAGTAAGATATATATGGTTTTAATTTCTTTATTCTTTGTTTGCTCAGATTTTAGAGAGATACAAAGGCTACATATTTACCAGAACTCAGTAGTGCATGGTAGAAATCAGTTACCTGTTATTCTTTATTTAGTTGGTTGATATCTTTCTTGAAGATTCAAGTCAAATTGACACAGCTTTGCAGTTGAGGTCTCATAAACGTTGTTTAAGGACAAAATATGTCTCCCCATTTGTTGCAGACTACTATGTATGCTCTTTTATGATATCTGACTTTTTCAGAGAGGTGACTGATGATTTCTGTTCAGCTCATGCTCTATAATGACATTCAGATCCTCTTCTAAAGAGCTGTTACCTGACTAGCTGTCACTCATTCTGTAACTGAGCAGTACATTGGACCTTTCTAAATCTACTGTCCTATTTAATGACAATTTTATCTTTCTCTCTCCATTTTTTTTTTCCTCTAGTTAGGCTATTTGTTTTCTAAACCTGTCTACTGTGTACTCACATTCATTCTCAGTGTAGAAACTTGAATATTGAAATGCAGTTTGTTTTTAAAAAATACCCTGAAAAGAAATGTCGAAGTCTCTATGCATCTTTAAAATCTGAAGTTAAAAACCACTAACTACTGTCCAAATAACTTTAGGATGGCTCCAGGTTTGGTTTTGCTGAAGAATCAGTAGTTCAATAATCAGTGATTCTCTATCACTATCTAACTCAGCAAGGAATGAAACCAGTTCACGTCTGGTATCTATTGTGACTGAAACCAAAAGGATAGACTTCAGCTAGACTTATAATACAAAGACAAAATAATGACCTTTTGATAATTTCAATGTTTTAGCCAGTATCTTCACAACCAAAACTGTGTTTCACACCTAGTTGTATTCACCAATACAGCTTACAGGGCAGGGGTCACCAGTTTACACGTAGTAAGTAACTCCAATAATTTTGTTTCATGAACATTGTACATGCAGGAGGTACAGGGAAAGAGGAAAAGAAAGAAAAATGAAGATCCAACAAAACAGATTAAGCAAAAAACATAATTTAGAAATGTTAATTTTTTTTACAATATTTTTGACGTATGATACAAGTCTGTTTTTAAATGCCTACACTTTTTAGAAATGAGTAGACTTAGTATTAAAAATGCTTATTATTAAAAGGAATAAAATAAGAGTATCCTGACATAGCATCCAAAGAGATATCATTAATAAGCCTTTCAATAAGGGCAAAGGATATATATACAGATTAAATCCAAGGACACTATGTAATATATGACTTCAGATTTTGTTTCGAATATAGTAGAAGTTTTGTTGATTTATATTTACAACATCCAGAAAAACAGGAGCATAAGTCTGTTAGGATAAATTATCTATCCTGAGAGATGACATTTGGTAATATTTGATCAGGAATTTTATTATCCACTCATTTGCAAATGCCAAATTGACTTGCTGAGGCATAATTGGCGTAGATTTATAACACAGGCAGGTGTGACACTTTTCACTATAAAACATTGTCAGAACTGAAACTGTAAATATAAATCTGTACTTTCATTTATTTCTGCCAACTTTTCATTCACTTTGTATTCTAAACCATAAAGTATACAGACAGATCGAGGATCATGAGTATGGAATGATTTCATATGTATATGTGCACATATGCAAATGAAGCAGAGCAAAACCCAGAACCTAAAGAGTTGTGTAAAATAACCCTTAAGAGGTAGTTAAGACAGGAAAGTACCCAACATTTAGACAAGCCAGGTGTGAGGAATTATCAAAAAAGATAAGGCTTGGAACTCATCCAAAACAGGACAAAAATATGCATACCTACATATATAACAGAACAGACTGACCTGAAGAAAGAAGATAAGAAATTCAAAGCATCATTTTTGGCAAATCCCATCCTAAAGTCAGCAAAAACCAAGCAAAGTTGAAAAGTTCACTGAGGATGAAAAGCTGAGAAACGACCCCTACCAGAGGAAGTAAGAGGAACCCCCACTGTAATATTCCTCAAAAAGAACAACTCCACACCAACTCTGCCCCAACTCTACCTGTTATGAGTATTATAATGAAGTGTTGCAATAACATGAATATGTATGCTAAAATGATGTAGCCTCTCACTAAAAATGTATAAATACTGTGGCTTTGCACTGTTGACTTCAGAACTCTATTTTCTGATGCTAATCAGAGAATTCCCCAACGTTGCATCAATAAATACCTTTGCTGTTTATTGACCAAAATTGTCTCTAAACATTGTTTTATTCTGCCTCTTTTGGCATCACAAATAAAAGATAAATTCAAGAAGTACATACTGAGAATGGGAAAATTATTATTTTCAGATGGTAAGTTTAACAACAGTAAAAACAGACACCAAAAGCTAGTTTCTATTTTCGAATGTTTTCAGGTTTGCCATAGCTAGGCTCAATAATTCTGATTAATTCTCCTTTTATTCTTAAAATGCAATAGATTATGTTGTAATAGGCATACTTGTGCAATTCTACTGTTTTATATACACATAAGCTATATAATTAAAAAGAATAAGAATGTATTTACCCCTAATTTGAATTAAGCTTTTGAAAAGGTACACCTCTCTCTGTCTTTTTTAAGACTCAGAAATGAGGAAAACCAGACAAATTTTGGAGACAAAGGTCATTTTAAAACTTCTTGCATCAGATCAAAGAATTAACTCTGTAACTCAGTTTTGAATATGTAGGCAATGGGGGTTTTTACTATAAAAATGGTGCCAAGATGTTGCAACTATTTATATTTATAGAAGATTCTAAGCTCATTTTGCTATATAAATATGAATAGTCATTGCCAATAATTATAGCACCATAGAAAAGAAAGAAAAGGTTAAACAATATATATCAGAAAAATGCAGTAAAATTTAATCTGTTGAATCTAATGTCATTTGTAGGATTCCTGATTACAAGAGGATAACTCAGGATAAAGAAATCAAAATCTTATTCACAGACAAAGAAGAAGCACACAATATGTTTAAGTAAAGCCAAGAATTGTTGCTACAATAGAAAACCTAACAGTTCAATTCAAGAAAATTATTTATATACATTTATCTGTACTATTTATGGTATGTTTTATGTATATTAGGTACTGGGGTTTTTTCTCTATTTGTTACCCCTAGAGCCAATTTTGTCCCGCTCTGTGCCTACATTTCTTGACATGCAGTAAGTGGTTTATAGCTGTGGGATATAGCTTTTTAAAAGTCATACATTCCTCATTCTAATGGCATAACAACTAGTTACAGCTGTCTGTATAAAATGATAGTTGTACTATTCAAAAAAAAAACCCAAAGTAAACTAGCCATAGAGACCTGGTCAATAAGAGAAATTGCTGTCATAAAAATAAAGTAAAACAAAGCTGCAGCTGCCCACAAAAAAAGTTTGGACAGGGAATACCTGACAAACACCAATCTCGAAGCCCGAAATTTCAGTGCAAAGGTGAACTAGCTTGTTACTAGGAATGGCATTACTGCATTACAGGACTATCTGGTTGTAATATAGTAGGGAACCAGGGATGGATCAGTGAAGTCAGTTGTAATGGAAAGTTACTCTAGGAGACTGACTGGGCATTCTAATGGTGGTTGGGTGTATAAGACTTATTAATATGCAGGTGCATTTAAACATACCATACATATAATAAAACATCCATAGTATAAATTAATGACTGGTTTAATGATATTCACTTCTCTTACAGTATGTATATCTGGTTATAAGGTTTTGTATGTCTCAGCTGAAGGATGACAGCAAATATTTATTTCTCAGAAAGGAGTCTATAGTCAACAGTAATTTTGGAATGATCACTGCATCGTAAAAGAAAAACAAACCAAAAAACACAACTTCCCAAACCTAGTGAAGCTGGTATATGTATAGCTATAGCTATATGCATTATTTGACTATATGTTTGTGCACATGGAATATATGGGAGTTTGATATATACAGGTAGGTAAAACTATTGTGTTTGGTGATATTAATTAGTTATATCCTGAAGTCCAAAATTGCTTTCTGCTATTTGTATCTGAAAATCTGATGCATTTAATAATACACTTCCATTGTGCATATCTCAAGTGTATGCTTGAGGGAGTTTCCCCAAGGAAACATAGATTTCAGTGGGAATGAGCAGGGATGTGTTTTCCAATTCATGAACATTTACTCATGAAATCCAATTACATGTCCACAATGGGTTTGATTCATGCCCACTTTACATTTTTTCATCTGCAGTTACACATGTTTTATCAGGCCTCTGATCATCTGTGCCTCAAGTGACTGTCATGCTTTTAACCATGTTTCTATTTAAAGCCATCCTGAGTCTCTTCCAGGATGAAGATGTCCTGTACTTTTGATCAATGGGTGTGATTATGGAGCTTCCTTAGCAGAGCATGAAAATGTCATTGCTTGTGCTGCTCTCCATGTCAAATTTCAGTCAGAAAAATAAAATGAAATGTTGTCATAATTAGAAAATGGTGGGAAGTCTAATGCTCTAATCAAATTTCCTTTCATCATCTCACCAAAGTCTGAAAGAAAAATTTGCAGCTACCACAGAATCAACCTCAGGCAAATAGATTTTCCTTCTAGTTTTGCTACAGGCCAACATGGTTGTTTACATTGTCTATGTTTTTTTCAGCAATTGGGGAGTAGCAGATAAAATCACTGAAATTTGGCATAATGTTACCATACTAGAA
Source organism: Pithys albifrons albifrons (assembly GCF_047495875.1). Classification (NCBI taxonomy): domain Eukaryota; kingdom Metazoa; phylum Chordata; class Aves; order Passeriformes; family Thamnophilidae; genus Pithys; species Pithys albifrons. Next base: position 20,360,544 of record NC_092459.1, on the reverse strand, counting down.
GACTTGGGTTCTACATGATTACATGGTTTATAGTTTTTTCGGATGACTGTGACTGATTTCTTGATTTGTTTGGATTTTTAAGTATGTTGTACATCTGGATTCATAATTGTGTTCTTAATTTTGTTTTGTTAAGTTTTGTGATTTCATGTAACTGAAGCATTAATGAAATTCTTTGTACTATCTAGATAAAACATTTTGTGATGGGGAAATAGATAAGTGAAAGAGTATATGTAATTCATAGCGTGGGAATGAAACATTAGAAGATCTAAACATCTTTTGGTTTGCTCTTTGTCGTTATTTTTTATGGAACATTCGAACTATTTTTGTAGAAAGAAGGTTTATGTGGTAGAGAAAACACTTTGCTTCACATATTGAAGCAATGTTGTTTAATGTGTACTTAAAATACATATTTAATGAGGAAAGAAAACAGTTATATAAAATCCAAATTAATTTTACCGTTACAATTTTCGAAATCATAGTAATTAAGATTGTTTCACTCTGAAACAACCTGTGCAACCTGATATAATGTTAAACACTATAAACATTATAAACATCCTGACACTATTGCAGTGCATCTTCTCTTTCATTTTTCTTTAAAGTTACATAGGCAGTTGCGACTGGAGTATTATGTCTGAAATAAGTACAGTTTTAATATACTGCTCTTCCTTTAATGTCCATGCATAGCAGAATTGGACAGTTCACATCATAGATCTTTTATTATTCCTTTTATGATTTAAGAGTATCCTTCCCTCAGGAGGGGAAGTGGAGAGGGAGGTACTGAGATCTTCTCCCTGGGATTCAGGGGTAGGACTTATGGGAGTGGTTCAAAATTATGCCAGGGGAGCTTTAAACTGGACATCAGGTACCATTTCTTTACCAAGAGAGTGGTCAAACAGTGGAACAGGCTTCCTAGAGTGGTCAGTGCTCCAAGCCTGACAGTATTTAAGAGGGTTTGAAAAATGCCCTCAATACTACACTTAAACTTTCAGTCAGTCCTGAAGTAGTCAGGCAGTTGGACTTCATGACTAGTGAAGGTATTTTGCTACTGACCTGTTCTATTCTATTCTACCTTAATCTATTCTATGCCTATCCTATGTCTGTCCTATCTTATGCTATGCCTGAAAACAAAGTCCATATTACATATAGCTCTAAATTCAAGTTACAAAAGGTTACCAATATGTTATTAAGCATAGAACATGTCAAAGAATAACATTTTTTCCACTCTAAATTTTATTTGTTTTCATTTGTCTTGGTAAAGGTTTTTTTGTTTCGGGGTTTTGTTTTTTTTTCATTTTCATTTCAGGTTTTAAAGACTTCATACCTTTTCTTGTAAAATGTAGCTCTGGCCTCCAGGGATATTTTGTTCTAAAGTGCTAAGACACAGTTTTATCTTGTTTTCTCAAGCTATTTGATACAATGTTATTATTGCTGTTCAAGATAGATCAGTTTTAGTGAAGACTAAACCTGATTTATACAAATCAATGCTCCCCTCCACTCAAACTTCATTTAAGTCTCATTCTGCATCTCTTTGAGACTAAATAATATAATGGCAGTCTCAGAATTCCTGCTAAATATAATGCATACATGAAGTGCTTATACTTTGTTACACAAACAAAAGAAGAAATTGCAGGAACAGCAGAACACTATTTTTTAAATCAGATTATAAGGGGAAAAGGAAATACATAACTTCACCTAAAGCTTTTTGATTTACAGGTTTCATTGCCATGCAAGTCAAATTTGAACTGTTCTTATATCTTAAAATCTACTTTGCTTTCTCACTGACCCAGCTTGTCTGAAGAATGGTTTACATTGTATTTAAGTTTCTGGCCAATATATCTTTATATTTCTAAGTCGAGAAGAATTTCAACATGAAAGTAAGTCAGTGCACATCTTTGGAAGAAAGCTGTTATTTAAAACTGGTCTAAAATCTTTGAAATGCATTTGTAAAGACATCCTTCCATTTTTTTTCCCCTGTTAATTTTATTGAAACTACATTTTGCAATTAAGTTTTGTTTGTTTGTTTGTTTATTTCTGGAGTAAATTATTTGTATGTTCTACACTGATTTAAAAGTGTGTCATATAATACTGTAGAGGAAAAATTGCAGCTATCCTTAACTACTATTCTCTTTACATTTTAATGGTGTTTTTACATTATCTCCTCATTTAATACAAACAGACAGAAACTGTTCTGTTTATTCCTTTATAATTGGAAGGAGATCCAAATAATGACTTGTGCACCCAAATGTGTTCTTACAGGCCACTATTACCCACATCTTTGAGTAGATTGCCATATGGTTTTGAGACTAATGACCAGAGATCTTCTTCACCGAGTCTGATATAATTTTTACCAATATAGGTCTACACAAGTGCTTACAGATGCAAAGATGCAAAATCAAGGTAGAGTATATAAGTCAGGCCTGTAATCACTAAAGTCAATCATATTTGCTGCTTTCTCTTAATACATATAAACCTCAGGTTACAGGATGAAAATAAAAATATTCATTATCACTGACATGCAAGGGACATTTTCAATAAAAGTATAGGATTTGAGAAAGTGCCTTCAGGTGTGGAAGATTAGATTTTAAAGCTAAGGCTTTCAAATTACTATTATTATACCATTATAGACTATCATTACTCAAAAGTTTTATTGTGTAATTAGGTTTTGTGTTGTGCTTTTTTTTTTGGAAATTTAAACAATGAAAAGCATTGCTCTAGAAGGCTCAAAATGTATGTGCTATCATCATTGCAACTATTTATATGGTTTTGGGAGAAATGATACTGTTTTCTCACCATGATCATTAATATAAGATCAATATTTATTTATTTAAATGCAAATATTTTATAAATAATATTATTAGAATTAATTTCAATAGTTCAATTTGTGACATTGAGGTAATTCTCCTATATAGTTGTGGAGGATTGACCTTGGCTGGCTGCCAGGTGCCCACCAAGCTGCTTTCTTGCTCTACTCTCCTCATCAGGGCAGTGGGAGACATTAAGATGAAAAAGTTCATGGGTCAAGGTAAGGACATGGAGATTGCTCACCAATTAAAAATAGAGTAGGATGGTGAGAAACAAGACTAGAAACTTTTTCTTAAGTCTAACTCTTTCTAGACCCTACCTCTCTGAGTGGTTCAGGGGTGTGGGGAATGTAAAGCTGTAATCAGTTCATTAACAGCTCCTCTCTGTCCCTCCTTCACATTTGTCCCCTGCTCCAGTGCACAGTTCCACTTTCAGGCTACAATTCTTCAGAAATTATTTGAATGTGGGTCCTTCTCACAGGCTGAAGTTAACGACTCCTTTCCTTGTTAGTTATTCATGGCCAGTAAATTGCGAAGTTTGGTGTCACATGCTGACATTGTTACTTTTTCCTAGACTGTCAGTAGCTCAAATCTCCACAAAATAACAAGATTGTTCCTTTATTTTTTTTTAAATTATCCTTTGGATTTTTTGTTGCTTTTGTTTTATTAAAAATTTTCATTTATTCTCTGGCTAAAACATATACATTATAGAGGTTGCTTAAATGTTGTTGTATTTAGAATTAACTGGGAAAAATGTGATTTCATGAGATAAAACAATGTAATTTTGTGAGGTATGACATAAACTTCCAAAAGCTTACTTATTTGTGAGGTAAACATTAAACTAATTTCTTATTAATGGGTTGAAGTGATAGAAGGATATTTCAACAGGAAAGTCTTTATATATTCTCTTTACTATAACAGGACTAGAATTTTACCCTTGAATTTTGACTACTGTAATAATACAGGGAATTATCCAGAAAACAATTTGCTTCTTATTTCAGAAGTACACTTGGGCCAACAAGGCATGTAGTTATATATTTAAAAAATACACTAGGAAGAAAAGCTTGAGGAAAAATGCAACTTTCAAAATTAGTTTAAGTTAATCTGTTAATATGAATGCCAAAATTGCATATTCATAACTTTTTGTAATTCATAATTTAGAGACAGAGCAAACTTATTTGCATCTTTTTTCTTCAGAATGAAATTTACCTCAATATAATTAAGCTTTGTAGTATATAACATTACCAAAAAACTCTCAAGATTTATATAAAACCTTGGTGTCATGACAATGCAATGTTCATGTAATATTACTAGGCTTATTACAGGAATATGCATTCAGCCATAGTCCCCTTATTGTCATCATGTATATTAAAAAAATCCCTTAAGTATAAATGTATATGTAAGTAGTTTATGCATTTTAAGTAAGATTTTTTTGATATGAAGCACATTTTTATTTATTGCATCAAACACTTGAGCACATAGAGGACAGAATTAATTGTCCATTCTCAAGCATCTTACTGTATGAGATGCTCATGTATTCAAGATGTCCATGCAAGACTAACAGGTATGACACAAGAAAATCCACATCTTTCTAGAGAGACAGAAGTCAGACAGGATGCAGACATCTTATATGACACAAAATACCTGAGTATGAACATCTGAGTTTAGCACAAAGAAAGATATACTGTATGCTGACACACTGCTTTGCTTACTTTTCCTCTAAAGTTCATTTACTTAAATATAACCTTCCATTGGCACAGAAACATACCTGCTCTATCAGAGTTTCAAACTCAGCTCAGTATAGCTCAGACCTTTCCAGTCTCTTCTAAATAACATTAAACATTAGTTAAACTCTAAGACTGTATACATTTCTAGTAAATTAATTCCACTGACACGTTTTCTTTTTCTAAGGCATTTCCTTCTACAATTATTTAGGCATCTCCTTGCACCTCTGGAGTCTTTCCAAGATTGACTTCAATTGCCTTTTTACACAATACAGTGTGATGCCAAGATCCATCACCCTTCTAGGTTAAATAGTTTGTATCCTTGGAACTATTTTGCCATAACAACAAGAAACCAGCAAGCTGAAGTACTCTATTTCTTAAACAAAACAGGTACTTATGCACCTTCCTGCTACTGTTGACAGACAGTACTGAAGGAAATAATCTTTAAAATAAGATTCATAGCTATAGAATGCATGAAATGTATGATTTATCCATCATGTTCAGCGAAAAAATAATATTGGGTTTGGAACTGCTTAGCTTGCTTACAAGGATACAGATTTCCCATAATTAATTTTTTGCTTAGGGTCCCAAATGCAAATTCTGCTTTGTTATTTTGTTACTTTTATCTCCTGGTTATTCCACTGGCCGACATGGCATAAGAAAGGGGATTGAATTCCTCAGTGAATGGTGTACAATGATGTTTCAGTCGGGACGTATAGATTTTTGTTTCTGAAGTTTTCTGAAGTTTGAACATTTGTCATATTTTGTTCATGTTTTATATGAAGTATAAGTAAGAAAAATTAAAATGTCAGTAAAATTTTGAGATATTCTGTTAAGTAAGTAAATTTTAAGAACCAGAAATTATTTGCTTTCAGGACTACAAAGCAGCAGCAAAGCTGATCTCTAACCCTGCAGATTCCTCTGTCTAGAGAACAGTCTGTGTCTGTATAAATGGTTGTGCACCTTTAATACTTAACCAGTTATTCATGTAACCCTTTACTTCTTGTTCTATATCAAGCCTAATATGCACTTTAAATTCATTAATAAAATCAACCTATTCTTTAAAAACTTTAGGAAATATGTTTCTCCTGCTTAAACTTTTGAGGCAAAAAAAATGATATCATTAGCCTTTATTTAAATCAGAGGTTTTTTTCTGGTGATTTATATGTTCCTAGTTTACGTCTAACTTATTTTTAACAAATACTAACTGAAGAACTTTATTTTCAAATTTAAAGAATACTATTTTCAGACATTGTTTTGAACAGCAAATTTAAAAGTATTTCTTTAATTTTTATCATTGATGTGTCTTTTTCATCAGTGGATGTTGCTCACCATTTAAGAAAAACAGCTTAAAATGTTTTGAAAAAGATTTTTGAAGGTATGAGCAGAGTTGGAATTATTTTTCATGAATGGCAAATAAAGATAGTAGTAGAAACATGCTTTTTTGCCTTCTTTTCCATTGTTCAGTCAAAAAAATGTGTCTAGTGTTTCTTTAAAGCTTATACTTCCATATTTATTTTCAAAAGACAGTTGGAGCAGCAGCAGGAGCAAAAATGGAAGCCATATATTTGACATTTTCCTTTGGCAGAAAATGAGACATAAATCATCATACTATATCACAGAGTTGTCTAAAATTGTCCAAAAGTGATAAATTTCAAACTTTTAGTGTGAACATGTGAATAATTATCTTCTTTTGTGATTCTGCTTTTTATTATTTTATTTCATCTTTCAAACATAAATCAAGCTGGTAGATAATTCATTCGAAACACGGAACATTCGCTGGACTTTGCTAGTTGACTAAAAAATTATTTTTTTAATGCTTTATACAATACTTGTGCACTTAGAAATTATATCTTTTTATACATATAAAAAAACTAAAAGAGAAGAAGGAAAATTACTTAATTTTTAAGATGGTAATGTTATATTTGACATGACATCTAGGCATTATAGCTGAAGATTAAAATCTAACTTGGCAACAAGCTGCATCTCTGACTGAGTAACAGATTGTGGCAGTTCTGTTAACTCTGAAATCATCCTTAAGGGACTTTTTTTTTCCCATGTCTCCTTTTACACAAAACCCCCTCAAAACTGTGTTTAATAATGTGTTCATTGCCTTACTGTGAATTTATTTAATTTACTTAAATACATGATTAGTTATAGAGGTATTTTACTTAATCATCAGCTACCACTAGAAATGGTATTTCACACTGTAAGGAATTTTATTATTTTCATTTTTGCACTTAATTCTGTATTTTCTCTAATTTTAGCTTCCAGCCACTCTATGTGCATTCTTATTGTCTATATACCTTATCAGGAACTTCTTCCTTATTGGACTATTCTAAGATCAGTGTCATATCACTTCTTAACCTTTACTACATTAACAAAATAAACTCATATTTCCTGAGATTATTTCTATTATTTTTTTAAAGATATCAAGTAATTTGGCCTTAATTAACTGGATGAAGAAGGACTATGTTGGATATGGCAAGTACATTCAAAGCTGAGAACACAGAAAAGTTGTTATCATAGGCCATCCAAACAATGAAAAGCACTGGGGAAAAAGACAATCAGTGTTTATTTCCCTGAGAAATGCTCCAGGCATAGGGTAGTCACATGGTGATAGTTATTATAAAACAAACCTTTGTATTTTAATTATTTTTTTATTCTTGTGATTATATTATTACTTTTCTTTCTCTCTGTTTTTAAACAGCATCAACACCATTTATTTTACATAATTGCCATTATGTGATGTATTATTATTGTTTTTTCCTTCTTACCTTTATTTAATTTCTACCAGGTATAGTTATTAGGCTCATTTTCAAGTCATTAGTGGGAGATATAAGAAAAATAAATTCTTGAGAATGAGAAATATAAATTATAATGTCAATATTGAAAAATAAGGAAATTTCCTTTTATAATTGCTTTTTAAGTAACTGCAGTTTTTGGATAACAATAGTACCAAACACCTTAAATTTTTTTTTTTTTAAATAAGGGGAAGAAGTGTTTTCAATAAATTTGCTGTCACTCAACCAAACCTGGAGGAATTCAAATTTTACAGGACAGGCCCTTCTATTTGGCATAAACTTTATTTTGTCTGGTTGTAGCTTATTGCAGCCTGGGAATTATGAGTTATTAATTTTTCATCTTATTAATTGCAGCTGTATCGATGCCAAATTATGAATAATACTTCTGAGATAAATGGTGCACATTTTAAGGACTTTGAAGCAAAATAAATAACTTGTTTTATAAAGCAATATGAAGAAACGTTTTGCTGCCTTTCACAGTTAATCATCCACAGAATTTGTGCATAAGAGTTACTTACTTTTATTATCATTTGTATTCAATTTTCTAGTTTCATCTTCCACTAGATTTTGCCCATGCTTACAGTGGCCCTTAAGACTTGAAGACATATCACTGTAGGAGTGGTGCACTAGGGAAAGAGCACAGTTTTTCATGTATGAGTTCTCTAACATCTTTTGGCTTTGCTTCTATATTATATTGTTCTTTAAGAGAGGTAGATCCTCCAAAACTCAGTTTGAAGCTCTGGTTTAAGAATCTGGCTCCATTTTTCTAGAAATTAAAAAAAAAGTATTTAGAAATCTGAAATCCCATAATGTTACTTCCATGTTTGTTACATATAGCAATGGCTTCTTTCACTTTCAAATCCCTTTAAGCATCAGGTCTCTGTAAAGAAATGGCAAAGTCAAAAACACTTGAAAGATTATGTTATTTTCAAATTTTACATAGCAGCAGGGAGAAATGTGAAGTAGGAAAATACTGTTATATATATTTGAAGCTAGTACGTCAGTGAAATGGAGTAACCTGCAACAGTTGCAAAGAGCTTTTTCCAAAAGCCTTTAAAATTAACATATTTTCTATTTATGATTTTAAAGCTCCTAATCAAGGATCCTCAGTTTCGTTTCCCCGAACTTCATATATTTCATATATTTCACTCAAGTTAAAAATTGTCTCACTGCATTTTATAATCTTTCAGAGATGTTCCTTCAAGGAGGAAGCAGGTTGCCCTGTTTCTTTTTTCTTTTCTTTTTTTTTTTTGTGCCGGGAGAGAGGGTTAAGGCACATTTCTACTAGTACATGTGTGTTTTGTTTTGTTTTGTTTTTAAATTGTTGTTTGATTGATCTGCTTGTAAATATAACAGATATCTTACAGGTAGTTTGTATTTCTTCTTGCATCTTAAAATTCACTGCTCTTGCTTTTACATTCTATTTACTATTCTGAATATATACATGTCTAACATATTTAAGTAATAATAAAATAGGTCTTACTGTGGTGAAAAGAACGTGCATACCTAGAAGCTTCGGAGATGTCACATTGCCATGTGCCCTATTGCTTCTTCCAGGCTCAATGTCCACACAGGCTTTTCTTACAGGTGCTGCCTTTATCCATCAGTTTCAATAGCACTTATGCCAGCAGAAATATAAAGTGTGGGAATGTCTAGGATAAAGGAAAATGTTTCAAGTGGTAAAGTAACTATGACAGGAAATTTGCTTGCAGAGCTTTCATATAGGTACCTCCTTAGGCATTTTGTATTTTTAAGCTTGTTTGTTTGTTTGTTTGTTTTCACAGTCTATTTGTCTAATAACAAATAATCATTCTGAATTGCTTATAAGGTAATCTCATTTCATGCATTTCAAAAAGCAAATAGGATCATTCTAGAAGAATGTAATTTATCATCCAGAAATAAATATAGTAGTTTTGGAAGCAATTTTTATGTTTCCAGTTTTTCTAAATGAAAATTAATTCTATCATTCATTTTAATCAGTTAATATTAAGCATATGTAATGGTGATGATCACATTAGTATTACTGGAATTTTTAATTGCAAAACAAAATTGCATCTGAAGAAGCACCTCAGAGCTGGGGTTTTACCCCCCAGTATATAAATCGATATTGTAAACCAAGTATGTGGTATACTCTAATATATTGCGATGAATTCAATCCCTTAAGTTTTCACCATTCTATATGTATAGGTATCAATATACATACAAAACTGTCCTACATTTTTCCCCAAAAATAAATCAACAAACCTTCTCTAATTTAACAAATCTTAAAAATTCTTTTGAGGATTCAGAGCTTTGTCTCTAGACAAACTAATTTTATCTGAATTATATATGTAAATATTAGTCTCCCAAAGTCATCCAATCTTCCCATGTATTCATTTGAAGGAGTAATTTTAAATGACAGTTTGCTCAACCTTCACACAAGAAATGTGACATGTCAGTCTCACTTCAGCAGCTGGTAAAATTTTTAGGGAGATTATTTTGGAAATTATTGAAAACTACCTGAAGGACAGTGCAGTCATCGGTCGGAGCCAGCACAGCTTCATGAGAGGAAAGTCCTGTTTGTCTTCAGACATACTTAATTCCTTTTAAAATAAGGTAACCTACCTAGATGATCAAGGGAAAACAGCTGATAAAATATTTTTGGATTTCAGGAAAGCCTTCAACACACAACTGGATAAACACATCATGTGCTGGGTGAGCAACGAGCACAGAGGGTATTAGTGAATGGGGTAACATCAGACTGGAGACCTGTCACTAGTGGGGATCCACAGGGCTCCATTCTCAGCCCAGTTCTCTTCATCTTCAAAAATGACTTGGACACAGGACTTGAAGGAATAAGTACTAAGCAAGTTTGCCAATGATACTATATTATGAGGAGATGTCAACACCCTCGAGGGCAGAAAGGTCCTATAGAGAGATCTCGACAAATTAGAGAGATGGGCAATCACTGACCCTATTAAGTTTAAGAAGAGAAAATGCTGGGTTCTGCACCTGTGTCAGGGAAACCCTGGTTGTGTGTAGACTGGGGAACGAGAAGCTGGAAAGCAGTGCCACAGAATGGGACCTGGGGGTCCTGGTTCATGACAAGTTGAATATGACTCAGCAGTGCCCTGGCAGCCAGGAGGGCCAACTGTGTCCTGTGAGGCATCAGGCAAAGCATCGCCAGGTGGTTGAGGGAGGTGATTGTCCAGCTCTGCTCTGCACTGGGGCAGCCTCACCTTGGATATTGTGTGCAGTTTTGGGCATCACAATATAAGAGAGATATAAAGCTCTTAGAGAGTGTCCACAGGAGGGCAATTAAGATGTTGAAAGGCCTTGAGTGGAAGCTGTATGAAGAGTGGTTGAAGTCACTTGGCCACTTTGGCCTGGAGAAGAGGAGACTGAGGGCAGACCTCACTGTAGTCTACAACATCCTCATGAGGGGAAGAGGAGGGGCAGGCACTGATCTCTTCCATCTGGTGATGAGTGGCAGGACCCGAGGGAACACCCTGAAGTTGTGTCAGGGGAGGTTTAGTTTAGATTTTATAAGGATTTTCAAAGAGGTTGGATGAGTGCTGGAACAGGCTCCCCAGGGAAGTGGTCACAGCACCAAGCCTGACAGCGTTCAAGAAGCATTTGGACAACGCTCTCAGGCACATGGTGTGATTCTTGGAGTGTCCTGTAGAAGGCCAGGAGCTGGAATTGATGGTGCTTGTGAGTTCTTTCCAACTCAGGAGATTTTTATGACAGAAAAAATGCCCATTTCTGTCCACTGACTGTGGAAGGAGCAATGATTACATCAGGTGTTGTTTACATGGTAAAATTTAGGTTTTATGAGTCAGATTGAAGGAATTTAAGTTAGACCTCTCAACTTGCAGACTTTTAAAGGTCTTTCCAAAACGTTTTATGTGTTAGCATAGAATAACAATTATCATGGAAGTGAAGATAACAAGATTTTGTTTAAAAGTGTATAATATATCTTCACAATGTATTTTCCATAAAGAAATGTTTCTTGTGATATTTCCTATTTGCCTAATCAGATACTTAAACCTTTCATTTATGGTTTATATCCAATTCCTTTTTTTCCCCCTAACTTACCTTATTATTAAAGAGGTGAACATTCACATTTGGTTTTAAAATGTAATGTAAAAGTGTTTGTGAGTCTAACCAAGTGGAGCATACTTAAATAATACATTACCATATTTTCTCCTGGAATATTCTATCAAGTTTCCTCTTCCATGTAAAATAAAAATTGCATTAAAAGTCTTATAGTTATTTTTCTTAAAAGAAACTGCTCTTCTTTTATGCTTCTGTATATTTTTTTTGCTTTTCTTTGACTTTATTAGTCTACATTTAATAATGAAATTTTACATGTTAACCACCGATATAATCTAGGAACACTAGAAGGTGCACCAGGAGCAGATGGAAATGTATCTTATTTTAGCTGAAGCATATGCTTTAAATCCTTTTAATTTTTGAAACAATGGACAACCAAGGGATCAGGCCCAGCCAGCATGGATTTAGGAGGGGCAGGTCCTGCCTGAGCAACCTGACCTCCCTTTATGATGACATGACTCGCTTAGTGGATGAAGGAAAGACTGTGGATGTTGTCCACCTGGAATACAGTAAAGCCTTCAATACTGTCTGCCATGGCATTCTTTGAGAAAAGCTGGCAGGCCATGTCTTGGACAGATGCACTCTTTGCTGGGTTAAAAAATAGCTGGATGGCCAGTCCCACTGAGTGGTGGTGAATGCTGCTGCATCCACTTGGCAGCTGGTTGGGCCCAATCCTGTTTAATATCTTTATTGATAATCTTGATGTGGGGGAGTTCAGCCTCGGCACACTCGCGGCTCCCAAGCCGGGGTAAGAAGGTTCTGCAGAGGGATCTGGACAGGCTGGATCAGTGGGCTGAGGCCAATGGTATGAGGTTCAGCAAGGCCAAGTGCTGGGTCCTGCACATCAATCACAACAGCCCCATGCAGTGCTACAGGCTTGGGGAAGAGTGACTGGAAAGCTGACCAGTGGAAAAGGACCTGGGGGTTCTGTTCGACAATCAGGAGAGCATGAGCCAGCTGCGTGCCCAGGTGGCCAAGGAGGCCGAAGGCATCCTGGCCTGCATCAGCAATAGTGTGGCCAGAAGGACTAAGGAAGTGATCTTTCCTCTGTTCTTGGCACTGGTGGGGCCACACCTTGAGTGCTGTGTCCAGCTCTGGGCCCTTCACTACACGAAAGGCATTGACGGGTTGGAGCATGTCCAGAGGACAACAGAGCTGGTGAAAAGTCTGGAGCACAAGTCTGATAAGGAGTGACTGAGCAAGCTGGGATTGGTTAGTGTGGAGTGGCCATACAGCTCTCTGCAACTGCCTGAAAGAAGGTTGTAGCCAGGTCAGGGCCGGTCTCTTCTCCCAACCAGCTAGCAACAGAGTGAGGGGACAGTCTTAAGCTGTGCCGGGGAAGGTTTAGACTGGACATCAGAATGAATTTCTTCACATAAAGGATTGTTAAACTCTGGAATGGGTTGCCCAGGGAGGTGGTAGAGTCACTATCCCTGGAGGTGTTCAAGAAATGACTGGACGTGGCACTTAGTGCTGTAGCCTGGTTGAGAAGGTGGTCTGCTTGAGAAAGTGAGAAGTTGTACTCAATGATCCTGGAGGTCTTTTCCAACCTAAATGATTCAATAATTCTGTGATTCTGTGATCTCAAAATCTGGTAGGTCTGTAAAATATGTTGTAAAAATTCTGTATTACATCACAAACCCTCTGACCTGTGGTCAAAATAGTTATACAGATATTTCTGTTAATAATGTTTTTTAAGGGATGTCCTAGGACAACTTGTCTTTTCTTCAGACCTCTTTCTCTTTGAATTTCAGTGACTCTTCAGTAAATATTAGCTCCATTTTAAAACCTACAAGGGGTCTTATTCCTGGAGTCAATTTAGAATACTTCAAGAAACATAATTATACAAATAGTAGAGATGGCAAAGCAAATTCTGAAAAGCAAGACATGGTTGTATAGCAAGAAGCAATATGCTGTCTTAAAATCAATGGGTATTTTATTAAAAACGGCATTTCTTTGAGTTACAAACTGAAACCTCAGAGTAGAATGTAAGGCTGACCTATTCTAGTAGTGTGTAAGTTCCTCTATGAAGTTTATTGTCCTGGGCTTTTCCAGTTGCAACATAGAGAAATGAGATGGGCAACTTTCTTCTTTGACATGGAGAAAGTTTAAACAAGTAACTTGGCTTTTTCACAGGGCTAAAATTTGATTGAGTTGAATTCTGCCTTGATAATCATGTAGACATAAGGTGGATGGAAACCATTATTTTTTCACATGCTGCTGCCAAATGGGCAGCATATTATGGCTGATGCTGAAAGTTCAGATCTGACCCAAATGTTGTTTTTACCCACAAAACAGAAGAAAAAATAATTGCATTTTAATGTAATGGCTGAAGTTTTAGGGAAGTGTACCCAGGGATACCTGTAAAATTTAATAAAAAGATAAAATTATTAATTTTATGGAAAATCACTGTGAATGCATTTTGATATCAAGTTGATTGCAGAAAGTTTGTACCAAATTAAAGAACCATAAAATGTTCATATATATGGGTTCATGTAAGCTGCAACTACTTATCAACACCAAACTCCAAAAGTGCTTGTCTTAGAAGCATTGTTTTACACAAATCTAATTCCAGTTTTGTACTATATTTAATGTTATAAAATTACAGTTTCTGTAAATACTTTTTAAAAGAATTCTGAGATATACATAATTTCCTTGGTGATTCATGATTAGACATTGATGGGAATCATAGTTTAATATTACCAGTTTATTCAAGGAAATTTCTGCTTTTGTATTTCTGTGCACCAGCCTCCTCCATCTTCTTATGAATTGTTAGTTCATACCTGCTATTCAAAAGATGAGAATGTTTTCATATACTTCTGATACTATCCTATGTAATTTTTATATAGCTATTATAGTAAAGAAAAAATATTTACTGCTTCAATAATGAACAGTTATCACCAGCTGGAGGTGACTGGCATCTTTAGTATATGATACCTCTAAAACATTATGGCAACAACTTGCCCCTAGGTAGTAGAAAATGCACTTCACTTTTGATCCTTCTGGATATCTTTCTAAATTCAGATAAGACTAACTAAAATAATTATTGCCTCATGACTTTATTTATAGTAGCCAAATAATTTAAGACTAGAGCAGATTTGATAGCATGTGGATATCTTTTGAAATAACTGCATTATTTAATTTTAATAGGTCATAAAGCTTGCTTTTGAAGAGTTTGAACTTGAAAGAGGCTATGATACTCTTACTGTTGGAGATGCTGGAAAAGTTGGTGATACCAGAACAGTGTTGTATGTGTAAGTACAAACTTCAGAAAATTTTCCTGGGAAGTTTTTTGCTATGTTTTTTTCTTCTAGGAAAGGATATATCTACTTTAATGTGTAACTCTAATGTATGTTATTTGATTATATAATGTAGAGCTCAAAATCCAAGTATTGTCAAAGTCAATAATTTTCAAAAAAATTCACTCCATATTTTTAGTAGCATCTTTACAGGCTTTTATATCAGAGACTATAAACTGAAGATTAGATTTTTTAAAAAGAAAAAAATCTTCCTTTGAAAAACAAGTACTACCTGTATAACTCCAACTGTATTCACAAAAAAATAAGGGACTATAAAAAAGGCTTGGATTGCATCAAATAGAAAGTAAAACATGTGTAAAATAAATAATGAACTATTGTTTTTTTACCTTTTCATCTGAAGGCATTTAGTCGGTGCTACCTGTTCAACATTTATTTTCCATGACTGCCCCAAAAAATAAAATCTAAAATATTATTTGCTTATATTAATTGATATTTTTGTTATCTTAAGAAGACAGCACCCAATAATAGCATCACCTCCCATAATATTTTTTAATTTAAAAATATTTTAAAGATCCTCTAGCAGACATCCACTTCTGAATCTATCAAGTATCCAGTTCTCAATCTCTCTGGAATCAGTAGAGTGTTCTCACTAGAGACATGCGATACTTTATGCCATTTCTTCAGTATGTTTTTGGACTGAACCAGCAACTGTTTTATCCCTGTTACTCTGCAGCCTATCACTTAGGATTACAGTACAGTGCTGGACCTACGAGCTATATTCAATGAAATTGAGGTCTATGCAATTAAATTTATCTGTCTTTTGGGTTGCAAAATTAGCATTACTCTGAAAATCATTTGAGAAAGTAAATGATTAATATAATAACTGAAATACAGGGGAAACAGAGGAGGGCCCAGAGATGAAACTGGAGTCTCACAATAATTAGTAATGAATCTGAATTTCTATTGAGACATTGTTCTTGCAGTTATTAAATACTGGAATGTATCATGCATTATGAAATACATTATATTTAAACAGCATCGTGGATATGCTCCATTTCACTTGCTTTTGAGAAAAATCTGTGAATGCAAAGTAATGCTCCTCATAAAACACTAGGTCTACTTGTAGACTACATTATCATGAGAAAGTTTATAACTAAATGTCAGAGTGATTTTCTTACCAACATTTTTCATTAGTTGGTTTTAATAACATCTGTTATATTTAATGAGGTTTGAGCAGCACCTTGCAGTTTCTTATGCTTCCCAGAGGAATGCAGGAACTTATAGTAAAGACTTTTCTGGCTTGATTTATTATCTAAACTTCTCAGAATATCTTAGAAAGTAATACTGCTTTTACTATGCTGTTCAAGGTTCTGTTGGCAGACTAAATGTCAGCATTTCTGCAGAAATTCTGCAAATTACTGCCATAGAATCTCATGCATTTGATTCTGAAACTTCATAGCTTTTAAAATTTACCTTGAACAAAATATGCTAAAATAAATAACTTTCTAAATTCAAATTAATTCTAAGTGATTTGAACGCTCATCTGTTAGCAATTATTTGTGTAACCTCAAAACTGGAGCACTGCAGCTAAGCAGGATCAGGCCCAGTTAGTACTTGGATGGGAGACCTCCTGGGAATACCGGGGGTGGTAGGTTCTAGTTCTGAGGACTTCACTGTCACCGTCAAGGCTTGCTCAGCCATGGCAGACGAACCTTAGGAGTTAAAGGGTGGGGCAAGTTCCGCACACGCTGTACCTTGCCTAAAAAATCCACTGCACAGGCTTGCAGGGCACACCCATGTGGAGAGAGCCCTTCCCAAATCTTCGTTCGCGAAGCCTAGCCATGACTGACTGACTGATAGCTAGAGGGGCATAGGAAGGAATTTTGATGTCTAAAAAGGAGAAAAAAATAAATTGTAAATGCTTCATCTCAAATTTAATTTTGGCAAGAAATTTAAAAAGTCAGTAGAAAAAGTATTTTATGTTCATGTAAAATAACATGGAGATAGTACAAAAAAAATGCTTTGATGACGAGCAAATTATTTCAAAACCAAATTGATGCATTTCTATGACTGTCTAGTTGGCATTTGATTAGGGATCTGTTGCGTTTTAGTTCATTAAAGAAGTGTAATGTTTGTATTATAGTAAACTTTTTAGAAAATTTAATGATCTAATAATTGGAGATATGCCCATCAGTTTTAGAATTTTTAACAATTGCTTAATCTGTAATCCTTAACTGTTTAAAATTTAGTAGTCTTACTTTATGGAGAGATGTTTAGCTCTGGAAATACAGTAGTACATCTTACTTAATAGTAATCCAAATATGTTTATGCTATAAAGTTTTGAAAGTTATTTCTAATACTTGATAGAGTTTGTGTAGAAGCTAGACACTACCCTTACAAAATAATTCATTAGAGATCATGTGTGAGGTGAAGTTTATCATTCAGAATGTTTCCTGCATTGTCCTGTTTCGTGTTTTTAAATTCAAGTATATTAAACCAACAGTTTATTTTAGAAAGTCTGCTTTGCCTTCAAATGCTACAAAATATATTTTTCTTGCAGCAATTGTATTAAACTTCATTTTTTTCCCTTAAAACATGAATCTTTTAACTTTTCCTGTATATAATACATACAGATTTTTCTCCAATACAAGAAAGAAATTGTACATTAGTGGTTCATACCCAGCTGCTTAAGTGAGCTATTTCCTTGTACCAAAAAAACATCAATGGTAGTGAAATTCATTTTAGTAAACCCTTGTAATTTTCTTCTATTTACACAAAATTTGGAAACTTAACACCTACCCTTTCATAAATGGTAAAAAAACCAGTATCTCTGGTACTGGAGACCATTCTTAATATCAGATCTGGTTTCTTTTAGATAACAAAGTAGAGGAAAAAAGTGATGCAAAAATTTATTTCTCTTTGAGTTGCCTTTTCTGACCTGTGAGTCTATTCAGAGGACTAAGAAGCTTGGTTCGAGTTTCACTTTCATTGCTTTATCACTTGCATCAATTCCCTCAACATTTTAACTTCCTGTCTTGGCTTGAGATAAGCAACTGTCAAACCCCCCCAAGCACAGAGAGAAAAGCCTCCCTCCTAACACCAGGGAAAGGGAGGAAAGGGGAGGGGAAAGGAAAAAAAAACACTTCAAACGGCATTTATACTAAAACTACATATATTTTTCACAGAAAGAAAGGGTCAATTAGAAGAGAGTACAAATATACACTCACACAAGTCTGCAACAACAAGTTCCCCACCTCAACTTCTTAACGAACACACAAATTCTACTGTCTTAACTACACCATACTTAAGAAAATACGTATTCCCCAGGGAGACAAACTCGAGCAGAAAGGAGAAACCCAGAACAACACAATTTACTTTCCTGAGATACCCTGTGAGCCAGTGGTGGGCCTGGTCCTCTCCATCCCCCCTGGGACAGCATCGTGCGTCCTCCCAAGAGGAGGGCTGAGAAGTGACTGCCTTAACCACTCCCACACTGGTTCCTGCTTCCCTGGAGATGATGTCATAGTGTGGTATGGAATACAAAATTACTGGCTAGAAGAGGTCAGCTGTTAGCTCAGCCCAGCTCAAGTCAGCTGACAGCTTCGGCCTAGTCCAGACTTCAGAACCCAAATCTAGGCCCACCTAGGTGAACCCATAACACTTCCTTCATGCAGAGATAACCTAGGATTGTTCATCTCCAAATGAAATGAGATTAGCACCAGGCAATCTCTATGAATGACTGGTCTGCAAGTCTCAGTTCTTGAACTTGCAAACGATCTGATCTTAAGATGATTACAGACAGGGACAAACTCAGAGTCAGTGTTTGCATGTGTTAGCAGACAGACCTATATTCCCTAAAGTTTGATCTACCCTATCTGCTATTCTCCTAGTTGAAGGATGTAGTTCTATACAGGGACATTCTCAAGGAATCCTGAAGAAAAACAAACAATAAAACACCAAACATGCAAGCAAGAAAACCCCAAGTAAAACCAAAACAAGCAAACAAACAAAACTATACAAAAATCCCCCACCAGATACAAAACTACCACCACCACAAAAACTGATTCTGTAAAAAAATTATTAGTTGCTAAGGCAGTAGGCTTACACATCTGAATAGTCACTGAGAAATTTTTGCAGAATATTGCCAAGAGACATCACTGAATTTTTCTTCATTGCTGAAAAACCTTAAACTTTTGAGCATAGCAAAGTGCAGAATACAGAGATGGCTTAACAATTGTGACCTGACATTTTGGTTGAGATTTTGTACTGATCAGAAACTAATGGCTGTTGATGCAGTTTCAGAAGAACCCCCAAAATGTGTATGTAATCTTTACCTTTTCTTGCATGTCTATTTCTTCAGGCATCTTCTAAACTACCTTTTTTTTTTTTTATGTTACTCACTCTCTGGTGAGGCATCTTCCTTTTTTAGGCTACCTGTATTATTCACTTAAATGAATATCACAATTTTATTAAGTCATTATTTTATCAGCAACAGTATATTCAGTATTCTGGTGGTAACCTAGCACCTCTTTGAACCTGTACAGTTCCTAATTAGTTTGGTAAGCAACTCAATTTTCAGATTAAGAAGGTGGTTTATTTTCTTTCTTATTATTAACATAGGTCAAACTGAAAAAGTTAGATACATATTACTGTGCATTAATTTTCTTACGTATCCTTGCTAAGAATCGTTTGTGTGAGTTTTTATGCTGAGCTATAATAAATCTATTTTTTTACCTCTTTTTCTGCTCTTATTGTACCACAACAATCAACTACTTACTACCAAATCATAACAAGAAATCTTGTAAACCATGTCAGAGCACACTCAGACATTGCAGCAACAGTTCCAGTGCAGGAGTAAGACCCTAGTCTCTTCCACTCATATGGGGATTGTTTTTTATTTTCAATATAAGGGTAAGAAACCGCAATGTTTTAAATATGAAATAAACAGCATTTTGTTATGACCTTGATGGATGACATTTTAAAGCAAGACAGAGGGAATTCCTGTAACTTGCCTCATGGTTCCTCAGTTCTCATTGTGTTTTTGCTCAGCCTCTCCTTTTAGTATGTCTTTGCATTTAAGTTCTAATAGTAATAATATCTGGTTGATTAAATTTAAACAATATGTTTGTGGAATAATCCAAATACTATTTTCTGTTTTCTTTATAACTCCTTTCTTGAGAAATTCTGCATCTGGGACTTCTTGTCTCAGTTTGTCAGTGTTTTATTTATCTCACACCTCTTTGTTTAGCATAGTCAAAGCTGAGGATTGGAAGAAAGACAGAATTTTTTTCTTTGTATCTGATAACAGTTTAGATAGTGAGATTCTGCACCACTTTTTGTGTGTGAGTCTTCTCACTACCTTTTGTAAAACTGTAAAACTATAACCAAGATGTGTGTGGTTGTTCAGATGCAGTGCTAAACCTGATTAGGTGCTGATTATTTTCATTATCAAGAACCAATATTTTTCTATTTTTTTTTGGCACACAGTTTTTTGATACCAGGATTATAGATATACAAGCGATATTACTGAGTTTTATGGTAGGGTTCACCAGCTTGTCTCATATGTATTGTATTGAAAGGTACTTATCCATATATAGCTGTCACACATTACTGTATGTGAATTAGCAGTTTCCACTGAGATTTAAGAGATCATTGTGAGTTATTTGATTGGAGTTGATGTGGTCCTAGTAAGTTCTGGTCACAGAAGCTGTAAGGCATGTAAAAGCAATTTCCTTCACTTTTGGAAAGCATATCAAAAAAGCAATACTAGTCTGAACAGGTGAAAACTAATTTACGCAGTCACTCATATCTCTAATAGTTTAGTTACTAATGAAAGCTTTAGGCAGGAACAGCTTTATTAGAAGTGTTTAATCATTGTTGAATGCAGTCATTTAAATTGTATTTTTCCTATTACTTTACATTGTTCTAATCCACGTGGAATAGTTAATTTTATAAAAAAATACCAGCTGATCAGAACAGTAGGATAATAGATTGTGAATAGGTCTAAATATTATGTGAATCATTTAAAAGGTTGTGTTTGGTAGTAGTAGTAGTAGCAGTACTAGTAATAATAGTAATGGTAACCTATGCCTCTACAAATGACATTGCCATTTATCCTACATATAGACTCACTGGATCTAGTGTTCCTGATCTTATTGTAAGCATGAGCAACCAGATGTGGCTTCATCTACAATCTGATGACAGCATTGGCTCACCGGGATTCAAAGCTGTTTATCAAGGTATGAGCTAAATTAACTATTTTAAAGTAATTTGGAACTTCATTATACCCCAAGAAATTTACTTCAAATAGACATTAAGTCCTTTCACAGATTTAGAGTTTTGATACTGTCTCTATTGTTAGTTATGGTTAATGAAGATAAGGAATTTCAAATACCCACAAAATAACAAAATTTTTGCAAGTACAAATGGAAGTTATTGTTCTAATTCTTTTTGCTGTGAGGTTGATAGATGCTACAAATTTCTATTCTCATTGAAAGATCTTAAATTTTACATTCTTCTAACCTATATAATTTATCACATTGGATACTATTTGAAAATTATGGTTAATATTCTTAAGAATTTATTGGGGTAGTTGCAAAACTTGTTTTCATGCCTCACTGAGAATCTTCACAGACCCAAGTCAAAACTAGTATGTAACTAAAACAACCAAACAGATATATTTTATATGACTCTGGAAATTAAAAAAGATATATAAGATCATGGAAATTTAACTCAAAAGGAATTATCTAAATTACCCTAACCTCATTTGTGTTGTTTCTGTCTGAAAGAGATGAGAAGCTTTGCAACATAAATATCTTTAATTCTTTTGGACTATGCGCTTCAGTTCAATACTTTCTGAAGTTGATTTATGCTATCAAAAATACCTGATATCTGTTAGTATGTATGCATGTATTGATAATTTCCATTTTAATATGTTGCATAGACCTGCAGCTAGAAAGAACTCTGACTTTTTAACATATGGTGTCATTTTTTGTTAATTTCCATGTTAATTAGTTTACCTTAAGGATAACAGAAACCACTTAGTATTATTTTCAGTAGATCCTTATGGGTACATATGATGAAAATGATTTGATAATAATTTTTTTCAAAATTACTTTTGTACAAAAGATGTTGCAAAACACTGAGAGACTGTTTACTGTTCAGTAACTGAAAGTAACTCCACTAGAAGAGTTGATCTCCTTAAACATTTTCCATAAATTGAAGCATTGTGTCTAAGTGTTTCATTTCACTTTTAGATACCTTAGTGTTTCAACACCACACCAGGGGAAAAAAAAGAGTCAAAAGTTATGTAGATGTTATCTTCAAGTTTAGCAAGCTATACATTTATTGCACTAAGGACATTAAGACAGACTTGCCTGAGCAGGTTTTTAGAAATGGTGTCTGTGCCTGCTGCCATATTGTGAACATTGAAAGGAACAAGAAGGGAAAATGTTTCCCAGTGGTGAGCCAGGAAATACTGATTCTCCACACCAATATATTTTTCTACTAATGGTCTATCCATTGAAACAGGTGGTGATAATGACAGTGATTAAGATTATATTTTCACCACAATTTTTCCCTAGAATTATATATTTCTCTTTGGCACTCACTCAAGCTCAACCATGCGCAGCACTGATTGGACCATGTTAATTAGATCAAGTGTTGTACATTCATAGGTTAAGGTTTTGTGTGCATGTATTGTTGAATAATAACTATTGAGTGTTTAAATTACTATTGTCTACTTTTTTTATTCCCCTTGTTTTGGCTTTCTTAACATGAACTGAAATCAACAAAATGAGAAGGAAGAAGGGGAGAACCAAGGGGTGATTCTCATGAGGGTGGCAATCACTTCTGATGAGAATCCTCCATAGCAACACTATTGAGATTTTCAGGTCCATGGCCATGAGAATAACAACATGAGAATAACAAGGAAGATCACAGAGGCTCTTGAAACACTTTCACAATTACTTAAGAGAGATGTTACACAGCTGTGAGTGAAAAAGCAGATGCAGACCTGTAGTGTTTCTATGGCTAAGCCAATAAAGAATCTTAAGACATTGTACCACACATTCTGCCTTTATAGTTACACAGCTCAGGTATGTTGTATTGCCTGAGGACAATGACGTACTCTTTATCTGAATTAATCCTATTGCTTCTCACCCCTTTTTTCATGGTTTCATCTTTTGTACTTGTGTCATTTCTAGGGTCCGTGTTTATTAAGACAGTATATTGCCTTTACAGAATCAATTTGTGAGCTACACAAAGCGGAAATGGTAATTATATAGTGGAAAGAGAGTACTGGCAGGAGTCTTGTATCTGACCCTTAAAACTATTTCCTCAAATCAAAACTATGAACTTCTTATCATACCTTTATGAAAAAGTTTAAAAATCTACATCTGTATATCATCTTATTTATTTTCCTGCTATAATGTCTTTCCAGTATTTCTAATGTGAATTCATCTATTTTCACTTCTGTATTTGTCTAGCAAAGATATTTTATTTGTGAAGTCCAACCTCTTACTCCTGAGGACTTTCTGTAAACACCGGAACTATGCACTGTGAATTATGCAGTAGTAGTGGCATCTCTTTTATGAAGCACATTGTTATAATTTGAAATTTAGATTCTGGCTTTCAGTCTTGCTTTGTAACAACTTGTGAGTCATTCTGTGGGCTTTTTAATTTTGGAAATTAATTTCAGAATTGTAATTGTAAATGGTTACAATTGCATAAATATAGTAAACATCTTGCTAGAAAGGTGAACTATAACTTTTTTCTCTTTCATTTCAATGCTCTTTTTAGTTTTATAAGAAGTTGCTGTTCATGGGCTAAAGTAGGGACTTTTTAAAATACAAGGCATGTAGAATTTGTAATTAAAGTAAGTCTATTCTTGCATTTTTTTTTCAGTTAGTTAGTTTTGTTCTTGGACTGTTTTTTGATTTTCTTTTGACCACAAGCAAAAACCTTTTATGTGATCTAATGCAATATTTTGGTTAGATTTGAGTCAACAGAAACATTTCATTTATGTAATTTCTTAATATTTAATCGAGCATGCATTTTACCTGTTAAATGGCTGAGTTAGACATAGCCATTGCCACGCAAATCCAGGTCAGGATAATGTGACATGATACTGTGACATTAGGCCTCATAACAATATCAAACAGTAATATTAGGTTGTAGTTGCAGCCAAAAAGAGGATTTATGAGGTGAGT
This sequence comes from Pithys albifrons albifrons, assembly GCF_047495875.1. Lineage (NCBI taxonomy): Eukaryota > Metazoa > Chordata > Aves > Passeriformes > Thamnophilidae > Pithys > Pithys albifrons. The sequence goes on along the minus strand of NC_092459.1, from coordinate 20,336,651 downwards.
AATGTGCCTGAGTTTGACTTATTCAACTCACATTATGGATGTGCCACATCTAAGGTTCTATATGGCTATTAAGGTGCAAGGTGGGTCGCACAGCCAGCTGATCATTATGCTGCTGCACAGAATCACAGAATATGCTAATTTGGAAGGGACCCACAAGGATCATCAAGTCCTGCTCCTGCCACTGCACAGGACCATCCCCAGGGGTCACACCACATGCCTGAGAGTATCGTCCAAATGCTTCTTGAACTCTGTCAGATTGATGCTGTGACCACTCCCATAGGGAGCCTGTTCCAGTGCCCAAAAACCCTCTGAGAGAACATTCTTCTCATATCCAACCAAAACCTCTGCCACACAACTTCAGGCTATTCTCTTGGGTACTGTCACAGAGAAGAGACCAGAGCCTGCTCCTCCTCTTCCTTTTATGGGAAGTTATAACTGCAATGAGGACTCCCCTCAGTCTCCTCTTCTCCTGACTGAACAGACCAAATGACCTCAACACCAACTCAAATGGCTTTCCCTCAAGGCCTTCATCATCTTAATTGCCTTGCTTTGACACTTTCTAAAAGCTTAATATTTTTCTTATATTGCCGTGACCAAAATTACACATAATATCCAAGGTGTGGATGCCCCAGTGCAAAGCAGAGTGGGACAATCCCCTCCTTTGACTGATGATGCTTTAATTGATGCCCCCCAGTGTTGTTACAGTAAAATCAAAAGTGAGCAATTCAGATCTATAGAAAAACCCTGTGAGACTGAGCTATCAGCCAGAAGCAGCAAGGAGCTCAGCTGCTGCTGGCTGGTAGGGAGGAGGCTACTCCCCAAGAATTCACATAGTAGGAATTCACAGGACTCTGCAGGGGCACAAAAACAGCCAGGATGAAATAATATAAACATGGGACTTGTGAGAGATAGGCTTTAACCAACTGAAGTATCTGGCGTGGTGGTGTGTTAACTCTATTAGCCAATAAGCCGTAGTCCTAACCCTATATAAACTGTGTGCTTTGTGTAATAAAATGTCTTCACTATAAACTTCATAAGCTTGTTGGTGAAGTCCAGTTTCTCCACCATTTATAAATTGTTTACTTTACCCCAGGACATGGCTGGCCTTCCTGGATGCCAGGCCACTGCTGATTCATACTCAGTGTGCCATCAGCCAGGACCCCCAGGTCCTTTCTTTGCTTGTGGTCCTCTCAGCTGTACCACATTGACAAGGAAACAGATGACAGTCAGCTCGAGCTTTTAGATGTGAATATTTTAGAATTTTATTATATTTGAGATTTTTCTTCCATTCAACCCCAGAAACCTGTCAGTCTGTTGAAAATATTTAATCTTTTCACTTCCAGACTTCTTGATAACCAGTATAACAACATCTGTTTTATAATCTGTTTAGAACTCATTTTTTATTCCTGCCTTTACATGGTAATATACACTAATTTAGTTATTTCACTAGACTATCCTTTAGTTCATAAAAGTGTTATAGAAGAAATCACGTGACTCAATATTGTAATCCTAGCATTTTATATAATTTGAAGTTATTAAGAATTCTTGAAGATGTCAGGAAGTATATCAGCCCCTGCAAGGAGCTGAAAATGTCAGGTTTACAACCTTAATTTGTATTGATGTTCAACTGAATTGTTAGCTTAAAGGTCTTCATTATGATTGTTTGGAAGAAGATTCTTCTTTCCTCTTGAGACTAGTAGAAAAATACTTTCAAAAACATATTTCAGTTGCTCAAATAAATGTCTTTTTACATACAGCCACAATAATTAGTAAATGTTAGATTAGTGCAGTTTTTTTACAAACAGACAACCACATTATAACTGTGATTGCACTACCAAGATTAATATAAAACTTTATTACTACTCGGAGATTTGATAAAAGCTGTGCTGAAAGAAATTAATGTAATTATGATTTTTTAGGACTCACAAAATTGGGTGTGCACACAGCAAAATAAACATGTACAGTGTAATGCTTGGAAAGAAAAAAACTCATAAGTCATTCAAAGAAAACTTTCCTGTTTTGCTCTAAGCTTTTCTCTTTCTTACATCTATTTCATGTATATTGTTTTCTTTTTGTATTTTATTCCTGTGCATTATAATTCAGGCATTATTCAAATGTGTGCATTTGCGGACAGGCAATAAATATGTTTCATGTTTTATGTGAATATTGTCCTATGTTAAAGCTATTTGGTTTGTGAACTGTCAAAGAGTTTCTCCCTAATATCGTATGAATTACTCTGTTTGGAGTCCCATACAGTGCTGATTAGTTTTGTGGATGGTCAAATGTCAGCCAGTTAATTTCCACCACAATGTGTTATCAATCATTTTTGGACAAAGAAGCTTTTCCATATTTTTGTATGATCTTTTTATTGTGTATTGTTTGAAGAAGCCTACAGCAAGCATTTCTTAGTTTTGACATCCTTCAATTTTCTTTAAAGAAATAAATAGTACCACCAGTAGGTTTCTACTGAAAAGAAGTATCCTGGTTCAGCAGCCAGGACCAGTTTATCACTGCGTGGGTGTGACCAAAGCTATGTATTCTACATCCTCTATATCATTTCTCATGAACTGGTAACAATGGACCATTCGCAGCAGCTGCCCAGGGCACCCCTGACCCCTCAGGATGCAAACTGGGTGTTAAAGAGGCCTGTGAGATAAGAGCTGTGATAACTCTCCTCCGGAGAGTCATTAGCACCTTCAAACCCAGACTGAGGGGTCCTGTCTGCTAATGGGCCATCAATGATTCCAAAAATACCACATGACTCACAGAGTCAGATCACTCCTTGTGGAACTCCTTGCCCTGGGGAGGTACTGAGCATTCCCACCTGAACCTGAGTATACACAATCTTGGGGTTTGGGGACTTCTAGTACCACTCATCAGATCCAGAGGAGGACCAGAACCTCAACTGGACTGCGACCACCACTCTCAACCAGACTGCAACTGTCATCTGCAGCAACAGGTTTTTCCCTTCCTTTTACTTTGGACTCAGGGAGAACCTCATGGTGCTCAGCACAGGAGCTAACGAACACCATTCTGTTTCTACCCCAGGGTGCTGGATTATACTTCTGAGTTTCGTGGGTTAAAACCAATTTCTCTTTGTATCATTGCATTAATTTTAATATTTTTATTAAATTGTAACTCTGACTTATAATCTCTTTTGTTTTGTGTTCATTTCTCAGGCTAGTTTACCTTTAAACCAGAATGCTAAGTTACAAATAATTACTGCAACAGTATCAAAGTAATTTTTAATAGTGGAGAGTATCTTTGCTAGAGTTTTGTGTAATGACTGGGGTGACAGACAAAATCCATTTTTCATCCAGAAAATACACATGAGATTGAGGAGTGTAACATCATTGTGATGTACCATAACTGGTTGAGTGTCTTGCATATTTATGCATTAGCAGGCAGTACTGGGTAAGACCAAATTTCTGTCTGTGTGACGATGCTGTATTAAACAATCGCAAACAACAGAGGCTTAGTGAAAAGTGTAAAAATGAGTAAGCATGCAACACCCCATAAATCTTCTTCTCTTTCCTGAATGAACAAAATAACAAAACCAATAACTCCAGATTGAGTACAAATTTGTTAAGTATATGCTTTTTTTTCCTTTTTAATTTTTATATTAATTTCATAACTGCTTCTAATGTCATATTTTAATTAGAGCACTTTTCAGATCTTGACATCATTATACTTATCTATGCTCCACAGACAAACAATCAATGTCTGTTACTCAATGAGCTTAAAGATTAACACATATCTGGTCAGTTATACTGTTTAAGAACTGCATTATCATCTTTTGCTACAACTTTTAATGTAATCCATTGGTTTGTTCTAATCATGGACATTCTCAATATGCTGGATAAGACTGTGTATGTTAAAAATAGTGGTTTATAGACCTGGTATCTGCGTACATTTTAAATTTTCTTATTTCATTAAGGAATTTCTTTATTAATGTTCTCTGTTGCTTAAACTTCAGAATTTAAAAAGCAAAAAAAAAAAAAAACTCTCCAAATTTACAGCTATGTTAGGTACAGCCAGTACTCAGCATGTGCATTCTTTCTTAGTTTTGTGATATGACTGTAGCTGGGAAGCTTTCCTCTCCCTTTCCCTCCACATTGCAGCTATGTCTGACTAATTACACTTATGTGCATTCATTTGTTTTCAGCAATTGACTTAACAGTTTAAGTTGAAAGCCTTTGTTTACCTCTCTTCATAAACACTGAAAAAATAACGTCTCTGAATAAGAGAGAATATTTATGTTTTAACTCAGCCAGTGAAGATCATTCTGCTAGTTAAACTTGTTTGGAAAGTAGTTTCACGTCATGATTAAACATATTCTATGTAGAAAACAGCTCAGACATTTTTATTGTATTATAAAAATATAAAATGTTTTATAGTTTTCTATCCTTGTTAATAATTCAGTATGTTTGACCTTAACATAAATGTTATTTCCATATTTTAATTAAACTTCTATCAAATTTTTACCACGGCTGTATTTTTAAAAACATTATTAACATTTGATGATTTTAAAAATAAAACTGGCGTTTCAAAATAAGATGCTAATAATGTACACGTGAGAATTAAATATAAATAACTGACCTTTTGTAGCATTTTTTTGTTGTTGTTGTTTATTTTTTACTTCTGACAGGTGTTCCTTTTGTACTTTGAAAGTTTGGTACAATCATTTTATGTAAACGAAATTTGTAGTAGCTTTTTACCAGTTAAAACGTTCTCAGGTGGATTTTTTTTTTGTTTTAGTTTGTTTGTTTTCAGTATAGAAAACATGACATCATCATAAAATTAACTGTCCACTGACATTAATGAAGATAGCCCTTTCATTCTTTAAGCCAAAATAATTCTATTTTAGTAATTTGCCTTATTTAATTCAAAAAGTGGCAACATAGTCAGAATTTCTTGTCAACATCTGCAACTGATTAGAAGTATCTACAATTGATTAGCCTTCTGTGCTGGTTTAAAGGTGAACCAGCAGGGGAAATGAACTCACCACGAGAGAGATTATAAGTCAGAGCTAAAATTTAATAATAGTATTACACTAAAAACACTGACACGAAAGGGAAATTGCTTTCAACTCACAAAACCCCAGCAGTATAACCCAGTGTCCTGGGGCACAAACCCAAGGGGGTTTGTTTGCCTTTGTGCTGAGACCCCTGTGGTTCCCCCAAGTCCAGAGCAAAAGGAAAAGAAAAACCTGTTGGTGCAGGCAAGGGCTGTGGTCTGGGCGAGAGCGGGGATCTCCTCCTGTTGAGGTCCTGCTGCTCCTCTGGATCCAACGAGAAGTTCCCAAGGTCTTCTTACCCACCACTTATGTACCCTCAGGGAGCACCCAGTCCCTCTCCCTGGGCGGGGACTCACACAATGGGTGATTAACTCTGGGAGCCAGGGGGTGTTGAGCTGTTGATGGCCCATAAGCAGCTCCGCCCCCCTCAGGCTGGGTGTGAAGGTGATAATGGCTCCCTGGGCAGCTGCTGCTAATGGCCCATTGACCTTGGGGAATGAATAGAGGGGGTAGAATACACAGCTTTGATCACCCCCACACAGGGTTAGCTGGTCCCTCCTGCTGAACTAGGACAGCAATTTTAAGTAACCAGCCTCTCTGCAGGAATAAGGCAAGAATTGATTAAATGATATGATAGCTGACACACTTTGGACTGTATTGATGCAGTCATAGAAAAATTTAGGTTGGAAATTACCTTCAGATCATTCAGTCTTAACAGTTAACTTAGCACTATCAAGTCCAAAAATTCTAATATTGATGTTTTTTAAGTACGTATATCTGAAGAAATGTGTGAATGATCTCTGAGAAGTCATAAGTTGTCTCTGAACTCAATAAACTTTAAAGAAAACATTGGCTTAGGAATCTTGATAAATATTTAATTTGTTTCTCTAAGGCAAAATGCAATATTATTGTAATTTTTCTTGAAGCAAATATTTATCTGGAATCTAAAAAAACGGTATGTTTTTTTACTTCAACTCTCACAGAGTTTTAAGTGAATATATATGCATAATGTCAGCAATTAATAGTTCTTTTTATGAAACAACACAGGATAATTTGATAATAAGAATTTACATTTCTTTTTTTTTGTTTAGTTTTTATTTATAAGCTGAAGAAAAAGCTAAAGTTACCCTAAGACACTGTACACAAAATCCTGCTTCAAGTTAAGACTTTATGGTAGTCTTAACAAATGTATGCATTTATAGATATATAAAATGCCTTTCATATATTTTTTTTACATTTGAAGCAATCTGAATAATCTTTCAGCTCAAAATACACCCAAAATATTTTGTACTGTTGTTGCCTTTTGTATGTATTAAAATACTTTGGATACCAGAAAAGAATTCAGTAAGTTATACATTAAAAAGTTTAAATAATATAGCTTAACTTATATTTAGTGTTATAATATATAAAAATCATGTTCTGATTTTCAAGATACACCCTGTCAAAAAAACTAGTGTTCTTTTGACTAAGCCAGTGATCAAATCTGAGGAACAGGAGTTACCTTTATTTTTTGAAAAATTCTTTTACATGTGCAAGGAGATGCTGAGGGATGTTAAAATTAACAAAGTAAAATAAATTTAAAATACAGATTTAGCTGAATAATGTAAGGGGTTTCCTTTAGTGACATTTTGACTCCTCATAACTGTAGCCTAATCTTCTTTGAAAGAAGAGTACAAATCCTCTGAGGTGGACTAAACTGAAGCAGTACAATGGTACACCTGAGTGAGTAGTTCTACTTGTCCATGTGGCTTTAGTGTCCTTAGTTATGTCTTTCTTTTAGTTAGGGAAAAGTGTGTGTGTGTGTACATGTGTGTTGTGGTTAAGTCCAGTAGGGACAAGAAAGGACATTCTTCACATTGCCTTTGAGAGGCAGGACTTGGTGGGACAGTCTTTTCATAGCTGAGATGCAAGCCTGCCTATAGGGCTGAGGGGAAGAGGGGGCAGAGATTCTCTGTCAATTGCTGAAGCTGGCAGACCAGGATATACACAGCTGGTGCCTCAGTGTCTGACCAGTCCTTTATGACCAGGGTTCTGATGTATGACATCAGTGTGCTCCATACAAGGCTTCACCTGCACTGTATTTCATCCAAATCCTTGGAGTCCTGATTATTGCCCGGATCACTGTAGACCACCTCTGCCACTAATTCCCAGTATGGTGTGTAAATATATTTAGTAGAGCTAGTGTATTAGAAATGCTGTACTGCAATTTTGTACAGTCCACATAAGGATATTTTTATATAGTAGATTCATTTTAGCTGTTATGCTTTTTAAAAGAGGTGGATTTTCTTGTTTATATGTATTTTTCCATGTTTTTAAGCTATACTAGATTCTTATTATTATCCCATTAAAATCCGTTATAGCTTTTAGGATTTTGGTGCCTATTGGTATGTTTTCCTTCAAGTAATTACACCATGAAAAGACAAAAGATGGTTAGGTTTGGGTCATTAAACAGTTTCTGCACCATTTTTGCCTTCATTATAGCATTTGTTGAATTTCTCAAATGTCATGGTTGATTCCTAAGCGCCAAATGGTAATAATTCCTAACGTCACATGATTTCAAGTGGAGAATTAAATTTAAACCTCAAATACCTTTGAAAACGCAATTATTACTGGCAGTTGTTACTAAAGTAAGATCTATGGAAAATATTAAGCAACAGTTGAAGATTTTAATTTCAATACATAGATGTCTATTAGTAAGATCTTCTGTAGAGAACTGATTTATTTCCGTAAAGAGTTCTTCAGAGTTCCTCAATACTTTTTTTCTTTCCCAAGTCCTTTCACCAACTGTGTGATTTATCTATTCAGCTCATAAACAGACATTAATTTCACACTTTGACTGAAATTCATTTGACATACGATCACCTCCACCTGTTACAAAGTCAACATATCCTCCAGAGCAACCTTTTTAAATTGCTCTTCTGTTTTATTAGCAATTTATATTAAAGGTGGTTATTGCTATTCAGATGATATAGTGGCTTATCTCTATGTTGCTATGAAATTTGAGAAAAACAAAAGTCTCTAATCTAAAACATTATCAAGAACAAATTTTAGATTTTGTGCATTTTATTTCTTATGGTATATATGGTAGCATATAAAACCAAAATCCATTCAGACTCTTTATTTTATGTGAAAATTGCTGAATTAGGTTAATGAAAAACTGCAATGTTATCTTTTTCTTCTGGGTCTGAAACTGAAAAACCAAGATGTTGAATGGGATTTTAAGGCTGAGAAGTGCAGTCTTAGTATGCAAAGTCAAATAGAGAGTTAATGGTCATGAAGACACTCTAACATGCTTCCGTGAAATTTCAGGCTTTTAATCACTCTCACTGAAAAGAACATATGAATTTTATTTGTTTGGGTTTTTTTGCTTTCTTGTATCTATGCTATCCCTGCATAATATTAACATGTACAGATAGGTATGGACCTTTTTGGTATGTTTATATGGAAATAGCTTCCAGACTGAATGCTAAGCTATGGGACTTCCTTTATTTGTCTGCAGAGTAGACAAATGTTATGTTCCTCTGGGAGGAAAAGGTCTCATTGCTAAAGACTTAGTCATGTTGGCATCTTTGGAAAGGAAAAGAAAGTTTGTCTTCCTTAATCAGGCACCAGAACTCAGATGGCCAAGGGAACAGGAGCCAACAAGGAAGAAGGCACAACAAAAAAATTGTAATCATAAAGATATAGATAAGAATAACAGGAACTTCTCTTTGGATGGAAAGGGTGCACATGCAATAAAGTCTCAAAGTTGATCAGAGAGAAAAACATTGAGATCTTGGGGAAATTGTGCATCACCAAAACCCTCTAAAAGTTGGTGGACTGAGTCCAGCACTGGAGGGCAGGATTTGTCTTGCAAGGCCAAAGTATGGGAGTGTAGGGCCTAAAGATGTTTTCTCTTTTTTTTTCTTTTATTTCGTTTTTCATCCTTCTGAATATTTTTGCAGTAATACTTCCTCCTTCTCACTTCTTTATTGAAAAATAATAAAGAAAAATTATTTGGATATCCACATTGCACTATTATTATGTTTGGAATGTAATGACCTTTTCCATTTCAAATACTATCTTTCTCCCACTTTAACCTTATCCATGGATAGGTTTCAAAGCAAACATTTTTGATTTGAGCACTTACTTCTTCTAAAACCTGCATTAGAAGCATACTGATCTTGAAGGTTCAACACTTGGTACCCCTTTTAGTCTTCCCTTTTGTTTTGTGAAACTCTACTCATCATTCATTGTCTTTAAAGAGGGGGCACACCCACTGTAAGGTACAAAAATAGATTCTCCTGGAAAATAAGGTCTCATCAATCATAAATTTTATTTTACAAAATTCTCAGCTGCCATAGGCTTGAAATTTTGTTGGGATTTTTGTTTTTGATTTTTTTAAATTTTTTTTTTAGTTTTGTTTTGGATTTTTTAAGAATATGAGAAAAAGCAGTGCTTATCTGGATACTTATGCATAAGAAGACTTGTACACCTATAATATATGTCACAGGACTACGGCACATTGAAAAGTCTATGACAATATGGTTTACCTATTTTTCTGTAATATTTGTGAAGCAAATTGTTAGGATTGGGCTAAAAAATATATATATTAAGCTAATTGAATCAGTTATATTGTCTAATGATATTTTTTTATTCACATTTATGCTTTGAAATATTATATCTAATTTAAATCCATTTAATGTGTGCTAAGTTAATTTTCTATCATTCCAATTCTTAATTAGAATGTCATGTGTCACTAATTAAAATGCCTGAAAGAAGTCCAAACATACTGTGTCAACCAATTTTATAATCCGAAAATCATATTGTTTGTATGACATGGCCGGTTTTCCATAAAACCATGTTAACTGATGGTAATTATATTTTTATTTTTTAGCCCTTTAGAAATAAACTCCTGTGTTGGCTGTTCCATTACTTTGCTTAGGGTCAGTGTTGGCTTTACAATTCTATTCACAGGATTTGCTTGTACTTGAAAAATATTGATAGCTAATTGATTTTCCTTTCTAGACAACTAACATGTTTTTCTTGTCAGGACTTAAGATAATTTTAGGTAAAGATATTCGAGGATATTCCAATCATAAAGGAAGATAAAGCATATCATTTTTCCCAGTTTGAGGGACAAATTATTTACAAGGGTATTAGTGTCATTTTTGTATCCTCTTTTCTCTACTTTTTGAGAGTCATTACATGTGACTTTACCCAATCATCTCAGGCCTCCCTTGTTCTCCAGAAGTTCTTGAAGATAAGTGCTAATAGTTCATCGACTGCTTCATTTTAAGTTCTTCAATGTAAATTTAATTAGGCCCTGTTCTCTTAAATGTGTCTACATTTTCTAAGTGGTCCTTAAACTATTCTCTTTCTATCCTGCCCTTCACTTAATTTTATTTAAACTTGTATAATCTAGATAAGACTTTTTTCTAGAAAAGTGAAAATGTTCTTTATTCTCCTTTTCTGCTAGCTATTTTTCACTCTTCATTTAAATGGTAATTCAATTCTACAGGTTCTGTTACTGCCTTTTGCCTTGTTCCATGGTTCATCTTTTCATGATTTTTGTCCTTATGTTATTCTGATAATTTCTTTGGCAGCTGCACTTCCTTTTTCTTATACTTCCTGTTTTCCATGATAGCATGTTAACTTGCTTTCCACATAACTTTGTGCTAAATTTTGTTCAAGGCACTGCTCAGCCTTTTTTGTACAGACAGGCTGTACTCAAGTAAAGCAAGATGAACGCTGCAATTTGAACAGAACCATGTTCCTTATAAAACAATAGGTAAAAAATCTACCATGAGACTGATAGCCAATAGCATGTTGACAAAAATAGATTTTTAAGGAAAGAATGTTGAATTACACAGTGATAAATCCAGAGAGAGAGAGAGAATCCAAGAATACTTTCTTTTTCCCGTGATCATGCCTCAAGTACTTCTTCTTTTACTCTCAGTAAGATTTTCTTCCGTGTATTTGTCCAACCATATGTCGTGCACATATATTTCACCTCCCCCCAAAAAAGAGCCTATTTAATTAACCATCAGTTCATCAGTAATTTTGGTCTTTTGTTTTCCACCCCTAGTTCTAATGTTGCCTTTTTTTTCAAATGGGGGAGCAGTACTACATTCAAAATTTAACATGCAAGTGAAATAGATTTTTGTGTGGTGTCAGAATACTATAATCAATTTTGTTCCTTGTTCCTTTGCCAACCACACTTAACAATTTCAATAGCTTACAGTTTCATAGAACTATCTTTACTGTGCCAGAGTTCCTGTTCCTGAGTCCTAAGTCAGAACCTATCATTGTGCCTGCAAACTCACAAAAATATTTATTTCCAGATTTTATTTTTCTACAATTTTTGATAATGAATTTCACCTGCTATATCATTACTTGGTTAGTACGTGTCATACATTGTTCTGCAACAAATGACAAAAAGCTTCTTCTTTATCCCTGTTCAAATTTGATCTGCATTTACACCTGGATGTGTAAATTTGGTTGTAAACAAGGCAACATTTTATTTTTCTGCATTCTCTGATAACAGATTTAAGTACATAGTAAATATTAAACTTGATACCTTTGTTGTAAAGAATTGATTTGTTTTCTGCTTTAACTGTTTTGTTGCTTTCAAGGATTTTTATAAGATATGATAAAATATGATGTTATTCCAAAAAGCCACCCGTATGCTATGATAGTGAACTGTTACCTTAAATGGACTTCCTATTAAAGTTTTTCATGTTGTTTTTCCATCTATCTGATTTTAAGGTCGTGTTTGTTTTTTAATATCGATAAAGAATGCAATAAGGTAGAAGCAGCAAAAATTAATCTACTGGATATGATCTGTGGTCTTTTTGATAACAGCAAGGACAAAACATTTCAGAGAAAATGTGAGAATCTCTCAGAATGCTGCTGGGAACTATATGATCTGTGAAGGAGGCCTTCTCTTTTTGTAGTTGGAGACTGATAATAAATTGCACTGTAAAATTTCTTTGAAGAAATTTACTGGAATAATGATGAAATTATGATCATCTATAAAATTATCATGTAAGGCCACCCTCTTTTTAGCTGTACGCCAACCTCATTTTAGCTTTAATAGCCACTTTTACAGTCCAATTATGTGCTATCTGAATTTTTTTTTAATTAGCTTCGATTTATCATTTTCTCTTTCAGTAGCTGTTCCTATGTTCCTTTTTGAGGAATCATACATATAATATCATTCCTTTACTGATGCCCTCTTCTGCAATCCGGAGAATATCTCTCGGTTTCTTCTCTTTGTGTAAGGTTTTCTTTGTATAAGGGTTTCTTTGGGTTTTTAAATCAGATTTCACTGCATCAGGTATTATGACTGTTAACACAGGGATGTATGAGGAATAAAAAGAAATAAAATAAATGACATTTTATTGTATTGGAAACATGAATTTCTTCAACCTCTTACATAAGAAATTACACATTTTGTTTGTTTTTTTTTTTTAAAAATTGGGTACCTGCGTGTGTGTGTTTGGTTGAACTGGCAAAATGCCGACTACCCAAACACAGAGTAAGAGTTCCTCTCACCTCGCAGAGAAAAGGGAAAAAAAAACTGGACAACTTAAAACAGGTTTATATATTTATACAGAAAGGAGAAAATTAAAAGTAAACTACAACATAACACACATCTACACAAGTTAGATGTAACAACAATCCTCTACCTCCCATCAAAAACAGATCTCATCACTCCAGATTCATAAAGCACCCCAAAAGATACTTAGCAAGGAAGAGAGAGAATAACAATAAAATGTTTACTTTCCTGAACTAAAACAAAATGCGACAGCAACAGCAAAGCCCAGCACAGCAGGACAGCAGCAGTATTCTGTCTCTACCTTGGCCATGATGGGAACTGAGAGAACTCCTCCTACTCTACTGTATTTATACTTGAGGTGATATCAGAATATGGTATGGAATACTATTGGCCAGAAGGAGTCAGTGTCAGCTGGCCTGACCAAGCTCAAGTCAGGTGATAATCCAAGGCCTACTCTGAAAACTAAAGCCTAAATTTAGGCCAGGCTAAACCCATAACACTGTGCCTGTTCCCAGATGCCCTTAACCTATCTTGACTATAGCTAAAATAATTATTATGGCATGTTGTCAAGTTAATTTGTTTAGGTTTTAAAGGTATTGGCTTCACCTTGCTGATAGAACTTGAAGTCCTGAAATTTATTTATGTATCTCCTATTTAAATAATGGATTTTTGCATAACCCACATTTGTTTAAAACACTAATTTAATTTGAATTTATGCATCTGAATTATTACTGTGTGAGGTTAATATTTATATTCCTCTGGTAAAATTTATATCCAGATTCAGATTTAGTGATGATTAGATAATTCACTTATCATATACACTAGAATTTTGGATAGTGTAAATGAAAACACAGTGACATTAAAAAATTTAGTTTTAACTCTGTATTTGTAATCTCATAACAAGAGAAAAAAAGGTAAATTACTACCAATTATAATAAATTCAAAAGCATAAAATCCTATGATCTGTGAATTATTTTATTATACACTTCAGATACCTGAGTCAAAGTAATGCAAAGACTTTTCATCCAAAAAAGACTTGACCTGCAATGGGACACCTTTCAAATAGTACTCATACTGCATATTTAGATGCTTCATATTGCTTTAAAATTGCCATATTTCTTCATTTGAAGGAAGACACATCAACAGGAATGCCTTTAATTAAATTCAGAGAGATATGATCTTATAATCAGAAATCTAATGTGTTATTCCTCTAACATTAAAGAAAGAATATTTTCTGAAACTGAGTAAATACTTCTAGTTCATAAACAAGAGGAAAAGTCTGTTTTCCCAGGCTACTGAGAGTACATGAAAGCAAAAAACAATCGCATAAGATCAGTGTTAGTATTTTGGTAACCAGAGAAAGCTGATGTTTAAATTCAAGCTTGAGCTCTAAAAAATGAGATCAAAAGAAGTCCAGCATTGAATGAGTATTGTCAAAGGGTTCCTTCAGGGAATTTTTCTCATCCTACCAACACAAAGGTTTGGGGAGTTTAAGTGCAGGGACTGAGAACAAAGGATTGGTTGGTGGTTCCAGATTTCAGCTGAATGGTGGAGTGGAGGTGAGAAAACAGACTCAATGCACCTGGGAGGGGGAGAGGTTTTTCCTGTGTGCTGGCTTCATTTCATTTGGGGCAGCTGCTGGGAGAGAGTCATTGTTTTGCTGAACTGGTGAGAGCTCCATCTGTCTCTGCTCTCACCTTCCCCTCTCCATCTCTGAGTACCAAGAAAGAGAGAGATCACACATGCTTCAGAACACACTGCAGAGCTTTTCTTTCTGGGGACTGACTTTGACTGCAAGGAGATTTTGGGGAATTACCACCACTCCTTAGCTCCCAGCATTTCCCTCTTTTGAACAAAGAACAAGGAGAGAAGGAGTCAGCTCTTCCCCCTACAGGAAAGGCTCCATCCTGCACCACGTGAGTCATTCATCCCCTCGTCTCTGCTTCACTGGGAAATGACTGAGAATTTGCCTCACAGCCAGCCGAGGTGTGACACTGACACTGTCCATAAATATAATTGCACCAGGAGGAACCTACAGTTTTTTGGACGGTTGTTGGGTTTTTTTGGTGCTGGGGGAGTAGTTTGCTCTGATCTGTTTGTAGTTATATCTATATACAGTAGTTAAGAACAGTTATCCTTCTTATATGCATTTTCTAATTAAAGTTTTGGTTGTTTTCTAAATTTAATAAGGGATGAAGTAGTTATTGAGGAAGAATCCTCTTCTCTGGTTTTGGTAAACATTTCAGTTTCCCTCAAACTAGGACAAGTACACAGAATAATCCTAAAAGAACAAGGCTTTAATTGCCATACTAAAATAGGTTACCAAGGATTTTATTTCAATGTTTGTCTTTTTAAGAATGTTTTCTATTCCATAAGAGTTCTCTAAGACCTCAGTTTCACCTGAACTGGTCTGAAGAATGTTCTGTTTTTTAACAAACTGATGTATAGACTCTGTAATTTATGAAACACAATGATTGGTGCATATGTTGAAACAATATGGACAATGACCAAATCAATGCAAGCTGAAAAAGTTCCAGAAAGGATAGTGAGGTAAAACACTATGCTAAATCCCAGAGGACAAAAAATTGTTGGAAACCATGACATGCCTACTACTCTAGATCTAGTTATAAATAAAATGTATTCTTTATGCATAAATATGAACTCCTGAATTTGGTCTTCTCTGTCTTCCCTAAGTTTTAGTTTGTTAATATATATATATAATGGAAATGTAACTTTTTACTAAAGAGAGTCATAGAATCATTTAAGGTTGTTGAGTCCAACCATTAATCCAGAAATCCACCACTAAATCATGACCCTAAGTGCCACATCTACGTGTCTTTTAAATATCTCGAGGGATGGCGATGCACCCACTTCTTTGTGCAGCCCATTCAAATGCTTAACAAGTCTTTCTGTGCAGACCTTAGAGCAGCCGTCCAGTACCTAAAAGGAGTCTACAAGAGAGATGTGGAGGGACTTTTCACAACAGCATAAGAGAAGAGGGAATGGCTTTAAACTAAAGAAGAGTAGGCTTAGATTAGATATTAGGAAGAAATTCTTTACTGTGAGAGTGGTGAGACACTGGAACAGGCTGCCCAGAGAAACTCTGGATGTTCCATCCCTGGGAGTGTTCAGGGCCAGGTTGGAAGGAGCTTTGAGGAACCTGGTCTAGTGGATGGTGTTCTTGTCCATGAAAAAGAGGTTAGTACTGGATGATCTTTAAAGCCCCTTCAAACCCAACACATTCTATGATTCTTGATGATTGTATGATGATTCTGGGAATTTAAATGAGTGGGTTTTGTAAATTTGAATAACTTTGGACAAGAAAACATTTCTGTTAGGGATATATAGTCTTCAATTGAAGCTTTGTGAGGATGTAGATTTCTAGACCTGAATAGAATTTTTCAAATTTTTTTTGTCAAAATGCAAATAAGGCATCCCCAGAAGTGTTTCATAAATATGTGATGTTTGCTGAATTATTTTTATGTTGAACAAACAAGCACAGACCTTGAAGGTTTAAATAAGAATAAAACTCATATATTTAATTTTGACATATTTTGTGAGTTATTTGGCTTTTCAATGAAAAATAATTTGATTCAAAAATTCCCTCTAATGTCTTTTAAGAGAGAATCCAAAATTTATCATTTATTTGTTTTAGGAGAAAAATTTTATTAAGTAATTTTCCAAAGAATAAAAATACTTTTTTTAACATGCTTGGTCTGAAAATAGTTTTTATGTTTTTAACTGTTTATTTTTCCTTGCAAATAAGATAT
Source organism: Pithys albifrons albifrons (assembly GCF_047495875.1). Taxonomy (NCBI): domain Eukaryota; kingdom Metazoa; phylum Chordata; class Aves; order Passeriformes; family Thamnophilidae; genus Pithys; species Pithys albifrons. The sequence continues at coordinate 20,320,324 of NC_092459.1, read as the reverse complement.
TTACAAATCCAAATTATTTATCATGACAAGTAAAATGGAGCATGCTTGGATGAAGGGTGATGTACAAGGAGTAACAAAGTATTTCCTTAGTCTCCTAAGTTTAAACTTCATTATTCCTTCCTCACTAAGATCTTGGATCTGACTAAAGACATGTTATGGTAGTTTCCCACAAAAATAGAATTTTTAACCCATCAGAAAGCATAATTCATGGTAATTTCTGTTGAAATTTTTGGTTCACTGATTCATACCCTTCTCCTGTTGCTTGGTGAATATCCTGAGAGTTAGAAAGCATCCTGAGCTGTCTTCTGCCTCGCCAGGCAGTCAAGGGAGGTAGCTGTCCTGCTATGCTCTGCATTGGTGTGGCCTCACCCTGACTCCTCTATGCAGTTTTGGGAACCACAGTATAAAAAGGATATAAAAGCTATTGGATACCATCCAAAGAAGGGCCACAAAGATGGTGAAAGATCTAGAGGGGAATCTGTATGAGGAGCAACCAAGGTTTGTTCAATGCAGAGAAGAAGAGACTGAGGGAAGACCTCATTGAAATCTCTAGCTTCTCCTGAGGAAAAGCAGAGGGGCAGCACTGATCCCTCCTCTGTGGTGACCAGTGACAGGACCCAAGGGAATGTCCTGAAGCTGCACTGGGAGAGGTTTAGATTACATATTAGGAAATGATTTTTCAGTGGTTAGGCACTGGGACAGGCTCCCCAGGGAATGCAGCGTCAAGTCTGCCAGAGTTCAAGAAGCATTTAGACAATGCTATCAGGCCCATGGTGCAACTCTTGAGCCTGTCCTCTGCAGACCTGGGAGTTGGAGTCAATAATTCTTGTGGATTCCTTTCAACTCAGGATATTCTATGATTCTAAAACAACTGATTCTGCAACTGCTTTGACTTTATAGCTGGAATAGTTAGTCCTAATTTTCTCTTCAAAGTTTGATTCTAAGATTTCCAAAAAAACAATGTATACATCTTTTTATTCTGACGAGTAACCTGTTATGTTGTGAAATATGTGCCATACCTTTTTGAACATGCTTTGTCAGAGATCTGTTCATGATTGCTTTAAGAGTGTAAACATAGTGGATTGACTTGACCCTAAGATTAGCTCAGTTGGTTAAAATGTGGTTGTAGTAATGCCCAAGTCATGGGTTCAATCCCCTGTGTGGGCCATTGACTTGGACTTGGACTTGACGATCCTTGTGGGTCCCTTCCAACTCGGAATAGTCTTTGATTCACATATCATTGCGCTGTCATCCCATATCTTAAAATTTCTTTTGAAGTTGGTGTGTCAACATAAATTTCTACTAGGATTCAACAGTGGTAGATTTAACAATATTTGACAGCATATATTTTGAATGGCATGAAATTATCTTGATACTTAATACAATTCAGTGAGTTGAATTTTCTTGTTATCTTGAATGGTTCAGATTTCATACCTCGGAATTAGTTGTGAAATATTTAAATAACAAGAACTTCATCTCAACTTTCATTTGAATCAGATGTACATAATTTCATTACATATGTAGGAACACAGTTTATAGAACTAGAAGTGCTTTATTGTTACTTTTTCTGCTCAAAGGTAAATTAATTTAAAAGAAATCGCTTTAAATTTAATGGCAAGGAAATGGAGCCTTCATATTCTGATGGGCAGCCATGTGTATAGCTTTTTGTAAGATGATTCTATTTCAGGCAACTGATATGTATACTTCCTTTCCTCATATTTATGTTATTAATAATTTTCATAAGACTTGAGTTTTTTATAGTCTTATTTTGTTTATGTAGATTCAAGATTTAAAAATTAAGTTATTTAAGTAGCAGACCTTCTAGAGGATATGTATCATGTATAATACAAAACATTAATTTATTTTCAGCATAACTGAATGCAGCTGGGAAAAGCCTGGCTTAATTTGAAGGATGAGATTAAGAAATAATTCCTCGGGGTTTTTTAATTATATTTTAGTTCCTAAACTGAAATTCATTGACTTTATCAGTAAATTATATACCTTTAATCATATTGCTAATAGGCTTGTAAGTGGAATTGCAGATGGGAGAGTTAAGATATTTTTACTACTACCAGTGCTAGAAAATCAATCTAAACATAGTATGTCTTGATAGGTAGAATGGAGACTATGGCTTTATAATTTTAACTTCAAATATGCTGTAATTCAGTGCAGTCATCAGTTAAACATGAATATTTTGTTATCTTCAGCAATGCAGCAATGCAGGCATGGAAGCTATTAGCTTGTGAAACGACTTTAGATACTTAGTCATCTTTGAGGCAGTTACTACTGCTAGAGGTAGCAATTACCTCTAGTTCACTTTCAGCCATAAATATTAGTTTCATGTGTAATGAGAAATGTTTTGAAAACACTTCTGATACTGACTTATAAATTGCTTGAAAATAAATTTACCTTATTATTGCATTTGAATTTTTTTGTATTCAGAAATTGAGAAAGGAGGTTGTGGAGACCCTGGAATTCCATCATATGGAAAAAGGACTGGCAGCAGTTTTCTGCATGGAGACACACTCACCTTTGAATGTCAAGCAGCTTTCGAGCTAGTGGGAGAGAGAACAATTACATGTCAACAAAATAACCAGTGGTCTGGCAACAAACCCAGCTGTGTTTGTAAGAATTATTATATTTTTCTGTATTATTTTCCTGACCTTAGCCTCTTGCTTTTCTTAGCATTTGTGACTACTCAACAGGAAGACTTTTTCAGTCACACTTTTTTAGTTGGCTCAGTAGCTCATTTATGGGGAACATCACATAGGACTATTTTTAGTATCTTCTTTCCCATCATTTTGTATGTAATTGAACCACTTAACACTCTTAATGGAGATGTGTGTTGAAGTAAACTCTAAATGAGTGATTCCTAGTAGCATGTGTGTTCAAAAGGACTCTGAGGCACACACACATTTCATTTGGGCAGTGCAAAGCAGCCTGCAGATCCATGTAAGAAAGGATTGGGATTTTTCTGGTGATGTACTAAGAAAGCATGAAAATTAATATAAGGAATTTAAGAATATCCAACATAGAAAAATATTAGGTAATATCCTTAGTTTGTGAATTTTGTTTTAAATATTAAATATATTTATCATTAAGTTTGTAGGTGGATTTAAAAAGAGAGGGTGGTTGATTAGGTTTTCGGGGGCTTTTTTGTGGGGTTTTTGATATTTTTTTCACTTTTTTTTTTCTTCTCCAATGGTAACATACAGAAAATATTTCTAGTATGCAGGTATATTAGGCTCTTCACTTCTACAGTTAAATTTTCTTATAAAGAATCTTACAATACAGTACTGGATTTAACAACTATAACAACCTTAGTGAGGTGTCCAGTTCTATTTGGTCACATATATTTTGAAGTTCTGTTGCTACAGAACTTAAGCTGAGCAAGCTCGGTCTGGACAGGAATAATTCTCTGTATGCCTTGCAATGCTAAAATGTGTCTAAGTAAGTAAAGCCTGGACATAGAGACAACTGCAAGTCCCTTTGAAGACAGAAGTTGCATTTCTTTCTGGTGCTATATTGCATTGGATCAATATATTAGTTTCTGTTGACAGTGGTGTTAGATATGCATGTACACTATGAATAAGCATAGAATCTATAACATCTATTCACATAAACTGAGTTCGGTTTGACACACTGAAAGAGCTGAGTTGTGGTTATCCTTTGTGTTCACTGATAGGCAGTGAGTGTTTCTCTCTCTGAATATACTGTACTTTTGACTAAAGTACCAGTCACAAGCTCATGACTGAAATCAGTTAGAAAATGTCCTGATGAATGTTGGTTCAAAAGAGTGAAAAAGGAGAATATCTATGAATCATTTTTGGTTTTGCTTTGTGCAATAAAAGGGAAAATAGGATAAAAAAATCTCATACTATATACCGTTGAGATTCATGTCTAAATTTCTACTATTTGCATCAGCATGAATGTTGTATACTGCAGACAAAACTGGCCCTTGTGCTTGTTTTTTTTTATTATTAAATACACTTTCATGTATATTCCCCTCGGAGAAAAAAAAAAGGAGGCTGCATTTTCATTTTGGAACAAACCTGCCAGTTTTTTGCAAATTTTGATACATCAGGTATTACTTTTGCTTTCTTTGGCATTTGCTACATGTGAATCTTTTGCAGGCCCTGCTGCAATTACTTAAACTTACTTGGGGAAATAATAACATGTTTTTAGGTTCAGGCTGAAAATCATCCTTTTTCATAAGAATAAAAATAATATAAAGGCAAGCATTTATCATGTCTGTGGATAACATTTTGAGAATGTTTTTTGTTTTTTCCTTTAGTCTCATGTTTCTTCAACTTCACCACACCATCTGGAATTATTCTTTCTCCAAATTATCCTGAGGAGTATGGGAACAATATGAACTGTGTTTGGTTAATCATCTCAGAGCCAGGAAGCAGAATCCATCTGATTTTCAACGACTTCGATGTAGAACCTCAATTTGACTACCTTACAGTCAAAGATGATGGGATTTCAGATTTACCACCTCTTGGCACATTTTCTGGCAATGAGGTCCCTTCTCAATTGGCTAGTAGTGGGCACATAGTAAGACTTGAGTTTCAGTCAGATCACTCTACCACTGGAAGAGGATTTAATATCACTTACACAAGTAAGAACCCCTTTTCTTCTATGCCTAATCTTATGCTATCTTTCTTCATCGGAATGACAAAAGTAGAACATATTTATAATATGGAAGTAAATTGTGATGCTTATATAATTGCATTCTTTTCAACTCTGTTCCTGGTATTCATTAGTTTGTTTGAATCCTTATAATTTATTTATTTTATTTGTGATAATGCTGAAGAATTCCCTTCATTCGCTTCATATTCCCTTTTTGGTTGACACTGGCTAAATGCAGAGCACATAAGTGAGTACAAGTAATTCAGATCAAAGCATCCATTCCAAGTAATTTAATACACTTCTCAATGGAACCATAAGGAATAAATTCACAAAGATGCTATGTACTGAGATGTTAATCTGAAAAGCATAGAAGTAAAGAAAGTAACTATGCTATCACTGCAAAAAAATAGTTCTGGGATTCTGCTTTACTTTTGAATTTTTTTCTTCCAGTCTGATGGTGTAGTATCTAAGAATACAGATCCCTAAGAACAGAGATCTCTTTTTTGGGTTACATGTAATAGTAACCCCTGTGGTTTTTCTAGAACATACCTGGCCTGATGCAGAATTCTTTCGTATGAGTGAACTAATTTAGAATCATTCTCTCTGGATACAGTTCTGTAAGAATTTTAAGAATATATTATCTCTGAGAACACAATTTCTAAAGCTGCAACTAAAATTTAGTTGCAACTGGCCAACCAGTTTAAAAGTTGCTAAATGTAGACCTACCAGCCACACTGATGTAGAGAGCTACTAAAAGCACAGGTCTTTCCCATTTGGGAACCAGGCTAGTAAACCAGATAGCCCTCTGTTTTGTTTATATAAAAATGTATTACTTAACAGTACTCTCAATTGAAAACTCTAGTAAGTGTCATCATGTAAAAAACATTAGTAGAGTTGTCATAGACCACTAACTCTCCTCAAAGTTTTATGAGTCATTCAAAGACATTACTTAAATGGGGATTATTTTTAGCTGAAGAGACTATCTTCTAAGATTTTAGGAGTTAATTGGCAATGAAGTTGTGTTTGAGACTTTTTGCACTCTTCCTGTATTGTATCAATTAAGATAATCAAATAATAGTGTTTGTGAACAAGGATGAATTATTTAGAAAGATGCCCACATAAAGCTGAAATTCATTGATTTCAAAACTTTTAAGTCTTAGATGCCTAAATTGGTCCTTTGATTTTACAGGGAAATTTTGTATTTTTTGTTCTTTGAAAAGTAGCAGGAAGAGAAAAGAGGAGGCCATTTCCTCTTGTTCTACCATTTGTTACTTGTGAGAAGAGACCAGTACCCATCTTGCTACAACTTACTTTCATGTAGTTGTAGGGAGTGATAAGGGCTCCCTTCACCCTCCCTTCCTTCAGGTTAAACACTTCTGGTTCCCTTATGCTACGTACAAAACAGCTGGATTTTTTTCAGAGGAAAATTTAGGCAAATTGTTCATGTGTATGTAAGCCACATATATGTAAAAAGCTTCCAAATTCCACCCATGTCATCTGTGTGAATGTCACTGGATTTAAAGCTGACTTTTTATTGAGGAATTTTCTATACTTTGAATTATATACTGCTGTGTAATATATGTTATGTATTACTGTATTACAGTTGAAGTATTATTCTCCTCCTCAAATGAAAGAGACAATTTAAATGGGAGGTTGTTGTTAATACTATTACTGTCTTTATTATTGCTAACATTATTACTATGTTTTTATCAGCCTTTGGTCAGAATGAGTGCCATGATCCAGGCATTCCTATAAATGGGAGGCGTTTTGGAGACAGATTCCTTCTGGGAAGTTCTGTTTCCTTTCACTGTGATGATGGCTTCATGAAGACTCAGGGTTCTGAATCCATAACCTGTATTATGCAAGATGGAAATGTGGTATGGAGCTCCACTGTCCCACGTTGTGAAGGTAAGGGCACAATCTTTTCTTTGCACCTACAGTTTGAATAATGACACTATTTAGATCTAGCTTACTTTTTACATTTTGCACATAAATAAGACTGTTCTAGATGAAGTTGTTAATTCATCTTATTTTAACACTCTTTCAGTCAATTGAGAAACAAGATAGCTTGCTTTTATATTCTTGGAATAAATTGACATTCTAAAAATCTTGCTGTTGTTTTCAAGTTCTCGTCACCATCATTACTCAGTTATGAGTTATAACTGCTGTAACAGTTTTGGCTGTAGCATATTGAAGAACATAATTATCTATCACACAGAAAGGGAAGTAAAGCTTCTATTTAAAAGTCTTTTTTGAAAGCTTACCCCTTTAATTTTCTTAAAATGAAAGTATACTTGAATCTCTGTCTGTAACATTATAACCTCCAGTACATTTATTCCAGCAAAATACACTGAAATTCAGAGCTATATTTCCTATTAGTTATATTACCCAAAATTTCCAAATGTATTTGCTTGTTCTCTCCTAGGTGAATAAACTGACTAAGATGATGTCTACTTACATTCAAATGTCTATTTAGAATGAAATACAGTGAGAAGATGAAAAAAAAAAAACAAAAGAAAAAGTAGGCTGATTCCTTCATACATAACAGGGATGGGTCCTTAGGCACGGCAGATGAGTGCATTTAATAAACAACAAGATTGTTTCCTACAAGTAATGTTTAAAAGTCTTTATCTTTTATTAAACAATAGATATATAGACAGATACCAAATTAAAGTATATTTTTTGAGGCACTAATCCAAACCTTGTAATTGTGAATATCACACCTTCATTAATTTCAGTGTCATTACAATAACTTAAGGGTCTGGATCATATCCCTTTCTTGGTTTTTGTAATTTGGGCAATTTGACAACTCATTTCTCATAAGACTATACATTTCAAAGAAAATTTAGAAATACTGAAAAAACCCCAAACATTTTAGCAGCCTTTTGGAAGTAGTATATCTGAACCTAGTTTTTGTACTAGCAGGATTTCTTTTCCTATTTAATGCATGTTACACAGTGGGCCCATTTTTTTGTTCCTTTGGTTTGTTTTTTATGCCTAGAGCAAACCCAGCCCACACCCAGGCAGGGAATAGCATGTTGTTTTTCATCAAAAGATTTTTTTCATTTTCAAACTCTATACAAAGTTGTTAAAGTATTCAATGTAATCTTTTTGTAATTTTATTTCTGCAAATGCATAGATAAAGGAACAAGATGAGCCTTTTGAGGAAAAAAAAAGATAGAAAATATACTTGCAGAAATTATTTTTCAGAAAATACATAGCTATCACTGACTTATCCTTTCTTTGAACCTTATAGGATATTTACTTAGTTTTAATGAGGGAAGGATTAAACTAAGACTGATTTTGGGTCTTTTTTTTAAGATTTTCGCTATTGTTTGGATATTTTATGGAAGGAAGTAGTTACATTTAGGATGTGTTCCTTTCTCATGTGGATTCTCTTAATTGAGCTTTTGGGTTTAGTTTATAGTATGGACTTTGCTAGTTAGTTTAGAGATGATTTAGTTTGCTTCTAATCGAATTGTGAGTAACTGTTGTTTTTTTTGTTGTTGCTCTGCTCTGTGTCTTGGTATTTGTAATATTCTCTATAGGCAACACCTGAAATACATGAAGTGATGCACAGGAAGTGTTATAGTCAGGTGAAGATCAAGAGTCTTCTAACTTTTCTTGTTTATAATATGACAAAATTTAATTTAAAAACCCACCATGGAATACATTTCTTGCTTCATTCACTATACACATGTAGGGTAAATTACATTTTCTTGGCATTTCATTTTGTTTCAGAGACAATTACAATTCAGTGTGTGTGTTTCATGGTTTGTGGGTTGCTTTTATTTCTCACTTAAATCTGGAAAAACTTCCTACAGGCAAATGCAAGTCATACATGAAATCAAATGACCTCTCTGATTATATTTTTGGTGTTGTTAAAAACATTGACTCCAAAGTAGGCATATTAATTTACTACTCGCAAATTCATGTTGCCATCCATTTCTATATGGCATAAAATGTTTTTCTATCACTAATTAGAGAAACAGAAGAAAAGTGACAAGATTTCTTGCACTGAAATATGGAATTTTCTGATAATGCTACCACAGACTACTCAAAGAAAATACAAATGATACTAAGATAAATTTACCTGACCTTGCAAGTGTTCCTGTGTTAGACTGCTTCATAGTCTTTGGTAAAACATAAGATCCCAAAGCCCTGTGCTATGACAGCTTAATCTTTTAAGGGACTCATGTTTTCCAAATTTTGTTCTGCATTTTTGCTGTTGTTTAATCCTACTCCAAAGTTGTTTGATTCTACTCTGAAAAATGTTCCATGTCTAGCCCCGTTATTTTAATAACCTTCTTGCAACACTTTTTTTTAAGTTTTTGTGGAGGAGGATCAAGTTGAGAACATTTAAGCAAATTTGAGATACAGGAATGGGCTTGATGGGATGCACCCAGGAATTCTGAAGAAGATATCCAGTGACATCACAAGGTCACTCAATATCTTGGAAACTGACTTATCCCAGGAAGATTCCTGAAGACTGGGAGAATGCAAATTCCAATCTTCAAGATTGGATAGAAGGAGTATCTGAAGAACTACTGGTCTCATCTCGATCACTGGGAAAGATGATGCAGTGATATTCCTTGAAACCATTTCCAAACAATGAAGAGAAAGATGGTGACTGGGAGCAGTCAACATGGATTTATGAAGAGGAAATCATGCCTGGCCTACCTGATAACCTTCTGCATTAAGATGACCAGCTTGATGGATGAGGGGAGAGTAATAGACATTTTTTATCACAATTTTCATAAGGTGTTTGAACACTTTGTCATACAGGATTCTCAATGATGACCTGGTGAAGTGTAGACTCAAGAAGTGAGCAATGAAATGGACTGAAAACTGACTGAACTGTTGGGCTCAGTGGTCAGTGGCATGAAGTCCAGCTGGAGGCTAATTCATAGTGGTGTAGCCCAGGGGTCAACTCCATGCCTAAGACTGTTTGAAATCTTCAGTAATTAACTGAATGCTGGGTCAGAGTGCACTCTGAGCAAGTCTGCAGATGATAGAAAACTGGGGGTGAAAGACTAATGCTCCATATGTTTGTGCTGCTGTTCAGAGGGACCTTGACAGAGAGGCAGGAGAACTGGACTGAGAAGAAATGACAAGTCCTTACCATCTGTTCAGCATTGGTGAGGCTATGTCAGAAATGCTTTGTGAAGTCTTGGGGTCCACAGTACATGAAAAATGTGGATACACTGCAGTGAGTCCAGTGAAAGGTCACAAAGAGGATTGAGGACTTAGAACACTGGTCATATAAGAAGAGGCTGAGAGAACTGAGCTTGTCTCCACTGGAGCAGAAAAGGCTCAGGACTCAAGATGGATCTTATCAATATGTATAAATACCTGATGGGATGGTGTAAAGAAGGTGGAACTAGACTCTTCTCAGTGGTGTGCAGTGACACACTGCAAGGCAGTGAACGCAAACTGAAATACAAGAAATTCTGTTTAAACATAAGAAAAACTCACTGCAGGAGTGATCAAACACTGAAACAGATTGCCCAGGGAGTCTGTGAACTGTCTGCCTTTGAAGGGAGGGCATAATTCTGGCTAGACATGGTTCTGTGCAATCTGCTGTATCGACTAGGAAATGGACTAGATGGTTTCCAGACATCACTTCCAACTTAAACCATTCTAAGTTTTGATGGAATATTTATAACAATCAGTTCATTGAGCTCAATGATTATTCAGAAAGGTGGAATAGTACAGTGATAATAATTACTTGGAACAATTTGCCTGATATTTACACAAAATGTGAAACCATACTGGATCGAAAAAATTGAGGTTTTTATTTTTGTTTTTGTTTTTTTTAATGATATAATGTACTTCTTGGCAAAAGGAAGACTGGCATAATGAAGAACCCTTCTCTGTATGTTAAGATATGTGTAGAGTAATGAGCTATGATAAGGTACATTGCAGGGCTTATGGTTCTGAAGAAAACCAAGTGCTTATAATATAACATAGAAAATTTAGTTATGTTGCACTATTAAAACTAACTATATTAAACTTATATTTTCCATGCTTTTTAATTCAATTTTTTTGCAGGTTCTTTGAATATATAATGTTTATTAGAAATACTCTGTATGATACAAGAATAAATGCTGTTTTCTTTCAGCACCATGTGGTGGACATTTGACAGCATCGAGTGGTGTTATCTTACCACCGGGGTGGCCAGGATATTACAAAGACTCACTTAATTGTGAATGGGTGATTGAAGCAAGACCAGGACATTCCATTAAGATCACTTTTGACAGGTGAGAATTATAAAGCCAAACAAGAACTAAGGTATGAACATGAATATTTGCTTTAATATTGAAGAAGAAAAATATTCTTTAAGACCTCAAACCACCAAAAGGAATTTCAATGCAACACTCAATATTCTTCAAGTAGTTGTGTTGTCTTTATTTGCAACACTGGAGAGGTTGGAGAGGGATTCGAGTTAATGGTGAGTTGAATATAAATCAAAAGTGTTCCTTGGATTCTGAAAAAGCCAACCATGTTCTGGGATGTATCAAAAAGCACAGCTTGCTGGTCAAGAGAGGTGATTGTCCCATCCTAGACTGCTCTGCTGTGGTGTCACCTCTAGTACTGTGTGAAGTTTTGGGTACATCAGTGTAAGATCAAGGAGATCAAACAATAGAGTGTGTGCAGAGGAGAATGACCAAGATGGTGAGAGGTTTGGAAGGCAAGACTTAAGATAAGTGATTGAAGTCACTTGTTTTTTTCAACTTGAAGAAGGTTGAAGGATGACATCATGACAGTCTGCAACTTAGGGGGCAGTGGAGTGGGAGGTACTGATCCGCTCTCTGGTGACCAGCAATAGGACAGAGGAAATGGAATGAAGCTGTCAGGGGAAGTTCAGATTGCACATTAAGAAAACGTCCTTCACTAAGATGGTGTTCAGTCACTGGAACAGGGGCCCATGGGAAATGGTCATGGCACCAAGTGTGTCAGAATTCAGAGAGTGTCTGGACCATACTCTTAGTCATATGGTTTAATTTTAGGTAATCTTGTGAGAAGCAGTGATTTGGACTTGGTGAGTCTTAAGGGTCCTTCCAACTTGAGATACTCTTAAGATTCTGTGATTCTAGTTAAGAGTTTATTAACATACTAATATACAGATAATAAGGGAGGGCAGGGACAGATGGCATTATAGTGGAAGTCTGCTACAAGGCCACTCAACAAGGAAGACAAACAGAAGACACCCTCTATAGACAAGTAGGAGCAGACTCATAAGCTTGTTTGTGATGCCTGAGTCAGAGAGTTAACAACTCCTGGCTCTAACAGGGGTCTTCAGCCAACCCAACACCTGCTGGAGGGACAGCACAGCAGTGCATAACCACTTCAGGAGGTTCCTGGATGCATCGATAACTTCCATTGTCAAACGATCGAGGAGCCATATACTGGACATTGTTCTCACCAGCAATGTGGGGAATGTGAAACTGAAGAGCAGCCTTGGCCTCAGTGACTATGAAGTGGTAGAGGTCAAGATTCTTCAGGCAGTGAGAAGGGTCCACAGCAAGCTCACTACCCTGGACTTCAGGACACCAGACTTTGTCCTCTTCAGGGATTCACTTGGTAGAGCACTAGAGTGAAGAAGAGCACAAAAAAGGTGGTTAATAGTCAAAGATCACCTCCTCCAGGCTCTTGAGTGATGTATCCCAGCAAAGAGGAAGTCTGGTAAAAATGCCAGTAGGCCTGTGTGGGTGAATGAGTAGCTCCTGGAAAAACCCAAACATAAAAACAAATCCTACAGAGGATGGAAGCAGTGAGAGGTGGCCAAGGATAAATAAATGGTCTGTGGTCTAATCCAGGCCTCAGATTAGGAAAGTTAAAGCCATAATAGAATTTAGCCTGTCTGAGGACATCAAGGACAAGAAGGAAAAAGTTCTATAAGTACTTTGGTAGTAAAAGAAAAACTAGGGAAAATGTATATCCTCTCCAGAAGAAAATGGAATGGCACATTACCTAGAATATAAGTAGTCAATGACAATTTTGCCACAGGCATCACAAGTAACTGCTGCAGCCACACTACCCAAGTCACAAAAGGTGAAGGCAAGAACTGGAAGAATGCAGAACCACTTGCTATAGGAAGAGAGGTCAGAGACCAACTAAGGAATCTGAAGGTGCTCATGTCCATGCCATCTGGTAAGAGGTATCTTTGGGGTGTGATGGTGTGCATCCCAGGGCCAAGCCACTCTCCATCATCTTCCAACAGTCCTGACTTTCTGGGGAGGTCCCAGATGACTGGAAGTCGGTGAATGTCACTCCAATTCACAAAAAGGGCTGCAAGCAGGACCCTGGCAACTACAGGCCCATCAGCTTGACCTCAGTGTCTGGCAGGGTTATGGAGCAGATCATCCTGAGTGCAATCACACTGCACCTTCAGGATGGACAAGGGATTAGACCCAGCCAGCATGGGTTTAGGAGGGGCAGATCCTGTCTGATCAACCTGATCTCTTTTTACGATCAGGTGACCCACCTGGTGGATGAGGGAAAGGCGGTGGATGTGGTTTATCCAGACCAGCAAGGCCTTTGACACTGTCTCCCATAATATACTCCTGGAAATCTGGTAGCCCATGGCTTGGACAAGTGTACCCTCTGCTGATTTAGGAGCTGGCTGGAGGGTCAGGCCCAGAGAGTGCTGGTGAACGGAGCTGCATCCAGCTGGCGGCCAGTCACCAGTGGTGTTCCCCAGGGGTCTGTGTTGGGTCCAGTCCTGTTTAACATCTTTATTGATGATTTAGATGAGGGGATTGAGTCCATCATCAGCAAATTTGCTGATGACACCAAGCTGGGAGGGAGTGTCAACCTGCTGGAAGGCAGGAGGGCTCTGCAGAGGGATCTGGATAGACTTGAAAGATGGGCTGATTCCAGTGGGATAAAGTTCAATAAGGCCAAGTGCTGGGTCCTGCACTTTGGCCACAACAACCCCCTGCAGCGCTACAGGCTGGGCACAGAGTGGCTGGAGAGCAGCCAGGCAGAAAGGGACCTTGGGGTACTAATTGACAGGAAGCTCAACATGAGCCAACAGTGTGCCCACGTGACCAAGAAGGCCAATGGGATCCTGTCCGGTATCAAAAATAGCGTGACCAGCAGGACCAGGGAAGCGATCCTTCCCCTGTACTCTGCATTGGTGAGGCCACACCTTGAGTACTGTGTTCAGTTCTGGGCCCCTCAGTTCAGAAAGGATATTGAGGTGCTGGAGCAAGTCCAGAGAAGAGCAACAAGGCTGGTGAAGGGACTGGAGCATAAGTCCTATGGGGAGAGGCTGAGGGAGCTGGCGTTGTTTAGCCTGGAGAAGGGGAGGCTTAGAGGTGACCTCATCACTCTCTAGAACTACCTGAAGGGAAGTTTTAGCCAGGTGGGGGCTGGTCTCTTCTCCCAGGCACTCAGCAATAGGACAAGGGGGCACAGGCTTAAGCTCTGCCAGGGGAAATTTAAGTTGAATATCAGAAAAACATTCTTTACAGAGAGAGTAATCAGGCATTGTAATGGCCTGGCCAGAGAGGTGGTGGATTCACCATCTCTGGAGGTTTTTAAACTGAGATTGGACGTGACACTGACTGCCATGATCTAGTAAATGGATTGAAGTTGGCCCAAGGGTTGGACTTGATGTTCTCAGAGGTCTTTTCCAACCCAGTCGATTCTATGATTCTATGATGGATGAAATGCCTAAACCACTAGCCATCATCTGAGAAGTCATGTCAGTCCAGTGAAGTTCCCACTGACTGGAAAAGGGGAAGCATAATCATATCCTGGGCTGCAATAACAGAAGCATGGTCAACAGTTTGAGGGAGGTGATTCTCCCCCTCTGCTCTATTCTTGTAAGACCCTACACGATGTACTGAATTGAGGTGTGGGGCCCCTAACATAAGGACATGGAACTGTTAAAGTGAATCTTGAGGAGGGCCACAATGATGATCACAGGGCTGGAGCACCTCCTCTATGAAAACAGGCTGAGAGCATGACAGCAAGTCATTAGAACTCTTAGATAGCCGTTGTGAATGAGTACAAAGTTGAGGTAGCTGAACAGTTGAAATTTGTGTGCAACTGTGCTTTCACAACTGTCTTGATGCTTGTGCACTTCAGTAACTTCATCTTTCAAATCATTCATGGAGATCTCAGGAACTGCATACTGGATAACTACTACGAAAACTGTACCAGAGTATAGCACTAGTGGAATCAAGGATAAATGCAATTACTGGGGAAGTGTCAATATGGCTTTCATAGAAGAAATCCTATCTCAGAAACCCATTGGAATTCTTTGATGGCATAAGGAAGCATAGGAAAATGTTCAATACTTTACCTGGGTTTTTAAAATGCAAGTTTTATATCTATTAAAAAGGTTAAGCATCATTTAAATACAAGAAGGGACATTATATGAATAAAACTTAACAGTTGATTAAAGTCTCACAGTAGATGTTCTGCAGAGATCTGTACTAGTAATTGAATTTATCAATTAATTGACAAGTGCAATATCTTGTCAAATATTTTGTCTAGTATGGGGAAAATAGAACCCTTTTGCACTTTGCTATATGACTTGCATCAAAGATACAGCTAACAGAATGAAACATTGGACAAATGGTATATCCATAATGTAAATTATCTCACTCTTGAGCTAATAAGGCTTTAATTTTGCTAGATAAATGTGCCTTTCCAGAGTCCTTATCAACTTTCCAGAAGCAGCAGCAAATGACTGCCTGACCGTATGATCATTGTACCTCTAAACATTTTGCATTTCACATTTTGACTAATGCCTGGAAGGGTAACACAAAAGTAAAATCTAATTGATTCAAGTTTTAAGGAAAGGAGCTAGAAGGTTAGCTGCTGACTGAAAGATTTCTGTTACTTTGAGTATTGATAAAAAATCACTGAATAATATATGCAACAAACCTCTTTATTTAAAACTTAGTTAACTGTATGAAGAATAATATAACAGCATTCTTGAGGTATTTTAAAAATTATTTGTGTACATTAATATCCTACCTTATAATATATAAGTAAACTAATAACCATTAAAATAAATGAAAAAAGCAAACAAAAAGTAAATCTTAATTATGTGCTTTCAGTAGCGATGAAGAACTTCCAATAACAGATAGTCCTGATTTATCATTTTAGTGACAATGCAGACTGAAAAAATTCCCACACAACCCAACAACAAACCTATCTCAATTCAAAAAACAACTCACTGCCTCAAACCCTCAGAAACAGATAAGTGAATTATAAATTCATTTCTGAGTTTGAGATAAGCAAGAACCTACTGGGAATAAAGATCATTGTAATGGGTAGCAATTCCTATAAGGAGTGTTTGCAATCAACTGTTGTCATTCTATTCTGCTAAGGAAACTGCAACTGTTGGCTGAGAGCACTTTATTCCTAATTAGTTTCCCTCACAAACATATCTGTCAAAATGAACTATTGAGTTATTGATTTTGAGTCTATTCATTATGAGTACAAATAAAGTATTTAAACCAGCCTAGTGGTGTCTGTCTGTTTTCATCCTTCTGCTGCAGGGTAAATCAATGTATAATCTCTGAAATTATGGAAAGGTACGAAAAAACTGTCAAGTACTTAAGCGGTGTCCTCTGTGGCTGTCTATTTTGGTAAATTAAATACAAGTAGAGAGCCTTTCCAGATACAAGAACTCATGCTAGCTGACTTCACTCCCAGACACAGGTCCCGAAAATGCTTAATATATTAACAAACCTTCAAGCCCTGTATTCCACCATCAGAGTGGATAGATTGCAGTAAAAGCAGTCATGTGGATTTTATCCAGTATATCCAAATAGAATAGGTAGCACCATAGAGTTTTCTGTGTGAAGAGTAAGAAATGATATGAAGGACCTGTCAGTTTCCAAGCAGTTACTAGCTCTGATAGCTAAGCAAAAGCTTTCTGATTTCTGCATGTGCTTTAGTTTTCAGGCAATTCTGAAAGAAGAATTAGAGAGACTAGTAAATATATGCTAAATATGAACTTTGTGTTACTGATGTTGATATGTCTGTGAAGACAGTTTTAGAAGACCAGTGTTATTTTCTCTGTAAAATATAATAGCCTGATTGAGGAACTTCATCCTTCTGCCATCATTGCCTAACAAATTACAAAGTTTATTTACATGTTGAAGAAATGTCACATATATTTCCCCTTTTCCAAGTGTTTAATAATTTGCATTTTTCTTTAATTATAATAACACAATTTCTTATCTCTAGACTCACTAAACATGTCCCATATAGGCAAGACAGCTAAGGGCATTCAATTTGAAAAAAGGGGTTGTGCTGTGTTAGGACACGGTCTGTTACTCTCAGAAGTTGAACTAATAACCCTTATGGGAATAGAAAAATCTCAGATAATATGCATTTTTGAATATGAAAATAAGAGTACTGAGTTTGCAGGCAAATATATTTAGACCAGTATAGACATCTGTGCAATAACACAAACTTCATTGACAGGAAAATTTATGTGTGTGTGGTTTAGATGATGCAGCTTCCAACAGAATCTGATATAAGCACAAAATGTTTTGAAAAGCATCTGATGTAAAAAACTGCTAGTCCAAGTTTCATCTACAGAAAGAGCAGATTTGAGTTGTTTGACTTAAGAACTAGTACAGACTGTACACATGAGATGAAATAATGAAATATTATTGAAGATGTTCCTAGGATGTCCAAGAATTTTTTAAGCTGAGGGCAAAAAATTTCTTAGATCTTCATAATGCCATGCTGTTTGAGACAGTTTACATTTTTGAACCCAGATTCCCCATGAAATATCTTTCCAAAGACCAGTCTGGAAATACATTGTATTGTTTATGAATTCTATATCATACCAGATATAACAAGGAACAGAAAAAATGCATGAAACCTTCCTGAGTTATCTGCAGTAAGACATGGATGGATTGTTTGATATGCAGCTTTTTTATGTGTGATATTCTTGATCAGTTACATGTAGGTTACATTTCTAACAGCGAAAGTAAATAACACCATTCCTCTATCTATCAGCTGACTTGCATATTCCTTTTCAGATTTCAGACAGAAGTTAATTATGATACTTTGGAAGTCAGAGATGGGCCAGCAAATTCATCACCATTAATTGGAGAATACCATGGAACACAAGCACCTCAGTTTCTTATCAGTACTGGAAATTACATGTATCTGCTTTTCACTACTGACAACAGCCGTTCCAGTGTTGGTTTCCAAATTCACTATGAGAGTAAGTCTAATAGTTATCAAATAGTTTTTTATTTAATTTTGAATAAATCATTCAATTTGAAACTGAGCAAATGAAAGTGAACAAATAAAATGCAGTAATTATATTTGTGTACAAACAAATCATGTTTATGCTGTGCTGACAGGTAATTCTGAAACTGTTAATTTTGGAAATATTTTCTTCTGAGTTCTGTCATTCAGAATATTATAGACCATGTTTCACCAAATAAGAAGTAATTTTAGAAACTTTCTCTTATGGATAAAGATATATTGTTGGTTTTGGGTGGTGGAGGGGGTTTGGGTATCCCCTATCTTCTCTTTCACTTCCTCTCTTTTTTTCTGGTTTTAATGCACTTTTGCAGTACTGAACAGATTCGGACCTTAGCTATGATGGTTCCAAAATGCAAATAAATTAATAGTAATGCATCCTTGTGAATTACTGAATCACCATGATAGCATTTTCTTTTAAATTAAATGCATAAAATGATGTATATTAAATGGTCTGAAGTCTCACTGATCTTTTTATGATAGTGCAGTCATTCGTTTAGCTATTGGCAAAAGTGAGCTTATATGTTTACTGTAGTTGTACCAAACAAGTAACATCTTTTTCATCAGTTCTTCTTATTGGAAAACTAATCTGATTGCAGTGAATTCGTTGTCATATGGAATCTGGAATAAATGCCCAAACATATTTCATAGCCATATCAAAATGTGGAAATTCTGCATAGCTCTTTTAATTTTGGCTAAGACATGGTGATAATGGCTGAACAGATAATAGTATGATAAACTGAAAGGCCACTAAATCATGTAAAGACAAGAAACAGTAGATAGGTTTCTGCATGAGTTACCTGCAGATGCTGATTTTCCCTTTTTTTAATTGGCTCTAAATGTTTATGTTGTTTCATATGTTGGTCCTTAAATATTTATAATTTTCTATTTTATTTTAAGCCCCTGACAGGTAGATATCTTTTTTTCTCTTAAGAATTAAACCAATAAGTAACAAAAATCTTCCCTATGCATTCTTAAAAAGGAAGATCTAATTTTGAAATTATATAGAACAATATTCATATATTAATTTTTTACCTCAATTTAAAAATTTAATATCTGACACACATGGCACTAGTAATTCAGTGCTGTTTCTCTAGGTAACCTGATAAAATGTCAGAATTAGAATTGATAAGTACACTGTAAAGCTTGAGATTGGATTAGATCTTTAACAAGTGAAGATGACAGAAAGCGAGTAAGTGATCTTCACCTTCTCATACATATAGCCCCACTGCACTGAGTATTTAAAAATACCCTATGATATAAAAAGCTAATATTTTTCTAATTTTTAAAACAATATCAAAGTTTCTCCAGGAGAATTTTGTGGGGACAAAAAACAAAAACCCCCAAGCAATTCTCTCCAACTGGAATGGGTATGTCCATATTCACAGCACAACAGCATGGCTAAGTACAGAGAAGGCTTGCTTTCTAAACACTTCACACCTGAGTGCACACCTCTGTGGAACACTTCACACATATTTGCTCCACAAGACTTAAGTCAACAACAGCCTCACTGTTCGTATTGTTTTTTTCCTCACATTAGGTTTCTCACAGAACTACAATTGTCTCCATGTTGTATTGTGTTGTATGTGATCATGTAACACAACTGGAATTTACTGCAGAGTCTCTCTTCTTGTGCTAGTTAACATTGGGAGCTCCTGGAGCATTTCTGTGTCAGACATATGCCCTTCTTTAATCCTTTAATCTATATTCATAAATGTGCACAACACAGAGGGAAGATAGTTAAAATAATACTAGGGGTAGCAAGCAGACAAATTCAGTATTTTCAGAGAACAAAATGAGATAGAAAGACCCAATGGAAGTGTTGAGTAATCTGCCACAAACATGGGAGACTAAAATTTTATTTCAACTGTCCTTGCAGGCTTAACTACCGAAGTTGTTAATGTTAAAGATATCACAACAGAACTCCTATTTCTTTCACATTTCTTACATCTGTAAAAGAAAAGGTAGTCAGCTGTAAGTCTTTGGAAAAGTTTCTGAAGCTCAAATACCTGCCTTGTTTGAAAGTATCCTAAAAATCTTTCTATTTTAGTCATAAAGTTGACAATAAATTAAATCATTGCACTGTGAAGCAGAAGGATCTTAATCTTGCTTGAAGTATTCAATATAAGCTAAACCAAGTTGATAGTGAGATGGCAGTAATATTCTATTAAGCTAAAATATGCCTGTAATACGGCTTCGTTAAAAGTGTAACCCTTTAAAGGTACTATGAAGGATGTGAAGATAATTTGTTAATTTCTCTTCTTAAATTTCTGTCATTCAGCCTTTTGATGGCACTTAAAACATAGTTAATGCAAGACAGTGTAGATTAACTCTTATGAATCTAAGCAAAAAAAGAATAATAAAGTGCCTAAAATATTCTCTATGTAAAACTTCTGATAAATATTCTTTTTTGTGAAAAATAATTCATCTATAATCTTATCACTAGCATACTTCATGCCTCATTTACATTTCCCTGATCTCTCAACTTACCCAGTTATACATTTTGAGTGGGCTTTGGTTTTGTTTGTTTGTATTTGTGGTGGGGTTTTTTTTTCAGTTCCTCATTCTGTGAAGTAGGTTGTGCCATCTTAGTCTTTTACTTATATGAAAACAGATAGAACTACTTTATCTACAGAGTCTCTTAATGTAAAGTCACTTTTTATGAAAGTTGTTTTTTTTTTAAGTTTTGCTTTCCTTGAATAAGAAAACATGGTAATTTGCAAAGCAAAGGGAGCAATTATTTCTTAAATCCAAATATTTTGCTTAAAATTCTCTGGACTCTATGGATTAATTTTTCCTTCTATTCTAAAATTCATCTGAAATATAGAACGGAGATCATATTTTAGTCATGTATTGACACAGTCATATCACAATGTACATCAGTATGTATTTGATAGACATTACAATTCTCTTACATAGTCATGGAAATTGTTTTAACATCAGGGATCACCAACCTTTGTAAAAACTTCCCTTACTGGGGCTATTGAAAAAATCTACAAAATTAGTATTGTTATTTTTTCTTAAATGAAGTGTTATCACTAATAAAAAAAAGGTAATCCTTTATTCCCAGTATAAAAAAATTAAGCATTTTTTTTTTACATTGGGTTTCAGAAAAGGACTTTTTAGGCTCACAAATATTCAATCTTCATGGACTTGACAAAGTGTTGAGATCATTCAGACAGCTCACAATCAGTTTTAGCAATGATAATGCAGAAACAAAATACTTCCTTACATGCTTAATTTAAGGAAAAAAATAGTCATTTGAATAATCTGGATATGAGGAAAAGATTCGTAAAATTTTCAGTGGCAGGACATAGTCAATGGAAAGAAAAAGATTTTGAATATTAGGGAAGATTTTTTTATTTCAGCAGTCCATTTTACTCTGAGTAAAAAGGATCGATGCAGAGGCTGAATAAGAAAGGCAGTTTTTGTGAAAGTGGCAATGAAATGTTTATTACACTTGGAAAATGAAGGAATGAAGCAACAGAGTTGTGATTAAATCAATGGTTTTCAAAAAATCTAAACTTCACCAAACTTGACAAATTTGTAGGTAAATGCCCTTAAGTCCTCATGAATGAATTCCTAAAGTAATTTATATAAAAGGTTATATTAAAGCCCAACAGAAACTGTTGTTTGATTTTTGTGGAGTTAGGGTATTTTTCCTTTTTTAAAATTTTGTTTGTTTGTTTATTTTTGAGGGTTTTTCCCTTTTTTTTTTGTTTGGGTTTTTTAAAAAAATATTTCTTTAACGTTAAAAATCCCTTTTAATGCAATAACCCTAAAGCTAATTATATAAATGTTGGCTATATTCAAACATTTCTGTAGATGGCAATCAAAGAATAACACAGGTCTCTTATGATAAAACAGAAAAAAATCTACAGTACACAATTAGTTCCAAGAACAAGAGACAAAAATGTAATAAAAATATCTCTCTATATATAGTCAAATGAGAGAAAAAAAACCAAAACTACCTAACAAGAATTTGAGGAAACATCAGCTGTGGCAGGGAAGACTAAACATTTTTTTTTCTGTTTTGGGACTTTTGCAGAAAAGCTTAATTTTTACCACATACTTAACACAATTAAGTAAACATTTATAAGGTAAGAGTACAGCGTATGGAGCGAGGATACTGCACGATATTGAAATAATGGAATATAGTATATTCATCAGGAACTGCTGAAATTCCCTGTGCTATATTCAGAGGCAGGCAGTTAAATGCCTTCTTGACATCCAATCCCATCAGATCTCAGAAGCTAAGCAGGGTCAGGCTCGGTTAGTACTTGGATGGGAGACCTCGTGGGAATACAGGGGGCTGTAGATTCTAGTCCTGAGGACTTCACAGTCACTGTTCAAGCTCACTCGGCCGTGGCAGATGAACCTCAGGAGTTAAAGGGTGGGGCCAGTTCCACGCATGCTCTGCCTCGCCTAAAAAAATCTCCTGCGCAGGCATGAAGGACACACCCATATGGATAGAGCCCTTCCCAAATCTTTGTTCGCAAAGCCTAGCCATGATGATGATATTCAGAGGCAAAGTGGAAGCACTGCTCCACTGAAAATTATGTCTGAAAATTCAAAACTATAAGAAAGTTTTTTAAAAAAATAAAATCAGAAGGGCACACACCTATTGAAGAAAGGATAGAGAAAAAATAAAAGAAAATGTGAGGACCAGAAGTATCAAGGACATTAGTTTTATCTTCACTCTTGAGAGATACTAGTTTCCATCTGATAAACAAAATGATAAGAAATGAATTATTTGTATTTGATAAAAACAGATTATGTCAAACCAACCCAATTTCTTTTTGACAGGTTAACTGGTTTTGTAGATTTGGGAATGGGAATGAAACAGTTCTGTGCCGACATTTATAAGGCTTTTAGAACTCTTCCCAAGAAAACATCGAAATTCAGTTTATAACAAATTGTTACAAGTATAGCCAATTCAGTGAGCACTAGAAAAAGTTGACCAGAGAGGATGTGGAATCTCTACCCTTGGAGATACTAAAAAGGCATTCAGACATGGATCCACCCATGTAACCAGCTTTGGGTGTCCCTGTTTGAGCAGGGGATTTAGACTAGATGACCTCCAACAATTCTTTCTGCTCTGAATTGTTATTTGGTTCTGTGACATTGTGAAAAAATTTGAAAACTTTTATGTAAAGATCAGCCAACATTTATTTGTATTTCACCAACTCAAGTTTGTCATGATTCTACTGTCCATAACTTTCCATAACTTTCTGGTATTTTGTTAACATGAGAAAAACAGTTACAATTTCTGAGGATGATTCCAAGCTACAATAACAGAAAGCACTATGAGGGAAAGATTAGAATCCAAAACGAGCTAGACAGACTGAAGAAACAGTCTGAAACAAGAGCAGTTAAATTCCATGTAGAAACATGCTAAGCCTACATGGGGAAGGAGAAATGACATGCACAAATGCAAAATAGAAGTACAATAGAAAAGGATATATGTTTTCCACAGAACTTGTAAAATCTAGAGAAAAATGTAGCAGTATTTTAAAAAAATCTTATATCCTGGACTTTGTAGTTAAACATCAAAAAGAAAAATAATTTTAGAGAATACATTTTTTTAGGAGACTAGTTTATCTAGGACTTGTTCAAAAGTTATTTCACATAATTTGATATCCAGGGAGAATATTGTGTCCTGTTTAGCAGACAGTTTAATAGGAGTAGAAGGTTGTTAACATGGAAAATATATAAGGAGTCATTGAAAGGTTTGTACTTGTTTAGTCTAGAAAAAGGATGACTTGCAGGCAGGAGGGAAGGCACGATAATATTATCTAATATGTAAGAATTGCAGCTAAATCCCAGAGTTTAGTCTGCTTCCTGTGCTTCCTCTCAATCAACTCCTTACAACCATTTTCCAACCAAATTTATTACTGTTGTGCCAGAATTTCTCATATATATATATATATATAGTCTTTTTGTAGTCAGGACTGTCAGTACTGCCCATTATTAATCTTATCTCCTATTAAGAAAAATCTTTATCCAAAGAAGCAAAGAATTTTTTTTTTCCAGTTATGTTCATGGTTCCTAAAACTTACATGCTGAATATTTCCCCCTGGGAATGAAACTCTTTTGCCTGAGCTGAAATATTTTATTTATACAGCATCATTTTTTCAGTCAGGAACCTGGAAGTTGATAGATTTGCTATAGCTTTTGGTCTTCTTGCAAAAATCTGAAACAACATAGTCAATATAATTTAGAGTTATCATTTCAAAAAGAAATTGATGAGTTTATCTGTCATATGTGACTCAGAATGCTAAAGCAGTTGATGTGTTCAGGCAGGGGTGAGAGGCTGTTCTAAGAGGAGTGAAGTTTAAGGGCGCTACTGTGGATCTCCACCTACACTAACACTTCAAAATATGAATTATGATTTGTCTGTGTATCAAAGTTAAAATTTCACATACATAAAATTATTTAGGGTGCATACAGTGCAGAATATTATAGACTTAAAAGGATTCTTTGAGACTGTATTAAGCAATTTCAGTGAGGCAAAGGGAATCTAAAAATGCACTCTGTCAACTAACATGGTACATTTGCATTAAGAGCATGCAGTCAAGTCTAGAAGATACTTATTTGTCTGGAATTTAACTATGTCAGGGTTACCTCATGAAAACTAGATCATAAGCTTTCAAATCTGAATTCTCAGTGAGGTATAAGAAGAGCTGGAGGGTATGGAGAATATGTCTGTGTAAAAGCTAGTGTCATCATTTATGATACGTTTATTTGTAGTCCTGCTTCCAACTCTCATATCTATAATTCTAAATCCTTCACTTTATGCCCTGATAAATCTATTTTTTTGCATAGTTTTTAACTCCTCCTTCTTTGTTCCTAAGGCTATGTGGTAGTCCTAGATAAATAGGGCAGAGTAGAAGCAGTAAATGAAGAGTACAACTTCCACAGAAACAGTTATAGATGCACAGACAGCTGAGAGGACCAGGACTTCCAGAATGTATTTAGGGGTCTAAGGGGCTAGGAAATGCATAGCCACCTGCTGTAGAGAATTTTATGCTGCCAGCAGGTTGTTTTGCAGAAGGAACTTCTTTGGCAAAAAGAACACTTGAAAATATTGTGCTAGAAATTCAGGTCACCTATGAGAAAGCATATAAAATCTTTGAAGACCTTAGGAGAACTAATCTTGCTCAAGGCTCTCACAGCATCTATGAGTGATTACATCATCCGTATGAAATCATAGTGCCAAATTACTGAAATTAATGTGACAACGTGAAAATCCTTAAGTATATTAAATGGGTGCCACAGCTTTGAGGTAGCTATATCTAGACTATACATAAAAAAACTGACAAGGAATTCTAAACTAAAAAGACCAGCATTATTTATACATAGACTGAATGGATATTTTTTCTAAGTAAAGTAGATCAAAATTTCCTGAATACAAAGTGTTTAACAATGCTTCCCCTTCCCCTCTCCCCACCATATCTCCCCTTCCTATCTCCTGTCCTTTGTGGGCAAGTGTTTTCACAAGTCAGTGGCTTTTTGGGTAGCAAACCACTCTACATGGCATCCTCTGTGTCTCCCTGTTTTCTCTGAGGCTTCACTATGTGTTTGCTAGCTGCTGTTTTCAGCCAGCTTCTGCTTTGTTTTTTTTGCTTTTACTGCATGCTTCACACGGGTTGTGACATTATAATCTGTAATATTTTTACACGCCACAGCCAGTATCTTCAAGATTTTCCTCTGGACACACTCATCTTCTCATAGAAGAAGGAAGTGTCCTCCAAACCTGAAGAGGTTCTACCTCAGTCATTATCATTTCCAGGATCACAACACAGTGTATCAGGTGTAGGAGGCAAGGGTTTGGTCACAGGGAAGCTGCAGGAGTGGCCTTTCTGGGGAGAGGCTGGGGCTGCTCTGTGCTGGACACAGCTGTTCCAGCTTGCTCCAGTGGACCCTCCTCAGGACAGAGCCCATCAGCCAAGTTGGTGGTACCTCTGTGACAACATACTTAAGAAAGGACAAAAGTCTGCATAGGTGAGTGCAGAAAAGAAAGTGTGAGAAACAACCCTACAAACACCAAGGTCAGTGAAAAAAGTGCTTCAGGCAGATATTCCCCTGTAGCCCATGGAAGAGATACCCACACTGCGGTCTGTGCTGGGCCTCTTGTCAGAGCAGGTGGATATTCCCTGAATGACACTGCAGCCCCTGCAGGCCCATGTAGGTTTATCCAGGACTGCAGCCTATGGGAAGGACCCATGCTCAGATCAGGGGAAAAGTTCAAGGAGGAAGAAACAGCAGATAAAAGCTGTTATGGAATGATCACAACCCTGCCACACATGGGAAGGGATAGGTAAGCAGAGACATTGCAAATGGAGGAGTGAAGTTAAGCCTGGGAAGTAGTGGGTTGTGGTGGGTTAACCTTGACTAAATGCCAGGTGCCCAAACCTTAAAACACCCTTCCCCCTATCCCTCCCTTCTTCCCAATCTCAACTTTACTTTCAATTTTATCTACTTTGTACTTCTGAGAGTGTGGGAGGATGGAGAATGAGAATTACAGTCAGTTCATCTTATATTGTCTTTGTTGCTCCATCCTCCTTGGTGGAAGGATGCCTCATACTCTTCCCCAGCTCCAGCGCTGAGTTTCTCCCATGGGAGACAATCCTCCATGAACTTTTCCAGTGTGAATGTTTCCCTTGGGCTACAGTTCTTCATGAACTACTCCAGGATGGGTCTTTTGTATGGGGTGCAGTCTTTCAGGAACAGACTACTCCAGTGTGGGTCCCGCACAAGCTCACAAGTCCTGCCAGCAAATCTGCTCCAACATGGGCCCCTCTTCCACAGGGCCACTGGTCCTGACAGGAACCTGCTCCAGCACAAGCTTCCCACAGGGTCTCAGCCATCTTTGGGCGTCCACCTACTGCAGTGTGGGGTCCTCCAACACTGATGTACCCTGGACTGCCATGGACTGCAGGGGGACAACCTGCCTCCCATGGTCTTCACCTCAGGCTGCAGGGGAGTCTTTGCTTCCACACCTGGACCACCTCCTCTCACTCCTTCACTGATCTTGGTATCTCCAGAGTTCTTGCTCTCACATAAGCTTGCTCCTCTCTACAGCTGCTCTTGTTCTGCAGCACCTTTTTTATGCTTCTTAACAATATTTTCCCAGAGGTGCTATCACTGTCTCTGATGACCTCATCTTGGAGCCAGGTGGCATTTGCTCTGTTGGACATGGGGAAAGCTTTTGGCAGCTTCTCACAGAAGTTACTCCTGCAGCCACTCCCCACTACTAACACTTGGCCATGCAAACGTAATACAGGAGTGGGGATTGAGGGGGTGTTTTGTCTTTGTTTCTCACCATCCTTGTCTATTTTTAATTGGCAGTAAATTAAATTATTTTCCTTAAATTGAGTCTGCTTTGACTTTGCTGGTAATTATTAAATGATCTGCTTGTCTTAGACCTTGACCTTTTCCATGTTATTTTCTATCTCATTTGCTTCCCCTGTACTGTTGAATGGGATAATGAGTTAGCAGATGAGTGAGGACCTGGCAGCCAGCCAAAGGCCAACCCACCACACATAGTAACAGAAAATAAAAGAAATTCCTTTCCTCCCAGTAGAGAGTCTTTCTTTTTTTCCCTCGTGTATACATTATAGATCATTACGTGATTAAATTCCACAATTTTTTGCTATCACTATAAATATAATGGATAATGCTCAGTTCATGAGCCTTCAATGAATAATTTCAGTAGAGTCTTTCTTCTTTAATGTATGGCTTTAAGTTTATTTACCAAACACTATTCAATCTCTTGTATAAGACATAATTACAAGAGACTTCTGTCAGATAAGAACTATACAATTGTGTAATATCTGGTAATATCTGTAAAAATTAACAAGTAGTTTCTGAGTTCTTCAATTGCAGTTTTTTGACATTGCTTTTTGCTATATCAAATAATCACTAGTATGACAGAGTAAAATTGAATTGTGTTGCAGTATCAGAAACCGAATAAATAAAATGAAATAATCAAATATAATTTATATACTAGCACCATTTTTATTCATACTTCGAACTTTAATATCTTCCTATAGTTTCAAATCACCAGTCCCTTTGTGTTTCTCTTTAGGTTTCAGGTTGATTGATAAAATATACTCTAAAGTTCCAATTTTTTTCTACTTCATTTGGACTTCTCTGTTCTATAAAACTGAAAATTGGAAAACTGTGCTCTGAATCAGTGACAGCAGTTAGAGAAAGTACTTTATATCCCACATCAGTTCTCAGGCAATGCTAACTAGTATCTTTTGAAGGCTCTTTCTTCCTCCTGTCTCCCTCTCTTTTTGTTTTGTTTAGTATTATTTTTTTCTGTGTACTGTCTGAAAAAAGGGAGAAAAAGCAAACTAAATCTGTGTTTTTCAGGTGTCACTTTGGAATCAGATTCCTGCCTTGACCCAGGGATTCCTGTGAATGGCCATCGCCATGGTAACAACTTTAATATCCGCTCCACGGTAACTTTTAGCTGTGATCCAGGATATACTCTGAGTGATGAAGAACCACTCATATGTGAAAGAAACCATCAGTGGAATCATGCATTACCCAGCTGTGATGGTAAGTGTCAAGCTCTTCAGATGGTAGCTTTAAAGTCCACAAAAGTTAATCTCCTATTTTTCAGAACTAATTAAGCTTGTCATTGCTACTACCTTCCTTCAATTGCACCAAGGTCCACACTTTAAAAAAATATTTTACTGTTATAAACCCCCATACTTTACATCTCTGTATCAACTTACATTCAAGTACTTGAAAAATTCCAGCATGTATTCTCAAATAGAAAAGTTAGAATTCTTCCAGGGTGTCATTGTTCAACTGTGAATGAAAATGGTGTCATATAACTTATACTTTCAAAGAAAAGCCAATTAATCTATGTGTTAAATTTGGAATGCTGAACATCAAAATGATGATTGCTCAAAATTTAGGATACTCATTACTAAAACAGATGATTATCAACCTATGTAATTAATTTTCTTAACATATTTTTCCATTAAATTTTAGTTAGTTTATTAGTGGGTTTGGGGGGTATGTAGTATCCAACTGTCTACAGCATCCATGAAACATTTTTTAAAAATGCTGCACTACTGTCATGGTTTAAGTTCAGACAGCAACCAAGTCCCATGCAGCTGCTTGCTCACTCCTCCACCAGCAGGGTCAGAGGGAAAATTGGGAAGGCTAGAAGTTAGAAAACTTGGGGATTGAGATAAAGGCAGTTTAATAGGAAAAAGTGAAACCATGCACCCAAGGAAAGCAAAACAAGAAACAAAGTCACCGCTTCGCATGTGCCCGCAGGTGTTCAGCTATCTCCAGGAGACCTGAGTCCCATCAGGTGTAACAGTTACTTGGGAAGACAAATGCCGTCACTCTGAACTTCTCCCCCTTCATCCTTTTTCCCTCCAGTTTATATATTGAGCCTGATGCCATATGGTGTAGGATATTCCTCAGGTCAGTTGGGGTCAGCTCTCCCAGCTGTGTCTCCTTCCAGTTTCCCATGTAACCTCAACTTTCTCACCAGTGTGGCAGTAGGTAAAGCAGAAATAACCTTTTCTCTGTGTAAGCCCTGCTCAGTTATAACAAAACATCTTTGTGTTATCAACACTCTTCTCAGCACAAATACAAAGGACAGCCTCATACCAGCCACTGTAAAGAAAGTTAACTCTACTCTAGCCCAAACCAGCACAACTATCCTATCAAATTTTTCTTTGCTCTTTTTTATAATTGGATTTTTTTATATTCTTTTTCTGTGAACCACTGAACCAACTTATTTTTTCGTGGAATGTTGCTGTAAAATCCCTCTTATAGAAACCACAGAAAAACAGCCAATGAAGGCTCTTGCTTTATTAAATTACTTACATTAGTGAATTTCTAACTCCCTTTTCAGGTCCAAGGTTTTCATTAATTTCAGTGGAATGACAGAGGGCAAACTTACATTAGCAAAGTATTTTAGTTTCTCACTCTGTTTTAAACTATTTTGTTAAACCTGAGCAGGACTCTTCTCAGGCTTCCAATTCTTACTACAGGATTCTGGCCCCATGCACAAAATATATAAGCTACTAAAGATTATTATAACAATTATCTAGTATAGGATTCAAACTGACCTTTTAATCATAACAACTTGTTCCACCTTTAAAAACACAGAAACAAAGCAGTTTTAGAATTTCCCCTTTGTTTTTATGGGTTTCTTTTGCTTGTTTGCTTTATCACAATGGGTTGAAGAACACTACTATAAGAATCTTAACCTGGAATAGTATCTTATTTTTTATTTATTTACTTTGTACTAAAATGTGTGGATGCATTTTTGTGTTAAAACTCAAATTATCTCTTTTGCTTGCATATGAATGTTGAACTACAGAAGATCTAGTTTATTTTCATGCATTAAACGAGAGTACTTATTTCCCAGGTTCTTTCCCCACTTCCTTTGTGAATGTATAAGAGAAAATTTCAAATCTTTCTGCAGTATGTTCTCGAGGCAAGCAACATACTAGGGCTACACTTTGTCAGGGTTTTTTCCTCACATATTCAACTACATTGTATTAACTACTCTAAAAAGATGAAATCAAACTTACATGTTTTTAGGTAATAATTCTGTTAGTATAGTTGCCTTTTGAGGCTCAAAAAGTTGTGACCCAAATTTTTGGAATGTGACAGATTTAACTGAGGTTGAACTGAGCATTTTGCAGTCATCTGCAGACTATTGACGTTCTTGAAATTGCAACTTCAGAAATTAAATCAACAGCATAAATGCCTTAGGGAAAAACATGTTGTTTTGTTTCATGCCAACAAAGAAGAAATAGGACTGTGTACAGAGACCTGATGGTGAAAGTTCTCTTTAAGTAATGTGTCATTCTCAAAATATGCTACTGTCAAGTTAGAACAGGAAAACAGGAAGAGCTAAATTAAAACAGTTAAATTACATATTTTTAATTTGATATTTATTATATTTAAATTATTTTGAAATATTTAATATCTGCTTTAAGGAATGTTTCAAAGTCAAATATGTTTCTTCTGTGATGTGTATAGAATAAGAGGGATTTTGAGTGAATGTACTATTGTTCCTTTATGATACTGATACCTAAATTCCTGGAAAATAGACACTCAGAACAATATTATTGGAGAAAGATAGATGGTATACCTTTACTGAAAAGTGAGGTTTGAAGTGTTACAGTTTTTACGATCTTCCAGCAATTAACGTATGAGATATTTATAACCAGCCATGGTTTCCATTTCCCTTGGTGCCCCACCCATAAAGGTCCTAGGCTTTGCCCCATGGAGAAGATCCAAGGGTTCTTGGCCCTCTCTTTTATTTTATCTCCAAGGTATCTTGTAGGTGTCTTTTTCACAAACATTATGCTCTTTGGAAATCTGTGGGAAAGGGCTTTATTAACTTTCCAACACCACATAAAATTGTGAGCAACCCAGGAGAATCTATCTAACCTATATGACTCTAAAAATCTACAAAATATACACTAAATGCTTAGGCATCAGTATTATGAATCTGATATCTGTATTTATGTTATTCATTATGAAGTAATGTTATCAACCATGTATTTACTGTAGGTTTAGGCAAACATATTGTCATTGATATTTACATGCAGA
This sequence comes from Pithys albifrons albifrons, assembly GCF_047495875.1. Classification (NCBI taxonomy): domain Eukaryota; kingdom Metazoa; phylum Chordata; class Aves; order Passeriformes; family Thamnophilidae; genus Pithys; species Pithys albifrons. The sequence goes on along the minus strand of NC_092459.1, from coordinate 20,288,833 downwards.
CATACATATATGCACGTAAAACCAGACTAGAAACATTTCCTTTTTTTCTAATTACTAACATATATATATAAATTACATTAATAACTTCAACAAAAAATGTAGTCTAACAAGAAATGAAAAAAGGAACTTTAGATATAAGGCCAGCATGTTATGCCTATATTTATTCAATATCTATCTATCTATCTATCTATCTATCTATCTATCTATCTATCTATCTATCTGTCTATCTATCTATCTAAATATACATTTACATACAGGTACTGCAAGTTTATTGAACGCTTTTTCATGCAGATTTTCCACCTAGGTTATGGCAAAGTGAATTGCTCTGTGTGAGAAAGAAAACTAAAAGCATCTTAATGCTTTGTGTTTTATTGTTTAAATATTTAGTATATTAAAATTTTTAAAAAGCAACAACATAAAAACCAGACAACAACAGATGAGTGAAAAGCACAGTCATGCTGTATTTATAAGATCTGTGAACAATTCAGCATGCTAATCTTAAACTTTAATTAATTTGCCATGCAAATTTGAGCAGCCTAGTTTAGCAAATTCTAGTGTGCATAAAATATTTTCTAGCATATTTCTTGTCTCTTCCAATATATTCCGTTCCAAATAAATTACTTATGATAGAACAATCTGAATCTTTGAAAGAGAGGAAAATGCACTTTTTCTCCCCTGAACATCACAGCAGATATCAAAGACAAATATTTCATTATTTGGAAAACATAAACCTTTTTGCTTATCTTATTTATCAAAAGTGCAATTAAATATATACATTTCTAAGTCTTTAGTGCAAGAAAAGTAGCAGCAAATTATTTACTTTTGAGTTACTTAACAAAAAAAACCTACTTCTTCAATACTACTGCAATAGGAATTAATATTTGCAATGTTCTGAAATGAATTTGTACTTACTTTTGTATTCTGCTAACTAAAAGGAGAGGCTGTAGATGAAAAACCTGGATTTCTGTATGACTTTTATTGCTTCCTCGTTTTTTTCCTTTTCTCTTCCTAAGCTTTATGTGGTGGATATATTCATGGGAAGAGTGGAACTGTTCTTTCTCCAGGTTTTCCTGATTTTTACCCAAACTCTTTAAACTGCACTTGGACTATTGAAGTGTCTCATGGCAAGGGTATGTATCCATTATGAATTGCATATGTATATTTTATGTCTATATTTAAATAAATGCAGAAGCACATAGACAAAAAAAAAATCCAAATCTTTTATGAGTTAAACCATTCATTTCTATCATTCCTCTGAGGAAGAAGTTTAGTTTCCAGAAGTCTTGAAGTGTGGGATTTCCAGCTTGTATTTCTTTTTCAAAAGCAACATTCTTATAAGAGTTACCAGAGGAAATGAGTTTTAGTCTCAGAGAAATGGAAAAGAATAGAAGAAGTAAAATATGTGAAAATAATAGCTATTTGTTAAATAGCACTAGGGGTTTTTTCAGTCAAAGATGTTGGGGCCCTACTCTTCATCATTACTAAGGAAAAACAGATTTGATCTGTGTATTGGTATCCTTAGAATTCAGATTTAAATCATTAGGGCAAAAATATATATATCTTTATGTTATCTATACAGTAGAGTAATATTTGAATGCATAGATAATGTCAGCTTATCCATTAGGAAAATGGGTAAAATAACCAAAGGAAAAAAAGCCCAGAGAATAGTAAAAATGTGTTACATACCATTGAATCAAAACATAATGAAATTTGCTGAGAATTATACTGAAAGTTTCTACTGTTTAAAATCTTAGAGATTGGATTTTTTTTTAGAGCTCATATGATATTTTAAATGTAAAATATGTGGGAAGACTTTCTAAGAAGAATGTTGTTCCCTACAATAATGTTATTGTATTTATTGTGTTTTAAAATTTATTGTATTTGAAAATTATTGTATATGAAAACTAAACTATAAGTCAATTTAATTGCTGAGCTGGAGGTTGTCAAATGAAAAAAACAGTTATGATTTCAGTGAAGGATCAGTCCCAGAAGGTATGAATCTATATATGTAAGACTGTACATAAAACTTGTATATCTGTTCTTGTATACGGACACTTCCTTGAAGTTTAGAATTAAAAAAGAAAAATGTGTTGAAGGAAATGCAAACAAAAATACAAATTTTTAGCCAAGTATTGAAGTATGTCTTCTAGATTAATAATGAGGTCATGTTAGAGATTATAAAAAAGAGACATACAGGAACTTGAAAAAAACCTTAGTCTAATAAGAATGGAAAACCCCCTAAACAATACAAGTTTGTATTTTCAGAGTGCTGTGTACCAATAACACTAAATGGCATCAATTCTGTTATGGGAACTATTGATTTAATGTGAGATAACAAGTATTCAGTCTGCACATATTGATTGGTTGAGCTCAAGTTCTCTCTGCAAACTTTATTTTCAGAATTTCAAGTTTTGATTCCATGTGCAACTTTTCCAACAATGCTTCCAAATAACGTAAGATTTGCTTTCTGCATCACCTATGTATGAATGGAAAAACTTTCTACTAAATGCTTTTCTTTCCCCCTTTTCTAATGTTTTTAAAGGTGTACAGCTGGTTTTCCATACCTTTCACCTTGAGAGTTCTCATGACTATTTGCTCATCACTGAAGATGGCAGCTTCACAGAACCAGTAGCCAGATTAACTGGTTCAGTCTTACCCCCTACAATTAAAGCAGGCCTCTTTGGAAATTTTACTGCACAACTTCGGTTTATATCTGATTTTTCAATTTCTTACGAAGGTTTCAACATAACATTTTCAGGTAATGAATTCCATTCTTCTAAATATCCCAAAACTGTTCCAGAGAATAATTTTACTAGGAGATAGCAGAAACATTAGGAACCACCAGTAAAAATAAGTTAATAAAATTGTATAGTCTCTATCCCTGCCTGGCAGGGTTATGGAGCAGTTCATCCTGAGTGCAATCACACAGCACCTTCAGGGTGGACAAGGGATTAGACCCAGCCAGCATGGGTTTAGGAGGGGCAGGTCCTGTCTGACCAACCTGATCTCTTTCTACGATCAGGTGACCCACCTGGTGGATGAGGGGAAGGCTGTGGATGTGGTCTATCTGGACTTCAGCAAGGCCTTTGATACTGTCTCCCATAATATACTCCTGGAAAAGCTGGTAGCCCATGGCCTGGACAAGTGTACCCTCTCCTGGATTAGGAGCTGGGTGGAGAGCCGGGCCCAGAGAGTGCTGGTGAACGGAGCTGCATCCAGCTGGCGGCCGGTCACCAGTGGTGTTCCCCAGGGGTCTGTGTTGGGTCCAGTCCTGTTTAACATCTTTATTGATGATTTAGATGAGGGGACTGAGTCCATCATCAGCAAATTTGCTGATGACACCAAGTTGGGAGGGAGTGTCGACCTGCTGGAAGGCAGGAGGGCTCTGCAGAGGGATCTGGATAGACTTGAGAGATGGGCTGATTCCAATGGGATGAAGTTCAACAAGGCCAAGTGCCGGGTCCTGCACTTTGGCCACAACAACCCCCTGCAGCGCTACAGGCTGGGCACAGAGTGCCTGGAGAGCAGCCAAGCAGAAAGGGACCTTGGAGTACTAATTGACAGGAAGCTCAACATGAGTCAACAGTGTGGCCAGGTGGCCAAGAAGGCCAATGGGATCCTGTCCTGTATCAAAAATAGCGTGACCAGCAGGACCAGGGAAGTGATCCTTCCCCTGTACTCTGCATTGGTGAGGCCACACCTTGAGTACTGTGTTCAGTTCTGGGCCCCTCAGTTCAGAAAGGATATTGAGGTGCTGGAGCAGGTCCAGAGAAGAGCAACAAGGCTGGTGAAGGGACTGGAGCACAAGCCCTGTGGGGAGAGGCTGAGGGAGCTGGGGTTGTTTATCCTGGAGTAGAGGAGGCTCAGAAGTGACTTCATCACTGTCTATAACTACCTGAAGGGAAGTTCTAGCCAGGTGGGGGCTGTTCTCTTCTCCCAGGCACTCAGCAATAGGACAAGGGGGCACAGGCTTAAGCTCTGCCAGGGGAAATTTAAGTTGGATATCAGAAAAAAATTTTTTACAGAGAGAGTAATCAGGCATTGGAATGGGCTGCCCAGAGAGGTGGTGGATTCACCATCCCTAGAGATTTTTAAACGCAGATTGGATGTGGCGCTGGGTGCCATGGTCTAGTAAATGGACTAGAGTTGGACCAAGGGTTGGACTCGATGATCTTGGAGGTCTTTTCCAACCCAATCGATTCTATGATTCTATGATTCTATCACAGAAAGCTGGCTAAGGCTTATAAAGGTGTCCAAGAGATTATGAAGGATGTTGGTAAAGTGACTTTTAATTTTTACCTGTTCTCAATACATGTGTGAAAAAGAAGTTTGAGGAAAAATTAAGGGGGAAAAAGTAACAAAGATAGAAGGTACTGCTTCAGAAGAAAGAAACTAACTGGTACTGTCTTACCAAAGAAAGTATGGAAACTTTAAAAAACTAGCGGTGTGTTAACTCAGATTTGCAAAGGAGTCTAAATTGAAAACTGATTTTGGAATAGCAGATAAGTATATAAAGAAAAAATAAAATGAAATATTTATTAGATTCACAGACTAGTGAGATTCACAGACTGTTCTGAGTTGGACGGGACCCACAAGGATCATCAAGTCCAACTCTTAAGTCAATGGCCCACACAGGGGATTGAACCCATGACCTTGGCATTATTACAACCAAGTTTGAACCAACTGAGCTAATCCTAGGGTCAGATGTTGATGTATTTTTTCAATTTTTTCTTAAAGATGCTTGAAACATTGACGTTACTGCTTATTAATTACAATCTTCTAAAACTAAATGTTGTCTAAAATACATTTCCCAATCATTTTCTTCGCCTACCTCTATTAGTGAAAAGTAGAATATTTAAAGATTTGCACATGATTAAATCAAGTGTTAATTGAGATGTACATACATGTGAGTATTCTGTGGAAGAAGTACCAAAGGAACTCATCTCCAGCTCTCAAAACCATTAAGTTTTGTTGACATCTGGTATTGTTGACAGATGAACTTGTTGTGTGTGAATAATATATCTCATTTAACTTGCTGATTTAAAAAAGAAAAAAACTTCACCTCATGATTAGAGCAATTAGTGTTGGATTTACTCATATCAAATGCTGAAATACATTCAATAAGGATGCTAACCAAATCAGAGGGCAGCAATTTTACAAGTTTGAAATGTATGTACCAGTGCTAGATTATATTTCTGACAGTTTTTTATCAATGACCAAAATAACAAAGCACTAGGTAACTTGTAGAAAAACACACAAAATATTGTGGATGCAAGGGGAAAAATTGTACAGTAACAAAAGATGTGGATCACAGAACTTTTTGAACACAATCAAAAGTTTTTGCCCTGCCTACAGCTGCTACATGCAGAGAAAGCCAGCACATGCCATCATTTCTATTCAATACATACTTTGAGAAATATTTTGTCTTGGTTTGAGATAAGCAAGTGCCAATCCCCCCCCCCCCCCCCCCCCCCCCAAGCACAGAGAGAAAAGCCTCCCTCCTAACACCAGGGAAAGGGAGGAAAAGAGAGAGGAAAGGAAAAAAAAACCTTCAAACCGCGTTTATACTAAAACTACATATATTTTTCACAGAAAGAAAGAGACAATTAGAAGAGAGTACAAATATACACTCACACAAGTCTGCAATAACATATTTCCCACTTCTTAACAAACACACAAATTCTACTGTCCTAACTACACATTAAGTAAGAAAAACCTTATTCCCCAGGGAGACAAACTCAAGCAGAAAGGAGAGACCCAGAACAACACATTTTACTTTCCTGAGGTACCCTGTGAGCCAGTGGTGGGCCTGGTCCTCTCCATCCCCCCTGGGACAGCATCGTGCGTCCTCCCAAGAGGAAAGCTGAGAAGTGACTGCCTTAACCACTCCCACACTAGTTCCTACTTCCTTGGAGATGATGTCATAATGTGGTATGGAATACAAAGTTACTGGCTAGAAGAGGTCAGCTGTTAGCCCAGCTCAAGTCAGCTGGCAGCTTCGACCTAGCCCAGACTTCAGAGCCCAAATTTAGGCCCACCTAGGTGAACCCATAACATATTTTCACATATATTAATTTTTTATCAAACAAATATGTGAGTCTGTTTTCTTATTTTCACAGAAACAGAATATATTTCTTCATAGTAAGAAGTGTCTGGTGAGAAGACCTTAATGTGTTTTGAATGTCACCCAACAGAAATTTGTCAGGAAAATTTCCATGGGCCTAGAGGTGCGACATAGGGGATTTCCATGTCTCCCTTAGCCTCTGTAGTACTGAGCAGAGGTAGTACATCATGCGTTTCAAAAACGTTCAGCTTTTGCCAGCAGAAGATGGTGTACTTTATAGATTCCCTCTAATATTCAGAAGTTTCCTGCCTAACAAGGCAGTTACTAAAGACAGGGATTTCTTCATTTAGTTTGTTCGGTAAGTCAGCTGTTCAAACAGTCACTCAGAGACTTTGAGTGAATTTCTTCCCCTGTCTAAATGGAATCTCTTCCTCTAAATAAGTGGATTTGACCCTAGCGTCCACCATAGTCCAAAGTAAATATTTTAGAAAATGGCTTTTCTTATGCATTTATGAAAAGTGATTTCTTGGGTCCTTTGGATCATATTCTGAGTAACATGAAATCAGACATATTAGGCTAGATGTTCAGTGCATCTGTTTCAACATCTTTTCTCAAACAGTAGTTGGTAGTGGATATTTAAGGAAGAAAAAAATTTACAAAACAGGACAAACATACAGGAATACTTCCCCAGCATACTCTGTGAGGATGAGGAAATAGACAGTTCAAATGTTTTCTGAGTTTGTTTTGGTCCCTGTGTAACAGCCCTGACTTTTTCCCAATAATTTCTTTTGGCTCCTCCTGAATTCTTCCTGATGTATAGTTATAAAGCACAGATTTTGAAAATGTGGCCATATATATTTCATTCACCTAACCTTTTGCTTGATTTTTTATTACATTTTCTTCATTACATAATGTTTTTTTCTTAATTGTAAGTCTCACTTCTAAAACTGTTTGGGATTTCAGATTAAATGAAATAAGTATATACAAAGTAAGTAATTAAGCAAAATTATAGTAAACCAATTACAGTCCAAGCTGACTACAGCCCTTGATATTAAGCAAATAGGTGTAGTGTGGGTGGGACACAATAGATACATACTGTACATAGAGCTATAATAGACTTATGGAAACAGTATTGAGTTTTAGTGGAGAACACAACTCTTAAGTGTTCCAGACTCATACAATGCAACTAATATGGTATGTTTTGATTTTTAACATGTGGACAACTTGTCCAAATTATTAATGTATTGTGTTTTATTGTCTACAGAATATGATCTGGAGCCATGTGATGATCCTGGTGTTCCTGCCTTCAGCAGGCGAATTGGTTTTCATTTTGGTGTTGGAGATTCCTTGATCTTTTCCTGTTTTCCTGGATACCGCCTGGAAGGTGCTAATAAACTTACCTGCCTGGGAGGTGGTCGGCGTGTATGGAGTGCACCTCTGCCAAGGTGTGTGGGTAGGTGGTCACATGCTTTCATTTCATTCATCAAATCGTTAATGGCACATAGCATGAATCAGAATACTGGGCAGAGAACTAAGTGCTTGGGTTGAAAAAATTAATCCCCAAGCTGTAAATTCTTAAAAGTCAGTGCAAAGTATAAGTAATGCATGTGTTTTACTTAGAGAAAAAAATGAGGATTAATTAGAATTGTGCTAGAAAAAAAGATCACAAATGTCATGTGAGATAAACCCTGAAACTAATTATTAAACTGTGTGTTGGACACAATGAAATTATAAATGTCATACTTTGTCTTTCACAGTAGAGTAACAATGTTTAGAGCTTTTAGGTGAAAATGCCCTGCTTTAGAGCACCCCAGCTGGTTTTAAGAGGTTTTTTTCTTATTGAGTTGTTATTCTCATAACTAAACTTTTTGGTGTTTTATACTTTATAAATTACATTACAGCATTGTAAACTGTAATTTTTAAAAAATAATATGCCATTGTTAAAAATTGATAACTGTAGCATCAAACTGAATGAACAGTTATTTTCTGGGAAGAGCTCTGGGACTGTATTTTATAAAATTTGTACACTTGTATTTGATTTGTGAGATGGTTTTATCACCACCCTGTCAAGTGAATCTCATCAGCTACTATTGACATAAGGCTTCTGAAATGCCAAATAGTTCCATACCCCTCTAAAAGGATTTCCTTAAGAGGGCTTTTTTTTAAAAATAATATTTTATTTCAAGAAGGAAGAAACTCAGCTTCAGCTTTTTACTTTTGTTTATCATAAAGGGACAGATCTCTCTATCTGAAAAAGTCACCTATATTGTATATAAATGTAAGATACATGGAAAATTTCAAATTTCATTTTTAAAAACTGGAGTTATTTAACACATGATAAAAGGAAGTTACAGATGAAAGAGAAACTAAAATAATATGGAATTTCCCATTCATTTAGAAATTTTAGACTTATGCCTTAGGTTATTTTCAGCCCCGGGATATTTGCCTGTTTTGCATTGGTTGGGCCCTTTTTTTTTTGTGTGTGTGTGTGTGTTTCTCTCCTTCTGAGGAGCTTCTCTGTGTTCCATTCAAACATATTTAGTTTAGTTTAGATATCATAAAATTGTACTCATCTGCAGAAATACTGTTATCTTGTTCTGAAGAGACATTTTACATGATGGTTATGGGTTTTCTTTATGTAAATGATATGTTTTAGAAATCCTTCCCTACATTATCTACAGTAATAAGAGATTCATACCTGATATCTTGAAAAGGCTAATTTGAAAATCCTCATAATGTTAATGACACATTGGAAAGTTGCAAAGATTATCAAAGTGTCAATAATTAGCTCAGTGGAGCATCAACCACTGAATTTGCCATGAATTTCTAGGGCTAACGTAACTACTCTCTGTACCAGACATAGATATGCCTAAATATTCTCCCATGCATAATTTAGTGATGCATATTTAATCATACATGTATGTGATAAGTCTGTAATTCATATAAAAATGGAATTTATTCTTAGAGAGCCAAACATATCCTTTTTGTTCCTATGATATTCAATTTTGAATATATTGACTGGCCCTGAGACTTCTGTCACTAAATCCATGTAAGAGATCCCACTTTTTAAATTATTAGTAAAAGCTTTTATAAATTATGCATAGACAACTTGTACTTCTCTAAAATAATAGCTCTTTTAACTCACTCTATGAAGAGAATTTTGTCTCTATCAGTGTAGTAAGTTAAGATAGCTATAATGCAACTAAGACAAATACAAGGAAAGAAACTTTGCTAAGCAGCTGAATGAAACTGTGGGAAAAACACATTCAGTGCCCTTCAAACTGCTTTAATAAGTGATTTTTTATTAACACTAAGAAGGTTTGACAGAGGTCCCTATTCTTGTTACCATGGCATCTAAGATATTAGGGGTGAAGATATTCTCTTACTCTGAAAAGGAGTTCTTACAAAGACTACTTTCACATAACAGTGAAAAGATATTACTTGTTCTGAAATCTTCTGGCTTTGGAGTGTACATTCAGAAGTTAAGTCTAGTCTCTACTCAGTGGCACAAATTCATAAGCACATTACTGGGTTCAGTAGCCTCTTGATTATTTCTTCTTCATTATCATTTCTACACTGACCAAAGTTATATACATGATATATACACACCGACCTTTATATATATCAACAAGGATTTTTCAGTCCTTCTATGACACATGGTAATATACTCATTCATGATTCTTTTAATCAGAGTAAGGATGAAAGACCTTGCATTTTATTTGTAAATGCAACATTCACACAAGCACATGCTGGTTTGTATCAGAGAAATTGTATTCTGTTTCATCTGCTGTTGAAAGAAAACTAACAAACCAACAAGTTTCCAAAGGTATTGCCCTTCTCCATCCTAGTTAATAATGCTCTGCAATTTTCCTGGTCAGAGAACTACTTGTACTTTTCTACTATTTATTCTTCTTTTAAGAGTTATTTTCCAGGTAAGTGGAAAGCAGAGCTTAGGATACCTGGTTAGCCTAACATCATGATGCTGACATTGTTATTTTAAGACTTTGAGTTCTATATGAACAACATTATCATAATGTTCAGTGGCCTTCTCTCCACGCTGTACAGGTAGATGGTCTTTCCCTGGACTTCAAAGGTCATTATCTGATTGTCTGGAACTTGGTTGACCCTCACAAGGCAGCATCCCTTCTGCAGTAAGGACCCTCCTTGTCACAACAAAAAGACACTACCAAGTCTACCTGCAAAATCAGATTCATGTTTATAAACAGGTGGCCTTGTAAATCTTATTTCCCTGCATCAGCCCATCACTCTTGTCTTTTCAATTAGAATGATTCGTGTATCTCAGCTATGCGCTTCTAGTTTTATGCAGCATTATTCCATCTCATCCCAGAGTTTTTAAGACTCTACCAAGTTTTCATTTGAGTAGTCACTCTACTGCTAAATGTGTCCTCCACCTGGATCTCTCCCCTTACTAGAAAGCAGTTTGTGCATACACCCATCTGCTTGCTACAATTTGATGGAAAGAGCTTTACAGTTAAAATGTTTGGAGAAGATTCAGACCTTTAGGGCTCACTCCCTTTGCACTATTTAAAGAACAGATATGATCATTACTCAAAGTGTCAAATTTCCCCCTCTCAGAAAATTAAACTTTTCCTTTTTTTATTCCTTAAAGCTGTGCTTCTCCTATGGAAGCAAATCCCATTAGCTGTCTAGTGAATGCTCTGTTTGCATTGACAGGATTTGACTTTTCAGGAAGACCCTTTCCCTCCATCTCTTTATTCGAACTGTAGAAACACTGTAACTGCCAATCTCCTCACAGAGAATTTCTCATTCTTGAATTGTTTAAAAGAATGGTAGTGGGGTCATCCATAAAGAATTCTCATTTCCTGTAAGAGCTTCCTCAAAGTACTCAAATAACAATGATAGTTTCTCTGACAAATGTGCCAGTAGTTGGTAACTGCAGATGACACTGAAGAGACACTTCAACCTCTTTTTACACAAGAGTGATATTTCCTGTCCTTTTAGACATAATGGTTGCATTTGAGAGAACTGTCCCACAATTTTTACTGAGCTAATGACTCTCTCCAGCAAATATGTTACAGTAAGGCTTTTCTGCAGTTACCCATAGTACAAAGGACATAGACAGTCTTTTGAATGAAAAAACCCACTGTCTGTCTACAGGTATGCAGCTGTTCTTTGAGACATGTTGCCTAAATGTACATTCACTATGTTCCCATTTACCCCTTTTTTCAAAATTTACTGTACCTGAGAAGAATGTGACATGAAGGGGAACTCCACTACTTTGTTATTTTGTGTGAGGCATAGAATTAATTGAGTTGTGAGCTCAAGTCTATAGATAATTTCAGGGGAAAAATGTCATCCTAGCAATCCTGACAAAGGCTTCCTGGAAAACAAACATGTGTCATGTTTGAAGAAGAAATGTCACTAACAAATGTCTTTAGATTTGAGATTACTGATGTAAGTATCTGACTTTTTACTATTCTGAAACAACTTGTCATCTGTAAAGTTGCAAATATCATCCTGTGGTATGTTGATTAACTGGCATGTTTATCTATGTACGTAGGTTTAATTTTCCAGATCTACTTCTAAATAACTTAATTATCATTTAAAATTACCATTTTATGTTGTGTGTGAGGGTAAAAACCAAGATATTGGAGTACAGACAAGCTTCTCCTGCTTATCTTTTGTCTAGCTGAAATTTGTAAACAAAACCCAGCTTCTTTCCCCTTCATTTGTTTACATATCCAGTGTTATTATTCTTTTTTTTTGTTATTATTCCAGTGTTTTCCAGGAAAAAAAATTAAAATCATGGATTGTATTACTAATTATGGGTTTGATGGATTATTGACACTAATTCCACATATATAATTTTTTCCCATTATGTCGCTTGCTTTTACATAGTTGCAGATTTACATATAGCTTTATACTTATCACTGTGAAAACAAAATTGACTGAGTGTGGGTGCATATTTTTCTCACTTTTTCTTCCAGCAATAAGCCTTTTCTTTCTCTACCTATAATTAAACAGTTCTATTACAGTTTCATTTACATTTCACAGTTGACTATTTTTCCTGAGGACAAACCCCAGCTTTTAGTGAGCTGGTCCCCTTAGAGTACAGATCCAAGAGTGGTGCTGCTAGGCAGTCACACACTTCTGCGTTTCCCCAAAGCTGTGTGAACCTCACAAGCTTGGTTAATACTGGTGTACAGAAATTAGGTGGAACAACTTAGTCTGTTGAAGTCCCTGGTTCAGAGGCTATTGTCCTCCTAAAGGAGACTGTCACAATCACGTTTTTGCGGCTATCTTATTGTCATCACTAACCTTTTAAACAGAATTCACACACCATTTCTGGGAAATCTGTTACTAGGGAAGATTTCCTAAATCATATCTAGTAAACTATATTTTTAATAATATTTTTCTTACTTTCCAGTTTAAAGTCAAACTAGTCAGGAGCTTTCTACCATTTTTGTATTGAGGTTGTTTTACCGTTAGAAAAGGAATTGGAATACTCATAGGTTAAGAGAAGCATTCCTAAATTAAAAAAAAAATAACAAAAAACAAAAAACCAAAACCCAGTAAACCAGAAGGCCATGAAAGCAAAAGGAAAAATAAAGATAGTTCTTTAGAGACCATAAGAAATGACAAAAATCTTCCATTTGCAAGGGTAGAGTAGATTTCTCTTTCCCCTAGGAAGGATATAGGGGGATGGTTTCAATTAGTAATTGATTGTTTTGAGTCTGAGGGAGAGAGAAAGAAAGAAAGAAAGAAAGAAAGAAAGAAAGAAAGAAAGAAAGAAAGAAAGAAAGAAAGAAAGAAAGAAAGAAAGAAAGAAAGAAAGAAAGAAAGAAAAGAAAGAAAGAAAGAAAGAAAGAAAGAAAGAAAGAAAGAAAGAAAGAAAGAAAGAAAGAAAGAAAGAAAGAAAGAAAGAAAGAGAAAGAAAAGAAAGAAAGAAAGAAAGAAAGAAAGAAAGAAAGAAAGAAAGAAAGAAAGAAAGAAAGAAAGAGAGAAAGAAAGAAAAGAAAGAAAGAAAGAAAGAAAGAAAGAAAGAAAGAAAGAAAGAAAGAAAGAAAGAAAGAAAGAAAGAAAGAAAGAAAGAAAGAAAGAAAGAAAGAAAGAAAGAAAGAAAGAAAGAAAGAAATGAGAAAACAAAGGAGAAAAGAATGAAAGAGAGAGAAGGAAAGAAAGAAAGGATAAGAGTGGATAGTGGAGAGGAAAGGTATCACAATCTGTGAATACAATGATGAGACTTGATTGTTGCATTGATCAGAGTAATGATTGCACACTTGATCTGCCAGGGCTGGGCAAAGCCCCTACAGCATAAACATCATCAGGTTAATGTGTTCAGGTTCAGGTGGAAACATCCAGGTTCTTCTCCTGAGTGGGGGAATTTTACACTGTCTTAACACTGTGAATCATGAGCAGTCCTCTGGTGGAAGACCCTAGAAATGAGTCTGGGTGGACTTCAGGAATCTTTGATGGTTTCTGAAATTTATAACACTTTCTATGACCACTGCTTCTCACATCAGCATAAGTGTATTTGAGCCAATTATGCCTTAACAGAATTCAGACCTACATTTGAATGAGACATTGCCCTGAGGTGAAGTTTTGCACCTGAGCCAGTTGTGTAAGGGAGGATATTGGCACTGGAAAAAGCATTATCCCACCTAGCAGGATCTTCTTCTTATTGGTCTTTAGACTCACCTGTCTCACCTCTGTCCACCTCTGCACCTGGATTGTTCTCATGCAGATCAGTTTTGCCACCACATGCCCAAAACCTCTCCTCCTCCCCTTTGTTTGGGGGATGTAAACCTGGCCTCAGAAAAGCACCCTGCTGCTTTTGCAAGTGGCTGATTGTTTTAGTCATTAACCCTTAATATTTCAGTCTCTCACAAGAGGGAAGAAAGGTCTGAATTAGTTCTTCAACTCTCCTTTATGTGACTGTCTTAATGATTATATTATCTGCTTTGCATGCCATTTCTGTCTACTTGTCTGGATTTTCCCTACTCAGTCTCTCTTCAAGAAACTGTATAATTTTACCTGTGATGTATAATGAAAATGTTATTTGTGCACTATACAGTGTACAACATATACAGTTCATACTAGCCTTTCATGGGAAGCATTGCACAGAGTTTGAACATAACACATCAATACAATGAACTTAGTTTTGAGTGCTGTTTTTTTTGTTTGGTTGGTTTCAGTTTTAGGCTGCATTATTTCCTGTCCCCCATGACTCATTTCAACTTTACAGAGTGTTCCTAAAGCAAGATGCGAAAAACTGAAATGGGAAAGCTGAAAAGAAAGAGCTACTTAAATATTTTCATTTCATATTTAAGTGGTGTCGTTCCTTTATTGAATTTTACATGGCACCTGATTTTTAATGATACATTATTACAGTATTGGAGTAAAATCTTCACTGATATTCACATTAATATCACATTAATTTATCATATTCAGTTGTTATATTAAATACTATTTGAATAATTGATAGGGTGCTACAGTAAAATGGTGACACTATTTAATAAGCTGTTTCTTTTTAATAGTTTAGTTAGCATTCATTGCAAAGTCATCAATTATAATTAATATACTTTGTCATGTAGCATTGAGTTAATTTCCATTGAGACTGAAACATAGTGAGAACCTTGTTAGCCTGAATGGCACCAGAGATTTCTGTGAGACCCTTGAGATCTGGTATTCATTGTTTTCTTTAAAGTCTCTGTAGTATAAAATTTGAATTTGAGCTCACCTTTGAGAAGTCAAACTAAGTCTGAAAATTGCTATTAATTTTTATCCAGTGTTTAGGTAGAGAGAGCTTTCATTTAAGACCTGCTCATGAGCAAGGAATCTTATCAGTACCTGAGCTTCTGAATCTTTCAACAGTAAAAAGGATGAATTCAGAATCCACTGTATGTCAGAAGACATTATTTAATTCCTGTCACATTCAAATTGTGAAATCTTTAGGTTATTTTCTATTTGTGCCATGTATTAAATAAAGTTATTTGATAAGTTTTTATACTTTCCATTTCTTTACCTTATCACATTGTATTTTCCTAAATACAATCAAAAGATGATGGTTTTAACCCCTCCTTATACTTTCAATGTTTGATTGGAAATTGAAGATTTGTAAGAGTTCGTGTTTAAGTCTTACTGTATTTGAATCGTTAAAATATGGTGCCATGTAGTAATTACAGATTTGAGTTGTCTCTGTCTGAAAACTGAAACTTCAATAGTCAGGAAACATTAACAGATTTCAGCTAGTGTGTACTGGTCACTTTTCTTCCATTTTCAAAATGAAAAAGAATGATTTGTATGAGACCTCAAATACCTTTGTTTGAGACCTGGTATGAAATATTAGTCACCTATAGTTAGAAGGAGTAATGATTCCCTCAAGTCACCCTTTTGTCTTCTTTCTACATTTTAAGGTTATGTATGCTAAATGTCATTTCATGCTAAGACAAATAACGTAGGGACATTATGTCCGTAGATTATTATCAGATGATACGAGAAAGAGTAGTCAAAAATCTCAAAACAATTTAAATTAAAAAAAAAAAAATCTCACCTTGATTTCTGCCAACAGTCCCAAGGCCAATTAACATCAAAGGATTTGTTTTGAGAACCTGGATAGTCCCTTATTTCAGTGACATATAGATGAGAAAGGCAGTTAAATGCCACCCTGACACCTGATCCCATCAGATCTCAGAAGCTAAGCAGGGTTATCCCCGGTTAGTACTTGGATGGGAGATGTCCTGGAATACTGGGAGCTGTAGGTTCTAGTCCTGAGAACTTCACTGTCACCGTCCAAGCTCACTCAGCCATGGCAGATGAACCTTAGGAGTTAAAGGGTGGGGCCAGTTTTGCACAGGCTGTGCCTCACCTAAAACATCCACTGCGAAGGCCCGAAGGACACTCCAACATGGGTAGAGCCCTTCCCACATCTTCATTCGTGAAGGCTTGCCATATAAACATGGATTGAGGACAAATTAAGCAAACTGCAGAAAAGGCTTTTACCTGCTGTTTAGTCCTTCCTTTGCTACTCCATTATTCTTTGCATATGAATAGTACAAAAATTACAGAATAAGCGGTTTGTTTTCAGCAAGACATTTTAGTAGGGTTTCCAGTGAGGTGTTCTAACCTCACTACCATTATATGTGTGTAGATTGAAGGATATTGTGACATGAACATAGTCTAGTAGTGTGGGTCACAGTGGATCTCCTCCCTTTACTTAAAATCTATCTTAGAGAAGTAAACAATGAGAGGAAAAAAGAGACAGAGATTAAAAAAAAAAAGGGAAAGCCATTCTTTAGGCACCAAATGGTAAGAGGAAAGATAGAATCATCATACAAATAAGTCTCTCCAGTAAATGTAGGGGTGACAAGCTCCTCATTTGTAGCTTTTGATACTGTTAACACTAAATGGAGCATGTGTGGGTGCTGCAGGCTAAGTAACATCTAAGGTTTGTGCATGTATTTTATTGTGTAATATTTACTGTGTGTTAAAATAACTATTAACTTGTTGTTATCAAGGTTCTATTCCAATATGAAATTACAGGCTAAAAGATACCAGGTCTGGAGTGGTGCAATCTTGATGTGGAGTTAGGCTAAAAGTCACAAGGCAAAAGAATGAGAAGTGGGATGAATACAGTGTGATTTTAAAATCAATGGTAGTGTGTAAATGGCAGGTTAAAGGCTCACAGGTGAAGAGCAGGCTACAGAACTGGAGATACAGGACTACTAACTTTGCAAAGATTCAGGCACTGTGCTATACAGGTGCTGTGGAAACTCCATGTGCACCTCAGCTTGATGCAGCGTTCCACGTAATAGGAAGCCTCAGCTTCTAGCACTATATTAGTTTGTACATGAAGCCATCCCTGAGTCCAGTCTTGTATTTTGTCTGCCCTGCCAAGTCATATACCCAGCCTTAGAGACCCCTCAAAGACTGTGGAAAACCCTAAGTTTTTACTATTATATGAAGACAGAGCATGTGATGCTTGATTCAGTTTTATCTGTGATCCTCTTGCTCTTGTATTAATGTTGCATAACCATCCTACTGGGTAACAGTATTGTCCAACAGAAACATAAAGAATTATTGACTGTCTGAGCTCTGCTTCTTCTTATATTTTATGAACTGCTGCACAATTTTGTAAATACAACTAAGGTATTCTGCAGTCAGTAGAGTGCTTTGTGGCAGAGAAGCCTTTATACTAGCAATGCACTACTTTTATTTGATCTCTGCTTTGGAGATCTGCTTGAAATCCTGTCAAACCTTTTAGCAGGATATATGAAAGAAAAGTAGTAAAGCAAAATTTTGCATTAAACAAAGTTACTCTTACATTTTACATGAACTGTATTTCAAAGCATTTCAAGAGTACCTGAATTTTGTTTGTTTTATTGTTTATGTTCATATTCAGGAAGTGTTCAATGATCTTCAAAAGATCTACCCTCTGCAGCTTCCTTTTATCCAATTTCAAGTGAGGCAATGAAGGAAGCAAAAAAGTTACTGATGTAAATAGAATTTAAGTGACTTTATTAAGGAAAAGAACAAAGAATGAGGTCAAGAGCCATTTCTAGAGAGATTATTCTCACTAAAAGGGAATAAAAGAACAGTTTGATAAAGTGGCACTTTTCAATCTGCTACAGTCCTTAAAAAGGTTATAACAGACAACTCAGAAACCATAGTGAAAATAAGGCATGTAGTACCTCCTCTAAAACCTTTTATGTGTGGAGATAAGTGGTATACAGTTAATAAGTGTAATTGAATTCTAAGTTGAATATTTTTAATTTGTAATAAATAAAACCAAATAACTTTAAAAAGAGCACAAGATTCAAAAGATCTATTAGGGATCTAGATTAATCCCCTTTCCTCCCCTGCCCTTCCCTCAAGATGAGAGGGCAGATCTCTAGATCTCAGAAGGTATGTAGAAGACATTAAAGTAAGCAAGTGGCCTCTGCAGTCAAGAACTAAAGAGCTCTTTCAAGATCATAGAATAAAATTTGCCTGCTTAACTTGAGACACTAAAAACAGTGGTTACTCACTCAACTCATGCTAGATACAGACTAGTATCTAGACTAGTGCATGACATAGTTCAAGACTGATTGACAGTTTTTAACTTTTTAGTTACCCTAAGTGGAAAAGTCATATCACTTTTTTACACAAAACTTCCACGGCTTTATCTTTCATCAAGAATATAAGAGATTTGGCTTTATTTCCTTTGCTTCTGTAAAAGAATTTTAAATTGTATATGATCCTAGCTAGCAGAATCATCGTGGCAATGTGGTTAAAGACTCTTGTTTCATTTTGCATAAAGAGGATTAATTGAAGGTGACGAAAATGGAAGGGAACTTGAATATATTTTTCCAGTCTAGTAATTTGGTGCTCACATGATTAACAGTGAATGTTGATTCATGAGTTATTTCAGAATTTTATTTCCCAACTGTTTAATATTTGAATTTCTTTGAAGAAGTGCTCTTCTCTCCTGTTTTATGCCCTTCCCATTATGCTAAAGAGGTTAGTCAACATTTACTCACTTTGTGACCGATTGTCTAATCTCTTTATGTGAGAGACAAGTCATAGGAAATTCATGTTCAAATTCCCAGAGTCAAAGGGAATTGAAGTGCCACACATTCTAGACACGTGTTAGCTACTACATAAAAAAGCATCAGCAGTATCAGCTACTGTTAATATTTTTAAAGAAATACAACATGAATTTTTCTATACCACTCAGTAAAATGCATTAGGGCCTTTAAGGGGAAAGATATCTTTGACTTCATAAACTTTTTCTGCTGCCAATACCAGACTCAGTATTGTGGTTCATGGCTGCTCTTTTTAGTTTCTAGTCCCTCATTGTGTGAAGTGTGTGAAGTGTAATCATGCAGCTCTGGATTGTCGTGTACAGAAATGGTTGGAAAAATACTCAGTTGAAGTCCTTGTGCATAAGGTCCTCTGGTGAGCCTTGATCAGAAATGGAAGAGATTTCAGTCATTGGCACACTAATTCTCCAAAAGCTTCAATAGTCTGGAGAGAAAGGAATTTTTCCATGTATGGGACCAACATTTCTATGAAAAAAATTACCTAAGTCTTCAGGCCAAGTAATTGGAGCAGCTAATTAAACGTGGCTTTGACTTCGTAGCCTAACATTAACAAACTATAGCTAGAAAACTTAAACCTGATTTGCGACGTATGTTGTATAAATTGAGGAAGGGAAGTTGACAAAGAGGGGCTTGATTTCCTTTGGAAATCTCTTTCTGGAGTCTGTGTCAGTGATTTACTCGCTGACACAAGATGAGCCAGGAAACTTGGCTGAACAAAGAACATGGGCATGGTAATGAAGAGAATGATGGGGCCTAATGAAACTGTATCGCTGTCAAATATTTGGAAGGTATTTGAAAAGGGGTAATAAGCACTGAAAACAGACTATTGTTTTATTGCATGGTTTGAAGTTTTATGAGTGACAATTTGAGTTCAGAGAATTTTGCAAAGTAATTGAAGTTCCTCAAATAAATGTTTTAATGTCCTCTGAAGCCTAAAAACCTATTTAACAATTTTAGAAAGAATACAGATTTGTTTCTAAACCTATTGCTTATTTGATAGACCAGATCTGTTGACTTGCAATTATACATTATTTTAACAGGTTTATATCAAACTCTGAATGAGGTCCAAATGATTAATTCAAAATAACCCAGTATATTTTATACCTAGATTGAACAGTGAGATATAAATATCAATCTTGTGCATCTTTAAATATGTTGTAGATTAGTAGTTGGTATGTTAATGTTACAGTAGGATGTTATTAGGGGTTTTTAGGCCATTTTCAATCATTTTGAATATCTGTTTGAAGAGTACACCAATATTATTTGATATTTGGATATTTGATATTTGGATGTTTTCATCTATGTGATGAATTTTATGTTGCATATTTGGAATAATTGTATTAGTATTTATTCCAAATTCAAACTGAGTCCATGGTCTGAAACATACCACTCCTCCTATACATTTTTTTTTACCAGGGAGCTATGACAAAAAGTGTCTAATGAAAGTGTCAGTAGGTGCTTACTACAGATGGCTGTGAAAGACTCACCTACTTTTTACCCAGAAAGGAAAGGATTTGTCTGCTTAGCCCTAACTGATATCGATAAATATTGGTTTGTTTTCCAGTTTTTTTGTTTTTTTCCAGGCATAGAAAAGCATGTTCAAATGATCTTGATTTATTGCCAGGTTCTTTTCTTTTTTATTTTTTTTTCAGCATCTTCTTACCTGCTTTTTCTAATACTTATTTCTAAAGTTGAGTACAGAAGTAAAATCAATTTTATGCTTATTTGAAATGCTACCACAATAGCTATATCTCAATAAAACTTCAAATGTTTACAGTATCCAGGCTAACCTGCATTATTGGTTAGTCTATTGGGAGGACTGAAGGATAAATTGGAGGTCAAAGCAGATAAGTGCACATAATAAATAGACTCAGTGAAATGGAGGAGATAGCAACTTTGATAGGGTTGCTAGGAGTTGGTCCTACAGAGACCTGATAGAGATATACTTTTCCTAGAAAGTGTGTTAGTTTTCATAGGATCTAAATATTGCTGCTAATAACTCATATTTTACTGAAATGGATAATTCTTTTTTTTTTATGTGTCTGTTTTCTTTAGCTGAATGTGGAGCAACTGTCTCTGGAAATGAAGGAACATTGTTGTCTCCAAATTTTCCATCTAATTATGACAACAACCATGAGTGTATCTATAAAATTGAAACAGAGGCTGGAAAAGGGATCCGTCTTAGAGCCAGGAACTTTCAGCTGCATGAGGGAGATATTGTTAAGGTAATAAGCAAATAATTTCACTTTCTATCACGCTGAACATTCCCAATGCATGAACAAATCTGGTTTTTAATGCCAGTTATCTTTACTTTCATTCCACTTTCTGACAGAAAATTAGCGAATTCTAAGTGGATGGCATAACTTCCTTTACACCACATTCAATGATTTGTATTAGATTCACAGAAACTATAGGTGATGTTGGGAGTTCAGTTACATTTCTAGAAGTATTAGACTGTTGAAAATGGTTTCAAATCTGAAAGAAACCCCTAAATTGTGAACTTTGATTTTGAATACCTAGCATTATTTTATGTTTGTAGCAATATTTATAAGTGTAGTACAGAACAAAATAATTAAATAACTAATTTAAATAGAGAGATTAAACCTTGAGTAAAAATGTACTTATAGAAGATGTCTTTCATTCCTTTTACATTGGAGGTAACCTTTGAAATATGGCCCGAGTATACGTAGATCTTGAACATGTACTTTTCTACAGTATTGCCATAATTTGTCTGTTCTTAGTAATGGC
Source organism: Pithys albifrons albifrons (assembly GCF_047495875.1). NCBI lineage: Eukaryota > Metazoa > Chordata > Aves > Passeriformes > Thamnophilidae > Pithys > Pithys albifrons. The sequence continues at coordinate 20,267,458 of NC_092459.1, read as the reverse complement.
TGCTGCATTCTTGTATTTACTGAAAATCATGACATTCATCTGAAGTGCTGACCACACATTAACTTAGTCTTTCAAGTCTCCAAATTGTCAAATATTTAATACTTAACATCACAAAGTATTAGGAATTCAGTTAGCAACTTCCTTTCTGGAGATCTCCCAGCACCCCATCTAAAAGTTAGAAATTCCTGTCTACATGTCAAACTTGAGTTTGTTTTTTTTTTTTTTTAATTGCACTGAATGCATCCCACAAGGATTTTAAAGATATCACTGTTGTGGATCAAAATTTGGTGGCTATATTTTCATCCATTTTGTCATCTTAAAAGATTCCTTATGTAATTGTGTAACCATTCGCTTCCAAGTTATAAATTTCCTGCAAAGAAATTTAGAGATTGAATGAGGTGAGAAGGAAAAAAAGTCTTCATTTTAATATAGACACTTATGTCTTTGTTATTATATTTGTGCTTTTCAGCAAGTACAGTCTCTATTTAACCATGAAATATGCAAAGTTTTGAGAATCCCCCAATAATACAGAAAGAATAAAAAGAACAGCATTTTCTTCATGTTTACCCTCAAAATCATTGATGATAAACTCCTTCATGCTTGTATGGCCACAATGTATAAAACAACGTAAGACCTTGGGCTATGATTTTCCTTTTAGATCAAAGGGAATTGAGCTGGTGGGCAAATATGTGGTCTGTATTGTCCTTTCTTCCCATTATCCATGGTCTGACACTGCAGATCTCCAAAAGTACTCTTGCTGTGAACAGATATATCAGAGAACAAAGAACTTAATTTCCCACTGAGTTGCGAATGTGATACATAGGTCTCCCAGAAGCTTTGCACATATCTGGTTTATAAATAATTTAATATTACCTAAAAATCAACAGGAAATAAACCCCTTAGAAAACCCTAAAGAAGCATTCACGAAACTCAGTTTTCCTTCAGAACATTTAATCAGAAATGTTGGGCATACTTAGAGATACTCCCTGGAGGTATAACAAAGATTTGCCTGAGAAAAATAGGTTCTGATCAATCTGTTAGATACTTTCTTTTTTCATAGATCTTTTAGCACAATACTCTAGAGGATCTAAAGGAAGCAAAGGCAAAATTGTGCTGATGTCTGAAATGCAAGGCCTGTTCTCTAGTTCCGAGTCAACTGGCACAGCGCAAGTGCCACTAGCTCTTCTCCACCATAGTCTCTTTATAACTTGCATTTATGAAAATAAAGTCTACTTCTTCTCCATTCCTGAACAAGAATGTCCTTTTACATATTTCCACTGGAATCAGCCCTTTGGCGGGGCTATGGACTTTGAGGTTTTCTTTTTTACCTACTGCACCCAAAATAATGTTGAGCAAAATATGTTAACATGAGCCTCCTACCTCATGCCTATGCAGAAGAAAGCCTTGCAGTCAGCTTGTGAGGGATGCACTAAGGCTTAAGAATATCTATAAACCTTTTGCTGAAATACTGGACATTTTCCAAGCTCTTACTCTGTTTTAAAAGAAAAAGATATACATATGCAATGTTGCATCGGTTGCAGGTGCCCAGGCATCGGCAGAGGGGCTCTGTGAGGGCAGGCTGGGGCTGCCCATGCTGGACACAGCCAGGCACAGCCAGCTCCAACCCACCCACCGCAGAGCACAGCTGAGCCCACAGCCAAGGTGGGGATGGCATCGGGGAAAAACACATGTAAGAAAGGCAAAAAAGGTTGATCAGTAGTATATGATAAAGAGAATGGAGTAAAAACTGAAATAATAATGTAATAATCCCAAGGTGAACCCACCAGGGGTGTCAGACAAAGTACATAAGGTCACTATTTGCTTGAGGTGAAATTGCCAAGAACTCCACGAGGATTTAATGAAAGGATTCAGAAATATATATGGGAAGAAGCAAAACGATGTCAGCAAGCTGTACAGGATTTATCTCCTGAGCTATTAAAGGAATATTTTAAAAGCATTTCCCTTTGGGATGATTTTATGCCAGAAAGATCTCTGCAATTAAGGAAATTTGCTAAGTTAGTTGTGAGTAATTTCTTTTTACTGTCAGAATGAGAAACTGGAGTTTAAGAAATTCTAACCAGCATTTCCTTCTTCAGGTGAGTGTTTTACATTCCCACAGCAGCTGCAGATACATCAGTACTGTTACTGGAACATTTTGCCCCATTGATTAACTGCTGCACTGTCCTCTTCCTTTGTCTGCATGTTTTAATCCCACCAAGTAATGCAAACACTTCTCTTTTAGTTTCTCACAAACATTTAGGTGAAATGGGGTGTCTCTGAATGCTCTGAGCGCTCCAAGCAATGCTGTGATCATTCTCTGCTGTCCCCAAGACCAGCTTCTGCAGTTTGACTACATCTGTAATGTTATGCTCTTCAATCTTACACAACAAGGTGGCTCACTCCAAAGGGAAGATTTGTGAGGGTGTTAGTAAGTCCACATTAAATGTGTTCCAGGTTATATTGATTATAAATACTGTGTAGACAATCAAGCTGTGGTGACTGAACTCCTACTCTGTCACCATTTACTTGGTTGGAAAATATAAACTACCTGCATCTGCATATTTTCAGCTTAGTATTCCAGTGAAAGTATTGAGGCTGGATATTGAGGCTGTGGTACACATGAAATAGCATATAATTTGCAATAGTATTTCTGGCATCAATAAAACTAGTGCATGAGGAAGGGTCAAAACTATCACTTTCAAGAAGAATGCATGCAGGTTAATGACTATAATTTGTGGGCAAAGCATTCTGTAGCTTTGACAACATTTGAACTTGAATTAGCAGGATAGAAATTGGATTTCTAGTAAAGTAATAGAAAGTCTCACCATTTTGAAGGTCATTTGAAAAAAACTGAATATTTGGATTATATTTTTATTTCAAAGCTTATCTTCTTCATTCACTAACATTTCATCTTCCTCATCTCCCTGTTTTAACCGCCACTTGAAGTTTCATAATTCTTTAAAGTGGCTGCTTATCCTGAAATCTTTATAATGCAATCACAGTGAATTTGTCAGAGGTAAGAGGAAAAACAGAATGTCCTGTCTTTCATCTGTTTAGCCAAATAGATCCTCCTTTTTGATTCACGATGTTGCCTGACACCTAAATTCCTGTGGAAATAGACACTCAGAATCAATATTAATGGAGATGATAGATGGTATACCTTTATTGAAAGCTTTCAAGGTGCACACTCAAGGTCTACGCACACACATGCACAGGTCCACACATGCACCCATGCACACAGACAGGCACACCTTTGACCAGGGATGTCAAGTTTTTTATAACTTCTCCAGCAATTTACATATGAGGTATCTATAACCAACCATGATTCTCATTTCCCTCTGTGCTCCACCCATAGGGGTCTTCAGAACTGCCCCCTGGAGAAGTTGCAGAACCTCCAGGCCTGCTTCTTGTGTTTTGTCTTCACACTATCTACAGGTGGTTTCTCACAAACACCATGGCCTTGGCAGGGCATGAGAAAGCTCATGAATCTGTGAGAAAGAGCTTTAGTAACTCACCTAAGATGTGAGCAACCTAGGACAATCTATGTAAATTATATAATCTCAAAGACTGTACAAAATATACTAAAATCCTTAGGCATCAATGACAGAGAAAATAGTAACTGAAGCATATGAATTATATTTCCAGGGGGTTCTCCCAAATGAGTTAAACATACCTAAATATTAATAAATAGAGATAATGACTGTTTTATTAAATGTATTCTCTGCCACTGAAATCAGTCACATATGACATGACACAATGGTTACACATAAGCTTTCTGTTGGGAATGACACTTGTCCCACATTAATTATCACAGTGAAGAATTGCTAGGGAAAAAGCTTTTCCTTTCCTTGGGATTGTTCAAACAACTTTTGGCTATAGGTAAGGGAGATTCAGTGCTTGTATTTTTTCACTAACACTGTTTCATTTATTAGAGTAGAGACATACATACTTATGTCTGTAACATTAACAACAGCTGGGCAAATGTCACAGGTACAAATTGTCACAGCTTTTTTTTTTTTTTTTTTTTTTACAGCTGCTCTCCCATGATGTCTATCTAATTTTAATTTCATAAAACACTGGTTTCATTTGTCTCTGGATTAATCTTGAGAGATACTATTATTTAACTTGCTAATTCTCAGGTAGGAAGACTATCTGTAACAGTCAGTAAGGTAGATTACTGTTGGAACAAGATGTCTAAGAGACAACTGTAGTATTTACCTGGGTGTTTTTATTTTGTTTTATAGATGAATAAAAATCACTTTTAAAACATAGGTAGCATTTTTAATTAATGAAAATTAACAGGACATTCCATTCAAAGTATTATCTTATGAATCAAGTACAATGTATTTGTGGAAATAAGTCTTAGGGGAACAAATGCTTATTTACTTTGTGTAATAGATTTCCAGCTCTGATAAATAAAGTGTAATCAGACTGTGAAAGTGATCTGTAGTTCTGTCCCACAGCAATGGTTACAAGCTTGAAAGTAATTTTTCAGATACTCTTAGCACAACTTAAAGTCATATTTCTTCCAAGAGGTAGACATTAAATATGTGCTACTGCTTGCATGAGTCTCAAATACAATTGGTTGTATCTTCTGATACATCTCCTCTATGTGCCCTGATATAAGGCAATCTTTGCCTTAGTAATAAGAACAGAATGTATTATTCTATCAATGGCTAGCACAATGTACTATTTTTCAGAAACTTCTTTTGGAGAAGTTAGTTATTCATATCTATGTATATTTATTAAAATAAATGTATGCTTTATCTTAAAAATGTTATGCATGTTGTTTTTATTATTTTATTGTGTTAATGGTGACACTTGAGTTGAATGTGGTACTTTCAAGACATTTAACTATATTGATGGCATGCTGGTATTTTCTCCACAGAGATAATAGAACTGCTTTTAATTGTTGGTCCTCACCTACAAATGTTGCAATGGTCTGCCCTCTCAGGAAACGCCTTTCTAAATTTCATTAACAGATCTAATTGCACATTGAAATAGGAAGAAGTGTCTATGACTCAAATGTAGCAATGTAGATTGTTAAATTGGTCACTGTCTGACTCTGACTGGAATCACTATAAATCCCCCTTGTACCGCAAGGTTTGCAAGTGGAGAGATGAAGATCTAGAGCTTGAAATATTTACTGTAATTGTAGTTCTTGCATTAGTTGTGTATAGTCACTCTAGAACATATGGGATAAGGGAAAATTATCTTTTACTTCATATCAGAAACCAGTTGTACAAATTCATTACTTTCTTTTTGTATAAACATTGATATGATGTTTCGTGTATGGTGCATATTGACACACTTCGTATTGCTTATTTTTCCATGAGAAAGTACAAGTGATTTATTTAACTCAAAGAAGAAATTAGCTGTTTAATTTTCTTGAGGAAACAAAACAGAACAAAACAAAACTGAAGCACAAAAGACTATTTTCTCACTTTGTGGCTTTCAAGGTTTTGCAAAAAGCAAAAATAATTTTAACCCCCAAGCCAAGAGTTTGTATTTCTCTTCTATTGGTGAATATTTAAAAGGACATTCTTTTTCATTCTAGGATTACAAAAAGCACAGAGGTTGATATTGTTGATTTTGTCCTCCATTGAAAGTTTTCAATAAAGTAACACGATAGATAAGGACATCTCTGCAATTAGTTTGGAAATAGACTCATATGTCTTTTTGAAGATATTTTTTGTTAAAACCTATAGTAAACCATAATATTACTGCAAGCTTAGAGTCTGAAACAAAAGGTGATGGATTGACTTTAATACCTGAGCTCTGCTGTTGATATCTCCAGACAGGAGAGAACAGAGTAGCCTGTAAGGGTTTGCCTTCAATGGTGATTTTTGAACTTAGACTTCTGTTGGCCTTTGTGAATAATTGTGAAAAACAGTCTGAGTTTATGAAAACACAGAAGATAAAGTTGCATATAAATATTAAATTCTTTCAAGATGAGCTCACAAAACTGAAAAGGAAAAAGACTGTAAAACACCTTAATGGAGTCAGAATATTTTAGATTTTACTGAACTATATAACCAAGATATGTACCTCCAAAAATAGAAGCATTAAGTTCTGGGGGAAACTACTGGCAATGAATAGCTATGGAAGTGTTTATAATGGTAAACTAAAATTTTCCAAATATTGAGATTTGATGTCCAGTTTCATACTCTTGTTTCTTCAAGGTCTATGATGGCAAAGACAGTTCTTCACGCTCTCTGGGATCCTTCACCAAAAATGACATGATGGGAATTATCGTTAATAGCACCTCTAACCATATGTGGATAGAGTTTAATACCAATGGATCTGATACTGACCAAGGGTTTCAGCTGACCTACACAAGTGAGTAGTTCACAAATAGGGTCTCATTGATTGCTTTTAGGGGAAATGCCTATTTCTCAGCTATAGTGATTTCTCATGCAATGGTGAAGATCATTTCCTAGAATGTACTGTGGTTAAGACACTGAGCTTTACTTGTCTGCATGACTGGATAGGTGTTAGTAATTTAAGAACATTGCTAAAAGCAAAATAGTACCTTTTTAAATTTAGAAATCAAGATTATTTTCAATACTTAGCAGTGGGGTTTGAAGAAGAGTGAGTAGTGAATTGTGACACCTGTGTTGGATATATTAATGTTACGTTATAACAGAAAACATACAGGGTGATAGATTTTTTTAAATGAATACTGGGTACCTGGATGCACACTCCTAATGTGTCCTGACTGCTTGTCAGGATCAGGGCAGAGTATGCTGGAAGGAGATCTGAGTGAACAAGTTTTGACAAGTGAGTGCACTTGTCCCACAGACTAGTGCAACTAATTGAATTAATTTTGCTGGCAAAACAATGAGTCTTCAGTGGCAAATAACTTTGTGGATAACTAATTTGTTTCCAACATACATATAAGGATATTTTATCCAGGTTTCAAGGAATCTCCAAGTTCCCTTTTGCCTTCAGTTTATTGCCTTTTACATTGCTTTCCAAGAGCTGCTTTTGCGTCCTGCAGAGCAGAGCACCACAACATACTGTGGCACAGAAATGTAATTGGAGCTCTTTCTAGTAGATCTGCTGGTTTCCCTTTGGACTGGAGCTAGCTGTGGAATAAACAGAAATCATTCACTCTCCTTTCTGTCTTTCTGCTGTGCCTGGTAAATCTGAGATTTTGTCATTGTACCTTTAGAATTTTTTTTCTTACAGAACCACAAAAGAACCCCTAGGGAAATTTACTCTAATTTGCCTAGAGAAATTTTTGCCTGTAGAATTTTTCCTTAGGAAAAAAAAAAAAAGAACCAAACACTTGTTTTAAAAATAATCTTAATTTAAGGGCTCTGATTTCAAGGATCTTGAATCAGCTCCTTTCAAATCCTGCTTGGATGATCAGTTCCACCTACTGTTTCAAAATATCTTGTTATTTAAAGATGTAATTTTGCCTAATTTCTATATCCAATAGCTTGATTTTGTTTCACTTCACAACTCCAATATCTGCTATTCTGTGCCATATTTTTCTATGTAAGTTGTGATAATTCATGTCTAAGACTTTTTCTCCTAACTGATTACTTCTGAATTGGTTTTCTATTCTTCCGTATTTTCACATTTTTTGAAGTGTAAAGACAGAATTTGACACAGATTTGTAACAGTGATCCTTATAATGTGTAGAGAAGCAAAATTCAGTTTCCTATGTCTTTGTAAAATTTTACTTTATTTCGTTGTTGTTGCTAATTGTATAATTTATTTTATCCTGTATGATCAAGTTGCACCTGTGCATGTTGAAAAGCTTATCTGTAAAGACTTTTTCTCCTACTTTCTCTCACATGAGACAGTCTCCATTTGTAATACACTCTAATGCCTTACCTTTCACGTGTATTTTCAGGAAGCCAAATTCAATATAATTAATTTTGAGAAAGTGACCATTTAACCAGGTGATTCCCTTCAACTGTAACTGTTCTTTCCAAACCCTTCAGTGGGGGACTTTTCCCTTTTTATAATTTGACTGAAGTATAAGATGTGCTCTGTTGCAATGGTTTGAAAATTGGCTGCAGTGCTGACCTACATGCTTTTTCTGAAATTGTCCAATCCTAATAATATCTTAAAGATTAGATATACTGGAAATGTATACTCATTATTTGATGGGTTCAGAATTTTTGGTGCAGATCCAATTCAGTTACTAAACAAAGGTGTCCATTTCGCATTTGGTAAATAAATCAAACACAAAGTGATAGTTATCTTTTTGGATTAATAAAGCTGTAGTTTACAGCTGGAATTAACTTCCCTGCAATATTACTCTTCAATTAATTTATTCACTTTTCAGATTGAAATATAATGACAGATACTTTGAAATTACTGAAACAAAGAAAAAATTAAAAGGATGCTAAAATATTGTCTCACTGAAGGAAATAAGGAATATATATGCTGACATAAATGGAATTGAATAATTAATATCATAAGACTTTTAGAAAGAGATAGGAAAAAGATGGTCTAATAAATCTAGTGGTAAATTCATTTGTTACTTCCTGTCTGGTTGCTGACTTCTTGATATCCATAGGGCATTGTCAACTGCCCTTAATTATTGGTCTTTGTAGTAATATACTTCCTAATAATGCCATTGAAATTAAGAAGTTACATTGCAATGTGTTATTAAAATAACTAATATGTATACTATTTCATTTCTGTGTGACTACTTTTCCACCTTTTTCGATACTGTGAATTCTGAATATAAAGATACAACTGAATTTAAACATACAACTGAAGAAAAAGCAAATTATTCATGAGAACAGAAATGCACATAAATGAACTTTTATCTCTTTTCAGAATCTCATTACTGACATAATAAAACCAAATTCTATAAACTTAGAATCTGACAGGTTTTTATAAATTGTAGAAATCAGAATTTAACTAGACATTAAAATTAAATCTATGAGGGATTCAAATTCTAAATGAAATTTGATGATATTTCTTACACAAGAAATTGCTTCAGGTAGTATACTGAATGGAAGCTGGAAATTATAGTAATTTTATTCTTTGATCTGTAGTTACAAGATTGTTTCAAGGAAATCAGTTTAACCCAACAGATAAGGTTACTAGAAAGGATCATAAAACATCTGTACTCTTTCTCATGTTAAGTCTTTTAAGAAACATTTTGACTGAAGACTGAAATTATAATGATTTTATTTAAGGAAACTGCTTCAGAAAAATGGAGAATATGTTAGCCTGAGATTGGTGGTGTGACTCTACCAGAGGAGAAGACAAGAGGAACAAAGAAGAAAACTTCTCTACCTTGTATAAAACAAGTTTATATAAAGTCATTTTGTTATAATGTGCTAGGAAGAATAACAAAAACTGTCCGTTCACTTATCTCTATCTCTAAACTGTTGTCACAGGGACTGACTGTGAACATCTATATTTCAGTGCTGAAAAAATTACATCAGAAGCTTGGTGGGACTAATTTTTTTTACCTGAGAATGATCTCAGGTGTTAATAGATTATTCCATCATAAATGTTGTGTCAATGACATAGGAAAGTCTTTACGTATGAGAAAGTGGATTATTTTAGTCACAAGAATGAAGCCAATATTATACAAGTTTCCCTGATGTTATTTCTTACTTCTCTCAATTAGAGCTTGCAAAAATAGCAAAGTTTTTCTCTGCCCCTGTCTCCAGTATATTTTTGTTTGCAACCATTATGGGAAGTGTTCATAAAATTCAAGGAACAGAAAAGAACTTTTAAAATGGCTTTAATTCACTAAGAGTAGAGGACATCAGTAGAGTTCTGCATGTAAAAATTTAAGTTTATACATGTTGTAGACAAAAGTGATTCATGTGGCAGTTGTGTGGGGTTTGTTTTTTGGTTGGTTTGGGTTGGGTTGGGTTTTTTCCATTGAGAAAATGTCAGCTCTTCTTTCATAATTGCAGTTTTATAATTTGGGGGATTTTTTTCCCCTCTGTCTGATTAGAACTTTTCTACCCGAGACACCTCTATATTTTGTGGGGAAGAAGAGATGTAGATATAGGGATTCCCACAGCTGGACTTACTTTTCCTGCTCATTGCTATGTTAGAAGATTTGGCAATTCTGGTATAAAAACACCAGTGCTTTGCACTGTCATGTCAGTAGCATTTAACGTTAAATTGACATTCAGATGAAAATGAAATCTTACTGATACCACACAGTGACAGGCAGAAAAAGCAAAACACAGCTGTCTGGTAGAAGTAACAGACTGCAACTTTAAATAAGAAGCAATGCAGTACAGCTTCTGAATAACAAACAGACAGCCTTCCTACTGTGTCTAACCATTCCTCTACCACAGCCCTGACACAAGAGGAATTTTAACAGTGGCTGTTCACTCATCATGTGGAGAACTGAACTCACTCTGACTTGTGTCACAAGTGCTTCTTTGCTTCTGTTTAATCTTAATTCTTTCTGCTCAGTAGTCTCACTTAGTACTTTTCTGTACCAAAACAGTCTCTGCACATTTTACCACACATCGTATTCCAATGTTTTGTGACCCTCTGAGTACTGCCTAATGCTGGTTACTGTATGATATATAGGGAGTTGTACAGATCACAGATCACTCAGCACTATACCATACTTCCCAGTTTGCTCGGTTCCTTTGAGAAGAAAAAACTCTTTCCCTTCACAGTACCAGCTCAAAGTCCAAAAAATCATTTTGTCTTATGATGCCTGATGGTAGGTGCTTATATTCATTATACCATCCACCCATGTCCTCAGAAACTATCCTGATGGTATGATGTATAAGGAACTTTGCCACTGTGTAGGATTGCTCTCTGTACTCCCCTCAGACCAGAGGGTTTTTCCAAGGTCCCTTGCTCTAACAGTGGTCTGCCTGAGATAGCATAAAGCTACTTTTGAACCTTATAACGGCATCTATTTTTTTTAGGAGCAGCTTATCTAGCACTTCATGGCAATTTCATGGTCCCTCAGTTCTGTGCAGTAAATAACAGAAGCAAAAGCTACACTTATCTGCAGAATAAGCCTTAGAATACATTGTAATGAGTCAGGGGAAGGGTCCAGCCAGAAATACTCACAGATATCTGTAGGGCCATGCTTGGCTGCACGCGGCCACTCAGTACTATGTTGTGTCTCGCAACAGATTCCTTTGTGTTTCAGAAACATGCAGAACTAGTTACAGACTTTATAAAGTCTGAAAATAATTCAGAAATTTGTGGTACACTATGAAGCTATATTGAGCTTTCTAAAGGCCTTTCACTGACCTGTCCCTGATTTGCTGCTATAGATTAAAATTAAATGCCATGCTAGTTCCTCAACACTTGTCTTTTATTCGTATCCTTCTTTTCCTTGTGATGTGAAATTAGATATTCTCCTGAACTTCAGTGCTAAGATGGAAATGAGAGCTGTAAAAAAAATTTTACTCAGGACTTGTCTTTTTGTGAGTGAATGTTATGTAGGTGCAAATCATAACTTAATGGTAACTTTTTCATATTTTGAACCCATGACCATTTCTTCCATTTCTTTCACTGCAATCAGATTTCTGTAAGGCTATCATTTCATCCAGAAATGTTCAGGCCACTGAGCTGTGCTCCACTCCACAGGACTTCCACAGATTTAGGTCTGTGCATGGATAGGTTGGTTTTTTTTAATGTAGTTTGAATATTTTTATTTGTATTTATCATCCTCTGTATTAGATAGCATAGTTAGTAGCTTTACAATATTCTTTTTATTGTTCTCACGATATACTTTCCAGTTTAAGAAAAGAAATTTTTAAATACATTTCTCAGACATGATGCACTACTTTGGCATTCATAGAATTCTACTATTGTTATAGATGTATTTCTATTTTTCAGTTTAAGTTCTGTGTTATGATAATTTTTTAACCCTAACTCTTTCAAGGGATAGTGAAAGTACATGGAAGGTGTGTCTGAAATAGCATAATCTAAATTTACATGAATGGTTTAAACCTGGAAATTAATTTAAAAGAATCATGAACTGAAATTCAATTTATTTATTTCCTATTCTACAGTAATTGAAAATATTAGAATGTCAATGAAAACAGTGTTCTGAAACTGCCAGCTTAGACAATTACTCTAGCACACAATCAAATTCAGCAATATAGAGGCTTTGCCTGAGGCTGTATAATGTCAGTTGAGCAGAAAAATCCAGTAATGAAAAGAAGCTCTTGCAGTTTCCTTTCCGTAATTAGTCTGTATGTGAGATCTGTTCCAAATAGAACCTATGCACACTACAATAAAAATTTAAGATGAAACTAAATGAAAATAAACAAAATGCAAAAATAATTAAATTAGTGTGTCTTAACCTGTGCATATATGACTTATTCATAAGTCCTTTAAGAGCAGTACCCTTATGTGAATAACCCTAAATTAATGTGTAGGCTCTATTACATCCTTAAAAAAACCCCAAAACTATTATGAAACAAAATCAAAGTTGCAAAATCGAGAAACAAAAATTTAACAAATGTCAAAAGAAATATATGTTAGAAATAATAATTCAGTTCACATGTGTACAAGAATTATGATACCCTAATTACATGATCATATATTCTCTTCCCTCTTTTGTTCCACAAAGTAATGTCTTCTGCTTCCAATATATTCAATACCTATATAACCCCCTCTACCCCCAAATCCCCAGATTTTTGTATGAGCATCAAATAGTTGATCTGATAACACTTTAAAATTAATGTTGGTTTTCACTTTTCATATAGAGGCATCTATGAAACTGCTGTTTTGTAAACTGGTAAACAGAGTAGGTGCCAGATATTTTTTTTTCTCTAAGACAGAAGCAACGATAACCATTTTATTTAGTGAATATAAGCATTGTAGGATTCTTCTATTTGAAAAATTATGTTAACTCCTGCTTCATAGGTGGAAATGCTGTCATGGTGGTGTTTGGGCCACTTTGGCATTTTGACCACCTCAAAAAATCTTCCCAAATTTTTTGTGGTATAAATCTTTAGCCAGATACACCTTATGAGAACAAATCCTCCATAAGAATGAGCAATCCAAAATACTTTTTCTTTAGTGAAAACTCTCAGCAGGCCTGGATTAGGATGGAGCTGAAGACTTTGTCTATCTGTACTGGGTTTGACTGGGATGGAATTAATTTTCTTCATTTAAGAAAACATAGAGTTAACTCTTCTTTCAGAAAGAATTTCTTCTCTGAAAGGGTTGTGAAGCATTGGAATGGGCTGTAGAGGGAAGTGCTGAAGTCACAATCCCTGGAAGTGTTCAAGAAACAATTGAACTTTGCAGTTATTGCTGTGGTTTAGTTGACATGATGGTGTTGAGTCAAAGATTGGACTTGATGATCTCACAGATTTTTTCCAGCATTAATGATTCTATGATACTTCAGCCAATGCTGAGCAGTACTTCACAGTATCAGGACCTTCTCTGCTACTTGCTTTTACACTCCAGAAGGTAGGCTCAGGGTGCTGAGCAAGAGGGTGGGAGGTGACACAAATAGGAGAGATGACCTGAAGTGAACTGTGAGGCATCCCATACCATGTGATGTCATGCTTACCAATAAAGCTTTGTGTAAGTGTTTCTGAAGTAGCCGTTGCTTAGGGACTGACTAGACATCAGTCTGCTCTTGATTGGTTTTGCATCCCTTGCTTGCTTTTCAGGTGTTTGAATTTTCTTTTGATTCATTTGCTTGCTGTTGTCTTGCTGATTCTCGCTGGATCCCACTGTGGGGAGACAACAACTGGGTTGGTAGTACCTGCCATCTGGGGTAAACCCACCAATATCCTGCATTTTTAGCACTTACTGTCTTGTAGGTAGCTTGAGAAAGTGAGGATGGTGCTGTTTGATTACAATACCAAGGACTTAAAAACTAGACTTGGAGAGGAGGGAAAAAGAGAAAGAAGGGAATAGATGGGCACCTTGAATTTTACTGTGTTAGGAGCTTTTAGAATAAGCTGCATTAGCAAACTAGGGAGACATGCAGAAGAGTGCAGGAGGCAAGAATTATACCACTGGATATGGAGAAAGGTGATTTTTGGGACAAAAAGTCTAAGATGCAAATGTAAGATAGCAAGAGAGCCAGACAAGCTGTCCTAGAAATATTGCAAGTATATGGACTGAAGGACTGAGACTGCATTGGTAAGAAAAACGATGCAAAAAACGAAACTGGAAAGAGGAAGAAACACAAGGAACAGAAAGTAGTGGCATGCTGTGATAGGAGTACAGGCTGAATAGTCCATGATTATTATATTGTGTTCCCCAAAAAATACTTGGAGTGAATTCCAGGGTTCTGTTTGAATTAAAATATATTTGAATTAAATATACATACACAAGATGAATAAATTTATCTTTTTTAAAAAAAGCACTCTGAAAATTTCAAAAGAAAAACGTTTAATTTCAAAATTACATAATTTATCACTGAATTATCCCTCTGGGCATGGGATTAGAAAGAAGAAAAATGTTAACTATTTCTCAGTTTGAATTAGGGAAAAAAAAAGAGGCTGCATGTGAGGTATTACGCATGTATAAAAGATAATTTGTTAAGGTTTATTTTGATTTGGTTCTGAAAGTTACCAGTTCTAGCCTGTTGAAGGTCTCCCAACTTTTCTGTGTATGGTTCAGAGATTCTAATCTGCTTAAAACTAGTGGGTTTCCCACATCTATCATCCAAAAAAGGTCTGCTTTTTGAGATCTCTTGCTATAAAGTTTAAGATGTAGTTTGCTTTGCAGGTGAGAAGGAGAGGGGTTATCAGAGATCACCATGGATGTCCATATGCATATGTTGTTTTACATTTATATTGAAATTCTATCTTTAGGATATGAAAGTAAGATTTTTCAGTGATGCCAGTTCAGTAGGCTTCTTATGCATATTTCTTTCTCATCTGCTGATGTATGCATTGTAGATACAGGATGTGATTTAAGTCTGCAAGCAGATTTCAGATAAATTCATAATCTTAGGAGTGATGGCCTAAGAATTATATTACTTTAATATTAAAGTAATTATCATATTTGAAACATTATTGAGACCTTAGTGGGAACAATTTCCATGAATTTGTGAATGCAGGGGCTTGAAGTACAGAACTTCTTTACCTTCTTTGCCACCTCAACCTAAACTTTTTCTCTTATATTTTTAAAAAGAATCTGTTTCTATGAAGTCATTATACACTTTTCCACTGTTTGTATGCACAGATGGATTTAATGAGTTTTAGCAGAGATTTTTTCAAAAAGTTTGGCCATTTCTTCTGATTTGTACAAAAAGACTCCTGTTAGACTGCAGTGAATACTTTCCTCTTTTCCAAGTGTTATATGATTTGACAGAAGAGTTACTGTAGTTTTCTTCCCACTGCTGTAATTGCCAGAATTTTCCCATAAGCAAAAATTCCTATCTGAAAGCTTAGAACACTTGAACAGAACAGCCAATATCTATCTGTTCTTTAACCCTGGCCATCTTGCCTATGTTGGCCTCATGTTGAATGAAAAATTATAATTTCCTGTTTGGGATTATTGACTCAACCCTCTTTCTTGCGAATGAGAGGCTGATAAGCAGTTCCTTAAGCTGTGTAGATGATCAGTACTTAGACAGCTAAGATGATGGACTAATCTTTCTTGCAAGGTCCTTACTGCAATTCAAATGTAAGATATTTTAGGTGCCTCACTGTTGATTTGTTGCTTAAATTGTGAAGGTATTAACTATAACAGTCTAATTATAAAATCTAAGCTACACAAATGTGAATATATTATTCTGTTTCAAACTTCTAATACAAAAGTGTAATCTTATATATTATATAATATATAATGATAGGTAATATAATATAATATATAAAGGTAGACATTTCAAATAATTTGTGGGTACCCCTGAGATCAAAGTTTGATCTTAACTTTCTTCTGACTTTTTTCTTTTCTGAAAACATGATTTTTCAGCAGAAAAGAAATCTAGAATGAATTAGTAAAGATTTTAACATTTTAGAGGTAAGAATATGACTTTTTCTCCCCTCCTGTCATTATATTAGGAAATTGTTTACATTTCAACAGGTTAAACCTGGTGTCCTCAAACATAATTTTTTGTAACGGAAGATTAGCAAAAAATAGGAAACAGATTTTCTTCAGTCTTCTAAAGTATATTTCTAATTATTTAAAACTTTAAGGAAATTAATTCAGAATAAAATAAAGATTATTCCTTCAAAAATTTATGCATATTAAAATCATACTCCCAAAACTATGTGTACACAATATAGGAGGAGAATAAAGGATGCAGAATTTGGGACTATTTGGAAGAAAGGTAGTTAAAGATGAATGCTATAAACCTATTTATTTCTCTTCCTTCGGCTACCATTAAATTTCTAGATTGCTTCTAGGTTGCTTTAGACAGGATGATGAAAGGTAAACAAGATTTATGTGTTTCTTGTTATCTAAGTTTTTTACCACAATATATTTAGAACTTGATTTTGAGAAGTGCTGGGCATAATGCCACTAGCCAGACAAACAGGTGCTGTGTGCATATTGTTTCCTGTCAGTGTGTGACACAATCAACACGGTTGCTGGTGATGGCATTCTTTTAACTTTAGTCCTATCTGTGCTACACTGGTTTTCATAAACTTGTAAATGTTTTTTCCATGTTTCATTCCAACCATTATAGTCATGATGACTTCATTCTTCTAAGGGTGAGTATTCTAGAAAAGACTGTGAGGAAATGAGGACATTTGCAATCACTGAAGTGTTTAGTATGTTTTAAAAAGAAGGATCTTGCACTAAATGATGCAAGCAAAAAACATGCATCTGTTTGTGATATTTCTTCTCCTTTTCTTCCCTTTCTCCCCTGCAAAAGGTAAAACGAGTCTCTTCTCACAAGCAACCTGCAGAATATTTTAAAGTTGCTGTATCAGTCGTTGGATGTATCAGTCACTTTACCACTGATTGTAAAGGGGACTTAGTCATGAAAATATCTCTCCATTGACACTTGAAGTTAGAGCTCTTAAACTCACGTAGAATTTCACCTTTAATCCCTGTCTCTTATATTGAGTATAAATTGTAAATACTTATTTACTTACTTGCTGATTGCAAAGCTTACTTGTATGCTTTCTATATGTGCACAGCAATCGTCTTGCTTCAGGCACATGGATTTGTGCACTCATCTAAGTTTTGTTATTTATTGAAAGTATTTTCTTTCATTAAAATAATCACATAAACCCCCTGTCTACATGTATTTAATTTGCTTCTTAAATTTGCAGGTTTTTATTTGTATATGTGGATAATATAGCTGAAAAAGGGACAACAAAATTTTTGAATAAGACACATGGTCACAAAGAACCTTGTTAGATATTGGTGTAGAAAGGACTAAAAATGTTTCGTAATAGACCTATTACAGAAGAAAATTACATGGAAGAGTTATTTTTCATGTCTTAACATCTCTATTTTAAATATTCTGCATGTTGCATCAGTTTTTATATGTTGCCCATGTTAAGAAAAAAATTGCTGAAATTCCTATTAGAAAGCATTATCCATTGAATGACTGTCTCATCTGTATAGTCAAAATTAATTACCAATAGATTGTAAAACTTTTGGGAAATTAAAAGTGTACCTCTCTGTTTCCAAAGGATACAAAGCAGCAGGTATCATTAATACTTAGGAATTCATTTTACTGTACAAGCATGTAGAAATAGATCCTTTTATTTGAACAAAAAAAATGGCTTATTTGTTCTCTTTCAGATAATCTTTGTTAGAATATAAATTATTCAGTCCCCAAGACTTGAAAATATTTCAATCCTTCTTACAAAAATTTTACAGATTCAAGAGAGAGGTCTGGAGCTAATTTTGTCCCAGTGCACACAGCTTTTCATCATCCTAGTCTCTTTGAACGTTTATACAAGTTTCTGACAACTCACTATAGTCATGTTATCCAAACAATTTTGTTTCTATAGGTTTTTCTATCATTCTAATAAGGTAAAGATTTTGTAATTGGCAAATTTTCCAGTACATTTTTTTTCCTACAACTGTAGGTTTCAATAGCACAAAAATGGTTCCAAGATAGAATTAAAATGCCAGGAACTCTTACTTTGAATTGCATTGATCCAATGAAATAGATTGCACTATGGATGTTTAGGATGCAACAACTGCAGAATGAGTATTTGTTGACATTTACATGCACTTAGAAATCCATTACAGACTCTGAACATAAACTCAAGTACTATTTCATACTTTTTCAAAAAGGATTCTGTGTTAAACATATCAACTATGTTTATGAGCTTAATTGACTTCAGATTTAGGTAATACTAAAATAGTTATTGATGATTCCAATGCTTTTATATAACCTTTATTTGTTAATATTTTCGTATATGTACCGAAATAGGATTTATATGTTTATTTATTTATTTATTTTAAGTCATCCCAAAATATTTTATCGCATCACTTTCAGAAGGTGAAGACAGACTATACACTATTTGTGAACTCTCTCTTCTATGGAAAGCAGAAAAGACAAGACATTGCCTTTTCACAATGGGCATTACCAGAACCCATCCAGTCTATACTTATGGTATAGTAAGTAATATAATTATTAGAGGTTATTAAACAGTATTGAGGGTCCATTTAGTGTTTAATATATGAGCTGCAAAAACCCCTTGTGGCTTGTATATGAAAATATCATAGTAATTAGAGGCAATTCTGTTGTAATAGTATTTCTGTATTTGTAACAAGCAGTAATATTAAAATTATTTAAGTATAAACTTACTCATTTAAGATAATTGATAGTGCTGACCTACATCTATATGCTATAGTTGTTATATCTTCAGAACCTTTTCATCTTTCGATTAGACATCCAAAGTTTTGAAAATAACCCCGCTGGCAGTTCTTTTAAAATATCTTTACAATGTTGTCTGTAGGCTTTCTATTTAGGATTCTTACTACAAACTGGCAGAGTTCACAGAATTTACAGCACATGTTCATGCTTTTGAATTTACAAAAGGAAATTCCTTTATTTGATTGTTACAGTATTCTGGGATCATATCTGAGGCCAAGGTTCCATGATCATTAAAAATGAATCTGTGCAGCATCAGGACGCCCAGCAGTGCAAATCTGATCTGAATCTGCCACAAACACATGACTGAATTTCTGTGAAATTAACTAGAGCATACAGAAGGAAACTTACAAGCATTTCATGCTTTTATGGCATTTTTGTATGTGGTTTGGCATAAAGCCAGAACAGTATTGACAAACAATAATTAATTCAACATAGCTGTAAGTAAAGCTAATGTATCAAAAACCTGTTTAACAAATTTGCACCACAGGACCGCAGTATTAAAGGCTGTAATGTTACATTAATTTTATTGTCAGTTCATTTCCTCTGCTTTGAAACTGTTATCTTCCATCTCCGTGAGTAGAGTTTCCATTGCCATAGGATATTGTGTGCCAAAGTATGAACAGGGTTTACTAAGCCAGAAAGGAAAGGAAAAAGAAAAAAAAAAAACCTAAAACAACAAAAGAGCGAAAGAATAAAGCTCTGCAGACTAACTTCTTGCCTGCTGATACAGGACCTATGTTCTGATTCCTGGAAACAGTGTATTTCTATGTTCTACTAAGTCAGTCATAATGCAACATGCATCAGCATATCCTTGTGTAGGAAGTAAAATTTAGGTGAGTACCATAGCTCACAATTCAGTGTCTTTTTTGCTTTTATCCATTCATTAAAGTCTTAGTGTTGGACTCAAAATCTGAGTTTCAAAGTAGGACCAAGTACCTAAAGGTTGGCGATACTTTTTCGTGTGTCTGGCTTTAGGAGAATGATCTTTCCAAAATACCATAGGATTTCTTCCAGAGGTAGAAGTGGGAGATTATTTGGTTTATATTATTTATTTTTCATATAGCCACTGTAGGTTTGCATGCAGTGTAAATGCATAAGTATATATATAGTCAGTGGAGTGTATTCTTCCTTTCAAAATGGGTAACATCTCAGAACTTCATCAACTTATGTTAAAAGTTCACTGTGTAATATAGAATCACTTAAAATTTCTCTTGGAAAAACAAAATTAACACTCTCTTCTTCATATTGATGGCAGGTTTGAGAGGGTACAATCTTGAGCCTGAACTGAAAGGTGTGATCCACTAACAGACGCAAAAACTAATGAAAATAAAAACACTTTACTGCAGATAGTGTGGACATCGTATCTCAGCTTCATTGTTTCACTGCCCAGATTTGCTCCTACTGTACTGCACTGCTTACTAATACAGCTAGTACCACAGTGTCCATCATAATTAAACTGAGTTTAAAGAAACTATAATTAATAGTCTACATATATTACAGACATGTCAATAATTTTTACCCTGACAACTGGTATTTCTACATTCTGATTATTTACATCAAATATGACAATGCAAAATTCTTTGGATAAATGGTGTCGGAGGTGGCAGCCAATCATCAAGATGTATGTTGGCTGATTTGGTTTTAATTTAACTGCCTTTTATTCATTCATTGTTCTGATAATCCTATAATGAAACTCAAGAAATAAGATAATTGGCACCAATTTGCCAGTACAATAATCTTCCTCAGCAGTAAGAATATTGGCAGAATTTCTCTGACTGCTGACTTGTTTCAATGTCAGGTAAACCCAAGTGCTGTGATTGTGTGGAGCTCATGACCATATTTCCCTGCTGTGAGAGTTCACAGCATGTACTTTAACACTGAAATTCTATTGCAACATTTCTACAATGAGATTTCACAACTATATGGTCCTTTTTTACAAATCACACCAGATGTACCAGAGTATCAGGGAAAAAGGCAAAGAAAAGTTGTAATTTTTGTGTGTGAGGCAAAGGGGAATAAACTGGGCAAAAAGAGCTGGAAAGGCAGCTTGGCTGTGAACACATAGGGCAAGATCCTGATATATTTGTACACCTTTTGCAAAACTGGATACTGTGTGAAATCAGAGGAACTCAGAAGAATGGTTTTAACCCAGTCTTGACATCTTCTGTAGTGAAGATGGCTATATAGAAGACTAGGGAGACTTGTTTGTCTAACAGTTCATTTAATTTCACCCAAATTTGTCTGTTGGTCTTATAAAAGATATCACCTTTCCCTGACAACTCTTTCTTCTTTATGTGGTAGAAGGGACTGGAGAAAAAAGTCTCTCTAATTATGTATCAAAGTTATGGAATTTTTTTTCTTCATGAGACCCAGTAGATTCTTTAATCAGATGTTTCATCTGTCAGTGGTATGCCACTGCCTATGATAACCAGATTTTGCACCCACTAAAGAATGGGAAAGTGTCTAAAAGCAGGTTGCAAAGAAATAATGTTACACTGGCTCAGTATGTCCAGTCAGCTTTAAAATATCATGTCATCTATCAAAATTATATTTTCTGAGCTTTACATAAATATCTTTGCATGTTTACTTAGGAAATTAAGAACTATAGCTGTTTCTTGTGACATTCAGCTCATCTGAAGGACCTAATCATCTTGGCTCTTTGTAGTGTGTGAATAGTAATAGACCTCTGTAGAATTACGCAGTCTATCCAATCAATTTTTTTCTACCTTAGTGTAATTTGGTCTGGCTTAGCTGGAATTCATTTCCCCATAACAGTCTTCACAGTGCTGTGCTTTGCATTGGTAGCTAGAAAGGTGTTGATACACTGGTGTTTTGGCTACTGCTGAGCACAGCATCAGTACTGTAACACTCCTTCCCCTGTCGAGGGCAAGATCCTGGGAGAGGACACAAGTAGGCCAGCTGACCTGAACAACCAAAGGGATATTCTATACCATATGATGTCAGCTCAGATATAAAATCTAAGGACAGGAGGAGGAAGGTAGGCATTTGTTGTTTCCAATGGCTGCCTGCTAAGAAACCATCATGCATTTTTGAAGTCCTGCTTCTCAGAACATGACTGGACATCATTGCTGACGGAAAGTAGAAAATAAACTTTATTATTTTCTGCTTCACTTGTGCTTGTGCAAACTTTTGTCTCTGTTGTTAGTAAACTACCTAATCTTAACCTACAAGTCATTTTCTGTCTTAGTCTCTCTCCTGTCTCTGACCGGGAAGGGGAGTGATAGAGAGGCTTGGTGGGTACTTGGCATCCAGCCAAGGTCAACACTTAGGGTGAAATTATCCATACTCCATAAGTTAATATTAACTTTAAAGGACAGAAAACTGTTTGGATATGACTCTTTATGTAATCAATGCTGAGAGACAGTTAAAATGTTTGCTACTTCGTTACTTCTTTTTCTGGAAACTGAACATGTTTACTTTTTTCTTCTTTTGTTAACAAAAAGAAGTTGTAGGGATGTACAAATATTCACCCCAAAATAATATTTTGGCAGGGGAATAATGATAATTCTCTATAATCTTTTTGTACCATGTGTGATTATAGATACTCCTTCTGACATAAAGGCTATACCTCTGTTAGTAAACTAAACATTATCAGGGCATGAGTATGAGTATGGACACATGATTTTTCAGACTGACAAAATGTTAGGGTAAATGCTAGCATGCTTCTATCTTGACTTCTATCTATGACTTTCCCAAACAGGCATAACGTAGTAGACAGCTGAATTCCCAGGAAGTGGCTTGTAAACAACCATGCTCTTTTAAAGGATAATTGAATTTACAGTGCATGACTCTGGTCAGAGTATTCTTATTGGTCTCGGGGCTTGATGTTTCTTAAAATACTAGTATAGAGAGAGATGCAGTGTCTATGTGAGCGAATAGTATTCTTTTCTTGGGAGTGATTCGTTTTCCTTAAGTCTAGATACTTAAAATTCTGGGCCAGTATGGCCTACTATATAAAGAAATAAGCCTAAGGCTTATTTCAAAGTAAGGGTAGAAAATAAACGTCTCCAGAAGGTGATGGAACTGACTGATCTGAACACTTGTTAAAAAAAGGGGTAGCTTGTTTTCTAGAAAGTCATATTTTTCTACTGACTATGAAAGTAGCCTAGGCTAACTAGTTCAAATTTAATTTTCAGAATCCTGAGTTATAACAGTGTCTTGGTTTGAGGGGAAAAAACCCAGAATGTTTACCCACAAGCGGGGGAGGGGGCCTCCTCCACAATAATCACGCCACTCTTTATCAAATTTAAGAAAAAAGGAATTTTAATATAAGAAGGATAACTGTTCTTAACTGCTATATTTTTATATATATATATGTAAACAGACTAGTGCAAACCGCTTCCCCAACACCACAAGAGAGAAAAAAAAAACAACAACAAAACCCAGCAGGTTTTTCCTCCGGGAGGAAAGTTATCCTTAAGCAGTGTCAAATGTCACAGTCCGGCTGGCTGCGGAGTGAGTTCCCAGTAGTTCCCAGTCCCTCTCCAGTGAGACAGACGAGTGGTGAGCTCTCAGATGAACTCTGTGTCTCTTGTCCCAGATGAAGGAAAAAGAAAGCTGAAAGTGGGGAACCACCACGTGTCCTGCAAAAGCAGCTGCACACCTCTCTCTCCCAGGTCACTGCCCCAGCCGGGGCGGGCAGGCCGTGATGGTGCAGGCGGTGGTGAGACTGCAACCGAGGCCGGGATCCCAGATACAGGAAACCAGGAGAAACAGCCGTGGCGAGGAAAAAAAAAAACAGCGTCTCAGCCAGAAGCCCCAGCAGTGCCAGCAGAGCAGCTTCCCTCCTTGGCAGCCACCGCTCCCCAGTTCCGTTGAGCTAAGAAAGGAAAGATGTCCCCAAAAACAAAAGTGACAAACCTGCCCCCATCCAAGTGATCAACAGTTAACTACTTCTTTGTTAACTGCTGGCATAGGCAGTTAGTGGCAGGGGAAAGAATTTACATAATAATCCCAAACTACAACAAACAGGTAAATCACAACCTTTGTGCACAATAAATGAACAAAGAAAATAAAGGTATTTTTTGTTTTCAGAGGACTCATTTGATGGATAACTTTAGCATCTGCACAGGAAGAAAAGCTCCTTATGCTCCTTGCCATTTTTTTCAGCTATGGTTGATGTCAGTGCCAAAAGAAAGGCAAGAAGAAAATATGATGCTGACTCTAGCTTGTGTATTTATAAAATAATGAAAAGCTTTCTCTAGTTAAATTGTTTAATACTTAGTGAAGGCCCTTCTAGAATCATAGAATGGTTTGGGTTGGCAGGGGCCTTAAAGATTTTCTAGTGGCAACCCCCTGCCAAGGCAGGGACACCTTTCACTAGAATAGGTTGCTCAGAGTCCCATTTGGCCTGGCCCGGAACACCTCCAAGGAGTGGGCATCCAGAACTTCCCTGGGCAACCTCATGTAGAGAATGAGCTGAAAACAGAAATCTGAAGCAAAGACCAACAGCCCAATTCTGAACCACTGGAAAGCTATTCAGTACAATAAGGACAAAAAACTGAAAAATATTTTTAGAGTCAGAATTATTTCCCTGGTGTGGATACATGGCAGCAATAAGGAAGAATCCACAATGAAGAAGAATCTGGAGTTGAGAAAGATGAATTTGGAACCATTCTTTATATTATTGCAAGAACTGGAACTCAAGGCAGAGGGAGAGATATGGAATGCATCTTTACATTTTAGCAATACTATATGGAGAAAAAGCAGAGAGGAATGGGTAAAATGTGGAAAGAGTTGTAGCTGCTGATTGTAGATCTGCTCATTCCATAGAACCCAGAGGAAGCTATTTATCCTATTCACCATGTTAACTGGCCAAAAAGGAGAATGCTAATTGACATTCAGTGTATGAATATTTCTTCATTTCAAAAGAGATGAAACTGAAACCATGATATCTTGATACTAAGATGGGTGAAATATCCCTTGCATCCCTTTCTGAGTTACCGGTATGATCTCCTGACTTTGTTGTGGAGATTAGATGAGGAAGTAAGGCTCTCACATAATGCCTAATACAGGGTTGATGCTTCCTTTCCACTGGATAGGAAAGAATGAAACCATAGAAGTGGTGTAAATTAATAAATTTCTCCCTAATCTGTTTTAGGATGTTATAGATAACATGCTTTCTTCAGTAAGCTAATGTAATAATCAAATATCTAAATAATGATTAGTTTCTGGTCTTTCAGTTTTTGATTTCCCCAAATTATATATAATTTATCTTTTGTCACTGAGGATACATCTAATGTAATTGACTCATGAGAATATAATTTGCATCAGAATAAGATTCATTGTCACTATATTCTGTTGGATATTTTATATCTCCATGTCTTTTTTTCTTTTCTCTTCCCATTTCTGTTTGCAGGTTTTGACCTAGTGAAGTGTGAAGATCCTGGCATACCAAATTATGGCTACAAGATACGAGATGAAGGGCACTTTATAGATACTGTCATTTTATACAGCTGTAATCCTGGCTATACAATGCATGGTAGTAGTATTATGACCTGCTTAAGTGGAGATCGAAGAGTTTGGGACAAACCTTTGCCTACTTGCATAGGTAATATGGATTCTGACAATGATTGTTTTTGTGTTTCAAGAAAAAAACCCAAATATTTTGTCTTTCTATACTTTATGAGATGATAATGCTACAGACATATTTTATATTTCAAGTAAAGATTTATTGTGGACATGGAAATACAACTTCTTTGAAATAAATGGCTGCTATAAAAAAACTAGAACACTACTGGGAAACACTTCTCTCTATAGACTAGCCTTTGATGAAATACAGCTGCCTTGGTTCTGACCGTGCCCTGGGTCTTCAAGTGTGATATGCTATCACAGACAATGGTACTATCTAGACACCTCATAAACTAAGAAATCATCATGATAAAGCAAATAAAATTGTGGGGGTTTTTAACCTAATCAGTTTTCATCAGGAATTATTTCAGCCTTTTTCATTCATATGAAGCTAATTTCTGTGTTTGATCACACATCAGTGGGTTGTTTTATCTGCATGCTCTTTAGTCATTGTTGCCATGCTAGGATGCCCCAACTGTCAGACCGTTGACTTAGACCTTTTCTTTAAATATCACATTTTTTCAAGGGCCTAAAATTTTGCTTCATTACAACCAACATAAATGTTAAATAGAGAATTGCTATGTGAGTTGGAGAAAATAACTGCACACCAGTATAGCTATTAACCATTGTTCCTTTACCAGTCAGTTTGCATTCTCCAGTTTTGCTTTCCAGTCCAGCAATCACCAGTGGGTTCCTGAGTTCAGTTTTCACATAGATTTCCCATGATTTTTTTCTTTCTATGTGTCTTCTAATGCTTAGTTTTTTGCTTCTGCTGCCTGCTGCAGAGAGGTCACCAACTACTTTCAACCCTTGCTTCACCTGCAGGATCAGTTCTTGTTGCCTTTCTCCCTTTATGGGGGCTACATTCTCAATTCCAGAAGGGCTTCCTGCTGAACACATTCACAGACCTGCAGTCTAAAAAAAGCAAGTGCTCTTCCTCTCAAACATTCAGCTTACCCAAAGAGTAAGTGGTATAAAAACACCAGTGAACAAAATTTCTGCTGTCTTAATAAAGGTGTTATTTTTTCCCACTTTTTTCTAAAATTATACCTGCAAATTTTCTTCTATATACAAGAGGTCAAAGCAACTCTATCCAGTTTTGATCTAAAGACTTTTCCAGGCTCTTTATTCATTCATGTCCTCAGGCTCCTCAGCTTAATTGGCTAGCTTCCTTTTCCTCTTAGTTTGCCCTTTTGCAGAGAAGAGCCATAATTAGCCCTATCTTTGCCTATCTTCCCACTCAATTTAAATGAAGCCCTTACTCTAAGGTCATTTTCAGCAACTTCTGCTTGTACCTGTGTTCACTACCAAGCAAGTATTTGAATCAACTCTAAAATACTTGTTGCTTTCAAGTCTATTAAGTGAATAAATTCAGCCATCTACCTATTTCCTTTCTTCATATGATGATTTATCTTCCAATCTATATGTGGGATGTTAAAATCTCAACCTTAAACATTTAAAATAATAATAATAATAATAAACAAATCTTGTGCACTCTAGTGTGACCTGGAGGAGGCTAGGAAACCCAGGGTCAAGTGAATCTAAAGAAAACTGCCATTTTTGATCCAATAGAACATCTTTCATAATCCTTCTTCAAAATGCATTTGACCAACAGATTTGTTTTTTCATGCTGACTTTATTTCATTTATGCTGCATTCTTCCAATGTAATGCTCTTTCCAGTCATATATCTCTAACTGTATTTCCAGTTTTCCTCATAACGTTATACTTTTAAATGTCTGAATTTCACTCATGATTGCCACTTTAAATTTTTCTCTTTCCTTTTTCTATTATTTTCTGTTATACCTGGATTTTGTACCTGGCATTACTAGGTTTGGTTTCTATTTATTTCAAAGCCTTTAGAATCACTTGTACCAAAATTTCCCAAGGATCTTATTTCCTCTCTAAGTAAAATTATGTCATTCTATCAATAGATTAGTCAATTTTCTTTTAGTACCCTGAAACACTTATCTTTCTATGTACTTTTATCTCACTCTACATTCATTTTTAATTGCTGTCCTTGTTCATCTCTTTAAAATGAAATTTGGAATTTCATCTGTTTTGTACAAACTACCTCTTCTTGTTTCTCAGTTCAAAACTCTTCTGAAACATTAATTAGTTCCTCAAGAAGTCAAATGTTCACTATTCTCTCAATGTCTTTTTGGAGGGACTCTTTCTAAACAATCTTTTACAGTCTGTTATCATCCTTAAATTATGGGGCTTTTTACTGTACTATGCACAGGAAAACTTGTCATGCAAATCCCTGAAAATTTAGTTAAGCATCTGCAGATTGTTTCTTCCACTCACTTCAGAGTTATTTATAAAATCTATTCATCCATCAGTTTTATCTTATCACAGTTTGATCTTTTCCTACTCTGATATGAACAACTTATTTTTCTTCCTTTTTCTGAAGCGGTTGTGAGCTTCCAAACATCACTTTCTTAGACATACTTTTTTAATATCCTCTGGTTTGTGATGTTCTTTTCTTTTTTTTTCCCCTTGTGTTTTAGATCAGCATTTGCTATTTGATGTTCTCTTCAGTGACATTTATATTCTTCATTGTCTTTACTATCATTTCAGTCTCATAAAAAAACCAAAAAAACAAACAAAACCAAGCCTATACAAAGAAATATTCTGCATATCCTACACTTAGTAATTTTTAGCGATGCACTGCTATATTGGTCTTAGCATTTATTCTCATTTTTTATGGTCTAAACCTTGATGAAGAAAGCCAATGAACTCTTGTATTTTTTCTCTAGAAAATTATAGGACTTGGTTGAATATAAGTCACTTCTGTTAGTTACAATATAGTTTTTATATAGCATATTCTTTGAGGTGATGATTTTAGAATGTACTTATTTCTGCACATGGGAAAATAAACTCTGGGGGTTTTATATAATCACTTCTTAATGTTTACTTTCTATCTAGTCCTAATATGGATTTTTTTAAAAAAATATGTATGCATCTTTTAAAAGTATTCATCATCCCAAATTTTATGAGGTATTCTATTTCTAAATGAGTTTTCTCTGAATTTTAAAACAAATGCATTAATTAGTTTGAATTTAAATCATTTCGTTTTCACTGAGTTAGCCTAAGTTCTTTGATAAATACAGTACTGTATCTGTCATTTCTTACCTGTAATTATCTATCACAGTGATTATTGCATTCTGAACTTTCTTGTATATTGGAAATTAATTGAAATCTTAGACAACGATTGTGTTTGAAGAAATTATGTACTAAAGCTGCTTTCTGCTGTGTTTCTCTAAATAGTATGCAGTGTTTTGAGTGATCAAGTCAGCAGTACAAATAAGCAAATCAGTCACTGTGCTTTCTTACAGTAACTTGGTGGCATACATAATGGTCATGATTGTTGGGAGTATTGCTGATAGATTATTCAGTCCAGCTGCCATAGTTCTTTCATCATCTCTGTCTTACTATGGTTGCTGTACAGTTATGCTTGAGCAAATCCCCATGGTAGCATTTCTTATCAGCACCACTTGTAAGGCAGCACTGTGAATTAAGTAGGAATTCAAGCACATCACTTAAGGGTCACTGGTTCCTTTTGGTCATTGGCACATGACTGTTACATGGTCTCATTTAATCAGGGTGTGTCTACACTGGCCAGACAACAGCATGATGCTCTAAACATAAGAACCATTTGATTCTGGGTGCTTAGCAATCCTATTGGTCTTTCCACAAAGATAGCATTGACAAAATTATTAAAAACAGACACCACATACTATCAAACCATAGCTTTTTGATTTACTCTTTGCAAATGTATGGCATTTAATTTTTTAATTATTAATGGTAATTGCTAGGCAATACCTATGTGGTTTTTGATGTAATTAAACTTGAAGTTATATGGAAGTAGCTTGAAAAGCATTGAACTAAAAGCATTTTGACATTAGAAAAACAGAGAAACATATTTTAATTGCAAAATTCAATGTTGCAAAATTTGAATTCAAACATTCAGTGTTACTTTGAAAAGCCAAACATATTAACTGAGATATTTCTGATATATTTTTGCTGTCTTGCTGATGCTAAAATTGTGTTTTTGTAGTCTCAGTTCATACTGAACTACTCATGTCAGAGAGGGTAATATAATCACAGAAGTATGGTTTCTTTCTTTATGACAAGGCAGGAATGGGATCATTATATGTGCATTTTTAACTTACATACATGTCCTGGTTTGCATGTATCTGTACTTCTTCAGAGATGCTAGGTCATTCTGTTAACTTTTTGGAAAACACAGAGTAGTGGAATGAACAGAAAACACAAGTGCATATTGCTATGGCCTCATTAGAAATAAATATAATCCTTATTTTGTAGCTGAGTGTGGTGGTCGAATTCATGCTGCTACATCAGGGCGCATTTTGTCCCCTGGTTACCCAGCACCATATGACAACAATCTTCATTGCACTTGGATTATTGAAGCGGATCCAGGAAAGACAATAAGGTACATGCTTACCTTCAATATCTATTGTTGACTTCAGTATTTTAATAAATTTTAGTCTATACCTTACATTCTCACATTTTTCTACACAAGTTGCTAGTTTTCACTGGTGTAAGCAAGGCACCCTTCTATCAGGTGTTGTGCCAGTTTACTGGGGTTGCTTGTCTGTTCAGGTGTAAAGTCTCAGGATATGAGACAGGATAACCAGACTAGGAACCTGTTCACATTCTTATATACACTCAAGGAGCATTTGAGTATCACCTCACCCAAACGTCTTTTACGTCAGAACAACACTAGATTCTACAAATACCATAACATGTTATAGTATTCATAGACTCATAGAATCATAGAATAGATTGGGTTGGAAAAGACCTCCGAGATCATCAAGTCCAACCTTTGGTCCAACTCCAGTCCATTTACTAGATCATGGCACTCAGTGCCATGTCCAGTCTCAGTTTAAAAACCTTCAGGGATGGTGAATCCACCACCTCTCTGGGCAGCCCATTCTAATGCCTGATTACTCTCTCTGTAAAGAATTTTTTTCTGATCTCCAACTTAAATTTCCCCTGGCAGAGTTTGAGCCTGTGCCCCTTTGTCCTATTGCTGAGTGCCTGGGAGAAGGGACCAACCCCCACCTAGTATTATTAAGCAGCTCACATAAGAGTGAACAAGAACCTCAGGAACCTGCATAGTAAAACAATGCACATCAATCTTAGGTAGGAAAAAGGAGTTGTATTCCCTCATCCTTTCCACAAGATCATTCCTCCAGCATTGTAAAGCCATCAGTGCCAGAGCAAAGCACAGAGCCATTGTTTGAATTAATATATTTCCAGACTCAGCAAAATAAAGACATAATCAGTGAAACCAACAAACTAGATGACCAACACGGGAACCTGACATTCAATTGCTACCATAGCTATAACACACAATACAAAACTGATGTCTCAGTCCCCACATTGGGCTCTGCAAAGGTCTGTGATGGGTTGACAATGGCTGGATACCAGGTGCCCTCAAAGCCACTCAATCACTGCCCTCCTCACCAGGATGGGGCTGGGAGAAAATATCATGAAGAAAACCCCTTGTGAGCCAAAATAAATTCTTTTTAATAAAGCAAATCAAAGGCTGTGCGTGCATGTGAGCAAAGGAAAACAAAAGATTTATTCTCTACTTCCTATTAGTAGATGACAGCCAGCCACTTCCCAGGAAGTAGGGCTTCAGTAGGTGTTGCTCTGGAAGACAAACAATGTAATCACAGAATATTATGATTTGGAAGGACCCACAGGCAAAACAAAATAAGAAAATGGCAAGGTATTCACTGGGAGGCTTTTTTCCTTTTTTTCGTGTTTTGTCACCCTCTTTCACTAAGTCAAATGCTGAATTCACTCTATGATAGGTTATTTCAATGCATCATTTTTATTTAAATGACAATTTTCAAATTAATGATTTCCAATTAATGACAAATGGATGAAGAGTTGTCAACACACAATTATTTGAAACAAAAAACATGTTTTGATATTTACCTGTTAGATTTCTTCAATGTTAAAAATGTAAACAATCAGAACTTGCAGTGAATGCAAATATTTTGACTGATAACATAACATTCCCGAACACTTTTATAAATGTAATTCTTCACCTGGAGATAAATACAAATTATACTCTTATAATAAAATTTTATATTTTATGAATTTTGCAAAAATCAAATATATGATAATTTTCTTTGTTTGAATAGGAAAGAAAATGCCATGCTGACAGAACTTCTGTGCTATGTGTTCTACTGTCCAGTAGCTGCTGATTTGTTTTGGTTTTTTTGTTGGGTTTTTTTAATTGCATATAATTCAAGCAAATCTGCCTTCTTGGTACCCTCATTTGAATAAAAAGAGGAAATACCTGATGAAATCATAGTTGTTATACCTTAAAATATTTATCATAAAAATAAGTTAATTTATAGACCTATAAATTATGTCATAAGGAGTTATGTCTTAGTATATTTTTTCTGTAATTCAGATATTTTTTAAACAGAATTTCATCTCTCTTGCAAGATCAGCTTATTCAACAGGAAAATTTGGTAATTCTGCAGGACCACCAGCTCTTCAGTCCTGAACAGCATCTTGAAAACTATAGATTAGGAATGATTGTTTGGAGTTTTGTGTAATTGTGTTTAATGAATAATGTACAGTGGTTTTATTTTCTCTTTGCAGTCTGCATTTCATTGTTTTTGATACTGAGGTTGCTCATGACATCTTGAAGGTATGGGATGGGCTGATTGAGAGCAGCATACTTCTGAAAGAGTGGAGTGGCTCAGCTCTTCCAGAGGATATTCACAGCACTTTCAACTCATTAACGTTACAATTTGACAGTGATTTCTTCATCAGCAAATCAGGCTTCTCAATTCAGTTTTCAAGTATGTAAATATTTTTTCATATCCAATACAATAATCACATACACTGTTATTTACAAAATTCTTATATATGTTAACTGTTTTTCATGTTACAATTTTCTCAGTCTTTAGAAGAAAAGAGATTATATTAACTATTTTCTGCATTTATGCAAATAACTACAACTAGGGGGAATTGTTGGATTTGCTTTGAATGTTTAAGTTTTCTTATTCCTTTTCTAGTATGGCAACTACATGCGTAGCATTACATGATTAGCATTATTTAACAAATCTGTACATACAGAATTTTTCTTCACCAACAGTTTTAAATGTTCCCACCAGTGCTACCTAATAATGTATTATTTCGTGTTTATACCTGATGTTGGTTGGATTTTTTTTTCTCAAAACCTTGGTTGCATGGATACATTGGATGCATCATTTTTATGACCTTAAACACTCTCTGTCTGTGTGACTAAACTAAAGAATAGAATAAAACTCACGATATTGGCATATAAAGTTACTATTGAACTAATTAAATTTATCTTCAGGTAGAGAGTGAAAGCTCCTCTGTATACAGAGAAGCTGTGATTCATATTGTACAAGTGATCAATATTGTAAAATTGAGTAAGTGGAGGTTTTTGATGCTATTCTGACCGAAGTGTTAAAGACTGAGGGTAGGACTGCAGGGAGACTTACAGTTGATTCAGTTGTTGCATCCTTATATGTCTATATATAATGTATGTGAGTGTATTTCTGTTCAGGAAATTATGAATTATCAAAATGGTTGAGAGTAGAATGACATTAATGTCATTCAGAAGTAAAGGGTTCTAATAAGCTTTCAGTCATTATTATTTGCATGAGGATATAAACTTCAGAGGATTCCTAGTCTCTAAATAATGCATTTTACATTTTCTTGTTTAATTCATTTTGTTTGGTTTTTCTGAATGCTATGCCTATTCCCCCAAAATACAGACTCTTTCATCAGCCCTAAAACACTAGTTAAATGAATCATAGCAAAATGAATTAAAGACAAAGAGCAGAACAAATGTTTCTAACCTTTCTGACCAGTGTCCTGCTTTTCATGTGTGGGTTTTTTGTTTTGTTTTGTTTTGGGTTTTTTTAAGAAATAAATTTTTCATTTGTGGAAATAAAGGTGTTTGTTGGTGTTTTTTTTTTCCTTTGTTGGGATGAGCAACTTATTTAAGGTTGTATTATATGAAAATAATTATAAGGTTATGCCCAGATTTTGAATGGATGAAGATATTTAAACAGTTAGATTTGTCAACATATTCCTTAACCTTCAGTGATGCTAATAGTAAGCAAAAGACAATTTGATACTTTAAGAGTGAAGAACTGATTTTTTCATCTTGGTGTAAGATCACTGAGTGATCATGCTGCCTATTTCAGAGTATATGGTACTGGAATTAATTGGAATTAGTGATGAAGAGCTGAATGACTCAGCTCAGGTAAAAGGAAAATAAAATTTTGTTCACTCTGCATGACAAGTGGAACTAAATTTTTAATTGTAAGGAGTAAAAATAACATTTAAGGAATATGTTAAAGTAAATGTTTAATTATTTCATCCAAAAATCAAAGCTTAGTTTGTTTAATCTCCTAGAGGCAATGAGCAGACCACTGTGGCCTTGATCTGTAAAGGATTTAATTAATCTATGGCTAAGTGAGGATCTTTGCATCCTTTAGCATCTATCCTATGTTGAAACTGTAGGGCAGTTTATAGCAATGCTGCACAGAATATTGGCATTTCAGTTCTTTAGTAGTTTGTAACTCAATATGTAAAAGATTCCTGAGTTGCTTAAACTTTTTTTTTTTTTCCTGGCACATGCAGAGGGCATAGACAATTTATTACAAGTTCTAGGAAGGTAACTGGTGAAGTTTTGCTTCTTTGCCATCCATTGCATCTATTAATGACTGAATTTCATTTAACTGTTAATTACAATTGAGGAAGTAAACTTCAGGCTCAGAATTGCACAGGATTGGAAAACCTTCAGTAATGCAGCTTCTGTATTGGATTGGAATTAGGATGAATGTCTACATCTGTGAACACCCACTTTTGGGATAATACAAATGATATACATCTTAGAGCATCAGGTGAAATGAACAACTTAAACACAAAACATTAAAGTGCTAATCTTCACCTGGAAAATCTCTTTCATTACTCTCTATACTTTGTGCTCTGAAATGTTTTCACTGCATCTGCCTAAAAAAGAGGTGCTATGAAAAGATAGTGTGAGATAGATCAGAAAATATCACCTATAAATTACTTACTTTTTATTGTAAATGTAATTAGAGGTATTTTAATGGAAAAAAAATAATTGGCTGAAGCTTACAAAATGTTTGAACACTGTTTAAAGTGCCCTGTCTTGTCCACTCAGATCAGCATGTAGAGTATGAGGACGTGAACTGACAAGAGTGATTATGTTAATTGTAATCAGTCTGATGCTTTTCATTAAAACTTAATTACCATTTAGTCCTGCATAAAAGGACAAGAAATGCAGTTCACTGTACAAAATTGACCTTTACTCTGGGGGTTAAATACACTTAAGCTATGCATTACAGGACAAGGATGTCAACCAACTATTTCTAGTCATGACACAAACAGGACAAACAAGAAGGGTATGGGCATAATTGATATTTGGCTTCTCTATTACAAGAAACAATTTTATTGTGAGCAAAAAGTTCCTGCAAAACTTAGACATAAAAAAAAATATTGCTTTGTACCATATCTTAATTCTGTCCTTCATATCTAAGGTAAATGGGATAAATTTCCATCAGAAGTTGCCTTTTGTCTCTTTGTAAGTTACAGGTTGAGATATACCAACATACACTAATTTTCAAACTTCTGGACATTTAAGAGCAGGTTTTTCACAGCTGTCTAGTTTCCTTTCACATATCCTGGCTAGTCTCTATCAGTCCCTGCAGAAGGCCCCACACCCATGAATCTTTGTTCCCATCTTCCAGCTCTGTGTTGAAACCTTGGATATTATAAGGCATCTCAAATGAAAGTAGTCACTGGTGTTGAAACATATCAATCTTGCCCTGGATGTTTAATCGTTCACTACTCTAGACTTCTGAAAGCTCTTGGATCACATGCTAGTGGATGTTCCATTGTTCTCATTGATTTGAAGTTTATTTTAAATAAATAACTATTTATTTATATTTAAATAAATAGAGAAAGTATTTTTTCTCTAACCATATAAGTTTTTTTACTTGATATTTAGCAAATACTATGGAAGGGACAGATGGTAGGAACAGCACTAGCAGTTTCTAGTCATGTTGTCATTCTTACAAGCTCTGATAGCCACAGTTTAACAATACCTAATATTAGTTCTACCCTTGCAGTCTAGCCTGTTTTCTTCAGCTAATTCTCATCTGTTGTAATTTAAGAGAACTGTATCCTTTTCTTCAACTAAATGACAAATTTACAGTCCCTCAGCTGGTTTTATAGATTTTGGTCCTCAAGGCCAATAATATATCAAAGGATTATTCACACTCTTAAAATGAAAAGAAATCCAACAACCATTTTTGCAGACACCTAGGTTTTCTAAAGTCAGAGCCATCTGTACCAACCTCTGGTTCAATGGCATTATTAATTTCTCTTAGTTACAATATTCTGTAAGAATACACTTTAATTAGCAATGTACCTATCTCTGCTTTCATGTGAACTAAAATGCTTTTTTATCTAATAGAACAACCAGCAAAACATTTATAAAGTAGCAAAGAGTTTTTTCTCCATTTATTTTAATTTTTCTATCTTAGTAAAACTTCAGACATTCATTGTATTAAAAAGGAAGAAACAAAATAAAGGCATTTGTATAGTCGTCCAACTTTTGTTTTTCTGTTGTTTGCTTTCTCTCCCAATATTTTTAAATTTTGCTCTTGAAGTAGATGCAGAAATAAGAAAAAAAATGAGTAAAGCTGCCTGAATAAATCTTTAACTTAACAATTTTGTTAATAAAAATAACCAACTTACAACAACTAGTTAATTAGAACAATTATTTGGAAATTATTCTGTCAGATGTTGACACACATCTGTTGGCAACTTACTTCCCCTGGTGAGAGCTTAGCCATCAGGAGCTTGTTAGTTCCTAATGATACTGAGCTTAATATAAGAAATCTGTTTAAGCAGGGATGCCTGCATTTGTTCAGTTTTGTAATAGCATTTGATCATTTGTTTGTCTACAGCAACTCTTGCCGTAACTGCATCACCTACCTTGAACTGTTGGGGTACTGTTTCTTGAAAACTGTTCTTTTAGTTCCGAGATATCTTTTAATTGCTTGCCTAATGGCTTGAGAATTTAAATACTATAAGTATTTCCATGAAAGAATCTTCATTGCTGATATTAGTCATGCAATTGTTCCATATTAGTTCACAATTAAATTATCAGGAAAAGGGGGCTAGCACAAAAGTATATTTGAAAAGAAATTTACACATGAATAATCAAATATATGCCTTACTAAATAAATAAATAAGGAGTTCAATGAAAATGAAATGCATTAGGACATCCCTTTTTAAAATAAAAATAAAAGGACACAAGACAGAAGAATTCCAGAATCCATTTTAGAGTCCATAACTTAATAATTTCACAGTTCAGTCTCTTTTCTTGTTGTGATGCTATAAATTTTACATTCCATGCTCACAATAACGTGTTAATGAAACTGTGTCATTACATTCATATCAATCAACTAATTCATGGCCTGAGCAAGTCATTCTAGGCACCATAGAGGATAATAGTTTTTCATTTGGTTCATGTGAAACTAAGCAACAATGAATACTGTAGGTTACTTTGATAGCTATCTCTAAACTTGTGAGATTTTGTACTCAAGACTTAATGAAAGAGGCTGCATTGGCATTTCTTGTTGTTTTTTTTCTTTATGATCTGGGACAATATGGGACATTTAAATATGTGGTTTGTGCTAATTTGCAGTTTTTAGTCTGTGCATTTGGACATGTTATCTGAGTTCCTTACTACAGAACAAACATTATTCTTTCACATTTGGAAATGTTTGTTAGTCTGATATCACTGCAGATCCTAAGTGCAATGTCTCAGCTTTGATATGCAAAAATCTTTCTCAAACCTCATTATTATGCAAGCATAATGCACTAAACAGGGAAGGATTTTGCAATTTGCAAGCCTAGCTCTTGAAAGCCTGTATTATTTCTATAACCATATGGAATAGAAAAAAATAGTATCTGCAGCACAACACTACAGCAAATGGCTTACATATAGTGAAAATTATATGGATGTTTATTTCCTTGAGGTACAATAGAATATAGGCTTAAAAATGATTTAAAAAATAAAAAAGAGAAGATAAACCAAGCAAAAATCTAACATATTGCTCACAAGTCTAAAAACACGCAAATATACAGAGCATCATATTCACAAAAAACAGTCTGCTATTGATTTTAAGTGACATTTTAAATCAACTTTGAAAATATAATTTGGGGACTAAATCCAAAATAATTGCGAAAGATTATTAAATTCGAAACAGGGAGTCTTGACACAGTGGCTGTCTGCATATAGAGGTCTGAAATCCCCTTAATAGTCTATGGTTTTCCCAGCTGTCCATTCTTCTGGCATCTCCTTCTAGTTCCATCTTTTACGTACACAGGAGCTTGTTCTACTCTGACCAGATGGGACAGTAAGAGATGGGAAATCTGTGCAGAGAATTACTCTATAATGTATTGACTATCATGTAGCTTAAGGCTTACAGCACATATGCAAGAGCTGAGAAGCAGCAATTTAATTCTTTTCCAGCTTAATGGCATTCAAATCTCCTCTCCTGGCTGTGCCATTTTAAGCACCTGTTTTTTTCTCAGTGATTTCTTAAAATCTAGCTATGTAATTTGGTTGGATTTAGCATCCTTGAGTTTAAAATGTAGTTATTGCTTTCCCTGATTTATTGTGTATATGTTTTAATTGTTAACTGTTATGAAAGAAAAGCAGTGACAGAAAACTAGTGATTTTTTTTTAATTTCTGGGTTACTTATCAATATAATCAGTATACCCTTTTGATATTTGCACAATACCAAATGAAGCAATATCAGACTTGAAATTTTCATGCAGTTACAGAACCTCTTGGTATTCTTGAGAAGTAAAACAACTTGGAGAGGAAGCAATTTGAAAAGTTGGCAGCCATCTAAATATTCAGTTTCCTAGTGCTTAAATGTCTGGTGTACTGTTTAATTAAGATCAAGTGTATTTGGCATGATAAAAAGGCTGTTAGTTTCAAATACATAAAATAACTTCTGAGGCTGTAAGACCAAAAGTATAAAGAGCATTTTGGTGTTTATTAAATATCTGTGATAAGTTTTAAAATTTAAAACTTTATATATAACTCATGGAGATTAACAGTGAAAATAATATTAAAAGGCATCAGTCCTTTCTAATTGGTGCATACTTGACACAGTTAAAATGGGCAAAGTGTTGTTTCCCGAGATATAATATTGTGAAACCTTTTAAGGACAAAGTAAATCTATTTGGAGGTATGTTAAAAAAAATAAAAAAAAAAGAGTAATTAATGACAGAGATAGGCTTGTTTCTCATTTACTCAAAAGAATTGCAACTCTTTAACAGATATGCACTGGACAGATCCTTTGTTTAGAGCTGTTGTTGTTTATCAAATAAGGAGAAACTATTCTGAGATTATGACCGTGCTTTCATTCCCCTGTGGCCAAATATAATTTAGTAAACTGCACTACTTTGGGATGTCAGGTAAATTGTCAGAGTGGTGCTTACACAGTACTCATTAGTAGTGACAGCTGTTGCTGGATCCCTGGGTTGATGCTTGTGAATTCTGGTGGAAAAAAGTACACCAGAGTCCAAAAACCTGCCGTATCTTTAACTTCACTTACGTATAAGAACCACGGCAAAGTATGAGGTCTACTGTTTTGGAATGAAAACATGGCCTAAAGATTATGAATAATACCACGTTAAACAAAGTTTCTTTGTTTCTAGTATGTATAATAACCCATAAATTCTTATATAAAGATGTTTTATAGTTTCTGTGATTTATCCAAGTGACTCCCTATTTGTTAAAAAATGCATAAAAACCATTTTAACAATCTAAAATGGTTGGGTTTTATTTTACTTTTTTCTCAACCTCTCTGTCTTCTAAAAATTTACAACACATAAAAAAAAAAAGTTTTCCAGTTATGCAACCCGAGAGCTGTTTCAATTTTACAAGTGTGTAGCTGGTCTTGCTGTTTCTTATAGTGTTATAAGCTTTTGGTGTGGACAGAAGGAGTAGATGCAGCTGTTAACAACCTGCACATTATGCTCATGAAGGTTGCATGCTGGTGGTAGATACCAGTATCATTAATGGCAATTGTGATGCTGGGTTTGTGACTTCTTATTTGGGTTTTTGTGCACAGTTGCAGTAAATTCTTTGAAAAAGACAAGTTTAGGTGGGGACTGGTAGGAAACGGAGCATAATTCAGTGATTTAGGGACATTAACCTCCAGAGATGAGATGACTTTTCTTTTGGAAGACTGCAATATTTACTGCAGCTCAGGATGTCTGAATGCCTGAATCCAGTAGAGGAGATTTGGCATGGTCCACAAATCCACAGTTGATGTAGATTTCTGTATCCACTTTCTGGATGATTACTTGCTTTAAGTCATACCATACTGATTGCTCATTTTATCTGCTTTTTAATTACTTTTTTTTAGAAAGCAAAATCCATATCAAATACAGGAGACTGATCATAGGTGAGATGTTTTGCTATGATCCAGTTTAAGTGTACTCTACGAAAGTTGTTCTTGTCCATGAAATGTAAACTTTGGGGTTACATTAACTGCTGACACCTTACAGCTTTTATTTCATCATTCCCTTACAGCTTCCATTGCATCAACTTGTAATGATCCTGGGACACCACAGAATGGCACTAGATATGGAGACAGCAGAGAACCTGGAGACACTACCACCTTTCAATGTGACCCTGGCTATCAGCTTCAAGGACAGGCAAAAATTACATGTGTGCAACTGAATAACCGATTCTTCTGGCAACCTGATCCTCCCACATGCATAGGTAATAAGCTAAGCTGTTGGCTTCTATTTAAGATTAATACAGATCAGATTTCCTGTTCAGCTACTGGGCATACAGTGCTCATGCTGGAGCGAGTTCTCTGCAGAACTTGGTTATTTTGTACTTATGGATAATGTCTGCCTCATTCTCTAGATTAACACTATTTTTGGATGTGATTTTCTTACTCTATTCTATTCTTCATACAAATTTAAAACTGACCAAGTCCAACAGAAATAACTAAGCAGAAGTGAGGATTTGGATTGGAAAAAAAAATTGTTGCAATAGTCTTGTTAGAATGGTCTTCTATGTAATAGTTTAGTTACATAAACTGCAATATATTATTTAATCTGAAAATTTTCTGAGTTATTTTATAAATTAAATACTCATCCTGTGCAATCACTTTGAAGCTGGATGCTTATTGGGAAAAGTAGATGCAAGGAAGGGCATCTAAGTGACCATGATATTAAAAGAAATTAGGTATATTCCCATAGCGCCAGGAGAGGGTGGGAGATCTAATAATAATTATGGGCTTAGAATTCTTGCTGAAATGCATTTTAAGGTCATCAGTGTAGCTCTTCTAAGAAAAATCAACATCTGTGGAAATTCATCTGCTAGACATAGTAGTTTGTTACATCGATGTTATTATGTTGCCTATTAATTTATAAATAAGAGCTATTTTAACAAACCTAAAAAACAAATATAATAGAACTGGAAGAAATATAATGCTTTTGCTTTCTACAAGCCATTTTTGAAAGGCACTTTCCAAAATAGCAAGTCCTCAAACAATTGCAGTCCCTCTGTTTCTCTAAAGTACTGTGAAGTATTCAGGACAATGCAGGATAGTTCTTCTTACTTCCTATCACATAGCAGAATTGAAGTATGATATAGTCTGAATATTGTCTTCTGGACATTTAGTGTGCAATGTATAAATATCAGAATGGAAATGCTTACTAAGCTTGCTGAGCTCATTCACAAATTAAAAATATTTAAATAAAAAAATAAAATAAATATATATATGGTACCTCCATAGTCTAGAAGATTCATAGTTTTCTTTAAATACCAATTATAATCACTCCATAGTTCTTTACAGTCTAGTAAAACAGCGAACAAAACAAATAAAAAATGAAAGAGAGAAAGGGAGGAAGGGAAGCCTTTTGGACAAAACATATATACAGAAATATTGTTATTTTTCCATATGCTCAAGGTGACTTTGAAGGGAAAAGCAGATTAAAGTAATCTTTGCTGTAGACATGACAATAGTAGAAACCTTAAGAGTTTGATAAGGCTGGTATTTGTCTTTTTAAAATTTTCAGAAAGTCCTTATTTGAGTGTGCTGACTCATAAATTAAATGGTCTGAAAAAAGACTTCTTTAAAATAATTGATGTAGATTCCCAACCCTTAGTACCAATTTTTTTGTGCTATAAATGTATTTCTCTCAGCCTGCTTCTCTTGGTAATGTAAATGCAGCCCATATTGAATACTGTACTGTACTTAGGAGAGTTGGATTTCTCATCTGTTTTAAAGTCACATTGAATTTATGGTAGTTTGGGTATTGTCTTTATTGAGTGAATCAAACTGTTTTCTGCTAGACCTGTGGTCAAAAGAAACTGCATCCTGAGTCCTACTATTCAGCTTTTCCAGTTCTTAAAGTACTTCCAGTACCTAAGAAATTTTCAGCTTTACAGAGACACGATTAAATGATAGCAAAAATATAAAGGACTTCTTAATTAACTTCATATTTTTATTAGTTTTGAAACTGCTGCTTTTCAATATGAAAAGAAAGCTCTTTTTTAAAAGGAAAATAGCAAAATTTTTGTTAACTGGAAGTGGGAAAAATCTGAGTATTTTTAAAATATTATTAATTTTGATAAATGTAGAAGTCAACTTGCTCCTATTTAGCAGCTAATGTATGCTTTTGAATTTAACTTGCATGCATATTGCTGTTTCTTTTTGCATTGTGACAGCTGCATGTGGAGGAAACCTGACAGGCCCAGCAGGAGTTATTTTATCGCCAAACTATCCACAGCCCTATCCTCCTGGGAAAGAATGTGACTGGAGAATAAAAGTAAACCCTGACTTTGTCATTGCCTTGATATTCAAAAGGTACCATTTCTCTGTGAATGCCTCTGTTTTAACAGGTTTTAAATGTCACCTGTAAAAATGTCATTATTTATAATTTCTTAAGGCTTCTAATTATTTTCTCTGGATAAGTTCTAGAGTGGACATCTAAAATGTGCTATATCATTGCTTCCAAATAATAATACAACTATATAGTTAAATGGTACTTTTACTATCACATATGAAATAAAAAATCTTTGAAAAGGAATGTCAACTTGTAGAAATGCTTGATTTATGCTATTGTAACTAATAGTAGAGAGTTAAACTATAGCTGAAACTCTAAGTCAGTTCTTAAAGGTTTTTTGAAATACAAACTAAATATACTTTGTTTAAAGTGCACAGATCAGAAAAAAAGAATCATTCTACTTAGTCAAGAAATAAAAGACATTGAATTAAGATTGTATCACAATTTTAAAGAAGTTTTATTTCCTCAATGTTCCATAATCAATCTATATGCGTTGCATAGATTTTTACCTAAAGTTTGAAGTTCAGGGATATAGTCATATCTTCAGTTTATCATTTCTACGTTAATTACTCCTATATAATCACATTTCTTGCTGATCTGTGGATGTAAATGCAATTTTTTTTTTATTTATTGATAATCTGTCTTTAGTGTGATTTTTAAACTGAGAATGGTAACATTGCTGTTGACTTCAGTGGATTGGTGATCAATTGTGATTCTTTCAGGAAGAGATGTGAGCATGCTCAGAATTTTGCTGTGTAATATTTGCACCCTTTCTTAGAAACAAAAACAAAACACCAAAACAGTAATAACAAACAACACCAAACAACACCAAAAAACCAAAATAATCCAGTTTCTTTCATTTTTGTGTTGCAGTGTATTTTCTAAAAACTATTGATAGACACAAAATTAAAGAACCATGGAGTAAGGTACCTGAAATTATATAAGAAATAACATGATAATTCTGTTCTTCAGATATTTGATCAAATATTATTAAGGGATGAAAACAGTTCTCCATTTATTGCACTCTTTTTCTGGTTTCCTTACCTATTGAAAATAGGGTATAAAATTTTATTCATTAAAGGTAGCTGTTTCTATTTGTCATTATGGAAATGTTTTCTGCTGATTTCTTAGGTAAAGATATTATTCCTTTTGTCTTACATAATTTGGAAAGGTTTGCATCTAACAGTACTAACTGATGTCATAGAAATAAAAACAGCTGACCATCACAATTTAGAAAAAGAAAAATATTTATTTTTTGAGAAAACAACCCACTCACCTGACTGAGTCCCTGCCTTGCCTTTCCTCTTTTTAATGTGGTTTAACTTTTCTTATGTTTTCTTCAATGTTCCAACTATACCTTATATCTAGCTCTGCATATATTACTCATATGAATGCCTGAGATTTATCTTTATCTGATATCAGAACTCATCTCAATTACATTCCTCTGAAAGACGTTTGATTCATATTATCTTCATAATTACTTTTTAAAACATAGATGTCATCAAATATAGCACAACATAGATGGTTTAGTGACAATAATATTAACTTACATTAATTTATCACACTTGTCTGATATAATTTGGGTAAGAACAAAGGCATGTTCCAGGATAGTAGTCTATCTATATGAAAGCATCTTGTTTCTAAAATAGTAAACTTACGTTTGTAATAGAGGGATTTAATATCATTTGGTTTAGCAAACTAGAAGCTGAACTTTTAGTTTAAGCTAGTGGTATGGATGATTCCTGTGGTCAC
The DNA here is from genome assembly GCF_047495875.1 of Pithys albifrons albifrons. Classification (NCBI taxonomy): domain Eukaryota; kingdom Metazoa; phylum Chordata; class Aves; order Passeriformes; family Thamnophilidae; genus Pithys; species Pithys albifrons. Next base: position 20,223,424 of record NC_092459.1, on the reverse strand, counting down.
TGGTGAGAGGTAGTCTTTCTGAAGCAGGTGATTCTATAATCTTAAGAAAGGTTTTTAAGATAGGTGGGAGGATAAACATGATGGCTTTTGGAAAGCTGAATGTGTTCAAATCAGTGGTAAAAAGAACTCCATTGAGAGTTAGTAAATTTTTGCTCTGAATCATATTTAAAAAGACATTTATTTCTGGAGAAGAAAATGTGTTAGGCAGAAGATTGCAGCCATAGTCATAGTAATGTTTAACTTATTAAAAAGAAATGAAGACTTAATTCTCTTTTCCCTTTATTTTCAGTTTCAATATGGAACCCAGTTATGATTTTCTACATATTTATGAAGGAGAAGATTCCAACAGTCCTCTAATTGGCAGTTTTCAAGGCTCACAGGCTCCTGAAAGAATAGAGAGCAGTGGTAACAGTCTGTTTCTGGCATTTCGCAGTGATGCTTCGGTTGGAATGTCAGGATTTGCCATTGACTATAAAGGTACTGTTCTCATCATAAGCAACATAAAGAGAAAAAATTAGTAGTATTTATATTGAGACTCGAATCTGTTTACTTCCATATGTGCTCATACTGAACTAGCAAATACCTTAATGCATCAATGTATGTTTTAAAAACTATCTTCTGTTTATATGGGAAGGAAAACAGAAATCCTATTTCATAAAATCTCTTTCACATCATTTATGCAACGTTTTCATCTTCCTTAAAAAAAAGAAAAATATGTACATCAAAAGGAACATTTGGAAAAGGGTTTTAGAATAATGATTGTCTTACCCAATTAGACCACCTGACTGTTTCTTTCTTGTCCATGCATATGGATACACTTTCCTATCCACTTAGTTTTGAATCTGCAAATGCATTTTTGAGTAAATACTACTAGATAGTATTTGCATTTTCTTGGAAGAGGTGCCTATTGCTAGATAGACACTATGCTGCCTGTTTGTTAAAGCCAGGCGTGAATTGGAAATGCTGGATTTTTTTCTGGTCACAGATGTTTTGTCCCTGGCTTGATTTTAATCTTTACTGAGATTTATCAAGGTGTTTTCCAGCAGCAGAGGTGCTTCCTCAGCTTCTCATTCTTGACAAGGGAAGCAAGCCACTTTTAAGTTGATGTTAAAAATAAAGGAACAAAAAGATCTAAGGAATATAATAATAATATACCTGTAAAAGAGATAGGAGTGAAAAAAGAACTATAAAATCATTTTTACATTTAGCTTTCATCTGTTGTCCAGCATCATGCCTTATTCTTCGTGTTGGCAAGGTTCTTTTTCTCAAAGTAATTGTCATATATGAAATCTTAGACAATTTGTTCCTGTCTAAACAAAATATCAATAAATGAGAAAACAATTTATTCCAGAAAATCTTGCAGTCCTGCAAGGAAAGAAAATGGAAAGTTGAGCAGGAGATAAAGGCATAAAGATGCCCACTGAAAATGAGCATACATGTTTTCACTGTGTATGTATTTTATGTTCTCGATATAGTCTGATAAGTGTGACTCTATACAACTGGAAGTTAAATGAAATTATAATTGAATAAAAATAAAATATATAAGAACAGAACCATATATTAAAAAATATTGTACTCATTGGAGCGTCTGTGTGTGTCTAATAATTAATATTTTTCTTAAGTACATCATTCATTTTATATAAAATTTTTATAATGATAGAATGGTTTGGGTTGGAAGAGACTTAAAGATCATCCAGTTCCAAAGCCCCTGACATGAGCAGGCAACCTTCCACTAGACCAGGTTGCTCAAAGCCCCATCCAGCATGGCCTTGAACACTTCAGAGGAGGGGACATTCAAAACTTCCCTTGCCAATCTGTTCCAGTGCCTCACTATCTTTTAGTGAAGCATTTCTTCCTCTTATCTAATCTAAACCTCTCTTTCAGTTTGAAGCCATTCCTCTTTGTCCTATCACTACATGCCCTTGTAACTGACTACCTCAGCCTTCTCCACATTCTGGGCAACCAGGTCTCCCATTTCTTTCTGAAGAGGAATCACATTTTACCTAGTCTTCCTTTTGTCACTGATATATGTATAGAAATGGTGAATTATAGAACTGGCCATTTTAATTTTACAATACTAAACTTTATTGTAGTCATTAAGTTTTCACAGATTTCCACTAACAAAAGGTAGGAAGAAAATTCTATTGGGTAGATCCTCTCACTATAATTTCCTTGCCCCCATAACCAATCTTATGCAAGCATCCATAATCTTATAGTAAGTATATGGAAACATGAATAATGCATTGATAAGCTGTTGAAAAATTTAAAGTGACTGGAAAAAACAAACAAACGGATAATTGTTCATTTTTGTTTTGTTTTGTTTTATTTAAATTGAAAGTGTATCTACATTTACTGTAATTCATTTTAACAGAAAAGCCACGGGAAGCTTGTTTTGATCCTGGAAACATTATGAATGGGACAAGAATAGGAACAGACTTTAAGCTTGGTTCAACTATTACTTATCAGTGTGATTCTGGATATAAAATTATTGATCCTTCAACTATAACATGTGTAATTGGTGCAGATGGAAAGCCAGCATGGAACAGAGCATTGCCATCTTGTAATGGTATGTACCACTTTCTTACCATTTCCTTGTCCCCCCAGTGAATTCCATTTCTCAGACCCTGAGCTATTTAGACTGTTTCTACATATATAGTTTGTATAAAAAAGTCTGAGGTCAAAAAATAAGAATTATGATGAGCGTTGGACTATAGCTTAGTCAATAATGTATCAAGTATTTAAAGGAAACATTTCTACAACTCCATAACTTTGGCATTTGTTTTAAATTAAGTATAAATGTGCTTTCATTCCAGTGAAATGTTCATGACTTGATAATTTCATCTGGTAATTAGAAGGTAGACTTTGTGGCTTAGTTTCTGGTATCCTCAAAGCAAGAAGGCAGTGAAATATAAATATTTTAAATTCATGGCATAAACCGATCCTTTGTGATATTTAAGTTTCACCTCGGCCACATAATTCTATTGCACCTACTGATCAAATTTATCTTCTCTCATTGCATTGGATTTCTGAATAATTCATATAAGCACCTAAGAGAAGATGTGGATTTGTAGTATTAATTGCTGCCTGCATAATGAAGTTAAACTTGTAGAGGTAGTTCAAGTGTGATTCTAAAGCCCTGTCAGGGAGCAAAAAGAGCAGGTCTGCTCCACAAGGGCCAGGAGCTGAGCAAGGTACAAGCTCTGCCGTCACTCACTAGGCACAGTTCCACCACACGATAGCCGACTCATCAGAGGCAGGTGCTGGTAACGGGATCCTTGCACAGCCCCAGACCAATGACCTTGTTATATCCAGAGAAAGAACTACTAGAAATTTCAGTATAGAAAAACCAGACAAAAGCAAAACCAGTCAACTGTCACTTTTTAATTTTTAGATTTTTAGTTTGGGATTTAACTAATACAGACAACTCTAATTAATATAACATGTTTCTTTCTGTTTGTTTCCAGCACCATGTGGAGGGCAGTACACTGGATCAGAGGGAGTTGTTTTGTCACCAAATTATCCTCATAATTACACTGCTGGCCAGACTTGCCATTATTCAATAACTGTCCCTAAAGAGTTTGGTAATAATTTATTTTATTGATTTATCAATCATTGTCATTGTTCCACTGTTCAAGTGTTCTTTATGTGTAATAATGACCTTAGATTTTCAATATATTGCAAAATATTTATAAAAAATAAGCATATTCCTGACATGAAAATTGATTGTAGGGTTTTGAACTTTTACTTCTCCCTGGAGTAATCAATAGATTTCAGCTAAACCATCTCTGTCTGCTATCCAAGCCAATCCCTAATAATTTCATTGATTACATTACTCATCATCACAGGATGATCATGCATTTGAGCTTCCTGGAAAGTAAAATCAAGTGTCAAAACCCAACATCTTCTAATCCTCTTATATTTTAACTTTTGTTTTTCCTGTTCTAACAAGGACAAGATGCGTAGGATCCCATTTAAGAGGTACTGTGGAGGGAAAGGAAGAAATGTTACATAAAACTACCAGAAAACTCACAAAACTAATTATTTCAATGTGACAAAATTCTTGGACAAAATCTTTAATTCTGTGTAGGACGTGGCTTTCTGAAAAGCACTTTTTTTTCTAATTCAAATTCAGACAAACAGCAAAAAGACCCATTTTACTACTTGCTGAATACACAGCAACTTAATGCATTTGGTACTTTATGCAAAACCTGTAACAACTAATATGTAAATAAAACACAGGTTTCTAGAGTGATGAAGTACCATTTTTATTGACTTGGTTTTACTGGGTTACTACTTCATGTTTCAATAGCTATATGATATTTTAATTCAGTAAACTGTTTTATATTTATTAGTAAGATATATTGTATAATTAAATTATTTATTAATACATGTGTAGCAGTATGACAAAGTTGGTAACACAATGATATTTTCAATATTTGATTAGTTTTTAGATCTTTCTGATGAGATATGTACTAATGCAACATTAACAAAATTGACAAATCATTATGTTTAAAAAATCTTCGATTAAAGCCAGATAAATAATTAATCATATGAGATAATAGATGCTGCTTAATAGTTACTAAGGTGGCAATGTTTGGTAAAAGCTTTTCTTTTTAGATATTCCGTTTCCTTATTCTCATAGGTACCTATGCAGTAAGGAATAAGACTTGTTTGACTGAACATCACAGCTTTTGGAAAAACATCATTTACAATTTTTTTTAAAAATAAAAATTAAGAAAATAATGAAAATCAAACAATATATTTATTACATAAGTTTAATGCAATTGTTTTATTAAAGTACAAAATAAAGTAAGTTGGAAATATTAATGCAGGAATTCACTGGTAAGTAAGACAAGAAATTTGGATTTTCTTTTCTTTTTTTTTGTAGTTGTGTTTGGACAATTTGCCTATTTTCAGACAGCTTTGAATGATGTGGCAGAATTATTTGATGGAGAAAACTCTCAGGCTAGACTTCTTAGTTCACTATCTGGATCCCACTCAGGTAATTAAAAAGAAAAAAGTATACATTTCTCATTGGAAAAAAATCAGGTCGATGTTATGAATTTTATTTGAAATTAAAGTCATTGAAACAGGATGACATGGGAAATGGGACACCCTTATAAATCTTTGAATCAAGGCATTATTCTGGAACACATGATTTGGTCAGGGATTTATTGCTGGGATGAGTGCAGAAATAATTGAATTAAATTCTCAGAACTCTATATAAGAGGGCAGATTGGATGGTATAATTATCTTCTCTGACCCTAAACTTTTTGAATTATGCGTCTACATATTCTGAATGTCTAATTTAAGCACAAATTACTTGTATTTACAAAATGCAATTACCTCTATGCAAACATGCACTCAAGACTAAAAGGAGGCCAGCTGTTGCATTCAGGTAACTATAGCAAAATGTTGACTTTGTGAAATCATAATTAAGTTTATATGAATTTCAGCATGGTCAGAGTTTCCAATGCATGCCTAATTATAATGACTGTATTCATCTCCAGTGGATAATATAAATATATATTTCTGCAGCTATGAATGTGTTTTGTCATAAACTCCGAGCATTTAGGAGAGTTTATATGTGAGTTTAAGATTTTCGCAATCCAGCTTCTCATGGCTTCTTGGCTTTTACTTTGACTAACAGGAGAGGTAGTTCACTTGAAAAGAATGTAACATATCTATTTGATTTGTAGAGAATATGTTATTTGAAAAAAATCATAATTTTCCTCTGGGGAATCCTAACAGTTTGTAACTTAAGAAGAGTTTGCAAACAAATTTTAAGGTTTGTTTAATTACTGGAAATATTTCAGCAAAAAACCAAAATTAAATGTTTAAATTTAAGAGACAGCTCCTCTAAGTGCCAAGTTTTACTTCATCAAACTTTTATATGAAGTTGAAACTAATGTTTTATTTGATAACAGACTTTTGAAAGGGAATTTAAATTCATGATTTTTATTTATTATTAGTTACAACTGATTTACATTGATTTAAGATTGTATTCTGCTACATGGAATCACTAGTTGCAATAATATAAAATTAATCAAAGTGAAAGAGTTATAAATCCTATGTATCCAGTTATATATTTTAATTAATTCATTATCATTCATTTTAGTAGAATTTTCCAAAATATGTGTTGATACAGTCTAGTGAGAATAAAAAGTGTAGTCATATGGAGTGGAATCCTCACAGTGTAGAAGTACTGCAATTTTGTCTATAGTGATTCATTACTGAACTTTTGTCATGACTCCAGACATATCTGTCAGGAAAGAAGATAAAGTATATTAAACATCTTTATTAATCCTTAAGTCAGAAATAAAATTTGCAAAGCTATAAAAAAGCTAATAATATAATGTAGTTCATGTGTGACCATGTATTTTATTGAAGCCACTACATAAAACAAGTCATGGATTTGCTCTTTAATTTCAGTTTTGGTCTTGAAATGGTAAATATCCCATGAAGATCCTTTTGGCATTTTTCAAGTATTTTTCAATTGTTTAATGTGTTTTGCATGGCAAAGTAAAGCGCTCAGTCGCAGAAAAGAGTTAACTAAAAATTCTAATGATTTTCACCCCAGATAACAGTACGGTTCCCCAGTCAAGTAGTTTATTTGAGCTCTAGTTCCAATAGCTGCAGTCAGAAGGTTTATGTTGTTGAATCATGAAGTAATTTCATTTTGACAAGTTTTCAAACTTTCTGTAGCAAATTTAATTTTGTACAATGTTATTTATGTTTTCTTTAACTACAGAAGAAAACATAAAACTATGTATTTCAACAGTATATTTGATTACATACTGAAGAGCTGTAACTGTTGTTTCTGTTTTATGTATTTAATTCATTTACTGTTTTCATTTTTAGGAGAGACATTGCCTTTGGCCACATCCAATCAAATTCTTCTGCAATTCAGTGCTAAGAGTGGGGCATCAGCCAGAGGGTTTCACTTTGTTTACCAAGGTAAATGTCTGCTTTTTCTAGAAACCACTGGTGTCAGTTTAAGTGTATTATTTTTAATTTTTTTGGTCTTAACATGCTGCTTTAAAGATGAGTGTAGTCTTAAACCTTTTTTCCAGCAATCAGGGTCTTCTCGTGATGGTAGACTGGCTTCATAAAGGTAGCTATGTGCACTGAATCCTATTTGGCCCCATGGACTTGACCATGTTCAGCTTTTCTTGGTAGTCTGTCATCTGTTGCTCCCTTACTGCTGAGTGATCTCAAGAGAGTGTGCTTAGTTGTGTTAGTCTTTCTCAGTACTCCCAGTCGATTTTTCAAGAGGTGTTTTTTCCCAGGCTGCTAAGGAATTCTGCTCCTTGGAGAGCAGATTATTGTGGCAGAGGCCATCAGGCAGTTCATTATTGAAGGGTGGGTGGGAGACTTGCTGTCTGTTCCTGACCCAACTGAACTTGGCTGCACACTGCAGCTGAAATGCAAGTGTGAGACAGCATGACCAAGTGTGACAGCATAGTGCTGGCTGGCTTAGTAAACTAAATTGATCCATGAGTCCTGGAGAATGCAGTCTGGTGACACTGGGACCAGTACTTAGAGATTAATTTCCTGTACAGGCAACAAATGCAGTCCCAAAGGGACTTCTGGGCAGTTCACTAGATGTATTGCCCACACACCCTATAAGCTTAATGAGACAGTCATTGAAAACTCTGGTTTATTGTGTAGTAGCTTTTTGGCTGTACTAAATTGAAGTGTAAAAGAAGTTTTGGGTTGTTTTAAATAATATTATCAAGATTCCTAGACTACTTTTTAATTTTTGATTTTTTTTTTACATTGGAACACAGTCATATTTTGGCACAGTGTATCCATGGAAAGAACTGTCTCACCTCAAGAATATTTCCACAGTAGTAAGGAGCTTGTTGGCCTGATTTTTAAGCCTTCTTACTTCTCAGATTATAGAAAGATATCACCACGACTGCACAGTCTACTTTGGGTATACCTCAAGATATCATTACCTGTCCTTTTTACACATCAAAAGAATCACTAACATTAAAACTTATCATGCAAAATTAATCATGAAAGAGGAGGAATATAAATTTCTAGAATTAGAAAAGAGCTTTCAACATTCATTTCTTATCCATTTGCATATGAATTACATCTTTCTGTCTAAGTCTATTTGATTTTCACATGCCTAAAGTATTATTTTTTGCTGCTTTCTAAGCATTCATAGTGATAGAAACCCACAATTCTATTAGCTGTATGTATATATATACACACACATGCAGATTGCTGTTGAACTGGAAGTCTCCAGGTGAGGACAATGCTATGCCTCATTTCAGTCATTTGTGGGTTTAGTAACTGTAACAAATAGATTTTAATAAAAGAGAGCAGAAAATGAGTTAGACAAAGTCACTTTATTTTTCTCAGGAAAATCATGAAAATATTTGAATATAAAGGGATTTTCATATATGTAAAAATATATCTTAAGAGATTTATTTAAGACACTTTTATGTATATATATATGTTAACGAGTTAGTGATATTTAATAAGCTCTATAATTTTGAGATTTTTTTTTTCTCTTCTTTTGAAGCTTGTGATCATACTTCCAATGACCACCTGTTTGATAGCCTTTTAAATACTCCAGAGAATAATATCCACTCTCACAGTGAACACAGTAATGTGGTCTCCAAAGTCAGTCATTTTATTTATTGCCCTCCATTCCAGGTTGACTTTCTTCCCTGTTCACTTTTCCTCTGGACTGATTTCAGTTTTGTTTCACAGCAGTATGAAACCTTTACTAAAAGATGGAAAATAATTACAATAGAAAATGGAATGCCTCCACAATAGAGTTTGAGACATCTAGGTTGCCAACACTATAGGCAAAAGCTAAAATGAAGGCTAGAGGGGCAAAAAAGTCATTGTTTGCATTATTTCACGTTCTGGTTTGAGCAAACAACAGATCAAGTTTGTAGCTTTTGATTCAGATTTAATGGCTTTTGTAATGCCACTTCCTCAAAAACTTCCTTTTAACTGGATATGTAATCTATGCCTTCATTTCTTTTTCTCAGATCGTCACTTTCCCTTGTATTTCATACAATAGGTAAAGAGTAGCTGTAATATCAGACTGAATGAATATCCAGTTTTTCAAACTATTAAGGTCAGGTATGTTGATATATGCTATGAACAATTATGTTTAAGAAGACTGGGAATCATATTTTTTCAGGTTTTCTTATGTTTATCTTCCTGTTAAGACATCACCTAAGAAACAAGAGCCTGTATTTTTGTATAGCTGAGGCTGATCTGACTCTTAAAAGGGGGCCCTTTACCTACACAGCTCTTGTAGAGATTCTCCAGATGTGGATGCTAGATGAAGGTTAGAGAAAGGATTTTCTTCCATAGCTTACTCCCTTTTGAGGAACTGGATGAAAAAAATACATAAAGAAAGGTGGTATTCCCATAAAAGGCCAAGCAAGAGTTTCTTCCACTGCAATGAATGAAAACTAGTCCAGAAATGGTGCTGAAATGTTCAGTCAGATCATGTAGCCTCTTAGGTAAGACAGATAGATTTTAGGCGTGTGTAAATCTAAAAATCTAACTTGCAGGGGGCTGAGGTGATGATTTCTGTGGGAGGAGGTCATGGGCTATCATGTGCCGCTCCCAGCTTCCTCTGAAGCTGGTATGAACAAGCACTCATATGCCAAAGCTTTTACTAGTCAGAGAATCATGATACCTGTTCTCAAAAATACCTGAGTGACAATTGCTTTAGGGCAGAGATGCTTCTGGGTATGTGCTGCTAGTGATGCTCCTGGCGGGATTGTTGGAGAAACACTCTTGGAAAAAGGCCCTCCATGCCAAAGAGCTAGTATTTCTAATGGCCTGTGAGTAACCCAAGCTGGAGCGAGAACACCTCAGAGGGATTGGCAGCCTGTGTGTCTTGGTTTGAGATAAGCAACTGCCAACCCCCCCGCCAAGCACAGAGAGAAAAGCCTCCCTCCTAACACCAGGGAAAGGGAGGAAAAGAGAGGGGAAAGGAAAAAAAAAACTTCAAACCACGTTTATACTAAAACTACATATATTTTCACAGAAAGAAAGAGACAACTAGAAGAGAGTACAAATATACACTCACACAAGTCTGCAACAACAAGTTCCCCACCTCAACTTTTTAACGAACACACAAATTCTACTGTCTTAACTACACATTACTTAAGAAAAGACTTATTCCCCAGGGAGACAAACTCAAGCTGAAAGGAGAGACCCAGAACAACACAGTTTACTTTCCTGAGATACCCTGTGAGCCAGTGGTGGGCCTGGTCCTCTCCATCCCCCCTGGGACAGCATCGTGCGTCCTCCCAAGAGGAGGGCTGAGAATTGACTGCCTTAACCACTCCCACACTGGTTCCTACTTCCCTGGAGATGATGTCATAATGTGGTATGGAATACAAAATTACTGGCTAGAAGAGGTCAGCTGTTAGCTCAGCCCAGCTCAAGTCAGCTGACAGCTTCGGCCTAGTCCAAACTCCAGAGCCCAAATCTAGGCCCACCTAGGTGAACCCATAACACTGTGAAAGTTCTATTCTGCGGTGGGAGACATATTTGAGCAACTGTAGCACATGGGAGACCCAGACTGGAACACAAATAATCAGAAACAGAGTGATGTGAAAACTTGAAGAAAAACATGAGTAAAACACTTAAGTGCATCAAAAGAAGACAAATAAAAAAGAAACAAAAACACCACATGGCCCCAACTTTCTGTGCTGCCTCTCACCTCTGGTGTAACAAAGATGGACACAAGGAAGTTGAGACAAAGACATGGTCAGAAGTTTGTGTAAATTGGTAATAAATTAAATTAGGCATAATTATCAATTCCTTGGATTAAAACTGGTTTGCCCAGAACAATGTATTTTCACATGATTGTGAATGATTTATCTCATGATGAAAACTCCCATTAGAGCAAGCCATCATTACCTAGAGAGTCATCATCACCTAGTCCATTGGAAAATCGTTATACAATTGAATAAAAAACCCAACAAGATTTGAGTAAAATAGTGCTTGTACAGAAGCTACTTTGGTAGAGAAAAGGCTATTAATCCCAACAAAAGAACAAAAAAGAGAAGGGTGGGTCAGCTGAACTGACCTGGCAGACTGCATCTGGTCTGCAGGATCAGGAAGAACTGTGGCTTTGTTAAAAAAAAAAATTGCTTCTGTTTTGCTTTACTTAATTCAGGAGTATGTTAGTTTTCTTCTGACCTTTAATCCTGGATGCATTTTATAACCTTCTTAAATTTACAGGGTTAAAATCTTCTGCAACCATCTAACCTCCTGATTTAGAAAAAAATATATGTTACTGTATCTGTATGATCTTTTCTCAAAAATCAACTCATTGCATATTAATACAAAGAGCATGTATTTCACTGTTATTGCTAGTATCAATTATTTCTAAATATTCTTTGAAAAAGCTTTTCTCTACATTTAATAAAACTTGTATAAACTTACCTGTTATACTCAGTGACAACAGAGAAAACTGGAAGAACATGATGTAATCATAAATGAGAACTTTCAATGTTCTAAACTGTGTTGCATATTTCATGCTAGATTTAAGGTAGGATTGATTTCAATTAGTGTTTCGTATCCAACTCATCAACAAATGTTAACTTTTAGAGCATTTACCAATACTTGAAACTTAGATAATTATGATTCTTAATAGAGCAAATGGCAGTATAAGAAATAAGAAAAGCATAAAGCTACCTATATGAAAATAAGTATACATAGGCTCCATATCCCTTGTGTGTTAGTCAGTGAGCAGGGTCGCTGAATAAGGACGGAGGGGTGTGTGGGTGTGTCTACAGGTGTGCACATGAGCAGATGGAAATACTGCTCTTCAGTGTTACAGGCCAGCAAAGGAATTTGAAGATAATGCTCTAAAATAAAACTAAATATGTCTCTGATTCTATTTACACCAGTGAGCCTGAAGCATCATGTTCTAAAATTTGCCTGTAACAAAGTGTAGCACCCACCTTCTTTTTTTTTCTCATGTGCTATTCTGTGTCTTTCTTACTTAAGAACTAAATGGCAAGCAATTTTTTATGGTGCTAATTATTCATATCTAGACACAGTGATGTTCCAAAGTAATTCTTGAAGAAACCAAGGTGATCAAGCAAGGCTTTTGAACATGCCACTTAAACGAAAAATAATCTTATATTTAATTATATTTTAAAGTACATTTGTTTTATTATACTGTGAAAATGCTATTTTATTATAATGTATATTTTATTATACTCTAGATTGTATAACACACAAATTGTGCCTATATTTTGTATATGAATATTTGCATTTTTTTAAAAATTGGAATTTACTAGCTAACTACAAAATAAAATATATTAATAACAAGTTTGATGCACAAACAACAAGCAAAATGCCAAGAATCAGTAGGTATAAAAATGCCTTTTATAAAGAAGTAGTTATAAATAACAAAGCCAAAGGGATAACAAGCCCATGGGCTTCTAATAAATGTTATTATTTGCTCTTTATATGTTGCTTATAGTCTTTTAGCTGTTCTTGTATCACATCAGGTTTATGAATTCTCAGAAATTATTGGTAAAAATAGTTGGAAAGAAGAAACACTGAATTAGCCTGGAAGGTGCATTGTTATCACTTTTTATTCTCTAATATGGAAATTTTAAAAATGAGATATTGCATTGTCTTTATATATGGTTACCTACATTATAATATTTTTCCTGGCTTCTAATGAGAAAGTACTAGTGAGGAGACAAAGCTCCTATATTTATTAAATGAAGTAGATGGTAGATATAGTATCCTGTCATTGAAGAGGGACACAGAAACACCCACTGATCTCCTTGCTACTAAAGATAGGCATCAAAATCTCTCCAACCTGCCATTGCACTAATATGACTGCACACTGACACAGCCCAAAACCACATTCCAAAAGCGTCAGACCATTCTTTGAGAATACAGGAGCAGAACAACTAAATTGAATTAAACTGTCCTACAAAAACAATAATGATTTTTATTGGTCTATTTTTTTTTTCTTTTTTACTATGACTGTCACCTGTGTTCATGACTTTTATTTTCATTTTTTGTCTTTTTATGCAGCTGTTCCACGCACAAGTGATACACAGTGTAGCTCAGTTCCAGAGCCCAGGTATGGAAGGAGGATTGGCTCTGAGTTTTCAGCAGGCTCTGTTGTTCGATTTGAGTGTAGTCCTGGCTATCTGCTACAAGGCTCAAAAGCCATCCGCTGTCAGTCTGTACCCAATGCCTTAGCTCAGTGGAACGACACGGTGCCAAGCTGCATAGGTAAGCAATTACATTTAAGTTGCCTGTTCTGTCACATGTCTCTGAATTAGGATTCAGGAACTGTTTCAGAAAATAGTGTTTAACACATATATTTCCTCTCTTTTGATTAATATCAGTCATGCCCAATTTAAAAGAGCAGTTTTCCATATCAAGAAGTAATTGAGTACCAGCTGGCTAGTAGGCAGTATAGTGTTTCATATAATGACTTAGATTTTATGAACAAGCGTGATGCACATTTTCTTGAACATTCATTATTTTCATGACTTATCTACAGCTTGAAATATAGGACAGAATTTAATTCTCCAGAAGTGGCTTTACCTGTTTTATTACACAGTACTTGCCAAGTATTTCTATCATAGATAGGATGATGATTTTTTTTTCAAGCAGAAGCATAGTGTACTTTGAATAACGATAACATTGTTAAATATAGCTAATTTTCTTCAGTGTGGAAATAGACTAGACTTACACTGGAGTAATGTTTAGCACTTCGTGTTTGGGTTTCTTTTTTTTTTCTTTTTTATTTTCTCCCTTCTTGGATTTATATCCAAGAGTCATTGCTAGTCATAGGAATTTACTCCTGAATTATTGTTCTAAAAATAAATATGTGTCCTATTTTCTATGTAGTCTTTTTTTTGTTTGTTTGGGGTTTTTTGTTTAGTTTTACTCTGTTTTCTTGAACTTTAAGAGAGTATCAGTGTGTAACAGTAAAAAACATAATGTACTGCACTGCTTTACCAGCTAGATCCAATATTGGAACTATCTTATGCAGTGGGTAAGTTAGCAGTATTTCTGTCAATCATGATTGTGCTTAACATCATGTCTTTACAGTTTGTTGTTACTCTCAGGTAAGACATGGTTAGCCTGTGCTGCTGCTCTAGGCTGCTGTTCTAGGCTGCACACACTCAAAATGAAGTTCACTTCTGAATTCTTTATTTATGCAGGTTGTATCTTATGCTGCATATCGTTCATATATTTTAGATAACAAGCATCCTAGGTTCAGTTGATTGCTTTATGTCTATCTGTTTATGCTACAAAAGCTAATTATTATAATGATCTTAGTTAAATTATTATTACTTTTCTGTTCTCTGTAGTGGTTTAAGTTGTGTAATAATTTTTGATAATACTTTCTTTCAGTGCCATGCAGCGGGAATTTTACTGAGCGTAGAGGTACTATTCTTTCACCAGGTTATCCTGAACCTTATGGTAACAGCTTGAATTGTGTGTGGAAAATCATAGTGACTGAGGGATCAGGTATTCAGGCAAGTCTGTATTCTGTCAAGCATGCCATATTAAGTACTTTATTTTTTTATTTATCTAGAAATTTCTTAAGATAAAAATCAGATATTTTTTGAGGGGTACTTGAAATATTAGTGGTTTGGTTTTCTCATTATTTTTCTTTCGTTAGCTTTATTTTATATTACTTTATTTTCACATGGGAATATGAATGAGAAATGATTAACAAGGAATTTTCTGTTTAAGTTTTGTAGCATATTGAAAGCAGGTCCTGATCTTCAGTCTGATATGTAAATGCTAACCCTTTCTATCTGCTAGGATAATATTGAGGCAGTTGGGAGCTCTGCAACTATCTTATTTACCTGTTTACACCTTAAGCAATTATTTAAAATGATGCAACATACATGCAAAATACTTACTTACCTAGTGTCATATTTCTGAGTTAACACAAAGTATAAAGTGAATATTAATATTTTATTTACATGTTTTTCCCCGAGATGTCTTTTCTTTGGATTTCTTATTTTTGTTCTTTTTTTATCTTGTTGTTTCTAGAACATTTAAAAATTTATATGGCTAGTGGTCCTAAAAGGTTCTGTGGTGTTGTTTTACAGATCCAGGTCATCAGCTTTGCCACTGAACATAATTGGGACTCCCTTGAAATATATGATGGTGGAGATATGACAGCACCACGTCTTGGGAGCTTTTCAGGTGAGGACATGTCAGGAGTTAAAGACAGTTTTATATATAGATGTGTGACATGTCTTTGTTTGCTCACACATACAGACAAGGAGTATGTATTACACAATTTGTGATGCCATTATGAAATGTTCTTATTTTTGGGAGGAGATTTCAGGTGCTGTAAAACATGTCAGTATTGAAATTTAAAGAGATTTTCAAAAGAAAATATGAAACTAAAATTACTGGGATTTAGTGGGTAATACTTTCGAAATCCTTTTCACTGCTGACTCATGTTCATCTTGTCCTCTGGGACCCTCAGGTCCCTTTCAGCTGCTCCGCAACCACACAAATCCTAGCCTATACAAGGCTCTTTTGCTTATTGTGAGACATGTACAGAACTTTGCACTCATCTCTGCTAAAGTCCATAATGTTCTTGCTAGTCCAATCTTTCACTCTGTCTAGGTTTCTCTGTAAGGTGGGTGACATGTCAGCCTCACCACTCAATTTAGTGTCATCCTCAAACTTGATGAGGGTGCTTTCAAGCCCTATCACCGCAGTAATTTCTGAAGATGTTGAAGCAGTGTGGGGGGACCAGTATCAGTTTCTGGGAGTTCCACTTGTGACAGGCATCCAGCCTGAATGATGCCATTGACTGTGGTAATTATGAGAATTAAAAACTAGTCCCATTTACTTCCCACAGTACAATAGGATATAACTTTTTATCTTATGGAATATCACCTTTACAGAAGTAAAAGAGTGGTGTTAATTTTTACCACATCCTACAAAGGAACTGAACTTCCAGAAGATCAGTTTTGTTCAAAGAAGAGTATAATAGTCATTATGAGTTATGATCTTCATTCTTACAGGACACCTTAAACATCCATAAATATATGTCAAGTTCCATATGGTTACCATTGATGAATACATTCAGTGCGGGCAGCTGGGTGAGCAGCTGCAATGTGAGCTGCAGGGTGAGCTCTGGATGGCAGAGCCTGAGGCAAGAGGCCGTGATCTGACAACCCTTTTCACAACTTATGGCCTGGGAACCTGTGTCCTGTCCAGGGGACGGGACACTCAGAGACTCAACAGGAACCAGGAACTCTGCTGGGAGAGCCAAGACTTTTGTATGTGGGTAGACTGAGTGTATAAAAGTCCAGGATGCTCTTTTGTTCAGGGTCCCTCCACAGAGGCACCAGCTTGAGCTATTTCTGTGTTACTGTACCGTGAATAAATGGCTTTATGGAATGATGCTCTGCTGTAGGACACCTGGGGTCAGTGTGGGGTTGTGCAGGGATTCAAGCGGGGACCTGTCAGCCCACTGGAGCTGCTCACTGTGAAGAGGCTTCAGTCCCAACAGTGAAAGTCTCTGGTGAGTGGGAGTGTGACCACACTGCCTGGATGGTCAGACAGGGAAGTTTCCCTAACTGACACCATGAAATGTCCTCCTTCCAGAAATATGCTTCATTGTTTTCTGTACTCCAGGGTAAGTATTGTGAGATGTGAGTGCTCTGTACTGTCTGTGAATTTCGATACTTTGAGTTTTCATGTCAGACAGTTCCTTAAAGACCTCCCTGTCATCTTTGAGCTCCTCACCATTATATAACAAGATTTTGCTTAATACAGTTTTGGATTTAAAAGTATTTACAATTTCCTAGTTTAGATTGTTGACTTAGGACAATAATTCTTTCCATCATTTTTTTTCAGCCCACGTTTCACAGTTACCACAGAAACAGAAAATACCCAAAGAAAATGAAAATATTTTTTATGCATCCACCATTGAAGTTCATTAGCTACTTGGTACTGTCTTTGAGGGTAATCAGAGAAAATGATGTAATTTTTAGTCTCTGTAGATCTTCCAGCTTTAGATTGTAGAATGGTGGTATCATGTATTAATAAAGACAATGTTGTGTCACACAGCAATTCCAGGAGCAAAAAATGTAACCTGGATGAATGTGATATGCTTGTTGTGTAGTACACAATAAAGTCAATGGCACAGAGTTTTATTATACATATTTGAATTAGAATACGCTAGTATGTCATATGTCTTCTTTTTTTTTTTTCTTTAATGTGTTGTACCTGCTTCATTTCCTGTCAGATCCTCTGAATTAGCATAAATGATTGGAATATTGTAGAGAAATATGTGGGGTGGACACAGAGGAAAAATCTGGACTGCTCTGTTCTATCCTGCAAGCTTTATATATATGTGGGGGAAAGGTAAATGAAAGCTGAGCTTGTTCTCATATTCAAATCTTTCACTCATGTGATTTTTTTTATGTTTACACTCCAAGTCAAAACACTTTTTCTTCTGTCCTAAACATGATGGGACCTTGTTTGATTCTGTTTACATAGGCACTTATTATTATGACTTGTAATCAAAATTTTCTTGCAGTTTCAGGAGAAAACAAGGCAGAACATTGCAGATTATTTGCGATTTCCATGGAAATAATGAGAAGAAAAGAAGTCTGTTTGATTCAGTCCTGGATATGTCTTTTCAATATAAACCTCTGATATATCAGCATGTTACAGTTTATTCCATAACTTTTATTTTTCCAGGTACAACTGTGCCAGCATTATTGAATAGCACCTCCAATCAACTTTACCTACATTTTCACTCTGACATTAGTGTGGCAGCAGCTGGTTTTCACCTGGAATACAAAAGTAAGACTCCTTGTTTTTTGAAACTCTTTCGGGAAAAAGCATGCATGAAGAAAAGGAGACAGAGAATTTATAATATTCTTTATGCTTGCTTGGTTGTTTTTTTTTCTTTCTCAACTACCAAGCCTAGTATAAGTGACATCTATTAAACTGAAGATTTAAATGAAGTGACATTTGAGATTTATGGAAACCAACTTTCACAAATAAGCAGGATATAAAAAACCAACCTGGCAATTCAGAACATTTTAAAAAATGTAGAGTTTAACATTGGTGTAGGGTTTTTTCAACATATTTCAGCTTAGTTCTGGAATTTAGGGGTCAAAAAATTAAGTAAGAGTTGATTTCCCTCCATGGATATAGATAAAAACAGAGCAGATAACATTTTTTCCTACTTATACATGCATATATTTATGCCTTGCTGTTCTTTCCATGCCATCAAATTATTTTGTCTCACCAAATTGCTGTAATTGCAAAACCCAATATTTTATTCTCAGACCTACAAGAAAATGCTAGTTATCTTGGTAAATCAGTGGTGGCAACAGGAGAATAACCTAAAAATTTTAATAGCAAATTCTGCTATATATCAGTTCTTTATGCAGTCTGATGAGTACTTTGATGAAGGTCACAAAGTAAATCCTCCTTAATGTATGCGTATGAGCATGGTCTCTTTTCTTTGAAAGGTCAATGAAGAATTTTCTTGAAAATTAATTTTTTCTATTAAATAGACTCCAATATTAATTTCTAAAAATGTTAATGATGTTATTAATATTTTAAAAAGTAAACATAAGTAAATAAGCACATGGATTATTTTTAATAAACTCTTTTTAGGATAGAGCTTAAAAAATTGTAAAGAAAACATAAAGCTGCACAGAATTTCAAAATATTAGACTTTCAGCTCATAATAAATATTTTAAATTAACTGTAGTCACAAGATAATTTTATATTTTCATTTATTTTCCTGTATTTTTCAAGCATGTATATGCAAATATGTTGTGGTTTGGTTTTTGGTGTTTTTTTTTTTTTTTTATATATACAGATGTTCTAATGATGATGTTGAATGGAAACCTGAATATTACTTCTCCAGAAATTTTTTTGAAATCTATTATTTTGAAAATTTTCTTGTTTATTTCTTATTTCTCTAGAAATTTCCCATCACATTAATATTTTAGAATAAATGGCTGAGAATTTCTACTTAAAAAGATATTTTCACCAGTACAAATGCTATAAGCGTGTCTGGGTTTAGATCACTGTGTTAGGGAAAACAGATTTATTTCAGTTAAATATATTTAGTTGGCTATCATTTGGTCACATATCTTACATTCCACATTGCATATTGCTGTTTTGAAGTAATTGATAGAAGTTCATAAATACTTTATAAAACTTCAGCCCCTGATGACATCTTATTTTAATAGAAAATATTTCAATAGAATTTAAAAATTTCATGGTAAGGATCTGAGCAGTCTCCTCCTGCAAACCCTAAGTACATATCTAAGCTAGGCAGGGCAGAGATGTTCTTTGTAGCCTTTGAAAACACGCAAGTCTTGCAGTGAATAATATAATTTTGTGATTTACTTTAGGATGTTTCTGTGTTAGACATCAAGAATGTAGGTTGTTCAAGTTCAGTGGTCTCAATTTCTATGCTATGGTCTGATTGATGGCTTAGATTTTTTCCCCTTTGTTTCTTTTTTGTTTGCTTTTTTTATTCTGTTATTTGTTTGTTTTGTTTTTAAAGTCAGATACACACACCTAATTAAAAAAAAAAGTTTGGTCAGTGCCTTAGAAAAATTTCATTCTGGTCATAACATAATTGTAAGTATTTTTGAAAGTCGCTATGTGATGTTGTTTCTTGTTATATCAGAAGGGTTGTAGGTGTTTAATCTAGTTGCAGAAACCTATGGTGAACAAAGCAGTAAAATATGCAGCAGATATCTGTAGGAAAGACAGAAATATTTAACTAATCCTTCATATGTGTGTGGTAAAATAAATAAGGTAATTATTTTCAAAAGGAACAGCAAGTCTAATCACAATGTCCTTTGTTGCATTTCTAATATGTACAACAGAAGAAAGAATAAATATTCCTTACATTTGATTGAATTTCTTTTAAGCTTAATGAACAAAAGAAGCAACTATCCAAATGATATGGTTTAGAATTTTGCCTGTTTAATTCAATGGCCACTGAGGTTTCTTCTTGGTCTTAAAATCTCTTTTATTATTTCATGAGTAGCTTAAATATTTTCCTTAGTATATAAACAATTAAAAAGAAGTCTGGAAATTATGAGTGTTTGCTCAGCATGTTGCTTGAACTTCTCAGTTGAAGTCAGGTTTGTTTTAGTAAGAACTGAATATATGATGAATATTCGTATGTAGGTTTAGGCTGCAAATGTCTGTAAGTATATACATATATGTCCAAGTGTAGCAATTACAATTAAAATGTTTCAGTAAAAATCCTAGCTTATGCAATTAATATTTTGATATTGCCATCTAACCTTATTACCTTTTATTAGGATATGTAGCACAAGTCAGCAGAATCCATTTTGTAAGCTTTCAGCTTAGTGCTACACCGAGGTGAAGAATATGTATGAGAAGACTACTTTTAGTCACCATCTTTTCTGAAACCCCTCTATTACATCTTTTCAAGTGTTAAAGGTTCTTGGCAGCTGAAATAAAAAGGATTCACTGCTAAGGGGACCAGAGAAAATGACTGTCTTTTGCAGTACTTCTCTATCATGAAGATCTCTAATAAATTCAAAGATAAAAATCAGGGTAGCAGAGAAGAAAATGTATTCTTCCAAGTAGCATATTGTATTTTACAGGTACAAATTAAGATCTTTCATGCAATTCAATCTTTATGTGGCTCTTCAGTGCAGCACTCTTTTCTTTTTCTTGTGTTAAAGAAGGTGTGAATCATAATTATGCCATTTTTAATTTAGCATGTTGTGATCCTGTCAGTATATCTTTACAACAGTAGCTGTTGACAAGAATCTGACCTCTCTGCAGTAACTCATTGAAATAAAGGCAATTTTTAGGCTGGTGTCTGAAGGATGAGGTTTTGAAAGGGACAGCTTGGATTTTGGTGTGCACCATCATCAAAATAAAAAGAACAATTCACTCCATTTTGATGTTTTCTAATATAATAAATAACATGCTTCCGTTGCCTGCAAGGGGGTGTGTGGAATTCAAAAAAAAAAAGAATGCCTGATGACTTTTGGTCTAGCTGTCAAGAAATTCATGTGTTGTCCAGTTTGCAGCTTTCAGAAATGGACACTAATGGCCACTCACATTGTCAGATGTGCCAGCAAGGATTTTCTTTCTGCCAGCAATGGCAGTGATGTTTGGACAGAATTTGAGGTAATTGTAGGCATGTATATAATTATGTAAGTAAGGCATATTTGTCTTATGCCACAGCAGAGTCAAGAAAGTATTTTATTTAGCAAGTAGTAAGTGGAAGAAGGTCAGTGAGAGGGTTATCATTCGTGACATTGATGTGTTCTCTTTTGTACTGCATAACAGAAGCTGAGCTCTGAAGAGCACAGTGAAGCAATCCTTGTACCTTTTTTGATTGCTTGGACTTGACATATAACATGTTTTTCCTTTATTACTGGCTGTTCACATGCAACCTAGTTTAATATTGCATTTCAGTTTCTGAATAATTTGGTTCTCTAGTTTGTCCCCAGATGCCAGAATTTGTTTGCTTTCTCTTAGCATTCTTTAAACTAGTTCTAACTAAACTAGTTTTCTAACTAGACTGGGTTAGTATTATGTAATGATTAGAATAACAGAGACTTGAGGATTCAGAACAGCATTTGATTCTGCTCTCAACTCTGCTCTTGGGAAAGTAATTTTGCTTCCTAATGTCAAATATATCAAATAAAGTCAATTATGAGTGTTTTTCACATTGTATTTTATGACATTCTGGTAGAATATCTATAATTTTCATCATCAGACTAAAGAAGTACTATAAACACAATATTATAGAAAGTATAAGCAGCCAGCACAAAAAGTTTTACCTAATTATTTGAATCTGTTAAAGATAGATGCTTACTATAATAATACCATATCTAATAGTTACACAGAAAATGAATTTGGAGATTTTCTTTTGATCATAGTCTGTTTAAATTCTGTATTTAAACAAATTTAACAAATGGTAGAAACAGCTCTTACAAGCACATCATTACTATTGCTATACAGTCACTGATGTAACTTTCTATAACTCAGAAAAATACATAGAAGTAACTTTATTCATACAGACCTAAGACTTGGGCCCTGTTACTCTCAACACACAAAATGCTGAGTTCAACTAAAACACAAATTTCTTAATGACAGGAACTGAACTTCAAATTTATGTTCACATAATTCAGTAAGTACATTACTATCCATAACCAATTTAATAACAATGTCTTTCTGATTCACTTAAGTTGTGTCTGAACACGGGATTCTCAAATTAATGAATAACAGTCTGTATACAGTAGTTTGAATTATTGAGATAGCACATTACCCTTCACTTAAAGCTGAAGCAAACAGTTTTTGTGGATGCAGATCACAACCATTAGTACTTGTGCTCAAAGGAATTTTCCAGGCACCGATACATTTGCAGTACTGTGGCATACAGAGTGGTTGACCAAAAGAATGATACTAGTAAACTTGCAGCAAAACCAAACCATTGAAGTTAGTGGCAATACCTTTGTGATTATTTGGAACGTTGCAGTTCCACACAGTGACTACACGTGAAGTTCCTAGCGGCCACATGAAAGCACCATAACATCATTTGAAAGTTCATTATATTGGTAGAATATAAAAATCTGTACGTTCTATGATAGAAATTGCTGGAAATCTGTAAAGTATGTGTAGATATTGTCCTAAATTATGCATTCCAGTGCAAAAAAGAACTTCAGGGAGGTCCCGTTTCTTGCAAATATTAAATGATTTTGTGCTGATTTGAAATTTGTGGTTAATAACTCTTGCATCATTTTTATGAAGACTACATATCTTGATATCTCTCAGTCAGAATTAGAATGGCTTGTTGTTATCTTCATTCCTAAATAAAGTGAAATATAATAAATCTCGGAGCACAGGATGTAGAAAGAACATACAGGACTGTAGAACTTATTTTCAGGAAAAAAAAAAGTGCAGCTGCCTCAGAATCACAGTTACTGGTGAAAGCATAAAACTTTTGAGAATTCCATGTGCTTTATTAGAAAAAAAAATTATTTACTCTAACTAGTATTTTAATGCAAATGATGGGAAGAGTGTGAAGTACAAATCACAAAATTCTTATGTGTGCATTTAATATTTGTAAGGCATTTAAATTAGAGTGATGAAAAGTAGATAAATAAAGGTTTAGGGGATAGAGTTAAAACTCTGTATCAAAATGTGTGAGCAACATTATTGGTAAGAAAACTGTATTTCCTTAGAAAGTCTAGGGTCCCAGTAAATAATATCGCATGTTGTTTCATGATGAATCATCTGGAAAAACAGACTCCAAAATGCTAGATATCAAAGTTAAATATCATGTCATTTCTGTAGTAAGCACTGTCTAGCTGCACTTAATATCCCTAAATGGGTTAGATTTCATGAAAGACAGTAGGAATCAGTTGTCTGGTTGTTTTTTCCCCCCACAAATGAATTGAAGTATGCACAGTATCACATTCAGAGAATTGTCACGTTTGTTTGATTTTTATTGAATTTTATGCTAATCAATTCTAAAAATCTCTTCTCACACATTGTTAAAAAATTTTCATTCTGTTCTGACTTCTACATATCATATTGTAATAAAATAAAAAACAAAACCAAAAACCAGCTACTTATTTATGTTTCACCAGTAAGCTTTCTAATTAATAAACAACTTCAAAATTAAGATTATATATTTAAAATTGATTTTTCCTTTATAAAGGTTTTAACATTGTAAGGGGGGTGAGATTCTTTTGTCAGACCATGAACTAATTCTTCTGGTCTTTCTATTTGCAAAGAAAATCTTAAAAGCAGAGAATTATTTAATATAGTCACCAGTTTCCTAACTGTCTTGTTATTTGAAGCATTTTAGCTTAGATAGCAGAGTTGATACTTGATTCTCAGTAGTAATGACTAACAAACTTCTCTAGCTAGGCACCCAAGGGAAAAAAAAGAAAAGTGATATGAACTTGACAAAAAGCAAAAGTTTGTACTTCAGGCTGCCAAATTTAGGAGAACACATTTGAGAAATTAGTAATCATGGAGAATCTTTGTGAAACTAATCTGTTTGCTAGCACCCGCCTTAAAAATAATTAAGAACAGACTGTCCAGTCACACTTATGCAAAGATTTAGTTTTGGGTTAAGAGTACTATATTTCAATTTCTGAACTTCTTTATGTTCAATGGAGTTGTTTAAACATAAGAAGCCACTGATAAGGTCTGTTCATTTTTTGTTGACAAGAGAAAATATGCATAAAGTATATTCTCTCTTTCTCTCTCCACTTCCTTCACAAGGGTAAGAAAAAAAAATTAAAATAAAACTTAGAAAAACAAGACAAAAAACCACAGGCTGCTTCAGAAACCAGAATTACAGTACTGGCCTAGGTGGAATAAAACCATGTAGCAATGTGACATATTGATTGGTGCAGCCATATGTAATCTTTTTACTTCAATCATGCCACTTGTATTCTGTAGAACAGTTCTGAAAACTTCTGTTGTAAGTAAAATTTCAGTTTAGTGTTGAAATGAATTTTTCATCTGCGTAAAGAGTCATTAGAGCAGAGAATATCAATGAAGAGTTGTTGTCCATTCATCTTTGTTTTTTCAATCTTTGTGCTTATTTTCCTCAGCTGTAGGCCTTGCTGCCTGTCCAGAACCAGTAATTCCTAGCAATGGGATCAAATCAGGAGATAGATATATGGTGAACGATGTTTTGTCATTTCAGTGTGAGCCAGGATACACATTACAGGTATTTCTTTCTTTCTTTTTCTCTTTGAATGATACACTGTGAAATAATTGAAATAAAATGGCAACAGACACACCCATAACCTATTCTAATGAAGAGTCTGTAGCGTGTACATAGAGGTGATTTAAGTAGAGTTTATGTAAGTGCTCCCACACTATGAATGTGTGACATTTCTGGCCTTCAATAAATCTGGGCTTGCAAATCTTGTCTTAGATCAACATACCATTGAGCAGTAACCATCAAAATGAACATGGAAATAATGGGGCTAAAATGTTTCATCTAGGAAATTATTATATATGTATTATATGCTATGTACTACTGTGTTTTCCCTTTTTTTGGCAGTGATTTCTCTTGGTGAAATTCTAAGCATAGTGGTAGAAATGCATCATGGGATTTCATATCCTGCTCAGGAATTGTAAAATTTCAAAAGCAAATTTTATTCTTGCTAAATCTACTCTTCAAAATCTTTCAGTGAAAGAAATATTTTAAATTAAATTTTAAATTTAAATTTTAAATTAATTCAATGGTTGGGTATGTTCTTTTTTCACACACTGGTTTGTTTTCCCATTGCAGACATGTGATTGAGCTGCTGTTTGTAAATGTCTCAGCACAATGTATATCTAAGACTGAAAGCTTTTTACTTCCCTCATTAGTTTCTCTTATTCATTTACATATATTCCACCACTGGAACAATACATTGAAAACACCTGAGTTCAGAATCTTTCACTTGCTATTAGGTCCCAGTCAAGACAATGTAAAATCTATATCAGAGAAAGCAAAGTATCACAACTTCTGCTCCAGAGAAGGATAAAGTTCCCCATAGGAGGATGGCCAATTCAATCTTCCTTCAGCATGGATAGGATTTTTCTTGTTCTTATATTTTTAACCATTCTCCTAAAATTCTGACAGGATTCAGACTGAACATCTGAGCTCTAAACTGGGTGTGGAAACACCTGCACATGGAAAGTGTCTCTTGGTAATTAGGAATATACTTACATTTCTAGTCATGTATGACAGAGGTCAAGTATTTAAACTAATCCCTGCTCTTTACATCTATAGCATGACTTGAAACAGAAGCATTCCATATTCATAGCAAAAAAGATTCTGCTATACAAATATCTTACTAAGTAGAAAAGATTCAAGACTTGAGCACAATAAAGCCTGCTCTACCCATCATGCTTATTTAATGGTTTGAGGGTTACTTAGAAGCCAGATGATGGCTCATATGTAAGATACTTATGTTTTTTTGTTTAGAGCAAAATAAAAATTAATATTATTTTGAAAATACCTACAGGTATAAAACTTTTAACTTCTGGAGTTTTCAACTTTATTTTCTCTATTTCATCTTTCCCATACAATATCCTTTGTGGGTAGCATGTCAGTAAGAAAAAGCGAGATTTGATAACATTTTTATGATATCGTTCCTTCATAAAGGACTATGTATTATGAAAGCTCGCCTCCCAAATAGATTCTGAATTCCATTTCAAGACTTTTATTGTGCTATTAACAGTTTTCTATTTCTAAGTAACATTAAACTAAGTATATGTTGGCATGACATATTCTACAGATAAATCTACATTGCTATAGCCAAGGTAAAGATATGGAAGTGAAATTTGTTCTTTTGCACTATTTATTTTTTAGAATGGGGTGCTGGCATGCTTATGGCCTAGGTGAAGTATCACAGTTCAGTAATTATCACAAACCAGAGATTATTCCTCACAGGTAGTTTGCATTGAGACTTTGTTTTGCAGGTGAAATCAGAAGGAACAGGTTAATGAGGTGGATATACAAAACTCTGTCTTTGCCCTCAAGCCTAGAAAACAAGCCAGCATACTTCCACTAGTAAAAATGTAGCTTATATGTCCTTAAAGGGCTTTTTTGTATGCATTGAGCAAAATTTAGCATTATCCATCCCTAGTCTCAGGCAGTCTATTTCAGTGTAGAATCTATGTGAAATTCAACTTGTACTAAACCTAGTTACACAGCAATAACTATAATTGTATTTTCAGAGTTGTTGGGTTAAAAAAAGGGTAATCTCTTTTTGTTGTTGTTGTTGTTTGAGAAAGATTCCTATTTTGAATATTTGTAGAAAAGTTGTGTGGATTTCTTTATGTACTTTTATTCAGTTCCACTCTATCGTGAAAGGATCAGGATCTGGTGGTGATGCTGGTAGGGCTGTCTTATAATTGCTGTTCATAGAATTACCATAGGGTGTTTAGTGCCTCATTGCTGTGATCCAGGTCACTGCTTCAGGGCCATTAAGACTGAAATACCCATAGGTAAACATCTGCTTGTTGGGCAATCTTATAACAGTGTTCTGATAGAAAAAAAAACAACAAACCAAACACAAAAAAACCCAACTAACCTTCTACTAGTGGTTTCCACAGGAGATTGAATAGGATATTCTCCAGTTTATTTCATCTAGAAGCCAGCTATGTAATCTCAATCAGCTGTTTAGGCTGTCATTATGACACTAGAGATAACAGCCAGAGATAAATAACCTTCAAGGGCTCCTTCATACTAAGATTTTGTGTTAGGACAAGAACCTCACTCTTAAAGAGTTGTTCTTCTTCACTGACTAGGATATCAAAAGGTTAACACAAGTATCTAACTTCAAGCTGCTTAGATTTAGTGGGCTGACTTCTACTTGTATTGCCCATTATATTACGCATCTTCTGTCCTTACCTTTTTCAACTAGAAAACTTTTGAATTTTGCATATGAAAAAAGGCAGTATTCCATTTTTAATTACGTGGATTAGAACTAGATATAACCTCAAGATACAGGATCCGCAAATTTTATGTCTGTACTTAATATAGTACTGCTGAATTATTGAGGTGGAATGATAACAATAGAATATGAATACTTCAGAAGTGGTTGGAATAAGTAAGGGAAACTTTTTGAACATACACAATCAGACCTGACTTAATGTTTTGGATCTGTTCTTACTTAGAAAATAATCAGAAATGTGAGTTCATAAATATAGTATTAGTATAAAAAATCATGTATTTGTGAGATCTGCATGCAAAAAACCCTGTTAAAACTAGATTTCAATACACTGTGTATATCACTATCACAAAACCATACAATTTCTTTTCTGTAAGCAGATCTTATCTGTAGCCCTTAAATATGACTAACTTCACTTTTGTTTTTATACTTACCATGATTCTATTATGAAATACTTTCTTAAAATGTCAAAGCATATTGTTTTTAACTGTATTTTTACCTCTATTTCCATACATATAAAAATTTGATACTCTCTGTGGAATCTGACATATATGAAAACTATTTTCATTAGCTTGTCTAAAGTGTAAAACTAAAGTCCTTCAATATCCAAATTCAATAAAAAGGTTGAATATTTTCAAAATATTAGTGAGAATTTCTATGCTGTATGGACTCTGCTGTAAGAAAGTGCATGCCCATCTATGTACAGTATGTTGCTCAGGCAGAAGAAATAAAAGTGATTCTAAATTAAAAAGAAGTAATGATGAAAATAAGGTTCTATGGGGCACAGTATGTTTGCTATTTCAAAAAATACAGATCAACACGAATTTGCAGAATACTTCTTTTTTTTCCCCCCACTCTGGCTTTGAATTTATCCTCAGTCTTTATGGAACATATTCACAGCTAGCAATAACAATCAGCTGTGGATTAGTTTATAATTGAGACTTAACAGAAAAGTCATAGAGCTCAAACTACTACCTGGAGATACATAAGAAAGGTAATTGCTAGCTGTAGGATTAAGTGTCTCCCCACAGGAGGGAACTTTAAAAGACTGAAATCAGAGTGTGCTCTTGTTGGAAAGAGGCTTCAAGCCAGAAGAATCATTTAATTTTATTTTTCAAAAGATCTTTTATAGGCCATTTTATGTTTTGCCTTACTGTGGTAGTTAAATTATGGTTTCCCCCTCGACTCACATAAGAGACACGCAATCACAGAAGACTAGAAAGAGAGAATAAAATAAAACAGTGCAATCATAGAAGACAAAAAGAGGGAATAAAATAAAGCAGTGAATATTGCATTAAGTAAATTATTCAAAGCTAATCCATTTTGCAAGTAACTAAGATGACACAATAAGTGCATGTATTTTTTTCCTTTAAAAAGGTTACTGTTAAGAAAAAATGTATTTTTTTTAATTGTTAGAATTTTGTAGTGTTTTTATAAGAAAAAAAGTAATTTAATTTTTCATCATTGTAGTAAAAACTGATCCTTTTTGTTTTCCTTCCAAGTAATTTTCTGGATATATTTCAGTTTGGCTTTCAGAAGCTGATTGCCTAAATATACTCAACTAAATTATTAATTATACTAGTTTTATTCCATGTAATCCTATGTGAACTTTATTAAAGGTAGGGTATGTAAAAATTCCAATTGATGTGGAGGCAATTTCATTAAATGGATTTTCATTTACTTTTTTTATGAGAATATGATCACTACAAATTATGTTTAAATAAGACTTCATATTATATTGATGAGATGTGCTACCTTAATAAATATTAGACTCTTAATACACTTGATAAAAATAGACAAGAGATGTTAAGTGACTTGCACAATTTTGTATATTCAAATGACTAAAACAGGAACTAAACCTTGTTCTCAGTACCATGTCTCAATCTATGTACCAGTTACTTCCACTCTTGAGGGCTTTTTCAGCTTTTGCATTCCAACAGCAGAATGTATAACCTGAGTTCCTCAGAGAGCAGAATTGACAAAAAAGGCTTTTCTTGTGCTACTGTTAAATTTTCAATGTGAACTGTTACTAGAGCAAACAAAGCTGGGAGCATTTTGCAATTGGTCCTAGGCAACCACACTGAAGTATGTGGGATTAGACAGCAGGTTACAGACATTTTGTATTTCACTTCCAATTGCCACATGATTCTGCTTGGTTCTTGGGATTTTTCTTAAAAATAGGCCAACTAAACTAAACACAACAGCTAAATAGAGACACTTGTACATCTATAGCTGACTGCCAAGATGTTGCATGTATGCAATGGGTCGTGTTGGGAGGTCCTGTGAGAGGTCAGTGCCTGCTGGTCATTTGTTGATGACTGTCTTGGCATGGTCCACATCTATACCATCTGCAGCAAGTAGATGTGGAACAAATTCCTCTCTGTGCTTGTACTACTCACTCAGAACAATGGTTGATTCACTCCAGACTGCAGCCTAAAAATTAACCACTGTGCTTACACTGTGAATGGAACACACTAGAATTGAAATAGGGAGTGAACTAATTTGACCATATTAATGCATGTAGTTAGCTGCTGTTGTCTTATAACCATACTTTTTTTAGTCAAAAATGTGAGGAGGTTTTCAAGTTAGCAGAGGAAGGGTGTTTTAGAAAATTTATCCATTAGAAAAATAAGAACATAAAACCTGAAATATTTAAAAATAGCATTTAAAAATTCATTTAAGTAATTGCAATGTAGTTGGCTGATATAAGAAAAGACATTGATTAGATTATCCAGGAGGTCTTCTGTACCTCTGCCTTCCAGGAAAGTCCCATAATGAGTATCTGTAATCTAATATTTTGCGCTTTCCAAACAGGGCCGCTCTCATATTTCTTGTATGCCAGGAACTGTTCGACGCTGGAACTATCCATCTCCTCTCTGCATTGGTATGCATCCTTACTTGTTTTCACTGTTCTGACCATCAGTCAGAAGAAATTCCTGGCTTTGTCATGCCTGCTGTTCTTCAACTTAATTCTGTTTAGTTCAAAACATTTTTGAGTTTCCATTTGTGTCTATGACATACAGTTTAAAAAAAGAGATTTTTTCTTTAATATATAGTGTATATGCCATTTGAAAAATTACCATGTAAGTGGGCAAAGGAGGAAACCCATATGTTAATCATTGTTTAGCTTGTCCTGAATACTCTACTTTGAATCAGGGTGAATCTTCTTCATAAGGGAGAGGATATTAACATGTTCCTTTTCCAAAAAGCTCAGTGTGGGTAAACTTCTCAGGCACAAGGCAGGTAACGCAGGGCACCTCGGAGTTTTCCCAAAGAAGCAGGCAGTGGAGAGCAACTCTGAAGCCAAGCCTTCAGGGGTGGTGGAATGAAAAGGAGTTTTAGGGATCCAGAAAAGGCTGGCTCTTTTCATCTGAGAAAGATGTTAAACTATGATAAGTTAACAAGCAAAGCTTAAAAGAACCAGTCAAGGTTGTGCTGTCTTTTGGTGTTCTTATTTCAAGAAAAGCAGGAATTTAGAGGTGAGAAACACATGTCCATAATAATGTTCTGTCACTTCAGCTTTGAAATGTATTCTTCAGTGAATGCTTTTAATTTTAATATTCAGTAAGCAAAAGCTGTTCCTTTGAGTTTCATATCTAAGAGGAATTTAAAAGATTGGGATAACATTGAGCAATATTAAAGTGAAATAATTTTAAAGATTCCTTTTCAAATTGACCCTGTACAATATTTTGTATTGTCAACTTCTACTGAAGCAGTCAATTCTGATTAATATGAAAGCAGTGCAAATCCTTCAAACCAGTTTTAGACATGGAAAATTTATTCACACTGGTGTGTTTTGGGGTTTTTGGGCAGGTTTGTTGTTTGTGTTCTTTTTGTAGTAATTTTCTGTTTCACCTTGTATATTAAATATAGTTCCTGTTTGCAAATAGTGCACTCATTGAATTATGAAATTGTGCTATCCTGGAAGCTACAGTACCCCTAAGAAAACAAACGAACCCTTAAAATATGACTCCCCCTTTCTCCCACCTCCAACCCATAAAGTGTTAATGTCTATAGAATGAAAACTAAAATCAATTCTTTCCACTAAATATTTAACATTAAAAGGAGGTAAAGACATTTGAGAAGTCTGAAACTGATTTCTCAGCTTTTCAGAGGAGTTCTTTTGATTTTGATTCAATTTTTTTCTGTCATCTAATCAGTAGATTATTTTAATTTTTCAGTATAATTATTAAAACAGACAGTATCACAGTATCACAATTGTGTTATCAGATGATGTAGCAATATAATACCTGGCATGAAGACTCACAGACTTTAAAGTAATGATTTCTTACATAATGAATATAGATGGCAATATTTTAATTTGATTTCTTGAAGTTATTTTTTCTTCATATTACTGTCCTAGCAAAGGTGCAAACTCAGCCACTTCTTTGCAAGTTGTTTTACGTATTTATAATGTAGCTTTATGCCATTTTAAATTATGCAAATAGGTTTTCATGAACTTGCTGAATAGCAGCATACTGATAGAGCAAGAGTAATTCTGTTATGGAGATAGTCTATTCTTTCTGAATGAAAGCAAAACCTGTGGTGAGTTTTTTTTTTTTCTGTTTGCCTTTTTTTATATTCAAGTGTGATTTTAGCTATACAGTCTGATAGATCTGCTTCTACATCACGGGTCAGTATCGTAAATCAGATTAATTCCAGATTTCCTCTGATTATGAAGCATATGTCAGCATAGCACCAGACATTTCTAACCATAATTGTCAAGCTGAGACAGTGGGTTACCCAGTCTATGTGTGCAACTACACATTTGTAGTTAAATTACAGTGAACTTATGGCCTTAAGTAAACATTTTGCTCTAAATCAAATTATTTTTTTGTTTCTCCTTCATGAGTAATGTTTTGAATGTGCTAAAATTCACTCCTTGGGGGTCATGGGGCTAAAATGAAAAAAACATTTTTTTAAATTAAGCATGTATCAAATATTAAGAAATAATATTAATAAAAATACAGTGACTTTCTTTTTATTTTTAATAGCTAAGTGTGGTGGAACACTGACAAACATGGGTGGTGTGATCCTAAGCCCAGGTTTTCCTGGAAATTACCCTAGTAACTTAGATTGCACATGGAAAATTTTATTGCCTATTGGATATGGTAAGTAAACGTACATTGGAAAATCAATTATTTGTAATCATCAACTTGAAATGTATATAAGTATTGTGATTTCTGGTATGCAGTAGATTTTAGATTTTATCCAGTGAATGTATTGTGAACCTCTTACATTTGCTATCTTTTGATTCTAAATCACTGGCAATTTAAAAATACATCTTTGTCAAAGCAACTTGTTATTAATTTCTTGTGTCTCGGAAACTTATTTCAAAGCAAATAAAATGTGTGGCATGAAGATATGTCAGATGAAATAAATAATGTAGCTTTTACATTAATTAATGATATTTTGTTTAATGTCCTTTCACTGTCATCCAAGTGACATTTTAGCAGTATTTTTCTGTTCTGTAAAAATGAAAAAAATCTAATTTCTAGCACTACAAATTTGGTTAAAAGCATTCTCAAATTGTATTCCAAATCCTAGATGGCATTTGCCAATTTAGAAACTTTCTAGGTTTACATTGAAACTATTGTCATACAGAAAATATCTTCATAAATAAGTGAAAACTATGTTGAGAAGGTAATCATGGATAATAAGGATCATATAAGTTAATGTATAAAGCAGTTTATTTAGTAGCTTATTTAGTTTTGGCTGGAAAAACAAAACAAAAAACAACCAAACAACCTTTTTTATACAACTGATTCAGTCTCAAACCACAGAGGCAAGGAAATGAGCTATAAATAAGACTGAGCGAATTACCCTGGTGATTAATTTATAAGGTTCTCTCCTGGAGTGAAGAATATGTCTCTACTGCTAAGTAAGACTGTCAAGCAGAATTAAGGCATTAAATATTTCACACTGCTTTGTTGGCGCATTCAGTAATTCTGTTTTATTCCGTTACAACTGGTTCTTCAGAGTCTACCAGAGTTAAGTTATGTGCAAGTAGTGTATTTGCTAGTTACTTGATACTTTTTAGCTTTCACACTAGGGGTTTATCCTCCATTCCTCTTTTAATATTGTTCATACATATAATTTGAGAAGCCTGGATTCCAAGTCATTAGTCCACATGAAAGTAGTACCAGTGCTTCAAAACAGCTTTTCCCATGAGATTAGGCTTATACTACTGACTGTTAAGCATTTTTTCAATGCTGAAAGGCCTGGTTCAACCACCGAAGAGAGTTTGTGGTAAATTCTCTGAAGTAAATCCGTGTCACCAGTCTGGAGTTCAGTGCATCTTACAGGGCTGTATACAAGGTGAAATGGCACGAAAGACGGACTGGCCCAACCTGAAAGGAAAGGGAGACAAATACAAGTGACTCGGGTCAGGAAAAGCAGGCTAGAATAGATAGTTGGAACTAGGAAGGTAAACTTGTGCCACTGAAAGGTCGTTCTCTTAGACTTTGTGGGTGCTGATCTGATCTGAGTCTCTATGAGAGGCCCAGCCCGGCTACAGGAATGCTTTTGTGGCAGAGTCCTGACAATGCCGTGGCACAGTAGGATTTGTGATATGCCCCTCCCTTGAGTGTTGCTGTTGACTGGTTTAGGAATCTGGCAAATACCTGGTGTTGACTCTGTGACTTCCTTTAATTGATCCTTCCATGTGTGTTTATGATATTTATTGATAACCAAAAATTTAGAAACTCCAACTCTTGTAATACTTAGCATCCATTTCCTTAACTTAAACACCACACTTTGAATAGTGACTAAAATTTAATATAGTGTCTATAACAATTACTATTTTTATTTACATGCTGTAATATTAGGCAACATGAATGATAAAACTTTGTTTTTCTTTCTCAATGCTGCAGGTGCACACATTCAGTTTTTGAATTTCTCTACTGAAGCAAATCATGATTTCCTTGAAATTCAGAATGGGCCTCACCACACCAGTTCTATGATTGGCCAGTTTAGTGGAATGGAACTCCCATCACCTTTGCTAAGTACTACTCATGAAACACTTGTCCATTTTTACAGTGATCACTCAGAAAACAGGCAAGGATTTAAGCTGACATACCAAGGTAAATGCGAGCTAGCACAATGATGCTTGTGGTTAGAAAGAAAAAATAACATTTTAATTAGGTTTTATTATTATTGTAAAAGATGTATTTGGCATATGCTACATAGCATTTTTAAATTTGTGGATTCCTTAATTCATAGGTTGGAATTTTCAAAAATGAAATTGTGTTGAGTTGCAATATATGTTTCATTGATGTAAAAACCTGAAAACAAGGTCATGTTATTTTCCAAAGGTCATATACCTGATACTCCTTTCCATACTCTTAAGGTGTACTGTTGCTGAAAAATACTCTAATATTCACTGGTTTGTTTTCCCATTTATAAAATCTTGCTATATTTAATGTATTGTATTTAATGGATGAGTATTTAAAAATACAGTAAGGGTTATTTTCAGGTGAAAAGTTTTTGATAGTTTGTGAAAGTTTGGCTTGGAAACCAAAACGAAACCAAGACAAGTTTTATAATTCCTATGTTATAGCAGTCTAGACTTACATGAAAAATTGCAGGAAATTAAAAGATGCCAGATAACACACATTTTCTATCTATTCTCAAATATATATAATCAATATTTGAAAATGTGAACTTTTTGTGGTCCTTTACTGTTATCTTTTTTCTTCATCTTCATTTTTTCCTTGTTAATTTCACATTAGTGGCAATAAAACATCATTATTTTGTGCACATTTTTGCAATATTCTTACTGACAACAGTTGAGCCCCATGGCAAGATCTGTACAGTTTAAACCAATGGAATTGCTGGTTGAATTCTCATCTAACCTCAGTGGGAAATTCATGCTGCCTTATTCTATGACCCTAATTTAGGTAACTTGGATATATGTTGTGGGTAAATACTGGTGGGCAGTTAAGCACTACACAGCTATTGGCTCACTTTCGTCCCACCCATAGTGGAATGGAAGAGAAAAGGAATAGTCAAAATAAGAAAGCTAGGGGGCCAGCATAAAACACCTTGTTTAATAAGTGAAGGATGAGAGTGAAAAGAGATAACGATAACAAAAAAAAAAGTGGTGCAAAGGCCTTCACTCTCCACTGGCCATAGACAGACTGGTGCCCAGACAAAGATGTCTAAAGTCTCTAATCCCCCTCTCCCTTTCGTTACTGTTCATGATTTTATATGATATGGAATATCTCTTTGTTTAGTTCAGGTATATGCCTGGTTATGTCCTGTCTCAACCTATTGTACAGTCCCAATCTATTCACTGGCAGAACAGAGTGGGAAACAGAAATGCCCTTGCTGTTGTTCAACAAAAGCCAGATCAGTATTATTTTAGCCACAAATCTAAAACACATCACCATATGAGCTGTTGTGAAGGCAACAAATTGTCATATCCAGGCCAAGCACGCTATTTGTTTACATACATACACATATATACTGTTATAGTTAGATCATACCTATGAAGTCAGTGGATAGAGAGGAAGATTCTGAACACCTGTATTAGGCTAAGGCTCATAAAGCATGCCCACAAAGAAGTCTTATCTCTCTGTTGTTTGTGGAGTTTTGTTCTACCACATAGTCTTAGAAGTAGGGAATACTCTTCCACATCACACCCACCTAGTGTGAGTTTCATTCTGAGCAATCAATGGTAATTGTGATTGGCAAGCTACAGAAATGACAAATAAATAAAGTACAAAGCCATGTAGAGTGTTTTCTATCTCGTCTCTAATATTCTTTGTTCTGATTCTAATTAGTGTGTTTTTCCTTACTATAACAAGCCGTTCCTTAATGGCATCGAGTCTTTGTAATTTCAGCTACATGTCAATAATTCCAGACTACAGCATTTTCTGTCCTGAAATGAATAGATAAATTTTATGTTATTTGTAGACTGTACAACATATTCTTCTAGAGGCAATGTTGTAGCTTGCTCAATAGGTGCATAGTTTATTACTCTTTTCTTCTATTCTTCCCTTTCTCACTTTTTCCAATAGGACTATTTTTTCTAGTCAGAAATAAATGAGAGAATGATGAAGAGGACATCATACAATATAAACTGCTTTTTTTGGTTCATTCTAAACATTTCTTGTTAAAATCAGTAGCTTTTTATGTAAGTTGCTTGCTTTCTGTTTCTCCCACTTGCAACTCTTCAGCTGTAAGCAAGTGTGTGATCATAACTGCCTCACTGACAGTGTAAAATTTTATCCTGTTAAATAGAGGAAAAGCAATTCACTTGAAACCAGAAAACTGTGTTATGAAATATTAAAATAATAAAATATTTTTTACATGATAAAGACTGTATAGTCGCATTCTCAGAATAAAAGAAAATGTCTAAAAAGAAGTATTGTTTTTAGAAATTCAGAAACTTTTAGTAGTATTTTGCAAGAATTTAGAAAAAGAATCCAGAAACATTATTGAATTCTCAAAAAATAGAAATAATTTGATAAGAATTTTCATAGTTCAGTTATTAGGCTAATAGTTATAATAGTAGATAGAAAAAAAAACAGAACCAAGAAAGAGATGCGTTTATATTAACTGATTCTTGAGTCATTCTAATTTCAAATTAAAAATTACACCTAGTATTTATCTCCTTGTTTCACAAAAAGTGTGGTTGTGGGTGTATTTGAATTACCAAATGCATATATATTCATCTAATTTATTCTCCTCGTGAGTGAGAAGCAAAGCCATTTCTCCAGTAAAGGCAACTCAAGCAATTCATTTTTATGTAATACTTTTTACTTATAAAGAGGCTCTGGGGTGACTCATTCCTGAAATATTGCTTTAAAAAAAGTGCAATATTTCAGTAAATATAATTTAAAAGTATGGTTTTAGAATAAAATGAAAAAAAACCCACCACAACATAATCTGCTTAGATAAAAAGGGGCTGGGAAAAAAATTCTTTAAAAAGGGACTTACAATTTATTGATTTTTTTTTCCTAATGTGGAAAGTTAGTAACACTGTCACATTCAGCTTTTAAGAGATTATGATCTATCAGCTAAGCTCACTGTATTGAACTTCTAATTGACTTATGTTCCCTCTTCTTATCTGTGTTCTTTTCTTTATTATACATACAGATTTTGGACTTTTGCTCTTTAAAAATTAATTATCTTGAATGTGTTCATTTTTTTTCAGAGAGCAGAAACTCTGTTGCTTCTGAGATCCCAGACTGCACTAACCATTTCTATTGCAAAGATTTAACAATTATTTCTATGATTATTGTATTTTATAACTTCATATTATTGAGCACAAGTAACTTATCCAATATAATTTAGAACATATAGGAAATCATACACTCAATTCAAGGTATTTGTAATGTATGAAATTCTGGAAGTGTTATGTTTTAGTGTATTCACTATTCTTCTGAGTGCTGTGGAAGAAAATGCCAGTGGTTTTCAATTGAGCAGTTTTGGTAACTTCTTTATTTTTCATCATACAAAGTATATGTTGCTTTTGATGGCTGACTTTTCCTGCACCACATCTGTTGCCCTTGATGCTTTTCCAACTCCTTTTAATATTATACTTCTTGATTTTTCTCTCTTCCTCTTAGTTTATCTGCAATTGCTGAAACTTGACTTAAAAAATAATTCCTCCTTCCTTCAGTGTTTCTCTTTTTCTTCTCCTTATTCACTGTTAGAAATATTGTTTTCCTTTCCACAAATCAAATGTCATAGAAGTCTCAGCCTGAGTTGTTTGGATGATGAAACTCAGCACTGTTTTACTGTGTGGCTGTCATGCTTCTTAGTATACCTTTGTTATTCAATTTTGAAACCACTATCCGGTTGTAGTCAAATTTTCTGAAATAATGCCCCTATTGAGAGGAGAGCTTCAGCACTACTCCACAGATATCAATTGAGTTTGGCTTGCTGGCTCCATAGTCAGAATATTCCTTCCTCATTTTAATAGGCAGTGTCTTCCTTAACTGCTATTCATGGGATATAGATGTGGGAGGGAGATAAAATATGAGATTGTCATGGCTGTCACATTCAAAATCTTCTTATGGGCAAAAGGAAGCATATCAAATATAGAAAGCTAGGGATTTATTCTTAGTGCAATTCATGATCACACAGTCAGCTTTGCTATTTCTATTGCTATTTCTATTATTTTTTAAAGCAGATGGAGCTGAACACCTGATATCTTTGTACATTTAAGTAGATGATTTTTCATACTGCTTCTAATTGATCCTGTTTTAGGATGTCCTCATATGTTATAATTGGAGGGGGGGTGGGGGGCAGGAAAGAGTTTTATAAACAAAAAAGCACCGCTTTTTAAATAGTGAAATTAATTTAATTTACCCTTTAACAAAAAAAAAAAAAAGGAGTAGGCAAAAGAATCCATAATTGCAGTCACATTTCCCACACCCATTGAAGCTGTCCTAATGAATGTGTTGCATATTAGGAAGTGCTCACAGGTTTGCATAACTTAATCCTAATTTGATTTTTTAAAAGAATGTACTTAAATTTACGTTAAAAAGAATTTTTTTGGTTTGTTGGTTTGTTGGTTTTTTGTTTTGTTTTGTTGTGTTTGTTTTCTTTTTTTTTTTTTACTCAGTGGTACAAAACCCAGTTCAGTTCAAGGACTGGTTTTCATATGTCAAAAAATATTGCCATTTCTACTAAGTATTATACAGTAAGTATAATGGCATTAAGGTAGCAGACTATTTTTGCAAGGTAGATGACTTTTTGTAAATACCAATATAAAAGTAAAGGGAGATTGGTGGTGGTTATGGTTATTCAATGAAATTTGCATGTTATAAAAAAATGAAGTTTTCCAGACATCTTATCATTTTTTGAAGGATAAGGCTTTTTGATGACCCCTCATCTCAAGCAAGAGCAAAGAATATGAATATTGTAGAGTGAATGATGGAATTAATAATGCTTTTTCTCAATTTTTCTATTTTTTTTTTTCTGAAGACAGAGATTGAGACTTAATATAGCCTGGGATTGTACTCTGAGCACACTATTTTAGGAAGGAAGAAAAGTGTATGCACACTCAGGACAGTAAATTATTTTCTACCTATGTGCTTGCAAGGAGCTAGTGCTGCTCCTTAAGCACTATCATATGAATTCTCACAGCACAGGATTTGAATATATAACTTAGGTACTGTGTATTTCTGAGCACAGTAAAAAGCTTTGTCTCCTTAGCAGAACCCCAGGGAAATTACAGCTCTGAGTACCATCGCCAGTCAGGTCCTTTTTGTTTATGCTCTGATATTTTCATTTTTTCTTACCCTTCAGCTTTGCAATTGCAATACACAGGGTATGGTGGGTATTCCATTATGCTCAAGATAGATTACTGAATGTCTGTACATTGTGAAACTTTTTGTTTCATTTATTACAAGAAGGAAGTTCATACTGATTGCCTGTTGAACTATTGGAAACATAATAAATTTTATTATATATAATTTTTATTTTTTGTAAGATGTTGAGGACTCTAAAAGTACCTGATTTTTAAAATATCTGTATTTAAGTTTAATTACACCTTTTCTACTATTGAAATAAATATCATCCTGTTAAATTAAAACAAACCAACAAACAAACAAAGAACACCAGGAGTGTTAAGAAAGGCTGTCTCTTGTTATGGGAGTTGTGGTTTTACTATTTCTGTAAAGCAGCAAAGAGAAGAAGCAGCCACAAATATTTAGATGAACATTTCTATATCACATTTGACTGACAATCTTATGTTTCTGAGACCCTCATATCTGTCGAATCTCAGTATCTAAGCTATAAACAGCCTATGTACATTAGATCTGGGGGGAAGAAGAACGATCACAGAACTTGTTTGGCAGGCCAATTTGTAGTGAGTCAGAAGAAATACATAACTTTTATGGCCTTTGTGAGATTCATATCAGAAATTAGTACACAGAAGAATACATTTAGTCTAATGCTTCATAAGACATATTTGTGGGACTTAATTCCTGTCCATATAATTAATGTTACCTCAGCCTTTAATATTCCTGGAATGTCTTTTTTTGCCACATGTCTTTCCGTTTAGGACTAGGGCTTCTTCAAGGGAAATGAAATATAGTTTTGCTTTGTGTTATTTTTACTGTGGAAATCCTAGTCTATTATCGGAACAAAAGAGTATTTTGAGTCTGTTCTGAATTTCAATATAGGATAAAGCTGAATATGAGGTAAGTATCTTACATGTATTTAGAGAGCAACATGTTCCAAAAAATATACTGAAAAAAAAGTTCAAATTTTGCTTTCTTTCTTCTAAAAATACTCTCATGCACATACAAAACATGATTTAAACATGTTAAATCTGATCACCTTTATCTAGAATAAAGTCAATTATGATGGACCTTCTAAATCATAGGAATGATGAAATGAAAAGGAGATAGTTGAAGAATTGTAGTATTTCTAAAATAGTTTCAGATGAAGTCCTAAGACAGGAATGCCAATGGAAATAAAAATATGATTTTTTCAGGACTTCATAGCAAATTATTTTCTAACTCAATAAGCAACATTTTATGACTCTAGTTCTGAGTCATGGCATCTGGAAAAATTATGGCCTTTGATGCCTAGAGCAATAAACTAGGCTTCCAAGTTGCCAGTCCTATCCTGGGCTGCAGCAAATTGCACACTGGGTTTCCATAAAAAAAAGGCATGGTCAGCAGGTCTAGGGAGGTGGTTTTGTCCCTCTACTTATCTCTTGAGACACCACCTGGAGTATTGTATACAGCTCTTGTGCTCTGAGCACAAGAAAGGCATGGCCCTGTTCAAGTGGGTCCAGAGGAGGGTTACAAAAATAAACGTAATGCTGGAATACCTCTATAATGGAAAGAGACTGAGAGAGCTGGGGTTTCCCAGCCTGGAAAAGAGAAGGTTCCAGGGTTACTTTATTGTGGCCTTTCAGTACTTAAAAGGGTCATGTAAGAAAGAGGGAGAGAGGCTTTTTACCAAGGACTTTAGTAACAAGAGGAAACAGTTTTAAATCAAAAAAGGGTAGATTTCTATTGGATATAAGGAAGAAATATTTTAAGATGAGATACTGGAAAAGCAAAAGCTGTGGGTGCCCCATTCCTGGAGGTCTTAAAAGTCAGGTTGGATGGGACTTCTAGCAATCTATTCTGCTGAAATACATCCATAACAGGCGGGTTGGAACTAGATCACCTTTAAAGGTCCCTTCTAATTCAACCTATGCTAGGCTGAGAAGTGGATTTTTTTTTATTGTCTGTAGTTATACACACTATGACAATTGAGAAATGTACAATAACCCTAAATGAAAGTTTTAAGTGAGCTAATTGTGAGCTTTCCTAGCATTTGAGTGATTGCATGCTCAATACTCTGCTAATACCATTTTTCTGTAAAGCAATTATTTCCATGTTCAAGTGTTAGAGAAGTATATGGCACTT
This sequence comes from Pithys albifrons albifrons, assembly GCF_047495875.1. Classification (NCBI taxonomy): domain Eukaryota; kingdom Metazoa; phylum Chordata; class Aves; order Passeriformes; family Thamnophilidae; genus Pithys; species Pithys albifrons. The sequence goes on along the minus strand of NC_092459.1, from coordinate 20,181,579 downwards.
GAAAAACCAATAAATCACCCTAATGTTTATGTAAGATGGAAAATACATTTAAATCATACAAACAGGATAGTAGAGGATCAGTTGCATTTCTTTTGTGATTTATGCTCTTTTCTTATCAGTGCTGCACAAAGAAATGCCAAATGCTTATAAAAGATAATTCAAAATTCAAGCATTTGACTGCTGCCAGTATTGGACTGAAATATTTTTTCTCAGATTTTCTTTACGTTGGGCTTTATTTCAGGCTTTTGCTGGAGTTTTTGTCTGCCGTGAAATAGCATCTCAGTTTTTAAAGCTCAGTACCAACCAAGTCTTTTGGTGTGACACTCATAAAAAGAGTTTTCTTTTGTAAGGTATGACATCAGGATTTGTTAGTAATATTTCATAGTCATGACTGAACAATTAATTTCTCTGTTAAACCAGGTGTTATTGCATATATCAAAAACCCAGAAAATAATACAATTCATATTTATACTAAAACTATAAAACATACTCCCTGAGGGGCCTTTAAATCATGATATATCATAGTCAGATGGATGACCTGCCTAATATTTTATGAGTCATCTATAGGATTTGTGCCAAAAACCACATGTAGAGTATCTTAATATTTTATATCTTATTTTTTAAAATAGCAAATAACAAAACAAGCAATTGTGCTCTGCTCATGTGTGAGTGCTTTCACCCTTAACTGACTGACCTTCAAATTTATGGTGATCTTCACAGTTTCTACTCTTACTGAACAAATACCAGAACAGCCCCCCGAAGTTTCCATATGTGTTCTGTTTATGTTACTTACAACAGGCAAAAAGCCTGTGCATCTCTGAATAGATAGTAGCTAGAATTGAATAAGCTAGACTTCATTTATTTTTCATTTACTATCCAAAGGACTATAAGGGATGGTGTGTAAATTAAAGGGACAGAGAGATGTTGATGCTCCTTCAGGATTTCCCCTCTCACTTGAGTGGTTCCTGTGTTATTTTCTTATGTAGATAAGCAAGATAAAGTTTTTTCTGAAAATAATTTTACTACTTAAAAAGTCTGAGAATGTGTTACATAATTTTAAAATGTAAGCTATGAATACAATATTGCTACAGGTTAACCAGTAAGGAACGATTCCTCCATGTGTATTCATTTCCTCAAAATATTGTACAATCAAAGTTTTAAAGTTTCAATATTTATTGTAATTGTTCCAAACCAGTTTTGTTGTAATTATTGGGCAATATATTGATGCACCTTTTCAAAAAAATCTGTGAGATCCTCTTACCCTCCAGAATAATCTTCTATTTTTAATATAATTCGCAAAGTATTTTGTACCGTTCAATATATCCATCTTAATATGTCCTGTACTCTTAAATAATAGTACTCTATTTTGTATAAAGATGTTGATAATAAAGGTATTATCTATAGTAGTACCGCAAAAATAATGTTAACAGGAGTAATAATAGCATTAAAACTTAATGAGCCATTACTGGATTTAACACAAAATTTGAGTGAACCACAGTTTAGGTAGAATAAACCTTTTTGCATTTCCTTTCCAGTTACAGTTAATTTCTGTTCTTAAGTTTTCAATTTATTTTCTTACTTTTTGTTATTTGGGAGAAGGGCGGTCTGATTTTTTAGAGGATTTCAGAATATTTTGGATACCTCCAAGTCTCTTCCAGCTTTGTAATGTTTCAAACACTAGAGTCTGGATTCACTGATGAAATTAGGGAAAAGAATGTTTTCTGAAAATAAATCTTTATTGCATAGCATGATTGTGATTAGCAATGATTAAAAAACCTAATGACAGTAGCTGTACTTCAGTCAAGCAATTAAGTACAAACTTCATTATAATTAAGTACTTAAGGATATCTAAGTTATATGTTTAGTTTAATCTTGCTGAAGTGGCTTGTTTAAATAATCCAGTTGACAGTAGTAAGTATACACTTCTAGGATTAACATGTCCATATTGTAAAGATTAGCTTTGAAAAATAACGAAATACTTGGTTCAAGAGTTAGTTCTTCATCTTTCTATATTTTTAGTGCTTGGTCTTAATGGTACATGTTAATATAAAGCTCACTGATATTACTGCTCATATTCTGAACTTTCTTCTGACTGAAGTATTTCATGACTACAAATAGAATGCTCAGAGAGAGCAGGACATTCATCTTCTCAACACTTACTTTTTAAATGGCAATTACTTACTATCTTATCTATGTGAAGTTGCTTGAAATAATTCTGTATAACAGTTTTATGAAACTCTCTTCCTGTTTTGCTTCATATCGAACTACTTAGTTTTAAATTATCCTTGTATCTTAGTAAGTGTTATTAGTGAAAATTCCTTCTGAATTTTCATCAAACTAGCTTTTATGAATTAAATGAGTTTCATTGAATAATATTTTGAAGTCTGAAAATATAGAGCCCAACAGCAAATAAATCATTAAAGCTATTTCTAAAAGGAACATTTCCCTTGATAAATATCTGTAATTTTTTAGACCTTTATGGTGTCCTGTTGCTTTATAGTCTGTCATTAATTCTTTTCCATTTTTGATCAGGTAATTTTTTGGTGTAGTTAAATATATATTAAAAAATCCAGTGGATTTTTTTTTATAAGTTTTAAGGAATTAATGACTTTGTTATCTATTACTAGAATATTTCTGGATGGTCCCAATGGATGGTTTATTTCTTCTTGGGTGTTAATCACTATATTACTGGAGCCTGACCCTCCAGTGTTTACCTATTATTGAATGCCTTGCAAAACATATAGTAATGTGTTCTTCCTGTGTTGAGAGTTGATTAAGCAACAAAAAGTACTCCTGTTCTCTTCCAGCTTACGAGTTACAGAACTGCCCTGATCCTCCTCCTTTTTTGAATGGATATATAGTCAACTCAGATTACAGTGTGGGTCAGTCGGTATCATTTGAATGCTATCCTGGATATGTTTTGAGGGGTCAGCCTGTTCTCACATGTCAATATGGAATCAACAGAAATTGGAATTACCATTTTCCCAGATGTGAAGGTAACTTTCTGATACTACCTTTGCTTCAGAACTCACAGTGCTTTCTCATTTTAGTTTAGTTGTTTGTGTGCATGTACGTAATGCTGCTTTTGCTGAAGAACTGTATTTTTATCCTAATCTGTAATGTAAGCAGTTAAAGGCAGAATACTATGTGCTTTTATAAATCATAAATATTTTATGAGTCATGTTCTTTAGCACTGATTTATTGTTCCTATTAATATTTGTCAGTTGTATTGATTATGAGAACTTACGATACTACCAGAAATTATTTTAAACTCAGTGTGATATTTTTTTTTCTGATTTGAGGATAAGGGGGATAAGTGTACAATATGGCATATAACATTTTATAGTGTGAAGCTTTAACTTAGACTTTCATCTAAAATATGCAAGTGCAAAAAAATTTTAGATATTATTTTAGAGCTTTGAGGCTTTGATAAAGTGTCATATAGGATGTTACGACAAAAGTAAGTAGTCAGTGTGTAGAGCTGAAGTGGTCACAGAGAATCAACCAGTTAAGAACATATAAAATAGATTTAAATAAATGGTTTCCATCATGACAAGAGGCTAATGCATCTACATGTTTGCACTGCAGAATGTATGTTCAGTATATTTTACACTGATTCTAAGAGATGGGACAGAAGGTTCTCTACAGAATATATCTGATAGATTTTATGTTAGTCAAACCAGAAAAGCCTGTGGGGAATTCAAGAGATATTTAACTGAGCTACAGGTGTTAGCCATGAAAAAACTGGGAAAGAAGGATCAGTCATTCTTTTTCAGGAAAGACTGCTAGAGGCTAGAAAGAAATTTTCCTCTGGGGAAGGCTAACATACTGTTTTCTACCTTGGGTTCTCTGCATCAATATTCAACACCAAGGGTTCAGTTTTGTCAGAAGGAAAAGCTACACGAGGTGGTCTAAATGTCTGCTAAGACACTGCAATTTCTTGCTTCCCACATGAGAATTTTAATATTGTCAGAAATGATTTCAAGTTATTTTCTTATTTTTCTGAGCAGCTTAACTATATTGCTCTGCAGCATGAACACATGTTTTGTACATGTACGTAGGAGAGGACATATGTATTATTTCTTCATATTGTCATTTAAATCCAATATTGCAAGAATCCATGAAATCTACATTCTAGTTCCATAATAGGTAGAGAAAAATGCCACAAACTTCTCAGAAAACTGGTACAGTAAATGCATAAAGGAGGTTGAAATTATTGGATATTTCTTGAAATGAGAAGGGTTTACAAGGGAGAAATAAATTTTGAAATAAGTATTCTGAATGGAAAATACAAATACAAATCTTTGTTCATGTGGGACTTTTTAAAACATATAAACAATTACAAAACTGAAATTCTTGGTATTTCTAAAATTACTACTACTACTACTACTATTATTATTTTTATTCAGGAGTAAGACATAAACATTCTCTGTTGGCTAAAGCGAAAAGACAGTGTTTGGACAGAACATTTGGCATTGGGAGTGAGAAAGGCCATGCCCCCTGACATCATGAGCAGCTGTGGAAATTCATAAAAAAAGGACATTAAATAGTTATCATTCAGATTCTAGTATAGACAGGTTGAAGGGAGAGGAGATGAGCAGAACACAAAGATTCAAAACTCTAGCCTGCCACTGGAAGGCTGACCAAAAAGCCAAGATTTTCATGCTTTTGGAAGCCATCTGCATTCTAAATCATATTCTCCACTGTGTATCAGGGGATTTGAAATTAAAAAGCTTAAATTAGAAAAATTAGATTAATTTCTGCTGAGATTAGAGTAGAATTTTGTCATATAGTTATGCTTTCTAAGACTTTACCCCTGTGCAATCAAGTTGTCCTAATGATATACTGTAGCTGTTTCAGCATAACACGTGTAACTGTCACATAAATGATTCACTGAGTTTGGGTACCGTTGGGTAGAACTTTAAAAATGTTTACTGTCCTTCCATACACAGTGCTGTCTGAACTTGTGTAAGAATGGACATGGGAACACATACTGTTATATTCATTCATTTGTAAATCAACATGTAGTCTACTGCTAGCATTTGAAAGTTTAGAAGACTTGATAATACACTTTTCCATTTAAAAAATCTATGTTTTTTCATGCTTATTGTTCAAAGTGAAATATAAGGCCTTCATTAATTTAGAGTGGTTTCTTTATTCAAAGTAAAGCTATTTTTATCTTGTGTGAAATATAACCTGTTATTTATGTTTAATTTTCTGTCTTCTGTGATCTTTAAGGATCTTTGGAGAAAGCCAAGTAACACCTGGGTCTATTAGAGTTATGTAACCTGTGACCCTTTTTTTTTCTCAGACAATTTATTGCTGTCATTGCTAACAATCATATAAGCAGAATTAGACTGTCTTTACTGAGATACAATCAACCTGCATTATTCTCTGCTGTGTATTAGAGAATAATGGAGGGAAAATAAAAAATGTGCGCAATCATTAACATCATTAATAAATCTGTCAAAAATACAACAAACTCAAAAATATTTTAGTTGATGCCGTGAATGACCCTTCCCCCAAAAAACAGGACTTCGAGCCACGTTAGTGTAGGGTAAGATAAAAAGTAAAGGTCCTTTAATAACACAGGGCCTACAGCCCACAGGAATACAGGATGACATGCATGTGTCTCAGTTCTTGTTTCCATGGCTTTTATAATCAGATCCCTCCAATCATTGCTTTACACATTTCTCAGTCCAGCCCCAGTCCCATCCCTGGACCAACCCCTGGAATTGGGTCTGGGGTCGTCAAGACCCTCTGTCTTCATCAACTCTTCTTCCTCAGCCACACAAAGATCTCTTGGAGTTCATCCAATTCTGGCTTTTGGGTCACTCTGACCTGTGTTTATGTTTCATTCTGTAGGCCTTCTGATATCCTTCAGCTCTTTACCTTGGAAAGGAGTCTAAACAAGGTTAATTAACTAAAGGAATTTGAGCTCCCTGTTCTGGGACAGGGGCAGTGATAGAAAGGCATTAAACTTAAACTGTTAGAAATATTAACCCTCTAAAAATCTACAACTACTGTGTTCCTAAAATCTACAAAATGTGAAAATCAGAACAAAAACCCCTTTGGCATCAAGTATAAAGCTTCAATCAGAAAAATCCTATATGTAGAAGTTAAAGGATTTTCTACTTGTCCCTATATTCCTCTCAGGAAGTGTATTTTCATATAGTAAGTGTTATGGGTTTAGACAGGTAGGCCTTAATTTAGGCTTTAAAGTTCAGACTAGGCCTAGAACTGTCAGCTGACCTGAGCTATGCTGAGCTAGCTAACAGCTGACTTCTTCTAGCCAATAATATGGTATTCCATACCATATTGCATCATCTCAAAAGGGGTAAAAGCCAGTGTGGGAGTGGCTTAGGCAGTTCCATCATGGCTGAAGTAGAAGGACGTGCTGCAGCTCTTCTACTGTGCTAGGTCTTGCTCCTGCTGCCGCTACTTGCATTTTGTTTGAGTTTCAGGAAAGTAGAAACATTTTTTTATTACTCTTTCTGTTCTTTGCTGGGTGTCTTTTGGAGTGCTTATAAAACTACAGAGATAAAATCTTTTTCAGTAGGAAGCAGAAAATTGTTGTTATATCCAACTTGTGTAAGTGTGTGTTATATTGTAATTTTCTCTTCATTTTCTCTTTTCTGTATAAATATATGTGTAGTTAGTTTAAGCATAAACCTAGTTTGAGAGTTTGTGGTTTTTTCTCCCTCTTTTTCCCTTAGCTAGTTAGGGGGGCGGGAAACCTTTTCTCTCTGTCTTGAACAGTCGGCATTTTGCCAGCTCAACCCTAGACAAGTGAGCATAATTGTCAAAGCAGTCCTAGTTGTGGACATTGAGTACTGTGGAGAGAACAGAGTAGATTTTGGAGACCTGGCAATGTGACCATGGCATGAATGTAGGGGATTAGGGACCAGTATAAAGTGGGATAGAGTCATGTTTTCATCAGAACTCAGAGTTGATAGACATTGTCAAATGCCCTTGGCCTCTTCATGCAACCAGGAATCAGACGGAATCAATCCTTCATTTTCCTTAGCTTGTTTCTTTTGTTGGGCACTAAAGGTTATGGTTCAGAAGCAGGTGCCATTCTATTCATAGAATCACAGACTGGGTGCGAATCGTAGCAGGTCATCTGGTCCAACCTCCTGCTCAAGTAGGGTACTTCTGGACCACATTACACAGAATGGTATCCAGATGTTCTAAGATGGGAAGATGGGCTAAATGCATCACACTAGTTAGTACTGATATGGATGCAGAATGTAAAGTAGTTAAAGCCTCCCTACCTGTCCTATAAATCCATTATTAAAAGAATTCTTCCAAAATGGGCTACTCATCAACTGGCCAGATTAACCTTCTATCCCAGTTGTACAGCAGCTTTAAATCATACAGAAAATGTGAATTTTTCAGTCCTTCTTCATTTTTCCCTTTTTCTTCCTCCTTTTTTCCTTTTCCCTTCTCCTTTTTCCTTTTTATTTTTTCTTTTTTTATTTTTTTTTATTTTCTATCACTTGTTGAAAGGTGAAAAAAGAAATTAAGAGGGCCTGAAGGAGAGTCATAAGAACCCTGACAATAATAACAGAAGCTTTATGGTAAGAGCTAATGAGAAAAGTTCTAGAGCAAGACTGAGTGCACATAATTGAGATTAAGGTCCCACTCTAATGAGTGAGATGCATTAATTTGCACTAATGGCCATATGTCTACTCAGATACATGCTTGCATCCATAATCAGTCAATTTGTCCAAAATGAGAGTCGAAAGAGAGCATATTATTACATATTTTCTACCCTGGAATAAAATCAACCTTTTCATAGCTTTGACTTGACTACAGGTTTCATTCAGCAAGTGTGTGCTAATTTGTGTCTGCATCTCCATTTTACTTGTTATAGGTATAATAACCATTAAATCTGCTAATGATTCACCATTAAACATGACTCAAACCTGACAGAAATAAAGTATAATGGTTTTGGAGTAGTGAAAGATTAGCTTGCGCTTTTTTGGGGGTTTTTGTTTTGTTTTGTTTTTTCTCCCCCAGGATTGTGTTCCAGTTCAATTAAGGTTCAGTTGCATGGAAACATGCAAGATTTGTTTGCTTATTTATTTCTTAACCTTGAATACAAGTAAATGTTGTCCCTGTTATGTGCTGATTTAGGTTCAAGAATTATTTGGAAACATTATTCCCAGTGGGTTTTGATCAATTTTAAGAAATGAAATCTAAGTCATCAGGATAAATTATTTCTTAGATATATCACTATTTTCTTTCTCTGAAAAGCAATGAAGGAAAAGGCTTAGGTTGTCTTGTCTTGTAAAGCTTTTAGAATTTTATAGCATTTTTATATTCCATTTATAACAAGGAAAAACATTTTCTCCTACTAATTTTTTCATTTGTTTTCAGCTCCTTGTGGCTATAATGTAACTGCTCAGAATGGCACAGTTTATTCCCCAGGATTTCCAGATGAATACCCAAATTCCAAAGACTGTACTTGGTTAATTATTGTACCTCCAGGCCATGGGATTTATATCAACTTTACCTTACTACAAACTGAACCTGTGAATGACTACATTGCAGTTTGGTATGCAATTTTTCAAAATAGAATTGATTTTTTTTTCTGAGTTATTTATCCAATCTCACTCCACCAAGCTACAACTTTTCTTAGCATTGCTCTTTAGGTTGTCATATGTGCTTAAGAATAGCATAAACCAAGTTCTAATATTATAAGGAAAATAGTATTACATATTACTGTCTGAACTCTTTAAGAATATTGTTTGAAAAGTACTTTGAAACAAACTCAGTTATTAATCAGCTCTTGTGTGAGCTCTCTTTTCTAAGTTGAAGCAATGTGAGGTCACAGTGATGTAATAATCTGCATTATGTTGAATTTCATATTCCGTGAACATAAGAGGCAATATATGTTAGTTGCAACAAAACTTTTTGACATTAGACATTAACTTGTTTAGGCATTAAGTAACCTCAGCTGAAGGAAGAGTTCTCAGGGCTGTCTGAATTCTCTTATAAGAGGAACAGACATAGAAAATTCTGAATATGTTAGACACCTTCTCATTTCTGTCTGACTATGGTCTTTTCCCCACATAAGGTGCAAAGTGACTTATTTCTCATATATGCTACAGATAGTTCAGCAAAAGAATTTGATTTAGACATGTGTGAGTCAGCTCCTTGCATCTCCCTGCTAGACCACTATTCCTATAATTATTGAGGAGGTTTTTTCAGATAGTTTATAAACATGCATAACCATTTCTGACCCGCCATTTGGCTGCCTCTGGTATTTCTATTACCTATAAACCAGAGTCCAAAATGTGTCATAGGTTGTCCTCTTCAACATCTTTGGAATTAATTTAAAAGGCAATAGTAACTTGCAATTTCCACAAGTCTATATTTATCAGCCATGATTTGAGGGCTGATGGGTTTGGTTTTTTTGGCTGATGGGTACATGAGAACTTTTTATGAGAACACACATTGAAACTTCAGTCAACCACTAAATTTCTTGACCATGTAAATACAAAACCTATTGCTAAGCCCCTGGTCTCTCAAAAAATTTAATGCCTTGATGGAAAGAGTATTCTCTGTTGCTAAAAAGAAAACAAAATAATTTTAAAAAGATATGTTGTTACAAAAGTTTAACCTGCTCTTCAGAGAAGCAAGACTGTTAATTTAAATGTTAAGAACAGTAGTTCTACAGATAACTTTATGTTTTGCTTCCTAGGGATGGTCCTGACCATAATTCACCCCAGCTAGGAGTTTTCAGTGGGAACACAGCTCTGGAAACAGCTTACAGTTCCACCAATCAGGTCCTCCTCAAATTTCACAGTGATTTTTCAACAGGAGGATTCTTTGTCCTCAATTTTCACGGTTGGTTTGCTTTATAGAATTAATATCTAATTATCACAATCAGTTAGTGAGTTTTAAAAATATTTCTTAAATTTGTAGTTTACTGATTTCCTAGGATTATGGATTTTCTATTTTTTTTAATAACAGTACAAATTAGTTTTTAAAACCACACATTAAATAATGTTAAAAATGTTAATGTGAGGCTTTGAATAAACTATCTTTAATGTTAATTGTCACTATCTAATATTAAGCTTTTACTTTCTTCAATCACTTTGACCTGTTTATTACTTACATATAACCTTCTCTAATAAAATTCTTCTCCAGCTGAGCATGCCTAGGGGTCATGGTCAGAGAGGTTTCTGATATGCTATGGTAGAGTTGAACAATAGCTTAAAGACTCATATTCAGGAAAATACTGTGTCAAAGTTACCTTCAGGGTTACAGGCTGTGTAAATTAGGCATTTAACTAAGAAGCAAAATGCTGAATTCTAGTTCTAGTTCTGACTAAGTCACCCAAATCATATATATTAAACGGAAGATTGTTAGTCATCTAGACTGTAATTCAAAAAGACAGAGTGAATTGATTTGCAAGAGCAGCAGGAAATGCCACAGAAAGAGAGTACCTTAAGATACCTGTTTGCACAGGAAAGTTCTTACGAAATTGTTCAGAGTCTGAAGTAGTGTTTTTGTCTGTGGCTTTCTCCTGAAAGGTCATGATGTATGGCCACCTAAAGCTCTTACCTGAGAAGCAAAAACTAAAGTGGGTAGGGCAATCAAGTTGTTCAGAGAATTTGTGTTCTTGACTGTAAATTAGTTTAACAGAGAACTGATCACAACCTTATCACAACTCTGATCAGAACCTTAAAATTCTCATTTGGATTTTTTAATCCAGAAGTGGCTTTTTCAGCTGTTGTAGGCATTGTGTCCATTTCAGGAACATGGCAGTCATTTTAGTGGTCACTTTCCTTATGAGATTGCTTACAATTTATTGAAACAAATTTGAAGAGTGGAGATTTTGTTTTAAAAAATCATATAATCATAGACTGGTTAAAATTTGAAGGGACCTTAAAGATCATCTAATTCCTACCCCCCTGACATGGGCAAGGACACCTTCCACTAGACTAGGTTTCTCAAAAACTTATCCAGCCTGGACTTGTACACTTCCAGGAATCCACAACTTCTCTGGACAACCTGTTCTAGTGCTTCAGTATCTACATGCAATGTCATGTCATTTAGCTTGGAAAATGTAAATGGGAGACCATGAGGTTCAGTGCAGCTCTGGTAATTTGGGAAGTACGACTATAAAATTAATTTTCTGTAAAATAATTCTTAACATATCGGTATTTTCACTTAAATTTGCAGCTTATCAGTTGAGGAAGTGCCAACCTCCACCCACAGTTCCACATGCAGATCTGTTTACAGAAGATGACGACTTTGAAATAGGTAAAAAAAAATCTTTCTTTTTCTTTCTTCTGTTTTCATTTGAGTTCTAAATAAACTAAGCCATTAATATATTCCATCTTCCGCCAGAGAGATTTTGATATACTTCTGTTTGAAGGATTTTTGAGGGGTTTTTGTCAATATTTTTTCAGGAGATTTTGTGAAGTACAGATGCCATCCTGGTTTCACCCTTGTTGGACAAGATATATTAACCTGCAAACTGAATACACAGTTGCAGTTTGAAGGATCCTCTCCATCTTGTGAAGGTAAATATATGTTTCCATGGTCTGTATATCATTAGCATTCATCCTACGTGAAGCACAAGATTTTTAGGCCCAGTCTTTTCATTAATGTTTATAAGAAAATTTTCGTTGTAAATCTTTAATATCTAAGAAGTGCACACATTTTCACATATTGGTCTTTAAGAATATTACACAGACAATTTATTCTTTAGAATCAAAAGAAAAGTTTTAACTATTAAACTCCATCATTAATAAAGTGCTGATTTCTAAAATTCATTTGATATATTTTGTATTGCTTCATATCAAGCCAAAGAACTCTTTTAACTCTTGAAGAATTTTAAAAATATGAACTTAAATTAAACTTTCAAAACAAAATGAGAAATTATTCTCTGCTTTCGCAAATGTGGTGACATTGTGTGACAATATCATACGAAAAACCTGCTCTAAAATAATATGTGACAAATTTAAATTCAGCGAACAACTGGAAAATCTTTCAACTATTCATATCGTGTTTATTAATAGTTTATTAATACAGTATTTCAATCAAAGAACTAAAAAAAATAATATGAATTATGTTTAGATATGGATTCATACACATTTTCCTCATCTTCATGGAAAAGTTTTTCTTGGAAATTTGTACTCAGTCCTCCAAATTTTGTTTTTCAACAGATGTTGTTTGTTTTTTCTTTATTTTGGTTGTTTTTTAAATAGTGTATGACAGAAAGGTTTCGATATGATGAAAAAGTGCTCAAGAAAGCATCCATAGTATTTTGTCCTAAAGTAACTCAAATATTTTATTAAGAGAAAAAAAATGTTGATGAGATGCCATGATGAAGATTTTAAGGAAGACAAAATGTAAACAGAAGTTCTCATATTCATAACATATTATCCAGGTTTAGCTTTGATCTATAATGTGTAATCATGGATGGAGAATCTTCTGCATTGTGAGTTAAAAACATCCATATGCTCAAGAGGTAATACTGGAAGCATAATTACTGTGGCACTTTACTTATAGCTCTGTGTATGTGTGTCTTCCAGTTACCCTGGTTCTCTATTTCCATGATTTAAAATTTAAGAAAGTATTAATAGTACAAAACTGTATTACTTTATTGGTGTCATAATGTATTTTATGTACCTATAAGAAATTTGTCCACATGACCACCCATACCCAAGTAAAGTGGGTTTTTTACCTCCCCTTTCTTGTGCATGCAATTAGCTGGGATCTGTCATGGATTCAGCGACAGGGAATCCATGTCTTTGTTTCAGGTGGAAGAGGGTCATTATTCATTTCATGACCCTCGCAATAAAATATGCAAAAGTAATGAGAAAATTGTGTGGTTTTGTATCTTCCTTGATCAGATAACTCAATACATATTAATTTTTCTTTACTTTTTTTTTCAATCAATGTATTTCTCTGTTCCAGTTATATTTAATTGGATGATTGTACTGCAAATCTAGACTTCCATTTTTAGAAGGCAATAACACCAGCAACTTAACTCTTGAATGTGTCAGTAAGAGCTTAAATGAAAAATGAAAGCCTAAACTAAAGTGAACAATTATTGTAAAATCTACAGAGATATTAGGAGCTTCTGAATAAGATTAGCAATGTATAAAAACCAGGGTAGCAGTTTATTTCCAACAGTTCTTGCAGATGCTGTGCAAACTCATGGCTTTCTCTGACCATATCAATACTTGTTTCTTTGTAGTCCTTTAAGACATTGTTGACTGTGGTGAGTTGATCCTGGTTGGATGTCAGGTGACCACTTAAGCCACACTATCAATCCCCTCCTCAGCTGGGCAAGAGAGAGAAAATATAATAAAAAGCTCATGGGTCAAGACTAAATCAAGGAGAGATCAGTCATCAATTGTTGTCATAGGTAAAACAGACTCAGTTTGGGGAAAATTAATTGAGTTTATTAGCAATCAAATCAGAGAAGGGTAATAAGAAAATAAAACCTAATCTTAAAAACAGCTTCCTTGCACCCCTCTTCCTAGGGTCAACTTCACTCCTGATTTTCAGTACCTCCTCCTCAACAGCAGCGCAATGGAACAGGGAATGGGGATTGTGGTCAGTTCGTCACACATTATCTCTGCTGATTCTTCCTCCTCAGGAGGGCTGCGGAAACTCCTCCTTCTCCTCTACTATGGGGTGCCTTCTATAGCAGACAGACCTCTACTGAACTTTGGAAGAGGGGGAATATGTATTTCTGAATCAGACCAGAAATTCCATATACCATACCATATACCCAGTGTTCCGTCTCTAGTCTCTAGCATTGGCCTGTAATGATTTTCTAGTGAAGGAAAGAGGAACATTACAAGTGTGCAATTAATTAAGGCTTCAATTGAACTATAGGTTAGGCCAGCAGTGTTTGTATTTTGAATCCCATCGGGGTATTTCTTCAGTGGAATTATTCAGTCTTATTTTGAATCCATGTAAATGCCTTCAATCCACAAAGTTTTGTCCAGGAGTTGCACAATTTATTTATGTAATATATGAAGTCACTTCTCTGTCTGCTTTGAACTTGGCACTTACTGTTTTCACTTCAGGTCCTCCAGTTCTTATGGGGGGAAAAAAGCCACAACGTAACAAGTTGTTCTCTATTCACTATATTTATGGCATGATTCTCTAGACTAGAAGATACTTCATACCTTTAATCATTCTTGACATCCTTCTCAATACCCCTTCCAATTCTATTCTAATTCTCTTTTTTTTTTTTTTTTGAGGTGATGCAATATGGAACTGCATTTATACAATACTATTTAATCCTGATAGACTTTAAAAATATTGATACTTACTGTGAAATTTGCACATTGTATTTCAGTCTAATTTTTGGACTGCATGCTTGTATTTCTGCATTTTACCTGTAATTTACAATTTTTTACATTGCCCTTGTTTAGAACAGCTTCACATTTTTTAAAGATACCACAAAACTTTCCATTTTCCTGAGCTGTGCCACTAGATTGTAGTAGGCAATAAATATACTTAATGACAGAAGGCCAAGTTTTAGCATACTTTATGCAAGTCTGAAGACATCTGACAGGCAAGAAGAGTCATTCTCCATGACCACTTTACGTCATTCCAAATTAACAGCCTCCAGAGCAGCTGTAATCACAGCACACCATAGTTTTCTTACAGTTCCCTTTCCCTTCCTGTCTGGTCTATCCAAGGAGGGGCTTTATCAAAATCTTGGTACAGTGATAACTTGCCAATTATTTTCTAACATGCAGAACCCTAGGCATCCTACAGAACATGCTGTAAATGTGCATGGGTTTATGTTGCCAGTAGTTGAACATTGGTGATTTCTGTTTGTACACTTGGAGCCCCTGCTCTCATCCCGCCTTTTGGTACAAATTACTTTAATTTTGTAATTGCTGTTATGGAAATACAGAGATGTAAATTAAATCATGTTGACCATTGTGACACCAAGTATTCCTGTACTGGTCACAAAAATTCACATACTAGTAAAACAGATAATGGATATTCAGTACAAGGTAGAGGTCCCTAATATAATCTTTAAGCTGCTCAAAGCACTCTACATGAGAGAGGTGGTGTGATAATATTGTCCTAGTGTGATGATAATATTTATGAATGAAAAGCAAAATCAAAGATGAAGACATCAGAAGTACTGTTAGAATTAAGAAGTTTGGTCAGGCTTTCCCTAAAACACCCAAATCAGATTTCTCCAAAATCCAGGTTAAGAAATCAGTTTCTGAAAGCTAGGATGTGATGAGAGTGTTATGCTTCAGAACTCGTCTTCTTATGACACTGCCCCACTGCACAAAGTTACATGTGACTGTGCAGCATAAAGACAGTTATGTTGTTTTTCTGTAAGCATTTTCTGTAAGCATTGCCACTTTGTATAAATTTATGCAAACTAACAAATAGCAGTACTCAGAATCTATATGTGCAGCAATATTATTAAAAATAAATGTAAAATAGATTACTTATGTCCTTCAATATGCCTAAATGTTTGGAGTTTTTAAAAGTATTTATTCCTGTTATCATTCCAAACTGTTTTATAATAACCACTTTTAAAATTCATGGATATACTTATAAATAATTAAATATATTATCATAATTAAATATATTGTGGGGCTTAACTGTCTAATTCTGTTTTGCAGCTCATATTTTCTTGATTGGTAACTTCACATCAGTTCCTAAACTTCTAAATGTGTATGACCTTGAATGACCTTGAAATTTAGCTGACAGAAGAGAGTCAGTCCACAAGTTATCAACTATAATACAGAAGAATATATTATTAATGTGTTAATTTATTGACAAATAAGAGAAACAGTATGACAGTGGAACATTATGGTGTTGACCTTGGCTGGATGCCAAATGCTCACTAAACCCCTCTATTACTCCCCTTCTCAGCAAGAAGGGGGAAGGCAATAGACGGGATAAAAACTTGTAGGTCAAGATAATGCAGTTTGCTAAGGGAAATGTGAAAGTTTGCATGCACAAGCAAAGGAAAAACTCAAATATTTTATTCTCTACTTCCCATCAGCAAGTGATGTCCAGACACTTCTGAGAAAGCAGAGCTTCGGCATGTATAGCTGTAGTAAAAAATAAATGTCCCCCTGTCCTTCTCTTTCCTTTTAGCTTTTATTGCTGAGCAGATGTCATATCATATGGAATATCCCTTTGGTTGGTTTGGGTCAAATATCCTGGCTATGCCCCCTCCCAAGATCATGGCCAGCCCCAGTCTGCCGGGGGGGATGGTGCAAGTGTTGGAGAGACAGTGATGTGCCAGCACTGCTCAACAGTAGCCAAAACTCTGATGTGTTATCAACACCTTGTCAAGTACCAGTACAAAACACAGCACTGTGAGGGCTGCTATGGGGAAAACTAACTCCATCTCAGCTGGACTAACACAAATATGCAGGCAACTCAAGCACTTTGTATTTAGTAGTATTCTATTTTTAAACACCATGCTAAAGGGAAGAGCTAATATTATAGAACAGCAAGGTCAGAATTGCAGGTTTTTGTTTTTACCTGTTGTGTGTATGGCACCAAGAAAATAGCACTGTATAGTTATTTTTGTTTTGTTTTTAATTCAAATTATAGATATTAGTTATTTGTGGTATTTAAAAATGGATGTGGGTTTTATTTTAGAAAGCCAGGTGAGGCAGTCTCTCTCAATATCTCAATTTTATGTCTTTAACCATATAAGTCTTGTCAAATGTTTAATTGCACCTTTCACCCTAGAGATTAAGTTATGTAATCAACAGCTAAGCTATACTGGGAGGGAGTTGGTAAGTAATTCCTTCTGGTGCAGAAAAAGCCATCAAAGGCTGCCAAGATGAACATTGTCAATTTACCACATAACCCTGTGGTACAGCCAGCTTCCCAGACTGTTTTCCTGTGTCCCTTAACTACTCAAGAACTGCTCTGCTTATAAGTCCCTGTGGTCTGTCTCCTGTGAGCGGCTTAGATTAGAAGGGACCTCTTGCTCAAAAACTCAGCAATAAAAAGTGAATCTTGGCCATAGTAAGACTTAAAGCTATAGCTCAGCGTATTAGGGGATTTGGTAATTTCTGCTCTAGCATAAGAGAGGTATGAAGCTATTTACAGGTTAGAAGGACATGAGTTTCAATTTTACTGAATTTTCTGCTCTAGAAATAAGCTGGTTTTGTCTCAGTACCACATAGGTATATTCCATATTTCTTTTCATCCTTTGCATCACTATTTGTGCTGATTTGTATTAGACAGGGGCATTTTTTTCACATAAACAGTACTACTTCTTCTTGGAAATTGTTCTCCTAGTAAAGTTCTGAAGTCCAGTAAGTGAATACAATAGAATATACGAAGGAAAGAAATCCTACAGCAATCCTGCATTCATCTATTTCTTATGTTCTGAACACATGATGAATTCTTCAAGAAAACTCTCTGACCTTTGAGCTGTTGATTTTTAATATTCACCCGCCAAAAAACCTGTTCTTAATTACAAAGCAACATCACAAATTTCCTCAATTATGAGAGAAGGGCATGAGGCAAAGTCTGCAAAAGGCACATTTTCCCTTGTGATGAATAAATTAGTTTGAGGAATGAGAAAGCTCGGAGCAGTCTTTCTCTATTATTGATAACTTTTACCTGCTTTTGAAAAAAGTTTTTGTTGTCATTTTCTCAAACCTAGCAAATAAACTATTTTCTTGTCCCTTTCTCTAACTTTTTGTCTCTGATGTCCTTTACAAGAAAAAATAGGTGATCCAAGAGAAAAGCAGTTGAAAGAGAAAGGCAGGAAAAATAATTTCTGTGGGCTATTTTATTCTCCCCCCCCCCCCCCCCTCCTCCCTCCAATTCCCTAGTCCTGTCTCTTTTTCTTTTTTGCACACGATTTTTACCAGTTCCCATCTGGAGCATCACCACAGGTTTCTGAGATGCTCACAGTCAAAGAGTCTGTGTGGAGTATGATTGTCTTTCTTTCTGTTCTATGACATTTCTTTTTCATTTTTCACTTCTCTGAATTTGTGACTTTTCTCTGTGTTTTCATTGCATTTCCTTCCCTGACTCCATTTCTTTAAGATACTTGCAAAACATATTTCTTCAGTTAATGAATAATATCTCAACACTTTGTGACAATGTTCTGAGGATCACTGTAAACTAATCTCAGGCTTTTCAAAATGTACTTTTGAATCTTATTCTTAGTTGACAGTCCTACATCCAAGATTCCAAAACTTCATGTAACGGAGCAAATAAACAGAGGTCCATGCACCCTATTGTGAAAAAAATACTTATAGTCCATCTCTTTGGAAATGATACCTGTGGGAACTTAGCTGAAAGACCACCCATATAACAGCCATTTAGATTAACTCAGCTGTAAATTTCTCTGGAAGAATTGTACCATCACACTTTCCATTTAAGAAATCACCAGGCTTTAGTCTTGTCTGAACAGTATGTGTGTAACATACAGATTTTGTTTGCAGACTCCAGATCTGAATGACCACTAAATAACTCGTTTTATGAGTAATTTGATCAATGGTCATTTCCCTAGCTCCCTTGGAAGCTGAGGAAAAACAGGCAACAAAAGCCATTTATATCCTTGCTTTCTGTGCAGGTAATTTTTAGATATGCTAAGTTTACAAAAAACACTCCAGAGGTACTTGCTGCAGTCTCATTTCCCATTCCAAATGACCTACACTTTGCACATACTCTTTTGTCATGATTAGTTGACTGTAGCTGTTTCCTAAAGCATGATTTGTTCAGAGAGGTGATAGTTTTCCAGTGTTGAGAAGAATCACTGTGTCTTACTGTGAAAAGTCTGACAGAATTACTGATTTCTCCAGGATACTTGTAATTTATGACTTTGAAGACCAGCTTTTAATCCTCAAGTTGCTCTAGTAGACTTTTAACATTTTATCAAACATTCCAATGAAACCGACTCTGGATCAGTAAAAGCCATCTCTCTTTCTTAAAATAGTTCTGTAGCATATGGAATGATAGTATGGGATAAAGCAGATTGTGGAATTGTGTCATGTCAGCTACTCTTCATCACTGACAAGATTTTTTACTGCATTTCTGACAGAAAATCCCTTGTTGCTAGTCAAATTTCTGCTCAGGAGTAAGTCTGATGCATTGAACTAAGGGAAAATAGTTATTATTTGTCTGACAATATGTTTCTGCCCAATGTTCTTCTATGATAATTTGCTGGTTTACTTCTACTTTCTGCAAATTCATGAGTGAGAGCACTTTTTGACTGAGTTATTCTCATCTTTTGAAGAATGTAGGAAGTCAAAGTGTGTTTCATTTTAAGATAATAGAAAAGAATCACAGAATCACAGAATATGCTGAGTTGGAAGGGACCCACAATGGTCATTGAGTCCAGCTACTAGCCCTGCACAGGACCATCCCTGAGAGTCACACCATATGCCTGAGAGCATTGTCCAAACGCTTCTTGAATTCTATCAGGCTTAGTGCTGTGACCACTTCCCTGGGGAGCCTGTTTCAGTGCCCAGCCACCCTCTAGGTGAAGAACTTTTTTTTAATCTACAACTTAAACCTCTCTTGACACAACCTCAGGCCATTCCCTTGCGTTCTGTCACTGGGTCACTGCAGAAAAAAGATCAGTGCCTGCCCCTCCTCTTCCCCTTATAAGAAAGTTGTAGATTGCGGTGGAGTCCCCTCAGTCTCCTGTTCTTCAGGCTGAATAGACCACGTGATCTCAGCTGCTCCTCATACGTCTTCCCCTCAAGGCCCTTCACCATCTCTATTGCTCTCCTTTGGACACTCTCTAATAGCTTGATATCTTTCTTATATTGCAGTGCCGAAAATTACACACAATATTCAAGGTGAGGCCACCTTAGTGCAGAGCAGAGCGGGACAATCCCTTCCCTTGACCAGCTGGTGATGCTTTATCTGATGCCCCCCAGGACACAGTTGGCCCTCCTGGACAGGGCACTTTTGACTCATATTTAACTTGCCATCAATCAGGTCCCTTTTCATGATACTGCTTTCCAGCATCTCATTCCCCAGCCTGTATGAACATCCAGGGTTGCCCTATCCCAGGAACAGAATCCAGTGCTTTCCCTTGTTGAACTTCATATGGTTGGTGATTGCCCAGTCCTCCAATTATTCAAGGTCTCCCTGCAGGGGCTCCCTGCCTTCAGAGGAGTCTACAGCTCCTCTCAGTTTTAGGTCACCTTCAAACTTGCTCAGTATCCCTTTCAGTCCTGCATCCAAGTAATTCATGAAGATATTGAAGAGCAGATGGCCTAAGATGGAGCCCTGCAGAACCCCACTAGTGACAGATCACCAGTTTGATGTCACCTCTTTCACTATTACCCTCTATGCTCAACCCATGAGCCAATTTTGTCCAGAAGGATTCTGTAACAGACAGTACCAAAAGCTTTACTGAAATCCAGAAAGATGATGTCAACTGGCTCTTCTTGATCAACTAGGTGAGTTATCCCGTCCTAAAAGGAAATCAGGCTTCACAATCAGGACTTTCCTCTCATGAAGCTGTCCTGGCTGTGACAGGTG
The DNA here is from genome assembly GCF_047495875.1 of Pithys albifrons albifrons. Classification (NCBI taxonomy): domain Eukaryota; kingdom Metazoa; phylum Chordata; class Aves; order Passeriformes; family Thamnophilidae; genus Pithys; species Pithys albifrons. The sequence continues at coordinate 20,161,083 of NC_092459.1, read as the reverse complement.
TTTCTACATTAAGAGGTAATCTGTAAATTAAAATTCTCAAAAGAATTTTTATGATTTTATATGCCATTATCCCATTAGGCTTTTCCGCTCCTAGGATCTTCTGATATGAGAAATGGCTTTACCTCTTAGAGATACTGTATGCTACAGCAAGTGCTGTCGAAATATAGCAGAAGGGATACATGACAGGGAAAAGTTATTTGCTTGTCATTTTTTCCCCAGCCCATATCTTGTTCCCTCTGCTTGTTTGCCTCTTCTTATTTGCATATTACTTCCCTACTTTCCACAGGCTGACATTTTTCTATCTCACTGAACAAATATTTTAGCTCTAACTGAACCTAAATTTCCCCTCCAACTTTAAAAAGCCCTCTAAGGGAAATAGTAATTTTTAAATATTTGTTTCTCATATTTATATGTGGGTTTTTCCCTGTAAGATATTTTTGCTCTTGATCACTTTTTACTCTGTTATGTTTTTCACCTTCCTTATAACTTTTAATTTATGGAAATACTTGGGTACTGTCCCAGACAGTTTCCAGGAATGCATTTCTGTCAAGATATATTTGTGAATCTTACATGAAAAAACATTATTAAATTGCACATCTGTTATGAAACTGTGGGCAAAATGTATCAGATTTCAACATGAAACAGACATGAAAAAATCAGTCCTGCATGAGAGACAAAATGTTAAAAAAAACAGTGACAAACAAAAGAACTTCTTAATCAAAACTAGTATTTAGGATATAAAATTTACAATGTTTTAACATAGTATACTCCTTACAATATGCAGAGATCATAAATGCCTGTGAATACTAAGTTAAGCTTCAGTTTATTATGAGTTCCAAGTTTATTATGAGTACCACAGGGAAAACAGTGACTGAGAAGGTCTTACATGAATGACTTGGAACATTCTGTACCCAAAATGAACACTTAGCTAAAAACATTATTCTTTCAAATGATCTGATGTGCCTAGATGTTCCAATATGTTGTCATGTTCATGTAACAGGCTTCGTTCTCAAAGCTGGATCATTTTTTTATTTAAGATCTCAAATAGAATACAGTTTCCAAATAAAAAGTTTTACCAGGGCTTTTACCTCAGTTATTTTGATCACAACAGCATGAATTCCTTGACTGGAAAACCTTTTGGTCTCTAACATATTTCTGGATGAATGTTTGACTATATTTAGTATTTTGTTTCCTAGTTCATTGTTTATATAAGTGGTCATTTTACTGTGTGGACTATAGGGAACTTTAATGTTCCTTCATCTAGAATATGGTCTTCACATGTTTTCATTTGGAAACTGAAGCTGAAGGATGCATTTCATGGATAGGAAGCACTTTATTTCATTGCTCTTCTTGTTGTTTTTCTTTTTTTGTCCTTTGTAGCACAATGTCCAGCAAATGAAATCCGTACAGAATCATCAGGAGTGATCCTCAGTCCAGGTTATCCAGGCACCTATCCCAACTCTCAGACATGTTCTTGGACTATAAAGGTTGAGCCAGGATATAATATCTCCATTTTTGTAGAAATGTTTCAAAGTGAAAAGCAATTTGATGAACTGGAAGTATTTGATGGTAAGAGAGATTTAAATTCTACTTAATGACAAAAGACCAAATGTTGGGTTTACTGGGCCTTGATTTCCAGTTTTTGATTACATAATACAGTGATACATTTGAAACTTAAACAATAATTCAGTATTTCTATGACTTATGCCATAAATCTAAATCTGTTAGCCAATGAAATTTTTTATAGATGTATTCAAGAAAAAGAAGCTTTTAAACTTTCTTTGGTATTGTCAAAGTCAGAGCAGTAGCAGCTGCAGCATCCCTATGAAAGTCACACCATTTTCTGTTTCCTGAGAAATGTATGGAGGTGTCTGAAAGGAGACATTAACACGCTGCTCTGTAAGGGTTCATTTCTCGTGAGGAAATATTCTGGGGTTATAATTCCATTTTTCCAAATTGATAAAATTATTTGAGTCTAAATACTGAGTCTGCTTTCTCCATAGCATAGCAAACCAATGCTACTCACTGTTTGAATATACCACTATAGAAGTGTTTGGCCATCTGTTTTGGGACAAAGAGTAGAGAAATCACAAAAACTCAATCTCGAGTGCTACTCATAGTATCACTTCTCAGAGCCCTACTTAATTCTTGTTTTCTCCTGAATTCTGAACTTACTGCCACTTGTTCTGTTCTCATTAATTGATTAGGATAGCTAGTCTCTGATTGTTCTTAAAGATATTTTTATTGATTTGGAAACCCTTATAATATCTTCCCTCATTAACCAAGAATATATGATAACTATGATAGAAACAATTAATATTCACTATGGGAGTTTCATGGCATGAAAAATATGAAAAGGTCATATCTTTCAAGATATCTTGGTCTAAGTATTTTTCTTAAGTAGTAAGTTTTTTATGTCAAAAATTATCACTTTTTCACTTTTTGGTAACAAAATTCTGAGAAAAACCCCACAATATTATTAATTATTTTTAAAATGCCACTTAATTACCATATTTTTTGGTCCATGTCAGGTTAGTGAGGAAATGAGTTTCAAAAAAATCTATGAAGACTAGTTTTACCTACACTCTTATTTTGTATTTAACATTAAGATGATATATAGTATACCTGGAACTTTTCTAGTGGTCTGATCACTCTATATTCATTTGCAAAAAATCTGTTCAAATTGCTAAATTTGCCTGATGTATATTTTTGTTTTCTTTCTTATGAATTTAAAATGTAATGAAACCACATTATCAATAATAGATCTGAGAGGAGAATTAGCATACTTTCTATGTTTTTAAGCATTTTCATTTCATGGCATGAAATCATATTATAAATTCATCCCTACTGCAGCTCTACGGAAGTAATTTTTTCTACCACCTACTAGCAACCTTAAGTGAGAAAGATAATGGCATATTTATAACCTCTCAATTACAGTGCCATGTAGAGATTCCAGAGCTAGCTTTCAACAAGTTGATATTCTAACATGGCACATTGCAGTGCCTTGCAGAGACACTCGCTTGTGTCTCTGTGGCCACATTAGCAATGTGCTTTGCTGGACTAATTAGTTCTATGTCTCAGCATGATGAATTTGTTGGGGCAGAAGGCTGATGTGGCTATACTGCTTCCATAGATGGCTATAACTCAGACTAGCTTGTTCAGAACTAGCTTAGACATTTCCCTGTATTGCTGCACTTTGAAAAAAAAAATGTCATATTGTGGGACCTTGTGTGGTTCAAAACAGCATACATTTATCTAGGTTAGTAGAACTGCACTGATCTATCTAAACCAGATTAAGATACATCATCAAACTTTATGCAGAAACTGTATAAAAATTGGCAAGACATTTTTGAGAAATAGGATTTGCTAAAGCACACAACCCCTTATTACTTTACAAGGCAGCTTTGGAATGCAAACCACAAAAGTGACTAGACCTACCTGACCACACTGTAAATCATGATGCTTCAGCAGCTGGACAATGATCAGAATACTCATCCAGTCAGTAAGACCACTCTGGACAGCTGGGACCAATAAGCTTGTTAGCCATTCCCACTTACCAGTCATACTCTTAGGAAATCCCATCTGGATTCTAAACCAGAAAGGCCATAAATGCACCATGAACATAATTATTAAAGTATTTTGAACTTGAAAATACTCCATTCAGGCTACTCATATTAAACATTCACATTTTAAGTAATTTTATTTGAGAATTTTGAAAGAACATATACATTCAGAACTGTAACAAGCGTATTAAACAGATTTTACAAAACACAAAGCACAGAGTAACCGACTGAAATGTCATGTTCTAAATAATCTTTTTCAAGCAAAAATAAGAATTTACCTTAGCATTCCTTATAATTTATCCTACACTGTAATTGTCAAACACTAGCTCCCTAATATGATAAGCAAATAAATCATCAATCATTTTGATCAGGGCATGCTGGGCAATCTATGACTAAGGGTATGCTTTTTTGTTATTATTTTATATATGTGTCTATTATTTAGAATATATTTAGTAATAATTGTTTAGTTGTAGTATTGAAATTATGGTGACTGAACTTCAGTTCCTAAGAACTGGGAGTTGGTCTTGATATTTATGGTTTGTTTTGGGTCTATAGCCTCCCTTTTGTACCTGAGATGTTCCAATCAGAAAATATACTTTTTTATTGGACTGGAGAGGAAGAAGGCTGACAGCAATTGTATTCAATTTTTGGGTGTCCTTTGATTCAGGTTTATTTTTGTATTTTCATGCAACATAAGAAGAGCTGATTAAGCTGCAGCTGCTCAAACTCAGCAAAAAATTAATGAAGCAGTGCTTTATTTGTAATAGCAACTGTGACCAAGATAATGTTGGTTGAACATGGCTCTCCTAAATGTGAAAACATACTGAGCAAAATGCATAGCGAGCATATAAAGCTGGTTCAGCTGGAGAAATTGTAACCTTTGTATGGAGCAAAAAAATGCCATTTCATGTTTTAGAAAGTTTTTGGTTGGAGATTTGATTGATGTGCATTTGGTTTTTTTCTCTTGCATGTATGTTGTTCTATAATTAGCCCCCACATCATTATTTGTGCTTCCAGGGTTTTATTGTGGTGAAAATAGCAGTCTAGTGCCAGGGCATATTTTTTCAACATCCTGTATTCACCATAACTGTGTATCTTTTCCCTCTAAAATGAAACTATAATAAACACACTGATTAACAGAACTGAGTCCCCGAGCAGTATGTAAATTCATAATACTTGTACATATGTGTATTCTACTGTGATGATCTTATATGTGACATTATGAGCATTTTTTAGCTCTGAGTTTACTATGTAATATGGTGGTATTTAAATAATAGATGTATGATGTTAATATATGTATTTGCTTGTCTCAGTTTAAAAGAAAACTAAGATGTCTAACTGGACTAGGAAAGGGGGCCTCTTCCCAAAACCACCATAACCTTTGAAATTAAGAGACAATCAGAAAATGTGTAGAGAAGGATAACAGTTCCTAAGTACAAGTGTGTACATATATATATATATATATATATATCTCCAAAAAAACCAAAACAGAAAAACAGAACAAACAGCACGACAATAACCAAAATTTTCAAACCAAATAAGTCCTCTCTCTCTCCCCTTTAAGTCACTCCCAGGCTCTGGCAAGGCTAGTTCCAAAAAACTCATATGGAAAATGGCAGTGGCATGGGATGGGATGGAACCTTTCCTTTAGGCAGTCTAAAGACTCTGTCTCCAAAAGCATTGTGAGGGTGGAGGGTTAGCAACTCCTCTGCCGTAGCATCAGCCCTCAGGAAGTCTGTAGCATATCCAGGCAGTAGCGACTGCTCTCTCTCTGTGTCTCTGGAAAACAGCCCAGGGCATGTGGGGTTGGGGGGCTGAGCCAAGAGATCTCCCTCGAAGCACTTGCAGTAGTCCAGCAAACGTGGCTGACACCCACACAGCAGCTGGAGCAGAGCAAATGTGGCCAGCAGCAGGAAGAAACCTCTCCCCCTTCCCCCTTCCCCTCCTCCCAGCTATAAAGTCAGAATGCGGAGCTATCTACCGCCACTTTGATCTGGCTCTTCAGCTCCCAAAAACTCTGTGTTGGTAAGGGAGAGAAAAATTTCCTGAAAGATTTTGAAACTATAACATTGCTACTGCCCACTGCTTAGATAAGAGCTTAAATAAATAATAGATGTAAAAGGACAAGGAGTAGAAACACAATCTCATTCAGTGTAATTATGTCAAATAGAAATTAATATTCTTTTTTAGGAAATCCACTCATTTTTTCAGTGTTTGTGGTAAAATCACTCATTGGTTTATATTTCCACTTGTTTATACCAATATTTTTATTGTGCCCTCTAGTGAAAACCTAAAACCAGAACAGTTTTAATAGAGTTCTGTTAATTATTTCTGTGACAATATGTCAGTTTATTTCCTATTCTATTGTGTTCACATTCAATTAAACTCATAATACTTTAAAACTTCAATAGTTTCTTTATTCATCTTTGAAGGATCTTCTGGGCAAAGCCCTTTACTGGTTGCTTTAAGTGGGAATCATACTGGGCAACTGAACTTCACAAGCAAAATGAATCAGCTATATCTTCGCTGGTCAACAGATCACGCAACCAGCAAGAAAGGATTTAAGATCCGATACTCAGGTAACTATTAATGGTTTCCATTAAACTATACTTTGTGATTACATATACTGTTGTCCAGCTGGATTTAAACCCATGAAAACTATTTAGCATTAAATTAGGACTTGTAATATAATGTGTGTTTCTCTGAAGATAATTTATTATAATGTACATTTTAAGGATGTGAAATTATACTTTTGTAAGTTTAAGGAAAGCAGAGACCCTGGTTTCTCCATTTTTTCCAGTGTGACAAAGACCTCTAATTATAATGAGATACTCCAAATATATAGAGATACTTCTCCAATTAATACTTCTCTCTGCACCTGCTCTCTTGTATTATCAGACCAAGTATGAGGCCTTTGAAATATAGGGATAGCCCTTAGATTTACACAGACGTACTCAGAAGTGAGAGGTTTTGATTCTGAAATGCTGTGCAGTGCTTCACCTGCAATTCAGTACACAATGATTAGGTTTAAAATTTCATAGTGTTGCAGTTCACAACTCTTATTACTATGTTTTTCTTCATGTACAAATAAATGAAAAATTGGGTGGAAAAAAAATCCCTCATTCTTCAACAGGCTGTATGTGAATCTGATATTGTGGTGACATGAAAATATGTAAATAGTATTTCTAAACAGTGTCAGAATTATTTCCCTTATTAATTAAAAAAAAAGAAAAAACCCATATATTGCAATCCTGGATTATACTTTATGTGTGGATATATTGACCCTTATGGAGTTTGCAAACTGTTTAAGATGTTTCCACACATACATCTACAGACACATTGCTACTAAAGGACTTGGCTTAGGGATAATTTACATGATGTAAATAGTGTCTGTAAGAGAGAAAGGGGATAATTGCTGTCATTAATATTTGCTTTTTCAGTGTTTGGACTTGATTAGCAATGTGTTAATTTTGGTGGCTAATAATTGTCAATATAAATTACATAGAAAAAGGAATGCAAAGAATGTTTTAGCAGAATATTTTGTCAAGCACCAGGTGTCTCCCATTTATTCATGCTAAAGCTCACTCCATTTCTGTACTATCCATCCACTGCCTGTCTAACTTCTGCAAAGTTTATCTTGTTACTGAAAAAGAATCAGAGAATAACAATCATTGTTTGGGGGATTTAAGAACTACAAGCAGAACTGTGAGCAGTCAGGGAAAAAAAACAGTAAGGAAAAGCATTATCTCCAGCTTGCAAGAAACCTTTGAAATATTACTACAGAGAAACTGAAACTGAGGTATGGAAAGTTGTTTTCAAGCATACTGGAGATTCATTTAGTTTCTCATAGTGAAAAAACAATTGCAGGACTTAATAGATGGATTGAGAGTGTGCAAGAGGGAACAAGGAGAATCATAGCCCTCAGACATGTGACAATGAAGAGAGTGGGGCTTCAGTCATAAATCCAAAGTGGGGAAGCCATATCAGGGTTACAAGAACAGACATCATGTAAAGGATTTGTTTTGTAATATGAAATTATTAAGGAGATTAATTTTTGAGGGATTTGGGGATATTATTTTATACCTTTACATGTATGCAAAACATGTTTTTCAGTAGTGAAGAAGTGGTCTGTCTAATTGCTAGGCTCAATTCATCAATTACTATGGCATTAACTGCAACTAATAATAAAATTGGGAGACTAGAGACAGATATACAATCTTTGTGGCTATGTTTTGGGAACAAACAACAGTTTAGCTTTTTTCGCTTCAGCAGCAGTCAGTGCCTGCATTTTTCTCTAAACTTCTGTACGTTTTGCATGAGATTCAATGGAAATAATCAGCATGAAAGAAGAGTAACAGTGAGTGGCAGCATAAACAATTGGATTTGAATCTTAATGAGGGAGAGCAACATCATGAAAGTAGGAAAAATACAAGATTCCAGAAAGGCTATTGATACTCTGGCAGCTGTGACTGAGCCAGCAGGCTTCCTCATAATGAAGAACATATTGAAATGAATTACTGCCCTCCCATAACCCTTTTCTTCTCCAGCTATACCGGTGCACAAAATTTTGTAAATTATAGTTTTGTCACAACTAGATCTCATTTGCAGATACAGTTTTATTCACTGCTCAAAAGTGTTAGAAGTTTTCAGAGGAACGTTTAATATTTTCTTTCGCATACAACCTTAGTTGTGTAAGCTGTTTGTCTAGCAGTAGTAGTATGTTTTCTATCTTGTGGTTTAAGTTTTTTTCACTAAATCTCAGCAGAAAAAGCCATACATTACAGTGGAAGGGATATGTTTTTAAGGACTTGGACATATTATAGAGGCACTAGCATGGTTTTGGTCTAAATAACACATTTCCTAACTGCACTAACACCTAGATATTAAATTATCTATTTCTTAATCTGTGGAGTATCTGAATATCATAGTTGAAGCTAGGAGGGGAAGCATCAGTTAAATTTTCTTGCAGCTCTAGGAAAGTAATCTTTTTTTTCTATATAGTATGGTAAAATCACTGAAATAGAGGTAAAAATATATAAGGAAAAGGTCTTGTTTGCTGAAATATTCTTTTAATGCTTTTGTAGTGCATGAATTTGAATTTCTGATGCAACCAGGTTCTACCCAAACTGTGCAATTTATTACAAATAGAGAAGATCTGGGAGTGCAGAAAGTGGAACTGGCTGAGCTCAGGCAAGGAAATCCACTCTGTAAGAGATGAAAGTTGGAAACTGCTTTGAAAGACAACCCAGGCAAGCTAGGAGAAAAGCATAACAAAGAAGAGGTAGATGATTCTTTCTTTTTTAAGTAGCCATAGAGAGAATGAAAGTGCACCACAGTACCTGGTATACCCACTGGAGGCAAGACTTGGGAAGAAGAGAGGTACTTCATTTGCTACTTTTCAAGTTGACATTTTCTCTATAACATTTACAGTTTTTGTTTAACTTTTGGCTAGTCATTCAAAGGTAAATAAGGCAAGCAGTTATTTAACAGATTTGAAATTTCCTGCCAATAGAAGTATAGATATATGTATTACAAAGCCCGCTCCCCATACCTCCCGCCCCATAGGTCTCTATCTTATGCATTGGTTTTGAGTGGCCAGGTTTTTGTAGCAGGTGGGCTACAAGTGTGGCTTCTGTGAGAAGCTGCCAGAAGTTTCCCTTGTGTCTAATGGAGTCAAGTCTGGCTAGTTCCACTGGCCACAACCAAGCCCATCAGTCATGGTGCTAGTTCCTCTGCAATAACGTACCTTAGAAGAGAAAAATAAACCAAACATCAGCAGCAGTCAGAAGGAAGGAGTGCAAATATGTGAGAGTGATGACTCTGCAGACACCAAAGTCAGTGAACAGTGAGGGGTAGGAGGCGCTTCAGGTGCCAGAGCAGAGATTACCTTGCAGTCTGTGATGAAGACACTGGTAAGGGCAGGCTGACCCCTGTAGCCCATGGAGGTCCATGGTAGAATATATATCCACCTGTAGCCCCTGGAGGACCCCATGCCAGAGCAGGTGGATGCCTGAAGGAGGCTGTGACCCCATTAGAAACATGTGGTGCAGAAGACTCCTGTCAGGACCTGTGGACTCATGGAGAGAAAAGCCCATGCTGAATCAGATTTATCGGCAGAACTTGTGAACCCGTGGAGGACTTGAACTGGACCAGTCTGTTCCTGAAGTACTGCACCCTGTGAAAGGGGTCCACACCAGAGTAGATTGTAAAGAACTGAAGCCCGTTGAAGGACTGACTTTGGAGAAGTTCACAGAGGACTGTGTCCTATGGGAGGGCCCCAAGGTGGAGCAGGGCAAGAGTGTGAAGAGTACTCCCACAAAGATAAAAGGAGCGGCAGAAAAGTTGTGTAATGAACTGACTGCAATGCTCATTCCCTTTCACCTGTGCCTGAGAATCAGGAATGAAGTTGAGCGTCATATTGCTCTTTAACTCCAGCAGGCCACGAAGACCCACTGAGCTGCTTGCTCACTTCTCCCACAGCAGGAAGAAGGATGAGGTAGAGATTCAAAAGAGTAAAAATGAGAAAACTTGTGGGATAAGATAAACAGATAAAAGTTTAAAATAAAACCTGCACATGCCATCAAATCAGAATAAGGAATTCATTCAGCACTTTGCATTGACAGATGTTCAGCCATCTCCAGGAAAACAGGGCTCTATCATGCTTAGTGGGTACTTGGGATGACCAACACCATAACGCCAAACATCCCTCCTTTCTTCTTCTTCCCCCAGCTTAACATGATGCTCTGTGTTATGGACTCTCCCTTTGGTCAGTTGTGGTCAGCTGTCCTGGCTTTGTCCCTTCTCAAATCCTTGTGCACCATCAGCCTCCTTGCTGGTGAGGTGGTGTGAGAAGCAGAAAAGGCCTTGACTCTGTGTAAGCGCTGCTCAGCAATAACGTCCCTGTATTATCAACACTGTTTTCAGCACAAATCCAAAACACAGCTCCGTATTAGTGACTATGAAGAAAATTATTTTAGGCAAGCCAGCATACCTGGGGAAAAGTGGAGGAGGGTGCAGGCAAGGGAGAGTCTTTTTGAGATTTAGTTTTATTTTGCATTATCGGACTTTGGTTTGATTTGCAATAGATTAAATTAATTTCCCTAAGTCGGGTCTGTTCTGCTTATGAGGGTAACTGCTGAGTGATCTCTTTCTGTCTCTATCTCAAGCCACAAGACTTCCCTTATATTTTTCTCTCCCCTGACCAGCTGAGAAGGAAGTGATTGAGAGGCTTTGGTGGACACCTGGCATCGGGGTTAACCCAATGTAACACATCTTTATTGTGTTCTTTTATCCTCATATGTTTTTATGAGAAGCTTAATTCTTCACCATTCATTTCATATTATTTCTAAGCCTTGTACCTGTGAAAAAACTGTTCCAACTCTCTCTGTTCCAAAGGCTATTGACTGGTTTGTCTTTACTTTTTCCAGTAGCTGGTTAGAAGTGGCAAGCGAACTGTACAGAGAACTTCAGCAAACTCTGTAAAGTTTTTTGTTCTCTGATTCCTAAACTTTTAAGTGGCGATTTGCTGATTTGCTGTAGTAAATACATCAGGAAGGTCACAATGGAGGTTTGTACAGTAATTTGAAAGAGGACAAATATGCGGGATCATTTGTAAATGTTGAAACATTGGTAAGAACATCTGTCCTGTAAATAGGAGGCTATTTAGTCAGATATTTAGTTTTTGAAGGGGCAGACACTCAAAATTCTATCAGTAAAAAGTGAATAGGCCTTTGAAAATTTGCCTTGTGTTTTCATACTATTTATCTGTTAGATTTAAAGTTAAAATGCAAATGAAAAAGAACAACTACCCAATCCTTTCTTGTTGCTTGGTTGAGTGTTGTTCTCTATTTTGATCCTGTACATTATAAAAGGGAAAAGTAACATGGAATTGATGGTCCATTTGTTAAGGAAATGGTTGGTAGTCAGAAGGGGTATGTTTAGTTTTCTTGTGTGACCTTATCTAATTACTTAAACCAATGTCCAGTTTCTTATCTGCAAAGTAGAGTGGCTAAAGTGAGAATGATACTAATGCCTACTACAATGGGTATTTAAAGAATAGCAGCATAAAGACATAATATTCCCTGGTATTACGATGAAGACAAGTGTCCAAAAGGGTAAGTTAGAAGGAAGCAGTGTACTAAGCTGTGACTTTTTATCTGTCAACATAGAATCTAGCATGTAAACTAAACAAAGTCATCATGGGATTTGAAGAAAATTTTTCATATATTTATAATTCGAAGCACAGTACTATTTCTGTGAATACTTATAAATATCTTCATATTAGTTTTTTACTATTTATTGAGTATGCTACTGGGAAATTAAGTCCTTTGCTAAAATAAACTCTTAGAGAAAATGTCATATTATTCAGTGTAGAGACTAAGACTCACAAAATCATCTGGGGGTTTTGGACATCCAGTTTAAAAGAATTTTAATTTTTAATTGGAAGTTATTTAATTTAACTTCTCTTAGACAGAGGATCTCAAACAACAAAAAAAACCCTCAGCATAAATGTTTAAATGTTCCAGCTATTAAGAGAATATGCTTTTTTAAAAGAAGAGTGTTGTCCTGCAAATGCAAAATGAGTGTTCATCTGTGTTGCTGTCCACACATCCACTGACTAGTGATTGATTTAGATAGGCAGTTATTATCCTGTTGATATTCATTTGTAAGTTGCAAATAGATGTTTCAATTATAAGTGAGCTGAAAATGTATGCTGTCTTGCAAAATACACTGAAACCTAAGAGGCCTTGAAGGAATGCGAGTGCTATATCGTTTGGAAAAGTAAATTAAATCTATCATTGTAAAGCTACTTCAGTCACTGGAATGGTCATAGAAGTTTATCACATTTTGTGGTAAAACACTGTCATTCCTAGAAGAGAGCACTCCTGTGTCATTACACCTATTTCAGCTAAGCCTCATGACGTTCCAGGGCAGATACCCCTCTCAGAAACTGGCTGAGAGAAAAACAGCATTTTATCCCAGTGGTCCTTGGCACAAGGCTGCAATATTTTATGAGCTCACTGTATGGATTTTTGCTTAAGCTCAGAATTTTAACTAAGCCGACACTGGCTTCAGTTTTTCACCTCACATTATTCAAGCATTTGCTTACATTTCAGGTCTTCGGACATTTATTGTCTTGCATATGGTTCTTCTGTTAATATGTCTGTTCCTGAAAGATATTGTGTGTGCTTCATTCTGGTCTCCAAAGGGAGTTCAGTTTAAATAATAGACTAAAAATTTCTGAACTATGGATTGAGAAGGGAATTGTATGGAGTCTTATCAATATTTCTTCACTGTATCAACAAGTGTTTTTTTCAGAGGTGTAAAATAAAAATCCATCTTCAAAATTTCAGATAATTTGCTTTGAATGTGTTTCTTCTTTTCATGATAGCTGTGGCTTAGACATAATATATTGTTTTGAGTATCTGCCTTTTCAATATGTATTCAACTGCTTTTGCAGCACAAAAACCTGTAAGTTTTAGTAGGGCTTTTACATGGATGAGGACTACAGGCACTGCTTGCCTATAACCTTGTTTCTGGTTTCTGACATACTACCAATCTACTGCCACTACTTTAAAATGTCATTATTAAACATTTTTCTAAGAGTGAGAGGTGAATCTAATCTATGTTAGATAACTGTTTTAAACAGAGATTATACAAATATATATGATTCATGTAACAAAATTCATGTTATTATGGGTTTCAGAGATACTATTAACTGCCATGAAATTGTCAAGTTTGGTACTCCATGAGCACAGCCCCTCTCTGATCTGTGAGATCTTTTCTGTACTGTTCCATGTTGAACTATTCATTGTACTTCAAGGAATTCACCTTGCTTTATATAATCCCATTCCGCACACCTTGTTTATTCAAAACCGTAAAGTCATTCTGGTCATAATACCTCTGCCAAACCAGTCTCGCTGTGCTCTCCAACCTTTCTGTCTGATCTCCACCCTTTTCCCACCCCTCCCAACACATCACAGTGTACTTTTGGTTGTTCTCTGGTAGACAGGATAAGACTGTTCTTTATCCAGTTTTCATCACTCTTTCTTTCCCTTCTAGCTTTCTGTGTTAATTTCCCTTGCTTCCTCATCACAGTGTCTTCCTAATTTGTTACCCTCCTCCTTCCTTGCTTCTGTCTCTGATGTTCTCTTTCTCTGTGTCCCACTAGTCAATAATAATTTTATAACGTTTTTATAGTTTCTTTCCCGGAATCATATATATATTTTACTTGCATCACATTTTATTCTGAACACAGTGTCTGATACATCAAGCCTTTTGGTGCCACTTCTAAGAGCTAACCAAGTCCTTCTCTTCCTCTTTTTTTCATCACTGACGCTGCCTCCAATCCCTCTCTTCCTGTTCTCGTCTCATTGCACACTCTATCGTGGCTGTTGTTTCCCTTGGCTTTTAAACCAAGTACCTTTGTGTTAAATATTCTTTCTCTCTTATCTCCACTCTTTTTCTCTCAACGTACAGCCTTCCTTCCCTGTCAACACATTTCATAGTTTTATATTCACACTTGAACCTCTGTGTTTAACTTTCACAATATCAGATGATCATAAAGCATTATCAAGACATCTCGATTCCCAGATCTCCTCTTCCCTATTTCTTCTGGCTCTATGCAGCTGCTACCATTCACTCACCTTGGGCTGTCAGGAAAAGTAAGCATTAGTAACAGTAGGTGGAAAAGATGGTTGAAAGCAGCAGATATTCAGGAGTCATCAAGGTAACTCGGAAAGGAGGATATAGTTTTCTGTAGGAGATTTACAATGATAACCTTTAGGAATTAGGTATTGCCAAAGTTATGTTGAAGTAAATTCTGAGTGGTATTGGTGTTTTGTGTTCCTCTCATTTTCTCGTATCAATTTCTTCTTAGTTCAAAAGTTTTTTTGCTTGATTTTTTAGCTGAACACCACTTAGTTCACTGGAGAACTTAAACTATGCCTTTGGGCTCAGGGCATTGTTAATTGTTAAAACATAAGCAACAATGATGACAGATAGCCTTCCCCTTTGGCTCTCAAGGAAATTTTCAGTATTTTGACATCATACTGTGTAATTTGGCAGCCTGAATATCCCATATTCCATGTCATTCTAATGATTAGCTCTCTGAAATTTCATATAGATGTATTGTTGAAAATAACTACAGCTAAAAGAAAGACAAATGTCATAAATAATGCAATTTTTGTACATTAAGTGCCTTTTATGTGTTTTCAATGATGTCTTTTTTGGTGTTTAGCTCCTTATTGCAGCTTAAACCCTACTTTGAAGAATGGTGGAATTGTAAATAAAACAGGTGGTCCTGCTGGAAGCAAAGTTCGCTATTATTGCAAACCTGGGTATAGAATGATTGGTCACAATAATGCAACATGTAGACGTCACCAAAATGGCATGTATCAGTGGGATTCTCCTGTGCCAATCTGCCAAGGTAAGATAATGCTCCCTTCTTGAGTATGATTCTATAATTCCATTGCAAAGAATATTTCCTAAAACAAGAATACAGCATTGTCAATTCTGCTGTATGTCATGACACACTGTTATATCATGAGTTGATCCAAATACATATTGACATGTGTATTTAACGTGTTGACATATTAAAAACTATTCATGCAGTCAAATACAGACCAAAAGAAAAATATATTTTCAGTACATTTTTCTTTATTAAAATGCATAAAAATAACATCTATAAACAACAATCCACAGCTCATAATATTGTTGTATTAGAAAGCATTTTATAGAAAATCAAATCTCTATTATCAGTGCTTTAAAGACATAATTTGTAAACTTTTTTTTTCTTGTATCCCTGAGTGAACTAGAGTCTACTTTGGCTTGTTCCAGAAATGTTAAAAGTAGTTGCCATTTGTCAAATGTTTATGCCCCATCTCTGAAAGTATTCAAGGCCAGGTTGGATGGGCCTCTGGAGAAACCTGATCTAGTGGAAGGTGTCCCTGCCCATAGCAAGTGACTTTAATGACCCTTCCAACCCAAGCCATTCTATGATTGTGTGATAGATCAGAAACATGGGGGAGAGGAAGAAGACTAAATTCTATTCATATCATATAAGGCCTTTTCTAACATGTTTTCATTTGTGTCTGCTCCTAATCTGCTTTATTTATAGGATGAAATGGTAGTAGCATAATATTTAAGGATATGGTTAATTAAAACCTGCATTTAATTGTTCTGAACTTTGTAAGATGTTAACAGCAGCTTTAAATGTCTTTTTTAAGGAAAGTACTTTGCTTGAGGCTTCATCAATGATGATTCAGCTATTTCTAAAAAAAGCATAAGATGGAAGTTCTACTTTGTTCATTAAAATAAAAAAGGCTAACAGATTTGGCATGATGCTTGCTCTTTTGAGGGTGTGCTACTTGCAAGAAAAGTAAAAAGGTGCAGAAGTTTGGCTACAGTTGAAGATCTTGAAGGAATAGTTTCCATCTTTCATGCAGAGTGATTTAGTAGCTAAATATTTCTTCTGGGTGAACATTTTCATGCCGAGATAGGCCTTGTGGTTACACCCCTACGAGTACAGGGAAAAGCTCAGACTTGTCAGTGTGCCAGAAAGGAGACCTGCGTATCTGTGTTTCCAGAATCCAGGATTTCTTCTAATCTCATATGCCACCATGTGATATGGCACAATGCCATATATATGCCATAAATGGTATGGTATGTCATATGATTCTGTTTGACCTTCCTGAGGGTCACTAAATCATGAAAGAATCTGTGTGTGATCTGGACATGAGGTATGTTTAGGGACAAATGCAGTCGTTGGACTTAGTTGAAATACATTCTAGATGCTGTTTCTAGTGCTGGCATCGGAACTGAAAGTTCAGACACTCTTACTAAAGAATCTGGATTGATGAGCAGGCCTACAGCTTGGGATCAGGAAAGTGGATCATGAAATTATGTTCAAGATTAAGGTGAAATTTAAACATCTGTTTGTGAGATAAAGTTTTAATTTATTTGCTTGAACATAAAAGTGTAGTGTCATTTGAGGTGTCCTGAGGTGTTTTACCTGTCCTTCATCTACCAGTCCAGAAAGGCACAAGCTCCTGTGTTATATGCACTAGGCTTGCAGGATGTCCTGGAGGCCTCAGAATCTCAGGTAGCTCTGGATAATGGGAAACAGAAACAAGTCAAGCTCCATCTGCCTAAACCCTATTGTAGTTGATCTGGTCAATACTGTCACTGAAACTTTGGGAGCTATTTTGTTGACAAGGCAATAGGTGTCTTTTTTAAAAAGGTACTGAAATTTTGACATCTTACCCTGGAATGCAGGTACTTGGAGCATGTGAGGGTAGAGATAGTATTCTGTGTGTCCTTGATAGACTGGGGGAGTTGGGACCATAAACTTTAGGAGGCCCTATATTGTACTTTTCTCCAGAATTAAGAAATCACAATTTTTCAGCTATCAGAAATTCTATGCAACTATATCCCTTATGTTTCTACTACTTATCTATCAATATTCAAAATATTAATCTGTTACTGCTACTACCACTATTGTTCAACCAAATAGGATTTGGCCAGGGATAACCAGAATCCCAGAAAGTAATAGGTTCTGAATAAAGGTTAAGCAGACTCAAGAAATTCATAAAATACTTCAGACACTGTGTTTGTCCTTCTTTTATCTCTGTGTGCAAGAGAGAGCTGTGAAATTTTATCAATGTAGCATGTTCATAAATGTTTTTTTCTTTAATTTTTAACCTATATTCATAATTTCAGCAATATATGGTGCTGTGGGTATGTAGATTTCTGTAAACAGAAGGAGAAAATTATTTGTAAGATAGAGTGTTTAATCTTTACTATAAATTTCATATAAATGTAAGATTACTCATTTTAATATGTCTCTTTACAACTCTGACAAATTATTCCAATTTGTATGGCTGCGTAAGGCATATATATTTCAATAAACTCTGAAATGGAGAGTATATTTCTAAATTATTTAATACTTGTTATGAAAACATATGCTTTCTCTTTGAGAATTAAATAAAATTACACATTTGGTCCAGCTCACGGATTTTATTATAGGATCTTCCTACATAAAAATGCCTTTGATTAAGTCTGAAATTTCTGTAAAATCCATACTGCAAGGTTACGTTTGTAATTAATAACTTGACTGTGTCAGAATTAATTTTTGAAATCAAGTTTGATCATATTAACAAATAAGGGAATTATTTTTTGTATATTTATTATAGCAGCATCTAAGTTTAATATAAACACATCTAAAATGAGTTAATCTGTAAGGGTAAGAAGAAATTTTTCAATTCCAGTCTTCTCAAATGCAGATGCATGTAATAATGTCCTGAACACTGTGTAAAGAGCTGGACTCGTATCTGGGAAATTAGAACCTACTGCTTTTATTTCATTTATGAAGGAAAA
Organism: Pithys albifrons albifrons; assembly: GCF_047495875.1. NCBI lineage: Eukaryota > Metazoa > Chordata > Aves > Passeriformes > Thamnophilidae > Pithys > Pithys albifrons. The sequence continues at coordinate 20,143,144 of NC_092459.1, read as the reverse complement.
AGAGAAATATGAGTCATGCTACATTGAAAATGTTTATAAAGACAGAAAATAACAATTCTATTATAGATTCTACTCTATTGTATAACAGTAAGTAGCTGCTAAGAGGAAATAATATAGCGCCTGGCAATGATACTGGCAACCACATATCTCACCTTAGCCACTGACTAGTTCATATGCAAATAACTACGTTGAGGGAAAGTAGACTGAGGCTCAGGGATGAAGAGATGATAAGAAAAAAGCTTGACAAGAAGAGCAATTTAGAATAAAAAACTGAAAGCAAGTTGTCAGGGTCAATATGGATCAGCAGTGCTGAGTTGCAGCTGTCTGGGAGTCGAGACGTGGTAGCAGTGAGAGTGTAACAGAGGTAATGTTTGTCTGGTAGACATGAGCAAACACTCCTCTTTATCCCACATGTTCTTCATATACTGGACTCAGCTTTTGAATTCCTTCTTCCTGAATTCTCCCATTCATTCTTAAAAGAGCTATAAATCATTTTAAAGAGCCTTGAAAAACCCTTTTCTGCTCTTCACCTTTTGAGTTACTCCCTAGTAGGTTTATGACAGAAAACTGGAGGTACCTATTTTAAGAAATTTCTCATCTGGATTGTAGGTACTTGGAAAGGCTCAATACCTATGACAAAGTCATGATAAAAATTAAGCTTATGCCAACATTTCCTGCTTAAAATGCTGATTCCAAGTACTATCATTATGGATACCTCTGTGCTTGCTGAAATGCACAGATGTACATTGTGGAGCTAGAGATCCTTGTATTTTTTACTGTGCTGAACAAAGGTTATTCCTGGACCATGACTGTGTTCCACGTCTGCTCTGGGGGAATGGGCTTAAAAATATTCATTTGCAGTTTACACAAGAGCCATGGCTCTGGGACCTCCAAACTAATTCTTCATAAAATTAGATCTTGTGTGGTTTTGAGCATGGAATTAAACTTGGGCCTTTTACCTTTTTTGTGAATGTTATTATGCAAAAAAAGTCCTTCTTAGAATCTAGTCTTAAAACAAAAATGTGAAGTAAGTAGCACAACTTAAAATTCCAAATCCCAGTTCCCTTTCATAAAGTAATAATTGTAATTCAAAATATAAAACAGTAAGAGAAATACATTGCTCTAGACTAAAAACAGCCCAGAAATTTAAGGGGAAACTTAGTAACAGTCTTTTAATATGCTTAAAGTAGCTCCAAAGAGGAATAAATAATTTATCTATGTTCTTTCTAGATAGTGGAATTACAGCTAAACTAATAGGATCTTAAGGTACTTTTGTCTGTTTGTTTGTTGTTTGGTTTTCTCAGAGTGGCTAGTGAGATACTGAAATAGATTGCCTGTGAAAAATGTAAAATTTTCATCACTGCAAGTCATTCTAGAACAAATTAGTTGAACAGTGGTCAAGTATAATTTTGATTTATGATTGGAGAATAGACTAGATGACCACTCAGAACAGGTTTTTTACATCCACCACGTTGTTCTCACTTTCTTTGTTATTTCTGTGTGAATCCAAGTCTGAGAACTGGCAATTCTAACTCCATGTTTCTGATTGCATATCATAGACAAACCACTCAGCATGTTTTTTGTTTTGAATCCTGATTTTAGGGACTTCTCTATTTCTACCTTGAATTTTAGGGTATATAAATGTTTTTGCAGGACTATGTTCAATGCCAGAAACAGGTCATTGAAGGACAAAAGCTTGTGGATTAACTTTAGGGATTTTCCAGTGCATAGAAATAAACTCAGTGTCTGACTGTAATGCAGTCTCCAGCTTCACTTCTGTATTCAATGAATTTGCCTGCTTTAAAGATGAATAATATGTAAGTGTCTTAAAGGGACACAGGTATATATGTATTTTAAAGGATTGCCATAAACTTTAAATTTACTTGTTTTGATAAAGAATAAATGCAAGTTGGATGTGGAATATGAAAGAACAATTAAAGCTGTGTCTCAGTTTCTAGGTAAAAAGTGCTTTTCCACTTGCATTGGAAGAAGTGTATTTTTCTTCTCTGCAGGATCATAGAGACAATTTAGTTTGAGTTATATTTTTCACACTCCGAATGCACATCTCCCAACTGGAACCTGTCAGTCTCACCTAATCATTGACCTAAGAAGCATGTTGGCAGTTCCTCAAGTCAGGAGATTTTCTCACACTGTTTTGTGTTGTTTTGCAATCATACAGGAAGCTGGGAGCTTTAAAATACTTAGTTATGGAACAGTAGTGACATTCCACCATCCAAAGACAATATGCTATTTCAGTCAATTTACTTCAACTATTTACTGAAACTGTCTTTGCTGGTATGTTTTGTTTGGTTGCTGCTGTTCTAAAAGCCATTAGCAGACTCAGTAAATTAATAGCAACAGGAATATTTTTTTCCGATCCCAGTTGCTGGGAGAGAAACAAACAATAAATAAACAGGTGAGATTTTAACAGGAACAATATCAGAGTGCCCAAACTACTTTTATGATTAGTAGCTAAAGCAACAGTGAGAATAGCCTGACAATGTATCATAACAAGATTCAACAAAAATGAGAGACGTTAGAGGGCTGAGGTGCACACTGAGAATGAAAGTGCTCAAGTGTGACAGGTAAGTATAGATTTTGATGTGCTTTAGTATACTGGACATCATGACAGACCTGACATAACTGAGAGGCCCACCTAGGTGTGACTCGACATTGTACATCTTTTATTCCCTAAAATAACTTGTGTGTAAGAGTTACTCAGTCTTGAACTTTTCTGTGAGTCTGTAGAAAGGTTATTGCTAAAGGTGAAGAGCAAATGCTAACAGATTTGCTTCTAAGAGGAACTAAGCAGACTTAGGTTGTTGTTTTATCTTCAAATGGCAGAATCTTTTTGCTCTGCTAAGCTATTTGAAGTTAATTCATGTTTGGAGTATTTAGGAGGAAATAGAATAAAATACACCTGTGTGTACAGATGGACAGATAAATGGGGTGGGTGGATAGACACATAGTTTTCAATTTGTTTTTATACAATTAAATGTATGAACACAACACAGAGATTATTGTTTTGATGTTAGAAAGGACACCTGAAAATGTTGAGAACACATTAGATCTTAACCCAATTGCATTCTACATCAAGAATTCAGATACAGAGCCATAAGACAGAAGATAACTGTAAGGCTTGTTAGGACAGTTGGGGAGCTAGTGCAAGGCTCTGGGGGCCTTTCACCATAACTATGACTTGAAATGGAGAATGCCAAGGCATTTTTGTGATGTGATGTACTGAAACAGAGTGAAGTTTTGGATTTCTGTCAATTCAGAATGCAAACAAAGTTTTTCTAAGTAAAAAATTCTGCTTAAATAACAGAAGGTCATAGTGGATTCTAGCTGTACGTAAAGGATTAAATTAGTATTTGGGGTAATAGATCCAATTGCACCTACACTGAATGTTTTGAGTACAGCAGAGCCCTGAAAATCCATCATTCCTGCTGTGATCACCTAGTGAGAAATGACTTCTAAGACAAAGACCTGCTCCCAGAAGCTGCAGAACTTGCTTTTATACTTCCCCTTCTCCACTTTCTCTAACACTATTAAGAGTGCTAAGTGTGGGCTTCGTGAACCCTTTCCTCATCATCTGCCTCTACCTTCCTTGTCTCACTACTGCTCCTTCAAGTGGCAGGAGGCTCAGCCCCTACCCACTGATGGAGAAATACTCAATTTTGATGAGACAAAACCAGTGATGGTTAGGATGCAAAAAGTGTTAAGGACTTCTGTTACAAGGGAATAAGCTTACTGTGGAACATTTCTGCTGTTCTACTTTCTATTAGCAAATTGACAGACTCTACATGGAAGGAACATGAAAATGAAGTAATAATTCATATATATATATATATATAGAGAGAGAGAGAGAGAGAGAGAGAAAATCTCATTATGATCAAATGCAAAGTACTTTGTTGCATTTAATTTAAATGTATAAAATGCCATAACTTGGGAGCCCTGTAAACAAATTTGACAGTTTTGTTTATGGTACTGTGATGATATATTGTGAAATTGTTTATATCGAATTGGGTAATCTGTAATAAAAACTAGATTTTTGTTTTGAATACTTCTCTTCACCTCTGTTTAACCAATTTCAGACAAATGCTGTGTTTCTTCTTTTAAAATTCATTTAGTTTATTAAAATATTAAAATATTGACTAGCTTCTTACAATTAACTGTATATAAGGAAAAGACATTTTAATTTATAAAACTTCACTTTTTCTTGGTAAATATTGAGACATTAAAGCTTCAAAGCTGTGTTTTATTCTGTGTATTTACTGAAGAGCAGTAAACTGGATGCCAGACTCAGAGCAGCTAGTGATTCTGTACACACATACACATATTGGTTTATATGAACTCATTAAGTAGATTAATTTTAATAATTTGATGCGTACTCTGCACCGAGTTACCAGTTTGCAGAAAGTAACATCCTTTCAGTAAAGGTAATATTAGGACTTTCCCTTCAAAAGATTCACAGGACAAACATGAAATCTTTAGCAGCTTTAGGGACTTATTCAAGCACTTAGGGTTAATCTCTGGATATAAATAAAAATTTTAAAATAAAGCAGAGTATTAAAAGAAATAATTTTAAAAATATATTGGAGAGTTGCATTTTTTTCATTATCAAAATCAAGGGACCTGAGAAGTCAGATGGCAGAAGGCAATCTTGACTTGGAGACTTTTCCCCAGAGTGACTGAAATAGATATTTTTAGAACCATGCTCTGAACTAAAATTCTATTCTATGAGATACTGTTAAATTGACTATGTTTAAATAAATAAATAAATAAATGATAAGCCTAAAAAATCACCCTGGATGTACTTGAACTTCACTAAGTTGAGAGCAAATTAAAGTTTGTGAGCAAGAAAGAACATCTGGAGTTAAATTCAGGAGCTAAAGAAAAGGTGAAAGTTATTCAGTAAGTAATTTCCTTCATTACATGGAAAATTAATAAGCTTGGATTCACATAATATTTAGGATTCTGAAGGGAATTAGTTACATATGTAAATGTTAAAATATCTGAATAATGCTGTTAAGTAAAACTCTTTCCAGCCTGGTCATATATTCAGGTGTTTTTTTCATCAGACAAAAAATGTCTAATTGAATTCTTGTAGAAACAAAGTTTTGTTTATAGTAGTGCAGGTTTGAAAGAAACTCTGAGAGAATGGAAGCAGACTATTAGAAAGCGTTTTAGAATTGTCCAGTTTATTTCTTCTTGGACCAAACCACTTTGGGCACTTTCCTGATTTTTTCCTTAGCAAATAAACCATTGCCCTCTCCCTATATTGATTGGATTGAGCTAAATAATTATTTATAAAAGTGTTTGTTGTATGAGATGCACTTCTAAGTTTTCATCAATATTTTAAATACTATTGTATTTATTAGAATGTTGTAAATTTTATGGAAAATTATTTTCAGTTGTTATGATGGGCTATGTTAAATTTACCAAACCATGTTTCTTAACTCAATTGTGGGACAATATTTTAAAGATATATATGATAAAATTCCAATTTTTAATCTTTTTCTCTCCTTTCTTTTCAGCTATATCTTGTGGTATTCCCGACTCCCCTGGGAATGGTTCAGTTATAGGTAATGAATTCACTTTGGGCAGTAGACTGATATATGAATGTAATGAGGGCTTCAAGCTAGCATCTAGTCAACAAGCAACAGCAGTGTGTCAAGAAGATGGATTATGGAGCAACAAAGGGAGGCCGCCTGTTTGCAAATGTAAGTGGGCATGTATTTCTCAAATACATTTCCCTTGATTGTTCCCAGGAAAATCTTCCATGGTGATGTTTTGGTTTTATGTATATATATATATGCCCTGAAGCAGTTATTCATGAACATATCATCATTTAGCATGTAGTAAAGTAGAAGAGGCCTATAAATTCATTTAATTAAAAAATTCTTGTTCATCTTCTTCAAAAAATCTGAATTAAAATTGTAATACAATTCCATTTCCTGTATGTTTTCTTGTTATGAATAAAGTGCCATTCTCCATTTTCACAGTTACCACCACCAACTGTAATTTTTCTAAAGTAATAAAAGCAAGAATATTTTCTTAAAATATCATTAGGTAGACAATTAAGCTGGATAAGAAACCTTCAATCTTCATTTTTGCCTTCTGTCAGAACTAGCTAATGTAATGCAGACTCCTCTACCTTTTGACATGGCCTATCATTTGCATTAGGCTGCCACTGCCTGTCTCTGTCCTGCATCAAAGCAATAATTAACTGATTCTGACTTCAGTGTGACTTGAAATACTGACTAGGACATAATCTCAAAATTAATAATTACTATAATACTATATGTAAAATTTTTGAGAGTGGACTTCAGCAGAACACAAGTTCTTGGTGTCTGGAACATCTCCTTCTCCAGTGACCTTGGTGTTCCCTCTCTTGTTCTCTTTTTTTACCTCTTTCTCTCCCTGTGCAGAGTTTTACCCTTTCCTGAGGACAGTTTCCCAGAGGTGCCACCATCATGGCTGATGGCCTCACCTCTGTCCTACAGTGGGTCCTTTGGAACCGACTTTCTCCAGCAGCCTCTTCTCAGAGGCCACCCCTGGTGCTTTTACCCCCACCCCTCCCAACACATTAACTTCTGAATCCAATGCAGTCACCTCTTTTATAGAGATAACTGTCTTGCCATGACTCATGCTCACTCTTCCTTCGTACTATTTGGACCAATGATTCTCATTATTGTCCTCTGGACAATCTCCAGTTGATCTATACCTTTCTTGAAGGGCAGTGCCTAAAACTGTAAACAGCAATTCCACAGAGTACAAAAGAGGATTATTCAAAACCAGCTGTGATCACATAGCCATACTCTGAATTCAGAGCCATGTGCAGAGGGAAGGCCGTGCTCCAGAATATTGAACTGAGCTTCATTCTTTCAGAAAATTTGACAAGATACAAAGCACATAACTTGAATGATTAATCAGCAAAAATGTCAACAGTTCTTTTTTTGAGGGAAGAGGCCAGATAAACTAACTCGGGATTAAACACTGAATTAATAATACCATATCTGCAGTGAAAAAATGAACAAACAAACAAAAAACCAAAACAAAAAACCCCGAACAAACAAAACTGAAAAAAAACCACAACCAACCAAAAAACCCCCCAAAAACCTAAAACAAAACCACTTGTATTATTAAAATGATCAAACTTAGCCAGACAATGACTACTTTGTCCAGCAAAACTTATTCACATTAGCAAAATTTTGACATTTAGAAAGCTTTGTTTATAATACCCTAAAAAAATATGTAACACTTTTGTCTCTCCTCTCCTCTCCTCTCCTCTCCTCTCCTCTCTTAGTCAACATGACAATTTAAAGTCAATATTTTTAAAATGGATTGGCATTTGGAGGCATGCATGCTTTACCCAAGATTTCTTACTTGTGAAGTGCAGAAAATCTTACACAATTTGCATAACAACTTGATTTTTCACTGCTGCTGCTGTAAGGATATATGTATTTACTGTCCAGAAATAGAAACATCTCTAACTTGATGAGAAGCAAACACAGCACAGAAGGGTAAATGGTAAATAAATGAGTCCGTTTTATTCCCATGTCTATTAAAATGAAGGTTGAAAGCAGTGCATTTTGTTTTGCAAAAATATCTCTGACAATATAATGCTGAAGGCAGATGTTTGAAACTCTTTTCTTTTAATTAAAAGCATTTACATTAGATTTGAAGCATGAAAAATAAGATTTGTGATGGTCATACAGCAAGACACAGATGATGCATATTAGGCTACTCAATTTAATTACAGGAAATACTAATCAACAGATATCTATTAAGAAAGCTTAACTGAATGACAAATGCATATCTTGCTTCAGTTATTCTGCATGGAGATCCTTAGCACTTGATGAAGAGAACAGATGTCTATCCGTACTGCTATCTCATTCGTAGAATCATAGAATTCTTCAGGTTAGAAGGAACCTTGAAGATCATCTAGTTCCAAGCCCCCTGCCGTGGACAGGAACACCCTCCACTAGACCAGGTTAATCAAAGCCCCATCCAATCTTGCCTCAAACACTTACAGGAATGGGGCATCCACAGCTTTCTGGGAAACGTGTTTCGGTGCTTCACCACCTTCATAGTGGAGAATTTCTAATTTCTAATCTAAATTTACCCGCTTTCGGTTTAAATCCATTCCCCCTTGACCTAGCACTATATGTCCTTGCAAAATGTCCCTCTCCAAATCTCTTGTAGGCCCTCTTTATATATTGGAAGGTGCTGTAATGTTTCCTCCGAGCCTTCTTATCTCCAGTCTGAACAATCCCAATGCTCTCAGCCTGTATTCACAGGAGAAATAGAAATGAAAACAGAAGTACCATACATTTTTTTTTATGAACATCCTTGTGATTTGGACTATCTGCATTGCATGTGCTAAAAATGGCATGTAGAATAGTTATCTTTTTGAGAATCACTAATCTGTTTGCTTAGGAGTTTTGATTCTGTGGACACTTGACTCTTTTTTCATGAAAAGAAATACTGATTTAAATCTTACTTAGTTGATGTCTGTTCACGGTTTGAATGTGGTGTTTACTTTTTCTCTGAATATTATAAAGAAAGAGTTATTATATATTGTACTCTATCAGTAGTAAAAAACTCATTATGTGACAGGAAGAAACTACAGAAAAAATTGGTACAAGAACTTAATCAGTGAAGGAGGTCATACTAGGCCTGTTCTGAAGCAAAAGAGAACATTTTTCTTTTAGTATGTAACCGTCAATGTTCTCAGAGTTCGTAATTCCTTCTTCCAAAACTCATGTTCCGTGAAAGCAAATCTCAGAAATGAATTAGCTTTGAACATTACATTCCAGTACTAGAAAATTCTGCTAGCTTGAGATGTGATACAGTCCCAGTGCTTCCACTAGGGAGAGTTTAAATATGTACACTTTTGGAAAGACTAGGCTGAACATTAGCACATAACTATTTTACAGGTCAAGCATTACTTTTTACATGACAGAGTAACACAAAAAGAAATGTTCTCTGGGCCAGCAGGAAACATATTTTTTTAATGCAGGCATTTTTGCATTATAGAAAATGTCTAAAGCAAATTCTTAAGAATATTATAATTATGATTAATTCCCATATCCAAATTTTGCTAGACATGTAGTAAACCAGTTTCCAGATACCTGAACACTAGAAATTCATGCTAGTACAACCTTTTTTGTTCCATTGGATATGCGGAGGCCTAGGAAAGTTCTAAGAAATATGCAGAAAAGAGCAATAAAGATGGATTTGGATAATGCAAAGCAGAACTTTCAGTTCTGTGTACTATCTGTGCTTTTTGTCCAAATCTAGGGACCTGACTTAAAATATTGTGGCAAAGGGTAAAAAAATAATGACAGCAAATGTTATGATTTGCTTCATGTTTTTCTTCACAAGGTCAGAAGACCAAATGTGTTCACCTATTGCAAGATTATGATGTCATATTTTTTTCTGATTGTGACAATGTACTGACTCTTCCAGTTCTCTAAAGCTAAGTACCATAATTTACAAACTAAGAGTATGAAAATATACAACATCATATCATAGTTCTACATCAGGGCATATAAAATGTACCAATATAGGCTATTTTCTGTGTGGGTTCCAAGTCTGGACCAGTATATGTTTACTAAGCAAATACTGCTGAAATAGGGTAACTTGTCAGCCTTTGTTCTTACTGCTTTTCTTTTCACGAAAATATGTAGATGCATAACCTATGAAATTGAGTATATGGTTAATTAATTTTTCTAACATTTTAATTGACTAAAGTAGTCCCTATAACTGCATAACTTCATTGCTTTTTTTTACACAATTTCTTTAATATGCTCATTCAAAGATTTAAGGTCCTGCATTAGTTTATGCTACTTCCTTTAATATCAAATATCTTAAAGAACAGATTATGACACCTTTGTATAAACTGCATATTGCAGATTTCACTGTAGATTTTTTTGGAAGGCATGGTGGTCTGAACTAACAATGATGGCTGAGACATTGATTTTTTTTCTAGAAAACAGTTGAAAATTAATTATAAATCTTATTAACCTTTTTAATAATTTTCAATATGTTTGTACAATCTCTAGTTATAAAACTATGAATCATATATAGTTCGGGAATAAAATGCCAGTTGTAGAATAAATGCAAAGAAAAATTTGCTAATATAAACAGGCAAAAATTCAGCACCAACTTGAAGATATTGTGCTGGTGGGTTTTTTTTTGCTAAGACACTGAGAACACCATACCCAGTAATTCTTTGTGGTTGCTAAATACCAGCTGAAGAATGGCAATCAAGTATCATGTGCTATTGTACTTGAAAATAATAATAATAATAGCAAGTTTCAGTAATTGAGATTTTCTTCATAATATACATCGTACTTGTTCTTTTTTTTATTTGAAAAATTAATTACATTCAGTGTCATAATGTTCAAGATATTTTTGAAGAGCATGAGCTGTCTTTTTTTTTTTTTCTCACATAACAACAAGGAAAGATGAGCAAAAGCTTGCAGATAGGATAGCCAGTGAAAGGGAAGAGTCAGTCTTTTGGTTTTCAGATTCTTACAAAATATTGATAGTACAATATGTTTGTTGACAAGAGCAAGTAACAAAAAAATGAAGTTACATAAAATTTATCATTATGAAGAGTTAAAACTAAAAGCTAAGCAAATCATTGCACAAATTAGTGTTTGATTTTAGTTGTTGGAGTTGCAAAGATCTTGTTATATTCATTTGGTCATTGCCACATTTTGCTTAGTGAACATTTTGTTCATGTTTTGAGTGACAAATATAGAATCATAAAATATGCTGATTTGGAAGGGACCCATCAAGACCATGGAGTCCAACTCCTGGCTCTGAATAGGACACACGAAGAATCACATCATGTACCTGACAGCATTGTCCAAACACTCATTGAACACAGGTTTAGTACTGTGACTATTCCCCTGGATTCCAGTGCTCAACCATCCTCTGGCTGAAAAACTTTTTCCTGATAACATAAACCACCCTCAAATCAGCTTCATGCCATTTCCTCAAATTCTGTCACTGGTCATGATGGTGTAGAGATCGGTACTTTCCCTTCCACTTCCCCTCACAAGGATGTTGAAGATTGCAATGAGGTCTTCCCTTGGTCTTCTCTTCTCCAGGCTGCAGAGACCAAGTGGCCTCAGCTGCTCCTCATACAGCTTCCCTTCCAGCTCCTTCACCATTCTTGTGGCCCTACTTTGGACACTCTCTAATAGCTTCATGTCTTTTTTATGTTGTGATGCTCAAAACTGCACACAATCCCCTCCCTCAACTGACTGACAATGCTTTGCCTGATGCTTCCAGGTCATGGCTGGTCCTCCTGGCTGCCAGAGCACTGCTGACCCATATTCAACTTGCCCTTGACCAGGACACCCAGGTTCCTTTTCACAGCACTGCTTTCCAGCCTGTTGTTCCCCAGCCTATACAGACAACCAGGGTTGTCCCATCTCACATGAAGAATCCAGCACTTTTCTTTGCTGAAGTTCTTATGGTTGATCATTCTCCATCTCTCTAATTTGTTGAGTTCTTCCTGCTGGGCCTCTCTGCCCTTGAGGGAATTGACTGCTCCTCCCAATTTAGGATCATTGACAAAATTAGTATTCCTTCAAGTCCTGTGTCTAAGTTGTTAATGAAGAACTTGAAGAGAACTGGGCTGAGGATGGAGCCCTGTGTAACCCCACTAGTGACTGGATGCCAGTCTGACATTACTTCATTCACTATAATTCTTTGTGCCTAATCTGTGAGCCAGTTGGTCATCCAGCACATGATGTTTATCCAGCTGTATGATGGACATTTTGTCCAGAAGGATCCTATGACAGAAAGTATCAAAAACTTTGCTGAAGTCCAATCAACTGTCTTGCTTTTATCAGCTGGGTGGGTTACCCTGTCATAGAAGGAAATCAGGTTTGACAAGCAGGACCTTCCTCTCATAAAGCTGTGCTGGTTGTGACCAGTGACTGCATGGTCTTCCAGATGTTTTTCAGTACTTCCCAAAATAATCTTTTCCCTGATTTTACTGGACACTGAAGTGAGAGTGACAGTCCTATAGTTTCTGGGTTCCTCCTTCTTGCTCTTCTTGAAAAGTGGGACATGTGGCTGCTTTCAGTCAGCTGGAACCTCTCCAGATTCCCAAAACCACTCAAAAATCCCGGAGAGAGGTTTTGTGATGACATCAACTAGCTCTTTGAGGATTCTGGAATGAATCCTGTCAGACTCCATAGATTTGTAAGGATCCAGCTGCAGGAGCAGATCTGGCACAATTTCAGGGTCAGCTTGGAGTTGGTTGTTCTCACAGTCATGGTCATCCAGCTCAGGGCACTGAGACCCCCTCAGTCCATCAACCATCTTGAAGATGCTGGCAAAGAAAATGTTAAACATCTCTGCCTTGTCTCTGTCCCTGTTTGTGGGGTGACTATCCTCATTCTGTAATGGGCCATATTACTTCTACACTTCCTTTTGTCATTAATATATCTGAAAAAAAATCTTGTTATTGTCCCCCACATTTCTGTCCATTTTCAACTCCATTTGAGCTTTGGCTGCATGAATTTTCACCCTACAGCAGCAAGCAGTATCTCTGTATGCTTCCCATGTCACCTCAGCTTTCTTCCACTGGGCATGCCCCTTGCTTTTTCACCTTATTTCCAAGACAAGGTCACTGTTCACCTAACCTGGCCTCATCTGCTTCATCTACTTGACTTGCCACATTCCTGTGCTCTCAGGAGGTGAAGTTTAAAAAGTGACCAGCACTGATGTACCCCAGCACCTGTGTAAGCATCTTTCTATGGGAATTTACTCAGTAGTTTCCTGAGCAACCTGAAGTCTGCTCTCATGTCCACTGTTGCCGTAGAAGTCTGTAAAAAAGACTCTGAGCCAAGTTTTGTAGGAGATAAGATAATGGACAGGCACTTTAATGAGCAACCCCACTCATCCAGGAATACATCGACGCGCAAGCAAGCAAGCTCTAAGTGCTATAGCTTTTATAATATAACCTATCCAATCACTACTGTCCACATGTCCAGTTCCACCTCTGTCCCCTCCCAGTTCCCACCCCTGTTGAATTGGGGCTGGGGTCATTGGGACCCTCTGTCTTCATCCACCTCCTCTTCTTCAGCACACAAAGGTCTCTTGGACGCTCTCCAGGGCTTCGGGTCACACTGCTCCATGTTTATGTTCTCTTCTGATATGCTTTAATCAGGTACCTTGAGGGAGAGACTAAACAGCTTGCAGATCTCAGCTGCCTGTTCTGGAGCAGGGGTAGAGATAGAAGGATTTTGTGCTACAAGCTGCTAAATATTAATTCACTAAAATCTACAGCATTACATCTACTGTGTCTCTAAAATCTACAAAATATGAAAATTGAAAAGTTAAAAAACCCTTTCGGCATCACCACAGCTGAGGTTTTGCTGGCACTTTTCCTGCTTTCAGCAGAGACTTTAAGCTCAATCACTTCATGGTCACTGGGGCCAAGACGGCCATCAATGTCTGCTTTGCTCACGAGATCCACTCTGTTGACAAGTAGCAGATTAAGGAGGACATCTTTCTGAGTCAGCTCCCTAAGGACCTGTTACATAAAGTTGTCATCCAGGTTTTTTAAGAATCTTCTGGCTTGGGTTGTACCAGCTGTGTAATGCTCCCAGGTAATTTCTGGCAAACTGAAGTTCCCCATTGACTTAGAAGTGTCCCTTAATTTCTCAAATAATAATTCATTGGCATCATTGTCCTGGCTGGGAGGTCAATAGCAGTTTCCCATGATAATATCTGCATTATTTGTTTGTCCCCGATTCTCACTCGGAGGTTCTGAACCATGTCATTTTCAATTGTGAGTTCCATGCATTCTAACCCTTCTATTACACACAGTCTCACCCCTTTGGCTCTTCTGTCCTGTCTATTCCTCCTGAAGAGCCTGTAACAGTCCAACAGAGCACTCCAGTCACAGATATTATCCCTCAAGGTTTCACTTACACCAGTGATGTCAAAGCTCTGGAACTGGTTCAAAGCTTTGATCTCCTCTTGTTTGTTCCTCACTCTGCATGCGTTAGTGTAGGAACATTTCAGGTGTGGTACATTGAGCCAGATGGATCCTAACAAGTCTATGGGACCAGATGGGATCCATCCCAGGGTGATGAAGGAGCTGGCAGATGAGCTTGCCAAACCGCTCTCCATCATCTTCCAACAGTCCTTGCTCTCTGGGGAGGTCCCAGATGACTGGAGGTTGGCCAATGTCACCCCAATCCACAAAAAGGGCTGCAAGCAGGACCCTGGCAACTACAGGCCTGTCAGCCTGACCTCCGTGCCTGGCAGGGTTATGGAGCAGATCATCCTGAGTGCAATCACACTGCACCTTCAGGGTGGACAAGGGATTAGACCCAACCAGCATGGGTTTAGGAGGGGCAGGTCCTGTCTGACCAACCTGATCTCTTTTTACGATCAGGTGACCCACCTGGTGGATGAGGGGAAGGCTGTGGATGTGGTCTATCTGGACTTCAGCACGGCCTTTGACACTGTCTCCCATAATATACTCCTGGAAAAGCTGGTAGCCCATGGCCTGGACAAGTGTACCCTCTCCTTGATTAGGAGCTGGCTGGAGGGTCGGGCCCAGAGAGTGCTGGTGAACGGAGCTGCATCCAGCTGGCAGCCAGTCACTAGTGGTGTTCCCCAGGGGTCTGTGTTGGGTCCAGTCCTGTTTAACATCTTTATTGATGATTTAGATGAGGGGATTGAGTCCATCATCAGCAAATTTGCTGATGACACCAAGTTGGGAGGGAGTGTCAACCTGCTGGAAGGCAGGAGGGCTCTGCAGAGGGATCTGGATAGACTTGAGAGATGGGCTGATTCCAATGGAATGAAGTTCAATATGGCCAAGTGCCAGATCCTGCACTTTGGCCACAACAACCCTCTGCAGCACTACAGGCTGGGCACAGAGTGGCTGGAGAGCAGCCAGACAGAAAGGGACCTGGGGGTGCTAATTGACAGGAAGCTCAACATGAGCCAACAGTGTGCCCAGGTGGCCAAGAAGACCAATGGGATCCTGTCCAGTATCAAAAATAGCGTGACCAGCAGGACCAGAGCAGTGATCCTTTCCTTGTACTCTGCATTGGTGAGGCCACACCTTGAGTACTGTGTTCAGTACTGGGCCCCTCAGTTCAGAAAGGATATTGAGGTGCTGGAGCGAGTCCAGAGAAGAGCAACAAGGCTGGTGAAGGGACTGGAGCACAAGTCCTATGGGGAGAGGCTGAGGGAGATGGGGTTGTTTAGCCTGGAGAAGAGGAGGCTCAGAGGTGACCTCATCACTGTCTAGAACTACCTGAAGGGAAGTTCTAGCCAGGTGGGGGCTGGTCTCTTCTCCCAGGCACTCAGCAATAGGACAAGGGGGCATGGGCTCAAGCTCTGCCTGGGGAAATTTAAGTTGGATATCAGAAAAAAATTCTTTCCAGAGAGAGTAATCAGGCATTGGAATGGGCTTCCCAGAGAGGTGGTGGATTCACCATCCCTGGAGATTTTTAAACGCAGATTGGACGTGGCGCTGAGTGCCATGATCTAGTAAATGGACTGGAGTTGGACCAAGGGTTGGACTAGATGATCTCGGAGGTCTTTTCCAACCCAATCGATTCTATGATTCTATGATTGTAGCCAACACCTCTTGAGGCAGACCGATAGATTCCATGAGTTCTGATTTTCTTAAGTTTTGGCACACCATCCCATTGCCTATCACTGGTAAGCCTGATTTTGTCCCTTTCCCCTTTTCAAGCTAGTTTAAAGCTCTAGCAATGAGCCCCCTTAGCTCCTGTGCTAGAACTGTTTTTCCCCTGTCAGAAAGACACACCCCATCTGGTGTCAGTAGGCCAAGTGTGGAGTAGATCATCCCATGGTGAAAACTCCAATTTTTTCCACTTACACCAGCCTCACAGCCACAAATTGACCTGTTGCACCTGCCTATCCAGGCTTTACAACTCTTCTGTGGTAGTTATATCTCATTATGAATTCCCTGCTTTTGAGTCTACTCATAATTGTCAGTATATGGAGATGAAAACAGGTAATATTAATCCTAATTTCAAAGAATAATTATGGTTTTGACCTGTATTTTATGTAAATAAATATTATTCATACATTCTTGTATAAAAATGCATGGATAAATAAGAGAACGTCTTTACATCTGCATAGTTGAGAAGTTGTGATAATCTGTTATAGAGTTTCATTTAAATGAGAATTTAAATAGTGCCCAGACCATAATTTGTGAGACAGACCATGAGAGGCAAATTGATGCACTCATTCACAAACCATGTGCACAAAATCAAGCATCTGTTAATAGTCTTATTTTTGTTTGTTTCTTGAGCAATGAGGAATACAATAAATCAAAATCAGTCCCTGTAAAATTAAAATTTTTCTTGTAACAGTTTTAGTTGATTGCATCAACACAGCCTGGAGGTATATTCTGTACTCAGTAACATGTTCAATTAGAAATTGTAAAATCATATATCAGGATCTGATAGTTATTCATAAAGTGTGCTTCCAAATCTAAGTATTTCTATAGATAAAGAAAGAATAAATTACATGCTGGCCTTTAGTATGTAGAAGAAACATCTATGTGGCTTATTTACATATTCTGAAATAGGTGAGTGTCTCATCTCTGCATGTCTTAGGATATGTCCTAGGGTTAAGATTAAATTTTTTGCTATTAGACTAAACAAGAAACTTTCTTTCATCTTTGAAAGAACCAATAAAACTTACTTGAAAGGAAGAGTGATAAAAATGTTAAAGTTGAGGGGCGCTAAGCTCCTATTTAGAATATTTTTTGTGTTCTGAAAGTAGACTATGATTTTCACTACAAGGTGTTAAGTGGAGTGTTTCAATATTCATATTGTATTTATCAACTATCTTGGTTGATAGTTTATAATCTTTGCACAGCTATGAGGCACAGTTTAGTATCCATACCAAAAAAATTTACTTAGGAAGAAAGTAGTCCTCCATTAACTTGGAATACTGTTCTTGTAAAGACCAAAGTGAAGAACTATCAAGTTTCAAAGTGATTGTATGCTGGCAATCCTTCCTAAGATAAACTAGAAAAAAAAATCTAAAAAATATTCTACAATTTCAACTCAATATAACATTATAATCTGTCTTTTGAAAGTTCTTCAGATTATTTCTCCATAAATTCTTACACAGTGTGCTGGTTTAAAGGCAAACCAGCAGGGGAAATGAACTCACCACGAGAGAGATTATAAGTCAGACCTAAAATTTAATAATAATATTACAATAACAACACTGACACACAAGGGAAATTGCTTTCAACTCACAAAACCCCAGCAGTATAACCCAGTGTCCTGGGGCACAAACCCAAAAGGGGTTTGTTTGCCCTTGTGCTGAGACCCCTGTGGTTCCCCCAAGTCCAGAGCAAAAGGAAAAGAAAAACCTGTTGGTGCAGGCGAGGGCTGTGGTCTGGGCGAGAGCGGTGATCTCCTCCTGTCAAGGTCCTGCTGCTGCTCTGGATCCGACGAGAAGTTCCCAAGGTCTTCTTACCCACCCCTTATGTACCCTCAGGGAGCACTCAGTCCCTCCCCCTGGGCGGGGACTCACACAATGGGTGATTAACTCTGGGAGCCAGGGGGTGTTGAACTGTTGATGGCCCATTAGCAGCTCCGCTCCCCTCAGGCTGGGTGTGAAGGTGATAATGGCTCCCTGGGCAGCTGCTGCTAATGGCCCACTGACCTTGGGGAATGAATAGAGGGGTAGAATACACAGGTTTGATCACCCCCACACAGGGTTAGCTGGTCCCTCCTGCTGAACTAGGACACACAGCTTCACAGATATGCTGTGTTCAGCTCTGTGTTTCCTAGATGCCAGTATTTTCCATGGATAACATAAATATTGAAAAAGTTAGAAGCATAATTCTAGCATTAACAGAGGTATTCTGAAAAGTGGTGAAAAGCTAAATTTTTACAGGAATTTTCGTTCTATCACTTTTCCTGTATTTCAGTGATTGCCTGAACTAGTCTCTTTTATAACACATTCATATTTGCAATAAAATCACTTTATACCTCTCAGACAGTGTGAAGTCTAGAGTATATGTACTTTTGTATTATTTTTTTTTGTCAGCTTGGTTAGCCCTTTGTCTGCTAGAATGCTATAAATTTATTACGGCATAAATGAGAATCAGAGTCCTTTTTATTTCTTCATTTGGGGTTTTTTGCACACTTCCTTCTAATGCTTTTGTCTTGCACTAAGCAACATACAAGGAAATCAATTTCTGCTGCATTTTTTGTTGGTTTTTGTTTTGTTTTGTTTTATTAGTTGATTTTCCTTGGAAAGTATAACTTTTCTCGAGTGTTTCTGAAGTAGAAGTTTTTCCTAAAGCATTCACTTAGTGAATGTCACTTAATGACATAAACAGTCACTAATTCACCCAGACTTTTTCTATAGCAGGGAAATTCTGAGTAACATTGTAAAAGACACCTAAATTAAGTAGTCATAATTTCTGTCAGAAAACTAGGCTAATCTTTACAGAGACATAGGCACATTAAAATAGAATTCATGTCAATATCTTAAATATTGTAAACATTCTGTATACCTTATCTTAAATTACAGAACATCAAATTGAAACTAAAAAATATTTTAAAATGCTACATATGGTTTGTAGCCATATTAAGTGTTATAAAGGACATAAACTACAGTTCTTGCCTACTGCCAGTAATTACAAAATCTGAAACACTAAAAGCAACAGAACTGAAAACACCCTAAAAATGTTTCCAATTATCATTTTTTGTTTGTTTTGAAAGTCTTTTAAACTGGAATGAAGTGATTTTCCTGTATACCTACAGTATACCATTTTATACTACTCAGCATTTCAATGTGTGCTAACAGCTTTTATGGCAACCTGTTTTAAGAACTTTTTAGAGGTTTGGAAAAATTACTTAGCAATATTTGCTTTCACTTTTACGTCTTCCATAGTCTGTGATGTGTTTTATCTTTGTCATTTTTAAATAAATTGCATTAAAGAGTGTAACTGTATATCACTATTCCACTGCATCTCAGTAAATGAAAATATGCTAAAAACTCCTGGTCAATTTGGAATACTTACGCTATGTTTTTAATTATTTTTCTTGGAACTACTATTTTCAAAATGATTATGGTATTTTAAGTCTTACATTCTGAAACATCTGCCAGTAGGGCAAGTCGTATACCTGTGAAAAAATTTGGGGCAGAATGCTAATATGTACATGTCATTTCTTCACAGCTGTGACTTGCCCCAGTATAGAGACTCTGCTCTCAGAACATGTTGTCTGGAAACTGATTTCTGGGTCACTAAATGAATATGGAGCTCAAGTCATGCTCAGCTGCAGTCCTGGATATTTTTTATTGGGTCGGAGACTCATACAGTGCAGAAGTAACGGAACCTGGAGTGTAGGCAATGAAAGGCCAAGTTGTAAGGGTAAGAAACATAATTGTTTGCAGAATTTCCTATATTTTTAACACATATATTTTATTTTATAACTGAAGTTTTTAGTAACCTATTTTGCTATCACATTCCTATAAGTAAGCAAATGTGTAATATTCATTAACTTGTAATTAATTTATCCTCACTCTTTAGTTGTTAAGTACAATATATTTCATTCAAGAGTCAATGAGTTGGCATCAAGAAATCCTTCTGTATTTATTCTACTAGGTGGTGCATAAGTATTTAAAAAATAGCAGGAGATATTGTTCTTACTTTAGAAGATTTCAGATAAGAGTTATATTAGAAGATGATACTGCTTTGAACTCTTAGGCAAAGCAATAAAACTATGCTGTCGGAGAAACACACATATGAGCTTTTAAAATGTCTTCATACAAAAATACCATAAATTACATCAGCCCTGACTTTGGCTGCTCAAAATTTTAGAGGCACTTGACATTTTCAGTGGAATCATACGGTTAACCAAAAGCAAAGTATTAGATAGAGAAACACAAGAAGTTGCTGATTGAAGATACATTACTTAATTTATAAGGTACATTATTTTGCCCTCTGCTAGAGGACTGCTTAGGATTTAATTATGGAAAAGTTCATCCCCCTAGAAATGTTCTGTAATATTTCATTGGATATAATCATTGTGATCCAGCAACAGACTGCAAAGTATTTTGAGCAGTCTACTGTTGACTTTCTCTATGTAATTCACATGCTAAGAATAGATTATATAAATATAGGTTCTAGCTGTTTGTATTTCTGAAGCAGTTGGAAAGATAGTTGAAACACTGATGGTAAGGCATTTAGATCATATTTATCAATATCTACTTGTCAATAGGATTGCTAAAGGAATTGCAAACTTTAAATTAGAGGGTGTTCTAGATTAAGAGACCTAATTAGTAAGTTTATGTTTTTACAAATATGTTGAAGAGATGCCTAATGAATAATAAGGAAGATCATAATTTATGTATTTAGGTATTTTAAACTGAAATTGTTGTAATTAAAATCAATAAAGCATTTGTAATATGTTTAGAATTATTCATTCCATTGCATTTTAGGAATAGAGTTTGAATTTTTTAACATATGTATAAGCATAATTAATATTCAGCATTACTGTTAGAAATTATAATGTTAGGATAAACCACAAATTATATTAATGTGACTCAGTCGTAGTCAAAAAGAGTCTTAATCTTCTCTGGACATCTTATGTGCTTAAGAAAATGTGATCACATGTATTCTGATTATGGCTGATTTAACTGCACAGTGGATTAAACTTGATTTTAACCAACTTCTACACAATTCCATGTTGTTTTCTATAATGATCCTTCTAAAATATAGAATAACGAGACCCTGAGGTTTCAGATAGTTTATTTGTAATCAACCTTCTTTTGAAATAAACCCATATTTTATGCTAACATATAATAAGAGTTGAAGTTCTTGAAGACATTGGTCTGCATCTTAAATTGCAATATTATTGATATATTATTTCTAGAAACAGAAGAAATAATAGAATAGCTTTAATTGAATTAGAGTTTGATGCATTCTTAAAAGGTAACATTTCATGTGGTGTGTGATAGCTGCGTGTTGCACAGAAGCTTTATGTGATAGAGGGTCAAGTCTAGTCTTAGGCAAAATCAGAACATGTATCATGTAGACTGCCATATATATTATACACTTATGAATAGTAGTGGGAAATAATAAAAATGCAGTCCATAACAATTCAGGGCATTACATTTTAAAAAGATATGTAATATTTTTAAACAGACACAAGACTTAAAATGGCCAGGGAAAGTATATTTGAAGAGTTGCCATAAATATGCAAACATGGAATATAACCACAACCTTCCTGGGAATTAATGCCATGAATATGCAAACATGAAACATAACCACAACCTTCCTGGGAATTAATGTAACTCCCTTGTTTCAGAATTGAAAATATCAATGGGGTTTAAGCTGCTGTCAAGATATGAAGGTATCCCAATGAATTTTCAGATTTAGAACATGTGTAGCCAAATCAAGCATAATTTTTAAGCCCTTACTGTGGAATGTAGAATTTATTCTTATTTTTTTGTTTATTCTTATATTTATTCCTTTTATGTTTAATTTTTAAGAAAATATGAGGTGGTATATTGTCTTCCAATCTAAAAAAAGTATGAAAAAGGTTTTCACATTTCAGTTTATTCTCTTGTTGTTTTTTTTCCTAGTTATCTCCTGTGGCGGTCTTCCATCTCCACCAAATGGAAATAAGATTGGAACCTTAACAGTGTATGGAGCTACTGCAATATTCACTTGCAACACAGGGTACACATTAGTTGGTTCTCATGTGAGAGAGTGCTTGGCAAATGGTCTCTGGAGTGGTACTGAAACGAAATGCCTAGGTAAAAAAAAAAAAAATCTGTTCTTAATTTTGTTTTATCTTAAAAAACAGTCTCAAGGACTAGAATGCAGCTCTAATCAATCAATAACTTTTTAAATCAATGAAAAATGAAGGTATCTTAAATATGGAAATATTGTACATTGCGTATGATTTTTGTGCTATTTTACTAGCATATTTATTAGAAATTAAATCATATTTTGTGTTGTCACAATGCTTTTCAAACCAGTCGAGTTTGTAAATGACTCAAATAACTTCCCACATTCACAGCACTTTTCTTTGTGGAGCAGGGTATGTGATGAAACTAAGCTGGAAGATAAGCTTCTGTTCAGAAATATTCCTGATACATTCCAACTACAAATGAACATTCAGCGTATTGAGCATTCAGTCAAGAGAAACAGACAAGAGACAGCCAAATGTGAAGCAAAAACAATAGTCTTTAAAACCCTAGAGTTTGTATAGTTTGGACCTTAAGTTCTCATCCCTACTTTTACTCTCTTCAGATCTAGTTGTATTGGTTTACAGCCCTAATATAGACATAAGAAAATAGTTCCCTTTTTTAATAACATTTGAAGATCAGCAGTGGGTTTATTCTTTGTTGTGGACAGTATTTTTGTTTCTGGAATCTTTTATTTGCTTTGTCTCCCTCATTTTGCAGATTCATTTCTTGCCTTACACTCTCTCACATAAGGTATATTCACACCACATACTTTAGACACCTAACTTAGGCACAATTTAGAGTACAATCTAAGGTCCTAAATTCTCAACAAGGTTAATACAGTCTCCTTCAGAGTCAATTCAGGCAAAGTAAATTCTCAAATTTTAAAGCTAGAAGATGTGAAGGCTCCTAGTTGTGTATTCCTAAATTTTGAGGACAACATGCTGCACATTTATTTCATAGGTGCCTTTAGGACTTACCTGAAGCCTGTAAAACACTAAGGAGTTCTCAATGAGCCTTTCCATTTCAAAGGAATGATAATGAGTTTGAGGTGTGTTTTATCTATACTGTATGTGCATGAATGTAATTCAGGACAGCTATAGATGAAAATAGGTATCACTTTATGTTACCCACTCGTCTGTGTAGAATCAATTTACGATTTGGGGCTGGATGAGTATATTAATTTCTGTATCTCAGGAAAGACTTTGTCAAATCCTTATGATTTGTCTCTCACAAGAAAGCTAAAACCAATGAGTGTAGTTAATGACTCCAAGGTTAAATATGATACCTCAGTCTTCAGGCTGTTAGTGTTATATGTTTTTTTTCTTAGTTATATGTGGATAAATATGAATTGTTAGGTAAAATTTTTTCAATTTCACTCAGTTACTCACAGTGCTGATATTTTATCTCTTCCTTTTTTTCATTTTAAGAATAAATTGCATCCATAATTCACAAAATATATGGGTTTATGCATGCTTTGTGTGTATAAGTGACCATAGATTCATATAGGGCAGAGAGAAAATTGGAAGCATTCAAGTTTGCCTAACTCCATCAGCAAAATTAGTGGCACTTAATCATGGACCAATTGATTTTCCTGAACAGATTTTTTTCCTGACTTTTTATGACTTTCAGGTGCAAAACTACACATAAACAAGTCAGGGACATGCTTTATATCTAAAGTTAAATATAAGCTACTCCATTTTTTTGATTATATAATATGCATAATTCTCTGCATTAATGACTGTAAAAAATGCTGCTGTGGACTGTGCTTGTGTAAAATTATCTGATCCTTTAATTGATAATTCTTAGGTAAATCACAGGATGATATTGTGGTATTGGCTTATATTGCAAATTCTTTTTAAAATAAATAGAATTATTTGTGTCTTAATTTCCAGGTGATTTGGAATAAAACTACTAAACCATCCTTGACCCATATGAACGATTTTCCTGTTTCACAAGTTTCTTGAGACCATATTTTATTAAAAAATCCACTTGTAGCCTTCTTATTTTTTTAATGTAATTTTAGTTAATGAGAAAATTACATAAATTTTGTGTCATTGTAGTGCTCTTTCAGTTCTTGATTTGTGGAAATTTAATTTAACTTCACTTAAATGAGTCAAAGTTCCCTGAAAATTTATTAAATACAGTGGGTGGAATGGTCTATAGATGAAATTTCTCACATAGCAAGTCCAGCAACTTCTTGGATCTGCATTTGAGAGAAAGGACATAATATTTTGCATTTTGCTTTATGACAGTTGGAACATCTCAGCTCTCTTTCTTCTTCAAATTCCCCATGGTTCCCTGTTTGCCTTCAGTACATCAACTGCTCTTCAATTCTTCACTATTTAGGTCTAGATTTATTTTTTTTTATTTGAGCATATTCCTTTCTATATCATCTCAGTCCCTGGATAAAAATAGCGAGCAAGTATTAGGAATTAAATCAATTTCCAGGCATGGGGAAAATAACAAGATAATTGGGAACAGGCATGGTAGAACAATCAAAAGCAAACCTTGATAATCTTACTGCCTTTTCTAATGACTGTCTCAGTGGATGCAGATTTCAGTAGTAGATTTCTTTCACTTTGAATTGTAGCAGAACTTTTGAAACAATCTCCCATAGTGTACTTGTAGCCAAAAAGAGAAGACAGGAACTGATTGGGGGATTGCAGAATGGATGGAAAATATTTGAATCAACAACCTCTGAGGGTAGTGTTGCTTGATTTGAAGAGTGACTAGTAGTCACTAGATACAGAGGGTGCCTACTGAGGCCTATACTACCCAGCCTCTGTCAGTGATTTGGATAACAGGCTGGGATGCAGCCTTAACAAGTTTGGGGATGACAGCAAATGACAGAAGAATAGTTGATACATAGGTTGTATTATTGCTAGACAGAAGGACCTTCAGAATCTGGAGGAATGGGCCAACAGGAAGCTCATAAAGTTCAGCAAAGACAAATACAGAATCCTGCCCTTTGGCTAGAATAATACCTACCATTCATGAGTACTGGCCTGGAACTGACTGAGTGAAGACAGGCTTTACAGAAAGCAGCCCCTGTGACTGAGAGGAGAGGCTCACTAAGAGTTAAAGGTGTAGCTTTACAGGGAAAATTATCACAGACTGGACTATAGGAACAGCAGTGTAGTCAGCAGGTCAGGGTTATTATTTCCTCTTCAGCACTCATGTGGAAAATTGTGTGTAGTTTTTGCGTCCTCCACCATACAAGAGAGATTAGAAACTGAAGCAAGCTCTGGAAAAGGGCCCATTAAGGGGCCATGAGCTGGAGTATGTGATAGACAAGGAGAGGCTGAGTGAGACTGGAGGAGAGAAAAGGGTAAGAGGGATCATATTACTAATTTGGACTGAGAACAGTAAGATGAATTATTCCATGAGATAATTCAAGAAGAAAAATATGCTTTCAATGTCCTTGTTACTCTCTGTTGTCATATTCTCTGTTGTGAGGGGAAGAGTAACTGTGTAAGAAGTTGAGTGTGAAAAAATTACATTCATATTTTCTTCCACAAATTTTCAGAACAATACCACAATGTCTCCTTAGAGGTATCATCAATCCCACAATTAGGATTTTTATAATAATCCTATATATGTGAAAAGCCAATCAAGTGGTGTATGTTTTATCCTTCTAGTGTTATAGAGAAGTCTTAAAATGTGAGTGAAACATACTGTGTAGCATTATTAAAGGGGTTACAAACAAGTTACTGTTGATGGATGCAGTCTGAGTGAAACAGAACATTACACACACCATGAAACAGAATATCACACACACCGCCCCTCTCCTCCCCCCACCCCCTTTCTAGCTTCAATCATGAGCCTCAGGTCCCAGTCCTCACCTCTCAAAATGGGGACTTAGCATTCAAAACAAAAAAATTTCCTCCTTCTTAAGCGGTAAAGAGAACTACTTTCCTGCTTAGCAACTCTATTTTCAAACAGAATGAACAATCCAGAAAAATTAAAGCATTACTTGACTTCCTTAGTGACAAGAATTCTATTTTACTGGAGTAAAACATTCTGTTTTGTTTAACAGCAACTGAAATAAGGAGTTAGTGCTCATGAATGTTCCTTCCTTTCCATGCCTTCATCTTTATGGAAAATGTTTATAAATTCATATTCATGGAAAAATTATACTATAGTCTTCTTTAAATTGCCTTCCAATTTGGTCAGTACACTTTGAAATATTCACCTTCTACCTTTTTTAGGGTGAAGCGCCTTATTATGGTTGCCTTTTTTTGTCAAATAAGTGTGACGTCTTTAATTGTCAAACACATGCTATTATTTCATCAGAGAGTTCTCATTCCCCTTATGAATGATTTTCTTCTTAAAAAAATAGAAGAAATATCATCGGTAGGTTTTATACCTGACAACTTGTTCTGCACAGCAAAGTAATTGACTCTAAATATATTGTTTATTGAAAGGAAAGTTGACATTTTGGTTTTTTTTCTTGTAAATTTGGCAAAGATTGTCAAAATATTTATTCCTATGCGTTCTTCTTTTACTGTAGCTGGTCACTGTGGTTCTCCAGATCCTATTGTTAATGGTCATATTAGTGGAGATGGTTTCAGTTATCGTGACACTGTGGTCTACCAGTGTAATCCCGGCTTTCGACTTGTTGGTACATCTGTCAGAATTTGCCTACAGGATCACAAGTGGTCTGGACAAACTCCTGTTTGTGTCCGTAAGTATGATTAATTTTTCACTGAATCATTACTATATTAATCCTTATTTTAAACATAATTGAACACTAACAATGGATTGGATGCTCAAAGGTGTTTGAAGAAGTTGCTCATTATGATGTAGTTTCTAACCTGTATGGTATGGCCAAACTTCGCGAACGAAGATTTGGGAAGGGCTGTCCCCACGTGGGTGTGCCCTTCCAGCCTGCACAGTGGATTTTAGGTGAGGCACAGCGTGCGCAGAACTGGCCCCACCGTTTAAGTCCTGAGGTCCATCTGCCACGGCCGAGCGAGCTTGGACAGTGCCAGTGAAGTCCTCAGGACTAGAACCTACAGCACCCGGCATTTCCCAGGAGGTCTCCCATCCAAGTACTAATCCGGGGCTGACCCTGCTTAGCTTCCGAGATCTGACGGGATCGGATGTCAGGGAGGCATTTAACTGCCCAGTTTCTAAACTAGCGCAGACTGATTAGCTCTACTCAGTAACTTCTGATTTCCGTTGTTTCAGAAACAGGATGACATAGACACAGTAATGGGTTGAACAGGAGACTGCAGCTGTGCAACTTAATCTATAGTTTCTCTCTCTCCAGGAATAGTTATTATGTCAAGTATTGGTTTACTGAGCCTTTCCCTTATTTTGTTTCACCAGGAATAAAAAAACCCTTTATATATTTTCATTGTTTGGTGGACAAAGCTGGAATACTGTTCGTTTGAGCACTTTTGATGGTGACTGCTCACTTTTTTGAAGGTGGCCTCAAGCTGACCTGCCAAAGCAAGCTGAGGCATGACACTGGATTATGCTACATCCGTTAGAAAATATGTTAAATTTTTTATACCTTTTAATAGGATTTGGTTTTTTGCTCTTAGTTCACCTGGTTTTGAAAATCCCATAATTAATTGCTAGAATTGATGAGTCCTTCCTACTCTACCTCCTTCCTTATTTGCTTGGCAGGTTTTCTACCATTTTCTGAAACATCAGCCATTTAATCTATCAAGTCAAATTTCTCTGTTATTGTACTATTTTATTATGTAGTTGATTTTATTTTCTTTTTAATTTCAGTTTTAATAAAGATCCCCAGTTTTATACAATTTTGTTATTTTTAATGGAATGTTTGTATCAATTATTTCAATGCTATATTTTTAAGATATCTGTAGTTCAAACAGAAGTAGTTTTTGCTACACAGTTTTCTCACCTCCACCCCACTATTAAGGTTGAATCTGAAAGTCATCAGCTATCTTTTGTCTTCAGTCCTGGGACTCCAAGCCTAAACCTTTTGTGTTGGTATGGTGAGAAAAATTCCCTGAGGGGGCTCCTCCCTACATCACTTTCCTGTGTTTGAACCTTTAACAAGCTCTCTCAGGAAGACTCAACAGAATCTTAGAGGTATTATAAAGAAGTTAGAGGCTATGCTCCTGAAAATTTGCCATTTCTCATTTTGTGAGATTTTTACAGAAGGTCATGTATTTTTGTATTTCTAATTTACTTTGAAAAGAATTTCAGGTTTGTAAAGTACAAGATACTGTAATCTTAAAACAATATTATCTAAGGAAGTACTTGGTGTTCTCCACCCATGACTACTTTAGCTTCTTAGTATCATATGAAAGTCAGCTTCCTTCATCTTGCACAGTGTGTGGCACATGGTTCTTCCCCTATCTCTGTATTGAATAACCAATTGGACCACACTTTGGACATGTATTTTCTGAAAGATCTTTTCATTTGCTACTTGTTTAGAATTAACAGGAAATATGATGACTTCTGATTACTACCTTTTGAGTAGCAGCACAGCTATTTCAAAAGAGAAAGATAAACTTGTGTATAATGTATTTATTTGAGTATGATAAACATCACTAGCACAAAGTTGAAAAGTTCTGTGTTTGTGTGTATGTATGTATATATTGAGATTTTGCATTGTTAGTATCTACAGTTTTCTATAGTATTTGAATATCTTATCACCTGGAAAGCTAAAGCTTGACCATAATAAACTTTTTACAAGATTTGTTTTAGCACAATCAACACAAATAATACACATAATGGGAAAGATCTACTCACAACAATATTATATGTTTTATCATAAGAAAATAGATAAAAGAATCACTCCTTCATCAAAACAGTGCAAGACCTTTGGAATATGGATGCTTCAGAACTCCAGAATGTTCTGAAGTAGAGCATCACATTCAATCTGTTTGGCCCTACTACATTTTTAAAATTGAAGGAAAAAAAATTTTTCTTTTATTTCTGCTAGTAGGAATATAGTGAACTATCTGCATTTTTAAGGTCTAATACCTAATACCAGATGTGTGTCAAAATGCATATATACATATATATATGTAAATTTATTTTTATTACAACTTTCAATATAAAGTAAAAGGTAGATTCTAAAAGTTATATTGAAAAATTAAGATTTTTCTCATGGCAGTTAATAATTCTGAATAAATGTATCTCTCTCCCCCCCCTCCCTTAAATTTCCTGTATAAATATCAATGGCAAATTCAGAAGAAAAAAAGTCAAAAAACCCCAAACCTTACAAGTGATTCTATAGATCTGTACCTTTAACTTCAATGCTAACCTTCCTATCTTTCTTTTAACAGCAATCACATGTGGACATCCCGGGAATCCAGCTCATGGAATGACTAATGGCAGCGAGTTCAATTTAAATGATGTTGTCAATTTTACTTGCAACACTGGATACTTACTTCAGGGTGCTTCTCGAGCACAGTGCCGAAGCAATGGGCAGTGGAGTAGCCCTTTACCCAACTGCCGAGGTAAGAAACTTTCTCTTACATTCTTTGTTCTCTAATGACTTTTTTCACCCAGGATCCTCCTTTGCCCTGCATTCAAATAATTGGGATATAATGCATAAACCTGGCCTTTAGGAACTTATTGCCACATTTATTTTGAGTTTTTCCTTTCTCCATTGTAAATTGTAGTTAGGGAGGAGTATCAGGTAAGCCTAGACTTTTCAGTATTTTACCTCAAAGTTCTCGAACTGCAATCCCTAGCATTTAGTTTATAGAATTACAAAGTGATCTTTGTATCACAAAAGTTATATTACCTCAATAAATCACAGTTGACTGTCTAGTCTGAATTAGGTCTATAGTTTCCATAAACAGTTGATTACTCCTATTAAAATAGTTATGCAGTGGAAAATTTATGCATCAAAACACTATTAATTCTTCTGTATCTCTTAACAATGCCTAAGAGATCTTCATAATTTTTGTAGATGTGAAAACTGATTTTTCTTTCCCCACAAAAAAAGATAAAGTAAGATTGAATTTTGATTGTTTTTTTGCAAAGACATGTATGAGCTTGATTACTAGTGTGCTATGGGTAAGATGGATATGTTTGAGAGATGAGAATGAAGCAAAGTTTTGTATTATCAGGAAATGTGTATCAAATGTACATATGAGGGAAGGACAAACAGAGACCATTTAAAAATGCAATCTAGAATTCTTAGATTGCATTATTTATCCAGATGCCGGTAATGAAATTACTATTAAAAGGGAAGCAAATCTCTATAATTAGCCTAATTTTACTCCCTCCATTTATGAGAATCCTTTCCTTTCTTTCCTTTCTTTCCTTCTTTCTCTCCTTTCTCTCCTTTCTTCCCTTTCTTCCCTTCCCTTCCCTTCCCTTCCCTTCCCTTCCCTTCCCTTCCCTTCCCTTCCCTTCCCTTCCCTTCCCTTCCCTTCCCTTCCCTTCCCTTCCCTTCCCTTCCCTTCCCTTCCCTTCCCTTCCCCTTCCCTTCCCTTCCCTTCCCTTCCCTTCCCTTCCCTTCCCTTCCCTTCCCTTCCCTTCCCTTCCCTTCCCTTCCCTTCCCTTCCCTTCCCTTCCCTTCCCTTCCCTTCCCTTCCCTCCCCCTCCCCTCCCCTCCCCTCCCCTCCCCTTCCCTTTTCTCTTCTCTCTTTTCTCTCTTTTTTCTTTTCTCTTTTCTTTCTTTTCTTTTCTTTTCTTTTCTTTTCTTTTCTTTTCTTTTCTTTTCTTTTCTTTTCTTTTCTTTTCTTTTCTTTTCTTTTCTTTTCTTTTCTTTTTTCTTTTCTTTTCTTTTCTTTTCTTTTCTTTTCTTTTCTTTTCTTTTCTTTTCTTTTCTTTTCTTTTCTTTTCTTTTCTTTTCTTTTCTTTTCTTTTCTTTTCTTTCCTTTTCTTTTCCTTTTCTTTTCTTCTTTTCTTTTCTTTTCTTTTCTTTTTTTTTCTTTTCTTCTTTTATTTTTTTCTTTTGCTATCATTGCAGAATATGGGCCTAATATCTAGTCTTTGGTCTGTTCCACCAGTGCCTTTACCAGAGACCTGAAATCTGTTCACTGGTTTTCTGTTTTTAGGTCACATGCCCCCAAAATAGCTTCTACTGGTGCAGTACATGCTTTCTCAATGCTGAATCCAATAAGATGCTGATATTTACTGACATCACAATATTTTTCTTCTGAATCACTGAGGCAGACTGAATATCTTCTGACTATAAAATAGATACAAATTGACAGAGAGGTGAAAGGCAGGAGGTGAGGTGAATCATGTAAGATATAATGAAATATCGCAATAGCCTGGAGAAAACTTTCTGAGATACTGTATATCCTTCAGTGCTCTTTCCTTGAAGACTCCAGAAGGAAATGTATTTTAATGGCTGTCCATATTCAAAGCTGAAATGGTCTGGTTTCATTTATAAATTTTAATAACAGTGTTAATTTCCAAATATTTAAACCAAAAACAAACTAGAAAATGCTTAGTGTCAGGAAAGAATCTGATTATTATGCCTGGTATGGAACATGCAAAGAAATAGAACACAAAAATTCCTCCAGAAATGCAGTGGCTAGTAAGTTTTCTTGAGTATTTTCTTTCACAGAAAAATGTTAAATCAGTGCAAGTACTATGCTTTTTGTTCTTTGTAACTTGTCTTTTATGAGCTAAAGGAAATTGCAGTCAGTGAAGTCAAGCAAAGGATACAAACATTGGGACTAATAAGAAGTTAACTTCAGCTATTTTACCTTTATTATCTCCACCTGTTGGTTTATTAAAAATCTTATTGTAATACAATTGTTGTTCCTAAGAATAATAATTATCTTTGGTGATTAGCTCATCATATTGTTTCAGAGCTGGCTGATGCAATTTTGAGCTCAGTGTGTGTGGAATTAGATCGTTCATTCTCGTTAAAACAATAAAGGGATGGCAATTCCCTCAGTCACTACACCCAGAATTTATTCAAGTTAACTAGCATAGTAATATAATTATTGGAATAGAGAAACAGGAATTAGGAAACTATTTCTATTTAGGCTTATGGGTTTTTCCCCTTTAAACTGTTTTGTTTTGCTAGACTTTAGTGAACAATCTCTTCTATCTCACCTGTGAGGCATTTAAGTAAGGTTTTATTTGTTGAAAACACAACTTTCCCACTCATCCAGCAGATTCAGTCTGGATCTTCTCTGTTTGAGTTTCAGAGGCAGAGATCGAATAGCTTTGCTGAAGCTCATCCCCATTTACACTCTGAGTTACTCAGTCACGCTGAACTCCAGTACGTCTTAAAAAAGAGAGGAAAACCAAAAGCAAATACTGAGAAGATCTGAAAAATAAGAACACAAGAATAAGGATACTTACAGTTACTATGACACTTCAGTTGTCTCTCCTGTCTACTTTCATTGTCCTTTTTTAATTTATTACAGGAATTTGCATTTGATTCAGGCCAATTTATGGTCTGAAATCGTGTTTAGGGAAAGAGGTTTTCTGAAAGGAGTAAGTATCTGTCCTGGGTTGAGCTGGCAAATCGCCAACTGTCCAGGACAGAGTGAAAAGGGTTCTTCCTCCCCCCAACCAGCTAAGGGGAAAAGAAGAGGGAGAGGAAAGAAAAACCCTCAAAACCAGGTTTATGCTGAAACTAACTACATGTATTTATACAGAAAAGAGAAAATTAAAAGGAAACTACAATATAACACACACTTACACAAGTTACATATATATAATAAGGCATAACTTCCCACTCCCCAATTAATACAAAGCCCATTACTCTAAATTCATAAGCACTCCAAAAGACACTCAGCAAGAAAGAGAAAGTATAACAACAAAATATTTCTACTTCCCTGAATGCAAAAAAAATGCAAGCAGAGGCAACAGGAGCAGGGTCTAGCATAGTAAAGGAGCTGCTAGATGTCCTCCTCTTAGTGCAGCCATGATGGAACTAACTAAGCCACTCCCACACACTGAATTTTACACCCTTTGAGATGATGTAGTATGGTATGGAATACAATATTATTGGCTAGAAGAAGTCAGCTGTGAGCTAGCTCAGTCCAGCTTAAATCAGCTGACAATCCTAGGCCTAGCTGAACTTTAAAACCTAAGTTTAGGCCCACCTGCCTAAACCCATAACATATTATAGATGCAACTCTCCTAATATACATTCACTTAATGACAAACTCCTACCAGAATGGGGTGGACCAGAGTTCCCTCAGTTGAGTATCTACAGTTTTGTCTATCCTCATGCAGGTGGTGTAAAGCCAGACTTTTGCCATTCACTCAGTGTTTCTTCACTTCATTCTTCCCTTCACTTAGTATTTCTTTCTCTGTAGCAATCTATATTTTTCAGTCAGCATCTTGTATCTTCCATAATGAGCTGTGAGGATCCACCTAGTTTTGCCACTCCCTCTTTTGTCATCCCTTCCATGTACCCCTCTAGAGCCTAGAGAGCTTTGTTGCCAGTCATGAAAACACTGCAGCTCCTCACCTCAGTGAATGAGTTTTAACTGACTTAAATTATATGAAAATTATGCTATGAAGTTTGCAGTTCATCCAAGAAACCTACTTTTGGCTTCTGGAGAGGAATATACTGTCTAAAGTAACAATAACTGTTTTATATGTGTATGTGCACCGGAAGATATTTAGTTGTATTGTAAAGGGAATAGTGAATATCCACTTCAGTTTAACTGTATCAGTGTTAGAGTAGTTCTATACCACTGCCCTGCTACATGCATCTCTTAAATTTGGGAGATTCTTACTTCAGTTATCATCATCATGGCTAGGCTTCGCAAACGAAGATTTGAGAAGGGCTGTCCCCACGTGGGTGTGTCCCTCGAGCCTGCTCAGTGGATGTTTTAGGTGAGGCACAGCCTGCACAGAATTGGCCCCACCCTTTGCTCCTAAGGTTCATCTGCCAAGGCCAAGCAAGCTTGGACAGTGACAGTGAAGTCCTCAGGTCTAGAACCTACAGCCCCTGGTATTCCCAGGAGGTCTCCCATCCAAGTACTAACCAGGCCTGACCCTGCTTAGCTTCTGAGATCTGATGAGATTGGATGTAATATGAAAATATAAAACATTCTATTGTCTAGATAATTGGTATTGTTTCTTATTTTAGGCTAGTGTGATGAGTTGAAGTTGCAGTTAGTATGTATCAGTTTCTCTCTGCTGCTATTTCTTTTTTCTCAGTTTTTTTTTCTTGCTTCTCTGACA
The DNA here is from genome assembly GCF_047495875.1 of Pithys albifrons albifrons. Taxonomy (NCBI): domain Eukaryota; kingdom Metazoa; phylum Chordata; class Aves; order Passeriformes; family Thamnophilidae; genus Pithys; species Pithys albifrons. The sequence goes on along the minus strand of NC_092459.1, from coordinate 20,109,277 downwards.
TGTGTTTCTACACAGTCTGCAGAGAATATCTATGCCCTCATGCACCCCCTTCTCCTCTAAACTCAGTGTTTCCTTTGTTGGTTCTCAATTTTTTTTTCTTTGTAGCCTTCTCCCTCTGGTGTATTCTGCCCTTTTCCTAAGTACATTTTCAGGGAAATACAAAATTCTGTTATGGACTCAACTGTGATTTGAAGAGAGACTGAGAGCTGGGGTTGTTCAGCCTAGAGGAGAGAAGGATCAGGGGAATCTTGCTTATCATCTATGCTTATCTAAGGGAGAGCGTAAAACAGGTGTGCCAGACTTTTTAGTGGTGCTCACTGAAAGGACATGATGCAAAGGTCACAAAATAAAACATAAGAAAAAGCTTTTTAAGTGTGAGGGTGGTGAAACACCTAAACAGATTTCCCATAAACATTGTGGAGTGCCCATTCTTATATGTATTCAAAGCCTGACTGGACAAAGTCCTGGGTAAACTCTTTAGCTACCCCTTCCAAGTTCAAGTATTCTGTGATTCTGTACAATTTATGACTGAAGACTATATATTTACACCAACTTGCTTGACTTATTTTGTCATATTGCTTATGTCAAATTTACTCTTAATGAATTGATTAGAACCTCACTAAAGGAAGTAATAGCACTTCTTCGGGCATATGCTTTTACTTATAAATTGCCTTTTAACTAAAGGGTGGAAAATATTCCCTTGAAAGTTCATTGTCAGCAATGAATTATGAATTTGTGTACAAAGAAAGTAAATCTTCCAGCTTCTTAAATACAGTACTGGCAAAGGATTGATGTTCCTAACAAACCCGTATCATTTAATTCAACAGAGATTTTACATATGACCTTTCTTTCAAACCTTGGTTGAGTTCTCCTGAGTCAATAATGAACTTCGGTGAGGCTCTATATGAAGTACTACAAATTAAAGGTTGCTGCTTGAAGCTATTGCAGAAGTTTACTATTTTATTTATTTTATTTATTATTTATTTTATTTTATTTTTTATTTTATTATTTTATTTTATTTTTTAATTTTATTTTATTTTGTTTTTTTTTATTTTATTTATTTTATCTTATTTTATTTTTTAACTTAGCTATTATGTATGCATAGGAAACCTTGATATTTTCAGAAAATTAAGCTGGATAGTTCTTAAACACCTTTTAGCAATGATACATTGCATCTATCTGTTATGTCAGTAGCAGTTTAGCTAATTAATCACTGGCAGGAAATTTACTAAGGAAATTATATGAGGTTTTTTTGGCTGACAAAAACTAATGCATACAAATGATCATATGTGCTACTTGTATGAAAAAAAAGGATTTTGATATGTTTTTATGTCTTAAATTTACTGAAACCATTGAAATATTTTGCAATGGTACTTCCCTCTACTCCATAATGATGTTATCTGGGTAATTTAAGAATTATTTTATCTGTTCTTTTTAACTGTTTTGAGTCAGCAAGTAAAACCTTTAATCTCTTAAAATGTACACATTTTTTAATATTGAATTTGGACCTGTGCTCTGAGGTAACATAATCCTTAAAATACCTATGCCTTGGAAAAACTGTTCCTGCTGTTTCTGTCACAAGTATGAAACAGCATATTGTGATGCTCAGGTACTTTGTGAGATAGAAACCCCCAAATTTTTGAATCATTTAAACTCTAGTAGCTGTTTTAAATTTTACATTTTATGTCTTGGTATATTTAGTATTTTTAAAAGATTTCCTATAATTTTTTCTGGAATGTCAAGGTCACTGAAATATGATTTTAAATTCATAATTTGTGAGATGAGACATTTTCCTCTGTACATGGACTCTCTTCTTTGATAAAGAACAGATCAAGTAGTCAGTTGCTTTTAAACTTGAATCAAATTACTTCAGGAAAATTCCAATACCGAAATCTCTGTTCTCTTCAGCAAACCTGAGTAGGACTTGGTGCAGCCTGAATGTGCTACCCCAGAACTAGCTATGAAAATATTAAATTCTAAGCCAAGCATGCTCAATGTGGATTTTTTTTTCATTAGCAGTTTGGAACCACTTTCTATTTCGTCTTTGGGTGCACAGAAAGGCAATGTCTATGCTTTCTACTTTTCATAATAATTCTTAAGCACCAAAATTAGAACTGAATCAAATTGCCTCATCAGGGCTCTGTACTCATGATTGTGCTGCAGGTCATTTTTCCATATATTATACTTGAAGTCAGAACTGCTGTATTAAATAACACACTTAACTTAATCTTCTAGAATGCAAGTATTTGTAAGAAGGAGATTTTCTTGCTTGGATTTCTTTGCTTTGGCATTGGATAGCCTGGCCTATCACTTGCTGCCTGTATTAAGGAAGACCGTATTCATAATCTGTATGAGGAAAAGTGTATAACCTTTCTGGTTTTTCCCTTTAGAATTCATCTTCTTATAAATGAGATTTAAGACCTTTTGTCCTATTAAAAATGTGTTTTAAAACCAGAAATATTTTGCTGGGAGGATCCATTTGGCAGAGTTGTGGAGGTTTGTGTTAGCTCACATTCTCCAGTCTCTATCAGTAAATCCAGGGTATTTGTTCATAATAAAGAATTCAGGTCTCTTTTTATTTATAAGGCGTTTATACTCAATTTCTAATTTGAAAGATTTATCTTTCTTTATCTCATTACTGACAGATTCTTGAAAAGTTTAATTAGCCTTTTTTGTCTTATCAAGAATCTAGTATCTACAAGGAATCACTAACATCATTGTATTTTCTTTAGTGGGTATATCATTTGAACCAGTGGTAATATGTTCCACTCCTTCACTGACAAGAAAAGTAATCTTTCTGATGACAGCTGATAGAAAGGTGGGAGAGATTGAAACTGATGACCAATTTTTCTCATCCAAAGATCAAGCAGTTCTGAATTTAAGCAATTTTCTGTCTATGGTGGTACCAAGGATTCATATAAGCAGAGAAATGTTGTGTTTTGTTTAGTTTTGTTTTTCCAAAGTCAGAGGCCTTTGCTGTGACTTTTTTTATACTTTAAATGTCAGATATACCTGAGCTGTTGATGTTAATAGCATGTTGATACCCTGCAGAAGGTTAATTAGCACATGACTAAGTTTTCTAAATAAAGACATGAGGTGCCATGGGAGATGCTATACAGTGTCAGATATTTCCCTGAATCTGGCAGAAATGACATAAAACTTAAAATTATTGCTGTGCCTCTCTGGAGGGAAACCTGTCTGGAGATAAGGCAAAGACATCTCAAAAGGTAGTAGAAACATCTTCCAGGACAACTGAATAGAGTTCCTCTTCCATGTGAAAAACAATGCTCTTATTAAGAAAAAATCTAAAGAAAAAGACTTTAAGACATTACCTCAGAGTTTGTACTATTCTGACAACAAATATTGTGTTGATACTACTTATACAAAGATGCCCACTGAATTTGCATACAGATAAAATTTGTAGAGAAAAATAACAGGTAAATACTTTATCTCTCTGATCAATTTGCTATCATAATACCTGGCAAAATCTGAGAAGTTATCTTTGTTGTGTACTGTTGACTTTTGCATTGAACTTTACTAAAATTCTGCTTACTGAAAATTTTGTCATCATGCTTTCACAAGCAGTGCTTTCTTTTCATAGGCAGAATTTGTTAGAACTTGTCAAAAAGTCAGAGTGAATTCTCTACTCTTTATTTACTAACTGTCAGTCCCTATACATGTTCTAGATACCAACATTAATGCAATACTTTTCAAATAAGAAAAGATTTGAAATTTTATAAGAGAAATTTAAGATTGCTTCTGTCAAGAGAAGAAAAAAAAAGTGAGAACAAGAAATGAATTACTGTGAATGATGTACTTTTTGATGATCATTCAACTTTTTAACAGAAAGCTGCCCTGAAGGACTCAGACATGGTCTTTTCACTTCTTTGTCCTTAAAGACTTGCATGTACTCAGTGTGAGATTCCAAAGTTATCAGGGCAGAATTGAAGCATTCTCCGGCTTTTCTCAGAAGACTAAACTGAGACTGCCAGAATTCATTTCCCATATAACCCTTGACAGGTGTCATTGAGAGAAAGCAATCTCCGTCTGCTCTCACTGTGATTTACAACTGAGTCCCCAGGGCGAAAGGCAATCAGGGAAAATACTGCCTTAGTTCTGTATGCTGGCCAACTCAAATTCTTTTCTAAAATACTCCTTTACTGCAGACCTTCTTAGCAACAGCACACTTGTATATATGTATTCAAAGCTCTATAGCTGATCTTAAATGGCACCGCCGGCATAATTTTGTTTACTTTTAAACTTGAGGGGTAGCAATCTCTTGCATAATCATTTTATGAGACCTTGTATGATGCAAGAATTTTGGTGCACAGAGCACATGTTTAAATTATGCATTCAGTGAATATTTTGTATTTCATTCATCACTGAGCTGTCTAAACAGATACTACTGGTATAGGAATGAGAACTTGGTATCACACAAATTGATACCTTGGGACTTCAATATATTCCTTGAACATTGCATATTTCTAGTCTGCATGGAGAATTAAGTTTTTCAATTCTCCCTATTGACTTGCAGAAACAGTTCAGTTAGAATCGCTTTTGGGTAGCTTTAGGCTGGCATATCTTCATGAAACGAAACTCTTTTTACTTAGTTTCTACTACTGACCTTCCAAAAGCTAACTTGTCATGCTTACCCATTAAACCAAAGGTATAATTTTAAGCATTCATGTTTGATTTTGTTTTATGATAATAATCTTAAATGCACTGATAAAAGGGACAACTCTTGTGAATGCGTGTTAGGAATTGAACCTAAGGAGTAAGGAGAGGAATTTTAGAAAATGCTTATTGTAATGAAAGTGTAAAACCTTCAATAAATATGAGAATTTTGCAATATGCATCAGATTTTGTTTCTATTTCAGTAGAATATTCCGAGATTAATATTGCAAAAAAATTGAACTATTATTTTCAGTCTTCTGTTGCAACTAAGCTAGTGCATATTTGAGTACAATAGCAATGATTTTCTCTAAATTACATTGAAAAAAAGGTTTTTTTTTTTTATTTTGAGCAAATTCTAAAATGTCGGTTTAATAGTTTTTTTAACTGCCTTTTACTTTTATAATGTTTTTATCTGTGCAGTATTTCACTGTTTCTCATCTTGACCTAGAAATAAAATAAGCATTTGATATTACAGTTTCAAAAATAGTACTTTCTGTTATTCTGAAGTTCTCACAACTCCCAGATGAGATTTCTATGTGACTGATAGTCCATGAAGCCATGTTAGGTTGTCTTCACTTTTGCTCTATAAGGTATTTTTTTAGAAGTTTGTGCCTGTAGAACTCTACTATCCTCTCCATTCCAGCAAAGAGACTGCCACAGTATGTGCTGCATTTCTGTCCCTCATTCAGAACTTCAGTCAGTGCACCACTTTTTACCCCAGAGTAGCGCTATCTTGGACGTACTGTGTGAACACAGCAAATATTCTTCATTGTAAAGCTGTCTTCATGAAGACTCTCAAGAAAACATAAAACTTTTTTAAATGGCTATGGTGGTAGACAAGTTCTCACTGAGCATATGATAGAGTCTAAGGTCTTAATCAGCCTGAAGATTATCAGATTGACTTCTTTTAAAGACTTTCCTGTGTTGTGGAGATGTCTATCACTCATGTTTGTTGTTTGTTGAAGAACAGAAGGTAGATTCCTTTATGATCAGAAAAAGGTGTAAAAGGACATATGAGCTTCTGACATAGTCTTTACCTATTCCTTAGTGCCTTCATTTACAGTGAATAGATTTGATTCCAGAAACTGCTCCTAGCAGTGTTTGTTTTAACCTGTTAATGTTTAATATTAACAAAAAAAAAAAGAAAATAAAAGAAAGGAAAAGAAAAAGAAAAAGAAAGGGATAAAAAAGGCAAGCACAGAATCATAGATTGGTTTGGGTTGGGTGGGACTTAACGATCACAGAAACACAGAATATGCTGAGGTGGAAGGGACCCACAAGGATCATTGAGTCTGATCCTTAGCCCTGCACGGGACCATCCCCAAGAGACACATCATGTGCCTGAGAGTATCATCCAAACACTTCTGGAACTCTGTCAGGCTTGGTGCTGTGACCACTTCTCTGGGGAGCCTGTTCCAGCACCCAGCCACCCTTTGGGTGAAGAACCTTTTCCTAATATCCAACCCAAACCTCCCCTGATACAACTTCAGGTCATTCCCTCAGGTTCTGCCCCTGGTCACCACAGAGAAGAGATCGGCACCTGCTCCACCTCTTCCCCTCATGAGGAAGTTGTAACTGCAATGAGGTCTCTCCTCAGTCTCCTCTTCTCCAGGCTAAACAAATTAAGTGCCCTCATAATGGCTTCACCTCAAGGCCCTTCACCACCCTCATTGCCCTCCTTTGGACACTCTTTAAGAGCTTAATATCTTTCCTATATTGTGGTGTGCAAAATTGCACACAATATTCAAGGTGAGGCCACCCCAGTGCAGACCAGAGCAGGACAATCCCCTCCCTCACCTGGTTGGTGATGCTTTGCCTGATGCCCCCCAGGACATGTTTGTCCCTCCTGGCTGCCAGGGCACTGCTGGCTCATATTCAACTTGCCATCAACCAGGACCCCCAGGTCCCTTTCCATGACACTGCTTTCCAGCATCTCATTCCCCAGTCTGTATGTACATCTGGGGTTGCCCCATCCCAGGTGCAGAATCTGACACATCTGATCACCAAAACAAGCCTCTGCACTGCTCAATGTACACATTTATTTTAATGAAAGAACTGAGAACATTTAGCAGCACATTTTCATTGAAAGTTAAGAAATTGTACAATATAACACACACATTTTTATATAGTTAATGCTTTTAGACATTGAAAGCACAACAGAGTAACTTCCAGTCTTGTGAGAGCGAATCAAAGCTCTGTCTTTTGTTCATTATAATCTGATCTAGCTGAGCAACATATAAGCCATCTTCCTAATAAAAAACATAATTTGAGACCTCTATTTCAAAGATGTATTGTCACAGTTTTATTTTGACTACTTTTTAAGGAGTAGGAATAAAACTTGTGGATTTTTTTAAGGCAGCTAAACCCTATAAATATCTTTGTGAATTATTTAGAATATAAATATTTTAAAAATCTGCTTTACCAAAATTAATGGTTTTAATGGTGTGTTATTTTCTTAGCTGAACAAAACCAAACCAGAGGAAAAATGACTTAGGAAGAAAGGAAAAGATTGTAATCCAAACAAGTCTATTTGCAAACATGTAAATTGGCATGTCTAGGCATGCATATAGATACGAGGAAATGCATATACACATGCGGAAAAATTGAATTTAAGGATGTATTTGTACAAGGCACCTTATAACTGCAGAGGGTGCAGGCTATTCCAAGACCAGAAGCTTTGCAATGGCATCTACCCAGCACTAGACCATGTGTAATTGCCTAAGAAACAGGGTTAATTGGGATGCAGCATGCGTTGCTTCTGGGAACTGTGCTAGCTTCTGTAAGAAAGAATTGCGCTGGGAATGCAGACATATGAGTTCATTCAGATCTTGGTTAATATTTTGGCAAGGCTTCCTGTCAGTGTACTGTACATTTTACAGACTTTCACATGCATCCCAATTCTGTGATGATAGTTCTATTCCCAGTGAAAGAATTAGACTTAGTTGACAGTGATTAGTAATCACTGGGAAAAAAAAATCACAACAAATGTGTAATGTCAACAGAATAGAGCATTTTCTCTTGATAATACACTTAAAATAAAGATTCCCAGAAGTAAGAATTTTCAGAGTTCTTCAAAGCAAATACAGACTTCCACATCCAGATTTTTCACAGCTTCCAGAGCGCAGTGAAATGTTAGGATTTCACATTTCCCCCTGCCTTATGGGATGGAAAACAAAGTAAAGAGGTAAAGAGGTGTTTATTTCTGTCAATAAATCAGTGTAAACACATATTTCTTCAACCTGCACTCATTTGATTTATGTATAAAATTGATATGCTTAAAACACTAAATTTAAATAAAAGTTGATATAATGCTATATAAGCTAAACTATTACAATGCAAGCTAAATGTAACTTCTCTGGTGAATTATTTCATAGGATTCACCATAAAACACTTTAGGAATAGTTTCAATTAGGAGACTGTAGCTTTACTAATGCTCAGGAACAAAGCCCCAGATGTAATGGATTTCTTTCATTGAATATCATCAGTCTAGATATGCCTTACTAGTGCTTTATGTACCTTAGTGTAATACCTAGTGCTTTTTAAATGTATTTGACTTTTCTGTGTAATTGTATCTTCAGTGCTATTAATAACAATTGGCAGATGAAAAATGTGGTTTTTTCATTCCAAAGAGGGTTCTCCTTCTTCCCACAACCTGAAATATTATTTCTTAAATAATTTTTATGAAGGAAAAATTTGGGTTCATATGGGATGTTCTTCAGATCTAGGTATATGTTTGTCTAGAACTATGAGGTTGAAATTATGAACATTTAATACTTTTAAGATTCTGACTTTAAAGAAGAAATAAAAATAAAACCACTTAAAACTGGTTGTTGCTCCAACTTAAGTTTTAGGATGTTAATAATTCTATAAAATCAGGACATTTTTTAGTGGATTCAATGAAATGTTTTTTTCAGTGACTTAATATTAGCAAAAGATGCTTTGTTCTAGTGTTTTACCTAATCAGCAAATTTGAACTTCTTGTGTCATAAAACTTAACCCTTTGAAAATACATGATTCAGGAATAAAAAACCAGTTCATTAGTGACTCTGTATGTCATACCTCTACAAGCATAATTTTATCTGATATTCTTCTCCACTGATTTCTTTTTCAGGAATTTTTTTTAACTACATGATATACTTGAAAGGCAGTCATTGTTTGATGAGCTTTACTTTATGATACTAATAATATTCTGCCCTTTTTATTTCTTATGTATTTTTTCATCATGTGTTTTTATTATTTATTCATACATTGAAGACAGGAGAGAGGTGGGGTAGGCATTTGTAGCTTTTCAGATAATTTTCAGATTAACAGACAGCAAAACTGGGTGTTTGCAAAGGTCCCTTCCATCGCAAACTATTAAATAACTCTATGATTCTATATTCACTGCACAATATAAAACAAATGATTTCAGAGGGAAGATATACTTTATAAAAATTAAATAGCCATGAAATACTCATTTTTTTTAAATTAACTGGTTTCTGAAAAAAAAAAAAAAATTACTTAAGGCTTTTTGTTGCTTACTATCACTCCTGTTCCACAATGACATATTTGATTTTTCACCATCTTCCTTTTTCTGTTCTACACATTAATAGAAGAAAATGTTCTTATTAATCATGGAAACAATTTTCCTTACTACAGGAAATTAGAAAAGAAAATGCTAAAATTTTTTTAAACTGTATGCTAATTTGATTTTAAGTTGTCTTCCTTCACATAAAACTTACAGAGAAGACCAAACTAATTCTATCAAGAGAATGATAAAGAATTCTTCCAATTTCTCTTTTATCTTTGTCCCATTTGTATGTCCAAGACTATTTACAAGTACTGGAATAAAATTTTACTGTTGCTTTCAAAAGAAAAAGACCTAGAGAGTTACTTAAGAGTCAATATTTCTGATATTTAAGACAAATAAAACCCACAAAGTGTATCACATGGACCACAGTTATGAGCTGCTAGTGAAGTAATGAAAATAATTGTTATACTTACAATATTGATGTTATGTATCAGTAATGAATATTGTTTTTCTTACAGTGGTGAACTGTTCTGATCCTGGCTTTGTAGAAAATGCAATTCGGCATGGGCAGCAGAATTATCCTGAAAGTTTCAAATATGGAACAAGTGTGGCATACCATTGCAAGAAGGGCTTTTATCTGTTGGGCTCCTCTGCCCTGACCTGTAAAGCTAATGGATTATGGGATAGATCGTTACCAAAGTGTCTGTGTAAGTATTCATTCAGTTAGATTAGCATTAAAGAGTGGTGTGTGATTTAAAATCATGATAGAGAAAAAAAAGCATAACCATTGGTCGAAGAACAAAATTGGACTTTAGGTTAAACATATTGCATATTGTACATCTCAAGAAGAAAACATTAAGACAAGGTATCATGCAATTTTTCATTATTAAAATTGTATTTACAGGGAGATGTGTAAGTATTATTTTGAATGTCAGAAAGTTAACTTTAATTTCCCCTTTTGATCAATTCTTAAGATATCTGAAAACAGCTAGGGAAATCTAAAATTATCATTTGTGTGTTATAATTTAGATTGGTAGTCTAAGACTGTTGATGGCTATATCAGATTTTTTTTTTCAGATTTATTGAAGTATGTGTAATTAACAAATTAATGAAATGTTGTATGGAAAAGTTTTGTTCAAGAGGGTCTTTTCCGACTTCCTCCATCACTTTTTCCCAAGAGAGGGAAGAAATCTTCTGGTTTCCTATAATCTATTCAGTGAGCTTCAGAACTCTGAAGAATAATAGTTTGGCTGACTTTGATTTTCATTGAAATAGTTTTCTTCTCTGATGACTCTTAATTTGCTGACATTATTTCTGATTTGCAATGCAATTATAGGGAATAATAAATGAAATTAAAGTATCCTTTAATTTGAAATACATTAGATGATTTTTAAAGATTTTTCTTTACAAATTGTGATTTTTTTTTTACAAAAATGATTTATTTTATGGATTTATACTTTAATACCAGACCAATAGATGTAACTAAGTTAGTGAATTTATTTCTATATTATTCTTGGTCTTTGTACTACTATGTAACTAATACCCACATGACACATGATCCAAGCAGTTTTATTTTGATTTTTCATGACAGTCTAGGCTTTCATTAGCTGTCAATAAGAGCTATAACCTGAAAAAATGAGTTTATTCACATTTTAATAGTAAAATAATTAGTCAAAATACAGCATTATAAATACAAAAAGTGGCATAATTTTTTTTCACTTGGATAAAAGCATGTTTCTCACTTTTGGTATCTTACAAAAACCATTATGAAAGTTCATGGCCCAAATCTGTCAGGGATCCCTTCCTAATTCCAGGATTGGGTTTTCAGTCTGCTGAAGTGCTCCTTATGCAAGGGGCAGAAGAGGATGGGGAATCTAAATCTCCTGGAATAGCTACTCATCTTTCCACATCAAGTGTTTTGATAATTTGATAGCATTTATATGACTTTCTACTTGTGGACAGAGCTTAAGAAAAATCGTAGGTATCCATCCCTTCAGAATAAGAATTCATGACCTTACTCTGGGGACTATTGACTGAGTCCATAGGAACATTCAAATGAGCCTCGAAGGTGCCTACAAACCTCAAAGACCTAATGGATTAACTGTTGCTAATTTGCTGCTGGTGGACTGAAACACCATCTGAACTCTATGTATCATCAGAACAAATTTCAATTTCTTTCTCCTAAGAAAAACTCAGTGAAATGATTAGGACTCTTTCTGAAGAAAGATCTGTTGATCTATTCACAGATTAAGTCACTGAGAGCCTTTTCAAGTAATATAAGAGAGATGGGATTTTCAAAAGTTATCAGTGATAATCTCTTTTTTCAACTGTAAGATTGATTTTGGTGATAGGGTTAGGGTTAGGGTGAGATAAATTTTGAACCCAAAGTAGACACAGTTTACTGTGAACAATTCTAGTTCAAGAGTAAGCAACTAGAAATTTCTGACTGCTGTTTTATATGTACGGCAAACTATGCATGTCATTGCTTAAAAATAGATGCTTCTTTTCTTCATCCTAATGTGGAAAAAATTTGTGCTACTCACTACAAATCATTATAAACCCATCTTAAGGTTACCTATGTGTGGTTTTATTCGATAAAATCTGATGACTCGCTGCAGTTCCTTCCAGAACTGTGGCAGGACTTTCATTTGCATGGTACTGCAGTAAGCTCACTAAGGTAACTGATCTGGCTGAAAACAAAACACTGCGGGGTTGGTTTTTTTTTCTTCTGTGGGAGTACTGTTCAGCCAGATTAGTCTCCTGATTTGGTATACTGTTTGTTACATGAATGCTAAACCCACCCAAGGAACACAAGAGAAACACATAGCATTGGTCAGGACCACAACCCTTGGAAGAAATCCATTGTGCAGTCAGATTGACATTAACACAGGATCTGGTATAACAGAGATAAGTTTGACATCTGTCAGAAATTTTCATCAGAAAAATAGGGAGACATTTTCTAAAAAGATATTTTAGTCATAGGTCATTCATTCAAGTAAGTTATCAAGCTGCTGAAGTTCAAATGGTCTATTTAAAGGCTGCCTGCAAAATTTATTTTTGTTGTTATTTCTTTCTTTACTGGATGACCTAATTTCTATACAAAAGACATTCAGAATATGATTTCATGTTCACCTTAATATGACTTATGTTTCCTCAAATAACAGATTTGATCTGCTTGTCTGCTAGTTATTATGTACCAAAACTGTTTATCTGAATTTTTTTCCCAAACAAAATGTACACATTTAACAACCATAAATGTGATTAAAAATTACAAAAAAGTCAGTAATCCATTTTGCTCAGTCCAGTGCAATATGTTGCTATAATAATACTACAGAAGTATTTTGATTCACTATACTGCTTAAACGGTATCTATAGTTAATTTATAGATACGGCGAAGCCACGTAGCATTATCTTGTCTGTAACGCATAAGCACATTGCAACATTGACCTTATTTGGTTTTTTTTCTAACCTTAACTGAAGTAACATGTGCTCTTTGTAGGGAAAGACAGTGAACAGAAATGAATGAGGAAAGAGAGCTCTACATTTTAAGAAAAAAAGCTAAACTGGATGGGTTAGTCTTATGTGTAGTTTTGTGCTTAATCTTGCAAATGACCAGCAAATCATCTATAACAACAGCAAGGTGAAGATATTCAAGAGTTTAAATCAAGACAGAAGTGTATGTTGTGTGGAACTAGCCTTATATTTAGATTAGAATAGATTTTTTTCTGTGCCATGAAAATATTGTGTAATAACGTGCTCTTTCCTTTGTTAGCCATTTCTTGTGGACATCCTGGGGTACCTGCAAATGCAGTTCTTTCAGGAGACAAATTTACATATGGCTCCATAGTTCACTATTCTTGCACAGCGGGTCGAAGGCTCATAGGAAATTCTACAAGGGAGTGCCAAGAAGATAGCCACTGGAGTGGGACCCTCCCTCACTGTTCAGGTATTTGTACCAACCATATCTGAATGTCACCTTGTCGCATGAATGAGGCTACTATCATAAGCTTTTTAGCTACAGTCACGTTTGTTTCTTTTCCAAATATATTTTAATTTCACCAATAGCCACTCAGCTGTATCATATCCATTTATTGAAATATTATAATTCTTTCAATTTTTTTGTCATTAATTCACAACTTCACTCCTTAGCTAGATGCTATTGTATACTGCTGTGTATTGAACACACAAAACAATACTTAAAGCCTGGTTGGGCTTTGCTTAAAAATGACACTTGTATTCAATTTTATTTTTATGAGCACTGTTTTGTGTAAGCAAAGTTTGTTACATCAGAAGATGCTGGGGAAAAAAAACCCAACTACACAACAAAGATAAGAGTGGTAAACTTCATACACTTTGCTCCTCTTTTCATTTACAGAAATATATTTTATTGGTGTTGCAATGTGGAAATACCATAAATGTCTGACATGTTCTTGGTGCTGTCAGGAAGTAAAGGAACAGTTCCTTCTTCGTTAGAATATGCAAAATGAGAAGCCATAAAACACTTCACAGTTTTGTTGAAGTGATGAGCTCAGGCGAGGATTGGCTACTAAGGACATCCAAGTCATATTAATAGGTTTTTTAAGGGAAACAAATCTACACATTTCAGTATATAACAAAACTTGACTAATTTAATAAGAAAATTTCCTAGTGAAAAAATTGTTCATAATTACTCATTATACTATTTTCTTGTAACTTCCCGGGAACTCTTGGACATGCCCACTGTTGGGCTGATCTGATTCAACGCAATTCACTTCAGACTTGACATAATTTAAACAGGTGTGAGCTATTTAAATTCAGTGCTTTGAAAAAAGCTCTAAAGAAATGTTCATTGAAGTGATCCATTTATAACCTGATTCTGAAAGGATACTGAGCAGAATTTGAAATTTGGAAAAATTCCCCTATTGGTAAAAGGAAGTGAATTTAAATCACTAGTGTTACTTTTCTGTTCTCTGCTGCTCAGGGAAGAAATAGTTTATAATGTTCTCACACTGCTAGATCTCGTGGTCTCTGTGCCTAGACCTGAAAACAATGTCTGCAGGACAATCATATAGTTTTCACACAAGCATTTCCTTGCTTATCTTTAGCCCACATTTATGTTACTTTCCACTTTTTATTCAGCATAATATGCCACATATGAAATTGCGCCTAGACTTTAAATTTTTTATGGTCAGAGCCCTGAAGTACTGTTATCCAACACTTCTCACTGTAAGGAAAGTTCTTATGCTGGTGGAAGGAAATTTTAATGGCTAATAATTGAGACTCTTCAGGTAGCAGTTACGACTACAGTAATATTTTCATAGACTCAGATTTGGAAAACATTAAAGAGCACAATACTTATCTCCTTGAGGGGGGAAAATATGTCTAGAGTAACAAAAATACTGTTACTGATGCAGAATTTAATTTTCTAAATTTGAACACCATGGGGCACCATCTTGAGAGTAAAGGGATTGCCTAGGAAAATGCAAATCTGTCTGTGTTAGCTTTATTTAAAAAAATCAACAGAGAAAAACTATCTAAAAACAGTGAAAGAAAACCCTAAAAAGATGTTTAATTTCTCAAAGGTATATAGAATTATAAAAAGAACCTCATTTTCCATGTTAGATATTCAGGAGATTACTCCATCAAAATCCAGTATGAATAATTCGTTGTCATAATGTCAGTGAAAGAATGATTGTGCCCAGGATGGCTGAGAACTCTAATTGGTTTTGTACTTCAGGGATATGAAAAACCATCCAAATATAATGTTTAAAACCTGTAGTCTGTTTCTGCATGGGATTTATTTCTTTATTATATATTAATATATGTTTGAATTCATGAAGGTTCTATGATGGTATAAATATGATCTCAGGGTTTGATGTCACCTGGGACCTGTTGCAATGACAAACTTTTGCATCTTATGAATTAAGCAATAGTTGAGATTCTTGTTTAAGATGACTCACACTCATTTTTCAACAATGGATATGTAGTCTTCTATATTGCTAAATAAAAAGGAGTCTAGACCTTCATAATACTGTAACTGCCTTTGTCTATACCCTTTGACTATAAATTTGCATGATCTCAGTTCAAATTTTCTTCAAGTCAAAACTAGGTGTGTTCAAGGAAAAAAAAAACAAACAAAAAAGTCAATAGTCATTCATCTGTAATAATTCCCTCAGCAAAATCCCAAAGGAAACGGAGACATCATGAGATTTTCAGAGTCATAGATCATTCTACCCTTAACCATTCCTTTCCATTCACAAGCCAAAGTATGCACCACAGAGTTGTTTCATGCTGTAAACAAGCCACAGTGGTAGCCTGAATGTCATTTCACACATTTTAAGCAGACAGAAATGTCTGTGAAATAGGAATGTCTTAGGCTAAGTGGAAGCAAATGGCATCCAGAGGCCACACATGGACTTCTGCTTTAACAGTGCCAGGGCATAGGTCATGGAAGTTAGTACTTGATCACTGAGACCATTATACTCTTAGAACTGTTCTCAGAATAATTGTCACCCATCCCATCCAGCAGCCCCAAAACAATGCACAAATACTTCACAAGTTTGTGTGTGCTGGAGATAATTCTCAACAGTTTGGATGCAGTCACCACGTTTTGGAAAGTGAGTTTCACCATAAAGATGTGGACAGAATATATCAGCTGACTTCAAGACACTTACACTGTTTACAAGCAAGTGTTTAGATCAAGAAATCTAGGTCCAAATGCTGTAGGGCAGGTTGACAAGAAGAATCTATTCTAGAAGAATCTAATACTGAACAAAGTGTACACAATTAAAGCCTACAACTCAGCCTTGAATTCAGGAACCGTGTCTTGGCCTCCTTTTATGAGAAAACATGATTGTATCCACTCATATTTGCTATAATTAAAATCTTACAATGCACATATAATCATACTTTCTGACTTTAGATTTTTTTTTTAATTTTAAATTAAATATTTTAGTTTTCTCAAAGATTTGTTATGGTCATTCCTTTGTTCAGGATTTTGCCCTTCATATGAAAGGGATGCCTAGGATGAAAAACCTATGTAATAATATACATACTTCAACCTTTTAAATTATTTATACAAGTTTTGGAAAAAAAAAACAAACAACCAACAACCAAAACAAAACAAAACAAAACCCAAATCCCATAGTTTCAACAGAATTTGAGTCTAGACATGTATTTTAAAAATGGAGAACAAAAGATAATGTTGCTATGAACTACAATTTAAATACAAAGGGATTTAGGAGAGATACAATTTTATGCCAAAATTTACAATAAAGTGTTGATACTGAAACCATGCTTCCTTAACCAACTCATGTAGCTTTTCCTGTAACAGACATTTTATGTGATGAGGAATTTGACTGGTTCATTAGACCTATGACAACATATTTGAAATGTCTGTCTTGCAACACGCTCTTTCTCTTCTAAAATTTTAACCAATGTTGACACAGAAATTTAAAGGATAAGTATAATTATGAGGCATCCTTTTTATTCTCGACAGGCACAGAGGGACAGGTGCCAGTGTGGATATTTGTATTTCAAATGCATTACTTAAAAAAAAAATTGAATATGGTTCTCCTTAATTTTGCTGTTCTCTAAGTCTTCTTATTAGAAGTTATTAATAGAAGCTGAACAGTAAAATACAATGTGTAGAAAGGAGCATTTATGTCAAAAAAGACAAAAAAAATTGTTGAACTGACAAAAAATGACAGAGGTGCTTTCCATGTTCACAACAATCTTTTATTTATATCACGTTCTATGTTTAGGTCCCTATTCGTCTGAGATAAGAAGTAAGGTAAAGAGACAAGTATTTTCATCTTTGGTTTTAGTTTCACACTCTTATACCAGTAGAACAGAGGTTGATTATAATAGAAACATTGCAGTTGGTAGTACTGTGTGATAGTACTGTCACTGCCACTACATTTGCACATAATGTCTCTGCCAATAATTCTACTATGTTGTGTTTTACAGGAAATAATCCTGGGTTTTGTGATGATCCAGGAGTACCAGCTCATGGGTCTAGACTAGGGGATGAGTTCAAAATAAAAAGTTTGTTACGTTTCTCGTGTGAAATGGGTTATCAGCTGAGAGGATCTGCAGAGAGAACATGCCTGCTTAATGGTTCGTGGTCGGGTATACAGCCTGTGTGTGAAGGTACCTATTGATACCATTGGTATTTATGATACTACTGAATGACATTTACTAAAGACTTTCTGTTGTTCGATTAAAACAAACAAGCAAGCAAACAAAAAACAACCTATGCAGAAATATGCTTTCATACTGCTCTGCAGAGAGGTAATATAAAAAAGTTTGCAAGCAGTTCATGTTTTGCTTGAAAACTTAAATCCACACTGCTAAAGATTTGGAATACATATTTATAAGGAGCTTGTAAAAAAATAATTTTAGTCAAAAAATACTGAGCCTGATAATAGACATTTGTGTTAAATGTAAGATTAAAAAAATGCTTTTGATTGAAGAGATGAAAATGGAATGAAAATACATCTGTCATCTGTTTTCTAGCAAGAAACTACTGCCATCTTGTAATATCTATGCATCAAGGATTGAATAAAGGTTAAAAAAGTTGTATTCTTAGCTAAGTATAAAATGTATATTTCTCCACAGAGGTTTGACTAATTTTTAATGAAATATTTTTATACTACCTCTTTCAGAAGAAATGCAATAGAAAATATTTCTGAAAATCACATTTTAAAATAAGATGATAAACATAAAAAGAATTTTTTTTTGTTGTGCAGTCAGAATCAGAAAGCAGACTTCAAAATCAGTTTTATAATGACCTCTTGTTTTCCAAGACTGTTTGTAAAGTTGTTTTATCTAATTCATTGAAGTTGATGGATTCTGTAGTATTGGTTGTCTCCTAAACTAAATGATAAAATGGAAGATAGGACAAAATCTTTTTAACAAATTTGTATATTTTTTTATCTAGGCATTTTACCACAGTAGCCTTATTTAACAATTGTTCTTTTACAGTATTCTTCAGCACAGATTAATCTGTCAGTGCAGATAACATCATACCTGTAAGAAAATGGTAGTGTGCACAGAATCAGTATTTGGATCAGTATTTTCAGACGAAAAATAAAGTTTTGCAATAACCTTTCTGCTTCCCTTACATGAAGACATTAAGTATAGTCAGACAGCAGAAGTCAGTGGCAATTATCAGTGTTTGAGATGCTACTTTTTTTCTCCCTTTCTTTTTTTTAATTTACTTCAACCTTCTATTTTCAGGGAGAAAGAAAAAGAAAAAAGCTCCTTTTTTCCATTTTACTATAGTCCTTCAATTGTTTTCTGTTTAGTATAAGTAAGGATGAGATTAGGAGAATACATTTTCATTCCTACAAGTTCAATTCTTACCTATTGAATTTATCTCTTCAGTATTGGATTACCTATTGAATTTATCTCTTCAGTATTGGAAACTCTTATAAATAAAAAGTGATTAAGACTTAATTAAAACACAGGCATTTAGGTATTATTCCAAACATAAGTGATAGGGTAATTTTTATTTGGGAAATCATGTTTATTTTAATCAATCAAAAATCTATAAGTATTACATTCTAACTATTAAATTATAACTATTATGCTGGAGGACGTCCAGCTGATGGACATGCAGCATTTCCAAGTCTCTCTTGTTCTGAGGACCCCAGAGCTGGACACAGTATTCTAGGTGGGGTCTCACAAGAGCAGAGTTGCTAGGACAGTTGTCAGGAAAATTCAAAACAAAAACCCAAATCCTTCTCATGATGAGCTGGTCCACAGAAAAAAAGAAAACACCACTAAGCCTCCCCTCAAAAAAAACCCCAATATGTAACCAAAGTAATCAAGGTAAACTGCTGTCAGATCTCAAATGTATGAAGCTGAAATATAATTATTGATAGCTGCAGATGCCAAAAGGATATGGAGGCCAAATACATAATGTTTGTTCTTTTCTTGATTTAAAAGAGAAGTGGACAAGAAATCATAATTTACTATTTATGCATGTTTACAGTTGAAAGATGAGATAGCAGAAGACAAGGAGAGAATACAAAAGTGTGCCCAAAGGCAAATACAGATGTCCAGGTCTGTCAGAATGAACTGAACCTTTATTTGTTCCAATGACTTGGAAAAACAAAACAAAACAAAAAGCAAAAAAAAACCACCTAACTTGCTATAAGGTTTTTTGTTAAAAGATGAGCTATTAACCTCATTGTTCTCCTTCCCCCTCTCCCGCAATATTCACTTATAGAAATTTTTTGTTTGTTTGTTTTTTTAACTCTCTTCTTTGCAGCTGTATCATGTGGGAACCCTGGTACCCCAGCCAATGGTATGATAATATACACTGATGGAATATTATTCTCCAGCTCAGTCATTTATGCTTGCTGGGAAGGTTACAAAACTTCAGGGCTAACTACTAGACATTGTACTGCTAATGGGACATGGACTGGCACTGCACCAGACTGCACAGGTCAGAAAGAAACTTTCTTCCTCTAAAGCTTTAATGCAGTAAGTCATCCAGCCTTCCTAGTGAAAATTATTGTTTTGATACATAAAATAATACATTTTCCCTCATGCATCTGTATTGTAATACATTAATATTTTTATATATTAAAGGTACATGCCCTTTTAATACATGCTAGATGGTTCCAAAAGATCTTTTTAAGATGACTACATAGGTAACTTTATTGTATTTGTTTACCTCATGAATGTCAACATTCAAAATATAATTCTTTAGTATTATATTTTATTTAAGTATTTCTATAGTTTTCTTTAGCTTTTCTTTTCCCCCTTATTGTCCTTGTGGCTTATGTTCAGAGGATGAAGTTCTTGTAGTTCTAAATTAGATTTTGTTTAATTGCATACATTACTATGCTAGTTTTTATTTTAAGCCAAATGAGTCAGACTTGATCAATCACCATCCTGCTAAGGACCAAGAATCAGGGAGCAGCAAGACTGGGCTATTCTATCAGGGAAAGTAAGCAAGGACCAGAGAAATGCTACACAGCAGACAGAGCTACTGGCCTCACTGACAAGGCCAGGCCCACAGTACATCAGTACAGTTATACACACACACACACACAAACCCCAAACTCATAGCTCTCCTGGAACTCATTAACTACATTGCACCACCAATGTTAGACATAACAAGACAAAGATCCCAGGGTGAAGGAAGAAAAAGTCCTGTCAAAACTACCAAAAGTACCACTAAAAGACTGCAGTAGCATTAGAGCACACCAGCTTAGGATACTGTATTAAAGGAAAAAAATATCTGGCCATGCTATTGAAATACCTGAGAAAAAATAACTTTTAAGATAAAATTAAAGATTAATGTTTTATTTTTGGGTGAAATATATTGATCAGAATTTTTCTTGTTTTGTACACTAAAAAAGACATTAGGTATATATGATTCAATGTTTCATTACATTTTTATTTAAAAAAAAAATCCTTTTCCTTTTCCTCACTAGTGATCAGCTGTGGAGATCCAGGTGCGTTAGCAAATGGAATTCAATTTGGAAATGATTTTACCTTTAATAAGACAGTCAGCTATCAGTGCAATCCAGGGTACTTGATGGAGCCTCCAAGTTCATCTACCATGCGTTGTGTAAAAGACAGCACTTGGAACCAAAGTAAACCAATATGCAAAGGTAAACTTTTGAATTTAGATAGTTTACAAATGCTGTTTTGACACGGTATGTGAAATTCACTAATTAGCGTTTTTATGTATAAAAACACAAATGTCAAATATTCTCCGGGACATTACTGTGCAAATACAACTAAAACATTCAGGTAAGAATTTCTGTAGAATTTGTATTTATTTTGCACATATACTGTGGTATAATAGCAGTCAAAATAGTGACAGTAGCAACGACAGTACTACCAAATTTCTCTGCAATTAAGATTTTCAGAGGACTCAATCTAAAAAATTGTAAAGTGGCCATTTTCCTTTTTGGGCCCTTTTATCCTGCATCAGATAGACAAAATTCTGCAGAGCAAACTTTCTGTAAAAGATTCCCTTGTTACAATAGTGTAGCCATAAACAGCCAAAAATATGCTTCCCACATAGCTAATTACAAGTGCTAACAGGAAGGTCATAGTGGGGATGAGGCTGAAAGGCAAATAAGGCAGCCTGGTGAAAATTATTAGCATTACTACAGCAGTCCAGGGAGTAAATTTAACAGCCTAGGGCATCTTCTGCTTATGAAAGGCCTAGAATGCCAACCAACTCACCTTGCACCGCTTCAATGTGATGTCCAAGTCTAGCCTATTAATTAAATATTGGCATATGTATTCAACTGACTGCATTTTCTGTTCTAAAAATCACTCTTGAGTGTTTTCATTGTATGTGCCCTTTGTTAAAAGAAATTATATGGAAATGTAAACATGATCATTCCAGATTTCATCATTTTGGGCACTCTTATCAGAAGATGGATAACAGATAATTTCTAAGGCTCTTAGCCACTAATTACCAATAAAGTTAATTACTGTGTGTGCTGAAAGCCTTAGAAAATGAGCAGGTGAATAAAAAAAATCATATTGAAGAGTGCTGAAAATTAGTTCACAAGAAAATGCAAATATTTTGTATTTTAGACTTGTAGAAACTTATTTATTTAAAGAAATCATATTTATTGAAAAATTTTACCTAGCTCAATAGCCTGTTGCCAAAAATATTCAGTATTGAATATGTAGGGAAAAAATCAGATCTATGTAAGCTATGCACTCTTCTAGCTTCTAGCAACTTACCACTCAGGGACTTCCTAGACCTAAAAGTTGTTTATTTGTGTTTGGATTGGTTTTCTGTCTATTATAGATTGCTTTGTCAACACAGGTATGTTTTGTTGCAACAGAATAGCCTGAAATATCTTTTTTTTTTAAATTTCAAAAGCATGAGTGTGTATTATATTGCATTTTCCTAACCCCTATAAGTTTTTAAAATGATGAATTTTATTTTCTGACACAGCTATTACTTGTGGCCCCCCTCCAACAGTACTCTATGGGAAAGTGGAAGGATCTGATTATCGCTGGGGTGCCAGTGTGAGTTACAGCTGTGCAGAAGGCTATCAGCTGTCTAACACAGCTATTCTCTCCTGTGAAGGGCGAGGAATTTGGCGAGGAGACATACCACAATGTTTGCGTAAGTTTCCAGGGTACAGTTGTATTGGGCTTCACCAAAGCTACAAGCCAGTTGTCTCGGGCTACAGGCACAGAATCACAGTTTAAAAAAGACACAGCTTCATCAGGTAAAATATGCATTACTGCAGGATTCTCGCTCCTACTAAAAAGCTTGCCTTGATATGAAATTGAGTGGCTGTGCCTACTTAAGGGCACAGTCTTCTTCCTTTCCCCAAGAGTCACCTCCATGTCTTTTTACCCAATTAAACCCCTCACTATTTACCTTACTGATAATCATTTCAGATACTCTGAATTTGACTTGTGGTGAGCATGACTGAAATATTCCCTTACATTTTTCCTTTTATTTTTCTTCCCTGTTTCCATTTTCATTAACAGGTGAAAACAAGGATGCTAACCCTTAAGCTCATAGCCTTGCACTCCTTTCTAAACAATTTTTTCTTTCTGAAGGCGAGTACATACCCTCATATCTTGCTTGTATTTGTTTTTCAGCATCTTCTAAATCTGTCAACTCATCTTCTTCAGTGCTTGAAATCTTGTCAGGACTCTCATAAACAATTTTGATTTACCTAATTAGGGCAAAAATTTCCAACCTACTCATCTGAGGGTGACTGATTTGAAAACTGGTTATATTTTGAAGCATTGCAATATAGCATTGTCTGTTTTGGGATTATTTTGTCATCCAAATCTAATCAGCATTTAAGTGTCTCAATTAAAAGGTCTATTTTTTCAGGTTAAGTTTTATGCTTACAATAGCTGTAACAATGACAATTAATTTTAAATTGCTGTCAAGAATTTATCTGAGCTACAATCCTACACAGATAAATGAGCATAACTTTTGCACTCATATTCAGTATGCCTGACTTGCCTATAAAAGAATGTAGAATACTTCAGTTAAAGGATGTGCAGTTTTTTGCAACTCCTTTTTTTTTTTTTTGTCTTCCCTTTTTTGTGTATTAGCTGTGTTTTGTGGTGACCCTGGTACTCCAGCAGAAGGACGCCTCAATGGAAAAAGTTTCACCTACAGATCTGAAGTTAGCTTTCAGTGCAGACCCCCTTTTATTCTGATAGGCTCTTCAAGAAGATTCTGTCAAGCAGATGGTACTTGGAGTGGAATTCAGCCAACGTGCATTGGTAATAATTACCACTATTTTACTGTTTCTACTGAGAATATTCTTGATAAACTCTTACACCAACATAAATCTGGCAATGAGCTATCCAAATATAGGAAACATTTCTTTAATATAAAAAAACACTATTTAAATAAGGTCATATTTTGAGTATAAAACTTTTAGGATAAACACAATCACATATGAAGCAATTTTTAAATTTACATAATTGCTTGTCTGCTGGAAATGCAGAATGTCAATATGTGCAAGTGCGTAACTTTGTTCCATCTATTTTTAGAATGTCTTAGATATGCAGAAGACTATGGCAGATTAAAGACCAGACTTTGTCACTCATATTTCAAGGCATTTTTCAGCATCAATCCTTACTCAAAAAGCATTTTTGACTTTGTGAAAGTGGCTTGTACATCTCTGATCTTTTGAAATTCTGATGAACTCCCAAATACTTTTAGTTTTTCATTGGCTGAAGTGCAACTGGTGTGTTTTTAAAATGTTACATAATCAGACTGAGAAAAATGTTGGACACATTTAATCCCCACTGACATGACATCAGGATTTGATCTTGCTAGAGAAAATTATTTTAGTGTTACAATAAAAAAAAATAATATTCAGATATTCAGATGTAGCTTGTAGCCCATTTATATACTATGTTGTGTCTAAGATATTTTTTGGCTATGTGAAAGTGCTGAGATGGACACTCAGGGAAAAGGTGTTAAGTATAGTTATTGAAAGCAATCTGTATTTCTAAATGAAGACATTAACAGTCAACAGAGTTCTTTTATAGGAGTTTAAAACTTCTTCTGTCCATAGTTTTTGTGAACTGGGCAATGATCTCTGTTTTTTAACAGAGGCAAGAAGGTTTCCAAAGCTAAATTTTATATTTAGTGAGAAGAATCAAATTTGAAAATGTCATAATGACATTTATGGTTATATTTCATATAGCATAATATAGAACCATATGGAAAGTCCTGCATCAAAGATATATTTTTTCTTTTGCATCTTAGTTTTTATGTTATTGTAAAATGAAAATATTAGATCATACAAAATATTTACAGTTGTGATTTCTAAGCAATTTGAAAGTTAAGAACAGTGGAAAATACCTTGAATGGCACTTAAGAGTCATGCAAGAGCCGTGCAAGCTTTTCTATTTCTGGATATTGCCAATTTGCTTAGAACACTTTCAGAAGTCTTTTTTTATCCCTACTGTTTCTTCAGATGAGACATATCTTAAAAAGTCAATTTGGCTTCATATGTCTATTCTTAGCAATAGCATTCCAGCTGTTGATAATTTGTAAAAAGATCTATTCAAACAGCTCAAGATCAAGAGCATGTTTGCTTTTTATTCTTGCATGTTAGGTCAACATCCACCTAACTTTTGAAGCCTTTGGTAAATATCAGTCCAGCTGAATTTTTATGCTCTACTGTTGGTCAATATTGAAAATGGGAGTTGGCCAAGAGTGAAATGACATACTGAAATGACATATCACATTAATTTCCCTCTAGAGAAAACAAAAAATTGTTACAGATGAAATAGAGTCCCAAGCTGTGTTCTTTGTAATTCAGTGACAGTAAAAGTAGACTTTGTTGCCAAGAGGTTGCCATTGTATAGTACAGAAAGATCCATCGGATCAAATTCTGTGCTAACTGGTGGATGTGACTGAGCAGCCCCAAAGCCACCATCACAATATGGACATTGCTCAATCAAAAGTAGTTTCAGGTTGCTTTAAATTACACACATGAAACCAAACATCAAACAAGTAGTTAAACTATGCTGTCATGTGGGGGGTTTTTTGTTGGTGGTTTTTTTTTTTTTGTGGTGGCAGTGTAGTTCTCCAGCAACAAAGATAGTACTCCATTCAAAACTTGTTTTCTTGTTGGCATAGAAAACAAACTATTTTAAAAAAGAACGTATTTTACTTGCTAGAAGAACAGAGGCTGATTATGGGTTTGGGGGCTTGGGGGGAGGTTATTGATTTTTTTTTGGTTGGTTTTGGTTGTATTTTTTAGAAATCCAACTTGATTAATCTGTTATTTTGAAATGAAGGTAAAGATTTCACTATATATTCCAACTGCATTGTGAATAATGAGATATACTATGAGTTCAAAGAGGTTTAAAAAGATAAGATTACTAAAAAATAATGCAATCCTAACTCTAAAGTCTGCATTGCCAGAAGTACGTACAAAAATATTTTTCAGTAATGACAATGTACTGAAAGAAATTACTGTGATGTATATTAAAAATATAGTTGAAAATATTAATGTAATATAGAAATACACATATTTCATTAAAATTGAATTCTTGTCATCACTAGACATTGATGAAATGATTTAATATTTGCAAACAGGTTTAGAGTATTTTTTCCATATGTTAATAATGTCTTGTGTTTCACATTTTGCTTCAGATCCAGCTCACAATACATGTACAGACCCTGGTACTCCACATTTTGGAATACAGAATAGTTCCAGAGGTTATGAGGTAATTTTTAATTACTATTTATTAGCTTTCTAAAATGAAAATGCATTTTATAATTACAAGTATATTAAATTTCCTAAGAAAATTATCTGTAGGCTTAAATGTCTGATGCAAACCTTAGGAAATTTCCACTCCCTTTTAATAAAAACTCATGCTTCATTCCAAGCTTTTTTCAAACATTCCACTTAAAGAAAGAACTTCTAATCCTGCAATACATCATGTGTTCAATCCTTTACAAGACTTCAGGAGGGAAGGCTATTTATAAATTGACTACTTAATATGATATGACATGATACAATTACTTTGCTTTATGATCATAATTTTTTCATACATTGATGAATAGTCAGTAAACACCGAACAACCGAAGACCTGTGTGATCCAAAGGCCATGTAGTCCTTGACAAAAAAGTCAGCATGTGGCTTTACCAAATTAGCAATTCATGTTATATTTTATTCAGTCAGAGAAAATAAAATTATTCTGTGTTGTGTCCAGGTTCTATGTGATGAATGCCCTATCTATAATTTCCATATTCCTCACATATTATTAGTTTAACAAGTGGCAGCAGAAAAATGACTCAGGAATTAAATGTAGATGCAACAATGACAAATCCACAGTCATATAGATTGATAAGCTTAATCGAATAGATTTTTCAGGTATAAATACGTGTGATTTGAATCTAAAAATATGTTCTCTTTGGGTTTCCTGCTTATTTCTGAACCTAGTGCACAGTGCCACACAGTGATCCAGTTACTAGAACTGTTTTTCAAAAAGTCCTTTCTGTAAGAGCCTCTGGTTATTGGTATCCTCTCTTTCCAGCAATTTTACTGCCTTTCATTGCTATGGTTGTCAGCTCATTTCTTCACCTTGTGCTTCTGCCTGTCTCACAGATACCAAAACATTTCTCCCTGAGCCACATCTTGTGGCCTTACCCCTAAGATCATTCTGCTTCTAGTAATGCCTTTCTAATCTTGACCCTCAACCTGTCCCCATTTTCACTTCAAAAATTACTCAAATCTATGCACCTAATTTGATCATGGGATTTTTTTGTTATTTCTCCATCTTTTGTCTACATCACAAATTGCCTTTAATAACAGAATTGTACTGGCCCGTTGTGGGGGGTTCACCTTGGCTGAACGCTGGGTCCCCACCCAGCCACTCTATCAGTCCCCTTCTTAGCCAGACATGGGAAAGAGTAAGAGTGAAGAAAAGAAAACCAACATAAATTATGGGTTGCAATAAGGCAGTTTACATTTATGAAAATAAAAAAGCAAAAGCAGTGTGCGCATGCACAAAGCAGAAGCTGATAGTTAATCTCTACTTCCCATAAGCAGCGATGGTCAACAACTTCTTTGAGAAGCAGAGCTCCAGCATGCATAGAGGCTGTCTGCAGTCAGCCTTTAGAGACAATGAATGCCCCCTTTCTGCTCCTTGCCTCAGCTTTTACGTCTGGGTTGATATCATATGGTATGGAATATCCCCTTGGTCAGTGTGGGTCAGCTGGCCCACTTGTGTCCCCTTTCAGGATCTCACTCTCGATTGAAGAGGGAATGTTACAGTGCTGTGCTCAGCAGTAGCCAAAACATAGGTGTGTTACCAACACTCTACCTACCAATGCAGAGCACATCACTGTGTCTACTGTGGGCTACTGTAGGGAAAGAAATTCCAGCTCAACCAGACCCACCACACTTTCAGTGTTCTACTGAAGGCTGATTTTCTCTTCCCATTCACCTCTAGAGGCCATAGTAAGTCTTCATCCATTCTATAGTAAATCTTTCTCAAGTATGCGTGTTTACTCTCAGAACTCCATCTAGTACAAAAATATGTAGTCTTGTCTCTAATTACTAATGAACTAGATTGTTTTGGGGTTTTTTTCATATGTGATTAGTGGGCTTCCTGTTTGTATGATTTAGTCAAGTTTCTATAAAACAGCTTTTAACAGTCTTTAATCATTATAGAACAGTGTGATGACAGCCGGCAGACCTCTGAAGAGTTTTCCTCTACCTACCGACATCCTGTCTTGTCCCATTCATTCTGTGGCTTTTGTGCTTCACTGTGCTGTGAATGTTTTTCATCCAAGTGTTATACAAAGAATGTACTGCTTTTGTTTTAACTTTTACAAGTAAAATGAAAAAGCAATATAACTCTGTAACTACCTTGAACTTATACATTATTTTTTGCTTGGTCTTTTGGAGCAGTGGGGAAAAAATTGCATCTAATTATTACTGACAGTTACCAGAATAGGAGATTTCATGAGGAAGATGACTTAAAGTCAAGATCAGCCACACAGTGTTCTAGTCCCTACTACAGACATGCTATGTGTCCTTGACAAAATAGAGATTAATGTGTTTAAAAATAGAAAGACATATCTGCAAAGCCATATCAGTAATTTGACCTTTAAAAATACCAGTGATTTTCCCAAGTTACTTCAGGAAGAATGATGTTGCATTTGCTAAGCATCTATCATGGTAATCAGGTTTTATGTAATTGAATGTAAAGTTAGCAGGTAGCTACTTTTGAAGATGCTCTTTTTCAATTTCAGTTGAAGTTCTGCTGTGATGTTTGCAGTGCAAACTTGCCTGCATTTCTATAGCTGCAAGCTATTTTATTCATATACATTGTTCACTTCTCATTTGCAACTTACACAATTTGTCTGTGTGATATGTTTATTAATAAATCATAACATTTCCAATATTGCCAATTTTGTCTTTTAAAATATGTTCATTATTTCTTGACAAGATGTTTGATTTAAAACAACAGTAATGCTCCACTAATGAGCCCCCTACCCTTAAATTACTTGGCCTGGAGTAACATTCTAGTTACTTTTGTCAATACCAGCAATAAGTCCATTTTACTAGAAATCTCTACACAGCCTGTCTCTTGTGTGTTATGAAAATTCTTTATCATCTGCAATTTTGATCTAGTTTTTGCATATTTCTATTCTCAGTGGGCATCTAAAGAGCGTTTTCTCTCTTACTTTACCTTTTCTTCTGAGAACGTTCCATTCACAGTTGACCTTAGGAAGGCTTTCCATAACATCACTCTCAAATAAAACTCATCTTAAATAAAACTTAGTTTATAGTAACAAATGCAACATGAGAAGTTGTGGCCTGGAGTTTTCTCCAGTGAATTTATGTGTAGATGAAACAGTTCTTCATAGTGTTTTTTTTTTCCTTTTCCTCTAGGAAAAACATATTTAGTCAATTCACACCATGAAGCCTTTGAAAGAGACTTTATGGTCAAATTCTATTCAAGTATAGACAGTGATGTGCAGGAAAGAGAGCAAAGCATCTCAGATATTTAATTTTCTTCTGTCACAGTGCCAAACAAATCAGCAGAAATGTATGTGTCATTCTTTTCCATGTGAACAGCCTTGTCAATACTTTTGCACATACTGCTTTCAAATATTAGGTTACAGAAGATCAATTGTTCAATTTTTTTATCACATTAAAAACAAAACAAAACAAGATTTTAGCTTTAGGAATGGTAAAAAGCAGATTTTTTTATTATTGAAGAAATCTCTATATTAACTTACCGCTGTCTTGATATCTGCCTGCATGTGATGGATACCTCTCCTATCTAACGTTCTTCTTTGATCCTTAGGTTGGAAGCACAGTGTATTTCAGGTGCAGAAAAGGTTATCATATTCAGGGATCTACCACCCGTTCTTGTCTTGCTAACTTAACTTGGAGTGGCATACAGTCTGAGTGCATTCGTAAGTCCAATTTCTATTTTAATGGCTTAAAATACTGTGCAATTTTGAAAGACTTACAAATAAATTGATATGTGTGGAAATTCATAGTAAATTGTATGCTACAAAAATAGGAAACTTTATAAAACAGATTTTTAAATGGTTTTTGTTTCCTGTTTGAAGACCAAAGATGTTTGTGGGATATTAATTTGAAGGAAGGTTGCTGAGATTTTTTTTTAATGAAGTTCACAGTAATTCTCTCAGTTTTACTTGAAAAAAGTCTGTTCTCTTTAGTGTACTGCATATTTGTGAGTGTGTGTGTGTATTGGATTAATAAAGAAGAGAAAGTGACCTGAAGTATGCATGGGACTATTTTGTTGGTTAGTATTTTGTGAATCATAAACTAGAACTCAACAAAACTCAGCTTTTTCTCGACTATGCATGGTTATGCAAATTATTAGTATGTTTCTAGTTCTCTATGAGTTGGAGAACATCAAATAACTATTGTATTAAAATGCACTGACCTAAGCTAAAAGTAATTGATTAGAATGACCTTAGATTCTTATCCTATTTCACATTATCTATGGGTTGTTATAAGTGAACACATGGCACAGGGAAAGAAGCATACTGAGCAACCATATCTGTTACAATCAATGTACTATGATATAACCTTCCTAAGGAACATTTATTTCAACTGAAATCTATAATGCATTTATTTAGCACAGTAACCACTCTTGATTTTTTGAACACAGAGTGGAAGTGATGATTGAAGCTGTGGCAGCACAATAATTCTCCATCTTTGAACCTTGTACAATGGCATGTGCTTCTCTTCATTTCGACTCCTTTCTGGTTTCTATTGTGGTTTAATTTTGGTTTATTCTTTAAAAATATGTGATAGAATCATTTCCATCTTCCCACAATAATAAATCTATACACTCTGAGTGTTACTTTTACAAATAATATATACTTGGCATTGTTAAAAGCTATACAGAGTTTACATAATGAAAAGGAATATGTTGGCATGCATTTATTTCAAATTGCTTACTATAATCCTATGGAAACTTCTTATCCTCACTTTTTCTAACTCTACAAACCCCTTTGCAGCTCATGCTTGCAGGCAGCCAGAAACTCCGGCACATGTAGATGTGAAAGCAATAGATCTTCCTACTTTAGGGTATACTTTGGTGTACACCTGTCAGCCAGGATTTTTTCTTGCTGGTGGATCAGAGCATCGGACATGTAAACCAGATATGAAATGGACAGGAAAATCACCTATTTGTAAAAGTAAGTCATTGCTCAAGAGATTTGTTGAGTCCTACTTGGTTGGAATTAATTTTCCCTGACATTTTTATTTTATTTAGTAGGATTATTTTTTTCCACTTACTATTTAAAGACACGCAGGATATAACAGTTTTTACTTTATGGAAGAAACAGAAAAAAAAATCAAAAAGTGAGCATAACATTTAGAACTCATGGAGGAAGACTTAATGGGATATCTGTGTGTAAATGCACAGGCACACATACATATTTTTACGCCCAAAAGAGCCACCAAAACATAAGCAATATGAAGTATTATTTTTATCTGCATTTATTTTTATGTCACATTTTCAAATAGTATTTCAATGTATTCAGTATTTACTGTATAATTTTATATTAGGAATTAAAAAAATGTTGTTTAATATCTTACCTTTTAGATTCATGCAGGTCTGATTTTTGTCTAAGGAAATCTAAAATAACAATGAACAATAAAATTAAAAAGTACATTTTTTCACTAAATTCCTCTTTTATTTGTGTCAGTGTAACTTTCATAGAGTTTTGCTAGACTAGGTTTAAGTTGTTAATTATGAGGTCTAAATTTCTATTCACATGAGAATAAATATGGCTATAACTTGCCAATTCAGAAAAATAAGAAATAGAATGCAAAAAAAAGGAAAAACAGTCAGATGCCATGGGAATGTTGTCTACAATATGATTTTTAATTGTAATGTATCAAATTATGCGGAATAGTTTTGATGTTTGAGCAGTATTTAATTTTCCTTAATATAAGGGTAGACTTCTTTGATTCAGCATTGTCATAGGATCTACACACTAGAATTTATCTTCCTATTATATATCCCCAAAGGATGTTTTTTCAATGGTACTCTAATAATTTGAGATAAATGATCTTTTATGGGTATTTTATTTTATTTTATTTTAATTTATTTTAATTTGTTTTATTTTTTGAAGATAAAATACAGAAAAGGTTTATCTAAGAAGGAATTATTTTTAATTGGTTTACAGTTTTTAAGTACAAGTGTTATTGAGTGTCTCACACTTTTTATGCTTCCTTAGCACTTGATCAGTCTAATTAGTGAATTTCTGATTCTAAAGAAAAAAAAACAACAAAACCCAACAACATGCAAAACAAAACCTTTCAGTGGGACATTAACCTTTCTAAAGTGGCAACAGATATGAATCCAGAACTTGATCTGGACATAACTTTCTTGAGTGTAGAGAAATACAGCAAATTACACCAGTTGTGAATATTTCCCATGGTATCTGATCCTGTTATCTTAGTCAAGATAGATGGCTTTGGCTGATCTGTATTATAAATGCATCAATCTTCCTTAACATAATTTTACAATATTTAATATGCTATTATTCATAATTAAAAATAGTATTTGTCCCCTCTATAAGGCTCTCTTTTATAGCACCAGAACTGATATAAAAATTTTAGGGCTAAACGTATGAAATACTTGTCTAGCCAGACAACTTTATACAGTAAAATTGTTGTTTATCTAAATTATTTTCTAATAGTGTTATGCAAGGTATGTATAGGTATAAACATGTAAAGTATTCAAGACCAATTACTTGCTTTAGATATGGCTCTACTGGATAAGAAATGATTGCATCCATCACGCATTGTTTTAATATTTTATTTAAAAAAAAAAGAAAAGAAAAAACCCACAAAAATATGTTCATGAAAATGATAATTTGTCTTTTTACTTGTAGGTAAAGGAGTGAGAGAAGTTAATGAAACAATAACTAAAACTCCAGGTTTGTATACAAGAAGAGCTTTAGATCTAAATAAATTGATTTAATCCTAGGTTGTTATGCATAGTAAAACTATTGCCAGTATTAAAGTATTTGTTACTCATTTCCAAAGAATATAAATGTTGAGTTCTTTTATAGCAACAGATGCCTTGTAAAACCTACTCTATGAAATTTTTTCAGAGTTTTTTTTTTTAAATTTCTATAGTGCCAATTTTGTGAAGCGCACAAAACCCTTTGTCCACCAAAAACATAAAGCCCATATACACAAAACTCAGATTTGACATAGTTTTATATCAGAAAAAATGCTATAATGGAGAGCCTTATAAGGAGTATATACTATAATTGCAGGAATTGGGTTCAGTCAAAGGTCTGCCCTTTACATTGCAAGTGTAGAAGAAATATTAAAAAAAAAAAAAAACAAAACTAAACAAAGAGAGTTCTGGAAATTTTAATGGCCTTAATTTCATGGAAACTCTCCATGTACTCCAAGATAACATTTCTGAAACTGCGTGGACCACTAGGCAGGTGGCAAGGTGGGCTACTTTTCTAAGCCCCCTTGTGAACATGTCAAGCAGTTAACCTATTCCTCCAGCCAGTGACAAAATTGAAAAATACATATGAGAAATCCTTAATGGGAATCCTTTCAGATTCAATCCTTTTCAGAAAATGAAAGGCTTAATTTATTTATTTATTTATTTAAAAATGAGCAGAGTTGTCATCAAATAAATGAGCTTGCAGTTCTATATTTTGAATTTTAGCAAAGCTGCAGGAAAAACAAGATTTAATGATTCATACTTGCGGCAATTCACAGAAGGACTCTGTAGAGTAGATGGGATAAAAAGGTATTTCTGCTAGTAATTAACCTTCCTGGTGAGTTTATTAGTGAGAGTGTCAGGTGAAACCATAAATGAGTTACTCTGAAATGCTTTACTTCTACAGACTCACAATAAAGCAGAATATAATGTGCATTCATTATAATTAATATACAGTCCTCATTTATTGGAGGATTCACCTCACTAAACACCTAAGGTATGCATTAATCTGCTACCACACAGGTTTTGAAATTTCAATGACAAATTAAAATGAAGACCTAGTCTTCAAATATATTCACTATGCAGAGTATTAATATTAGTTAATACTGTATTATGTCCCTTATAACTAGTTTTTAAAAATAAGTAGTATTTTAAAGGTATTAAAAAATTGGGATTGAAAATGCCAAAACCAGTAAGCAGAAAAGGAAAACTGTAGCAAATTACAGTAATTAACAGGGGAAGATTTTACACTCTTTTCAAAAAACAAGTCTGCACTATTATTTTGTCTTTTTAAATGGTGAATTCTCTGTAGAGCACTGTGTATTTTGAAGCACTTTCTTTACCATGTTACCTTGACCTTTTGTATAATTTGATTTGCTGCTATCTATTTTGAAAAGAATTAAGCTAATATTGCTAAACTAGAGTTTTTGTAACAGAATAAATTCATGTTCCAATTTATCACCTTTAAAAATCTGGATACAAGTTACATTTGGGGGTTTTTTGGTGTCTTGGTTTTTTTAATTTTTGTTTTGTTGGTTTTTGGGGTTTTTTGCTAGAGTTAATGTCTTCACAAACAATAGTAAATATTTTTGCATGATTGAGTATAAGTTGCAACTAAATAAATCTTACATTAACCGTGTGAAGTTTAAGAACTGAATTACTCTGATTTCTAAGGTTCTCACTGCTTTGTATAGTCTTCACAAAAATAGTTAGAAAGCTGTTTTAATGAGTAGCCATGTATTTTCCCAATTGTCTTGTTCTGAGAAGAATCTGCAGTCAGTGCAGTATTGGAATAATAACACCCAGTTCAATTTTCTCATTCTGCATTTGCCCACAGTGAGTGGGAAAGGCACAGGCATTGTAAGGGTTCAGCACAACTGGCTCAGAGCCACTCCAAATCCTCAGCAGCATCCCTTGGGATTGCAGCACTTGCATTTTAATGTTTGACAAAAACATGACTGGGGAAGCAGAAATACAGTTTTCTCCCCTACTGATTCTGTCCATCTGCAGCAAGCGCAAATTCTGTAAATACTCAGTCAGTGGTACTACTTTGCAAAGCTTAGCAGATATTATTGACAAGGTGGTTACACAAACTACAGACCAAAGACGTTGAATGTGGTGAAAGATGTATGGAGTCTGTTCCTTTATAAAAGTCTTACATAGTACCTCTCAGGTTCATATAAGTAATACTAGAGATTTGCCTTCATGAGAATTTTGTCAGACACAAAATTTGAATCAAAAATATAGACAAACAAAAAATATTTTAATATTATTTTTAATGGCAGGTTTCAAATTTATGCTATGCCACTATTTCAGCAAAACCATAAGAAATAAGTAGAAAATAGAGTCTGAAAAATTTTTGGAGAACCATATATTTGCAGAAGTTATATGAATTTTAAGGATACTAATTGAAATGTAATGCTTCAGGTTTTTAGTAGTAAGTTGAGGCTACCTAGTGTAAAGGCCAAGTCTTGCACTGAGTTTTACTTTGGAAATGGAACACTTAGGATTCTTCAAATTGGTTATACTCAAAGTTCTTATACTCAAAGCTGTATAGTAGGTCTCTGTTTACTTGGGATCCAGTAATGCTACTGACAACACAATGATGTTTTCAAATCATAGTGTATGGAGCTTGAACATTTGCATATGACTTTTTCACAATTTGAAAGCGAAAGACACTGAAGGAATTATTTGTCCTTTAGTTAACAGCTAAGTAGGCATCAGATATTCAGATATATTGCCTGTCAGGTATTGTTGCCCTGGGTTTATTTTTGATTCATTTTTGCCATAAAGGATTAGATAGAGGAGGAAATATCCATAGAATTTATTCAAAAGAGGATACCTGCACTGATAAATTTCCTTCATTATAGACAGCTGCCTTTACATTTGCTCAGAGTTGAACAAAAAATGCAATAAAACCTCAATTATTCAATTTAGGATTTTCAGTAGAAGAGTTTGAAGCACTTCTAATATCAGTCTAACTATTTAGCAAGTATCATTTGTAGTGGTCATGGAAGCTGCCAGGAAACATTAGGTGTTTTCTGGCCAGGAGGAGGGTTGGTACCTTTCAGCCAGATTGTGTTTTTTAACTTAACTGTCGTGTTTGAAGGAAGTCTTCCCCCAGATTTTATAAAAGAAAAACATACAGGAGAAATATAGCAATTTGTAGGGGAGAAATGAATGTTCAAGGCATGTAGCACCTTGTAAATGCTTTTGATGTAAAATCTTCTCATAAGATTTCTTTTCTGTCTTTTTAATGAATGTTAATATTGCAGATACTGTTGAATGAGAGACTTTCTATTTTGTTGGTGATTTAGCTACACATTTAAAATGCAACATTTAATACCTAAATAATTTTTTTTGTGTAGAGGAAAGATACCAATAACATCAAATAAATAACCCAAATACATATACTTCTTCCAATAATTCATGTTTCATTTTATAGAATTTTCATATAATTCAAACTGTTGTTGCTGAGAAACAGACCCTTTTTTTCTAAATCAAAAAAAGTTCCCTTCTCTGACAACTTCACTGTTCACAGGTGCAGTAGTATTGTATGGAGAAAAGCTGTGAAGCCTAAAAATTACTGATAAAACTGCCTGGAATTCAGTTAATTCAGTTGAATATGCAGTTGATATTCAGTTGAATATTACCCACAGTAGTGCTTTAATAGATTTGTGAAATGAAAAGGAAGGCCTAAGAGAGTGTTTCCTTCCAGGAATCCCTGATTGTGGAATATTATTCTTTTCTCATTATACCTTAAGGCTACAGGGCTTTAGGGGAAGACCCCATTATTTTCCATAGTCTTGAGGGCACTCACTGAATCACATAAGCTATGACGTGTGAAGTTATTTAAAGAGCATATGCTGTGATGGAAAGGTGTAGTATATTAAGGGCAATGCTGGGGAAAGGTCACTGGAGATACTGTCTTTATTGCAGTAATTTTTTTACTGTAAGCCCTCCTTAGAACAGTGGATTGATTCCATAACAGAAAAAATGAAGAACATAATTATGGCTAGAAAGATTGTTACTTTGTTGTAGTTTACTTCTTTGTTTCCTTTTTTTTTCACTTATTTAGTTCCCTCAGATGTGTTTTTTATCAATTCACTGTGGAAAGGGTTTTATGAATATTTAGGAAAAAGACAGCCTGCTACTCTCACTGTTGATTGGTTCAATACTACAAGCAGCAAAGTGAATGCCACATTCATTGAGGCATCCAACATTCAACTCAAACTATCAGGTAGGTTCAGAATTTGTTTTAATCTGCTCAGTTTTGATGTATTTTCATCCAAATGCAAAACAAAGCAAAAACTTTATGTTAGCACTAAAAAATATTTTTTTCTGTTTGTTTTGCAAAAGGAAATGTCCTAACATAATGGTCTGCACAGATTTCAGTAAACTTATATTCAGTCACCCATCTATTTTTCGTGTTATATTTCATATAGATATAGAGGTATGGCTTATTTATCTCACACTCCTGGCTAGCATGGGTGTGTTGAACTCACAGAAAATATTGAAGAGGCAGACAAAGTGTTTATAGGCATTTTAATAACTGTTCCATTGAAAAGCTCAGTTAATCAATAGTGGTTAATATTTAAAACAATATGGCCATAATAATGGCATAGCATTAAATAGGCACAGACAACTAAATAACTTCGTAAATCATGCATACCTTTTAATCAATATCATGCATTCCTTTCTGCCAATTTGACTGTGAAGTTCAGATTTAGCCACTCATCACAGTTATATTGAAATGAGCATTATCAGCTATTACTATCTGTTAAGGGTAAGAGTTCAGAGAGAATTTCCTTAGTTGGCTGCAAAATACGAAATTTTTTTTCACTGCAATATGGATATCTACTCTAGTGGGTAAGGTTGTGATGTGAGTCAAATCCATTTTTTTCCTGTTCAAGGAAATTCCAGGCACGGAATTCTATCTGTATTCAGATGTATTGAAATACTGTATGAAAAGGCCATTATTCTTGCCCTTTTATGTGTAAAATTCAACAGTCAAACCAATTCTTGCATCGTGTTATCAAATATGGTAAGGCAAAGGATGAGTTAAAGAAGATTCTGCTATTACAGCACTTTAAATCTTGGGGTTTTCCATGCTATAAAATTCAGTTATTATAGAATGTTGTCTACAAACTATGTAGTTCAAAAACAATATACATAGATTTGAGAGGTTATGTAAACAAACTGGTTACAAATTTGTTTCAAAAGCATATCTTACCTCCTTTATGTTAATAGGTGTTTACAAGAAGGAAGAAGCCCATTTGCTCTTGAAAGTTTTTCAGATTAAAGGACCCAGTGACATTTTTGTAAGCAAGTTTGAAAATGACAACTGGGCACTAGACGGTTATGTAAGTAGCCAGATTGCCATGGATAAAGCTTGCTGAGTTTAAATTTTGAAGCAATTTCTGATTACCTATGTAACTATGTACCTATTGTTTGGTATTACAAATGTGGAACGCAACACTCTAGATGACAGCAAAGAGATTGCATTACCTTTTTCTTTCAAAAATAAGTATACAAGCTTCTATCTGACATACTCCAATTTGAATTTTTAGTTTATGAAAGGGAAGGGGGAGTGAATCAGCATATTTTGCCATATTTTTGCCTTGTTTCCTTGGATGGGAAAGGGAATTTTACCTTTAGAGACATTTTCCTTTTTTTGGTTTCGTAAATAATTCTCTGTAATAAAATTACATCTAATCTTGAAGAAAATCAGTGTTGTTTTACTCTTTGTATTTCTTCCTTCTGCCACAGGATGCATTCTATAGAAAATAATTTAAAATGTGACAATTCAACAGGCTGTATAATAAGTGAATTATGTGTATGGTCTTTAAAGAATTTTACAATGCAGCAATGTATGTCAGATATTTTAAAATCATTTCAGGTGTTATTTTGAATATAAAATAATAAATATTGTACAAGCATAGAGAATTCACTAATACTTTAAAGGCTAAATGTGAAAATCTGGGCTCCATATTGTCTATTCTAAGTCAGAAAGACAAAAAGTTTAATATTGTTTTTTGTGTGTTTCAGAAATCTTTTTTTTCTGTTTCAAAAAAAAAATAATTCTAGGTATCCTCAGGGATTGAAAGAGGTGTTTTTACCTATCAAGGTGATATACATGGAAAAGACTTTGGAAAATTTATGCTCCAAAGACAAGGTAAATGCTTTCATATGTTTAACATTTTTGGTTCTTGCAAGATTGAATTCAACAAATTAATCTAGCTGAAGTAAGCATATTTATTTCACACCACTCCTAGCATAAAAGACATAACCAAATATGCATATTTGAAACTTACAGTTCAAATCCTAATTTAACTATGCTTAATGTGTTACTGTCACAGGTTTTCTAGTACAGCAACCTAATGAGTACTGGATGCTCTTAAAGAGAATGCCATTGCCAGTGTTTACTTTTCTGTCAATGTCTTTTTGAAAGTAATAGGGGTGTTGTGGAGTGCAAACACATTTTCTGCTTAAATGTATAAATTGTTTAACAAATTAAAAGGACAGAATCAATCTCAATTTTGATGGTGTCATTTGGAGAATGCTTGATGCTGGTGGATGTTTTCAGAATGTATATTTATTTAGACAGAATTCTAGTTTGCTGTCAGTAATATGAAATGGATGTCTGATATATGTATTGGAGCTCCAGGCTGAAGTACTCTAGCAGCTGATATAACACTGGTTATTCAATTAATAAAAAAACTTAGTCATAAAAACTAAGAAAACATTTACTCATGAAATATTTACTCATAAAAGATTTTTGGCAAATACCAAGTGTAGTCATCCGCATTTCCTGATCCTGGAACTAGTACAGAGCAGTCAAAGTATGGTATATAAACAGAAAAACACAGATCTAGGAAAAGGAGACAGCCCAGCCAATTTATCCATAGCAGACTGTCTGTATGTTTTATAAATTGCCTTGGTTCCATTGCCTTCATTGGTGCTGTACCAAATGCCTTTAGAGTTCTGTCAAATCTCCCTTGTATTTCTTTATTAACTACTGTAATGGCAGTTATTCTATGGATTTGCTCATCTTGCCCACCTTTCAAACTTCTAAATATGTGTAGCCACAAGGAGAAGAAGCCTATCTCTTCAGAGTCTGAGCCTAAGAACTGCCAGTTATGAAAGCTGAATACAAGTCCAGTCTTCAGAGTAAATTCTTGTGTGGAACAGATTGTTTGTCTGCAAGTACTTTCATGCAATCTTTATCACTGTAATATCTAAGCTGCTTTTCCTTTCTGATTTTAGCAAGCAAACTATAAAAGCAGAGCTCAACATTTGTTCAAACATCTGTCTGTTAAGCAGACTTTGGTATCTTTAAACAGTAAGAGTGTGGTTTGTTGGGTTTACTTCTGGTGTATGTATGTATTTGTGGTTTGGTTTTTTTCTTAAGCCAAATCAAAAATATATATTTTGCCAGCTCTCTAATAAAAGTTTGCTTCTATGTGAAATTGATAACTCAGGGTGATAAATGAAGAACAAGCAGAATGACAATTAAAGAGTTATAGAGTTCTCCAGTGGATGTATTCTACAGTACTAGGAAACATTGTCCATATCATCCTCTAGAGCTGCAGTATGAGAGCTGAGTTTTTCTATATCTAAGGCTGGTAAGGAGCTGAAGTGTCCAAGTTACACACAGATTCCTGGACTGAGGGCCTCTCACCTTCAGCTTTGATATCTCAGCAGTCAACTTGCTATAAATGTAGATACCATCTCTTTTACAAGATTGCTAAGTAGACACTGCTTTATAGAAATAAATTGCTTATTCTGTATTGAAGAATCTACTGCTGAAAGGAAACAGCAAATTTCCATCCAATACTGGTAATAATATCTGTTAAAAACCTCTCATATTCAAGGATAACTTGTTGTGGGTTTTATATCTATTCCAGTCATGAATATTCTGCTGAGGTAATGATCTCATATGTCCTCTGGCTGAACACTTAACAAATCTCTGTTTTTTCAGGAAGCTAAATTATTTGCTGCCTTTACACTAAGCCAAAAATACACATAAACTGCACATGCACTAGTTCATACATAAAGCCGTATGATTTTTTCACCTGCAAGCATATTTTGAAGCATTTACTGAGAACTACTTTGTTAAGTGTGAAAGAGCAATCTATTTGATGAAAAGCTTGGTATAACACACTGCTAGAGAAAGACTGGTCTCCATGGATATTCTCAGTCTTGAAACTTAACAACATGAAAACAGAAAGAATATCTTTCTTAGTAAAGTTCATCCTCTTTCAGAAACAATTCTGGTTGTAGCCTTAAAAAATATGGGTAAAGAGATCTCTTTTCTCAGTCTGTCAAAAGAACTAGAACTGTACCTGAGCCTTCTTAAGAGACCCAAGTTGTGATACCAAATTATTTAACTTCTTTTTCCAAGTGATCAGTCATTGCTGAAGGCTTTCCGTTTCTTTTGTTTTACCAAGTTGGTCTCTAAAGGCTAAAAGTCTGCAGCTAGGTTCAGTTTTACCAATTGCTGAGTGCCTATGCCTCAACACTGTATTTCTAGAAGATGTTTATTTTATAATTTTGTTTATTCCACTTGGACTGTTGTTTAAAATTACATGAAAAGGTAGCTTTGTGAGAAAAGAAATTTACTTCACCAAAGTACTATTTTCCTGTATTTATTTCCTCTGGTGAAATACAATGACCCACTTCTCTTCCTCCCCCCCCCACCCCTTTTTTTTATTGAAAGTATTTTTAGGTTTTTTTGACTGAGATAATATATCAACAAAATATTAAATATGTGTAATTAATTTGCCTCTGGGATATATTGGATCAATGGCTGTGAAATACTCATTCATCTCTTTAAATTAATCAACTCTTAAAAGCATTGAACATCAGGAGATACGAACTATGAATTTCAGTCAATAAATCAACCTTCCTCTCCAGATCATTTCACACAGCTTCCATCATTCTTGAGGAAACTCTACTTCTAAACAGGACACTCAAAGCTTCAGAGTACAAAACTGTTGTGTTTGCCAATGCACAAATAGATGACTAGGAGTAAGGAACTATGAGACGATGTGTTAATATACATCTACATGCAATGAGATCCTACCCAAAGTCTTTGCTATCCAGCAGGTTCAGTTAGGTGAAGAAGTTCCAGCATTTTTTGTTCCTTGGAAAC
Source organism: Pithys albifrons albifrons (assembly GCF_047495875.1). Lineage (NCBI taxonomy): Eukaryota > Metazoa > Chordata > Aves > Passeriformes > Thamnophilidae > Pithys > Pithys albifrons. Next base: position 20,067,494 of record NC_092459.1, on the reverse strand, counting down.
TGCTGACTTACTTTGTGTGTTGGCATTTTTTCTCTTAAGTACTAGACCTGCTAACTGGTTTTGTCCCAGAAATTGCTCTTATATATGTAATTCTACTTTTCCTATCTTGCATGGCTTTTACTCTCACACTTTCTCTAACTTCACAGCAGTTTAAATTGTCAAGGTGGTCAAATATTTAAGCACTTTAGCAATATCTCTCTTTGTACTGATGGAAAAATATGTTCTGCAAAATGCCTTTACAGTCCATGTTATCTGCTTGTCCATAACAGGAACCCAGCAAGGCCATGCCACAGGTCACTGTCTTCGCATTCTCTGCTGCTCAGTTTTATCCCAGGGCAAACACAGCTGCCACAGGGACATGCACACAGGTGCACAGACTTGGGAGTGCTACTGAGCCGAGCAGAACCACTATGGTTTATTGCAGTCATGTTGGGTTTTACTTCCTTGTTCATGTTTGCTGTGGTCTCACATTGCTTGTTGTTTCTGAGCTGAATATTAAGACTGCAGGAAAAGAATCAATACTTTTGCAGTATTAATATTTTTTGGAGAAGTTATTTGGCTTAACTTTATTAAACTGACACATAATAGGTGTATTTCTTAAGTATTTGACTTGCTGAATACTGTTTTCAAATAATTTTGGTAGTTGTTGTTATATTATGAAGTGGTATTAACAAGGTTTTTACTGTGTTGTTGCATGCTAATGATTTCAAGTTTTTCAATAGAATTATTTTATCAATACACCATTTTTTTCATTCTTGAATAAAAAGAGTACCATTAGATAGATAACATGGGAATTTCATTTCTGCCCCTTTTGTTTCATTGCAGGTCCTTTAAGTGCAGAAACAGACCTTTCAAATCACTATTATGGCACAAACAGCAGTTCGGTTGCAGCTGCCATCTTGGTACCATTCTTTGCTCTAATATTATCAGGGTTTGCATTTTACCTCTACAAACACAGGTATTGTAAATGTCATTTATTCAGTACTTTATAAGGGTTATGTTTTAATTTTGGTAGGTAAGTGTAACTAGAGAACATAGAATCATAGAATCATAGAATCGATTGGGTTGGAAAAGACCTCCAAGATCATCGAGTCCAACCCTTGGTCCAACTCTAGTTCATTTACTAGATCATTGCACTCAGCGCCACGTCCAATCTGCATTTAAAGATCTCTAGGGATGGTGAATCCACCACCTCTCCGGGCAGCCCATTCCAATGCCTGATTCCTCTCTCTGTAAAAAATTTTTTTCTGATATCCAACTTAAATTTCCCCTGGCAGAGCTTAAGCCCGTGCCCCCTTGTTCTATTGCTGAGTGCTTGGGAAAAGAGACCAGCCCCCACCTGGCTATAACTTCCCTTCAGGTAGTTATAGACAGTGATGAGGTCACCTCTGAGCCTCCTCTTCTCCAGGCTAAACAAGCCCAGCTCCCTCAGCCTCTCCCCATAGGACTTGTGCTCCAGTCCCTTCACCAGCCTTGTTGCTCTTCTCTGGACCCGCTCCAGCATCTCAATATCCTTTCTGAACTGAGGGGCCCAGAAATGAACACAGTACTCAAGGTGTGGCCTCACCAACGCAGAGTGCAGGGGAAGGATCACTTCCCTGGTCCTGCTGGCCACGCTATTTTTGATACCGGACAGGATCCCATTGGCCTTCTTGGCCACCTGGGCACACTGTTGGCTCATGTTGAGCTTCCTGTCAATTAGTACCCCCAGGTCCCTTTCTGCCTGGCTGCTCTCCAGCCACTCTGTGCCCAGCCTGTAGTGCTGCAGGGGGTTGTTGTGGCCAAAGTGCAGGACCCGGCACTTGGCCTTGTTGAACTTCATCCCATTGGAATCAGCCCATCTCTCCAGTCTATCCAGATCCCTCTGCAGAGCCCTCCTGCCTTCCAGCAGGTCGACACTCCCTCCCAGCTTGGTGTCATCAGCAAATTTGCTGATGATGGACTCAATGCTAAAGCTTTTAAGAATACCCTTAGCCTAGAAAGACAAATATTTCTGGGTGTTCCTACAAAGGGAATCAATACAGAGCAGTTCTTAATGGTGAACATGTTGAAAAATTAGTTGCTGTGTTAAGGAGCAAAGACCTATCAACCTTTTTGGTTCATTAGGCTGAATCAGATTGAAATCTCTGGTCACATGTTCTATTTTTTCATTGTAATGCTTTATGAAATTGAATGTATGCTACTTCTTTCAAAATGCTTGAGTATTAATTATACAAGGTGAAAAACCCATAAATCCCATCAGGGAACAGCTCATAATGAGACTACTTAAAGTATGCGCTGAGTCAGCTAGTGGATTCTATGGCACCACTCCAGCTCAAATGAAAATTTCTGTCACTAGGTAATAGAAAAAATTCAATCATCTGTCTGAAATTTGGTTTAAAAGTTGATATCTATGTGTCTTCTGAAGATTTGATCATTCTGAGAGCAATTTGCAAAGTGGTATTTAACAAGAACATGTTTTCTAAACTTTTTTCTATAATCCTGATACAAGTGTATTTTCTGATTGCAAGAAATCACACAGACAAACTGAAGTCCACCATTGCCCTATGAAAGAGTAAACTGTCTGTCTACCTGCCTCAGCATTGGATGATTTGGGAAAAACAAATTGCTGTGGGGATTGAACTTGTGAACTCCAGTTAAAATGATCCATGTCCTGAAATGTAATATACCCTTTTGTTGGCAAAAACTGCTCAGGAAGAGCTGTCAACTATGTCTCCAAACTTGTTATTGTAAGTTGCCTTCCTGATGCCAACAGGTCTACATTTCAGACAGCTCTTGCTCTGCACTGGAGAGGCGGGAAACCTTAAGAGCATCTTGAATGCACAGCATTCTGATCTTGAGAAGAGATATAACAAAAAGGGACTATTGCTTTGAAAGAGGAGGCAAACAAACAAACAAAAAGTATATTGCGACACAGGGCTACATTTTGTGGTTTTTTTCTATGAAATTTGTAATGTTCTATATGAGCGGTAGAAATGTGTATGTATTTAGGAGAGATAGAACTCACTTTTCGGACAAGCAGCTGTAATCCCTCTGTTTATGGTATGGCTGGTGCAGCATTGCAGTTCTGCCTACCTTAATCTAATTTATACTCACTAGATACTTGAAAAAGGAGATGTTCTTCATAACTTTATTTTTCAAAGAATATTCTTTCTTTTCTTCTATTTTCAATCAAATTCTTCCATTAAACCACAGTTTTTAGAGGGGATATCAGTGTCATATTGCCATCAGAAAATTAACAAGTTGTTTAGTTATGTAATTTTAGGTCAACTTTATTCTTTTCAAAACTAAGAAAGTTCCAAATGAAAGAGAATGGAATCTGTGAGTTTTGAAGAGACTTTCTTGAAATTACCTTAATCACCAGAATAACAACATGAAATTCTAACAATGGCGGGACAGTAGTTATGCCCCTGGAGGCTCTCTATATCAGAAAATTTGAAGGTCTTCTTAGGGGATGTTTCTGCTGTGCCTATATCAGATTAACATCACCTACCAGCCTTGTTAAACCTTTTTCACACAGTTTCTGTATGTTTTATCTGACAGACAAGGATTGCTGCAGGAATGAAGGCAGCCTTTCTGAACAAAATTAAAATATATTTAATCACTTACACTTAGAAAAGTTCCAAGTTGTCTAAGATACTTCAGTAATATCTGAAAATATGCAGAAAAAGACATAATTTATGAGTAACACAACTATTTCAATATTGTCAATTTCCATTACAGACACTTTTGTGATAGCTTTCGCTGTTTGCTACCCAAAACAGTATAATTTTTTAAAAAAGGCTTTTCAAGAATCCATTTTCTGAAATTTTATATTGAGATTCTTTTCTAATTTGTTTTTACATTTATTAAGCACCAAGCACTTACATTTTTCACTTCTTAATTTCCCTTCTTGACCTATTTCAATTACATGTATAAAATGATATGCTGAACCTCCTCATTATATTCTTCAGATACTTCTAGGTGCTAGGAGATTTAAAGTTGAAATAGTAAAATACAGTATCATAGGATATCACCTTACTGGATATATCATAAAGTCTGCACAGTTTATTACACTGATTATTTATCATTTAATTATTGGTTTAATATGTTCTAACAGTATTTTGCATAAAAATGTGAATGTCCTTGAAGTTTTGATATCTTCTTCATGGTGAGAAAACACTATGGTGGCTCCTTTCAATATGAATTGGTACTGAATTGTCAAAATTTAGGTGAATCTTAGTTAGGATTTGATCAATCTGATTACATGTGTTTGGACATTGTATTCAGTAGTGTTTATTGTTGGAAGTATTTATGGAAGTAGACAAGCATGCTGCAGGGGATCTTTCTGGAATAACTAAAATCACTGACACTTCTCTGAAGGTTACTACTACTAGATGTGCAAGATATTCTGGACACTTTCTGTTATATGTAGACAGGATGCAAACATTCAAATGTTTATTTTTAAGGGTTGCTAATGATAATTTCCCTTCTTCTTTTCCCCTCAGAACAAGACCAAAAGTACAGTACAATGGGTATGCTGGACATGAAAACAGTAATGGACAGGCTTCATTTGAAAATCCCATGTATGACACAAACTTAAAACCCACAGAGGCAAAGGCTGTGAGGTTTGATACGACTCTGAACACAGTTTGTACAGTGGTATAGCCTTCAGTGCCCAATATGACTGATCATAGCCATACCTCTGATGGACAAGCAGTAATTCCTTTGGTGCCATATACCAGTTTCCCTTCTTCTCTCAGCTTTGCTGCTGTAATCTTTAACATCTTTTGTCAGCCTACATGCAGCTAAATTTTCTGGTAAAAACGTGTCAGTCTTCGGGGGATCAGACAAAGAATATTTTTTCATCTTAAAGTTGGATCAAAATGCCTGGCTGCATCTGCTTCAAATCAAGGCACACTCTAAGGAAGACTGCCGAGTCATGCCAATTTGTCATATTTAATGCCTCAGACTTTCATATTTGTATTTGGCTGGATGCCTTTCAATACATTCTTCTGGGCACTTGGATAAATCCTTTGAGTACTGTGACAAATGATAGCACCGCATATTATCCCCGGGAATATTCTGAAGAATAAAGCTGTCTTGAAGGAGGAGACAGCCTTCCTTGAGGTTGCATACACCTGCAAATGCTTTACCATTGAAATATTGTTAAAATTGAGGAAACTTAGAGTGTATTTCATTCATAGGGCAGTTTTGCCAATTTCCCAATCAGCCATTAATATTGCAAAATGTTAATGCACAATTTTTTTGCACTAGGGTGTTATGGCTGACTGAGTAAGATACTGATAAAAATATACAGGGTTTCTACACACTGTTCATTGTATATAGACATTCACTCACTCTTTTCCAAGCAAAACATTCCACGATAAATTTACTTGGAAGACTAGATGATGAGCCCCATGCTTAGCACCGGTTTAAATCTTGTGCAACAGAGGATAATATTTCTTTTGTCAATTTTTGACTAAATTTTATTGTAAACATGATTGAAGTCACTGGAGACTTTCAGCCAGAACAAGAGCCCGTTTATGATAAATTTTCATTGCCACTATTGTTTTCTTCTGAAATCAGTCATCAATCACCATTGTCAGTATCATACTATTTAACAGCAGGGGGGTTGGCAGCTATTGCTGCTTGCCATGTAAAAATGTGAATATTAATTTATTTTAGATAGCTCATAAAAGTCTGTGAGCCTGTGCTCATAATACAGTCTTCCCTTTTACATTTTTTTCCATTTGTTTCCTGTAATATGACATCATTTTCTGATGTTACATGGAACTAAACCACATTACAGTAGCATCTATAAACCCAGTGCAAATTGTCTATAACAAGCTGTGATTCAGTTTCTACTTTGAACAAAGGGAAATATTCAACTATATTTGCTGTTTATTTTTAAATTTTTTAAACACACTGCTTACTGTTTTTGTACTTACACAGTTTGACAGAGACATTTTTAAATATGAAGGTTGAGTAAATCATTAACATTTGCTTAGAGTCAGAGGGTTTCTTGAAAGAAAAGAAGCCAACAAACAAAAGATGTCATAGGGCAGATAAATAAATTGAATTTTAAAATTAGGAAATTACAGGAAATAATGGAGCAAAATCTGATTTCACTCAGATACATTGAGCTCAAAAAACATGAAAGTTGCTTTGCTTTTCTTACAATTCAGGATTCTTTTTGATACTGTTGTTTTGTTTTACTTTTCTGAATTTTGAGATGTCCTACTGTCCAGTTGCAATCAAAATACGTAGAAAAATGTTTCTGAACTCCATATGTGTGTAGGTCTGGCTGTTATACACAAAACAAAAAGGTAATATAAGCCCAGTAACAGGTTTTTCAGCTAATGTTGCAGAACACAAAGAAAATTTCAAAGGTAACCCTTGGTCAGCTTAACAACTACATCTGTTAGATGAAAAATACCAGCAATATAATACAGTATTGTAGGGCCTCGAGCTGTTATATTCTTCACATGAGCAAGAAACTCTGAAGAAAATTTAATAAATAATCCTTTCCAGTCAGTTCCTTGTTCATTTTGTTAGTAGTTTTTGATTTCTTTTTTGTTTGTTTCTGAGGTTATTGTGTAGTAAGTTTCATTTATCTGTCCCATCTCAGAGCCCTTCACATTTTCTGAGAAAGAACAAAATCATCGGATGAAAGTTGTTGTCCTGATCCTCCCCCACATAGAAGTCGCTCAGCAAATGAAGAGCTTCTGTAGGAACAGTGGGCCAGGGAGAGAAGCTGTTGTGTGATTAAAGTTTCTGACAGGTGTTCAAAATTGACATTACTGCTTTGGAGATCTTCCTGTAGTGGCAGGGGCAGAAAAAAAAATGGAGTTTTGAAAACAAGATATATAGCTATTATTGATGTTTTCTACTCCTGTCCTTACAGTGTATTCTTCAGTGCCCTGTCTCACCACCAAGAAATGCGTTGGAGCATAGGTGCCAGAAAAAAGAATAGGTAAAATATTCAATCTTTTCTGCTAGAGAGCCTAGAATACTTTATCCAGCAGTTCATTTTGGGGAGGTTATGTAAGGATTGCTTTCCCTGAGTGAGTGTTCTTTGATCAGGGAAACTCAAAAACAGGGGCACAGTGACAAAGTATTCTAACAAGTTTGCTTGGAGGATGGATTAAACAAGAGCTTCAGACTGAAACCCAAGTAAAACAAAGCTCTGGTAGTTTTATCAGTTCTGTCCACACCCTTCAAATGCCTCTCCATGCTGTTTGAGTCTTCTGTTCAGGTTGGATCACTTTCTCCTGAAGTTATTCCACAGAGGGCTGTATATGCATGCACTTAGACATGGTGCTTCATCAGAATGATTCTTAAAATGATGTGCAGTGGCTGGGTAATGGCAGCCAGGAAATCTGGTTTTTGAGGTACATGCAGAAGACTTTTTCCCCCAGCGTTGACCAGATCATTATGACGGGCTAATAATACATGCTATATATTTTTTTTTTTTTAAAAAGAACAGGTTATGTGCTTCAAAGCTGTTAAAAACTGCTGCTTGTATCACACATCTTGCCTTTCTCCAGGCTAGCTGCAATAATTTTTTTTCTTGTGTAAAATATTTTGTAAACAAAAAAAGCTGTTAATAAAAAAAAAAAAAAAGTGGGAGGGTGAGGGTGGGGGCATTGGGGAAGAACGCCGGCATTATGATCAAGTCAATCTAATTTTCATTTCCACTATTTCATCCTGCCATTTCACTACATGCTGCTGTGACATGAAGTAGGTGCAAAAGAACTTTTTGTACAGAGATATATTTTTTATGAAGAATTTGTAAAATTATTAAATATGCTGTACTTTTTTGATTAATGTAGGTAAATTGTTAAAAATAAATGTTTTTACAATACAAAAAAATGTAATTTTCCCAGTAATGTAAAATTTACCATCTTTAGCTGATTTTCAGTTCTGATCCTATTACACATGTATTAATATAAAAGTGGCCTGTTAAAAATAAACAGTATTCTCTTTGGGAAAAAAAAATAAACAAACATTTAAGATTGTAATATAGCCTGTGCAATGCCACCTACCTTGAAGCAAAATCAGAGTTCTAATTAAATATTTAATTTTAGATTTTCATCTTTTGTGTGACCTATTCTTATTTAATTTTATGCTTTTAAATCTCAGATACTGATTTTTCATTACATCAGATTGTTCAGTAGAATCTTAATCTTATCATTTTAAGTTCCCAAGCATTATGTAACTTGGCAAAAATTTCAGGTGCTGTCTAGTGAGATGATGTTACACTCATCATTCCGATTTTAAAGTAGGACTTCTCTCTCATATAACTCACTTGCTCTATAACAAAATAACTATTCTTTCACAAGCCTGCATCCTACCCGTGTAATTGATGGATCACATGGAGCCAGAGGTATTTCTTAATGTCTGAGAGTTAGTTCTTCAAATGTACATTCTTCAAATAAAGTAGAAATGCTTATATACATAAACTTAGCCATGCATATTAGTGTTTTCATACTCAATATTGGAAATTCTAACCTTTTTTTTAAACAATTTAATCTGTATTCTTGTAAAATATTTTTATAATTTATTCATTTGTTGAGAGCTTAACGAAGAGTCAGTCTTCAAGAATATTCAAGAATATTCCTTTGGGTATCAGTGGTAGTAAGTGTCTGTAGTTCACATTTTGGAAAAAAGTCAAGATATGTGGAGGTCTTTGCTGCCGTTCTCATCTTCACAATCTGTCCTTTTGGTAATATAATATCTTTTAGACAGGTGTTAAAAGTGCTCAAAATGATCTGACTTTCCTCCTGATGCTAAGATAAAAGCTGTAATTACTAACATTATCATTGCAGATATTGACGCTTTTTCTGACAGGAGGTTATGCTTTTTGGCTCTTACCACAAACGGTACTCTAAATAAACTAAACCAATGAACTATTGTTCTTTTCACTATTGCCAAATCATAGTGACAGCTTTTAAAAATAATTTACCCTTATGATCTATTGGGAAATGTAGCATGCTATATTTAATTTCAGATTCTACACAAACCATTTGTAGAAAAGAGATCTCTTCTGTGTGTAGAGGATACAGTTATGTAAGAGCCACTCTCAGTTGAATCTGTAAAGAAAAGAAAATTTGTTTTCTAGCTCACATCTACTATCTCTGTAGAAGCAGTGAGTTCATAAACAGTATCAGAGCTCACAATTGGTATGATTTACTCAAAATGGAAAATGGTTTCTTTAAAGCTGCTTTTAATTTCAAAATCTAATAAACTACATTAGATACACTGCTACCTCCTCTAGAATGATTACTAACGCAAAACCCCAGGACCCAGAATGCAGAAGGCTCGATGCTTGAGAGAACAGGGATAAAAGGTAAAAGAGGAAGGTCTTTTGCAGAATAATGCCTTTAAACAAGTCAAATAAATTGCTTTTAAGCATGTGTCTGTAATAAAAGAACCCAAACAAACCAACCAACCAAAAAACAAAACGCACACATCAAAAACCAAAACCCCAAAAAATAATCATAAAGTAATAGAACCTTAGAACAGCATGGCTTGGAAGGGCCAACCTGTTGTGTGCAGGGACACCTTATATGTTTTGGGGATTCATCCCAGATGCCTACATTTTTTAGAGTTAAGCAGTATTACAGTTTCCAAACCTTGTTGATAACAGTCTTCAAGTATAAAATGGTTTTAACCAAAGAGCACAGTATTGTAGTCTGAACCTATGACATTAAAAAAAAAAAAAAATCAAACAATGCCTGACATATGCCTAGAGATTGGTTATCAGGACATGATTCTATATGATACATGGAAGTAGAGCATCATCCTAAGCAGTTATACATATATTTGTTTATATAACATTGTAATTATTTTAAATTACAGATATTTGTAGTAAATATATAGAAATGTGAATATGCTTGAAGCTTAATCCACAAGTAAACTTGGACTTAGTTTTGCAGGTCTGTTTGTTGCTTGGCAGAAGCCTCAGGAAGAAGTTGTATGCCTGCAGTCCTTCAAGAAATGCCAAGAGTGGTAAGATCCACATGTAAGATCCACAGAGGCCAGCAAGCTCAGTAGAGCCAGCTGTACTAACCGGTAGAAATACCAAGGCAAGAGGAGTGCTTAAGAACCTCACCTTTGGCCTGAGGAACTTGTTACAGTATCACAGAATATGCTGAATTGGGACTAACGCATGAGGATCATCAACTCCAACCCTGATCCCTGCACAGAACCATCCCCAAGATTCACACCATGTGCCTGAGTATAATCCAAACACTTCTTGAACTCTGTCAGACTTGGTGCTGTGACAACTCCGTGGGGAAGTGCCCAATCACCGTCTGGGTGAATAACCTTTTTCCAATATCCAATCTAAATCTTTCCTGACACACCTTCAGGCCATTCCTTTGGGTTCTGTCACTGGTCACCACAGAGAAGAGATCAGTACCTGCCCCTCCTCTTCCCCTCATGAGGAAGTTGTAACTGCAATGAGGTGTCCCCTCAGTTTCCTCTCCTCCAGGCTGAGCAGACCAAGTGTCCACGGTCACTCCTCATATGGCTTCCCCACAAGGCCCTTCACCATCCTCATTGCCCTCCTTTGGACACTCTCTAGAGCTTAATATCTTTCTTATATTGTGGTGCCCAAAACTGCACACAATATTCCAGGTGAGACTGCACCATTGCAGAGCAAAGTAGGACAGTCCCCTCTCTTGACTGGCTGGTGATGCTTTGCCAGATGCCTCCCAGGGCATGGTTGTTCCTCCTGGCTGCCAGGGCACTGCTGACTCATATTCAACGTGCCATCAACCAGGACCCCCAGGTCCCTTTTTCTGGGAAAATGTAAATAAGAATAACACTTCTTGAAAAAAAAACCAAAAAACAGAAAAAAAAAACCACACAAACCCCCCTACATATGGGTAGTAGATGTGATTGCAGGATGATAAAAGATGATGAAAAACATGTCCCACAATTTGGTCTGATTGGTAGATTGGGTCCATTTAAACAAAGTGCTTTTAATGTAACCTCAAGAACAGTTGAAAATTAGAAATAAGGACATTGAGACCGTCTTTATAAAATGGAAAATAGACCCCAGAAAGCTGTATCTAGAAAGGATTTACAAGATAGCTAATTGTGACACTGAGGCAAAATTTGCAGAATTGAATAACTGGATATGAAACAGAAACACTGAACAGGAATAAAGAAGTGATTTTTAAACTCACTGCATATGAAATTGTATTAGATTCTGCATGTATTTCTGCATTCTGCTTCAGAAATAGGATGTCAGAAAACAATTGAGGGGGTATACAACAATGTGCAAATGTGATTTAAAGTCTAGAAAAAATACCTTCAGTAAGAACTTTAAATCTTTTTATCAAAGAGATCAACAGTATATGACACTGCATCCATGGTATTATTAAACTGCCCTTTCATTTAAGAAAAAAAAGGGTAACAGAAGCTTCAGTAGACTTGAAATTGTAAACAGGCAACTAAAAGTAAACACATTAATGAGTGGAGATAGTATACCTGTAAGTTAATTTACCAGAAGAAATTATGTGTTTTCAATTGCTTCATTCCATCAACTTAACCCTAGATCCTTTCATGTTAGACATTAATTCTACATTACAGATCTAGTGGTTCTTTCATGTTTCATCTCTCTGGGAAAAAAAAAAAAAAGGAAATAGAAAAAGGCAAAAGTAGCCTGGGATCTATAAAACATAATGTATTTAATTCAACTTTTAGAAGCCTCATTTGAAGAATGCAAAGAATTTGCCACCTAACTCTTATATAGTTGGGTCAATATCAGCAAGTTAAATACCCTGGCATTGGGGGTAGTTATCACATATGAGTGCACTTCTAAATTAAGAATCTCCTTTAGATTTCAAAATGACTGTATTGACAACTGGAAAGGATCACAGGCTTATACCTGTGAAATACTTGGAAGAGTACAAGTACATCTAGGTCAAAAAACAGACTGGGGACCATTCTTATTTTTTAACAGCATAAATGAGCACACTTCCATGCTCAAAAACATTCTCTGTCACTGCTGTATTTTCTAGTATAAATATAGTCTTATAAAATTGAGGCACTCTAAATTGCTCATCAAAAATGCTCATCAAAAGGAGATCTGTCCTGCTATGAAAGCTAATAACCGCCTTATTTGGCAACTCTGACTAAAAGAGAATAGATTCTGTGCATTAGATGAAGAACCTTTTTCTTTCAACGTGTAATAAACATGGGCAGAATGTGTCCAACAGACTGAAGTTTTTGACATATTTAGCCACAGATTGTGCATTCATTTTAGAAAGCTAACCAAATTGAATTATAAGTTAGGTGAGAAGTTGCTCATGCTAATACAGCTCCAGATAAATTCAAAACCCAAACATGGCCAGCTGAGGCACTCTAAAGTAATGTTGAGAAGAGATGTACTATTTTGTACCTCCATAGATGTGGTATCTGAGTAGAGGCTGTTGGGGCACTTTCCCTCAGTGTCTTGGCTACTGATAGCTACACTATCCACATAAATAGAGGAAAAGGTTCAACCTAGTAGTGGTTTATCAGGTTGGTGAAGAAGAATATGTTCCCCGTATGACATACTGGAGGAAGCTGGGTGTTGATCTAGGTCGTTGGATGAGAAAAATAGGGTCAGGAAAGGAAACAAGGGAATGTGAATCAGATGCAGTGAGCATGGAGGAAAAATCTTTTATTATTTATCTCAGGGTTTCCACAAGACACATCACTTTTACTGGGTTACAGTGGTTATGGAATTCAAGGTGTACTTTATCTAGATATACTTCTACAGCAGTAATCCTTATGTCAGTGTACCAATGCACAAAATCAGTTCTTTGGTACTGGCCAAATCACTCCGACAACAGCATGCAAGTAGCATGACAACCTGATGCAGAGCTCCCTTCACTTACCTGAAGGGCATTAATCTCTTTTTCCAGACACACCTGCATTAAGATTCTGGATCCCTGCTTATGCAAAATTGCTTACAATAGCTAAGAAAAGACATTAATTAACATATTCTGTTTGATATGCTTCTTTCACAGACACATCTGAAGAAGAGGTCTTGATCGTAAGTAGAAGTTGACCTGAGGAGCTGTGCAGAAACAGGTTGGGTTGTGAGAAACTGATCATATAACTAAATAGATTTACAAAAGGACAGAAGGATGAGGCCCCATTTAGAGCCCTCTGGAAGTGCAACAATACTCTGGAAAGGTGGTAAGGGGTCAACTGTAAATGCTGATAGTTTTATTGATAGATTTGTAATGAAGACAAGATGGAGGAGTGCATCAAGAAGTATGAGAACAGCTTGGTTTGGAAGGGCCAGATGAAGAAACTCCAAGAGCTCCTGAATCCCTCAAAGAGATATAGCTCAAAACAGCCAGGTTTACGCTGATCAACTTGACATTGCTGAAAAAATTAAATTTACAAAAAGGAGTTCTCTTCCCTTTCCCCCCATCACCCTTTCCAGCCCCAACTATCCTTTTCTTATTCATGACATTTAGCTTTTGTTTGTTTCCTGAGTATTATATTTTTGTTAGCATACACCCTCTTGAACCGCTTCTTTTTCTGTCTCCTTTCTCTGTAACTCACCCTCCATTTTTCTCTGACTTTATGAATTAAAAAATATAATTCATAATGATTTTGCTTTTGGCTTTTGGTTTTAGGGAACAGCAAAATCCAGTTAAGGTGGGAGATGTATCTGAGTGGTTGATGCGGTTAGGCAGGGGTAAAGAATAAGGAAAAGAATGGGGTCAGGTAGGTTGGCAAAGGATTAGAATAGAAAGGGAAGATTAACAGTGTCATCTATTTCAGGTGGTTTTTTGTTTTCACCTGATGCTGTAATGTAGCAGACTTGTTAGACTGCAGCTATCATGCCTGTTTGTGCCCATTGCCTCTGGACATGTCACTAGGCACAACTGAAAAGAATCTGCTTTCATCTTCTTTGCATTCTCTCATATATTGATGAGGTCCACTCTGAGCCTTCTCTTACTCTAGCCTAAACAGCCCCTGCTCTCTTAACATTTCCTCAAAATGTGTTCCAGTCTCTTCACCATCTTTCTGTCCTTTCACTAGATTCTCTCCAGTATATCCATGTCTGTCTTGCATTAAGGAGTTCATAACTGGATGCAGTATTTCAAGTGTGGCTTCATCAGTGCTGATTAGAGGGGAAGGATCACCTTCCTCAATCTGCTGACAGCATGCTCTCTCTGGAAAACCCACAATCTCTGCACAACCTGTTCCAGTGCTCAGTCACCTTCAAACTCAATCAGCCTGTCCTGATGTTCAGATGATAGCATCTCTCTCAGTTTGTGCCTGTTGACTCTCTTTCTGTCTGCAGCTTTGCTAGGGCATCTTGTGGGAAATAATCTCAAAGCCTTACTGAATTCAAGGTAGAATGTGTCTACTACTCTGTCCTCATCTGCCAAGCCGGTAGTTCCATCATAGAACCTTATCAGGTGGTCAAGCGTGACTTCCCCACTTTGACTCCATACTGACTACTTCCATTCCCTTTCTTTCCCTCTATATGCCTGAGAAGGCTTTGCTGGGAATAGTTGACCTATATGTTAGTGGTTCCATCCATCTAGTTGTTTCATCATTCTGTTTTAAGGCTGTCTCAGAAAAAATGTATTAATAACCTTTCCTTTGGCCTCTCAAGGCCTTATGCTTTGTCTTTCTTATTTATACTTTCTTTGAAGTCTAAAAGATGATGAGAAAATGACAGCCCTTCATTTTCTGAGTATCTCAGTACTGTGTCTTCTCAGATTTGCATACGGTTCACTGTCTCTACTGTATTTTTTCCATACTAGTAACCAGCTCAAGTGACATTCACTTACTAAATTTCACTCAAAGAAAGCATTTATGTGTGTGCACCAACTATCCCCTGCTCTGTCCCCCTCACATACACATACATGCACATTTACTTTTCATTTTCTTTAGAAAAAAATCCAAGCATTTTTCCTTCTTCCTGTGAAATTACATAGTACCTGGAAGATATATTCAGGTAGAAAGGAAGGAAAGCCAATTTTCATGGCTCTAAAAAAATACTGTTTATAAAGAAGATAAAGTTTTTCTACTTCCATCAATATTTTTTCTTTTTTAATAAATTGCACACAATGACAACTTCTACTTGCCCTAAAAAAGTAGTTAATCTAATGTTACCCTTGGCGGATGTCCATCAAGTAGTCTCTAGTAAATAGCTTATTGTCCTATTTCTACCTCTTGGATTCACTTTTCTGCCTATCTTAATTATAAGTGGTTTTAAAGTTTATTCCTAAAGCCAGGAATTAGATGAGAAATTGAATGAAGAGAAAATCTGTTTCCCCATGGTCTTGCTTACTTTTCTTTAAGGCATGTTTTTATTTCAATGAATCATTTTTTTTTTAATAAATGGCCATGATATTGCTGTTTCTAATATTCCAGCTGTGGTCAGAAAGCTTATGAAAGACTCAAATTTAGTATAATTTGCTAAATATTCAAACCTTTCCTCAACAAGGTATCATAGGGCTTTTAGTTACCTAATTTCTTTTAAAATTGTTTATTTTCACGTGAAAATATGTTTATGTTCATAGAGGATGTATACATGTTAAATCCACAGAATGACTGTGGCAGAGGTTCTGCAGTATCAGAAATGAAAAAAAATCTTGTAAGAAATGGGCTTGTGGACATGATGAAGAAGCAAGCCCAAATGCCTTAAAACCAGAAGCTTTTACTGTTGTGTAAATATATGTTACAAAATGGATTCCTTGTCCTTTTTTCCTTGAGTCACTGTCTTCTTCCCAAAATCCCCTGAGAGAAGACCCTTATCTCACCAGCCAGGACTGCCTGAGTTTGTCCTTGAAAAGTTTGTATAAGTTCCCTTATTGGCCCTTTTTTTACCCTTTCCTATTGGTTATTATCCCTGGTTTCTTACTGGTTGTAGTTAGAATCCCACAGAAACTTTTAACTACCTCTCCTCATGTTAAGAAAGCTCTCTTTCTCTGGTTCCTCTCTTGGAGTCTCTGTGTGGCTCTTCTGGGGCATCTTGGGGGTCACATGATGGGGGACAAAGGGGGAGCACATGCCCTCCAGGTAATGGGTTAGCTCCCAGGACCTGGGTGCCTCTCAGTTGTCGCAAATGACTGACAGAATAATGCACAGAATGAATGACAGCTTGAAGGAGACCCCAGAGGCCAACCTACAGCGTAAAGCAAGGCTAGGTAGAGGATGCTCAGAGGTGTGTCCAGTTTGGTATTGAATATCTGCAACAATGGAGATTTCACAGTGTTTTGGGTTCAATTGATATGCTGGTCCTGAGACTGGCTTAGAATTTCCCATATTCCAACTTATGTCTGGTATTTCTTGTCCTACTGTTGTGAGAAGAGTCTGGCTTGGTAGATAGCAGAGAGATCTCCCTTTAAACTTCTTTAAGGCTCATGAGCTCTCTTAGCTTCTCCTCATGTGAGATATGCTCCAGATAATTACTGAAAGTAAAACCAAAAGGCTTCATCTATGCTAATAAATAAAATAGTATCAAAGAGCACTTTCTGTTCCTGAGAATAAGCTGTTCTAGCCAGGATTATACCTGTATAGCTGGAAATCAGAAAACAAAATAAAAATCCAAGTCTAAGAGTGTAAAAAGAGAGATATATAAAAGGGTCTTAAGAATTTATTTTTAAAAATATTAAGCTAATTTAATGTTAACAAAAATCCACTTGTAAACTAGGGATCACTCAGAAGAAATAAGATTTTAAAAAAAATGTTCCTTGTGCAAAAAACATTTCTAGTCTTCAGTTATGGTGGGTTTATTTGGTTGGTCAGGGTTTTATTCCCAGGTGCATTAAATGATAGTTTGTTGGAACCATTGCTTCATTTCTCACATTTCTCACAAATCTCTATTTAAAGGTCACGTTAAACTGAACCATTAATCAACTCAAACCAAGAAATGTCTAATATTTAGTGCACCTGCTGCATTTTCTTTCAGGTTTTCTACACTAACAAACTGGTATTGCACAGAACAATATTTTCATTAAATACTGCAACTGATGAAGGAGAGGAATTATGGTTTGTACTGTGCAGACTTTGCACATTTCCACAGACAATATAGAAAACCCTTTCAATTGTAGAAATCTTTAGAGCACAACTTTCTTTACGCTCTCTTTATTTTTAATTATTTTTACTCACACTCCATAAGTTTCAATTTCTCGTTCTTTTAGTTCTTTGTGTGATGTCTGCTTTGTTATATAGACTCTATATAAAGTTACTAAATTTGGTAGCAGAAGTATTTCACCTTCAGATTTATTCTCCATTTCTTTCTGTAATAAGGAACAAATCTTCACTTTATTTAGGGGAATTTTTAAAAGAAAGGACTTGCTTTAAAAGTCTTAATAAGTGCTTACCTCTTTCAGATTTTTAATTGCATTGAAGTAGCAAAGCTATATATAGACAGATATTACACTTGTTTTTCAAGAATACTGGTTTTTTATGAATACTATGATTGTGTCTTTACAAGACAGTTTACTTTGTGTTAAAATTTTCCATGAAACAAATTCTTTTGTGTTACTAGCAACAGATTTGCACCTAGCTGATATGCTAAGCAAGGCATGTTTTGACAAGTTACAAAAATTCTTCCGTGATTGTAATACTGTCAGCTTTGTGGTCACTTCAAATAATTAATTCTGAGAATTTTTTTACTGTATTTATCTGAGATAAATCCTTTCTATTTTTCTTTATAACATTAATTCCTTTATTTCTATGTCATATTTTGAAATGCCTTACAATGTAGAAACGATGAGCAACTTGACTTCCTGCCTTTTATGCAGGCCTTTTTATTTTTTCTCTTCACAAGATTTATATGCCAATGTCAAGAGAATAACCACAAGCTGTTTTTCTTCTTCAAAAACTTACTGAGCTGTCTACGAATGTAGCATTTTGGAACTGGAAAAATTATACATTTTGAAATGCTCTTTTGAAAATATGCTAGAAACTTGTTGTCAAGAAAGATAAAACTGGATTTAGACAAAACTCATCCAGAACAGTTTTTAAAATTAATATGATTAACTAGCAATGTTTTCTACAACTGTTAATCCTACCTGCTTTTTCTGCCCACAAAACCTAACTGTGCTCTCGTTTCGATACTTGTCATACTATGACCAGGAAGGACAGAATTTATTTTTACATAAGGCAAATATTTTTTCCTCTAGAGACAATTTCAAGGGCCTAGTTGAATTTTGATTTAATTCTTAAAAATTACTATGTAGGCAAAATAATTATTGCATTTGGTATATTTCGGTAAAATCTACTGGCATGAAAATATGCACCTTTGCAGATTTCAATGACACTAGCAGGTTTCATCACCATTAACCTACAGCTAAACCCCATCATTCTTGTGTACAACACACATATAAAATGTACAGTACTCAATTACACAATCTCCAGTCAAAGAATTTCAATCAAATTTTTACATTTTTTTTGTACAAAATATATTTTGGTAAAATAGATGCCAAAGAAGAACCAACCCTCAATTTAACTGGGACCAGTTACTTGCATTACAGTTTCTTTTGGGAGGACTGGATCTTAGTTTAAAATCGCTTTGGTGTCCAGTGTCTGTGACAGTTTCCTCTTCATAAAACTTTGTTCTTTGTTTTATACATAGCTGATACTTGAGCAAATATCAAGTTATATTGAAATTAAATAATTGATACGGAATATTTATAATTTATTGTCTTATTTAACTTGAAAGATTAATGAACCTCTGAACATAACATGATGGTTTTTTCCCCTTTTATTTAGTTTCTAATTTCCATAATTCTTGCATGCCAAGTAGAAGTAAACCTTATTCAAAATTTCGTTGTGTTTCACTTCATCACAGAGAGTTGTTTGGGGAAGCTTGTTCTAGTCAAACATTAGGAAAAATAACTTTTTCTGGTTTTGACACCATGAGAGACAGGATCAGCATTAATAGTTACTTAATCTCAGCTCTATGTAAGACTTCACAGTTTTTCAAAGAAAATTCTATTTCCCTCAAAATGTGGGAATACTCTTACAACCTGCAATATACACACACAAAAAATCACTATCCTGTCAATGAAAGGCTTACTTCTTGGACTTATTTTTGGGATTGTTTATTAGGTAACATTGCTTAAATTGTTTTGAAGGCAGGATTCTTGTTTTCCTATGAGGCAGTGTTTGTGAGAGATTTCAAAAGTTTTTGAAGCAATTGTGTTAGGGAAAGTGGTAATGGTGCATGTCTTTGTGAACATTTAAAAGTGCTGACACATTGCTTTCAATACTGAATGTGTAATTTAAGACCTAATGGAAATATAAAACTTTCTGTTGCTGTATAAGTCAATATGACAGCTTCAGATGCAGTCATGCCTTATGTTCCTTACACTGAAGAAGTACAGTTTGAACTTGTGGTTACAGGTGGGTGAACGCCACCTCTAAATCCCATCATTCTGACTCAATGCACGTTATTCAAGCTCACAACTTTGAAATACATTCTAAGTTCTTGGACTTAAATTCTTTGTAACCTAGTGCCTTTAGATGTGTGGTCAAGGTAATAAAAATGAAGCTTTTCTGCCTTGGAATTTTGCACGAGTGGACATTTCTGTACCAGACAAATCAAACCCAATCCAAATAATATAATTTTTATGTGATCTGAACACTTGGAGAAAATCCTCTTTCATTACTAAGAATTATTATGTAAATTGAGCTTAAATTACAATCTATTCTTTAGAATATAGAAATTTAAGTCATACATAACTGTACTAATTTCTTTTTTCTTTCTTTTATTTTTCTTATATATTGCTGTACATATTTAACCTTAGAATGTGAAGCTATGCAGGTGGCATAACATCACAAATATTCACAATTAAGTGCTTCAAAGTGTGTTTCTAAAAAGAATATTAAGGTATGGAAAGGAATACACAGGGTACAGCTCTATTACAAAAAGCACAGCAAACATCATTATTTTTTTAAAAACTAACATAAAGTAATTTCTTGGGAAATACTATGTGTTATTTTAATTTTTCTACTATAGGCTGTCTAAAATGAGTCAGAGAACTATTTTATACATTATTTAGCTGCAATTCCATTAGCCTAAGTTTAGGATAGCCATTCTCTCAACAGAGAAAGTGAGACTGCATGTCTCATTTGAGAACTCTGGAAGATTTCCCATTCCCTGGCATCACCAGAGAGGCACGTTCTGATGACATGCTGACTGCAAAATCCATGTCCATTAGGGGGTGTTCCAGTGCTGGACTGCATTAAGGAATGCATCAGCAGTTTGAAGAAGATAATCCACCTCTACTGAGCACTACTGAAAAGTATCAGGAATAAGGGTATTAGATCCAGGTCCCAAACTACAAGAGAGACAAGGACTCACTAGAGTCCAGTTAAGGACCATATATACTATGAAGGGATAGAGGCATCTCATGCAAAGAGATACTGAGAGAGATGGAAATGCTTAGCCTGGAGGACATAAGATTTTAGGGGATCTTATTTGTGTGCATAAATACCTGATGAGAAGGAAAAATCATGACATAGAAATAGTCTTCTCAGTGCTACAGTGATTCAGGACAACAGCTAATGGGTACAAATTATGTTTGAACACTGGAACAGGTTGCTCAATGAGTCTGTTGTGTCTCCATCTTGGAGAGATTAAAATCCCAACTGGACACCAGTCTGGGAAGCCTGCTGTAGCTGTCCCTCCTCTGAGAGGTGAAAAGACAGTCATATATATATATATATATATATATATATATATATGTGTGTGTGTGTGTGTGTGTGTGTGTGTGTATTTATTTACAACTGAACTCTCAGATTAGAATAAATGTATTTTCAAACTCTCTCAGTAGTCAGAACAATTCAGAGTGACTATAAAGACCTATGAACCAGGTGTAGGAATGAAAGGTGTAAAACACTTGTCTTTTTGTTTAATTCATTGCATACTGCTTCCTTCTAAAGTGTTTTACTGTGAGCTCACAGTTTTTTTAATATGACGTGCTAGTCTTTGCCCTGATTGAGTGCCTCAGTCACCTATTGATCTTCACTGCTATTGGTACTGACAAGACAGTAAAACTAACTGTTTGATCTGGTGAATACCGCTACATTCTACCCCTCATTTTCTCCAGCAAAGCTCCATCTGGAATATTTCACACTCTTTAAAAGAAGTGGTAGATACCATGCTCCCTGGGAAATAATTGAGGGCAACAAAATTAAATAGTATACATATTGTCTGATGGTTGAAAGATATCACAGAATATGTCACAGAATATATTAAAGTCAAGAAATTATGAAATCCTATATTTGTTTAGAGAATGATGCTCTTAATGAATAGTAGGACACCAGCTAGAAGTTGCCAAATCATAAATACTCAGAAAGTAGTATGCATAAAGACTAAAGAATCGCTCTTTTTTTTCCTACGTCTGCTCAAATAAGGGAAATAAAAAAAAAAACAAAACAAAAAACAATGACCAAACACCAAAAATCAAGGGCTGCAATAGTACTTTCCAATGAAGAAAATGCAAATTCCTGAAAGAGTGTTATGAACTATGAGAAACAGCAGTTGAGCAAAGCATATTTCAGTAAATTTAAAATATATTTTGGAGAAAAATTGTTTAAAATAACAATTATTTTTTGTTTTAAGTAAGTTGTTATCTCAATAAACATTCTGGAATGCTCATTTATTTCTGCAAATATAGATATAATAGGATGTGAGATAATTTTATTGTTTTCAGCAGTCAAATGCATTTACCAATATGAATATGTCAAAAGTTCTTGTAAAAGCCATGTGAGATGTTGAAGCCATAGAAGTTTTCTAACAACTAAAGACCTTTTTAAGTCCTTTTACTAATAAAGACACATCTATTTTTTACTCCTGTGTTTTTGACTAATAAATGAACACATCAGATTGAATAGATTTGCATGCTACATATGATCCCTGAAATGCAATAAAGTAGATGCAATATCAACAATTCTATGGAAAACACCACAACTTTTAAATTTCGTTTTCTTCATCTTCCATTTCTTTCTTTTTAGTTCATACATAGTATATGTATTCAAATAGGCTACAGCCACTGGAAAAAATAGTTCATTTTCTTGACTGAAAAGAAGGCAGACCTTTACATATGACATGATAATAAGCCAAAACATCTGGCCTCAAAACTATTGTGTGCAACCAGTTATCACTGAAGAGTGTCTACACAGCTAGGGAGGACTTTATTAGACAGTAATGAGGTTATGAATAATTGGAAGCCAGCTACTAATGGATGTAGGCAAGTAAATATTTTTAAAAGCATAAAAAGGTGATCCACACTTCCATGAGTGCACTCACCCACTAAATCAGCATTAAATATGCTACATTTTCCCAGCATTATGTTTTTTATATAAATGTTTCTGCTAGTACTTCTGGTGCTGGATATCCACTCTGCATATTGTTAGTAAACTACACCACTGACTGAGACATGAGCGCCAGTAGTCCAGTCTCTTACAGCACCTGGATGGCCACTACAGTTGGTCAAATGTTTGAATCAATCACTAGCAGTTCAGTCTCTGTAAAAGAGACAAAACATCAAAGAGCCTAAAAGGCATATTAGGAGAATATAAAAGGTGAATACAAGATTTCTTGTAAAACCCAGGATAGAAGAAAAAGAAATTATTGCACAGAAATAATTGCTTCCACAGAAGAGAGAGGGAGAATATGTAAGAGGATGTTTGGGTCCTTATCTCACCCATAGTGTCTCAAGTGCAATTTGGGTTTCTGCATCAACTACAGTCCTCTGACAGAACTGACCTGTGCCTTGATAGGCATAGGGCCAGGCCCCAGTACAGGGAGAGAAGCTGCTGATTTTCACTGGGGTAAGCAAGGCATAATTTTAGACAGTGCAGGGCTGTATTCATGCCCTCCTTAATTTTTTGAGATTTTATTTCTGGCTCAGATGGAGTTAATTTTCCCATAGCAGCCCTCACAATGCTGTGCTTTGCATTGTTAGCTAGAAAGGTGTTAACACACCGATATTTTGACTACTTCTCAGCAGCACCGTCACAGCATCTCTCCAACATTCCCCTTGTCATCAATCAGCTGTGGGTGGGCAAGATCCTGGGAGGGGACACAACCAGGTCAGCTGACCCAAAATGACTAAAGGGATATTCCACAACATATGATGTCAACTCAAATATAAAAGCTAAAGAGAGGAGGAGGAAGGAGGGGCATTCATTATTTAAAGTGTTTGACCTCTGGAACAACTGCTACATGTGCTGAAGCTCTGCTTCCCAGGAGTGAATGAACTTCACTTGCTGAGAGGATGTAAAGAATAAACTGGTTGGTTTGTTGGTTTGTTTTTTCTCTTTGATTGTGCATGAACAAATTTTAACTTTTGCTTTAGTAAATTGCCATATCTAAACCTATGAGTAATTTTCCATCTTATTTTCTCTCCCCTGTCCCATCAGGAAAAGGGACCAATAGAACATCTTAGTGGGCACCTGGCATCCGGCAAGCACTAACCCACTACACCCCTAAATAATTTTCAGAGTTATTTTCAATCTTTGTGTGTGAAAACTATAAGTTAATATTATTAAACAATATTAATTAGTTGCTAATACATATAGCAAGGTTTCACCTAGTAAATACACGTTCATATAGCTAAGTTGTCTCTAAAGACAGTATTGTGCATACTATATCTATCTATTTAAGGTAAACTTTTCATCTTTTTTTTCAACTCATGGTAAAAAAGAAAAGTTAGTTTCTGCATTATAAGATTTCTCTATTCTAATTTTAGTTTGTGACAAAATTTGTGACAAAGACATCTGAATTTTGGTACTTAAGTATGTGGCAGGATAGATCTATAATCCAATCAGAGAATGAATACGATGCAAGCCATCATGAAAGCTACAATGCAGGTTCAACTGCTGGACCAGGATGGAGTCTTGGTTTTAAATTATGCCAAAACCATTCTGGTTTGAATACACATCCTGCTTTAGAAAAAGGATTTTACAGGTAAGCTGATTTGCAGGCCTATGGATCTGTGACTACCAGTCAAGCACTTTATACTGTGAAAGTCCAGTCCCCTTTCAGACAGTCAGGTTCTTCTGACATAACCCTGCTTGGTTGTAAATGTGGAGATTCCTCCCTTGGCTGGGAACACTCTCCAAGGGTAATCCTTGAGGCTGAGTAAAAGAGATCTGATGAGTGTTGGTACAGGTGAGTTACATCAAACCTCTACTTAATAATTATTTATTTTTGCTAGCTTTAGTATAATTGCTTCAATTTAGTGCACTATGCTATCTTATATTATTCTACTTTATGCTATATTATACTTTACTAGTAGATTTTTAGCTTTTTATATTGTGTAGTAAATAGTTCTGATCATTCATAATAATAAATAATTCATTTTATATAAACATTCTCATTTTGCCAGTCACTGGAGCCTCCAGGACAAAGTGGTTCAATCCCACCTGTGCAATTCCTTAAATTTAAGCTGTTGACATAACCCAAGGCTACGACTGGATTCAGCCACACTGAGACTCCTCTCTGAGAAGGGGTTTAGAAGGCAGGGGAGTCCTGTCTCCACCTTGTGACTCAACGGCAGGGCTTCTTTAGTGAATTTCGTCTAAGCCCTTCATTCCCATTCATGACAATGTATAAGAGTCTGCAAGTAGTAGGTAGTATAAAGTTTCTATTATAGTCACAGTACATAGGAAATACATGAGCAAAAGCTAGAGATCAGTTTAGCATTATTTGAGATAGCAAGAGCTATCCTAGCTGGCTTCCAGGTGTGGTTCCAGTAGAGCACAATTTGCATTTAAACCTTGGATCACATCTGAAAACCTCATGTAGATGTCTTAGGTATAATAAATAAAATGTCTGAAATAATGCTCTACATCTGCAATGACAGAGCTGAATGCTGCCCTTGGAGACTCGCCAATTGGATCAGTTCCTAAGTTCCATTAATGTTGATGAATTTATCTTTTTTGTCTGAAGAGGCTTAAACATTAAAGAAGGGGGATTTGATTTGCTTGCTACTTCAGGCACCTGGTTGCTGCACCAGAAGAATGAAAGTCTCCTATGAGTCTATTATTCTTTCTGGTATCTCCATGAAGATGCTTTGGACTCCACACGACCATCTCAAATGGCAGAGTTTTTGGACTAAGTTTAGACAAATAAATTAAGGCCCTATTGCACATACAGAAATGTTTCACATGCAGTTCTGAACTCAATCGAGCTATGTTACATATCAAGTACTTTCTCACAGGTCAATGTTAAAGTAGACAGTTTCATTGGCATTTTAGACACATCCCAGCAATGATTTCTGGACAACTGATTTGGTTTATCACAGACTTTAAGAAGCACTTGTCTGAAAGAAATCAAATCTTTTAGTTTAGGTACAAAATCTTTTCCTGTGGATGGCAGAAATATATATATATATATATATATATATATATATATATATAAATATAAATATATAAATATATATATATATAAATAAATTTATTTATTTATTTATTTGTTTATTTATTTATTTATATACACACATAGATACATATAATTTTTTTGGTGCTATTACCTTGTTTGCTTTTTGCTATAGGTTTAGTTAGGCCAGGCTTTAGTTTCTCATAGTAGGTCCTATGTTTCCATATTGGTAGATATACGAAGGGATACAGGCTGTCAGCTGACTTTGGACATGGGCTGTCAGCTAACTTTAACTGACCAAAGAGAATATTTCATACCATATGATGCCAAATCAGATATAAAAAGAAAGGGGGGAGGAGCTGCTCACTTTCACATTATGGTGGCAATCCTTTAGAATGGACCTTGCTTCATCAGGCTGAGAGATCTGGAGGCCCCTTATTGCTGATTTTTGTGTGAAAGTAGATACTTTTCTCTTACCCTTACTCTTGTATGTCTGTGTATATTGCTTTATTTTCATTTTTGTTTCTTTCTGTGTAAATATAATCTGCCTTATTTTACACTGTAGTTTTGGGTGTTTTTTTTCCTTTCCTTCCACCTCTGGGTAAGGGTGGGGCCTGCTGTGGACTAGGTGAATACCTGGCATTTTGCCAAGGTCAAAACTACCACACTTTTACATGTTAACTACATGATATTTTTCTTTTAGTAGAAAGTATCTCAGAATTCAAACTGTAATGAAAAGGGAATCACATAGGGCAAAAGACTCCAAAGAATTTATTGTTGATATTGTTTGGATATGCTCAATATGTTTTTGATATGCCACTTACAGATATGTTTTTCTCTGATTTTTATTTGGTGTTTTACATGGATTGCTTGTGCTGTAAACAGCATTATTCAATCAGGTAGCTTTGAGTGTATTGGGACTGAAAGAGACTGCTGGGCTACACATAGAAATCCTAATTTTAGCTATAAGCTTCAAATATCTGTTGTTTAATAATAAGACCTTGCAGACTTTTCCTCAGCTCGCAGTCCAACAGAGTATCTCCTTATTCCTTCCCATTACCTTCATTAATTTTATTAATGGTTAGATAGAAAAGAAAGCAAATTTGCCTTTGTGCTCTTCAGTTTACTTCTACTCCAATATGAAGAGTGAGTGACTTTTGCAAATGATGAACTGTATTGGAAGAAACTTTCCCTCCAAGTTATTAGCTTGTTCTTTCAAATCTTTGTCTTCTGTTAGTTCAAAAAAAGCTGTAGGTTGGCATCACTATCATCTATAGATACTGCCAAAATAAATATAAATTATATTACTTAGTGGTTGAACTCAAAATGTATGACAAGACATTCTATCTGTTCGTAAGTAAATGTTTCCTTTTCTGACCCATCAGGTAGTTTTCAGAAGTCTGTCCATTTTAGGGACATATCTTAACAGTGTTTTTTGCCAGCTCTCATTCTCCTTTTGCTGTTTTGATCTTATAATAAGGTGCCCATCTCATCACCTGGCTGTACAAAGTATCTATTTCTTTGCTTTTTCTAGTGGTTTCCTTTCATCATCTGTACAAGTACTATTACACTATCTTTCTGTCATTTCTTATCAGTAGTGCTTCCCTGCATTTTTTTAGCATGATAACTGCTTTTTTAACAGCTATTTTGACCTGAGCTGCTTTGCTGATAATGTCCTTGTTGTGGTCTAATACAAACACTTTTTTGTTCATTTTTTTTTGCCAGACCTCTAAAGATAGACTATTTCCCATTGAAAAAAAAAAATTGTTAGTGTCCAATTCATCTTAGGTCAGCAGGTCTCTGTCAATCAGTGTTGACTAAGAACTTTTTTCTTTTGCAACTTGGACTTTCCTGATAGTCACCAAAGAAAGAGCAGTCTGGACCTCTGTTCGCATGATGAACTCAATTTCATTTTTGTTTTCTTTGAGTAGTCAGTTACTAAGTGCAGTTTCTCTCTGTAATTTAGATATTAATCTTCCTTAGGCATTTAAACTTGATCCTGCTGAAATTAATTGGAAAATTATCATGAAGTTGCTCATTTTCAAAGTGGTTTTGTATACAAGATCCTGCTTATTAATACCAAAGTGAAAATGTGTACAAGTGCACAGATATGAACTTTATGTCTAAATTTTTACAGCTAAATATTGATGTTCATATATGTAAAAAAGTGGCTCTGTTTCATGAGTATGAAATGAGTAAGATTTCAAGCAGATTTCTCTAGAGATTTTCAGTAACTGCAGATAAATATGTTTATTTGGTTAATTTTATACTATGAGTATTAATATGACATCTCAACAATAAGATGAGCTTGTTTCATCAAGCTCTAAGACATGATGAGAAGGGAACAAGGCCCATCAACCCTATTCTGGTCAAAGCTGCAACCAGGACACAATTTCTCCGTAGGGAAGATAGAACTTTTTATAATATACATGCATTTTCCATAAGGCCATATTTCTGTAAAAACCTGATGCAGTCACAGAAATTTGAGAATCAACATCCTCCACAACTAGCTCACTGTTTAGTGCTTAGAATGTTTGTTCAGCAAGTGGGATTATTAGCTTTACTTACCTCCTCCACACGTTCAGCAGTGAATCCCCAAACCATGCATGCCCAGCAAATGACATAGCCTCCTTGCAATAACCTCTCTTTCTTCCATGACAGTATTGGCCCCAGATATGGAAATTAAAGAAAATATTTAAGGTCAAAGAATGATGAATGAAATAAAAAATACTTGGAAGTGTCAAATATTCATTCTATGTTTGCAACATTTTTTGCAAAATCATTCAATCCAAAGCGGTACTTATTGTTGCACTAAAAGAAAAATGTAACACATGTTCCTTGACATGCAATTTTATTCTCACTCTTCTATCAGCCTTTACGTCTACCAACAAATGATCAATAAAAAGTAGAATGAATATCAAAGAACTATAGAATCATTAAAGCTGGAAAAGACCTCCAAGGTCATCAAGTCCAACCTTTCACCGTACACCACTAGGCAAATTAAATCATGGCACCAAGTGCCTTTCTTGAACACTTGACACTCCAGTCATTTCTTGAATACTTTCATGATGGTTACCCCATCATCCCCCTGGGGAGCCTGCTTCAATGCTTAACCATTCTTTCAGTGAAGAAATTATTCCTGATATCCAACCGGAACCTCTCCTGGTGCTGCTTGAATCCATTTCCTCTTGTCCTGTCATTAGTTGCTTGGGAGAAGGGGCTGACCCCCGCCTGGCTACAACCTCCTTTCATGTAGTTGCAGAGAGTGATAAGTTCACCCTTGAGCCTCCTTTTCTCCAGACTAAACCCAGCTCCTTCAGCTGCTCCTCATGAGACTTGTGTTCCAGGCCATTAACCAGCTCTGCTGTGACATGCTCTATCACCTCAACGTCTTTATGGTCATGAGGGGCCCAGAACTGGACACAGCTCTCAAGGTGCAGACTCACCAGTGTCGAGTACAGGGGAATGACACTGCCCTGGTTCAGGTGGTCACACAGTTTCTCTTATGATATTACATTTTTGATAAAAAAATATACTAAATGAAGGACAACCTAAAAATCCTATTTAACCAAGCTAACATCTTATTCATCTTTTCCCTTTTTCTATGGGCAGTTTCTGTTTAGAGATCTGTTTCAACATGATTTATTTCCATGAAACAATTCTTTCAAAGCATCATAAGAAGTTGATCACAATTCAAAAATATAATGAAAATGTTTACAGCTACAATAACCCAAGGAAGATGTTGAGTAATGAGTAGCAGAAAACATCTTTGACAGTTTCAGAGTTAATGCCCTTGTTTATAAAACAATAAACATATAAAAAATTAGTAATTTCTCACTGTCTACACTAGATATTAAAACTCTCTGATGGTTCTTCTTAATCCTAAAGTTTGAAACAAGAGCAGAAAATTACATTAATCCATTTTCCGGAGAATTAATTTAACAAAAAAGTATAGGTATATCTTGGCAGAGTAAAAACAATAGCCAAATTTTTGTCTGTTTTCTAAGGTTTTGAAAAAATTGAATGCTCACAGGGCAATGTGTTAGACCCTGTCTCTATTCAAGTCCATAAAATACTGTGCTAGATTAAATAAACAGACCTATTAATAAAGAAATAAATTTTTGCAATAACATATTTTATATAAAATTATACTCTGTTTCTGGGCATGGTGTTAAAGATTAAAAAAGCCCTCTGTGACAATTAAGAGTTTTAAATTGTCTGTCTGCTTAGGAACCATTCAAGCAAGATCACTGATCTTCCACTTCAGACTCCTTCCTAGTTTTTGGTAGGTCTGCTATAGTTTCAAGGTGCAACACTTTAGGTAAAGCTCTTATTAAGTGTCAATGAGCAAAACTGTGAGAGAACACAGACATGCTCATTCATCATCTCTCAGTTTGATATGTAATTTATTTTACTTGTAAATAACCATTGTAACTGAAAAATGAACTAGGGTATGAAGAGAATAACATAATAAATACCTCCCGAATCCTCTGCCTTCTGCTGCCCTTCAGAAGAGGCTAGTATTCTTTTCTATTCTTCCTTCATCAGTCACTTTTCAACGTCTAGAATGTAGGAGTGCAACAAGTTCAGAACTAGTTTTTATTGCAGTTAATGCAACAACACTGCACATGTTGCACTTACACAAAGAAATGGAGAAGCCACTGCCAGGGGAAACACTGTTTATTCATTTGAGAAGGAAGTATCAGTGAGTTTTCTGCCTTTAGGACTGGAATAAGGCCTTCATTTGGTTCAGGAGGAAAAAGGAGATAATAAAATTATTATTCTGCCATATAGATGTATTTTCTTTCTGCCTTTGAGATGGTAGGATTTATTTTTTTCTGGAAAGCTATGAAGTCTTTAGTTGGTCTGAGTGTTCTCTCTAAATCTCCCACTTTACATCTATTTCTGCTTCTGCCAATCTCTGTAACAGTGGTAGGGAGAAATCTCAATCATTGAGAGGGATCTTCCCTGAATCAGGGACCTATCCCAAACTCCTGTGACAGTACCACACCACAGCTGAGAGAAGACTGTGGGCTTGTAGATTTGCACTGTTTAGACTGATCTCGATTTGGGGGCCAGAGTGGGAGGTGGTATGTGCCACAGTGCCCTGTAGCAGTGGCACTGCTGAAGTAGTACAGTTTGAAGCTGGTAACATGAGAGATTCTGTCAGAAAGCTTTTTACAACAGACAAACTGAATACACAATTGATAGCAACAAGGCCTAAACTGTAGTACTGAGATGGGATATTTCTGTATAAAGTGTTAATTCAAATGTATGTCCAAAGCTTACTATTATTGCATCATAAGGATAAAGGCAATCTTGGGTCTAACATGGGGGCATAGTGGTGATGATCTTCATATACTCGTGAGCAGAATCTCACTTCTTGGGAATGTGAGTTTATAATTCAATATCTGGACTACAGTCACTTTCAAAAAAGATTGATTTCTTTCTGATTCTATTTAAAATAACCAGAAAATGAGAAAGTGAAAATAAGAGCTGACTAGTTAACCTTTTACCCTTAACACAAATCCCTGAAGAATGCAAAGAACCTCTACAAGGCATGAGAATTTTTCTTCTTGTAATATATCTCATCAGGAATGAAAGCAATCAACACAGTTAACTGCAAGACTAAGGAAATCTAACCATTAGATGAACTGCTGAGCAAATGGTCCATTTTAAGTGGTTCAATTCACTAGTCACTTAGGGATGACAACACAGTAGCAAGTGCAGAAGGGATTGGGTAGTCAAATCAGGAGAAAAATGATCAGTGGTACTTAATGGAGGAAAACCGATAGAAGCACGAATCCTTAACAAATGGCCCTTGAATGCAACAGAGACTGCATGTTAAAATATGTTATGAGAAACCTAATGCATAGTATCCGTACTGTTTGCCTATCAAGATGCAATGTTTATTTGGTTTTAAATTCTGGCTCTTTCTACAGCAACAGAAAACTCAGTCTAACAAACGTCAGTGAAGTTAGGGCTTCTAAATTTCTTGAACACTGAAAATTATATACTGAGAACATTAGAGATATTTCCAAAAGGAATGTAAAAATTTTGTCTGGTAAAGTTATGGACTGTTTTGGTCTGTAGCAGAGTTAATTTTCTTTGTTTTAGCTTGTTCACGGTATGTTTTGGATTTGTGATGAAAGCAGTATTGGTAAAATGGGAATGTTTTATTTATTGCTAAACACTGTGTGTTGGGATTTCCTGGCCAGGTTTTAGTAGCAGGGGGGCTATAGGTGTGGGTTTGGTGAGAAGCTGCTATAAGTTTCCCCATATTTAACAGAGACAATGCAGGCCAACTTCCATGTGGCCCCACCACTGACCAAGGCTGAGCCCAAGGTGGTAGCTCCTCCAGGACAACATAATTAAGAAGTGGGGTAAAAAACCTGTGCAATGGAAATTGTAGCCAGAGAGAGTGAGAATATGTGAGAGCAACAGCTCTGCAAACACCAAGGTCAGTGCAGAAGGAGGGGGAGTGGGTAATCCAGGAAGCAGAGCAGAAATTCCCATGCAGCTGGTAATGAAGACTGTTTCCCTGTAGTAGTTTAGGAATGGTATTCCCCTGTTCTGTGCCCCCACTGAGGCTCCAAAACACATATTGATCTCTTTTACTCCCTCCTTCTTCCTGCTGTGGAGGGCTGGAGTTGAGAATTAGAGGCACAAAAGGCAAACAAAGATCAAGGGCTGAGATCAGAACAACTTAGTGGAAACAGCAATGACATAAGAAAAGTATCAGTAACAGCAACACTATTAATAACAAAATATAAAAAAAGCAGAGTGATTCATATGCAAAAATGCTCACTGCAGACTCCATGATTATGAACAACACGGGACAGCTTCGCCTCAGCCATCTTTTTCTCAATTGGAAGGAATGCCCTTATCCTTGGACGTAAGAGAGAGTCCCTTTTCTCCGTGCTCCCAGCAATGACATGAGGTCGTATTGAGTAACATTAGGGCCCTGGCCATGCCCCCTTCCAGCTATTGCAAAAAACCCTGTTCTGGCTGGAACACGGACACCCACTGAAGTTCACAGAAGTCCACAATGGAGTAGATGTCCACCGAAGCCAGTGGAGGACTCTACACTGGAACAGGGGAAGAGTGGAAGGAATCTTTCCCCTGAGGTGGAAGGAGCAGCAGAGATGTTGATTGATGAACTGACCTCAAGTCCCATTTCCTGAAACCTGAGCCACTGTAAAGGAGGATTTAGAGAAAAATGGGAATGAAATTAAGCCCACAAAGGAGGGAGGGGTGGAGGGAAAGTGTTTTAAAGATTTGATTCTATTTCTCATTTTCCTACTGTGATTTGATTGATAATAAATTAAGCTAACTCCCCAAAGTCAAGTCTGTTTTGCCTATGGTGGTTACTGATCTAATCTTGACCTATGGGCCTTTAGTTATATTTACCTGTCCAGCTCAGAAAAGGGAAATATCGAGTTGCTTTTGTGGGCACCTTGCATTAGCCATGGTCAACCCATCACAGAGTGTCCAGGACGTCTCTCTTTCTCATACTGCCCAACCCAGCAAGTAATCTGGGAATCCGCAAGAAGTTGGAAGTTGGGACAGATGACCCAAACCAATTAAATGGATATAAGACCATAAGAAGAACATGAATATGTTGGAGTGAGTCCAGAGGAGGGCCACAAAGATGATCAGAAGTCTGGAGCACCTGTCCTAAGAGGACAGGATGAAAGAGCTGGGATTGTTCAGCCGGGATTGTTCAGCCTGGAGAAGAAAAGTCTCAGGACAGACTTTCTAACAGCTTTCTAGTACCTTAGGCAGGCCTACAAGAAAGCTGGAGGGGCTTTTGACAAAGGTATGCAGTGGCATGACAAGGGGGAGTGGCTTTAAACTGAAAGAGGGTAGGTTTAGATAAATTATTATGTAGAATCACAGAATCACAGAACATGTCTAGTTGGAAGGGACCAACAAGGATCATTAAGTCCAATGTTTAGCACTGCACAGGACTATCCCCAAGAGTCACACAATGTGGGTGAATCTCTTCACAGTGAGTGTGATGAGATGCTGGAACTGGTTGCAGATGTCCCAACTTTGGAAGTGTTCTAGGCCAGGTAGGATGGAGATTTGAGCCACCCACTCTAGTGGAAGCTGTTCCTGCTCATGGCAGAGGGCTTGAAGTAGGTGATATTTAAGGTCCCTTCCAAACCAAACCATTATATATTTCTATGACATCCCATGCCATATAATGTTATACTCAGCAGTAAGAGTTTGGGGCAAGGAGATATTCAGAGTTATGAAATTTTTCTTCCCACATAACTGTTACCAGTGATGAAACCCTGCTTTCAAGGAAATGGTTAAACATTGCCTGTGGTTATGGAGTAATGGTGAACTCCCTATTTTCCTTTGCTTGTGTGCACAGCTTTGCTTCATTTATTAAATATTTATTTTTTTTTGTTGCATTATTTCAACCCATGAGTTTTCCCACTTTTGCCCTTTGAACTAACTTCCCATTCCCACTGTGGGGAGTGAGCAAATAGCTGTGCAGCTGCCTACCAGGCTTAACTCACAACAGTGTCATAAGATAACTAATATTCTAACAATACAATTTGAATTATTTATATTAAGCAACTGGGTTGCCTATAGTGTTAATGGGTGTTTATGAAGTCATTACAGAAAACTTTAGAGCTTCCAAATCATTAAAAGTAGTTTGTGAGAGCTGGGTGCAAGGGAGTAGCCAATTCCCCAAAACTCTTCTCTAGCTTTTGGACAGTCATTTTGCTTCCACTTCGCCAATGGTAAAATGTAATTTGAGGCTTAAGATATCTTTATTATTTCCAAGCAAGTGTTGAAAAATGTTATACCGTAACTTTTGATCCTAAAGGTCAAAACTGTCCCATTTACGGGGATTTAAGGCAATAAGATAATTTTGTTTTCGCTGAGACTTGGTCAGATTTGCTATGTTTATTCTCTCACAAACATACATGCATGTTTTTAACATGATTTCAGTCCTAAATTATTGCATAGCACCATCTATTTCTTATAGAATTCACAATGAAGATGGGAAAAGAGAAATAAAGGAAAAGAGGAAGGGGAGAGGCAGAGAAAGAAAGGAAGAAAACTCAAAAGTGCAAATGATCAAATGATGGGTTTAGTATTTCTGTTCTCTCCCTGTCCCACAAATCCTGGGGCTAAAGTTTGTTTGGTTTTTTTTCTTTAATAACAAAACAAAATTCTATGCTTCAAAATATATCCTTTTTGTCAAATCTTTTGAAGACTGAAGAAAGACAGTAATGTAAAAAAAAAAAAAAAGGAAAAAAAAAAGAACCAGAGGATATTCAATTCCATTTAAGACTGCTCACAGAAAATGTTAATACTGTTATTTACCCTCTTTGTATAAATACAGCAGCAAGTTAATATAATTCTTGTAGATAAAGCTGGTATCTCTATTTTATTTCTTGGGGGGAATTTTTCACTAGCATTAAGTCATCAGAAAAAACAAAAACATTCTATTAAAGTATGATTTTAGTGTACAAATTAGTCACATGCAAAATGAATAGTTTAGGAAATGTCTAATTAACTGAATACCTAAAATATGAACCAGTTAACAGTCCAGAACATGCTTAATTGTCTATTTCAGATTAAAGACAATTACAATGCCAATTAGTTATGGATAATTTAACACTGGTTGCTACCATATGTAACATTTCAAATTAGATGTTGCAGATACAATTATTGTAGTTCATTCGAACATTCTATTTTATATATTTATTTTTCAATGCATTGTAAATAACTGTTTCCTAATTGTTACTCTGCACTTCTCTTATTTTAATTACAAATTTTTCTTCCAAGAAAACAAGCAGGTGTTCTTCACTGGCTGATTGAAATTGTTTGGAAATTTCAATCTTCAGTGATTACATAACATACTTTTGAAGTGGGAAATGGTAGAAAATGTCAATGCAGTGATTATAGATATTTTTAATGCTTGATGGAAATTGGAATGTGACATAAAGAAAGTTCCAAAGTGGAGACATAGACCAGGAAAAGAAAGCAGAAAATGTATTTTAAGACATGTGAAACATAGATTGACGCTGTAAGGAAGTTATTTTTTTGGATGTGTGTAGTGTTTGTACATAACACTGAACACAAGATATTGATAAACATTGTCTATGTTTTTTACTTACTGAATTGAGATTTCTCATCATCTATATTTAACTTCTAAACTATTTTTTCATTTTGACAAAAATGTCAGCTTTGTAATTCGAAGACAATCTCTGATTTTTAAAAGTCACTTTATTTTGCTCTGTTGCATAATCATCCAGAAGGTACTAGGACACAAATAAAGAAAAGGGAAACCATTGGACTCTTTGGCTGAATACATTTATGTTTTAAGCAAATGCAATTTTGTTGCATCAATATGTTAATCTACAGTCTGGAGGCTCAGCTATCTGTGGGCAAAATCTGCCCTCACCACAACTGGTCAAGACTCACCGACTCATCACCGTGGACCCACAGCCTGGCCCATCCCCAGGGTGCTGCCAGATGTCCCAGCTGTCTTGGTGTTCCCCCTGCTGCCCTGCTTTGGGCTGGGGAGGTGGGACAGGCCCTGGCTGCCCGGCCACTCCAGAAAGATCCCAATTTTTCAAGCTCCCAGGGAGCCACCAGCCTCTGCTGGAAATCCTTCTCCCTGGGCTTTGTAACTATCATTAATGTGTGAGAAAGTGCTGGAGCTAAAAGTAAGCAAGAACTGAAGAATTAGAGACAGAATTGGAATCATTGAGAACAGAATAGTTAGCAGGTCAAGTATTTAAGAGGAATAGTAATGTAAATGAGTACATAAGCATAAGAATAAAACTCCAGGGCATGGGTACCAGAAGGCAGTAACTCAGCAACCTTGAGGATGTGCCTGGCCTAAAGAGGCCTCATAGAGCCTGGCTTATCTTCACTTGATTGAGCACTGCCTGAACATTAAAGACTCATTGTGTCTTCCATCAGGGGTTATGAGCATATTAATATTACACTAAGTCATTAGCCCCAGCTGTCAGTTGTGTGTATTAGCCAGTAAATAATCGATTTGTACATTTAAATTTTGTATCTCCAGTTTGTTGACAGTCTGTTTCCAAATGGTAGAAATAACCCCCCCAAAGTGATCCATAAATGGGTAATTAAAATATTTTCAAATCTTTAGAGATAAATTGAGTACTATTGATTGTACTGTTCAAATTTATTTGAGCATAGTTGATTTAATTAAAACCAATAATATATGTGGATTTATTTGAAATGAAAAAAATACTTTTATCAATGAAGAACTTTCAATTAATAATTCTGGGCTGTTTTTTGTTATTTTTTGATTAGTAGGAATAGTAAATTTCCGTTTCTTTTGATCATCAATATATTTTAGATAAAAATACTTTATTTTTTCACATAATTTTCAGCTTAAAAGCATGAATGATATTTGTGGTGTTTATATTATGTGATATTTATTTTCCAGATAGAATGAAGTTATTATACCTCCTCTGTCTGAATGTTTATGGTGCATTATGTAACAGTTCTGACTTTACCCAAAAATGTTCTTCATCTAAACAAAAGTACCTATATATTGCTTATAAAACCTTATATCTCTCAGAAGGTCTTATCATACTTCAAATTTTGCATCAGAACAATTGAGTTGGGGCAAACCAGAAAAGTCAATTAATTCCTTTTTAAGGCTAAGTATATCAATTTGTTTTGAATAGCAATATGATCAATATATATAGATTAGGCTCACATAGTAATAGTCCTTTCTGTCAGCGCCCCAGAACTGAGGTAGTAAATTAATCAAGGATACAACAATAAGGAACTGTGTCATCCAGAACAGAAATTTGTCTACATATTGTCCATCTCTTGCTTGTAGAAGAGAAGACAATTAATATTACCTTAACCAGTATGAAATTTTAACTACAATAAAACTAATGAAGAGAAATAAAATTTCCGATGAGCAGTTTTATTTTTCTCTAAACTTTATCAAGAATGTGAACACAAACAACACTGGCTTCTTTCTGTCTAATAAAATAAGGAGAGTACTGACTTCTGAGAGTCAGTCAAATAACAAGGAGACTTGGAAAATATTTATTAAAACTCATGGAGGAAAATTAGTTTATCTAATTATTTGCTGCAATTTTTTAATCTTTAATAATTCTATACAATATTTTCCTCTACTAAGAATGAATTTATTTATTTTTAAAACTGTGATTCTTTGATTCTTAGGGAAAGATAATAGTAAGGCTGAGTAACAGTGGACTAGAAAAAATTCTGCAAGAAACCAAGAAACATTTCTGCAGCGAACATAAAACTTTGTCAAACAAATGGCTAATTTAAATATCACAATTTTTATATTCACCAAAGTAAAAGCTAATGTCCTTTGAAGTCATTACTTATTTTTCACTTCAGAAAGACATTTTTAGGTTGGCTGCATCTGACTCCCAAACAGAAGACTGAAAGCTAGTGACATGACTGATATTAGCAGCCTTCACTCTTGAAAGGCTGAACTAGCCGTGGCACAATGACTTGACCCATGCCTGCTCACAGTTCAGTGTGAGATTTCATGAGTGTATAAGCATGTGAGTGTATGTCTGGTACTATGAGGGTGTGAGTTGTCAACTCAGGATTATAAAATGGACTTCTTACTTTGTCAGCAAATGCTTAAGGAAATCCCTATACAGAAATCTGAACTGTGATTATCGTAAATTTAAAAGGGAAAAAATGGAATCTGGTCAAAGCTTGCAGTTGTCTAGTGTTTATACTTATATAATAGAAATACGGCCAAACACTGAGGAATTATATACTGTATGATGCAATTATTTTATATTTCTGTATCTGTTTGCATTAATCCATTATATTTCCCTTGAATAGCCACTGATAATTCTTAATGTTCTGTTATTTACAGAGGCTTCAGCTCTTAGTAGCATAGAATCACAGAATCAGCTGGGTTGGAAGAGATCTCTGAGATCCTCACGTCCAACCCTTGATCCAGCCCCACTTTGATTACTAGATCATGGCACTAAGTATTCTCAGGAACCGAGATAGGGGTGGCTCTCAGAATAATCCAGACACACACAGGAGTCATGAACCCTCCAAAACTGTTTATTTCTGGTGGGGGTCTGGGTTTAAGTGTTCGGATAAGGGCGGGGTTTGGGGGGGATTGGACAGTACATCTGAGGGCAGGGTTAGGCTTAGGTACTGGGAGGAACCACATGGAGACATCTGGTGCAGGGAGAAACCACGGGGCTGCAAGTAGGATACAGGTGGGCACACTGCTGGTCCTGCCAGGGCTTCAGGAACAGCTGCCTTCCTGTGCCACCTCAGGAGTAGTGGCATCTGCTGCAGCAGGGCAGGGGAGGGGTGTAGAACTCTCGCAGACTCAGGGAAACCATCAAGGTACCTTCACGGCATGGAAAAACCTCAGGGAAAAAACACACAGAGAGGGGGAAGGAACATGGGAAGTGTGAGCCCAACAAAGTACCACATCCAGTCTCATCTTAAAAACCTCCAGGGATGGTGAGTCCACCACCTCTCTGGGCAGGCCATTCCAATGCCTGATTACTGTCTCTGTAAAGAATTTCTTTCTGATATCTGATCTAAACCTCCCCTGGCTGAGCTTAAGCCCATGCCCTCTTGTTCTACTGCTGGTTGCCTGAGAGAAGAGACCAGTCTCCACCTGGCTACTCTCTATCCTTCAGGTAGTTGTTTCCCCTGGGTCTCCTCTTCTCCAGGCTAAACAACCCCAGCTCCCTCAGACTCTCCTCATAGGACTTGTGCTCAAATCCCTTCACCAGCCTCATTTCTCTTGTCTTTATATGCAGTTCTTACAGTGCAGCTATCTTTGATGAAAGCCATTCATAATGCTTTACTTAAATCAGATATGCAAACAATCATGTTTCTCAACTTGCTGCCACTTACTCACCAGTGCCTTTCACCTCCCACAGAGATTTACGCAAAGATCTAAGAGCTGTTATGTCTTAACATTTCAGGAGTAGTAAATTGTAGGGACAGTAGCAATCTGCAGCAGATGAAGACAAGGACTGCTATGTTTTCGAATTAGGATGCCATTGTAAATGTCTAGAAAAAGATGAGCAGTGAAAAATCTGATTCTATAAAACAGAGTTTTGTCACTTTTTTGACATGCTTG
Organism: Pithys albifrons albifrons; assembly: GCF_047495875.1. Classification (NCBI taxonomy): domain Eukaryota; kingdom Metazoa; phylum Chordata; class Aves; order Passeriformes; family Thamnophilidae; genus Pithys; species Pithys albifrons. The sequence continues at coordinate 20,028,015 of NC_092459.1, read as the reverse complement.
TCACTTTTCTAAATGCTTTAATTAATTCTATACTGTAGTTTTAAACTTCCTCTTTTTTTTACACCATATCTCAGTTTTACTATGAAAGATGGTTATTTGTATAAAACTCGTGAAATTTTTGCTCCTAATGAAACAATACATGCAAAGCAATATTAAACATGTGCTTTAATTTTATGTCCATGAATAGTTTACCAAGCTCATTATATTAAACCACATGAATACATAAGATAAACATAACTTAAATCCTTATCCCTTGTTTTTCTTGAGTACAATAATTGTTATTCTGAGTTTTACTTATCTCTGAGATGAGGCTGATTGTGCACAAATACCAGCACTACACTTCTACCTGTTTACTTCCACTTTTTAAATGTCTTCCTATGTGTCACAGATGCCAAATACCAGCAAATTACACAGTCATTTTATTACTCAGATTAAGACCTATTCATTTTGGTTAACATTTGGGAACTAACAAAAATATCTAGACTGGAATTGATGGGCCTTATGCCCCTGCTATAATCAGTGCAATCAGATAGGAAATTCAAAGACAGATTCTCATTCTTTTGTAAATTACTTTGCTCTTCTGAATTAGCAGCTGTTATCCACTGACTCTGTCACTTGTTTCTTTTCCTTTAATTGTTGCCTCTGACACAATTGTCTTTGTAAGTGCCACAAACTGATATATTTTTTATCATCTGAGCAAGCCTCAAAATATTTTCTTACAGCTTTGGTATATATAAGTTTCAGGATTGCACAGGTGAACAGCACAGGGAAAATACTCTATAATCCCATTAACTCAACTCTTCCACAAGTGGAAAACTGAGAAGCAGGCATACACATTAATTATCAGCTTTTAGCTCAAGGAGATGCAAAACTCTTCAGAAAAGTTATATAAACTTCCCAGCTACAGATCATTCTGTACTGTATTTTGAAATCACTAGTCACACAAAATTGCATATAGTTCTGCTGTTTCTACCTATCCAGACTGTAGATAATCAGATACTAATGAACCTCAGAAAGAAGAGAGGAAACACTTGAAACTCGGTTCTCCTATGCCTTAGAAAAGTCCACTAAGCAGTGGGCTGCTGTAGAAGATATGGATTTCCTCCAGGAATATATTTAAATGGCTGTTATGTTTGTGAAGCTCCCTCACCAGCTTCTGCCTGGACACAGCACCACTGAGCACAATTCTCTGGCTGAATACATCCAAGCAATTCCTGTATACACAAAATGGTTCACCCTTCAAACCCATATCTCCCCAATTTAGTGGCCTTTTTCAATACAGAAGAAGAGTGTGAGGGGGAAAAAAGGAGCCATTACCCCCTTCTGTGTTTCACAATAGCAGTAAATTGTCTTCATAAAGTATTCACAGAAGCTAATGTTTCATTTATGTAGCTACTATATGGCTGTTTCCTTAAGAAGTCATCTTATGTAGGGCTCTGTCCTGCATCAGGATGTGCTGGTACGAGTCCACGTGCAGGTTGCAGTTTTGTAGCAGTGCTACTGCTTTGTTACTATAATTATCAGTTCCCCACTTGATTTGCAAGGGTACTGGAGGTCACAGTGATCATAAACGTAGTCAAATTCCAATTTCTTATTTTAACAAATGAAAATGGGAAATACTATTTCCCTAGCAGAACATATGACCTAATGATTTTGAGGGGAATACATATTTTATCATTTCCTTTGGGTTTATACCTATCTACAGAAATAAAATCCAAAAGATTTGTTGAGAAAAGTTGTTCCTTATTTTGCCTTTTTTAATGGTCCCTTTATTTTTATCATTCTTCAGTATCCAATGACTGACAAATTCACTAATTGCTATAATGTTTTGGGAAACATAGCTCTTTCTAGTCAAAAGAATGAGGTGTTTTCCTTTTGTCCACTTGAACCTGTCAGAGGAAAAAAACCCCAAACCCACAAACAGTGAAAAGAACCAAAACTGTGGCTTTCTAAGGGACTCTTAAAGGTCTGACATCCAGTAGAGAATAAAAGAAGCATTCGTTATTCTTCTCTGCTTTCCTTTGGGCTAGTTCTGCCCTGCCAGATTTGCAGGACCTCTGCATAAATTGTATGCACTTTTCATTTGTCTTCAGTGTTCCTGGCAGCAGTTTTGCAGGATTTTAACTGATTTCTATGCAATCATAATCAGAAGCTTTGTCTTCTGGCTGTTATAGGAAAGTCAGCCTATCTAATATTCACTCATAGAATATGTTTTTCATTAGCACAAAGTGAATATGTTCTTGAGGGTATTGCATACTAATATCTCCAGGCGATGCAATTGACTGAGGGTGTTTTAACTATTCTCTCATGAAAAGTACAGTTTTAAGCATTCAAATATTTTAAAATTCGGTCCTCATACTAAAGAAATTATTTTTGTATTATTTGAGATGTTTATTATATACTGATATGAGGAAAAATATACTCTTAAAGAAATATTAAAATAAATATGTTGATATTTGGATGGATTTGAAAATTATGAAAAATTTTCTTTGGGCAGATTTTCCCTGGAATTTTGGCAGAGCAGTTAGTTCTTTTAGTGGTCTAGCTCTTAAAAAAAAAAATCAAAACCAAAACAAAACCAAAAAAAGGCCAAAAAAAAAAAAAAAAAAAAAACAAAAAACACCAAAAAACCAAAACACAAACCAAACCCCAAAACATTAATCCTTTTGAAGGTGACAGATTTTTTTTGCTTTTTAAAGAAATACATAAATTAAAATCCCATCTGGAATAATTAATAGTTTATATATCTCTCCCAAAAGTAAAGTAGCTTAGTATGATATGACACAAATACAGTAATAACCACATTCTTTTCAAGGACAATGGGATGCCTAGGAAATTAAAATTAATAGCACTGAAGGCAAATAACTCAGTTTATATAAAGCTTGACACAAAAGATAAGACCTGACAGTATTCAATAAATGAAAAGAAAAATCTGACTTTTCCACTATCTTTTTTTTAATACCTTCTTTTTTCAACACTTATATTTTAGGTCTCTAGTCTTAATATTAACATTATATAAATTAATCAGAGAATTTTAACACATTTTGAGAAACATATATAATGATACTTCCACTCTGTTTTCTTCTCTTTGAACTGTTCAGACTTTTTAGCTGATAACAATGGTCAAGATTAAAAATTAACTAGGAGTAATTGTAGTACATTCTCTTCAAGTTCTGTACACATTGAAGCATATTCAATGACAGAATAGTTTTAACATAGACTCTTCTGTTTTGTTTTCTAGTATTTTTTTATAGAATAGCTATTGGTGATAGCAAATATGTTTAGCAATGGCAATGCCAAGAAATTACTTGAAAAACTTTCTTTTTGAACTAATTTACCAAGCTCAGTGGGGCTTACATACTATTTACGTTGTATCTTTCTGATTGGCACTTCTTGTCTTTTCTCAAAGAATTGATGGAAGATTGAAATTTTCTGTCTCCATCTCCTGGCAGACAAGAACTAAACAAAAAATGTGGACTGGAATCCTTGAACCTGAGGGATAAAATTGAGGAGGAAATGAATTTTTGTTTCTTGATTTATTTTCAGATTTTCACCATTTCTAAAATCTTCCCAAGGTACTATGATGTACAGAAACTGAAAGCAATGGTAATTTTGTGCGGAGAGACTCAAAACATCATCCACATCATCCTATCACTTTCACAAGAACTCACAGGCATTCTTCAACACCATTTATCTCATAGAACAAAACAGGATTGTACCATTTTATGTAACAGAAAAATGCCAGTTTTCAATAATTAATGAGTATTTAGGGATTTGATAATTTTTTTAACTCCATGATTTCATTTCCATTTGTTGATATGCCTAAAAATATAGCCATGCCTTTGCTCTAACTACTTTACCTGAAATAAAGTGCTTTTTCACTGTGCTTTCTGTGTGATAAATTGCATTTACATGATGTGATTTCCATGTGATTCTGAGGGGCTTTTACCTATCCACCCCTCAGTATTACAGGTATTACTACAGATTATACTTTAAAGTGCTGTTAATAATACTTTTTAATAAACAGTAAAATAAAGTTTAGAGGTAATTACAGCAGATATGTGTCTTCTTTCATTAAAAGCAAAGCTTTATACTGATTAATACTTAATATACAAATATAATTAACTCTTATGCTATTAGGATTACAAGGAATGTCCTCAGTGGTTTAATGTATTGTCAATAGGCAAATTATGAATTTTCAAATTTTATTCTTCTTGTAGGTCTTCAGTCTTTCCTCAAGTATCCTCTACTTATTTTCATTATTAGTTCTGTTTCAGAACACAGTATAAAGAAGGCAAAAAGAACAATGACTATAAACAAAACATATATTTTACTACACAAAAGACAAAAACATGCTTATCATAACTAATATGCAGATTAACATATTTGTAAGCAAACCTAGAAAAACAGGGGAATGGGAAAATGATTTTATAGTAGATTTTTTCACTTATAATTTATGTTCTTTGAAGAACAAAGAAAATGCAAACAAATTCTGTAACTGACCTTTACCAATAAAACTGTGGAGTTTGTTGTCTTTGGAGTATTTATTATGGAAGAAAAAACATGAAAATGCCACCTTTTTATTTAGTTCTCTAAGATGAGTTTAATTCATCTTATTTGATATTCCTCCTGAGGGAAAAAGACTCTATCAACCAGATTAGAACCAATATTTTACTCATACAGAAAGATAGAATTATACTAGCATAGGTTTTACTACTGCCTATCTCAGTTCCAACTTACACAGAGAATGATAAATAAGGTTTATAGAGACAGACTACCCAGTTTAATGAGTGGTTTGAAATACAAAGTATAAGAGGAAAGGTTACCTTTAGAAACTTGTACTACAAATATTGATTTAAGAAATAGAAGTACACTTTAAAATTCATAACTGGAAGGAGGAAAACATCAACATTTTCCAGAGAGAAAAGTTGTGAGTTCATCTTTTCTTTAATATTCAGTCACTATCACAGTACTGAAGTTCAAGACTTACCATGTCACCAAATAGAGAATAAGTCTCCAAAGTCACACTTCTATTTATCACAGATAAACACATTCACAGAAACATATTAGACAAGACTGTCACTGTCTGATCATTAATTACAAAATATTAGGGGTCAATTTTCCACATTAACATTAATGAAAACTCTATACAGTCATTGAACAAAGTGTTAGTGTGGGATAATAGCACACCCAGTAAGACTGTAAATCATAGCAATGGAAGTCTATTCACACCTTCAGAAGGTGCATTATTACTCTGTAACACCTGAACACCTTCAGTGTGCTTCTAAAACACATTTCCACTATATGAAATACAGGGAATTATATATTAGTGCACTGAGAATATCAGAATACTTTCTTTCAATCCATCTTAGAAATCCATTAAAAAAATAAACCTTTTTTTTTAATCATACTGAATGTGTGAAATGTTTACAGACTACAAATAACTGCATGTTTCTTTTAGCCTGCCATTTTTACAGGATCATGAATTTTTATCATTTTAATCAAAATTTTTGGGATTACTTTTATCTTCCCATGTGTCTCCACTAAAAAATAGAATATATCAATCAACAGTGCAAATTTTGTGAATGCAATGTAAAGAAACACTAGAGTAGTTGGAGCTTAACTGTGTTATTTCTCTTTCAAAATATCAGTGAGGCCAGAATGAGTGTGAGGTACAGCTATTCCATGTAGTTTCCTATGAATATATATATGAATATAAATCTCTCTTATGAGTTGTGAAGAAGAAAATAAATTTGGATGGTTATTTATTGTTTAGTATGTGACTTTCAAAGTTTTTACCTTACAACTTGAAAATACTTTTTACCAAGCTCTTCTGTCTTAGCAAGGAACATGCTTTGCTTGCAGAGATGTCCTGTGAAATGGAAAAACCTTTCCTTCTTGTTTTCATCCCTGATTCAGATAGCCCAGATCAAAAGAAAGACAATAAAGAACCTTTTTGGTTAATAGTCATTAATGTATATACATAATGTAGCTAGTATAATTAATACACTTCTATTTTTCTACAGGGTCAGTCTCTGCTGTGTTTTTATGTACAATGTGATGAGAGACTTTTTCATTTTGTATTTCACCTACCTGTAGAAATACACACCTACTAGAGAGCAAATTGGGTAATGACCTCTGCAGTTTCATAGTTCTAGAAGATTTAGACTGGATTTACAAAATTTGTCAGAAATAAACCTTGCTCTACCCTGTGTTCACTTATACCTAGCTACAGCCTCATTCAGATGGTACAAGTGAATTTTATATTTGTGTATCAAAGCATTGGCTTGTATTGAGTTTTTCACTGACCATGCAAGTTCACACGCGTCACTTGTCATGTGCAAGGATTACTTTAACACCGGGACACATCACAATTTTATCTGATAGGCAAGAAGTCTCACTTTGTTACTCCCTTCATACTAAATTTCATACTGTAACTGAGTCTAGTCTTAATGTGCTCTTATAAGGGTCTCCACCTCAGAAATCTGCATTCCCTTCTAGCCTGGGAAAGTCATGGAACAGCTCCTTCTAGAAGCTGTGCTAGGATATATGAGCAACAGGGAGGTGATTCGAGACAGCTAGCATAACATCACCAGGGGCAAGTCCTGCCAGACTAACCCTGTGGCCTTCCGTGATGGAGCGTCTGCATTGCTGGACAAGAAAAGGGCTACAAATGTCATTTATTTGGACTTCTGTAATGACTTTGATATGGTCCTCCACAATATCCTTCTCTCTTAACTGAAGACAAAAGAAGAAAATGTGTAGATTGCTAGGTGGATAAGAAAGTGGTTGGACAGCCATGTCCAGAGGGTATTGGTCAATGGCTCAGAGTCCCGATGGACAACAGTGACAGGGGGTGGCCCTCACGGGTCCATATTAGGGCCAGTGTTATTTAATATCTTCATTAACGACACAGACTAAAGGTTTGAGTACACCTTTGGCAAATTTGCTTATGACACCAAGCTAAGTAGTATGGATGATGCACCCGAAGGATGGAATGCCATCCAGAGGAACCTGGACAAACTTGAGAAGTGTGCTCATGGGAATCTGATGCAATTTATTAAGTGCAAGGTGCTGCACCTGGCTCAAGGCAACCCCCAGTATCAATCCACGCTGGAGGATGAACCCATTAAGAGCAGCCCTGCTGAGAAGGACTTGGAGGTTCTGGTGGATGACAGGCTGGACATGAGCTGGCAATGTGCACTTGAAGCCCAGAAATTCAACCGTATCCAGGGCTGCATCAAACGTGGTGTAGCCAGCAGATCAAGTGAGGAGATTCTGTCCCTCTGTCCACTCTCCTGAGAACCCACCTTGAGTATTGAATCTGGAGTCCCTGGCACAGAAACAACATCGACCTGTTGGAGTCCAGAGGAGGGTCACCAATATAATTAGAGAGATGGAGCACCTCTCCTATGAGAAAAGGCTGAGAGTAGTGGGATCATTCAACTGGAAAAAAGAAGTCTTCAGTGTGACCTAATTCCAGCCTTCCAATACCTGAAGGGAGACTACAGAAAATGTGAAGACATTCTATAAGGGTGTGTACTGGCAGGAGAAAGGGAAATGGCTTTAAACTGAAAGAAAGTAGGTTTAGATTAGATATTAGGAAGAAATTGTTTACTATGAGGGCAATGAGGCTCTTGAACAAGTTGCCTAGTAAGGCTGTGGATGCTGCATCCCTAAGAGTGTTCAAGGTCAGGTTGGATGGAACTTTGCAAACCTGGTCCAATGAAAGCTGTCTCTGCCCATGGCAGGGAATTGGAAGTAGATAGTCTGTAAGTCCCCTTCCAACCCAAGCCATTCTATGATTCTACAATGATTCTATGATCATCACCAGTAATAAAAGCATTTTTTAATTTATATTTTATAGAAGCTGGATCCTTCATCAATTTGATGACTGGATGTTGGCATCACAGTAATTATGTAATTTTGAGGGAACTTAAATTCCTAGAGACCTGGGTAGGAACTGAATAATGACTTCAATGGCACTAATGTTTTTAAATTATGGGCATATAGCCTTAAAGAGAAAAATAGGCACCTATGTGTATTTGAGAATGTGAACCTTAGTTTTACCTAGGAAAGTTAGACACTATTATTGGGTCCATGAATGCTTTAAGTAATTACTAGAAAAAAGTAACAGATTATTACCCAAGACTGAAGATAACATGCTTTATTTTTCTTGAATATACATAATTATCTGTTCTATAAAGTCAAAGGTAATGTTTTTAAAATAGTTTCTACATAAAAAGAGAAAAGTATGGTTTGGTTATTATATTTGTGAATATAATAAAATCACACAATGTCATTTTATATTCATTATATTTTTGTCCTGTTTTTTTTCTCAAGACATTGAGTTTTCAGGGATTCTTACTGTTATTGTTTCAAAGGCAGCACTGCAATTCTTGCTTCTCTGCTTTCATGAAAAGCTGTAGCAACCCTGGTTAAAATGTGTCACTTTCAAAAGACATGCAGCAGACTTTCTTATACAGGGTTTATATCCAGGGTCTGCAAGACTGTCAGAACTCCACAAAATATAGAGTACAAGGGCACTTATCTCAATAAGAGAAAAGAAGAGAAAATGTTGGTCATATGACTGTATGATAAATGACTGTGATAGACTTTCCTTCATTTTGTTCTGAGGGTAATAGGGATATGAAGGTTGTACAGCCAGGTGACTGCTTACTCATTGTATAATGCAGTTAATGAGCTGCATTTTTGACATTAGTATAATCTGTCTGGTTCATAATGTACTATAGCACATGCATTATTTCCCTGAATGATTTATGGGATCTCTATTATGTTGTAATGCATTTCCTAGGGCAATACATGAGATGGATTATCTTGTGTTTCCTAGCATAATGTAGTTTTGTACATCAAAAATGTAGTTGGCTTATAAGACATCATATTTCATTAACCAATGAGAACAATTTTGGAGAGATGTCCCTTCATTAATTAAACATTTCCTTTTCCTTGTTATCTTTTAAGTATCCCCAAAACTTTCCTGTAATTTACAATCTTTCTTGTTATGCATCACTCTATGGTAAGTAATTTAAAGATTAGCTCATAGAAATGAAAGGGTACCCTTTAAAAGAAAATGAATTAATTAATTGTTGAACTTTTTTTATTCATTCATGAACAATTCATAGTCTAGATCAATTTCCTAAGGAAATGTGTCAGTGTCTGGCAAGGAGATAGAACTCAAAATTGTCAAATTCCTTCAAGTTTTGTGAATATTAGTAATTGGTGCTGGTTAAGAGGAAAGACACTGTAAGTAAACTTATTCTGATAACCAAATCCCTCCTTTTCTCTGTTAAAAATACGTGACTTGTTAATAGGCATTATCACAAATAGCAAAATTGCACAATTTTTTGCTGAGGAAATGCTGTGGAAGAGAGGGAGAAAGAACTGGAGAATTACAGGAAGAAGAAGTCAAAGCAAGGGAGGACAAGAGAGGACAGTGCTAGCCAAAGAAGGTATTTTAGTGTCAGTAGCTTTTAGGAACATGTAACAGAGCTCAAGTTATCACAGTAAGAGGATGTAGCAATGCATTCACAATATGAGGCATGGAGGATGTTGTGTCAAAAATGGGCTGATGAAGAAAATCAGCCAGCTACCGAGAATCCTTTAACAACTGATGTTTTTAATGTGGTTTGAATGTACTAAATGTAAAAACTGCATTGTCATTGCTTCTTCCCGAAATTCCCTGCCAGGCCAGGGGGCTGGGAGAAAGACTGTGACCTCATGTTATCTGAAACCCTCTCCCACTAAATGTAAATCCCCTTGCTCCTATTGGCACAAATCCAGATTCCCCTCTTGTCCCTTATTGGTGAATTTATATCCCTCCAAAGTCCATATAAACTTGTTCCCCTGAATAAACTTCCTCTTTGTTCCTGTCCTCACCAGTGGTCCCTGTGTGTCCTTTCTCAGGGGCTCTCAGAGACCACATGGTTGGGGTAAAGCATAGAGCACACATTTCTCCTAACAATCCAGGACCAGGAGAAACACCATAGCGTTGCAATTTCCTTCAGCACACAGCATCAATGAGGCTACAAGAAACCCACCCTCATAAGAGGATGTGATAGAAGGCGGGGCAGACAGGGCCTTGAGATACAACTATTTTACTCATATGATAAATATGTATATTGATAGAAGCATAGAACTACAGAATCATAGAATGGTTTGGATTGGAAGGAACCTTAAAGATCATCCATTTCCAAACACCTGCCAAGGGCAGGGATGCCACCCAGTAAATCAGGTTGATCAAAGCCCCATCCAACCTGGCCTTGAACACTTCTAGGGATGAGTTATCTACAGATTTTTGGGGCAACTTGTTCCAGTGCCTCACCACCACCACAGAAAAGAATTTTTTTCCTAACATATAATCTACTGTGACCCCATTTCTAAAGCTGAGGATTTGGTTATTTGAAACACAAAAATACTAAGTGACACACAGTAACTACAAGCAGAGATCTAAGAATGAGTCAGCTGTCCGTGGCTTGCTATTTCAGTTCCTATTTCAGTTCTTCACTCCAGTTCAAGAACGTTCTGGGTCTGGTCTCAGAGAAATCCTATATTTTTTTCCTTCATGTCAAGGTTAAGTCACTTGGTTTTGGTTTTGGTTTTTTTTCCATTCCATCCAGCATCAGATGTTTCCCTGAACTACATATACTCCACTGTTCTTGAAGAAGACTGCAACTTCCACTGACACTTCCATTTAACATAACCTGCATGACATAATTGTCAGTTATCTTGTTATCATGTTTTTTCAATGAAAAAACACAGTTCTCGCATATAAATGAAAATGTTGTTGGAATATGGTCTTTCTTAGCTCTACTGCTTCTGGTTTTCCACTCCTTTGCAATATTTATTACTGTTCACAGCAAGCTTATGGGCAATACTTCAAATAATTATGAGTTTTCATACTATTCAGTCAAAAAGAGGATCCATTAGGGTGCACTATCAATGCAAACTTACAGAAAAAAATCTTGTGCCATAATGTTAGCAAAAGAAGATCAAGTGAAGAGTACTGTGCTGGTTTGAAGGTGAACCAGCAGGGGAAATGAACTCACCACGAGAGAGATTATAAGTCAGACCTAAAATTTAATAATAATATTACAATAACAACACTGACACACAAGGGAAATTGCTTTCAACTCACAAAACCCCAGCAGTATAACCCAGTGTCCTGGGGCACAAACCCAAGGGGGTTTGTTTGCCCTTGTGCTGAGACCCCTGTGGTTTCCCCAAGTCCAGAGCAAAAGAAAAGAAAAACCTGTTGGTGCAGGCGAGGGCTGTGGTCTGGACGAGAGCGGTGATCTCCTGCTGTCGAGGTCCTGCTGCTGCTCTGGATCCGACGAGAAGTTCCCGAGGTCTTCTTACCCACCACTTATGTACCCTCAGGGAGCACTCAGTCCCTCCCCCTGGGGGGGACTCACGCAATGGGTGATTAACTCTGGGAGCCAGGGGGTGTTGAACTGTTGATGGCCCATTAGCAGCTCTGCCCCCCTCAGGCTGGGTGTGAAGGTGATAATGGCTCCCTGGGCAGCTGCTGCTAATGGCCCATTGACCTTGGGGAATGAATAGAGGGGGTAGAATACACAGCTTTGATCACCCCCACACAGGGTTAGCTGGTCCCTCCTGCTGAACTAGGACAAGTACTAAAATACTTGCTAAGTTGTTTAAATTATAAAGACTGAGCTGAATATTTTCATACTCAGCATGAGATTAGCAACCCCAAACTATTCTATTATTAAGTGCTTCTATGATTCTGTAATTCTATTTATTGTAAGTCAGTCTCTAAGAAATATTTTATCATGTAAATGGACTGGTGGCTAAACAAGTAAAATCTACATTCATTTTGATCACATAAAAAAACGTACAATTGGGCATTGTTAGCTTAACAGTTGGACTCAATGATCCTAGAGGTCTTTTCCAGCCTTAGCAATTCTATAATTCTATTATTCTATGTATTTGGTAAAGAGTATGGATGAAAATTAAGTAGCTGTACATCAGATTCTCACATCTTTTCCATGAGTTAATAAAACAAAAAAGTCACTTCTAGAAAACTTCTAGTCACTACTGAGAAACTTTGGAAATTGCCAAATCTCTGGATTTCTGTTCTGCATCTAGTTCTGCCACTTACACTTAGATGGTTATTAAATCAGGAATTTTCAGAACTGTTGCCCTATAATAAAAACACATCCTCAAACATCCTCAAACATCACGACTTGAGATGTAGGGATATACAAGTGAAAAAAGGGTAAAATAAACATTTAATCCACTCATTTGTGGTGATATGCACTTCTAATGGAAATGCAGTCTAATTTTATACAATAACATAAATATTTCAAGGAGCAGTTTGTCAAATTTTAACTATTAACTCTCTTGATGAGACATAAATTTTCAGTAAGATAATAGAATAGCTTGATTTCCACAACAGTTTCAATTATTTTATCTTACAGAAGCAGGGAAAAGGTAATACAGTACATTAATCACAGATATTTGTAAATTACATGTTCATCATTAGGAATAAACCCCAGCAATAATTTGTTCACATTTTTCTCTCTTGCAAATTTAAAATTATTATAATAAGAACATAATATCCAAAATACCAAATGTGTCAAAAATGAGACTGCACTGAATTTGTCAGATTTTAATGTAGATTTACAGACTATGAAATCTTTGAACCTAGTCCCAAAGCAAAGAGGCATAGATATATTTAGAGAGATAGTAAATCCAACATTCATTTCCTCTGTAGAAAACACAGAAAATAAGTTTAATACTATTTCCAGAGGTTAACATTCTCAGCCTTTGGTGAAAGAAATTATAAAGTGAATGAGTTCCAGAATAAAGAACACTCACAGAGAATTGCTCTTTCATTTTGCTTCTCTTAGAAAACCTTTCATTTGGGGTGAAGCAAGTGGGGACTTGATTTTGCTGGAAAGAAAGAAGAGTCCAAGTTAGCCTTCAGAAGCAACCTGCTATCTGATTTGGCCTAAGAAATTTTATTTTTAGATCTTAAACTTCTGGGAGCAGGTACCAACTTCTGTTACACAGTTAAAAAAATAGATTTTATGCTTTAATAGAGGCAACTGTGGGTTCAAACTCCCAGGTGAAGTAAAGTCTTCCATTCTCCCACAAAAACTACCCCTCTCCTCAGCAGTTTCTATTCTTTTTTTATTGGTATCTCTATGTGATTCTTCTCTTGTACTGGCTTTTTTGTATTCAACTCTGAGGAACACCTCTTTTTCTCTTTTTAAGTATATGATTTTTTTTTCAGAGAGGTTTGATAGCAGCCAATGACTTCTCACAGTGGCTGAGATTTTTCAGGGATTTTTTAGTAAATATTTTTTTAAAAATCTCTTCTGCTTGACACAACTTTTTTTTCCAAGAAATAGTAAAGTGAGATAAGAAGAGAAAAACCTACATTTTTGAAATAGTTTTCTCTGGTTTTCCATCCTCTGCCTATAGCTGGAATGATCTTTCAGGTGAACCAGACTTCTTCAAATGATCTATTTAAGAATGTGAGATTAAAATTTCCTTTAAAAGCAGTTCTTTTATGAAACAATTGTAACATGCTGAAATGTGAACATTTTTTAATAGAAATAAATAATGTATTGTGGGGTTTTTATATTCTGTAAGAAATCTGAGGAGTTTTTTAACTTGATGTCTATTTTATTGAATTTTCTAATCTAAATTGGATTGGTCAAGAAACTGGCAAGTCATTTCTCCATATGATGATTAACAGTTTGTTATCACTCAAAAATAAATTTATCTGATATTACAATAAGGAAAAAACCCCACAATTATAATAATTGTCCAAATGAAAACCAGAATTACTGAATTTTCACATAAAAACTGACAATTATTAAGTTTATGATAAACTGCAATGTATTAGGCTGCTATTGGGTAAACAAAAAGTTATAATGTGTACATAGTTCTAGGGGGAAGTCCTTTGCCTCTCAAGTGATGATTAACATGATTCAGCTTCAAAATTGGTTGTCAGCTTTTTAATAGCATTGCATTTCTAAAATTCAGCTTTCTGTATACTATGTAGTGAATATTTCTTATATGGGTTTTCTATGCTCTCTAGAAATAATTTTCTATTTCTTAGTGGAGTCTACCTGACAACTAGAAAACAGAATAGTTAGCGAAAAGGAAAGGTTCTCATCTTAGGATGTGATTTTGATATTACTGGGAGATTATTTTTTTCTATGCTAGGATTAGATGATTTATTATACTTGTGATATATATGGCAGTAAAACTTAGCCAAACTGAGAAATCCACTAGTTAGCTCATGTCTATCTTCCGTACCTTCAGTGGAGTGAGTACTGTTCCCTAAACATTTCCTGCAGAAGTACATGCATATACACACAACTAACTCATAGGAATGCAGTTTTAAAATCCACTGAAATATTCATGGACATGCTCTGATCAACCAAAATATCATTAAAGAAAGGGGAATTTCTGAAGGAAATTACATATGCAGTGTCTTCCAAGATTACAACCTAAGGAAAGCTCCATTTTCTTCAGTCATGACTGAATTGTTCATGCATGCCCAGATGAAGAGCTTTAGGAGGCCATAGAAACTCAGAAGCAGAGCTGCTTAAAGACCTGAAGATTAAGTAGAAGTTAAAGTTGGTCTTTTTTCTTATATCCTTATATTAGTTTCTCTCTTATATTCCTCATCTTATTATGAATTGCACATAAAGGCATTCACTTCTTGCCTGGATTTCAGCCAATGCCATTATTCTGCATAGGTTCTCACTTGTGCTCTAATAGCCTTTACACTTCTCTAATCCCAAAGAAGAATAATTACTGTAGCCAAATCAATAAAAGCATTGAATAAATTGAACTTTGAACACACATTGACAGTGTTCTCCATGGAAATAGCCGAACTATAAAACATCTCATTGTCTCCCAGATCTTTAAAAGTTTCTGGTTCTAATTCTTGATCGCGTTAGCAGTCACTTTTAGATTAGTGAAACAGTCAGTCTCGTTAAGGGTCTGTTGAGTACTAGACTCCCGAGATGTACTTAAAGGGATCAGTTTTTCAGACTCTGCAGCTCTTTTGGTTTTACATCCATTATTTAGTCAATGATACCGAGAATGACATTTCTTAGTTTGTAAAAGACATAAAAGTAAAGGATCAGCAAAAATGGGTAAGATGCATCTTTAAAGAGCTAGAAGAAATGAGAAATGCTTTCAATACACAAAACTACAGAATAATGAATCACAAGACTGCAAAACAAATCGAAGAGTGAGTGAATGCTAAATGAAAAGATACTGCAACATCTGACCTTGAGAAAATCTGAGTGCAGTGGTGGAGAAATCCCTTAAGTCTTTGTTTCAATTTGCCACTACACCAAGTAAAACATGAGACACTAAATTGCATTGTTCAAGACGCACAAAATAAATCACAAAAAGTAGAGGTGGTGATGCATGAAGCTCTGACTACACCCTAAATAACATTTTCTATGCTGGTCATCAGTACTACTTTATATACTAATCAGTATTGTGTATATTTTTATATTTTTATTTTAGAAGACTATTATGAAAAACAGATATATTGCATTAAAAAGTGAGCTGTTTTGGGCTAGAAATAAAAATTGAAAATACACTGTGCCAAAAAAAAAAAAAGACCAAACTAAAATAATGCTCAGAATTACTGAAGGAATATGCTATTTCTCTCTATCCCTAAACAGACACTAAATGTAAAAGTGATTCAAAGGAAATTTTCAGCAAAAATCATAAATTGAAAGATGGGAGAGTATCAAGGTATGCTACTGACAGAAAAAAGGATTAGAATTCTTTAGCATGCAGGATTGTCTCCTGTGGGAGGGACCCCAAACTGGAGCAGTGTAAGAGTGTGGGGAGTCCTCCTCCTCTGGAGAAGCAATGACAGAGGCAATGTGTGATGAACAGACTGCAACACCTATTGCCCATCTGGCTGCACGAGTAATCAGGAAAGAAGCAGAGCCCAGCAAGAAGGCAGGGGTGGATAGAAACTGGTTTAAAAATTAGGTTTATTTCTTATTATCCTACATTGATTTGGTTGGTAATAAGTTAAACAAATTTCCCCAATTCAATTCTGTTTTCTCCATGATAGTAATCAGTGAGTGATCTCTCTGTGTTTATGTTGATTCACAAAACTTTCCTTTTATTTTATGTCCCCTGTCTTGCTGAGAAGGTGGAATGATACAGCAACTTTGGTGCACATCTTGTGTCCCAGCCAGGGTCAACCCAATACACCTGCATAAACACCTTTATGAAACCTTTATTCCTTCCTCCAAACTAGTTTATAGACATATGTGGTTAAGAATATATAGTGACTAAAAACACGAGGTTGGTAATCTATATATCTATATACCTTACATGCATATAAATAAGTCCTAGTGGTAGACAGCATGCTCAGAACTAGGACAAGAAAATTTCTAATCCTCTTCATCCTGAGAGTCATTAGTTTAAAGCTGTAAAATCTGCAGCCATTGGGTAATTGTAATTGAAGGAGGTTGGATAGAGCCACCTTCTAGTTCAAGTACTGAAGTTCAGTTATAGCAGAAAGAAAATGAGAAATGAAGAATGAAGGGGTAGGTCAATACGTCTCAGGAAAAAGAGATAAACAAAGTGCATTTGCCCATAAAAGCACTCAGTGGTATCTAAATTTCTGAGGAGAATCCTTACATTGAAGGAGTGTATAAACAATAATTCCATCAAAACTTAATACTAACAAAGGCAGTAATTGAGATGATATTCAGAGGTTTTTTATTAACGAAGGCAGATTCTATTATTATTTGCTTTTTCAGATCCTATTTTTAGTCACTAGCTTCTCCTCAGAAATTTTACAGTAGATGTCTACATATTCAGTAGTGCCAAATCTAGCTGAAAGCTACTAATTTATTTTGTGGAACTTTTGGAGGGTAAATTTCCACTAAAATAATTTGTGCAGATCTCCATTGAGGAAGTCATTCACAGACACTAGATATTGTGGGGGTTGAAAGCTGAATGCTAGAGGGTTACTGCTACCAGAGAAACTGAAGGAACAATGCAAAAGATGAGATCACATATATTTCATATCTTGGGAACTGACAAGATCTAAACTAAATTTACCTGTGATCTAGATTAATATGTAACTAGGAAGTATGGGTAACCTTTATCTTCTTCATTTTAATAAAAGCAATCTGAAGTTAATGGAATTGCATGAGCCATGTGTAAAGGTACTATCTCTCACTAGAAGAGATTATGTGTAGAGAGGCTTGATTCCTAATTTTGTTCATGGATACTTCACAGTTGAACTTCCAAAGTGTTACTCTGTGTGTCATTATCTTGATTAACTTTTGATAATAAATCTGACCAAAATTTTATGAGTAGACAAAGCAAACAAAAAAAATCCATCCAAAATTACACTTATACATACTTGCTAAAATCAATTACTTTTCATAAATATGTGTGATAAAAGGGAGAAAAAAGCAAGAAAAAATTCAAGTAAATTTGGACCCTTTTGTTTTGAAAATTCTTCCAGCAAAACATCATATTCCTTACACTAACGGGCTTATCAACAAAAATGGAAGGGTAACAAAAATGAACAATTTTATGACTAAAACAGTGATAGTACTTCTGATCAACCACACAGAAGAACTAAAACTTCAGGCTATCAATGAACAGCTTTTGCATAGTTTCCCTTTTCATGGTAGATGTGAAATGGCAATGTAATAAAAATCATTGCTAAATTCCTCCTTTAAAAAAACACCACCATAATTCTCTATTATACTCAAATGTCACAAATTAGGAAAGCAAAAACCAAACAAACAAACAAAAAATCACCAAAATAAGAAAACAGTCAACCCTTCCTTCACCCTGAAAAAAAAAACAAACAAAAACAACCAAATCCAAAAACCAAACAACAAAACACAAAAACCCTCAAACAACAAATGAAAAAGCTTCCACCAAACCATGAAAGGCCTTAAAGATTTAAAGGAAAGCTGCTTTTAGGAATGAATAGCAGATTAATTAGAAATTAGCTATCTCTTGTCTCTTAAAAAATAATTAAACTCAAACAATTTAAGAAAGATGTTTTTCTTAAATTATTACATGTGAGTATGCTATTTGTTTTTCTCATCTGAAAAACACAACTGAGCATGCCACTCCAAGCTTAAAAGAGGAAATTGTTCTTCAGAACACAGTAGATATTTGCATGGAAGATTCACACATACAGATACACACACACTCACACACACACACACACACACTCTCTCACACACACATTAACTGGGACAATAATGTTTTAAGCAGAAATTAAAAATTATGGATCTATCTTTCGGAGTCTTTCCCTTGTGATATCAAGGTAAATGTTTATATTTTGCTCTGTTGGCAGTTATTTCATGAAATTTCTTTGGGTGTATGGAAAAATATTTTCTATTTCAGAAACCTTAAGTCCTTTATTGCCCAATTGAAAAGGAAATCTGTATCTTTGAAAGTAATATGTTTTATAGTCTAGTCATAATACATATTACTTGCATTCAGAACTTACAGAATTCTTGTACTGCTCAGAAAGTACCAGAAGAAAACTGAAGCCTTTGAGGGAATGTCTTCTCTTGTATTTCAAGAGTTAAAAAGAAAAAGGTGCAGTGAACAAACTCAGAGGAGTGTTTAAATGAAGAAGCACAAACTAAGAATTGTAAAAAATATGGAATTCTTTGTAGTCTTTTAAACTTCACTGAAGCCTAACCTCAGGTCTTTGTGCACTTGAGTAGCCTCATGTTGCACTCCAGCTTTGTTGTGTTGCATGCATTCTTTTTCAGAGTTCAGAGACCTGACTCCTGATCCACATCACAGTACAGTGACTTCGGGTCTGACTTACTACAACATTGTGGCTTCTTACTGTCATGCAGCTTCAGCTACAGACAGCAGAGTTTGTTCTGATTCTCATCAATGTAATATCTGATTCATCTCCTAGCCTTGCTAACATAGTGTGACACCTTTGCTTGCGGAGCTCAGTATAATACATTGGCTGCAGTGTGTTTTTGTGTTGTGGGTTTTTTTTAAGCTACTCAAGGTCTCAAACATCTTCAAGATATTAAAATATTTAATACAGGTTTTAAATGTATCTTTACAAAATAAGTTAAGTATGGTCATAGCAATATTCAAAGGAACAAGATAAAACAGGAACGATCAGGTACATAAATGTAAAACAAAGGCGGAAAATACTTGTAGTGAGTGGCTACATTGTAGTAACAAATGCAATGTACACAGGACCACCATTCTCTGTCACTGAGATCATAAAGATACAGAAAGATCCACGTGTGTTTGACTAAATTCTCCTGTCACCTGGATCCAATGTGTATCCAAACTGCATGTTAAGAGTAATCTCAGCCATGCTACCTTGACTGTGCCTTGTAATTCTTTAGATGAGTTTTGTGTGAGTGCTATCTGGTCAACACCAAATCCAGACCATCCTAATATAGCAAGTTAGGTGATTGGTTTCAGTGCTTTAGGAAATTCTGTGGCATTTTTGGTTTATTGTGGTAAACTGTGGCATAGCTACAGACAACATAGTTAAACAAAAGTGTTATTTAAAGTTGAGGTGTTCTGACTCTTTTATTAGCTATGTTTCCCTCACACAAAAGGTAAAAAACAATTAGTAGTATAGTTAAAAGACTAACTGTTTACAAGCATCAGACAGAAATATTAAATTGAAAATATAAAACACGGTGCAGGGAAATTTTACATGCCACTGCAGCATTCTCCAGATGCTGTAAATATTACCTCTTTGTCACATATACAGAAAACACAAAGTCTCCTATCTTTTCCATAGAATATCTAGCACAGGAAATAATTATCTGTTATAATAATTCAACTATGACTGAAGTTGGACTATTATAACAGATAATTGGACTTTTAATTTCAGTAAGCTAGGCTACCTATGCAAGTCCTTGTGCTGTGTCCTGGCCATAGGTCTGCATCATTTCTCCAGTATCATTTCTCCTGTATAAAAAAGGAGTTTCAATCACCAATTTTATAGAGATAACATTTCCTATGACATCTCATCTTACACAAATAGCTCCAGCATATATGAGACACTGACCTACAGTGTCATCTTTTCATTTGCAATTTAACAGCAATTTCAGACTGTATCCCACTACTGCAAAAGCCTTCCTTTGAAAATATCTCTCACTCATGGTTATCATGGTATCAAAATGCAACTACTGCTTCAGCTGGTGCACACTTACTGAGCCACTTTTGACCTAGAACAGATACTATCACAGCTATGGGGAAGGTTCCTCAAAGGAGAAGAAATAAATCATTTTGCTCTTTCTTGTTGCTGTAAGGTTGACTTTGAGTAGCTTAAAACAGACAGGAAAATAGTCTGCATAAAATTCAATACTGTCTGAGCTTTTTGAAAATTTTCTCAGGATTGCTGCCAGAGGTCCTTGATGAAAGAGGAAGCAGGCATACAAAAGTTTTGTTTCTTTTCTTATCAGTAGTTCACAGAAGTTATTAATATACTTACTAATCCAGACAAATTTAAGATTTTTAATCTATTATTTGACATATTCTACTCTTTATGCTGTTCCGTTGAATAAATTTTTGAGGTCAATTTCAATTCTGTTGTCTTGATTTTTTCTTTTTGCAGAGGGCCAACTGAACTTTTACATATTCTAGTACCTTGTCAATTTTTTTGTTGTTGTTTTTTTTTTTTTTAATTAGTTGAGAAGAATGAGATTCCTCTTCTGTTGCAGTTTTTGGGTTTGTAGACATTTCACTGTCTTACATACCCTTTAAAATCCCTCAAAATTAGTGGGAAGATTTGGTCTGTATTTTCAGAATACCATTAATTTTGCCTTTGGGCTTATCTTGCAGTCAGATGTAGATAAAATTATGTCACAAACTGATTGAACAGTACCTCTGAGTGAAACAGCATACTGGCCTACTCCCCATACTGGTGGAAGTGGGGGGACACATAACATTTTTTGACAACAAGGAGTTGGCACATTGTGCATTAACATTCTTGACTGCTTCCTCATCAGTAAACCAATGGAGCTGTGACTAATCAGCCTTCTGCCTTTTATTCATATCCAGTATCAGCGAGCAGTGAGGGGTGGCTACTTCTTAGGAGACAGGGAGGCAAGGAAGTCACCCAGGGACCGTTTGATGCCAGGGCTGGGACATGGGCCTGTGGGTGGGCTGTGGGAGCTGGAGACCTGCCCTGTTCTGGCATCATGGGCAGGGGCTGATGGTGTGTGTGTGGATTGAGATGAAATCCTGGGCCATGGGCAATCTGAAAGGAGGGTGCCTTCAAGGTCCTGAGAGTCAAGAGAATAGTCCATAGAAATAGACTATGCTCAAACTTAAAATGACATTAATAAACTAGCTGTTTTCCATGTCAAGTGGCAATAATTTGGTTTTACTTTTGAAATTGTATGCTTTGAATATTTTTACCTTTATCTTTTTCTTTTTTTGATACAAAATTGCAATTTTTGTTAGAGTCTTGATAAATATTAAGATTCATGCTTCAAGGTAAGTGTTGTTATATTTAAGTACTCTTTTATAGAAAAAAACCCTAACTACTTCTGAACATTAAATCCCAGATGAATACTAAATTACTAGCACCAATACCACTTGATGTGATAAAAGTGTACTTTAAAAATTGTTACTAGGAAAAAGTTATTTTGGACAAAATTAAGAAAAAAGGAAATAAGAAAAAATAAGTAAATTTAGAAAACAGATAAAAAATACAGAAGCATGACAGACTCATTTGGCTTACAAATGTAAATTTAACACTCTGTGCCAGAAATAACATCAATAATATCAGAAGAACTGTACAAGTATGAACTACAGATCCCTCAAAATGAGTTTCTGCTTTAGCCAGTAGGCAAATTAAACAGTTCAGATATGTCGAGCAAAAAAATCTGAATATGGTCAGAAAGATGACTTCCAGCTACCAATTAAGGGAGAAATAGGCAGAGAGTTGCAGTGAAAATAAAACATTCAAAATGGATGAAGACATTAAATAACCTTTTGAAGCATGTGGTGCACTTTAGCAAATATATTTGCAGAAGGGGAAGATTCAGGTAAGAGCAGTAAAAGTCAACATTTGTGAACAACCTTCAAAGTATTTCAAAGTTAGACAAAATTTAAAACCCCCATAGAAATACTGGTTTTCATGCTGTAGCTGAAAATTGTGCTGATACTGGAAACTTTTTTTCCTTCCTTTATCTTTTCAATCTTTTTCCCTTTCTCTTCTCTTTTTTCTTTCCTATATATTTTCCCTTCTCTTTTCTCTCCCTGATTTTAAAAGAAAGTATCACTAAAAAAAATACAATCCTCAATATATAGAAATTAACAACATTCCTCTTGATCTAAAGGAAGTCTATTAAAGTGAGATATTCAACAATTGACTGAAACATTTATCTATGTGTTTTAAGCTCTAACTTTAATTCTACTATTAATTAATACTAATTTAGTGACCTCACAGCAAATACCCTCATTAATGCAGGATCAGTTACCCCTGAGCTCCTTATCTTGGTTATTATTTTTTACATAATGCTTATATGCATAGAGCAAGATTTGTAGTTAACTAATGGGAACCCATTCACATGCCAAGATATACATACAGATTGAACTAGAGGACTTCAAGTGCAGTTCACCTGGGAATAGTTTTGTCATTTGCAAATTTCTTCCTAGTTAGGACTCCATCACACTGATCTCACTTCACTCTTTCCAACAAAAGCTGAGGGTTTGACCCTTTTTCTTTTTTTCTTTTTTCTTTTTTTTTTTTTAATTTCTCAATTTACACACACAAGTATTTAGAACAGACTCGTACACTTTTTTTTTCTAGTCACTCTGGAAAAGCCTTGCAAGTGTTATGTCTGAATTTCTATTCATGATTTATTAAGTTCATATATATCAGTATCACTGTCTCATATAATTTTAGCAGATGTCAAACAAATAAAATGCTGGATATATTTCTAAAGTATACTGCAAACAGAATTGTAATCACCTTGCCCATTCTTCTGGCTGACCATAAGCATTGGTGCATAGTTGGTCAAAGTAAACAGCTGTCAATATGACAATTATAAGAAAAAAACAAGACTATCAACATGTAAGCTGGAAGATGCTTTATTATCCTTGCAATGTTAGTTGAATACTTCTGACAGGAAATTATAACAGAACATTAGTGGTGATTTTATTTTTTTAGACAGATTAGGAAAGGTCACAGCCTCAGATAACCTCTGGGACTGATTTTTTCTCTAGCAAACCCTCTGACACTCTGTCTCCATTATCAGATGAGTAAATACATATTTGTATGAACAGAACTAAAGTGGGAGGAATCTACTCTCATGTGTGAACTCTTTTCAGAATTATAAAAGAGGATTGACACAAAACAGGTTTTCTCCATTCTAAGTCTAGTGCAGATGCTCTGAAAGTCTTATGTTTATTGGAAATGCCTGTATGAACAACATAAGAGACGTACAATTTTAATAGCAGGAAGCAAGGCTAGCGATCTTTATTTGGGCACTGCCTGTCAAATTAGAAAAAGAGTCATTCAAGTAAGGTTTTTGAAAAGAACAGGAAAATATTTTTTTTCCACTAACCTGACAGCCTTGTACAAAAAGAGAACTCGACTCAGAATAAATTTAAAGGAAAAGTAAATAAGGCTAGACAGTTACAGTATAACTCTCTCGAAAAGCACATTTAGAGTTTTAGGGAGAGGCAGAAGCATAGTGAAAACACTGACAGTTTCTAAAGAAAGCTAAACCAACAAGGGCACAGTCACAAAGAAGAAGCAGCAGTGTGAGGTAAGAAAAGGTCAAAAGTTCTGACATTCACACTTAAATGAGCATACCTGGAAGGAAACTTCCTTTGATATTAAAACAGATTGATTAGAGTTTGTCAGAATGTATGCGACAAAGCATAGAAGACCCAATGATGTTTCATAAGTAGGACTTTTGAGGTCAGCCATTACAATACTACATCTTTGTGCTATATATCTGATTGGAGAAATACAGCAGACATGACTTTAAACATCAACAGGCACTTTGGCTAACTTATAAGAAAAATAGAGGAAATACATGAAAAGGACCCATAGGATTTGCAGTATCATTATCCTCAGGAACTATGTAATTAATAAAGTAATATGAAATTATTTCATGCTTGCCATGACTAAATACTTTGATAAAATTAGACATTGATAGTTTACTTTTATATTTTAATTACTTCTCAGATAATGTCTTTTTTTCCCTGTTCCAAAAACCAGTAAAAATCAGGCCATATTTCAGTTTAAAATGTTTTTGACAGAATCCACTGCATATCAACTTCAATTTTATTTCTATTTTGTTTAAAATTATGTCTTAATTTGACACATATTTAAAACCCAAAACACATACAACTGCTGTAGTTTTTTCATGCTTCTCCAGGCAGGCCCTGTCTATTCCCACATTACCAGCACAGCAGCTTTATGGATGAAGAACAGACAGGACATTACTATGCTCTCAAGGACTTCTCTTTCAGAACAGCAGAGGCATACTATTGAGGATTCTGAGTAAAGAAAAGAAAATCTAGCCATCAATGATATAGTCTATTTTTAAAAAATCGTGAGTGCTAGGTTCTTATAACACTTCTAAGTCCATAGCTGTTTCTTACCACAGACTTGCCTAACATTCACAATGTTGAAATGCAGGCAACTGAGAAAGCAATAGACTTAGGCTGTACTTTCTTAAGCAGCAGGTTTCATTTCATTTAAGCAGAGACAGTTAACCAAAGCATGAGCTTTACTGTTGCTGAGCCCATCCCACTGGGATTCGGAAGATAACTACTTCAAGAGGAGTCTGTGCTTCTCCCTGAATATGAATGAAGCACTGCCAGAGGGTAACAGAAGGTTTTTCCTCAATACCTATCAGACAGGAAGACTGCATGAAATACATCTTGATGGAAAGTAAGTATATTTTTGCTACATTAATTAAGAGGAAAAAATGTCCTAATAAATTTTTCACTGATAATTAAAATATAATGATAAAATAATTATATTATATAAAATATATATGTGATTGTTATAACTGAGGATGTTCATTTAATGACTTATTACATATAATAATATTGTCTAATCCTTTATGGCTTGCTTTGTCAGAGGTTGGACTACTCTATTTTTGATTTGTAGTTTAATATGGAGAAAATTGAAATACCTGAAGGACAAAGGGTACTGCTGATGGTGATATTTAAATAACACCAAAGGTGAATAGAGTGAATCTGCAAAATGTAACTACATTCTTTCTAGATGAAACAATGTTGGTTTTGCCATTTGAAATACAAAATTAATGACAGAATCGTAGAATCGATTGGATTAGAAATTTCTAAGATTTTTCCCTTGCATCAAAACTCCAAAGGTCAACCTTTGTTTTTCAATTCAAAAAGACCACAGATTATTTGTTTGGTTTGTGTGACAAAAGTTCTGGTACTCTTTACTTAATTACTTCTAGATACTTTTTGCCCAGCTATCCACATTCACAGCTGTCTTTTGGTTTAATTAAACATGTTCTTCTTAGGCTTATATGGTCAAATAAATTATCACTGTGATTAAAATCTGAGTGATCTGTTTTTAAAAAAGAATTATCTCAATCTTGTCCTTGCTTTTTATCACAATCTATGCATAATCTTTCATCTGTTTATCAGAGCCCTGAATGTCAATGACTTGTGCTACAACAGTAGTGTTTGCTATTATCAGTTATATTTGAATCTTTATAACTAAAACATATTTTAAAATTCCCATCTGTATTCTGTAGTCCTTATTGGCATATTGATTAATTGTACTATTTCAAAAGCACCATATATACATAGACGAAACATATTTTAGTCTTCCTGTTCTAGTGCAAATGTTCAGATCTACAGAAACTTCAAATGTATATAGAGCAATGATAAAATACCCTGTCCATCATACCATACACTCAAAAGCAAAGTAAATTGAAATGAGGTGTGAACAGTTGCTTTGTGTATCTCGATAACAGTTGAAGCTTGTAAGGTAATGACAGCATTTGCAGAGGATTGTTGCACATAAACTCCTCAACACCAAGACAAATCCAAAGCCCCTTTTCAGGGAAGATATTTATGGGATTAATACATGACATATAATCTTGCCACATGAAAATACACTGTCCTAACATAGTAAGGTTATTAAGAGAGAGGAATATAGGATCTGTATTAGATAATTAATAACTAGACTCTAAGATTCTTTATATCTATTGGTTTGAGTTCTTAAAGGTAAGAGACACTAACTTGAGCCTCCTGGCTGCCTGAGCACTGCTGACTCATATTCAATTTGCTGTTGACCAAGACACCCAGGTCCCTTTTCAGCATCTCGTTTTCCAGTCTATACATACATTTAGGGTTGCCCCATCCCAGATGCAGAATCTGGCACTTGTCCTTGTCAGTCTCACCTCAGTGCCTGATAAAATCATGGGGAAGATCATTCTGGGAAGTATGGAAAAATACCTGGAAGACAATGCAGCAATCAGTTAAAAGAGTCAGCAAAGCTTCATGAGGTGAAAGTCCTGCTTGTCGAACCTGATTTCCTTCTTTGACAGGATAACCCACCTAGCTGAACTAGGAAAGCAAGTATATGTAGTTTTTTTGGACTTCAGCAAAGTTTTTCATGATCATAGCATCTTTCTAGGCAAAAGTCCAGCACACAGCTAAATAACCATCTCACATGAGGCATGAGCAGCTGACTCACAGGTCAGGCACAAAGAGTTATAGTGAATGGGGTAACATCAGGCTGGAGACTTGTCACTAGTGGGGTTCCACAGGGCTCCATCCTCAGCCAAGACCTCTTCATGGTCTTCATTAATAAATTGGATGCAGGACTCAAAGGAATACTAAGATTGCCAACAACACTAACCTGAAGGCAGGGAGGCCCTGCAGAGAGACCTCGACAAATCAGAGAGATAGGCTATCACCAACCATACAAAGTTCAGCAAGGAGAAGCGCTGGATTCTGTACCTGGGATGGGGCAACCCTGGTTGAGTCCACAGAATGGGGCATGAGAATGTGTAGAGAAACACTGTGGAAAGGGATCTGAGGATCTTGGTCAACAGCAAGTTGAATATGAGTCAGCAGTGCCCTGGCAGCCAGGAGGGCCAACCGTGTCCTGGGGGCATCAGGCACAGCATCGCCAGGTGGTCAAGGGAGCTGACTGTCCTGCTGTGCTTTGCACTGGTACAGCCTCAGCTCAAGTCTTGTGTGTGGTTTTGGGCACCACAATGAAAAAAAAGACATGAGGGTATTAGAGAGTGTCCAGGAGGGCCACAAGGATGGAGGAAGGGAAGCTTATGAGGAACTGCTGAGGTCACTTGTATAGTTCAGTCTGAAAAGGTGGAGACTGAGAGGAGACCTCATTGCAGTCTTCAACACCCTCACAAGGGGAGGCAGAGGGGCAGGTACCAACCTCTTCATGGGCAGGTCTTAGGTTGGATATCAGGAAAAGGTTTGTCATCCAGAGGGTAGCTGAGTGCTGGAACAGGCTTTCCAGAGAAGTGGTCACAGCACCAAGCCTGTCCGAGTTCAAGCAGCTTTTGGATAACACTCTCAGACACTGTAACGAACAGATAATATGGAAATGCCATAAATAATGCTTTGCCATTGTTTCTGCCGGTCAAAACACCCTACCAAAAATTCTCTCTCAGCTTTTTATCAGAAGTTCTCACTAGAGCTTTCCACTGGACTTCCGGCCAGAAGATCCTGCTATTGTTTATGGTTATATCTCTTTGAACATCTGAATAGGGCTACATGCCAGGAAACCTCCTTTGAACACTACAAAAGTTGAAGAAAACTTTTTGAAAATCAGAGGTGAGGAAAGAGAGAGACAACATTTTACCATAGCTGAGAATCCTTCCCCACCTCCCCATCACCTTTTCTCCACCACTGCCTGCTGCCTACCTGCCACCAGAGAATGAAACTCTGTTGGCCTGAAGATAACTCAGACCCACCATGCCACGTGTGTGAGATGTATCTTATCCTTCTACCCTTACCATATTTTTGAGGGCCAACAGATGCTGCTGAATCGGGACCCTGCATGGCCTGCAACACAACTCCATGTGAGTGATGAAACAACACATCCTGGCTGCATTTCAGAGAAGTAAAGCTGCTAAGACCCGTTCCCACCTGCCCCTGCAGCTAAAGAGATTACATCAGAAAGTGGCAGAGAGAGGAAAAAAAAAAGGCAGAAGGCAGAAACTCCTTCTGCCCCACACACACTAGCTCAGCAAAAAGGTAGTTTTGGTGGTATCTTTTCTCTGCTTCTACAAGTAATCTGAGCCTTTTCCAACCTTTTCTTATTTCTTTTCTTTGCAAATCTTAGCAATTAATAAAATCAGGTTTTGGTATCAACATATAACTTGTGTGAGTTTTAATTTTGCTCAGGGGAATATTTAAATCTGAAGCACTTTCTGCAACATTTAAGCAGATTGTAACAGGCATATGGTGTGAATCTTGGGGTGTTCTGCACAAGGCCTGGAGCTGGACTCAGTAATCCTGATGGGTCCCTTCCAACTCAGCATATTCTATGGTTCTATTCGTATCCTATGGTTTACTAATGTGAATTTTACGTCATGTGTCAGTTTCAGAAAAAATTAATTTAAATAATTATTTTACATTTAAAGAGCTCTTCTGAAGATCACAGATTATCATATTGAATAGAATTAAGCATATTGTGAGTTTCTATTTAATCAATTATATCATTTGCATCATTGTCAACTATTACTTTATACTTTTATTATGAGAATTAAAATATCATTTGACATACATATAACTGTTGATTCATTTTATGATGGTTTTAAATATTTATGCTGGAGCTGAATTTAATCCAATATTTATAACCCATCTGAAGAACACAAGCTCTTAGAGAGGGAAAATCCACAAAAAAGTGTGTTGTGAGTGATGTTAGCAACACTCATGAAAAAAGGATGATTCACAAGTCCTTGAGTACTTTTTATCTAAGTAATGTTCTTGGCAGGTTGAACACTTGTCTGATTTGGAGAAGCGACAAATGACTTTGAAATTTACCAGGGTCTAGACTGCTCAATGGAGCATATATTATTCCTTCCTATTCTCTGTAATGGAAGAATTGCTGCTTGAATGGTTTCCTCAGTTTAATCAACAGATCAATCTTCCATACTTTTCTAGTGCCAGAACAATTCACATTTATACCTTAACTTTCTTTCATTGTTCACAATTTAGATGCAGCTTCGACTTTCCTTTGCACCATCATTACATAATGAGTTAATGTATATCATTATGCTTAGCCTAGCCATGAACAAATGAATGAATATCCACTTTCAGTTTGACTTGAAACTTGAGATATTGTTAAAAAGTAGCTCTGTACATGATTTTACAGAAAAACCAAGTGCTCTTGCACTTCAAAGATAGAAACATTTGTGCAATAATTATATATTTTTAGATATGTTCTTGTGTGTTTGATTAAACTATATCTTCTGGCAAAGAATGGAAAAAATCAGGATAAAAAATGATGTTTTACAAGGTCTAAAATAAAGAGAATGCAGATATTAGCTTACAACAGCAGCTTAGACAGCTGGCCATTTTACAATTTCAGTGGAAACATCTTAATGGATCATAAAGTCCTATAAGCAATATTGTAGACTTTCACTGCATTTATTCATTATGACCCTCAGAGGTGCAAATAACACATGAAGGAAGAGACCAACAGCATGGCAGGAAATGGTAATTTTAAGCTACAATTTGGCCATAGAACTACAGATTGTTTGGGGAGACAGTACCTCCCATAAAACAATTTAAGGCACTGGGATCTGCTTTTATTTTGTGGTTTTCTTTCTTGTGCTGGTTGCATAGCTTAGAGTTACTTAGAACAGCTGTATATGTTGTGTCATGCTCCCAGTCAAGCACATCCCCAACTAACATATGGGGTGGGAGGATGTATTTAAAGACACATAAAGCCTTTCTATGTCTTACTCCCTGTCTTCCTAGGGTCCTGCATCTTGCTAAAACACAGGGCAAATACTGAAAGATGGATATCCTTAATACACAATTCCTTCTCATGTTTTCAGACTTCAGAATATGGAAATTTTAAAATATGGTAGTCAAATTCTCCTATCTGCTTCTCACACAAAGGTATGCAAACAGACTGGTAAATGGTAACTTGTTTTGGCAACCCCATTTGTTTCCTTTCATGTTTATTATCCACTTAGCTTCTGAACCACCTCTATGTCTCATATACTCTTATTTTCCTATACAGAGGACGTAGAATGTTTTTTTCTCAGTTATCTTAATTTGTTCAAATTCATTTCACTTATGTATCCATTTTCCAAATTTTATTTTTCTAATTTAAATTAGCTATTCTTTGTGTTTTCTAAAAAGACCAGAAGAATAATATAAAGACCTGCTTTACCACTGTGACAGAAGGGCTTTTTGCAAAAATAGTAATAATTAGCCCCATCAAGGAATTTGAAGTTGGCTTTTTATTGCTAGCAGATCTTGCCTTCTGAATAAGCTTTCTGATCACATCTTTTATATATAGGTTTTAGCTCATGGTACATTTCTAACTGCACACACCTGCAGTTCTTCTGTAACAATTTCTGTAATTGATTGCTCCAGTATTTTTTCTAAAGAACACCTTCTTTATTCTTGCAAATTATCATGCTTCAGCTCCAGTTATTGGATGTTTTAATATTTCTTTCTGATACACTAAAGATTGCTTTACCTGAAATCTCTTCCTCAGTACAGTGAATGTACAAAGAGACAGAAATCTGAATTACATCCCATAGCTATTTTATGTCTGGACCTATTAACACAAGCATTTCATTTGCTAAATCAATATTAATAAAGTGATAATGTGATCTGTATAAAGTATGGAGTGCTTCCTGTCAATTATATAACATTAAAGTATTATCCTAAATATAAAGACAGTGGAAATACATCACAAATATCTAAAACCCCACATTGCTTTTTGAATGACAGAATCAGAAAAAACAGTCCCATTTAAAATCAAGAAATCACTTATTCAGTGACTTTTCTAGCAGTTCTACCTTTGTTTTGTGAAAATAGAAAGAGGCTTCTTCCCATATAATTTTATAAATTTTGTGCTGTACTTTTCCTTATCATTTTGTTTTGACTGATGAATAGTGTCAAATCAAACAAAACACACACCTTTCCCAATGTCCAAATCTATTCTTCAAAATGGTATCTTTTGAGAAAACATTGTTAGTGATTAAGATGAAAAGAATGAGGAATCAAAAAAATGTGTGCTATGGAAACCCATGTTAAATGTCTCATGATGACTCTTCAGCTTTGACTAAGAGCAATAAGCTTATAAATCCTTAGTACAAGAAAAACATGGACCTATTGAAGCAGGTCCAGAGAAGGGCCCCAAAAATTATTGGACAGACTATTGTCATCAAGACACACTGAGAGGGCTGGGATTGTTCAGCCTAGAGAAGAGAAGGCTTCAGGAAGACTTTGCTGCAACTTTTCAATAATTAAAGGAGGGATTATAAGAAAGGTGGGGGATAGATTTTTTGGCAGGACCTCTAGTAATAGGACAAGGGGCAATGGATTTTAACTAAATAAAGGTACACTCAGACTGGATATAAGAAAGAAACTTTTTATGGTGACTTTGGTAAAGCAGTGGGACAGGTTTCACCGAGAGGTGGTAGATGCCCCGTCCCTGGAAACAGTCAAGGTCAGGTTGGATGAGGCTCTGAGCAACCTGACAAGGTTGAAGATGTCCCTGCTCATTGCAGGAGAAGGTGAACTAAAGAACAATTCTCTGAAGACAATCAAACTCAAGCAGGTTTATTTGGGTTTTGCTTTTTTATTTGTGGTTTTGTTGGTTTGGTTTGGGGTTTTTCCCTCTATTAGGGGGGACACCAGTCTGCAATTTTACCTTTTTGAATTAATTTAAGGAACCCTCATAGGCATTGCAGTGATTTTTTTTTTTTTAAGCATACTTACCACTATATTTAACTGTTTCTCAAAGAGCATTGTCTGGAATGCCCTTCCTAAACTCTAAAAAAGTTCTGACCACTATGATATATGTGATAAACTGTTATCAATCCTACAACCAAATCAAATTAAATCTGTTCTAATATGTAAAATGCTCAATATAACATATCTTTCTTTCTTATTAGATCTCCTTGTTTTTAAAGCTATGAAGTATTCACAAAAGGATCACTAAAAAAGTGGTATCTTGACTCTTGTGATTGTTGTTATGCATATTAGATTGCAAATTTAAACTGAAGGAAATGGCATTAATCTGCAGTGTTGGAGAACATCTCATCATGCAGGAAGGAAGGTTTGTTTCTCCCCAAACAAATTATTTTTTGCCTTGAATCCTATCAAATATTCTGTTGTTTATGATTATAAATTCTGACCAGAGCACTTGGGACTCTCTATAGGAAGATGCTCAAAGAACATCAAAAAATCATCAAAACTAAAAAAAAAATCTGAATTATTTTCTTCTGTTCACATATACATAAAGCAGGATTGCATTTGCTGTGCAAGACAACAGACAGGATCTCTCTCATCACAAAATTTGACAGTCAAGAAATTATTAACATATGTGTATTTTTTAATCCAGTGTGAGATTCTTTTAAAAAAAATTAATTGCATCTTCCAGTAATATGCGCTAACTCAGTTTGTTATGGATCTAACTGATCTAAATGTAGATTCATGGAGATGAACTAAAGACAGATTTTTTTCCGCTGTGAACCTCACACTGAATATGTTTTCTAAAGGATTTGAGCATTCTAGCCATACAGACTGAAGGAACTGTCATAGTATGTCTAAATTTAAGCTATGATGATGTCAATGGTGGTGTCATAGCTAATAAGTACACTTTACTAAAGCTTCTCAGTATTTAAAATGCATTTAAAAAATAAAATAATGTCAAATAGTTTTTGCTTAATTTCTCTATTGGCCACACTGTTTGTGTTCCTTTCTTAGAATTTGCAGCTTTCACAGCTTTCACAGCTAGATGTTTGATCTCTTCTTAGATGAAAGAAATGAAGTCAGAAAGTCAGAATAACAGCACTTATAGTAAGATAAATAGATTTATCTGCAATAACTGAAGAATCAATTAACTTATTTTCCTTCATATTCTATTGAGAATACAAAACTGTATTAAGACATTCACCATTTGTGCAGTACAGAAATCTGACTGGAGTAACTATATAAAAAAGGGATCTGTAATTTAAATAGAGAGAAAAGACCACACCTTTGTATAAGAAAATTCATTTTCCCTCTGCAATGCACCTGCCCCTTCTGCTCCTTCAAATGGTATATCCTTTCCTGTCATGTAGTTTATACACAGTAACTTTTCCACTGTGCTTTAAGTTTTGTATATATTTGTAGATTTTAAAATAGCTGTACAGTTTGTCACTCCTAAGGTAGCAGCTGACAGTTTCTAAACCCCCTTCTCAGTTCGTGCCACATTCTTGAAATTCTGTTTAATGGTTTTTACAAGGAAAGAGATTTTAGCAAGGACATCTTGTTTGGGACACATGCACCTGGATCGGAATAATAAGATAAATTATCGTCAGAACAAGATAGAGGGTACAGAACTCTTGGAGGGGCTCCAATGGGGCACTTCTGAGGGTGGTACCAAGGGCAATGGTTTTTGGGGTCGATGTACCCAGTAGATATGGCAATAAGTTAAAGCTATAAAATTGTGAGAATTCTATTCTGGGATGTGCACTTAATGTATTGAGTCACCTGAAAGCGCTTTCATTAAAGAATTTCTCTCTATATTAATATTGTTTGAAAGTATTTTTTCTTCCATTTTAGGCAACAGAATCAGTCTTGTAATTAAATGCAAATGAGGCAAAATGCATTCCAGAGTGTTATAAAGAATTTTTAATATACAAATCATCTGCTGAATAATACAAGTCATATCCTCTTACAATATACTTTTACACATTTTTAGTTTATTTTTAAGAAAGAACTGTATCATCCACATTCTACTGAAAAACAACACTTGTAGCTTATAGTTGTAACAGCAAAAAGAAATCCATACAATGACTCTGCATTGATTCTAAAATAATTACCCTCAAAAAGTACAGATGCTACAGGGTATTCAACAATGTACTCAAGTGCTGAGGTCTTTCATTTTCACAGTTTTTATCAATTAGTTCTCTGGTCTACCTTCCCTTATCAAATCACATTCACCCAGTCCTTTCTTATCCTGTAGCCTGGCACAGTAAAGCAGTTTCTAAATTTAGCTTTTGAATACTTGTATTGTATGTCTCCAACTTAAACTTCCAGTTTCAGAGCCAAGCATTGAAACTCAGCTCTGTTCATGTTGCATGAGTTTTAAGGCCAAGACATGAGTGCAAATGCATACAACTGAGGGTAAAGAAGTTCCAGGCATAGGACATTTGTGATCTATATCTTTGTTTTGCATCTTCAAGACTTGCTTTATGGTCTAGGACTCAGAACATAGTTTGGGGTAAGCACTTTTGCTTTATGACTGTGCATTTGGCTGCACATCTGACACTATTTATAAACTAATGTCTAGGTAAGAAAACAATTAGATGGGCTGTCTAGTAGCTGTTTCTTTCCTATTTTAACCTTTGATTATTTTCTTCTTATAGTCCTAAAAACAGATTCACAGATGAACTTACATATAGATCTAAATCAAAATCCAAATCTTGTGTCAGGATTTATGTCACTAAGAAGCCTGTGAGTTACCCTGAAGATACAGAAGTCTCACAACTATTAGATTTTCACAGGTCATGTAATGAAACTTCCTTCTTTACACCATATAAACAAAAACTAAGGACTGTGATATCACATTAGGCAAGTAACTACCTCACACCTGAGCTTGTTTAGGCCTCACAAAATACTCATTTACTGATTCATCTCAGTGGTGTTATAAAAGAAAATAATTGTGTTTAGATCATGAAATGTTTTTACCCACTTTTCTTAGTTTGAGGGAAACAAAACTGTTTACCAAGGCCAGAGGAGAGGATTCCTCATCAATAACTACTCACTCCTTGTTAAATTTAATAAAAAGGAACTTTAATTTGAAAATGGATATGAGAAGGATAACTGTTCTTATATACATATGTTCAACCAAAAACTAGTGCAAAACCAAAAAAAACTACACCATACCCACAATGAGAAAACAAATCAGAGCAAAACAAGACACAACAAAACCTTTAGATGAAATTGAGTTTGTCTCTGCTCTTTCACTGGTGCAACTATATTTGCAGACAGCAGGGGGCGCTGCTGTGCCTCAGCTGGTAGTGAGGTGGTGCAGTTTCCCTCTGGGGCAAAGCAGTGACCTCGCCGGAAATGACTCACGTGGGGAGAGATGAAAGCCAAAGAAAAGCCAGCAGACAATGTAGAACCACTCCCCCCCGCAGATGGGAAAGCTCCCCTTCTCTCTCTGAAGAGCAGCACAAACCAACAGAGTCTTGCCACACCCACTTGCTCACACAGCTGGCCCAGGGCTGTTGGGCAGCAGGCCTGGAGAAACCATTCACTGGCCCCTGTCTCCTGAGGGAAGGAACTGGACAGGCGTGATCTGCTTTCTCCTAGAATCGCAGAGGCTGAGCAAGGGTCGTAGATGGCCAAAAAAAGGGAAAAAAGAAAAAAAGAACGAGAGCAGCCCAGCTCCACCTCTTGCCTCATCCCCAGTCCCTCAAAAAGTCCCAAAAAAACAAAAGAAAAAGTGCAAGCCAGTTCCCCCGCCACACCTTCCCCCAGTCTTCCCCCCCCACTGTGCTGGTTTAAAGGCGAACCAGCAGGGGAAATGAACTCACCACGAGAGAGATTATAAGTCAGAGCTAAAATTTAATAATAATATTACAATACATACACTGGCACAAAAGGGAAATTGCTTTCAACTCACAAAAACTCAGCAGTATAACCCAGTGTCCTGGGGCACAAACCCAAAGGGGTTTGTTTGCCCTTGTGCTGAGACCCCCTGTGGCTCCCTCAAATCCAGAGCAAAAGGAACTGAAAAACCTGTTGGTGCAGGCGAAGGCTGTGGTCTGGCTGAGACCGGTGATCTCCTCCTGTTGAGGTCCTGCTGCTCCTCTGGATCCGACGAGAAGTTCCTGAGGTCTTCTTACCCACCACTTATGTACCCTCAGGAAGCACCCAGTCCCTCCCCCTGGGCGGGGACTCACACAATGGGTGATTAACTCTGGGAGCCAGGGGGTATTGAACTGTTGATGGCCAATTAGCAGCTCTGCCCCCTCAGGCTGAGTGTGAAGGTGATAATGACTCCCTGGGCAGCTGCTGCTAATGGTCTATTGTCCTTGGGGAATGAATAGAGGGGGTAGAATACACAGCTTTGATCACCCCACACACAGTGTTAACTGGTCCCTCCTGCTGAACTAGGACACCCCCCCAAAACCATCAAGCAGGAATTTATAGCAGTTTACGACTTCTTTTGTTAACTAATGGCATGGGGAGTTAGGCATTCAGTCTCAGAATTCTGTAGTGGCAGGGAGAGAATTTTTTTCTTTAACATCCCAGAAGTGCAACACAACTAGATACAGGTTTCATCCCAGATGCAGGTTGCCTTTGTGAGCCTTTTTTTTTAATGCAGAATTTAATAATATGATATGGAATAAAAATAAAACAATGCAACTAAAGTGAACATCTTAACTAAATAAAGACATCTGGCAAGAATCTGAAATCTTCCTGCGTAAAAGTTCTCTGGGAGCTACTTCCTATTCATGGATGACATAGCCAAGCTCTACAAGAGAGGAGCATTGACTGGCTTCTTGTAAACATTTATGAAATTTCATATGTATTAGATACTTTCCCAGGTTCTTATTAGTTTTGTACTGTAATACAGGATCTCAAAAATATCTGAGCTTCCTTTCTTGAGTCAAGTGCAGCAGCACAGAATTTTTATATTATATTTTCAACAGTCTGTGGTTCAACCCCTTAACTATATTTAAGTAATGATACAAAATTTTTGCCTTATGTATCATTTCAAATTATCTAAATCGCTAACTGCCATTAACATAATGAGAATTTGATGCAAATGACTTCTTAAAGAGTCCAGTAAAATTTTCTTTGGATGCAAGAACACATTTTCAAATATGCACAAATTTCATTTAAAAAATGTGTTTTCACTGATTTTAATGAGATTAAGAAATGGTAGCTCTTCCCTTATATAGGATGATTGTATTTAATTATTAAAATACAAAATTGTTCATATAGAACAACTTCTTCAGTACTTGTTTGCTTGATAAAATTACTTCTGATCTTCCATTTTTGCTCTGGGGAAGAGAAGCTCTACTCTTAAGAAAAAGTAAATATTGTCATTGATACCTCTGAACAATCAGGGAAAAAATCATTTTTAGGAAATAAAAAATAAAGGAGTAAATAAATCCATATTTGATGTTTTCTTCATTTGATTTTACTGCTGAATTTAATAATTTTAAAATATTACTAAAAATGAAAAATTGTTATAACAATAGGATTTATGAAAATAGGTACTCTCTTATTGTTCATGATTGTTGAGAATATGTTATATAAGCAGGAGTGTGGTAATGGGATGAGATCTATCCTGTTACACGTCTTCAACTTTGTCTGCTTTCTAACCATGCTAACAGGCTCTGCTGATACATTGATATTACTTTCCAGACCTGGGAGAAGGTCCACTTACCAGGACATATTCCATAATGCCAGAAAATCACCCTCTAGTTGGTCAAATAGGAGTCAATACAGGCAAAATAAGTCAATTTTTGTGGGGTTCAGGCATTCATTCTCATTTTTTAGAGCATCTATACTATAACTGCTAGTTTTGAAGTCTTAAAAATATATGGTTTGGAATACTCAGTGCCATTTTAAGATCTAGTTAAGAACAGTGTCTATCTATGCTTATTTAACTTGTAAGAGAGACATATGGACAACAGCCTAGTCCATACTGACTGTATTTTTTATCAAACTCTCTGTCATTGATGTAGAACAACCTCCTCTTTCTCCTAGACAAAAGTACTGTGATAGACTGTCCATTTACATTATGGCTAATAGTGCCTACACTGCCAGTCCTTCCCTATCCATGGATATGTAGGATTTCTGGAATTTCAGCAGGCTTCTGTTTTCCTGCCATGATGATCAAGTGTTTTGATTGTCTCATTGCAAGCTGGAGTGCATTAAGGAGCTGATTTAATATCAGTGTCCTATAGGCTGGAGAGGATGCTTGGAAAGACCTTGTTCATATGGGATAACTGACTGTTAATGTGGCCCTTTCTGCACAGGTAGTGACCCTGACACACAGGATGGGAGAGAGTTTCAGAAAATCATCTGCTCTTCTACACTGTTAACACCCTACCTACACAACTATATACACTGCTTTTTCACTTCATTCACAAGTGAACATAGGCCTTTTTCATTTCCATTTAATTCATCTTTCCACCAAATCTAGTTCCTTTGAGGCAGATTCCAACAAAAACTTACCATGTTCCAGGTCTTTGGGTCAGGAATGTTTAGAAAAAGATCTCTCTTAAATCTTCCATTGTAAAAGTAACTGTAATTCAAACTTGTGGATCTCTCTCATGACCTTTTCTGTCCAGAGCTTCTTTCTTGATACTATCTACATTATCTGCACACTGTCCCTCCTGGAACTGAGTAAAATGCCATAGACACAAAGTGTCAAGGGCTTCAGAAATTTCTACATACTTATGTCTTTCCTTTTTGAAACAAAAGCTCTCAAAATGCCTAAACTAAGCTGAATTTATAGAATCATGGTGTGGTTTTGGTTAGAAGAGGCCTTAAGGATCATCAGTCCCAAGTCCTCTTCCATGGACAGGTACACCTTCCACTAGACCAGGTTATTTAAAGCTCACTTCAACCTGGCCCTGTATGCTTCCAGGGATGGGGTATTCAAAACTTGTCTAAACAACCCATTCTGCTGCCTCCTCACTCACATAGTAAAGAGGTTCTTCTTTATACCTAATAATAGCATAGCTAAGAAGGCTAATTGGATATAAATCTTTCTTCTAGTTTAAGGTCATTACCCCCTATCCTACCAGAACAGTCCCTCTTCAGCTCTCTTCTAGGTACTGAAAGGCTGATCTCAAGTTTCCCTAGAACCTTCTCTTCTCCAGGCTGAACAATCTCAGCTGTATCAACCTGTCTTTGTAAGACAGGCGTTTCAACCCTCTGACCATCTTTGTGGTCTCCTCTGGACTAGCTCCAGCAAGTCCATGTCCTTCTTCTGTTGGGGGCCCCAGAGCCAAAAACTGCTGGGGTCTCATCAGGGTGGAGAGGCAGAACAACCTTTGCCCACATGATTGGTTTTGTGGGCTGCAAGCACACATGGCCAGGGCAGGTTATTCTTCTTGTCCATCAACACATAACCAGCCCTTCTCCTCTAGGCTACTTTCAATGCATTCTCTATCCAGCCTGTATTTGTGCTTAGGACTGCCATGACCCAGGTGCAGGACCTTGCATTTGGCCTTGATAAACTTCATCAGTTTCACATGGATCCATCTCTCAAGCCTGTCAAGGTCCCTCTCAATAGCATCTCTCCCCTCCACCGTGTCAGCTGCACCACAGAGCTTGGTGTCATCAGCAAATTTTCTAAGGGTGCACTTAGTCCCACTGTCCCTGCTGCTGCTAACTTACAAAAATATCCAAAAGATATTATTTGCTTAAGCAGACCGATGTACACACTGCCCTCTTTCCCTTTCACTGCTACACATCATAACTTTTCAGCAGAACTACAATAAGCTTGCCTTCCAAAAAGTCTCAGCCTAGGAACAGAGATGCTGCTTGAGTCCTAATGCAGTGACTCAAATAAAACCCTACTTTGGAAAATTCTGGAGGAGGGGTATTCTCCCATTATTCACTCCATTATGAAATATTAAAATAAATGTGAATAACAATGAACAATAGTTCTTTTTCTTTTGCTCATATATATTTCTATAGTAACTGTGGTGAAAAGCATTACTGGCTTGTTATAGGTTAATGGAAATGATTGGACTTTATAGCAGTGGGAAGGATACTAGATCTTGTGAAGGTTAAACATTTTGAGTGGTTCAGTCCTGTAGTTCATGCTATTTGAGCTTCTTTTCTCTTAAAGCATCCATTTTATAAGGTTGTTAAGTTTCATTCTTTTTTATTTCTATTTTTTTCATATTATGATGGATGATATGTCATCTGTTAGTCTGGAAAGTGAAATCCAAGCAAATTGCCCTTTGACCTTCACCTTTCCTTTCTTCTATGATGTAATGCATGTTTAATTTTTCTTTTGTCAGATATTTGTTTTTGGGTGAAAAATATGTTCTTTTTTTCCTCTGCATCTCTTAAAATTTTATCCACAGAGTATGTATATTTCTTCCTATAAATGTGAATTGTAGTTTCAAAGTTATAATTCTTTCATTTCCCCTTTGTCTTTCAGTGTTGCTTTGTGAACAGCATTGTGAATTACACTGGCTTATATCATCTTTTTTCCTCAGAGACACCCCCCAAAAAAACCAAAACCACACAAAAACCAAGCAGAATGAAGAATCTTCGTGTGGATGACCTTGTACATTTTATAGAAAATGGTCCCTCTGGGGCTGTATAGTTCAGAGGCATAAAATGGACAGATTTCAAACTGTAGGAATTCTAGAGAGTCAAAAAAAAAAAAAAGACAACTCTCATCTACTATGAGCATTCAGCTGTGAAATAATTACTCCAGTGACCTCGTTTTACCACTGACATCTGTGAGAGCAGAGATTAATCAAGGTTGAGTGCTTCTGAAAATCTCACCTTTAGTGTCAGTAAGAAAACCTGCTCATTCCAGATTCTCACTTTCTTTGATAATTTAAGGAACTACCACAAAGACCTATGATAGCCCCTCCAAGGTTGGAGGGGCAAGGAGGGGAGGAGAGAAGAGAAAATATAAGGAGGCATAAGTAATCTTTCCTGCTCTACACCTACGTAAAAAGTTCTTCAGTTAAAATGTCCCATTCTGCTTGTAAAAGTTAATCAAGTCTTTAACTTTATGCCTGAATATTATTTATGATTATTAATTCTATTTCAAACTGGTTTTAATATGTAAATTAAAGCATCACACTCTAACAAAGAAAGTGGTGATGGATTTTGCTGACAGTAGTACAATGACTAAATGAATCTATCTTTTTATTACCATTTTAATAATATATTGAGCAAAACTTCTGAATACATAGTGGATGTGTCAGAGGCGTTATGAAGCAAAAGCAATCACCTTGAAGATAAAGGCCAAGACTGCCACCAGCCAACTGAAAGTGTGGCTTTATCTTGTATACACATGAAAAAACCCTTGCAGAGAATAGTTATAAACTTAACGAAAGTTCACCTTTTCCATAGCAAATGGAAAGCAGTAGTTGAGTAAATACAATATGCTAATGTTTAAAAAATTCCAAACAGTTCACAAACACTTTGCATTTTCCTCATGATGCATTTCAACTACAAATAACAGACATTTCCGTGTAAGCAGGAATTTCCTACTGTGTACTGTAGAAGTAATATTCTTGGGAATTTGGGCTGGGGTTAAGAGCAAGACCTGAGGTTGTGAAACTTCAAGTGAAGCAACAGAAGTCAAAGGTAACATGAATTGGATCCATACAGGCAGGTTTCACTCATGTTAAACAAAAAGCCAATAATGTGTTAAAGTTGTGTTATCTACTGATGGTTCAACGAGTTAAATTTCTTTTCTGAAGACACTGTTTATTGGGACATCATCCTTAATGGGTCTTCCATGCATCTTCATAACAAAAATTATGAGGATGAGAACAGAATTAAGAGACTTTTTTAAGGATTTTAGTTTTATTTTCCTTACAGCATAGTATTCCAGAGTGGAACCTTTTGGCCCAGTGTTCTTTTACAGCATGTAATAAGGCAGAAATATTAATGCAAAATAATATTTCACATCTTTTCCAATATCTAATAATTAAAAATCTTGATAATGAATATTTTTCACATTATAACTAGTAATATTTTATATAAATAAAACTAAACTTCATTTAAGAACAACTGGAACTATGTTTTCTCTTAGTAGTATAACCTGATCCACAGAGTCAAAGCCTAAGAAATATATATGCTTAAGCAAAATAGTTGCATGTTTCCTAGAATATAAACCTTGCTTTTCAGATTGGTCCATATTAAAATAATCTGGAAGTTTAGTTCTCATAGGGACTTTAAAAAAAGTCACTTACTTATAAAGTCATATTTCTGAGTTTCTGTGAGTCTTTCTCGAGGATTAGTTTTGCGTTCATTCTTCCTTCCCTTGGTGAGAATGAGTATCTAGTGTTATGACATATAGTCCTGCAGAAACCCAAAATATGACATAAATGGCGGGGTGACAATGATAAATGGCCTCATTTTTACATACTGTACTGCAGGGCTATCTAGTACTATTGAGTGGTTTTAGGATGCCCCAATCTCTCTCTCTTTCATTTTTATAAAATAGTTGTGCTGCACACACTCCTATGAATTAATCATCATTGTTTTTCTGGTTTCATTTATTCATTCAATGGTTTGAAAGTCTCCAAAGATACTGTAATTTCTCTTTTCAAAGAGTATCAACAGTTCTAAATGCCATTTCACAAGACATGCTTTTGGGTCTCTGACAAGAAGACACAGTAGTTTTTAATCTACACATCAGGAGAGCATTTTTTGGTGTTTTTTTTCTTAATTCACAAACACAGGATCTATCGTTTATAGATATAGCCTCTGTAGACTGTTTCAATTCCATTCACTCAGCCGTGTTATTTATTTCTTCAGACATTGTTTCAGACTTATCTTTTGTACAGGTCACTGGCAGTGCCAGCTTATCATTTCCAGCATGAATTTGTTTACACATGTCTAATAGAGTGCTTGTCTTCTGCAGACCTCAGTGGAGGGTCTTCTAAATATGGAGATCTCAAAAATGACAATTCTGGTTATGAAGTGTTGGTTTGGTTTGAAAGCACTAGTTTTTGTCAGTTTTGATTGGTATTTCAGCATGGTTCAGTCTGAATACTCTATTAGTGAACCAGCAAATTGTATTTCTACAGCACCCAAAGCACACTAAGTACCACGTGAGACAGATTTTTTTTTTTTTTTGGTGCAGAGCAAGCAAATAGTAAGATGTGTTCATGTAAGAACAAATTAATTTTAAAAATAAGACCACGAACTGTTCCTACTTCAGATCTCTACATCCTGTTTGATACGTTGTGGGGAATATGTTTATGTGTAGAGTGATAGTTTACATGTGGAAGTATATTCACAATATTAATACTTTGTTTCCTGTGCACATATATATTCAAGTTTATTAATCTAAATGCATAAAAATTACACAATGTATTTTATGCATAGTAGTTGTGCTGACAAAAGAAACCCAAAACAACAAAACAACTGAGTATCATTCTGAATATAATGGGAACTAGAAGCAGTTGCCCAAGACAGATGCAATATGTCCATCAGCTAATTGATGATATGTTGTGAAGGCAGAAGTTCCTGCATTTGCTGAATTCTAATTTACTGTCAGTGTTTTGTTTCTGTTAAAAGCAATGCTTTTTGAGCATACTTTCCACAAGAACTTCAAAGAAAAGGGAGATGCTAATTTGAGGAATGACAAGCTGCCATTCAGCTGATCACTGATACTGTGGTCTCTGTGGTGCTATGACTTTCTAATTCCTATTGACTTCAAAACTTAGGGGAACCTCAGCTCACTGTCTATCACAGAAGCAAGGTGCTAAGCTTGCTCCTTCATTCAACACTGGTTTCTCTTCTTCAGTGAAAACTGTAATTAAAGAATTACCATACAGGGAAGATACACCTACACATTTGTTCCTTCTCCTTGGTCAGCTGTTTCTGCAGAGAAAGTAGTTCCCCATTCTTGCAAAATTCCTGTAGGTTCTATTGAATACATTTGCTTACACTAACTAGGTCTTTACAGAACTGCTACACCAGTGAGCTCAACATTCACAGATTTGCAATTCTAATACAGGTCTGAGCTTATGTTATGAGTGAGATGGCTTTGCTCAACTCTTCTTAGCTGACAGTGTTTACCTAGTTTTAATTTGAGATCTTCCTGATAATCTATACTTAGTTGGTTTTCTTACAGTTTGTTAATAAAAACTTTCTGTAATTCTCAGCTCTCTCTCAAAGAATATCAGTCCACTGCTGTTGGGTATGGTGTGAACAGATTTCAGGATCACACCACTAGGCCCAGTATTGAACCTTAGGGGACACTACTAGTGACAGACCTGTGACACTGATCCCACACTCTGGGATCTGCTGTTCGGATAGTTCTCAATCCTCCTCACTGTCCACTCACTGAGCCCACATTCCTGAGCTTGCCTATGACAATACTGTGAGAGACAGCATCAAAAGC
Source organism: Pithys albifrons albifrons (assembly GCF_047495875.1). Taxonomy (NCBI): domain Eukaryota; kingdom Metazoa; phylum Chordata; class Aves; order Passeriformes; family Thamnophilidae; genus Pithys; species Pithys albifrons. The sequence goes on along the minus strand of NC_092459.1, from coordinate 19,983,689 downwards.
ATTGCTGTAGTCAAGGTAGAGAATATCCACTGTGCTCTGTGGGAGAAGACCCCGACTTTCTCAAATGGCAGAGATACTACAAATGGTGGATTGAGGAGGACGTGGATGTGGAGAAGCCTAAGGCCCTCAATACTGATGCCGTGCATGGGTTGCATAAGGATATGGATCGCCATATGCCCTACATGAACATTTCCCCAGTTTAACAAATTACATTACTAGTATGGCTTCCCTATTGTATTTTCCCTTAGTCACTCCTATCCTATTTTCTTCTTTCCATAATCGCTCAGGGTTCCTTTCCCACCACTCTTTCCCATTGGTTCCCTTTTGCTGCATTGCAGTGGTTTTCCCTGTTTGATTATTGGTTATTATGAAGTTTCACCCCTGTTCCCCATTAGTCCGTTTTTGATCCCTCATTTGCATACCCCTGGACCAATGGGAAGCTTGGTAAAACCCCCTTTTCCAGAACCTTTCCCACCAAACCCTATATAAACCCTGTACTCCCAATAAAGTTGCTTCCTTCGTTGCCACTGAGCCTGAGTAAAAAGTCTCTTTGGGGTTCTGCGCGGGATCAGTGCGGAGGGAGCCGCCCAGGGCTTTGAGGGGCAGGATCTAAAAGAGCTATTATCACTAGAGCTGCATATCACTTAGCCCCGTTGGAGCCAAAGACCTCTCACCAATAACTGGTGTCCTCATCATCCACTGATAGCGCTCCCCTCATCCATCCAGGTGGTTATTTCATCATAGAAGACAACTGGTTTGGTCAAGCATGATTTATCTTTAGTGAATCCATGCTGACATCTCCTGATCACCTTCTTATTATCCATGTGGATAAAGATGGCCTCTAGAATGAGACACTCCCGCACCTTCAGGGATTGAGATGAGGCTGACTGACTGGGAGTTCCCTGAGGCTAGCTGGTTGGGAGTCCCCTGAGTCATTCTTCTTGCCCGTTTTGAAGACTGGAGTGAGATTTGCTTTCTCCCAGTCCTCGAATGCCTCTCCTGATCTCCATGACATTTCAGAGATGATCATAAGTGGATCTGGCAATAGTGTCCTCCAGCTCTCTCAGCAGCCATGGATGCATTCTGACAGGCCCCGCAGTGTCAAGGTGGATGTCAAGTTTGCCTGTTCATAATTGCTGTCTGATCCCTCAGGTTGATCATCTGGACAAGAAAGTTCCTTACTTGGCTAAGGAATACATACTCTCTTTTTTGGCTATTTTGAGAACTAAGTGTCTAAAACTAAACGCAGGCTCATGACTTCGACTGTGTAAATAAAGTATGTAATTTTGGACCTGAATCACTTTAAATGAACAGGGAAAACTTCTGCAGACAATCCAGCCTGTTCATGCTGGGCCATTGTGAAGTTAGGAATTCAAATCATTTTATTAAAGAGAAAATGACCATGGGTGAACATAACACTGACACAGACCAGAAACCTAAGAGCAATCCAGCAAAATGCAGTTCTCCCCAGATAAACAGCACAAAATAATGTAAAATGGAGGGTTAAAAATATTTGCACACTTGCAGCCATTAAACTGTGAGGCTCCTCAGATCTCCTTCAAGAAAAGTTTCCCTTTCTTTGGCATTGTGAAACTTTCATTTGGAAACTCCTTATCATTGAAGGAATACCAGTAATACATTGTGAAAACAAGTACCCAGCATACAAAAGACAGTCCAATTGCTTAGTGTTGGCCGGAAATCTGAGATGAAAATGACACCTTTATTTTTTCCCTAGTGTAGAATCTGGATTATATATTAATTTATACAATTAATGTCTTATCTTTTCAATCAATTAAGTTTATATAATATGGAAGGATTTAATATTTCAAATTTCAGTTGTTCAAAAATATATGTATTTAGATGGATGTTGATGGGAAAACCATTGTTACACAGAACCAAATTCAGTGATACTGAAAATTAATTCTATCAACTCTAAAAAGCATTTTAGAGGTTGTATTAAAAGCAATTTTTTAAAGCATATTAGATGAGGAAAATTGGCCCAAAGAGAGGAAAGGGTGCACTTGTGAGATATATTTGCATAGCAACATAATTAATACTTATTATCTTCAGTGAACAAGCTACAATAAGAGGCCTGACATTTCACAGAAAGGGATGACATAATCTTGTGTTTAAAATTTAGGACATAAAGTCTATTTCATTTTAAACTGGACCTGTTAACCCTTTCTATGAAGAAAACAGGGTCTTTTTTTTTCATCTTTTTTTGGTTCTTATTTTTACTGTCTTTGTTAGTGGCCTTCTTCAAAAGAGCTACTCAATGCTGCAGTGTGTTTTCTTAGCTGCAACAGTGGAACAAATAGCCAACTCTGAAGAGGATATCCCTCAAATGCTCAAATCAAAACAGATCAGAAGTGTTTTCCGACACTGCTGTTAGTGACTTAGTGTTTGGGTGTTTGGTTTTTTTTTTGCAATAAATGCCTATTCAGTAGCGTCATTGGAAAGATCCAAGTACACCAAATTTCTCAGACATTTAGCAACAAACATTGAGTACAAAAGGAGTTTTGGTCTCTGGTCTACAAATGTCCAGGGCTTCATGAACTGTTTCTGAGGTGCTGTTGCAGTTTATTCTCAGTAAGCAGCTCAATTCCCACACAACTGCTTGCTCACTGTTCCACAGTTGGATGAGAAAAAGAATTGGAAAGGTGAAAGCAAGTGAAATCATGGATTGAGAAAAAGATAATTTAATAGGTTAAGCAGCAGCTTAACCTGTGTATGCAGGTGTGGGAATACAGGACATGTTGTTGGAGCTTAATGCATTTTTTTTCTGTACAGTTTTGAGTTCTAAGAAGTTATGTATCCCCTCCTGCCCCCTGCACACAGTTTCAGTATCCCCCATCTTTCCTCTTCCCCCCCACCCCGGGTTTACCCCCTGTGGTTTCTCTTGATCCCTAAGCTGCTATTGGTCCGTTATGGGTGTTTCTCTGTTGGTCCTCTGGGCTGCCCATCATCTGGTGTTGCCTTACCCCCAAGCCTATCATGACTGAGTTCTTGAACCCTCCCCTCAGATACCGTCATTGTATGTTAATGGTTACTGAATGTCCCCCCTTTTCCTCTTCTTCCCCCAGCTCTATGTTATGAACGTGAGAGCAACCTGGGAGTTCTGACTGATAGGAAGTTGTACATGAGCCAGCAGTGTGTCCAGGAGGCCAAGAAGGCCAATGGCATCCTGGCCTGTATAAGGAATAATGTGACCAACAGGATGAGGGAAGTGATCCTTCCCCTGTATTCAGCACTGGTGAGGCTGCACCTTGAGTATTGTGTTCAGTTCTGGGCCCCTCAGTTCAGGAAAGATATTGAGGTGCTGGAGCGAGTCCAGAGAAAGGCAAGAAGGTTGGTGAAGGAACTGGAGCACAAGCCCTATGAAGAGAGGCTGAGGGAGCTGGGGTTGTTGAGCCTGGAGGAGAAGAGACCCAGGGGAGACCTTATGCCCTGTACAACTGCCCGAAAGGAGGTTGTAGCCAGGTGGGGATTGGTCTCTTCTCCCAGGTAACCAGCAGTAGGACAAGAAGGCACAGGCTTAAGCTGTGCCAAGGAAGGTTTAGGTTAGATATTAGGAAGAAATTCTGGGTTTATTGCTAAGCTTTTTATTTTCAGGTTCTCCCACTCTGCCTCGTCCCCCCCCCCCCCCCCCCAAATTAAAAGAGAGATCATTAGGACAAAAGATAATGATCACATCATTTCCTTCTGTTTTGCAAATTTTCTGAGCCTGCAAGCATTTTTTTCCTCCCTGCACAGAAAAGGTGTTTTCTAATTCCAAATTTGCTGTTAATTCTACATTGGTTAATACTCCTGTCAAAACTCTGTAGGTTAGACAAGCTATCTTTCCTAGAGGTTGAAAGCTGACCTTTGTGCTTACTTCATGAGGAGAGTTTAATTAGATCCTTTCTAGGGCCATTGGCCATTTCCAAAATTCAACAACTGAAGAGATTATTCAATTACATTACCCTGCTCTTACTCTTCAGAATTCTGCTCTCTTAGCAGTAAAAGGGAAGAAGAAAATGGTTTCAAGTAACCTAATTTTTACATCGTTTGTCTTCTTCAATAAAATGCATTTTAAGATTTAGGAATACTATAAGATCTACTCTTGTGACCCAAAAGAGTAAGCCCAGGTTAAGTAGGAGGGATCTCATAAAAAAGCACCTTGAAAGTAGAGGAGGTTAAAGAGACAGCTGTACTACCAAGAGGAATAACATGTAGCGGGAAGAGGAGTGTGAGCTTTTTCCCCTTCAGTCAAGAAATTTCAGAAAAAACATATGCTGTAACATTTATTTTATGAACTTGGTTTTTTTTGTTCATCTGAGTCACACCATCATTTCAATTGTTAGGTACACACACATGAAAATTATTTTTTAGTTTCACATGTGAGAAGTTTACTATTCAAAATGGAAGTGAAATACTACTTTTCTAGATTGTCATTAAGGTTTTTGCTTCTGTGTTATAAAGTTCCTCTTCATCTTGATAAGATGCATGCAAAAGCCTTGAAAAATACAGAATATTTACATTAGAGCAATCAATATTCTGTACATGATTTACATAAATTTATAGCTAAGCATATTCCCTGTATTTGGAACTAGATATTCATTAACACCAACACATATAGGCCACAGTGTACATACAGCTTTCTAAAAAGCTCTTTTCCCCCTTCAGCCTAGAAATTCAATAATAAGTTAAAAATGTATGAAGGGACATTTGCGACTGGACTTGCCTTTGCTGCACTGGCCTTTTTAGCCACCAGCACACCTGCAACAAGTGTGGGTAGTGCCCTTCCCAAACCTTCATTTGCAAAGCCTAGCCATTATTATGATGAAGAAGGGATGTGGAGGTAAGTGAAAATGGTGAGGTTATAACAGACATGGGGATAAACCAATCATACTTTTCAGAGAATAGGAGTTTCTCATGCTTTGGAAATTTCCTACTTTTTTTGAGGATCTCTATAAAAGTTATGACATTTTATGGTTTATTGTTGAAAAATATATGTGAAATAAATTGAATTTCACTCTCATTTCTTTCTCCTTAGGAATCTAAAACCATATCCACACTTGAAGTATAAGAAAAAGATGCTGTCTGATTCCTACCCATAAGAGGCATATTATGGCCTTTTCTTTTTTTAAATTTTAGTTTTTAGTGTTAAAATACAAACCTTGACCCATTCTGAAATTAACATGAAGCTGATTTGTTTTGTTTTGTTTTTTCACTTTATATCCTTGGAACTCAGATTAAAATGTTCTTTACTATGGTAACTGACTAGAAAAAAAGCACCTTTCCTCTCATAACTGCTTGGACAAAATGAGACTAGCAACTGAATAACATTCTTGTGACCACCAAGCAATATTCAAATTAATAAAGAAAATAAAATAGCTTTTATTTATTGTAGCTTTTATTTTATTGTAGCAATACAAAGATGAGGGAAAAAAAGCACTTCTTTTTACAAACCACTTCCATGTGATTCCTAAGTCACATTTTGAGAAGCACCAACCAGCAGGCAGTCATAAGAATACAACTCAGTGACAATTTTCTACTTACTGGAACATTTTGGGTTTAAAGGTTCAGATGAAACGTAAAACTTGTGTTCAGGCTCACAGAGGAAAAGCTGAAAAAGAACCAGGAAACAAGCGGAAAGCAAGAATGCAAATGAACCCAGATAAGATTAGGTGAAACGAAAATTCAACACCGAAAACAGCAGGAGAAAAAAGAAAAGGAAGAAGGAAAGCATAACAGTAGCTCATGCTCACGCTCTCTAATTGAATGTGACAAGTACAACACACTCCAGAATTAAAATGCACTCCAGAATTAATTCCTGAGGCTTTGTCTAGATTAGTAAACTAAACAGTTTAAGGGCAAACACTTGAATACTGCTGTGTGGACATTTATGCTACTAAGTCTCTGCCATAGTTTGTCTCTGGCTAGTGCAGACTGAGATTGGGCTGAGCCAAAGTCAAGAACTGCTCCTGCCAGCCCTGCAGAAGGGAAATTCTTTTGGTTTCTGGAAGGGCAAAGCAGTGGAGAGTGCAAAGACATCTCAGATACATGGGTACAAATCCTGTTTTGCTGCTTGCACTCAGAAGAAAACTATGGCTTCTGCACAGTTTAGAACAGACATACTCAGTGTTCATTCAATCCACTTTAAGAACCTGAATTACTCAACCTTCTGCTTTCCACACCCCTAAACCAACAAACTACTAGCTTTATATCACTGTGAGAAACCTCAGCAAAACAACTGGAAAAGCTGGCATTTCACATCTCTTTAATAATATTCCCTTATTTTTCTGTAAATAAGTGTTAGTTTTTCTTTGCAGTCAAATCAGGCGTTGAAGACAGCATAGTTCCTTTACATTGCAGAACCTGATTTGGCCAAATTTAGATTGATTTTGTTAGGTAAGCTCAAGTTATTGTTTATTTCTGAACATCATCTGTGAAGTAATACAATCTATTACTGTCTAGTAACAGTATTTTCATGGTGTGTATTAGAGTTGTTAGCATTGCTGTTGCCAATATTACCAATGGCTGATCTGATCTTCTGATCTTATTACTAGTAATACTCATACAGTATATAGAATCATAGAATCATAGAATGGCTGGGGTTGAAGGTGACCTTGGAGATCATCTATTTTAGGAGAAAGCACTGCCTGAATCACAGTAGTCTCATAGTGGTAAGGAAAACTGTTACGTGTACGTGGAACATACAATGCTTAGAAATTCATACCTCCAAATGCTGCCCTTTGCAGTCTAACTGTAGTGAGAAAGATAAATGGGATGGTGGACATCAAATTGCCATATATTTATGATTTCTAACAGGACCTGCTCTGAAGTTTTAAAAATGCTGGTGTGATTAACAGTCCATGCCTGTTAATTTAAATTTCAATCCAAGTCTATTAGTCTACTCCAAAAATCTTATCCACAAAGTACTGTAGGCGACTTGTAAAACATCTATTAACCTGGGATTTCTTTGTTTTATTCTGCATTCACCTTTTTCACACTTTAATGCTATTTTAATCTTTCTCATTATCCATGAAATACAATAGTTTAGAAACAAGATTGTTTCTAAACAATTGAAGATTTTTTTTAACTCCTTCATTATTTTTTTTAAAAAGTGTTTAGACTTCCAGGAAACATTGTAACAGCAGCAAGATTGTGCTGGTTTAAAGGTGAACCAGCAGGGGAAATGAACTCACCACAAGAGAGATTATAAGTCAGACCTAAAATTTAATAATAATATTACAATAACAACACTGACACACAAGGGAAATTGCTTTCAACTCACAAAACCCCAGCAGTGTAACCCAGTGTCCTGGGGCACAAACACAAGGGGGTTTGTTTGCCCTTGTGCTGAGATCCCTGTGGTTCCCCCAAGTCCAGAGCAAAAGGAAAAGAAAAACCTGTTGGTGCAGGCAAGGGCTGTGGTCTGGGCGAGAGCGGGGATCTCCTCCTGTCAAGGTCCTGCTGCTGCTCTGGATCTGACAAGAAGTTCCCGAGGTCTTCTTACCCACCACTTATGTACCCTCAGGGAGCACTCAGTCCCTCCCCCTGGGCGGGGACTCACACAATGGGTGATTAACTCTGGGAGCCAGGGGGTGTTGAGCTGTTGATGGCCCCTTAGCAGCTCCGCCCCCCTCAGGCTGGGTGTGAAGGTGATAATGGCTCCCTGGGCAGCTGCTGCTAATGGCCCATTGACCTTGGGGAATGAATAGAGGGGGTAGAATACACAGCTTTGATCACCCCCACACAGGGTTAGCTGGTCCCTCCTGCTGAACTAGGACAAAGATTTAAAAATCCAGATTTCTACAGTATTGGGCCATTCCACTACCTAACTTCAACAACAAATACAAGCCTCAGATGGACCAAATCAATTTGCATTTAAAAGGGAGATGTAAGAATGCTGTAGGAATCTTTACTCTTCATAGGACCTATCCTAAGTCCAATGTGGTGTGACATGAGGGAGAGCTCCCAGTGCTGTTCCCATCTGATGAAAGGGAGGCTATGTAAAAGCTGTGGCTTTTCAGATTAGGAGTTTCAGATTGTTGAGTTTATTCCATTCTTATTTTAACAAAATAATAATATTAATGGTGAAAAGTATAATTCTAGTTTTACATTGCTATGGTAACCTTGTGAAAAATAAAAATCAAGAACATAACAAAAATCTTACAATATTCATATACAATATTATTTTCAGGTGGATACATTCTGCTAATGATGGCAATTGTGGCAAATAAAGGTGGCTGAAAATTATTTCTGTTAAAAGATTAACATAATAAATATAATAATCTGATCTTTATTTTTACAACTATAGACATAGATTCATCTAAAAGGCATGATACCATAACATATTAAAAATAAGACGTACAGCAGATGGATTAGTGCTCATGGTATATACTTAGAAACTTTAGTAAATATCCCTGTTGTAATTTCTATGCCATTTCCTAATATGGTAGGTAGTCATAATAGTAGCTTTGAATTCTATAAAAGACATTGAACAGGACCAGAATACATAAACTCTATAGAAATCAGAAAACATTTATTCAAACTACTAGGGTTTTTATAACTGTACATTCAACCCTTGTCCATGTAAGAGTCCAAATGTCCTGAATAAATGCAGTTCACATGTGTACTTGTAAAATTAGTTCATTGGCTATCAAAAGGGCAACAAATATTTGCAAATTCTAGAAAAATGAGAGTGAGTGAATGCAAGAGAGTGGAAGAGTGAGTAATCTATGAAACAAATTAATATGCTATAAAATATTTAAGAACAAAATAGTATTATAATTATGCTGTGTAAAGCTGGTATATTTACAGAATTATCACTGAAGATTGCTATTGCATTTTTTACTCAGTCAGTTACTCCAGCTAAATACTGCAGTATGTATACTTCAATTACTTCCATGTGTAAAGCTGTTTTGTCATCCTGTTACCATAAAATACTTGAAAAATAATGAAAGGAAGCTACTGAGTTCTTAATGCTACAGCCCAGTAGCTTTCAATGACAGATGGATAAAAACAAGCAAAGTCTCTGAAAATACGTTTTTATAAATTCTGCTAATCTCAGTATGAATCATTCAAATGCTGGTAAATCCAACATCTGTGCATTTCTAAAATAGAACAAAGACAACATAAATGTTACAAAGCAGATTTTTTCTATATTTCAACATAAATTTGCTTGCTAATGGTCAGTGATTACAAGTTCAACCATGTCACACTCTTGGAGGCAAAACTTCCCTAGGAGAGTAGTAGGGAAGCTTTAAAAACTTGCAGTATGGCACAGAGATCTTAAGTGGTGGTTAGTAGGAAATCTATAGTGGAAGTAAGAACTAAAAGAACTTTTAATTATATAGAAGATAAACTAACAAACACTGAGGAAGAGCTCATGAATATGTGAGAATGAGATATATAGATCTTTGTGGGCTTCAGGTCATATGTTTGATTAGCAGACACTGAAGGAGGAGTCTGTAACAAAGAGAATCAGCTGTCTGTTTCTAGGTGTGCAACCAGCAATATCTCTGATAAAATAAGCTAGAAACAATTAAAATCAGTGGGAGGGGTGTCAAATATTAGCCCAGATCTCTAACACCTCAGATTATGAGATGGCCACTGAGCAACAGTGGTGCTTTAGGAAAAATAAGAGATATTTTTTTAATGTTTTTTTTCCCATTCTGTGATAATTCTGAGCTCCAGAAAAAGGCTGTGAAGCCCAAATAATCTTCGGTATCTTCATAAGCAAAATCAGATTTTAGCCCATTTTATTTTTTGACTGAAGTGGAGGTTGAACCAGACAGAATCCAAAGGTTCTTCTCAACTAAGAATCCCTATGATCTGATGATTTCATATTTTTTTTATAACCTGACACCTGGAATGACTGTGCTGTCCTATTTTCATAGGTGTGATTTTCTTCAGCCAAATATTGAGCAAAGCAATTATTTATATGTTCTCTTAGGGAATATTTGTCTTTGAAAATTAAGAATTACAAAGGGAAAATACAAATACTGAAAGAAAGAGGTACAAATACAGCAGTAATAGTGATGGGACAGCTTATACGGACAACCCTGGTTTTATTATGGAAAGGTCCTGTGCAGCTGCCAGCAGTCATGATGTCACTTTGCAGGCAGTCACCAAGGTCACTAAATTCAGGGGTTTTGTTTGCCAACTTTCACTCTTTTTAGACAGGAAAGCAGTTAAAATCTCTGTTTAAAAATAGTGAAAAAGCACAGTCGACTTTTGAGGTACTGGGAAAGACAACAGTTAAATGCCAGAGAAAATAAGTAGAATTTGTCTGGAGTGGTGCAGAGAGTGGAGTTACTGGTTTGTAGGACTGTATCTCTATGAATAACACAACCTGAAAGAGGCAAAAGGATACAGAAAGCCAAGCAAAAATAAGAACCATGAGTGACAGTGGCCCAAAAGGCAGAAGACATAGATTGATATATGTGCTCTTGAGAAAGACTGGAAATGAGGTTGTGAAAGAAATTAAACCTTCCGGAGTGTACTCCAGTGCTCAGGATGGCAGAACAGCTCCTGTGCTGTGATACTGAGTGAAACCTAAAATAGCATTGCAAATCCACCTCATTGGTGCCTTCAACTATAAAATACAGAACTGAATTCATATTTCAGGTAAAATATTTTTTTAAAAAACAAGCATTGCATGGTATGGCTTAAAGCGTTACTCACACATGTCAAACCCTCATGCATTTTACGATCTAACTTCAAAGTCAGGTGAATTCAGTTACTTTTGTTTAAAAATTATTTGGAAGTATTTCCAGGTTTTAAAAATGTGTGCCTGAACTGTGGGGAAAAAATGATGCAACCCTAACATCTTTTTTTGACTAGAAACTTATAAATAAAAAATGGCACACATAGGTAAACTGTCAGGCTTTGAAGAACTCCAGGCATGGTAGCATACACTGTATTAGTAGTATATACCATAACAGAACGTCTGTTATTTTACATCTATTAATTCATATAGCTTTCTGAAAAGCATTATATTTCATTCATTATTCTGGTATGACAACTTTTATTCATTTTTGCTGTCATCTTTTGTGAAAGGAAAGTCTCCCTGTATGGTCAAAACCTTGTAAACAAAGTATCTATCATACACAGAAAATCACAACTTAACTTTGCAATATCTTACCATGATCTCTACACTTAGAGTCTCTAAGGGAGAATTATGCAGAGAATACACATTTTAATTCAATGACAGTCAAACCTTAGTCCATTCCTGTCTCTGGGCACTGAACTGTTTCTAAGTGCTCTATGTAATGTATATAAAACCCCCAGATTTTTACCATAGAATCAAACAATCTTCACATTTGGAAAAGACCTCTAAGTTCATCAAGTCCAAGCATTAACCTAGCAACATCATGTTCACCACTAAACCATATCAGCAAGTGACTGAATCATAAGCTTTTTGAGCACTTCCAGGGATGGTGACTCCACCACTTTTAATTTATTATTTTCTGGACTTCTGTACCTCAAAATTATTTCATTTTAAAAAATTTAAAAAAATAAGAAAGTAAAATAAAAGTTTGAAAATGAGTGCTCTAAATGTAGAATAGGATTTTATAGATATGGCTTCTATTGAACTAGCCAAAAATCTTCCATAAATTTTCCAGAAAGTAACACACAGATAAAACTCTTCACTAGGAATATTTTATCCAACAGTTTATTATTTTGTAGTCTATTTAAATACCTACAGTGGTTCCTCTTAACAATCTGGAATTTTATTAGGGATCTGTCCTGTATATTTCAGTAAATAAATATAATATGGAAAGGAAAATTATGAATAAAATATTTATTCCCATTTTTTATTATATTTGTCTTGCATAGGTATTGAAGAAATGTTAAGGCTCTTTGGTCTGAAACACTAGAACCTTATATTTCAATAAAATAATAACAAGAAGAAGAAGAAGAAGAAGAAGAAGAAGAAGAAGAAGAAGAAGAAGAAGAAGAAGAAGAAGAAGACGATAAAAAAACACCAAGTGCAGGAATAAGAAGAAAAAACTATATAATATTTTATGTAAGTATACCTATGCATAGCATAGGTACTTCTCTTTCTGAATTCATATGGTCATTTTATTTTAAACTTCCAGTACTGAAGGATATATCTCCCCATGTGTTTTTGTGGAGCACCTCACTATGATTTGTCCCAGGTGATCAAAATGAGTCTATAGGTACTTTTCCCTTATAAATATTAAATAAATGTTTGCACTCATTGTGATTTTTATTTCATATCTCATTGATTACATTGAAGGAGGCAACACAAAAACACTTTCTCATTGTTTTGTTGGTAATCTGATTAATATAACCCTTTTTCTTCATCAGTTCTGTGCATTACTGTGGTACACGAAGGATTGGACTTCTAGGTAAATATTTACAATATCTTTTCAAATTGTAGGGGATTCAACAGTACCTCTAAATATAGAGCTTTGAAACATTCTCTGTAGACTTTAAAAATGTAGTGCATGATCTTAGGCTTCATGGCAAAATAAATGTCTGGAATCCAAGTTTAACTAAGGCACCTTACTTAGCAACTTTATTAACAGTCATTTCATCTCACTTTTCCTATCTAAAAGTTAGATTATACTCTCAGCTGGAGTTCTCATACTTTCAGTACAGAGAGAAAAATCACCTTGAGAAGGCAAATTATTTTCCATATTTTACATGTGTTTCAGTATTGGATGAATTAGATTACCCAGAACTACCTGTGATCATGGTTTTTTCATAGTTAAAAATTATTTTAATCCCTAAAGTATAGATCTTTTTTTCTCTTACACAGCACCTCAAATAACTTTTGACTCTTATCCTTACAGTGGCATCTGGAAACAAGGTGAAATGTTAGACATTATATAGTCATTTAACAGGATATGGTACTGACAGACCTTACATTTCAAACAGGCAACACCAAAAAGTTACAGAAAAGGGTATAACTTCTGTTAGCTGAGTATGGCGAGACATAAAATTCAGAGAAGGGCAATAAAAAAGATCAAAAATTCTATGCAAAGGACGAGTACATAGTAAAGGTCATTTCTATCTGGGAAAGACTTACCTGAAGGTAAATACTTGGATTCTGAGTAGCAAGGATGGATGAGAGGGGCATGATTTCTTTAATTTCTTGGAATTAAAAACACTGAAGCAATAGTAAATGCAAAGACAATAAACAGGACTTAGAAAAATTCCAGAAATTTGCTTTGTTTAGGCTGGGAGATTGTTTTGCTAGTGACTAGTGACAGGACAAGAGGAAATGGTCTCAGGTTGTGCCAGGGGAGGTTCAGGTTGAACATCAGGAAGAATTTTTTCAGTGAAGGGGAGGCTAAGCATTGGAACAGGCTGCCCAGGGAGGTGGTGGAGCTACCATCCCACAAAGTGTTCAGGAAATGACCAGATGTGACATTTACTGCCACGGTTTAGTTGGAACGGTGGTGGTTGGTCAAAGGTTGGACTCAGTGATCCTGGAGGTCTTTTTCAACCTTAAGAATTTTAGAATTCTATGATTCTATGAAAGCAAAGGTTGGAAACAATAAGTGTAGTGTACCTGTTTGGCCTGACACAGCCATACCTTTTGAGAGTGAGAGGTCAGTTTGCACTTATTTTCTTCTCTCTGAGGAGATTAATTTTCTCCCTAGCGTGATTCTTTTAGAACACTAACTCACCAGGTGCACCTGGAGAAGGAAACTGTATGCACATGACATTAATTATGTAATTGCTGGTCCTGGAGTTGTAAAAGGATATTTTCCAAAAATCAGCATCCCTCATCTTAGCTCATATTTTGGTAGCAAGCCCAAACAGCAAGAAGCTTATGTCGTGTCAACACCACTTTGTGCAGAGGAAGTGAAATCTGTCACAATCCATGCTTTTACTGTCTGTGGGGTGCAGACTCTGGAGAACATTATTCTTCCTTCTGGGTACAGGTTTCCTGGCTATGGGATCTATTGACATCATTCCAGATTGCAGCCTGAGAGCAAAGTGGTATATATGCACTGATGGGAATAGGTGACAAGGCAGTAAACCAAGCTTCTTTGCCCTTTGAGGTGCTGCTACTTTTTATTTGTATAAAAATTATTATTTTAAAAAATATAAAGCAATAGAACAATCATAGTTGCAATGCTTTATAGCAAAAGGACTTAAAAATAAAAGTAAAAATTGTTTGGAAAGTCAAAATGAATATCAATCTAATGTAATGCTACTATCAAATACAGTGTTGTTCTGTATACATGACATAGTGATTATAGACTAATATAGAATATCAATATAATTTTTATTAAAATCCAGATAAAGTGTGACAATCTACCTAAAAAAAAAGAAGTAAAAAAAAATTCAAACAAACACAAAAATCCATCAAGATAAAATGTAGTAAAAGGTACTGAAGTATAATGAGATTATTCACAGTAAACATTTTATTGTAGTACACTAATTTCTTTAAATCAATCTTTTTAGCAGGTAGTGATTATCAAATTAATACTGTGCACACCCCTTACCACTTTGTGGATTTAATATTGTTAACTGAAGCCAAACCAATTAGTATATGCTGATACACTGCCCTTCAGACATCACTAGATTAGACATAGTTTCATGGTACCAAAACACATAGGAAGCATATGCTGCACACAAAAAAGTATTTTGCTAGGTTTTGTGAAAAGTAATGAGATGAATAGTGTTTTATGTGTTGTGTAATGATACCTTTAATTTGGAATCTGAAAATAGAATCTTCATGATTAGTTTTTTGTTGGGTGCTTTTTTTTGGTTGCTATTGTAAGGAGGTTGTTCCTTTTGAATGTACATTGGATTAATGAACAAACATAACTTGCAGACACAGAATCTGAATGTGGCTGTAGGTAATTTATGTTTTTTTGTCTTTTGCTTTTTCTTTTGTTCAGTTTTGTGGGGGTTTTTTGAAGACTGAGCAATGCTGCAGACTAATAGTTTATGGCAGTCAGCTAATGAGTTGAAATTTAAGTGAGACAGAAGGCATAAACAATGGAAAAGTGTGAAAAATTGAAATGACAGGGTTGTTAAGGTAACTCTGTCTTGGTTATGTATTTTTGAAGCTTATTATAATGCAGTGAAATGAAAACTTAATAAACATATTTAGTCATTATGAAGAAAAGAAAAGACATCTTATTTATCTACAAGATGCACGGATTTGCTGTCGCTGTATTGTGGTGGAAATGAAGCAAATGACAAACAGTACCCAGCTGCATCATATGACTGGCCATCACCAATACAGAACATTAAAAAGTAATTTTAAGAACTTTTCTTTTCACATTAACTTTGTAAAACCAGCTGACTCCGTGATTTTGCAAATGAGAATTTAAATGAAAATGCTTTGTCCATTGAGAGCATGGGAAGAATGCTAACAGGGTTTTGCAATTACTGTAATGATGTGCTTTTAGTGCAATGGTTTTGCTTATTTAAGTAAATAGTTTCATGCTTACACATGCTCACAAAACCCGACACCAAAGAAACTGGATAAAAACAGTGATTCATTGTCCTGTCATTGAAATATCATTGCCTGTGTGATTCACTAGTACTCATGTATGTTTCTTCTCTTGCTAAAGTTGCAATCTGTTTTGACTAATATGGTGTATTAGTGCAATTGTCATCCTGAGCTTTACTGTGCTCTTACTCCTTCTCCAGTTTTCTCAAATTTCTTGTCCCTAGAATTTCAGAAAAAGCAGATAAAGTAAGTAGGTCATCCAAAAAAGCTTTTGAGGTTATAATGTTCATTGGTGGTAGTTTATGAGAAGATTAAGATGGAGAGACCAACAGTGATGAGTGTCAGATACAATAACATAAAATAAAGGCACAGATAAGAGACTCTGAGAAAAGGATATCAGTAACTCCATATGCTGCTATCAGACTATTACTTGAACTAAAAGAGGTCAAATAAGAATATGACAAGAACAAGTTGCATTTTAACCTATGAATAAATTTTAAAATATGTATAATACCATTGGTGCCAGTTGTTTCCTGAGAATGGTGGAAATGAGAATGCCAGTTACAGTAGCTGAAGAAAGATTGGACCATTACTGTCCTGAATTTGGCATCTGATCTGGCAGCTAAGGCCATGACTGGTTTTCCCACATAGATATCAAGTTGCAATACATTTTGGAACTGGGTTAAAATGTTCTTTATGTGCTGGTAGAATGTCTCTTTATTTTTGGTTGAAAGGTACACTGCCAACTGGAAATTTTATGATATACAACACTAATTATTTTGGTTATCTTTGTAGTGGAAGAACTTGGTAAATGCAGAAACCAAATCCAAAATTCACAAGGAAATACTGAGACAATTAGAAATATTTTACAATTAGAAATTATCATTACACTACTGGCAGATTCTTGAGATGTCTATATGATGTGTCTGCTTTGCTCTTTTTGTGAACATTTTTTTTTCCTGGGGGAAATGAAGAAAGAAAAAATGTACTTAACTGATTGATCTAGGTATAAGACAGAAAATTTTGCATGTATTCTTAGTATAATTTGTATCTAATGAAAAGTATTCACAAGAGTCTGTTCTTTTCTTGTCTTTCTGGCAAAGCTTGTAGCTTGTAGCTTTGCCAGATAATGTGCTTCAAAAATAATTCAAAGATGAGGTTTATAATTTTGGATTTACAAAGAGGAAATTATATTCTGTAATCCAGTAGTGGCATTGCCAATTACAAAGCTCTCTCTATATCTATTCAGTCTATTTAAGGTGAAAATAAAATTAACCTGTTTGATAACAAATTACCAATACATTATAATGCCTGTCACTCACTCTACGGTAGTAAAAGTTTTTTGGTTGAATTTTTTTTTAAATTATATTCTCTTAGTGAGCACTGAAAGCAATTATTTATTTAAATACTAATTATTCTGTTATTAAATGCATTAGCTTTGCTACTGCTCACATATTCAATACAGAAAAGTTCTTAATCTTGTAATCATTGCTAGGAATAATTGTGTCAATTTTTATAGAATATACATTATAAACTTGGACTTCACCGGAGAAGATAAACACTGCTTACAGTTTTAATGTAATTTCCCCTTTTCTTAAAAATAAACTTGTTTTCTTGTGATGCCAGATTGATTTATCAGATCTCTGGTTTAGGTTTCCATTCTCAGAAATTAACTGGGCTCCTTGAACTGTTCATGTTGAACAACAAGGTAATGTCTTTGATAAACATCTTGGGTTAACTTGTGCATCAGTCCTAAAAAAAAAATAACAGAGTTAATAGGCATCTGAACTATCATCCCCTCAAAAAATTATGAATTCTGTTAGGGAGGACTGGAGTGTCTATAAGGTCAATTCAACAAAATCCATATGAAAAATTACTGTTGTTCTAGGACCGATTTATTTCCTTTACACTGGTTGTCAAAGGAGACTGAAAAAGAAGCTCAAACACAACAGAGTATTCCTATGACTTAGACAACTGTGCAGACAGATGACTACATCTGACTCATGGCTGACATATCCATACAGGCAAAAAAAAGGGATGACTATTCTGCCTGTATTGATATACATATAGCCTTATATGTTAGAAATCGTATATATTTCTTTAGCCTTTGAGTAAGACTTTCAAATACCTAGACTAAGTGCAATAATATAATTATGGAATTAAAATTTCCACCTTTTTATAGGCCACATTTCTTTCTTTTTACGTGTTTGTGCTTTCTTGCCTGCAGCAGTTTGGGCTAGAAGCAAGTTCAGTCATATTTTCTAAATAATTCATTTGTATTTTTCTTTTGAAATGTTTGAAAAATACTTATGTCTGTGATTCACTCATGTTATGCTGCTGGTCAAATAACATGTGTGTGTATTAACCCATAATTCATTTTTTAAAATTACAAAATATTTGAAATAATAAGTTATATGAGTAAATTTAGCAGAAAATTTATATAGCAGATGTGATAGATTGTTTATCAAAGTGTTTCCACTCTTCTCTGCTTCTGAAAATCCAGACCAATCATTTATGGATATATTTAAAACACAACTATGTAAATACTTTTCAAAGTTCTGATTCAAGATTTTATAGAATATCCACTATTGTTCATTTGACCTCTGTAGGGACTGACCTAAAGGTCAATGATATCTCAAACTGTTCTTCCATTACTTTATCAGTATTTGGATCAGTGACTTAGCCCAAGCTTCAAAAGGTCTTTCAATAGAGGCTGCTCTGAATCTCACCAGTGCGTATCTTATCTCATTATCCATTGCTAATTTACATCCTATTTGGAATCAAAGTAGAGTGTGTCAGTTGAAAAACGGTGTATAATAGGATTTTTTTTAATACATTTCCAAAAAAGAATGGTGAATTGGCCAGCAATTACAGCATTTATTTTCAAAATACTAGTATCCCCCATGACCTGGGAATTTGATTCACTTTTTAAATTATATGTGCAAATATAAGTAACAATATACATAAATCTATCCAAAGTATACTGATAATTTTTTTAAAAATGAGATGGGTAACTTTCATAGTTGTTTATATTTATGTTGGTTTCTACAGAAGACTAGGGGGGAGCTGAATCAGACTATGCTATTTTATTTCTGCAGAATATTAAGAGCATCATTTTTTTTTTCCACAGTTAATACAAATTCACTCTTCTATTTTCTGATGCTGAGGTTTTGATAGGTTTCATTTGTCAGAAATATGCATTTTTGTTATGTTAATGGATGGAGAAAGCTCATACAATTTTAAAATACCTTACTCAAAAAGCTCAAAAGGTAAAACCAAACTAGAAATAGCTGTACATCACAAATTTAGGTTTAAAAAGGTTTGCTACAAAGAAAAAAATATTTAATTTAAACTACACATGCAAATTTGTTTCACAGCTTCAGATGGTGCCCAAAGATAATGAAAAACAGTTTCATTTCATATACAAACAGTGATATTCACAGTAATATCAATTGCACAGTGATCAGGTAAATGAGGTTAATTAACTCAGAATATTATTTTGAGGCAGACATTATGCCTCTGCCTGCACAGATGCCAAAATTAAAATAACAGTATCCAAAATATTTCAGCATAGTTCCATAATGTTAGCAATTATGCTACCCAGTCTTTTCTTTAGGTATAGAAATTTAATAGCATTTAAAGGGCCTAGGCAAAACACCAAACAAAAGAGTGTTGTATTTTCAATATTCAGTTCCTGATTCTTATGTTCTTTCTGACCATGT
Organism: Pithys albifrons albifrons; assembly: GCF_047495875.1. NCBI lineage: Eukaryota > Metazoa > Chordata > Aves > Passeriformes > Thamnophilidae > Pithys > Pithys albifrons. The sequence goes on along the minus strand of NC_092459.1, from coordinate 19,964,531 downwards.
ATTCTAGGACTTGAATTAAGGCATTGTTGTCATTCTAGTATTTTAGTTCAAGGTAATGATAAGGGAATCAGATTACCTCTTTGTCTACTGACATAGTTTAGCTCATTGTACAGTCAATGTAGAGATTTTTGGATGACCTAGGTTTCTAATAAAGAACTGAATTAGTAGGTTAGATAGACATGAACATGTATTAGTATAATTACATCCACTAACAGTTAAAAATATGACAAATACATACAAAGGGTGTCAGTCCATTGTATGCCAATTTAAAACAACAAATAAAGTGAATCTGAATACCTAAGATACTGATTTCTCCCCAGACATATGCACACACACCATCCAGAGAAGTTCTACTTTGGTTCCTATAAAATGAAAACTGCCTGTCCAGATTCAATGTTCTTTTAGTTTAGGACACTGATAAAATAACAGAAAATCTTTTACTGTCTTTCTCATCTATTTTCTTCAGTGTAATTCTGTACAATATATTTGAGTTAGTAATTTTTGGGGTTGACAGAAATCAGAAATCTGTATGATACAATTTGCTTTTTTTGTCATATTTATTTTACAAGTCTGATCACAAGAGAATGTGTGCAAGTAGGAGGCATGATATAGGAAGCAAAAATAAGAGCAAAAAATAGTAGTTTGCTCAGTGACCAGTTTTAGCCATATTTCTAGTCTTGGGTACACATGTGATGTGCAACTAAATGGTGGAACATGAATTTTTACTGACATATATGTGTGTATGTATATCTCCCAAGCTATATATAAAGTTACAGCTCCTATTAAACATAAAAGAGAATGTAATATATTTGTCAAATATTTAATTACTATGACATGCTTATTTATTGTGGTTGATTTATGGATCATATTAGACAATAAAATAGGAAAACTAAATTATGTGAATTCAAATATCTTTGTCCTCTTCATTAAAGCTCGAGTTTTATCATTGCTATGTATTTTCCCCTGTTGACTGTTAGATATGCTCAAAGAACAGCCTATTTCCTGTTTTTTGTTATTCCAGCTAAATTGAAAACATCTTGTCAAAACTCACAATACTCTTGCTATCAAAATAATAATGAATATGGAGACCCTTTCTACTTTACTAGTTGGTTGGTTTTGGCCAGCCTGGATCTGTCAAAAAAAGTCTTTTAACTGTGTTAGGCACTGAGCATTTCACAGAATGACTTCTGTTCCACTTAAAGCTGCATAGGAGGGACTGATGTAGCACTCACATAATTGTAAGTGAAATCACTTGCAGAACAAGGAGATCCTTATTTGACACACACCACCACCTATGCTACCCCCTCCCCAGCTTTTCGCCTTTGCGCAGTGACTCTTGTCCATAACAAGCAGCTGAGACATCTCTCCTGGAGCAGAGGTGCTTGCACTCTTTACCTGTGTCAACCAAAGCCCAGCTTGTCAGGACGAAGAAAACTTGCAGAAAATGTCTTTGTAGTGTCTTATCTAAAACATTACTGCTCAAGTGACAGAGCAATGTACTATTAAATTATTGATTATCTAAATACATACATACATTTACATAATTTTGACTCGCTTCTATAAAAATAGGTAGCTAACTCAATGTCATCAAGATGAAAGTAAGACTTCCAGAGACTTGGGAACATGTGCTCTGAAATTTTTCTTTACTTTTTTCTATTGCTTTGGAGTGCATAATCTTCTATGATAAGTTATAAGATAACTGATTTCAACATTTTTTCAGCTGCAGCTGTATAATAAAAAGAGATCCACCTCTGTCTCTCTCTGAGTCATATGGTTGGGACATTTTTGCCATATATGAAGACTCTTTGTGAGTGGGATATTTGAAACTTAGAAGTGCAAAGAGATAATTAAAATTTTAAATTTTACCAGGCTGAAATTTTCATCACTCCAATAATAAACATGATGAATTTCTATAAATGTGGTGGGTATCAGCCAAGAGAGGAAGATTCAACCTCTGTTTCTTCCTGATGAGTTGCCTTGAACTATAGATTTCTCTTTTAGAATTTTATCCCTTTCCATATTAATGCTTCTTCCTTTGAATTTTTGGGCTATTGGGAGTTCTCATCTCAATAATCCTATTTCCATCAGTAATATTATTATTTCTTATTTTGCATGGTTTTGCAGTACAAACTTCCCCACGACTCTTTCTGCCACTTAGCAATTTCTTTAGCCACCTGTTTCCCTTCAAGTTCTGTAACTTTTCAGTTGCATCAGCAACCTGACACAGCTCGTCATGTACATTGGTTTAATCAATGTGATTTGATTCTCATACATAAATTGAGAAAGACTTTTGCAGCCTTTTTTGCAGCCTTTTTCCAACCCCAAATTTTGTATCATGATAGGTCAATTCCACCTTGAAGTCCTGAACAACTCAGTCTCTCTCATGTTTGCATCTTGCTGGTAAGTACCAGGTGTAAATCTCTGTTAGGTGATTGTGATCTCATAAATGACTGGCATGCTTTTTTTTTTTTTTTGAATACTCCAGGCTCGACCAGTATAAGTATGCCAACTGTTTTCTTAAGAATTAAGTTCAATAGGATATTGTTAGCTTTTTTTTTTTTTTTTGCTGTTTGAGGTTGTGGTAATACAGGTGTTTTCACAAGTAGTTGGATGTTGGAGGGCATGCTCAATTCCAAAACAGCTTTCAAACCTTGCTAGAAGCAGCACTTTCAGGATTTATTCTAGTTTGACCTGACAGGTTCTGATTTATGTGGTGCTTTGCATACTGCTTGGAAATGTAGCTTAGAATATGGACAGACCCTACTATCCTGTGTGGTTACTAAATGGAGAAGGGCAAGAAGAAAAGTATTGGCATATGCATTATTGATTCAAATTTCAAAACTCAAATTTATGCCTATTTTCATGCATTTTCCCCCTCTTATGCATTTTTCACTGACACTAAAAGGTAAAATAGCTTTGTTTGAGATCACAAGAAAAATTCAGTGTCTTAATTGTATGGACTCTCAGAGCAACCAGATTTCACTGAGCCATTTTTTTGATAACCGATGGGTACATTTTTGAGGTTATAGACGCTATTTACTCAGGTTAAGCACTTTGTACAGAAGTTCTAGAATTCTTGTACTAGACTATGTCATGCATTACATAGAAAGGGTATATGAATAATATCTGCTTTTTACTGAACAGTGAAAATAACCGGAGAAAATGGCAGTAAGTGTTTATTTAAAAAATGCTGACTGCTGTCATTGAAAAATGCTTTAGGCAAAGCATTATCAAACCATATAATGTTGTACACATGTAAAAATTTTATAATAACATCTAGTAAGGAGAATGTTTTCTTAGTAGTAAGTTTATTTTACAATGACGGATGGAAGCAATATAAATATTAAAAAGCAAGCAAAAAAGGATAGCTAAACATCAGTAAAATTCAGAATTTCTTTTATGATAGAAGGATAGTAAAGCTATAATAATGTGCTGCAAAACCTACAATATTATTTTTGAAGGAAAAAAATCTACTTCTACTCTGTTTATTACTGTGTAAAGATCTCATAGTAGCTTATATCTGAATATCGGATTAAAATCATTAATTTTAATGGTTAAATATTAGATTTTTAAAAGGAATGATTTTACAGTTAACATATTAATTGTATAAAATTCAATACTGTCTTGCTGATTTATTCACTCCCAAGGTTGAAGATTAGATTTAACTTTCCTGTACTTATAAGAAAATTAAATGAGCAGGTTTTTAGATTTCTTATAATCATTACAATTGCAGAAGATCTTTACAATTTCTAGAGCATATTCTATTATTTGCAAAATATGGAGCTTAATTATTTCAGAACAAAAAGAATGGAGGAGTGTGACAACGCAAAAAAAAAATTCATTAACTTAATAGATGTAAGTGTAAATGGTAGAGAGATTAAAAACAAAAACAAACTACATCAACTGCACAAAAAAGATATGTGATAAAAATATGACATGGAAACTGAAAAAGACTGTGTAAAAAGGCTCCTTTTAACTGTCTGGTAGTGAGGGTGGTTTTGAGCACTGAGGTTAGTGAAGGCAGGATCAGACCACATTGATATCCCACAGTACACAAGCTCAACAAATAATCAAGCATCAGCAGCTAAGTGAGCCTGAGGAATACTTTCTTCTCTTCGAATGGTAGCTGCAGGGTCATGATTAAGCAGAGGAGAAACTGGAAAATTACACAAGGAATTAGACCAAAAGTGAAGAACATGAACTCAGACAGCAGTCCCAAAGTCATAGCATCTTGCATCTTTCTCAAAGAAAAAGCAGAATTCATCCTCTAGTGCATGCATTCAAGAAGTAAGTTTGTACTTCCTCTCTCCATTTCCCAGAGTTTTTTCAGTTTCTCATCTGACTCTTCTTACATTCATAATGTTACTGTAATATTTCTATGATACTTGCTGTATTTTAGCAGTGCAGTTCATTAGGTGAAAAGCAAGTTTTGTCCACTGCCCAGTGTACACTCACTCCCTACTCCCCAAATAACTTTGAGTAATATTACTTAGTCATTTTGCTGAAGGTTATATTTGGGCAACAAAATTTTTCTCCAAAGAATTGTTTACCTCTTGTATTCATATCATGAAGTATTACAATCCTCTACCTCATACCACTAAAACTCACTATAGGGTGACTAACCACTGTAATAATATGATCAATATAAAATGTTAACTCAGGCACTGCTCTGCAGCAAAAGCATGTCTTATGGTTGTAGATAATTGGGGCTTTTTGCTATTTCTGGCTTACTCACTCTCTGTTAGACTGGAAAAACTGACAACGTAATGCATTATCTAAAGAATTACATAAAATTTAGCTTAATTATTGAGTTTAATGTTCAGCTTCATGGTGTTCAGGGAGACAGATATATTCAAAAGGTACTTGTCACTCAACAAGAATATGTGTCTCTTAACTAGATTCATGGATTGGTATATCTTTATTTGTAACTCCAGAAAACAAGACTTTTTGATCTAAGCACTTCTTTGGCCTTCATCAAGATTTGTACCACCTCAAGGATACCAAATATTCTCTTGCCATCTTAAATCAGATTCTCTACTGCTTAGAGATTTAAAAGCCTTAAGGTTGAAACATTGTATACAGATATTTTATTGAAAACCGTGTCTATTTAGTGACCTCCTGGGCATGAAAATTTTTCTCTTTGACTTCTATTTTGGCTGTGGGAAAATTCTGCAGTACAGGACATTCAATCCACTCTTGCAGAAACTGGCCTTCTGAACTAGATTTTGTGTGATACCAGGACATAGAAACTGATAGATGAAGTATAAGATACAATTATCCAATGATATAATTTTATTTTTAAACATTAAAATCTGGGGTGGGGGGAAAAGAAAATATTATTTTGTTTTATTTCTTGTTGTGATGGTGACACTTTTTTCCTAGCTATACGTGCATGCAAATGAGAGAGAGAAGGAGAGTATATGTAAGCTGCGAATATAATTTTTAGCTTTAGAAGTCAAAAGCTCAGGCTTTGGGAATTGCAAGCAATATGGATGTTTTTCAACCTTACATAACTCCACTGTCCCTAAGTTGAAGAAAAATATTTTCATACCACAGTGTTATAATATTTTTCTATGGGACCTGTGTTCACTGTACATAAATAATAAGAGCATTTTGAAATTTTTCTATCCTTCATTTAGAGCACAGTATACAGTTTTATTGGGTTTCTGTGGTCAGATTTTTGGTAGTGGATATGGTGCTACAGGCATGGCTTCTGTTGGAAGCTGCTAGAAATTTCCCCTGTGTCTGGTGAAGCCAATGCCAACCAACTCCAGGACAGTTATCCTGCTGCTGGCCAAGGCAAGCCAATTCAGAGTGATAGTAATGCCTCCATGATAACATATTTAAGAATGGAAAGGAAGTTATTGCACAGTTGAAAACTGCAGCAAGGGAAGAGTGGAGTGAGATCATGAACAGCAATGTAGACACCCAGGTCAGCGCAGAAGAAGGGACAGGATGTGCTCCAGGCCTAGGAGCTGAGGTTCCCCTGCAGCCCATGGTGCAGATCATGGTGGAGCAGGTGTGCCCCTGTAGCCCATGGAGGACCACAGGAGTGCACAGATCCACCTGCAACATGTGATGGAGCTCACGCCAGAGGGGGTAGATGCACAAAGAAGGCTGTGACCCCGTGGGAGGCCAATCATTGAGCAGAGTGCTGACAGGCACTTGCAGCCCATGGAGATCAGAATCCACACTGGAACAGATTTTCCCTGGTAGGACTTGTAGCCCTGTGGGGGACCAACACTAGAGCAGCTTATTCGTGAAGGAATGAACGCCATGGAGGGGTGACAGCAGTTTGTGAGGAACTGTTGCCCATGGGACGGACTCATGCTAGAGAAGTTTGTGAAGGACTGCCTCCCATGGGAGGGAACCCTCAAGGGGTAAGGGAAGGAGACCTCTCTTTGGCAGCACCAGAAATAACAACTGAATGTACCCTCCATTCCCTGTTTCCCTGCACAGCTGGAGGGAAGGAGGTAGATCTTGGAAGGAAGAAGGGTGGGGGGAAGGTGTTTTTAAGATTATTTTGGTTCTCACCCTTTTGCTCTGATCCTGCTAGTAATAAATTTAATTAATATACCCTCTTTCAATCTGTTTTGCCTGTGATGGTAGTCAGTAAGTAACCTCTCCCAGCTCTGATCTCAGCACATGAATTCTTCGTCATTTTTTTTTCTTTCCTCTATCCAGTTGCAGAGGGGAGGAACAGAGAGGCTTTATTGGGTACCTGGCATACAGACAGGGTCAACCCACTACAACTCTGAAAGTGGAATTACTAATTCTCCCTTTTTTTTTTCTTACTGCTTATCTGTCTAAGATCTGGGCACTTAAAGAAATGATCATATATTTAACACTAAAGAACAGTTTTAGAAGAATTCTAAAGGTCCCATAGAATTTGTGTATCCAAACTGGGAAATGTAGACATGTGATTCTTACAGGATCTATCTTTATATAAGCACTTTATATATTCAAAGCACATCTTTCACTCATTTCAGATGCATCTCTTGAGTGCTCACCACTTGCTTAGATCAGAATCCAAAGCATAAAGTCAGACACCCTCAAAATGAAAACTACATCATTAGTGACCAATTACTAAGAGTTTCCATTTAGCAGATTTATTGATATCAGATATGATCTGATGAAGAAACAGGCATTAACTTTCAAACCACAGGCAACCTTCTACCATATTAAATGTTAGGTGCCCTTTCTCCTTTGATTGTTTCCGCTTCATTCAAACTCACATTCAAATGAATGCAAGATATGTGAGTCCTACTGACAAATACAGTTTTTAAACTCTTATAGCCTCTCCATTTATTTGTTACGACATGTTTTTTATCTCAAATATTTTTTTTGCTGTTTTTTTCTGTACCTTGTCCTGGCTGTTTTATTCCCAACTAGTCAGGTCTTATGATTATAGCTCGACAGAAATCCACCTTCTGTCTTTCAGGGTGATTGACCTGGCGTGTAATGTGCCTCTATAGCTAAACTCTGTTGCAGACTCACAGGGTGGTTTTGTCCATCCTATTCAGTGGAAGAAATCATAAGTTTTTACCATGTCCCCAAACCTATCTAGGAGCTTAACACCTAAAGTGGAACAAGATGAATAAATGTGGAGCACTACTTAAGTTTGCCTTGGTTCTGTTCGGTTTGCCTGATCATATTTCATTTGCAGTCAGATTTTTCATCCTGAACTCTTTATTCCATTTGGCTTACTATCATCCACCCTCTTTCTTATTCTCAAACTTTGATATAGGGTTATTCTTAATTTTTTCTTTCCCTTGCCCTTTCGATTCCAGTCCCCCTCTTCACAGCTCTCTAAGAATTTTGTCTTTTTGCTATTTTTGTTTCTGGAACTGCCAATCATAAATGATTGGCACTACTTGATGAATTCAATGTCTGTCACCAGGGAAATCTCACATGAGCACCTCTAGGTTAAATGGCAGCTCTTATCCTGAAACCTAGTTGCAATTAGATCTGTCTTCTCTTTCTTGTCCGTATTCATCTGCCTGTCAGTCCACTTATCCCTTCAGACCCAGTCTTCTAAAGTTTTTCAAGTAATCTCCATCTTATTTCAAGGAACCTTCATTTTCTTTCACATCTTCTTTAACTACCTGGCTTCCATTTTCCAACTTTCTTGCAATAACTGTTCCCATTATCCCATGTCAGCTTCTCAGTTTTCTTCTCAGGTCCCATATCCATGTCTTCATTCATTCTCTACATAAATTCTACACAAATTCTAGTTCCAGAACATGAGAAACCCCATAAAAGGTTGGAAGCAGAGGAGACAGGCCCTTCCTTTTAGTGGAAATCCATACTTAAGTTGATTTAAACTGATCTTGTAAATGCACATTGAGAATCTTAATTTGCTTTCAAAGGAATATGAAAGAGAACAACAAATTTTTTTCTTATTTTCATGCTATTCACTCTAATATCAAAGGTTTTGAGAAGCAAATTTTAGAAAAAATATTTTCTTCATATTTCTCAATTAAATATGATGAAATTTCTCATTTGGAAATTTGTTACTATCTATAGCTGTCAGACAAAGTTAATTTGGTGATAAAATCTGGAAAAAATCAGGTTTTCAACCTTTCTATAGCCTCCTTAACACGTCCCAAGAATTTAATAACAATTTAAACTGAGCTCATGAATGTAACATGCAGCACAGAAATGCCCTTTTGCAAATCCAGTCTAAACAATATTAGTGAAATGATAAACTTGCTTTGCTGTAGAGTGCAGCAGCAATTTGGTAACTGCCTTTGTTAACTGTAATTAGAACAGCTTTGATATCTCTTCTGTTTTTGATCCATTAAGTAGAGTGAGTTATTCTCTAACACAGTTCACAGGCTGCTGTATGGAGGCCTGTGATATGAAGACTGACATGGGTTAATTGGAAATCTAGCCCCCTGTTTGTTTTTTACATGTGCTTTTTATATATCTTTCCTCCAGCGTGTAACAGCAGAAAACATTTTTATTCTTTTTAATTGCATAAAAAAAGAGAGCTGCTAATTTAGTATGGTGATTAATACACCCTCCACATGTTTAACTTTTAGAGACCTTTTTTCTACTGCCTTGCCAGTATGTAATTTCTTCTACTATGTGTTCATTTTAAGTTAGAAGATAAATTAATAACTTTAAAAACAATGTGTAGATCCAAAATTTTCAAAATCATTTCTGATATATACACAGAATTTTTCAATTTTCTAATCTACCTTTGTAATTCATTAATAAATATTAATAATTTTGGCAAGAGTAAGTGGAGTAGGAAAAAAGATGTCAATATTTAACTGGAAAAATAAGGAAAATAAGTATTCAATGCCTACACAACTTAAAATAAACTTAACAACTGATTTTTTTTTAAATTTTACTCTTTCATTGTATTTTTCAGTTTGTTTTTTTATTTTAATTGAGCTGGGAATTGTTGCATTAAACAATCATTATGGCAGAAGTTGAGTAAGATCAGAGAAATGCCATACCATGACTCTTAGGAGATTTTTCTACCCTTCAATCTGCTCCAAGGCAGTATTAGCACTTCTCCTGACAGACATTTTTATTTAAACTTTTCTTAAAGACTTTAATGATAAACCTCCCTAGGCAATCTATTTTCATGCTTTGTAGTCCTCAGCATTGGATATATTTACTAATCTGATGCTTTCTTTCTGAAATTTCGCCCTCTATTTTTTTCTCTTCTGTTGTTTTGTTTTCTTTTTTTTTTGACATAGTGCGTGAAATATTATCTGCCTTCAATCTTTTCTCCTTCAGGCTCACCATTATATTTTTTATGTCTTTTTTTTTTTCTCCAAAGTCTTAAATTTTCAGACTTTTGATGAAAACTTTAGACACCTGATCAAGCCTTACCTGGTTTATATCTTCCATGAAATGCAATACCTGCAACTAATCACAAACCTCTGTGATGCCAGAGGAAAGTGTGTGGGCTTGCAGATTATGCTCCTGTTTATTCATTTTGGTATGGTTCCCATTTGTTTTGATAGTACTGTACATAAATACAGTCCCATAGACATTGTGCTTATCCTAAGTTTAACTTGTGATCCCCCATAACCTCTTTACTCACACTTGACTGTGCAATTGACTTGTATTGGTGCAGAAAATCACTCCTTAGTTAGGAAACTTGAAATTGTCCTCATCAGATCACTTCCTATTTTATTTCTTCAATTTCTTAAGATTGTATTTTATTCTGATCATGTTTTGTCAAGCCTTTGCAGCCCCTCCTACTCTAGTTTCATCTGACATACCCCCTATTTAATCACTTATGTAATTTATGAAAGTATTATTATAACTTAATGAGGCATATAAACTGCCAAAGACTTTTAGTCATGATTGTAGCTGTGATACTTTTATTAGAATCTCAATTAGTAACGATGCATAGATATACTATATTTGCTGGATTCACCCCAGCAAAGTGAAGCACAAGGTAAAGGAATCCTGCATTCTTAGTCATACACAGAAATATAATCAACAAGAGAAATGAGAGTGTCAAGTTAGGATTTTGGTGAAAGAAAAAATGCTACAAAAAAAACCAGACTCATTTTTTAGACACAAAAACAATTGTTGCTTTGACCGACTTAAATTCTGAGCTTGATCTGACTGCACAGCATTTCTAACATTGACTGGAAAAACACCTAAATCTTTATAGATTTGGTCTTAGTCTAGAAACTGTCAACAGATTTTTAGATTGCATCAGACTCCACAAAGCCATAATTGTCTCTATATGAAAAGCTTTTTCTTCTATTCTTTTACTACCTTAGCTACTCAGATGTGGCTGATATGCTTCTGATTGCTTATGTCTCTTGATGAGATCTCTTATATGGCCTGTCATGTTGATTTTCTCTCTTGACCATACCCAGCAGACCCTCAGGAAGGAGCAACAATTTCTCTTTCAGAAGAAGCATTTACCTAACCCTGATAGCAGCAGTTAGAACAAGACAACTAGCAGCAATCTCTCAGCAGCCAGCACAGCCCTATATTCCTTGAGCCTTCTGGGCACTCAAGAGGTTGTTTGGGAAAGTGAGAATAAAAATAGTAATTCAGACAGTATTTAGTGCAATCTTAAAGAGCAAAGGCATCCAAGAAAACAACAGGGAGCTCACAGATACAATCAAGAACATATGGGATACTTGTAATTTTTTTGAGTGCAATTAAAGGCCAAGAAAAAAACTGTGGCACTAGATGACTCTGTTTAGGTACTTGAATTCCACTCAGGTTGTCTGAGTATGCCAGTTTCTAGTCTTATACTGTTGAGAGAGGAATTTACCATCAGTCACTTACTCTCTGATTACAATGGTTTTGCTCTTGTTGAGGAAAAATACTAATATTTATCATATCTAAAAGATACAGTATAATTCAAAATGCTACTAAAGTATGAAATTAACTAAAAATATATAAAAATATAAAATTCTCATAACTTTTATATCTTAGATTGAATTTATCTTAGATACCATTTATCAGAGAGAAACCTGTCTGTGAAGAATATTGTCTTCATAAGTAATCTCTTTTCTAGGATCCTTCAGGAAGTCCAAAGGGTTTTTCTCTCTCTTCTGTCCATCTTCATTTCACCATTTTTTTAAACTTAAACACTACTAATTTCTTCAGAGATAAAACATCAGACCAAATTTTCTATTAAGTATGTTGATCATACCTTGGTGTCTCAAAAAGAAATAACACTTCATTATATTTTTTCACTTTGCCTTCACTGTTCAAAGTGAAGTATATTTTATATAAATCTTGATGTTGTCCAAACACTTGATATAGACATTTAAAGGGATAAATGTGTGTAACCCATTAATAGCCTTTGACTGAGTCCTGACTTGATGGTAACCAGCATTTCTGGGATGATAAAAGTTTCAGACCACTCTTAATCAATTTTTTATTGTTTTCATTGTTGTTGTCTAGCATATAATAAACTCTTACTGAAATATTCTTGACTGAATTTTTTCACTTATGACATACCTAGCATTCCCTACAAAGTTTCTGGAATGTTATTTAGAAACCCAAGAAAGTTGTTTGATATTTGCCATCCACAGCAGTCAGATAGTGGATCCATATGTTTTATGTTCGTTGCAGGTCACCACATTCTGAAACGTTTTCATGAATCCACAAATTATGTGAATTGCTTAGCTTAGATGTTTCCCATCTACAAGCCAAATACATTTATAATGACAGTAGAATTATATTTACTTGCACTATAAGAATTTTTTATTCTTTATGACGGTTTCTAGGGATGTACTTAAAATGTACTAGTTGCTATGATATCTGGCTTTGAAATAAGATAACTTGAAAGGTGTTGCTAGTGAAATTGGGTGTTGTTTCTTTGAGATTCCATTTAATACTGGGTTTTATTCTGCAGGATGACTTGAATACATAGGGGAATTAGTATTTCTGACAAAGGAGATTTTCTCTCAGAGGAGATTGTATGTGTTCCTGACTGTGAAAACCAATATGTTATACCTGGTCTTTGGTAAAATAAGCTTCAAAGTGTCAGTAGGGGATGTATGGTTCTGTTGAGTGGGTAGAATTTTATGCAATTCCTTTCATATTTTTCCATTCTAACTATTTTACAAATCTCATTCAAAATCCTGGTTTAAAAGTAAACAGCTCCTTTAAGGTTGTGAGATTAGAAATTAGTTAAATCCAGGTATTTTTTAAAGTCAGGTATAAAATTAACCATAAGAAAATGCCATCATTCACACTGTACACTGTTCAAAATTCTGATTAAATGGAATGTTAATGTTAATTACCATGTAAAAGCCCTGTGACAGATTCCTAAAATGTCCATTTAGTTGAAGTGTTTTTTCATCTGTTTGTTTGTTTGTTCTTAAAAGAAATCAAAACCTTTATGAAAAGCTGCTTCTATAAACCCAACCTGTTCTTCCTACCATGAAGATATAAAATGCTAATTAACTTCTAAGCTGCTCTGAATGATTCGATTAGACTTATTCTACATCCTTGTTCTGGTTACACCTTGGATTTTCTCGATTTTTTCTTTCTTTTTTTCTTTCCTTTTTTTTTTTTAATTATAAAATAACAACACTGACATCCAGTGTCTAGATAAATTAATTGCAACTGAGTAGTCCACAAGGATACTCCAGGTGGAAATTCTCTATTACTTACATATTTTTAAAATATGTTTAAAGATGACAGTGCATCCTAAGAAGTAATAGAAAAAGCCTTCTAGGAGTTAATATGTGCAACTAAAGACAAGAAAATGAAAAAAAACCTCTTCATAATTATCATCAGAAAGAATGAATTAAGCTATTTTATATAAAACTATGAGGTAGTATCACTACCTAAAGAAATTCTAGTTCAAGTCTTACAGGCAGAATAATGTAATTATTTCTTTCCCCCAGATTTTCTTTTATTGGCAAAATCTATTCAGCCTAGTAAGTTTAAGCTTTTAGTCATACTTTTGAAACATTCTTTTTTTTTTCCTCAAAGAATGTTCATGTATTTTAATGCATCTGGAGGATGTAAGCAATGCTAAAGAAGTCCTCTAAGAATCTAAGAAATATGATAGAAAGGAATTCTATGGATGGTGTCACTTGAAAAGGTGATATTTTCTCAGTCCTTAGTGTTTGATTTCTCTGTCAGTGCCCCAGGAAATCCAAGACACTTGTGCCTGACCAGTCTGTCAGTATCCCATTTTTGGGACACTTCACTGAACAATCCTGCTGGATCAGAGGGTGATTCAACTGCCCTTTTCAGGGAGCTAAGCCAACGGCATAAGGGAAGCCCCTCAGCAGGTCTTCCTACTTTATGATGCCTCAGTGGGTCTTCCACTTTATTCAAGTATGTTACCTTCTGCGGTCAGTTCCTAGCACCCGTGAAAGGCACACAGAAAGGTTTGCAGAATAACACTATTAATAGAAAACTGTGACATGTTAAGGTTCAGGTGTTACCAGTGATAGTACCCGACTGCAAAAATACATTCAAAGCAATATAGAGACAAATTCTAATCCCCCCCAAAAGTATTGCGTGGTTACAGAGTACTCTATGGTTACTCCATAGATGTCCCAATGCAGGGAGAATACAGATTCAGCCTGTTGACTGATCCCAGCAGTTATAACGGAATCTTCCCTGATAATGGCATTCAGACTCATACACAAAGCATTTCTTGATACAAAATGAGATCCTGAATGGTTTTAAAGTTTTGGAGAGAAACTTGTTAAGAAAAGCACATTGTTGACCAGAGAAAAATAATAAAATTTTAAGACAATGTGTTCATGTATGAAAGGAGGTCTAGAACTGTAGGAGCTTTGTCATGGTGTAACCCCATAGCAACCGGTGCCAGTCAGCAGCAAAGCACCACAAAACTGCTCACTCACTTCCCCACTGGCAGGTTCAGGGAGAGAATTGGAAGGGTGTAAGTGAGAAAACTCATGGGTTGTAAACTCATTTATCTCAATGTGTTGGGATGAAGGCAATTAATAGGCAAAGCAAAAGTCATGCACACAAGTAAAGCAAAATGAAGAATTCATTCACCACTTCTCATGGGCAGACAGGTGTTCAGTCATCCTCAGGAAAGCAGAGCTCCATCATATATAATGGCGATTTGGGAAGAAAAACATCATCACTCCAAACACCCTCCCCGTTCCTCCTGCTTCCCCTAGGTTTAAATACCGAGCCTTATGTGGTTTCAGATATTGCTTTGGTCAATTGGGTTTAGCCGCCCTGGCTGTGATGCCTCCTGACTTCCCATGCACTACCAGTTCCCTAGCTAGTGTGGTAGAACAAGGAGTAGGAAAAGTTTTGTTGCTGTGCAAACCCTGCCCAGCAATTACAAAAACATCTTTATATTATCAATACAGTTTTTAATGAATCCGAAACACACATCTATACTATCTGCTGTGCAGAAAACTAACCCTACCCCAGCCAAAAGTAGCACAAGATTTTTGCTCACTTATTAACTTACAGTTCCTAAAATCTGTCTGCTTATGCTTGCCTATGAAATATTTTAAGCATTTTTTAAAAATCCCTCAATAAATTAGTAAGAATAATTGTAGATCATTCTAGTTAATACCTGCCTTGTTGGTGCAATCATAATTTTCTAAAAGGAAAAATAAGTATGAAATTTATATTCAATACTTGATAAAAAAGGTTTCTTTCAATAAAATTTTTCAGAGGAAGACTAGACATAACCAGTATGAGTTCATGCACCTAAATACAAAGCTTGGGTCCTCAAATGCTTTTTGTCAATTGCTGATTAACTACAGGGGGACCTATATGTTTAGAGACACCTAAAGTCTTATGCTGGCTTTGTCAAAAATAGTTATGTGAGGAGTCAAGAACTTGCCAAAAATTTGATGAAGTTACAAGAAATAATCTTGTGAAAAAGCCACAGTTAGAAGAAGACACCTGTAATCACAGTGGTTTATCAGATATTCTGTTTAGAATGAGCAAGAGCTCTTATTTTTTGTCTACCATGTTGCTCAGGTATCAAAGGGGCTGCAAGCATCAGGAGGCAAATGCTCAGTAAGCTAATGTGGTTTTTAACAGTACAGATGTTATTTCTTAATAACTCCCTGTGGATATATTCCTCTGCATGAAGTGCTTGACTCTACTCTGAAAATGGAGGGAAATTCACACCTGGACACATGGAGTGCCTTTATAGAAAGCTGATTTCTTACAGTACACTCGAATGGATAGCCTCTAATTCTCTGGGCATGAATTTCCTCAAATAGGCTAGTTAATATACTACACTTTATTTCTGACATCTAGGCACAGTAAGGAAATATTTTTAGAATGGTTCAGTACTTTTCATTCCATTCTAAAAATTAATTTTGGCATTCCATAATCTAAGTTTCAGAGACAGTTAGGTACTTCAAGACAAGAACTATGTAGCACTGTACCAACTGTTAAGTGGAAAACTAACTCTACCCTAGCTGAAACCAGAACAACTTCCAATGATGGGACACCCACAATTGTCTCTGGAATGGCAAGCCACTCCAGTGTCTCACCACAATCATCGAAACATCTAGTCTAAGTCTAAATCTTCTTTTTCAGTTTATCTCCCATTCTGACACTACAAATCCTGGTAAAAAGTTTCTATCATTCTTTTAACTCCCCTTTATGTATTGAACAGCCACAATAAGGTTTCCTCAAAGCCTTCTCTTCCCCAGGCTAAACAACAACAACTGTCCCAGTCTTTCTTCAGAAGAAATGTACTCCAGACCTCTGATCATTTCAGTGACCCTCTTCTGGACCCATGCCCGGAGCGGGATGCAGTACTACAGATTGGATCTTATGAGAGTAAAGAGGCAGAATCATTTCTTTTGGCCAGCTGGTCATACTGCTTTTGATGCAGCACAGGATAGTCATGGTTTTCTGGGCTCCAAGCGTGCATTGCCAGCTCACATCTAATTTTTCCTCCACCAATATCCCCAAGTCCTTTGCAGGGCTGTTCACACTGAATTCATCACCCAGAGGTATTTACATTGGGGATTGCCCCAGTTCATTGCAGGACCTTGCACTTGTCATCACTGAATTTCATGAGTCTCCCATTTACTCACTCCACCAGCCTGTTCCATGTTTTTCTGAATGGCAACCCAGATTTGGGATATATTAGATGGCGCCTGTATCTGGCTGTGCCCCGGAAGCAGGTGAAGCTGTAATAAAAGGCATACAGGGAAAAGATCAAGATAAGTGGTTATTTCCCTTAGCTCTGCTCACAACTGGAATATTCTGCTCAATTTCAGCCCTTTCCTACTCCACTCTCCTGATACAAGAAAGAAATCAATAAACTTAAACGAGTTCTACAGATATCAGGATGATCAGGCCCAGTGCAGTTGTCCTGTGAGGGGAAAGTGAGAAGAGCTGGGCTTGTTCTGCCTAGAGAAAAGATAACTTTAGGGGAACCTAAGCACAGACTTCCAGTGCCTACAACAACATTATCCAGGAGACTTGCCAGGCTTTTCACAGGAGAGAATAGTTAGAAGATGAGAGACAAAGAAGATAAACTGAAACAGGGTTGGCTCAGGCTGTGTATAAGGAAAGACTTCTTCACCTTAAGGACAGACAAGCAGTGGAGCAGGTTGCCCTTTGGACTGGATGTTTGACCAGAAAGCTGCTGATGTTCTCCACCCCGAATTATCTTAGGCACCTAAAATCTAACTTCAGCTTTCTAAAATTCAAGTGTCTTTTCTATACTGTTTTGTTTGATCCTAGATCAACAGAGAGAGACACAATCTTCTACACAACATTTCCTCTTTTCTATTTAAGGCTTCATTATTAGGATGAAATGGATTGTCCTAATGGAGATACTTTTTCCATGGCTAAATTTGAGAAGGATGAGTAACTCTTTGGAGCCTTTCTAAAAGTAATCAAGTTCCTTATGGTGTTTGGCACAATAATACAATTGAGGAGTGAAAAAAGGGGAAAAAATTCACAAGAATCGGGAAAAAAAAGCAACTGAGAAAACACAGAACTCTTCAAGGCCATTTGCTTTTGTTTAGCTTAGATTTTCATAAGAGCACAGAATTCTATCAGGGCACATGGGTGAATATTTACCCTTTTTTTTTGAGTGAAAGACATTGCTACTTGTAACAGTAAAATATTTTTATCCATAATTTTAGCATCTTATCTTCACTGCCACTGGTCACAGAAATCCTCTCATGGGGATTTTTATCCATATATTCTTTCTGAGTTTTGCCTGACATGTTTGGGTAGTGCTGCCCTTCCATTGTACTTCTGTGGCGATAATAAAATACATTTAAGTTCTGTAATTCTGCAGTATTCATCCTTGGCAGGCTGTTCTCTGCTATGACTCTTTGTATTTTGCTCTCTATGATCTTGGACATATTTTCTGAGATAAGAAGTAAAGATTCTAATTATTCAAAAATTTTGGAAGAAATCAAGTTCTCTGCTAACAGAGTCAGTGTTTCAGCAGTCTACAGTCACTGGATGTCTGCAAGGAAGAGAGATACTAAGTTAAGTCTCTATCCTCATGATGAAGAGCAACAGTTTAAATTAAGATAGAAGTATGTCTAAAAGAGAATTAAAAAAAAATCACATCAAGTGTCCTTAGGAGCATATGATGTTGCTCTGCAGCAATCCAGACTGAAAATTATAGCCAGAGGAAAAGAAAACGAAACCCAAAACAAAAAAGAAACAACAACAACAACAACTATAATAAATTCAATAGAAAAAGAAACACTCCTTAAAATTGTACCACTTTTAGACTCCTTAAATAGGAGTTAGACATCTATCCTGAAGGACTGGCTGCAAGCTGTAATGTTCTTCCAAGAATGAGACTCAGTTATACAAAAAACAAAAGACAGCACAGACATCTTTTAATAATTTTATATTTCCAAGTCCTTAGTGGGATAAAAATATTTTTCTGTTATTTTTGAACTATGAAGCAGTGAGTATAATATAAAAGATACTAATGCAAATATAAAGATACTAATTGATAGTGGGGAAGAATTTCCTGACAGAACAGCAGAGTACTCAAAGTTTTGGCCAGAGAAATGCCTTAAAAAATGGACTAAAATTAAAACAACAACAACAACAAAAACAACCAAACCAGCGACATTTGTTTTGTCTAGTATTGCTTATTTCAACATGCTAAAAAAAATCTTCCTTCCCTTCTCTGCCCTGCTCTGCCCTACCCTTATCTCCTCTCCTTTTCTCTTCCCTTCCCCTATCTTCCCACTTTCTCCTCATGACTTCTCTTCCTGATATGAACTTTGAAATGAATCATTTATTAACAGAAGATACCCATTAAAAAGAGATGTACTTGCAGAGTATAGTAATGCTTACCATTAAAGCTATTTTTTTCTTAATGAGGAAAGAGAAATTTTAATGTCATTAAAATAGATTATTTTAAAAATTAGAAACAATCAAATGCCTTTTAAAAATACTGGGGGTTTTCTGTAATTATTTATACATATATATACACAGTAGAAAATAATGAAAATGTTACAACAAATGTACAACTAAATACTTCAAAATATTTATTATATCTTTTGTAGTATTTTAGCTTACTATAAGAATATATATAAAATGATAAGATTAAATTCTATATGAAGTTAATTGACTTAAAACTATGTACTAGGACACTACTGAACAAACCAAAATCGAAATTACATAACAATTATTCTGTGAAAGATGCTATAAAAACAAATATTTTATAGTATTTTCTTGAAGAAAATATTTCTGTTAAAGTTATCATTGAGAGTTGTGTCTTTCTGTATCACTTAAAAGAACTGATAATACCATTTTTCTACTGTGTTATAGCTACTCCTATTTAATATTTCTTATTACACTTTCACTTTAATTTATAGCCACAGTCAAAATTTTATAGAATTTACAAGGCTTTTTGAGGAACTAAAGAACAATATTTTGCATGAAGTTGGCATTTTTACTAACTTCCTGGGAACATTTGTATGATTTAAGTTATGAATTTGACTAGGTTAATTACAGAATTCTATCAAAAAAACATTTGTATGCCTTGTATCTGACAAAATCCAGTTGGGGTGCAGCATACTTTATTTACTGCATAGCCACAGGAATTTATGCAACAGCACAAATCAGAATATGGTCATAGGCATAAATGCAATTAGGTTATTTTTCAATATAAAAGCTATTAAAGCTTACTGTTGTGACTAACTGCAATTAACTTGTCTTCTGTACAGCAGCCTTCAAAATTTCTGAACCTATCTAGGATCAGTTTTCCTTCATACTACTGTCCTTTCATTTCTTTTAATAAGCCTTTTTGAGGTTAGTATGTCTCCATTTTAAAAATTAATTCCTTATCTAAATCATAAATTTTCAGTTACAGATATTACATTACTTAGACATCAGAATGAGACTCATGTGTGAAATTTTATAAAATGTTGCAATTTTTCATCATTTCCTTCAAATCTTTTTTATTTCTGTTTTCAGTTGAGAAGAGCAGCATAAAAGCTCTTCATTTTCACTGGCTTATCTCAGGTAATATAAATTTTCTCAGTGTTTTCTTTGGTCCTTGGGTAATTATGACAACTGAAAATACCATAGAAAAGGTGACTACAGCTATCTTTTCTTTCAGAATATCTCATGTTACCTATTTTAAAATAGACTTACTGAGCTGATATAATTAGTATTATTTCTCTCCATCTGCAGGATGCATGTAGTTACATAACTAACTCACAAAGTTAATGGGCCACCTGTAACATCACTGAAAGTAATTAGGTCCATTAGGTAAATAAATTGGAGACTGCAGATCAAAAACAAAAGTAGTAGAGTAGAATGGGGCTAACTTTTTTTGCAGCAGCTACGCTGGTGCTGTCTTTTGAAAAGACGCTTTTGACAGCCCATCAGTGTTTTGAGTATCACTGAGCAGCACTTGTGAAGCATCAAGGCCTTCTCTGTTTCTTGATCTGCATCCTGCCCAGTGAGTAGACTGGGAGTGCCTCAAATCGACCAAAAACATATTTCATACCATGCCCAGCAACACAAGCTTAAGCAGGGATGTTTGTGGCTATGATGTTTATCTTCCCAAGAAACTACTGCATATGCTGAGATCTGGCTAAAGGGCTAAACCTCTGCCACATGATGGGAAGTAGTGAATAAATTCCTTCTTCCTTGTGTGCACACTCAGTTTTTGCTTCACCTATTTATCCATCATTATCTTGATCTTCACATTTTCTCACCTTCCTGAGTTTTCTCCCCGTTCCATGGGAAAGGGTATAGAGAGGCTGGGTGATGACTATTGCCTGGAGTCAGTCAATGCCAAAGATAAAGCATAACTCGTATTTTCAATAAACTTACTACAATATTTTGGGGAGTTTGATGCCACTGTTGAATCTTCACCACTGTGCAGCTGGAAATAATGGTTTTTGAAGGC
The DNA here is from genome assembly GCF_047495875.1 of Pithys albifrons albifrons. Classification (NCBI taxonomy): domain Eukaryota; kingdom Metazoa; phylum Chordata; class Aves; order Passeriformes; family Thamnophilidae; genus Pithys; species Pithys albifrons. The sequence continues at coordinate 19,943,701 of NC_092459.1, read as the reverse complement.
TACCAAATGGACACCAGCCTGGTATTTTCATATTTTGTAAAATATCAGGAACTAGTTCACAAAAGAATGAATAAGGACTTAGAGTGTCATCCAATCTACTTCACTCAAAATAAAACCCTCTGAACACAAAAAACCAACCAAACAAACAAAACCAAAAAAATCTCAAAAGAAAGAAACAACATATTTAATGGTTTTATGCAAAGCAGGTAATTTTATCCAGAATACCTTGATCACCCTAGAGATGGGGAGTCAGTTCCCACCTCCACTACAGACACATGCAGTGCACCCTTAGGAAATTCTGAATGTAAGGTGAGTTTAAATGACAAGAGAAGTCTCACCCTGGCTGAGGGAAATTTTCTACCGGAACTCATTTTCTAGAATGAATCACTGTAACCACATATAAAGCTTAAGAAGTTCTATTTCATATCTGACTGGTATCTTTATGACTGGTAGACTTTAAACAATGTGGAAGTTGCTGTTGATTTTTCTTGAAGACTGAGTCTGTGCAAAACCAGGAGTGAAGGAAAGTATCACTAGTTTTATGTTTTATTTGGTAAATGCATACTACATGTTCCATGGCCAGTCCTTGAAACCGCAGCCTACAGATGTCTGCCAAGACATCTGTAAACCAAAGGTAAGAAAAGAATTTGTTCTTCAAGGCATAGCTTCTTTTGCACATATATGATGGTTAAAGCTGAAATGCGAGCTCCCTTGTCTTTGGCTTCATTTGAAGTCTGAACCCTAGATCTGTCTCTTCTGCCATCTAAGTTCCTATTCACGTACTGCCATGTGCTACCTCTGCCCTGGGAAGATTTGTTCCATGCTGCTGCCCAGGTTATTTCTTTTGCAGACCATATAAGTATATAACTTTCAGAATTTTATGACAACCTGACTACAAGTTTACATTATTCACTGAATTCTTAAATTCTGTCTTGAATGCATATCTAAAGTGTTTATCACTGATATGTTTTCAACATTGCATTTGGGGTGGTACAGACTGTCTATTCACATCTGTTCTTTATTTCTGTAGCATTTATGTCTCATATTTTCAACTACTTTATCCTAGTGTTTATGTTGTCATAAACCACATTCTTCCTTTATAGGCATAGATTGCAAAATGTCATCTTCCACAAGACAACTAAGCTATCACATAAATTCTACAAAAATAATAAAGTAAATATTCTGCTTCATTCTTCCATGATATTTTATAGAATAGGATGGAATTAAATAAGATCAAGTGTGAGGTATTTTAATTAAATGGCACGAACATATGATGGGGAACAGTGAGTCAGGCAGCTGTTGCTCTGATATGAAACTCAAGTGAATAGATCACAAGCTGAACATCAGCTACCTACATCAGGCCCTGTGTGAAAGGCTAATGTCATTCTGACATGTTTAAATTTCAGTTTAACTTACACAAAATGTGAATAATCCATCAAATCTTTTCAACATTATTAAGGCATAACTGGCATATAGTGGTCATTGTGACTTTCTGTGGTTATGAAAGATGTGCCTGAATGGAAAAGGATCCCAGAGATAGCTGTGAGAATGATCGGGGTATAAAGACATGACTTAAGAGAAAAAAAATGGAACAATTTTTTCAATAAATTGACCTTAAGTCTAGAGATGGCATAATAATAGTCTTCACACAATGAACAGGGCCAAAGATTTAGATCACGGTATGAAAGATTCAGATATAAATATAACCTCTGTAAAGGCCAGAAGCACTGAATTACCTGGGAAGAATGAAATCTGAATGTCTTTAAGGCCAAGTTAGACAGTGGCCTCTTTGGACTCAGCCAGGCTTGGTGTGGAATACACAGACTGAATAACTTTTCAGACTCATTCTTTTCTAGCCTGACTTTATTAGCACAAATAGCTTTTCAAGATTTAACTTGAATTGGAAATTGGTGGGGTTTTTTTATCCCATGCTAACAGCAGAATATAAACTTTTACTGTGAAAAGGGAAAAAACCAACTTTTGTGTTTGAAAGGTTAAACAATTGGGACATTAGAATTTTCTGATTAGTTCATACTGATATGAGTGTATGTGTGTCTGTATTATCATACAGATGACTTCTTTTTATGGTACTTCCTTTGTTAAATGTCTCCCATTCTCAGGCAATGGGTACCCATCATTATATACAAAAATGTGTGTTATTAGAATAATCTGCTACAAACTTTGCAAGGTCCTGCATCAATCAGGGTATGAAAAGATAATCAACATAAAAAATGCCTCAACTAATTAGTTTTTATCTTTCCTAACATTACTAGTATATTTGGAAGATATTAAATGGAATGTTGAACAATGAAATAAAATACAGGCTGTGTTTACTCTTAAGGCAGTTATAACTTAGAAAGACATATCTTGTTTTCAACTGTTCCCCAATAGACATTTGCTTACCTATCAAATAATTTCCTGTCACGTTTCCTGTCTGGATCACTTTTTACTCAGTCTCTGGTGATGTCAAGAAAAGTTAAAAAAATTTTATATGGAAGGAAGAAGTATTTCTCTCTTGAAAACCGAGTAGATTGCTGAATCCTTGCAAAATGGTATTTTCTGGACTGAGAATCAATCTAGCAAACTGCACCTTAAAAGCTAAAACAGACAACCATAAAAATGAAGTGGAAGGGTTTATAAATTTTAAAATACAATTCCTATTGTCACATACGCACAATTGCACACACATACATAGAGTTTTGTTCTATCAAAACTTGTGTATATGCATACATGAATATATATACATAAAGTTCATCTCTTGTACCTCAGGATACATAACTTCCTAAAACTTTTATTATCAGGAAGCCATCAAGCTGTTTGCTAATTTCCCTTAAATTTCTTTTTCTTTTCTTTTTTTTTTTCTGGAGCTGCTCTTTCATGTGCTCAAATACAAGCATAAATTTTCATGCAGCTGTTAAAATCCGAATCCTTATTGCTGTTTTTATGAAGGCACTATTCCCTTGAATACAAATTTGTTCTCTTCCAAATGCTTTATTTAAATGAATCAATATAAATTCATTTTAATGAAATATGTGTCTATATATGTAAGAACTTATCTTATTCTATCAGTTATTTTTGTTTAAACTTGAACCCTTAGGATCTGTTTATGCCAGTGGATACTATATTAAAGATAAACATATCATCTCAACAGTGGCATTTAACTGATGTATTACACAATTTCATCAATAGAAAAATAATTTTGGTGATAAAATATTACAGCAATGTCACAATGATGATGCATTATTTACTTTAAATGCTAGACACTGTAAACACATTGCAATTCTTCCCAAATTATAACAAAGCACACTTTTGTAGATGTGTGACTTAAAAAGAACAATTAATTTTAAAAAATAGAAAAAAAAAAGAAAATAGTTATATGAAGATATGAATTCTATATGCTTCCAATATCCCTTGTAGTCTGAGAAAATATCTGGGCTCTGACACAAGCACAGACTATTCTATTACTTTGGGATTTTGAGGTGCTCCTGTCCCAACTGCGGTGAAATGTGAGGTATGAGGATTGAAAAAGAACAGCATTTCTGATAAGTCAGATTAATATTTCTGCACACAGTAAGCATGTCAGGAGTAGTTGTGGTGCAAAGGCCCTCACAACACAAACACACCATGGGTCAGCTCTGACCTGCAGGGAGAGCTTTGAAAATGGCAATTAGACCATAAACATTTTGCTTGAATGCAAGACCAATTATCACAGAAAAAGAAAATGGAGGGAAGATGGGGTTTTGTTTCTTTCATTCATTCATTCATTCATTCATTCATTCATTCATTCATTCATTCATCCATTATCTATCTATCTATCTATCTATCTATCTATCTATCTATCTATCTATCTATCTATTATTTCTAATTTATATGGTCTCCAAAAGTGGACTATAATTTTCAAATTCCTCAGGTTAATATGTCAAAGTGGTGTCACAACGGTGGCTCTGTGGGGAAGGCAGGAGCTGTTCGGTGATGGACACAGATGGCTCCAGCTGCTTCCAACCCACCCACCACAGGGCATGGCTGAGCCCACAGCTGAGGTGTGGGTGGCACTGGGGAAAATATTTAAGAAAGGACAAAATGCTGTATGGCAGAGAAGACTGGAAAAGAAATCGAGAGAAACATACCTGCTGACATGAAGGTGAGAGATGAAGAGGGGGAGGAGGTGCTGCAGGTGTGGGAGCAGAGGGGCCACTGCAGCTTCCAGAGGAGCCCATGGATTATTAAGCATGTCTATTCAGAAGGGCTGCAGCCATTATTTAAAATTATGTTCCACCTGCAACCTTACAAAATTAATGAAGAATATCAAGTTTTATGACTTTTGCTAATAACTGCTGGTAGATTTGTATATTTCTGAGGGATGTCATTAGAAAATATGTGAATGCAGCTTGTCATGGTGCAGTAGCCAACTAGGTAGCCGACTAGGTAGCATTTTCTTGGTAGTAGCAAGAAATCATCCTGGGAAGGATACTATAGAGACTAATCTGGAGGGAAAGCCTGTATAAAGGAAAGAGTATGTAAACATTCAGCCACTGGGAAATCTGAAAACAGGAGAAGGGATGGAAGATTGGTAAGTTGGAACAATGTCTGAATTACTAGGAGAACAGCTTTTTTTCCCCCTATAAGTAATTCCTGCATTTGTTTTGTTGGCTGTAGGAAATTTCATAACAAAGGAGTATCACTTTTGTCAACAGTGACTTTTTCTGAGTGATTCAGTACATCACCTGCAGTTCATCTTTTCAGCATTTTTACACAGTACTATACATGAACTTGAAGAAATCTTACAAATTATTTATCCTCAGACAAAGATTTCTGTAAACCAAAACAACCAAAAACCAAGAAAGAGCTACACTTCCGAGGAAACTAGATTTTATATAAGGGTATTCAGAAGTAGGCCTTATTTTGCCCCACTTCCCTCTGTGTTTGGATCTTTTTTACTTGCAATCTGAGTCAGATGCCTACAGATATTGTGGAGGTTTCCATGCTCAGTGCTTGTCTCCATTCAGATTCCCTGGAATCTGTAAATATTAGGAAACAGTTTAGCCTGATGTAGGGGGAAGCAGGTTGTAAGTCAGAATTGATCTGAATGTCTGAAAGGAAATTTGAGAACAAAGGTAATTCCTACCTATGTTACTATTACCAATATAAGAAATACTTTATTGAAGGGGGTTAGATTTGGTGTTTAGATTTGACGTGTTTTGCTTTTACTGACAGTGATCAGGGATTGTTGAAAGATTTTCTTTTCTTTTTTTTTTTTACCTTTTAATAAAATATTACTTTGCCTAAACTGTAGGCTTTGCCAACACGTACCTGTGCCAGCTCTTGTCCCTCATTGAATCAATTCTAATTTACATCTGCTCTATCATGTCCACAGTTTGCCTTTCACAAAGTCATGGCTCATGGCTTCATTAATATTGCCAAAACTTCTAACTTTCAAAGTTTCTATGGATAGCTTGGGTGCTGATGGGGTAGATTTTAGTGTTGAGATTCATTACTTGTGTTGTAGTATTTATGGAATTTTGCAGAGGCATGTTTATTTTTCATCCTGCAGACATTTGTTTGTTTTTCATCATGTAGACATTCAGTCATTCACTGACTTACTTGAAGAATGTCAAGCATATTTATGGAAAGGAGTTTCTCAACTAAATCTTGAATACATTGTTTATAATTATTGTTACTATTAATTATCTCAATGTTATATTGTTGCTGTGCCTGTAGTTACTTTTCCCCAAAACTAAAATAATGTAGGCATCAGAATTGATATCTTCTGGACTTCCAGTGAGTGACCATGGACACATTGCTTAGAACTTGTGGGTCTGGTTTTTTCTGAGTTTAGGCACAGTGTCTAAAAATCCATCTGTTCAATACAGAATGAGTAACCATCTAGCATAATGGAAATGTTTAGAAAAATATCTGGTTTGAATATGAGAGCGTAATAATTTGGTTTCCTAATTTCCCTGTAATTTATTTTGCATGCTTCCGGTACGGTCTTTGCATGTTTCAGAATGCAATTAAATTTTTAAAATGAAATTTGATTGTGCACCTCATATCTAAATACATGAAAAATCAAAGACAGAAGTTCTTTATTTCTAACCGTGTATTTCAATGGGAAAGGCAAGCATAAAAACTGCTTAATTCTTTGCTCTGTAGCTTCAGTAAGAGTACTATAAAGTACTCTGCCTTCTCCCATAAGCATTTAGAAACATTCCATGAAGGGGAATACCTCTTATTTAAAAATCCTTAATTTACATATTCAAATGAAATTGCTTTTCAAGTTTCTTTTTCACCATTCTGAAGGTAGAGGGAAATATTCTATTCAATGACACCTCAGTTTTTTATTTACACATGCAGGTGCACAGTCAATAGAAGAGTGGAAATTTATCAATTTGATAATCGAACATAAATTCTAAAATGTATTTATAAAGTCAAATTAAGTCTGATTATAAACACATCAGTGAGAACCATAGTGTAAACCTAAGGAAGATACATACAATTTGCGGATATATTCCTTGAATTTTTATTCTCTTTTAAGAACTATTTAATGGTTAAACTGTTATTTAAATTTTTAATCTTTTATTTCATGCACATGATCAGAAATAAACCCTATGTTCATTAAATGTGATTTTCTGAAAATATGTAGCACTGTTTATATTAGACATAGGGAAAGAATAATAAAACTTTGAAAGCTAATAGTGAGTTCTCACAGATTTTTGTATAATCACCTTATTTGTAATACAGAATAATATAAATCTAATGAGATATTATAATGCATATTATTTAATTTATGAAATGTGATTTATGTCATAAATCCCTCAATTTTTGTCTTCACCTTACTCACACATATTGCATGAATTTATTCTTTATCGCATCTGAAATCCATTACCATGTTACTCATAGCAAGTATTCAGAAATTATTTTTTTATTTTCCCTTTCTGAAAGATACTGACTGTATATGAGAACTCATCACAAATTTTAGGTGGAATTGTAGCATTTTTTACATTAGGTTTTCAGGGTACATCTTATGTTTGCTATGGAGACGTAGTTTTTCATTAACTTTCTCAATAAATTATAAAATTTCTCATTTTGTTTTTCTCTTGTAATATAACAAGAAATAGAATTCAGGCCAGGTTAATGTATTGTAAAACACAATATGGCTATGTATGATTTTGAATTTCATTCACTGAATTTTTTTATGTAAAATGATGGTTCTGAACTATAGTAGTACATTGAAAGTTGCAACATCTGTTTGATTTTAACAAAAAACGAAGGGTTTAATCTTTCTTAAGTGATAATTTGAAGATCCTCTGTGTTGAGATTATTCTAACCTGTCTCACTTATGTGAAGGTAGATATGGTTAAGTATTGAGTGGCAAGACATACTAGGGAGACTTTCAACACAACTTTTGGAAAATAATCACAACTAAATAATTCCTTTTACATACATTGCTAATACAAGTTCAAAGAATATTATCCATTATAATGACTCAGACAATTTCTTTAGCACAATATTAATTTCCTGATTTTTTTTTTTTTTTAAGAAAATACATCTAATCTTCCTGGGCCAAAAAGGGACTAAATTCAAAGCAGGATTTTCTCATCAATGATATGATAAGTAAGAAAGAACAGTGGATATGTCAGTAAAATTAACAGCTGCTAATGCACTGAGAGGACTATAAACAACAATCAGCCCAGAAATCAGTCAAAAAGACAGAGACAAATTGATGTGTGCATAACAACATTTTATTTAACCGAGCATTACATAAGTAAAAACATTTAGTATGTTTCTGAAAAGGAGTAAAGAGTGTGATAAATGCCAAAGGATTTGTAGCAATTTAAAACCCTTGAAAGGAGATATTTCTAAGGAGCTGGTTAAAATTCAAGAGAAGAGATTTCCAAGAGCAGTCTGAAAGGATAACCTTAGACACAATGGAAAATAAACAGAGGATTTACTGGAGTCAAACAGAAATTTCTTCCATCTTACTTCAGTTTTAACTAATATAGAGTTATTCTGTCATATCATTAGAGACTGAAAAGGAGAGAAAGGGCTATATGTTTCCCTTAGTTTCCACCATTGCACATGGTACACTCTCTGCAGAAGTTGTTTAAATGTCACTGATTTTATACCAAAGTAACTAAATGAGTTTAGACAATGGTAAAGAATGACATCTGTGGGCAAATCCATAGGACTTATATTTTCCAGTTTGGTGAACAACCACCAGTGAAATGCCATCAAATATCTTGTCTGAAGAGCAATTTCTTCACTGGAACTACGTGATGAAAAATACTGAATCTGATTGTTGCATGCATCATTTTATTGATTATTCTTGAATATTAGTTGTTCAATGTTTATTTTACACATACTGTATAAAATAATACTGTGTTATTTCTCTTGTCTGTGGTTTTTACTGAATGACCATAGCCAGCTTATACATCTTGCAGGATTAAAGTCAGTATCAAGCATGTACTTTGTCAGTTTGGATACAGGACTAAAATGGATGAAGTTCTCTGGATATGAACAACAATCTAGTTTCACAAACACAGGTCATGAAACTAATCCAGTTCAATTCATAATCAAATTTATATGAATTTAAAAACAAGTCATGAAGTTGGCAATTTCTTCAAATAGAAAATAATTAGAGATGTAAATAAAAGTAAATCAGAAAAATAACTTGAGACATCTTTTAATAGCCTCACAGGTAACCACCCCCAAAATAACTCCAGTGTATAATTTTGCAGGCAATCAAGGGGCAGAACTGGTAAGTGAAATGAGAGAATAAAAAATTCCAGTTAATAAAAATCTGAAAGCAACACGATATATTGAGAATAACTTCAGAACAGCACAGCCTGGAAAATGTCATATTGTTATAATAAATATCTAGGATAATAAAAGCAATTTTTAATGCCTTGTAGGCTTCTATTGATCATGTAACTCAGCATGATGATATTAAGCAAAACATACAAATAAAATGTGTTAATTTTAAATGCTGATCAAACTATAAATTCAAAATAATGTATGATAACACCGAAAGTGTTTACATTCAAAGAGGTAAATATAGTATTATTTATCAAAGTTAATTAGCTTTGCCAGAGAAGGAGCAATATCCAACAAATTTCTAGAACTAGTTAATAAAATGTCAGCTTTAGTGGGATTTATCTTCATAAAAATTCTTCACCGTTCATATATTAATATCACCCAAACAATCAGTCAAGACTAAGACAGCTCAAGTACAATTAGGTAGAAGTGCTGGATAAATCTGTTAGTACTAAATCATTTTTAAAAACAAGATATTACGGGTATCCCATACACCACCCGCAGATATATTCTGAACTGAACCCCAGGTCCAGCTATAAATATTTAAATACAAACATAAAGTAATGTCATTTTCAGATGAAAGCACCAACCAGAAATGGGGGACAATAAAGTAATTCAGTAGATTATTCAATAAATAAAGATATAGTACTTGAAAATGTCTGAGTATCTTGTTTATGAAATATTATAATCTAATCTGTCTATATTTTATTTTCTAATGCAGGAAAGGATAATATGACACTGATGCATAGCGATAAACAAAGAGTGAGTAGGATGTAGGTGATGTCAGGTTGGTACATGACACCTGTCACTAGACTGGGAAGTTCTTCCTAATACCTGATATATACCTACTGTCTTTCAGTTTAATGCCATTACCCCTTGACCTGTCACCACAAGCTCTTGTAACTAGACTTGCCTCATCTTTGTTGTGGGCTTCCTTCAGGTACTGGAAGGCTGCAATTAGGTCACTTGAAGCCTTCTCCAGGCTGACCAATCTCAGTTCTCTCAGCCTTTTCTCACAACAGAGGTGTTCCTGCGTCTAATCATCTTGGTGGCCTTCTTTGGACTCACTCCAGAAGGATCAATGTCATTTCTGTCCTGGCAATCCCAGAGCTGGATTCAGTACTCAAGATGGGGTCACACCAGAGTGGAGTAGAGGGGCAGAATTTCCTCCCTCGACCTGCTGGCCACAATTCTTTTGATGCAGCTGTGGTAGTTTTAGTTAGGTCTGAGTTTTACTAGGCCTTAGTTTAGTAGGCCTTGGTAGGTGCTATGTAGATATGAAGGGACAGGTATCACCTGACTTAAGCAACTAAAGAGATATTTCATACCAGCTGGCATCAGCTCAAGTACAAAAGCAAGTGTAGGGAGGTGCTTGGGCTTCTTCCTTCATGGACACTTATCCAGAGAGGACGTGCTGTGTTGTTCTGGAAGGACTGGGCCCTGGTGCTGCCTCACCACTACTTCGTATATGTTTTAACTCAGGGAAGTAAACATTTTTATTGTTAGCTTTTCCCTTTTCTCCTGTTTGGGTATCTCTTGCAGAGGTTATATAAACACTAATTGTCTAGGTCATATTATGGGAGAGGGATTATCTGGAAACTAGTTTTACACTGTCTACTGGTTAAAGAGTTACCTTGGCGTGGCCCACATAAGTTCTCCGACACATGAAGACTACTTATAGGTTTAACCTTGTTTTTTGTTTGCTAGCTGTTTTAAATCACATAGAATTATGTTCTAGTGATAAAAGGACATTTCTAAAGACAAATTAAGAATTTGATTCCTGCTGAGAGAAAAGGCTAGCACACTTTCTGCTGGATGATTTAGGATTAAGTGAGGGATAAAACATGTTCAGCATAATGCTCATTGCCAGACTGTGAGGGACTGAAAGAAATTCGCTGTCTCAAAACAACTCCATGCATGTGGTAGAGGGCAGATCAGGTTCTGACAAGGTGGGATGGTGCTCTGGCCCCACCATAACCCCACCTTCTTGAAAAACTTTGGTGCAGGTGTCAGTCAGTGACACACTGGGAACACCAACACACACCACACTCCCTGGAGCCCCTAACCCAGACCCCAAATGGCTGGCACACCAGAAGCCCCACTTGGGGGCATTGGCCACAGGAGTCCAGAGCAAATAAAACCAACACCATGTGGTCATCACCTGTTCATGGCTCTACCATTCTTGGACTTCTGGTATCTGGATCTACACCGGATCTAAAGCAGTAGCTATAACTCTCTCTCTTTCTTTCTTTTTTACTTCTTCCTCTTCGCATTTTCTCCTCTTGATATTTGGATAACTTAAATCTGAACGGGTTGGAATTTGCTAAGGCAATGCTTTGTGAAATGCTTTATGTTGATTAAAGGCTTGTTTTAAACTTTTGCCAAATTCCCTTATTTTGTTTGCCAGTAGAAATGTGTTATTTTGAGCCCCTGAGAAGTGCCATGGTATTTTTCCCATGTGCAACCTAAAATTAAAAGAACTGAAGGCCCTTTTAATAAATCTTTTGGGTGAGTTTTGGGAACCTTGTACGTTTTTAAGTAAAACCCTTTCAATGAGCTCATGAGAAGAGCCTGGGGTCTTGGACAGATCTTGTTCAGATTGCACTGTTTTACAAAGTAGTTGAAGAGAGTTCATAAAATCTGAGTAGGACTAACATGATAAAGAAGACATTAAGACAGTTTCTCATTGCAGAGCAGAGTTTCACCCACACTGAGCAAGGAAATAATTTCAGAGGGAAAACTTTTCATATATATTGTCCAGTGCTATTTTGTACCACAATGAGGTACTAGGTCTTAAATCTCAGATCAATATGTGAAAGAAGATAATTAACTTAACACTCCTAGATTTATAGTTCTGCAATTATCACTAACACAGAAAGCATTAGCATATTATAATGGGAAATTACAACTCCCACAGCCAAAGATTAAAATAATGCAGACAAACAAATAGCACATTATAAATCCCAGATGGCAATGATCAGAAAAAAATACTTTTTTTTTTTAAAGTATCTGACCATTTGAAATGTTCTCACCCTACTTCACAGCCGGACAATATAAAGCTGGCACTTTTCCATTAATTTATCATATATGATAAAACTGCAGTATATTCAATATATAATTCTGATGAACTATGTCCTTTTCATACGTACAACACAAGAGTAGCATTAACAAATTACACCCTGCTGAACCATAAAGTCTATTAGTTCTTTCAAACAATCTAAATAACTCAGAATCTTAGATTATTGCAATGACTATTTAGATTACTCAGTTGATAAAAAGAGTATTGTGCATTCCACAGCTTTTACTAGGCCTTTTTTATTGCTTCAGAAGTCTACATGACTAAATAGAATAAATGACTAAGTTCAATAAAAGTCCACAGTGTTAGCAATCTTAATCACGTAGCAGTTTAAAACCACAAGAATTTACAAAATCAGTAAAACATAGTGTTCCAAACTTAAAGGTGTAAAGAAACTGCTATTTCAAAGCAAAGTAGAAAGTCTAAATGGTGTGGTCAATAACGAAATTTTTTTTCATTTCATTTTTTCATTTCATGTAATGTCTTGCATAACAGTATGTTTTAAATAACTGTTACAAATCTTTTCAAATTTTCTCTAAATATGTTTGCTCTGAAATATTTATTCCTCCAAAAGTAAATGGAATATATTAATAATATGCTATGATTGACTGATTTTTTTTAAGACAGAATATCCTGATTTTTTTTTAATTAAACTATACCTTGGAATTTTTACTATTGCTTTCTAAAAAAAAATAAACAAAACCTGAGCTATTGATTTTGTAAGGACGACTTAGCTATAGAAAATTCTGCCAGCTCAGTCTTTAATTACGGGTTTTTTTCTAATAATAAGGAAATAAATATTTTGTGTATTTTCCCTCCATCTAAAATTTCCAGTGTTGAAAAGAAATTGGTTTTGAGTGAAATTGCTTTGCAATTTAATCTTCACTATTTCTTTACAAGATTACAAAAATAAATCGAATACTTATTTGTGGGTATATTAATTTATTTCTGTAGATGTTGCATAAAGAAAACATAATATGTTATATAGTACAACCACCTGCTCAAAGCAGGTCGAACTAAAGCAGGTTCTGAGCCTCTCCAAGGATCTAGATTTCTCAAACTCTGGCCAACATCATGGTTAAAATGCTTTCCCTTATATCCAATCAAAATTTCCTGTGTTGCAACTTGTGCCTGTTGCTTCTTATCTTGTTACTATGTGCTTTTGAAAAAGTCTGTCTCCATCTTCTCAATACCATTTTATAATTCTAAAAATCAATAACAACTTTCCTCAGCTTACTCTTTCCTACTACGAGGATACAGTATCAAAAGCTTTGCTGACAAAGTGTACAACATCCACTGCTCTCTGACCCACAGAGTCATCTATCTCATCATAGCACTGCTAGTCAGGCATAGTTTGCCTTTGGTGAACCCATCCTGCCTGTTCCCAGTCACTCATATGAGTCTTCATGTGCTTCATGTTCCCAGTAATGGCTGGTTAAGACTGTACCAATTCAGATCCTCCTTGATCTTGCTAAAGATGTGTGAGACATTTGATTTTATTTCTATTATACTAACTTTAATAATAATTGTATGATTTATTTACATATGGAATATATTATATATTTAATAAAAATGTGTACTATAAAACAAATTATAATTTCATTTTTTTCCCTTAAATTTAGAGATTCTGAATTAAGTGATTTAGCTGTTTTTGGTTTTTTCTCTCACCTTTAACTTCATATCACTCATCACAGTTTGTTTTACTTTCAGTGAAAGCAAATATCAATATGATGGTTCAGAGAAACAGAAAACAAAATTTTAACAATACGGCAAATTGCAATATCATCAGCACATCAGCATATGCTGGTGAATAAAAGCTATTAATTACTCTATCTGCCCCTGAAAATTTTAGATTATACTTTTTTTCAATAATGCTGCTGACTCATTGAAATGCTCTTGTGATTCAGGAAACTAGCAGCTTTTGTTTATTTCTGTTTATTTATTCTTGAAGGAAAGGAGTGTGCTAAATTACAGTGAATAAGAAGATAGAGCAAAATTTTATTTAGTTTTCAGATATTTATGCTAATTTCATGGTTTTTCTCAAAACTACATCTTGAATGTCTTCTTTAAATATAAAGGCTTTGTTGTCATACAACAAATAATTTGAATTAATATAACAGGGTTAATTTTTTCCAACTTTTTTTTTAATTACTATAATTTCCTACCAGACAACATTCACTAAGTCTTAAATAGTTCGCTTTACCAATCATTTAATTATTTTACTGGTCTAGTAAAAGCTACTGCTGTTGTAAATGAAATACTTCATTTACTCAGACATTCTTCATAGTGTAACTGACAGGAAAGTCCTTTACAGAGACAACATGAAGATAATCTGCCGGGGCCAGGCTGTGCTGAAAGACCACGTGATGAGGGACTTGCCCAGAACAAGAACAAAGTTAAAGAAAAACAACAAGCAGACCTGGCACAGCCCCCTGGGAGGGCTTTTGCCCTTTCCCCTATCAGGACTGGAGTCAGAATAAAGACAGCAGCCTTAACCTACGAGTTGCGCACGGGGCGTGGTTATTCAGGTATAAATGTGTTGGAAATTTGAATAAAATTGGATTTCTGCCTGAGTTCATCATATTGGTGCGTGTGGGGTCCCACTGGAGGTCTGCAACAATAATCACTAACAGAAATAACCACTTCTCACCCTTCAAACTCTCTTTCTTTGGCATTTGTAATTTTCCCCCTGTTTTTGCTGCTAAAAAGGATCTACAGTTAGCAATCACAATTATTTTACCAGTACTTATTCTGCAAAGCACAGCCAAGAACTGACATATTTAAAGTAATGAGAGCTACATCCTTGAATTGCTTCAAGGAATTACAAGGAATTATTTTTTTGACCGAAATTTTGTTAGTTTTTCTGTAATGGTATTTGGAATTTAGCAGAATGAGGCCTGACTTCAATATCCCAAACACAAGAACACTAAATGGTCTCTGAATTATTTAGCTTGCGTTGAACTGTGTTTGTGAAAATGCCTTAAGGAAACTTTAGTCATGTTTCTTCTTTAAAATTGAAACAAAGCATATTGAGAGAGAGGATTGCTTATTTTATCATGATTCACAAACACATTTTATTTACTGCTATAGAAAAAAAACAGTAAAAATGAACATTATGGAAAGTCTAGCCTACTAATATGCATCACACTATTCTGGAACTTAGATTATATTTTCAGAAAATTAAGAACATCAAACACAATTCTGAAGACATATTTTCAGAAGTGTTTTAAATGATTAATCAGCTTCAGTATCAATTTAAGAACAATCTGATGACAGTGAAGAAGGCTCTTACTCTTTGGCTAAAATTCCTGTAACAGAATTACGTCCAGTTCTACTCTTTCTAAATATCATTAAAAACATTATAAGCAACATATTGTTTTGTAAATAGGGACACTCATGATTAAATGATGGTAAAGACATTGAATTAGAAGAAGAGAAATTTAAGGCCAGAATTGAATTCAGCCTGTAATTCAACTCCCATGGGGGTTGTAAGAGGTCATTATTATATATATATATATATATATATATATATATATATATATATATATATATAATATATATTACTTTGGACTTTGATGATCCTTGTGGGTCCTTTTCAACTCAGGAGGTTCTGTGATAATTTTTGTATGATTTTTTTGCAAACAGCAATCAAGGAATCATGTTGAAAAATTGTGGTTTGACTGCTGGTACTATAAAGTACTAAGCTGGCTGTATTTGAGTTTGTCCTGTCTGCTGTCCATTCTGTTTTGCACTCTTAATTTTATTACAACAGTAAAACATTTTAATGCTAAAATGGTCAGCATTATATGTATTGGCCATGATGTTGGAGATCTGCTTTTCATGTATCAACAAAATACCGAAGGCTTATAAACAAGACAAATCTTGTTTCTAGTGATAACAATTATCAGTGAAAAAGTAAGGATATTGCATTCCTTAAATACCCATTATTATTCATACATTTAATTGATCCCTATTAATTTATCAATTAGTGCTTTGACAAAGGAAGTTTTTCTATTATTATATGTTATTATATATATCATTTTGTACTATCTGTGTATTATTATGTACTATAGTGAATATTCCTAAGGTACTTTACATACTTTCACTACAACTTTCAGAGTTGTGTAAAACACAGCAAGAATGTTGTAGTCTAAAAGTCTGTTGATTTGTAGCTGTTGCCATAACTAAGAAATAGCCACTTATTGAATATTAATGGTGTTTTCTACTATATTTGTTTGGGGGGAAATGGTAGTTCAGAAGCATAAGAGTATTTTTTGTAGTAGAAATCATTATGTATACTTTGTAATAGTAAATGGCATTCAGGATGAAATATTTTCTTTAAATATTTTTTACTTATAGCCATTGCTGATTCAGCTGTCAGCAGTTGTTAGATATTTAAGTTAAAAATGGGAGCATGTAGCTTGACTGTTTTTAATTGGAAATCATGGTTATTTACAACATGACAAATTGCATAGTCGTCTTTGTTGTATATATATCATCAAATACCAAAACACAAAAATAGCACAGTTCTCTTAAAGTGACTGTTACATTATTGTAATATTTCTCCAACCCTTCTTTTTAGAGAATTATCTATAGAAGTTTTATCAGAAAATAATAATTAATCTGTTACATTAATAGTTTATGTTTTTCTTCTTCAATTACAGAACTGCAAAGTCAGCTACTTAGAATGTTTTATACTAACAAGCTGACAGATTTAAAAAAAAAAACAAAATAAACGGAAACAAACAAACTAAAAACTCAAAACAAACCAATAACTTTTTTTTTCTGGCGATGTCCATGGTATTTTCAAAACTGTTAATCACTGACATACCCAGAATAATGCAAACATCAATTATATATTAGGGTCAGTACTCTGAAAATATTCTAATTGTGGGAGCACCACAAGTCAATTCGCATAGAAGGAACTTGATTATTTGAGTCAAAGTTTGCAAGCAAAGAGGGTCAACTTTTATACCATGCACCATGTTTCTTCTATGTCACCACTTTCTACCTTGAATTATTTGCCTACTCATAACATAGCTCACATGTGTAACTAGTTCAGGTCAGTACTGCCCACAGCAAATCAGAAATGTGTTCATTCCTGGATAGACTTTCCATTTGTTTATCTAGTTATATGCCTAAGTGAAAAGATAGATAGACACATGAATCTGTGAAAATAGTTTGTTCAGGCAGTGCAGTTTTCACTGTAAAAAACATAATCTAAAAGATTTTGCATACAATGATGAAATTTCAAAGAAAAACAGATCAATTGAGTTGTGTGAGATAAGTTTTTTCACGACACACTGTTTAGCACTAATGGCAGCATATTTTCATCTATCTAAGCAGTGAAACTCTCCATTAAACTTTACATGATTGTGCCTAGGATTGATGCTCAGATGGAAAGTGTCCACTCCCTCAAAAAATAATCTCCACCTGCTTTATGTATTTTATGTCTTTCATTTTCTTTTCATTTTCTTCTTCAATGTTATAAAGTTTTAATGAAAATGAACATGTGCTGGCTAGAGTTCACCTTGTCTAACTCCTTCAAAGGTGTGGCAAAGACCATCCAGCATATTTTCAAGTATTTGCTTTTAGAAGTATTAAGTATTCTGCAGGGCTGCTGTAAAATGAAATATCTTCTTGCATTGTGTTATATGCATATGTCATTTGATTACTTTTAAAAGCTAAAAAGTTTTTATTGAACCATTCTGAGATTGACACAATTAGCGATTTGAGGATTTCTATTAGGCAGCCAAAAGTGCTACTAGACAGTTTCTTTAGGGAGAGTATCTTTTGAATGCCTCTACTATGAATAATTCGTCTATAATTTCTTCTTCATTATATCTGGAAATGTCTGTATACATTGTCGCAGTGCAATGCCACATTTATCTAATTTTCTCTTGTTAACTTCATTGTGCTCAAGGTGGAAGTTAACAGAATTTTGCTGTACTGTGCTGCTATATTCAAAACCCCTCAGCCATTTTAACTGTTTTTAAACATTCTGATAGTGAAATCAACAATACTAATCTATGGTGGTATCTTTGTAGAGGCTCCCATTTATCTGCCATTCAGATAACAATGGTAGAACACACCACTTTTCAGGTACTTGAGCAACTGCCACAAAATAAATATATCTAAATTTTTAACCTGTTTTTTGAAGCAACTACTGATTTTCAGGGGTAAGATTATCTCATAGTTTAGGAAAAAAATTTGTACACTTTAGCCATTTGTCATAATTATTAAAAATCAGAACCAAGTTTATTTTCACTGACCACAAGCAATATTTACGTGTTATTATAAAACTTAGTCTATTTCCTAGAATAGGTTATCCTTTTCTCATGCATGCCCTAAATTAACTTTAGCCTCACAAGTTAAGAATTTTATAAAATGCCTATGGCTGGCTATCAGTGGAATCCACAAAGGCACTGTAGCAGAGAGTTGACCAATGCTGGGAAAGTGAAAATTATTTTAAACTTAGACCAATTAAAAAAATCCTTTGTTATTATGAAATTTGCCAATCTTTTGACTATCAAAAAAGTTTTATACTGCTGCAGTGATAGACTAATATCAGATATCACAGCCCTGATACAAATTTGCTGAAATGAAAAGAACCTGAGAGAATTAATCCATCACAAACTGGCTGTGGGATGCTTCTGCCACACAGCTGTGACAAGAAAAAAATGCAGTCTTACAGGATGATGTCAAATGTCTTTCGAGGTGTGCTGATTTTATCTAGAATAGAGTTCATTTTCTTCATTGTAGCTGGTATGGGGCTGTGTTTTGGAACTGTGCTGAACAATGCTCATAATTTACGGATGTTTACATTATTTCTCAGCAATGCTTGCACAACTTCTGCTTCTCACACCATCCCTCCAGGAAGTAGGTTAGGAGTGCACAAGAAGTGCTCTGCAGAGGGACCTGGATTGGCTGGCTCGATGGGCTGGGGCCAACTGTATGAGGTTCAACAAGGTTGTAGTGTAGACATGGTGTTTAGGGCCACTGTTTAGTGGTAATCATGGCAGTGTTGGGTTTAGAGTTGGATTTGATGATCTTAGAGGTGTTTTCCAACCTTAATGCCTCTACAATTATAAGATGGAAGGAAAAAAGGCTGTGAAGGATGACCCCAAATGACCAAAAGGATGTTGCATACTATATGACATCATGCTCAGCAATAAAATTAGGAGCAGGTTGGTTGGGCGTGCCACTGCTTGGGGACTGGCTGGGCACTAGTTTCTTGGTGGTGAACAATATATTCTTATTTGCATCACTTATCTGTCTTGGGTTTTATTTCTCTCTCTTTGGTATTTTCCTTCTCATTACAATTTATTGTGATTTACTCAGAATCACAGAATCATCAAGGTTGGAATAGATCTTCAAGATTATCTAGTCCTACTGTCAACCCAACACCACCATAATCACCCTTTAAACCATAACCCCAAGTGTCACATCCAAACACCTCTTGAACACTTCCAGATATGGTGACTCTACCATCTCCCTGGGCAGCTTATTCGAATATCTGACCACTATTTCAGTGATTTTGTTTTCCTAATACCTAATCTAAACCTTCCCTGGCACATCTTATGGCCATTTCCTCTCATCCTTTCACTTGAGACATGTTGAAAGACACTTCTTTCAGGTAGTTGTAGAGAGTAATGAGGTCCCATGAGCCTCTTCTCCAGACTAAAATGGCCTCAATTCCCACAGCCGCTCCTCACAGGACATGTTTTCTAGACTCTTCATCAGCTTCATTGTTCTTCTTTGCTGTTTTATTTTAATTATTAAACTGCTCTTATCTCAACCCATGAGTTTTCTCACTTTTACCCTTCTGTTTGTCTTTTCCCATTCCACTGAGGATGGGAGTGAACAGGTGGCTGTGTAGTGCTTAGTTGCCAGCTGGGGTTTAGTCATCACACATGGGAAAGAGAAAAACAGAAGAAATACTTTGTTATGACCTTTAGGAGGCCTTACCTTGGAATAACAATCAAAATTCCGTTCCACGTTTGCATTCCCTTCATGATCTGTGCTCAGAAAGGATACCACAGAAGTACCTGACAGGAATAGATGTAGAGCAGAGCTATTAAAACGGACCCAAAGGATTGTTTTATCTGATGACTCTGATAATACAAAATCGCATTAAACAGAAGGTCTGTTTCATTTCTGCAACCATCTTGCATATATGAAACTCCCTCCCTTTACTGCTATGTGTCAGTATCCATCTGGACCCAAGCAACAAGCAAATCCCATCTGGTTGAGACTCAAAAATGACATTGTCAGGCATGAAATACTGGACATTTGCAGATATCCACAGAAAATGTCTGTTGCTCAGCCAGGTTGTTATAACTTTTGATGCCTGATTCCATGTTGTTCTGCTATTTGCAATATCAAGCCTTCAAACAGGAGGCCAATTAACATTTTGAGCCTCAGGTCAGGTGCCTCAATTTATTCAATTGTTAGTTAAAATTGCAGGATATGAGCTGGACCCTGAACCATTAAACTTTTACCTGCATTGGCCAGAGTAGGGTTTTTTTTTTATTTCTTTTATTTTGGAAGACTGGCTGTCACAGGAGGATTTGATATCAACTTATAACTAGAATTATCTATGTCTTCACTGTTGCATAACATTTGAATCTTTTAGGTCTTATTCAGGCAAAAATACTTGTTATAAATTGTCGTAACTTACTGCTACTGAAAGGGAATTTACACTTTATTTAGATTATAACCCATATGTGTGCACTGGATTTGGCTGGGAGAGAGTAACATTTTCTACATAGCAGCTTGCATGGTGCTGAGTTTTAGATTTTTAACCAAGAAAATGCTGATATCCCTCCAGTCTTTTAGCTCCTGTTGAACAGCATTTGCACAGCATCAAGGCCATTTGTCACGCTGCTCCACCAGTGAATAGATTGGGAGTGTGCAAGAGGTTGGGAGGGAACAGAACCATGCAGATGACCCAAATTAGCCAAAGAAATATTCCATGCCATATAATACCCATTAAGAGGATATGTTTGATTTGTAAATGAAATCAATTGAATGGTGTATATTTTCTCCATACAGACCTCTTATTCATATAAATCAAACTAAAAATAAGTTTCAGCTGATCCTTTCAAACCTGTAGTTGTCAATGCCTGTAGAAGTTTTATAGCATCTAAATGTGCATCTTTCCTCTATTGTTCAACATTGAAAACCAAACAAAAAAAAACCACCACCATCACAGACGAAGGCATGAGTTTAAAACTAGTCATTAAAACTTTTCCAGATAAAGGAGTTCATGCCTTTCATAGATGGATGCAACTGGCCATCTGGTAAATAGAATAAATGTTCTGTGAAGTTCACTTTTATCAGTGTGTAGGGAAAATGTATTTAGAACCTTTTAACTTTGTGCTATAAAGAGAAATTAAGGATAATGAATTACTGTGTTGTACTTCAAAAATATAGGAATCACTAGTGTATTGGTGAGGCAAGAAAGTCTTCACTAAAAAGTCATCTAGCTTTAAACCAGACTTACCAGGAGAAGCAAATAGAGTTTTGAATAACAAATGATCCAGGCAGGGAATCTTGATGTGTTAGGAACCAACATGAAAACACCTGCAAAATGCCTCAAAGACATTAGGGTATGTTCCTCTAAAATGGTGACACACTCAATAGCATAACTGAAATGACTCTTTATTCATGGAGTAGAAGGAGTCAAAAAACAGGAGAAGCTGGAAGACACTGCGCAGCTAGAAAGCTAGGATCTAATCACTAGCACTGAAACCTGGTTGGATGAATCATATGACTGGAGTGCTGCAATTAATGGTTATAAATCAGGATTTTACAGAAATAGGCAAAGACAGGATTTTACAGAAATAGGCAAAGGAAAAGGGTTGCCTTCTATGTAATAAAAGAAAAGGATTGATTGCACAGAACCATCTTTGAAAAACCACAATGAACAGACTCAGAGCTTGTGAATGAACATTAGAGGCCAAACCAACAAAACCTTGTGGCTGGTGTTTACTACAGACTTCCTGATGAAAAGGAAGATGTTGACAAATCCTTCTTACTTCAGCTACAGGAATTACTATGCTCACAGGCTCTCATCCTGTTTGGGGACTTCAGTCACCTTGACATCGGCTGGAAAAGCAGCACAGAAAGCTGTAAGCAGTCCTGAATGCTCTCTGAGTGCACTAAGGATAACTTCTTAATGCAGATGATAGGCAGTCTTATCAGAGAAGCATTACTGGACCTGTTGCTTGTCAACAGAGCAGAGAGGTTAAGACCACTGGCAGCCTGGCCTGCAGTGATCATGTCCTGGTGGACTTCCTGATCTTAACAGAAATAAGTAGAGGAACAGTAGAATCAAGAGACTGAATTTTAGAACTTACAGTTCTTTGAGGAATTTGTGGAGGGAACACCTGGGAAACTGCACTGCGGGACAAAGAAGATGAACAAAGCTGACAGTTCTTTAAGGAAATCTTTCTCAGAGCACAAGAGCTCTTGATTACCATGTGTAAGAAATCAGACATGGAAAGCAGAAGACTGATATACTTAGCTGATGTAGTTGCTAACATGCTCACCATCAAATTTAAAAAGTCACAGCAGTCAGACAAAGACCTCAATGAGTGCAGAAAAGGGAATATCCCATGCATTTTTGAGAAGGGTAAAATGGAGAACCCTGGGTACTACTGACCAGTCAGACTTTTAGTATAAAAAAGGGGGCTTATAAGAAAAACAGAGAGAGGCTTTTTAACAAGGCCTGTAGTGACAGAACAATGTGGAATGTCTTTAAACTGGAAGAGCCTATATTTAAATCGGACTTAAGGAAGAATTTTTTCACTGAGTGTAGTGAGATACAGGAACAAGTTGTCTAGATACATTGCCTATACCACATCCCTGGAAGTGTTCAAGGACATGTTGGATGAAACTTGGAGCAACCTGGTCTAGTGAAGGGTGTCCCTGTCCCAGTCCATGACATTGGGGCTGGAACTAGATGATCTTTATGATCCCCTTCCTACCCAAACCATTCTAAGATTCTGTGATTCTAGATTCTATCATTCCATGAGTCTGTACTTTTGAGGTTGCAACATGCACAATTGATTTTCCCATGGAAGAAAAGAAAAAGGAATTAGTAATGAAAATGGCTAGCTCTTACCATGAACATGTATAAGTCAGCATATTAATTTTCTATCTTTAAGAAGCCAGAATATAACTCTTATTTCTATCCTAATTAATATTAATATATTATTATATTCAATATTTGAGGAAATATTTCATACTACCACTACTTTCATACTACTTTTAAACAATAAATAAATACTGGTTATATGACCTTTTTAGACTACTAAAAAGAAATTGCAATCTGTAATTTATCTAAATAAATATGTTATGCTACTTATTTACAACAATAAAAATTTCATAGCCATTGCCAAAGTAGGTTTTTGGCAAACATATGCTTTCAAAGATAAGTTATACAACTAAATTTTTAACTCCTCTTAAACATTTATCTCTACTATTTCAATTAAAATAGAATATTTAATTAATTAAATCTAGTATATGGAAAGCAAAATCAATTAAGTAAAATGGATTTTTAGAAATCTTTCAATACTAGTGACAGAGTATGGAGGACCACTACTGTGTATTGGTTCATTATTGATACTTTCCAAATAATTTTTAATATATACCTACAACCAACAATTGTACTACAGAATTTTCCAAAGAGTTTTATAAAAGACACATTACTGTTTCTGACTCAAAAGAAACCAATATGTTAGTGTTTGGTTATTCCACATGGCCTCTGTAAATTTTGGGTGCCATCGACCTCTCTGCACATACATACATGCTTCTTCTTTTGATTTCACTCCAAACATAAAACATTAATCTACTATTCTGCCAAGGGTTTTACATATAGATTTCTACTTTTCAAATCAAGGCTTCATTATGTGTAGAGCTTTTGCTTTTGCTTCATCTCAGAGTAATATCTGACTATATCAACTCTCATACTGAGTTATCATAATGCTTTTTAGAACGTAAATTTATTACCTCTTCAAGGTTTAATTTAAAATATATTATGATTGACTTCCTTTTGCATATTTAGTATCAAAAATAATCAAAGAGGTCATATCTGACAATACCTAGCAGAAGGTCATTTTGTGACATTATAAGGGACATATATTCATTTTATGATTTTCTAAATTGTCTATGGAAAAGAACAACCACAATATCCTACCTGACGTTTGAATGCAATTAGTATGTGAACAGATCATGCCTAGCTATGTGCAAATGTTGCGTGAGGTATCTGCATACTTGTCTATTGAAAATATAAGCATACAAAATAAAAGAGCGGCAAGAATTTTTCATGCACTGGGACAGTCCTAGTTTTGTCAAATAACCTAAAATTAAAAATAAATAAATAATAACAATAAGAAGATTAAGGGTAACACAGGATCAGAAAGTACATCAATGAATCGCTATGCTGTAAGGGTAAATAATAGCCTAGTTGTAGATCTCCAATACTCATTAATATTCTATATACAAATAGACTGCAGAAGCAAATTCAAACCTTAGTTAATTCAGCTGAAGCAATGCAGTGGTTTTAGGGGCAACTATTTTCAGTCTTTAGACAGCAACTATACCAGTAGTTGTAGATCATACAAATCCATGTATAGGCAAGCCCTAGATACAGAAAATGCATCTTTTTTCACTTAAATTCACTTATCATTCAAAGTCATATTGTACTACTGTATTGTTAAAATATAAGAATACAGAAAGACTAATAACTGATGCTGAAATAAAAAAAGATCCAGGTAAAATGTAGTTGGTTTAAATTTTTAATGTTCCAATTCTAAAACTCATCTCTCTCTCTATCTCATACATTATCATTTTCCAATATGTTTTTATAATGAATATTAGTCATATATTGTAGTGCTTGGTCATATCATTTTCAGTGAAATAACATTGCATGTTTTTTCCATCCCAGTCATACTCTATCCAGTAGATGAACAGCCAAACAGTGGGATTTGCAATGAACAAAGACTACTAAAGACAAACCCTATTTTCTGGCCCAAGTAGTGGCAATAGCTGGGCTTCAACAGATCCATTACTCTAAACTAGTGAGCAGTGTTTTGTTCTATTATTGCTTTTGAAATATGCAGAATGATCATTGCTGAAGGCAGAAAAATATGGCTCCTACTATTTATTCAGTTTTATATCAGAGAAAGTAAAAGAAACATGAATGAAGAGCTGTAAGATGCTAACCAAAGGATGTTTTCAAGTGCAGTAATCAGCATGAAAGGCAACTAGAAGGTAAGAGCTGGCAAATCATATGCTAACTGCATTAAGATGACAAGAAAGATTGAACAAAGTTGGCCATAAGGAAAAGAAGAAAGAATACAAAATAATGGGAGATAAGGTTGAGTGATACCCCAATTCTGAAGCTGATTCTTCTGATGATGTCAGTAGAAGTTTAGTTACACATCCCAACAAGAGAAGGATAGAGCTTTCTTTGTACTAACTGTAACCTTGACAATTTTATGCATAGCTCATAACATCTGCTTCAGTGAACAGCAGCTGGCTAATAACTTGCCAGAATACCAACTGAATTAGAAAGCTGTGAATCACTGAACTCTACCAATTACATGCTCAAAAGATTCTGTGAACTTCAAAGCTTCATGTACACAAGTGAGCATTTGTAGCACCGTTTTCCTATGAAAATGAAATGGTAGTAGTACACTCAGCAGTTTATGCCATTATTCTCTGGTAAAAATGGTAAATGCAAAACTGTGTGCTCTGCTTTTGTGATTAGTTTTTAGAAGGTCAGTTTGGGCAAACTATTTGAATATATTTAATTCCTGTCTTTGACAGACTGGCAATACAGCTTGTAATTTGTTGTAAAGTTGCCTAAGGCTTTGGTGTATGTCTACCAGTACTTCACAAAATTAAATGGATTTGCAAATAAGTGTGACCTTTTTTGGACTTTTTTAGAATTTAAAGAGCCTTTGAAGTAGGTGCAAGAAAGCCTTTTTCAAATATTAAGCAGCAAATTTTACAACTGGTTTTGTTTCCAATATAGAAGCCTTCAGAAGCTTGAATACTCAGATTGTTGCTAAACATCTGTATAGGAGCTTTTGGATTGAAGCAAATACCGAGTTGAATTCTTAGGTCTGTAATCTATGACTAAACATTTGACCTAAGTGTCTATATGAGATATAGAAACCCTACTTAGATGTTTCCAATGTAGACACAAAAGTGTCTAAAAAAAGAGCTACCTGGCCCCAGGAGTGTGATTCAGAGCATAAAATTTAGATACTTAGTCTTCTTATATGACATGTGAGAAGGATAAAGTGATGAAGAACAATTAATTACTAGGAAGAGTGATTCAGAAAAATTACATATTGATCATACACCCAAAGAAATCTATCGTCAGAATGTTTTAGTGCTTTTAAGTCACAATAGCAGTGGGAGGATCTGCTGGAACAACATTTTTCGATTATCCCTAAGACTTAATTCACCTATGGAGTAACAAGCCAATACTGAATTCCAATTCCAATTTAGAAAGCTGAAAGATGTCTTCCTTGCATATCAGGTGACTCATTTGACTACAAGATATTTTGACCAGGCACCAGTCTTGAACAGAGACAGTCAAGAAGTAATTACCAATGATCGAAATAAAGCAAATGAAATGTAGACTGATTTTGGTTAAGCAGTGAGTGAATTAAAGTCTGGGATGAGCATGCAAATACTCCTGTGCAAAAGAATAGATCAGATATGACACACCTTGAATTAAGAAAGGAACTGAAGTCGAAATCTTTTTCATTTATGTTTTAGTTAAGTCACTCTTATGGAAGGGGTGAACAGAGGCCCCTCACCTTCCATTTATGCTTTTGAGATAAACTGAAAAAATATAATGTGCTAATGCACAATTCTAAACCAACTTGATTTCTTGAAAAGAATTAATTTCTCTCTGAATCATGATTGTCCTTGCACAGGTACTGATACACAGGAGAAAATAAGGAAGTTATAACATGCTCATGTCCAATCACAAACATGTATTGTTGTACAGCACCTCATCTAGGGGTTAGGGTTATTTCTGTCCTTCAGGAATTCTAGGGGGACACTTCTATCATGAATAGTCAACCAGAAACCTTCTAAGCTTTTGGCATCACAAAGTGAAGCCTCTGCAAAAGCACAGCTCAGAATAAACAAGGCCTTTACTATATCTGCCCAACACTATCTGATACTGGAATAAGAAAGCAGAACAGATTATACAGAAGATTTGCCCAATTATCAGGACTGCATTTGCCCAGCTACAATTGGGCACTATAACACTCAGGAAAGAGACAATGAGAAGAGCCACTTTTAAATCTACATCGTTGTAACTTATTTGGAGTAGGAGGCCAGAAGTGGATAGCAACCCAGGTAAAGACATCCACTGGTTTCAGATATAAGAAGGTCAGAGAAATTGGTTTGGGGTTGCTTTGGTTTAGTAAAACCATTGACTTTTTACAATGATAATCAAAGTTGAAAAGCAATAAATGGATAAACAATAGGAATACATCCACAGGTATTCCATAGCCTGCAGAACAGTGTTTGTGTTGTAGAACATAAATCTTTCACTAGAAACTGCTATCCACCACTGTATCCATAAATGTTAGATTTTATGTCACTTAAGGGTATGGTCTAGTCCCTCAGCTACCCCACCCTAATTTCACCATGACAATCACACTTGCATGAACTGTTTTATCATGTTCTAAGAGCACCTATCATTAGAGTGTCATTTGTTTCTGGCAAAATGAAATTTTATTTTCCAAAGTACTTAGAATGAACCCATGAATATTCGCTTGTCAGAAAAGGATTCGTAATGCTCTATGAATGCAGCAGAATCTGTGTACAAGTGTGCATACACAAGCATTCAGAAGATTATTTTTTCTCTACTAATTTTATGTATATATTTCATACCTTGTAGATTGAATACTATATTTGTCTTCCCCCCCATCTGACTAGAAGACAGTTGCACACATAGCAGTAATTATTTGGAGTGTTTCAGATTTATTAAAGTTAAAATTCAGTCATTTGAAAATTGTTGTATTTTAACAAATTACAAAATGTCTTAAGGCTGTCAGAGAGGTTTCATTTAGGACTAGTCACTACCACTCACAATTTAGCAGAATGCATTCCTAGAAGGTGAGAATGACCTTTCTTGATTGAAGAACTTCTCATGGTTATTCCTCTTCCAGTTGGATGAGGAATGCTTTATGTGATGCAGCTGTTGAACATCAGAGAATAGTAAATTACTCTAACCACCATATTTGCCAGGGGGTCCTATGGGTTTATTTTAGAATGTTTTCTTTTTTAACGTACTTTAAAAAAAATATTATATGAACTGGCTGTGGTTGGAAATTCTCCTGTTAACAGCCTTAGTAAATGGAAGCTTCTGTCACGGAATGGCTGGTATGAATAACAGCATATTCACTATAATTGTGTGCCTATGCCAAAACAAAGAAGGAGAAAGAGTTGTTTAAATTCTACCTCTATTCACTTCTTTTCTGTTTTTTTAAGGCTGTTAAGAATTTGAAAATGTGATATGTCTGGGTAGAAAATGTGCTAGTACTACATGTAATTTTTAGACAGAAAGACCTTGTAAAGACAGGACTTTTAATTGCTGTTAGTGGGCTAGGCTGAAATTCTTATCATTGAGGCAAAATTTCCTTTAAATATTAACATGATTCTTAGTAATTTGTTCTCTGAAACAAGGCTACCAAATCCATCCATAAAAAACCAGCTGGAAGCAGTATAATAAGATATAAATAAAGAAGAATTTCAGCAGAGCCAAAGTGCCCAATAACATGATACAGTCCTTTCTTTTTGCCTTTTCCTTTTTCCTTTTCATTTACTCTTACCTGTTCTTTTGCTATTCAGCTACCACTTCACTTGATATAAATTTGAATGAACCTTAGAAGTTCCTGCAGTATTAACTTTCTGAAAAATTCCAGAAACACCTTTTAACAGACTATTTACTGCCTTAACAAGGCACAGGAATTAGGAGGATTAATTTATGCATACTTTGAGGACCCTGATCTCAGATTGGCTCAGGTTCACTCCAATAGGATCTCATACCTTTCAAAATAAAGCCTTAATCACGTGTTTTTAGGAACAGTGGTATGACACTAACCCAAAACATAGGAGCCTTATGTAGATGCTACAGAATCCTCTCAGAAATGTTTAGATATAGGCTAAATTCTCTCCTCTGACTTAAGAGAGTAAAAAGCTGTTTAGAACACTACAATTCTGTGTAGATTCCTTAAACACAGCTCATTTTTTTGATTGCTTACTTACAAAGCAAAATAATTTTCTAATCGTTTTTCTGTCTAAATGTTTATGTAATTCATCAACATCTTAGTATTTCTTTTCCTTTTGTCTTTTTCTTATCTCTTTTTTGTCACTTTCCTTTGGGTGGAAAGAAATTATTTCCAAAAATTTTGAAATGGTATATTCCTCACTTCAAAACCATTGCCTAAAGTGGGAATTTCAAAGTTCACTAACTTAGTTACCAAGTTCACTAACTTTGAATGGGATTTTTCTTTTATCTCTTAGGTACTTTTAAGAATCCTGTATCTCATCCTAATTTAAATACTTACATTAAAGTGGTAGGATTTTAGAACCAGTGAGTAACAAGAGTTTCCATTTACTTCAGTGGGAACTCATTACCTTAGAAAGTAAGGCCATTTTTCAATCAAAGTGTTGGAACTCCAGAACTCAAATCTGAAGATTTAAAAATATAGGACTGAAAAATTTAAAGTAACCTGTGAATTCAGAAAAAAAAATCCAAATCTTGAAAACATTCCCCAGTGTGGTATGTAATGAGCTCCTCATGGAAACACAAAGAAGCAGAAAAAGGCTTGTCACATGCCTCTTATGGGGAGAAACATGAAACAAAAACTGCCTTGGAGGCTATTCTGCAAGTACTATTCCAGCCTTATGCCTAAAAGTTGATTCTGTTATAGGAAAGTGAATAACATGGATGGAGTAGAACAGAGAATGTCCCATGAAGCCATTTTATTCTGATTTTCTCAGGACCTGAGACTTATATGAGCATGCTATCTTGTCTATTTGTGCATATACAAATATTTTTTTCCAGGTAATTTACTAAGTTTGACTGTATTTTTGTGGCAAATTCTCAGGCCTCTATGATTCATGACAACATGCAGCCTCATGAATGATACTGACTGCAGCACTGTTTCCATTTAGTTAAGGTATGCTATGTGCAAGAATGAGGAAAAAACCTCACAAATATGCTCATGTTCGAATGATATAAAGGTAAAATCATACCTTACTATACACAGTTATGGCAACTGAAAAGTGGAATCATCTGTCAATTTCAAATAATTAACAGAGAAAGTCGGTCAGTTTAATCTATTAAAGAGAAGGCTTTTGTTAATAAAGGTGACCACAGATATCTCAACTTACCTGAGAAACAGCAGAATGTTTAGGGAACAAGTTCTTAAAACTAACACCAGGACACACCTAACACTAGGACAGTCAAAACATACTGATAATGACCCTGTTGGAAAAGGTCCTGCACAGACATGCCAAGATGTGCACAAGTGTGCCCACACACCCCACCTCCCTCCTGCAGCTTGTCTCAGGCAATTGAACTACTCAGACTTTCCAGACCCCCAGACCCACACAGCCACACATTCACTCCTCCATGGTAGGATCAGGAAAGAGAATTGGAAGGGTAAAAGTGAGAAAATTTGTGGGTTGAGATACCAGTTAAAAGGTAAAGAAATTAAAAGCAAACAAACAAACATTTTAAAAGGTTTGGTTGCACATGCAAGCAAAACAAAACAACAAATTTGTTCACCACTTCTCATGGGTAGGCAGGTGTTCAGTCAACTCTAGGAAAGCTGGGCTCCATGACACATAGCAGTGATTTGTGAAGAACAACACTATCATGATGAACATCTTCCCCCTTCTTCTCCTTTCCCCAGCATTATATGATGAGCATAATGCCATATGGTATGGAATATCCCTTGGTCCTTTGGGGTCAGATGTTCTGGCTTTGCCCCCCACCAGCCTCCTCACAGGTTGGGTGGAGTGAGGAGCAGACAAAACACTGACTCTGGGCAAGCACTACAATAACAAAAAAAAAAAAACACCAAAAAAATTCCTTGGATTATCAACACTGCTTTCAACACAAATTCAAAACACAACCCCATAGCAGCTACCATGAAGAAAATTAACTCTATTCCAGCCAAAAAAATCACACTCCTTGAGCTCACACCTTCTCAATTCAGTTGCTGTACTCAGTCCTGTCACCCTACTCACCTGCTAGTCTTGTTTCACATTGGTGCTCACACAGGGGCCCAGAGTAGAGAGCACACTCACACAGGCAATACTTAGATAGAGTATTGGTTCAGAATGTAGGACAGACTGCAGTGATCCATCACAAGGCTCAGTCAGACAAAAAGCATACTGATCAACCACCTGCATATATACAACTTACTCTCTTTTACCCTCTTCTCCCTCTGTTTTGCAACATTTTGTTCTCTCAAGTCCACTTTAATTTCAGCCTTTTACTGCTGCCTTTGGTGTTTTTGCCCAAATGTAAATCTTGCACATTCCTGCCAGGTCTTTGAGTGTAATTTGTTTTGCTTGAGTTATTCAGGCAGCCTAATGAACTGCAGCCACCACAGGCATACTTGATATGCTTCATCCTCAGAACCAAAACCAACCTAACCACCTGCCCTGTGTGTTAGCCACCAAGGGGAGAGTTTTTACAAAAACAGAACTTTTGTTGTAGATTCCACATCAGCCACTTGCAGATGTTTACAAAAAGCTGAGGAGCTGATGAGAGGATTTTATTCTTTATTTCCCTTCTTAAGACAGCATAAAAGGCAGTTAAGAATGCACTTAAATTTTTCTTAATTTCACTTTACATTTAAGTAATTGCTGCATTTCTTTCCAGGATAATATCTGATTGCTTTCTACTCATTTACAATTAGAACAATGGTTAGCAGGAAGTAATATGGCCCAATTAGAAGAATACTGAATGAAAATGTGGTCCAGCCAATGAAAATATTTGTGCGAGCAATCTGGAGCATGCATTTACTAATAACATGTGTTCTTAGGCATAATTTGTCTAAAAGAAAAAGTACTTCAGTTATAAATTCATATTTTAAAGCACATTTTATAACTGCCTTTCACATCATAAAATTTTCCCATCATAAAAAACCCTCTACTTTTATGACAGAGTTCCATTGTGAAATAACCAGATTTTTTAAATACATCTATCCTTTTCTATTATACTAAACAGAACACAACAATATCTACTGAATTTGAGGACTGAAATAGGTTCCCAAAGAACTGAAGTACACGTAGTCTATCATCTGGCATGGTAATGAAAAGCACACCAGGGCATTCCGCAAGCTGAGTGGAAAGTGAGGAGCAATTTCTGCCTTCTTAGAATGCAATCTACTGAATGACCTGTAGATGCCAAAGAATTAGAACAGAGCACTTATGCTGGATGAAAGATTGTTTTCTTAGGCTATATAAACTGACTGAGCTTTGCATACAAACCTGTGTTTCCCCATGGTTGTGCAGGAAGCATGGACTGAAAAACAGTAAACACACAGCTGGCTGCAGCTGCAGGCTCCAAGGCTGAAGGGGTGAAGTCTTCAGAAAGCCCAGTCTCAAATGGCTTCCACTGATGCAAGAGATTTATATACTCAAGTATAGCCAAGGGTTTGCTGCTTTTTCAGTGTACTGACATAATTATACCAAAATTGCCACTGTTCATATAAACTTTCCCTAAAACATTGTGAAACAGTTTATATTACAACTCTGTAGCAATTCCTAGCATTCAGGAAAAGGAATAATTCTATTAAATAGTCATGGCAAATTTTGTCATTATATAAATTCAATGTAATGTATTTTTAAACATATTTTTAATCAATAAAACATGTCCGTTGTATAAATTAAGAATATCCTGAAGCAAAGCTTTCTGGAAAACAGCAGTTAGAAAATTTAACAATATTTCTTTTTACCTTCCTTTTTACAATTGATATATCCAAATAATAATGCCCTGTAAATAATAAGTTACTCCAGGATGGGACTGTGGAGATAGTAGTGAGTGTTTTCTGTTCTTCTGACAAACTAAACAAACACCTGATATATTTTATTCTTTAGATCAATCACTTTTTCTGAAAGACTGATAAACAAAGTGGTTATCAATATATTGCAGATTTTGAAAATGAAGCTTTCAGAGGAGCATGGCCTCCCAGTGATCATTCAGAAAGCTAGACCAGGATGAAAAGGCACTCCCCCAATGCCACAGTGTCAGCGTCTACCCAATCATTCGTTTGCTACCACTGTGTACATTACAAAACAATCACAAAAAATTCCTTGTGGTGCTCAGATGTATTTGTTTTTTCTAGCAAAAATTTAACACACTAGTGATGAAAGTCACTTAAATATCCATATCTTGGAATGAAAAATGCATAACTTCACCGGAAGGAAGAGAACCTATTTTACGTATTTGCAGTACCATCAGCCTTAGATATCCTCAATATATATTTATTTGGGACATACTCAGAAAAGCAGACCAGGCTTAGGGGGAAAAGGACAATGACAAACTGATTGAGTGCTTCATCCAAGTTACATGCAAAAGAGATTAATTGTATTATTGGAGTAACATGAAGGTATTTTGATTACAGTTGTAATATAACTGGAGTACAAGCTTTTTATGATGTCACCTAATCCTGTTCAGAGCAATTTCAGGTTTTTAAACACTATCTGTTAAAGCAGTATATCCATTTTCAGCCAGTTATTCATTCTCCTTTTCATTTGTTTTAGAAGTCAGTTACAAGCTACATATATTTTGCATCTTCTCCCAGGACACCCCCTTGTCGCGGGGGAGAAGCTTGCATGCCCTCATGAGGTTGAGAGCTATGCTGGTGGTGGTTTGTGCTGCCGGTAGGGTCTCCCATGCCAGACAGGTCTCAGCTGAAGGGTCAGACAAAATGTGTCCACGGGCAACCATCCTAGGAAAAGGACAACTCCAACCCCAAGCCCGGGCAGATGGAGCTCGCTTAGCCCTGTAAGGCCATCCATCTAAGAGAAGGATACTCTAACCAAACCTACGTCCTGAGGTACTCACTGTCACCGTCCAATCTCGCTAGGCTGTGGCAGATGAACCACAGGAGTAAAGGGTGGGGCCAGTTCTGCGCACGCTGTGCCTCACCTAAAAAATCCATTGCGCAGGCTTGAAGGGTTCACCCACATTGCAAAACCCTATAGTGACAAGCGAGGATTCAAAACGGCAGGTGATAGGAAGCAGCTGGAAGCGACAGACCCAACCCTGCATGCAGGCGGTTCAGGATATGGGTCATTAGAGACTTGACCCCGGAGATGACAGTCTCTTGAGGCAGCATCCTGAACGACCAAGCAGCCTTTTCTAGGGACAGCACTGCTTGCTCCACATAGAGAGGGGCCTAGCAAGGGTGGCCTAAACAAAGCTCATCTCCACACCCGGTTGGATAACCGTGGCCAACCGGCATCTTCCCATGAGGTCAAATAAAGACAAAGAGATTTCAAAGGCATACACCTGCCTGCAAAGGTGTGCTCAAACACTCGCATGTTGGAACATCAGAACCATGCTTGATACTGGGGATGGTGGACGTCCTGAGCGTCGTTCTGCTCTAATTGCCCATGAACTGCCACGGCTCAACATCGACATTGCTGCTCTCAGTGAAGTTCAACTTCATGAGGAAGGCAGCCTTAAAGAACATGGTGCCGGCTGCACACTCTACTGGTCAGGCAAACCCAAAACCGAAAGACACCTTTCAGGAGTTGGCTTCATGATTAAAATTGCCATTGCCTCCAAACTTGAAAATCTGCCGACAGGTCTCTCCGATTGCATTATGTCCTTACACTTCGCAATAGACAACAAGCAACATGTTGTTCTTTTTAGCGTATATGCCCCAACTCTCCAAGCTGACCCAGCGGTAAAAGACAAATTCTACACAGACCTGCGCCGCCTCACCCAAAATGTTTCTGCATGTGATAAAATCATAATCCTTGGTGACTTCAACACCAGAGTAGGTAAGAATTCTGAAGCCTGGAAAGGAGTCCTGGGCAAGCATGGCGTTGGAAACTGCAACGACAACGGAAATCTCCTGCAAGAGTTTTGTGCAGAATGGCAACTCACCATCACCAACACTGTCTTTCAACAGAAAGACTGCCTGAAGACAACCTTGATGCATCCTCGATCCAAGCACTGGCACCTCATTGACTACATCTTAGTGCAACAGAGAAATGTCAGCGATGTCCATCATACTCAAGTGATGCCAAGTGCAGAATGTCAAACAGACCATTGCCTGGTGCGTTGCAAACTTAACCTCCACTTCAAGCCCAAACCTAAGAGAGGTGGCATTCCAAGGAGGAGGCTCCAAGTCAGCAATCTTCAAACAGCCACAGTGAGAGACAGCTTCCTGGTAAACCTTCAAACTAGACTTAAAGATAATCCCATAGATACCTCTCCTGAAGCACTTTGGCAACATATTAAAAATTGCATCCTGCAATCCTCTGAAGAGTCCCTAGGGTTCTCCTCTAAGAAAAACAAAGACTGATTTGATGAAAACAATCAAGAGATCCAGAAATTGTTGAAGAAGAAGAGAACTGCTCACCAAGCACACCTTGCTCAGCCATCTTGCCATATAAAAAAAGCCGCCTTTCGTCTTGCATGAAGCAAGCTCCAACAGAAACTTCGAGACATCCAGAACAAATGGTGGCTCAACCTAGCAGAAAAGACTCAACTACGCGCAGATTTGGGTGACCAAAGAGGATTCTATGAGGCCCTGAAAGCATTGTACAAACCCACACACCAGGTTCAAAGCCCCCTACTCAGTGCAGATGGTCAAATACTTCTAACAGATAAAACCTCCATCCTGAACCTATTGTCTGAGCACTTTCAGACTCTCTTCAATGCCAACCGTGTAGTCCAAGGCTCAGCAATTCAGCTCATTACACAACAACCAGTGAAACATGAATTGGATGCAGCCCCTACTATGGGAGAGACACTTAAGGCCATACAACAGGTGAAAACTGGCAAGGCAGCTGGGGTTGATGGAATTCCACCTGAAATCTGGAAGCATGGAGATCAAGCACTCCATGCCAAATTTCACAAGCTTGTTGTGAATTGCTGGGAACAAGGGGAACTACCATCAGATCTCCGTGACTCAGTCATCATCTCCCTGTACAAGAAGAAAGAAGAAAAATCAGACTGCTCAAATTACCGAGGTATTACTTTGCTCTCCATTGCTGGTAAAATCCTTGCAAGAATACTTCTGAACAGATTAGTACCCACTATTGCAGAAGATCTACCTGAAAGCCAGTGTGGTTTCAGAGCCAATAGGAGCGCCACAGACATGGTGTTTGTTCTCAGACAACTGCAAGAGAAGTGTAGGGAACAGAACAAAGGTCTCTATGTAACCTTCGTTGACCTCACCAAAGCTTTCGACACTGTGAGGAGAAAAGGCCTGTGGCAGATCTTGGAATGTTTAGGATGTCCTCCCAAGTTCCTCAGAATGATCATCCTGCTACATGAGGATCAGCGTGGACAAGTCAGATATGGCGATGCACTCTCTGAGACCTTTCCAATAACCAATGGTGTGAAACAAGGTTGCGTTCTTGCACCAACTCTATTCACAATCTTCTTCAGCATGATGCTCCAAAGAGCCACAGCAGACCTCGATGAAGAAAACGGCATCTACATCCGATATCGTACCAATGGAAGCCTATTCAACCTAAGGCGACTGAAGGCCCACACCAAGACCCTGAATCACCTTGTCTGTGAGCTGCTTTTTGCTGATGATGCTGCCCTCGTTGCTCACACAGAAGCAGCTCTGCAGCGCTCAACATCCTGCTTTGCAGAGGCTGCTGAACTTTTGGGGCTGGAAGTCAGTCTGAAGAAGACGGAAGTTCTCTACCAACCTGCACCTCAAGAAGTCTTCCATCATCCTCACATCACCATAGGCAATTCAGAGCTTAAGTCAGTCCAGCAGTTCACCTATTTGGGAAGTATCATTTCCTCAGACGGTAAGATTGACAAAGAGATAGACAACAGGCTGGCAAAGGCATACAGAGCCTTCGGAAAACTCCATAAAAGAGTCTGGTCCAATAAACACCTGAAGAAAAGTACAAAGATGAGTGTCTACAGAGCCATTGTACTGTCTACTCTTTTATATGGGTCTGAATCCTGGGTCATCTACCGCCACCATCTGCGGCTTCTCGAACGCTTCCATCAGCGCTGCCTCTGTTCAATCCTAAACATCCACTGGTGTGATTACATGACCAATGTGTCTGTTCTTGAACAGGCAGGGGTCAGCAGTATCGAGGCCATGCTGATGAGAACGCAGCTGCACTGGGCAGGGCACGTCTCCAGGATGGAGGATCACTGCCTCCCGAAGGTTGTGCTCTATGGTGAACTCACCACCGTCTGTTGCAAGAGAGGAGCCCCGAAGAAGAGATACAGGGACTCTGTGAAACAACACCTCAGCCTTGGCCATATTGACTGCCATCAATGCTCCACTCTGACCTCCAATCGGGATTCATGGAGACACACCATTCACGACGCTGTTGCTTCCTTTGAGAATGCACGGAGAGTTAGTCTCGAGGAAAAAAGACATCACAGAAAGAACCGTTACTCACCAATATCACCTAAAGAGATGTTCCGCTGTGCCTTTTGTGACCGGACCTACCTATCCCGTATCGGCCTTTTTAGCCATCAGCACGCTTGCAGCAAGTGTGGGTAGAACCCTTCCCAAATCTTCGTTCGCATAGCCTAGCCATGATGATATTTTGCAAATTATATTTTTCCAAAATTTTAGGCTTATACAGTATGAAAAAGAAATTTATTTTGCTGTATTGGAACAGAAAAAAAAATTAATGCTTATTTTTAAAATCTGATACAGTAAGAGATAAATTTCTCATTAAAAGTACCAAAATCCATCTGCAGAAGGGAAGAGTTTCTAACTAGCCCATTAAATATAGGAAATAATTCCTAATGAAAGGGGTTTATTTATGTTTCTCTGAATTTAGGTAAGACTGTGAATATCTCTCCTCATGCATGAGGATATGCAGTAAGTGGCCATAAATACCAAGACATCCTGATCCCCAAGCAACATCTTAGGCATGACATAGAATAAAACATGTTAAATATTGCAAATGCTGGTCTAAAATGACCAATCTGTAGCTTTTTTCTTCATTCAAAAATACTGTATTTGTACTCTTTTGGCAGGGTTTTTAACTCCTTCAGTGACAGAGCCCAATTTTGTTAAGATGGCTTATTAGGAATTAGCTCGCAAAGCTGTTATTTCCATTAACATGACTTTCTCACAATTATATTTTAGCTTGCCATCCTTATTGTGATATTTACCTACTTCAAGCTCTCAGTTAATAAAAATGTTATTAATATTTGAATGAAATCCACCTGACATTCTCAATCTATGTATCACTTCCCAAGTAAAATTCCAGCAGGCTTAATGAGTCAGAAAGGATAGGTTTTCCTTATTTGGAAACTACTGTAAAATCAGCTCCAAAATTTTGAAAAGAAACTTTTTATAACGGTGGGTCTGATTTACTCTTACAGAGTCAGTTATGA
The DNA here is from genome assembly GCF_047495875.1 of Pithys albifrons albifrons. NCBI lineage: Eukaryota > Metazoa > Chordata > Aves > Passeriformes > Thamnophilidae > Pithys > Pithys albifrons. The sequence continues at coordinate 19,905,182 of NC_092459.1, read as the reverse complement.
AAAAGGTCTGCCTTTGAGATGAAGGACTGACTATAATGCAGATTTAAAATAAATAAGTTATGGATGTCTATAATGCTGTGGCTTCATCAGTCTTCAGGTCCAGTCCCTCAGTATTTTCCTCTAACCATGTTGCTGGCAACACATAAATGTGGGGTAAGAGAATTTCAGCAATAGGCCAATAAAATCAGAGTGTTTTGAGGAGTGATTGACCCTTATCACACCTGGATTCTGTTTACTGCAGCAAGAATTTCTTGAAATTTTTAGTTTAAAATAGAAATGGTTTATTGGCAATAATTCCATTAAAATATTACAAATTAAGCAATAACAGTATCTTAGCAAGTTTCACCCATATATTAGAATAAGGTAGTATACTATTTATAAATAAATCACTAAAAATATATCGTGTCTGGAGGCAATAGCCTTTCTACACTGTGAAGAAATTCTAATCTACTGAGCCATATACTCAATAATTAATTATTTAACCTTACTCTGACTTGAAAGAATCCACCCACTCTGATGTTGCTTTCACACTCATCTTCTATCACTCTACCTTTCTAATATCTCTATAATAATGACTATTTTTCACTTGATGCAGTTTTTAACAAAAATATGATGTATTTTTGAATTTGAAGCCAGCACAATTATATTCAACAAGTAACCATCAGTGCTCAGTTCTGCATTGTTTCTAGTAATCATGTGTCTCTAGAGACACAACATACTTGTCAACTTTGCTACTAAATTGGGTCACATAAAGTTAAAAACATCAAAGTTGGTTTTGTATCCCCCAAAAATAATTCCTAAGAAATTTATTTTGTATTTCTGTATAATTATAGCTTGAAAACATACTCAGAATTATGTTATTATTCTGGGATGCCTTCATTTTTTCATTTATATTTTTCTTTCCACCCCCACCCCCACCCCCACCCCCTCCCAATTAAACAAATCATCCCCCTCAATATCATAGAAGCATAGAAAGGCCTTGGTTCAAAGGGACCTTAAAGATCATGTAGTTTTACCCCCCTGCCATGGGCAGAGACACTTTACACTAGACCAGATAGCTCAGAACAGGTGACTTTGAACACTGTCAGGGATGAGACATCCACAACTTCTCAAGCCAACCTGTCCCAATGCCTCACTACTCTCACCATAAAGAATTTCTTCCTAATATAAACCTTCTCTCTTTCAGTTTAAAGCCATTCCCTTTGTCATATCTCTACATGCCCTTGTAAAAAGTTCTCTCCATCTTTCTTGTGGGCTCCCTTCAGGTACTGAAAGGACACAATTAGATCACTCCAAAGCCTTTTATTCTCCAAGCTGGACAATCCCAATTGTCTTAGTCTTTCTTCATAAGAGAGGTGTTCCAACCCTCTAGTGATCTTGGTGGCCTCCAGACTTCCTCTAACAGACCAATGTCCTTCCTGTACTGAGGTCCTCAGAGATGGATTCAGTACTCAACGTGAGGTCTCACCAGAGCAGAATAGAAGGGCAGGATCTCTTTCCTCTCCCTACTGGTTTCACAATTTTGATGTAGCCACGGATATGGGCATAATGTTCTAGCAGCACTTAGTGGCTTCCAACTCCTCCTTTGTTGCCCATGCTGCATGTGTTGGTGTAAAGGCACCTCAGCTGGGCTGCAGGCTATGTTCCCTTCCTACAGGAACATCCCTTAATTCCTTTGAGATATTTCTCCAGTGTTTCCCTGGTAGCTGGTTATCTCAGAAGTCTCTGGCTCATCTTGGTTAATCTGCTCCAAGTGTGGCCAGCACATTTCAGAGCCAGTGGCAATGTCCCTCACTAGCACCCTCTCCCTCTAAGCCTTGTTCATCATCCACAGCTGTCCAGGGACAAGCTCCCTGGGAGCGGCTTTGGTACAAGTGGGTCTCTGCTAATGCCGCCCACACTGAGTCAGAACTCCTTCTGATTCAAGACTCCACCATTTCCCCTTCTGAAGGTGGGGTTGAGGAGCATCTTTCTGCTGTGGTTTCAAGCTGTTGTCAGGTAGGACAGCTAACCTCCCTCCCTTGGTGGGATCCACAGCTCCAGAGCACTTATATATGTCCTATATATGTATATCTTTGAAAGGCAGCAGGACACTAAACAAATTATTTTTTTCTAGGTAAGTAGAGCAACACAGAAATTAAGCGACATGCCTGAGTTACAGTACTAGTTCTATAAATAGATTTAGATAGATTTTCACACTCAGGAAGTTAATTCACAAATGGCCTGATCTAATTCTCATTCAAATCAATATCAGCCTTTAGTAGGCTTTGAGACTAGTCTATTTAATCTTTCTATATCTCAGTTATACCCCCGTAAATGGAAGATATCTCCTTCAGTCACAGAAGTGATGCGAGAATGAACGATTAATAATTGATAGAGTCAGAAAATGCTCAGAGGTAGACCATAAAAGCAACCAGACAGCTCCATTCTGCATGTATTACTGAAAATACTGCACAAGGTCCAGCTCATCTAAGCTCTGTGTCCTGGCTGGGGAAAAAAGAACATCTAAGATGACTGAAGGAATCCTATCACCTTCTTTAAATGGGGCAGGAAACCCAGGTGCATTGCAGGCACTGTTTCAAAACAGTGATTAAAGTGCAATTAAATATATTAGGTGGCATGGATTTCACATTTTATGTATACCCATCTTTTCTAATTATTTGTATATACTCTCAGGCACATGGTGTGACTCTTGGGGATGGTCATGTGCAGGGCCAAGAGCTGAACTCTGGTTCTCGTGAGTCCCTTCCAAGTTGACATATTCTGTGATTCTGTAATGTACTTGGGGCTTGAGTCATACTCTCAAACATGCTTTCCATTCAGCTAGTGCTGTTGCTCTACAGCCACACATAGTCATTGGTTGTGAAGCAGGAAAGGTTTTGCCTATAGTGATGAGCACTGTCAGTGACTATCTAATCTTTCTCTGTAAATACCAGATGGTTTCATTAATTCTTCTTATTCAGTGTGGTTTCTGGCTTTTGATACCCTTTGACTATGGCTGGGTATTATCTGGATGAGTATTAGTAGTTATAGCCCAAAAATAGTGTAGGCATTATGCCAGCAGTGGAATTGTATTCTGGACCAAAGGAGAGTGCTCAAGGATGTGCCTTCCTCCTATGCAGTTTATCGGCATGGTGCATCGAGACTGCTCTCAAAGCAACAGATTGAGCAATTTCTGGTATTGTTAGAACTGCTAAGCTATGGGATGAAAGTGATGTACAGTTTACAGTTCTTCTCACAAAACTTTATTTCTTGGCTCTTGGTATGTTCATGTTAGGGAACAGATTCAATACATCTCAGTGCTAACTTAGACTTTTTATTAAAGCTGCTAATACCATTCTTAATCTTATACAGGGCTCTGAATCATGGGAAACAAAGTGCACTTTCTCATCATGGGGTGAAAGTAAACATAGAATCAAAAATTCAATTTTTAGCTAAGCAATCTACTAAAATAGTTAAAATAAAACTGCTGTTTGAAAATACAATTTTAATGATATCCAGATCTACAGCTAACAGAGTAATTCAATGTAGAACATCTCATTATAAAATAGGGCAAATTGATAATATCTTTGCACTTTGATACAAGAAGCAAATTGATACAAAATTAAAGACTGCTTTCATGAAATCCAGGTATCCCACACTGCTTATGGTCTGTTTAACATTTAAAATAGCTATGTGTCTGTAGTTCTGTATCTTCATATATTTATTCTGGTTTATTTCTTTATTACCTTTACTCTTTATAAAATTACTTCTTTTTCAGGTACACTTACGTAGCCAGATTGAGAGATCTACAAATACCACAGTCCATCACATGGTATGCTACAACCTGATAAAGAATGTCTTATAGAGTGTTTTATTCAAATAAAACAAGGTTAAGTTGATAGCACTGCATATAAAAATGACTAATTAAGCTAGCTGAACATAGATACTAAATTTTCAGAAATTATTTAATCATTGTGTGATTCAATGACTGAGATTTTCAGAATTACTAGATGTTACTTTCACAAAAGTTGCACATATAGGAATAAAATAAAATAAAATGAATAGCTGTTCAGATGAAAAATATAAGCTTTGATAAAAAGACATTTATCTTAGGGACTTTTGGTTAAAAATAAAATATTTTAGCATTAGTATGATAAAACATAAATTGACAAATAACTGGATTATAATCATATCTTCTATTTAGAGGAGGTTTTCTTTTTACATTTATGTAGGCATGAGAATGTACCATTTCACAAATAATAAAGTGCACTATTAGGTACATTTTTACAGCTTGGACTGCCAGAGTGAATAAGTGTGTTAGAAATGTTAATGACTTTCTTTATTGCTCTAACAGTGCAGTATATATGTTTATTGACATATTTCATTGATATATTGCTTTAATTCATAGGCACTTGAGCACCTGGAGCCTATACTGATATCTGAAAATTAGGACTCTTCCCACCATCAATAAAGAAGAGTTATTTCATTTAAAAATAACCATCATTTAATTAATATGATGTGATTTCCTTTAAATAAGCAGCAAAGGTATCATTAGGGCTTTTTAGGAAATTAGTCCAATCCTGATAATTGCAAAGTTAATTTAACTGTGAAATGGAGGTATCTGTGTGCCAGAAAATGTTCTTTAGTAGTCTATGGGCAATAACCTCAAATGTATAAATTTGCATAAGTCTATTGAGTTGTGAATTTACACCATCAAAGATCCCAGTTCCATGTTAAAACCTGCTATTCTTCATAATGCCATTTACACATATTAGTGAATTATGGGAATACAGCTATCATAGAAATTTCAATGCACTTGATGAAGCCTTAGTTTTTATTATAAATGATCAAGTCTTTCTCAGACAGAAAGGAAAATGCAAAGAGTTCAGTAACATAACCTAAGCCAAACCCAAGTTCATATATACAGGTTTCTGAAAACCTTAGGAATTGCAGAATTGTTTTATCTAGTGCACTTGATATACTGAAGCAAAGGGATGCCGTCCAGGGGATGGCAAGTTTGAGAGGTGGGCTAATAGAAACCTTGTGAAATTCAACAAAACAAAGTGCATGGTCCTACACTTGCATCATGACAATCCCAGACACACTTACAGGTTCAGCAGAGAAGTGATTGAAAGCAGCCCTGCAGAGAAAGATTTGGGTGTGAGGGTTGATGAAAAACTCAATGTGAGCTGGCAATGTACACTCACAGCCCCAAAAGCCAACTGAATCCTGGGCTGCATGAAAAGGAGCATGGCCAGTAAGTCGAAGGAGGCGGTTCTGCCCTTCTGCTCTGTTCTTGTGAGACTCCACCTGGAATACTGCATCCATTTCTTGTGTCCCCAACATAGGAAGGACAGACATTGTATTGCTGGAGCAAGGCCAGAGGAGGCCACAGAGTTTATAAGAGGACTGGAGCACATCTCTTACAAAGTCAGGTTGAGAAAGTTGGAAACGTTAAGCCTGGAGAAGACAAGGTTGCCTGGAGACCTCATAGTGACCTTTCAGTCCTGAAGCGGGCCTATTCAATTTGTTTTGCTTCTTTCTGAAGGTCTTTCTCCATGATAGAAAAGACCTATTTATGGAGCTCCTTTGTAAGATTATGAAGAAGTTATAGTGCACTCAAATAACCAGGAATGCTAAATATGGCTTTGGGGAACACTGTGTCAAATCATATCTTAGATAACTGCATGCTTTCCATTACCAAGGTTTTTATTACCATTCATGGAAGTTCTGATTTATTTAAATTTTATACTTTACAGGACACAGCATAAGCACTTCAAGGAATGTAGATATAAGTAAACTGCTTAATAATAATTAAACTATTCTGGCTGAAGTAATACTTTGCTCACCCTAGCTTAGAGCCTGGATGTGGCAAACATGTCAAATTTGAACAGTTAGAAAGCTAAGAGCTTGGCTCATAAAAAAGGCAAGCCAACAGCAGAGCAAAGATACGTTTTAAGTCTTCTCTGGATGAGCATTTCTTCGTCTTTATTAACCAAATAAGTAGATTAATAGATTAAGTTATATCAGCAAATATCATGTAGTTACTACTTTTCTCCACACAACTAGTGAAAAATAGGCTGTGGAGAAACTTATGTTTTGTCTTAGTCATGACCTGCTCTGAACTACTTTTCTATGATAAAATAAGGAAGCAGTTTAAAAACCTGTTTAAATCTAGGTTTCCATGAATTATTTTGTGTCTGATAAAACTGCAGTGAATTATAATTAATAAGTAACCTTGTATTAATCTCCAATTTAAGTATTGTTTCTTAAATTTTAAAAATAATTTGAACATGTCATTTGTCATCTAAATTAAACAAGCAATTGTATATTATATCATTCTCAGTTTGATCCATTCTTAATTGCAAAACTCATGAATTTACATTTACACTTCTGTAGTGTTGCACATTGCTTATGTTTTTGCAATGACCTGCTAGTTTTCTGCCTCGCATTACTGCACTCACTGACAATTACTTGCACTACGACACAACAAAGGAAACTATGGAATCTGAGCATACCAGCCTTGTACTGCTTCCTGCACAGATTTTATAATATAGATGCATCTCACTGCCATCATAAGAAGACATCTTCCCTGATACAGAAATTCTGTGACATGTGGTAGAGTTAAATTGCCTTCAGTTAATAACTGCTTTTAGGCTGTTTCTTTTTGCATGCACACTCACTAACTAGTCCCTTAATGCATCATTTAAGATCTCTGAACTGGCAATGCTCTGTTAATTTTCTTAATTCAGCCACTTAAAAAAAAATTATAAATGTGGAAACAATCTGAAGTCACCAGCAGTTGAGGGAATAGGTGATGCTGTGCAGTTTCCACAACCTATGCAAATGTTTTCTCTACTGGTTTAATAGAAGCTCAGAGCTTATGCAACAACTTAAAAAGGTTAACCACCATTATGCTCACTAAAACCACAAAGTAGGTTTTTTTTCAGTTTAAGATATTAGGCAGTTCAGATTATTTGAAGCCTGAAGCACAGGTGGGGCAGTTCTCTATTGAGCTATCAAACAATTCCATTTTCCCCAAGTTAGACATTAACCTTTTTTCTGTTTTAAGCAAGCGATTTACATACAGTCCCAGTAGCTACATGATGTTTCTTTCTTCCTTCTGCTTTTTGCTAGGCTTTAATCACTTTCTCTTTTACAGTTTTTACAGAGCTTATTTTATCTTCAGTGTTATGTGCTTTCCCACTGTCTTAACAAGTATCAAGAAATAATCAATTTTGCCAACTAAATGACATATGTAACTTTTAATTAGAAATATATGCAGCTCAGCTAAAAGTATTTTAATCTAAAAATAGTGAAGTAATCATAGCAAAAGAATTTGCAAATGATTTAAGGCCACATTATCAACTTCTTACCCACCTAGTATATAAAGAAGTCTTCATCTGCATATTTTTCAACAACGCATGAATACAGTTTAGTTTTATAGATTACAGACATGAAAATATGAGGTTTTGCAGCATATCTCTGTCTGTTTCTCTAGTTCATACATTCCTTTACAGTGCAACATTGTACCACTAAATCCAAGGCATACTCACCTTTTAACTTTGTGAATACTTTCAAGCTCCATCTCAAAAACAGTAGAACTGAAAGAGACACAGAACCAAGTATCTAGGCTTTCAAATGTAAAATCCTCCTCAAAAATAGGATTTTTCAATCTGCAAAAGAAACAATAAATAGATTACATATGTCTATCAAATCAAAAGTAGCATGAAAAAGAGAAGTCAAGGGTTGTTGCTGGGGTTTTTTTTCCTTGTTAAAACTCAGGGGTTCAGCTGAATATTAGAACCTAGATCATTTTTTTCTGATACTGTGTGACAGGAGAATATATGCCTTATCTGTCAGCAGCAGGAGATGTCACTCAGAGCCTGTTAAAACCCTTCATTCACTTTTTGACACATAACAAACTTACCTCTGCCAAACTGTGCAGTTGGCTGAAGTTCCAGGACTACATATGAATAGAGGGGAATGGTCTACTGGAAGGTGCCCCCATCCACAACAGGGTAGTTGGAATTAGATGAACTTTAAGGTCCCTTCCAACCCAATCCAGTCTATGATTCTATGGCTGCAATTTCCAGAATTTTAAATCAGAATTCGTAATGGTATTTCAGGGCAGATTATTTTAATTTGAAATCTCATCTTTCTTTTTCTACCCCTTTGGGCTACTGGACAGATAAATTGTAGCCTATAAACAACAGAATCATCTCCTCTCCTTTAGGCAAGCAGACTCTTCTCTGCACTCCTCTTTATTACTGCTCTGTATATTCAAGCCTCACATAGCTCAAAAAAAACCCCAAAAATAAAAAAAACACAAAGGCCACTATACTGCATAATAAAGCTCAACATGTAAAACAGAGGACATAGAGAAGCTGTAAATAAATTCAAGTGAAAACGTGTAGCACTGATAGACACAGAAAAACTACCTGGACAATTTAACTCAAAAATAAGATATTCTAAAGGAATATGATAAAGGGGTTTGGGAATTTTTTAATTTTTTTTTTTTTTTTAGTGTCTCAGGTCATCTGTCTAAAGACACAACAGTTTGTGGACTTCATGTTATTGATGCAGTGATCACAACCAGTACAGAATTATACAGGTAACATTTTGTCTTAAGTGGCATTGTGGATCAGTGGACACACACTCATTTAACACTTCAAGGAAGGATAGACACTGAATCTTAAGTCATATGTCAAGAGACAAGAGTTGTAATAAAAGTTCTTTCCATTATAATTAGACAAATTGATGAAGTAAAAGTCCACTTATGAAATACCTCTCAATATAATTGGTTTGTTCAGCCTGGAGGAGGCTGAGGGGAGACCTCGTTACAGTCTTCAACATCCTCATGAGGGGAAGCAGAGGGGCAGGTATAGATATCTTCTTTCTGGTGACCAGTGATAGGACCTGAGGGAATGGGATGTAATTGTGTCAGGGAAGGTTCAGTTTGGACATCAGGAAAAGGTTCTTCACCCTGAGGGTAGCTGGGCACTGGGACAGGCTCACCAGGGAAGTAGTCACAGCATCAAACTTACTGGAAGTCTAGGTGTCAGGTCTAGATGTCATCCTACAGTAGCATTCTAGTTTGAAATATCCTACATTTGACCAAAAGGAACAGCTATCCATGGACACTGCTAAGATCAATTTATAAAGTGAACCAAGCAGAGTTGTGTTAGGAATAGCTCAGTATACACTCACACACACACACACACACACACACAGGTATTCACACACACACGTACTGTAATAGGCACTGAGAAAGACATTTGAAAAATTAAATTGAGATTTCAATCACAATCTAGGCAGTATATAATCTCATAGGCCTTGGTTGTAGAGACCTATGTTAGCACTTGAGTGATTGCTGTATAACCTGAACACATACTGTGATGTCAGTATATGCTGCCTTTAATTATGTCTTGTAAGAACTCATTCTTATGAAGAGGTATAAGAGCACTGTGTCCAAAGTAAACTTCATGTACCATGTGGAAAGTTTGGCATCATACAGGTAGCAGATTTATAGTTTTGCATATTTGGAAAAATACTACAAAGGTGTGAGAAACAGTGAGGCTGACCAATTTGACCACAGGTTACCAGCATCAAGAAGGACATAAGATTGGTCTGATCTTTTCTATAATTTCTATCCTTTACACAGTAAAACAGGTAAACAGCCTTGAGATTCCAAAAGAACTGGTACTGAGTGGGAGTTATCTGAGACACCTTTGGCACTGTCTCAGTGGGTTGGCACAAAGCAGCCTGAGGGACTATAGTGGTCACCCCAGCCATTCTCAGTGTCAGGCTCTGCCAGCAGCTCAGCCTTGACATGGGCTCTCTGCTTGTATACATTTTCACTCAAACTCTGTCCTTGAGAACCTGGGGGCTTGCTGCATGGGTCATCAATCAAGTCAGACAATGGTGATATCACACCACACATTTTCAGCAGCCTCAGGTGTTGTTCTTTGGACACCTCTTGGACTAGAGCCCCTGCCATGGGTCATCCCACTCAGTTCTTTCTTATGGTTGTCCTGTATGCTGCACCTTATACTGTTTGATCACTCAGTTTGTGGTCAAGGTAAGGTTGTGATGCTCTTGAGAGTCACCTGGATGTCTTATTCTATTAATTTTTAAGCCTACTAAAAAACTAGTAACTTGTTTTTATCATAATGATGAATTCATTGTTGTAATAAATGATTATTCAACTGGCAATAAGAGCATGTCAATGCAAGATCTTCTTGTACTGTTTGATTGGAACACCAATTTAATCAAATTGCAGTTGATGAGTATCTCCAGTTTAAGTTGCTTTGCATGATTCTTTCCTTCTAGAAAATTGTTTTAATGAGTTATATAAAGAGAGGATAAAAAACACAAACCAAAAAGAAGGTAAGTCTTCAGGTATTGAAGCAATTTTTCTGCCTATTGATGCTTAATGTCACTCCATCTCATTTGTCCCTTTCCCCACCTTTCATTTCAATAGCCCAAATTACTGTCTGACACAAGGCAGGGTAAGAAATGCTTTGGGAGTACTGGTAGTGCGAAAGGTACACAAGGGGACCTCTCTGATGCTAAGGTCTAACAGCTGACATTCTCCTGTCCCTCCTTTCTTGGAGGGAATCAGTGTAGGTGTCTCTGCTCAGTGCCATCAATTTCTACTAGACTTTCAGGCATTTATTTCCTTTTGAGACTTCTATGTCTTTGAAAAACTTTATAATTTTGACAACGAATCACAAGTTTTTAGACATAGATGTGGCAACAGATGAACTACTTGATTTTGGGTGGGATTTTTTTGCATGTTTTTATTTTTCATTTTCATTGAAAGACAAGTATTACGTTATAATGTTAAATCTCAGTCACCAAATGTATCAGCAGACAAAGAACTTGAGACAAAAATTAAATGCTTAAACTTTTCTAACCATTTAGATCATAGCAGTTGGATTAAATAAATTCTTCCGTCCCTAGAAATATTCACAATCATTTCAAAACTAAATGTTGAATTTCTTTGTAGTGTTTCATTGGAAACCATTACTAACTGTGTGGATTATTTCTTCTTTTGTTTGTCATTTAAAAAAAAAATCAGGTAAAAATCAAGTTTCTTTTCTTTGTAAAACTTTTGTCAATTTCTTATGTGAAAGACTATTTTTCAGTTATAATGTAACCCCTAAAAGATTCTATGCTAAAGTTGGAAGTATTATTTCAGGTCCATTAGTAGTTTCATTTTTCAAGGTCTCTCAGGGCAGCTAAAATAATAGCAAAAATTGAAGACATGCACTACTAATGAAGTCTGTTTCATAACCTCAGAGCTATGTTCTTGCACCATTTTGACAAAAAGTAATTACTTTCTTTATTTTACCTAAAGGCTAAACTTCTAACACAAGGAAAAAGAGAGTGGGAAAAATACACATTGAATTAAATGTGATGAATAAGTAAAAATAAAATGAAATATTACTCACTACTAAGTCTGTAAATGCTAACTGAAATTACTCATATACTCACCATAAAAAAGTTAAGACTAGAATTGTTTTTTCCCAGTAAACTCTACTTTTAAGACAGAGAAAACAGACACATCTATATAAATGTTCATTTTTATTTTAATCAGACTGAATTATTCATGTCACTAATAATGACTGCATTTTTGAACAAAGCAAGCTTGAGTCCTGTTTAGTAATTTTCTTCATAACAGGTGTTACAGTCTGACATAAAGTTTCCCATGTTTAATTTTAGAAATATTATTTTGACACGGTTTCCCTTTTTTTCTTTCTTTTTTCCTTTTTTTTTAATCTTTTTTTAACTATAATTACAAGAAGATATTCTTGTCTATTTTACCTTTCCTCCTTATCCCAAGAACACTTCCAAGCTGTCACAATATTTATGTGGCTGCAAGAACAGACCACAGTAATCAGTGATCTCTAATCAAAATTGCTAAGCAGAATAGGCATAATATGTGTTTATTCATGTTTATTTTCAGATTTCTGATCTGTGGCACACACATACCAGCCCCTCTGGTCCACTTTAGAGCAGTAGCACACACCGGTGGAGCAGGAGTCTCTCCCAGGGTCAATATGCCAAGCCCTGGCTGATGTCCAGGCTCCTGTGCCAAACAGGAGCTTCCTGCTTGGGCTCACCTTCTCCACGTTGCCAGACACACTTGTATGCTTCCCCTGTGCTCCTGCACTTCAACTGATTTTTCGTTCTTTTTTTAGTATCAGCTCACTGGCTTAAGGCACCACTGGCATCTCCCAATGACCATCACCAGGTTTCTGTCACCTTCTGGTCTCCTGCCTCAAAAGTGTCAGAAAAGTTTGCAGTTTGTAAATTCTTTTCTTTTCTGTTTTTTTTTTAGAGATGGGCAGATTCAGTAGAAGTGTCATTATTTTGGGTTGTGCTTTTGGGCAGGTTTAATTTCATAAAATTAACACTTAAAGCTGTTGCATTCTTCACAGTTTGTGGAGACTGCAGACCGCATCAGATAGATGAGAACTGTGATATGAAACCAGTGTCAGAAAATCCTTGATCTACCCAGTAAGATCATGTTATTGTTCATTTTTTACAAAGTACTCCAAAGAAGGTGAGAGTTCAACTGGTTTAATTAGGCATATACTAAAACTTTTCTTTTAAAAATCTAATTCCAAGCTGCATCTATGTACTGAGCTTTAAATCAATTACAAATCACCTAGAGTCATCCTGGATGAATAGAGTCTGAATCCAGCTGTGTTGCTTCCACAGCATTCCCAGAGCCCAGACTACATTTCAAACATGGTTCATGAGGATATTTAACATCGTTATTAATAAAAAGATTTAGACATCTTGTAAGAGAAACAATTACTTCAAAAATTTGGATAGAATGCTAGTCATTAAGAGATAGGGCAATTCCTTCACTGTATTCAAAATATAGTTTGATCATAGTATCTAGTGTTATATTCCAAAATAAGAGCAGAAAAAAATCAGAAGGCCGTTTTAAGTGCTCTGTTCAACATGTTACTTTTGTTCACAGATAACTATTATTAGGTATCCCACCTTTGCTACACATAGCCCCACTATGCTTAGTGAACCAATAAAAAGCCTTACAATAAACTTGGTCAGCCAGCTCAATACCTTCTATTTCTGATCTCTACATTGAGTCTGTCATTCTCAGAATAGACAGGAAAATTAAATCAAAACTCTTACAGTGAAACATAGCTATGCATCCATTCTGTAATCTTTTTCACATTTCCACTTTTGCCTCTGTTTGCCATGTCTTTGAAGAAGGCTACAAAACATCAAGGAAGTGAACAACATGAAGAAAATTATTGGAAAACAAAATTATTTGAGGGGTATAACTCCATTCCTGAATATGGGAGAAAGTAAAGAAGTAGAACTCTTTGAACTTTAATTAAGGAGGCATTTTGGCATAAGCAAAACAGCCCAATTACCAAGATAGGAAAATAGACACACTTTATATTTATGCCTGATACCCTGGAAATCTATGAAAGCCATAAATATATTCCTGCCTTTTTTTTTTCTATGATTGCATCATACTAAGTGAAGCTTATGTATCGAAGGGGACATAGATTGAAGAAAGAAAAATTTACTCCATTTCTTGACAAATTAACATGAAAGAAATAGGGTTTTTCACATTAAGGACATGTCTCCTTGCACTGCAATCATGTAAAAGGAGAAATATATTCCACAATTTCAGAGCCAGAAAATGGATATGGATCTAATTTTCATTAGTAATAAACTGTTCTATAGTACCAGTGTTTCAGACAACATTGCTACTAAGTAATATGGTAATAGTACTATGTTATAAAAATGTGCTATGGCACAGCAATACAGCATTACATGTAGTTTTTTTTCTGCTTGTTATGTAATCTAGTGTTTGGAAATAATATTAATAATATTATTTTTTTACCTTTTCAAAACTAGGTTCCTGAGAAATATGCCTCATCATATTGGTAATTCTGAAGGGACATCAAGGGAAAGAAAATTCAGTAATTAACCCCTTAATAGAAAATAGGTGAACTAAGACAATAAAGATGGAGGTATGAAACAAAACAGATTTTTAAACCCTGAAATTTGGACAAAATATTTTCAAGTTTCTCAAGAGGCTGGAGTACAGTTTTTAACTGACATCTGAACTCTAGTCCATATCAAAGAGATTTTAGGAAAAGCTAAGGGTAAAAGAAAGCAATCTTCTCTAAAAACAGATGCTAATTAAGAGTATTAATTAATTGTTTTGACTATCAAGCTCAAAGATCATCTGAGAGGAGGCTCTAATTAGATCGTTACCATCCAAAGAAAAGACTATAATTAAGTGTATTAAATCAGAAGTGCATAGTGAAATATATTGCACTCGAGAAAGAGTATATATCAGTATAAATGAAGATCAGGTGATACCCTTGTAAAGGTTAGATATTTTTGAAATATTTAGAGAAGTAGTTACAGGGTAGGCTAAGGGTGAAATCTTTACTTTGGATGAACAATGGAAAATTTCAAGTATGAAACTTCCAGACTGTTACTAGCCATAAGACTTTATGCTATTTGGCATTTCAAACTCTTTCATGTTTGCCTTCCTTTACTGAAAGAGTGGTTTATAGCTTTTTCCAAAAAAAGTGAGTAGACAAAAAATCCCAAATAACTCTTCTCTTCTACCAGCTCTTTATGTAGACACTGGTGAGTGTCTCAAGCTTTGCATTTCAGCAGTTCTGAAGAAAGTAAGTTCAGTTGTTTTCAGGACAGCCTTTAAATTTCCTTGACCCTTAGTGATGTGGCATTAGATCAAGTTACACTAAGGAAACAACATTGACCATGCTGACAACTGATTTCTCACATGTGATGAATGAAGATATCTATATACTATTAGATTCATAGATGTTGTTAGGAACACTAATCATGATCTTCTTGAATCTGAACAGTCCAATATGAAGTGACAGGATTGCTCAAGTGAACTGTTACAGTTTTCTTTTGCTGGCCTTTGAGGATCACAAAACAATTGTTTATCATTTTCAGAGCTCTTTCTTTCTGGATAAAAACCATAATAGAAGTCTATGGTAAGTGAGCAAAGAATACCTGGGAAAAAATACTGAGAGTATTTAATATTAGCAATCCAATGTAATTTTTTAAAGAAATTAATTTTCTGTGGAGCTGGTGGAATAGAGATATGTATTAACAAATGACTCTTTCCTAAACATCAAAAGTGTTGCTTTCAAAACTTTCGAAAATGGAATCAGCATAAGCTTCTTAAGTCCTCTAGACTTTTTTGTATTTTTGACCAGATTGTATTAATGATTCCTGTCTTAGAAACATGGGAGTAGCTAAATACATAGCTATTATTAAGTAGTTAATACAGATATAAACATAACAGTGCCTATTTTTTTAATACACTAGAATAGGTCAATTTAAATACAGTGCTTATCCTTCGGTTTGCAATATACCACTTGAAAGTCCCTTCCTTTTTTGCATATTCCAAAGATGAAAGCTACTTCAAATTACACAATGTTGATACAAATCCATCAAATACTGGTTATGCAAGCTGTTTCCCAGGACCCACTAGATACCAAAGGGCTTGCAGGTGAAGTTCATCTGCATGTTTACAAGTTATTAAAGTTGTAATCTCTGATGTTCAAGGTGGTTATCTCTCTGTCCCTGTATTTATCTTCAAAATAAATAATAAAAAGAAGAATTTGCATGATCAAAGTTCTATGAGATGATGAAGTAAATGCTATGAACTTCCAGGAAAATGCTTAGACTTACTACTTTCTGTATAATTTGAGACTGGGTTAGCTACCCTTTATATTAATTCTCTCCGGATTCTCTTCAGGCAAGAGCAGAAAATATAGGGAGAAATCTTTGTCTCAGAAAAATTACTGGAAATAATCACACTCATTTTGGATTAAACTGATTTAACAAAAGTTCGAAGAGCAGATATTTAGCATGTTAACTGTATTTAGGTACCTCAGAAGACAGAATCATAGATTATCAAGTTCTGGCTACTAAACTCATGATATACATTTTAAAAATGTTTGCATTACATTTGCAGCTTTTGTTAAATGCCATTAGAAAATATTAATAAATATGTGCTTACCCTCCTAGGATCCCTTTCAAAATAAATTATTCCTTAAATTTATAAGAGCTGGCTTGCTGTTCATGGACTGCTGAGATCAGTTTTAAGTTTTCAAAACTTCAGCCTTTCTTGGAATCATTGCTACTGTGCAAAGTTCATCTAATATACTGGTATTTATTGCTCTTCTGCTTTATTTCTTTATTATTGGAACAATAAACAAGTACACTTTTGCCTTTTCCATTGTGATTACCCACAACCCAAGAGACCTAATTTTTTTTCAGCTTCAGGAAAGAAATTACATGAAGCAATATTGATTAGATAGAAAGTAAAAACTACAATTAGTCCTTCAGCAGAATTCCTTCCATAAAAAAATTTTAAAAGGAAGACTTGAGCACCTGAACAAGGATATTGTATGTCCCTGGGATCAGCACAAACTGTAGTTAGCTAAATTGCTTCCATAAAATTTCAATATGCATTTGATCTGTCTCCTACAGAACTGGAGTCCAGGTGTTTTAAGGATATCAAGAATTTTTATTAAACTCTAAGTTTCAATACAAAGTATAAATGCAGTAAATTTGATAGTATGTCTAAAGGTATTGTACCTGGTTTTGCTGCCATAGGTCATTAGAAAAAAAAAGACAATCTTTTTACAGTTGTTTAAAGAAATATCTATAGATTCAATCTGCATGCATTTATACTGGTTTAAAGAAATCAGGTTTATTTATATGTCCAGGAATGTTCAATTTTCTTGGCTTTTGGTAAACCTTTTTGTCTTGATTCTTCTGCACCAATTAGCCACTTATTGTCTTTGAACCAGTGTTCTTTACTTCATCTTTTATTCTATTGCCTTCAAAGAGGATTGTCTTCAAATAGGCTTAACTGTAATGCTAATACTTCCATCACCCCTTGATCTGTTGTCACTCAGCACTGTGCTGTATAACAGTTTAGATAATCAATACAGAACTATAGATTTTTAAGAATTTAATTCACGCCGTAAGTTAACAATGAGGTATAGTAATGGCATATCTGGCGTGTGCTAATAATTCAATTGCTTACACTACCTACATAACGTCTAGATGCTAGAGTTTTTCTAAGCCTTTATAGGGATAATTTTATTTCCATTGTCATGCCTTTTTATAGCAGTTACTTGCATTCTAAAATAGGACGCAATTCCAATCCTAGTGCTGCAAACTTCATAGGAAGAATAATAAAAGAAATCTGTGTGTGGCTTTTCCTACCTTCTCTGGGAACTTCCTTATTGCTAGCTAGGCTTGAACTCACTTTAGTCCCCAGATTAACCATTTTGGCTTCCCACTAGCTTGTATGTTCCATTAAGGTACCTGACTGGAAAGGCTTCCGACAGGGAAATTCAGTCATGAGCTTTGAAATAACTTGAATTAAATCTCACTCTTGTAAATAGTATGAGTATGACCACTATATGGTTGGAAGACTGGGATAATTCAGGGAAGAGTGTAGTCATATAAAGAATATATGTCACTTACCGAAGTGGCTTATCACCATCTTCTTCTGGAAGAAAGAGCTAAGTATTTGGCTATAATAACCCCAGGACGAGAGATGCTGCTTTGTAGCCTGGAGGCCATGAGAATTCTTCACCTGACCTCATCCACAGGTTACCTCAGAACTTAATCTCTCAGTTAGAATAATGGGTCTTTCGTCTGGAGTTACCCATCTGTGTAGCTTTGCAACCCACAGTCTCCTCAGGGAATTGCTTTGCTTCTGGAACAGCCCATTGTCCAAACTCAGCTCCATAAATATATGTATACATTTTCTCAGGCTATATCACAGGAAAAGACAACATTTGCTGTTTACCACTGAAAGACATTGCTAAAAATGTGTCATTGAGTGCAAGGAGAAAAAAGGGAAGTATTGTTTGAAGAACTGAAGAGATGTAATAGATAGGACCATTCTGATACACCTATTTTGATTTAAGGGTATGATATTGTCTCGGTTTGAGGGGAAAAACCAAAATGTTTTACCCACAAGCAGGGGAGGGGCCTCCTCCTCAATAATCACACCACTCTTTATCAAATTTAAGAAAAGGAATTTTAATACAAGAAGGATAACTGCTATATATATATATATATATATATGTAAACAGACTAGTGCAACCCACTTCCCCAACACCATAAGAGGAAAAAAAAAACAACAACAACAAAAACCCAGCAGGTTTTCCTCCGGGAGAAAAGGTTATACTTAAGTGTCCTTGTCACAGCCCGCTGGCTGCAGAGTGAGTTTCAGTCCCTCTCCAGCGAAACAGACGAGCAGTGGGCTTTCAGATGGACTCAGTCTCTTCCCCCTGTGTTCCCCGTCCAAGAAGCCGAAAGGTACGAGCAACCAGCAGCAAATCCAAGGCAGGCAGCAGCACGGCAGGAAAAAAGTAATCCGAAGTAGGCAGCGGCAAGACAGCCAGGGAAAACCCCAGCAGTAACCAGCAGGGCAGCCTGCCTCCTTGGAGCCCCCACTCCCCCCTTCCGCCGAGCCAAGACTGAGGAGAATATCCAAAAAAAAAACCAAAAGAGACAAACCTGCCCCCACCCCAGTGATCACAGTTAACTTCTTCTTTTGTTAACCGCTGGCCTGGGCAGTTAAGTGGCAGGGGAGAGAATTTACATAATAATCCCAAACTACAACATTATCCACCCCTAAATTCTCTTCCATGCCGATACTCTACATTAAACTTAAATTTTCTTTCAAATAATTAAGTGTTTACAAATACAGTAATATGAGTCGTTTACCCAGAGATAAGTTCCCCTTGAGGTACACATCGTGTCTCTCCATCTTCCTGCATCACCCACCAGGTGGAACCAGATCCTTGAGCAAAGACAACCCCACGAATGGGTTTGCCTTTGCCTGAGGCAGGGTTGATCCAGACTGTTTTCCCTAGCATACCTCTCAGGTGTATTACAGGGACTTTGTCTCCATCTACAGTGTGAAGGGGTTCTGATTGGGCAGGGCCGGCTCGATTGACAGAGCCTCTAGTGTTGACTAGCCATGTAGCCTTTGCTAAGTGTTGATCCCAGTGTTTGAAAGTCCCTCCACCCAACGCCTTCAAAGTGGTTTTCAACAGTCCATTACACCGCTCAACTTTCCCGGCAGCTGGTGCATGGTAGGGGATATGATACACCCACTCAATGCCATGTTCTCTCGCCCAGGTAGCAACTAAGCTGTTTTTGAAATGAGTTCCATTATCTGACTCAATTCGTTCTGGGGTGCCATGTCGCCACAGCACTTGTTTTTCCAGGCCTAGGATGGTGTTCCGAGCAGTGGCGTGAGGCACTGGGTGTGTCTCCAGCCACCCTGTGGTTGCTTCCACCATGGTGAGCACATAGCGCTTGCCTTGGCGGGTCTGTGGCAGTGTGATGTAGTCAACCTGCCAGGCCTCCCCGTACTTATACTTATCCCAGCGTCCACCATACCACAGGGGCTTCACTCTCTTAGCCTGCTTAATGGCAGCACATGTCTCACAGTCGTGGATAACCTGAGAGATAATGTCCATGGTTAAATCCACCCCTCGGTCTCGTGCCCATTTATAAGTGGCATCTCTGCCCTGATGGCCCGAGGCATCATGGGCCCATCGAGCCAAGAACAGCTCTCCCTTGTGCTGCCAGTCCAGATCTGTCTGTGATACTTTCACTTGCGCAGCTCGGTCTGCCTGTTGGTTGTTGAGATGTTCCTCATTGGCCCGATTTTTGGGCACGTGTGCGTCTACGTGGCGGACTCTCACAATCAGCTTCTCTACTCGGGTGGCAATATCTTGCCATATATCGGCAGCCCAGATGGGTTTCCCTCTGCGTTTCCAATTGGTTTTCTTCCATCGGTCTAACCATCCCCAGAGAGCATTGGCCACCATCCATGAGTCGGTGTAGAGGTAAAGCTTTGGCCATTTCTCTCGTTCAGCAATGTCCAGGGCCAACTGCACGGCTTTAAGCTCTGCAAACTGACTCGACCCACCTTCTCCTTCAGTAGCTTCTGCAACTTGTCGTGTGGGACTCCATACAGCTGCTTTCCATTTGCGATTAGTCCCTACGATGCGACAGGAGCCATCGGTGAAGAGGGCGTAGCGTATTTCCTCTTTTGGCAATTGATTGTATGGTGGAGCTTCTTCCGCACGTGTCACCTGCTCTTCCTCTTCATCTGCTAGACCAAAATTTTCACCTTCAGGCCAGTTTGTGATGATTTCCAGGATCCCAGGGCGATTTGATTTTCCTATACGGGCGCGCTGCGTAATCAGGGCAATCCACTTGCTCCAGGTAGCATCAGTGGCGTGATGTGTAGAGGCAGCCTGTCCTGACAACATCCACTTCAGCACTGGTAGTCGAGGTGCCAGAAACAGCTGTGCTTCTGTGCCAATCACCTCTGAGGCGGCTTGGACTCCTTCATAGGCGGCTAGGATCTCTTTCTCTGTGGGGGTATAGTTGGCTTCAGATCCTCTGTAGCCTCGGCTCCAGAATCCAAGTGGTCGGCCTCGAGTCTCACCAGGCACCTTCTGCCAAAGGCTCCAAGACAGGCCATTATTCCCGGCGGCGGAGTAGAGCATGTTCTGTACGTCTGGTCCTGTCCTGACTGGTCCAAGGGCTACAGCCTGAGCAATCTCATGCTTGATCTGGTCAAAGGCTTGTTGCTGCTCAGGGCCCCAGTGGAAATCATTCTTCTTACGGGTTACCAAGTAGAGAGGGCTTACGATCTGACTGTATGCTGGGATATGCATCCTCCAGAACCCTATGGCACCCAGGAAGGCTTGTGTTTCCTTTTTGCTGGTAGGTGGAGACATTGCTGTGATCTTATTGATGACTTCTGTTGGAATCTGACGGCGTCCATCCTGCCACTTCACTCCCAGGAACTGGATCTCTTGGGCTGGTCCCTTAACCTTACTCCGTTTGATGGCAAAGCCAGCTCCCAAAAGGATCTGGATGATTTTCTCTCCTTTCTGAAAAACCTCTTCTGCTGTGTCCCCCCACACAATGATGTCATCAATGTATTGCAGGTGTTCTGGAGCCTCACCCTTCTCCAGTGCAGTCTGGATCAGTCCATGACAGATGGTGGGACTGTGTTTCCACCCCTGGGGTAGTCGGTTCCAGGTGTACTGCACGCCCCTCCAGGTGAAAGCAAACTGTGGCCTGCACTCTGGTGCCAGAGGGATGGAGAAGAACGCATTAGCAATGTCAATAGTGGCATACCACTTTGCTGCCCTGGACTCCAGTTCATACTGGAGCTCCAGCATGTCCGGCACAGCGGCACTCAGCGGTGGGGTAACTTCATTCAAGCCACGATAGTCCACAGTCAATCTCCATTCTCCATCAGACTTATGCACAGGCCAGATGGGGCTGTTGAAGGGTGAGTGGGTTTTGCTGACCACCCCTTGGCTCTCCAGTTCACGGATCATCTTATGGATGGGGATCACAGCATCACGGTTCGTTCGGTATTGCCGACGGTGCACTGTCGTGGTGGCAATTGGCACTTGCTGTTCCTCAACTTTCAACAGTCCAACAGCAGAAGGACTTTCTGAGAGACCTGGCAATGAGTTCAATTGTTCAATCCCTTCTGTCTGTACAGTGGCTATTCCAAAAGCCCATCTATGCCCCTTTGGGTCCTTAAAATATCCATTCCTGAGGTAGTCAATGCCCAGGATACATGGGGCGGCTGGACCAGTCACAATGGGGTGTTTCTGCCAATCTCTCCCTGTCAAGCTCACTTCAGCTTCTAGCACAGTCAACTCTTGAGATCCCCCTGTCACCCCAGAAATAGAAATAGTTTCTGAGCCCACATGTCCTGATGGCATTAATGTGCATTGAGCGCCAGTATCAACCAAAGCCTTATACTTTTGTGGGTCTGATGTACCAGGCCATCGAATCCACACAGTCCAATAGACACGGTTGTCCCGTGCCTCTACCTGGCTAGAGGCAGGGCCCCTCTAACACTGATCCTGGTCATAGCGGTCAGAACCTTTTCTCGATGAGTACACCTGGGAGGTGCCCTCCTGTGGGTCAGATTCTTGCCCGTGGGAAACTGGGACTGCACTTACTCTCACTGACCTTCTTCCATTCTCCTTCAGTTCTTGTACTCGGGCTGCAAGGGCACGGGTGGGTTTCCCATCCCACCGTCCCATGTCTTCTCCATGTTTGGCCAGGAAGTACCACATCTCAGTTCGTGAGGTCTGTCCACTTCCTCTGGCTGGGGGGCGTCTGGCTCTGACTTCAGAGGTTCTCATTCGCACTGGTGCCACTTGGAGACTTTCCCTAATTTCCTCTCTGATCGCTTTTACCTCTGCAGGCAGCGTCTTGAGACTCTCAACCAATGTCTCTACAGCAGAAATACGGGCCTGCGTTGGGCTGTGGGTCATGCTTTCATATATCCGGAGCTTATTTGCTACTGCGCCCACTGTTTCATGGTTCTCTTCCCTATACATGGATGCCAGGAAATCGGTGTATTCAGCTGGCCCCGAGCGTGAAAGGTCCCACCACATATGTGGTGTGCATCTGACCTTGTCAGGGTCATTGTTGGCTTGCCCACCTCTTCCAAAAAGCACGTCCATCATTGCCATCTCCCTCAGACGTAAAATTCCTTCTTCCATCGTCTTCCAAGTCTTCCTAATATGATGTTCCTGCAGGATTTCTCTATAAACAAACTTCTCTCTTACACTCGTTAGAAGTCGTGCCCAGAGTGAAAGGGGCTTTGATTCCCTCACGAACACCTGTTCAATAGCCACGTCCTGGGCCAGAGCCCCCAAAAACCTGGCTTCAGCACCATCCAGTTGTAAGGTTTCACCCATAAGGTCCCAAACTCGGATCAACCAAGTCAGGATGGGCTCACCCGGGTGTCGAGCAATGTCTTTCCGCAAACTACGGAGATTATCAAATGACAATGACTCAGTGATAATCTCAGGCTCTGGGTCTGCTTGCTGTGGAGGTGCAGCAGCCCCCTCATCGTCTGCTGGATGGTCTAATTTGGTCTTATATTTCCTTTTCTGAATAGGGGCAACTTCCATAGGCTTGGCCTGTCCTCCTGGTTTAGCCTCATCCTTTTCTCCCTTCACTGTGGCATCAGGGGTTTTATTCTCTCGCTTTTCCCCCTTCACTGGGCTAGGTTTCTGAATGCATTCTGGAAAAACCCTGGCCCTACCTTCAAACATTCTGTAAGCTGCAGGGATACAACCCTGCAGAAAAACCATAAAGAGCAAGATATCTCTGGCATCCAGGGAGAATTTAAACATCTCAAAAGCTGTTGTAGCAGACTTGAATGGGGAATGGACAAAGGGTTGGGAGAAGAGATTCCCCTTTGTTCCTTCCCAAGGGTCCGTACTATTATCACTGAATCCCCAGAGGTAGCAGCTTAGGTTGCGGCAGGAAAACAGCCTGGAGAGCACCACCCACATGACATCCAAAGGCATCGAATTCATGGCACCATAAATCCAGAGTAAGAACTCAATAATAATTGCGGCTATTTGAGTTTTGCTCATTGATTTGTTGATAAGACTTAAACCTGCCGCTCCTTTTGGCATGAATTTGTACCAACAAAAAGCCAATATATTATACAGGATGGTCCTGATGAACTCTAAGCTCAAGACCCACATGGTGCCACAAAATAGCAGTTATCCTTCTTTGTTTACAAGCCGCCCCACGTTGGGCGCCAAGAAATGTCTCGGTTTGAGGGGAAAAACCAAAATGTTTTACCCACAAGCAGGGGAGGGGCCTCCTCCTCAATAATCACACCACTCTTTATCAAATTTAAGAAAAGGAATTTTAATACAAGAAGGATAACTGCTATATATATATATATATATATATGTAAACAGACTAGTGCAACCCACTTCCCCAACACCATAAGAGGAAAAAAAAAACAACAACAACAAAAACCCAGCAGGTTTTCCTCCGGGAGAAAAGGTTATACTTAAGTGTCCTTGTCACAGCCCGCTGGCTGCAGAGTGAGTTTCAGTCCCTCTCCAGCGAAACAGACGAGCAGTGGGCTTTCAGATGGACTCAGTCTCTTCCCCCTGTGTTCCCCGTCCAAGAAGCCGAAAGGTACGAGCAACCAGCAGCAAATCCAAGGCAGGCAGCAGCACGGCAGGAAAAAAGTAATCCGAAGTAGGCAGCGGCAAGACAGCCAGGGAAAACCCCAGCAGTAACCAGCAGGGCAGCCTGCCTCCTTGGAGCCCCCACTCCCCCCTTCCGCCGAGCCAAGACTGAGGAGAATATCCAAAAAAAAAACCAAAAGAGACAAACCTGCCCCCACCCCAGTGATCACAGTTAACTTCTTCTTTTGTTAACCGCTGGCCTGGGCAGTTAAGTGGCAGGGGAGAGAATTTACATAATAATCCCAAACTACAACAGATATTAATACCCAGTGGATAATGAGGGTACAGTAAAGTAACCTCATATACTGTCCTGCTGTAGCCATGGCCAAATGACCAAAGGATAGAGATTTAAATCTGGCCAAATACGACCTTAAGGAATCTGTCAACCCACGTTTATGCAGGGAGAACCTTGGAGAGACTCTTGGAGATTGTGAAGAGTTCAGAGTACAGAATATTTTGATATTGACATCAAGCCAGTCATGCAAACAACATTTTGATTCAACTTTTAAAATTTAAGTAAATGTCTCTTACAATTAAAATCATGACTAATACAGAGTATTAGCTATTCATAAGTAGTAACTGATAGATAATATACATGTAATTTAGCAGAAGTGGTTTAACTATACAGTCAATTGAAGCAAATGTGAAACAGTTGAAAGATTTTAGCATTCTCTTTTTCATTTTTCCTCATCTCTTTTCCTCCAATTTCCTCTAGTGATATTCAACTGATAAAAATAATGCCACTGAGACACAAATGCAAAGTCAATTAATTTCTGAACATTCAGTTTCACCCAGATTTGATTTTTTTTGTAATGGTAGGTACTGGTTGCTTTCATCTGGCAAATATATGCTAAACCTTATATTTGATGATGTCCATGTTTGCTTTTTTTTCATGTTCATAATCTTCTAAAAGAGCTGGGCTGCAAGGCCTTTATCCAAACAAGTGCAAAGTTTGCAGGCATAAAAATCATGGATTGAGGCACAAACATAAAATCTTTTCTTTTAGACTTGCCAGGAATACAAACTTCTAATTCAAATCTGTGGTTTCCATTCCAGAGAATCCTTTGCGAATTTCAGGGAGATGAAAAAAACCCCACATGATTAGATGAGGATTAGAAGCTGCCCTAATGGTCAAGAAAAACTTTAAACTGGTTCTAATTGTCACAGACCCTGCTTCTTTGTAGCTTATCTTACTGCATTTTTCTGTTGCCATTTGTAAACTTTCACCCTGGAAACATTCATTCATGAAACTGAGCATGTTGAAATGTCTTCCAACATATGTTGCAGCAAACTGAAACGTCCTCTTTTCAAGCCTTTAATGAATCTGAAGAGAAGACCAAGCAGGGGATAAATCAGATCTGATCTCAATAGACATCGTTCACAGCACTCTGCTTTCTGAACAAGAACGTCCAATACAGATTACTCACTTCTGTAACAGAAAAGAACGTTTTGAAAGAATCAATAGATGATTAATTAGTTTTGTCCAGTTATTTTCAACTACAAAAAAAACAGAAATAGAGCACATAGTTTTCCTGTAAATATTTCAATAAAAATATTAAAATCAGTCCTTTCCACAATTTGCCTTTTACCATTTTCTTCAGTATTCTTTGGTATAGCAACTTTCCCCTAATAATCTAGTTGAATTTTTTTTTGATTAAATGGAGTAATGGAAGATTAAATAGAGTAAAATATATAAAAAGTGATTTCTGAGATAATTTAAGAGGTAATTCAGCTATCATATCGAACGCTTGACCTAGTGTTCCCTGATTAAACAGTCAGAAATGCATTATTCCTGTAGCAGAATTTCCTGAGCAGTTCTTTGTATAAGAAAAAAACATAAACACTGAGATTTTGGTGAAATAACTTGGGTTTTTTGACCTTTTTTTGTTTTGGTTTGGTTTTCCTTCTGGTTCTACATTCATTATACCTTTTTCTTGGCTGTGAAAAATTTCATCAATTGAGTTTTTCACTACTCGAAAACTTTTCCGAATTCTCTCCTAAGTCAGTTGATGTAGTCCTGTTGAGTGCTTTGGCAAGGAAATTCACATTAATGTTTAGAGTGGTATGAAAGGAAGCTCCTTAGCCTACAAGAAAAAAATATAACCACCATTATATTCTTGAAAGGTTGTTACTGTATTAATATTTCCAGTGATTATTCATATTCGTAATTCTTTTTTTGTTATCTCAAAAGATATGAGTTTTTTTAATATCTTGACAGGAAAGCCTCAGAATACTGAAGATGTGACTTACCCAAAACCAGCTGTCAAGAACAGTAGGATGTCCAAATCCAAAAGGAGTCATATGTTTTCTCTGTGTGCAATAGCAAATGAACATGTCTCTAGTCCATGATTTTTGGTGCTCAGGATAAAATGGGATGCAGTGTCCAACAGAGAGAGGTAACTCCAGAGGTGATAAAGAAAGCCTTGATGACTATCCTAGACTAGCCGTCTAACTTGGAATAATTGTGGTTTGGTCAGATAACCCTCAGACTTCCATTACAGAATTACTGAGAATCAAGACTATTACCTGCTAAGTACAGGACAGAGAAGAGTACCATGATTCTTCTATATTTCTGATTTATCGATGCTAATGGGAATTTTGAGTCCACCCAAAATACAGTCTTGCAGCAGTCTGGACATTTTGGTGTTTCAGAAGATACATTTTCACATCAAGTGAATGAGCTTTATGAAACAGACTTTTATTATGCTTTTCAATATAAACAATATTATGCAATTACATGAAATACTTTTAGATTCTTCATTTAGCAATGGCAACTTGATAACCTCTTATTTCTTTATCTTATATCTTCTGAGGCCAGACTGCTTATGTTAGTATGTCTTCAAGGAAGTATACAAAATTTCTGAAGTAAAATAGCATTAGTTATAAAAACCTTCAATCTCTCTGTCATAGGTTTACCTAAGTGGGCCTAAATTTAGGCTTTAAATCTAGAAGTGGGCCTGGAGCTGTCAGCTGACTGGAGTCATGCTGGGCTAGCAGCTGACAGCTTCTAGCCAGTAGTATTGTATTCTATACCAGATTACAACATCCTTTCCAAAGAGGATAAGAGGATAAGGAGTGGCTTGGGGCAGTTGCTTCATGGCTGTGCTTCCTGAGACGGTGTGCTGTGCTGTGCTGAGAGAGATGGAGGAGCTGATGCCCACAGCATCAGCTCACCACCATACAACCCTAGGGAAGTAAAATGTTTGTTCTTGGGTCTGCCTTTCTGGAGATTAAGTCTTCAAAGGTGATTTGGGGTTAAAATTGTATGATTTGTAGTTCACTGGAAGATGAAAGATTATGCCTTGCTGTTTTTAACTTGTGTAAGGATGTATCTGTACTTCTTTCTAGTCCTCTCTTTCTTTTCTGTAAAATATATGTAGTTTTAGCATAAATGTAGTTTGAGGTTTTTTTCCCTTTCTTTTTTTTTTCCTTCGGCAGGCAGAAGACAGCTTTTCTGTCTGTACTGGGGAGGGTTGGCAGTTAGCTAACTCAAACCAAGACACTCAATTATACAGACTAATCACATTAGTCTTTAATTCAAATTCTTAAATATTAAGAAAATTACAGTATGTTCATTTCTAAGGACTTTTTCTAAAAATTCTATTGCATATAGTTCAGGTATTTTTGCAGGTTTATTTATATGTTGCATTGATTTATATGTGCCACTTAATATTTAAAGATGGAATTATGTAAAGAATTAGACTGGCTGTGCCCCAGGAACATTTCAAAATATTTGGAGGAAGGATTAAAAATAACTTAAATTGATTTGGCTTTTCAACTGACTACCCTATTTTTTAAAAAGGCTGTTAAAAACAATAACTTCAGAATAATTTTGACAACAAAAACTAAAAATTTCAAAAGAAGGGACAGAAATATGTGTCCAGCTTTCTATATTTCCAAATTATAGAGTGAGAGAGCAAAAAATACCTAATAAGTGGATATTCATAGTTTAATCAAACCGTAAGATCTAATATTTGGTTTTACAGCTAAAGTGTATCCTCTCTCCATTTGTCTACTTACTGATGGATCTTAGTTTTCCTCTATAGTGCAAAATTTTGCCATGTGATGCAGTAGAGTTTAAAATATAAATTTTTTACCAAGCACTTGCATTTCTAAAAGATTATCCACTACTTATCTGTGACTTTCTGTTGACTTTTTTTTATTTTGAGGATTCAATAGCAGGAATATAGTCTGACACTGCATTCCAAACATCACTGTGTCTATAGCACCAAGCACTGTCAGAATGATGTAAACATTATCCAGCAGGATTGAGCAGGAAAGAAAAGGCGAAGAAAGCAAGACAATAAAGCTACAGATGTTGCAATGTTTTCAAGGACAGATAGTAACAAGTTGGGGGTTTTTTGGAGGGGAGTTTGCTATAAAATGTCTTTCATCACAAGCAAAAGTGAAAACAGGTGAGAAAAGAGACCTGACCTATGTTGTCCCTAAACTCTGTGCCATTCAAGTAGGAAATTATTTTCTCTTACTGCCTTTGTGTTGTCTTCGACTGTTTTCATCTTAGGAGCTCAACAGACGATGAACTGCATTGTCTCTTGAGTTGTGTTCTCTTCTCTCAGCAATTCATAGAAAGATTGATTGTATTTTTGCAGTGTAGGTTTTCAATCTCTTTATAGATATATATAATTTATATTTTTATATTTACATATATATTTTTATATATTTATATATTTTGGTTTTGGTTTTTTGTTTGTTTTTTGGTTTTTTTTTTAGTGACTCACTTCCCTGGCAGTATCCAAAATAATGACCTTTCCATGTTTTATTGCTGTCTTTGTCCATGGTTCCTTTAATAGGTTTATCTGCCCTTCCCTTTTCCAATATCATTGGTCACCGGTGGTCAGAATTCAAATATTAGGGATTTATTACAGACTTTTCAGTAAAGAATTATTTGATATGACATATTAATGGTACTTACGTTCCTGTAAGAGGTGTCTTATTTTGGCTTTTAGCCTCTCAGCAATGCTGGAGCATTTGTAGAAATGTGTTCTATCTTCTCCACGCTGTGCAGAGCTGGGAATATTTTTGCTCTGCATACCTAATCACATTTTAAATGCATTCTCCAACAGTACAAGAGGCAATATTTGTAGGAAGTACTTTTTAAAAACAACATTTAGATTTTAAGAAACTATTTACTTTCAGGTATATAGCTTTTTTAGGGTTCTACATGATTTTTAAACAAGGACAGATCAAAAAAAAATAGACATCTTACACATAAAACGCATAAAAAATACAGAAATATATAAAGGACTGTGAATACCAAATTCAGTTTAAATTGAGGAAAAGTTATAACAATCCATTATTAGAGGTCTAGTGGTTGAACAAAAACTGATCCTTTACCACTGGCTACTCCCTAAGATCTTTTGAATATCATTGCACAAATTCTCAACAACTAAGAAATGTCAGAGCTCTCCTCAAGCCAGAAGTTTTACATCTTCCAAAGATCTCTCCCTACCTGTTATGTACAAAACCCACTGTTGACAACTGTGCCTTATGAGGTTTTTTCATCTACTTTAATGGATTTTGAGCACTCATGCTTGCTGCATATGTAACTCTTACAGAGCTCCCCAGAGATGACCATCATTTCTTGAAGATAAGATTCTGCCATCTGTTATCATTTGGAGGAATCTTGGGAAGCTTTGGGAATCTTTAGATGAGAACCTTTAGATGAGAGCTACCCATGCCTTTAAACTAAGTACATTTACTATTATATGAAATTTATTTTTTAATACTGGGAAAAATTACTTAGCCTGTTGCCAGGACTACTGTGGAAGTAAAAGAAAAACAAAACAAAAACCCCAAAAGCTAAAAACCTTGCTCCTTTATGGCCCTAAAGTCCTAAAAGCCCTGCAGGCATCTTCACATCCAGATTGTTACTGTCCTGTAAGAAAAGCATCAGACTGGAACTTTTGTTGTCTTCCTCTTTTTGATAAATTTCAGTATATATCTACAAGCATGAATTTGCATCCCTGATACCTTATAGGAACCAGATCTGAAGCTTTTCTCTCTCCCCTGTTAAGGTTAACAGACGGTAGTACAAATAAAATTCTTTAACTATGCAGAATGTTCTGAAGGAGGCCAATCCTAGACTTTTTCAGAAACACAGTTTCCATGAGTAGTACCTGTATATTTCTAGATAAGAACAGGTTTTTGAGGTGAGTTTTCTGTGAAGGAAAAAACCCAACCAAACAAACAACAAAAATAACAACAACAAACAAAACCAAAAAAATATTATTTGGTTATGGAGACATCAGAATGAATTAATTTCTTATATATATGCCTGGAAAGTGGAAAGATAAAGATGGTGAAATGAAAAAAAACAAATTCTGAAAAGCATATGCTGTAACCCCAAAAAAGTTCCGTGGGCACAGGGAAATATCTGAAATAATTTATTTGCACTGTACCTCTCATACTCTGCCAATCCCAGAAGAAATTACCTTAGAAATGGTATTTGAAGATTGTATTTTCATCACAACTTCTGTTTTCCACATATTGCAAGTAGTCTCATTTTAGTGACTAAAATAAATGAGACACTTATTTGTATATTCTTCTTCAATATCATGTAGGCTGCAGCTTCTAATAAATTTTTTTTTTTTTCACTTTGAAGTGTAGATGTCAAATCAAGTTTTATGTGACTTGACAGCTACCTTCTGCATGGCTGTTATTCAGGGCATTACAAAGCCTTTCTAAGAAATAAAATCCCTCTCAGATAGATTCAACTGAAACTTACCAAGTTGTTTGGTCTTTAATAAATTAGATGTTTATTAAGTGAGAATAAATTAAAATATTTGCATCAATTTGAATACCTGTGTTGCACTAACTGACAGATCTGAATTACTAATGATACACCAAGGGGAAATTTGTTAATGATAAGAGGATCAATTTTCAATAATCTTTTAAATTATTCAGAGAAATAATACTCTGAACATTTTAATATATACCATGAATTCACAAACATATTTATCTCAATTTTCTTTTTTAATGAATAGAAAATATTCTAAGCAACATGCAGAAAAACATTATTGGATACACATATAAATACATGTATAATCAAACACAAATCTAGCTTCATAAATTTGGGACTTTTCAGAAAAATTCATCTGCAACATCTGATGGAAACAAAGACACATTTTTCCACATTTAACAATTACCTTATTTTTATGAGTAGTAAGTGCAAAGGCTTTAATATCATAAAACTTTATTATTGTGCTACAAATAGGACTTCTTTTCCCTCATCCCTTCAAACTGGATGAAAGAGTGAGTAGGCTAGCTACAAAAACTAAAAAACCCTTAATACTCCTATCAGGTGAAAAATATTAGCTGTGGAATGTCATGAATAAATATGGCCTTATGTTTATAGAACAAGGCAATAATTACACATTCATTATGTAAAAAAGCATGTGCTTGGCATAAAATATTCAGATGTAATCATGCTTCACCGTAAATTGGGAATTTATAGTGAATCTGAAGCAGTTTAAAATAACCTAAATTGTGCTCAAATGACTAAGTCTAAATGTAACATTTCTGTACATCGATTTAAAAGGGCATTATTTCTCCCATAACACTTCAAATCTCAGAAAAATATTTTGAGTTTTATGATAATGTTTTAATACATATTGTGGAGTAAGCAAAATTAGAACATATCCTCTTCATGCTTCAACTAGAACTGTATAGAAAGAAAATTTCCAGAGAAACATCTGGATAGCTTAGAAGAAAATATAGTCTTTCATTTTGTCATGATCAGAGGCACAATATGACTAGAGAAATATAATCATAGTTAGGTGTGCATCTATATGCATTCAATCAGAATTAATTCTGGGTTTTCTATTGTCTCATTTGCTAAAAGACTAAAAAGATCCTCTGCAGTGAAAATTACATTTGCATTGCTACATACTAGGAGTTACAAGAAGGTTTTTTTAACAAGGACGTCCTCATTGCAGGTGAGACAGAGAGAAAGCAAAGGATTGAGCAGTTTGCATAAATAATTGTAAGCAAAAGGAACAGAATTCAGATAGCCTAGATATTAACCTAAGCCACTATCTAAGCGCACAAGTGTTCCTTTTAAGCCTATATTCCTGTGAAACTAGGGTTTTGTGACGGGACTATACAATATCTTTCTGTCTGTCATCATCTTTATACCTTCTTCACATGGTGGTTCATTCAACAAAATATAAGAGGATGCATATTTCATGCATATTTCCTAGGAATAAGCAGTTTGGAAGAAGAAAATTGGAGCCACAAAGCTTCAGAAGATTCTTTTAATGCATACATGTAACATATGTGTACAATACACATATATATGACTGTTTCTGTGTATAGCTAAAGGTGGCAGGGGTTTGCTCCATACAGCTGTGATGTAGCTGGGTATAAGCACTGTGCCTGTGTGCATTTCCAGTGCCCTCAGCTATCCCAAGCAAGTTTCAGGATTGCCCTGGCCAGTTGCTACATAACTGATGGACTGCTTTATATGGGCTTTACTGATCTTCTAGCCAGAGGCACAACAAGGGGATTAACAGTAGTTCAGGCCAGATGACAGCACAGCTCACAGGGTGACAGATGCCTCCACCTAAGCTGTGGGCTCAGCCATGCCCTGCGGTAGGTAGGTAGATCAGAGCTGGCTGGAGCCATCTGCGCCCAGCACAGGGCAGTCCTGGCCTCCCTTCACAGGATTCCCCTGCAGCTCTTGCCCTCTGCCCTCTGTGGCAAACACACTGCCAACTGCACTCAATACACTCACAAAGGCTGATAAATAACAGCATGTTTTATCACAAGATATATTACACTTTTGGGGTAGGAGGCAAATGTTTGTAAATATGCCATCTACTGTAGGGGTGAGTGTTAAGTGCATCCCTTAAGGAAAACTGTTTGGAGTTCTACCCTAAAAAGAACAGAGCTACCTGGAGTATGTGTGGTGGCTTGTGACCAATGAGAGGCTGTGGTGTAGGTAAGGTGAATTGGTTAACCAATTATGTGGTAGCATGTTAGATGTGAGAGTGGGTAAAAGGTGTGGATATTACTGTGTGAAAGTTAGTTAGATCTAGATCTACTGATGTAATAGGAACTTCTAGGAACTATCTACTTCTACTATGAGCTATGAGAGCTGTCTGTTAATCTATCTTGAGAAAACTCCCTAAGTTGTGAGCCTTCTGATCAAGCCTTCTGATGTCTGCTGTGCCTGAGCTCTTCTGACAGTCAGTTCACAGCCCAGCTTGGTATAAGGGGCTCCCCCTATAATCTACCTTTTCCTCTGCCTTCTCTTTTCCCCCAGCTCACTCTGCCTTTCGATGTCATTTCAGTGGGAAGACCACGTGAGTCAAAAGCAGAAGTGCTGATGCTCCCACTGGGCATTGGTTCCATACCCCATCACCTCAGCTCTCAGGCTGTTGAAATGCTACCCATCATCTCTTCCACTCCTCCTCTCCCACTAGGAAGGAAGGATTCTGTCACATTTTTAGAGATGCCAAGAACAAATATAAATCACCTAAGCAGATTTCCCTGAAATATTGTCTGTTTGCTTTGGCCCTCCACTTGAAGTTAGATGAAAGGACAGGCCAAAACTCATTTTATCTGGAGAAGATGGTGAAATGGTGTTCTTTAGATTTTCCATGTACTTGTGATCATAAATCCTTGGTTAAAGATGACCACAAATACTACAGTTCTACTGAATTACAATATTTGGGTTTTATACAGATGAATGGATTAGCTACAAGCCAAATGATAATTCACACAGCTGAAACTATTTAAAAGATTATAAATTATTTGATTAATCTCCAAAACAAGACAGCGGTAAATAAGGTTCCATTCTTTTACACACAGTGGAGTACTGATATTTTCAATTTTCATCTGTGATGATATCTTATTGTTTTAGAATAAAATTCTAATTTCTTTAAGAAATACTCTATAAGTCCACAGTTATGCTAATGTCTACCCTATCCTGCAGGATGTGCTGTAACAGAGAGCATCTTTTCCAGGGCTGATTGCTTTCTTCAAGAGTCTCTTTGGTTTGCAACAGAATGTGTCCACTTCTTCAGTGCTTAGCAGATATGTTTTGTCTAAGTTTCAAAATGTCTTCTCTCTGACTTCAGGGAACTTAGGGAGAATCATTCTTTTCAAGTAAATAAAAACTTATAGTGTGCATTTCTAATACAAAACTCTACTTTTTTTTTCTTTAGTAAGGAAAAATGGAAGTAAATATGATTAATGAAAATATCTCTAAGTTGTTTAGAAGTATTTTGATGTACCCAGTCTTTTTGATTTCTTGCTTTTGGTTTTTTAAAGTATTTGTTAAATGGACTGGAAAACAAGTAATTTTTCCTGCAGTTTTGGAGATTGAATTTTTATAACATTCTGATTAATGTAAAGGCTTTGTATTAGATTCTGACTTCTGTCCCATTCACAACTACAAGTGTACATAAAATTAAGATCTGGTTTTCCCTATTTTCTTAAAGCTCTTTTGTTTGACTGAAGTTGTTAGCTAAAACTCAGTTTCCACAGGGTAGACAAAAAAGTAATAATATTTGAGTATCTGAGACAGTTCTGTTTATTGACAAGGAATTGACACTCTCTCTTCCAGCACCACTTCAACAGGACTACAAACACCACTTTGACCAACAAACATCGAAATTGCAACAACCAAGTCTCATTGCTGGATCCAATGGGTGTCTTGTGAGTCCTTCCAGTCACCTAATGGGTCCATAGCCCTGCTCTGACAGCCTGTCCCAGCACTGCAGCCTCACTCCAGCCCCATGTGTGTCCCAGTATTGAATCTCAGTTATCTGCTGTTTTCTGTCACTGCTGACCCTCCAACCACTCCTGTCAGGTTTCCTGGGAGGGAAAGGCTGGCTGCCATCTCAATTTGGTCTGGTGGCTGGAGCCTGGTGTAACATTCCGATCTGCTTAATTTTATTGCAGACAGAACTACAGGTTCAAATATTTCCCTTGAGCAAAATTAAAACTCAAGTTATCTGTAAATACCGAAAACTGATGTTTATTAATTGATTGCTAGAGAGATGCAAAAGAAAAAGTGGAAAAATAAGAAAAGTTAGGAAAAATGCTCAAGATTGCTTTTCAGAAGCAGAGAGAAAGTTACCACCATGAAAAAAACTACTTGTGTGCCGGTGGGAGCGAGGGGGGCGGGGGAGAGAGCCCTTTCTGTCTCTGTCACGACTCGGTGCTCGGTGTTATCTCTTAGCACCAGGAGGGTGGTAAGTCTTCTCCCAGGGATGCCGGCTCCACTTCCTGCTGTGCTGCTGGGCTG
The DNA here is from genome assembly GCF_047495875.1 of Pithys albifrons albifrons. Classification (NCBI taxonomy): domain Eukaryota; kingdom Metazoa; phylum Chordata; class Aves; order Passeriformes; family Thamnophilidae; genus Pithys; species Pithys albifrons. The sequence continues at coordinate 19,869,791 of NC_092459.1, read as the reverse complement.
TGCTAGTCTCCAAAGGGCCAGCAAGCAGGTCTCCAGTTCAGCAGCAAAAAGCTGCTGTAGCTTTCAAAAATATACAGTGAAGAAAATATAACTCACATATACAGCAAGTTGCAACAGTGGGTCTCAGTCCTTCTCCAAACTGGCAGGGGTTCTCTCAAGGCAGATGAGAAGCTGGTGGTAGCAGAAGGAAGTTGAGAGAGTTGAGAGGAGAGAGAGAGAGACTAGGTAAGAATTTCGCAGTTTCTCTTTTCTCTCTTGGTTCCTCTCATTTCTCCGAATTCATTTTCAGGTCTTTATAGTGTTCTTTCAATAGCTGTAATTGATTTTTTGGCACGCAGTCAAATCCAGATGTTCGGAAACCTGTGACAATGGCAGGATTTTTGGCAGGAAACATTTCCTTAAGAAGGTTTTCATAGAAAGCTGACAGGGAGATTTTTGCAAGATGTATTGATAGGCAGAAAACAATGGAGAAACATATTTTTGGCTTATCTTTGTATGTTACACCTGGAAAGTTTCTCCTCATTGATTGGTTTAACCCAGTATTATCAGCATAAGTATTGGCAGTTTTCTTGGTAAAGAGTTTTTGTTTTGATTTTTTTTTCACTTACATCTGGGCATATGTAGTCTCTCTCTCTGTTTTGGAGAAACCAGGTGTATTGAATCAAAGCAAGGAGACTTCTGTCTGGGTCTTCACCCCTCAAATTCTCTCAAATTGAGACACAAGGTGATGAAAACTTTTTAATAAAAGCAAAGGCTACGCTTGAGAGCAAAACAAAAAGAGAAATTAATTCACTAATGCCCATCAGCAGGCAGTACAACCACTGGAAAGCGGGGCTTCTTAATGCATAGCAGTTGTTTGGTAAGATAAATGCCATAAGCATGAATGTTGCTAATTCATCCTTCCTTCCCTGAATTTTTATTACTGAGTGAAACTTGTATGATATTGCACATCCCTTCTGTCAGCTTGGGTCAGCTGTCTTGACCATATTGACTTCCAATGTCTTGGCCATCTCCACTTTACTGACTTTAGGAGCCAGTGGGTGGGAGGGAAGAGAAGGGTTTGATAAGCATATTCAACTGTAGCCAAAATGCTGATGTGTGTCATTTCAGAAAACTGTCATTGTGTCAGTATTATCTCTCTTTGGACATCTGAAGGCTACGGGCAAAATGAACAACAGCCAAAAGGTCTTAAACGCTATATAAAGTGAAGCAAAAACTATGCAAAACTAGGAGAGTGAAGGAAGAGAGGCACTCTCTCTACAAGCCTCTCTGCCTAAAGAGACTGGAGCTGACCACCTTTCCCCCCTGCCACGTCTCCTCACCACAGCCTGCAAAGTCTACAACTGGGAGCTGAGGCGCTGTCAGCCAGCGAACAGAAATCAGGCCTGCTACATGCGTGCATTCTGAAAACCCTGTTCCTGCCTACCTACCATATTCCTGAGAGCCAAAGTCACTTCCTGCCAAGATGGGGAATGGTGACTTTGTTCTGCCCAGTGGCTGCCTGACAGCTAAAATGTCAGCGTCAAGGACCACGCATCAGGGCTGCTTTCCGGAGACTGCATTATAACAAGATGTCAGACCTCCCCGGAGCCAGAGATAGCCATCACAAACTGCAGAGAGAAGAAAATAAAAGGCAGAGAGTGCATCACCCCTCACCCACTCCATCTCAGCAGAAAGGTAAACTGTCCTATGTTTTTAAAGTAACCTTAGCTTTTTTCAACTTTTCTTTATTTTTCCTTTCCTTTTTGTTTGCCCCTTTTACAATTAAAAAAATTAAAATATCAGATTTTGTTATTGACACATAACTTTGAGTTTTAACCTCGTTTCAGGGAATATTCAAAACTAAAGTTCTTACTGGAATCCACAGAGAGGCCTCTTTTCTCCTCTGTGATTATCAAATGGTAACAGTTATCAGCCCTGATTTAGACACACATTGAAAGCATAGCATCATATAAACTCACATGAAGAAATTTAACTCATAACTTTATCCCACCCAAACCCAGCACATAGAAATACAATGAGCAATATGTATTGAAAACACAGATAAACAGATTGATAACAAAATATATTGCCAGCGAAAGGCTCTTATGAAATAAATAAGAGGTTGAGTTATAATTGTCTTTTTCTAATTAAAGACACTGATTTGGGTCTTTACCTCATGTCTTATCACATCCGGTTTTCCTAAAAGTCATAGAAATTTCAAACCTTTGAAAACTTTTTCCCTTTACTGGAATTATCGAATGTGTAGGACAGTTATTATATAGGGAAAGATAAGAATAAAGTCAAGTACACAGCCTAGTCAGACAAGTCTTGCTTTCTGTGATTCTGAATAGCCCTTTCTCTTCTTTTTCAGCATTATGCAGTGAAAAAAGAACTAAATACTATGTGATTAAGTTTACTGATAGTACAAAATCAAAACCAAGAGCAGTACGCAGCAGAGTGCTACCAACATTCCAATTCTCTGCTTTTCTGCTTGTATTAGAACATCAGAGACTTGCCCAGTAGTGTCCACCTCCATAGTCTCTTACATCATGCTGCATGAGCTAATACTCAAGCTCTTTCTACTCTTCTGAAACAAAGAGCATGTTAAATGTTCCGTTGCTTCGAAATACAGCACAATATCTGTGGAAAGTACCTCATGTATTCTTCAGCCCTGTCTTCTGAAATTTGAAGCACAAAATAATAAAGGAAGAAACTCTTTGTTCCAAAAGTTTAAAAGGTGGCTATATAGATAAATTAAATCATATAAAACATTGTCTGGAGATCCCTATTTCTTTCTGCTGACTAGAAGACAGTCATGATTTGAAGACTAACTCACACATAAAAGATATTTCAAAGTAGGTAAAATGAATATACCTTAGATGTAGAGTGTAGAAGGGCCCACAAAATAACTACAACACACAGCAACACCACCACCACCACAAAGGCTCAATACCTTAAATAAGTATAAAACTTACAGTGGAAGACCACGAAATCCTACATCTTCAATGAGCTACAGAAAGAGGAAAGATCAAGGCTGATCCAGGTCAATTCAGGTGTTTATGAATACAATTCTTAACAACTTTATCAAGAATGAACAAAGGAGTCCTTACCAGTTCTTGACTATCCAATCTTAGGAAAAAAGCATTGTGACTCCAGGTTAGATAATCAATTTAATCCTGAGTGTTAAAAGGCAACCAATTCAGGCAGTGAATTTTACCCAGTGCAATAAAGCACCCACAGCTTGCAAAAAGCCTTCCAAAATAACAACAAAAAATCTGAAGCACATTCCCTTAGCTTTTTAAACTGCACAGAGGCAGCAAATTGCAGTTTTACAAAGTATTATTGTCTTGAGGAACTTTTTCAAATACCTCTATAAACTTAGCAAAGTAGCAATTTTGATTCTGTGCCTCAAAGATCTTCAAGTGGTTAATTTAGTTCACTCACCAAATGATCAGAAACCTTATATAACATCTAGTCTAAGCTTATTCATAGCCATTTATCATGTACTAATATTATTCTTAAAATTAAAGGATTTTTCTTTCCTTGATATATCCCCTCTCAATGTAGTTATAAAAAGTCATTATATCCTCTCTTAACCTCCCCCAGATAGGCTAGACAAACAGAGCTCTTCTTAATCCTTTCTTTGTAAGGTAAATATTCCATTCCTTTAATCTCTGAATCTGATCCAATTTAAATTAATGGTTTCTCTGAGAAATGATTAAAGATGTACACAATATTCCAGATGAGGCTTTGCTGATGCCTTATGTAGTGGTATTTACATTCTTCTTTCTCTTAGAAGAGTGTGTCACTCAATGCATTCTACAATAGCAGTAGCCTTGTTTCAAGACTACATCACTGCACCAGTTCATACTCATCCCCAACAAACATACCCAGATACACCAATTTCCTGACATCAGATTGACAATGTTTGTTCTGTAGCAAATTTTTATTATTAATTCTTGAAAATATGTCTTTGAACTTTGTGGTGTTAAATTGCATTCTATTTGTGTGATTTCTTTCCTTAGAATGATCAGATCCTTTTGATGCAGACTTAGCATCTTGCTACTTATTTCTTAGGTACATACATAGTTTTCATCTAAATGTCATAAACAAATGCAGAATATGTATTTAGTCCCAACACTGATGCTTGAGAGGTGTCTGTACTGATTTTTCTGCAGCCTAGCTCTTAGAGTATAGCTGGGGATGGGCTCCCTCCTACAAACTTTTTTCACAACTTGTGTTGATTGCTGCCATCACCATGATTAATGCTAATTTTCCTTAAAGAAATCTTATCAAGTGTTTTGCCTAAGTCTGAACAGAGTATCTTTACATTATTAGCCTCTCTAAGAATTCAGTTATCTGAAAATATGTTAGGTTAGTCTGACACTATCTCTGTGAGATACAACCATGTTGTAATGTAAGTTTCATTACCTCTACGACCTTTCTCAGTTCCTGCTCAGAATCTTCTCCAATGCTTTGCACAGCACTATAAGCAAAATAGCTGCATGGATCACCATCTTTCCCCACTGCTTTTTATCTTGATACTATGTTTGTCCTCCAAAGCTACCACCACCACACTTACAGTTTACTTTTAAATGGCATCTACTAGATTTGCAACATCATGAGCTAATGCATTCAGTTGACTTGAATAGATATTATTAAACTTTAAATCTTTCACACTTAGAAATAACAATTCTGCTTCAAACTTCCATACTGTAATTTGTATCATAGTCTTCTCATTTGAAGCAGATAATGTGCCTTGCAATCACAATGACCCTTACATAAAAAAAACCCCCAAACTAAAACCAACCAACCAAACAAAAAACAAACCAAACACAAAACAAAAAACAAACAACCCCCCCAAAAAACTAAAACCAACACCAACAACACCAACACCAAAATCCAAAACAAGCTCCATCAAGGGTAAGATTAATTAAAAGTTGTGGCCATTTCTGGATCTTCTTTACTGGCTTAGAAGCAAATATAGAAAAGACTCCTTCTTTTCTAGTTTCCCCTCTTTACCTATGTAAAGAATAATGTGTAAAGATTAGCATGTTAAAAAAGCAGTATATATTTTAGTTTCTAATGCTAGGGTAAAGCCTTCAAATTATTTATTCTTTATATCTTCAGACTCTGAAATATTGTCTTTCTCCTACTGGACCTCTTTTCCCTAATTTTTGCCTCTATTCTTATTATTAATGAATCCCTTTTTGAGTTCTAATATTTTACTCATCTTTCTAATCTTCATATTAAATCACATTTCATGTGATTATTTATATTATTTATTGATATTTATTTATATTGAAAAGCCCTTTCTTACAACCATTTATTTTTAATTTTAAATATTTACTTAGCTCCCTCTACTTAACACAGGAGAGCCACTGTTATCCTGGTGTCATTCTCTGAACTCACTCCAGTTTAGTCAAATCTTCATCCTTTGACTAATGAGAGTCCAAATCTGAATGCAACAGTCCAGGTGTGGTATAACCAATGAACCATTCAATGGGATTCATGAATACAACTCTGGTAAGTGTTAATTCTTTGTATCTAAATAAAGTACCCTTTTTCTTCTTGAAAGTATTATTAAGGTTTCATTCAGTGAGAGAAACAAAGTTACCATTTCTTGTTTCAATAACTACTTTTCATTGTTTTGAATCTAGTTCTTCCAATTTGTGGGGAGAAAAAAATCAACACAACTTTCTAATAACTATAGATAGATAATAAAAGTCTTCATTGAAAAATCTATCATGGCTTAAAACCTCCACACTGACAACAGTGAAGATGACAGCAAATAGGAAAACAGAAATCTTTCTGAGGCATTTAATGTGCATGTATATAGATCACTCCAAAATTTCAAAATTTCAGCATGCATTTGACAGAAATAGTCAGTTTGACCTCTGTCATGAATGCTTGCTCCTAATCTTGTATAAAAACTTCAGCGAGTTTATACAGAATCTTGAACAAATATTTTTATCTTTATAACCTGAGAATAAAAGTTTAAGTGAATTTGAATTATTTTGAGTCAAAATATTGCAGTGCTTAGGAGTTAAATATTGCTCAGGGAACTTGACGCACTTCAAATAAAATTCCAGATATAAAATTAACTTTTAAGAATTTCAAGAAAAGAATGGATATATTTCCTCTCAATATAAGCAATGCAGACTTACTAGTTTGGAATCCTAAGAAGGAAATTTTGTGTGAATGCAACTGTAGTGGAGTAGTATCTCTCTATAGATTCAGCACTGGACTGCAGATTAGGGCTCTTTATTCTGTGTCTTTTGATTTGGTAAGAAATAGTTAGAATGTCTAAAAAATTGACAATAAAGCTATGGAGTTGGATTTAATATCAAGTACTGGAAGTTATTAATTTCTTTAATTGTAGAACTTAATCAGTTTGCACAACCACATAGCATAAATGGGGAGGGGGGAACCATAAACCAGCCAACCAACCAAAAACCCCACAAAATAAGTGCTGCCTCCTCAGTTAAAAAATAATGTTGATAAGGTAAAATCTTTATCAAATGGAAGGCAAACACTGCAAAAATTTAGAAAAGCATAAAATTTGTGAATCAGTAATATAGATATAATAAGTTAAATACCCACTCTAACATTTTTAGGGCAATCCATGGCCTCCATTTCCACAGATCTCAGTGTTGCCATTCTTGAAATAATGTCTTTGAACCTTTTTATACCTTTTCCTTCCCTTTATGTTCCAGTTTACATTGCAAAGTCAAGAAATTCTCAGAATAACAAATGGATACCCATCTCCTTTCTCACTTTCACACTACCACCAGCCTCCATTTACTGCTGAAATACTTTGCACAATACTATTTTGGTGTAAAAGAAATATGGTTAGCATGGATGCTCTTCCTGGATTAATAAGCCTGCTATTGATTTTTATGACTATTATCTCTGGTCTCTCCAGTTCCACAGGTTTTTGTTTTGCAATGTGCCATTTAAAACCTTTATTACAGTTCTTACTTTTTTTTCTGTATCTTCACTACAAATTTTCCAATAGTTCCATCAAACAGTTCAGATCTGAAATTTTACTTTGATCATTTCATGTCATACACATGAGAAGCACGTATTATTTTCAAAATATGAGTCTACATTTTTACCTAGAATTATTTGTATATAGGCCGACTACACAGACTTGACCTGAGGGTTTTCTGAGCAGGACATTTTTTACGTTTTTGCAAAGTCATAGTCGCACGATTATTTTACTATCCCAAACTCTACATAAATTTTTAACAGAATTTTTAAAAAAAAGACCCTAAATTCAGCATTTTCCTATGATACCAGTACCTGCTCATTTTGTTTCTTCTACCAGTTTGTTAGGATGGAACCAGGGACGTTGTTACATGAGCCTCCAAACCAGGTTTGTGAGTCCTTTCAAGGCTATTGTAGAACACAAAGGAATCAGAGTGGGTTTGTGTTTCAAGTAGTATAGTCATAGAATCATACATATAATGTATTGGTATGGTTGGTTTCCTATTTACAGTAACCACTAAAAACCTGTGTAATTTTCTTACACACATGGAACATGAATTCATTAAAGTAATTCCAATTCTCAGTATTCAGCAAGAGCATTGTTCTGCTATATCACTTATTTCATTTTACTGTTAAGAGTTTTTCCAAAGAACATGTTCTGTTTGAAAGTCTTTTAAATGGTAATAAAGATGGTAATAACTCCTTTTCTCTTTTTGAGAAAATGACAAAATCTTAGAGTAGAAAAGGTCTGGAAAGGTCATCTGCTTCCTGTCCTGAGGCAGAATCAGTTCTACCCAACAGTTAACTGAGAAGGTCAAAAGCGTTTTTTTATTGCTGTCCTTGTTGAAGTCAGATCTTCCTTCACTCAAAACTGAACAAGTCAAATTACACAAAAGGCTAGGGAAGAGAACACTATGCACAACATGCTGTCTGAGCTCCACCTTTAAGACCCTGCAAACTTGTAGAGCAGCAGGTGATTTAAGAAAACGTTTTTTAGTTGCTCTTTCCCTGTGGCTCACAGCAGCACTGTGATAAAGACAGTGTTGGTTCACTAAACTGGCTTTCTTTATCAAAGGCAAGAAAGATAGGGATAGGGAAGAAGAAAACAATAAGGTAGAGAAAGAAAGCACATAAAAATGTTTGTAACATTATGCATGCAATTTTTATATTCTAGATTATGTTCAAGATCTTGCCAGAGCCAGTGAAGACAGAAATACATTATGAATAGTGTAGGTTTGCTTCTATTCGGAATGTTTGATGCTAAAGATCAAACAACTGAGATGGCTGAGTAAGTGGAGATTGAAAGGACTGAGGTTTGCTGCCAGATTTCCACATGAAGACACTTTTAGTATTTCACAAAGGAGAAATAGATGAAAAGCTCAGCTGCCTAGTGTTTTATTGAAAGTGCATTCTGGGAAAAATTTTAACATATTACTTTAAGTGAAATGATTTTTGTTCCTTTATTTTTCTGATTTATAATACTTTTAGCTTAACCCCTTTTTTATATGATTAGTTGTTCTTATTGATACTAATTTGGTCTTCTTTGACTCTTGCAATTTTTTTCAGTATGCAAAGTTATTTTTTTGTTACTGTGCCTTTTATAAGTCTTACATTTAAATTACCTATATGAACATTTACATAGGAGTATTCCCATCTGTTGTAAAAGCAAATAGATTTTACTTTTGTTGTGTAACCAGAAACATGATAGATTTAGCTTGAGATGTAACCCAGAAAACATCAGTGACCAACTAATACAAAATGGAGAAATGCAGTATGTTATGAGAAAACTGTGAAGTAATGTATACAAACTATCTCAATCTTAAAGCTACATTTAGGATTGCCTTTTTGACCCTGAGTCCTTTACTGCCAACTAAGGAACTACAGGGTCTTAAAAAATTTTCTTGGGGGTCTGTGGGAGAACAAAAAAACGGACTTAGGAGGAGCAGCCCGGACCAGACCAGCTGCATATATGAGAGACTTTCACAGCTGAAGTTTAAAAGTTATGTGTTTTACTGAACGGTTTTTGGTTCGGAAAGTTTTCTGCATTCCCCTGCGTGGTTGTTATCCCCTCAGGTTTATTCCCCCTGCGGATTTGTCCCCGATGAGTCACCGCGACGCGGGGGCTGCTTTCCCGGGCTGTGGCTGTGCCGCCCGGGGGATCGTCCTTGCCTCGCACTGCTGCTGCAGCGACTGCTGCAGCCACCGCTGCCACACGGCAGTCTCCGGGAACTGCCAGGGGCTGCTCCCAGCCGTGCTGGGCCGCGCCAGCTCCGGGTGGAAATCGCTCTGCCTCGACTTGCCGATGCAGCCGCCAGCAACATGCCTGCCCCTATCCATTTCTGCTTCTGCCCCAATCCCTGGGTTCCTATTGGTTAGTTCTCCTGTCATTTGACAAGTTTTTTCCCATCGGTTGCCAGTTACCCGCTCCATCCCTACCCTCACCCAATCGGGTTCAAGTTCCAGTAGCTTGCCTCAGAACCGTATAAGTGTCATATAGTTCCTCAATAAATATTCATTTTTTGTGCCCTCTTTCCACTGGATGCGGAGTGGATCATTTATTCTTCGGTAACACTCATCAAGTGTCTCCAGCAGTACTCAGAAAATATTTAAAAATATAAACATAATTGGAAAATCATAAGACAAATCATAGTCCACTTCAATACCTAGATTCTTTAATTGTACCTTAATTGCTGTAGTAAAACCTGGCTGCAATATTGAGATTAAAAGAAAGCAGTCAATGTGGTACCTCATAAATATGTTCAAAGTGTCATTAATTATATTATTGTGCAGGAATTGAGGCCTATAACCTAATCTTACAGGAAGGTAATAACACTGTCACACAGGCCAGTAGTAATGCTCCATCAAACTGCCCTGTGACTTCTTAAACTCACCATGGAGTGGGCTGGGACTGTCCAGTGAATGAGGAGAGAACTCATGGTTATATCCAGTTGCACCTACTATGGAAATGTTTAAAAGTTTAAACAGTATCATCTAGATAGATGATACACAACTTATTAATGGTCTTGGAAAATCTGTTTACTATTTTCAAATACAACAGTAATTTTTATTACTAAAATTACATATTTTGCAATACTTAACAAATGACAATTCAGATGCTAATATTGAATCTGAAGTCCAGAAGACATTTGATGAAAATGAGGATTAAAAACATGAAACCATAGGTTGTTAAGACTGTTGTCAAGTGCTGTTTTCAAAACAAGCCTGACTCTTGGTCTTTAGCGGTGCATTGAGAAAGTAAATTCTGAACAGTCCTTTACATTTGAAATGTGATTGCTCTACTGGGTTAGATAGACTTTGAGTGGATCTGACAATACGAGATACTGGAAGTTAGGTCTTCTGCTGCAATATACAGCAGATTCCCATGTCTTGCAATATTCTTTTTATTTTCCTGTTGCAGTGACACTTATCAAAGCCATCATTTGTTTAGTATGAATAATTTAAACCTGGTTTAATACATCCTCATAGCTCTACATACACTTATTATTTGTAATGTCTCCTATGTTTCCTTAACATTGAACAACAACATATTGTTTCCTCCACCTGTATTGTTTTACTCATGATGTTGCCTTAGAATTTTATATATTTGTAGATTTTTATATATTGGGTAGTTTCTTACATTTGAAGTAGTAGCTAGAAGTTTCCAACCTCCATACTACATTACTGGATTTTCTGTCTCAGGGGTCAGATAATAGTTAAAACATCATGTATGGAACATGTGTACCAGAAGTAGAATGAGATAGCATTTTAGTCAAAACGAGAAAGAAGGCCCAGAAACCTTGGAGAAGATCCTGTAAGGGAAAGTGGTGTGAAGATGCTGACGATGGATGAAGTAAGGGGTCTAGAGACTTCCAGAGGGGTAGACCTAAGGGAGGTTCTGGGAGTAGACAATTTTTAGATTGGATGTAACCTTTAGTTATGATAATTAAGTAGTGTTATAAATTAGTAAGACCCATGTACTATTCTAGAGGAGTAGTAGTGGAGTAAAAGTGAAGTGGAGTAGTGCTCATCTGCAGTGCGTGTCCACATACTGGGGGGGCTTCCCATCTGCCCCAAGGTGAGCCATGAAGAACCTTAAGTCCTGCTTGAAGAAGACCAATTGGAGAAAGGGTGCACATGTCTTTGCATACTTTTTATACTCTGTACACCTAAAGACCTGTAAGTAAAGAACTCCTCTCTATCTTACCCAGGTAATGTTGTCTCAGAAAGTTTTTCCAGCATTTTAGGAAACAATGAGAAATTAAATAACAAAGACATCATAACACAAGATACTTCTAAGAAAGACTGTCATCACTCTGGATGTAATGGCACCAAGTATAGATAACAATATTCATGATTCGATAATATTCGATATTGGAAAATACTGTATAAACAAAAAATGGATATGTAGTGCAGCAGAAGGGTTTACTTTCAAATGGAATGGAATGGAATGGAATGGAATGGAATGGAAGGAATAGTTCAGTTGGAAGGGACCTAAAAGGATCACCTACTCCAACTACCTAACTAATTCAGGGCTGGCCAAAAGTTAAAACATATTATTCAGGACATTGTACAAATGCCTCTTAAACCCTGACAGGCTTTGGGCATTGACCATCTCCCTAGGAAGCCTGTTCCAGTGTCTGACCAACCTCTCTGTAAAGAAATACCTCCAAATGTCCCCTCCCCTAATGTAGCTTCAAACCATTCATATACATATTCTCTCTGGATGCCAAGCAGAAGAGCTCAGCATCGCCCTCTTCACTTGCCCTCCTCAGGAAGCTGTAGAGAACAATAAAGTTACACTGCAGTCTGCTTTTCTCCAAACTGCACAAACCTAAAGTCCTCAGAAACTTCTCATTGGACTCACCTTCCAGCCCTTTCACCAGGTTTCTTGCCCTCCTCTGGACTCACTGAAGGACCTTTACATCCTCAAATGCTGGGGCCCAGAACCGCACACAGTTCTCAAGATGAGGATGCACCAATGATGAGTACCATGGAATAATCACCTTTTTTTGACCAGCTGGTTGTATGTACTGTGTTTGATGCACCTCAGGGTGTGGTTTGCCCTCTTGGCTGCCAGGGCAAATTGCTGAATCATACTGAGCCTGCTGCCGACCAGCACCCCCAGAACCCTTTCTGCAGGGCTGCTCTCCAGTCAATCCCCTTCAAGTTTATAGTTGTGCCCAGCATTACTATATCTGGTATTTGCAATTGTTAAATTTTGTCCCATTAATCATAGCCCAATGTTCCAATATGTCTAAATCACTCTACCATGGACTGCACACCCTTGAGAGAGTCAACAGCACCTCTCTGTTTGTATCATCAACAGATTTACCAATGGTGCATTCAAATCCTGCATCTAGATCATTGATGAATACATTATCAATGTATTAATACATTACACAGAATTAGTCCTAGAACTGATTCCCAAGGAACACCACTGGTGACTGTTCACAAGTGCAGACATAATTGCATTCTCTATAACCCTTTGAGCTTTGCCATTTGGCTGGTTTTACACCTGTTACACTGTACCTCCTCATCTCACAGTTGGTCAACTTGTCCAGAAGAATGTAGTGAGGAACAGCATTAAAAGCCTTACTAAAATTCAGAAAAATGACAGCCATTTCCTTCCCTTCACTGGGTAGATGACCTTATTGTAGAAGGATATCAAATTAGTTGAACAGGGTTTTCCCTTTGTGAACATCTGTTGACTGTGCCTGGTGACTGCATTGCTCTTTAAATGTTTTTCAATATCACTTCTCAAAACCAAGAAAAATTGACTATTAGGAAAAATGCAGACAGAAAAGGATTTGAATAGAAATGAGTAACACTTCAAGAAGAAAGACCCAATTTCAAAATTCAGGAGTATAGCTCTTCTAAACATTCATTCTAGGTCATAGTGAGATAAAACAACAACTAAAAGTACAAAGCAAATGGACTAAACAAATATCAGTCATGTATAAAAAAAAGTTGACAATCATAACATTGCCATTACCTCTTTAACAATAATATATATGCACTATTTTACTACTAGTAGCAGCATCTTATTTCTACCTTTTCTGTGTCCTTTTAAAAATGGAAGAAAATAAACACAGAAAATCCAGTGCATACAATTGTATGGTCCCAGAGCTATGCAAAACTCTTGATGGAAATGATGTCTTAGCCTGCTTAGGGCAACTCTAGAAACAATTCTTGTCCCTTTTACACATTTTTAATGGTTACATAATTACATGTCTTCCTTTCTCAGATCCAAGATTTTATCCATCTGGAGTCTCACAAGGAGAATGATATGCACATCAGGTGGGTTTCCGGCATCTCTCCATCAGGTAGCCTGATGCAAGAATTTATCATCTATGTATGGTGACATGATCAGAGGCATAAGTCAGTATCTTGATTTTACCTAAAAAAAAAAAAGAAACCAACAAAAAAAGCAAACTAAAATCCCACAAATGATAATTTTTTTAATTAGCTGTCTCAAAAAATTTGTATGACAAAATCCCTAAGAGGACTCTGGCCCACTGATGTTACCAGAAAACAGAAAATTATTGTGTCAGTACTCTGAAAAGGTAAAGGAGATGACTCTCTAGAGGTTGACTAGTTTGACTTAAATACTTAGGCTGACTGATGCCTTAGGATATTATATATTTGTAGAGTTTTATATAGTTGTATAGTTTCTCACATTTGAGGTAGCAGCTAACCGTTTCTAGCTTTGTGCTGCGTTCCTGAATTTCAGTCTCAAGGGTGAGATAGCAGCCAGAACATCACGTTTGGGACACAGGTACCAGGACTAGAATAACAAGACATATTGTAGTCAAAATAAGACAGAAGACCCAGGACCCTTGGAGATGCTCCAGTTCTGGAGGTGTCACAAGGGTGGTACCAGGGATAAGGGGTTCTTCGTTTGGATGTAACCATTAGTTATGGTAATTAGTGTTATAAATTTGTAAAACCCTTGTACTGAGCACATGTCTGTATAATTTGTAAACTCCAAAGCTTTCAGTAAAAGAACTATTCTCTACTTTACCCAGACTAACATTGTCTTGAAAGTTTTTCCTCAATTTTAGGCAACAGATAAAGGAAAATTCTGACAGGATTATAATTATCAAATTGGAAGAAGAGTACAATAAGTATGTTTCATTTCTGGCTCTTGTGAAACATAACTGATTTTATTATAATAGGATAAAAATTGGTAACTGAAAAGATATTATACACTAAATATTTTTGAATACATTTAGTATTATATTTACATTTTATTTTCAATAAGAATTAATGAATATACCAATGAATAATGTGTTCAAATACTTTGAAAATATGTTAGTGGACCATTCAGACCATACTCTATCAGTTCTGGAAGGGTCTTAGTAATATTGACATGGTATTTGATAATGTTCAGCAGTTGTGTCAATTATCTAGACATCAGGCATCAAATACAGTAAGTTGTATTGAAAGACAAATAATGGCAAAGGACAGCCAAAAGACATTCTATATCAGAGACACTGACTGCCCAGTGGCTCAGTCATACACTGTGTGTCTACAATTAACCTTTCAAATTCTCACTGAATTAATAGATTCTAAATAAAGAAAAAGGGGGACAGAATCAAACAGAATTCCTACACTTTACACAGACATCTTTCCCATAATCTTCTCTATAGAAAAAAAATGCTTTTGAAAATATAGCGAAAAGCAAAAAAATTATATTTCCAGGAGAAATTAATGATGATCCATGGGGAAACATTAGCAGTGATAACAAAGATTAAGAAATCTTTGTAGTTAAAGTCATCTAGTGCAACTGCTGGATTAATGAAAGGGATATGTAGGAAGTAAGAATACTGAGGTGATTTCTGTCTTCACAGGTTATGATGAAACTGATTCGGTACCACACATGCAAAAACTCTGCCTGTATTTCTGGTATGCATTCATTATAGTTGAAATATCAGACAAGGTTTAGAAAACCTGTGAAGACATAGAACCACTGTAATGTTATAAGTGATGAAAAAAATGACACTCCTAAATATGCTTGCAATGCTTTCAATATATTTATACATTTCTGAGCTCAGTTGATCTGTATAAATAGCACAAGTTTCCACTCTACATGGCTGCATGACTACTGAACCTAGTGGGCCGCTATCACTGATATTAGAACCAATCATATAAAATTGTCAATTTTTAAAATAATATAGAAAAAGTCTGTTGTGATACCTTTGAGTAGTTCCCTGCTGCATGAGCTGTTTTCCAACAAAGGAGGCATTGCAGATGATTATAGGTAATCCAATACTAGCATCTCCTTGCAACATCATGTTACATAACTATGAAGAGACAACAGTCCAGTTGCAAAGTGTTAGAGCACATGCAAAAGGATAATCAAGTCACATTATCACTTCAAACTAGTTATGTCTAAATTACTAATATCATGCTAATATAATTGGACATGTACACAGTAAAAAGGAAAGTATAAAATATCATATAAAATTACAGTATATATCATTACTTTTAAATGAACAAACACAAATTTACATTTGATATTTTATAATTTATTATGTGACTCTAAAGAACTGAAAATGTGTTCAGAAATGGATTAATAAAAATATTTTAGCATCTTATACCTATTATGCTATCAGGCTATATTAATAAATGAATAAAATAAATCTTATTGAAGCCATATCTATTGAGAACATAAGGAGGTCTCAGCCATTTTTATGTGTTTGGAAATAACAATCATATAGCAACAGCAGAAAGAAAATATTTGTATGAGTTAATTACAGTTAAAAGACCTTCATAACAGCATAGATCAGCAATTCTGCAAGATCAGGCAGAGTTTATCAAATAACCACTGCTACACTGTTATGTTTGTCCTTTACATGAGATCAAACATCCTCAGACTTTTAACTATTATAGATATTTGAAGGTCTTTGTCCCTGATTTGTAGTTAGGCAGGAGCTCTCTATGACATGCCAGCTGCCTGGATATGTAAATGACCCTATGCTTTTATCTAAGGTCTTAACAGGTTTAAAAAGCTGCAGGCAAAGATGTTTTCCTCTACAGTGCTATATTCCAGTGCTCAGTTTTACCAGGCAGGTGAGCCGTTTGGTGATGTTCTGTTCATGCAGAGCAGACACAAAGGATACATCTCACAGACTAGTGCTACATATTGTCCTTTAAGCCTTTATCTCAGAAAGCAGTTCTGAGTACTTCAATGCTGACTGTCACATACCAGCTGGGAATACAAAGTGCCTGGGGTACTGGAGGGGGAAATATGGATCTTTGTTCCTTTACTAACAAGAGTACTCACATCACAGGGAGTCTGTGGAGTATGTACAGTAGCCAAAAGTTTCACCACAATGCTTGAGCAAACTCAGCATACATCTTGCTGTTCACTGAGAATGGGATCTGTATTTGTATTGGAATATAGACATGATTAAAGTTCATACTCTTTATTGCATGCATTCAGACCAGGTCAGAATCTCAACCTCTATCACCAGGAATAGTTCAGGTATGCACAGAGTGCTCCTATCAGTCCAAGCAGGTGTAAGAGCTAAGGGAAGTTTAAGGCCAAGTATGTTACAGCCCAGTCAGTGATGCTTTTACCCCAAGGTTCTTCTTAAGCCTGTTGGAGACATGCTAAACTACAACCAGGCTCAAAGAACATCATGAACAGAAAACATGTAGGCTATTGTCTCTTATGCAATTCCTAAACATCATCAAATATGTTGTGCCTCAAAAAGGGAAAAATAAAAAGTTGTGTGCTGCAATGAGCAAAAATCCTGCCAATAGTTTTCTTGCCCAAATATATGCTGATCCTCTCAACACAATTGAGTTGCAAGGTTGATCTGACTGTTAAGTACATATTGGTTACAGAAGGCAGAACAAATAGTGAAGATGAAGAATGAATGAATGAAAATGAATAATGAGAAGAAAAAGGAGATAAAAGAAAATAAAAAGGGAAGAAATAATCAGAATAACATGTTTTTCCCAACTATAAGTTCATTCCAATTTGTCATTCAGAACGTAATGGCAATATAAGGTGCCAAAGCAGACCTTCCTGTTCTGGGGTAGAAAAGAATTAACACAGAGCTGATGGACATAATCTTCAGCTGGACAGAAGCACAGAACAAACAAAAGGCAATTTTTCTGGATTTTTTATTATATATCATAGATGATAGGAGTAAATACCATTTTCATCATCATGTGCTTTGAGAAAAGGGGTACAAAATTACTATGAGATTAACGTGGTTCCAGTAATTATTCTTAACATTATTCTAGAGATTTTTTTTTCCAAATTTCTTTTAAACAGAATTTCTGTTTTAAATAGTGAATTCTGGAATGCAAATAAAGTATTTTAGGACACTGTATGTTGCATTGATTTCTACTATAATATGTAGTGCAATTTAGGCTCTATCTTTAGTATTTAAATTATTTTATATAAATTAACAGATTCATAGTACTGACAGAATTACAAATTACATATTGAAAATAGCTCTTACAAATGGTTTACACTTTTTGGCAGGTTTCTCATTTGCATTTTATTATGTAACCTATGCCTCTTGGCATAGAAATTGAAAAAATGGTACTTGTTTGGATGAAATATTTTCCATGCAAAAAAATAATTTGCTGATTTAAGTAAGAGGAGGGGAGGAGAAAGATACTGAAAGTTAAATAATTTGAAAAATAATGAATCAAAAGAAAAAATTCTCATTGATTTCAAAGACAGAAAAAAATCAAAGACAATGTAATTTCCCTAACTTCCCAGCAACTCATGGGTTACACATAACATTGACAAAGAACTGCAGATTTGATGCCATTCACAGCAGACAAAAATCTGTGGTTTATGCAGTACAGGGAATACTGGACTTCATAAGTGCCTCTTTCTAACCAAACATCTATATGCAGGATGATAGATGGTTAACTGAACACATCAATACTTCCAGACAGAAAATAAACATGTGACCATGGTTATTATGTCAGGCCAAGACAGAGATCACCTTTGTTGTTTACTTTTAAATAGGATTTTAAGAAACTTCCTTTTTCAAACATTGTAATGTGCCACGAATATGCACATGAGTGGATCTAAGTTTGTTGAAGGGAAAAATTGTCAAATTTACATGACATGGAACTGTAATTCTGGTGCATTTACAGCTGAAATACTGAATTAGGTCTTTGTATTAACAATGATCCAACAGCAACAACAGATCTTTGTTTTTGTTATTTTTATAGGAAGTGCTGATCTATCAAACAAGGCTAAAAAAGATCTGTGATTCTTCTACGGACATCTAGAGACAGCAGTGAGAGATTGATTATCAAGTGTGACAAAGGAAGAATTTCTGTGTTAGATTTTTCTGGATATTTCCAAGTTTTCTTGTTGTAAGTTTTCAGATTCTGTATCAGTAGGGAAGAGGGGGAGGGAGACTTTCACAAATGTATGATAAACATAACAGCTTCTTTTCTGTTTGAAGATTAACTGTCTGTACAAAACCAGCTAATGACTGCTCTGATGTTCTTAATGTGATTCTGATTCAGAAAAGTATGCTCAATACTTATTTTACAATCTCAGTGTTTGTGGTAGCCAAGACAGAAATATTCATAAGTATCTGAAAATTAAATGAACATTGCATTTTTTAACTGTTTTTACTCTTTTTTTCTGGAAAAATAGAATGTTATTTGAAAAAGCATATAATTTATTTCTTAAATGGCATTTCTTGGAAGTACTAAATTTGTTTGAAGAAAACAGGGTGTTGTGATTTAATCCTGACCACCAACCAAGTTCCATGCAGCTGCTCACTTATTACCCCACCAGTAGGACTGGGAAGAGAATTGGAAAGGCTAAAGGCAGAAAACTCACAGTTTGAGATAAAGACAGTTTAATAAGGAAACCAAAAGCCACACACATAAGTAAAGAAAAACCAAGGAATTAATTCACTGCTTCCCAAGGGCAGGCAGGTGTTCAGCCATCTCCAAGAGAGCAGGGCCCCCTCACATGTAACAGTTATTTGCAAAGACCAACAATCCAAACATCACCTTCTTCTTCCCCGCCAGCTTTATATTCTGAGCATGATGTTATATGATCCGATTGGTTAGTGGGATCACCTGCCCTATCTGCGTCTCCTCCCAGTCTCCCATCATCCCCAACTTCCTTGCCAGCATGGCAGTACAGAAAGCAGAAAAGGCCTTGGCTCTGTGTAAGCACTGCTCAGCCATAACAAAAATATCTCTGTATTATCAACCCTGTGTTCAGCACAAATTCAAAACAAAGCTCCATATCAGCCACTGTGAAGACAATTAACTCTACCCCAGCTGAAATAAGCATATGGGGGAAAAAGTGAGCAAAAAAAAAAAAAAAGAGTGAAAAAATAAAGCAAAATATAAATAATCCTTTTTGTAAGAATTAATCTATTTATCTTGGAAGGGATGAAAGAAGCCAAGTGTATGGTTCATGTTCAAAATACACAAATCACCCTTCATGTCGTGAAAACAAAGAGAATAATAATAAGGCATAAAGATATTTAAAGATCCTACTTGAATGGGATGGGAAGAATTCCTTCCACATTCTTTTTTCTCAGTTAAAGATGCTGGGCTTGTCAAAGTTGATAATTGCTAGCAGTTCCACCATCATCATTGCAGTGCTCTCTGTCACCCTTCCTAGAGAAGGGAGTGATGGTTTTTTTTTGCTATTCACTGCACTTTGCTGCTACAATTTAGCCATTACATGTAAAGTATTGTCTTTTAGTCTATTATTGGGTTGAGGAAATTACGGTTTTAAAGAGCTGTATGTGGGACTGACAAGTGAGTGGAGGGTATGTGTATTTATATGTTTTTCTACTCTCACCTTCCCAGATGACAGTGATGGATAGTGGGGTGCTGGAACTCAATAAAATTGAATGAAACACTGAAGGCTTGCAATCTCTAAAGTCAGATTTTAACAGAATAAGAAAAGAATATTTCAGAGCATGATCTGTAAATACTGAGAACTGAAATATTTTCCTTTAGACTTGAAAACAAATTTACAAATAAATCTATTATGATTCTATTCTCTGTTGCAGAGAAGACTCTCTAGAATGATGGAGCCTGCTCAGATCAGACTCCCTGAAGCCTGTTGTTACCCTTCTACTCCCTCCGCTCCATGCTCAAGGGATTCCTGACTGAATAAATCACCTCAGTGAGCAATCCTGTGCCCTGCGCCCTCCAGCACAGTAGCCCATCTGATGCATGATGCATCTGCCACAGAAATATAAACAGGATAACAATCGGCTTTGATACTAAATCACATTCTCTTCAAAAATATCTGCAATCCATTTTCTCTTCAATAAGGTGTGGACATGTGAATTATACCATTTTTATAGCTGACGAAAGTGATTCTTCTCTGTGTTGCATATAGCATTTGACATATTCCTACTAAACTAGAGAAAGCCAGCAGCCATGTGGAAGACTCTTCAATTGCCTAGGAAGACAATTACACCACAAATTGTGAGGCATCTGATATTAGGCTCATCATTAAAATGCTTGAAGTCGGCATTAATGCTGGTAAGTGAAGGACAGCCTATAATCATTTATGATGCACTGTCTGCAGTTATTGAATTCCCAGGCTAGTTAATTCTGGTTACACATCTTTTCGTATGGTATTTTTGGTAGCAATAAACAGACCCTTATAATCAGCAGTTTAAAAATGCATACATTTTCTCCTTTTCTCTTTTTAGGTCTTTTCTCATATATTTCCATAAGACAAATATATGTTTCATATGTGAGCTGGTTTCAAGTTAAATCTATTTTCAACACTTCATAAAACAGCATAAACAGGTGCAAATCTTCAGAGTTTAACTTGAGGATCACGCAAAACATACAGTTAAAGCAACAACTTCTATTTCCCAGGGAATTTAAAAGTGCCACAGGTATACTGGGTTCTGTAATTTGCAAAGTCTAGGGCTATTACTTCCACTTAAAGTATAAATAACCATAAACAATATATGAAAAGAGCATTTATAAAACTATGGAACTTTTCAGAGGTCTTAAATATAAATATATATATAGGTGTCATTTATATTTAAAAATGCAGTGCAATACAAAATCTGAGGCATTACTGCATTATCTTCTGCCATATAGTCTGTGCAAAACTATTATAATTTATAAGACGCAGGTGTTGTGAAAGAACATTTAGCATAAATAGGACTGGGCACATACATAACTGAGTTGGGAACTACTGTAAAAGAACTGCTCTTTGTACATGTCCTTAGACCTTAAACCTTTGATGGCTTTGCCCCTGACAAACTCCCTTTTTCACCTTAGCTCTTCTCAGAAGCAGATACCTTGGACTACTGCCTTTACATTTCATCATCGGTCCAAGTTCTCCTTTATCTGCTATAGCTGACACCTTTGCCAGTACAAAATCTCTGCTAAGATAAAGATTGTTTCTTTGGCCATAATTGCTTTGGCAACTTTAAAC
Organism: Pithys albifrons albifrons; assembly: GCF_047495875.1. Lineage (NCBI taxonomy): Eukaryota > Metazoa > Chordata > Aves > Passeriformes > Thamnophilidae > Pithys > Pithys albifrons. Next base: position 19,848,391 of record NC_092459.1, on the reverse strand, counting down.
TTCAGTGTGACAGACAGACCCACAGATAGACAGAAAAAAAACTTGTGTTCTCCACTTTCAGCACCTGATAGACTGTTCGTCACACAATCATAGAACCATAAAATGGTTTGGGTTGAAAGGGGCTTACATATTACCTAGTTTCAACTCTCCCTGCCATGAGGAGAAACATCTTCCACTAGACCAGGTTCCTCAGAGCCCCCTCCAAACAGGTCTTGAAAACTTCCAGGGATGGGGGTCCACAATTATTCTGGGCAACCTGCTCCAGTGCCTCACAACCCTCACATTGACGTACAATATACAGCTGTTCTCTTTCAGTTTGAAGCCATTTCCCCACATCCTACATGTCCCTGTAAAAAATTTCCCTTCATCTTTCTTGCGGGCTCACTTCAGGTACTGGAAGGTTACAATCAGGTCATCCTGAAGCCTTCTCTTTTCCAGGCTGAACAATCCCAATTCTCTCGGCCTTTCCTCACAGCAGAGGTCCTTCCTCCCTCTGATCAACTTGGTGGCCCTTCTCTGGACTTGCTTCAACAGGTGAATGTTCTTCCCATGTTGAGGACCTCAGAGCTGAATGCAGAACTTCAGGTGGGGGTCTCACCAGAGCAGAGGGGCAGAATCACCTTCCTCTGCTACCTATATTGCTTTTGATGCAGCCCAGGATGCAACTGGCTTTCTGGTCTGTGAGTGCACATTACCAGCTTCATGTCCAACATCTCATCCACCAGCACCCCAAGTCCTTCTTGGCAGGGCTGCTCTCGAGCTGTTCATCTCCCTGCCTGTTTTGATACTGAAGGTATCAGTACAGTGGAATAGTGACATAATATGACACACAATATGAGTGACATACAATAGGAGTGACATTTCATAAACTGTTACCTCTCTTGTTTTCTTCATCTTTTATACAGACCTACCATTCACAAAACAGCATAGCAAATTTTAAATGAGAATTTTTTCTTACCCGATAAGCTCCACAAACTCATCAGGGTCATTAATAAATATGTATGTGAGATATTTGACGAGTGATTTGCTTTTCCATTTATGAAGGTTATAACTTCTTTACATATTTTTTCATGGAAAAGGCACTTTGCTTAGTAAATGGGAGGAAGTAGAAACGTTATAGACTTAGCAGGACCTCATTCTCTGTTGCTCTTAGTATGGGCTAAGGAGAGTGATGTGGAAAATTGTTTTGGAAGTGACCTCCAATTGTGTTTACCTAGATCATTAAGCTTATTTAAAATATAATACCGTCAAATTTGAATCCATGCTGTTTCCAATCTGTTTGGAAATGATCAGTTAGACACTTGATAGTTTTCTACACTTGCCCAGATGAATAGTCTGAAATTATTGCAGGAATTTAAAAGTTGATATCAGCAGAAATGATACCAACTTTTAAATTCCTGCAATAATTTACAGTTCATTATCACTGAATGAATACTATTTATTCAACCAAATCTCAGAACAGAAAAATAGAATAAGACAAACGTCATCCCGCTGTCCGTATTCATACTTTAGGGTTTTTCAACTCTCAGGTGTAATAGGACACTGAGATGTTAATAACCATTGCCCTGGAATCTCTCTGAGAAACCAACACCATAGACATCTACTTCAAGTATTCATTCACTATGCTTTTCTTAATCTCTATTTGAGTAAAGCATTATATTTAACTTACATTAATAGGAAATATATATCAGATGGAGATGGTATGACAATCATTATTATTAAAATAAAAGTAATTATATTGTGTTTGCATGGCAAGGTTTTGTTAGTGGTGGCTACAGGGCTGGCTTCTATGAGAAGCTGCTAGAAGCTTCCCCTGTGTCTGATAGAGCCAGTGCTAGCTGGCTCCAAGGTGAACCCACCACTGGACCCATCAGCGATGGTGGTAGCACCACTGGGATAACATAGGGGACAAAAACCCATGCAGCAGCAACCAGGACAGAGTGGGAATATGTGAGAGAAACAGCTCTTCAGACACTAAGGTCAGTGAAGAGTGAGTGGAGAGTCTGCTTCAAGTACTGGAGATGAGGTTCCCCATGAAGCCCGTGGTGCAGACTGTGGTGAAGTAGCTGTGCCCTGCAGCCCATAAAGGTGCAGGTGGGAGCAGAAATCCACCTGCCACCCTGGCAGAGCTCTACACAGGAAAAGGTGAATGTCCAAAAGATGACTGTGACCCTATGGGAAGTCTATGCTGGAGCAGGCTCCTGGCTGGAACTGTGGACACACGGAGAGAGGAACAGGTTCACTTGTAGGACTTGTGACCCCATGAGGGTCCCACGCTGGAGCAGTTTGTAAATAAAAATGTGTTCTTATAATTTGGTTTTATTTCTCATTATCCTACTCTGATTTGATTGTTAATAAATTCAATTTTTCCCCCCCAAAGTCGAGTCTGATTTGCCCATGATAGTAGCTGGGGAGTGATCTGTCCCTGTCCTCATCTTGACCTATGAGCTTTTCCTTATATTTTTTCTCCCCTGGCCATCTGAGGAGGGGCAATAATGGAGAAGATTGGATGGGGACTGGGCATCCAGACGGGATAAATCCACAACACTAATAAAATAGTTATAAAACCAATTTGATATTTAGCAAATTACTAACTTAGAATTTTTTTCTCTCCAACAGCAAGCAAGATCATTTCTAATTTATAGTGATTTTTATTTAGTATGAACATACAGAACAATCATTAACTTCTCTGAAGTTCTCTCCAAAATAAACTTTACTTTTTTTTCTGCTTCCATTTTCACAAAGAGAAAATCCATAATGTGTTTAAAAGTGGGTGTGATCCATGGGATCTGGAATGCATATCTGAACCTAATATCATCCTAAATAAATACAAATCTCTTATAAGTCTCTCTGTCCTGTATGATTGGCAGTATGAAAATACTACCCCAGTGCAAACAAATTCAGTTTGTGACAGATCAGTCAAGGAGTTCTGCTTCTTAGTCTACTCATTAAAACTCTCTGCCTTCTCCCCTTCGAAAATCCATAAGCTATGAAAATGATCCATTTATATATGCAATACACAGGAGCTGGAAGCAGGGACAGATAACAAAAAGAAGAATTTAGAAATGTACCCAGGCATCTAGGGCTGGTGTTTTGAAAGTCTAAACTCAACTTGAGGTGCTTCTTGCAGGGGATATTGAGAACTATAAAAAAGCTTCTACTGCTACATTATTAAAAAAAAAAGACTAAACCATGAAAATCGGGGAGCACTGAAGAATGGAGTGGGTGATTCAGTAACAATAGACTCAGACAAGGCTGAGATACTCTGTTGTTTTGCCTTGGTCTTCAGTTATGAAGTCTCCCAGGTGAAAGCCCCCCTGCAGTCCCTTTCAAACTACAAGATTCCACAATTCTACAATTCTCTGGTATTTTATCCTTCTGTTACATCTTCTTCAGCTTTAACATACATCTGGTACAACTATTAATATTTCCAGTACCTTGCCTGAGAAGCAATTGTACTGTCCTTAGATAGCTGAAACGCTGGTTGAAACACAAAGGTCTGGCAAATTATTTCTTTATCCTTTACATTTTGCAGTAAGCATCCATGAGAATGGAGAACTCATATACATAATTTGTCTGCAACAACTTTCTATACAAGACTTGGACTGTAATAGCTGTGTACTTTCTTAGCAACAGCATTTTACAGTCACATAGAAATCTATTTTTTCAAAGTTTTTTAAAAATCTTTGATACGTTTCTTCATTTTGAAAATTATAATTGAATAATTCAGTCCTCTGGTGGTGTACTTTTATTCCAGTTAGATTTGTATCACAATATTTTCTCATAAAAACTCCTCCATATTCTATTCTCTTAGCTTCTGCTATGTAAAGAATATTTAACCTGATTTTTTTGGGTACCACCGCATTTGATAAAGCCAGTGTAAGTTCTCAGTGCCCACTACAGTTGCAAATGTATCAAGTTTTGTTTTCTCCTTTTGCTTTCTATATTTTTCCCCTATACTATAAATGTAAATGTTTAATTTATATGACAATTTTTTGTTAGTTTTGTTAGTCTTGTGGTGTTTGTTTGGGTTTTTTTTCAGAAATAGTTTGTAGCCTCCAATTTAGGCATTTCTCTTTATATTTCCTGCTCAACTGCAAAGTTCAGCTGCCAAATGCCAGTAATTGTTTCTTTTCCCAACAACATCTAAGATTCAATTCTTTCAGCTCCCTTCAGAATATCTGTTATTCCATTACTTGAGTCAAATCATTGCAGTGCAAATAATGTGATTCATTATCAGCATGTCATTTCCAGTGTGAGAGAGATGATGGGACAATATGAGAGCATACTGCTTCTTGTCAGAAAGAAAATTGTAAATATTTCTTTCAGGTACGGGAGTTGCTGAGTGTATTATCAAGCTGAAAAATAAATATGTAATGGGTATATATAGTACTGTTCTTGGCTTGAGCATGCACTCTAGGAATTTGTTAGTTGTCTAGTTCTATTTTCACTAATAAGTCCCTTGAGTCTTGGTGGCTTGAGTGTGACTTGCTGAGATCAGCTATTTACTATTCAATGCTATTTGAGAAAAAAATAATCCAGAGCTGGAGACAGGGATTTCAGCCAGACAAAACATTTTGTTTTACAGGTACTTGTAAATTCTGATAAATGAACAGATGTACATTCCCCTTGAGCTACTGTATTTAGACAAGTGGAACAGATGGTATAGCTCTGCTGTTCTGCAGAGAATGATAGAATCATTTAGATTAGTAGAAACACCTTTAAGATCATTGGGTCCAACTGTTAACCCAGTACTGCCAAGTCCATCACTAAGCCATGTCCCCAAGGCATATCCACAGGTCCTGGCAAGAGCCTGTTCCGTTGCTGCCTTTTCATATGGTCACAGCCTTCTTTCAGGCATCCACCTGATTCAGTATGGGATTCTCCATGGGAGTCTTTACTCCACTGTGGACCTTCATGGGCTGCAGGGCAACGGCCTACTTCACAATGGTCCTCACCATGGCTTGGGGAACTCCTAGTATCAATAGAGCTGGGGGATGAACAGATTGAGAGCAGCTGTTATGGGTTTAGCTAGGTAGGAATAAATTTAGGCTTTAAATTTCAGGGTAGGCCTAAGGCTGTCAGCTGACTTGAGCTGGGTTGAGCTAGCTAACAGCTCACTTCTTCTAGCCAATAGTATTGTATTCCATACAATATGACTACATCATCTCCAAAGGGGTTAAGAGCCAGTGTGGGAGTGGCTTGGTCAGTTGCTTCACAGCTGCGATCCCAGCAAGACACACTGCGCTGTCCCAGGAGGGACTAGAGGCCCAAGCCCAGAGCACCAGCTCACCACCATGTTATCTTAGGGAAGTAAAATGTTTGTTCTTAGTTTTTCTCTCTGCTGAAGTCTGTCTCTCTGGGGATTGAGTCTCTGGAGTGATTTGTAGTTAGAATGGTGGGATTTGTGTTTACTGGGAAGTGGGGAGTTATTTCTTGTTATTTCTAACTTGTGTAAGTGTGTTACATTGTAGTCTCTCTTAATTTTATCTTTTCTGTATAAATATATAGTTAGTTTAAGCATAAACGAGTTTCTAAGTCTTTTTTCCTTTCTCCCTTTTCTCGGCTGGAAGGAAGAAGCTAACTGTTATTGGGCAGTCGATATTTTGCCAGCTCAACCCAAGACAGCAGCCCTGCCAAGAAGGACTGGGGTGCTGGTGGATGAGATGTTGGATATGAGCTGGGAATGTGCACTCGCAGACCAGAAAGCCAGTTGCATCCTGGGCTGCATCAAAAGCAGCATGTACAGCAGAGGAAGAAAGGTGATTCTGCTCCTCTGCTCTGGTAAGACCCCATCTGGAGTTCTGCATTCAGCTCTGAGGTCCTCAACATGGGAAGAACATTCACCTGTTGAAGCAAGTCCAGAGAAGGGCCACCAAGTTGATCAGCGGGAGGAAGGACCTCTGCTATGAAGAAAGGCTGAGAGAATTGGGATTGTTCAGCCTGGAAAAGAGAAGGCTTCAGGATGACCTGATTGCAATCTTCCAGTACCTTAAGGGAATTCACAGGAAGGATGGGGCAAGAAGAGCATGTAGTGACAGGGCAAGAGAAAATGGGTTCAGATTAGAAGGAGAGTAGGTTTTGATTAGATATTAGGAAAAAGTTATTTACTGTGAGTGTAGTGAGGCACTGGAACAGATTGCTGAGGAGTTGTGGATGTCCCATCCCTGGAAGTGTTCTAGGCCAGGTTGGATGGGGTTCTAAGCAACCTGGTCTAGTAAGAGGTGGTTGGAACTAAACGATCTTCAAGGTCCCCTTCCAACCCAAACCACTCTATCTTCTGTGATTGAATGATTTTACACCAACATGGGCTGCAGGGGAATCTCTGTTCCTGTGCTTGGAGCATCTCATACCTCTTTCCTCACTGACCTTGGTGCAAAGTTATTTCTCTTATATTCTTGCTTCTCTCTTCTTCTCACCAGAGCTACTCGGGATAAATAGTGGGGTTTTCCTTCTAAATATGTTATCAAAGAGGTGTTACTACTATCTCTGATGGGCTCAGCCTTGGCCACTCCCTCTCGGAGCCAGGTGCAACTGTCTCTGTTAGACATGATGAAAGCTTCCAGCAGCTTCTCAGAGAAGCCACCCCTGTACCGACCCTCCTCCCCACCATTACCAGAATCTTGACATGCAAATCCAATGCCACCTATTCCCAGGAGTTATCCTGACCCTCTGAGAAGTACAGGAGGTTGTTACAAAGTGTATTTCTAATGTGTCAGACAGTAAATTACAAAGGCAATCCTTGGTGCTGAAATAAATGAGAGTATAGTTCTGGCACATAGGAGGCTCTTCACACATAAGTTGTCCATTTAGAGCATTCTTACTGATACAACTCTCTCTTCTTCCTTTAGGTTCAAGAACTAACAGCTATTGAGAAAATTCAAATCTCTTGAGGAAGGTGGATCATGTGTGGTCACCTGACTGTGGAAGCCTGAACCTCACAAAAACTTAGCTATGTTCAGATTCAGATAAAAAAATAGAGTTGGTCATATAGAAGAAATGTTCATGGCCTGTCAGCTTGCTTGGGGGATTTAGAAAAAAGTTTTATGGAGTCTGTTATGAATGTGTAGTTGTACCTTTCCAAATACAAGTAATTACAGTGCTCTGTAATAGAACAGAAGTATATATCCTTTAAGTTTTAAATGAAAAATAAAGGAATCATGATTTTTCAGATACTAAATGATAGTTCACAGTGATATTTTGGTATTGAATTTGTTAAAAAAGTTTTGTTACAAAAGGTATTATAGGTGCAAATGTAGTGAAAATACACTGAATTGTATATGGAAAATGAAACAAAGTACCTATTGTCTCTCTTGCTGTGACTTTCCTTAGCAGACACAATCATACGCATTCTCCTCTCTATAGAGCTGAAAAATTCACTTCAGTGTCATTTTCATTTTCTACAAATACTTTTACTGTTCCCACTGGTCTTTAGGGATAAATTTATATTGCAAAGTCCATAGCTAGTTTGGGTCCTGATAGAAGTATATCAGTGAAAATCCAGACTAGCAAATAGAACACTTGGCAGAAAATTTGCTTATTTATGTTTCTATATAGATATTGTCCAAACTTTACATTTTTTATCTGAAACTGGACCCATCTGAAAATCCAAAGCAAAATTTGTAAGAAAACTATTAGCAGCAATGATATTTCCACACTGATAAATTTTTATTGATTTCATTATATGGCTATGACTTTTGTGTGGAAGTGAAGCCAAATTCCTCCCAAAAGAATTTTATATTTCTTGATGGGCTTTTTTTCCCCCTCCTCCTAAGTTTCAATTTTGTATCAAGCTCAAAAATCAGCAATTGTAAGATATGGGATGTGGTAGATTACAGTTCTCTAGATTTTGCCTTATTCTGCTTCTAATGTGTATTCATATGTGCATTTCTTAAACATGAACACAGATTGTGACACTTTAAATAGTCAAACCTGAACTATAGAGTTCAAATACTTCTTTATGCTGCCCTGCATGACAGGTTGTAACTTTGTATTTGTACAGTGATTCACGTCACTGTGCACTTACCTAACCTGTACTTTTTCAGCAACTTTTTTTAGTACCCTGATATTTCATTGGCTCTAAAAAATGGAAAAAAAAAATAAAGGAATAAAATTCCTTTTGCATAAATATTCCCTGTAATTAAATGCTTTCTGCCCTTCTAACCCTATGTCCTCCATCCAAATATTTTAATTACATTATTTTGAAATATGACTTTTTTTTCCAAACAAAGCAAATCAAACAACAAGTTGACAAACCAACATTTAAGGACTTATCAGAAGATGACAGAAAGGAATAACTCTATAACTCTCGAAATTCACATTGTAAACTTCCTGGGACAGGAAAAGTCTCTGCAGTCTTTCTTCTTTTTGCTCATTTTCCATTGCAGTGATCTGGAGAAAGGAGACTTCTATTACTCTGTTTTCTCTGCTGTCTTCTGCTGAGTTGCTATGGTTACAAACTATTCAACCAGGCTGGCATTTCTACGCACACAATCATGCTGCTTTGCAATAAGGGAACTGAGCTCTCCAATACATTCTACCTCTTCCCATCCTCACCACCTCACATCCCCTTTTTCTTTCAGAACCATACCCTTTGAAAACTCTTAGGAAGGTTTGCTTAACTAGGGACATGAAACATTTTCTAGTACCAGCCTAAGGATAATAACATTCCTCTCATGTCTAAAACAGGCTTTTTTAACTGCAAGTATATGCACATAACTATGTATGAATATTAGTCCTTTGGAGTTTAAAAGACCTGGTCACATAAAAAAAGTTACCTATGAATGTTTGTTATACTTGTCACTTGCATTATATCCTCCTCTGCAGTTACCATCACTGAAAGATGATTCTAGCAGAGCATCTAGGGCAATGTTTAGTCCAGAAATTCTAGGCTGAAATGAATTCATTCATTTAATAACCATGGTCATTCTTACAGGAAAAATGCAAATCTGTTCACCCATTTAAAAATGTATTTACCCATATAAAAGATATGCACTAGCATAATATATAGGTAGGTTCTTTTGAATACTTTTTACTTCAACTGACAAAATCTACTTTTAATATAACCAAACACTTGAAACTACATTAGTCAAAACTGGGAAGTGCCTGTGAAACATAGAACTAGTTTTAGTGTCTCTTTAGGGCTAAAGACCATTTTTTCACACCACGGTTAAAGTTCTAAAATCTCGTACAATTTTATTTACAGTCAGTTCAAATTTAAAATAGTTTCTTTGCTTAAATGGCTTTCAATGCTTTTTAAATAATTGTGATTTGAATTTGGTACTTCATGTCATTTGGATACTCTTGAGCTGGGCAATCATTTTAAAAAGTCATTGGAATATCATGCCCTATACCATGGTTGACTTTGACATTAATTTAGATTTTTTCCTGGTTAGGATTTTCTTTTTCCTAGTGGTACTTGCCATCTAATCAGTGCAGCAGCTTCACAGCTTCTGGCATTGATAATCTGTTACCAGTTCTAATCATCTGTGGGAGATGGGTTGTTTTGACACAACTGCTGTGACTCATTTGATTCAGTTTTTCATTGCCCACTTTTACAGGGGCCTTATTTGAGCAGTTTGACAATAACTTTTCTATCTTTCAACCCAGTATCAAAATAACCTTCTTCTACATTAAAAAAAAAAAAGTCTTCCATAAACTACACTAGCAACTGTACAATTGCATTCATCTGCAGTGGACATTCCACCCCATGAAAAGCAAACAAAAATTACATATTTATTTATTTTATTTCTCTTTAATTGTTCTTTCCTCCTATTTAATCCTGGGTTTTGGGTCTTATAGTCATCATGCAATAAAGATTTACTTTTCTCCCCCAACTGCTCTCTCAAACTCTTTTTAGTGATGCTCACACACAGAAACTTATTGTTCAGGCTTGAGTCCATAACAGGCATTCAGTCCAGGTTATCAGATCATCATATGAGTGGTAAATCTAGCTCATACTGAACAGATGGGGGGATTAAAAAAAAAAAAAAAGAAAAAGAAAAAAGGAAAAAAAAGAAAGGAAGAAAAAAGAAAAAAGGAAAAAAGGGGAAAAAAAAGGGAAAAATGGGAAAAAAGGGGGAAAAGGGGAAAAAAGAGGAAAAAGGGAGAAAAGGGGGAAAAAAGAGCGGGAAAGGGAGAAAAAAGGGGGAAAAGGGGGGGAAAAGGGGGGGGGAAGAAAAAAGGGGGAAAAGGGAAAAAAGGAAAAAAGGGGGAAAAGGAAAAAAAGAAAAAAAGGAAATAAAAGGAGAAAATAGAAAAAAAAAAAAAACCCCACACACAAAAAAAAATAAATAAAAAGAATTTTGATAAAACTCTCCAGACCAAACTTTCTATTGAGTACATTTCTCAAGGTGGAGATGTTCCCAATTTCTTGTTAATTTTTTTTCTTACTTTGTTTTCAGAAAATCTTTTCTGTATCTGTTCATTAACAGTTAGCACAGAAGAGACAAGAATTTCAGCCAGAACTAGAGACCTGTGTCAAACACATGAATGCATCCACATGCACTGTTAGCAAGAGAAGATTTCTGATCGTTTGATTTTTGTTCTGTCAAGACTGTGGGATCTCTGTGTGTTTGTATGCCTTTTTCTGCATATGTTAATGAACAGAAAGAGTCCCTAGATGTTCACGGTCACATTTAGAGACAGCACTTGAAGGCTGAATTACAAATCTAATCTTACAGACAGAATTAGATCTTTGTTTACAACACCTTATCTTTTACCTTTCTCAGAAATATGAGATCTGATAACTGTCTATCAACTGTTGACTGAAAATTCAATTCAGGAAACAAGGCTGCCTGAGCTGTGGAAATTTGGGAACTAATGATACAGCAAGAATTTAGGTAGTACCTTTAGACACTTAGATAGTTTTGGGGAACAAAAGATTTCATTTTACATGGCAAAAGGTCTTTGTAGTTCCGTGCAGAGCAAAAGAAAGCTATGGATAGTTAGACATATATATATATGCACTTATAACTCTCTATATAGATAGATATACAGATATATCTCAAAATTTTGTAGTCATGAACTCAAAATTTTCTAGTTAATCTGAATTACTGAGATATTCTAGGGCATTTCAAATGAAGTTTCTTATCAGTGGATTGTTATTAACCACTGATACAGTGGAGAGGTTTCTGCTTCCAGGAGCAAGGCTAGGAAAGCGGCAAGCGGAGCTCCCTAGGATCAGGCCCCTTAGAAGCTTAGGTAGGCTCTTCCCGCCCCCGGCCTGGCAACCACCCCGAATGGAATAAGTCCACACCAGCCAGCAGTCCACAAGGAAAAGCCAGTTTTAGTGGCGCGCGCTGGCTTATAAGGGGAGCACGGGAATTTCCAGAATTTGGGCGGGGAAGAGGGGCGGAGACAGGGAGGAGTAACGCACTTCATTGGGTGCATGCAAACGAAGGGAAGGAGGGAGGGGAGGAGCGGCAAAAGGACCAATAGGAGAATGAGGTTGGCAGGAGAATTCTAGGGTTTTGTGGGAAGAGGAAACTTGGATAAGGAATGACTAAGGGAAAAATAACCAGGGTAGCCATATTAAGGGTGTAACATTTAAACTGGGGAAGTGTCCATCCGAAAGCCCCCATGGTCCCGATTCAGTCGCTGCATGTGCTCCCTGGGGTCTTGGACCTCTGCATCTTCGTCTACCCAGCGTTTGTAATATATCTGCCACTTGGTGAATTCCTCATCAGTCTGGTCTCCTCCGACAGTTTCTCATTGCTAAGCAGTTAAATTATGTCCTAAAACACAAGAAAAGAGTGTCTGAAAAGATATTTTTGGGCTAGCTGACCACTGAATCAACTGTTAAACACTGTTAGATTGAGAACTTGAATTCTTAGAAATGACTGGATACAACAGGTTGACAATTCAGGAGTGCTATGGCCTAATTTGGATGAGTCTGAAAGAAGATCTGGCAATAATATACATGTGTAATGGATCCTATAAAGTCATAGAATAGAATCATCAAGGTTGGAAAGATGCCCAAGATCTTCAAGTCCAATGTTTGGTGGAACACCACCTTGTCAATAACACCATAGTGCCAAGTGCCACATCTAGTCATTGAACGCTTCCAGGAATGGTGATTCCACCATTTCTCCAGGCCGTCTGTTCCAGTGCTTAGCCTATATTGTGGTTTGAATTTTCTTGTTGAATTTTTCCATGCCACCATGAGGTTTTAAAGGAAGGAACAGGGAGAGGGGGGAAGGGTGCATTGACCAACAGTGGCACACGGCAGCCACCACTGGGGTACCAGCTGTGCAGGACCTGGGGGTGAAGGTGGAGAACTGTAAGAATTGAAGTGAGATCCCTGGAAGGAAGATGCTGCAAAAAATGGGGGGAATAAAAGGGGCCATAAGTTCTGCTTTTGCTCTGTCACTCCTGAAACGAAACCAAGGAGGTCTCCGACCATCCCACAACTGCCCTGGAACAGGCCTGCCACAGCTCCCACTTCTTGGCCAGAGTTGCCACTGCCACCTTCTGACTGCCAGCACAGTCACTGCTTTTATTGGCTTCCCACCGCTGCCACCATTGTTGTTACTTCTGCATGGCAGTTGCCCCACTCCTGGGAGCACATGACATGTCAAGATAACCTGTGTTGTTGCCTCAGTGGCACAGAAGTGAGAATGACTTCTGGGTGACATTTTTCTCTGTTAATATTTGGTTGTTGTTTTGTTCTGTTTTGTTCTCTATTTTATTAAAACTGTTATTTTTTTCTACACTTTACTTGAACATTTCATAATTTCAAATTTCTTGTAATTTGGAGGGAGGGGTTTCTATTCCATTGGAGGTCTTGCCTGCTGGCCCACAGTGCCTATAAACCAAGACAGCCTCCTTTTCCATGAAGACATTTTTCCTCATGTCCAACCTGAATTTCCCCTGATGCACCTTGAGGCCATTTCCTCTTCTGCTGTCAGTAGTTGCCTGGGAAAAGAGGCCAATCTGCATCTTGTTACAATCACACTTCAGGTAATTGTAGAGAGCTATAAGGTCTACCCTAAGCCTTCTCTTCCCTGGAATAAACAATCCCAGTTCCTTCAGCCACTCCTAATGGGATTCGTGTTCTAGACCCTTCACCAGCTTCATTGGCTTATTTGGACACACTTCAGGACTTCAATGTCTTTCTTGAATTGAGAAGCCTGAATTGAACACAGTACTGGAGGGGCAGCCTTATCAGTGGGATGATCACTTCCTTACTTCTGGACACAGAATTCTTGATACAAGCCAGGATTCCTTAGGCCTTCTTGGCCACCTGGGCACACTGCTGGCTCATGTTCAGCTGGCTGTTGAGCAGAATCTGCTCAGATATGAACTGCTACTGACTTTAATGTCAGTAATATTGTTTCTTTGAGGAACTGAGGCACTGCATAAAACTGTAGCTTGGCATGGCATGGAGGTGCACAGAGTTCTTCCAGTTACTTTTGTTTCCTTGTATAACTAAATAGAAAAATTGGAATGGTATTTTGCATGCATAAGAATCTGTTTAGATTGAAAGCCTATTCCAGGACAAGACATCAGAAGTGTAAAACATGTCTGTTAAACATGAAAATTTACTTTTTTTTTTGTCTCTAGTCCATACATTTGATGTATGATCATATGATTTCTGGAAAGCCAAGATAATGGTGTAGTAGATCGATAACTTTGTGTTAATATAAAGGAATCCAGTTAGGCCTAGATTCACCTTGCCAGTTTTAGTCATCAAGGCATCTACCTGACAGTTTTTCCATAATCATCAAAGAAAGAACAATGTTTTTGAACAGTGATTAAAATATTAAAATACTCCAATTATAAGCAAGTCAACTTGCCATTTGAACAATCCTTCTTTTCATTGATGAGTTAAATACCTAAAAGTGTTCTGATATCTTAACTGAGCATCTAAAATCAAACACCAACCATAACATTCTCATGTCAAGAGACATACACAGGCATACATCTGAAAAATATGCCAACTGTCTTCTATGACAACCTCCTACCTTCAGAGCCACTTTTTGCTAATCATCCAAGGTAGCCATTTACTTTTTCTTGGCTGGAGTGCAATCAGGCCAGTGCATTTTGTCTTCAAATTTATTTTTGTGTGTGTGTGACAAGCCTGAAGATTCTGACATCAGAGATGTCACCAGCTCCCATGCAGAGGATAATCCTTCTCCTTAATTGGAACTGCTCAGTGTAACCAGCAGAGTAAGAAACTGCTGCTGCTGCAAGATCACCCGCTGGCTGAAGAGGCATTTCAGGCAGCCGCAGGGAGCTGGGACCAAGCCTGTTTCACTTACTAAAATCTTAACTCCTGCAGTAAATTATTATCTTGCCTGGGTGCTTGATGGAGAGAGTCTACTGAAGAACTTCAGAAGGAAATTTTGCCGCTTTCAGACTTTTAGCTTTCAGATAAAATGGTGCAGAAAGGAAATATTTTTCTGTAAAAGAAAAAGAATCCTTTTTTAAATTAACTTTGGAAAAATTACTAGGTAATAGATCAGTTACTAGGGTGCTCCTTCTATAGTAGTATAGTCAAGTTTACTGGAGACTGATGCCCTGGGATTTATCATAGAGAGTTTATAACAATCCTAACAGAAACAAAAATAAAAGAAAAATTATTTCCTTTATATATTTAAAAAAATAATAAAACCAAAAGGAAACAAATGATGAAAAATTAAGTTTTCTGCTAGTTTAAATGTAAACTGGCAGGAGAAACAAACTCAGCGCAGAAGAGATTATCAGTCAGAGCAACAATATTACAATAAATGCAATGGCACAAAGAAAAAATGGTTTTAACCCACAAAACCCAGAAGTATGACCCAGCACCCTGGGGTACAAACCCCACAGGGCTCCCTAAGTCCAAAGTAAAAGGAAGCAAGCAACCTGTTGGTGCAGATGATGGTCCCAGTCTGGTTGAGAGTGGTGGTCGCAGTCTGGTTGAAAATGGTGGTCTCCTCCTATTGAGGTCCTGCTCCTCCTCTGAATCCAACTAGTGGTTCCCCGAGGTCTTCAAACCCCCAGGTTATGTACCCTCAGGTCCAAGTGGGAGCATCCAGTACCTCCCCCAGGGCGAGGAGTTACACAATGGGTCATCTGGCATTTTGGAATTAGCAGACATGATACCTCAGGCTGGGTGTGAAGGTGTGAACAACTCCCTGGAAGGGAGTTATCACAGCTCTTATCTCACAGATGTCTTTCACGCCCAGCTCACACTCTGAGGAATCAGGCATGCCCTGGGCTGCTGCAAATGGTCCATTGTTCTTGGGAAATGAATAGAGGGGTAGAATACATAGCTTTGGTCTCCCCCACACAGTGATAAACTGGTCCTATCTGATGAACTAGGACAAGTTTGAAGGACTTAAGATCTGTAAATAGATTTACACAAATGACCAAGGAGAAGTAGACTTGTTAAAACATAAACCAATATGCATCAAAGACATTTTCGAATCTTTAGAACACATATGTGTACAAAAAATCCTGCATGCATGGGTAGCTGAGAATTTCAAGACTCAGGAACCAAGTTCTGCTGAGGGAAAGATCTGCATAATGAGGTCATTAATAACAATCTCATTGGTTAAAACTCTTCTTTCCTATTCTGTCTACCCTTGACCTGCACATACTATGCAGGCTTCGAACAGCTTTTTTAGCTGTTTTGTTGGATAGATGAATCTGCTACATAGCTGAAGCACAAGATGCTTTTTAAAACAGCATTATTCTGTCACAAAAAAAGGGTGAAAATAACAAAAACCCCCACACAATAGTAGAACTTATTTTCCATTTCAGTGGGAATATTCTTTGTTGTTGTTTTTATCAGACCTGAGGTGAACCTGATCTGTAAAGCAACTTTCTAAACAGAACAGGAAATATGGAAAGATGAAGATTTTCAGTTTTAGTGACAAATCTTTTGATTACCATTTTCCACCTGGAGTTATGTGTTCTTGGCTTACTGTAGTCTTCAAAGATCTTTCTTCTCAGCACAACCTTAGGAAAAATTGCTAAAGCTTCATAAATGTTATCTTAGAATTTTTATAATGCATTTGAGTAACATATATGGAATTAAAACCCTGTATTCTTTGGAAACTAAATAAGATTTCTAAACCTATCTAACAATAAATCTAAAGAGAAATGTCAGTATTAAATAACATTTCTGTGCCTTGCATTTATTAGAGAGTACCCTGGCTTGTATGCAGACAGGCATTTCAAAGGTACATTTTCTTCAAGTATTCCATAATCTTTATCTGACTGTATGATATTAGACTAAATTAAATTACCAATGGGATGGGACCCAATGGCATGTGTTTGTTTTATCTTAGACTAGTACATCCAGTCTTAAATGAAAATTTTATTACCTGTATAAGTGCAGAATGGAAAAGACTTGCCTTATCCAAAACAATTCAGTGTCTGATATAAGAGATT
Organism: Pithys albifrons albifrons; assembly: GCF_047495875.1. Classification (NCBI taxonomy): domain Eukaryota; kingdom Metazoa; phylum Chordata; class Aves; order Passeriformes; family Thamnophilidae; genus Pithys; species Pithys albifrons. Next base: position 19,832,011 of record NC_092459.1, on the reverse strand, counting down.
GACATTAAAGATCTGCCTGCGTGGTTTAGAATCTGGTAGAAATAGAATGTAAAACTGGCAGAATGATGGACATAACAAAAGGTTTAAGTTTGTGCAATAAATATAGTCCAAGTTTCTTCCAAAAGTTATGGCTAGAAATTGACCATTTCATTCATAAATAAAAGATCAGTGCTAATCTACAATTCTCACATACTCACACTGACCTATTAGTAATGATCTCTATATAAACCTGAACTTGAGTCAAAATCCTGTTTACTGTAATAATAGAAGGTAGGGAGACATCTGAGTGCAGTGCAACAACTGCAACCAAAGACATTCACAAGTGTCCTGCTTGACAGGATAATTGAGAAATTTTATTCATACCAGGCTTAACAGTCTATATCCTTTGAATTGTAGCAATATTCCAACCTGTAAAGGTGAAAAAGTAAATCCTCTTCTTTTTCCTTCTCTTTCTTATGGAATGACAAGTTTTTTATGAAGGGGAAAAATATCTTCTTTGATTTCCAAAAAAATTTTCTCTGGCCTTCAGAGAGGAAAAAAGTAGTGCTTATACTTCTGTAAATACAGTCTAAACAAATACAAGTCTATGTCCCCCATGTCTAGTACCTTTAACTCTAACTCTCATGGCACATATGAGTTGCCCTATGCCAATGCATAATCTATACTTGGTACAGCATGAATGAGATCAGAACAACATTTTAGATTCTTGGAGGTAAATCTGTTTCTGACAGCAGTTTAGCTCTCTGATACATTAGTGTGGAACTATATGAAGTCTAATTAGCTGGGTGAGTGTAGGGACAGAAAAATCAAAGGTGAGCCATTTAGATCTATATGAATGATCCAGCCTGCATCAATTCTGTGAGAACGGGAGCAGCTATCAGCTAAGAAGCAGCAAGAGCACAGCTGCTGTTGTCCAGTAAGGGAGATATCACTCCCTAGGAGTTCTTAGCAGCTCCCCAGAGGTTTCTCATGAGAACTCCTTGAGTTTCTCACAGAACACCGGAGATGTTCCTGAAAACAATCAGGATGGGTTCACCAAAACACTGGACTTGTAAGATATGGATTATAACCAATTAGGATTTGCAATTAGATGTTGTGAAGTTCAATATAGCCAATAGAATGTAGCTTTAACTCTATATAAACAGTGTGCAGTGTGTAATAAATACCATTTGCTTGATCACACTGGTCTGATGCGTGGTGTCCTTTTCCTCTGCATTATTTATTGTTTACTTTAGGTCAGTGGTGTATGTAGTATGGCTATACAGTTTCCAGTCCCAAAGCTTGCTAGTTCAGGTTTAAGAACTAGTTTGAGGACTGGGCTGTGCATTCCATGAACAACCAGAGACACTATGGATAATTTCTTTCATTTTTTCAGTTACTGGATGTAGAAACTTGTCAGACTGTAGGAGTTTGTCAATAACTATATCAGATACCAAGATAAAACCTGCATGAAATACATAGATCATGGATAAAAGAATTCAACAGCAATGCTGAAAATTTCAGCAAATAGATCAGATGTGCTTAGTTCTCTGTGCTGCCCATCGTGGTACAGTTGTTACAGCTGTATCACTTTAAATACAGTTGTATTTTAGCAACTTTCAAATCCTAAGAGTGGCTAGCCTAAGCTGCTGTGATGTTTTGCATCCCTACAGTTAAAAACCATTGAAGATACTCCACAAGCATTCTTCTTGTGTGATAATGCTTGTTTTCTCAAAGGATAGAGAAAATGTTTGCTGTTGAACTGTTACCCTTCACTATGTTGGCAGACTCTGCAAATTATCAAAAAAACCTCCAAACTTCAAAGTTATATATAATTTTTTCATGTTGGAGAGCTGCAGAAGCAAAGACAAGACTTTCCTTCAAAAACAAAAACAAAACAAGGTATCTGTACCTTTCAGAAACACTCAGAAAGATATACTACTCTACTGATGTTTTCCTATTTTCTTTAAAGGAGCTTTTTATGTTTAACACTCCTCTATTTTCCTGAATTACTTTCATTTGGTCTTAAGCATGCTGTTTCCCAGTGTCTCAGAATGTTGGCTTGGTTTCTCCTGAGTTCAAAGACATGGATTGTGTTACTCTTTCTGTATACAGCCATATGTTATAAAAACTAAGCTGGGGGGAAAGAACAAACAAAACAATCCCTACTAAAATATTTGGCAGTATGGTCTATCATTCACTTTGGCGGGGAAATATCTTATGAACAGTGTTTTTCAGTTTTTCTTTTGAAGAGATAGCAGGATGAATTCTGGCTTAGGATATGGCAATGTGAGTAGGAATTGACTTAACTGAAGCCAACAAAATATCAAAAAATCCCAAAACTTTATTTAGTGGAAAAGTAAGCAAATTCATTGAATTTCTTTGGATTTTTATAGAGATTTTGCTGGAGTGCACTCGAGACAGTTTACTTAAAACATAGCTAAGTAGACCTGAATTGTGAAAGTGATAAATTACTGAAGTACCTCAGAATTTATTTTTTTTTAAATAACAGTCTTTTTCTGGAGTGAGTCTAAGGCTGAATTATTATGACTGAATTATTATAATATTTTACTTATTCCTGCTTCCAATAATGTTAAGAAAACATAGGTAGAATATACCATATAGATATAGAATATTTCTGAAAAGAGTTGACACTTTATAAACACAGGCCCAGTAAAATTCAGATCTCAATTACTTTAAAAAGTATATTGGACATAATTCTTATTTGAAGTACATTGGATAAATAGAATATAATATATGCTATAACATATAGATAGATAGGTGATAGATAGATAGATAGATAGATAGATAGATAGATAGATAGATAGATAGACAGACCCTATAATAATATAATGTTAGTTAACCTAAGAGAACCAGATGAGTATTAGTAAAATGGAAGGATTCTCAAAGAAAAATCATTAAAATGAAAAGGTCATGGAGTGTGCCTTTAATAAATTTCTATAGTTTCCAAATATTGAGGTTGCCTTTTAATCAAAATCATATGCACCACACTGAATTGCAAGAATGGCCCATAATGGATAAGAACATAGGTCCTTACTGCCCAGTCTCTTGTCTTAGACAGCCAAGAGTGGGACAATAGATAAGTTTATCATAGTGTGGTAAAGACTGAAACCTGTCCCACCCTCTGCATCCTTTCCTGTTTGTTCTGCCTTCTTATTCCTAGCCACACATATACCAGTAGGCATATTCACAGAACTTCACAATAGCAAAAAAATTAATCCAGATCAGTGCCCTGTGAATAATTTTGACTAATTGGTGAATTCTAATTCATATAAATGTTTTACTTTTTTCAATATGAATTATGTTTCATAAAAATTGCTGGGAGGTGATTGGGTTTGAACATTCTAAATATAATTTGTTTTAATGCTAAAAAGTATACTTCTGGCAAAAATTAAAAATCAATCTCTCCTAATGTTTTCTGTGACACGTCTCACCACAATTTCTGCTTGTTTAAATGTAATTATCCTAACAGCTTAACTACTTCAGTAAGTATATTTTATAATTATTTGATTTTCCAAAGAAGGAAGAAAGTGGACTTAGAAGAGCATCTGTTGAACACTGACTCTGCTTATGTGATTGGAAAAAATAAATATTTTAATAAAATCTCTATAAAATAAATAGAACCGGAAATTCATAGAATCATAATGGTTTGGGTGAAAGAATCCTTAAAGATCATCTGCTTCCAAACACTCTGCCATAGGCAAGGTTATCTTCCACTAGATCAGGTTGCTTAAAGCCCCATCCATCCTGGCCCAGAACACTGCTGGGAAGGTGGCATCCACAACTTCCCTGGGCAACCTGTTACAGTGTCTCACCAACCTCAAAGAATTTCATCCTAATATCTAATCTAAACCTGCCTTCTTTCAATTTGAAGCCATTCCCCCTTGTCCTATCACTACATGCCCTTGCCAAAAAACACTTTCCATCTTTCTTGCAGGCCCCCCTTCAGGTACTGGCAGGCTGCTCTAATGTCTCCCCAAAACCTTCTCTTCTCCAGACTGAACATTCCCAAGTCTCCTAGCCTGTCTTCATAGGAGAGGTACTCCAAAGCCTTCTGACCATCTTGGTAGCCCTCCTCTCATCTGTCATAAGTAGGTCCAAATTAAAGCAGAGTCTTAGCAGCACATCTGTGTGTTGCAGGGTTTCTATATACTTGTCATGAATACTTCTGTCTAAAACATTTACATTCATGAGGTTAGTTAAAGGCATTTTGGTTCCATAACTGAGATAATATTCAAGGGCAGCACTAAATTAATTTCTGACATGGCAAGATGAGAGAAAAATTACTAGATTCATAAAGACAGAAATATTAACCAACACACAAGTTAATTGTGTATTCTAGTTATCAAGACACTAAGAGGGGTAGAAATTCCCATAGTGTTACTTAAATTGCAGGATGAGATGCATTTTTGAAGAGAGGCAGTGATTATTTTTTCTTTGAAATCCTCACTGTTATACATTTTTTATGTTAAATATGGTAACAATGGGGATTGCCTGTTAGATGATTGATTTTCAGCATGTTCTGTTACACATTTTCAGTAAATGCATCCAAAAATAATTAAGCCAGGTTAGTTGATTAAGAATTAGAACAGAGGAGTAGAAATAAATCCCTATCTAGGGTATAAACGAACAAAATGTATTTGTTACATTGCCTAAAAAAATAAATTTTGAGAGTCTACAGTACCTTTTCTGAAAAACAGAAACAATATAATCATTTAAGATATCACAAATGTGACAAAAATTTTAAAACTTCAGTTCCTGCAGAGAAATGCAGAAACAGTCAGTATCTTAATGTTTGTCAGATCAAAAGATATGAGTAAACTTAGATGAACTTTGTGAGACCAATAAACGCATTTCAACCACCTGTAATGCAACTGATTTTTCAGGGTCTATAACTGTGAATTGTTTGCAACCATGCATTTTTTTTATTTATCTTCTCATCTTTCTAAATTACTGTATGGCAGTTCAATTTAAACAACATTTCTATTAGAAATAATATTTTAGGCCCTTTATACTCACCATGAGATGAGTCACCTTTATCACTTGACACTATCTATTGGCATTCTGAGTAAGAGAAACTTGTCAGAAGAAGAAAAACTATGAAAACAAGCTGGAAGTAAAATGGTAGCAGCTGTGAAGACAGGTTGAGGTATATAGGTACTTTGAGGGGGTTTTTTTCCCCTCTGGAATTCCTACCCATTTGATTGTCTTCTGTAACATAATTTAATTAGAAGAATAGCTGTGTGTTTGTTTTGCTGAGTTTTTTATAATTTCATAAGATTTAGGGTCATCTACTTTTTTCAAACTTAGCCATAAATAACTTTGAAGTCTCTGTGTAACCCTTGTAGCAAAAACTGAGATCAGTGGTAGAACAACCAAAGATATGGGCTGACCTTGTGTGAACAAAAGTAGTAGCAGGAAAAATTCATAGGCTTCACAAGATACATTGTAGTTATGGCCAAAACATATGCTAGTAATACTGCTCTGGGCCTGATGGTTAATCCAAAAAATGTAAACTCTTTCAGAAAAACACTTTGAATGGAAAACAATTCCTGATGTAATGGTAAGCAAGCATGATCTCCATTATTTAGATTTCCTCTGGAATTTTATGTGGTACTCCTCATATTAACGTCAAAGTGTTTGGAAAATTTTAGCTAAATTCTCTTAGTTTTCTGACAAGGTGAGATATTTATGAGAAAAAATATGATGATTAATAAGGTTTTACTAATGAAGATAGTTGCATGGAAGTAAGGCTAATAATGTTCAAGAGTTTAGGTATTCAATCTGAGATAACAGAGAGGTTTGCATTGTTTGTGCTTTGCTGTGACATTTATTGTTTGTTTTCAGTGGGTTTTTTGTTCAACTGGGTTTTGTTTGCTTTCCCCCCTCCCTCCCAGGGATGTATATAGGACTTTATGGGCCCCTGGGCTAAATCACATCTCATTTTAAAACAATTAGCATTAACTATTTTCAGCAGCAGTGGGCACATGTCATACAACATTCGAATTTCTTCTGGAACGCTTTATAGCTTAGAAGTTTGCTATTCTCTTCTGAGCTGAAACACTTAAAACTTCATGTCCCATGATTTCCAAAAGTACATCAACCACAAGATAATTTGCTGATTATAACTGATGGGACCCATAAGGATCATCAAGTCCCACCCTTAGTCGTTCACAGGACCAGCCCCAAGAGTCACGCCATGTGCCTGAGAGTATCATCTAGATGCTTCGTGAACTCCGGCAGGCTTGGTGCTGTGACCACTTCCCAGCATCCAACCACCCTCTGGGTGAAGAACTTTTTCCAAATATCCAACCTAAACCTCCCCTGACACAACTTCAGGCAATTTCCTCGGGTCCTATCACTGGTCACCATAGACAAGAGATCGGTGTCTGCCCCTCCTCTTCCCCTCAAGAGGAAGTTGTGGACTGCAATGAGGTCTCCCCTCAGTCTACTCTTCTCCAGGCTGAACAAACCAAGAGCCCGCAGCCGCTCCTTATACAGCTTCCCCTCAAGGCCCTTCACCATCCTAGTTGCCCTCCTTTGAACACTCTCTAAGAGCTTAATATCTTATATTGTGGTGCCCAAAACTGCACACAATATTCAAGGTGAGACTGCCCCAGCGCAGAGCAGAGCAGGACAATTCCCTCCCTTGACCAGCTGGTGATGCTTTGCCTGATGCCCCCCAGGACATGGTTGCCCTCCTGGCTGCCAGGGCACTGCTGACTCCTCTTCAACTTGCCATCAGACAGGATCCCCACATCCCTTTCTGTGGCACTGCTTTCCAGCATCTCATTCCCCAGTCTGTACAAACATCCTGGTTTGCCCCATCCCAGGTGCAGAATCCAGCACTTCCCCTTGTTGAATTTCATATGGTTGGTGATTACCCAGCCTTCTAATTTGTCAAGTTCTCTCTGCGGGACCTTCCTGCCTTTGAGGGGGTCAACAGGTACTTCCAGTTTTGTGTCACCTGCAAACTTGTTTAGTATCCCTTCCAGTCCTGCATCCACATCATTCATGAAGGTACTGAAGAGCACGGGGTCCAAGACAGAGCCCTGTGGAATCCTACTAGTGACAGGTCCCCAGTCTGATGTTACCCCATTCACTATTACCCTCTGTGTTGAACCCGTGAGCCAGTTGCTCACCCAGCACATGATGTGTTTATTCAGCTGTGCTGGTTTTTTCAGAAGGATTCTGTGGGAGACAGTATTGAAAGCTTTACTGAAATCCAAAAAGATTACATCAACTAGCTTCTCTTGATTAGACAATTGGGTTACCTTGTCATAGAAGGAAATCAGGTTTGATAATCAGGACTTTCCTCTCATGAAGCCATGCTGGCTGTGACCAATTGCATTGCCTTTCAGGTGTTTTTCAATACTTCCCTGAAAAATATTCTCGATAACTTTACCAGGCACTGGTAAGGTCTGTAGTTTCCAGGGTCCTCCTTGCCCTTCTTGAAAATTTGGACATTTACCAGCTACTAGTCAGCCGAGACCTCTCCAGATTCCCAAGACCACTCAAGAATCATTGAGAAAGGCTTTTTGATGGCATCAGCTAGTTTTTGAGGATTGTGGGATGAATCCCATCAGGCTCCATAGATTTGCAGGGATCCAGCTGGAGCAGCAGATATGGCAAAATTTCAGGGTTGACTGAGAGTTGATCATTCTCGCAGTCACAGTCCTCCAGCTCAGGGCACTGAGACCCCCTTGCTCTGTCATCTGTGTCAAAGACAGAGGCAAAAAAATCGTTAAGCACCTCTGCCTTGTCTCTGTCTCTGTTTGTGAGGTGACCATCCCCATCCTGTAACAGGCCAATGAGATTGCTACACTGTCAACTGCCATTAACGTATTTGAAAACCCTCTTTTTATTATCACCCACATTTGTCTCATGTATGTCTTGATCATAGGAATGGTACTACAAGCTACATGAATTCAACAATAAAGAATACAGGATTGCTCAGAAATTAAATAAAGCCTTCTCTGTATATGTAATTGTTATCTTCACTGATAAAAATGTTAATAATAATACTATCTTAAAAAATGGAAATTAGATTGATCTGAACATCTGAAATGGAATCCTTAAACAAAAAAAAGATGCTTTTTCAAAGGGTCAGATTTAAGTTTAATGTTTAATTCCTCAACTACTACTTTTATAATACCTTTCAGTGTGCCCTTTTTTAATACAATAAATAACAAGAGTGCAACAGACCAATTTGCCTTTAACAAATAATATATTGCTATCACAAAATGGCAACATTCTGAATATTGTATTTGATTTTAGATTTATCAAGGTATGAAAACCAGCAGTTGTCTCTTATATGATAAAACACCAACAATTTTTTCAGTAAATTATTCTTTTACAGTCTGTCTAAAACCTCTTTGTACTTCCTTGTTTACTTTGTTCTTCAGTAAGTACCTAAAAAAATGTTGAGTTCATTGGATTTACTGTATATGCAAGGAGGAGAAAAACAGATTTATTAGCTGCTTCATTACAAAAATTTAAATCCCTTTGTTCATTTCACCTTCTGTTTTATCTTAATTTTACTTGCTTACACGAAGCTGAAACTACAAATTTGTCTTTGGGGTAATTGTGTTTATAAGCTTGGCTGCATTAAAAGTTTTTATTCATATTCTTCAGATGCTGTGCGTGCAAGTAGTTATTTGACAGATGGATCTGTACTGTCCACAAATTGGGAAATGTCTTACAAAATGAAGACTGTATTAAAACCATGATAACAATTCTCTCACCTTAAATATTAGGATGGAGGTAAGAATTTTTGCAACAAGATCATGAGTACATGTTCTTAAATTGTTTAATATGCAGGTATATAGTGCTTTGGCCATCAGGTGACACTATCACTCCCCCTCCTCAACATGACAGTAGAAGGAAATACAGTAAAAAGCTTCTGAGTAAAATCACTCAGCAATTACTGTCACTGGAAAAACAGACTTAGGGAAATTTATTTAATCTAAAAATTAATTTAGTCTATTGCCAGTTAATAGCAGAATAGGCTAAAAAGAAATGAGAACAAATCTAAAAGCATCTTCCTGTTGCCTTTCTTCCCAGTCACTTCACTCTCAATTTTTCTACCTCCTCCCATGACTAACACAAAGGAATGAGGAATGGGAGTTACAGTCAATTTATAACTCGTTGCTTCTGGCACTCCTTCATCCTCATGCTCTTCCCTTGCTCAGCTGTGGAGTTCCATCTGTGTGATACAGTCCTTTATGAGCTTTTCCAACAGGTGTCCTTCTCACAGGCTGCAGTAAATATGATGGTAAATATGACAGTGGTTTAAGATGACTTGATGGCAAGGTACGCTTGATTATTTACTGCACAGAGAACAGGGTCAGACAAAACTGCCAGTGAAATCTTCCTGTCGAGTCACGAGATTCAGAAAGGACCTCCTTGCTTTCCAAACTCTCTGATGGGAGTTTAGGTGTGCTTAGATTCAGACTTAGTCCTGGACTTGGTCAATGGTTTATGTCTAAAGGATTATATATGCACAGGCAGACTTTTATATCACTTAGCTAAGATTTCAGTGTTTCAATGTGCTTATTCCCAATTCGCTTACCAAGTACCTGACACCTTGAAAGCGTCTCTACTCAGAGGGAGGTCCTGGTGTGCGGCCTGTTGCTGTGCAGGGGAACTCAGCACACCCTAGACTGTCCACTATTTATGAAGTATGATGGTTGACTTGGAGTCTTACTGGCATAGCAGCTGCAGTTTTGGTTAGCATCTGCTCAACTAGCCATTAGGTGTTGAACGAGATTCATGTCCCTTAATTACCCTGTTGTTATGTGTAAGACAGAGGGAGCCATTAGCACTAGCACTGGTGGATATTGCTCAACCAGAAAATGGTATGGGGGCTCCCAGAACATCACAAGCAGCCACATCCCCAGAGCTGCTTCCTCCTCTGTGTGTGACAGCTGTTTCCACGTGACTGGGACTGGCAGGAAGAGGTGATGGTGGTGCAGTGACAGCAGCTGGGGAGGATTGCTGTTTTTCTTTCTCCTTGGGTGGAAGGATGCAGAGGTAAGGGAAAACAGCTGAGAAATATAGTGTCCTTCCCGCAGCCCACACACCACAACCATGAAGAGCAGAAAGCAAGGAATGTTGTCATTCTTTACTGGCCAACATTGGACTCAGTCAGTGCAAGGACAAACTTTTGGTTTGCTTTACTCTAACAATGTATTGTAGTAAACTGCATTATCACTGCAGTTTGAAAATGTTAGACAAACCATCTGTAACAAGAATGTTTAAAGAATAAAATTAATATAAACTATAAAAACAATCATGTGTTAAGTTTTGGCTACAAAGCCCTTGTTCAGTGTGTTTGAAAGAGGAAGAAAGTACATTAGATAATGGTTGCATGAAGGAAGTTCAGGCACTATTGTCATACTAAAGAAAATGTTCACATTGTCACAAAAAGCTAGTTTTGGAAATGCAGGATTGTGTTTAACCAACCACCATATCATCATCTACTTGTTTTTATTGTTGCTATAACTATGTGTAGCCTGTAGTCTTTTTGGTTTGTTTGATTTTTTTTTGGGGGGGGAGGGGATGGGGTGTTTGGAGGTTGTTGCTATATGTGATAGCTATTCATTACAAGCTATTTATCTTCTCAACATCAGAAGACAATTCCTAAACTGCTTCCATCTCAGTGGATTATACACTAATAGAGCAGACACTGATGCACTTATTCAAGGGAGATCATAATATATTGATAACATATAGCAGCTGAATTTCTACTAAATTTTTGTCTTCTTTTCAGAGCTATAATAAAGTCCCCAAATTTGAAACATGAAGGACAGCTACTGAATGACAATGTTTTCCATGTCAATCAGGTTCCATTAGACCAAATGTGATCTCTCTGCTCTCCAAAAATTATGCTTACAATACAAGCCCATGAAGCGAGACAGGTCTATCATGAGTACCAAATAAATATAATTTTTGTAATCTTCCTTTTTTTTTGATACTGCAACCCAATAAGTTAGGTGACCATTTCAATTTGACTTGAATAAAAATATATACTTCTAATCAGTTCATAACATACACCATTTACTACTGTGACAAAGTACTTTTGAGCTGCTACCTCTAAAAGGCATTAACAAGCTTATTGTTGGAACAGATTTAGGAGAAAAGATACAATCAAAGCTGGAAAGGGATATAAAGTGGGTCCTTCCTCTAACTGCTCACTGAGGCAGCAGAGAACTTTTCAGCTGTATGCTTTTAGCTCTGCCAGCATGAACATATTTCTTTCCCTGTTCTGAGTAATCAGTGAGGAGCCTTCTCTGTATTTGGAGTCTTTATCATAGGTGAACAGTGACCAAATGGTGAAACGGAGATAACAACACCAAAAGTGAATAGCAATGCATGTAACACCAGAGAAAGGAGTGAGTGGAAAATGACAAGAAAACACCAGGGCAACAGTGAAAATGAGAAGATAGAAAAGAAAAAAACATGGTTAAACAGAGGACCCTGGAGGAGCCTGTACAGAAGAAATGCATTTTGAGGAAAGGAATTTACAGAATGAAAATATTAAATTTGAAGAAACAGAAATATGTGACACAGAAGAATTAAAAAATAATAACACAGTTTCAAGAGGGAAAACATTTAAATCTGGAAAGCAAGTGAACAAAGTGTTGGTGAAGAGATGCTGTTCTGGTCATCTTTTTAATCAAATTATATGCAGAGTCACTTTACTGAGTCTCCCTTTTATACTTCTGGCCTGCTGCAAAACTACTCTGAAAAATCCTGTCTCAGTTACTTTCACTTTCTTGCCCAGTCATTCTCATTACTCGTTCAAAGGGAGCCACAATGTAAAAAAAAATAAGCAAAGTCATCAGCTTCACTGCATTTTATATAGATCCACAAATATGACTGTCATGTGAAGTTCTTGACAGGATAAAAAAAAAATTAGCAGAAATTGGGAAGGAAGGTGGTTATCTATTGTTGAAACATGACTTTGAAAAGAGGAAATGTGCTCTACCTATAAGGAAAACATGACCAAAGTTTAGGTAGAGTTTTTAATTCTTATGTTGCTCCATTTTTATGCATTTCTGTTCTTTTCAGAATTTGACTATCAGCAGTGCAGCAGAAGCACCCTTGAAATAAATTGAAAAATACAATGAATAATCATAATAAAATACTTTATTCTTGTCATTAAGAATGTGAGGAAAAGAAAAAATATGTTAGTATGTACACCACTGTGTTTTGAGACAATAAATTCTGTAACTTAGTAATATCATGGAAGCAATTTCTGAGGGAAAAATTTCATTACTTTCTTTAATGAAACATGAGAGCATGAATGTATAAAGTCAGGAATAGATGAATATTTTATTTTTACAGAAAATTCAGATGCACTATTGTTGATTGGTCTTTGCTGTACAACAGCAGAGACATATCTGCTGCACAAGATGTTTAACCTAAACTGTATTTTTCAATAAAGTTTAAAGTATCCCAATTCTTCCATTGATGCCAGTCTGGAGATGAATTCAGCCCTTTTCAACCTTTCCACATATGCCTTGAAAGATTTGCAAACCACTGAAACATTGATTTTGTTATTTTCAGAAAAACAATTTCAAGTGTTTGCTAAATAATATATTTTACAGATACCCTATATTTGACATTCAGCATGCAAAGGTTTCAATGGAAACAGAATTCTTTGAATACTTTCTATGAAATGGTCAAAACTAAGTTCTGCAAATATTAAATAACTTGAGGTTTCCTTGCTTAAATTTTGAAAATACTTAAGTTTAAGAAGCCTTAATAAAGTGAAATATTAATGTATAAATTTGTTTCCAAATGCACAATATTATCCTTATTTATATCTTCATCACATAATTTGATATAAAGATCACTGATAAGATGCAATAGTTTGTTTTTCTCTCTTGTCTTTGTTTATATGAAATATGGATATTGAGTAGCTCTTTCCTGCTCTTTAGAAAGTAAGAACACCTAGAAAGTAGTTGCCATAACTGGCTTTAAGAGTAAATCATTGGCATATTGGCACTTCTGCACACTGATAAGCCATTCTAAAAGAGACCATCTGCAAAGTTAGAACTGTAGTTGTCAAGTGCTACTTTATTTAAATGTACAGAGGATGTCTGGGCCGGGCACATCTCTAGGATGGAGGATCACTGCCTCCCTAAGACTGTGCTCTGTGGTGAACTCACCACTGGCTGATGCAAGAGAGAAACTCTGGAGAGGAGATAAAAGGACTCCCTGAAACAACAGCTCAGCCTTGGCCATATTGACAATCAGAGATGGATTTAAGCTGTAAATTCCAGAATCCAATGCATTGCACAAAGTCTGGGAAATTCTGAAAGTAAGTTAGTTTAGTCTTGGAGTCTTATTTGTCAATAACATATTGCTGAATTATGCATAAAAACCTGCAAAATAAAGTTCTTAATGTGAAATGAATATACAATATTGTTAATTTAAGATATGTAATGACCAAGTATTTAAAGATTAACTATGTGTTTCTTTGGAATTTGCTTTCAGTGCTTTCTTGTAATATTATACTACAATAAAGTCTGAAGAGTTCTGTCTAATCTGTTGAAAGAGGTATTGTGTTAGGGCTAACAACAGAAGACCTTTGTTCTGTTGAATATCCAGAATCATAACAGAATTTTAAAGTAAATGGCAATGAGAAAATCATGAGGAACCTTAGGCTTAAAGAACTGAACATAGATAGCTCTGCAGGTAAATCATGCTAAGTTAAATTCTCAATTTGAGAACCAGACAGTATTAGAAAAGGGCATTCTGTCTGTAAAATAGATCAAAGGGATGAAGATCACAGAGAAAAGTAGTCCTTTTTCTGCTTGGGATGTTATTTGATTGGGATTGTGTGATCATGGTTATACTCCCTATGTTTAATAACAGTATGTCCTAGCAGATACCTTAAGCAAACTGAGAATAAAAAGGCAAAACCTAGAAAGTTCACATATTCACTAGGATCTGCTCCTCAGTCCTCCTGAGTCTCCTCACTCAGACATTTTTTCTCTGTACTCTACAATTGTTAACTCTTCAATATAATAAACTAAATATTCCCTCATGCTGTCCACTCTCAAAAAGATGTCCATCATTAAAAACTGTGGTTATTCATCAGGAGGAAAATTACAATGAAGAAGCTAAGCTATCTCAAAAGCATTAACCTGACATCCTATAAACCTGAAGATAAATGATCACTTTCATGCCCACAATGGCTTTAATTGAGATTAGATACAGCACAGTCAGTACAGGTAATTCCAATTTTTGACTACGGTTTTTATCACATCTGAGGTAAAATTTTAGTACCGTAGGTCATATTTTCAAAATAGTAAACAAATATTTTGTGGGTTTGTTCTAAAAATAAATATTTAAAATTAAATCTGCAAAACAGTAAGTTTTTCTGTTTTAATGTTTTAGAAAGAAGCCCTGGAACTACCTTTAACCCACAAATTTCATAGAATTGGGGGTTTGGCATTTGTTTGTTTGTTTGTTTGTTTGTTTGTTTGTTTAATAAAAGCCCTAAATACCATTTTTAATTCTGCACTGTGTGCCTCCATGAAGATCAGCTGTAATGGCTATTTTTCAATGTCACAGTTTTTATTTTAACATTCTTCAGCTTTGAAGGATGCATGTCTGCCCTTTTCATCAGAAAAATGGTAGGCTTCTAAAAAAGAATAAGCTGGAAGTACTGTAAATAAACATTGTTATAACAAGTATTGTGGCTATGATTCTTCTTTAGCAGTTCTGTAAACAAGGAACAACTGTTATCACTCACTGCAGTAGCACCTTTGTGAAACAAGATAAAGGAGGATAATAACCATCCTTTTGGTTTTAAAAGTATGCTTTCCTATACTTGTAGTAGCAGATATTATTACTGAAATTTAAAGTGTATCTTAAACCCTGTGCTTAACATATTTTATTTCAAGAAGTATATTAAAGAACTAGGAAATTCAAAAGAGGAATAATGAGATGATCACAGATATGGAACAGCTTCTTTGTGGGAGAGATTAAATGAGACAGTGACAAGTATTTTATAGGTAAAAGTTATATAATAAAAAATAGGAAGGAAAAACCTGGGAAAAAAATCCCAGTGAGCCCAATATGAAATTGCCAAGTAGCAAGCTTAAAACAAACTGCAGTATTTTTCAACACAACATGAAAAGGACTTGGGTGAACAATTGTAACATTTTAACAAGAAGTCAGTAAGTGTAAAAAGTTCAAAGATGGCATTAAGAAACTAATAAAGAACATTGGTAGTGTCAAAACCAAGGACCTAAATGCAACACCATCTCTGGAATTATGTGCCATACTGATTCACAGAAGCTTAGAGAAAATAGGAAAGAAATGATCTTTTTTTCTCACCTTCTTCCTCAAATTTTTATTCTAAACACCTAGTGTACTGGCCATTCTGTAGTCAGAATTCTGAACTGAACAGAAAATTGTGATCCAATTTGAAAGTTCTTATGTCCATGTAATATTGACTGTTACAGCTCTGCAGATGCTCATACATTATCTAGAGAAATTATTTTTCTTCCTAGTACCATTATAGCTTTTAGTTTAAAAAGAGGTAGTTTAATTTAAAGGTAATGTACTTTGCAGTACACTTCTGCATCTGAAAATGGATTATGAACTAGACTAGAGTCGCATCATTTCTTAATATAGAACTTTACTTCTAGATTTATTTTACACATCTAATCATACTAAAATTTATTACACAGGGAAAAAAGTTTCTTTATGCAATGTGTTAGTTATATCTTACAAATTACAATGGTAATGGTCTCAATGAGTTTTAAGGGTCATTTACCTTCCATAACCTTATTATTTCTTTACATTCACAAGACATTTCACATACTAGGGGCTGACTGGTATAGTCATTGTATGCTGATGTCTATTTAAGTTAGTATAGTCTTTTTACCAAATCTCTACTAAAACAGTGGTGATGTCCGGATAGAAAACTGCACAGCTGTAGAGTTAATGGGAACTGCCAGTAACATGATGTTACGAGTTTTTTTAATGTCTATATGTTTGAGACAACCTTTCAATATAAATGATATGCCTGAAGTAATGCAGGCAGAATCTGATGTCATATGAAACACTGTAAGTAAGAAGACAGGCATGTAAGCAAAGAATGGTTGTCCAAAAAGTGAAACATATTAAATCCAAATAAGTATACTTGAAAAAAAGCAAAAACATATATATATATATATATATATATATATATATATAAATCCCACTAAAACAACCAATCTTATCTGAAATGAAAGGAATCTTTCTCTCTGGCAGAGTTGAGAAAATAGAGCAAGTAAAGACCATTTTGTTTGCCAAAGGAAGATGAAGTAAAAGAACTAAATTTCACATTACAGTGAGACGGAAAATCAAAACAGCACTTCTGATGTAACAGTTTCAAATAAATGTGTGCAAACACAGTTCCCACTTTTTTTAGTTTATTTTTTATCCCTTTTCTCAGTATAATTAGATGTTCATGTTCTTCTACTAGACAAAAATATGTTTTTAAAATGTAATATCATGTGCTTAGAATCAAATAAGCTAATCCGGTAGTTGAATACCAGCTGGAAATTAAACTCCAAATAAGCCACTTCCCTTCCCCTTGCCCCCTTCAGGTAAGAAAGCGACAAGGCATGGGCTAGGGATTGAGATAAGAACTTACTGAAAGCAAACAGCAATGGAATAAGAAACACACAGTAACAGCAGCAATAGTAATAACAAAAGAATGCAAAAAGAGAAGGTGCTTTACACACAAAAGGTGTTCATCACCTTGACTTTGTTTCATGTGACTGCTGGGACCAAGAAAAGATGGTGCTTTTTCCTGCACCCAGTGCCACATGGTTTACCCAGACAAAAACAAGATGGTAAGTGCTCCCCACAGCTGGCTCCCCGCCCCATCGCCGAGCCCAAGGCAACAGAAAACAACAACAGACAAACCTCTGAAAGCTGGATCATCTGTATCACACCACATCACCACCTCAGATGTTGGGCATGATTCCATGTGGCTGCTATCGGTGCTGCTGCTTTTGACCACTCTGCCCTGCTCCACCTGGCTCCACTTGATTCCTTCTGACTTGGCTCACACTTGGTTGAGCCAAATCTTGTCTCTGCACTCAGTTCCACATGGCACTTCCCGCGCTGGTGCCAATTTTCAGCACCACATCTTGGAGATGCATCTCAGAAGAATGGGTAGAAGACA
Organism: Pithys albifrons albifrons; assembly: GCF_047495875.1. Lineage (NCBI taxonomy): Eukaryota > Metazoa > Chordata > Aves > Passeriformes > Thamnophilidae > Pithys > Pithys albifrons. The sequence continues at coordinate 19,814,814 of NC_092459.1, read as the reverse complement.
GGCAGCAGCAGCAGAGGTTCTGCAGGGGTGATCCCAACAACCTTCCTGCTGGAGAGAGGGAGGCAGAGGGAGGCTCACCTTTTCTTCCCTCCCAAACCACACCTCCCAGCAACGTCATAGCTGGTATAGAATAATAGGGTACCCACACCCACATGGTGCAAAACTCCACCCCGTCTCTGCAACCAGGACAGTTAACAAGTCTGATTTCTTGTTCTTTGTTTCACATTATATCTTCAGTGTGAGATTGTGTGTGTGTGGCTCGACTTTGCGAACGAAGATTTGGGAAGGGCTGTCCCCACGTGGGTGTGCCCTTCCAGCCTGCGCAGTGGATTTTAGGTGAGGCTCAGCGTGCGCAGAACTGGCCCCACCATTCTTTAAGTCCTGAGGTTCATCTGCCACGGCCGAGCGAGCTTGGACAGTGACAGTGAAGTCCTCAGGACTAGAACCTACAGCACCTGGCATTTCCCAGGAGGTCTCCCATCCAAGTACTAATCAGGGGCTGATCCTGCTTAGCTTCCGAGATCTGATGGGATCAGATGTCAGGGAGGCATTTAACTGCCTAGTGTGAGATTATCACATGTATTCTTTCTTCTTTTTTTTTTTTTTTGGTTAATAAGGCTTATTGTCAAAGCCTAAGTGGTGCTACTTGTAACTTCATGATGGTTCAGAGAAAATTCTATGGTCTAGGAGAAACAGCATGAGAAATTGTGTTGTTTTACCCACATTTGCCATTTCAACTGCATGATGTAACTCCCATAGCTTGTAAGGAAATACATGTTAAACTACTTGAGCTGATAACTTGATTTAAAAAGGAAATTTAATACTGTATTTTGAAAGGACATCTTTACAATTATTTCAGATTACACCTTGGTTGCTCTTTACACTTATAGAAATTTCTGAGAACTGGATTAGACTATATCTGATACAACTGTTTTGGTGGTAGCTGTTATCTGAATATTCACATAAAATGGTTTTAATCTCAAATCTGATATTGTATTAGAGGAGGCACACAGCAGTCACTGAAATCTCCAGATTTTCAATTGTGTAACTATGAGAGCTCCTCAATTATTACATTTTTTGTACTATTCATCTAATATAATGCTGTAGTCCATGACAAGATTTTATTTAAAGTGACTTTTTTCCTATTCACTCAGCTACCATATTTTCTTCTTTCTTTTATATCAGACAACAGCTACAGATAGAAATATGAATAAGTGAAGTGAGTTCTCTGACTTTAAGACAATGAAGCAAATGTGGTAATATATTATTTCTTCATGAGCATGGTAGAAGGCACTCTTCATGGAGAGTGCAAAACAGCTGAAGATTAAAAAACAATTTTGAGAAAATTAGTGGAAGAATTGGACTTTTTTTAATCTAGGCTAAGGTTAAAAGATAAAATAGGAAATTAGCATTAGAATAATTATGCAGTCACTTCATTTGTACAAAGCTATGTGAATATCAAGCCAAATCACTAAGGAAGATTTCTAATTCAAGTAATTTGGTCAAAGTTTTACTCAAGTAAAATATAGCGACTTAACCTTTCCACATTTCTAATGTTTAGTATGAAGTTAGAATCGACTATTAGGAATTTCTATATAATGGTACTTAACTGTAAATATAAGAAAATTGAGATATCAAGAGAAATGTTAAACTTTTTGTACTAAAATCAATTTAAAAATGAGTTGGACAGAAGGTCAAGTTTCTTATTTAATTTAATTGTCTGCTTATAGACAACACCTTGACATAAATGAGCAAAATAATTTCATAATTTTTCAGCAGATCCTGAGGGTTGTGTTCCAAAAAATCAAAACATCTCTGAAAGCTATTTGACCTTGTGCTTCCTTTACTTTTAGGAGCTCTTGGCTACATTAAATTTTAAAGCTTAGCTATGTGAAAATTTTGGCCCAGACTATTTTAATATCAGTGGTGATGCCACTTGGACTGTAGTGAGTTAAACCTGGTTGGTTGCCAGGTGCCCAGAAAGCCATATTTTCCAAAAGTGCATTACTTTGCATATAACTTTGCAGCTGACAGATTGCAAACAGATACACTGTGTCAGTTTGAGCCACTCATACTGCACTGCATCATTTACTATGAAAGAACAACTCTCAAAAATAGGAAACATTAATTGCAGGATCTAGAGAAACAGTGTCATGTAAAAATTATAGTCATTTTCTACTGCAGAGCACAAGACTAGCTAAATATTTGCTCCCCAGACACATGCAAAATCTAAAAGATGTTGTGTTGTAGTATATGGTTCAGGACTGCACCCAGCAATGATTGTGGCATAGCCTCCACATTATTCTGTTTGTGCTAGTATGTCATAGTGAATACAAATATTTGTTTACAGTCTTGAAAATCCTTCTGCAAGATTCCTTAGTCAGCATTTTAAACCAAACCAGGTCTGAACTTGTTAAAATTATGTCTATTTGCACTTCTGTGTAGAAGATTTTAGAACTGAGATGCACTTAAAATTTCAATATTAATAATATAAAACATTAATTTTGACATTTGGCACAAATTTAATGATATATAACAGTCTTGGGTTGTGCTGGCAAAATGTCAACTGCCCAACACAGAGTGTTAGAGTCTCCCTCCCTCTGCTGAGAAAAGGGAAAAAGGAAAAAAACCCCTTCAAAACAGGTTAAACTTAAAACTAACTATATATATACAGAAAAAAGAAAAGTAAAAGAAACTACAATATAACACACACTTACAGAAGTTAGATATAACAAAAAACCTCCCCATCAAACACAAATCTCACTATTTTAAATACAAATCACACTAGAGAACTCAAATCCCCAGAGACAGACCCAAGCAGAGAGAAAGACTAAGAACAAACATTTTGCTTCCCTAAGATAACATGACGGTGAGCCAGTGCTGGGCCCGGGTCTTCCGTCCCTCCTGGGACGGCACAGTGCGTCTTTCTGGGACCACAGCCATGAAGGAACTGACCAAGACACTCCCACACTGGCTCCTACACTTCGAGATGATGTCAGAATATGGCAGGGATACTACTGGCCAGTAGTCAGCTGTCAGCTGGCCTAGCCCAGCTCAAGTCAGCTGATAGTCTCAGGCCCAGTCTGAAATCTAAAGCCTAAATTTAGGCCTACCCAGCTAAACCCATAACAATAATCATGCATACATAAACACTCTTATAACAAATATTCACTACCAAAATGTTAAATATAAATTGTTCCAAATATAATTTGGTCACTCAAATGAGTATTTCAAATATAATAGAAAACAGTAATCACAGGAGCCTTGAAAGTGTTAACAATTTTATTATGGAAAGCATTCTCCTTCAGAAAAACCTCTTCAATTATTCCCAAAGTTTTTCTATCACTTACTGTTTGTCCTCTTTTCAGTGTGTGTACTTTTTGGCCACATACAATTTTGCATTCATTACAGGAGGAGGCATACCATGCACAGAATGATAAAGAAGTTTATAAAGAACATAATTCAGTGACTGATGGGCCCAAAGGGCTACACCTGCCAAAATGCATTAGCTATTGTGAAGTGATGTAACAAACTATGATGCAACTCACTTGATAAAATATAGTATGTCACTTAGGAATTAAATGAACAAATGAAAGATTAAAATTAGAAAAAGCCTAGTAGGTAAAGAGTTGCAATTTTAACTTCTAGGTTTTTTAAAAGAAGATGAAATTATGTTCACTGTATAACAGATGGGTGTCAGGTGATCTGTTAAGGAGTTCAAGATGAGTGGTGTTCTGGGTACTCCCAGAGTGCTGAATCATCCTGCTTATGCCAGGAATGAAGACCACCATCTTGTAGGAATAGGAATATGGCCAGAAAAACAAATATATAGAATGTATTGATATAACTTACTATAAAAATAAAAAAGAAGTGAATAATTCATAATACACTCACAACACAATTAAAAATGCTACGCCGTGAGTTATTCAGAGATGTTTAGCCCTAATATCTGAATACAAAGTAGACAATTGACTCTGTAAGTATGAGTTACTAGTCTAATTCTAGAAGACAGAGACTCTTCTCTATCATTTGGTCAACCTTGAGTCGAGAGAAAAATCAGACAGGTAACCCTTTTCCAGTTACTGAAAATAAAAAAAAGCCTGTATATTATTAATACAGTAGATCATAAAAGTAACTGTTAGAAACTGATTACTGCTGTATTTAGGCAAGAATGCAAAACACACTCATACTCTACTAGAATCCGATAAACAAAATATTTGGGAAAGAAAATAGATTAAAATACTCTGTGTGAAGTCTCAAGCAGAACTGATTTGTACTAATTTGTGTACTCGGTTGTAAGATAAAGAATTCTGAAATTTGAAACAGTATAACTACACCTTCTTTTTATTGTGATTTGGATTGTGATGATGATGATGATGATTGTTATTATTATTATTTTACATTGCAAGAATTGCAAGAGATTCTTGAGATGTTTTGCAAACCAGGGAAAAGTTAGGAATGGTCCACGAAACGTCATACATTTTCCATTAGTAACAAGAGGTTCCTCCACTAGCTCTGCTGATTTTAAAATGTAACCTTATGCTGAGGATAGGATTTGCTTTGGCACTTAATCATGACAACTTACTGTTTTACACTGGACTGCTTCCATGCTAAATAAGAGAAACTACATTTAATACTGATTTTTGCGTTGCAAATAGCATCTGTCTTAGCCTCCATCAGATACATAGTCTTGCATTCTGACATAAAAAATTATCCTCAGACAGCAACACAATTACTGTTAAAATCCAAACAAAATACCACACATCAATGGAGATACGTAAATAAAATGCTGACACTCATTTAAAAGCTGCAGCATTTCTGATATACCTTTTGACAAAGATGAATACTGGATAATGTCATGTGAAAAGGGGAAATTTCCTCAACTATTAGTGTGGGGAGATTTTCTTGACCCTTAGTAATTTATTTATCTGCCAATGCCCGAAGAAGCTGATACTCTTGTGCCTAATGAGTCTGCCAGTGTAACATTCTGGGAATCCTTCACTGAACAGTCCTGCTGGATCAGTGGGTGATCTGACTGCTTTTTCAGAAGGCTAAGACAACAGCATAGCGAGAACACTCAGCTGGTCTTCCCAGTTTATTTGGGTGTGTTACCTGCTGATGGCAACTGCCAGTGCTTGTGAAGAACTCAAACAGTTTACAGAGGAAAACTTTTTATTAATACCAAAATTGTAACAGGTTAATAAGGTTCAAAGATTGATGGCGATTGTATCTGACTGCAAAAACATATTTAAAGCAATGTACAGAGAAGTTCTAATTGAAGAATTGCTTGGGAATGGTGAATACCTAATATTCAGTTAATTCTGGATGAATTTGCACAGTCAATATGGGACTCCAACCACATTGTCTGATTGGCCTATACACTTTTAATTTACAGAGTCATAAAGCTTTCAGGAACTGGCATTGGAGCAAAGGTGAAATTATCACTTTTAAAGGACTGAAAATTGAAAGATTGAGCTGACTAGCATTTTTCTGTAACAGTAACAAAGAAATAGTAATTTGTTGAATACAGAAAAGGAAGACATGCCTCTGCTGTTTCCTTGTTAATAATAAGTGTGCTTACCTTTGATTCATTTCAGCTTTTTTCTGACTGGTGGGAAATAGGGTCTTCTGCAGCAGTGAGGGGAGGTACCTGAACATCTCTCGCTGAGCAGCAGCAATGAGAACGGTATAGTGATTTGGCAGTAAGGGTCAGAGGGGACACAAAGACAACTAAAAGTTCTGTCTAAGTGTTCATGGGACCTCTGGGTTCCTGGGGCCTCTGATCTGCCTTCACATTGTATGAAAGTGATGATGATTCACAGATATAATCCCAGGTACCAGCTGAAGCAACCATTCTTGTTTTGCTGCAGACCTAATCCAGATGTAGCCCAAGGAGGGATATTCTTCTGCCCAAGTTCTGAGCCATTGGGTGAAGGAACAAGGAGGGTAAGAAAGCAGACATTGTAGTATCCAATAGAGAAAACAGAAAATAAAAAGTCTTTGGAGTGGGGCTTGGAGAGGAAAAAAAAAAACACTGAGAACCATGTTGCATACAGGAAGGAACAGTTAGAGGCAGCATTCAAACACTTATCTGGCATGAACAGTCCCAAAATTAGCATGAGGAGGAAGACTCCTTCATTTCCAGGTGTGCATTAACAAAACAGGTTTAGGCTACTGGGAACAGCTGAAAAGAGACAAATCTCCTCAGAGCAGCAACAGAACTGCTTGAGCCAGATCCACTTGTCAGCATGAACAGGAAACAATGGTAGACAGTGGACAAAGACATCCATTTGTCAATTGTATTATCTGTCTTAGGAGGTGTGAAAGACTGAAACTGTTAGTAGCTTAAACATTGTAAAAATCACTGAAAGACTTCTGTCCACTGTGCAAAGAAACAACTGCTGACTGAAGCCCACCCCTCCCAGAAAATACCTACTAATTTGTACTGTGATAGGAACTTGAAATAAGATAAAAGTGGTACTATTGTCCAACTATCCCAAGTCTAATGAGAAGAATGTATCCACAAGTATAACTGCCTGCATTGCTAATGGCTCCATCAGACTACAAGCTGGGTGTTGAAGGAGTTCATGAACAAGGTAAGGAAAGAGACAAATCCTTCGAGGCAGGGTAGTCTTTCCTTGTCCTTACACAAAAGACTCAGCTGTGTGTCTTGGATTGAGCTGGCAAACTGCCAACCCTCCAAGACAGATGGTCAGAGCCTCCCTCCCAACACCAAGGAAAGGGAGGAAAAGAGAGGGGAAAAAAAACTTAAGGCCACGTCTGTGCTAAAACTACATATATTTTACAGAAAGAAAGAGACAACGAGAAGAAAGTATAAGTACACACTCACACAAGTTAAAAGCAACATGGAACAATTCCTTACTTCTCAATACACACACACATTTCACTATTTTAACCCCAAATTATCTTAGAAGACTCAGTCTCCAGAAAGCCAGACTTGAGCAGAGAGAGAACCCACAACAAACATTTTACTTCCCAAAGTAATTGCTGGGCCAGTGCTGGGCCTGGTCCTCCCCATCTCTCCTGGGACTGCCCCATGTGTGTCCTCTCGGCAAGAATGCTGTGGTGTGACTGACTAAACCACTCCCATGCTGATTCTACTTCCCTAGAAAATGATGTCGTAATATGGTATGGAATAAAACACTATTGTCTAGGAGAAGTCAGCTGTTGGCTTAGCCCAGCTTAGATCAGCTGACAGCTCCAGGCCTAATCTGAACTTCAAAAACTCAAATCTAGGCCCACCTAGGTGAACCTATGACACTGTGATAAGTCCCCTCCCCTCCAGGGAAGCACTGGGACATTCACATGAAGTCTGAAGATATTAATTTCTGCTGAGGGGCCATAATGGACAATAATTGAATCAACTGCACTGATGTACAGGCAGCTGTAAAATCTTAGAAAGTGTCAAAAACTTCTGAAATGCCCCCTGATCCACTATGACATCATCCAGTGTAAAACTCTCTACCCTAGGGGAGATTTCAGGGCATTTCCACCTAGCTTAAGCATAATATAAACCCCTATGGACTCCCACGTTTTGTGAGCTTGCCTTACCACTCTGGGCTTCCTTTGATGGAGCCAAACTGCACCATCACTTCAACAAGTCTGGTACCCTCACCAGTGAGAAGACCAGAAGAGGACCAATGCAATACTGCTGGAATCCACATAGTGGTGGTATTTTTTTACTTAATCTATCTCTCTGTCAATCTCTCCCCCTTCTCTCTGTCTTTCCAGTTTCTTTCCTCTCTACTTCCCACTTACTATTTAATAAAAATCCATACTATTGACTGGGTGGCATATGGTCTCGTTTGCACTTAATTTGGGCACAGGCACCTCTCTAATAATTTCAATAACCAGATCATTACAAGAGGTTTATTGCCAGCCAGGAGTTCAGGTGCAGAAGGCTTATATAGATGATGCTGTGAGATCCCCCACACACAAAGCAGGACTCTGAGCCTATGTTAGTATAGGATAAGATAAAAAGTAAAGGTCCTTTAATATCAGGCCGAAGGCCCACAGGAATACATGATGACATGCACATGCCCCCCAAGTCCCAGTTTCCATGGCTTTTATAATATGATCCCTCCAATCATTACTTTACACATTTCTCAGTCCAGCCCCAGTCCTACCCCTGTTCCAAGCCCCAGGAATTGGGTCTGGGGTCGTTGAGACCCTCTGTCTTCATCAGCTCCTCTTCCTCGGGCTGCTGGAGTTCTTTCAATGTTCTGAGTACCAAGGTTGTTTACTTATGTTTATGTCTTGCTCTGCAGGCCTTCTGATATTCTTTAGCCCTTTACCTTGAAGAGAGTCTAAATAACTAAAGGAATTTGAACTACTGATAAATGCTAAGGGTTAGGATATATAAACAATGAACTTAGGCTGCCAGAATACTAGTACATTAAATCTACATTTGCTACAGCTACAAGTACTTCTAAAATCTATAAAAATGGAAAAATAAAAAAATCAAAAACCCCTTCGGCATCAGAGACATTGCCAAGATTTATCCGGTTTGCACAGAATCACACAGAATCAGAGAATAAGCTGAGTTGGAAGGGATACAAAAGGATCATTGAGTCCAACCCTTAGCCCTTCACAGGACCACCCCCAAGAGTCATGCCAAGTGCCTGAGAGTATCATCCAGACACTTCAACTCTGGCAGGCTTGGTGCTGTGACCACTTCCCTGGGAAGCCTGTTCCAGTGCCCAACCACCCTCTGGGTGAAGAATCTTTTTCTAACATCTAACCTAAACCTCCCCTGACACAACTTCAGGACATTCCCTCTTATCAGAGAAGAGGATCAGTGTCTGCCCCTCCTCTTCCTCTCAAGAGGAAGTTGCAGACTGCAATGAGGTCTCCCCTCAGTCTACTCTTCTCCAGGCTAAACAGACCAAGTGCCCTCAGCCGCTCCTCATACAGCTTCCCCTCAAGGCCCTTCACCATCTCCATTGCCTTCCTTTCCTCTAATAGCTTAATATCTTTCTTATATTGTGGTAATCAAAACTGCACACAATATTCAAGGTGAGACTGCCCCAGTGCAGAGCAGAGCAGGACAATCCCCTCCCTCGACTGTCTGGTGATGCTTTGCCTGATGACCCCCAGGACATGGTTGCCCTCCTGGCTGCCAGGGCACTGCTGACTCCTCTTCAACTTGCCATCAGACAGGATCCCCACGTCCCTTTCTGTGGCACTGCTTTCCAGCATCTCATTCCCCAGTCTGTACAAACATCCTGGGCTGCCCCATCCCAGGTGCAGAACGCAGCACTTCCCCTTGTTGAATTTCATATGGTTGGTGATTACCCAGCCCTCTAATTTGTCAAGTTCTCTCTGCGGGACCTTCCTGCCTCTGAGGGGGTCAACAGGTACTCCCAGTTTTGTGTCACCTGCAAACTTGTTTAGTATCCCTTCCAGTTCTGCGTCCTAGTAATTTATGATGATGTTGAAGAGCACAGGGGCCAAGATGCAGCCCTGTGGATCCCCACTAGTGACAGGTCACCCGTCTGATGTTACCTTATTCACTATTACCCTCTGTGTTCGACCCATGAGCCAGTTGCTCACCCAGCACAAGATGTGTTTATCCAGCTGTGTGCTGGACATTTCGTCCAGAAGGATCCTGTGAGAGGCAGTATTGAAAGCTTTACTGAAATCTAAAGAGATTACATCAGCTGACCCTTCTTGATCAACTAGGTGGGTTACCTTGTCATAAAAGGTATTCAGGTTTGATAAGCAGTGTTGCTTATTATTGTTTATGTGGCACCAACACCACCACCAAGGGAGAACCTGAGTCTAGGACTGCAAAATTATAACAAAGTGTCCTTTGACTGGCTAATGATACTGGAGTGATATAGAGAGGATATAGAGAAGATGGATATACATTTTTCTTAGAACTTCACAATGAAAGGTCATGAGGCATTGACTATGGACTGGAACAAGACAAATTCCAATTAGATGTTAGAAATAATCATTTCACCATGAGTGCAATCAAATATTTGAATAAATTGCTCACAGAGTTTGTGTAATCTCTATCTGTGAAGAGGTTAATAGTTGGCTTTATATGATCCTGAATAATATTGTCAGACTTTGAAACTGGGTTTAACTTCAAAGTTGTGCCTTGCTCTGAGCAGGATATGGTGAAGGACCACTGGAACTCGAAAGAGAAACGGAAAGAAGAAAAGAGAAAGAAGAAAGAAAGGAAAGAAAGAAAGAAAGAAAGAAAGAAAGAAAGAAAGAAAGAAAGAAAGAAAGAAAGAAAGAAAGAAAGAAAGAAAGAAAGAAAGAAAGAAAGAAAGAAAGAAAGAAAGAAAGAAAGAAAGAAAGAAAGAAAGAAAGAAAGAAAGAAAGAAAGAAAGAAAGAAAGAAAGAAAGAAGAATACATGAGATGAAGGAGACTAAGTGTATTTCCAAAGTTTGAGATCTTAAATACAGGCTGTGGAGCTATTTGTTTGTTTTTAATTTAATTTATTTTTGTTTTTACTTTATTTTTTTGTAAACTTTTTAACAAGTAACCTCAGTTCATAAGCTGCCAAGAATTATGTTACTGAAAAAAATGAAAGAGCAATAAATTTACAGGAAATAAAGATAAAAGTAATGTTTTAGGTAACAGTGAAAACTACTAGGGAGCACAGAAAACTGAAGTGTAATATTTGTCCAAAAATCACAAACATATTTTTTAAAAATAATTTTGACTTACAGAAAAATGTACTATTAAAGATATTTAAATTCACTGGAGAAAAGTGTTTGCAACAAGCAGAAAATCAACATTTTTCAATTCCTTAAATACATCATGTATTTTATAATAATCTCAATAGAAAAGTATTTCAAACTGCATGCTTGTCTAGTCTGTTTCTCTACAGAAATGAATGCCGTCACTGCTAAGCAGCTACTGTACTCAGAATACCTTTCATGCCATTTGAGTTTAATTTCACAACATTCAGAAAATAGGTGAATTAGTGGCCTTGAAAAATCTGAGAGAGGTGGCTTCTGGAATAGCATGATATGCAGTTATATTTAAAGGGATTAGTATGATTTAACATTGTGAATGAGAGTAAATAGCTTTGGAGGGAAGTAATTTAATTAAAGTAAGAGTTTAAAAGGTAAACAAGGGAATAAGAAGTCAGAGAAGTGACAGAAATGGAAGGATATCAGCAGGCTTATTGGCTTCAGACTGTTGACTTAATGGGGGAAAATCTGCATTTCGATTTTAAATGTGGTCCATCTTTCTTTGATCAAATATAGACAGGGTAACATATGAAAAAAAAAAAAGAAAAAATAACCAAAGCAACCATACAAAGATGTAAAAAATATTTTAAATCTTGTTCTGGGTATCTCAGCTCTGATTCTCAGCAACACTGGCTGCACTAAAGCACCAAGCCATAAGGCTCTTTTGCAGTTAAATCAAACATAAGATACCTAAGATCTACAGACTTTCTGAGTGACCTTTAGAATTTTCAGTGTAGATAATTTAAGAATTTACCTGACTGCATTTTCTAAATTCTCTTTACTCAGAATAGGTAAAGATATACTGTCTATACACCAAACAATCCAGGAAGATTGATATTAGAAGGATGCAGTTATCATTTGAAAGTTCAATATATGGCTCAGGCAAATGTAAAGGTTCAGGTACATTTACAGACACAAAAAGAAAAACAACTAGTTTTGGTCCTTTATATTTTTACACTGACTTGTTGTATTTTCAGATCCCTACAAGTAAGCCAAGATTGAAAGTAAAGCTGCCCTCATTGAATTTATTTCTGTTTCTGGCTCTGTAAAAGAAATAATACAAAATGCAATGTAATTTAAAAAAAAAAAGAAAAGAAAAATAAAGATGTAATACACTCCATGGAAAAACATTTTCAGTTTCACAAGACTAAGCCAACCATGCACATCCTTTGCCAGGTATAAAAATTGGCTAGGAACAGACACATGTGAAAAACCACAAGAGTAAGTGAACAAACCACTTCAGGACAGCAGTAAGCTCAAATTTTCAGGAGAAAATAAAATTACTGTTCTCCACAAAAGGTCTTGAAAGCTTGTGGAATGCTGTAGAAGAGAGAACACAGGGCCAGAAACTATACCATTTCTATGAAGGAGAAAATAAGATCAGGTTTTTGTTTGTTTTTTTGGTTGTTGTTGGTTTGTTTCGGGGTTTTTTTTGTTTTTGTTTCTGTTTGTGAAACTGAGGAATTGGAAGTCTTCTCATTGTCTTCTATCTATAAGTGAACTGGTCATCTTTTGTATCCTCCCGAGTTGTGGGGTTTAGTTGGAAGCCATTTATTCTCTGAACTACTACACAATTTTATATTTCTTGCAGTGGGACACTGAGAGAGTACGACTCATGGGAATGTTCAGAGGCATAATGCCCAGTGCTTCCACAGCAGAGGATGCTTTCAGAGCCCTGACCTAAGGGAATTTACCATTAAGCATTTTTTTTTCCTAGAAAGCGTTATGGTTTCTCTTACAAAAGAGAAATAAAGATTTCTAAGAATTAGAAATGGAAGACTGAAGGCATCAAGGACAATCAAATGTGTAAAAGTTTTTATTCTTTTCTCGGTACATTTCCATGTAGATTATGTTCTACCCAATACTGTCTCCTAGAGTTCTCATATTAAAAGATAGTTCATCCAGTCTGAGAGTCTTCAGGGATAAAAATAAGCAGTTGTTCCAATGAATTTCTGGCCTTTTTCTCCTCAATGAAGAAAATGTTCCAACGTTTCCAAATATCCAAATTTTGCAAGTACATTTTAAATTGTATTCTGTGATGACTCTGATGCCGGAGAGGTTTTTGATTTTCCAATTTTCATATTTTGTAGATTTTAGGAACACAGTAAATGTAACACTGTAGATTTTAATGGATTAATATTTAGCAGCTTATAGTATAAGGTCCTTCTATCTCTACCCCTGCTCCAGAACAGGGAGCTAAGATCTGCCAGCTAGTCTCTTTCTCAAGGTACAAGATTGGAGGATATCAGAGGGAAACATAAACACAGAGCAGAGTGACCCGAATCCCTGGAGAGTGTCCAAAGGACCTTTTGTGTGCTGAGAAAGAAGAGGTGGATGAAGACAGAGTGTCCCGACGATCCCAGCCCCAATTCAACAGGGGGTGGGAACTGGGAGGGGTCAGAGGTGGAACTGGACATGTGGACAGTAGTGACTGGATATTATAAAAGCTATAGAAATCAGAGCTTGCACACGCACATGTCGATGTATTCCTTAATGAGCGAGGTTGCTCATTAAAGTGACTGCCCTTTATCTCCTACAAAAACTTGGCTCGGAGTCTTTTTTACAGACTTTTACGGCAACACTCAAATTTAACATAGCATTTATTTTCAACGTCTGCCCAGGTAACAAGAAGAAAAAAAAAAAGGTAGTTGTTAAACTGTGGTTAAACTGTAAAAGACCTGTGAAGCTACTCCTATTAAAAGCAGTTTTAAGATTTTTCACTTTCACTGCAATATAAATCATACATTGAGATCTTCAAAACAGTCTTCATCACATTTTAATTAGTTTAAATGCTCACTAGATGATTTTCTCAGCGCTCCATTTACACTTATTGCCTGTGATGTAGGCAAGGAAATGATTGTCTGGAAGTTCTCTTTCACTCTGTGAAGATTCAACTGAGCTTAAAGATAGTCACTGTTACAGCCTGAAGCAAAATAACCAAGCGTTTGGTGATTTTGCCAAGGATCTGTTATCCAGGAATCAGTATGTACACTTGCACCCCATTAAAAACCCCTAAAACTTACACTATATGAAGACAAGTCCAGATTTGGATAAATCTGTTCATTAATGATGAAATCTGTACTTTAGTGATGAAAAAGGGGCAACCTAATTTAGATACAAAAATATGGTGATATATTTACAAGTAGAATTTAGAGTCATATTTTTTTCAGCTACTCTTCAGCATGACCAATAATAATTATGGGTAGAATAAATAAACTAGCAAGCAGGACATCCCTAAGATAGATAAAGCTTGGTTTTACTATTCCTCTTGTGCAACTCTGCATAGTCAAAATTGGCATGAAGCCCTTTAGATACTCCCCCAAACCAACAAGAACAAAAGAGGCTATTTTTATTTTAATCATACCTGCGTGAGAATAATGTTCCAAAAGAAATAAATGTCTAACAAGGAACACGGTTTCTCTGTGAAAAGGAACAGATAAGAGTGATAAAGCATGAATGTGTCAAATGGCGCATAGCACAAAGAGAGCTTGGGCAACGGAAGTTTCACCTTAGAAAGTCAGACAGGAAGAGATTTTCTTTCTCTTTTCATTGCTGCAGTATGACAGTTTGGACAATTGAGTGTATTGCCAATGAAGTTAAATGGAACGTCTGAAAAGATGACACAGAACTCTGCTTTTGTGAAAAATGTCCTGATGTAAAATTGAACTGTAAGCTAGAAAAAGAACATCACGAAAGACCAGAAGGGAACAAAGTAAGGAAATTTTGACATTTCAACAAATAAAAACCATAGTGTAAAGTATTAATTTTAAGAAAGATTTAGATTGACTCCTTTAAATACAGAACTACATCAGTATGCTTCTAAGTGAATCTTATTATTTGCATTGTATTATATAAATTATAACTCTACATATGAGGCGAATTTAAACATACTAAGGTATTCTTTTCCTTTTTTAATTTCCCTAGCTAATCCTTCCCTTCTCAAACAAATATATTTCTGTGGAAACAGAATAATTAAAAAAAAAAACAAAAACAAAACCAAAAACAAGCTGATTGGTATTTCATTATTCTTTTCTTATTGATGCTGAAGGGGTTTTTGATTTCTTATTTTCAGATTTTGTAGATTTTAGGAACACAGTTGCTGTAGATTTTTAGTGGGTTAATATTTCTGGCTTAAGTTTAATGTCTTTCTGTCATTACTCCTGCCCCAAAATGGGGAGCTCAAATTCTTTTAGTTGTTTAGTCTCTTTTTGAAGGCGCAAGATTGGAGGATATCAGAAGGCCTGCAGAACAAAACATGAACACAGAACGAAGTGACCCAGAAACCAAAACATTGAAAGAACTCCAGGAGCCCGAGGAAGAGGAGCTGATGAAGACAAAGGGTCTCAACGACCCCAGACCCAATTCCTGGGGGTTGGAACAGGGGTAGGACTGGGGCTGGACTGAGAAATGTGTAAAGTAATGATTGGTGGGATCATATTATAAAAGCCATGGAAACTAGAACGGGGAAGCACGTGCATGTCATCATGTATTCCTGTCGGCCGTAAGCCTGATATTAAAGGACCTTTACTTTTTATCTTATCCTACACTAACTTGGCTCGGAGTCCTGCTTTGTGGGGGTTCTCTCATGGCATCATTATATAAAATAGCTGATCATCTGCATTCTGGTGAGATAACTGAATGGCATAAAACAAACTGAAATAATATCAGTAGTTTTGAGTTGTATACAGTTATAACGTGATGGTGAAACTAATAACACACTTGATCAAAAACTTTCTGTATGTCCATGACTGACTGACTTTTATCCATATAAATAGTGACTAATGGACAAATGAGCACCCTACTGGGAAAACTTTTCCAGTAAAGACTGATTGCATTTGCTAGAGCCTCAGCAGTAAATGTAATAGCTTTTATAAGGTAGCTTGAATCAGAACACTGGTCTCTATACCACTTGTGTTGTAGTTAACAAGTCTCTATTCATGATTAACTTTATTTCAGGGAAATTTTTTATCCCTGTAAATCTTTCCAATGTTAAAGGCAAAGCAAAAGTGAATGTTTATTAAAATTAATCAGAAATAGAAGCAAATGTAAAAGCTAGTTTTCATTAAAGAAAATATGGAATAAGACTACATTATGTAACTTGTTCTCCACCAGGAGCTATGTTTGTATAGGTAAGACTTTAAGAATTATAATTTCACTGATATAATCAATAGCAAGAGATACAGAAATGGAATTTATTAGTTCAGATGATCACTTTAAATTAAGTTACAATGAAAAAAAATCAGTTCCTGGATTAACTAAGTGCATTTTAATGATGTCTATGTATCACTACTCCTAGCATATTTTGTTCTCTTAGGACTTTTCTTCATACTTGTTGTTGCTAAAGTTTTCTACCTTAACAGTAATTTTTCTTATCTGTAAACTGAGAACATTTCACGTTTGAAAAATAATTTACTCTAGACCCTTTCTGCAGAAAGCAGATGTCAGAGTAGTGTATTTCCATGTTCTGGAAAGTGCTGTGTTCTAAATTATTAAACAAAATGAATCTTCAAAGCAAAATTTAAAATCAAATTTCTTAGAGGCTGTTTTTCTTCTGTTTTAAAATACTATTGTTAATCCACAGGTTCAGTTCAAAAAATCTGATTTATTTACTGTGTAAAACTTTCCAGTATTTGGTTTGAGTTACCAAAAAAGAAAATAAAACTGTCATGGTCTGGGGCATATGTATAAACCCATGGATTCTTTTAATTTTATGAAGCATCTTTTATGATAGAAACTTCAGTACAGATTAGGATCTGCATTTTGCACCAAGAGTAGGTGATGTTTGGCAAGATGAATAAGGTCATCCAGGGGTAATCAAAAGAGAATATTTTTGTTCTGTTCAGAAAACATGATTAGTATTATCAAGGGCATTGACTCTCAATGAGCCTGTGACAAGAGGCTGCAGATTACCTCCAGGATTGGGTATAGAAAGATAATAAATAACCTTGTGCAAGAAAGGGTAACAGATATGTAGGACAGGATGACAGACTGCCTTCAATGGCAGCCCTTTTCAACAAAAAAGGTCATGGGAATACCACAGTTTAGTTGGTGGAAGAAGGTCAGAAGACATTTTCTTATCAGAACTGAAACTTACTGAAACTTAGACTTCCTCGCATGCAGAAGGCACTAATCATTATGCATAACAACTTAATTCTTTTGTAATAAATGCAAACTGTATAAATTCCAGAAGAGTGGTTTAGTTTGGTGTCTCTTGAAAGTACAATGTGAGTCAGAGCAAGAACAATAAAGGGAGACTCTGGAGCTGACTGATTTAAAAAGAGACTTGTTTTGAGTGGACGTATAGCTATCTCTAGAGATCCCTTCCAGTCTAGATTTTTCTTCAATTCTTTGAAAAGTACAGGAGTGTCTTACTGAATTGATTTAGGGCCAAAACTTCTGCAAAGGGAGGGCTTAATCCTAAGGAAGATTAAGGCTGATGAAAGCGTTTCAGACAGTGATTTTCAATGGTCCAGAGTTATAGACAGTCTAGAATCTCTTAAAACCCAGAGGATTTGAATGGATATGGATTTGGTCTCATAACCAAAAGCATAGATGTTACTCGAGAAATGGATTCAGACTGAGGCTGAATGGGCATGAGTAGTTGAAGCTGTATTGATGACAATTTTTCCTTTGGGTTTGAATGTAATAGCTTTCCTCAAGGCGGCAAGTACTGGATCCATCTTACCAAATTAAGCTACTTATGTTTAGTCTATGACAATCATGCACATTTTCTCTGCAAATTTTTTCCCACTCTCTGATAGGCATCTCAAGATGAGATGCAATCTATTACAGAATGAATGGCTGATGTAGGGAAAAAGCTGAGCTGTGTTGTTGTAGCAAGACGTTTTTCTGTGCCCCAGCCTGCCCACCCCTGACGTGACCCTGGGTTCAGCATCCACATACCTGGATGTCTTCTCACAGAGCTAAGGTCCACGCTCCAATGGTTAAAAGTAAGAATGGTCAGACCACTTTATTGGGGGGGTAAACAGCTTATATAGGGTTTTGGAGGGGTACACGCGAATGGGGGCGGCTCAAAGACTTTGTTCATGTGGCGGGAGGCTGCTCCCATTGGCTGGGAGCCAGTTTGCACGAGGTGTTCACGAGCCAAGCAGCCCACCTACGGCACCAACTTGACGCTGTTTACCTGTTGTCAGGAGTTGTTTACTTCTCTTTCAGGTTGCTCCAAGGTCACCCTGACCTTGCCAGCTTGTCAGCTCCTAACGTGGTCAGGCAATGCAGGGGCTGAGGCCAAACCTCCCTACCGGCTGACATGTGGATTAAGTGACCGTTGCATATGTTTGAGCAGTCCCAAACAGACATATGCATATCCATAAAGTTACATGAGGAAAACTACCCTGCATACACAACAAATACTCTGATTACGTCTAATGAGAAGAAAAAAATTGAGTAAAAAGATTCATGAATGTTTGTAGTGTACTAATTGCAGAACTGAAGATTTGAAAGATGAGAAGGTCCTGGATATAAGTGAAGCTAGAAGACTCGTAATCAAATTAATCTGGTTTATTCTATAGCTAATAAAAAAATTATTTGCGAGTGTCCTGGTTCCATCCAGGACATGGTTAATTTTTGCAGTGGCCAGAAGTGGGAATGACTAATACTTGGAGGTTATTCTACACCACTTCACATCATTGCTGGGGGTGGGGGGAGGGAAGTCTCTTTTGTTAAGGGTAGCATGGCTGTGGTCGGGTTGGGACAGGCTTCATGGTGGGCATTTTGTGCGTGAATCATTCTCTCTTTTGTACAATTTTGTTACTAATATTATTGCAATAGTTTGTTTTTTTATCTCACTGCTGTTTCCAGTAAATTATTCTTACATGAGCCCATGATCTTTATGTTTTGTGCCTCCAATTTTCCTCTCCATGCAACAGCAAGGGAGTGGGAGAAGGGGGAGCATGTGAGCGGCACATAGTTAGGAAAGTCTGAGTAGGAGAACTAAATTGGGAAACACCATTCCTAAACCATGACACTGAGATGATTTTCTGACTATTATATTAACCAAACTGTTTATGATGACTCTCTAACTCACAAATATAATTAGCAACCTTTTCTCTGATACCAAACCAGAAAAAAGTTAGTATAATCTAGTTTTAGAAGACTCTAAAAATTGCACAGCTCTCTGAGATGAAATTAATAATCCCACAGGCAAAATAAGTGGTCTAAAGATATAGACGACACAATGTATTGGTGCAAAGTTGCAGTTCTTTAGATTGTCTCCCTAGGCAATCATAAAAGATATAATTTTTTACAGGAATCAACAAAAGTCTGTCAAGGGTATTGATGCTGAAATGATGAGTTCTCTTTTTCAAAAAAGAGGAAGAGTTGTTAATATATCTCAATTTTTAGCTTAGGTTTGAAGGAAACAGTTCACAAGAGAATAAAATAAACTAGTGTGGTCAAAGGGATGACTTGTAAGAGTACTGGGCCACAGAAACGGGGTTAGAATAAAAAATGAAGAAGAAAAACAATGGCCCAATCTATAAAATATTTTACATTACTATATATAATATATAGAGAAAGAAAGAAAGAAGGAAAGAAAGAAAGAAAGAAAGAAAGAAAGAAAGAAAGAAAGAAAGAAAGAAAGAAAGAAAGAAAGAAAGAAAGAAAGAAAGAAAGAAAGAAAGAAAGAAAGAAAGAAAGAAAGAAAGAAAGAAAGAAAAAGCTGAACACAGATATAGAAGGGTGAAAAAAGAAAAATAGATTGAAAGTTTAGTATATAATCAACCTGAAATAATTTTTACTAGTAATACTATAGAATAAACTAAATGATGGATATAGGTATGAAAAATCTGACTCTATCAGAAACATCGGTAAAGAAAATAGTATTGCATCATAATTGTATATTTGCCTTAAAATCAAGGGAGAAATGAGAAATAGTAAGCAGATGTCTTGAAGGGAGCAGGTAAAACCTGGTCAGCATCAGGGGAAAGCTGATGAACTGTTCACAAAGAAGAGTCTTTCTTTTGCTGGACAAAATAGATTGCTTCAAGGTGTGAAAAGTTAATAGTTACATATATGTAAATATCAATTGAAAAAGTATTATAGAGTCATGTGAAATAAGAATATTTGATTGTAATATCAGAATTGACTTAGACAACAATATAGTGAAACTTCAGCTCTATGCAATGGTTTCTGGAAATCAACATGATGATATATTTCTATGCAAGGAATTCTATTACATTATCAATACTAGATAGAAAACGTGCTATCCAGCTTTCCTTGACTATTTTTTCAATTAGTTTCACTGACTTACAGATTTATGAGACATAGAAAAATATGTTATTTATGGTTTTGGACATGTCTTTTTGTCTACATTAATTTACCTTAACACATGCTTGAAAGTCATGACTGGGATGCAAAGTCATGTATTTCCTGCCTCTCTTCCATTTAATGACATGTAATAATAAGAATATCCCTTCCTAAAATATTCTGTCCCGAATTTCCCACACCAAGAGCAACTCTTGAGTTTTCCTGGATACTATTATTCATTTTTTTATCAAAATAGAGTCAATCTCAATGCAGGAATTGACACTTTTTTCTGATCTTATTTAAAAGAATAATAATTCACACCTGCAGCAGAGGCAGTTGATTGGATCTCAGCAGGTCCTTATTTCCAATACTTTATTGATAGATAGATAGATAGATAGATAGATAGATAGATAGATAGATAGATAGACAGACAAAACATGTTGTATAAACGCATACTACTTATATCTGACTTTGGAATTTTCTGGGAACCTATGAATTGCAAGGATCACTCCAGTGGTCTATGCATCTCTGGAAGCAAAGAAAAAGAGGAATGGCTGGATTTGTGGCACTGGTATTTCTCTCTATTCTTCTCATTAGCATCAATCTAGATTAAAGACATCCATTTTCATGTTAACTCATAGGTAAAAATATTTGCTATCAGAAAATATAAAATATATTACAGCTTTAAATCAAATTGCTCTCAATCCCGTGGCAAGGACTTTCCTGATGTGTTGGTTTTTTCCTGCTTTATATTGTCACAAAATTTAAGGTGAAAATATGTGTTTAGTTTCTGTGCTTAAATCAGAAATTATTAAAATAACTGTTTTGTGGTTAAACAGAAAGAGGAATATGATATCTTTGTAGCCATATTTCATGTCTGATGCTTAAAATGAGGTACTTGGATTTCAAAACTCAGCTTCTTTCATGCTCAGAGATGTCAAATTACTGCTGGACAAACGGACCTCATGATTGCAATCCATAGCAGAAGCCATAGCACCAGTGGAGTGTAATAAACTTATGGAAGTTGCAGAGATGGCAGAAAATAGAATCATCAGAAATCTTAGAGGTTATAGGGGTCTGATCTAGTAATAAAGAAATTACATATGCTCAGAATGGCACAGACTTACTGTCTTTTGTGCATAAGAGAAAATTATTTCATGTAGAAATTGAATTATCAACTTTATTTTTAAATTGTTAAGACTTAAGGGCCCTCTTATAATTCCACTATAGCTGACATGTATAATGTCTTATACCTCAGAATGAGTAGTGAGAAATATTTTTGGTAACAACTGTAAGGTTAGACATGCACTTTTAAAATTACAGTACAAGACTTTCATTTGTCATTCCTCATACTAAGTTCTGAATATTTTATGGCTACATTCAGAAACTGGATGGCTGCTTTAGAATGAATAATTAAAACTTACTTTAAAATAACTGTCTTTGGGGAATGGGTGCCTCAGTGAACTAAACAATTTCTGTTCCTATTCTCAACATTATTTCCCTGTAATTTCTTGACCTGATTTGCAGTACATTCCTTTATATTTTAGGAAAGAATTATATGTCAAGGTATCACGATGGGAAATAAAAAATTGTAAGATTGGCACAGAGAATTTAGATGACTAAGCAGAAAAAAAACTCTTTTCACACAAGCTAGCTCCTTAAAATGTTCATCAAGTCTGAAGGTAGTTTTAAACCCTCCTTTAAGAACTTTGCCTGGTCTAGACAGACAATAAATTACAGTATTCCAGAGTTTGCCCTAAACTTTTTAGGAGATGATTTTCCTGTCTAAAAATGTTGAATGATTAGAGGTGTTTTGTGAAAATGTACCAGTCTCAAAGAATGTTCAAAGGATTATGAAAGAAAGCTTTTTTCTCATTAAAAAAAACAAAAGTATATTTAATATACAGAGCAGAAGGCAAAAATCTAATTCAGAATGAATTTTTATTGGTACAATTTTTTTTCTTAATTTGGAAATTATATGTTTACTGGTATCATGGTGTTTACTATGCAACAAAAAACATAGTCTTATTACTTGTTTCTGCAGCATTCCCTAGATGCCTTGAGCAAGCTTTTTCGTAAAGAATAAAGCTTACTTAGCAGCTCAGGAAAAGCTGTGATAGATTTCAATTCACTTCAAAGACTGTTTTTCTGTTGCTTGAATAAATATTGAAAATGAAGATAGTATTTTGTGACAAATATATACACTGCTAAATATAAAGAATATAACTGACATAAAAATTCTAAGCACATATTTTGCTAGGGCCTTACAATGAGACCCATGACAAAATATATCTGACTTAAATTCCATTCTGGCATATATAAATATGACACACTAGAAAGAGGGTCAGAAAACTAACAGCTGTGGTAATTTTTTATGGAGTTGTTCAATTCACTGGAACATTCCAAGTTTTCTATGCATTTACTGCCAATTAAAACTGTGTATCAGAGTCTAAAAGAAAAATCCTAATTGCATGAACTGTGGGGCTACTGCAAGATTTCAGGCTAGTAACAGACAGTCTGAAATTTCTAGGCTGCTATCTTTGTTGCAGTTCAATCATTCTAACAGTGACAGAAGAAAGGCACAAAGAAAAATGTAGGTTTGGAAAAAAAAAATACTGTCTAGCCAGAAACCCCATTGTATAAGAAGTCATAAATCTTTGTTTTTCTTTTTATAATGTCAATCACAGAAATAGTGAAGTCCCCCCAAAACTTGAGCATATGTGTTTCAAAGTTATTAACCAAGCAAATGCATTCATTTATTAATTTTAAACTTTAACAAGTATTTTATAAAGGTGTGGGTAGAAATAAAGAGTTCTGTGTAGTGTTTTGGTTTTGTGGTGTGCTTTGTTTTGCGATTTTGGAGGGGAGGGTGGTGGGGGTTAGGTTTTTTTCCTGGTGTTTTGAATGCTCTTTTCTCCAATTTCATATTTCAATGAAGGTCAAGGGCTCTCTTAAAATATTCTTTGGCAATTTATAGGATTATGTGTGATTTAATCTCAGCCATTTTTCACCATCATGTGATGAATAGCAGACCACACCTAAAAAAGAGGTGTTGGCTCTATCACTTGGCGTTTTAATTCAAATATGATATTAAAAAGAATAAATAGTAACTCAAACAACTATTAAATTTAGATTTGAACCATGTGTGCCTAAACCATGGAAACTGATTCAAGTTTTGTAGAACTGTGGAGGAAATAAGGATATATTTCCCCCTTGCTTTGACTTTGACTGTAGTCAACCCGTTCCTGAAAGCAATGGTGAGATAGGAAGTCCACATGTAGGATATGCATTAAGATGTAAATTATCACCACTTCATTACACTTACAGATTTGTTTATACATATATCATAAGAGGAATAGATATAAAAATAGATAATATATAGAAACAGATAACAGATAATATTATTTAAAAGCTAGGCTAATATATCTAACTTTCACTTTGTATACTTCCAATGCACTTTGATAATTCCAAGGGGTATCAAATGCCATTATGCATATTTTTCTCACACAAGCATTTATTTTGCAATTGTACATATTTTTAATCAGAAATTATTTGTTTAGATTTTTGTTTTCAAAAAAAGAAATAAAGTGTGCTGAATGTTACATTGAATTCTTAATCTAATCTTAATTCTTTCCATCTCACGTGCAAAACTAGTGATAAGTTTGTTATTTATTCTGCCTTGCCTTCATGTCTAGTGACTTCATAAGTAGATTCACAAGGCAGAAAATTGTAGTTGTTCATGACTCCATTGCTGTCGATTAGTAGAGTTGCAAAACTCTTTTAAAGAGAGTCTTTTAATTTTACAAATGTTATGACGAATTCCTAACATGTCCAATTTCAAGTAGGAAACTGAAACTACCTTCTAGCATCATACTAAGCTGGTTGATTGGTTGGGTTTTTTTCTGTTAGTTTCTTTTTGTTTTGCTTGGTTTGGGGGTTTTGTGCTAACTGTACGAGTGTTTTCCTTGCTTTTCTGAGAATGCAGGTCAGAGACCAGCTCTCATTTTATGTTTTAGAGCAAGAAATGTAGTATGTCTATTGTTGTAGCCATGTCTAATACATTTGTATTTTTACAAAGGTCATTTTTCATGAGAGGATTTATGGGACATATTACTTGCATAGGGGGCAATGCATTAAAATACCACAAAAAAACCCAAGAAGGCTTGCATTGTTTTTATAAACTGGAGCAAAAAAATTTGATTCCTCTAAAAGTGAAGGAAAAAATTGTTTCAAAGTTCATGTCTTTCCACTTGAACTTACATGTAAATGTTTAAAATAAGATTGCATAATAGTTGTATGGAATGTTTTCATCTTATTGCTTAATAATGTATAAAGTATATATATCATTATATATACTGAGTTAATAAAATAAATAAATTTATAATAAAACAAACTGATTAAATTATGAGGAAAAACCTGACTGTTTATCATTCCTCTATACAGGAAGCTAGAGATAATGCTTGGGATTTTTTCCCCTCACAATCCAGAAGGCATAATGCAGAAATTATCTTCCAGTTGCTTTGTATATATTAATAGTTTGGAGCTTTTTGAACCCTTTTTCTTTTATGTTTATATTTTTATCTGCAAATAAAAAAAACCCAAAATACTTTAAGTCAAGTTCAGTACCAATGTTTCTTAACAATTTTTTAACTTCCTTGCTGCCTCATTGACTTCAGTTTGAAAACTGTGTGTATGTAGAGAAAGAATTAAGCCTTAATCCTGAATACTCACAATTTCCACCTGAATCTCACTATTCTAGCAATGTTTCAAACTTAATAAAATGTCTTCCATAAAAAATTAGATTGTTTTAATTTACATAACTAATTGTAAATAATTTGCCAACATATTGCATGTTAGACATTATGAGCATTTTTTTCAATTGTAACCTTAATGGTTTTGTAAGAAAGTTGCAAAACATGAATGGCATACACCCTTTATGACAGTTTTACAGAGATATAATGAATGCAGGCTGTTAATTTATGAAAAAGTACCGAGTGATTTGGTACCATAAACCTTTAGTTATTACATTGTGTGTGTACAACAAAGATGATTTACATTCAGACCTTGAACAGACAACTCTAAGTAATGATTCCATCTTATTATGCGACATTTTCCCCTGGAAAAAATAAAAATTTTTTTTTGTTTGATTTTTGGGGCTTTTTTCTTGGGCTTTTTGGAAGCTTTCTGGGAAGCAAACTTATAACACCCTTTTAAATCTATTTCTATGGCTATTTTGTGACATCTAGTAAACATTCCTCCTTCCATTTATTTGGAAATGAAATTTTACAATATTTCTCATTATATGCAGTTCATGGAAATAATGGCAGACAGGGAAAAATACAAAATGGCTTGATTTTTTTGTAAATTTGTGATGACAGTTTTGAGTCAAGGCAATAGAGATGATTCAGTCTTATTGTACTATAACTTCTAATTCTAACATCCATGGTGTAACATCCATGGTGTATTTCTTGACCTTTTTAGCATGTTCTCAGGCTGTAGCCACAAAAGTTACCTTTTTCTCTTTTTTTTTTCCTTAAGTGTCAGATGCAGTTACTTGTTTCATTTACAGTATTGGTCTTAGGATATAGTTTGTCAGTTTTCATTCACTTCATGTATCTGTGCCATCCTAGACTGAAGTAATCTACCAGACTGCTGGCTTTTTAGAATGAATTTAGATACTGTATATCCATCAACAAAACATGAAAGACTCTCAAAGTACATGAAAATGTTGTTTTAAGCAAATAAAACTTTGACAGTAGTGGCAAAGTGATGTAACCATCACTAGTTGATTATGTAAGGAAAAATCTAACAGATCAAGGACAAAGTTGTTTGATTCAGAATATTAAGAGCAGAAGTATTTGAAGTGTTCTGTCACAGTGATTTTTGGCATGCCTTGACATGTCATAAAGTCTGCTGTAACACTGCAGCATCCAAAGGAATCCATGTGCTAGAATTTTGACTGGTGACAGATTCAAGTTTTCACTCTCCCTAGTTTGACATTTGAATTCAGTATCATTAGCTTCTCCAGAAGCTTCTTGTACACATGTTGCAAGTAATTTGACACTCTGAATGAACAAATTAATATGATGCAGGAAGGGGTTTTCATTTTTGATTTTTATATTTTATTGATTTTAGGAATACAGGAGCTGTAGCAAAGGCAGATTTAGTGTGTTAATATTTCTAAAAGTTTAAGTTCAATGTTTGTCTACTGTAACCCCTGTTCCATATCAGTAGCTCATATTCTTCTAGCTGTTTAGTCTCTTTTCAAGGCAGAAGGCTGAAGAATATCAAAAGGAGACATAAACATAGGGCAAAGTGACCCAGAAGTCAGAACACTGGAAGAACTCCAGAAGTCCAAGGAAGAGGAAAATGATGAAGAAGGGGACCCACAGACCCCTGACTCAAATCCTGAGGGGGTGGGACTGGGGCAGGACAAGGTTGAACTGGAAGATGTGTAAAATAATGATTGCATAAACCATATTATAAAAGCCATGGAAATTAGAGTTTGCTCACGCGCACGTCGATGTATTCCTGGAGGAGCATAGCTCATTAAAGCCACTACCTACTTATCTCCTAGAAAATTGGCTTGGAGTTTTTTTCACAGACTTTTAAGGCAACAATACATACTTATATAGTAGCTCAGCTGCCTTGCAACTTCAGAGGTTGTTTATGAAAAGCTGGAAGTGTACTGAAGAGATTTAGCAAGTATTCAAAGTAGCCATAAAGATGCATAAACTTTCTATTATTCATCTCATACATATTATCTAGGACAGTATATTGCTGATACAGGAGTTTGCACCTTCCTTTCAGTAGACAGTACCACTTTGTTTCTATTATTTTATTAAGTATATACTTAGTTTTGTGTGTCACTCCTACACAGAAGGGAACTCAAGATTTGTAGATGCCTCTGGTCAAAATAGAATGACAAAAGCCAAAAGGGTCCAAAAAAAAAAAACTCAGAAAGTTTTTTAGCCAACTACACACATGGAAATTGGTAGATATTTTGCCCCAATAAAAATAAAATAATAAAAAGAAAGAGAGAAGAAAGAGAAAATTAAAGGGAGATGAGATAGGGGAGGAAAGGGAATCATCAGTCTTGGGTCCAGCATCGATCTGTCTGACAGAGCTTCCAAGGTCCTGGTGGTACCACTTGGGCTGTGGGGGGTTATCATTTTATAGATAAATTTTCTTCACCCTGGGATTAGGTTTCTCTCTCTTCATGTGAATGAATGGGCATATTCAGTTCAGTCTTCCTGTAATACAAGTTCAAAGACCAAAGCAAGGAGAAAATTCTGAGATCTCTTGCAATCTGTTCAGTCTCATGTTATTCAACAGAGACATCAAATTTAAAGTTTAGCTAATTCCTGTGGTATACATAGGTGTGTATCTTCATTAGTCAATGGCATTAACTGAAAATTTATGACTGATGCCCTGGGAAAGTGGAACAACCATTTGCAACCATCTATTCATTTGCCTCCAGAGACAAAAGAAGGCCTGCCAGTACCATACAAAAATTTCACAGAGTGAGCTACCTGTGCCACACCCAAAAAGCACATAAGCTTGAAGAGTACCTAGAGCATAAAATTTTATCCTGACTCTTGATTACATTTTTTCTTCTGATTGTCTGTCTGTCTCCAGATCTGTCCTGTCCTCTGTTCCAAACCCTCTCTGATGCACAGATTCTTATTCTACTCTACTCAGTTCTGTGAACTGCATATTATGGAATTTATTATATTCTGGAATTTTTCTGACATTTGATTATGTTCTTGCCTCAAATCTTCAGCTGTCATCTCTTTTGCTTTTCCTGATTTCTCCTTTCAACTTAATATGGAGACGGCATACAGATATTTCTACCATGAATTTTCATCATAAATCAGTATGTTCTCTGGCCTCTCTGCCTCTTTTCTCTGTAGGCATGTATAGAACCATTGATGCATACTGCTGAATACATTTAGGTAGTTTAGCTGATTGCCTGTAACATACCATTTCCCTCTTGCAGGTTGTCAGCAATCACAAGACTGGACTTTTGCACAGCAACACAAAGACAGACAAACTAGCAGACTGTGTCCAAGTGTATCATGTCATCACAGTGCTAAGACTGGGACTGAAGAGATGAGTGGAAATGAAAACTGGCTGAACTGCCTGATTCAGAGGGTGCTGATCAACAGCAACATAACGTCCGTCTGAAGCCCAGTCACTAGAGGTGCACCCCAGGAGTCCATATGGAAGCCAATTCTGTTTTTATGTCTTCATTAATGACATTAACAATGGGGTGTGAGGAGTGCACCCTCAGCAAGTTTGCAGACAAGACAAAACTGGGAGTAGTTGATACACCAGTGGATGCATTCTCAAAATTTGTTCAGAGGGACCTTGAATGGCTGGAGAAATGGGAAAACAGAAACCTTGTAAATCTGAGGAAAGGCAGGAAATGTAGCAGCAGCGTCAGGCTCTTTTGTACCTCTTCTATCTGATATTTTCTCGTAGGTGGCAAAGTAGGTTAGTCAGTTTGATACCCTTCTGTCTTACCCCAGCAGAATTCAGAGGGTTCCGTTTTTCAGTTCAAAGTATAAATCAGAGTATATCTTTTTGTGAAATTTATTCTGATTTTGGAGACAACAAAATTATTATGTTTTCTGAGTATTCTTTTCCCTTTTATTTTCTTCAGCTTCACTGTTCCTCCTCAATGTACTTTTATTATGTTTTCTGAACAGAACTAAAATGGTGACTTCAGAAATACTCATACGATTACCTTTTAAAGGTTTTACTTATAATGATGTGTACTTGATGTTTTTATAATGCAAATAGGATAGGATGAGAAAACCTCAAAGAGATGTCTAGTGAAAAAAGTATATTTAATAAATTTATCTCAGTAGGTTGTCTTCATTTTGATAGGTCCTTTGATTTCATGTGACATTTTGCAGTGAACCACAGACTGTCCAAATGTAAAAGGACTGATTTCCCAAAAGAATAAGGTAGAAAATGTCCTAAAGAAGCATCAACATCTTGCAACTGGGACAGAATCATCATCCACCAGCTTCTTCTTTATGGTAACAAAGTGAGGATATGACAACTAACATCCTGTATCAATGTATGACCTTGCAGTCTTGTCAGCTAGAAAGCACAAGAAAGCCAGAAGAGTTACTTGTTCTCTATAAATGTATTATGGAAGGAAAAAATCAACATTTTAAAATCACAAATGCTACTGAGTAACCCAAAAATGCAAAAGTAGATCAAATCACACTTCATCTAAGAATAGAAATGGCTTATAAGGATGAGAGTAGAATTGTTTCAAGTTTCAAGGTAATTGGTTTCTTTTACAAATAGGGTTTCAGAAAACTTATTTATATATAACTGCACAATATCCTACCTGCAGCCTCATTTTGCCAAAATGAGACACCCAGCAGAGAAAATTCTAAATTCACTACAGAGAAGAGCTCAGTGTTTTAAGACAGATGGACAGTCAGAAGGATCACTGTTCTCCTTGTAGCTAGCAACTGATTAGAAGACTTTCCTGGGATGCAGCTTGCTACAGCTTGAAAATGGACTTGAACCATATTTCTCTCTCCTTCTTGATTAAATACCATCCTTTATGCAAAAGACCAGATCTTCTTATTATTAATTTGGCAGTTTGTGTTGACCACAACAATTTCAGTCTGCACTATACAGCTCAAAAGCCATGTTGTCTGTGGAATGGAGCTTTGAATTTCACCTTAAGAGCTGAAGTCATCATCTCTTCTCAGCTCTATCAAGGATCTCTTGGGTTCAGCTAGTAATCTAGTTGTTGCCTGAAAAAATTTATCTGCATATATTATAAATTACAATTACATACTATTAAAATACTTTATAGTTGATGGTATAAATATTTATATAAGAGAATCAATGGCATCACTTTTTTTTTCATCACAATTATTTTCCTAATAATTCTTTAGTGGTGAAACTGATGAGATAGGCAATTGCTACTTCATAAGAGAATTCAAGTAAGTGACCACTGGGTCATCGAGCTCTCTTATTTAGAATTTTTCCTATGGCCTGAAGCTTAGAAACAAGTGAGATAATTTTAATAACAATAAGGAATATTATAATAATTATGAAGAGTTTGTCTAGTTTCTTACATTGCATTCTAGATGGTTGTTATTGGTGAATAAAATTACAGGACTATCATCATATATTTTAGTTGTTCTTCCATATTTTTTTCAAAAACAGGCCTTCATGTCAGGTTTTATGCTAGTAGGGATTTATTTTTCTCTATATACTCTTTTATATATAGTTACATAGATGGTTTAATCTTGTTGCATATAGTGCCTATACACATATGGTGCTGTATATAACAATGAAAGCATGCTCAGAGCTATGTATTCTACAGCTGGAGCTAAAACCACTGTGGCTTCCTGAAAAATATTAATTACATAATTTATTTTATAATCTCCAAGGAAGAACCTTTCCTAATAAAGGCAGAGGTAGATTTTTACCTTTTCTGTGGAAAATGTTACACAATTTGCTCATTCTAGTTGTTTTTTAGAGTTTCAGACATATTTAGCTATTCTGCCTTCCAGTTTTAAAGGTAAGAACATGTCTTGAACTTGACAAAAATCTAGTTGCTTGAGAAATTTAATAAACTGAAGAGAGTGGAAAAAAACCCCCAAACAATAAAGGGCACTTAATGGGGAGCAAATAATTGGAATGCAGTAATGTCAAAAAAGAAATCTAGTTGACTGATGGCAAAGTTGAGGGTCTAGTACTATGGGAAGGACTAAGAGGCTACACACTGAATATTAAAGACCGTATATTGCTCTATATGGCACAGCTGTGAGTGCAACAAGAGGAATCAGGAGAAAAAGCCTGCAGACCAAGAAAACTTGGGCAACTTCAGTGATCCAGTTAAGGAGGAAAAGGTTTGCAAAACAAGGACTTAAAAGCTGACTGATAGAAACTGATGAAATCATCAATGAAAGAAAAGTAGCATATTATATATATAAAATGTGCCCACCTATTTGACTGCTGTATACATCAGGCAACAAGGGGATTATCACTCTGTGATAGGATTAAAAAGAGGCTAATAATTTGAAAATAAGCCAAATTGAATTTAGGCCTTCTATCATACAGTGGTGCCTAGATAGTGGAATCTCTGAGAACTATAAAAACATCACTCTAGAGGTTTTTTTCCTGGCCACATACTTCTGTGAAACTTGTAAGAATTTAATATTTTTCTACCTTTCTCTTGCTGTATGATGTTTCAAAGGGAAAACACATAGACACGGAGTGTGAAATGCTGTTATGTAGCTTTTGCGGTACTGGGTAGGGCCCTTACGTACTAAGTCATTTTTCTACAAGTATCCATATCACTTTTATGGTATTTTTCCTTAGTGTCAGGGGAAGTTTTTCACTTTGGTTTTCACGTCACACCCAAATGACATATCTAGCCAAATATTTAAATGATGCTAGGATCTGAGTTCCATGACTATTCAAACTGTGCTGTCAGATGATTCAGAGGTATTTCCTTTCATGACAGGCTGACTTTCTTGAGAAATTTCTTGCCAAATACTAACCAGAAACTCTTCAATTGTAGAAAGGGAAAAATGTTTGTCATCTAATGCCATAGATCCTTCTCTCGTAGTAATTGACACAGCATCAAGCCTGACAGAGTTCAAGAAGTGCTTGGACAATTCACCCTTGTGGGTCCCTTCCAACTTAGCATATTCTGTGATTCTATGATTTCTCTGATTTAAGCACAGACACAGCATCAGATCTGTATTTGATTATGATACTGACTGTCATGCAAATACATTGTGACTGCTTCAATTATGTGTGCAAAGTCAGTTCACTATTTCAAATTTCATTACACCAAGGCAAACCCACTGACATCAGTGGAGATATATGGAGACAATCTGGAACAGAATTTAGTCTCAAACGTTTAAGCTATTAAACAGAAGGAAAAGGCAAAATTATTCCTGTAAAGCATTTGGGTCCTTCCTCATATGGCCGTTCTCCAATCTTATCACAGAAAAACCACTCTTCACCCTGTTTAGATATGTAGTAATTATTTCTTGTCAATTATATTCTTAGTCACTGAACTGCAAACAGCTGGTGGTGCATAACATCATTGCCGTTTAAAATTATAGTACCCTTTCTTCTACTTTTTTTTTTTAGATTTCCACATGTTCACTAAATTTTGTGCCATAAAAATATGTTATTCTGCCTTTAAAACTGCTAAATAAAACTAGGAGAAATGTTACAACAGTTTGAAATTATAATGATGGTTATGCATCACCAGCTGCTTGTAGCTCAGTGATTTAGTGTCTAATTGACAAGGGATAATTACTTCTCCCTATATAAGGTGAATTGTCTTGTCAATCTCTCCATACCACTCCTGCCTCTAAATATATATTGCAAAATAAATTTGAGGAAATAATTTGATTTTCATAGTTTTTGGTATTTAATTGTCCCAAATGTATAAAAATAATCCTTATGATGTTTAAAATTGAGAAAAAAAAATTCCCAGGTATAGAGTAAGTCCTTTAATTAAAAGCACTTTTAGATGCAATGAATACATAAGTGCACGATACAGTATAAAGTTCTTACAAATCTATATTACTAATTAATTATCTAATGTGATGCCGTGAGTGAATCCCCACAAAGCAGGACTCTGAGCCATGTTAGTATGGGGTAGGATAAAAAGTAAAGTCCTTTAATAACAGGCTGAAGGCCCACAGGAACACATGGTGACATGCACGGGCCCCTCAGTTCTAGTTTCCTTGGCTTTTATAATATGATCCCTCCAATCATTACTTTACACATTTCTCAGTCCAGCCCCAGTCCCACCCCTGTTCCAACACCCAGGATTTGAGGCTGGGGTCGTTGAGACCCTCTGTCTTCATCAGCTCCTCTTCCTTGGGTACACAAAGGTCTTTTGGAGTTCTTCCAGTTCTGACTTCTGGGACACTGACCTGTGTTTATGTTTTGTTCTATAGGCCTTTCTGATATCCTCCAGCTCTTTACCTTGAAGAGAGTCTAAATAACTAAGAGAATTTGAGCACTGATAAATGCTAAGGGTTAGGATACATAAACAATGAACTTAGGCTGCCAGAATACTAGCACATTAAATCTACATTTGCTACAGCTACCAGTACTTTTAAAATCTATAAAAATGAAAAATCAAAAATCAAAAACCCCTTTGGCATCAGATGGATACATCCAGCCTGAGAACTGTCCACTTCCAGAACCTCTCTCAGGTCTGCCTCTTGGCATGCCTCCCCAGAACTGAGTCAAGGTCTTAAGACCCCCTACTTCCTCACCATGATATGCCTTTTTGGATCTTCTCCAAGGCTTCTGGGCCTTCTGCTTTGACTACAATGATGTGTTATTATGTCCTTCTAGATATGTGTCCCAAACAAGATGTCCTTGCTAAAATCTTTATCCTGAAAAAGAACATTAAACAAAATTTTGAGAATTCTGAAAATTTGATATAAAGAGTGAGAAAAAGGGTTTAGCAACTGTTAACTGCTGTATTAAAGAGTTAGAGTCATACAGCTGTATTAAAAATCCATATGCTACAAATCCTAGGGATCTTAAGGCATCATTTAGACTTTCAAAACTGTGGGCTAACTATTGCAAGATATGCATTTTTGTCTACACAGTTTATTCTGATTTTACAACATAAAAAAATCAGTGTTGATTATTTACATACTTTATTTTTTAGCAAGCATGGTTTTCTGGACAAGACTGACAAGAGAGTGATCTATAGAATACCTCATGCACAAAAAGGAAACTACTTAAAATGGAGTTTCTTTGAACTGTGAACTATCTAACAAACATGACATAACTTGCTTCCTTATACTGTCATATCACAGACCGAAGGAGAGCTGGGGAGGAGTTGAAACCCAGTGGAGTGCCCAGACTGGGAGATCTAAAATTTCACAAAATGGCAAATGAAATCTCAAGGCATAGAATAATAACAAGGAATAGCACAAAGTGTGAGTGTACCTTTAGAGGCAAAGACATTGATTCTCTTATTGTTTCCACCAGTTTTGGTGAAGCAAAGTAACACATCTCTCAGGAGCTAATTGGGCTCAACGTCTGATCAAGGGTTTCATTATTTAAATAACGTGCTTTCATAGGACTGGTAACTATAAGACAATGACAAATGTACCTCATTAATGTGATAAAAAGTTTTCTCTCCAGAAAGCTTGCTCCATATATATTAGCAACATTTGCAAAAATACAGTATTCTGTACTCATGTTTCAGCATTAGTAAGACCATAAAAAAGTAGATTTCTCTGAAATTCTTACACTCATTCAGATCTTTGCTAGTTCTAAAGAGGTTCATATCAACTAAGTTGCCTACTGATTTTGAAATCGAGGCTTCACAGAAACAGTTTTCTCTTACACAGAATACTTATTTTAACAATAAAATATTATGTTGGGATATCCTTGTTTGGTTTTGTTTGTTTGATGACTTGATTTGTTTATATCCCACAGGATTTTCCCACTGTAATACTAGTATGATTTTTCCAGCAGCATTTTCCCCTTATAAAACATGTAAGAACTGGTGAGTTTTAACCTTAGTCCTTTCTTTTAAGATACTTTACTGCATCTGGAAAGTACCCTAAGCTGTGAACTGTCTCAGAAGTTTTGACAGCTGCATTCACAAGTGAAGTAAAAATTTGCTAGCCCAATGAGAACTAGCATGAAAGTTCTGAAAATAAAGAAATATTATATTAGCATGCTAGAATGTTTGGCCAGCATTTCACATATTGTCTTCGAAAATATTTCTTCATTATCAAACCCTGTAATTACATGTATCCAAATATTCAGAAGACATCCAAACACTGCTAATAGGAACTGGTGGATTACAACTGAGGAAACTGAAATGTGTTACAGGTCATTGTCTCTGCCTCTTGCTTATTGTGAACAGCTTTAATCACTCTACATATGTAATAACCATGAAGTATTATTTAAAACAAAGAAAGGGTTAAACATAAAAATACAAGCACAGTAATGCTAATAAGGTGGGAAAAGTGTTTCCTGGACCTGATGTTTTCTTTAAAATATTCTTATGCAATTGTCTATGAAGTAAGATTATCAATCTTTACCTCCATCATTAAAATTTCATAACATGAAAATCTATAGATTACTACGCTCTACACCTGCAGATTTCCCTGTATGCCACTTTTTTCTTGACAATACTTATTTTCGGATTTTATCCATTCCCACTGTGGCAAAATGAGATGCATTCCTGTTGAAAAGATCTTCTTCTCACTGGAGAAAATGTGTATATGAATGTATATGGTTCACAATGTACATAAATAACACCATAGCTACAATGTGTTATCAAATCAATATGATCACATTTTTGCAGGTCATGTATCCTATTGCTTGTGTCAATTGTTTAATTAGTGTTAAATGATATGCAGACCCAAGCAAAGGTTAATTCCATCTAAACAATGCGTCTAAAATGCTGTTTAAATATCTGATTCCTTCTCTCCATAGAGAAACAGATCCTGTAACAGAAGTTCCTTAGCAAGTGGGCTTTCAAAACTTCAAACTCTGCTTCAACCTAATAATACAAAAACATGAAATGTCATATTTTTAGCAATGGCCATGCTGTGAAATACAATGCTTTTCAAATTTTGTCACTGCGTAGTAACATACTAGTAAAGTATTTGATTTTTCCCAGTTTTCTAGATTAATACCATGCAAGACATATTGGCATCAAATAAACCCTGAGATTAGTTCAGTTGGTTAGAGCATGGTGCTAATAACACTAAGGTTATGGGTTTGGAGTCAATGATCCTTGTGGGTGCCTTCCAACTCACGTGCTCCAGCCGACAGAAGTAGCTCCGCTGGTGTAAAAAGGCTGAGTGCTGCTTGTGCAAGTTCAAAACGGCTCTGAAGAAGCCTTGCCTAAGGCGAATAGGGAAGCGGAGTCAGCTTAATTGCCCCATTAACGCTTGTCGTGCCTCGGTGCTAGCCGCTAATTACGTTATTAGCAGCAGCTAGAAGGACTATTGAGAACTGGCTATAAATGGGTCATTAGAGGCTAATTGTTCATTGCGCCGGGCAATGTAAAAACAAACTGGCTAGTTAGAGACGAAGTAGACTCTTTTTACATCAGATGGGCAGTGTCAGTATTCAGAGGGACGCACGAGTGTGGGCTGTCTGTGGGATAAGCGTGCGAGCACTGAGCTGGACCAGACAATGAGTAGGGGAGACCTGTAGAGGTGGTGGGTAAGAGGGTCTGGGTGAGGTAGACAAGCAGACAGAGGGGCTATTGCCAATACTTAGGGTTTTCTTGGCAGTGTGTGTTGTGCCTGTGAAACTGGAGACTCACATGTGTGCCTGCATCAGTCACCTTCACTTTCACCTTGGCCAAGAGGACGAAGGGATCTGATTGTGGATCTTACATGTAGGTGTTGCTGATTTTCTGTGTGACCAGCTGTGCCACTCACTGTCCTTTGTGGATGTGTTTCTAGGATGTGTGCTCAGCTTTCCTATTGGATGAACCTGCAAATAGGAAAGCAGCCTGGGCTCAGCCAGACCGACTACAGAACAGCTCTGTACCTCAGCCTGGGCAGAGGCCTCGAGGCACCTGACCAGACTGCAATGGCCAGGCAAGAATAGTTACCGAGTCATCTTTGCTGGAGGTGGTGGCCAGACTCTTAATATTCTTACCAGTCACAGAGTAAATGAGGACATTAGTTAACAATCTCACTTCAGATACTTACAATATAGCCATCTATACTATATTGTACTGTATGGCCAAACTTCGTGAACGAAGATTTGGGAAGGGCTTTCCCCACGTGGGGGTGTGCCCTTTGAGCCTGCGCAGTGGATTTTTTAGGTGAGGCACAGCGTGCACAGAACTGGCCCCACCGTTTAAGTCCCAAGGTCCATCCCGTGGTGTAATGGTGAGCACTCCGGACTCTGATCACAAGGTCGTGAGTTCGAGTCTCAGTGGTAGACCGTACCAGGCAGTTAAATGCCTCCCTGCCATCCGATCCCGTCAGATCTCGGATGCTCAGCAGGGTCAGCCCCGGTTAGTACCGGGTGCTGTAGACAGTCCTGAGGATTTCACTGTCACTGTCCAAGCTCGATATAACATATAGGTGTATCTCAACTACCAGTGTCAGCTAGCCTAAGTGTCTCGTGTTGGCTTTTGAGGGGCCAAGTGTCTGCATAATACAAACTCTAAATGGGGTGTTGTGAGAGATTGAATTCTCACTGGATTAATTAATTATTGGGTCAGAGTGTTGGGGAAGGGAGCGTTGCGAGAGGGTTTTTAGCGTGTCCTCGCTAGCCACCCCGACGGCACCCCGGGTTTGGCGCTGGTTGCAAGGTGTGTTCTCATAGAGATAGATCCTTGCACCAAAAAATAACAACAGAAATGTTCAACATTATTAGGGGGTAGACAGGTTATTATAACTTTCTGAGGTGAACATGCGAACAGGCTCTGTCCACGAGGTAGCAGGCGGTGCTGATTGGAGGAAAGGTGGTGTGCATGAGCCTGGCAACAAGGTGCTGGCGCCACGGGGACGCTGTCTTTCCCCAGGTCCAAGGTTGTTTACCTGCCTCTTGGCTGGCACAAGGTTATGGTGACCTTGGCTAGCCTATCAGCTTCTGGACAGTGTGTTGTGCATAGAGGCTCAAGCCAAGCCTCTCCCTCCATCAGAGCAAACCGTGTGTGTGTTGTGGGAGGAGCCAGGTTGGAGTCCTCATGGCAGCATGGAAGCCAAATGGCAGGGCACATGGAGCCCACATGGGGCAGCTGTCAATCAACACCCCTCCCCCTCTCCCCCCCTCCACCCTTGAGCCTCTGATTGGCTTCACCACCCCTCACTTTCTGGCCTGGAGGGCACTTAGTGGTTGGGGAGCTTACCATCCTACCTGGAAAGGGGGTGACGACAGTATGTATGTATGGCCAGACTTTGTGAACGAAGATTTGGGAAGGGGTATGCCCACACAGGTGTGCCCTTCGAGCCTCCGCAGTGGATTTTTTAGGTGAGGCACAGCATGCGCAGAACTGGCCCCACCGTTTAACTCCTAAGGTCCATTTGCCATGGCTGAGCAAGCTTGGACAGTGAAGACAGTGAAGTCCTCAGGACTGTCTACAGCACCCGGTACTAACCAGGGCTGACCCTGCTGAGCATCCGAGATCTGATGGGATTGGATGGCAGGGAGGCATTGAACTGCCAGGGGATGGTCCCCACTGAGACTAGAACTCACAACCCTGGGATTCGGAGTCAGGAGTGCTCTCCTTTACACCACAGGACTGCCCCAGGTGGCAAGAGTAGTCAAACCACATAAACAGAGCAGCACATGGGCTTGGTCTTGCTTTTTCTCTTGGGATTTGCCATCACCCACCATGTGAAGCCTGGACCTTCTGTAGGACTCTCTGGTGGTGGCTGTTTAATTTTCTTATTCTAATCTCTTTCTTCATTCTTCCACTAATCTCTTTTCTTTCTTTTGTTTTCCTTATTCTTCCTTAATCTCTTCTGAGTATTTTAAAACTGTTGAGTTGTGTTTTACTAAGCGGGTGGGTACTCTGGATCCTTCTGCCTTTGTTGTATGTTACCTCTGTGAAGCATTTGCCGAAATGCCTACTTTTCTCAATAAGTTAAAAGACAATCTCTTGGGAAATCGTATGTACTTACTCTTAAAGCAGTTTAAAGGTATTAAAGAATTTAAAGTCTTTGCAAAAAATTCAGTGATGAATTATTTTAGAGCCTTAAATAAAAATAATAGTCCCAGTAAAGCTTGAGACTTCAGGACTGGGGTGTTAGGAGTGCGCATAGGGGTGTAGTGAGCATTCACTGGCGAACTCTTCATAATATGTGAAAATGAAACAGTTGGCTCAGAAAGATCTTCATCTCACCTTAATGTGGATGGCTAAACTAGGTCAGACAAAATTGTGCCTCTGTATAAAACAATATAGGTTTTTTCTGCTGGAAAGCATACAGGCTCAACCCTGCTGACCATTATTTGAGATAACATATATTAAATTAATAGAATTTCAAAATGCTTTTAGTATTACTCATGCTTAGCTAAACTTCTTCAATTAATTCCCTGCTGATGAAAGAATTTTCCCAGGCCAATGTAGAAATGTGCAAAATTTTATTTGTTGGAGTAACTCTTGAAACCACTGTTGTTTACTTTCATTCTTTCTAAACAAACCACAAAAAAGAGGGCTTTATTGCACTACCTAATGTATTAACCGTGAAGATGGCATACCAATTACTATTTTTAAATATTTTTAAAACAAGCTCCTTGAGTCAGTCTGTTACTCTTCCAATGCAGATTCCTAACATCATTGGCTTTTCCATGTGTGTTAGCCACTATGCTGTATTACTGTTTTTCACAAAATTACTGCATAGCTATTTCTCAAGACTGATATATTTTTTCACAGTCTAATCGGTTGAGTGGCTCAACTAAGTGACAAAATTGTAAGGATTTGCATGGTAATGACACAATTACTTTTTAAGAGTTATGCAGTCTCTATATTTTGATCACTTCTTGATCACTTCTGAGCTTTGAATAGCCCATGTTCCCAGAATATATGTGACCAGCAAAGAAGTTATCTTCACCTAAAACTTCTTTGCTTGAAATAAAATTGTCTCACTACATTCCTGAAATAGAATATTAAAAGTACTTTCTGGTTGAAAATTATCAGTAACCTGAAATCTTTTATATGATTCTTGCTTTAGGCATTCTTTCTTGCTCATTCAACAATTTTTTGCTCCTTCTAAATGTGAGAAAAATCTAAGGTTTTAAATCAATTTACAGAGACAGAATTAAATTAAGAAGGCAAAGATTTAATAAACTGCACATGCAGGGTGCCTCACCCAGCATCAGTAGCCAGAGAGAGCACACCCCGGAGGAGATGGTTTGCTACATGTATTTCCTCTTTACTTCACCCCCTACCTCTTGCCCTGGGTAGCCCAACCTTCTTCTTCCCTTTTGTCTCCAGTTACTGGGATTAGATGTTGGCATCTTAGGTTCTTGGCACTCTTATTGGTCGTCTTTTTATGGTGAATTTCTTACTGCACAATGATTTCTGATTGGTCAGCTCTTTTCATCCAATTGGTCCCTACCACCATCCAAACCTTCCCTGGCAGCAACCCCTGATTGGTTCTGCTGCCTTACAGCCTTTCTGACTCGCCTTGAATTAGACTATCCACAAACTCCCACTTCTTCAGCTAATAAATAATCTAATACCAGTCAGTTCTGGTAGATGGTGACCCTGCTTTGTGTGTTCTGTTTGAAATAATAATCCCACCCGTGGGCTGTCTCGATTCGTTACTATTTCAATGACAGCTTGCAATCTAATAATTCTATTAAGCATATATATTGGCATCCGATAGAGATGTGTGAACTGGGGATTGGGTGGACAGTATTACAAAACCCATGGAAATCAGTGCTCATGGAAGGCATGTCATCATGTATTCCTGAAAGCCCTAAGGCTAGACATTAAAGAATCTACCTTTTTAACTTATCCCACACTAACTTGGCTCAGAGTCCAGGTTCTTGAGGTCTCTCAAGGCATCAATACCCTCCCAATACCTTGAAATTTCCCGAATTCCTGAAAAAGTATTTTTATACTCTTTTGTTTGCCGCTTATATATTTGATCTTTTCCACCCATTCACAATTAGGTGAATTTCCCTTTGACCAGAAGGTTCTGAGACTATTAGGAATACATCCTTTTTTCTTTTTACTTAAAGATCCTTTTGCCAGGGTTTTCTCCTACCTCTTAATTGAATGCATAATCCCTTCATTACAAGCAATCTCTTCCAATCGTTACCAAATTTAATACCCACCCTTCCGGTCTATCATCTATACTTTGTTTTCTTAGTGTTTGACCCCACTTCAATAAGTCCAAAATGCTCAAAGTGATACCCCTCCATGGCCATTCTTCTGTGGTGACTGAACCCTGTTTGCCTGCTCCTGTTTGCCGCACTCTGGATCCCTTGCGCTCCTCAGAGATGTTTTTAAAGCCTTCTCTAGCACCTGCTAACAGACCTGTCCTGCCCCTCGCTAACCTGAATTGGTATCCAAGGAGCAGCCAAGCCTAGGCAGGAATCAGATACTCATACATCCATACTTTCTTAGAAATGTGTCAACCAACACCCGTGTTCCCCAATGTGTGCCATTGTGTAGTTCCTTCACAACTTCTCTCGCAAATCCCTCTGACAGCATCTGTCTACCATCTGATAGAACCCATCTTCTTTCGGAGTCCTGTTCTTCCCCTATCTCCTTAAGCTTTAATTCTTGGTGTAAAGACAGAGTGTGGTACTTCTCCTACCGATGGGACTCGTATCAATGCAATTACACTTATCTCTGGTTCCTTCAAATCTAATGCCGCTTCTTTTGCTGCCCTATCTGCCCACTCATTCCTCTGACTGACTAATGGAAACTGACCATGGGCAACGGCTGCTCAGAGAACACACCACACACAATGTGGAGATGCAATCAAAAAGCCTTTATTCAATGGGGGAGCCGAACTTTTAAAGGGTTGGCTCAGGGAGGGACATAGAAGGGAGTGGAATCTTAGGAGGAATTGGGTGAAATAGGGAGGGTGGGGGAGGGGAGGGCATTGGCAAACCATTAACATCCAATGAGAACAGAGGGAGAAGGTCTGAGGGGAGGGCTCTGGATAACTGACAACCCGGATAGGGGCTACAGAACCACACGGGGTGGGGAGAATGAACTAGGGGGGTATAGAAGCGGCGCACAGGTGAAAGGGGATACAGAACTTCTCCTAACTCAAACTTGTACAGAGAAAATTGCATTAATGATAAACTTCACCAATAAGTCCTGCATATGCAGTTGGTCAGGTCCTTGGGGCTGCATTTCAGTGTTTCCCCACAACTGATACAATCTTTTATTTTTTTTATGTCTCTTCACATGGATGACAGCAGTCTCTTGAGGCTGTAGTATCTCCCACAGCAATGTTTCTAATAGCTCATTATGTCCAAACAGACTCGGAGCCTCCGAGAATCCTTGGGGCAGTACCATCGTCTATACTGTTCCTTTCCGCCTGTCTCCGGCCACTCCCACTCAAAGGCAAAGATAACACAGGCCTCCTCCTCTAATAGGCCCAGAAGGCATCCTTCAAATCAATCACTGAAAACCACTCACATTTAGGTGGTATTTTCTTCATTAAAATGTAGGGGTTGGGGGGCACTGGATGTCGAGTTCTCACAATCTTACTTATTTCTCTCAAGTCTTGGACTATTGGCATGTCTCTGTTTTCTTTACTGGTGTTATATGGGGACATACAAGGAAGGCTCTATCAATCCTAGTTTTTAACGGGTCTCTTATTGCTGGGCTTAAGCCCATTCTTCCTTCAAGGAAGATTGGATATTGCCTTACTCTTGCTGGTCTTTCTGTATATGGTTTTACCCTCATTGGACTTAGACTCAACTTTCCCTGCATACCAGCTGTTGTAGTTTGGAATTATTATGTAAATTCTCTCCCTGCCAGCAACTCCCCATGCCATTAGTAAACAAAAGAAGTAGCTAACTACTACCAATTCCTTCTTGATTGTTTTGGGTGGGGGAGACTGGGGAAAGAGGTGTTGGGAAATGGGCTTGGATTGTCTTTTTTTTGGTTCCTGAGGACTACACACGCCTCTGGCGGTGTGTGTGTGCTGCTGTGGGAGAGAGGCCGTTGCTGCTGCTTCTTGCTGAGCCGCTTCTTTCTCCTCGCCATGTCTGTTCTCCTGGTTCCTGCATTTGGGGGTCCCAGTCTCTGCTCCAGTCTCACCGCCACCTTCAGTGTCACGGCCTGCCCGCCCTGGCTGGGGCAGCGACCTGGGAGAGAGAAGTTTGCAGCTGCTTTCCAGGACACGCGGTGGTTCCCCACTTCCAGTTTTCCTTCTTCATTTGGGACAAGAGACACAGAGAGAGAGACAGAATTCAACTGGGAACTCACCCTGCAGCCAGCCGGGTTGTGATACAGACACTGCCTATAACTTTTCTTCAGGAAGAAACTTACTGGTTTGGTTGTTTTTTTGTTTTTTTTTTCTTGTGTTTGGGGAAGCAGTTTGGTCTGTTTACAGTTATATCTATAACTACATATTAACTACAGTTATCCTTCTTGTATCCATTGTCTGATTAAAGTTCCTTTTTTTAAATTTGATAAAGAGTGGCGTGATTATTGTGGAGGAGGCCCCCCCCTCCTCCGCTTGTGGGTAAACATTTTGGTTTTTCCCCTCAAACCAAGACACCAGCCTCCACCCATACCATGGGATTTATACCTAACTCTTCTTTCAACACATACAATTTGACTGCAACCCCATCTTCAGAAGGCTTTATTCCTATTTCTAATGCCCCCATTAAATCCCTACCTAACAAATTAACTCTCACTCTTGGCATGAACAACAAATCCCACTGAACCGATTTCCCATTTCCTTGGATTCTTGCCCCCTGAACCACAGATCCCTCAAACCTTTCTCCCTTTGCCCCTCTACCCATAGTTTCTGCTTAGACTTAATAACCCCTTTTGGCAACTTGACAACACAAGAATGCTGTGACCTCCAGTCAACAAGAAATGCAGTATCCTCCTCCTGGGGGCCCAATTTTAAATTTATCAAGGGATCTTCACAAATTCCATTCCCCAGGAGGTACAGCCCCTGACATCCTTAATCTTCCTGTATTTGAAACACTTCCGTTTCGACCTCCCTGTCCCTACATTCTCTCTTAAAATGTCCTTTTCCATGACAACATTAACAACATTTCTCTTTCACCTGCCCATCCACCATCTCCTTACAATCTCTCCTTTCCTTTTCTCTCCAGCCCCCCTGCTTCTCATCTTTTTCTCTCCTGTATCCTTCCCTCCTAAAGTTCCCCACTTTATCTTTCCTTATGTCTTCCCTGGCTCCATCTTGGCCCTTTTCTCCTTCCTGTCAGTCTTCAAGTCCATAACACTATTTTTATCTCACTTTTTTGAGCACTTTATTATATTTATCCATAATTATCCATATTT
Source organism: Pithys albifrons albifrons (assembly GCF_047495875.1). Taxonomy (NCBI): domain Eukaryota; kingdom Metazoa; phylum Chordata; class Aves; order Passeriformes; family Thamnophilidae; genus Pithys; species Pithys albifrons. The sequence goes on along the minus strand of NC_092459.1, from coordinate 19,770,836 downwards.
ATCTACTATTCTCTTAGCTAAAGGCAAGTTTACCTAAAATAAAACTGGTAAAATAAGGAAAGCGCTGTAGTTTAAGTGCATTTTAAGAAGACACATTTTCCATTTTGTGTCATGTACTATTTTTTCTAAGTATTTCTTATGTTAAAATTGCATTCATATATATATATATATATATATATATATATACACATGAATAAATTTGTTTAAGATTTATTGTCTAATACATTTCAATAACACTATTTTTAAGCCACTTGTGTGACTCCAGATTAATTTTAAACTTGGCTTAAGAGAATTAATAGTTAGCAAATTTCTGAATCTTTCACAGTGAAAATACTCTTTCCACTACTACACTGGGAGTAATAAATGCCACTATTATCAATAATTGGATTCAGAAGGTAGAACTTTTCCTTTTAGAAGACTGGAAACATGACCACACAACCCAGTTTACAGCATTCCTTATAGCAACACATCCTTATTCATATTTTATGAATATCAAGACTTCACTTAATAATTAGTATTTGAGTATTTATTTTAGAATTATTAGAATATTTAAAATGATTTCTTCAAAGTGCCTGAATTACATTATGGTAATTTTTGTTTACTGAAATAAAGTGAGACATCAGACTTTTTGCAAACCAAAGCATAATGCTGAATGAAATTCTCTTTCATTTCTTCTGCTTTCTCCAGGATATATTGCAGAGAAGTACATTTATGTTAGGGGTTTTAATGCTTTGATGAACTTCCTCCACACCAACACACAGCTTTGAGGGGGAAGCAGCAAGCCTTTCTCCTAGGAAGAGATAAACATCAAGGTTCACTGGTTTAGAGCTTTGATCTTAATGGCCCCTCCATGGAAACTCCTCATAGCTTTCTCTGTAGAGGTGGGATTCTTTTGTTTTTTCTACCTATGCCTGAAGCAGTGGGGGAGCAGTGCCAGTGGAGGAGCAGTGCCATGAGTAGCCTCTTGTTTGGCTGCTGCTCCATGAGGGGAGCTCCGCCTCCTTTAAAGAGGAAATGTTGCAACAACCTGAGGCAATACAAAAGGCCCTGTGAACAGAAGTTGCTGTTGCCCCTTTACCTTGCTCAGACAGCGGTGTGGGAGGTTCCCCGCCTACCTCTCCGTTGGCTCCACACATCTCCCATTCCATGGACTGTGCTGCTCAGCTGGCCCTGGAGCAGCCCCAGGAGGGTCCCCACCACCCACACCACCTCAGACCTGTACAGTGGCATGCACTGAGACCGCGGGAGTTGGCAGGAACCTCCTGAGAAGAAGGGCACCCCCATCTATCATTCCCTTGTCCCATGCCGACACCAGCCCGCACCACATGGGGAAGTCTGTTCCAGACCACCCCTGCTGTCAGCCATGCACCGGCTCCCGCAGCTGCAGTAGCTGCTTGGTGCAGTGCTGTCTGAAGTTCTAGCCATCAGTTCCCACCTCCCGCCATTGCTTGCTGCCCCCTCATGGAGGCCACCCACGCCTCCTGCCGGCTGTGGTTGTACTTGCACCCAAGGGGGAGTACTATTTAGCTGGGTGAAATCTGTTGTGTTGTTGTTTGTTCTCTTTTGTTCTATATATTTTTAGTAAAGAACTGTTATTTCCTTTCTACATTTTTTTCCTAAAAGCATCTTAATTTCAAATTTAAAATAATTTGGAGGGAGGGGTCTTCTTTCTATTCCAGGAAGGTTTCTGCCTTCCTTGGCAGACAAAGAAAAACATTTCAAGTCTACTGAAAAGGAGTTAAAAATATTTATAATATTCAGCCTCTGAAGTTCTCACCAAGATTTGACATTTGTTATTCCCAAATAAATTTAAAAATTATATATTCTGAGAAACAATGCCTTACTGCTGAAAAACTAATTTTCAGATATTTTAAGAGAAACACACTCCAGTGCCTTTAGATGATGGGATCATCAATTTATTACGTTTTTTAACCAATTTCCAAGATAAGTTATGTCATCAGAAGTGCATTTCACTCTCTGATACAGACTATAAAAAGTTGCTAAAGAAAAGCGCTAACTTTATATTCACTTACTAAGTACAGCATTATTTTCTGAAAGTGCTACCATAAATTTCATATGATTTGGTTTTGGAATCTTTTAACTTGTGACAAAAATTTTTACTTCTATTTTGAAAACAGTCATGCAGACAAGGGATTGCTCTTCTATGACTATGCAGTAATAATAGACTTCTAAATATTGTGGAATTTCTGTGTTTTCGGGTATTGGAGGCATAGAGAAAAATATGCCCTTTTTCAACTGACTTGTCTCTATAAGTTGAAAGAAGACATGATAAAATGTTAGTGACACATGATGCTTTAGTGTTACCAGGAGGTTTTACTTTCAGCTAGGATTGAGTTCTGGAAAGCAACATTACTTGATTTGCTTTTATAATCAGATGATCTGTGTGAATGACATGGATAATACAATGATAGTAATTTGTTGCTTCCACTGCTGTCTGGTTTTCTTTTCCATGTCTTCACATTTCTTATCACCAAAATATTTTCAAACCTCATTAAACCCCGTGATAAAATAAATTTTGTTTTACCCTAGCTGCATGCTCCCTTACAGGTAACAGTCTATCACGATCAGTGAGAAGCTTCTTCCCTGCTATTTTTACTCATCCATATGAAACCATGTGTCTGCTCAGTTTTTACTGGGTTTTTGTTGATTTGCCAGGAATGTTTCCACAATCATCATGTCTGTTTTCAGAGTGAAGATGTAACCAATATAATCATTTTAACAAAATGAAACTACACTCATACTAACATAATAATTTGTTAAATTCAGTATTAAATAGCGATCACTTCTGCTGTACTGCATGCATTCATGTTGATGTCTGGGCCTCAAAGTGTCATGCTGTAAGATAAAGTAACTTTCAGGTGCAAGTTTGACTATCCGCAGTATTGCACTGAGCAGTTTTTAAAGATTGACTAATCTCTTAACTACTCCCAAATTTGCCTTTTGCTTTCGCAGAGTTGCTGTAGTTATTTCTGTACAACATTGGTAAAAATCCCCAACAAACAAAACCCAACACACTATTGGTTTAAAGATGCTACATATATTATTACTGTCTGATACCTGGTCTGGTGCACAAGTCAGTCTGGAGAAATAAAGCAGCTATGAGTGAGGATAGATGAGAGTTAATAATTCAGAATTTCCCCTTGGGGATGAATGCCCTTACACCTTTTTTATTGATTTCCAACTCTTTTTCTCACTGACTGAATTTCTCTGTATTCAAGCAGAAGTCTCATTGTAGGATCCAAGATAAGTTTTGATAAAGTCTCAATTCTCACCTCAAGTCTCTGAAACTCACACTTCTCCTCTGAACCTAAAAGGCCCATTTCCACCAGACAGCAATTACTCAGTCTTTACAAAATGTTACAAAAAGAAAACATAGCCAGGTTCCTGAGGATCACATTCATATATTTGCTAAGTGTTAAGCCTGAATATAAATTTTCTGAAGGTTTCAATAAGGTTTTCTGGGAGAAAATCTAAACACTGGTGGACCCCCTTGTTTCAACTGTCCTGTAATAGTACTCAGAAGTGCTTTGAAGTGAAACTTATTAGTTACAATATATGTATGGCAATCATATATTCTTTGTACTCCCTGAAGTGTGCGTAGTTTCTCCCTGTGTTTAATACTCACTTATCCAGCTTGCAGATACAAATACTAGAAGTTTTGGATGGCTTGCTCGTTTTCCGTAGCAAGTTATGAACATTCTAAATGTGTTTGTGTAGAATAGGGAATTATGGAATTTTCTCTTCAGAAAAGCATCGGAGTCAAAGGTTAGGTATCTTCAGCAAGATTTCATCCCCTAAAAAATCTTTGTGTTTGTACTATCAGCTTCAACCTTTCCCTTACTCATGTAACACACAGATGAAATATGGGATATTCCTTAAAATAGAAGGAGTGACAAAGAAAAAGGTATCCTAAAAATGCAAATATCCTTAGTATTCATCTGAGCATGAAGTGTAGCACTATTTTAACTTTAATTTCTATATAGAAAATGCTGGATTTTGTATTTAAAATCATATATGATTTGTATTTAACTTCAAGTAGCATGCACTGGATGAAAATTAGTACCATAACAGAAAGTTAATTTTTAAGCTTTAACCTAATAATTATCAAGGAAATAAACAAATTTCCTTTATGTTTAAATAGGATCAAGTAATTTTTATTAATCTTTTTATGCCTTAATGGTGTGTACAACAGAATCAAGCAGACATTCCTGATGTACAAAAAAAAGGTTCCATTTCCCATGATTTTTTTCTTACTAAATAGAAATTAAATTTGTTCTCCAAACACTTCAAAATATTACTCTGCTTGGTGCATTTAAGCAGAGAGCTTTATTGAAGGAACTGTTAGAGAATTTCACTTGCACTGAGGTCAGAATTTCAGAGATAAGGTCTGTCTTTTCTAACAGCCCTATTACTGAGCAGTAAGATGTGTTTGAATGTGAAAAGAACCGAAATAGATTCCATGGCCAAGAAAAAAGAGAATTGAAGGCATGGAATTACTCCTGCAAAGGGTATGACCACACGGGGTAATGCTGTTTCTTGAAAATTAACAAAAGGGATACTTTTTGTGGAAATGTGATAGAAAACATTTTTATGATGTGCTAGTAAAAATATGAAAGATATGGCGGAATTTTATAAAAATCATGAATGACATGAGAAGGTGGTTTCGGAGTGTTTACTCATTCTTTTCTTATGAAACTTACCAGGCACCAGACAAAGTAAGTATCAGGATTCAAAAAGTCAAAGACAGATCCTGACTATATCAAGTAACTATGGACTTTCCTAGACTGATGGTTTAGTGGATGGTAGAATATCCTAGGAGATACAGTGAAACAGGTTGAGTTCACAAAAATCTTCTGCTTATTGTTTGTATGTGAAGTACTTAATAGATGTCTTCTATTGGTCACTTTTAGTGGCAAGATGTATTAAAAAATATAATTTTGTTCTGATTTATGTTGATCATATAAATGTTTTTTATAACTTCTGCTGTAAGACGTTGTTATAAGAAGTTCTGCAGACAAAAATCAAACTCCCACCTGTTATTATTGTTTCCTTTAAGTCATGTCACATTGGATCTTTTTCCCTAAGCATCATATAGCTAGTCTTCCTAAGCTGTGTTTTGGAGCTACTATTTAAAAGATCTCTGTCCATATTTGCAATGAAATGCTAAGTTTTGAAATCAATGTCATTATATAGTCACCCATCATCATCTCACATTTACCCCTGGAAACCACTTTTCTTCCTCCCATACCAGGTGCACAGCCACTGTCACAAGTCTTATTTTCAACATGATGAACAAGTTAAAGAGCTTTAGCCTTGTTTTTTTACATCCTTTTAAGTGGTCTGGAGTGGATAGCAGAGCTCACCTGTCAGCAAAATATAAATTATTTGGAAAACATTTGAGTGTTGTCATCAACAAGTACCATGATTCTCATCTGATCCTGTGTCATCTCACTAACTTTCCTCAGATATAGACAAATACTGTATGTCTTCATAACCTTTAGAGAAAAATTACCTGTCAAGAGACGCTCTCACCTTTCATACCTGCAAAGGAATGTTTCACTTTAAACATTTACTTCATCCTTCAAGAAGTTTTAAAGAGAGGAAACTGTAGTTTTGAGATTACTGCTGTTATTTTTTGATACCCGATACTCCTCCAGAGACACACTATTTTGAAAGTTTTTTTTTTAGCACACTACTATCATATAAAAAACCTGCATTCAGCTTGTGTATTATTATAATGTGGTGGTTATTGAAGCTGCTTTAGTGTTTCAGATCCAGGGCAGATTTTGTAACCTGGAGTTAACTAGATTTTCTTTCATTTATAAAAAATGATGCAGTGTAAATTTAATGGTAAAAGCAAATAATCTGTTACTGATGTTTACAAAAAAGAGTAACAACATGAAAGAAGATACTGTATCATCTAAGGCATAGCTACAATCCATGCTCTTCATCGTTTGTTAAAAAATTGTACACAAAAGTTTATTGTTCTAAATCATTCCATGCTTTCAATCTTGTAGTCCGGAGGGTCACACTGGAAAAGGCTTGTCAGATCTACAGAATTAGTATTTTACTATTCATTACCTGGATAGGTTAGATCACCAGAATAATAAGTACTCTTCTGGGCTAAATTTTATAGACAGTCACAGACAATGTGACAAACATAAAGAGAGGAATCAGAACTGACAGTAATGAACACTACAGCAAACAGCTGCAGCTGCTAAGTAGCAAACAGCCAAATATAACAAATTTATGTTCCATATGCCACAAAACTATTTCGAGAAGATTTGGGAGCTTACTGTTGTCCCATTAAATTCAGTTCCAAAGAAGTCAGACCTTCGTGGTGAGTGCTTAATTGCTCTCCCTGGGAATAAACAGAATTTGTCAGATTTGCTACAGATGAGGCCCTTTTAGAAAGCAAGGAAAAAAATCAGAGGTTTTACACTGTACTGAATAACTGCAGTCTCCACGCGGTGCTAATTCTGTCTGTTGCTGGATAAGCCATTTGTTGGAATATTAATTGTCAAGACGTCCAACAATTAATGGTCACATGAAGGGCTTGAAAGAGAAAGTAAAAACAAGTGAAATCTTGCCATAGACATTTATAATGCCTAGGAAACTGATTTACTAAGCTGGGCTATATATTGTTGTCTTGGGTTGAGCTGGCAAAATGCCAACTGTCCAGGACAGAGTGAAAAGGGTTCCTCCTCCCCCCAACCAGCTAAGGGAAAAGAAGAGGGAGAGGAAAAAAAGACCTTCAAATCAGGTTTATGCTGAAACTAACTACATGTATTTATACAGAAAAGAGAAAATTAAGAGAAAACTACATTATAACACACACTTATACAAGTTATGTATAACAAGAAATAACTTCCCACTCCCCAGTTAATACAAAGCCCATTACTCTAGATTCATAAGCACTCTAAAAGACTTCTAGCAAAAAACCAGAAAGAGTAACAACAAAAATGTTTCTACTTCTTGAATGCAAACAAAATGCAAGCAGCGGCAGCAGGAGCAGAACCTAACAAAAGAGAACACCTGCAGCAGTCTTCTCTGCACTCCAGCCATAATGGAACAGAACTAACACCTCCCACTGCTGCCCCATATCTTAAGTTTGCGTCATCTGGTATGAAATACTTCCTTGGTTACCCAGTCAGGTGATGGCTGTCTCCCAATCCACATGGATTCTCTGAGCCTGCTAATTTCAGGCCTAGCTAAAACCACTACAATTGTACTGGAATCATAGAATCATAAATTCATCAAGGTGTTGGAAGAGACCTTGAAGTTCATCCACTTCAACCACTAACCCAGCACTACCATTGTAACTGCTAAACCACTAAACTACATCACCCAGCACCAGATCCAGACATTTCGTAAACATTCCAGGCATGGTAACTCCACCACTTCCCTGGGGCAGCCTATTCCACTGCTTGAACATTGTAACAGTGAAAAAATTTTCTGATATCTAATCTGAATCTTCCTGGTCTCAGTTTAAGCCCATTTTCTCTTGTCCTCTCCTACAGGCGCAGCAGAAGAGACCAACTCCCACCCCACTACAACCTCTGTTCAGGTAATTGTAGAGAGCGGTGAGGTCCCCCTTGAGCCTCCTTTTTTCCAGACTAAATGAAACTAGTTTGCCCAGCTGTTCCTTCTTAAGACAGGTTTTCTAGTCCCTTCATGAGCATCACTGCCCGTCTCTGGACATGCTCCAGCACCTCAATGTCCTTTTAAAGTGCGGGGCCCAAAACTGAATACAGTACTTGAGGGTCAGTCTCACCAATGCCAAGTACAGGGGGGAAACTTGTTTAAAAATCTTGTTGGAAACTTGTTTATTACTGCAGAGTGAGCTACAGCTCTCTTTCATCAGAGAGGAAAATTAGAATTTGCCTGAACATGGTGAGAGTGGTACATTATATTTACAAAATAGACAACAACACATCACCATGAATTAATACTGTAGTTACTAGTGGGCATTGGAGAGAACTAAGAACTGCATTGCATTTGATAACTACCAGAAATTACAGTATTTCTCTTAAAGAAATTGGTTCACCAGTTTCAGTAAGCAGTGTTTCCATTTTGTATCCATTTGAGATTGACTATAATGTCCAAATGTGTTTGATTCTGTCATATCAAATCCCAATTGAAAGCTAATCCTAAATTATATTTTATTTTCATTCCTATGGCTATATCTAGTCAATGAATGGGAATGCATCTGCGTGGTGACCTATAGCCATTTATCCTGTAAAATTGTTAGCACCCATTTTCTTTTGTAATGAGCCAGGTAACTTTTCTGGGCATAATGCAGGCATGGCTCAGGAGGAAGGCATGGTCCAGGGACCAACTCCAACTGTGTATGTGGATTCAGACTCCCTGTTCTGCACAGTGAGAGTGTTCAGCTGGGTGCACATAAGCCATGCCATGCGATTTCATCTCAAGGCAAGAGAATGGCCCTTGAATGTTTGATTTTATTAATGTAGACAGAGTGTATATAAAAAAACCCAAACATTTTTACCATATAAATTTCCACCATCAGGAGGAAAGTGCAGGCTGCATAGCTTAGTAATGTTGAATATGGTTTGAAGATAATTTTCAAGATATTTTTCGATCCTGACCTAACCACTACTCTGTAGTAAAAATAAAAGTATTGGCTCTTCCATGTATCTGCACCCCAGTGTTACTTGAGACTTTTGTGCCTCAACATTTCTTCTCCTGTGTCTCCCTTAGTGTTCCCTCCCCAATCCTCTATTCCCTTGTCTATACATTGCTGGAACATTAGGTTTACAGCAAGTCAGCAGAATTTTCAGGAACCTGCTGCTGTATACCGTGCCTGGATAGGATATTCAGTACAATCATTACAAGAGTTAACACATGAACTAAGCATTTTTTGACTCCATATCTGTGTGTGCCTGCCACTATAATCCATACTGAAGAAAAATGTTTTCTTATGCCCAATATAGCTCTGATATACCTGGGCCATTGGCATTTTATACTACTGTCACTGTTGATACACAGAAGGAAAATGTAAATAATAAATGGTTTTTGTACTGCTGAGATATGATTGCCTACTCATGTGTGAACTCTTTCACAGTGATAGTATTAAGCAATACAGACATATGAAAATCCAACACTAAATTACCAAAATTGAAAAACTTCCAATCACCTTAGAAGGCTAAATGCAGCTGAACATTAATATGTCTATCTGTCATGAAAATCAACAAAAAAATCCCAGTAAATATAATTTTCCTTTGAAAAGTGTCTTGGGTTGAGCTGGCAAAATGCCAACTGTCCAGGACAGAGTGAAAAGGGTTCCTCCTCCCTCCAACCACTTAAGGGAAAAAAGAAGAGGGAGAGGAAAAAGAAAACCCTCAAACCAGGTTTATACTGAAACTGACTACATGTATTTATACAGAAAAGAGAAAATTAAGAGAAAACTACAATATAACACACGCTTACACAAGTTATGTATAGTACAGTATAACAAGAAATACAAGGTCCATTACTCTAAATTCATAAGCACTCTAAAAGACACCTAGCAGGAAAGAGAAAGTATAATAACAAAATATTTCTACTTCCCTGAACTCAAACAAAATATGATGTAGTGGCAGCAGGAGCAGGGCCTAACAGAAACGAGCAACTGCAGCAGTCTTCTCTTCACTCCAGCCATCATGGAACTGAGCTAACACCTCCCACTGCTGCCCCATATCTTAAGTTTGTGTCATCTGGTATGAAATACTTCCTGGTTACCCAGTCAGGTGATGGCTTTCTCCCAATCCACATAGATTCTCTGAGCCTGACAATTTGAGGCTTAGCTAAAACCACTACAAAAAGCTATGCCCTTGTGAATTACAGGAAACAAAATTTGAGTCATCTATATTTGCATATAATGACAATAAAATAGGGTTTTGGTGGGGTTTTTTTACCATGCTGTCTGAAAAGTGTCTGTGTTCTTATATGATAAGGCAAACTTATTCCCTATAGTCACAGCAAAGTGAAATTTTGTAAGTTACGCTGAGCTCTAGTTGACAGTGAATCTAAGGTGATGGTATTCTATCTCCATTATCCTGTCATGTCTCTCATTCAGTAAGAAAATATTCATGTCATATTTCTTTTGGGCTATTTTTAAACGCTTTTCTTCACTATATTTTTACATTCTTGAGTGAGGAAAAAAAAACCCAAAAAACTATGTTTAATCTTAATATACTCCTTCCTCACCATTTGAACTTGCTCTCATCCCAGGTATTTTAGCAGACACAGAGGTGATTCTGCTGCTTCTTCTATGTTCACTTGTTGCATTCCCTTCCTCACCACAATTGTGTTTGTTGTTAAATTAAAAAAAAATAATTGTTTAAATTAGCCTGTCATCACTACTATTTTTGCAGTTTAACCTGAATTATCTGTCTCCATAATGACTATGACAATATCAAAATGCTCATTAAATCAGTTGTGGTTTCTTTGGTCACTCTTCTCTCACTCCTTGGATAACTGTGGTAATTGTAGAGCTAACACATGCCACAAGCGCTGAGCTCCAGGGTTGCAAGTATTTATCAGACCAAAACCAACCCAGGCCTGCCTGGTAGTTTTGGTACCTCAAGCCCATTGCACACCCCCACAGTGGTGATGACCCCCTCAAATTTCTGCCCTATCAATTTTTAATGGTACTATCTGCCTACCATGGTGACCACGGTGACAGATAATCAATGTTTGATTCTGGGAGTGTGAGAAACAGCTACCATATCCAAGGAAGGCAGCAGGCATGCAAATGACCCACTCCTGACCCAGGGAGGTAGGAGTGAAAAAAAAAACAGGACTCTTTTGAGGCCCTGTAACTGGAATGAGGTACTTTAAATCTTTGAGCTATGATCCATTGGAGTGCAAGTCTGGTGTCAGCAGACACGGTATTTCCAGCTACAATAACATATCTTAAAGTTGCTGCAGTTAAAAAGATCATAGTTGGATGTTGGGATTGAGCTGGCAGTCTGTCCAAGGCGAGCCACCACCTGTCCCAGGACCTGCCTCTTGATGCCCCCTTGATGCTCTTAGCTGAGTGTCCTGCAGGGCCCAAAGCATTTACTTTGAGAAAATTAGAGTGGTCAAAGCAGGCCAGCCACTGACATACTTCATCGAGGAATAATGGAATAGGACTCCGTTTCTATGTTGTTGGTTTTTGGAAATGAGGCCGTGATTGAGAGGGAGTGCCAGGGGCATTTGTGTTGTACTGCTAAAGGTAAAATTCTTGGATCAGCGAAAGACAACCTTGAATGAAAGCATTTGCCAGGAATGTTTTCATTAAACAAGAATGAAAGTCGAAGGTTTGAAGATGATCAGATACTGTCATAGTTCTGACCATAAATGATGCCAGCTGGCGATCTGGCGGTGTAATTACCATGACCCACTGGGCAGCTCCTGTGAAACCCAAGTCTTTGGGTTCTAAGGGGAGTATGATTGCAAAGCTGAAACTTAAAGGAATTGATGGAAGGGCACCACCAGAATGGAGCCTGTGGCTTAATTTGACTGAACACAGGAAACCTCACCTGGCCTGGACACAGTCTGGATCGACAGATTCAGAGCTCTTTCTTGATTCTGTGGGTGGTGGTGCATGGCTATTCTTAGTTGGTAAAGCAATTTGTCTGGTTAATTCCTGTAACAAATGAGACTGTGGCATGCTAACTAGTTACACAACCCCTGAGTGCTCAGCTTCCAAATTCTTAAGAGGGATAAATGGTGGTCAGCCACCTGAGACTGAGCAATAACAGGTCTGTGATGCCCTTAGATATCTGGGGCCACAAGCATGCTACACTGACTGGCTCAGCTTGTGCCTACCGTCTACCAGTGCTTTTTGTGCCCATCATATTTGTTAGATTAAATTTCGGAAATTTATCTTTCCATAGTACTTGAATATTGCTTGCAGTAAGAGCTAATTTCAACTGAATGAGCATGAGTAGTTACAAACTAGCTTTACATGATCATTTAAATAGTATAAAAAAACCCCAAAAACAAGAAAAAAAGAAAAAACAAGTGTGAACCAGTGACCAGAGGACATGTCTGGAATTTAGGAAACTCTGGCATTACTTCTGTAGTGGCCCAGGTGAATAGTAATCCAGTAAGCCTAAAAAGTTCACCTTAACCTTTATTCAGTGCTGCATTCCTATCTACAAAAGGAAAACAATGATATTTCACAAAATAATATTGAAAATACCTTGTATTAATATGCAAAACTATCAATTTCTTTGTAGTTAGTTGTTGCTCCCTTGTTATTTTCCTCAACAATATGAAAAGTAAAATGCTCTTTTTGGCTGGATGAATTAGAACCAGATCCATCAACTTGCAGTGAAAGGATAATTAACCTGGCTTGGAGACTTTCTGTCTATTTTAAAACAATTAATCTCATTTTTATACAAATGTTTTTTATCTTCCTGAAATGTTATAGAAGTAGAATTTATTTCTCTCTTCATCCACTGAATCTCTTAAGCACCCCAGAGCCATGCCTTTCTTGGTGGTCTAACCAGTACTTTTTTTTGTGTGTGTACAAGGGCATGGCTACAGCCTCAACCTTATCAACCTTCTCTGGGGGGTCCCTATTTCTCTTGCTCATGGGTTCTGGAGTTCTGTTTCAGCTGAGACTTCAGCATTGCTTGTGTCTGCCTGTTCTGGTCCCATGTTGTATTTCTGGCTAGACTTGCTGCAGGGAACCAGATCTGACACATTACCTTGCCTTTTCTGACAGTCACTAGAGTGTCACTGGAGCCTACTGCTGTCATGATCAGTCTGGTTCAGGTCCTCTGGGCAGTCATTGCCCTCCTTACTCAGTGGTCACTTTCCATTCTGCCTCATTTTCCCTTTGAAAGCATCCTTGCTCGTGCTGTTCATGAAAGTTCTAAATCGATTTCAAGGTCATGGTACTGGACTTAAGAGATGCTGGCTTAATTTTCCATGAAGAGGGCAGGAAATTCTATGAGAGTTCAGGTGCCTATAGTAGGCATTTAAAGTCCTTGGGGTTGCTTTGGACTATCTGAGCTATTAGTGCACTTTTGTCATTTATGTTACAGACTTTTAGGGGATGCATATACCCTTAGGTAGAATAGTTGAGGAGCTGAGGTGATAAGTCAAATGGCAAAAGATGCTTACATTTAAGCAATTTAATCCTAGGATACATCTCTCTGAGGTCAGAGGATCTAATCTACTGCCTTTGAAAAGAGAGGGAGGCAGCTTAGTTCATCAAAACAACAGCACAGATGCCCACTTCAGAGAATTTAAGAGCTGTGAAACCTCTCTCAGCAGAGGCATACAAGTACTAGAACATAGTATGATTGAAAGTATGTCCTTATCTCCAGCGTTTTTATTTGATTTTTCTTTGTTATCTTGAAATCTTGAAGAATGCTTATTCTTTCTTCTCACTTCTCACAGGACTCTACATAGGTATAAATTTTTACGTGTTCTGTAAAAGAGAGATGAATCAGCAAGTCAGCCCTTCTGAATATTCCAAGAGCAAATCCCAGGTTTCTTTCTTAGTAACTATTCCTTTTTCAAGTAATTTAACAGACTCAAACTATGTGACTTAGACATGATTATTGAAAAGAGGTGCATGAGGTCTAAGATCGTACTTAGTGTTTGGTCTCTCTCCTACTTAGCGTTGGGATTTGTATTGTATTTCAGAAAAGCAAAACTTCATGAAAGTTCTCCAGGGCCATCAGCTCTGGTCCTTTGCTGTCACGTAAAATTTTATTGGTCCTTTTTATAGGATTTTGAAGCCCTCTATAAATGTTATTTAAGATTTTTATATGATTTTATTGGTTTTGGTTTATTTTTAAATCTTATGCTCCTGACAGGGTTCATTGTTTTCAAATATGTGATTCAAACCTTTTCATTTCTACCTTTCATTTAATTTTGTAATAATTCCTCTTTTGTCTTCTTCAATCTTCCAGCAACACTTAATGCATTTTCTTCTTCCTGATATGGAAGCCACTCTTCCTTCCCTCATTTCACTTGCTTCTTTTGTAGCTTCAAAATATATAAAATGTGAATATTGTTTTGTTCTTTCATAATTGTGTTTCATGTTTTATCTTGTCCCACTTATTCTAGTCCATCCTAAAAATGACTGGTTTCTATAATCATATTAACCATTCCTTTGAATCAAAATGTTCTTATTTTATGTAAAACAGTTAAAATAACCAGACTCTGTTGTCAGATGTTTTTATGTCCTCATAGATCTGTTATTTTACCTTTACTGACCAAAAAGTGACAGTCAAAATTTTTGATTCTGTTTTATTTTTGAAAGACAAATTCATATTTCTTATAAATGAAGAAGACTCAGGGGAGACCTTATTGCTCTACCTGAAAGGAAATTGTAGCGTTAGGGGGGGTCAGCCTCATCTCCCAGGCAACTAATGACAGGATAAGATGATATAGTCTCAAGCAGTGCCAAGGGAGCTTCTTGTTGGATATCAGGAAGAATTTCTTCACTGAAAGGTTGCTAACCATTAGAACAGGCTATCCAGGGGTATGACGGATTCACCATCCCAGGAAGTGTTCAAGAAATGACTGGATGTGGCACTTAGTACTATGTTTTAGTTAGCACGGTGGTATTCTGTCAAAGATTGGACTCAGTGATCTGGAAGGTCTTTTCTAACCTTAATGATCATCATGGCTAGGCTTCTCAAATGAAGATTTGCGAAGGGCACTACCCACGCTTGCTGCAAGCGTGCTGGTGGCTAAAAAGGCCGATACGGGATAGGCAGGTTCGGTCACAGAAGGCACAGCAGAACGTCTCCCTAGGTGACATTGGCAAGGAACGGTTCTTTCTGCGTTGTCTTTTCTCCTCAAGACTGACTCTCCGTGCATTCTCAAAGGAAGCAGCAGTGTCGTGAATGGTGTGTCTTCATGAATCCCGATTTGAGGCCAGAGTGGACCATTGGTGGCAGTCAATATGGCCAAGGCTGAGGTGTTGTTTCAGGGAGTCCTTGTATCTCTTCTTCGGGGCTCCTCTCTTGCGGCAGCCGGTGGTGAGTTCACCATAGAGCACAATCTTTGGAAGGCGGTGATCCTCCATCCTGGAGACGTGCCCTGCCCAGCACAGCTGCGTTCTCATCAGCATGGCCTTGATACTGCTGACCCCTCCCTGTTCAAGAACAGACACATTGGTCACGTAATCACACCAGTGGATGTTTAGGATTGAACGGAGGCAGCGCTGATGGAAGCGTTCAAGAAGCCGCAGGTGGTGGCGGTAGATGACCCAGGATTCAGACCCATATAAAAGAGTAGACAGTACAATGGCTCTGTAGACACTCATCTTTGTACTTTTCTTCAGGTGTTTATTGGACCAGACTCTTTTATGGAGTTTTCTGAAGGCTTTGTATGCCTTTGCCAGTCTGTTGTCTATCTCTTTGTCAATCTTACCGTCTGAGGAAATGATACTTCCCAGATAGGTGAACTGCTGGACTGACTTAAGCTCTGAATTGCCCATGGTGATGTGAGGATTATGGAAGACTTCTTGAGGTGCAGGTTGGTAGAGAACTTCCGTCTTCTTCAGGCTGACTTCCAGTGCAAAAAGCTCAGCAGCCTCTGCAAAGCAGGATGTTGAGCGCTGCAGAGCTGCTTCTGTGTGAGCAACGAGGGTGGCATCATCAGCAAAAATCAGCTCGCGGACAAGGTGATTCAGGGTCTTGGTGTGGGCCTTCAGTCGCCTTAGGTTGAATAGGCTTCCATTGGTATGATATCAGATGTAGATGCCGTTTTCTTCATCGAGGTCTGCTGTGGCTCTTTGGAGCATCATGCTGAAGAAGATTGTGAATAGAGTTGGTGCAAGAACGCAACCTTGTTTCACACCATTGGTTATTGAAAAGGTCTCAGAGAGTGCATCGCCATATCTGACTTGTCCACGCTGATCCTCATGTAGGAGGATGATCATTTTGAGGAACTTGGGGGGACATCCTAAACGTTCCAGGATCTGCCACATGCCTTTTCTGCTTACAATGTCGAAAGCTTTGGTGAGGTCAACAAAGGTTACATAGAGACCTTTGTTCTGTTCCCTACACTTCTCTTGTAGTTGTCTGAGAACAAACACCATGTCTGTGGTGCTCCTATTGGCTCTGAAACCACACTGGCTTTCAGGTAGAAGATCTTCTGCAATAGTGGGTACTAATCTGTTCAGAAGTATTCTTGCAAGGATTTTACCAGCAATGGAGAGCAAAGTAATACCTTGGTAATTTGAGCAGTCTGATTTTTCTCCTTTCTTCTTGTACAGGGAGATGATGACTGCATCACGGAGATCTGATGGTAGTTCCCCTTGTTCCCAGCAACGCACAACAAGCTCATGGAATTTGGCATGGAGTGCTTGACCTCCATGCTTTCAGATTTCAGGTGGAATTCCATCAACCCCAGCTACCTTGCCAGTTTTTACCTGTTGTATGGCCTTGAGTATCTCTCCCATAGTAGGGGCTGCATCCAATTCATGTTTCACCGGTTGTGTAATGTGCTGAATTGCTGAGCCTTGGACTACACGGTTGGCACTGAAGAGAGTCTGAAAGTGCTCAGACCATCGGTTCAGGATGAAGGTTTTATCTGTTAGAAGCAGTTGACCATCTGCACTGAGTAGGGGGCTTTGAACCTGGTGTGTGGGTCCGTACACTGCTTTCAGGGCCTCATAGAATCCTCTTTGGTCACCCAAATCTGCGCGTAGTTGTGTCTTTTCTGCTAGGTTGAGCCACCATTTGTTCTGGATGTCTCGAAGTTTCTGTTGGAGCTTACTGCATGCAAGACTAAAGGCGGCTTTTTTTATATGGCAAAATGGCTGAGCAAGGTGTGCTTGGTGAGCAGTTCTCTTCTTCTTCAACAATTTCTGGATCTCTTGATTGTTTTCATCAAACCAGTCTTTGTTTTTCTTGGAGGAGAACCCTAGGGACTCTTCAGAGGACTGCAGGATGCAACTTTTAATATGTTGCCAAAGCACTTCAGGAGAGGGATCTATGGGATTATCTTTAAATCTAGTTTGAAGGTTTACCTGGAAGCTGTCTCTCACTGTGGCTGTTTGAAGATTGCTGACTTGGAGCCTCCTCCTTGGAATGCCACCTCTCTTAGGTTTGGGCTTGAAGTGAAGGTTAAGTTTGCAGCGCACAAGGCGGTGGTCTGTTTGACATTCTGCACTCGGCATCACTCGAGTATGACGGACATCACTGACATTTCTCTGTTGTACTAAGATATAGTCAATGAGGTGCCAGTGCTTGGATCGAGGATGCATCCAGGTTGTCTTCAGGCTGTCTTTCTGTTGAAAGATAGTGTTGGTGATGGTGAGCTGCCGTTCTGCACAAAACTCTAGCAGGAGGTGTCCGTTGTCATTGCAGTTTCCAACGCCATGCTTGCCCAGGACTCCTTTCCAGGCTTCAGAATTCTTACCTACTCTGGTGTTAAAGTCACCAAGGATTATGATCTTATCATCTGCAGGAACATTTTGGGTGAGACGGCGCAGGTCTGTGTAGAATTTGTCTTTTTCCGCTGGGTCAGGTTGGAGAGTTGGGGCGTATACGCTAAAAAGAACATGTTGCTTGTTGTGTAGAGGGAGGCGTAAGGACATAATGCGATCGGAATGACCTGTCGGCAGATTTTCAAGTTTGGAGGCAATGGCAATTTTAATCATGAAGCCAACTCCTGAAAGGTGACTTTCGGTTTTGGGTTTGCCTGACCAGTAGAGTGTGCAGCTGGCAACATGTTCTTTAAGGCTGCCTTCCTCATGAAGACGAACTTCACTGAGAGCAGCAATGTCAATGTTGAGCCATGACATTTCATGGGCAGTTAGAGCAGAACGACGCTCAGGACATCCACTATCCCCAGTATCAAGCATGGTTCTGATGTTCCAACATGTGAGTGTTAGTTTGAGCACACCTTTGCAGGCAGGTGTATGCCTTTGAAATCTTTTTGTTTTTGTTTGACCGCATGGAAGATGCCGGTTGGCCACGGTTATCCAACCGGGTGTGGAGATGAGCTTTGTTTAGGCCACCTTTGCTAGGCCCCTCTCCATGTGGAGCAAGCAGTGCTGTCCCTAGAAAAGGCTGGTTGGTCGTTCAGGATGCTGCCGCAAGAGACTGTCATCTCCGGGGTCAAGTCTCTAATGACCCATATCCTGAACCGCCTGCACGCAGGGTTGGGTCTGCAGCTTCCAGCTGCTTCCTATCACCTGCCATTTTCGACCCTCGCCTGTCTCTACAGGGCTTTGCAATGTGGGTGAACCCTTCAAGCCTGCGCAATGGGTTTTTTAGGTGAGGCACAGCGTGCGCAGAACTGGCCCCACCCTATGCTCCTAAGGTTCATCTGCCATGGCCTAGCGAACTTGGACGGTGACAGCGAATACCTCAGGATGTAGGTTTGGTTAGAGTATCCTTCTCTTAGATGGATGGCCTTACAGGGCTAAATGAGCTCCATCTGCCCGGGTTTGGGGTTGGAGTTGTCCTTCTCCTAGGATGGTTGCCAGACGGCTAGAGAGCCCATCCTGCCTGTGGACACACTTTGTCTGACCCTTCAGCTGAGACCTGTCTGGCACAGGAGACCCTACCAGAGGCCCAAACCACCACCAGCATAGCTCTCAACCTCATGAGGGCACGCAAGTTTCTCCCCCGCGACAAGGGGGTGTCCTCGGGGAAGACCTTAATGATACTATCCAATGATTCTATCATAATGATTCTATGAAAAATAAAATAGTGAACACACAAAGTAGGGACAGACATAAAAGAGTCCTGGACAACACATGCATGTAGTAACATTATTCTTTCAGTCAGCTGAGCTTGAATCACCTCAAATTACGTTGGGCATTCACTGCAGCATGCTGTCACTACTTTTTTCTATCTGGGATGGTGTTTCAGGCAGACGGCCCTCTTTAAACCTCAGCCTTAGCTAATCATTGAAGACATCAAGCAGCTGCATACTCAATGTCAACTGAAATAGAGCCACAGAGTCAAGTGCCATTAGTGAACATCTGGCACTAAAGACAAGATATTTTAGTATCTCTCCTGGTGAACATAAAGACATATCAAAGTTTTTCTCCATACCATACTATTACAGCAACTCTCTTTCAAGAGCTCCATCCATAATTTTGACTCTGAATATTTCATTTCTCACAGCTACCTAATGCCAAATACCATATGGGTTATTTTTAGCAGTTTGCTTTTCTTTACTGAGAGCACAATATTATCCTCCCTACTAAACTGCATTTCATATATTCCTTTAGTCATTCTGATTTTTTAGAGGGGAAGTAGAAAAGAAGAAGAGGAGATTATCTTTTCCTGATTGCTTTTTCTTTAATTTAGATGGTTCTCTTGACCACGAGACATCAGGCTTATCACTGTGAATATCAGTCTTCAGAATCTTACTGTCAAGCAACACATTTATCTTTTCAAGTTTCCATAGTAACTACTGCTTAGTACAGACCTTTGTAAACTGATTAAACAAAGACACTGTAGATCTGAAAAATTGATACATCTGGATGCTGGTTTATTATTAAAAATATATATACATATAAATGTATGTATACATAATTATACCTGCATGTGAATATGATACAGCATATATATTTAAAAATATCAGCTGTATGCAGATCGCTATGTGTGATATATATACTGTATATTAAAAATGAAAATAAATAATAAAAGCACAAACTATACGATTATATTCATTATGAAGACCTGTCCAAATGAAGACACAAGTTTAAGAGTTCCAGCTATCTAATATACCCACATGTAACTGTAAGAAAGCAAGTGTGCACTTTATACATCTAATTTATGACATATATGAAATAAATTGGCTAATGTCAGTTCAATTATTTGTGCTGCCACTAGGAAACATGTTGTATCAGATCGCCCTGTTGATTGCCTTAAAACATAGATCTTGTAAAAGGGGAATTGAGATCAGATTTCTCTCCTGGCCTGGTCAAAGGTGAGATGTAAAACAGAAAACATCATTAAAATAGTGCATCAACCCTTAATGCACTCACTCATGCAATATTTTGTGTAGTTCAGTTCTCACTATGGAAAAGGGAACGAGAAGTTAAACATGGGCTCTAAGAACGTCAGAAATGTCAGAAAGATGCTGCAGATCTAGTTATTCATCTTACTCTGAAAATTATGTGAGGGAATATATGACAGTTGTCTATAAAATCTATGGGGTGTCCAGTGAAATGGGCAGGAAGCAAGTTTAAAACCAAATAGTAAGTTCTCCCCTTCTGCTCCATCTAAATAGTGAAAGTCAGTGTTTCAGGAACCTGAAGAAATTAATACTCTATATGGATTCAAGAAGGATTAAATAAATTAATGGAGGATTTATGGCACTGTTTGATTGCACAATCATTTTGGTTGGAAAAGACTTCTAAGATCATTGAGCCCAACCATCAATCCAGCACTGCCAAGTTCACCACTAAACCATGTCCTTAAGTGACACAGCTACATGTCTTTTACATACCTCCAGGGTACCTCAGCTACCTCCCCGGACAGCCTGTTCCAATGCTTGCCAACCCTGAGGTCCAGGGAACACACTAAGCCAGGTGTCAGCTGTGGCAGCTCTCTGGATCTCCCTGCAGACTGAGGTTGTTCCTTGCCCATGGATATGGGGTTTACAATGGGTTTGAGAAGGAGAGCATTTGGAGATTGTGCAAAACTGTCAGCATTAAGGGAGCAAATGACAATTGAGGAACTGGGGTGGTTTGTCTAGGAACAAGCATAGGAAAATAGAGAGATGAGGGGGAAATGGGTCTGGCTGGTGATCACTACACACACGCAGTACACAGTTTGGCTTGTCTCCTGACTAAACATAATTTTTCAC
Source organism: Pithys albifrons albifrons (assembly GCF_047495875.1). NCBI lineage: Eukaryota > Metazoa > Chordata > Aves > Passeriformes > Thamnophilidae > Pithys > Pithys albifrons. Next base: position 19,750,019 of record NC_092459.1, on the reverse strand, counting down.
TTCTCCTGGATGAGGGACTATTCTATGTACACATGTGTATATAGGGGTTTAACTGCCTGTAAAGGGAGTGGGACCTGAGGCCACAGAGGCTTCTTCATGCAACCCTAAAAAGCAGACATTTAAGCTAGGAAAACAAATAACATCTCTGAAGATAAATGAGATAAAGACAATTCTATATCACTCCTGCAACCATCATGAGGTAGATGATTCAAGAAGTGTAACTTCCCACTATCTTGACATTGTTTTGCCTGTGGCTTCAAAACTTCCTGACTTTAGAAAAAATTTTCCGCCTTTTTTTCCCTCTCTCATATACATGTTATTAGCAGAACTAACCAATGAAAAAGTTTAATTTCAAGTTCAATAGCATTTTTGTTCGACCAGGCAAAATGCTGTTGAAGTCCTAATCACCTTCAAACTTTGGGTTATCCTCCTTTGTGCTGAGGACAACCTCTTTGGAGAGTATTTTAAATTAATGTCAAATCAGGGAAAAGGCAAAATAGCTGAAGGCCAAAGAATGTAATCTTTCAATCATTAGGTTCATTTAAACCCAAATCAAACTGCATTTAGAATGCAGATTTTCTTTATGTGGTCATAAAATGATACCTCTTTTAGGTTACATCATATATTTAGTCTTTATTAATTTGTTTCATTTCTTCACTTTCATCTGTGGAAAAAAAATTACTCCTTTGGGTTATTTCCTATAATTCTGTAAAGAAATGTCAGAGAAAGGAAATTATACTTTGGTTAGATCACCTGGACTAGCAAAATGATCAAATAAGGAGAATACAAATAATGATTTAAACATAAACATACTAGAAGGGCATAGATAAATACATAAAATTACCTATATTCTATATATTTAACTACATTTCTTCTTCTTTCATACTTATGTCAGTCACATTGATCTTTCAGATTGGTACAATAGATGCAAGGAATTAAACCAGGATTTCTTGAGCTGGACATAAAAATTGACAGTGAATACACAATGTCATAAATGGCTTAAGAGATCACATTTCCCATTTTTGTCTTCTGTTGGAAATCATTGAATCAGAATTCAAGCAATTTCACACTTGAAAAAAAATGTGTTTATTTACAACACCAAACTGAGCAAAGTAATAGATACACCATTTAGATCACAGTGTTGTCAGAACCCATCATATCATGCTACCAGCAATATAATCAGATCAGTAATGTACTGAACTTGCTTAAGCATTAATCTTTGCATATTTTTCTTCCATTTAGAATGAACAGCAATGTGCTACCTGTGTCTTTTATTTTTTAGATACATAACTACATTTTGAAAATTATGACCAATTAGCACTAATCCTATTTCATTCAACTTACAATTGTTAGGAAATTGAAAGATGAGCATATCTGAACATGTTTTCTTGCCATGTTGGAACACTTTCTGAATAAAGGTTTGCACAAAAAATGAGGGAAAGAAGACCAGAAAAAATGGTGAGTTTACAAAAAAAAAGAAAAGAACATCAATTTTCTATTTTTGAAACCTATACAAATGAACAAATTCCAATACAGGCTAATGAAATTTGGTATTACTGCATCTTAAGAAAGGATTTCAAATAGAATCCTTAGAAAAACTTGCCATTTCTCTAACTTTAGGTGAAGTACGTCATATTAAAGGAAACTCTGAAACAAGCTAGGCTTGGTGTATGAAGTTTCTGAGGAGTTTGGGGTTTTTTTGAGTTAAATGGAATTTCTGATGAGCTATATTAAAAGATAGATCATTAAATCAAAGCTCAGGTCTTCAAAATTCTACATTTTGAAACCTGAAATGACCCAATTTCTGTAGTTCTCTTTTCTTTCATCATTAAAATTCCCCAGGAACCTGAAATTTTACTTCTGTTTGTATCTGCATCATTTCAAGCCGTGATATAGTGATACATGTGACTTCAACAAAAAACAACATTTCAGAGCCCATTCAGCTGCCTCCTATAAGGATTAGTCACTTGTTTCTGCACAGTCTGTTGCACTTCTATATGTGGAAATAAGATCAGTTCATTGAGGTGATTTCCAGGGTGGTTTCAGTATCATGTTGACGCTGAGAAACTGGTGTGCTGCTTTACACGAGTGAATGCCTGCCCATGATCAGGCAGTTTTCCACTGAATCCTCCAAAACATCTTCTGAAGTGCTCAGCCTGTAAAATCTCTGGATGCACAGATTTTGAAGGCCAAACTACTCAGCAGAAGTTAATGCCTAAAGCTGAATTGATTGTCTGTCATTCTCTAGCGTAATGGCCAGAGGAAAGACTGGACTGCATAATGGATTCTCGCTCCATGCCAAAATCTGGACATGTATTTTGTTTAAAGCCCTGTGCACACAAAATTTATAATCAGGCTGTAGAGCAAATATTGGATGGCCTTGTCCCCATCTTTCAGAGGACTACTGTAGCAACTACACACTGTCATGTTCAGCCTTGTTCTCCTTCACTGGCCCTATTATTTTTTAGTTCTTTCATACAAAGTAGAGGAATTTCAGTAAAAATCTACATCCTTTCTATAATGTAAAACTCAAAGATGAAAAAACTTCCAAGAAAATGAAACTGGACTGTGGTTTTTCAGTCCCAGCAGAAGGTGGAGTTATCGGTAGATCTTCTATATCACAGATAAGTGCTCTATCTATTAATTCAGTGTTTAAAAATTTAACACTATATACTCATTAAAATAAAGCTTAACAATAACTTAGCATACTAGTTAGTTCCCACTTAGAGAGATTTCTTCAGTTTGAATCGCAGTGTCTCCTAAAATCATATTACAGTAAATCAGTATTAAAGGAGCAAGATGTACGCCTTTACTTGCACAGGCTGCCAGCACTGTAAACACAGTTCTGAGAAAGCCAATTTCTCCCATGCAGTTTAAGCATTTAATCAAGGTATTGATTTCACTTTGGGGGTGTCTGGTACTTGAAAATTATTCTTCGCAGAATTCATCACTGCAATGCTTTATTAATGAATGCATGTAGAAAACACAAAGGATTTGGGTAAATATGCAGTTAAGTATCTGCTTAGGATACTTGGCATTATCTAGAGCTATACACTAACTTAATATGCTTACTATTTATAGGAAAAGCTTTTATCTCTTTAACAAAGTTCTTTTTTTTCATTCTGCTATTTTCTGTAAAAATTATTCAATATTCAAAATTTTGTGACAAATACTCCTAAAAATACTAAAACACCCTTGCAAGTATTCATTGCAGATGACTTCTAGTTTTCTACTTTTCCTTCACTCTTGAAGCACTTTTGCAAATCAAATGCATTGCAAAGTAATGTTTCCCAAAGCTATATACCTGAGCTTTCTATATGTATTTTCTGCTAGCTATTGCTTTGTCAGTCTATTCACAGTAATGTAAACCCTGATTACTAAGCTTGCTTACTAGAAAGCATCATACTTCTCTGTTAATATCATCAAAAATCTTGCCATAGATTCACATAGATTACTAAAACTTCACATTAAGAAGTTGCAAATTCATAAAATCAAGCACCAACATATTTTTTGGTTTGTTTTTTTTTTTTTTTTTTTTTTTTCCCCCCATCTTCAAACACATTTTTAGATTTGGAATCAGATTTGTGAGTTCTGCTCTACAACTAGAAGAAGTGACATATGTCTATGTCATCCTTGTCACAGGTAAATCTTAAACTGGGCAATGAAATACTGCATTAGTGTAGGGGGAAAGTGTGAGATAAAGAAAAAAATGGCAACAAAACAATGACAAAATGGTGTATAAGAAGTGAAGGAAAGAGCTGCTGTTGAAATTTACAACAGCAGAGTAGAGAATTAAGGCATCATGCTGCAGAAATGTAGGCAGGGTATTGTCATGGGGCAGCAGGGACAGACTGCTTCTCAAAGAAAGGCCAGTTGAGAGCAGAGGGTCTCAATGAGTCAGGCAGGAGCAGTGTCCTCACCACTGAAGGATGCAAGTCCCACAGCGTCTCAGCAGATATAACATGTCTAGAGAAAGGAACCCGAATTAGAGTCCAGTAATAGCCAGCCAAGTCTACAGTGGCAAGGCAGGTCTAAGATCAAGCTGTGAAGTCAAATCAGGAAGTCAGAATTATGAAATCAGCAAGGTACCAGGCCAGGCATAGGAATACGCAGACTGCAGCTCAGAGAAAGAGTAAGCATGGCTCTCTGAGCTTAACTGCACCTCCCAAGGGGGATGAAGGGACCCTAGACAAGCTTTATTATAGTGCTCTCACACAGCTGTCTCCACCACAGTCTGACCCCAGGCTACATGAATATGTTGCATCAAGATGAGCTTGAGCGCAGCACAAACTCCTGGAAAGGGAAGAAAGAGGTGACAAAGATGGTTGCTGCACTTAGATCCCTGGCAGCCAAACTTTCCTGGTTTTGAAGGCAAAAAATAAAAGGTAAGAGGAGGATAATATGTGACTAGGAGTGAAGGCTCAGATAGGTAATTGTAGGGTTAGTGTTATCTCAGAGATGCAGTAGCTGAACTGAGAAAGGAGTAATAAAAGCTGAACACCTTAAACTATGAAAAGTGGGGAAAAGACAAGCTAATTTATTTTATTTTTAGATACTTCGGATCCTGTCTTATCTGCTTACGTAATTGATATGAGATGAATTTTAGATCTGCTTTACATGTAGAGAAAAAATTAAGAGAGCTCCTCTATATCTTGGGGTTGACCTATATGCTAAGTGATAAAATTGTAGTAGTTGTGCAATGTGGAAATACTCCAGTTAGGTACAAGAAAGATACCACTGATAATCTCGCGTAGATTAAAAGGAAAAGGTGTAACATGGAAGGATTTCAGGAACACAGTGGCTGTATCACACACTACTATTTCAGTTATAAACTGAAGTTATAAATGAATAGAGAATTAGAGAAGTTTATATACCTCAATTTCTGCATGGCCTGTTCACATTCAGGTCAAATGTATGGGCTTTGTGCAAAGAGAGTGGACTTCACCAAAAAGGCCTGCTTAATCTAGACATGTAAATCAGGTCTGTAAGTAGAGCTATAGTTCAGAAATTCATGATTTGTTAGTCTTAATCCCATGCTCAAACTGGTAGTTCATATGTTCTATGTATACATTAGTTATTATTGTTTTATTTGTACAGTTAATGAACTAACAACTTTACTGAAATCCAAGTTCCTTTCTGTCTTTTTCCGTCTTATGTTTTTTTTTTTAATTAGGTTTATCATAATTTCCCTGTTTCCTTAGTTTTCTAATTCTCTAAGGCAGCAAAGGAACAGCACTTGAATATTTTTCTTTTTGTCTGGATCAGAAAGAGAGTCTTATGATGAGTGACTATTGGAGTTTAACAAAATTCAGATACTCATTGAAATTACTTTCTACCTTCCCTTTTACTAATCAATCACAAACAGCTGCTCACTAATTGCTTTTCAAATGTACATAGATACTGATTTTAGAATTGAATAGGGACCTAAGTCTTCTATTGCGTTTATTTACAGTTTAAGGAACTGTTCAACATTAATACTGTGTTAGAGCCAGATCCCAAAGAATTAGAGGTTTCTCTTCTATTTCTGAATCAAAGATTACCCATGCATAACTTTCTCTTTTTATGTTGTCAACCAAAAGCTTAGTTTGCAGAGAGAAAACTAGCAGGAGATATCAAATGACATTAGAATGTGTTTATTTACTGTTCATTTTTCATTGACTACTTTTTGACTAGCCAGTGAATCTAATTCATTCCACTACTGTTAACTTTAAAGTTGTGAATTTAGCACATGCATAACAATGCAAGGCTTTAGATCATTGTAGGATAGACAACAATGTGTATTTCTTCTAATCATGCTATGGGGAAATCTCATATTAGTTCCTCCTAAGAGGGTGCCTACATCTCACGACTAGCAGCAAGCAGAATCCAGTGATCTGGTCAAAATTCTAGTTAGCTGAGTTATGAATTAAATAGTAAAGAAAGGTGGTATAAAAAAATTCACCAAAGAATATTTTTGCCAAAGGCAAACCTGGTGGTGTGTTTTTCCTCTTCAAAACATTGTGCAAACATTAATTATGATATATCAATAGCATAATAAAAAACATCTCCAACGATTGGCTTCAGCTCATTTCTGGGCAGAAACTTTACCATCATTTTTAGAAACCTGTGCTTTTCAGCCTCCATGTTATCCCTTCTAAAACAAAATTTGAGCTAAGTTTCATGGAAAAAACCCAACAACTCAGTAAATCTTCATACAGTGTATGAAATACATTTCACTCCCAACCTCGGCCATTAAGAACCAGTTTATACTATTCCACTAGAATCTTGGAACAGAGTTTAACAAAGTTCAGATAGTCATTTAAATAATTAATCTCTACTTTATTTTCCCTTCTCTTTTGCAAATCAATCCCTCTCCATTCTGTAATGGAGAGCAGAGATATTAACTTTCAGAAGATACAGTAAAAAAATCAGATACACTAAAACAAATGTAAAATGAACAAAAGACACAGATGGATACATTATGAGCATTCTGATATGAAAATGAGTTCTTAGCTTTAACTAAATGCATTAACCTCAGCAGTCATAAATGATCAAAACCTTCTTGGTAGTTAATATGATATGGAAACACAAATGAACTGTATTAAGATAACATTAAAAGTATATGTGTGCAAATATATGTATGTTCCTTTGAACTAAAGATGTTCATTATTTGGCCATGTTATGCAGCCCATTTTTCATTAGATCTTTTCCTTTCAGCTTAAAACCAAAGAAAATCCTGCATAATTTCTTTAATTCTATAAAACTAAAGAAGCATTACTAAGAATTTTAATGAATGCTTTCAAGTAATAAAAGCAGATTATTTCTGTATATTTGAGGGAAAATAAGTTAATTCCAATAATAACTTGAATTTAAGATTTGAAAAATATTTTTTCAGAACTTTATCATCCCTTTAAAATTGGTTTTAATCTTTTCTCTGTTTACTAGTGAATGAGAAACTACATCCTGAATAAAAATTATGTGATCTAAAAGCTGTCTGCAAAAGTGTAAGCAATATTAACATTCTGATCTTTTCTTCCTTTAAAGAAATGCTCAGACTGGAAATTCACAACATTATTTTCTATATGTGACAAGGGAACAGGTACAACATTATGTACTTGTGCATGTGGAGTCATTTCTGAAAGAGTGATAGGACAAAAATCCTCTGGTTATTAAAACAACATGGAAATTACAACTAACTCAGACCTTTTTCTCTTCTTCATCTCTTCTAGACAAATTAAAATCAACCCTATGCTATTCAGCCTTCTGGGAAAATTTCTTGGGAATAAAGACAGACCTCCCACCTGGCTACATCTTCCTTTCAGGCGGTTGTAGAGAGTGGTAAGGTTTCCCTGAGCCTTCTTTTTCTCCATGCTAAACAACTCCAGCTCCCTCAGCTGCTCCTCATATGACTTTCTCGCTAGACCCTTCACTGTCTTTGTTGCCCTTCTCTGGACACGGTCCAGCACCTCAATGTTCTTTTTATACTGAGGGGCCCAGAACTGGACACAGCACTTGAGGTGTAGCCCCACCAGTGCTAAATAAGGGGGATGATCACTGCCCTGGTCCTGCTGATCACACTATTGCTGATTCAGGCCAGGAGACCACTATCCTTCTTGTCCACCTGGGCACTCTGATAGCTCATGTTTCAGTGGCTGTCAGCCAGCATCCCCAGGTCCTTTTCCTGCCCAGCAGCTTTCCAGAAACTCTACCTCCACTCTGTGGAGTTGCTGTCCAAAGACAGGACTCGGCACTTGTCTTTGTTGAACCTCATACAATTGGCCTCAGACTACTGAATGGCTCAACCTAACTTAGGGAAAAAGAATCTGATAGATGACCTCTTTGGAATTCCACTCCAATATTCTCATTGTTTCCTGGTTTCCATTAAAAATGCAAGGACAATTAATGGCATACCTTTGCAAATTATTCTGATATAATAGTCACCGACCAAAGGGAAATGGCTCCCCAGTGAACACTCCACACTCAACATGGGGGTGAAACCAATAAGCACTTTATTAATGAAAGAACTGACCTATATGGGGTTGGTTAGGGGAGGTACTCGGAGCTAGGTGGAAACTTAAAGGGTGTTATAGTTTGAGCTGGCAAAATGCCAACTGCCTGGTACCCAGTCAAAAAGTCCACTCCCAGAGCAGGAGAGTGAGGGAAAACAGCAGAAACGAGGCTTTAAACACAGTGAGGTTTTTATATTTATACAGAGAAGAGGAGAGCTTAATACAGAATATGAAATAGCACATAGTGACAGGAAACAACAACAGGCTCACCGAGGTTGCCCCAGCTAACAGGTGAAACTCCAAACCAACCAAACCTCCTCTACAAAGGAAACCTTCCAGCAAGAGGGAAAGAGGAATTAACAGGAATGTGCTCACGTCCCCGGGTAAACAGACGTGCGGACCGGCAGCAGGGCCTGATATCAGCAGTCAGGGAGCGGGAACCGTCCCTGGTCGGAAGCATGGACCAAAAAAGAGGGCGAGACTCCTCCCACCTTCCTTGTTATACTCCCTGACACTTCCTGATGATGTCAGATGATATGAAATACCTCTTTGGCTGCTTAAGTCAGATGATACCTGTCCCCTCTAATCTGTGTCACAACTTTTGAGGCCTGATAAAAACTGAGGCCTAAATGGGGACCTATGCTGACTAAAGTCAAAACTACTACAAGGGGATTGTGTGAATAGTGTGTTGGCAACCACTAAACATCCAATAAGAACAGAGTCCTGGAAAGAGGAAGGAATTCTGAGGGGAGGGCTTTGGAACTTGGATGTGATTGGTTGAGGGGTGGGGCAAAGGAGTTAACTGACAACCAGAATAGCCAATGGGGAAACACTCATCAAGTGACAGGAGAACTGACCAGTAGGGACTCAGAGATAGGGCAGGATGGGCAGAATTGGCAGGCACATTTCTGGTGGCTCACCGAACGCGGCACAGGAATGGACCCACAGGAGGGGCTGCCCCTCTCTGGACCCACCAGCAGGTCCTGGACCCTGCTGCATGGCAGCGACACTGGCAGTAACAGCTGCGTTGGCAGTGTGGACAGGGACTGTGCCCAGATGGGCCCAGCCCGGCCCAGGAGATTCATTAGGGGGGTGGTACAGAACTAAAAACCCATATAAAATCTTTTTAACATTCAACCTTCAAACTTCCAGAGTTTCAAGTCCACTGTCTATTCCTATTTTCATCAGTTCTGCTTCTCAGTCTTCATCCATCCATTGCTGGAAATATTGTTTCCATTCTTCGTATGCTATGCGTTTACCTACAGTGATAATATTTAATACTTGTGTTTATATGTACCATCTAAAGAGAGGTTTTTTCTAGTACCACAATATGTAATTATCTCTGAAAGAAATTAATACTTAAAATAAGCAAAAACTTTACAAAATATTTTTTGAGCTCTACAAGACTTATGATATTAAAAATCAATACAAAACAATTTGATTCTTGTCACTAGAAATAATATGATAGCATTTTTTAAGCTGAATTCTGTTGAGCATATTATAAAATCCTGTTTTCACGTGTGCTTTTTGTAAGGATAAATTTTGAAATATGACAAATTAACGTTTCAATTTCAGCTTGGTAAAAATTAAAATGCTGTTTGTCTTACTACTGTCTCTTTTTTGGTTCCGTCAGCGAGGTACAGTTCTATTAAATTTTTACTTATGAGACTGGAAAGTCTCTCAGGAATAGTGCAGAAATAAATTGATTCTGAAATGAGAAGGCTCATACATTTATGTTATAAATCAACTGCAATTTTGAAACTTATCACTAGAATCTCCTATGGAATACTTCAAATTCTGTCCTTCAACAAGTGAGAGTTGCAGAGACTGTAGGATTACTCTATATATTTTGGACCTGTAGGCATAAGTAGAAATCACAAATACACAGTTTCAGCAGATGGATTAAGCAAAAGAATAAAACATAGATTTATAGCCATGAAAATTTTATTGAAAATATTTTTAATTTTCCTTAACTTGCAAGAGGTCAAAAATTATATCTTCTGTGTATAATACATCTTATTTTGGCAAATAATTATTTTTATATTTGCATGAACATGCATATACTATATATTATATATGAATTTTGCATAGTGTAGTACTGTGTATAGTGTCTTAAATATACTGCTGCAGGTTTTTCTTCAAAATATGGGGCTAGAAACTTCATGCATCAAAGGTAAAAAATAAATGGAATATTTTGAGGTATGTGGGGGTTACTTTGCTTACTGTATTATGTCCAACATTGTTTACTGTATTATGTCTAATACAATTTTCATTATTTCATCGGAGAGCATGCACCATTTTTTAATATAAGAGTACAAATTAATTCCCCAGAACAACACTCAAGATAGGATTTCTTTTCCTCTGATGATAGAGAAAAAAATCAAAGCTTGTCAAGCCCACAGATGCAAGAATAACTAGAATGTCTGATCTGGGACTGTTCCTACTGAATTCTGAATCGTGCCCTTAAAGCTGAGAAGAACTTTTAAAGTTGTGGAAATTATTAGGCAAAGCCAGTCAGCAGACTAACATTTCCCCATGCCTGAGCACAATCACTCTCTTCTTGATAAAGGAGATGAGTTACCATGACTGTCCAGCAAGGAAGACTAGTATCTGCAGAGATTTGGTAGGGCTGGAGATTGTGTATACAATACATACTTTGGCCAGGAATTACTTTCAAATACAAAGAAAGAGAGAAAGGAAGAGAGGGAGAAGGGAAGGTATTGGACTGCACAAGCATATGAACATGTCATTCTCTAAACTAGTATCCACCTGTGGTCTCAAAATCTATAGCATAAAGTGTGTTTGCTGTTGATATTACGTCTTCTTGAGCCTGCAACACAGTGCATGTAGCACTACTTACAGAAATATAGGAGGTTTAACTTGTATTTTAAACAAAGTTAAAATGAAATGTCTGCAATTTTATTGAAGGACTATGGGGTGGCAGCACCTCCCTTCTTAAGCGACTTGGATTCATGCATTCACACAGTCAGACAGTTGCCCTTTGTAAATAGGGGCTGCTTGGGTCACTGATGTAATTCTGTAAAGAAATTTTTGTTGGCAGTAAAGAAAAACTCATCTGGAAAGTCCATGTAGCTTAGTTGCATTTCATCTAGTTGTCATGTTTCTCCTTCAGAAAATATTTTTTCACCCTGTGGCATAAGATTCCTTGATAGCTTTTGAACAGATGTCAAGTAAAATTTTATTTCTAGATATTTTTTTCGCTTGCTAAATCAACTGCTGATTCCATCTAATGGGAGAAGTATATGGAATATCTCATAAGGTTAGTTATGTAGAATCAACAAAGTCATCCACCCAGCTGGTCTACTGGTAGCCATGGTCAGCAATTGGAACTCAGACCTGGACTTGTATTAAAGGCAGCACATGTCAAATCTTTGCAAGGCAGAATCAAATTAGGTAATGAAGAACAAACCATGCTGTGTCAGTAAACATACACAGGCAAAGAAGAATTCAGCAATAAGCAGTGGTATTCTGTCTAACATGAGCAGAAATTTCTGAACTTTCAATGCATGTTCAAAAGACTAATAATAATAAATATAGATAAATAAAACAATCAATAGGCATGCAAATGAAATCAATTGCTGTTATATAGCAAGCCAAGACATTAGTTATAGCACTGTTTCAGTCAAAGGCAGGAACAGTACACCACAGTAAATCATAGTATCAGTGAAGCAGCAGACTCGAAAGAGCTGAAAGCCATGATGATGAGTAGTTAAATTTAAAAGTGTCCTAAGTGGGAAGTTAATCCAAAATCTGTAAAATCTCACTTATTCCTGGAAGAAAAAACTAAGTCTTCACAAAGAAGGCTTAGCTGTATGCCTGAGCAAGAAAAAGAAGTAAAATTCTTGGAAGCTAAACTGATGAGAGTGCCTGGGGAGATGAGGAAAAATGAATCTAATGATTCTAACTGCCCTGTACTGTCTAGTCATAGAGAAAAGCATGCTAACACAAGCTTTGTGAAAAATAATTTTTATCCTCTCTTTGCTGAGAAATGATTTATTAAAATTATGTATCAGAAGCAATCAAAGTAAAGAGCAAATAAACTATACTTTAGCTGGAGTTGTTAGTACTGGGTGTATTTTCTGCACAAAGTTATGACTTGTATGTGTGAATTTTTATTATCAATAAGAAAACATCAAATACATATGAATATATATAATATATTTTTAGTAGTTGTGAAAGTCGTAAACATTTGCTTGTAAGAACAGTTTTGTTTAAAACGATCAGAAAAGAAAACAGTCATACTTGAACCCTTACAGACAGATTTGTCCTACCACATCTGGTCCCAGCCTCTATGGAAAAGTCACAGTTCTCTCACCATAGATGAAGAAGGAAACAAAAGAGGGTATCATGTTCCCAGTATTAGAATTTCAGGGGTTTCCCCTACATTTTCTGTGAGGAAGATCTTCCAATGTTAATTTATTTTAAATCAATCCCTTGTGAAATTATTTCTGTTTGATGTCTGCCAGCTGATGATAACAGCAGGAAAGCTTTCAGCCTCCTCTCTTTCTTTCTCATTAACACTTGTCAAAAATACAGTATGACTTAATAGGAGAGATACATAATGAATAATTGAAACAAATGATATAAATAATATTTTTGTTGATACACAAACTGGATCCAATGAACTATGAACAGAATCCTGTGCCATAAATAACTCACATACATTAAATGTAAATGCTATACTAGAACAAGATAGTTTTCTTGATATCTCACACCCTGGGAATTTAAGCCTGGATTACAGCCCTTTGCCCCTGTAACCTGTTAACAACTGTGATAGTTACCAAGAACCTACTCTGCTTGGCAATCTACATCTCTTATGAGCTGTAGAAAAAGCAGAACAAAATTTTGTCCTGTAACTTATGTATTAAGCTGCCCTTTGCTGAACTATTACTTTGGGTTTAATTTATCATAGTAGGTAAAGACTGGGAGTTAGCCATAAAGAATTGTGCTTGCTTGTGCCTAAAGTCAAGTCAAGACATCCCCACTGTGCACTTAATTAATAATTTGATGGATGCTTTAATGCAGTGGAAATTCATCAAAGTAGAACTTACATTTGCTGTGAATAAAAGCCTCTGTATGCAACCATAGCAGTAGAGTGACTCTCCCTTCCACTTTTACAATAATTTCTAGTGATTTAGTATGATTTTATAATTAAAAATAAAACATGACCATAAAAATTAATTCAAAGTGGAGAGATGAAAACCAACTAGGCAGGAAACATTCCTATCGCATACCATAAAAACCCTTTACCTTTTCCAGCCATTATTGACTTACTGTCACTAATCACCAGTAAGTCAAACAAGGACAACTATACCTCCAGTAAAAATCCTTCATTTCAAACATTCCCTTTGACTTAGACTTCACAAATAATGTCAGGAGATTTTGTTTGATTAATTTTTCTTACATCATTAGTTAATTTAAAATGTATATATTTTGTAGTTTGTGATATAAACCCTAAATTTTACATCTCATTCTCATACTTGTCCACCCCCAAGAGTTCAAATACAGTTTAAGCTCCTGAAATTAATGGAGAAAAGTCATGCTCTCAAGAAAGAAATACTGCCATATAGGACAAACTTGGCAGTGCTCACTGAGTCATTTTTTTCTCTCTTTTTTATAACCATAAAACAGTGTAAGACATTACAGTGCTATAGATTGTTTACAGAACATAGACTTTACATACAGACTGCCTAGTGCCAGGAAACTCAGAAACTTAATTTGTTTTCTGATCTGCTTCATGTTCTGCCTTTTCCTTCATCAAATATGATTACCCCTCATGTACATTTATGATGTATCCCTTAGTACAGTTGATATAACAGAATTGATTTGCTTACATGTTACAACTCACCATATATTTCTTAAAATTTTTTATTAAGACAGTGTTTATCCCTTAGGTTTTGATCCAGAAAACATAGAAACATTAGCTTGTGTCAGTATTATTAGTACTTGTTTCTACAAAGAGTATTACACATAATTTTTTTTTGAAAGACAGTAAAATATGATGTAATGTTTTAAAAGTATGTGCAAAATCAGCATACATGAGACCATAGAATTATTCTAACAGATACAATTAATTACAGAACACAGAAATGACATTGCATTCTAAATATCTAAAATATTCCTATTTCCAAATGTTTGCTTTTTTTTTTCCTACTGGCAATATAATTAAAATCCCTTTTTGTTTTCCAATCAACTGTAAAAGGTGAAATATAAAAAATATTTAAAAACAGAAGTGCGAAGTGGAAATGAAAATAATGAGTTAAATACTCCCTTCAGTATTTTTGTTTTGCAACACTCCAGAATTTACCAAATCTCCCTAGTGCTTAAATTCTCTGGGTCTTTTCCCCAAAATGCCACTGTTGTATTAATCAAAAAAATTTGCCTAGTGCAAAGTACAAAATGTTTTTTAGTTAAATACAAATTACTGGTACTGTGACTGTAACTGTATTTTAATACAAGGTATATAAACTGGCACTCAGACAAGCTGATTAAAAGATTTTTCTAGTCTTAATAAATTTATGAGCTTTCTTTTCTCACTTTATTTCTTTTACAATTTATCTAGTATTGAATGTTTTTTCTAAATAACAGAAGCATAGAAGAGTTCAGTTTGGAATGAAGCTCTGGAAGCCATCAAAACAGAGTTGACTTCAAAGTAGAATTAAGCTACTCAGGGACATGACTTGTCAAGTTTTGAAAATCTTAAGGAATGGAGATGGTACAACATCTTTTGATACTCTATTCCAATATTTGACCTCCCACATTATGAAGAATTTTCATTTCTGCAACTTGTGATCATATCTTATTATTTTTCTCCAGTTCCATCTTCTATTATCAATTAAATAGTCAGATTTCTTTTTAGCCTTCTGCAGGGTGATCAAGTACATTTCCTTCATTCTCTTCTCGTATGTCAGGTGTTCCCCGATTGTCCTGGCAGTGCTCCAGTTTATAAGTCTCTCTTGTACTGAAGTCTTAAAATTAGACAAAAAACTCCACATCCAGCCTAATGAGTGCAGCAAATGGGAATAAGCACTTCCCTTGGTTGTGCTTTTGCTAATGCAGTCAGTACATTAGCCTTTCATGGCAAAGGTGCATTAAGACTGATGTTCAGCTTACTCTCTATCAGGATCCTTTCCACGGGATGGCTGCCTGATCAGCCAGTTTTCAGTCTGTGTTGCATGGAGTCTGTGGTATAAGTCTTCATATTTTTCTTTGTTGAACTACAGAAAGTTCTTGATACTCCATTTTTCCAGACTTTTGAGGTACCTGTGGATGCCAGCCCTTTTTAAATGTTCCAGACATCCATGCCAATTTGGTCTTACCTTCAAATGTGGACATGGTGCTTTCCAGTCCATTGTCCATAGCATTGCTGAAGATCATAAATAATTCTAGTTTTTTTTATTATTGGTTTTGGCACAGAGCATATAGTTGAAACAGAAACAGTATAAAATAATAGTGAATTCTTAGACCAGGTTATTCAAGAATATATTATACATTGCCAAAATTTCTAAACCTATGTGCTTTTTTAAGGTACTAAAGATGTCTCAATATTGTTCTAATGAGTCATAATAATCTATTCATTCCTTATTGTTATAAGATTGGGCAGTGAAGAATCCAGAAAAATATAATAGCATCAAAAATTTGGGATTCAAGTTTATTCTTTAAGAGAAAGAGGGGGAAAATTGCCAAAACTAAAGATAAAACAGTGGGATAGAATATGAAACATTTATATATGGTTTATTTATTAATACTTAAATACTTTGTAATGTTTTTGGCTGAACAATACCACATTTTTTATTTAATGAGACCTATATTTTATCTAACAAGTGTGGTTAATCTCACATATTAAGAGAAATACAGGTAATTATTATAAAAGATTATTATCCATTTTTACCTAATGCCAGAAAATGCTATTTTTGTGTAATTCTGCAATTTCATTTTCTCTGTGTTTCCAGTTTTTTCATGTCTCCAAGTTCCTGCAGCACAGCAAATTTTGCAGCTTATAACAGCAACGGCAAGCAATCAAAAGGAAAATCTTAATGAATTTACATGCCTGTACCACTTGTGTTTTCTTTTGGGGCACTAATGAAAACTGCCACCAATCTGTTAGCATCTCAAAGGAAATGTCAGCATTTGAATGAGTCTGTAGCAGTTCTGGACAATAGAAGAAAAAAATTCAGCAAATGCTCCACTATTTAGTTGACAAATAGAAAACTGTGCCAACCAGACTTACAACATCACATTTAAACTGTAGACCCTTTGTCAAGCTGTGCATTAACTCAGCATGAGGGGCATTGTGAAGACATACCAGAAAAGCTGTCACTAGAAGCTAAAAGAACTTTAGGCTTCAGTGCTTGCTTCTCACAAGGATATATGTAAAAGGTTACTGTCAGCTCAAAATTAAATAAGGAATAATATTCAGTCTTGTCTCCCACTGTTACACATAGAGCACTAAATATCTGCAAGCATGAGTGCATCTTATAAGTGTAGTCAGGAGCCATGGGAATTTGAGAGGATTTTTCAAGAGCTGTTCTCATACAAGCAGCCAAACAATGACTGACTGTCTGCCAGTATCCATATTTAAACTTATTTCAGTAAGTATAAGCTGCCTCTTTGACAAATGCATTTATAATAACCTTCATGTAGTTTTAATGAAGTGTTTTGGAGACCTGATCACACAGTATTTACAAAAAATATTTGTCTCTTTTTGTCAGTTTTCCATCATCATTTTTTCATGGGAAAAAGTAACTTAACGGGTTCTGTAGTTAAACAATTAATTGAAGTATATTTTAGTTGATCTTTTAAAATACTTATTCATGGTATAGTTTATATATCTTTCTTCACACTGCTTCAAACATACCTAAGATATTTGAAAATGAAATTCTCTGCAGAAATAATAAGTGTTATGAATACATTGTAAGACTTTAATTTGTTAAACTGCAATATACTTATTTCATTTGACACTCCCTTAAGCATATGCATGAATCTTAGTATGATGACAATTAAACTTGCATGACAGGATATTATTGCAGCTACTATACTAGAATTATAGTATAAACATTATTTTCTCTGCCTTCTAATATTGCCAGGAGTAGCAGAAATGGAAATTAGCCAATCCCATTTCTGTTTACTGAATCTTAAAAAGAAAAAAATAATAATTTCATATTAAATTATATATCATTTATATTTTCCTTTAAAGAGCTTGATATTTAGTAGTTCTCACTAAACCAAAATTACCTATGAAGTTAATCCATATTTTGCAGTAAGAAAGACTACCAGATCCAGTTCAAATGTTCTATCCAAATGTTTCATGTCAAAATACTGATCATATTGAATAATTCTTTTGCTTACGACAAAGTTATTGTACTTTAATGTACTCAGTTCAATCTTAGGGAATTGTATCTGAGTTCCAGAACAAGAAAATAGCATTTATAGTATGCACTGGTTTGCAATAATTTACAATAATTATTAGATTATATATTTTTGAAACTGTGAATTTACTTTTTAAAAGGATTTGCTGAAACAAAGCTACTGTTCCTTTAGAAGTTCCAGACACTAGTTATACAGACTTAACTGAGAGTTATTTCAGCTAGATGTTACTAAAGTGACTAAAGTACAACTGACTCTTTGGTGGTTGTTGTTGTTGGTTTGGGTTTGGTTTTGGTTTTGTTTTTTTGTTTGTTTTTTTTAGAGCTGAGCTTTAGCGATCTGAGGGGGTGGGAGAGATGTCTTTGAGAAACTCTTCATTTACTGCAGGGACAGAGACCTATATGTAGCACAAAGAATCTGTTCAGCCTGAAGAGAGTTTTCCGAATTATAATAGAAGGCATAGGATAGAAAGCAGTATCTTTTCTTGGACACAGAGCAGAAGAGAAAACAAGACACTGGACAGGCATTAGTAGTGCCCAAAGATTGTCAAGGTTCTTCAAGTATTGTATATTCCAAATATACACTTCTGAGGGAAAAAAAAGTTCAGAGTAAAAATTGTTGTTTCTTTTCCAGGTGCAGGTAGTATTTTCCAAGGTTAGTATTTAACACTACTGGTTCCTGCTGCTCTATTATAGTCTTCACCAAATCATTGGAAATAAGGTATTACGGTAAGTAAGTAATGCATTGTATTCATATCAGCTCTGCCTTTTGGAATTATTATTTGAATTACAAATGTTTATTGCCAACATAATGAAGTTAGTTGTTTATTTATTTGCATCTGGGCAGCTGCCCAACAAAGATCTGAGATGCATAAGAGAAAGAAAATTACATAATTATTGCAATTTCATCAGATATCTCTTTCACCCTAAATCTTTTTAAAGAAAATTTAAAAAACCTCTAAAACACATGGCAAGGAGAAATATCACCTGGGTATTGGGACAATAGTGACATGCTCTTGTAGCTAGGCAGGTTTTAGTCTACAGAATAAGGCATAGAGGAAGATGATAGCTACTTTCAAAGGAGTAATAGCCTATGGAAATGTGACTATTTGCCTATTATTGACTGTTTCATAACAGTAAATTCAGCACAAGGAAAATAAGAAGATTCTACACTATTTTTTAGATAGAAATTTATCCTAAACACATTTTTCTCACTATGCTATCTGACTGCTGAACATGGTAGTTACATTAAATATACAGTTTATTAGTAGAAAAAAACCCAACAAACAAAAAGAAAACACACCAAAAAAAAACCCTCCCCCCCCCAAAAAAAAAAAACAAAATAAAAGAAAATAGTGAAAAAAAATCCCTTAGTAGCAATCTATGCTAGGCAATCTTACAAGGTTGGAAGAGTCAATTTCATATTGATAACGATGGAAGCGTTCTCATCTCATGTCCAGACCTCTGAGATCTTAAAAATATTTATAATTCATAATGTCTCACAGCAAACAAGATCAACATGTCAAGAGGGCAGGCACAGCACTTTTTAGCCACCTAATCATACAGCTAAGTCTCCATCTTCTCAGATGTTATGAATTAAACTGATACAGCACATGGTCAAGAGATACTAACAAACAAAAGCCAAAGTATGCAAGTTCTCCTGTTTACATTGATACCTACATGGCCCAAACTCCAAATGAAATCCTCTTAAATGTTTTTTCACTAAGCATCCAGAGTGCAGGCTTATCTGTATACACATAGAATTGGATATTCTACTCTCTCTTATCCAAATGCAGTTTCTGCTTATAGCTACCAAAAGTACAATCCCAAGAAGGTAAAGTTAATGCAATGCACCAGCTGCCACCAGCCTGGTAGATGACATTCCAGCAATGAAATGTGACACATATATCACCAGGCCAATTTCACAGTGTGGATATAAGATGTATTTACTCTGATGGTGAAGAAAAGCAAAATAAACCAGTGTATGTATCTTCACATGATTGCTGTCATACAGAGCTAAAAATATACGCTGTGACAGAGATAAGAGGTTTTCTTTATGGATTCCTAACAGCGTCATTGATGGAAAGATATCTGAAAACCTATATTGCCAGCATATTACTCAAATTTCTTTTCTCTCAGAACTCGATTTTTATATTACTTGTAAATGACAGATGCCAGTAATGATGAGTAGTGAAAACACAATTCAGTTGTAGCTCATGGTATGTTGCACTGCATGTCCAACAGCAACCTGGTCTGACAGTCAAGGGAAGGTGAGCAGAGAGGAGAGAACAGCCTTGTAGCTCTCAGATCCAGTCAGATCCCTGGCTCTTGAGCAAGGAGGACAGAGAAGTGATGGAATCATGAGTCATCCAGTGTTCAGTGATTGCCAGGCAAGTCCACAGACAGGAGACAGGTCCAAGATAAGGCCAGGAAGTCAGGTTGATGGGTCAGGGTGAGGGCCAGTGAGGTATATGACTAAGCAGAGACATGAGAGACCAAGAGTGAGTGCCCAAGTTTAAGGCCACACTTCCTGTTTTGATAGGTTTTGAGGATTTAATCTTATAACATTTTTCTTCTCCCTAACTGCTGTCCTTCAAAATATGCTATGAACTGTACAGAACTAATTGAACAGATCATTGATATATAAGTAACTTACAGGTATCTCCAGTGTTAACTGCTTTATCAGGAAAGGAGGAAGTAATTCTATCTTCCTTAAGGCAAGAGCCATGAATTCTGAAACAATTTGGATATGTGTTTATGTTATGATGTTATTCACTTGTTGCATGATATATTAGACTTTTCCTCCTTTTCAGTTATTGCAAATGGCTTCTCACTTTTATGAGCCTGTCTTTAACTATCAGTCCTACCAGAAGCTCACTTTTTTTGAAAAGTCACACTAAAAACATTTTCTCCTTTGCATCTGCCTCTTAATTTCTCCCTCCATCTGCATTCTTAATATAATGCCTGTCTGAAGTGGTTTTGGCTCCTTGTTTAGAATGTAGACTTTGCTAAAGATATTATAAAAAATACTGTATTTTACCAATAAAACATTTCATAAAGAACATTTCTTTCCCCATTCTTTTTTTATGGAAGTTTTTTAATAAGCACTTAATCACTCTTCGTAACATTTGTGAGTCATTTTGTTTAGTAACTTTCTCTACAATCATCCTTTGATGTATTATAGCTGGTTAAGTGGTGTAAAATGAAAATGTAACTCAAAAATGTACTACTGTATTAGCTGAGCAATGTATATTGAAATGGATGTATATAAAATAATCATTCCAGTTTTTAGATTTAGTAAGTTGTAGACTTACTGGTGTAAGTAAGTCTGCTGATATAACTAATGCTTGGCAAAAATCATTGGAGCTTCACTGATTCATACACCTTAGGGTGACCTAGTATTCACAAACTTTGAATAACATTTTTTTGTGTGGTAAATTTCTGTTTAAAAACATGACACAGAGACCAGTTTTATACTTGTATCTATTCTCTTTGTCTGCATTATCCTGTAAATTTATAAATTCACAAATAATGCATCCGTAAAAAGACCACACAAAGCACAATGAAAATGTGGTGGTTGCTGTATGAATGCTATTGTATATCCTCATCTTTAAAAAAAGGAATTTTCTGTGCAAAAAACAAAAATAGCATTTATATTTGTTAACACTGCTTGGCTGTATATTTTAGCTAGATGTACACATACATGATTACATACATATATTCATACCTATATATTATGTATATATGTATATATGTTATATGTATAATCATGTATATGTATTTATATATAAAATACAATGCAAAATTATAAAGGCACTATATTTCATAATCAACATAGAGACATAACTTGGAATGTGAGTGTTGCAGATCAGACAAATAATACTTGCAAATGAACATGCTAAATTAATCAGTTATACCTTGTTTGATGGAGAGTTGTCAACATTACAGAAAGAGACAACAGAACCAACAACCTCGTTGGCAGTTTCTACAGAAAGATCTAAAGATTACCTGAGTTGAAGAACAAAAGCACGCACTAGCAGAGCTGGCCCCTTGGAGAAAAAGTTAAGACAGTCCATAGCTTATGCAAAGAGACTTTTACTGTCATTGTTGAACTTGTATTTTCTATGGATGAAAAATAAATTGCAGATTTAATTTCACAGTTGTGTCAATCCTGCCTCTTTTATAAAAATACAGGGTACTTGAAGGCTGTAGGAAAGACCTAGATTAGTTCACTCCAGGCTATTTTGCTACTGATTTGGCAGAGCAATTCACAGTACTATGTAAACTAAAATCAATCTATTCTAAGGGCATATATTTACTCATAAAAATGTTACCGGTTGGATTAACCATTCCTGATATTATTTTAACTTGAAATGGTACCAGAGAAGGAAATTAATAACACTGACAAATCTTTAATCAAGGTTACTGCTTGCAAATTTTACTGACCATATCTCAGTGCTATCCGCATTTGTCAATAGATACTATGACATACTTGAATATAAACTGATCCTGACAGCAGAAGAGAGTTCTAGCTAAAATCAACAAGGACAATATTGACTGGAATAGCAATCAGCTTCACACTATCAATCTCTCATTTGTTAAAGCTGAAAATGTGCATCAAAACGTGGAATTCTCAGCTATGGGCAGAAAACTGTAAACATTCTCTGGACTTTTACTTTGTGATTCATTCACAGTTTTTGATTTGCATGGGCTATCAAATTTGTTTCATTAGTTTCCTTTCATATTAATACTTATGCTTTGCATGTGTGTAGACATTCAAGGTGTATTATGCAAAAGTAGCAATATCTCCTTGTTCTAGTCAAGGTGCAACTACCATTTAATTCAATAGGGACAGCATACACTCATTTCACTTTAATAACTTAAATATATTTTGCAGTTGCATGTTTTTTATATGTCTTGCAGCACAGGTTTGAGTTCATATTTGGTAGCCCTGTCATTCATAACACTAGAGTGAAACTCATGACTTCTGGTTCTGTTTCTCTATTACTTTAGGCAGATGTATTTTGGCTTTAATTTTTGTTTTATTGCAACTTTTTTGCCTCAGTTTTTACTGCTGGACTTCTTTAAGCTTAAGAATATGACCTGTATTTGTAGTTTGATATAGAAGGGCACAGAAATTTTTCATAGAGATGAAATCTGCTCAGCATCTAGTTTTCTGAGCTATTGTCAAGGGCTGAATGTAGTGAACTGTATTTTTAAGCTAGAGCATTTAAAGTTTTCTTAGACAGGGATTTTCAGAAACCTTGAATATCTCATTAAATTATGTAGAATTTAAGTGTCTAATTCCTTTGGTCTACTCTGAAACTTCTCAAGAATTATTTATTGGTGAATTTAGATGTATTACATTGCTGTGGTTACACAACAGCTATGAGAATGGAGATCCCGTTACTAAATTACTGTAGCACATGAAGATTGAGAGACAGATTTTATATGACTGTAATTAAATTAAAAACTATATGAAATTTTCACAAAATCAGGAAATCATAGAAGAGTTTGAGTTGGAATGGACCATCAAAGATCATCTAGCTCAACATCTCTTTCATGAGCAGGGACATCTTCCATTAGAACAAGTTGTCAAAGAGTTAGTCAGGCTGACTTTGAACACTGCCAATGATGGAATATCCACAGTTTCTCTGGACAACCTGATCCAATGTCTCTCCACCCAGTCATAAAATATTTCTTCTCTAAGTCCAATCTATTTACCCTCTTTTAGCTTAAAAACCATTGCCCCTTGTCCTGTCTCTGCAGACCTTTGGTGGAAGTCTTTCTTTGCTCTTCTCATAATCCCCCTTTATATATCAAAATGCCACAATAAGGTCTTTCTGAAGCCTTTTCTTATCCTGGCTGAACAAGTCTAAATATCTCAGCCTTTCTTAAAAGGAGAGGTGTTCCAGTCCTCTGATCAGTTCTGTGCCTCTCCTCTGGACCTGCTCTAACAAGTCCATTTCTTTCTTGTGCCGAGGGCTTCAGAGCCAGATACCTTGTATTGTGCATGGGAGGTCAGATATGCTGACTGCAATCTATCCAGGGAGTAACAACCAAATTTTTCTGTATAACTTCCACACCATTATCTTTTATACCCTGAGTCATATTCCCACACCCTGTGCAGCCTGTTCCAATGGTTGACCACCATTTCAGTGAAGAAATTTTTCTTAATGTCCTATCTAAACCTCTTCTTGCAACAATTGAGGCCATTTCCTCTTGTTCTATCTCTTGTTATGTGGGAGAAGACATGGACATGCACCTAGCTACAACCTCCTTTCAGGTAGCTGTAGAGAGTAATACAGCCACTCCTGAGCCTCCTTTTCTCCAAACTAAACAACCCTCAGCTCCCTCAGCTGCTCCTCTTATGACTTGTGTTCCAGACCCTAAACCAGGTTTGTTGTCCTTCTCAGAGATCAGCATCTAGACCACAGCATATATGGATATCAGTTTTATACTAATTAAGAGGCTGAGTTACTCATCATGAACTGAAATACTTCACAACCTTGAGAAGATAGTTTTACTAACCAGACATGCTTGGTAAAAATATAATTTTTACTTAACATACTTGAATGAACAAGGGAGTCTCACAATATACATTCACATATATGTATATATATATATATATATATATATATGTTTATATACAGTTTATAATCAAGTATTCATTATACACCCTTCTCATTACATTCTGTTTCAGGCTGGCAGACATGATTGAGAGAACAGGTGACATATTTTAATACATGTGACCACATGAAGCTGAATATCATTCATACCTGGAAGACCTAGACATTCAAAAGCCTTATCTTAAATCTTAATATAAACTCCTAAACAAATATGATAAAAATCTCACATTCCTCTTTAGACTGCTCTTGAATTAGGGGAGGATGTTTATGCATAACTCCAGCTTACTTTAGTCTAATCTTCCACTGTTAAGCTAAACTCCATTGTAGTTTTGATGTGTTGCAATCAGAAATAGGCATACTGCAGATTTTGTAAATATATCCTACTAAAAGTCTCACTGCAACTTTCATTGAAGACTCTTGCTGTTTCTGCTGTATTTGTGCAAAGTATAAATATTCTAAAAATTCAAGTTTGATACCACTTACTATGGTGTAAATCAGAAATAACAGGAATAAGTGTCATTACATTAAGGATAATATTATGTATCTCCTAGGCTAAAAGTTGTATACCTGCATCATTGGGAAAGAAAGAAAGAAAGAAAGAAAGAAAGAAAGAAAGAAAGAAAGAAAGAAAGAAAGAAAGAAAGAAAGAAAGAAAGAAAGAAAGAAAGAAAGAAAGAAAGAAAGAAAGAAAGAAAGAAAGAAAGAAAGAAAGAAAGAAAGAAAGAAAGAAAGAAAGAAAGAAAGAAAGAAAGAAAGAAAGAAAGAAAGAAAAGAAGGCAGGCAGGGAGGGAGGGAAGCAGGAAGAAAGGAAGCAATAGAGAGAGAAAAAGAGAGAGAAAGAGAGAAAGAGATAGTGGTTTCTTCCCTGTTATGAAAAGGATTATTCACAAAGTACTAGTCCCAATGTGGCACTAGTCTGAATTTCAAAAGTTTTGCAAGTTTCTGTCATAGTTCATGCCTTATTGTAATCTGAAAATGTAGTGCTTATTTTTAAGAATCAGCACACAGCACCAAGCCTGCCGGAATTCAAAGAGCATTTAGATGATACTCTCAGGCACATGGTGTGACTCTTGGGGATGGTCCTGTGTAGAGTTAAGGGTTGGACTCCTTGTGAGTCCCTTCCAGCTCAGCATATTCTGTGATTCTGTAATTTTAAATAACTCTAACAGGAACTTTTGAAATTAAAACCAATGCATCTCTCATGGACTTTACATTTAAGAACATGATGCAGCTGACTTCTCAGGTATAGGTACACTACTTCTGATTCGTGATGGAGTAGAATAAAATGACATTAGTGTTTGACAAATGTTTTTTGCTGAGTAATATAATTTCCTGTCTTTCCTGGCACAAATCTCTGTCGTGATGGTACTACTTGAATATCCTTCTAAAAAATTTAGTTACTTCCAATACATTTTGATATAATTATTCTGCAATTTTGAACATCTCTAATATAGTATATGGAAATATAAATAATTAGGGAAAATAGACTGATTTTTCTCATCCTCTTACAACCTAAAGATAGATTCTAAAGTAATGTACTGAATGCAAGTTTCTCATACCTAAATGAATTGGACTGATTTTCTTTCCTTCTGTATAGATGGAGTCTTACATTGTGTTTCTCATCAGAATGCACAAGGGAGTGAGTAAAAGAAGAGAACACTCAAATGCAAAAAACCCGGCATATATGTAAGAGAAGAAAAAAATAGTCCATGTTATGTGAGTGTATTCCACCATTTACTATTCTGTGCAGGTGAATGTACCTTCTTTTCTATCATTGCTAATTATTCTGAACGGAAGCAATGCTGTTTCTGGTAGTTCATCTAAATCATTCAAAGTTAGTTCAGGTGTCCCTGCCTGAGTGACTGGTATGTATCCTATAGGGAGAACCTGCAGAAGATCTCTCCAACTCCTCTCTGCCACCTGCTCTGCAGGCACATTCAGGCCACATGCTGGCCTTCAGTGGAAGACTGGCTGTTAAATACAATTACTTGATTTTACTGATTCAGATATTTCACATTTTTTTGGCTGAGAGCTCTGTACTCCGACAGGCTTATTTTCTTGGCAACTAGTATCTCACCTTTCCACTGCTTTTAACTTCCAGAGGATTGTTTTGTCAAGTCTTACTGTAACCATGGGAGATGGGTTTTTGACCTGCACAGACAACTCCACAGGAGTTAGCAGCAACGGGCCACTTTATTTATGCACACACAAACTTATATACACCTTTAAGGCTGTAACCCTCCATGGCTGTTGACACTTGACACTGATTATTGGCTAATAATGCTGTTTACATTACAAAGCCTCTCGTAATTGGCTGGCCATGCACATCTGCTGAGAAGGTCAGCTACAGCCGTTTCTGATCTCATTAGTTCTTAAGGCTACAGCACACTGATTTACATAGGCAAGTTCAGCACACAGCTTTGCTCTTTAGGTCAAATACCATATGAAATTCCAACATCTTACTTTTTAAAAAACCTGGCAATGCCTGTTCTTTAATGACCTTTTGAATACTCAGTTTCTGATTCTCATCTCGCTTCAGTGAGCAGTACTTTTCTGCTTCTCATCCCACACTACCAGCGAGGTACCTCTGAACTTTCCAGTAGTTAGAGGGTTGGAAGGGACCTTAAAGATCTTCTAAATCTGGTGCCCCTGCCATGAGAAGGGAACGATAGGTTATTCAAAGACCCACCCATCCTGGTCTAGAACACCTCTAGGGGTGGGAAATCCACAACTTCTCAGTGCAATTTGTGCCAGTACCTCACTACCCTCATAGTAAAAAATTTCTTTCTGCTACCTAATCTAAACCTCCACTCCTTTGGCTTAAAGCCATTTTTCCTTGTCCTATCACTGCATGCCTTTGTGAAAAGTCCCTCTCCAGCTCTCTCATAGGCCTCCTTTAGGCACTGGAAGATGCTATAAGGTCTCTCTGGAATCTTCTCTTCTCCAGTCTGAACAACCCCAGTTCTTTCAACCTGTTTTCATAGGAGAAGTGCTCCAGCCCTGTGATCAGCTTAGTGGCTCTCCACTGGACTCATTCCAACAGGTCAACATCTTACTTGAATTGGGGACCCCAGACCTGGACAGAGCACTCCAGGTGGGGTCTCACAATTGCAGAGTAGCAGGGAAGAGTCACCTCCCTTGGCCTGCTGGTCACCCTGCTTTTGAAAGCTCAGGATGCGGTTAGCTTTTTGAACTGAAATCACACATTCAAGGGTCATGTTGAGCTTCTCATCAAGAAACAACCTGAAGTTCTTCTCCTCAGGATCGGTCTTAATTCATTCACCACCCAGCCTGTACTTGTGCTTGAAATTGCCTCACCCAGGTGTAGCATCTTTTTCTTGGCCTTGTTGAAATTCATGAGGTTTGCACAGGCCCACTTCTCAAGCCTGTCAAAGTCAACTGCTTATCCTTTCTGACAGAGAATAAAGAACTGGAGTCTAGCATAGAAAGAAGATCACTCTTTTGCCTTGTACTCTTAGATGAGAACTGTTTCCTCCAGAGTGAGGATTGCATACCATATGGCTATAGCAAGAATCTGCAATGCCTGTACAGGGGTAAGGATCTGACATTATTCAGAGATCTGGAAAGTAAAGACAACAGGATATGAACATAGGTGAAAATTTTATTGTTATTATTATCAGTAGTAGCAGCTAGAAAGACATCCTTGCAGCACAGTTCAGAATTAGATAGATCTTCCCAATTCAACTCAAGGCAAAACAGCTTTTATGTCCTGAACTTTAAGTTGTGCACAAAGGCCATGTTTTAGAAGAGACAGAGATTCCTTACTATATGATACAAACAAAGTGAACTTTTGATGTTCCTCTCGTATTGGTGACCATTCACGGACAATCACAGAAAATAAAAATTTGGTAAAATAAAAGCTAGAGCAGAAAAATTACAGAGTTAAAAGAAAGTGCTCTGAGCAGAAAGACACAGAAAACACAGAGTGTAAAATCTGGCTTTTAGCTGTGTCTGCTCTGCAACTTCACAGATTCCCTGTCAATATTATCCCCAGTTCTAAAGATTCATGACTTCTACATATGTGGAAATTCTAGTTGTTAAGTTTTATTGCACTTCCTTCAAATACACATTTGCATTATTTATGTAACCCTTCTTTAATATTAACATCTATTATTAATAGAACCAATTACAAATCTAGGAGTCAATATACATCTAGTACTGCCATTTATTTTGCTGTAAATCAGCAGTCCATCTCCTTCCATTATTTATAGATGCATTTTCCATTTTGTGCTAGGAATCCATTTAAAGAATTTTTGGATTCAGTGGAAAGTTCACTT
This sequence comes from Pithys albifrons albifrons, assembly GCF_047495875.1. Taxonomy (NCBI): domain Eukaryota; kingdom Metazoa; phylum Chordata; class Aves; order Passeriformes; family Thamnophilidae; genus Pithys; species Pithys albifrons. The sequence goes on along the minus strand of NC_092459.1, from coordinate 19,721,718 downwards.
ACTGAAACTTCCAAAAGAAGACAGAAAGAGTAAAAAGGGGCCTTAGGGTGTTAATAGTAGGCAGAAATAACAGCCTGATGGACTGTCAAAAACATCTATTTTATGTAATCTACTGGTAAAAATGTATAGTACACAGAACACACAAGTAGCAGATCTATGTTATTTTATTTTGAGTTCTAGGATCATTTTTTTACATTAGAAAGAAAAAAACCCCTGCCAAACAGTAGTGGCAAGTATTTCCCAAACTACTATCTCTCTGGGGTTACAGTACAGTTACCTGCTTTGAATTTGATCCTGCTTATTTTCATACAGGAGTGAAAGTACGAGAAAATCAGTCAAATGGATGAGATTTTAATGCATAAATATTTCAGATGCTTTTGCATTAAAATGCACTCGGCTGTCTGAAGAAAAAATTTGATTTATTCATTTGACTCTTTAAAGTGTAATTTCAAATTCATTTTCTGGATGAAACTGAACACATTTATCTTTGCTACATTCATATGTTTTTGGAAACATATGTGGCTTTATTCTGCCTGTCAAAGGAGATGTGAACTCTGTTCCATTCACTCAAATGGGTTTTAAATCATTATTTATGTTGATTAATTTTAGAACAGTCTGGTCTTCCAAATAACTATTATACACTAAATAGTTAACTTGCTTCCATTTTATTTGGACATTGTTCACATTAAAAGGAAAAAAATCAGTGACAAGAATTAGATATGCAATCCAGTTATTTATGCACTTATTATGCACTTATATTCCAAAAGCAAAATTTTCCCACATACTACAGGAATCAGAGAAAATATTTTTTACTTGATAATATTTTTAAAATTTATTTATTTTTATTTTTTAATGCGAAATGTACAATGTACAAAGGGTTTATCTCTGTTTTTTTTATAACTTGTTAACTTTCTGATACTAAATAGCATGAATGCTAGTGGCCCAGTTCTTGAATGCCTACTCTAACCTAATTTTATTGACTACACATGTACAGCTGAATTAAAAAAAAAATCCACTTCTTCAATTATTATATGCACTTAAAAACTATCACTCAGCTTGTCTGAACTCTTGCTTCAGCCTCATCTTGAGAGTTAGTAATTCTTACAAAGCAAAAGAACTATAATGTCCTCCAGCCCTGTTCATATTTAAAGATATATTTGTGGATCAGACTCTTACTGATCAATAAAATCATGAGCAGAATCTGTTAGTGATGTGCACCAACACAATTAAGTAATATGAGATTAAGCCCTTATGCCTAACAAAATCTGAAACCATGTAAGAGAAATCTGAGACATACTTTAAATACCATATAAAAAGGTCAACTTGGTGTTTGTATGATAGCTCGAATGCATCCTAAATGCCATGGAAATGGCAGTAACACAGTATTTGTATTGCAGGAGAAAGCTTGAATTATCAGTCATTTGCCAAAATTTAATAGAGAAAGATGCTGAAGGAATGTTTTATAACATTTGTATTACCCATTAAAATGATTACTAATAAATATAAAACTTCAGCTTTTTTGAGATAGTAGCCACAGTAATGCTGAAGTTATTATAGGCCATCTGGAATTTGCCATGATGATACTGTAGTGCTAATTTAATATTCTCATTTATGCTTTGGAAAATGCATAGATTAAGGAAGTTCTAAAACAGTCTCACTCCAGCTCCTTCACGTTCTTTCCATTAAATTAGTTGTTCACATTTGCTGAAGTAATTTGTGATTTTTTAAATTTCTTCACCAATTTCTCATTGCCTGTTACTTCTCAAAATGAAGTAGGTTTTATGGCTGAGCTAGAAGGAAAAATTACCCAAGGAATAAAAAGGTAAAGTAGGGTGTTAGGAGGCAGTCCTTTAGTAAAAATTTAAAAGTGAAAAAAAAAAAAAAGTAATGACACTCTGTCTCTATTTCCATTAGAACCTTGATATGTTTGAAGCCTAAATGAGCACAGGACCTTTTGAGGCTTACTTGCATAACACAAGATAAAGTTTTCTGAGTAATAACTCCTGCATCTACAACTTCTTGAGCCTAACTTTTGGAAAGATGAGAGGTGTTGAAATATAAAAACATCATGTGATGGAGAATGTATCCCATTGATACCAGAAAATGGTTAAATATCTTCAAAATTTAAATACACATTTTATTTTTAAACACCTTTCATCCCATTCATGTTATATTATTTTGTGTGATATGTTAAAATTCTATCTAATATGAGAAGTCTTCCTAAGCTGATAATTACAGACTCTGATTAAATCAAATTACCGATGAACAATATCTATTTCAGCTAAGTGGTTTGGACTCCTTTTAGCCTTTTCTGTAAGGGAAAGTTTTATACCTTTTGTGAACCCTTCCCAACTTGTAAATAGTTTTTCTAAAGCATAGACACCATACAGTGAATTTTAGATTTTGAGTAAGGAACTCACAAAATACATCTGGAAGTAATGGCTTCTTTTTTCTGCTTGGTAGTTCTTGTTTTGTTTGGCCCAACAACTGTCTTTGTTCCATTGTATGCAGTTGCAAACAAGGAATGAAGTACCCTTGAGTACAATACAGGACTCAATTTCCCAAAACATGTTTTTGCTTGATAGTTCTCACTACACTCTTACAGTCTAATGACCTAAGAATTACTAGTTTGTACTATTAATACAATTAAAAAAAACCCCCTCGTATTTCTATATTATGAAAACATACAACAACCTCTAGAGCTCTCTCCTTACCAAAGAAATTGATATCTTAAGCAGAAAAATGAAATTTCAAGTAAGAACTGTTATATTATGGTGTTCACTACAGCTGTGTATTTTTCCTAGCAAATGTGGTCTGGAAGAGGGGTGATGTTAATTTGTATATGATTAGATAATATATTTGTATATATTTTAGAGAGCTGGAACTTCCAGTTTCTAAGATATCCTTTCTGATTCATAGTAAAACATACAAGGTTGGGGAAAAGTTAGAAGATTTTAACTGTTTGTTTGTTTGGAGTTTTTGTTTTGGTTTTTTTTGTTATTTGTTTGTTTTTTAGTACAAATGTAAGTGTGCTGTGGAGAAATTAAAGTTTTAGACCTATGTATAATTAGTTTTAGATACTTTGTCTTTGATGGATATGTACTGTCTCAACTACTGACAGGCTGAGGAATAAAGGTTTATAGAGCAGATTTTTCTGTCAGACTTGTAGAAGAGGGAATTCATTACTCACAGAAACATTTTCTCCTTAGTCATTTGTTACAGCCTATGAGTACATGTCCTTTTTTATTTGCTTTCAGCTCTGGAAGGCAATAACTAGCTCCAAATTCCAAGGCAGGAACTAAAAGTGTTAAAATTAAAAATGTCTGAGTTGGGAAAAATGCCATTTTTTTTACTAAACACTATTCCTAGGTAAGCATATAATGTATTCTTTTTGATGCATCAGTTCATGCTGCGTCTGGGACTGACATTTACAATTTCAACAACTATTCTAGTTGGCCTTGTCTTTCAGCTGGTTACAAAGGTCTTGACTTCTGTCTTTTTCACTCCCTCCCTTCCTGCTTGTTGTAAATGCCCTTTTCGCTCTGTCATCTCAATGATGATTCTGAGACCTCTCAACCACTTAAGTATTTACAGGGTAGTGAAGGCATAATATTATAGCCAACCGATTATGACTTCAATGGTTTCAGAACAATCACTTAATAAATTTTTGCCACAGTTTCTTACAGTATTAATGTGTGGGAAAGACCAAGCAGTACTAGGTATAATGAGATGGTGAGAGTCTTTGGGCTCCTAAGGTAGAAAATAAAATACATGCAAACATGTCTTAAAATTGGTTATAAGGTATAAGAAAATAAAGCATCACTTCAAAGTTTATTCATTTTTTTTCTAAATAATCTTGATTTTACTGACTTGATAATGGAATTTAGCAAGGAGGAGAAACCCACTGTGCTATTCCATTTTATTGGGAGCTGAACTGAAGAGGGTTTGTAGGTAATTAAATCATATTGTGCTTCCAAATTTCTTCACAGATATTAGTGAACCACTCCCCACAATTTAAGAAAGATTAGCATAAGTGGATCCCCATGTCACAAGAAATTCAGTTAAACCAGTAAAACTGCACATAAGACCACAAAGATGACCAATAGCAGGTAAATAATCCCCTATACTTAGTTTGGCAACATACTAAATAAGTGTTAAGTACTGTAGTAAAAAGGGATAAGATAGAGCAAGACATTTCTATACTAGTTCATGTCAGTACATATACCAACACAATTGTTGGAAATATATTAAATATTTTTTAACATTCTGTCACAAAATGTATTTTCAATCAAAAGAAATACTTCCTCTTTTAAATTTTATTAAAAATTTTCCTTACTTTTTAATTAAAACCTCTGAATTGCATGATATTACAATACTATATTTTAGTGAGATTTTCCATTGACAGTAGAAGCTCATTTTAAGTCATGAATTTCTAGATGAAACAATTGTAACTGCATTCAAGGCCATTTAAAAGAGGTCCAGTTAACTTAGTAAATATCTCATCCAAACCAAAAATTGTTCCATAATGCTAAACTGAATACTAATACAAAGCATGTGTTCCTAAATATCTCTATGTGACATGATCTTGGTCAGTGCATCTGCCTTGGCCTTCATAACAAACTCCCAAAAAACCAAAAAAAAATTTTTTTTTAATTATGAATTAGAAATCTTACATTTAAAAGTAGAAATAATTCAAAGGTTCATGCTGGAAAAAAAATAATTTTAAAACTCCTGCCTGCTATATTCTTCTTGGTGAATCATTATTTGTATTCAATTCAGTGACCTTAGTTCACTGTATGGTGCTTCAGAGCACCAAACCTGACAGAGTTCAAGAAGTGTTTGGAAAATACTCTCAGGCACATGGTGTGACTCTTGGGAATGGTCCTGTGCAGGTGTAAGATGTGGACTCAGTGAACCTTGCGGATGCTTCCAACTCAGCATATTCTGTGATTCTGCGATCTGTGCTGTGGTTACCTCTTCTATACTCCCCTGCAGCCTCCGGCATGCTGTCCTCCTTAGCAGCCCAACAGCTGCCCAAGAGAGAGTTCTTTTTGCTTCAGGAAGGGTCCAGCTTGTCGTTTTGTTTTGCTTGTTCAACAAAGTCAGAACACACCTAAATATTGTCTGTCAAATGCAGTAAAAAGCTCTAGGAGGATTTTGTCAAGAGATTTGCATTATTAATACTGAACAGCTAGGGACTGCTTAAATGAATTGCTTAACATAATGATTTAACAGGATAATCTAAGTTTAAAATTTTTTACTATCAAAATAAAGACTCAAGACACTCTTGGTCCTTCTGACAGTCCTATTTTGTGCCACATTAGATGAAAATCAAGTACTCTGCATATGATAACAAAGTTTGAGATATGAATATTTTCTTTATTTTTGCATTTCATTTCATAATAATATGTGATATCACCATAATGGACTCTGTGACAGTAAGAGCAGAATTGCAAAGTTTCTTCAATGCTGATTAAAAAGGAATGATTCAAAAGAAATGGAATTAGATGAAGAACAGAGAAAAGTCATTGTACAGAGTGATGCAAAGCCAAATGTCTTATTCCATTTAAAAGAAATAAGACCATCAGGAGAACACCCTTGCAACCTAATCATAATCTAAATTCAAAAATCAATAATTAGCATATTAATAGATAACAACTGTAACTGTTCTGGTGGTTTATTTTGTGGTGTTTTGCTTGTTATGTGTTTTGTTTGTTTGTTTGTTTTTTAATGAAGGATATTTTAAGAAAGTAAAGCACCACATTGGCATTTTTTATCTTAAATTGCAAACATGTAAAAATTACATGCCACTGTTTACATCAGAGTCACTTCAGGATGCTAGAACAGTGACAATAAAAGAAGTTATAAATAGATGAATGAAAGGCAGGCAACCTGTTTTGGAAATTAGAAAACAAAATATAAACAAGCATTAAGAGGATGTATTTGTCATATTGGAAAATTGAAGGAATTAATTTTGGCCTGTCACAGACAAAAATCTAATGTGTTTTACAACAAACCAGAAATTTCTCAAATTAATGATGCATAACCTTGGAAAAGGAAAAAGAAATGACACTCAAAAATGATGATTATGACTGTGATGGATTCCAAGAACTCCTTGCATAAAAAGTTGCACAACTCTTGTTTAAACCCTTTATTTTAAGAATTTAGCTTTGTTAAGCCACAAAGAAAAATTTAAAAGGCCTCAAATGTTTCCTTATTCACAATGACTTACAATATTTCCTTATTTTATAAAGTGAGGCACAAAGTAGAGCAAAAATTCATTTACTTGACTGTTGAAGTGCTGTAAATACTGGAAATCCAGGTAAGATTCCGTGCAAATAGGTGGTTATGTAATGCCAAACAGCAGGTTTTAAAAAGTATCATCCTTGACAAAGTTATCAACACAAGTGATTGACTGTTGTAAAAGAATAAAATATTATTATGTATGTGCTCTTAGCATTGCCAGAGATTAGGACAAAGATACTATCAGCCAAAATATTTGGAATTGAAGAACAAAGAAAGACAGTGCATGAAAAAAACTCTAGGATCTAGGACATGTAAGTAATCCCTCTAGCACACCTTCCAAAGTCATATCTGAAATCCTTCATATAGTAAGGATTAAATAATTTAATAATTAAATCAGGGGCTTAATTACTAGCAATACTTTTCTTAGATATGCTTATGAGTAGTTTTTATATTTATCTGGAATTGATTTTTTTTTCTGAGCCTTTCCTTCTGCAAAACATGATTTGAACTTTCAAAACAGAACTTTTCTGTTATCTATGAATGACTGATGCCTTCTAAACTCTTTGTGAAACATAGAATTTTGAAATTCATGGACACTGGTATTCTCAAACTGCTACTATTTTACATCTCATTTTTTGGTCTTCCTGAACTACCTACCTTTCTCTCTAGAGCATTTGTAGGTATCATATTTCAGAATAGGTGTAATTTCTACTATAATTCAAAAACATTCTCTAGTTTAATTTTTTTCTTTAACTACCTTATTATTTTAAACCAGAAAAAAATTAATGTATATTCATAAAACCATGTACAATATTATTTTTAAAATGCCAAAATAAACGGGAATCATTTAACTTCTTGCATAATGAAAGAAGCTGCATATTAGAAGATGGGATTACAAAATACAATGGTAGGTAGGCAATTTATTTCATGTAAAAATTTAATGAGTATGAGGAAGACTAAAAAATATAGTTCCTGTTAAAAAATTCCAGATTATTAAATTCCACTTTTATTGAAAAATACCTGAGATAAGTTCCATCTATAGACACTGGTGTGCAGTGCCAGTACTAGATACCTGAACAAAAGTGATCAAAGGCATCAAAGTTACCATTGTCTCAAAAGGTCCCTCTAGTAAAAGAGATATGACATTGCTAAATAGGAAATTGAAGTGAATGAATTCCTAGGCTGTAGAAAAAAGACCATCAAACAAGCCAATATCAAAACAACTGCCATTTGCACCTAGGAAAGGATTTCTTACTAATTACAGATGTGGTGCTAAACAGGTTAAGTCAAAGCAAGACAAATCTTTGTTCTTCAACTTGATAATTACTCTAGTTGTTGATTTCTATTCTGTCAAAGACTGAAAAGTAAAAAAAAAAACACAAAAATTGGAACAAAATAAGTGATCAAGACAGATTTTTCTTATTCCCTAGGCACTGAAAATGGAACACATTTTAAACACACACACACACACACACACACACACACACACACACACACACATACACACACACACACACACACACACACATACACATACACACACACACGTAGTTAAAAAATCATATATTTTAGAGAAACCAAAGTACAATAGACTGCAATAGTTCTGTCCTGAAGAACCAGACTATTCTATCACATAGGCATTTGCAGAAACTCATGAAACTTAATCTGAAAACAACTTGTTCTCATCAGCCCTTAGACAACTGTGTTTCAAATAGCTTTTAAGCTCAACTGGAATTTGATTTGCATGAATCAACCTAACTCTAAATGAGACATCTCTATGAGCATCTGCAAAGATAATTAGCTAAGCTTCACATAATTCTGATGGTAACAAACTCACAGGCTAGAGCATAGTATCTTGAAGTTACTTATTCAGGAAAGTTTAAATCTCTACAGGTTATTTTTCTCTAGCTGCAGTTTTCACATATTAAGAAATATATAAGGCACAAAGAGCATAATTTCCAAGGTCTCATTTATATTAGATTTTATGTGGAACATGATAAATATTGATTTCTCCCTGAAGTATGAAAAGAGCTAACTAGGAAAGGGTCAATAGAATAGACTAATAGGCAGACACAGAATTCAAGGACTCTGTCATCTGTCATATTAGGATTTTTAAAGTATGTGTAGAGGTTATCTTTCTATAACAACGTCCACCAATTACTCTCACAGACAGTTTCAAAAATGTGCAAGTGTAGCAAAGCTATACAATGGACTGGTAAGCACAGTTACTTTGTAAATGACTGCAAGATTATACCATGACTAGTACACCAGTCATTTATGTTTTATTAGACTACAAACTAAACTCTTCTGAAGAGAGGAATTTTGCTTTTCAAAGTAGATTTTTTTCCTTCTAAAAAAATAAGCAGGAAATGCGACATAGCAGTAAAAATATGCTACACAGAGAAATGTATTTCAAGGGACATTAGAAAAACAGTTTCAGATATACTTAGGTCAAATATACAAAAAAGTTTTCATCCTATCTTTGACAACCAACAGGTTATAATTAGTAAGAAAGTATTTTCAGAAAGATTCAAATTGAATTTGTACATAAACCTAGTTCTTTATGCACAGTGTGTGCTGGTTTAAAGGTAAACTGGCAGAAGAAATGAACACAACACAAAAGAGATTATAAATCAGAGTTACAATTTAATAGCAATATTACAATAAATGCAATGGCACAAAGAGAGAAATTGGTTTTAACCCACAAAAACCCAGAAGTATAACCCAGCACTCTGGGGCACAAGCACAAAGGGGCTTATTAGCCCCTGTGCTGAACCTTATGTGGTTCCTCAAAGTCCAGAGTAAAAGTCCAAAGTGGAAAACCTGTTGGTGCAGCTGACAGTTGCAGTCTGGTGGAGAGTGGCAGTCGCAGGCTGGTTGGAAGGGGCGGTCTCCTCCTGTCGAGGTTTTGGTCCTCCTCTCCATCTGACGAGTGACCCCTGAGGTCTTCTTACCCCAAGATATATACCCCCAGGTTCAGGTGGGAGCACCCAGTACTTCCCCCAGGGCGGGGAGTTACACGATGGGTGATCTCACTCTGTGAGTCAGGGGGTATTTTGGAATCGCTAATGGATTATTAGCAGACAGCCCCCCTCAGACTCGGTGTGAAGGTGCTAATGACTCCATGGAGGGACGTTATCAGAGCTCTTATCTCACAGATGTCTTTCACACCCAGCTCACAACCTGAGGGGTCAGGTGTGCCCCAGGCAGCTGCTGCAGATGGTCCATTGTTCTTGGAAAATGACTAGAGGTCCCACCTGCTGAACTACTACGGTACAGTACGAAGAGATGGCCCAAGTAAGCCTGAAGAATTTTAAATGGCGGAGAAAGGCCAAAATGAATGTAAAGAAGACTTGGTTGGTCCTTTAAACAGTGTAATTGTCAGCTCCTCATGCTGCCTGCAGCACATGGTCCCTCACTGGTGTACCAGGCAGTCTGGCATGTTTCTTCAGTCGTGTTCTAGCTGCATGCATTTTTTATGAAAAAAAAAAAAAGTGTGTTCTTATTTTATGCTGTAGATTTGCAGAAGAGGTGAGTCTTGTAGTTTCTCCTATGGTAATGCATGAAACAGTCTGAAAGCTGGCTTCACCTCCAGTGTGTCTGTATACAGGAAGTCTGACCAGATTAAAAGGGACTGATAATTTTTGCCAGATCCATTCTTCTACTTCTGTTTTTGACACAGAAAAAAAAAAAGGAGGAAAAAAAGAAAAAAGGGTTAGAAAAGGAAGTCTAAATAGTTAAGACTAGAAATAATGGTGAAAGAATGAAGAAAGAAGGTGGGAAGAGACTATATTTATAAACATATACATTGTATAAAGGTACGTGAAGGTGTTCCATGATGTATTTTAATCTACAGGTTAGACACAAACAATCTTTTAGGAAAAAACCCTCAACAACTGACACATTTTCCAAATATACGTCTCTTGAGAAAGACCATAGGAGAAAAGAGCATTTTTCTTCATGAGAGTATCATCTTAGCTAGTTTCCCTTGCAGAGACCTGAAACAGGCCCATCAGGTTGTGACTCTCAGAAGACCTGTCAGTGAAGACAATTCAATGGTATATTTCTGCCAAAGATAAAAAATATGATTTTGACTACAATTTGCAGTATGAGAAACAGGTTGAAGAGGTAAAGAGGTTGACAAGCAAATTATTGGTTTATTGAAGCTACAAGTTCAGAAGGCAGCTGCTCATCCATTGCAGACATGGGGCACGTGGGACAGTAAGGAATGAGATTGCAGCTTCTTGTAAACCATGCAACGTAGCTTCTTGAATTCAATTCCAACGAGAGTTGTGAATAATTTTAAAGAATACATAACAAAAAGAATAATTCTCAAAGTAAATAAGACCAACGTAAATTAAAAACAGTTTTAAAGTGCACAGGAGAATAATTCTATTCTGTTTGGACAGAAAAGGGTGTGCATTTTCACACAGTTTGAGATACACAAAGTACTGGAAAGGCACCAATCCCTCCACACCTTCAAAACATGATGAATTAGTTACGCACTCTGTAACCAACACCAATCTTTGAGCCTTTCCTGGTTCAACACAAATTGCAAAGGAACCACAACTAGAACCAAAGCAATAAATGCAGGCAAATTCCCAACATTCTTACTAGTTAAGTATCTGTACTAGGATAGGTCGCATCTTTTGGGTGTTTTGAGAACAAATGGTACTCCTGTAGTTATGTGATCAGATTCTGGCCACAGGATTTCAATTATCTTAATGTTATTAGAACAAAACAAACAGCAAAAATACTCCCAACTTTTAACAGTGAATTTTTTATTAAATTTACTTTGAGGTTGATATTTTGTCCCTGGTAAATTGTTCCTGTTGTTTTCATTAGACTTACTCTATATTACTTCCTTTTTCTTTCTTTATCTGTTTTAAGCCAAACAAATCACATGTGTTTCTTTACAAAGTACACAAGAACTCTTCTGTTTCTGTAATTCTGATGCAAATTCTAGTCATCCTTTTATAAGTGATGATACTCATTGCTCTTTCATTATTAGTGGACTCTAGAGGAAAAGCTCCCAGGATTTGAGAAGAAACTGCCTCTGCAGAGAAAATCTTGTATTAGGTATGCATCTGCATGACACTAAGAAAATATTTACATTATGGTGTGTGCTTTGAAAATGCCTTTAAAAAAGTTAAATATATGATTAAATAAGGTAATGTAAAATTGATAGAGAAGAAGGACAGGGAAGAGAATTATTTCATCCATGTACTGTACTATTTATCATTTTATGGATATTGTGGTTTAACTATGCTAACAACTCTCACAGCAGCAAAACAGCTGGATAATGTGTGTTGTGGTTTCTCTAATGACACTGGTCCTTTCTTTCAGACTTGTTTCTCTGTTTTACATGCGGATTAGAAACATCTTACTGTTCTCTTTTTGTGTTGGTCTATCTCTTTCTCCTTCAGTTCAGAAGTAGTTATCCTAAGAGAAAAGCCTTATAGTCTGTTCATCAATTTTGTTGCTGAGGAATTCTCAAACATACACCAGGTTTCAGCAAATATTTAACTTCAAATTTAAAAATATACTTGCATTGCAATAAAAAGTGGGACATAGTACAAAACAAGAGCAGGACACAGGTCAGAAAGAGGGTCAGCAGTGCACCAATCACCTTCTTAAGAATAAACCATGTTTCACTTCCTTGCAAACCATGTTTTCCAAAAGTATATTATTCTCACTGCTTTTCCTGGATTCTGTTCTAGGGCAGTGGCTAAAATGAGAGGTGATATGATTCTATTTGAATCAGAATATGTTATGGGTTTAGCCAGGTGGGCCTAAATTTAGGCTTTAAAGTTCAGCTAGGCCTAGGATTGTCAGCTGATTTGAGCTGGGCTGAGCTAGCTAACACCTGACTTCTTCTAGCCAATAATATTGTATTCCATACCATATTGCATCATCTCAAAAGGGGTAAGAGCTGGTGTGTGGGTGTGGCTTGTTGAGTTGCTTCACAGCTGTGGTGCCAGCAAGACTCTCTGCTGTCCCAGGAGGGATGGGGAGGCCCAAGCCCAGAGCACCGGCTTAACATCATGTTATCTGAGGGAAGTAAAATGTTTGTTCTTAGCTTTTCTCTCTGCTTAAGTCTGTCTCTGAAGAACCAGCTTTTCTAGAATGATTTGTAATTAAAATGGTAGAATTTGTGTTTAATGGGAAGTGGGAAGTTATTTCTTGTTATACATAACTTGTGTGTGTGTTATATTGTAGTATCCTCTTAATTTTCTCTTCTCTGTATAAATACATGTAGTTAGTTCCAGCATAAACCCGGCTTTGGAAGTTTTTTTTTCCTCTCTCCCTCTTCTTTTCCCCTTAGCTGGTTGGAGGGAAGAGGAACCCTTTCACTCTGTCCTGGACAACTGGCGTTTTGCCAGCTCAAACCAGGACAGTATCTCTATTTTTATCTATTTTGTTTGAAAACACCATACCTGTATATGCATTGTAGTGCACAGACTATGCATTGCAGCAGCATATGATTATTCACTGTCATACAATTAATGGTAACAGTTTTTCCCTATGGCCACACTTGTTTTTAATAGAAAAAATCTGCTACCAGTTTCAATTTATCTTGAATAGCTTCCTCAAGCTTGCTAGAACTACATCTGTTTCATCATGACTGCGCCTTCATTAGCTAATTATCTTCCTAATCCAAAACTTCCTCAGACAGGAGAAAGACCCTTATCTGCTCACTGTACATCAGCATAAGATGATCCAAATATCAAGTTTCCTCCTCTAACAGTTATATTCACAGTAGTGGGCAAGAGGACTGAACTGCATGACATTTTGTCCAAGACAGAATTCCTCTCATACTCTGAGCTCATCCAAGGAATAAAGAAGGAAAGAGCAGATCCAGATAAGGGTCATGAAGATAATCAGAGATCTGGAACACATACGGCTGAAAGAGTTCAGCCCTGAGAGGACAAAGCTTCAGGGAGCAGCCTTCCAGTATGTAAAGAGGGCCTACAAGAAAGACAGATGTAGGAACTTTTTATAGGGGCATGTAGTGACAGGACAAGGGCGAATGGCTTCAGACTGAAAGAGGGCAGGTTTAGATCAGATATTAGTGAAACAGGTTGCCTAGGGAAGTTATGGATGCCCTATCCCAGGAAGTGTTCAAGACCGGGTTGGGTGGAGATTTGAGAAACATGATCAGGAAGGTGTCAGCAAAAGGATAGGAAGATGACTCTGCCCATGGCAGGGTGGTTGAAACTAGACAATTTTTAAACCAAAACCATTCTATAATTCTAAGAAAAAAGGTTCAACGAAACAGTCAACTTTTAGAATGTGCTTCAATGAGCATGTGTGATTTTACTTCATCTTGATATAATTTTCTTTTTACCAGTTTGAGCAAGATAACTTTTATTATATTTACAGCCAAGGAACAGATGTTACTGTTCAGTAACAGTTTGTCACAAAAACTAAGCAAATTCAGAAGCCTGTGTTCAGTTTCTCACTATATAACCATGTTCTTTTAATCATTCTATTTCATGTATCTATGCAGAAAGCAAAGTAAATAAAAATAAATTACAATGTAAAGATGTTGGAATTTTTAAATTCTTTTTTTTCCCCTCTTACTATTTCTCTCCAGTTTCAGGCTATGGAAAACTAAGTAGAAAACTGCTGCTTCTGTTGTGTTCCAGGTTATGTATTTCATAGATTTAGAGTTCTCAAATATTTAAGAGAAGTGAAGAAGATATGTAACAAAAGCTACTTTGGACCAGGAAAAAACTACCTCTTAAGAAATGCCCATTACAATAAGGAAAAAAGCCAGAAGACTGGGGTGGGGGGGAGGGGGGGGGAGAAAAAAAGAAACCTTCTGTTCTGTAGGTTAAATTTAATATAGGTTACATTTAATATCAGGAACAGTCATTCACTAGTGAAAAGGTAGTTTAGGTAGTTCAGATGATCTCATTTTCATCTGAATTAGATATGAATTTTCAGTTGTCATCATTGTGTTTAATTTTCCTACTTGATACTTAACTCTCAGGCCATATTTCCTTTGCTTAGTGCACAGTACCTTTAAAAAGCCAGGATAATTTGTGAAGGTCAATTTATACAGGCAAAAGTAAAATAAGATGCTTTTCAGCTCATAAAATACTAGATTTTAATGGATAAACTAGAATAATTTTAAATAGGAGGGTTTTTAATAGATTTTTAAAATAAGGATTTAGAGAGTGGTTTGATAACGTGGAAAGGAGAGTCAATGATGGTTGTTAAACACACAAATGATGAAAGGTTGGGAAATTGCTTGACCTGAAAGCAGTTGGTAGGATATGGGATGTCAGTGAAATTGTCATGCATTCTTGTTCATTTTCCTATGTATCTCTTGACTGAAAAGTCAAAATGACTAGACAAGGACCAGTCACAAACAATTGCCCTTTCTCTTTCCCTGCCCCTCTGCCTGTCTCTCTTCCTCTTGAGTTCTGGCATCTAATATTTGTTTCAGTCCAGTTGGCAACTTTTTGATTTATAATGAACTACCTAGTTCTTACCATACTCTCAAATTTGGTTAAGCCAAAGCCTCTTGCAACATGGCTGTAGAATTCTCTTCCTCACCCTGCAGTATCTCAAATGTTTACTCTGTATTGCTTCTCCTCTAGGGAGCTCATCCTGGCCCAGGCTTCTTAAAAACATAGCAGAGACAGAGAGTAAACAGAACAAGCTTACAGACTATATCCCACTAGAAAGCTGAGAAACACTTTTAAGAGTAATGCTGTTATTTCAGAAGAAGTAGGTGGGATGATATTTTGAACCTATCACTAGTAGGAGACTACTTGTTCTCTGTCCTGAGCTTTATAACAGTCTGTCTTGTGTTTCTTCATTAGATAAATAAGATAAACTTAGAAGTGGCTCAGAGGGTTCTGTAAGGCTCAAGGTAGTCTTGATGCAGGTGCATCAGTATACAGAATGAAAGCGTTGGAAAATATTGGGTGAAAGTACCAAATCAGCCTGCTGATGGCATTACTATATCTGAGGAATTAAAATACAATATTCAAATATGTTTCAGTAACAAAGTGCATATCATATAGGAACCACTGATGTAGCTTTATGTCCTGTGTTATCTAGAAGGTCACAGAGATGATGATAAACTAAAGCAGATTTAATCAGAAAGCTATTCATAATTTTTTTTTTAAATACTAGAGAACATCATTGAAGCATGGACATTTCAGAAGTACAGGGAAGATGAGAGTAAGTCAAAATATAGTAGAATCATGGACAAATCCCTCATAAGGTTAGTCATCTTTGTTTTTTCAATCTGTGTTTAGTAGACCCCAACTCCTGTCATAATACATCTCTAAAAGTCTTCATTGAAAGGTATTTTACAATTTCTATGTAAGTCTAATATTCAGGTACATCATTGTCTTTGGAATTAAAACATTTTGCATGACACTTAAACCATTCTAGCTTAAAATTAAAATGATAAAGCACTTTTGTCACTCTCCACTTTCAATTGTGTTTTACACCTTACCTAAACTGCTTTTCCCCAAAGTTATCAGAGCCTCCTTAAGGCTTTATCAGTATCAAAAGGAGTAGAATATTTGTCTCATGCCTTATTTATTACATTCTTGATTATACATTTCAGAACTTTATCTACCCTTTTTTATTAGCATCACATTGCTTATACCTACTCAATTTGTGACCCACAATAACTTCAAACCATTTTTTAACCATAGTATGACTGCTTAGCCACTTAAGCACCATTTTGCATTTATACTCTGGATCTTTTAATCAAAAAGTGTTGAACATAAACTTTACAGAATTTATTTGTGTTAATATCGGACACTTTCTCAAAGTAATTTTGAGTTCTCATGCTTTTTTCTTCACAAGGAAATTGTGTACCAAGACTATAAAAGTGCACTATGTATTCCATCATTCAAGTCATTAATGAAATTATTGAATAGTACTCAGAAAAAGTCCCAATGGGGACTTGCTTAAAATACTCTCCCAAAGTAAGGACTTATATTTATTTCTAATTTGATGGGGTATATGTCTTCATAGTTTGGTGTTGAGAATAAGAGAATATTTTGTCTTGAAAATTGTGTCAAGACATATCATGTATAATGTTTCCTTCTCATACATAAATCTAGTAACAATGTTGACTAGACATATTAGATTAGTATGATATCATTTACTCTCTACATAACCATTTTTTATTTTTCTGAAATAATTCCTGTAAATTCTTTACTTAAAAATGTGTTCAATTATCTTTCCTCATACTGAAAAAAGCCTATTTATTTATACCTTCTCGGTGTGATGGGTTTTTTCCTTAAAATTGTCCTACATTGTATGACCTTGTACATCATCTCTGCATTTTTGGAAATCAATAATGGATCAAATTGTTTCACATAATTATTTCAGAGCTTTAAATTGAATTTTAACTACTCGTACTGACTTAGAATGTTTGCTGTAAGTATACAGGCTTTAAGTTACTACTTTCCTATCTGGACCTGTGTTTCTATTATTTTGTTGTTTTTTTATTCCTGACTGTGTTAGCTAACAGTCACAATTGTGCCATGTATCATGAGTCATCAATTCATCTTTCACATTAGGCAACGGGTCTATGTTTTTTCTTTATTCTTCTTTGTAATAATTTTTAGGAGCTTTAATTACTACTATTTATATTCCTGGTACTATTTAAATAGTCATGTAGCTCAGATTTTATACAGTTACATAGTTAAACTGAGGCTGGAGCCAGTTCAATATGTTCTATCTTGTGCAGTAAAGTTTGAAGTTGAGTGAGCACCTTAAGTTTGTTCTTTTGAACAATTACTTGTGTTTTTAGCTGCTGATCCACTTCTTTTCTATTTCTCCCAAGCACATTAATTCATGGCCTAGAGTTGCATGGAGTCTACCATAGTATTATAAAACAAATTGTTTGAAAATGCAACTTTTAAAAAGTATATAAATTATAAACACAATGTTGTAGTCATGTTCATCAACAAAAACAAGCTGATCAAGGACTCTGCAATATTTTCTTACAAACCTCTACATTCCAGTCTATACTACTGCTACAAAATGAGAATGATTATTTGAGGGTTTGATTTATAATAATGGTTAATTTTGGTAACATTCTGGTGACATTTACAAAATTGAAAAAAATCACTACTGGTGGCAAGGATCTGACAAGACGAACAGCAAGAACATCTATTCCTTGGCCTCACTGTGATTTCTAGATATCATCTATGGTTAATCCCTTGAACTGAGGCATACACAAGACTTCAAAAATCAAGGTCTTTAAAGCATGGTCTATCATGGAGCCATTAACAAGGTTCTTACAGTTAGAGATTGACCCTTCTTTAGCAATGTCTTCAGTAAAGATGGCATAGTGGTATACTAAAAGAAGGATCTGGTCTGGGACACTTACTTACAGAATGTTCTGGAATAGCAGTGCTCACCAAATCCTATAATGTTTGTACTACTTGACTAGTTTTCATTTCAATGCAATCATTTACTACACAATCATTTCCAGAATGCTAGTTAGTACTTTTAACACATTTATTCCTTTTCAGTTGTACCTCATGCAGTTTAGTCTATACTCAACACATATTAACTTGTTATCATTGTCTGTTTCCAGTGGATTGTAAGTAATGCTATTAATTAAATATTAAGCTGATAATGAATTGTATCCTGCTAATTTGCATATCTATATTCTTTTTCAATAGCTAGGAAATATGTACAAGTGCAAAATAGGATTGGCAATGTTGCCTCTTTAAGTGAAAAAAAATGGGCTAAACATACAATGGTTTAGAGTTGACGTATTTGGATTGCAATTGGACAAAGTCCTTTTGACGGCTGTTTTATATCTTTTGTGTGTTTGTTATTGTTACTGGAAATTTATCTTTTGCACTGTACTAATGAACATGAAAGCTATCTAAGTTTAAATGACATGTTTTTCATTATTCTGCATTTAGTACAAAACCACATGCACCTTGATGTCCATTTTGTGGAAATATTCGGTATTGCCCCTCTTTTTTTTTTTTTCTTTAAGAGAATCTAAACATGTCAAGAACATGAGGGAAAAAACACTAAAGCCATCTCTTCCTTTACTTCCTTAGGTTTTCTAGATTTTATTATGGTTAAGTCAGTGGGCTGAGCCTGACCCAGACTTCAAAATCAAGGACATTAAAGCCATAGGATATCCTGGATCACCCATTGTTGAGTCAATAACAAAACTGTGAGCTGTCAAGAAGTAAAAATAAATCTGAGCCAGCTCAGAGTCATGGCTCCATCAGTTTCTACTCCTTTTTTCAAATGACATCTGAAGGACTCAGGACAATAGTACTGTCTCATCAAAATTTTGGTCTCAGATTTGACATTTCACTGCTGGATGAAGAGCTGACAGTCAAATCAGTTGTTATCATTTGTTCACCAGCCTCCTTCGTTTGCTTATTCTGTTTCCATCAAGCCCGTTTTTGATAGCATATTCAGTGGCGTGCTTTAGTATGACATCATAGGCAGGATAAAGAGGGAGAGGTGATACCTCAGGTACTGCTAGGACAAACCTAAATGCTAAAAAGAACAATATGAATTATAATGAATTCCTCAAAGTTTATACTGAAGCTGTTTTGTAGCCTAGGAAAACCTTCCTCATCCCTCCCACTAGCCTAGCCAAATCCAACCCTAGAGAGCTGTAGAGAGGTATATATTGTTTCATCAATCCTGACTGCCTACAGTCTGCAACAGAAATGAGGGCTGAATGTGATGGGAGTTATTATCTTCTTGAACATCTTGGATCCATTCCATTCATACCCGGTAAGCATCAACTCACCTGCATTTCCAGAACTCAAAACATTCATTAATCAAGATGCAGTGAACCCTTGGAAGATTCACAGCCTGAAAGTTTCAAGTCTATCTTCTGGTTATTAGAAGAGAGTCATACATAACTAGGATCACTCCTGAGCTAAACAAAATGCAATTTTCTTTTAAATACTCAGTGGTCCAGATGAAATGCAAAGCACCTGCCTTCACATATTTCGACTGTAGCCAACTAGTGCCCTTATGCAAGGTTTTGGTTTCTTGTAAGCATGTAAAGTATTAAGCTAGATTTAACCTTACATATCTGTATAATTAAAGCTAATATTCCACCCACAATGTAATCTAAATTTGCAGTAGGACAAAACATTAAAATTAATTCAGCAACACTTAGGGTTGTTTTTGTCCCTTCAATGCTTTGCAAGTTATTGTTATATAGCAGACTCTTAATTGTATTTAATGTTGTATTTAATATTGTTTACCATGTGCAATACTTTGAAAAACTCCAGCTGGACTGTTATGCCGCAGAGAATTTCTTCAACAATATGGGAGAAAAGAGATTTGTGAAACCTGCTGTCAGATGACTTTATGGACCAGAATTTAGTCGAATTCCTTGTCTCAGTTTCATTTCCATTGACTTCAGTGTCTGCAGATCAGCACAATCAAAGACTCCCTATTTTTTTGAAATAAAGACTGGAGCTGATATTTTAATCGTCTGGTATGACAGAGGTTTTCAAATGAAAGAACAACAACAACAAAAAAGAAGATAAATTATTTTCAAGATCCGTTCACAATTAAAAACCACATTATGTTAAGGTATTTCTTTGCTTCTCGAAGCACAAGGTGTATTTTATTAACTTTGTCTAACTTAAATTAATAGAAACAGATATAGAAATTACCAATAATAACAAAATCACAAACTGTCCCTCCCCACCAAAAAACTATGCCTTTAAAACTGAGAAGCTAAACATGATGCAGATGTTAGCCATATCACTTATTGCAAGACCAGAAAGTCTGAAATTCCATAGCATTGACTGTTATCTATAGTTTAAGGTTGGTAAAGGGTTTCATTCCACACACATTGTTTGGGAAGTGGGCACCTAGTGCACTATGAAAGATACTCAAATCACAGTCATTAGACAATGAGTATTATGTTATTTAAATTCTCTACTGCATCTATACTTTGGTCTGTGCATCCTTTAGGGTTACAAAACTCCTTGAATCAATTAGAAATATGTGCAATAAATATGTGTTAAAGAAAGTTCCTCTACTACGAATATGGGGTCTCATTTAGATACACTCATTTAGATATATTTAGAATTAGAAGTTTGACTTTTCCCTTAAAGTTTCATTCTACTAAAAGAAGTCATGTATGTCTTAAAATCAATATCAAATGAGAGTTAATTTAAATACACTGTTGAGAGACATCATAGATGGATTAAGGATTATCTGGTTTTGCACTCTGCCTGCACTCCTAAATAATTACCCAAATATCTTTTCGTCTTTCTTGTTTCTCATACCTTCCTGCCCAATAAATGATCAATGTAAACTTTTTTTGATGAATTTTTTTTTCATTTGTCATGTGTTTAGCAGCTCTTATGCTTTTGTAATTCTTAAAGAAAAATTTACGTTACAAAGTCTTGCTTGTCCAAAAAAAAAATGCTCTTCAGACCATAGTGTTTGTTTATTTGTTCATAAAGAACTGCTCAACACTGTATAGCACCACACAGAAATAGGCATTAGAAATTACAGCTGTGATGCAATACTTTTTCTGTCAGATACAAACATATTTGATGGAACACAGTGAAGAGTAACTAATTCTTAAATATCCCATTCTTTCATGCTTCCTATTCACTCTCCATCTATTACTGGTCTATACCTTACTCTCCTGCCTTAGGTACTTTTACTGCACAACTTTCTTTATTTTTTATTCCTATTTTAAAATCAATGTACTAATTGATTTGAGCAGAATTTAAAATCTTTGAGATTTTAGAGTTTTGTGCCCAGGTAAATGGAAATTACTTTGCAGAACTGAATATAAAATGTACATGTTTTATCTTTTGAAATGTAGAGACCTCTAATCTGATTGTTTGTATCTGAGGTTTCTATTAAAGCTACTTCTGCACTCTGTTGCTGGAAAAAAATAACTTTTGTGAGATTCATTGAGCTTTAAAAGACACTTCCTGTATGGATCTGATAAATCACACAGAAATCCCTGGCTCTCTCCACCAGCCACAGAGAGGGTCTAGTCCAATTTACATGGAGTAGATCTCTGATGATATATATGCACATTTGGTTAGATGAATCCTCTTCTGTGAGTCTGATTTTGCCCTAACTAAGTCAGAAGTAGAAGAATATATGATTTGTGGATTGAATGTATTTTCTGTAGTATTTCATTCTATTTATAATATTGTGAATAAACACTGAACTAAAAGTAGTCAGGGTGCAATTCTGTCAACTGAAATATGCCTTTCTGAAATTCTGGTGTAACACAAAAAGCAGCAGGAAAAAATATGTCCATCTAGGGACAATTTTTTTTTTTTTTTAATGCACCTGTTTGTGACAGGGATATTGGATAGAAGCAAGCAATTGATAAGTTATCATCCTCTCTTTAATGCATGCCAATATATTGTAAATAGATCACAATGTAGCACAATAATTTAGTAGGGATGTTATAAATATGTATCTGGAAAATCAGAGAAACTTACATGGGCATCGATCTGTCATTCAACACTCTGTTCCTGTAGTGCTAGATGGAAAAGGATAAGCATTTTTTTAAATATTAAAATCAGATATATTACTATTAAGTATAGTCAACTCTGCTTCTGGGGGACCCAAATGGTCAGTACTAATTAATGCTAATAAGCAATGTAAAAAACCCCATGAAGTGACTATTGAGGGAAGTCTTAAAAAGAATGCTAAACTTGAAAGGTACAATTTACTGTTAAAAGTTCTGTAATGAAAAAGAATTGTGACTAGAACATCAGGGAAGAAGGGATAAAAGACTTTTCATAAAACAAGCTGCAAAACAGATCAGAAAACATAATGAAACAGTCTCTACTTAAGCTGAATAAGATGCACCCTTATAGGCCATGTCTGAAAGTACATAAAAGGGAGAAGAGAGTCTTAAGAAAGGACAAATAATTGATAAAACTCCAAGCATTCCAAGAAGAGCTATGAAATTCTGACAGAATTTCGCTGGTTAGGGACCCAGTTCAATTTCTAATCAGTTGTACTTAAAAATATTCCTTACGATAAAGAATGTGAATAACACCATCCTGATTCATCTGATGCATATATTTTATAATCAGGAAGTGTAATAGGAAGTACAGTGAGCCTGGCTTGCCCTTGCACTGACAGGAAATCTACCTTATCAGTGCAGTTCCATTGGTTTTAAACCCCATGGAACTCTAGACTATATGGTACTACAGACCATAAAATATAATGCATCATTAAAATATTAATGTAAATGTCACACATCATAGTAAAATATTACTGAACAATAAGTAGAGAGGCCTGAGGTACAGTATCATTTGTACTTATTAATAAATATCTCCTTATAATAAGCCTCTTAGTTTTAGAAATTTAAAATGTCATCTGATATCACTGGTAAAAACAGTAAAATATGACAGATCACACAGGGAATGCTGATTTTCAGTTTTAAAAATGATAAAGAAAAACTCTTAATTATTAATCTTCAGCACATAAGTTATCCTTTATTTGCACAGTTGTAAGTCAAGCAGCTGGTGTGGTTTGGAACTGTGGAAGTGGAAAAAAACTATTCACACATCACTGACAGAGTGGCTGAGGGATGACGAAAAGTTCCCTTCTGCAGATTTATATCATAAAGGCAAAATCCTGAAACAGAAAGGAGGGACAAATACTTCAAATTAGCACAGCGAGATTAAACCAACTAATGCACCAGAGACATCATCTGCCTAATTATCATGTCTAATTTGAAGGATTAATTTCATTTAACTGCCTAGAGAATATGCACATACTTTTGAATTACTAGGCCTGGATTAATTTTATAGTCAATGGAGAGAAACAGATTGTCAGTCAGATTTGAAAGGGCCTAGTTTGGATGTTAACTTGAGGATAAGATGGAACATGCATCAGAAAGCAGAACCACAATCCCTGAATGGTTGAGGTTGAAAGGAACCTCTGAAGATCATCTAATTCACCCCCCCTGTTAAAGTAGGTGTACATAGAGCAGGTTCAATAGGATCATCTCCAGGTAGATTTTTTATCTACAGAGTAGGAGCCTCCCCAACCTCTCTGGACAGCCTGTTCCAGTGCTCAGTCATCCTCCCAGTAAAGAACTTTTTCTTCATATTTAGATGGATATTCCTGTGTTCCAGTTTGCATCTCTTGCCCCTTGTCATGTTCCTGGCCTCTGCTGAAAAGAATCTGGCCCATTCTCCTGACACTTCCCCTTAAGATATTGAATATATTGATAAGATCCCCTCTCACTTGTCTCTTCTTGAAGCTGAACAGGTCCAGCTCCCTCAGACTCTCATCATCCAGTCCCATCATCATCTTCATAGAACTTCACTGGACCCTCCTGTAGTTACTTGTCTGTCCTGAACTGAGGAGCCTGGAAGTGGACAAAGCACTCCAGATGTGGCCTCAGCAAAGTAGAACAGAGGGGAAGGATCACCTCCCTGGATCTTCTGGCAATGTTTTTTTGTCAGGATACCATCTGGTCTTTTTGTCCACAAGGCACATCACTGGACCATGGTTAAATTCTTGTCCACAAGGCACCTCAGGCCCTTCTCACTTCCTCTGCAGAGAGCAAAGGCTGTCTATACAGGCTGCTCAGATACCAGTGGGCACATTTAGTCAGATTACTACATTTTTGAAGGAACCCATCTAAGTTTTTAAAACAAACTGCTGAAAGGATATTACCCATATTACAGAAGGAAAGAAACAGAAGCTGGTGGCCATCTTCTACTATGTTTGTTGAACACCTAGTACAATAATATTTTCACACTTAAAAATTTTTGGAATTTTAGTTTAATGAAAATAAAATATAAGAGTAACATAATATGCATATAAATACTTAAATTTCACAAGAAAATGTATTTATTTTGCTTAGAAAATGTATTTACTTTTGTTTTTGTGTTTAGTTTGATGTACAGAATTGTACACAATTTCATAGACAAGATTTTCCATTTTCTCTAGGATAAAAATTGTTCAAACTTCACTACAAATTTGCTTTTTTTCTCTTTATTTCTTTTGAAAGAATTTATCTAAGAGGCATAATCATCTGTCACTACTAGAAAGCAGTTCTAGTACTGAAATGTTGTTAAACCTAATTGCTACTGCAGCACTTTACTGAAACTTATTGGTCTTAGATAGCACAGGTTTCAAATATGAAATTGGATTCTGGAATAACTAATGAAAATACAGTTGTCTTATTATTGTCTGAGTTGTGCTCAGAATCTAAGATAAAGATATCTTTAATAGATTTGGAAGAATCTTTTGATCAGTACTCGGATGAAAAGAGCATGTGAGTGACAAAATCACTTGTGCTATGCTTAGTGAATAACCTGTCTGGGTAATGGGAGGAAATGTTTCTGTGGGCTGATGACAAAGTATTCCCAGTGCCAAGCTACATTAGATGCAATAACAGCTAGTAAAGGAGGATAAAATCAGTCAGGAAAATGAAGCAATCTGGACACAAACTAAAAATTCAAAATACAAGCACTATAATTAGACAACTGATTTGTTTTACAAATTCTATTTTTCTATTTTTTTCAATTTTTAAGAACTTATAATGTTTTAAACCAGAGGAGAGACATGCTGAAATCAAGACATTTTCAAACAAAGACATAATCTAAACAGCTATAGGTTTTATATGGAGTGGGAAAAGTGTAAGAAAGAACTAAATAGTTCTATTTCTGCCTTGCCACTCTCTTCTTTGCCCTTAAGCACTTCCCTCCTCCCAGTGTCTGTTAAACATTGTTTTTGAAAAACCCAAAACATAAATCATGGTTCCCTCCTGTAGAATTCTTAGAAAAGACTGACTTACTTTTAAAGGTTTGTGAGCTTTTCTGAATAAAATCAGAACCTCTGTGATAGTAGCTTTATGTTTGAACACAGCTGAGATTTTGGGCATTTAATCAACTCACAGAGCTAAATTTCTGCTCTCTGTAGACAATATTTTAAATTTTTTTTTTCAGATATTAGTTTCATGACTGAACTTGTGATACTTTACTCTAAAATAGGTCCTTCTGGGTTTTTCAACTGTTATGACCTCTCAAGAACTATTCCACAACTGAGGGAGGTTTACATAGCACAGTTTGATTTTCCAGTCTGTTCTTTTTCTTTTCTTTTTCCTTTTTCTTTTTGTTTTTTTTTTCTTTTATACTGGATCACATCTACAAATATTCAAGTAAAATGGAAAGATATTAAAAACAAAAGAGGTGAAAGGCAAATGAAAAGGGTCTTTAGAACTTACTTGAAGGCTAATACAATTTCATCAAATTGCCCAAAGCTGACTTTTCTGGGTTTTGTGACATTTAGTTGTGAACTCCTTGAAATATAGTCAATTGAAGCAGAATTGATTACATAACCCTTCTCCCACCTCCCTAATAATCCAGCTGCTGCAGGCCACCTTTATGCAAATTGTGTAGCACAGCAGTACATCAAACATGATTATTGACAGAAGCAAAGTTGATATGTCAAATCCATAGAATTTAAGCATAGTAAGAATCTAAGAAGGGTGGCTATTTGGTGGGGTTACAGTCACTACTAGTAACCATCTAAGAAGGTTATTTAACTTATGTTTTGTGATGTCAAATAAACATAAAGACCTCTTATCAATGGGGGCCAGTGGGAGGAAAGTTAATGAGGAAAAAGATCTCCCACCTCTGTTGAAATGTTTCCTTGTCTCTTATTGTGGAGTACCTGGGTTTCAGGAGGAGAAGCACTAGCTGTCTTCTCTTCTATATGGCATGTTTATATTTGAAGAGAATCTTTGCTTCCAGCTGTTTTATCCAGTCAATCTATCAATCCAAATTCACACCTGACATAAATCTTGAATTCAGTCATTTCATCAGATTTTATTGGCCTCACAAAAGTCTCCTATCCTTTGCTACACTCAGAAACACTTTAATTGCAATAGAAATAATGAAATAGCCAGTATTCAAACAAAAGTGAAACACTAGGATAATTAGGTGTTATTTAATGAAATACTGTAGAGAAACTGCTTGAATTTATTTCTCTGAGTTTGCAGAAAATCTGCTGACCACTAGAGTGTCATATTCATTCAATTTTTCACCAGAAAAAAAGGGAACATGAAATGCATGTTACCATAAATCACAGATTCCATAACGATACTAAACTGCTATTAGACCAAAATATTTGTGTAATTCTGGCATGTTGGAAAAATTATTTTAAGTGATACTTAAGCTTATCTTTTGATCCTTCTAGAAGGTTAATGTCAGTATGTTTTTAGGTTATAAAATAAAACATATGGGGCTACCAGGTGCAAAAAGACTCAGGAGTGCTTACATTATGGGTGGTTTTCCTAGAGTATAATCCATTGAAAATAGCTATTCTTTTTCTTTTAGTATTAAAAGTTATTTTTATATGAAAATCCCCCAACAACTTTCTACTTAGTGATTTCAATGATTTAGTCTCAAAATATAATTGCTGAAGCATTTTTTTGGGGGGGGGATGAGTACATTTGAGTTGTAGAAAAAGATAAACCCTACTATTCGAGTGATGGTTTTATTCCCCATCATTTAAAGATAGAAAAAAGGGCAAGTTTGTATTTGATATACAAATTCATTTATCTCTGCATGCCCTTTAACAGTTCAGTAAAGCTCTATGACTCACCAATGAACTTTGACCATAGCCAGCCACTTCCTTCCAGTTCTAGTCACGGTCCTGATAAATTTTAGACTCCAAGGAGGCTAGACCAAGAGTAAGACAAAGAAATAGAGGGAAAGCCTCACATTATCCTTGCCAGGGGGTAAAAGGCACATGTGGGAGTAAACAGAAGGCAATCAAAAGCATTTAACTTTCAACTTAGAATATTGTTCTACATAAATAGTTACAATAATTTATAGGTAAATGTTTAACTTATATAAAAAATCCCAGTAGTCTGATATAATACAAATAACAATACTCCATCAGAGTGTTTTCAACTATGTGTCAGTTTACTTGTAGATGATTTTCATTACAAATACAATAGGTATATCTTTTATTTCATGGATATATTTTATCGGTAACTGTTACTAAAGGGTAAATGTATGGTACAACTAAATAAAAATTCTTCTCCTGAGTATAAAAATAACATATTCAGAAATTACATTGAAAAACGGGTCTTTTGCATTAGTTTAGATGTCCAACAAGTACTTTTTTATCCCAAAATATTTGCATTTTAGATACTAAGGCTGGCAATTAAGTATATATGACTGCAGAAGTAATTTCTATAATAATTTAGAGATTTATGTCCTTTTGCCAAAATAACCAGATCTAAAAAGTATATTGCTGTATTTGAATTACATGTCTTAAAGGTTCCTTGCTGGTTTTAGGGATTATATACAGAGTTAGGCATTTGAGCTCCTCATGAATTGAAATAAAGAACTTATGCACTGAATTGTGTTAACAGGCACTTGGACTCTTAAACACTTTCAGAAAAACTTCTCTTTTTCTCCAAGTGGAAATTCTGACTTGCTGGAAAGCTGGGAGTGTTCATCAGCATTTTTCTGTGCATATAGTTCCTGTTTTCCTCAGAAGTGATTTCCAAACAAGGCTCACACATCATGATTTCCTGTTGGATCCTTTTTGAAAACTATGGCATTCAATAAGAAAATTAACTAGCTTTGCAGCACCATATTATTCAATTAGCAGTTCCCCACATCCACTGAGCATTCCATACTGACAGCCTTTTATAAAACCTTCTGTCTTTCAGTCTGCAAAGAGAAAATGCTTTCACATGTCAAATGGCTGGCTGAAATTCAAGGCGAGAATAAAATGTACAGTATGCAAAACACAGTCAACCGTTTCTGTGAAATGCTGCATTTTAATTACTATAACTAATTGTAATACTGCTACATTACTGTCACATCACAGATATACACTGGGCTAATGTGGATTAAGATAAGTGCTATGAGGAAACAGCAGCAAAATAGGACACCAACTCATGTTTATAGACAGGAATAGAGAACTTTTCCCTAAAGGTGTGAGTCTTGGCTTCTGACATCCTGTTAAATGCCATGGTTTTAGCTGAGTGACTAGTTCCACAGTGACATATTAGTGCTTCAGTGTATGCAATAGTCAGGTGAATACTTTTGTTTTGTGATAAATAACCATTTACTTAATAGCCATATGTTTGAACTGCACTATGAAACATGGTTTATCATACCATCATATTACTCTTTCTTCCCTCCTCCAAATCAATAACTTAAAATTGCTATTGCTATTTTTATATATTAATTTTGTTTTGGTAAGGGCCCTTCTTTGCTTAATATTTATAATCTCTACTGAAATAAACATATTGTTGCTATAGATAATCTCTTCTGAAAGAGTAAAAAATAATCGTTACACAGAACAAAGTATTTCTTTCCCCTGATTTTTATAAGTATTTCTTTTGCTCTCTTTTCTCATTTCCTGCAGCCCCCATCTATTTGGAAAAAAAAATGTTTTAAACTTTGCTTAAGTATTTAGATATGTCATTCTTTCACTTGTATTCTTTCATCCCTCTTTAAAAGATGTACACTCTATGTTAGACTCCTAGTAGGATTAATATCAGTTTCTTCAACGGATTTTTCTTTGCATACAATAATTTAATTACTGAATAATAAAGATGATTTTAGCTATTAATTTCATAGTTTATAATTTAATCTTCAAGACTTTGTTAATTCAAGCCTAATCTTTTAAATTTATGGAATAAGATGGATTGTTTAGATTTTGCACCATTTTAGAATTATCTGGAAGGAAACACATTCCTTCTTAGGGTAGTCAAGGAGAAGAGATATTGTACTTTTGAGACACAAATCAACACCATCAAAAATTATTTGATACTTTTATTTTGGATCATAAATTCCCTGCACTGTAAATTATAGTTATGAGGAGCCTTAAATTCAGGGTGTTCTTATCAGCTTGATGTCTAGATTGTAGCCCTGCTCTTATGATAGTTCAAAATCAAAAGACAGTAATCCAGCCTCTAAATTTTTTGGACAAACTGGCCCATTAAGTATGATCAATCTCAAACAGAATATATTCAGTAAAAACCTCATGACCATGTTTCCTTTCATCAAGAGGAAAACAATTAATTGATGAAACTGTTAATAGGGAAGCTGGAACTGACTTCTGGAATAGCAGAGTTATTTGGCAAATGCTTTTAAAACAGAGCAGTGAATTATATACCAGGCTGATATGAGGTGATATATACCTTCTGCTCCCCATTTTCAAGAGTTCTTTATGTTTAAGACCAAAAAAAGTTTAAAGCATGTGGCTGTGTCTCAGTCTTGGTCTCTGGGAAGGGACCAGACCAGCGACGGGTGTTTGCAGACCGTCGACAGAGCTGTCGTTCGCCGATTCCCAGGCCCCGGGTAAGGTTTGCCCTCGCGCGAGAAACAAACACCCAGAAGCCAAGGATGGTCTGTGGTGATCAGAACTGATCTCCAGAGCTGATCTGCCTTTATTAACAGAACCGGGGATTTATATAACCTTGGGTAGGGAAGGTTCTGGAAAGGGGACGGAGCTAAGGCGGAGCATGCAAATCCGCTACAAACTATTGGGTGAAAGAACTGAGGGGGTGTGAACTGGGGTGTGAACCGATGACAGGCAGGACTGGGACCGCCCCCTGGAGGGAGCCGGCCAATGGTAGCTGTACCTTTGGTGACAGCTCCCGCCTGTCTGGGGAAACTTCTAGAACAGGGAGAGACAACATGAACCCAAGAAAAAGGGAGCAGAGGTAGAAACAGACAAAGTCCGTAGTAAAGAGACGCAGTCCGGCTCAGGAATGGTCCTCCTGGACCTTCCACACGTCAAATTCAGTCCGGCAATCTCTTGCCCTTCTCCATTCCTGAATCACCATCTCCAACATGGCTGCTTTACACTTCTGTACTTTAGAGGGGTTGATATATAGACAAGAATGAAAACCTATGACACAACAAAAAAAATAGCAGATACCACAGTTTTCTATCCAGTCCTAAGAAAAGTCTCATATACAAAGGACTGCCTGCTTATGTTGCTGACCTAAGAAGTCCTGGACAACACACATGGCAGTTTTGGGAGATGGAAAGACCTAGATCAAATATCTGATTGCCTAGGCAACAGCTCAGCAGCAAGTTAATGTCTAATACAGGAAAACAGATACTACCCAAGGTGAGAGATGGAGTGTGACCTTCACAAAAGTGGGAGTACAGGGCCAATGGAATTTTTCAACTCAAGTTATCTAGCCTTTATAAAAAAAATAAATTAGACTCCCTCCCCCTGCCTTTTTTTTTTTTTTTGACAACTAAAGGTCTGTTTCTGTTGGAGGAAAGCAAACTCTTTTCCAGCTCTTGTAGAGATTAGAAAGTGTATCTAAACAGATCCACAAAGTACTTACAGAAAGTCAAATTGGTTTGAAGGAGGACAGAACAATAGTGAAACATAAAACATATGGGATATAGTTATATCTTCAGAGTGACTCTTGTATATACAAATGTCTCACTACTGTCAAAAAATATTTCTATATTTCTTCCTCCACAGAGATGGAGAATAATTTTCTAAAATTATCTGTGTTATCATCTGATAAGTGAATCTGTACAGATTCACCATTTTCCTCTTTATATATGATCCTTTGATAAGAAAATTGATGAGCTCAGAAGAGGTCTGTCACCATTGTGTGGCCTCAACAGCATACAGATTTTAACTAAATTATGGAGCACAGAAAGAAATAGTCACTGCCTTGTCATGAATTGATACCAGAGCTCATTACAGAACCTTTTCCTCTAAGTTTTTACGCAGTGCATCTCCCATTACAGCCCAGGGGTTTAGACATATTTGATAGCACTAACACAGATTTTTCTTTAAGATTATTTTTATGTACTAAAAATTACTCAAGGTGTGAACTGGATCTAACTTACATATTTAGAGCTCTCAGCAAAGTACTCCTAATAAAGGAAGTTATAACAATGGGAAATGTTCCCAACGGTTGATCTGCACAATTCTAGAGGTTTTGCTTTCTCTGTAATTTTCTTTAAAGGAGTTTTAAGTGCTTTTTCTAAGGAGAGAAAGTCCACCAACATTAGACTAGATTTATGCTATTTAAAGCACACCACCATTGTCCTTCAAAAACCCAGATTTGCTGAACACAATATGCATAGTCTGATACTTTACCAATCTCATAGCTCTTTCTCTGCAGGATTTAGGGACTTTTTATGCTACAGATAGCTTCACTTGCAAGGAATCTGCCTGGAACAAGCCTATAATCCTATAATCTTCATTTTTCTTCCTGTATACCTCATTATTACTATCTGTTCCCACCAATAGAGATGAGTATCTCCTTGGAAAACAAAAATTGTAATGTGGATAGCTGTATTGCAGCCTGCAACATACCAGAGGAGTGAAGGAAGGTCATTCCCTTAGCCTGAGGTGAGTGAAACAGACATTCCCTGAGACTGACTTCAAAGCCTCAGTGTTTCACTCATAAAAGATTGTGGATGTAATTGGTTAGATGTACAATTTATTATGATATTTTTTCTCCCTATAGAAGTAGGCTTCTTTTTTACCTCTCTGTCATTTCAGCAAACAAAGCCTTGGGCCAGTTTTGTTTCTTCTCCTACCATCTGTCAGGCATAGACCACCACAATCTCTGCTTACTGAAGTTTTCTAACAATGCAATATCATTTGGTGAATTCTGATCTATTCTATTGGAATGTTGCACTACACTTTGAGATCCTCTAGGCTAAATGGTGACCCCATGTGCATTTTTGCAGTCTAGTTATTGATATCAGCCTCCAGTGAGACTTCCCTACTGTAATCAAGGCTACCCTTTGGACTCCAAAATTTCCACTGCTGGTGTTTATCTGTGACCAGAAAAAAAAATTAATTTGTCTCTAGGATCATAAGGGCAATTTAGTTCTGGCATTCATAAGGAAAAGGGGTGAAAAAAGGAGGAAAAAACTAAAAGAAAGGAAGGAAAAGGAAAGCTGGGAAAATGTGATGCTGAAAGACTAAAGTCACAAACCACAAGATGCAGGTTTTATAGTCACATTCCAGACCAGAACACTGTCTTAAGGGAATAGTCAATAACCAAGCTCTCTTATAGGAAGGAGGAAGAATATTTTCCTTTTAGCCTTTGATTTTCTGTGACTAGCCTAAGGTTTCTTTTCTACAGTTCTCTTCTTATTATAAATTCCATTTCTTAATCAAACTGGGAAAATAAATCTGTAAGAAAGGAATAAAGAGAAACATTTGATCAAAAAGGTTTGCACATAGCTTAAATGATATTTAACTACTGATGTTCTATATATATTAAAATGCTTTCAAAGAACTAGCTTGAGATGTCCTTCATGGGACAGTAGGGATAGAAAGAATGCAACCTGTATTATTCATGAAGATGAAGAGGAAGGAGTTTTGTGTCCTCCTTTCTCCTGTGAGAGTGTTAGTGTCTCAAGAAGTTTCCTGAGCTGTATTAGATAAAGTTATATCTCTACAGTCAAACAAGGCAAATTACTGTGACTTGACCCCATCTCTTCCTTGACATATCAAAGCAGCATAAGGATGCTTGAAACTGTGCTAATCAAGCAGCACTTGTATCTATTAAAATTATCATAAACAGCTGATAGTATCCCTCAACACTCAGATCAAAAGTTTGCTATTGAGAAATGTCTGCATGTCCCCTCTACTGATCTGATCAGAGGGCCTCAACAGGAACAAGGCTGTAGTTTGTAAATGTCTAGTTAAAACTTCTAACACAGTAATGCATAAAGTCAAGGTTTCGGGGGATGGGCGGGGGGGGGGAGGGGAGAAGAAGAAAACAACAGGTGGAAAAAAGTGGTGAGTCCTCTGATGGTAGCTGAGTGCAGTATTCAGAAAATGCTGTGCCTGCTGTTTTTATAATAGGATGACCTTTTCCACTGCAAAGACACAGCCATCACAACCATTAGTAAGGCACTAATGAATAGACTCCTACTCAAACAACAGCAGCAAAGTAGGAATCTCATAACTCCTTCCTCCTTTTCTCTTCACTGAATTGTGAACTCTAAAACCTCATTGAAAACAGATATTTTGATGAGAGGAAGAGCAGGAATATCTTACAGAATCATTCCTGCTACAAAATTTTCAATTGTCTGGCTTTTAATGTTGTGGGGTTGTGGAGTTTTTTACTATGCATATGCTTAACACATCTGAGCACAAGTTGCTATTTGTGCTGTTATTGAACCTAAGAGCTGTATTTCAGGTAAAGGACTCACTGAGTTATCTGATGTGCAGCTGAGAAGATATATGCTCCTGACTGATCTTGTGCTGCCATTTCTGACTAACATCATGACACTCTTCTGTCAGACTTTGCCACTTTTGAGAGGTATGAACCCTCAATATCCAATATTAGATATCTGCTCATAATTGACAGTCACTTGAAATGCTGCATTATTCAGACTACTACTTTTGTTTTATTTCATAGGACAGAAAACTCTCTGTAGCCCAGATTTTAGAGATAGACATCATGCTCTACCTTTAACTTATAGGTGTAGGGTAGCATATTTAGTTCATGTAAAGTCTTGTCAGCCAGAAATTTTTTTGGATTTAGCTGCATATAGAGAAAGATTTTCCCTAATACCCAGATACTGTGTAAAACAGGCTACAGAAGAAGTCTTTCTCCCTTTTGAATTCTTACTGTTGGTAAAAATAGTCCACAGTAAAACATCTGTGTTATATGAGCTGACTGTAGACTTTGAGATTTTCTTCAAAAACACTTATTTTCTTACTGAGATAATTCTTAAATAGCAAAATCAGCACCAAAGTCTGTTTCTGTAAACATATCCTTTCACTTTACAAAGAAAATAAGAGTTGAGAATTAAAAGTATATTTTCCAGAGCTAAGACGTGATTAAAGGACCTCAGATATACTTGCACTGTAGTTAGATAACTGCTTTAGGAAACCCAGCTGATCATGCAGTAGCAGCCATGCCTGCACATCAAACAGGGAAATGTCATGCTATCTATGGAAAGCTTCCAGAGCATGGTTTATAGATGAGTTCCTGGATCTAATCTATTTTTTTCCTTCTAAAAGTTTCCTACCTCAGCTGTGTACAGCAGTGCACATTATGGATGACCTGTTAGAATGGATTTGGAAAATATGTGTGCACTTAATGATTCAAATAGACATCCACTTAAAATTTCAGAAGCATCAAACTAATGAGATCACTTGTTTTCATAGGGGTCAGTGAAATTCTGAACCTTTTTGTTTATTGTTAAGAGTTTGTATGTATATTCAACCCAAATCTTCATATATGTTTTAACACTAAACCCCCAAAAATTTGAATAAGAATCAAGAGCGTATTTACTTGCGAGAGAACTATCTGATTTGCTTTGGAAAACGAATCTTCAACTGTTGCAGCTTAATATAACATGTATTATATATATTAGCAGGTACTGTTGTCATTGTTAGCCAAACAGGAAGGTGTGCTATAACATGTACATTAAGACTTTAAAATATTCCAAGACTCAGTGGAAGGCATTCAATTTTTAAAAGCTTAGTTACATCAATTCCTGAATTTTATTGATGTTGTGTTCTTCTCTCCGTTACCTTTTTATCTCATTCACATGTACATACAGAAAAAAAAACGTTATGAGCTAGCAAAACTGATATCAGAAGTCACTACTCTAGTCTACTGTTGTTTTTTTTTTTTAATTTGCCTATAAATTAGGCCATGAAATAGATTTAAATTTATTTAAAAACCTAAATAATGTTTCTAGAAGGATACAACAGTGCTAAGCTTCCTACCATAAAGAAGTTTTTTAAGTAGGTCATAAACCCCTGAAATGAAGTCAGAAATGCTGACAGACCCCAAACTTTTAGATGCTCTGTTAGCTCCAGTCTGTTAGCTCCAGTCTAATCATGTTCTCCCAGAGGGGGAAAATCTTTTTCTTGAGAACTAAATTGTAGACTGTAAAATTGTTGTTTTGTCACATAGAGCTCTGAGTATACAGTATAGAAATGTACAGCAAAAAAGAAACGTGTTGTTACTATAGCAACTAAATGTCAAAAATATATCTGAAAATGTCTTTTTCTTCTAAATTTATCCTGTGAAACATTTCCCAGTTTTGATTAATTGTGTTATACAGTATAGCTTTCATTTATCAGTATGGGTCAGAAGAACTCCGAAACTACATTGGAATATCTGGAGGTAAACAAGTATAAACTAATGAGAGATTTGTCTCCAGTGGACCCGATATATACTAGGGCATGGGAAAAAACTACATGGAATTACACATCTAAAATTTTTGTCTTGGAAGCCATATGTATTTGCCTGTGCATGTGAACAAATTATTTTATATAATCTTCTAAGAAAGGATTAGTTGCGTAGTTTTCTTTTTTGTTTTGGGGGTTTTTTGGTTAGTTTTTTTTTTAATTTTTCCAAATGATATCATGATTGTTAAGAATTTTATGTGCAATGTTTATGCTTAGCAGAAGGCTTTGACAGAAAACATTTCTGGTATTTGCAAATTGTTTGTGTATCAGGTTTCTCTTTGTTGTATGTAAAATAAAGCCAGAATAGAGACTCCTGTTGTGGTGGTGAACAGTAAATAGAAAGTAACAAGAAAGAAACACAAAAGGACACTTCTACTGTGCAGTAGAAGTGATACTTCGTCTCTGATGTACTGATTGTTGCTCCAGTATAGCTGAAATAACATGGAAGCTTATTTTGTGCTACACTGGAAAAGGGTATGCTTGGGAAAAAATAAAAACAACAAACAAAACAAACAAAAACCAAAACACCAAAACACTTTTACACCTGTAGAAGGCATATTAACAAGCTGTAAATTGGAGCTTTATATTGTGAAATCTCTGTTTTGTTCAAGTCTTACGGATTTTCAAGCTTGTTTGTATGTGTTTATGTATATTATTCTGTTTTCCTTGTACTTTTCTATTTTCAGTTCACTGACCTTTATACCATAGTATAAGTATTTCATATTATAATGAAAGGTTTGGGGTTTGGTGTTGGTTTTTTGTTTTGCTTTGGGTTTTTTGTGTGTGTTTGTGTGTTTGTTTCATTTTTCTTGTGCTTTTTTTCCTATTCATTGGCCACATGTATCACATGTGTGGTTGATGCCCACCTCTCAGATGAGGTACCTGTAATAAAATGGACACTCCATGGTCTCAGCTTTCATCAACAACAAAATATGGGCTAGCAGAGGCACCTTGTAGTAAAAGGGTGAGAATGTAATCAGTTTTGCAAAAATATACTTAACAGCTTCCGACTACTTTAGCCAAAGAATCAACACTGAAATTCATCCCATATTTTCAATACAAGCAGGTGTCTGTATTTGTTTTAGAAAACTTTTGTGAACTAGATCTGTTGCTTGTAAATAAGCTTGTTAGAATTATTTGGTCTTGCTTTTAGGTTAAGTTGTCTCTAGCACCAAATCTGCAAGGAGGACTTTCATTCTTTGTAGGATCAAATAACAGCAGAAATCCTGCTTTCTCTTTGATGGCCACTGGAAAGTTTAGCCCTTAAGTTACTGTCCTGGTTTCAGCAACTTTTATGCACTGCTTTCCATTCTCCCTGCACTGTACATGATACATACCTGTAAGAAATCTGTATAACTTAAATTATGCTGTTATTCCAAGTAGCATAATTTTAAGGTATTTTCTTATCACCTTATCATCTTATCAAGTAATTGTGCTAAATATTTTGGTGTTATATATTTATGGTAATTTCCCCTTTAAAAACAAAACAAACACAGCCAAACACACAGACATGCAGGCACATATGCACCAAACAAACAAACAAAAAATATCCAAACCCACAGTTTTCTTTTCTCCTCCAGAGCTAAATGAAGTCCCAAGGTCAGGGAGTAGCGATGTGTGGCTCTGTTCCTCAAGCTGCATAAATGAAATTCAGTGCCAGTCTTCAACAATCCCATGCTAATATCAGAAAGCAATTTCCATTACTTACAGTCAATACAGATTCCTCATGCTCATTGTGGAATAATCAAGACAGAAAACACAACTACCATAGAGCATAAGAAAACCCAACTCAATGTGCAGTTTGGCCCAAGACAATTAAAAATTGTGATTTCTCACTCTGCCTAGCATCTCCCTTAATTCTGTTTACTCATTTCTTTAAGAATTGTAAGTCTCCTTGTATTCAATTATATTCATATTATCTATTTTATTTACTTTTTTTCCTTCAGGCATAGTAGTCTACCTAAAAATCCTGACTGTGAAAGTATGATTAGTATGCTATTAGATAAGATAGATGCCCAGAAAATCAAGGAATAATTGTTGATACAGAGTAAAGCAAACATATTCCTATTGCTATTTCGTGGTTTCCAATGATAAGTATTAAAGATAATCCTGATTATCTGTGTGTTGCAGTCCCTATAAAGAGCTTTGGACAAAGTTTCTGATAGGAAAAAACCAAAAAGCTAAAATACAGAAACTATAAAAAATCATTAAGCAATACTCTAGCATTAATAGTTATTTTTTCAAATAAAAAATATAAAAAAACCCGAAACCAATACACAATTTTATAAAGAAGTCATTTAAGATGAAAATAAGCCAAGGAACATAAGCTCATATAATTTTAATAATAATTTATCTCCAGACATTTAAAAGTTATATCATCTAATAAATGATCTTATACACAAATCATTTATTAATCAAATTAAATATTATTAATTTCTAGATATCATAAATAATAATACAAAATAATAGCTGTATGTTAAATGTTAGCAGAACATTTTCTGGAAGTTGGGTGTTGCAAGCTTGCCATCTACTGATCAACAGAAAAGATCTTTCTTTGTGTGATACTTTTCTATATCATAATTTTTAGTTTAAAACACTCTTAAGATGAATCAATACTTGTGTATTTAAATAAATCTGTTTCCAGTGCCCCTACAGGTAAATAGTATTGTGATAGTGGATCAAAGATGAGTTCCTGAAATACATCTTATGTCCATTGAGGAATTTTGACTGAAAGACATAATTTTATTCAGTATTTAGGAAACTAATTTAGTTTCTCTTCAAACAGTATATTCCTAATTCATATCCATTCTGATGAAGTTAAAACATTATTTTATGAATAATATTTCAAAAGCAAATGCATATTCTTACTTTTTTTCAATTTTTTACATTTCAGAAAGACAAATTCACTTGTCCCATGCCATCTGCCAGTTTTGCCCTCAGTCAAACCTTGTCAGTGCGCAGTGGGGAATTGCAGAAAATCCATATGTCTGGTGCATTTGGGTTGCCCTCATGTTCCACTCAGATGGGTTTAGACGTGGGAGTTAAAATACACAGTTATATCATGTGTACAACAAAGAAAATTCTTTATTCTTTTGTTAAGAGTCTGTCTCATGGCTTAGGATCCTATATAACCATCACTATTATTATACCATCTTTCACTTTGCCATCATCAATTTATTTCATTCAATGTAGAATTATAACAATATGAATAATAAAGTATGAAAATTGATAACCCGTGACTAAGAGTTAAACACTGATTCTTCTTTTTTAAAAAAAACCTATATCTTTAAAATGATTTGAAATTTTTGGACCTATATTTAGCAAACAGTATCTTCAGAATGAGTGAGAACACAAAACTTCTGAAATTTATAGACCAGAGCAGTATTAAGAGCAAAGAATATGCTCTTTATAAGAAAACAAGAAAGTTCATCTTTCTACCTGCACCAGTTTAGACTCAGTGGCAGGTTATTTTTCCACACATTTGCCATGTAGGTCACATAACTGGACCTTTTCTCTTTTTGATATCTGTCTTGCTTCCCTATGGATAATATTTTCCTGTAACTCCATTACTTAAAGTTTGAGTCAAATTTCAATTTTACTGTTATAAATCAGGAATGGTTTCACTTTTTTAAGGGATATAAAATTACCTCTCTTAATTCCAAATTGAATTAATGCACTTTGCAGCAGAACCTCCTTGAAATAGACCTAAGAATTTTAGGTTACATGGGACTATAAACTAGAGGTGAAAAGTCCCAGGGCCAGAATGATTTGCAGAGACTAAGGTATTTCAAGTGATTTGTTTGCAGAAATCAATAAGCTTTGTCAAATAAATTTCCTACCTGGCATTCCAAATCTCCACCACAATTACCATACATGGCTTTGTTCATCTAGCAGGTTAAAAATCTGTCTGCAGGAAGGGGTAGGAGGAAATCTGCAAGGTTTAGGATATTTTGCTTGGGTTTTTTTTTTTTTGCTTTTGGGGCTGCATTTCTGTATCTTTCAGAAGGTGGCCTGAAAGTACTCTGTATTTCTGGGACTAGATAGTCAATCTCTGTTCTGGGAAAGCTCCAAGTCTGTTGGGGCAAATGAGTCATAGCAATCCTGCTTATCAGCTGGAATACATCACAGCACGAAAGAAGCCCAGATCACTTTGCCCTTCATCTCTTCCCCTGGCTTATTTGCCTCATCCACACTTTAGCAAATGCCAAAGGGGCACACATAGTATGGCTCTTCAACCTCTGCTTTTCTTTTCCCAGGATCCAACTGACCTCATGGTGCTGCTGCCACCACTGGTAAAGCCTTGATCCTGGAAAGCTGCCTCTGAAGCATCCAGAAAGGATCCATGAGATGGGTATGTTGCAAGTGAAGTTGAACATGTGTGATGCTACAATAGCAATATTATGTACACTATCCCGTATTCCACACCTTGGAATTTTTTGAAGGAATTGTTTAGTTCACTGCAAGTGACATTGGAATAAATTCAAGTATATGAAGTATAAATAACTGAAGTTGATGACCTCTATGTAAAATGAAAATGAACTAGTAGACACTCCTTAAAAAAAATCTAAAACTGTATCTATTCTTCTGTGCCATCAGATTCAAAAGGAAATTCATAAAGGAACATAGTCTTACTGGTTTTTTCTCTGCTTCTAAACAAACTGAAAAGAAAGGATTTACACATTAGATAGAATATATCTAAACTCAATGGCATGATCAGTCAGCAAATACTGTACTATTGAAATAATAAGGCTGCACATATTGGGAGAAACATAAATAAGCACAGTCTTCTACATATTTTAAAATATAGAAGGGTGGGGTTCTTTCAATGTCAAAGTAAATTTTAAATAAATACAATTTGATATTCATACGTACTTAAGCACCAGTAGCCGAATCAGAGAAATTAAACAAATATTACAGATATACTTGATCTCTGAAAAGAAGCTGATTAAAAAGGGTCAAATTCATTTTTGTAAGAAAATATTAGAACTTTAAAATAGGGCTGCTAAAATGGAGAATAGCACAACAATAATTAAGTAGTAGATTCTAGTTATTTCTGCAAAGTTTAAATAGAAGATTAGGTAAATATGGGATTTTGTACTTTAGCAAAATTGCTCTAAAGTAAACTTTTCTATTGATTAGCATTATAATTCCAAATATGACATTTCAGTAATACTTACGAGAGCATGTTTAATCACACTACTTATGTAGATGTAGCTTCTTTAAGCTCTCCTTATGCTAAAACAATATATACAGATCTGAAAAATCAAATCTGAACAAACTATTGCTTTTTCTCCAAGTTCAAGTCCAACTTCAAATCTGGAAACAACAGGAATAGCTTACTGAATTAGTCTCTCATCTCAGCTGAGCTTGATAAAGCATCTCCTTAATGTTACAAACCGAGCCAAGATCAAGTTACTTGGAATTTGAGGGGAGGAGGTGGCTCAGGCAGCAACAATTAATTTTGCTGAACTTTGTTAAGTGCCATTGCACCACAAATCTCAATGTCCAATTCATTAAACTATGCCTTCAAAGAGATTCACCCTATTGGATTATAACCCTATTTTCTCTCCTATGAATTTGTTTCCTAAACTTTCATAACTGACGCATTAAGAATAATTGTAGCTCAACTGGAGTGATTAGATTGAAAAAGTCAATGGTACTGTTTTGAACCTGATTTTTTACGCAATTAACATTCTGCATGTTTTTATTTTTCCACATATAATTTAAAACTCTCAAGCAGCTGCTAGTATTATTTGTGTGACATGCCTCTTTTCTGTTATTCAGTGGGAAAGATGAATATGTGACTTTCCTTGCCTGTACAGTCTTATTCCCTGAGCCAAGAATAGAAATTTGCATCAAACCTACATTGCTTTTTCAAATGTCACATGTGTTCATTTATTCAATATAGTGGACTAAATCCAGCACTATGATTTTCTGGCTTTACCTATCTGTAATTCATACAGGAATTACACAGAGGAAAGACACAAAGTAAACAAGCAGTAACTCAAAATCATTTTATTTTTTTAAAAAATAGCAGTAAGATAGCATTTCATGAATCACTGCAAGAGGTAGTTAAAAATGATGGGTCTTACGAAAAACATAAATTTTTAGGACTGGCTTAAGACCAATCTCTAAATAAAACAAGGGTGAGTGACAGATGTTAACCCATTCCCAAGGTGTTCTGCTGCTTATATTGGCACAGCAATTGAAAATAACTCACACCATTTCTAGAGCATGAAGTGTAGACCATGAGCTTTTTACAGCTCCTATAAGTTATATCCACTATTTCTAATCCAAAATATATTCTGTATTAGTTTTCCATTTCTCTTTGTTTTTTACCAAAGCTTTCTATCATAAAAGTACTTCTACATGAATTACTGAATTATTTACAGCTGTAGGTCCCTTAATTAAACCAGTTAATTAATTAATCAGTCCATTATGACATGAAATTTACTGGCATATACCTAAATAAAATAAGACTAAAAAATGTTTGCTAAATATCAGATTCTCAATAAATGTGATTTCCAAATCTGAGCAAAGATGAACCTGCATTTTTTTCAACTTTCTGTGATTGTAAATTTATATATTTAAAAATCCTTGGGAAATTCAGCACAAAACTACCTTAGTGCAAAATTGAAACAGAATGGTTTTTTAATTATCAAGAGCTCTAAAATTCCGATACTTTGTTACCACTAAATTTTCTACTACACAAAGGAAAAATGCTAAGATAAACCTGTACCGTATGCATCCAATTTTGGTGCTTTTCTGTGAATTCTGAAGTGCATTGTTTTAATGATATTGTAAAACATGTATGATATTTCTTCTGAACTACATTTGCTTTTATCTAAGGTTTTAATATAATATTAGAGCACACTGATCCCTGATTTATGATGTCTACATAAACCGCTGGGATTAGAAATTGGTTCTTCAGTCTTTGACTGAGACCGGTGAAATCAGGTTGTGCCCCTTCACAAATCACTTAGGAGTGTACTTGATGTCCTGTTGCTTAACTGTGAGGAGCATCAATGAAAAACAGACTGTAAGAGCAATTTCTCACTAAAGATTGATGTATTTTTCTCCTTACTATGAAGTTATTATGTACAAATAGCCAACATTCCTTCATTATCCAGTAGTGTGTAAACAACATTCTCAGTCTGTACTTTATGCAATTTAATATTTACAAAAAATACACTTGTTGTGCCTTTTGAATGTGAAATAATCAATATTGCACAATGTGCAATACCATACAAAATTCTTCTAACTGAAGCTGAAAAGATTTCTCATTAACATTAGGTGATCATTCTGTTTAACTTATGTATGTCTTGATCTGTATGTTTGTGTGCCCAAGCAAATTTGTATGCTGTTTTTGGTGTAAAAACCACTGGGTGAATACCCACCTGGAGAGTGAGTGACTGTGGAGAGTCATTTTACTTTTTTTCTTGTGAACAGAAGTGGAGTGAATTGGGGAATGACAGTGGGTAGTCATATTCTGAAGCACTGAAGTTTGTTAAGCCTTAATTTATAGTAGATAGGGAAAGATCAAAGGACCAGAATCAGGAAATTATTTATACTGAAAACGACTTCAACAATTAATTCCCAAAGGCATTAAATATTGTTCTTTTTCCATCTTCTACAATTTTGTTGTAGAAGACTATTTGTCCTCCAGCTGAGCACCTATTTCAAAGTATATGATTTGAACAATATGTGTGCTCTTTTGTAATGAATAGAGAAATAAGAGGCTAAGACTTCAACGGATTGGAATTTTGACCTTGTCCCCTTATGGTCTGGAAAAATTTCAAGTTCTTCCCTCCCTGTGAAAATAATCCCTTCAATTTTCCTTCCCCTCACTCTCGTGAGTGATCCAAACCTCCCTTCCCCAGAAAATGTGCTCTATGTGCTT
This sequence comes from Pithys albifrons albifrons, assembly GCF_047495875.1. Taxonomy (NCBI): domain Eukaryota; kingdom Metazoa; phylum Chordata; class Aves; order Passeriformes; family Thamnophilidae; genus Pithys; species Pithys albifrons. The sequence goes on along the minus strand of NC_092459.1, from coordinate 19,678,388 downwards.
CTGCATGTGTATGCACATGCCTGTGCTTAGAAGAATATTTGCATGCCTTATTATGAAGCCAAAATTTTGGGGTTCGATATGTTCCTCACCAACACCAGATTAAGTTTCTGGTACTTAAAACAAGATTAAATTGCAGATATCTGGCATTTTCATCTTTCTCACAGCTGTTTTTTTCAGACCCTGCCTGAAGTAGTCTCTTCCAATTTCTCTTCAAATATCCCCAAAAGCATTTCAGTTATATAACCATTATGCAAAAATCCAAGTGTGACAATATTTGCAGTCATCTCATTTCTGACACAGTTTTTCAGTGCATTCTTCTTGTCTCCGTAATTATTTCTAGTTAGACATGATGCAACTGTAGCATGTCATGGAAGAAGACCGACTACAAGGAAATACTCATATAGTCAGGAGAAAAAAAAAAGGTGGACTGGAGTTTAGTGAGATGTTCCCTGACTTCTTGTATTAACTTTGGCACCATGTTTATCAAGCTAAAATAATTCAACTAGATAAAGCAGACAATTTATGGGGTCAAGTTTGAGGTTTTTAGTGTTGTTTTTAGTATCAGTTCCTACTTTTTGCAGAACCTAAAAGAGAATGAAAATTGATAAATATCGATATGGTCAATTGCTATCGGCTTATGGAACAATCTGAGTTGAAGTAATACTAAGTAATAGAGTGAATAGATTAATTGAATTTTAATTTAAAACCTTAAAACAAACAGTAAGTAACCAGTAGTAATTACCTTCAGTATTACAGCAGAGAATATAAATTTAATCTCAAATATTTTGCTGATATTAAATATAATTTTATTTCTTCTCTGGTTTACACTATCCTTCCCCAGCTGGACATTCTAAGGTGTACATAGAGACTGGATGTAGTCATATAAATACAGTGAGGTTGGTAACAGTGGTGAACATGCTAACATGTTTACACCAGAAGGTAGTATTGCCAACACTATTGAGAATGCAAATTTAAGTTTTTCCTTATTAACAAAGGACCTTTCATAAACATTTATTGATATATTGTCTGTAAATGTAATTTTCCAAAGAAAAACACTTCATTCAATGTTAGCCTTTAGAGGGCTTGTTAAAAGATCAATGATGAGAAATACTAGAATAAGAGTTCAAGTTCCCAGCCTTGAAAGACTGATGTCCTGCTACTGAGGCACAAAAGCACTCATCTCTTTGCAATAAGGTACATCAGAGTACTACGCAGAGACACCTGAGTAAAAGTTGAACGAAACTAGCTTGGAAAAATTGTGAGAACAAGATATTTTTATAACACTTCAATTTTTTATTACTTCATATACACATATTTTTCAGAGTTCTATGGAGAGTCAAATGTAAGAGAAAAGATATGGGATATGCTGTTGAAGATTCTGTGTGGTGGCCCTCCACCCCCTTCACCTCTTGTCCTGGTGAATTCTTCATATAGAATGGATGGTTCATTATTACACAGGAAAACATTGTTGATTCTGTTTCATCTTTCTTGCTCTTCTCCTTTCCAGAATATTCTTATATCCATATACACAGCTTCAGTAAAAATAATAGAAACTAAACTTCTCAAAAATAAATTACAGCCTTGTCACTAGGAATCACAACAAGTGCATCAAAATTTCTCTAGCCTGTTTGGTGCATTTCCCATACCAGAAGAATGCGGTATGCACTAAAATATCTGCATTCAAGCAGCCTCAGTTATATGCAAATATCTTATGCTAAATTTACAGTTTACTGTAATTTAAGTTTGGCTACATGCCACTTGGGCTCTCATTTAATTTGAATCTTATCCACAGTGTCTCTCAATATTTTTAAAGACAGTATCCTATGATTCGTGAAGTCTGTCGGCATAGATCCTATCCTTTCATCAAAGATCCTATTGCCCCCCTCACCCTATCAGCTCTGCTACAGACACTGATTCTCAGCCAGTAAGTCAGGCTAGACTTGCCTGCCTCTGTCTCAGGATATTCAAGTATTTACTCCATCTCTCCAAAGCTGTTGATCCAGGAATACTGCACAGACATCTGAGTTAGTCATGTAGGGAATTAACATGGACCTGGTAGAACTAGTTGGAAGGATTTGAGGGTGTTTGTCGACATGTAGCTCAACATGAATCAGCAATGTGCACTTGCAGACCAAAAAGCCATCAAAAGCAGCATGGCCAGCAGGTCGAAGGAGGTGATTCTGCCTCTCTACTCCGCTCTGATGAGAACCCACGTGGAGTACTGCATCCAGCTCTGGGGTTCTCAACATGGAGACAGGAAGAAGGGGAAAAGACTTAAGAGAGATGGGGAAAGATGTTTTTAGGATTTGATTTTATTTCTCATTATCTTCCTCTGATTTGATTGGTAATTAATTCAACTGATTTGCCTAAGATGAGTCTGTTTTGCCCATGACAGTAACTGGTGAGTGGTCTCTACCTGTCCTTATCTCAACACACTAGCTTTTCCATATATTTTCTTTCCTGTGTCAGCTGAAGAAGGGAGTGATAGAGAAGATTTGGTAGGCACCTGTTGTTCAGTCAGTGTCAACATGCCACACTTCAGTAATAAAATCATGTTAAGAATAAGGACGCTAGTTGAACTACGGAAGACTTGGAGATTTGCTTTAAAATGAATGGAAAGTTTTGAGATTTTGCTCTTTTCTCTTTCTAAATATAAACTGCTATATGCATGTGTACTGGTTCAAAGGTAAACCGACAGGAGAAACAAACCCAACACACGAGACCTTATAAGTCAGAGTTACAATTTAGTAAAATATTGCAATTAATGCAATTATACAAAGAGAAATTGGTTTTAACCTACAAAACCCAGAAGTATAACCCAGCCCCATGGGGCACAAACACAATGGTGTTTGTTAGCCCTTGTGCTGAGCCCCAAATGGTTCCCCTGAGTCCAAAGTAAAAAGAAGGGAAAAAAAAACCCTGTTGGTGCAGATGATGGTCACAGTCTGGTCAAGAGTGGTGGTCACAGTCAACAAGTGGTACCAGAAGTCCTCAAGCCCCAAGATTATGTACCCTCTTGTTCAGGCAGGAACGCCCAGTACCTCCCCCAGGGCAGGGAGTTCTACAATGGGTGATCTCACTCTGTGAGTCATGGGGTATTTTGGAATTGTTGCTGGCCCAGCAGCAGACATGCCCCCTCAGTCTGGGTGTGAAAGTGCTAACAACTCCCCAGAGGGGAGTTATCACAGCTCCTATCTCACAGGCTTCTTTAACACCCAGCTTTCACCCTGAGGGGTCAGGTATGCCCTGGGCAGCTGCTGCAAATAGTCCATTGTTAACAGTTCATGCAAAATGACTTAGAGGATTTAGAATACACACAGCTTTGGTCACACACACACAGTGATAAACTGGTCCCAGCTTGCTGAACTAGGACATTATGTTTATGTGTGTTCTAAATAAATCTGTTGGCTGCAAGTCTTGTTACTTGAAGATCAAAGTGAGGTCTTGAGTGATACAGTCATAGTTTATGTAGAAATTCCTAATTTTTGAAAGCACTAATTGGACTATAAATGTTTTTCTCTCACTTAACTTTGGGTATTAATATTTTATAAAACTTAATTATAATTTCGTATGAAAGACATGTTGGCCTCTGTGTAACATTAGTTATTTTTGATGCAAGCTGCATTGAAATGCAAGGAGAATAAGAATGTGGGTTTGAGCAATGTGTTTTTGATTATACTGTGTTGTGCTGAAATTTGCAGTACCTAAGATTCTGTTGAGAGCAGTTTCTATCAGATAACTGAAGAAAAAAACCATTGGAGCTGCCACAGTAAAAAACTGTATATTAAGACTGGCCAAAATAACTGTAATTTGGGATAATCTGAAATTCTAGTGTTACCTGGAAGGAAAGTACATTATTTAAAGTCTCTTGTCAATAATTGACACCATGATTTTTATCATCATTATAGAAAATACATGAACTATTAGCTTTTTTCCTTCTAGCAAGTGATATCTCTTGGTCTCATCAAGTTGCACAGGCATACCCTTAATTAGTTTGCACTCAACATTTCAAACTGATATCTACATTATTGTGAGACCATATGTACCAAGAGGTGGAAGAGAAACATTTATGACAGACTTTTTTTGAGATGCTGTATCATGATCCTAAGACAAAAACACAGAACTTCTTTCATTATGTTTTTGAGGTTTTAAAGAACAAATGCTTAGGAGGTTGTATGTATGTTTATTTGTTTGTTTAGATTCCTTTTAGTCACCTTCTGGTTTAGGACATCTAAATCAGTCTTCTCAACTTTTCTCCTTAGTTATAGACATGTGTACCAAGCAGAGAAGCTGTCTGGAAGAATATGTAAAGATATTCATGATAAGGATCATGTGATTGTCGTGGAAATGCTATGTAAATGAAATGTAATGTCAGTAGAGCTATAGGTAATGATAAGATTGATATAATCCTTTCAGCCCAGTCAGAACTGGGACAAGTGAATAATAAATGTTGATCCATTTAATAGAGATGTTTGTACCATTTTGAGCATCTGTTTCCATTCCATCCTCTCCATCCAATTTTAGCTCTTAAATTAAGCACATTTTTTTGACTTTCTCTATTCAATATACATGATATAAGTTCTGGTTAAAAAGAGAGAAACTCCTGCTCCTAGTCCAATATCATGAAAAAATAATGAACAATATTCTGAATTTATGTTCCATAGCTCAGCAGAAGACTGGGGGCAAGAAAGTTAGGTATAAGTGACTACTCGGCTATACTACTCAGAAGAAGCAGCTTTATTTTCCTACAAGGACCATGGACAATGTGCTACTCAAAGAGCAGGGATTAATCATTTTTTGATAATTTTTCCAAATATTGCATCAATTGCAAAAGGCAGTTTAACTTGCTGTTTAAAATCGTAGTTTTCATTCAGAAAATAAAAAACAAAAAGAGCTTGTCCAAAGTTTTATTTTTATTTCTTCAATTTCCACTTTTTAATATATTCTTTCCTATTTATCTAGTTTCATCTGGTTGAAAGTTCTAAAAACTGCTTACTACTATTTCATTCTGAAGCTGTGAGGAAAATTGTTTCTGGGAAGATCCACAGCTTGGCTCTGTGCTTAGATACTTAGAACATGACACATCTGGGTCACTAAAGGAAAGATGGCAACTAAAGAGATGATACTCTAATTCTGACATTTTATATCCCTTGCAAAGTTTTTATGTTATTGGATATTTATTTCAAATAAAATAAAATAAAAGTGTTTTTCTCCAAATCCACAAAATTATGTATTTATAATACTGTTAGACTGGGTTATATTCTTGTAAATTATCTAATGATTTCTTTTTTTTTCTTAAATAATAGTTTGTTTTATGGGATTTTCTGAACAAATCAAGAGTTGATTCTTAAGCCATTTTGACAAAATCATGCAGTAATGTATTCAATAATGCATATTGAAAAACATGATACTTTATTACAGTAGATAAACATGGAGCTGTGTGAAAATGTACACTGGTTTGATTTTTTATTCAAACACAGGTGCTTCTCAGGTTTGTAAAGGAGATACCTTTTTGCATTTTCTGAACTGACACATTATTGATATGTTGTTATTCAAACAGCTGAGTGAAGGCTGATATGTTGCTTACAAATCTAAAGCAGCTTTCTGGAAGTTGCTGAAAAAAAAAAAAAGATTCTGTTATTCTGATGGTTCAACTGAATCTGTTTTTACCCTGTAGTATAAGTATATATGGAGTATTTTTATCGATCTTTCAAATACAGATTTGAGGTGATAGACATGGAATTGAAGGGCAGTATCAATATAGAAAGCAAATTTTTTCCACTTTTAAAGACTGATAAAAACAGGCTTACTGGCACTCAAATATTATAAGTTTTCTTAAACTGATATTTTAAGTAATGGAGATTTTCATGAAACATATGAGGTTTTCTGGACATTTCAAAAATAGAGCATTTTTGTTCCCAGAGGTTTAAAAAGATTCTTCTCATTGGAAAGGATGGTAACTGACAGGTTTCATCCTTTCATCCAAGAAGAAAATTGTACAGTAAGTTCCAAAGGACAGTCGCCTAACACCTGTCTCATGACGAATTAGAGGGAATGAGTGGGTACCAGGCTGTTGTTTTAATCAATGTCTTGAGATTACTAAGAGCTATTGTTTAGGGATTTGATTAGATTACATTAGCTTACTAATGAACAGACAACAAAATCATCTATTAGCACTTAGAGAAACACTGGGAATTTGATGTTAAACTGTTCCAGTCCCATGGTCTTACACAATGACTAATATTATTGTATAAAATGTTTGCAATGTAGAAACTAAAAATTAAAAATATCAAAAGGAAAGCATTTCATGTAGGAGAAGTGACAACACAGCATTACAAACTGACTCTTTCAGTTGTTGCAGAACTTTGACATACTCCAGGTAGATCAATAGCTTTTGCAAAAAATGTAAAAATGTCATGAAGTTTAAATAATTTGCAAGGATGATACTTGAATTCTAGCCTTCTTTGAAGAATTTGTAATTAAGAGAGATTTTGTTGGAGGCTAGATAGGAAAATTCTGACATAGGTACATAATTAAGATACTTTCATGGCATTTATTCTAGTGCAGAGAAACACAATTAAAATTATCAGAACTGAGTAAAATCCCTCCAGTATGATCTACAGGGAATGTCTTTACAATATTTTTAATTATCCTGAATATGCATTAACTTCATAATGCAAAACTTTATGAGTTAATCTCTCTCTAGAAACATATTTATACCTTTCAATCATCTAGGACTTTCCCTTAAAAATTTTAGCTCACTTTACAAACATCAAAGTAGTTTTGTACGGCATGTATTATTGCAAGAAATACATGTTTGTGTCTGTGTATATGCATACTACATAAAGTGAATTGTGCATTATTTGTATTTTTGCTGTTCAATCAACAGCTGATTTGTAGAGATTCTGAAAACACTAACCCTCCACTGGTGTTAATTAACACTGATACAAACTCCAAAAGTCAAGCCACGGATAATCAAAAAACCCATAAAACATGGGAATTACTGTTGTTATTGCTTTAGATCTGAAATGCAATTACTCTATTAATGTCTGACAATGATTAGTATCTTAATAGTTGTAGTAAGAATTCTTAAGCTGACAGATGCAAGAAAGCTTTTTCCTTGTGTTTTTGTTTTCCTGTTTTGTTTTGTTGTTTTATTTTTTTTTTGGAGGGGAGGGATGTTTTTGGATTTTTTTTTTTTTTTACTAAATGACTGTGATTAGAAAATACTGAAAAGTAAAGTAGGAGGTTTAGGCTTATTCCACAAATACACAGTTTGAAAATGTTCATTTTCATTCAATATTTCAAACTTGAATGTTTTGTATCATTATAAATATCTATCTGAATATATCCTTAACTTCAAAGATTTTCAGTGACATTGAGTTCTACTGTATAATCACATACTGTATGAAAAAAGGTTTCCTTTTTATCAGTTTAGAATTTACTAACTTGCAATTTCAGCATGTCACAATAGCTGTATTTATTTGAAATAGAGGAGGGACAGTGTTTTTATGTCCAGCATTGGACTGTAATTGCAAACTATCAATTCCTTGTGTTCAACTTGTTTCATGTATTTTTATTTTCCTGTAAGAATCTGCATCTTTTTACTCCTCTCTCAAATACTACAGCAATTCAAAATCTTTGCCATTTATATACTGTTTAAGAACACAGACTTTATAAAAATTCTGTCTTCAGTGATTTTTTTCTTTCATCCTCCATCTTAATGGTAATTTAATACCTAGTTCTGAAGCAAATGAACTTTAGTCATGAAACAGAAGAGTAAAGGTAAGTTGGAAGATTCATACTGATTGTATCTATGTGATTCTGTGAACATTTTATCTTTATAAAGGAACTAAGGCTGATAAACAGAACGCATTAAATATTAATATTTTGTCTTTTACATTTTAGTGGAAGAATCCAAAAAAATAAACAAGTGAAAAAACTGCACTTGAAACTCAAACAGACACCCACCAAACTGGAACTTACAGGTATTTACTAGCTTTGGTTTGATCTGTTAGCAACTAGAAATTTTGCAACCTGGTTGTGACTACTAGAAAATTGCATTCATTTCTCTGTGATGCAAAAAAATATCTGATTACAGAAAGTGAACCTATCACTTTTGACCTTTTATTTTATGAAGGGAAATAAGCTTTTCTTTATTCATCTCTTTTAAGAAAACCTCTATGTGCCCTGATCAACTTCTTTTCAAATGTTACACATTAAAAGCAATATCTTCACAATTTACTCCCAGTCCTTGTGCAGGATTCTGATAGGCCTTCATCAGCACCACTGCGCCTTCTTGTTGGGAAAAGGAACATCAAAATATTTGGTGAGTTTCAGAACTGTGTTTTTATATAGTACATTTATGCATGTAAATTAGAAGTACTTCTAAAGGATGGGAGGCATCTACTGTCTGTTTCCAGATGTGTCGTTTTATTTTCAGTAGTTTTCAGGCCATATGAAGTGCTGCATAGATAAATTCCACTTCAGAAATCAATGGCAGTTCATTAAATCAAGAGTTACCCTTTTTCTGTCTATAAAATTTCTCTAAAGAAGTTTGCTGTCTACCAGGAGCTCACATTTGTGACATCTCTGAGGGGCTCCCAGGTCTGATGAATCCTAGAGATTATCATCCACTCCTACTACTCCATGTAGAGGCAACTTAGAACCATCAAAAAAGACTATATTTCCCTCAGAGTAAACATGCTATGAGGATATGAAACACAGGTGTTTTTCTTCTCTATCCTTCCATTCAGAGAAGAAGATTCTGGAAGGAGCAGATTAATTGAACATGTGAATGCCTGGCTGTGAGGCTGGTGCCATACTTAAAAGTTTTGGCTTTTATGGTCATGGATCTACATTTGAGAAGGTTGGCCTTTTGGAAGCTGATAGGATTCACCTGACCAGGTGGGGCAAGAAGGTCTTCACCAACAAGCTACACAGGCTTATAGGTAAAATTTTAAACTAGACTTACCAGAGTAAGGGAATGGAGTTCTGAGTACAGAGAAGACACATGGATTGCTGTTGTATTAGTAACCACTAGGGAAACTCCTGTCAAATGTTTCAAAGGAATTAGATCATATTCCTCTGAAAACATGACTTGGTCAAAAGACTAAGGGATGTGACTCCATACCAATGCATGCAGAATGGGTAACAAACATGTTGGAAATCACTATGCAGCTAAAAAAACAGGATCTAATCACTCTTAGTTAATCCTGGGGCAGTGTTCAGAAGGGATAGACAGGCAGAGATGTTGCCTTCTCTGTAGAGAAATGGATGGGCTGATTGCACTAAGCTATCTTTTTGAAGCAGTGATTAACAGATTGAGAGCTTGTGGGTGAAAATTAGAGGCCAAGCAAACAAAGCCTAGTGGTTTGTTTATTACATGCTGACTAATGAAGAGGAAGATGTTGACAAATCCTTCTTAATTCAACTGCAGTAAGCACCGTGCTCACAGACCCTGATCCTGCTGTCACCCTGAAATCTGCAGGAAAAGCAGTGCAGTGAGCTGTAAGGTGTTCTGGAGACTCTGAGTATATCAAGAGTAACTTCTTAATCCAGGAGACATAAAGACCAACCAGAAGAGAAGCATTGTTTACCAATAAGGATGAACTAGAGAGAGATGTCAAGACTGCAGCCGTCTGGTCTGCAGTGATCATGCCCTGATGGATTTTATGATCTTGAGGGTTATATGTGCCATGGTAAGTGTATTGTGAAGTTTCTGAATTTATGAGAGCAAACATTTAGTTCTCTGAGAAGTTAATGGATGGGACTCCCTGGGAAACTGCCCTCAGAGACAAGAAAGCTGAACTGACCTGGTAGTTTTTTAAGGAAATCTTAGACTACAAGAGCATAAGATGAGGAGGTAGAGACAGCCAGCAGAGCTCCACCAAGGATATGTTACGCCTGAATAATCCCATGGTCTTCTATGATGAAGTAACTGTATTAGTGAACAAAGAGGAACTGCTGTCATCAACTTAAGCTTCCATTAGGCCTCTGATACAGACACCCACAAAATTCTTACCTCTAATGGAAGAGATACAGATTTGATGAATGGACTATTCAACTCATAAGGAATTGGCTGGACAGCTGCATCCAAAGAGTTAAAAGCAGTGGCTCAATGTCAAATGTGGGGCTACAGGGGTAGCTTCTGTGAAAAACTACCAGAAGCTTTCCCTGTGTCTGATAGAGTCAATGTCAATTAGCTCCAAGACAGACCTGTTACTCGCCAAGGCCAAGACCGAGTGCCAGCAATAGCACCTCTGCACCAATATATTTAAGAAAGTGAATAAAACCACCTGGGTAATTGCAACTGGAGAGAAGAATGAAATATGTGAGAGAAACAGCTCTGCAGACACCAAGGCCAGGGAAGGAGAGGGAGGAGGTGCTCCAGGTGCAGGAGCAGAGATTCCTCTGCAGCCTGTGGGGAAGACCATGGTGAGGCAGCCTGTCTCTTGTAGTCCATGGAGTTCCATGATGGAGAAGATATTCATCTGCACATAACCCAGTACTGTGTGCTTCCAAACCAGAAAGCCAATCATCTCCATTCAGAAAAAGAAGTGTGGCTCAGAGGTTGAGGGAGGCGATTCTGCTGCTCTAACTACACTCATAGCATCTGATTTGTAGTACTGAATCCAGTTCTGAGGTCTCCAGCACAAGACAGACAGTTATTAAAGTAGATGCAGAGGAGGGTGGCAAAAATGATCACAGGGCTGGAACACTTCTCCTCTGAGGAAAGACTAATGGAGGTGTTGGTTCTTCAACATGAAGAAAACAAGGAACTGGTAAGACCTCATTATGGCCTCTCAATACTGAAATGAGCTTATAAGAAAAATGGAGAAAGGCTTTTTCCCATTGGCTGTAGTGAAAGAACAAGGAGAAATGGTTTTAAAGAGAATGTAGTTTTTAACTGGACATTGGAGAAAATTTTTCATCATGAGGGTGGTGAGACACCTGAATAGGTTTCCCAGAGAACTTATGGGTGCCCCATCATTGACAGAGTTCAGAGTCAGGCTGGATGAGGTGAAAGACATCCCTGCCCATGGCAGGGGGTTAGGCTAGATTATCTAGATGAATATCACCAGCCAACTTGAATCATTCTATGAAATCTGGATCAGAAAATGACTGCTTATATGCATGTTCTTTGAAATGCAATAGTTTAGTTATTAAGACAATAATGAAAACAGCCATTAAATAGCTGAAAAAACCTCTTTTTTACTGTTAAGGAAAGGACAGTTTGTACTGAATACCAGAAATTCCTAAGATGTGAAGTACTTTGTTTTTGATAATGGTCCATATAGCTTTGTTGATGTCTATGAACCTTGTTCATTCCTGCAGAGTTTACAGCTAAGCAGCACTAGCAGACAAGTAGCAAGAATTCCCCCAATAGTCCTTTTAAGCAGAATGTCTATAAATAAATGAAAAGTTTGTTGATAATTTTTCTTGATGAATTTGAAAACATATTATTTATAATAGTAACACAAACAGTGCAGTTCTAAATAAAGTTTGTGACAATGATTGGCCCAAACAGAAATAGATGTTTTTCCAGAATAGAATTTTGATTAAAATGAAAGGATATTCAAGTTTTACTGAGTGATGTTAAAAGGGCATAAAGGTAAACATGATTTTTTTTTAGTTTCTTATTCTCCATATTTTACACCATTAAAAAAAATGTTGGCTTTATCTATGGTTTGCTATTACAACTTAAGTGAAGTCATTATTTTGCTATTCACAAAATGTTGTGATAATCAAAGGCTAATCAGAGTGGAATTTTGAACTCTAATTGTAATTAGTGGAGAATAAAAGAGCATGCTTCATTACGGTGCACCTTTAAAGAGAGAACAAATCATTATGCAAAACATCTATTTTAGTTTAAATCTAATTACGTTGGAAGCTAAACCCAGGGATTTTCCTATTCATAGAACTACAAATGATGAATTAAGATTAAAAGATTGTGGAAATATGTTTTCTTTATCATTTCACATTCTCAGTTATAGTATTTTTCAGAGTAGAATGGAAAATATTCCACAGACTGGAGCCTACATTTAGTACAGATATGTAATAATTAAATAAATATGTGTAAATATAAAAGTTCTATATATTTTAAGAAAATTAGAAGTCATTTTAAAATACAAAATGCTCTAGATTTTACTTTTTTAGAGAAATCAAAGTCAGAATTTGTTTTCATGTACTAGAATACCTAATCTTTTAACCTGAGGGTCCAGATGACCAGAATGAATATTTAGGCTGAAGACATTTAGCATGAGGTAAGAAAAAACATTCACCCTTATGCTATAAATATAATGTATCAGAAATAATTATCAGAAGTTATGAGAAAAAGGTATCCAAAAACTGAGTAATCGCCTGAGTATTTTGGTTGGTTGGTTGGTTGATGTTTTTCTTTTTCATGTTAATAAGACGGTTTGGTTAACTGATTGCACAACACACACTCAGAGATGAAGATTCACTCACTACTTGATGTAACACATTTCAACCAGAGATCTTCCTATCTTATCTGGCATTTACTCATGCAGTCAAAATTAAGTAGGCAGGCAAAATGTGTACAGAGCAGTATCTGACAAGTATGATGACAACTGTCACTGGTTTTTATTGCAATGTTTATGCTTGTAGGTTAAAGCTGGGAATGTTGCTGGGTGCTGGATTTCAACTGATTATTCTAAAATTATTCAGAATTTTCTTTGGCCAACTAGAAATCTCCCAAACAATTCTAGGCCAAGGACAATTTCTGGTAAACAGTTTCCGTGTGTTTCCACCAGGCTAAGAATTCGCATGAAAGTCCTTTTTGTCAGCTGACCTTAGTATCCTGCATTTGTTTGTTTATTTTTTTTAATTATTTTGCCAGCAAATTTGCTGGAAAGAAGTGTTTGCTAGACACAGCAAGTGAATGGAAATATTCTGGAACTGCATGGTAAAGAAGTAGTCTACCTTCTTTGTGGTCAGTGTACTATTAGAATGATGACCCATTAAAATTGTTACATGTTGAATCAGATTTCTACAGAACTACGTCACTCTATTTTTGCATATCATTGTTTCATCAGCTTGATGTCTAGCAGCTGGTGTTCAGCTTACAGTGCTAATTTTTGAATAACATGCTAAAACACTAAGAATTCTATTATTTTCCTACATTTACTATGTGCCAAAGAGTATGTGTTACTTCTTACCATAGGCAAATACTCCATAGCCCAAAAGTAACTGAATGATAAATCCTAAAAAGGATTAATCAGAAGGAGATTAAAATAGCTTCTCACTTTTCCTAAATAATAAAGGGACTTTAAGCTGTGTTGCTTTTTCCCTCAATGGCAAAATGAAGGAACTGCAAAATATAACTGTAAGAGAGGAAATGATGCTGCAGTTCATGTCTTTATAGCCTCCTGGAGAAGATCAGAGGCAGTGGATAAATTATATTCTTCTTTATTCAGTATATTTGGGACAATCTCTGGTTCTGTAAGTGAAGCACTAAAAAGTGTCTATTATTAGTTAGTTTACACCATTAGATTGTCCACAGAAATAGGAACTAGAGACTCTTTAACTTCACTACTAAAGATTTCTACAAAATCCTTAATAACCCTCTGCTGACGTCAATAGAATTTAGCCTTTGGTGTTTACTGCCTCATCTATAAGAGAAGGATAATACTTATCAAACTCACAGGGATGGCATAGGATTAATTATTTAACAGTTAGTGATGTAAAAGGCAAAGTATTCTATTGCCTTGACAAATACTGAAATATGACACTGTCATCTTGTAGAATCCAGTTGAAGGTGAAAAGAGACAGTAGTGTCAGCAGTAACACGCATGAAAAACAGAAGAAAAAATAGGTTTCCACAGCAAATTTTGAATTCTGTGTACAGTTTGAGTAAGCTGGTCATGGGAAAAAGACTGAAGAATGGTAAATAGTATATAGGGATTGCAGCGCAAGTCATACACTAGAAAAATAAATAAATACATTTGTGAGAGATTTGTTCTCAGAGATATTTCTGTGGCAGACATACAACAACGATATGTTACTTGGTTGGATCATTGTATAATTTTTCTCTTCTTGATTGGAATATTGAAAAAAAAGTCCTCAAAAGCACCTAGTCCTTTAATAATTTCTTATATTGAATTAGTTTTGTGGTGAAATCTTTCATGAACCGGTCAGATGCCTTAATGCACAAAATGTGTATTTAAATTCAGGAGCTACATTTTACTATAACTGGGAATAGACTTTTACATGCCTCTTTAACCAGTTAAGTATTCATTGCTTTTTGAAAAATAGCTAGAGAGGAAACTGGTAATTTCTGGGACATTTAATTGGTGGGCAACTGAGGAAATATGACCAAAGGAAAGTTGATGAAGGTACAAGCACACATGTAGTATAACACAGTAGTTTTCCAGCACAGAGAAGAACAAGAGCATTTTCCTGTTCTAAATAATGAAATAGAAAAGCATGAAGTGTGTCCTGCTTACAGCTGACAAGAAAAGTGTATCACATTGTTCTGTGTATGTGACATGCTTTATTCTTTGGCTATTAGCCAGGTGTAACTCTACCTGACTTGAGTGAAAAATCTACACCCAGGGACTGCCTTCCACACATATTCATTTTGCTTTACGTTGGTAACAAGAATGGTTTATTCATGTTTTCTAATATCAAAATGTTCAAACTAAGATCAACAAGGAATTATGATCCTGACCTTGAATCTTCTAATATGTGTGGGTAAACTTAGATACCCGAGTAGCTGCATTGACTTCATTATGGCTATTCACATGAGTAATGCAAAATATAGATGCTTGCAGATCAACCCTAAGGCAGCATTTTTCTGCATTATGCATTTTACTTCACCAAGTGACTAAAGGCATAATGTAAGTCAATACTCCCACAGTTATATGCAAATGGAAAAAGGCATTATTACTCATGTTTTTTACTTTCCTTTCAAAGTTATGTGAATACATTTGCAAAGTAGTAATTGACAGAACTGTTTCATTCAGTCTTTTGTGGTTTTACTTATTTATCCAGTTCCAAACTCATTACCATCTCACCCTAGGTATTCATAAATTACATGTAACTCTAACCAGATTTTACACTAAATAGTTAAAAAGTATAAAAATCTACAGTAGCACTAATCTAGCCACATCCTACCGATAATGTGCTGCTGCACTGTTTTATGAGGCAATAAGCTAGTTCTAGTCTTGGAATAAAATGTTCATCTTTCAGCCTCATACTTTGGGAACAGGATTATTACTTCATAAAATAGCACAATACTGCTATTATCACTTAATTATAAAACCAGGCATTCTAGTGTACCTGTTTATTGTAGTTTTATTAGAGTTCTGTAGCTAATAGCCTTCCAGCATCAAAAAATTGTCCACACTCACTATAAAAGTTTTTCCAAAACTTACTATTTTTAAATTTGTTTCATACCAGGGAGAAATCAGAATTTTAACACACAAAATCTACACATATAATACAGATGGGACGTCTACTGGAAGGAGTATAAGGCCATTCACTTAAAAGTTGGACTTGATGATCCTTGTAGATGTCTTCCAACATAGAATATTCTGATTCTGTGAAAAACTTATGCAATTATACCATCCATAATATTTCACCTGCATTGCCTAGTGCCATGTGGTATTAAAGCCACATGAGTCGGAATGACTTTAATGGAAATCGGATGACTAAAACCATTGGAACCTGAGACTGAGAAAAATATATGAAATACAGGACATTATGATAATCTCATTACTAACTCACTCCCCTCTTCTACCTTTCTCATAAAGATGATTGTCATGATAATTTACAGTCCTGTCCCTCCTTGAAGGAGGTACTCCTGAGCAAAACAATGCTTTAATCAGAGCTAATAATATTGCATTCAGTTTGCATTCACATTGCACAAGTATAAACGGCTACTGAAAATGCCATGCAACACAGAATCAGGGTAATGGCTTTTAAAAGGTACATAAAGACAGAAAAAGACACCATCAGTAGGAACAATATTATGAAGGCTAAATCTAATGTTATAGGGGTAAGTTGTTTATCCTGGCTTTCATTGATACAATGGTATTGTAAAAGTAAAAAAAAAATAGTGTAAGAGATGCAGGAAAAAAAGGCATTAAAAAGATATCTTTGACACCTGAGAGCATAAGCTTTGGGAAGACCCTTTTATAAGCCTGCTATACAGGTTTGAAATGTAGTTTTGCAAGCCTGTGTATGGTCAAAATACTCCCTTGTTTGGTAGTTCTAGACATGTCAGTACAAGCCAAGATGAAAAAACATCTATGCATCAACTGACCGCAGTTGTTTGGAAGCATGTACAAACCAGGTAAAAGTTTTGCTTAAAATTTTCTTTGCCAGGTTTTCTTTGTCTCTAGATCTGTTCTTAAGTTTTGATGCTTCTGACATAATGTGTTTCACCATTAGTCTGAATCTTACTGATTATTATAATGTTCATTCCCATAAGAAGAGCTCCTAAGGAGAATTATTCCACGTATTTGACTTAGAGTGAAATAAACAAACATTCATTAATTTTTTCATAAATCTCCATGACCTTGCTTGTAGGGGAAATCACAGCATTTAGAGACTCTGGAGAAAAGCTTATAGACTTAAGCTTAAGTAACACTTGAAATTATGATTTAGAAATGTCCACTTTTTTCTATATATCCTTTATTCTGAATTTCACAGTCTTCTTACATTACATTTGCTTACAATAACAAAGAAAAAAGAAAATGGTTTCTTCTGTTTTATTTCTTTGTATTTTCAAGGGTGGGATCAATACTTTGGATTTGCGTCAAGGTTGCATATCATCATAAAATTATTAAACCAATTATATTTATTGAGTCATTTGTCAAATTGATTGCACTCCAAATAAGCCAGTCAGTCTAGATTGAAGCTTTATGGGCGTGAATCAATATGAGATTCTCAAAGAAGCTGATATTTAGATAACTGTATGAATAGTGGATAATACTGATTTGTAAAGTATTTGCACCATATATCACATATATCACAGTTTCAGTTCTGATTCAAGTACTTCCTTGTTACTGGGGTGTGGATAACATGAAGCTTTTTTTTTTGTTTCTTTTCAGGATTAACTTTAAAAATCTCTGTAGATAATTCAGAATAGTTGAATTTGGCTATAAAGAACTTTACTCTTTTATAATTATTGTGTTTCCTATGTAAGCTATGGAAAATACTTAAACCCCATTGTATACTTTTTAAGAGGCAAATACTAGTGAAGTCTTAAGAGGTGGTAAATTGATTTGTGAAGTAGTGCAATATTTTAAGATTTTTGGATGAAAAGTTTTATCTTGGAATTACTACTGTCTGATTTCTCAAATCCATGTCATAAATATTTAAGTTATTTTAAGAGGAGTTCTAAAAAAGTGGAAAACCACATGAAAAAAAAAGTCATGATGGGTTTTGTTAGAGCTCTCCCATTTTAACAAACATAAGTATTTATTTTATAACAAGTGGTTTCTTGTCCAGTGTTAAGCTGCTTATACTTTTTTCACCTTTCCAAGTTTATCAGCAAGCTTATTTTCTAGAGAGAAAAGAAGATTAAAATTCTGCTTAAAATGAATCATAGTAAACTATCTGACAAAAATAAAAAGAACAAATATAAACATTTATTTGTGTCAACTGAAAAATATATTTTTGAACTTGGTGCATGATTTTCCTTTAGATAACTGAAGTCCTTGAAAATTGAGTAGTTTTACTGTCTACTTGTATAGTCAGTAGACTATATGCACTTTATGGTTGTGTAGGTCAGTATGGGCAATCCTTGCAAGCTGGGGGGCATCAGGCACAGCACTGCCAGCTGGTCGAGGGAGGGGATTGTCCTGCTCTCTGCACTGGGACAGCCTCACCTTGAGTCCTATGTGTGACAGTGCATTCTCAATACATGGCTTGGAGGATGTCATGCCAGAAATGGATGGATGAAGAAAATACGCCAGCCACTGAGAATGCTTTAACAACTGATGTTTTTAATGTGGTTTGAATGTACTAAATGTAAAAACTGCATAGACATAGCTTCTTCTTCCCATAAACCCCTGCCAGGCCAGGGGGTTGGGAGAAGTACAGTGACCTCATGTTACCTGAAACCCTCTCCCATTGAATGTAAATCCCCTTACTCCTGTTGGCACAAATCCAGACTTCCCTCTTGTCCCTTATTGGTGAATTTGTATCCCTCCAAAGTCCATATAAACCTGTACCCCTGATTAAACTTCCTCTTTGTTCCTGCCTTCGCCGATGGTCCCTGTGTGTCCTTTCTGGGGGATCTCAGAGACCACATGGTCGGGGTAAGCAGAGAGCACACACTTCTCCTAGGTTAGTGGACTGATAAGCCAGGACCAGGAGATTCCATATCGTTGCAGATTCCTTCAGCACACAGCATAACGAGGCTACAAGAAACCAACCCTCATACCTACGGGCAGTTTTGGGCACCACAATATAAGAAAGACATTAAGCTCTTAGAGAGAGTGCAAAGAAGGGCAACCAAGATGGTGAAGGGCCTTGAGGGGAAGCATGTGAGGAGCAGCTGAAGGCGCTTGGTCTGTTCAGCCTGGAGAAGAGGAGACTGAGGGGAGACCTCATTGCAGTTACAACTTCCTTGTGAGGGAACAAGGAGAAGCAGACACTGATCTCTTCTCTGTGGTTTCCAGTGATACAACCCAAAGGAATGGCCTGAATTTGTGTCAAAGGAGGTTTAGGCTGGATGTTAGAAAAAGGTTCTTCACCCAGAGGGTGGTTGGTAACTGGAACAGGCTCCCCAGGGAAGTGGTCACAGCACCAAGCCTGCCAGAGTTCAAGAGACATTTGAACAATACTCTCAGGCACATGGTGTGACTCTGGGGGCATGCCCTGTGCAGGTCTAAGAGTTGGACTTGCTGGTCCTTGTGGGTCCCTTCCAATTCAGTATATTCTGTGTATTCTTTGCTGTGTTCACCAGTGGTTAAAAAAAACAGTTTAGGAAGCCAAATATTGGGGAGGCCATAAACCTGGGCTGGCTACTAAAGAGACCAGGACATTTGAAAGTTGACTACTGGAGGGACTCAGGTGGGCATTCATGGGTTAACCTTGCCTAGCTAACAGACCCACACCCAGCCACTCTTCTCAGCCAGATGGAGGGGCAAAGTAAGATGTAGAATTTCATGCGTTGAGATGAAAACATTCTTCAAAACACTTTTTGTCTCAAGCAAAAGAGACTCAGTTTGGGAAAATTAATTTCATTTACTTCCAACGAGAAACAGAACAGGATAGCAAGAAACAAAGAGAAAACTAAAAGTACTTTCCCTCTACTCCCCTCTTCACCCCAAGCTCAATTTGAATCCTTCAATTTTCATTTTTCTATCTCCTCCCTCCCTCCCTGATAAGTGGCTCAGGGGAATGTATTATGGGAGTTGCAATCAGTTAACATTTCCCCCCTGCTGCACTTTCTTGCCCATGTTGTTCCATTGCTCTGGTGTGAAATCCCTCCCACGGGACACAGTCCTTCACAGACTTTTTCCTATGCCATGTGTAATTTGGTTTTCAATTTCATTTACTTGTTGAAGAAAACAAAAAACAAACAGATTAAAAGATAGAGGAAAACTATTTGGGACATTCCTCCTTGGCCAGATTTACTTATTTTTAATTTTTAAGCAGTACATGACAGGCTTGTTTGCTGATTTTTCTAACAATGAATACATTTTTTCACATAAAATTTTACTTCCAGACAATATTGGGGATTTTGTCCTCAATAACAGTATCATATTCATAAATATTCAAGGAGGAAAGCTGTGCACACTCACCTCCCAAAGCAACAACAAAGACTAGAAACAAACCCCACTATTTATGGCACCCTGAAGAAATCAGATTCTTAGAAATTTAAACAAGGACAAGCTTACAGAAAAATCTTTAGAAAGGACCACAAAAACATAATATGATATTTTTAGAATATTAAGTGAATTTCAAATATACTAATATTTACTTGTAGAGTACATAACCAAAAGTGAGATAGGCTATTTTAGATGTGATGTAACTTTCAATTTTGAATTAGGAAAGCAGTAGTCTAAAAATACAGCTAATTTCTCCCCCATTAAAAAATAAGCCTCAAGTTGCAGTAGTGCTGTTACTTGCATATTTTATATTATGAGAAATTCCTTATGTAGAAAATCTTATACAAATTATTGTATATTATACAATTATACAGAATTGTGTATTAGTAGATACATATTACACAGAAAATATTACACAGAATATTGTACATTGTGTATTAGTATATACATATTAGTTGAATATATATGTGGGCAATAAGTCATATTCTTATTTTCAATAAGTATATGCATCCATATTCTAAGAATATCACAATTTTAATATCACATATGTTCTTACTTTTACAGTGAATACCATGTTCTATGTAAAATAAATATTATTAGAGTTGTTTGTACTCTATCCTCGTTGGTTTGAATAGTTGGACTCAGTGTTACACTGAATGGTTATAACACATGTGAAGTTGCTACTCATGTAATAGTGTTGAAGTAGGTATGTACATAGTGAGTCTTTTGGCTTTTTGAAAAGCATGCAGTCACTGGTTTACAACAATAAAATGTTG
This sequence comes from Pithys albifrons albifrons, assembly GCF_047495875.1. Classification (NCBI taxonomy): domain Eukaryota; kingdom Metazoa; phylum Chordata; class Aves; order Passeriformes; family Thamnophilidae; genus Pithys; species Pithys albifrons. The sequence goes on along the minus strand of NC_092459.1, from coordinate 19,657,804 downwards.
GACTCTATTTAATTTTATACACATTCCTTGACTTTAATGCGGCTGTAACTATCAGTATTCTTAATTAACTGTTTAACAAAAACAATGTGCAGATGAACTTTGGAAAAAATTCTGGAAATAATATCTTCTTTCTTGACCTTGATGAACTCATATATTTTTTATAATCTTGGCTGCAGTGAGTCTTCCTACACATATTATATTCCTGGTGTTTACTTTTTTTGACTTTATTCAAATCATTGCAAGGGAAGATATTGGCAGTGGTACCTTTCCTCTGCTTCTAGAAATAAAGGAACAGTATGAATTTATGTGTGATTTTTTCATTTATCATTAAGTTACTCTTGGATGATCTTCAAACCATATGCTGCAGCTGATTTGAAAAAGAATGATTTTTTTTTATCTTTGTGGATTAGTAGTACTCACTCATGTTCTTCATTTCTCTAGCTGAGATAAACTTCATTGGCAACTTTTTCCCTGGCTTCTCTTGCTTTTAGTTCCACCCTATAGGTACCTGGAAAGTTTGCAAACAGAAATAAGTTTTGAAAACTAATACTGATGTCAGAAATCTATGGTAACAACTGTTTTTTATTATATTTTCAGTTTCTTTTCTCATTTAACTTTATATGATTTTTACCTTTTCAGTAATAAGGAAATAAAACAATATTGTCTTTGAATTGTCTTATTGACTTGATCCACAGTCTACTGAGTAATTCTTATCCTACTGTTGTCTCTTTTGCTCTGCACTAAAAGAAATGGACAAGAAAAACAGATTTATACTCTTCATTTTCATCTTCTTACTTTTCATCTTGTTGTCCTTTCTTTGGTTCATATTGTGCCTCTCTAAGATTAAAACCAGAAATTAAAAAAGCAGTGTTTGAATTAGATATACATTGATTATTTTCTTGTTGTGAAACAAGGAAATAGTACTAAAGAAGGATATTAAGACTTGAAAGCCACTGTTTAACACAGTGATATAAAGAGACTATTCACTTGGGAAATTAACCCACTCAATATGTTATATTTGTACATACTGATCACACAGAAGCAGCTCTGCAGCGCTTAACATCCTGCTTTGCAGAGGCTGCTGAGCTTTTTGGGCTGGAAGTCAGCCTGAGGAAGACAGAAGTTCTCTACCAACCTGCACCTCAAGAAGTCTTCCATCATCCTCACATCACCATAGGCAATTCAGAGCTTAAGTCAGTCCAGCAGTTCACCTATCTGGGAAGTATAATTTCCTCAGACGGTAAGATTGACAAAGAGATAGACAACAGGTTAGCAAAGGCATACAAAGCCTTCAGAAAACTCCATAAAAGAGTCTGGTCCAATAAACACCTGAAGAAAAGTACAAAGATGAGTGTCTACAGAGCCATTGTACTGTCTACTCTTTTATATGGGTCTGAATCCTGGGTCATCTACCGCCACCACCTGCGGCTTCTCGAACGCTTCCATCAGCGCTGCCTCTGTTCAATCCTAAACATCCACTGGTGTGATTACATGACCAATGTGTCTGTTCTTGAACAGGCAGGGGTCAGCAGTATCGAGGCCATGCTGATGAGAATGCAGCTGCGCTGGGCAGGGCACGTCTCCAGGATGGAGGGTCACCGCCTCCCAAAGATTGTGCTCTATGATGAACTCGCCACCGGCTGCCGCAAGAGAGGAGCCCCAAAGAAGAGATATAAGGACTCCCTGAAACAACACCTCAGCCTTGGCCATATTGACTGCCACCGATGGTCCACTCTGGCCTCAAATCGGGATTCATGGAGACACACCATTCACGACGCTGCTGCTTCCTTTGAGAATGCACGGAGAGTCAGTCTTGAGGAGAAATGACAACGCAGAAAGAACCATTCCTTGCCAATGTCACCTTGGGAGACGTTCTGCTGTGCCTTCTGTGACCGAACCTGCCTATCCCGTATCGGCCTTTTAGCCACCAGCACACTTGCAGCAAGCGTGGGTAGTGCCCTTCGCAAATCTTCGTTCGCAAAGCCTGGCCATGATGATGATGATGATGATACCCCATGTTGTTCGCAGTAATATTTACTTAGTGTTTGTCATCGACGTAGATGTAAGTTAGTGTGCTGCTTTGAAAGATTAACTGTTGGTAGAGGTCATGAACAGTTGATAGCATTGTTTAACAACCATCTCACTATGTATTTTAGCAGTTACATGCAGTAAGGTTTACTTGTGCTGGTAGTAGGTTCTTTTGCGAAGGCTGAGAAAGATGCAAAGGTGTCTTTTTTTTAAAAAAAACTTCATATTAATATTATTTCCTCTGAGGGGATCATATGGTTATGTAAACAGTTTGATTTCTTTTGAATACAGACTTTCCCACAGAGAGTTATTTTAGGCCATTTTATCGTGAATAGATTTTAAATTGTTACATTTTAAAGCAAATGAAATGTATACAAGGTTTCTAAATAGCATGATAGTGAAAGTACCCAGACATACGCTATACTGCGAGTCAAAAGATATGATGTCAATACCGTGCACAACATTGTTTTTTTTATATAATCCTCAAAGGATAATTGAATTTTTTTGATCTTGGAAGCTTTTCTTTCAACTTATATCTAAATGTCACTTCAGTTTTCGATCTACTTCAATTTTCTTGGATAAGCTGACATAGATTTTCTTTTACTTTGGGTGCCATTTTACATTGATTTTTTTTTTTGACAAATTATAAATCTATATAAAAACTATACTCAAATGCAGGGCTGGGCTGTTAACACCCATTTTTCTAAGACTTATTTATATCAAATTTAGTTGTTTTCTTCTCTCACTGTGTTAGCTGCTTTTTATATTTTCAGTCCCAGTGTCAGCTGCGGACAGTTGGGAGAGAAAGCTTACAAGCTGTACAGCTAATGAACTGTTCACTGTCACTGGAGACTTCCCAACACCCTTGACACTTGCTTCTCCATATATTTACTCTTTGGGTTTTACTGTTAGGTAGTAAACTTGTTTTAGCATTAAACTGCATTCAGTGACCCAGGAGATGAGATAACTTTTTACTTTCCTATTCATCCATTTTGATCAGAATAGAAAACCAAACCTATGAAGCAAACACATGTTTATTATTGTCTAGAAATTTTGATTTGGGAGTTGCAACATCTTGCGCTTTTTTAATTTTTTTTTTTTGTAGCAACAGTTTGAACATGATTTCCTGATTCATTATCCCCAACTGTAGTATGAAGTAGAAGATATCTTTAAGTCCCATGGAAATAATACTCTCCAGAGTAAGAGCACTGACAGCTATGGAGAGGCAAGGAAAGGAATAGTGAAAACAAAGTTATATTTTTGAGCATGAAAAATAGCTCTCTTTTCTGGTAAAATTATAAAAGTTATATTGGTTGCACTTCAACAATATTTCCTTAATTAAATTTTTTCTTATTTTTAAGAACGTTGAATAAAACAAGAACATGTTCACTATCAAGAAAGGAATATGTTGCTCCTCTCCTCAAATCTCTGAAAATTAGAAAATGAGTATGTAAGGTTCAGACATGCAGGCACTAACCTGAAAATACAGTTAAAAGGAATTCAGGGCAGGATTATCACCACTGTGCTACAGCAAGGTCTTTAAAGCGTTAGTGGACGTATTCATGAAAACAGCACAAATTTCTAAATGTAATATTGTTTTGCTTAAACTATCTGACTTAAATAGATGATGGACTAAGTACCTAAGACTGGAAAAAGGCAAACACAGTATCTGTCAGTAGAAAAAGCTTTTGATATTAGAATATGTGGGGAAGGAATAATAAGAGGAATTTTTAATAATCATTTGAACAACAGTGATAAGGCAACATGGAATTCTCATTCATCGTATCTGTGTCAGCTGCTGCAGAAGAAAATGTGCCATCTGAAAACAGAGCTGAACAACAACTCTGGAATAAAAGTAGGAAGTACTCATAAATTTAATATAGAGTTCAGGAAGAAAAATTATTTTACTTTTCATACACACGAAAGGAAAATCTGCAGATCGAGCCAGGTTCTTTCAGTGATGATGTATGAAAAGATCAGTGGCAAAGGGCTTAAAATGAAATAATGGACATTCTGTCTGAACATCAGGGAATGCTTCTTTTTTCCTGTGAGGGTGACCAAACACTTTCACAACTTGCCCATCTTGAAAATGTCAATTTTGGAAATACTGAGAAAGTGTTTAAAGATTACCCTGAGCAAAGGGCTTTAGGTGGTTCTGGTTGAGCAGGGGCATTGGAACGCATGATCATGAGAAGCTGTCATGGTTTACTCCCAGCCAGCAACTCAGCCCTACACAAACACTCTATCATTCCCTTACAATGGGATGGAGGAGAAAATCAGAAGAGTAAAAGTGAGAAGTCTTGTGGGTCAAGATAAAGACAGTTTTATAGGTAAAGGACAAAATAGCAAAATAAACCAAGGAATTAATTCACCACTTCCCATGGGCAGGTAGGTGTTCATCCCCAGGAAAGCAGGGCTCCATCACGTATAATGGTGATCTTGGAAAGACCGACATCTTAACTCTGAAATGTCTCCCTCCTTCCTCTTCCCCATTTTTTTTGTTGTGCCCAAACCAGGACAAAGCCTTTTCCAACCTTAATCATTTCATGGTTCTGTGATCTCTTTTATTAAAAGTCTACATTGTTTCTCCAAAAAGTTTCATATCATCTAAAGTACACAATCATGCTTCAACATTTCAGTTATCCTCTTCCTTTGATAGTCAAAATCATTTTGCTGCAAATGAAACCTCTATAGTTTTATTAAAGAGATACGGGGACTTTAATTTCAGAAAATAAACCTATTGAGGTAGTTTTCTAGAGACAAAATTATATTTGAGAAGAGGCAGAGAGCTCTTTATAAAGAAAAAAAATCTTTTTATTTTTATTGTATTAGAATTTCCTACAAAGCAAGACTGGCATGTCTTTTCACTGATCATGCTGTATCTGAGTAAACTGAATGCACTAGACCTTTAGTTTCATGTAGGGACAATCCCTGTATCTAAATCAGTCCCACAGTACTCCTAGGTTTTTGTGAGTACTATGAGACTAACAGTGCACCTGCATTCAACAACATGAACTGTGTTAAGCTGTATAGTATGGCTTTAAAGGAGAATGAACACACATTTCCTGAAATACCAAGTGTACTCAGTTCATTCTGGGATTTAGGCTACTGAAAACATGGCAAATGACTGTAAGAGCAGAAAGGAACACATGATCCAAATTAACAGGATTCATAAGATCTATACACACTCTACTGGATGAAACAAAGCTTTTCATTTAGTGGCATTTATATGTGAAATCAGAAGCAAGAAAAAAGCAAAACAAAACATACTGGAGAAGGAATTTCCTTCAATCACAAAATGCATTAGGTGAAGAATGTGAGATGATCCCAGGCAGACCAGATAAATCCTTTAAACTGCTGCAGAACCAGGTAGAAATCTACAAAAACTCTAAATATACAAGATGAGTCCCTTAAAATTGCAATATACAAATAAATGCAGCTCCCAGGTCTTATATGGGAGGATTTGGAATCAGGAGAAGAACAAATATAAATGTCTACATGTTTGCAGTGTTAAAATTCCAACTATGGTGTAGAAAGATCAAGATGCTGCATCTTCTTGCCTATGCATATATTCTAAATCCCATTTTTAACACTCGGGTCACCCAGCCAGCCTGTGTATGGCTGCATATCTCCTGTAGATGTGGTGCTATATCTACCAGCCACATGTGCTATCTCAGCTACTTTGGAGCATCACAGACATGCCTGTGTTTAGACAATTAAATAAATTCTTTTACTCATACTAAGTTTTGGCTTGTGTATCTCACATTTCTTCAAAGCTGGAATAATTTTTTGTTCTCTGAAATGCAATAGTTGTAGCAATTCTACCTCTTGCATGTCTTGAATTCCAAAATTTGAGAACTTTAAGTTTTCTTATCAATATTGTGCCTAGAGCCTCAAATTATCTCACATCATGCTCATTGCTACCTCTAGAAGCAGAAGAGGATGATGTGTCAGTTCAGAGAGCTGACTCAAGGAAATAGTTAAGGATTTTGTTTTCTTGGTCCGTACAGATGTTGATGTAAGAAAACACCCCTAACATTATATTTCAAATACTCTTTACCAAATTGCAACACCACATTTAGCAGCTGGTATGAGAAAATATTTGCCATCTTTCCATATGCAGAGATTTATACTTATGAATTCACTCAGTGTAATGTGGGTGTAGATGTCAACTAAGACATGAATTATATATCACTGATTAATGATTTAAAAAGGCTTCTTACCAAGTCAGTGCATACTGATGACTTGATTAGATTTGCTAATGTGCCTCTTTATGTTCTCTCTGGAAAGCTCCTGGATTTTGTCAGATTGTGAACTTTGAGTTTATTCTAAACCTTGGATATTACGACCTGCAATAATGTTGTTATTGCAACTGAGATAAGTGAGCATGATCATTTGTTTTTCTTTGTGTCAGTTTAGAGCTAAGACATATTTTGTTTATTTGCATGCCTCATACTAGAGTTTTATAGCCAAGATGATTAGTGAAACTGACTGCAAGTTTTTTGCACAAAATTGTTGTAAAATGAGTAAAAAACTAGAGCTCATATTGACTGTATATGGGAATATGTAATAAGGCAAAACAGTGATGACTCTTGAATTCATCACTATGCATTAAATTTTTAATGTTATAAGGAACTTCAAATAATTCCCAGACAGAAAGCACAAAAATATGTTAAAGGTTGATTTATAATTGTAATTATTAGGTACAAGAGCAATCATCTATAACAGTGCAGAAAGAAGAACAAGATGGACTGAAGAAAAAGCTTGTGGTAGGTGTTATCTATCAGAAGACATTTGAAGTAGAAAGATTATGGTGTTGCAGAAAATGCAAATGTCATTATGGAACATGTAAGAATGAAATGCAAAGATAATCTACAGCAGTTATAAAACTTCCACTGAGAAACTGTGCCACATTTTTGAAAATCTGTTACAGCTCATGCATTTCTAAGATGTAAACCAATTTTAAAAAGTTCAGAGGACAACAATGTTCATGATCACAGTTCTAGAAATTTTGATTTTTTGAGTGACCAGAGTCACCTTAAATGCTCTAATAAACTAGAAACTAATGGGATTCTTTGCTAGTTCTCAAATACATTAATCATAGGTTCAAGCAGGAATAAAATGAACTGTTTTCCTTTTTCACTGTGGACTTGAGAAGAAATACTGGTTTTCCACTGAGGCGAAGTAAAGTAGATTAAGTTCTTTGTTACAGCATACCACAACAGTCTTCAAGATTAAGAGGAATGAGTATTTTGCTGCTTCAAACAGGAAGAATGTAACTTTTTCTTTGTAAACACTGAAAAGGACAACAGGCTGGGAATGGGGGTGAGTGTGAGGAGTTGGGAAATGTCAGACAGGACAGGATGACCCACTCCAAACAAGTAGAAAACATTTGAGAAATGAACTAGTGGGCAATCTACAGAGTTGTTCCTTCTTTTCCATGATATATCTTCAAGAATGGGATGACAGAAGTACTAGAAAGGACACAAATGTAGCACCAAATGCAGGTTTAACATCTAGTTGTCTATTGTATGTTGTCAGAAAAATCATCCTGTGCCCTTTATGTAGGATGAAGAAACACACCTTATGTACAAAGCCAAATGTTTATAGCTAGTGTAAATAAAGTTTTAGAAAACCAAACAAAGAATCATTATTAGTCCTGTTACTATGTTATAGTCCAAATTATCCAGTTAGTACAACACATATCTAATAACATGACAGTTGAAATTGATGTAGTTTTCTGTTTTCTCTGGTATGACGGCCACCCTTCTTATATTCCTCTGGGTTCAAAGGCGGATAGTGGGCTTAAGTGAGTCATTCGTTATTTGAAAAAAGAGTTTAATGTTGATTTCTTACCCCTCACTCTAGAGACTGCTTGGAGATAATTTCTTTTTATGTTTTGTAATGTGCATTACACCTTAATCTCCTCTTCATGGGTTCACCACACCATTTTAAATCCACATGGACTATGTATGGTACGGTTTACTTATATTGGATATATTTCACTCATTCTCTCTGTTGTCCTTAAAGCAAATTATATTCAACTCCCAAGGTTGTTTTATTTTAATGACCAATAATTGATTATTGTTGAGAGGGCCTGGAGTCTCTACCTTCATCCATTGCTTTGTACTTTCAAGGCCTTTACCAGCACCTTAAGTTTGTACTTTTGAGGAACCCTGATACATTTTTTTTCTGTAACAGCCCTGTGGTTTCCTGACAATACAATTAACATTTAATAGAACATCATTGTCTGAAATAAATATTTCATTAATAGTTAGTTCTATGAAAAAAAATGTACTGGAAGTCAAATATACTTACAGACATGTATATGTATATATATATATATGTGTGTGTGTGTGTGTGTGTGTGTATATATATATATATATATAAAATTATATAATGCTCTGGTAAGTGCTTGCCACCAGTGTCTGGTAGTTGAAGGAATTATCCATGATATATTATCAGAACTACTTTGCAATACTAATTATAGCTAATTATAGTAGGAAGAGGGTTAAATGTATTCTAAAGATTTTAACACTATAATTCTGTTGTATGCTTTGTCTCATAATGATGGACTTCTGCCTTTAAGATAATTATTCAACTGTATGAAGGATATCACAGTTCCTATGTAGTAATAGGTTAATAATAAGGTAGTGTTCACTCCTATTCCAACTGGGATACTATTTAAAATGGGATTTAGTATCTGTTGAAACATCTATGATAGTAGTAAAAAAAAAGCCGTACTAGCACATGTGTTACACCATAGCAGGAAAAACCAACACTGTCCAAGAATGGTTATGGTCTAATTTTTCATTATTCAGTGACTAACTGTGATGAAAATGTTATATGAAAGATTTTTCTTTCCATAAAAGTGTTCTAAAATTGTATAGAACTAAAGTGTAGGACTTTAGAAAAGGTTAAATATTGAGACATTCAACTAGCACTCTTTACCCAACAGATTGAAACTAATTTCTCTCTATACTCATTAGAATGGTTACTATATGTCCATAAATCAATGTTCCCATAATTTTCTGTTAACTGTGGGCACATATGACAAACATTTTTGGGAACAATTTTGCAAAATGACTTATCAGTGTTATTACAATTAAAAGCTGTAGTGCTTTGTGTCAATGTGAACGGGATCTTACATTATTACTTGAATGAGTATGATGATAACATTGACATACACCACTCTAAGAATGGCAATAAATCTTATGCCACTTCACAGGCAAACACAGAGACAAAATCCAGAGCTGTGCCAACATAACCTGATGTGAACTCTCATGTAAGCACCAAGTCATGGCAGGAAGCAACAACGAGATCACCCATCTGAAAGGATTGCAAAGACAACTCATACTCTCTGGTGTATTTGAATTCTTGTCTGTGTGACAGCATTTTTCATCACATACCAGTTGTAAAGAACAATCTACCAAAAATATGTGTATGTGCATGTGTGTGTCTATATATGTATATAGATATATTTATGTTATACTTTATTGTGTATGCTTAAAGCATTGACAGGTATGAGTCTTGCCTTATCTAAACATAAAAGATGTTGAATCCAAGAAAAATAGTTTCACTATAAGAGTGAAAAACTAATAAGGATTTAAAATCAGTATTCATATTTATGAAATTTGGTTTACAACAGAGTTCAAGAAACATTTGGACAATACTCTCAGGAACTTGGTGTGACTTTTGGGGATAGTTCTGTGCAGGGCCAGGAGCTGGACTCAGTGATCCCTGTGGGTCCCTTCCAACTTAGTATACTCTGTGATTCTGTGGTCTTTTATGGATAATTTGGAATTTAACAGTGGACATAAATTGGAACTTTACTACTACTTACTTTGTATATCGTGTTAATATTAACATCGATATTAATGGTCAGAATTTTTAAACCTTCAAAATGTCAACAATTGTCCTACATAGGATTTTAAAATCTCAAGCAAATATAAATCATTAATGATACTCATGACAAAAGCAGTGATGAACTGTGCATAATTTAGCTACCTTTCACTCTGTCGTTGATAGTCTTTGTAAAACTGATTATCTGTGAGACCCCTATTGAGTCCCTATCTATGAGATCCTTATTATACAAGAGGACTTTATTGACACTGTTCAATATTTAAGAGATTCTTTCAAGACACGGAGGGAAATCAGTTATTGGAAATAAGAAAAAAAAACAAACAAGGTTTTTCAGACTGCTGCCTGAAAATGAGGGAAATATTATTTGACATTTATTTTTATTTTTTGACATTTGCAACTGTGTGCATTGTTTTCAGAATCATAGAATAAATATAATTGAATGCATTCTATATACAAATACTTCAAATCAGTAAATAGTTTATATGAATTAAAGGAGCGTGATAGCTGAAAAATATTGTTTACTTTGTCTGTTTAAGAAAGCAAGTAGTAGCAATACAACTCACGTAGTGGCAGTGAGGCAGTATTTGAAAGATATCCTGTGCTGGTTTAAATGTAAACTGGCAGGAGAAACAAACTCAACACAAAACAGATTATAAGTCAGAGCTACAATTTAGTAACAATATTACAACAAGTGCAATGGCACAAACAGAGAAATTGGTTTTAACCCACAAAACCCAGAAGTATAACCCAGCACCCTGGGGCACAAACACAATGGTGTTTGTTAGCCTCCATGCTGAGACTCATGTGGTTCCCCCAAGTCCAAAGTAAAAGGAAGTGAAAAAACCTTTTGGTGCAGATGACGGTTGCAGTCTGGTGAAGAGTAGTGGTCACAGTCTGGTTGAGCGTGGTGGTCTCCTCCTGTTGAGGTTCTGATCCTCCTCCCGACCTGACAAGTGGTTCCCTGAGGTCTTCAAACCCCAAGATTATGTACCCTCAGGTCCAGGTGGGAGCACACAGTAACTCCCCCAGGGCAGGTAGTTACACAATGGGTGATCTTGCTCTGTGCATCATGGGGTATTTTGGAATTGTTGCTGGCCCAATAGCAGACACACCCCATCAGGCTGGGTTTGAAGGTGCTAACGACTTCCTGGAGGGAAGTTATCACAGCTCTTATCTCACAGGTGGCTTTCACACCCAGCCAACATCCTGAGGAGTCGGGTGTGCCCTGGGCAGCTGCTGCAAATGGTTTGTTGTTAACAGCTCTTGGGAAATGAATAGAGGGTGTAGAATACATAGCTTTGATCATCCCCAAACAGTGATAAACTGGTCCCACCTGCTGAACTAGGACATATCCAAACACAGCATACAGTGAAAAAAAGAAAAGAAAAAATATCATCAAGATATTAGTACATACAGGGTTTTTAGTTCAAGAGTTTAATGTCTCAAGCATGTGGGAAAATGAACAAGATATTAAAGCACTCGACAGTTACAAAGATTTTAAAATCTTCTAGAATTTTCTGTAATGTATAGGAAAATAATTTCTACTGGAATTCATAGAAAACAGAATTTCATACAGAATTCCTTAACTCTTTCTCATATTCATTACAAAAGCTTCACATTCTCAATTGTGTTCTAGAAGTCTTAAAACTATTGAGTAATGACAGATTATAGGAAAACACAAGAAAAGCAGAGAAATTGTAGTTTCAAATGAGCAAATACCTTTGTTACCTCATGAATTTATGAGGTATTCAGTATTCCTCCTTTGAATACCCTCAGAGAAGAAAGAGGATTATCTTAGCTCAGAGTATGGGGAAAATGTTAATAAGTATGATCTCATATGCTGTGATTATAAATGATCCCAGTATTAGCACTGAAATCATTAATATGAACATCCATTTTGTAGCAGCAGCTCATTTACTGCAGCTAGAATTGCCTCTGTTATATATTTAAGGATAAAGTTACATAAAATGTGTCAGCAAAAAGTGTTGGCTACAAAAGGTACAAAACTGGAAAAAGGTATTATTATGAAAGTCTGATGTATACAAAACTGAGGACAGGGTTTTGGGTGCAAAAATTTACAGAAAATCTGTTTATATTTTTAATTGTTGACTAAAAACATTAACCATAAAGTAGATAAAACATAAAAAGCTTGAAAATATGAATTATACCCTTTTATCATAAATTAATCAGATTTGTCTTTTCCACACAGAACAGATTCTTTAGGAATAATCTGCAAAGCTGAAATTAGTAACTAAATTTGAGTCTAAATTTGATGTTCAAAATAATGATCATTGATTCCTGGTGATTTTTTTGAAAAGAGGATTGACCAAAGCTGTTATGAATAATTTATACTCATGGAATATAATTTTCAATTAATAAGACTGGAATGGTCCATAATGAGTTAAGAGATGGAAAAAATATATCCCTTTTAGTTATTTGTAGAATAGAAGAGTTGTAATGCTTTATAGGATTTTATTTTCTCTCCGACTGAATTTAATGTTCCCTTCACAAATAAATTCTGAGCTAGACCTAATGTATTTTATCATACTTAATAGAACCTGTGTCTGGTGTTTTTTTCACATTTGCTTAGGAGTGGCACTTGTCATGGAGTTAGTGGGGATCACTCCCATCAGTCATTTATAATGCTCTGACCATGGGAATCTCCCTTCCCCACCAGACTAAGTGCAGATGTCACAAATGCTGGCACCATAGGAAACCAAAATGTGAAGCAACCAGTGGCTGCATAGCAATCACCTCCATCACTTTTAGGTCCACCACTGCATTGAGTGAGTTACAGACCCTCTGGAATAACTTACACATTCCACCAATTGGCATAATGCCATATAGATAATGAGGTCACAAAGAGTCATAGTATCTTCTTCACAGGCATAAATCTTATAGATTTATTAAGGTGTTTTGTCACAAAGCCTACATCTGTTGTAGTTTGGGATTATTATGTAAATTCTCTCCCCTGCCACTTAACTGCCCAGGCCAGCGGTTAACAAAAGAAGCAGTTAACTGTGATCGCTGGGGTGGGGGCAGGTTTGTCTCTTTTGGTTTTTTTTTGGATATTCTCCTCAGTCTTGGCTCGGCGGAACGGGGGAGTGGGGGCTCCAAGGAGGCAGGCTGCCCTGCTGGTTACTGCTGGGGTTTTCCCTGGCTGTCTTGCCGCTGCCTACTTCGGATTACTTTTTCCTGCCGTGCTGCTGCCTGCCTTGGATTTGCTGCTGGTTGCTCGTACCTTTTCTGCTTCTTGGACGGGGAACACAGGGGGAAGAGACTGAGTCCATCTGAAAGCCCACTGCTCGTCTGTTTCGCTGGAGAGGGACTGAAACTCACTCTGCAGCCAGCCGAGCTGTGACAAGGACACTTAAGTATAACCTTTTCTCCCGGAGGAAAACCTGCTGGGTTTTGTTGTTGTTTTTTTTTTTCTCTCTTATGGTGTTGGGGAAGTGGGTTGCACTAGTCTGTTTACATATATATATATATATATAGCAGTTATCCTTCTTGTATTAAAATTCCTTTTCTTAAATTTGATAAAGAGTGGTGTGATTATTGTGGAGGAGGCCCCTCCCCTGCTTGTGGGTAAAACATTTTGGTTTTTCCCCTCAAACCGAGACACATCCTAATAGCCTCTCTTCTTTGTTTAGTGCCCTGCTGCCTAATACCACATAGGAGAGAGTCATAGAATTATTGAGTGGTTTGGGTTGAAAGGGACCATAAAGATCACCTAGTTCCAACCAACTCACTGTGGGCAGGGCCACCTTTCCCTAGACCAGGTTGCTCAGGGCCCCATCCAGCCCGGCCTTGATGGGGCATCCACAGCTTCCCTGTTTAACCTGTTCCAATGCCTCACCACCCTCACAGCAAAGAGGTTTTTTTGTATATCCATTCTAACACTAGCCTCTTTCAGTTCAAAGCCATTCCCCTTTGTCCTATCACTATGTACCCTTGTAAAAAGTCCTTCTGCAGCCTCCACAAATATTTCCTGGTAGACGTGCTTGAGATCAAGATGATTTTATGAACTCATACCAAGACCTTTCATGAATATCATTGGCAAGATAAATGCCTGTTTATTTGTGATAAAACAGAACAGAGATAAGACTATAACTTACCTACAGTGCAATCATGTTGCTGCTCAAAGGAAATTTTTCTCCCTGCAATTACTGCTTGTGAAGATATCCTAAAATAAAATATAAAAATATGGGTATGAACATTTGAGAAAAATAAATGAAAAAAGTAATCAAAATATTTTCAGTTCTAAACCACAGCAAAAGAATAGGTATTTCTGATCCTTTAGCTGTAATTTCATCAAAATGAGCTTTTTAGCTTACATTATTTTCTTTATGGGTCTTCTTCTTCATACTTTCATCTTTATTCTTCTCTGTTGATCCATCTTACCATTTTCTCTCCCAACATGTTCTTAAATCCCTTCTTTTCCTCCTTCCCTTATTTCACCTATTTTTTTTTTAATTCTTATTTCTCATACATAGCAATGGTATATCCAAATTCAGGACTTTCTAGTTATCCTGACATATTTCCAAATATGAAAGAATTAGAATATTAAATTAAACTCCAACCTTTTTCTACAAATTTTCAAGTTATGTGTGGGGAATGCAACCACACACACACACACACACGCAGAACCCCAAACCAAAAACAGCTATACAAAAAACCTAAACAAACAAAAATAAAAGCACAAACACACAAACCAAGAATTATATCAGGGAATGTAACATAAATCAATGCATGCAGAACTAAAATTTGGAAGTTGGGAAAGTGAAGAATGGACTGAGGTTCTTTTCTCATCTTAAAAAAGAACAAGGCAGTTGCTTACGCTATTCAGAAGTTCCATGAACACATGTTGGGCAGAGTTTCAGATGTGTTTCCCAGTGTCACCATAGAAAATATTTTTTTTCTTGTGTTTCTTTCCTTGGTCATTCACATTAGCTGTATGTTCATTTGTCTACTCTGCTGGCCTCTGTACCCTCCATGTAGGACAGTAAAGTTGGGTGCACAGCCTCAATTTAGAAATTCCGAGAATTAGACACCAAACTGTGAAACAGAGCATTGTGGGCATAGACTTTGGTGAAATATCACAACTTTTGAACATAATGTTTCAAAATGCTTCAGACATAAGCTGAGGGGTTTACTTATGTAAGACAGAGATTTTGAAACTCAGACTGCTGCTTCTATTAGCCAGGTGAAACCAAGTTGTTTGTGAATGTTAAAGAAACAAGTGAGAGAAAAGTTGGGTAAGCTAGAATTCAGACAGGATTTTATGGGCATTTGCTGGTGTATTTAATTCCAAAAATCTAATGTTGCTATTTTAACTCCATTTTTACTATAGGCAGTAGTATGAAAGAAGATATCTACTTTTAAGAATTCAGCCTTACTGAATCATTGCCAAAATTATGTACATTGAATTTCAACCTTATTTAATTTTTTTAGATTAAATTTAGTATGGAGAAATTAGTTTCTAGCAACAGCTCCATAGCCTATCTCATAAAATTTATAAGTTAAAAACAAAAAAAAACTCATAAAAAAAGTTACCTGTATGCAAATATAATACCTTGCTGTAAATCTTAAAATAATGGATTTTTCAAAATATAAGTTACTGAGTCTGACTTAGGAAACAGGGAAGCATCCAGATGCATTGGTAATATAATGGTGAGCATAGCTGCCTTTCAAGCAAGTTTGATTCCTGGCCAATGCCCATATACTTGAGTGGAAAAAAATTGGGTTTTCTGGCCATGAGAGGATCTACTCAACATATGGTCTACTGACATCTGACAGGATGCACCTGTCTCAGAGGGGAAAAAGAGTTCTAGCACAGGAGAACTTGGGGCTCATTGATAGAGCTTTAAACTAGCTTGGAAGGGGGAACGGGACAAAACCAGGTTTGCCAGTGATGAGCCATGGGATGGTGTGCCAAACCTAAGCACTCATAGAGTTCCTCAATCTGCCTCAAGACATGTTGGCTACAATTAACCACACCTGAAATGTTTTTACACTAACGCAGGCAGAGTGAGGAACAAAATGGAAGAGCTCAAAGCCTTGGCCCAATCCCAGAGATTTGACATCACTGGTATAAGTGAAACCTGGAGGGACAATACCTGTGACTGGAGTGCCTTGTTGGATGGTTACAGGCTCTACAGGAGGGATAGGCAGGGCATAAGGGGCGAAGGGCTGGTCACAGTATGTTATAGAAGGGTTGCAATGTATGGAGTTTGCAGTTGGCAATAGCACAGTTGAGAGCCTCTGGGTAAGAATCAAGGGGCAAACAAATAATGTGGATATCATTCTGTGATCCTGCTATAGAGCTACTAAGCCAGGATGATGATGCCAACAAATTATTCTTTGAGGAACTAAGGGACATTTCCAAGTAAACTGCCCTTGTCCCTACAGGGGACTTCAACTTGCCAGAAATGGGAGCAGCACAGTGGGTACATCCTGGGACAGAAGATTCCTAGAAAACCTGGATGACAATTTTATGGAATAGGTCCTATGACAGCTGACTCAGAAAGATGCCCTCTCTGATCTGCTGCTTGTCTACCGAGTGGATCTCATGAATGAACAGCAGATTGCTGGCCATCTTGGCCACAGTGATCAAGTGAAGAGATCGAGTTTAAAATCTCCATTGGTAGGAGGAAAAGTGCCAAAACCCCTCTCAACTCTGGACCTAAGAAGAGAATTAGTAAGTAAAGTCCCTTGGGGAAATGTTTTTACAGGTGCTGCGGTCCATCTGTGCTGGTCATTTTTTAAACATCACCTGCACAGGATCAGGCAATTCCAAAAAGTCAGAAGTCAAGCAGAGGAGGCAGAAGGCTGGTTGGGCTGAACAGGAATATTCTTTTGGAAATATAAGGCAAAAAATGAAGGAATATCCTCAGTAGAAGCAAGATCAACTGACATGGGAACACTACAGAGACCCTGCTTGATGCTGTAGGGAGAAAGTTGTGCAGCCAAAGCTCAGATGGAGATGAAGCTGACCAGAAATGTGGGGGACCAAAAGAAGAGTTTTTTCAAATACTACAATGGCAAGTATAGAAATATCATTGTCCCATTATAGGATGAGGATGGTCACCTCACAAACAGAGACAGAGACAAGGCAGAGGTGTTTAATGCTTTGTTTGCTTCTGTCTTCAACACAGACAACCAACCAAGGGAGTCTCAGTGCCCTGAGCTGGAGGACCATGGCTGCAAGAATGATCACTTGCCTGTCAACCCTGAAATTTTGTTGGATCTGCTGCTCCAACTGGATCCCTGCAAATCTATAGGGCCAGATGGGATTAATCTCAGAATCCTCAAAGAGCTAGCTGATATTGCAAGGCCTGTCTTGATTTTGGAGCAGTCTTGGGAATCTGGAGAGGTCCCAACTGACTGGAAGATAATGAATCTTGTCCTGATTCTCAAGAAGGTCAAAAAGGAGGACCCCAGAAACTACAGGCCTGTCAGTCTCACATCAATGCCAGGTAAAATTATGGAGAAGTTTATTCTGGGAAGTATCGAAAAACACCTGAAAGACAACACAGTCACTGGTCAGAGCCAAAACGGCTCCATGAGAGGAACGTCCTGCTTATCAAACCTGATTTTCTTTTATGACAAGGTAACCCACCTGGCTGATCAAGGGAAGACAGCTGATGTAACCTCTATGAATTTCAGTACAGCTTTCAATACTGTCTCTCAATCCTTCTGGACAAATGTCCAGCACAGCTGGATAAACACATCATGTGGTGGGTGAGCAGTTGGCTCATGGGTCAAGCACAGAGGGTTATAGTGAATGGAGTAACATGAGACTGGTGACCTGTCACTAGTGGGGTTCAACAGGGCACCAATTTAGAAAGATGGTAGCCTGTTCAGACTGAAGGGGAGACCGAGGGGAGACCTCATCACAGTCTACAATTTCCTCGTGAGGGTAAGAGGAGAGGCAGGGGAGGTCTAGGTTGGATATTAGAAAAAGCTTCAACTTGAAAGTGATTGGACACTGGAACCGGCTCCCCAGGGAGGTGGTCACAGCACCAATCCTGCCAGAGTTCAAGAATGGTTTGGACAACACTCTCAAGCACATGATGAGACTCTTGAAGATGGTCCTGTGCAGGGCCAGGAGTTGGACTCGATGACCCTTGTGCATCCCTTCCAACTCAGCATACTCTGTGATTCTGTGATCTATCAAAGGTGGGATCATTAACTAAGTTAATATACCCTTTGAAAATTAATGGGCAATGCCCTTGTCTCATAAGGACAGAACTTTGAATTAAATTTAGTGAATATATGTCACAAATATCAGAATGTGTACTTCTATTAGAATTCATGAATTTCAAGTGAGGTGAAAAAGATTTAGTTATTATTTTAAATATATCTAAAACTAATAGTACACTCATTTTGAAAAAATTTATTGTTCGATAATTTTGCTTAAGTTCATACACAAAAAATAATAATCAAATACCAGCTAATATTGTCTCAAGTGCAAGTAATTTTTCAGCACACCTGTGTTTAAAGAAAAAGCTTTTGTCTGGTAGAATAATCTGAAAAAGTCTCTATTGAACTTATTCTAGTAGCTGTATCAGTTGAGTCTATACAAACAATGTTTATACATAGTATATTTAGCAAAAAATTTGAATAGATTTTAACAGATATTTGGGTTTTTTTCTTTCTTAAACTTTTAACTTGAATATATTATAATATTTCACCAATTTTATCACTTCTACACTTAATGAAATGTATTTAGAGAGTTCAATATATATTTCTGCTATGTCCTCTTTCTGTAAGCCTTCTTGCCTCCTAAACTATCTACGGATAGTGGGAGCCAGTGTTCTTTTGGAAAAAAAAGGTATTACAGAAGCACAGAAGTTCTCAGGGTAAAGGGAAAGGTCAATCTAATAGGTTCTTAAAAAGAAAGGTAAAGTGTCTTATAACTGCTATATGTGCTCTTAGGGGATGTGCCTTTTAGAAAATGCTCCTAATTCATTCTGTCTTGGGCTTTGCTAAGGTTAACAGTTGTTCTCTTTGTTCTTCTCCTTCCTATGCACTTTTATTTTTCTCTTTGTATGTGTGCTTTGTGCTTCTAAGCTTTGGTTGGGGTTGTTTATTTATTTATTTATCTCCTATGGAGTTTACTCTTTAAGAAAAATTAATAAATTTTCTCTATTTTGTCCTTAAAGGTAATGAGTATCATTCCTTTTTGGAGGGAAGCTGTTGAGAACAAAGATTATTTTCATCTTTTCTTTTTTTTTCTTTTTAGAATCAAAGTATGGTCCCACTTCTGTGGAATGTGCATTTTTTGAAATGTTTCTCAAAATACATGAAAGGAGATAATATTTTTGTTCTTGGCTTGTCTCATGTACTGCAAAGAACAGAACAGCGCAGGAGAGATCTATAATCAATTGCTCTCACTGAACACAAATTCAAGACATATCAAGGAGAAAGCTTCTGCAGAAGCAACTTTCATGTGGGTGATGGAATGTGAAAAGAGTCATCGGGGAAACTAGACTTCTAAGAGAGCAGCTAAGAAGTTTGTATCTCAAGGAGATACTGTAAAGTGCAAAATGTGAAAATCATACCTGCAGGATTCTGGTAAATTACTAGTTATTACTGACTGCAAGACAGAGTTGAGTATGCAGGTGTGGGACTTAGAATGCCGTATATGTGTTTTATGGATTTTCTTTTTTCATCTCTGATTTACTACGCTTGAGGGGTGGTTGAAAGGGCTGGTGCTCTGGTAGCCTCCATATCTCTACTTTTCTGACAAAATCAACTTTCCTTCCCATAAACACAGGACAACTGAGATAATTATCCTATCCTACCCTCATTTGGTACAAGTGCAAATTAGGCTTGTGGAATTATGGAAAACTTGTGTATAGAACCTATAGCTGCCTTTTGTTGTTAATGTATTTTCAGAATCAATTTCTTTGGTCTTTCACGGCAGCAGCCATGCTAAGTTCTAGCTGGGCTTTGGTTCTTCTAATTTTCTTCCTGCATACATTTTTTACATTCTTGTCATCAACCTGAGTTGTCTGCCCCTTCTTCCAAATGGCATAAGCTCTCCCTCTTCTTCTGAGTTCCAGACAAACCTCTCTGTTCAGCCAATCCATCTTTCAGCACATAGGGATAGCCTGCTCATGCCTCTGCAAGATTTCTTTCTTAAAGAATATCCATATTTTGTGTACTCTTTTCCCCTTTAGGACTGTCTCCAAGGGACAGACTCCTAAGCAGGCCAAAGTGTGACTTATGGAAATCCAAGATAGCTGTTCTGCTGACCTCCCTCCTTAGATCACTGAGAATCAAAAGTTCTCACATTTCATGAACACCATGCCCAAGACTGTGTCCAAGTATCCCGTTACCCTCTAGTCCTTCTCTGTTTGTAAACAATAGATCCAATGGGGAGACTTTCCTCTGTGGCTCACTCACCAGCTGTGGTGGGAAGTTATCTTGCACATGCTCCAGGAATCTCCCGCACTGTTTTCTCTCTGATGTACTGAATTCCAGCAGACATCTGCTAAGTTGAAATTCCCCATGAGAACAAAGGCTATCAATCATGAAATTTCTCCCAGTTGCTTATAGAATATTCTGTCTATCTTTCGTAACAGACACCAGGATATCTGCCTTGTTGTCCTTCCCCCTGATTCTTACCCATAAACACCCAGACCTATCATCAACATCATTAAACTCTAGACAATCAAGACAGTCCCTAGCCTACAGGAATATCCCATCACCTCTCCTTCCTTTCCCATCCCTTCTGAAATGTTTATAGTCATCCATTGCAGCATTCCATTTGTGCAAGTCATTCTACCATGTTTCCCAGATGGCAACTATGTCATAGTTTTCCTGCTGTTCAGTGGCTTCAAGTTCCTCCTGTTTGTTGCCCATTCTGCACATATTGGTGCAGATGCAATTTACTTGAGCTATTGATTCCACCACCTTTTGGGGGAAGAGCCCTAATTTGTATGTGACCATTCTCAGGCAATTTCAGTTTCTAGTTCATCAATAACCCTTGCATGTTTGCTGCTGCATGCCATGTTCTATTACATCAGAGAGAATTATAGTTTTTGCTTAGGTGGCATGACAACAAGCAAATTTATGTTTTATTCTGCAATGTGATATGACATTACCTGATGAAATCTCAGAGAAATTTAAATAACACTTCCTAGGATTTATAATCTCTCTTACTAAGTGATATTTCATTTCAGCAGGTGATTTCACCTAACATAACTTCTTGGAACATGTTTGTGAAATTAGAGACATAGTGAAAGTTAATTAATAATATCTGTAGGGCAAACAAATAACATTTGCCCAACTACAACTATAATAAATAATTCTTCTCTTACAAATATATGCTTGTCAAATGCTTTATCTGCAAATTGCTATCTTCCTAAAGCTCCTCTTTCTCTAATATTAATAATTTTTCTACCATCTATATCTCCTCTAGTATCTCTAGGAAAGTCATAGAACAAATCCCTCTAGAACACACTCCTGGGCACATGAGTGAGATAAAATTGACCAGAAATAGTCAGCATGTAGTTACCAAGGGTAAGTCATACCTGGTCAGCTTGATTGCCTTCTGTGATAACATGGTGCATTTGACCCTGTCTGGCTGCCCTACACAACCGCTGCTCTCTCACTCCTCCTCCTCCTCACCTTGATGGAGGGGGAAAACAATATGTACAAGCCCATGGACTGAGGTAAAGACAGGGAGAGCACTTACCAATTACAGTCATGGGAAAAAAAGACTTGATTTTGGAAGAATAATTGAATTTACAGGCAATTAATAACAGAGCAGGATGGTGAGAAAATAAAGATAAACCTAAAAGATACCTTGTTCATATATCCACCTTCTCCTAAAGCTCAGTGTCATTTTTTCACTCTTCTACCTACTTCTGCTCTGATCATTGCCAGGGGATGGGTAACAGGGGGTTGTAGCCAGTTCATAACACTTCATCTCTACTGCTCCTTCCTCCTCATGCTTATTTCATTACCATTTGAATATGTGTTTTCATACTGTTTGAATATGTGTTTGAACTGTAGACCTCCTGAGGTCCCTTGGAGCCTGAATTATTCTATGATTCTGTGATATATATATGAAGGTCCTCTGATAGGTATATATCTGTTTCTCTCTTTATGTAATTAACCTTATGTATATGTATATATGATACATGAAACTATCTATGTGCCTGCAATATATATTTTGTTATTTAACTGCATACCTACATCTTCTAGGATCTGGTTGCACACAAGTGAAGGTTTGTAGGGAGCTACTGATGTTAGGGTAGGGTAAAAGGTTACATAGCAAGCACATTTTCCTTCCTTACATGTAAGTTGGTGGTTTAAGAAATAATTGCAAACTGCATTTCTCACCATCAAGCAAGATCTATCAGAAGTCAGAAGCTTTGAAATTTATACCAAACTATAGGAAAGAAACTTCAGACTTAATTTTAAAAATATTTCTCCTTTTTTTCAGGGCTTTTACACCATTAAATTAAATTCTTGTGTCAATGCATTAGTTGAAAAAAATTTCTTCTTTATTAGATTTTATTCAGCTTAATTAAATGAGAAGACAACTATCTAGGAAACAAATGGCACAAAATTATGTAGTCATTGATTCTATATCTCTAAGAGGATTACACCTGTGTAAAACGTCAGAGATATGAAGAAAACTAAAATTAGATAAGAAGTCTGGGTTAGGAACCAGAGAAAGAAAATGGAAGGAGATGGGAAGTGATCTGAGGCAGTTCTTGGCTACAAGACAGACACTGATTTACAGGAAGAACACATGCATGTTCATCTAGACTCTGCATAAAGTAACAAAATATCATTTAGGCACAATCACCTATTGTCTACTTAGACCAAGACCAGAAAGATGTAAGATTATTGCCTGGTAATTAACTAAATTTTCTTATTATGTCAAAGGCTTTGGGATTTTGATCTTCTATGCTTCTATAACTTTTTACATTACTTTGTGACCATATGTGTGTTACTAAGATATGGTTATGCATGACTTTGTGAAACACATTTATGTCTTTACCAAAAGTTCTTTTACCAAGTAAAAAATTAACAAATTTTTAAGTGGAAGCAATGTTTTCTGACCATTGGAGGAAAAAAAATGGCTGAGTTTAAGTGGGTAGCTTAGGAATATGTGTTCAATTCTCTGTTGAAAACCAACGCCTGTCTTGGTTTGAGATAAGCAACTGCCAACCCCCCCAAGCACAGAGAGAAAAGCCTCCCTCCTAACACCAGGGAAAGGGAGGAAAAGAGAGGGGAAAGAAAAAAACACTTCAAACCACGTTTATACTAAAACTACATATATTTTTACACAAAGGAAGAGACAATTAGAAGAGAGTACAAATATACACTCACACAAGTCTGCAACACACAACAAATTCCTCACTTCTTAACGAACACACAAACTTTACTGTCTTAACTACACATTACTTAAGAAAAGACTTATTCCCCAGGGAGACAAACTCAAGCAGAAAGGAGAGACCCAGAACAAAACATTTTACTTTCCTGAGATACTCTGTGAGCCAGTGGTGGGCCTGGTCCTCTCCATCCCCCCTGGGACAGCATCGTGCGTCCTCCCAAGAGGAGGGCTGAGAAGCAACTGCCTTAACCACTCCCACACTGGTTCCTACTTCCCTGGAGATGATGTCATGTGGTATGGAATACAAAGTTACTGGCTAGAAGAGGTCAGCTGTTAGCTCAGCCCAGCTCAAGTCAGCTGACAGCTTCGGCCTAGTCCAAACTTCAGAGCCCAAATCTAGGCCCACCTAGGTGAGCCCATAACAATGCCTTAGATGACTTTTATCAAATCTCTTAATTTTTCATCCCTATTTGCAACTTAAGTATTTTAGCATTTACTATTTCTTATGCTTTTCTAAGAATTTTGACTGCACTGTCTCTCTTTACTGGACAGGCCTAATTGTTCAGCATTATGTCTAATTCACAGACTCTTGGTATTTTTCATTGGGCTTTATTCCTGAAAGTAGAAACTGCTGATTGCAAAATGGAGTGAAGTGAGAAAATCTTAGATGATGGATCAGGCTTAGCTAACATCAAAAAGGTATTCCACCTTCCATATCATCATTAATTGAAGTGGTCTGCTATTCATACTGCTGATACTAAAGCAGTAATGAAGTCTTTTCTTCTCTAAGGTTATATTTCTGTTCAGAAAGACACACACCTTGTCTGATCACAAGAAAATATTACTGCTAATTTGCAGAGTAGTGTTCCAAAGTGAGAGCTGCTAAGTAGTATATAGGCATGGGAAGTTTTAAGGTGTTCACAATTTTGTAAGCAATAATTTTCTTTCCAGCTGTGCTTTATTGAGTAGAAGTATTGGCAAATTAATTGCTCATGTCTATAAACTAAATGCATACATATCTGAAAAAAACATATCTTGTTGAACATGAACTCTGTATGGTTGTATATGGAGCATCACAACAATTTGCCATTGCTTAGCTCATGTTGGAGAAAGGTAAGAATCTCCTCAGCTGATAGATGGGCCTTTTCTGTATGTCCACATCTGTCATGGTTCTATTAGTTTTATACAGTTGAAGAACTGGTCCCGTGGTGTAATGGAGAGCACTCCAGACTCAGAATCCCAAGACTGTGAGTTCAAGTCTGAGTAGAGACCGACCCCTGGCAGTTCAATGCCTCCCTGACTTCTGATCCCGTCAGATCTTGGTTGCCTAAGCAGGGTCAGCTCTGATTAGTACTGGGTGCTGCAGACTGTCCTGAGGACTTCACTGTCACTGTCCAAGCTTGCTTGGCCATGGCAGACGGACAGTAAGACTTAAACAGTGGAGCTAATTCTGCACACGCTGTGCCTCACCTAAAAAATCCACTGCACAGGCTGGAAGGGCACACCCACGTGGGGGGAGCCCTTCCCAAATCTTCGTTCAAAAAGTTTGGCCATACATACATAACTTCAGTTAGAAATAGAATTTGGTTTGTGTAATGTTTACATTTGTTGTTCCACTCTTCCAAGATCATGATGAACAACTTAAAAAAATTAAACCTGATAAGTTCATTTCTGCCAATGAGTATGTAGGGCAGTCTCTGTAAAAGTATAGCACATTTACAATCCTAGTCGAAAACTGATTCACACATTTGCTTCATTTTCCTTCTACTAATAGGTATCACAAAGCTAGCATCTGAACTACAAATTCATCAGCTGCAGGTTCTTTTCACATCTCATCATCATGGCATAGTCATAGACTCACAAAATCATATAATCGTTTGAGTTGGAAGGGACCTTAAAGATCATCCAGTTCGAACTCCCCTGCTATGGGCAGGGACACCTTCCACTAGGGCAGGTTTCTCAAAGCCCCATCCAGCCTGGCCTTGAACACTTCCAGCAATAGGGGTACACAACTTCTCTGGACAACCTGTTTCAGTGCCTCACTACCCTCACAGTAAATAATTTCCTCCTAACACCTCATATAAACCTACCCTCTTTCAGTTTAAAAGCATCAATCCTTGTCCTATCACTATATTCCTTGGCAAAGAGTCTCTCCCGGTCTTTCCCACTGGCCCCCTTTAAGTACTTGAAGGCTGACATGAGGTCTCCCCAGAGTCTCCAGGCTAAACACCATCAGCTTGCTGTCTGGAGAACTTGGTGGTGAAGACAAAGGAAAAACATTTCCAAGTACCTCAGCCTTCTCCATGTCAGTTGCAAACAGGTGTGTCATTTCACTCCTCATGGAGGTACAGTTAATACTATACAAGTACACTTGTCCATTTGGCATTGTCTTTGATGTTCTGTACTAGCTTAGAGAGGTCAAACCAGCCACCAATAGCTTGAAAATAAATTGTGGAATGACCTTTAATTCTAAAGTCACTTAGTCCAAGATGAATGCAGAAAATGTTACCAAAGCAAAAAAAGTTATTATAGTGAAGATATATAATCCTTTAGTTCTGTAACCACAGTTAAGAAACTGAATTGAACTTTGCTGACATTTAGTCTTCCAAGTGTTGCAGCACAAAGCTATCTTAAAGTCCTCTGTATTAACAATTTCCTGAAAAATAGTAATTGTTGGGTCCAGTCCTGTTTAACATCTTTATTGATGATTTAGATGAGGGGATTGAGTCCATCATCAGCAAATTTGCTGATGACACCAAGTTGGGAGGGAGTGTCGACCTGCTGGAAGGCAGGAGGGCTCTGCAGAGGGATCTGGATAGACTTGAGAGATGGGCTGATTCCAATGGGATGAAGTTCAACAAGGCCAAGTGCCGGGTCCTGCACTTTGGCCACAACAACCCCCTGCAGCGCTACAGGCTGGGCACAGAGTGGCTGGAGAGCAGCCAGGCAGAAAAGGACCTTGGAGTACTAATTGACAGGAAGCTCAACATGAGTCAACAGTGTGCCCAGGTGGCCAAGAAGGCCAATGGGATCCTGTCCTGTATCAAAAATAGCGTGGCCAGCAGGACCAGGGAAGTGATCCTTCCCCTGTACTCTGCATTGGTGAGGCCACACCTTGAGTACTGTGTTCAGTTCTGGGCCCCTCAGTTCAGAAAGGATATTGAGATGCTGGAGCGGGTCCAGAGAAGAGCAACAAGGCTGGTGAAGGGACTGGAGCACAAGTCCTATGGGGAGAGGCTGAGGGAGCTGGGGTTGTTTAGCCTGGAGAAGAGGAGGCTCAGAGGTGACCTCATCACTGTCTATAACTACCTGAAGGGAAGTTATAGCCAGGTGGGGGCTGGTCTCTTCTCCCAGGCACTCAGCAATAGAACAAGGGGGCATGGGCTTAAGCTCTGCCAGGGGAAATTTAAGTTGGAGATCAGAAAAAAAAATTTTTTACAGAGAGAGTAATCAGGCATTGGAATGGGCTGCCCGGAGAGGTGGTGGATTCACCATCCCTAGAGATCTTTAAATGCAGATTGGACGTGGTGCTGGGTGCCATGATCTAGTAAATGAGTTAGAGTCGGACCAAGGGTTGGACTCGATGATCTTGGAGGTCTTTTCCAACCCAATCGATTCTATGATTCTATGATTCTATGAATTAAATCACTGAGTTATGCAATATCATTTCTCTCCCCAATGTTTATGCAAGAACTCACAGGTTTGGATTTTGGATTTTGTAGACCAAAAAAGGGAGCAAATTTATCCCTCAACCAATTAATGTAAACTAATACATGTTCTCTCAGCATAAAGCAAGACCTGTTTGAAGCGCACTACCTGAATCTACACCAAATAGTATTTAGGACACCTTTTTCTCTGGGGTAATTATTGGCTCTGTTAGCCCCTAGAGATAATGTGTATGCCATTTCAATTTCAAAATACTAGAAATAATACTCTCAGACCAAAAAGTTGCAGAAATATTTTGTGATATGTTGTTATTTTTCTTGTCCTGAGGTATAGAATGAAAGCACGTGGAAATAATAGTTTTGGCAGAGCATTGTTGAAAAAATCTCTCCTAGCACCCACACCTAGCACATTGCATATCCATGATCTAAAGCAAAATATTTATTCAGACATTGGTTCACTTTAGAAGGAAGGCAATTAGTGAGGGAGCAAAACAACATGTGCACAGCACTGGACAGGCAATGCTTCAAGATCCCAGAGTAAACTGGTGTGAAATTTATGGGTAAACAAAGACTACCTAGGTTTTACCCTTACCTCTATTTCAGATTAGACAGATAGCTGCCCTATCCAGCTGAAGACAAACACTCACTATGCAGATTAGATCTTGTTTATAAAATAAGGAATCTATACAGAAAACAGTGAATTTTGTTGAAAATGTAAATATTGGAAAATGGTTTTTTTCTGCAACACCTAATGTTAAACTAGTCAGTTTAAGCAAACTCTAAGCTTCCAGTAAAAGCCTTGCATATGAATATTAACACTTTCTCAGCCTTTAGGCCAATATGTGCTAAGTGACACATTGCTTATTACTTTAATTAAACTGATTTTCTGTAATTTTCTCA
Organism: Pithys albifrons albifrons; assembly: GCF_047495875.1. NCBI lineage: Eukaryota > Metazoa > Chordata > Aves > Passeriformes > Thamnophilidae > Pithys > Pithys albifrons. The sequence goes on along the minus strand of NC_092459.1, from coordinate 19,629,991 downwards.
GACTGCTATTCAAGGAAGAACATGGCCCAATAAGACACATACTTAAACAGATCCTCCTGTTGTAAAAGAAAGCCTGGATTTGCTTACATATCACTCTTGCTTTACAAGGAGCTACTGCTTTTGGGATTAAGAACTTTCCATCTCAGAGTAGTTTTTATGGCTTACCTGCATAACCATACTCTCTGACAGATGTCTAGTTGGTGTTTGAAAAGAAAGATGTACTCCTGATGTACATGTAATGCTATAAACGTCTACATATTTTAAAAGCAAACAAGATTTATTTTTTTTAAGAAACCTTGTTATTAATCTACACCTGACACTGTTCAAGAAAGATCTGACTCACAAATCCTGCTTTGAATCCTCAAGTATAACTTTCTAAGAAAATACCTTAAAAGTTGTTTCATAGATACTTTGAAAGTGTGATAAGAAGGTACTGGAATTTATCTGAGAATCACTGAACACTGGTATGGTTGGCTCTAATAGCTTTTAGAGTCGTCTTCTCTGGAGATATTCAAAAGCCCTTTTCTGAGTAACCTGCTGCAGTGGATCCTGCTTGAGCAGGGAGGTGGACTAGATGACCTTCAGTGGTCCTATCTAACCTTGCCCATTCTGTGATTCTGTGGAGGGGAGAAGGTCAGCAGAAAATGTAGGACTCATAAAGATGCTGAGGAAAGAGTCAACTCAACCTGACTTCATATTCAGGTGAATTGCAATAATTTAACGTAGAAAACAAAGATTTAAATATATTTGTACATGTGAGCTCAGTGCATCCAGGTAGGCTTCAAGACATAGCTATGAATCCTCATATTGTTGATTTTTCCAGGGATATTTAAGAGGAGGACAAATTTAAAGTTAGCAGGGGGATAAATATTTTTAAACTGCCAAATATTAGTAACAATATTATAAATTTATCCTGGGCTATATATTTATTTAAACCACATAGGTTTTCAGGTAGTAAAGTTGACAAAGCAAATTCATTGAATTCATTAAGCACTTAAATATATTTCAGACTGTGATTCACATTTTCTCCTTTTATCTTGTCTTCCTCTATTAGACAGCTGACTAAGCAAGATGGCCACTAGCAGCCTTCAAGCTGATTAGTATTTTTTCATTCAGCAGATTATGATTATAACCATAATGTTGCTGTTCTCATGATTTCTCATGCAGAATGAATTCTGTGCTTTGGGCATGATTTGAAAGTGTCTGGAAAAGGTGCTAGGTTTAACCTAACTGAATATTAGCAAGAAAACCATACTATGTCGCTGATCTAAAATGCATGTGAACAGTTTTGATATCAGGCAGGATAAATGACTTTGGTAAAAATTTAATCTCCTCCTCTGTGAGACACTGGATTCAAATCTCACTGGATTTTATTGGATCAGAACCAGCTTCTGTGTGTGTCAGGAGAGGGCCAGGCCTGCATCTCAGAGCTTACATGGCAGCACAGAACCCACATGGCCACACTGGAGCCTGCATGTTTTGGTATTGCGGGCAATCGTACTAAAGAATTTATCTTTGCTACATTTTTGCTTTAAGCATATTAAAATTTTAGGGAACAATCTGTGTGTACTTGTGCTTTTTCTGCCCCACTCTTCCCATACAAGTTTACTGATAGCACAGTACTGAGTGAGAGTAAACCTACACACCATACCAACAACTCCTTATGAAAAGAGTACTAGCAAGATGATCCTGGTCTGGATACATAATCTTGATCTGGATACAGAAGTAGATGATGTGACAAAATTTTGGATTTTCTGATGAAACTGAATGGAGAGGTGAGAAGAAAACACCTTACAGAAACACCAGATCCAAGAAAGTCCAATGCCTTAGAAATTTCCCACCTGTCATCTGGATAGGAATATTTCCCAGTGCAGCCTCAGAGATTTAGAGAGATTTAAGAAGTTCTTGTTGTCATCACTTGCCATTGCTTCTGTGTGGATCTTGTCTAAAATCCAAAAAGGCCAAGTCATTGATTTGATTATTTCCATTATTAGTTAAAGTTTTCAGAAAATTCTTGTATCAAGGCATTAGGACAATGTCTTGCCCTCAAAGTGTCTATATGACTCGAGGTGAGCTCACAGAGATATCAGTGGAGTGCAAAGAGGTCATAACATCAAATTATCATTATCAGTTCTTATGCTGCAGTCAGAAAACACAGAAAGTCAGAAGAGAAAATAAGATAAATCCATTATCATAGAATTATAGAATCATAGAATCGATTGGGTTGGAAAAGACCTCCAAGATCATCGAGTCCAACCCTTGGTCCAACTCCAGTCCATTTACTAGATCATGGCACTCAGCGCCACGTCCAATCTGTGTTTAAAAATCTCTAGGGATGGTGAATCCACCACCTCTCCGGGCAGCCCATTCCAATGCCTGATTACTCTCTCTGTAAAAAATTTTTTTCTGATCTCCAACTTAAATTTCCCCTGGCAGAGCTTAAGCCCGTGCCCCCTTGTTCTATTGCTGAGTGCCTGGGAGAAGAGACCAGCCCCCACCTGGCTATAACTTCCCTTCAGGTAGTTATAGACAGTGATGAGGTCACCTCTGAGCCTCCTCTTCTCCAGGCTAAACAACCCCAGCTCCCTCAGCCTCTCCCCATAGGACTTGTGCTCCAGTCCCTTCACCAGCCTTGTTGCTCTTCTCTGGACCCGCTCCAGTACCTCAATATCCTTTCTGAACTGAGGAGCCCAGAACTGAACACAGTACTCAAGGTGTGGCCTCACCAATGCAGAGTACAGGGGAAGGATCGCTTCCCTGGTCCTGCTGGCCACGCTATTTTTGATACAGGCCAGGATCCCATTGGCCTTCTTGGCCACCTGGGCACACTGTTGACTCATGCTGAGCTTCCTGTCAATTAGTACTCCAAGGTCCCTTTCTGCCTGGCTGCTCTCTAGCCACTCTGTGCCCAGCCTGTAGCGCTGCAGGGGGTTGTTGTGGCCAAAGTGCAGGACCCGGCACTTGGCCTTGTTGAACTTCATCCCATTGGAGTTAGCCCATCTCTCAAGTCTATCCAGATCCCTCTGCAGAGTCCTCCTGCCTTCCAGCAGGTCGACACTCCCTCCCAACTTGGTGTCGTCAGCAAATTTGCTGATGATGGACTCAATCCCCTCATCTAAATCATCAATAAAGATGTTAAACAGGACTGGACCCAATACAGACCCCTGGGGAACACCACTGGTGACTGGCCGCCAGCTGGATGCAGCTCCGTTCACCAGCACTCTCTGGGCCCGACCCTCCAGCCAGCTCTTAATCCAGGAGAGAGTACACTTGTCCAGGCCATGGGCTACCAGCTTTTTCAGGAGTATATTATGGGAGACAGTATCAAAGGCCTTGCTGAAGTCCAGATAGACCACAACCACAGCCTTCCCCTCATCCACCAGGTGGGTTATCTGATCGTAAAATTATGTCTAGGCTTTTATATTTCTTACTAGTTGGCTTCCTCAATAAGAAAGATCACATGTTCTTTGTTCTGAATTAACATGTCTTTAAAACTATTATGAAATCTTTAACTTTCTTTTACATTAGATTTGGGCAAAAATGTGAAATAAGAGGATTTCTATTCTTGCTCATTCTGTAAACTAAATCAGCTACAGCATAGACATTGCAGAGGTTGCATAATAATAATAAATATCTTTGGTGTTTCAACGGCTATATAAGCAATTAAGCTGGAATTCTGCTGGGCAAGGTATTTCTATGTAAAACTATATCTTCTGCAGGAATTTGCAAAGAAGCTGTCTAACTAAAAAGTTTTACTGACATATACTTGCATTCTGGATTTTAAACATTTCTGCAGTATTTAGCATTTCTGGTGCAATTTTATGATAAAATATAAATATTGAAGATAGTTCTTTCTAGACAAGTTTTAAATATTAATCATGTTATCATTTTATTTTCTTTCCCACAGCTTCAGAGTGCTTCTTAGACTTAATGACTTGGTATTTATTTTGATCTTTCTGTGTTTGAAAAAAAGGACTTATATACCAGGTATATCGGTCATCGTATTTTTCATCAAGAATCGCCAGTAAATTAATACTGGGTGGTCATGCCTCTGATACTAAGACAAAAAAGCATCTTTTTCTTCCTCTTGTCTATGCTGAATGTCAGGTTATGGAGTAGTGTGTGTGCATGCAGACTTCAACAATCCATTGAAATGGAAATTATTGTGCTAGCATAATATATGTAGCACTAAATACCACTATGGTTTTCTTGTCCTGCAGCAATTTTGAGTTCAAAAGGACCATTTTTTCTGCCCCCAAGCATTTTGTTGTCAACAAAGTTTAAGTAAAAATGAAGTACATCGTCTGCCTGAAATATCAAATACCATTTATTTTCCTCCCAGGAGCAGAATTAGTAACCAAAGGTTAAATAAAAACATTATTCTTCTGCCCTCAAGCTAGTTTACATCTCATTTGGGATATTAATTCCATTGATATGCGAACATTCTCACATATATGACAATATGTAACAATCCCCTGCGTGTGTATAGCTGTAAATAAACACCCTACACAGTCACTTCCCCCAAGAATCACATAGCTGGAAAATATTACTCAGTCTAATGGGGAGCAGTTTCATCTAAGAAATAAAATTTTATCAGGTGTTAAGTCATAATATAACAGAATTCTACTGATCATTTGGATTTCAGAGCATCTAGGAGTCATCATAAAAACGGAAATTTTGGATCTGAAGAAAGGATGGCTTGAAGGTGGGCTAAGAGAGTGTAGCATGTTTAACCACCCTTGTCCACCCTTCACAGGCTCTGGACGAAAGAAGGATGTCTAAAAGGCCAAACAACTAATTTTCTCAGTAATTCAGCTGAAATCCTTTTATTATATACTTTGAACTATTGTAAATCTATGATCCTGCAGAGATCTTCCCCAGCAATCAGTAGTGATTTCCATAAGGCTACAACCTGAAACTAGTTAAATTTATTTCAAACCTGGGATCAGTGCAAAAGTCTAAATATAATATTTACTTCCTCACAGTTTTGGTAGGTTTTGACTGGCTATGTTTTGGTGAGCATTTGGAATTTTTACAGGTCTGAAGATATTCAGAAATTCCTAATGTTTTCCTTAGACCTTCATAAAAAATAAGAACACCCATGAAAATAAGTTAAATTTTTGTCTCTAAGTTATTCAGAACACAACGTTCATTTCAATGAGTACAGGATATAAAGCTTCTCTGGAGAAAAAGACAATCCAAGATGAAGTATTTTCAGTTTCAGGCAGAATTCTTCATGCTAGTCCAGCTAGATTCGATGTCTACTTCTTATGCTAAATTGATATTCAAACTAGTCTTAAGTTGTTGTAGGACCTGAGACTAACGTATTAAGGAATAAAACTATATAATTGGTAAAATGTTTGTGGAGTGCTGGCTGATATTTCATTTTTACTCATGTCTAGGGTATACTTGATCAATCCCTTAGCCTAAAATCTATCTGACAAGAAAAAAGAAGCCATTCACAGAACAAGGAAGTTAGGAATCATAACAGTGGCAGTTTTAAAGTTCTGCTAAGAATTTATCTCTTCTTTAGATGCCACACTTCATAAATATATGGCACATCATCTTCTCCTTAACATTTTTTCCTGCCCTCTAAAGCTGCTGTTTCTAAAGAAAACTGTGATATAGCACAAGTTGAAAGTTCATCCTTAGGTTATTCTTCTGAAGTCTATTCTGCAAACTTTCTTAAAAAATGCTTAGAATAAGGGCATATGAAGTGTCAATCCTTTTGAAGGCATAATCCAATTAATTAACTAGAGCATGAGAACTCTCCTTTTTTATATGCAGTGTACAAGTCAAGTTACAACATTTAACAAAGTTGTTCATCTGTGCTACTTCAGAAAGTCTTATGATAAAGATTATTGCAAACTGCATAGCTCAGGCAGCAATGTCAGTAGTGCATTCACTTTCCTTCAGACATCTGAAAATTAAATCTGAACTAAGATATGTTTACTTTAGCTGTTAGTAATTGATATATCATACTCACCTTTGACAGTGAGCTGACTAGTAATTAGCCAAGATAAATAAATATCTAAAACCATAGTGGGCTCTTTTGTTTACTTGATTTTATTTTGCTTTTATTTGTTTGATTGGTTTGTTTGGGTTTGGGGTTTGTTTTGGGTTTTTTGGTTTTGTTTATTTTTGTTTGGTTTTTTTGCTTGTTTGTTTGTTTACTTGTGAATTCCATTAACTCCCTTTGGAAAACTTTCAACATTGCAAACTTCTTAGGAGGAGGTAGTTTATTTTACTTCATCTGTCCTCAAAAAAACCTGCAAAAACCAAACCCCAGAGAAACCAAAAAATTAAACTGGAGATCCCTCACTGCAAAATTCTGATGTATTATTAGCAAAATTAATATTCTTTCCCAGAAAAACAAACTCCTCTTGTAACACTGGTGTCACCGGTGAAGAGCAGTATTTCTTTAGAATTTATGTTAGCATTATGACTAATGATTTTTTTCCTTCAAAAACCAGAGTGATTAAAAGTTTTCATGTATTTATACTAAAGGCAGAGTATTTATTTTACATTAATAACAAAATACACAAATATATTTCTTTAATGTGATGTCATTGTTTAACATCTGAGAGTTTGTCCTTAGCATCCTTTTAAGAGACACTTTAAAAGATTTTATTTCAGGTTTTATTTGACTTATTTTTAAAACTGTTGTAACATTTCTTTTTTGATAGCTATGCATATTTTTCTTTCTCAGGTGCATAGCACAGAGGAGGAAAGACAAGTGATGGTAAGGAACATCAGGTCTTTTACTGTTGACATTGGTTTGGTTTATAGCCCTGCAGTCACCTGTTATCTTCAATAAACATTTTGTAATAGTAACATTATACAAACAAAGGAATACCTTAGTTGGATACTGATGCTGTTAAAACTATTGGAGATGCTTAATTTCAGATATGTATTGGATTTTGGCAGAGCTTCAGCAGTACATTTGTATTACTGTTTTGAAGAATATACTACTAGTTAAAAGTCATCCATTGCAATTTTTACTTTTATCAGAGAAAGTAAGGAGGAAAATTTTTCTTTAATGACATTACTAACTTCTCCATATTTTTTTGTTGTACTGTTTTTAAACACTTCAGTATTGGTAAATTAATTTCTTAGGAGTCTCAGGAAAGTCAAAAATTAGTCATAGAAATAACATAACCTGCCTCTCTAAAAAGTCAGATTATTTCCTTTAGTAATGAGTTTTGTCTGCTTTTGATCAAGTGGAAAAGAAATATAAAGATTGATTCAATTACAGTCTGTTGCTAGAGTTCTCCTCAAGATGCAGAGCAACTGTGTGCCGTACAGTTCACAGGGCTTCATGCCTTAACTTTCCCTATTCACTGCACCCTCACAGCTAAATCACTTTTGTAAAAGGATGTCAAAATTTTAAATACTGTATATTCATATTTCAATAATCTGAGGAGATATAAGTGGAGTCTGGGATTTCACTTTAGCAATTTTCTTTCAAATATGGTTAAAGACATAGATCCAAAAATGAAGACATGGAAGAAATTAATAAGTTACTGGACCAACACAGGAATAAGTGAACAAAAGTTATTGAACATATAGATATATGAGGACAGGTTAGATGACTGACTAATCCTTCTGATCTTAAACTTTCTGAATCTGTGAAGTGGCTTAGTGAGAAGGATTTGCACTTATATTTCTGTTTTCCAAATACTTAAGTAACTTTGTTATCCATGACCTTCATTACTAGGTGGCTGATGTCTTATAATCTGCTTACACTTCCCATGTATTTTTTTATACATGATAAAGCATTTCTATCAAAGTAATCCATATCTGAATAATAAACACAACATCTCTCGAGGTTTTGTTTCTTATCTCAGAATGAATTAATTTTTTTTATGACCATTTACTTTAAAGAAACAGGTTTGCATTACCATTTTAATACTATATGCCAGTAGACTTTTAGAAGCACTGAGACAGAAATGTGGGCAATGGAGAAATGAAATATCAAGGAATAAAATTTAAAGTGCATATTTATAACAGCATAGCATGTTTTGTTCATAAAGATCCAATGACATTTCAAAGTGAAAGAAAAGACAAATCTTGTCTTCTAACGCAGTAAAAAGGGAAATCCAGAACACACACCAAAATCTAAATTAAAGTCTAATATTTTCTTTAGTTCAAGTCCTGGTTCCCATGATGCTGCTCTGTCTCCAGATGTCTTCTGTGCAAATGTAAAAATAAATCTGCTTACTGTCATTTTCTACCCTTTCATAGAGATGACCTATTTTCTCCCTGAGAATGCAAAAATATTGGTTTCTCTTTTGAACATGGCTATTGGAACATTTCTAAGCCCTGATGAAAATGAGTTATTAGAACAACAAGGTACTGCACTTGTGCAAGCTACAATACAAAAAGATTTTCTATGTATTTTCATACTTTCAAATGTCAAAAATACAAGCCAACATATGTGACAACTGCTTAGGTAAAAGCCAGGTAAAACCAGGTACCAGATAACTTGTTTAAATTTCACCTAAGGAGAAGGTGTGTAATCAGTAAAAATAATTGTAAAGTATTAACTCTGAAATTGCACATTGTTGGTCTTTTTCCAAGTATAAGGAATAAGCAATATAAAATTAACATCCCTGGAAATGGTTCTGAAAACTTGATTAAGATAAAAGGAAGATTTAACTCATGCCTTCTGTGCCAGATTAAGATGAATTGATTCTTTTTTTGGGAAAAGCAAATACATGCAATGGAACAATTCATGTGATATTAATTGTTATTCAATCATACTGTATTTTTTTCTGTATGCATATATATGTATACATATTTTTATACATGAGGAAGATTCTTATTACAGTTTAAATCAAAGATAAGTTAAATCAAAGGAATCTGCGATGTCCACTTATAGATTTAGACATAATCCAGACAGAGACTGTTGCTTGTAAATAAAAATCACCTGAAGATCCTTTTCGGATTTCGTGAGAGTCATTATCTTCAGATTCACTAGAGGTTTATTATTTTTAAGAAGAATTCCAATTCACCTATCAGTACTTTTTTCAGAATAAAAATGTTTTGGAAAAAAAGTAGAATTTAAAAAAGTCATATTTTTTGCACCATGCTGTCCATTTTGATTTTTTTCCTTGATTTTCTATAGATTTTCATTTTTTATCTGTCATCTCACACAAGAAATACCAACAATTTTTCTGTATATGTAAAATCTTCCTCGTTAGGTATATCTGAGAGCAAACGAAATATTTTTCTCTCAGGATAAAATAAGTCTATCAATGTCCTAGAAAAGACAAGGAATTCTATAAACTGTCAAAACTCATGTTTATCCAAATATCCTAAACTAGACTCAGAATGCAAATTAATTTAAGTAGATCAGTAAATTAAACTTGAAAATCTATATTGCATATACGTAAAAACTATTTTTGAGTGACTGAACAGAAGGAAATAGATCTCAGGATTGCAAGGACAAAGCCAGTTTTCCACTAAAACACACTTCACTGACCTATTCACATGGTTGATTTCTGCTTGGATAACAGACATCTTGAGAGAACACTTGTATTTATTTCAATAAATTTTGAATTGAGTCCCAAAGTGCATAAATGCACTCTGTCAGATAAACTGCTCAATAAGCAGATAAACTGCTCAATAACCAATAAAAATGTGATGCAGACTTTTTCAAAAGTTTTTTGTACTAGTTTTTTACACCCTTTTTCTTTTTTGCTACGACTAAAGTGCTAGGGGAAGAATATTAAAGGTCAGTGATGTCCAAATCCTGTATTTTAGCTACTTGGAAAATGTAGCTTCTCTTTTAATGATCATTAGTAAGTTAATTAATTCTAAAGGAAAAGAAAAGTCTGTGAACAAGTATTAGGAAGAAGAAAAGACTCAACTTCCTACAATAGATCTTTTAAGTCTCTATTTTGCAACTAGTAGATCTTTGTAAATTACACTCATTTACAGTAAACTAATACAAACTCATACAAAATTTACAATTTTCCTGTCTCATTATTTAAATCATGACAGCCCTCATTTTGGTGGATTTTATGCACAGTTAGGTAGGAACAGCAGGGCAGGTCTTTCAGGTCTAAGGCTCATATTTAACCATTGGTCAATGACTCTAACAAGCCAAATACAGGTAAAAGCACCAGAACGCTGTTACTGAACATGGTTTCTTCTTCCAGTCATGTAAGTTCCTGGAGGACGTAGCTTTTTCTGCCCTTAATCATTCTGTATTCTAAATCAGACTCAGCAGGATTAGGCAAAAGAGTAAAATAAGACATATTTACACTTTTAACAAGTAAAGGAATTTTTCAAGTATATGTTTCATTATAAAATAATGCAGTTACTGATAATAGGAACAAAGTTGTCTGGTTTCAGAACATCCCAAAGTCACATAAATTCCCTTATTGTACTTTGGAGGACCAGATTCACAGAGAAGTTATGGAGGAAAACACTTAAAACCAGTAAATATGTTCTAAAGGGGCTATTTATGATGGTACAGTAGACTGTAACATTTTGACAATGACTGGCAATCTTGACATTTATGTGACACTCATTTCCAGAAAAGATGTCACAGAATGCCATATAAAATGATAAATTTCTTAGATTTATTTCCTTTATCTCATTCATGTGCATATATACAAAAACGGATTATTTTTTAAATATGCAGCTAATTTCAGCATAGAAGGAAAAAAACACCACCTTCATCAGTTTATCAAGCCAAAACAGAAAATACCATGCAGCATTCCTATCCCCATCAAAAAAATACCTTACCTTAATATGAAGAGAATTAGGTGAAAGTATAGGTTTCCAATTTTTGATAGAATATAGGCTTACTTTTAGTGGAAACTCACAAATTCAGTCTTAGGCTCCACATGCTTATAAATGCTGTATTTTGCTATGCACAATATATTGCTATTTTTTAGTAGAGCTGGAGCACTGCTGAGGGAGTATGAGCAGAAACATGAGTACAGCATATGCAAAGTAGTTCATTAGCAATTTATAACCAATTAGACCATGCTACTACCAAAATACTGTTTAGCTGGCTTGCTCATTTCTACAGTAATTCCATGGAGTACAGTTACACAAGTGATGAATTTGCTATACAGTACTAGAGGTAGATGGCTGTATTTTTCTGAGGTGTGAACCTACTTCTCCATTATTTCCCAAGTGGTTCATTTAGTATTGAACATTATGGGAATGAAGGAAATAGTCAGAAAATATGCTGAAGGATATTTCTTTCATATCCAAACTTGATAGGCCATTCCTTTGTTAGTCATGTTTGTTGTGTTGCGGTAGAGTTGTAACCATAGATGATGCGAATTTGTCTGTCAAATGGCTGAAGTGACTGGGCTGAGGTTTTCCACCTGTAGGTCAAGAAAATATTGCATACATTTATTCTGGATCTGGTCAATATTTCTGCACTCCTTAATTGGACTTGTACACAGCCTGAGACTGCAACTACAAGAAAACCACAGAAAAATGCCATTAATTCATGGTAAGTCGACTTTTTCATAGTGTCATCATGAGTGTATAAGATGACCATAGGTTTTACTTCCTTCCGATCTCACAGGGGTGAATTTTGCAGTTACTTGAAATGCTAACCCAGATTTCTGAGTAGCAGTCTCCTTTTTAATAAGCATTTATAGACAATTTGCATAACATATCAGCCTGACAAGATGCTCTCCTTAAGGACCTTTAAAACACTGTATACTGAAGGGGACTTTTAGCAGCACCTTTGAGAATTAGCAATGATCTGTCATAGTAGAGCCAGCAAATAGCAAATCACCAAACACCAGTGTCTCAGCTTTGCCTCTTTTTAGTCTGGAGGCTGGGATAGACTGACCCAGCCCAGTATTTCCCACTTAGACCTGTAGGGCTAATGGGTCTCCTGTACCTTCTCTCTACTCTGAAGTAATTCTGCAATCAATTTTTTTAATCAGCTGAAAATTAATCCATCATCATGTAAAAGTAGTAGTGTAAGCCAGGTTAATAGATTTTATGACCTAAATGTGAAATAAATTTCCTGGTCGGGCTAACAAGATAACATACACATTTCTTTGTTCATAGAATCATCAAGATTGGAAGAGACCTTTAAGATCATCCAGTCCAACCATCCATCCAGCACTGCCACTGCAACTGCTAAACCACTAAACTACATCACCCAGCACCAGATACAGATGCCTCTTAAACACCTCTGGAGATGGTGAGTCCAC